>NC_136428.1:298517397-303337397 GCF_052849685.1 Lactuca virosa | reverse complement strand
GATGTATATATTATCATATAATTCAAAATAATCAATATATTTTATCAACTTAGTATACAAATTAGTATATCAAATTTAACAACAATGTTATTGTTATATTTCAGAAAACACATATTTGTAAAGATTTCAACTATATATGTGTTTCTGCGCAATACGCGGGAATTCGCATAGTATACTTATAAATGAAGCATTTTTCCTTTCACCACATTTATTTGAAACTCTCATGCATTTTTCCTGCACCACATTAATTTGAAACTCCCATGACTTTTCAATTTCTTTCTAATAATGATTATAAGTTGATTAATAATATTAAAAAAATATTAAACCTATATAGTCATATATAAACTTAATTTCAATATTAAAAGAATATATTTACTTCTACTTATAAAGTTATGTTTTTTAACTTTTAACATATTATACTTAATTTATTAGTTTTAATATATTGTTGGATGTAAACCATTATCATTTTAAAGCTACAACTTTAAAACAATTTATATAAAATACTTAAATTATTAATTTAAATATAACATTATAAGTTTATAACATCCTAGCTTCAGGTATTACCTTGTTAACCCTTGATCATTTGAGTAATTGGCCATTTTAGTCCCTTTATGAGAAAAGGTGGCGAATGAGTACGAGGGGCTTACACGAGTGTACGCTCAGCGTACTCATATGTGTGCATTTGACACAGAAGCCACCTAGTACGCTGGGCGTACCAGAGGGTACGCTGGGCGTACTAGGCCCATAGTGAAAACCCTAATTTAGGGTGAGTCCCCTATTTAAAGGATATGATGGCCTCATTCCTGGCCACCATGCTCAGTCACCTACCCTCCTAAACCCTAGTTTTCGTTCTTAGAGCTTGTGAGTGTATTTGAGAGCCTTGAGAGTATTCTTGAGTTTCTTTGGAGTAAAGAAGGAGTCTTGAAGAAGAAGGAGTGGGATTCCAGGCCTTGGATCTGAGCTTATCTGAGTGTGGAGCTTCATTTTGAGGTATAAAGCTCAAAGCTTTTTCACTCTTTTGGTTTTTTGCATCATAGTAGGGTATTTTAGGGTTTTGTCCCAAAAGTTGGAGACTTTATGTGATATTGTACTCCAAAGACTATGATCCACACCCTTTGGGTGTATTTTATGGTGTAATGCCATAAAAATCCAATCTTGGTCGTTAGTATCAAGCCATGCAAGAGCTATGAGCTTGTTGAGAAAAGAGAGTGGGTGTTTTGTGACCTTTCCAGCCATGTAAAGGCTTAAAGTCATTGACTTTATGGATTAAGAGCTATTAGGGAGTCCAGATCTGTGATATGAGCCAAGGTCTTAATTGTTAAGACCAAATGAGTGAGTAGGTTGAAACTGGGACGTACGCTGGGCGTAATCCCAGTACACGCAGCGTAGGGGTCGAGCATCCCCGATGCCTGCATGGCAGCCGAGTACGCCCAGCGTAGAGAGTTGGTACGCGCAACGTACTCCTTGCCGTTGACTTTTGGTTGACTTTTAGGGTTTGGACAATTTGTGGACTATTAAGGCCATAGAGGGGTAAAATGGTCTTTTGCCCTTCTGTGAGTTTGTAGAAGGGTTAGTTTAGCTTCAGTGAGAGCCTTATTAATTTAGGATAATTATTGTTGTGTTAGGCGAAGGCTAGACTGGTGATTCGAGTTCGAGATTATCCGAGTTCTTACGAGGTGAGTCTTCTCACTATACTTACCTTGAGTGGTAGCCTATGTATGGCCAGAGGGTCTTATGTTCATATACTGTGATTGAGATATCATGCTATTTGTCTTTGTGATATGTATGTTGTGTATTATATTGAGTTGCTGAGTTGTGGGACCAGAGGGTCCCACTGAGACACATTTGACCAGAGGGTCTTATCTGAGTATAGCCATGAGAGACTGTTGAGATATGAGTGGTATTTTGGGGAACTCACTAAGCTTTGTGCTTACCGTGTTATGTGTTATGTGTTTCAGGTACTTCTTAGGATCACGGGAAGGCGCCGGCTTGATTGTACACACATCAGATATTTGAGTCATGTTTTGAGAGGATCCTGGATTTGTTATATATACAGTTTTTGGATATGTGTTTTGATGACTTGATATTATGACACTTTGAGATGTTTTGAATTGAGAAAAATGTGTTTTAAATTTGAAATTTTTGGTTGAAAATTTACGTTATTACAAAGTTCAACTTAAATATAAATTTTAGTTTAACTTAAACAATCCAAAGAATATTTTGTAAATAGTTAAAAGTGATAATTTGTAGTGTCTTTCTGATAATGATTGTAAGTTGGTTCATAAGGTTAAATAAATATCAAACCTAAAGTGTAATCATAAATAAACTGAATTTTAATATTAAAATAATATCTTTACTTCTAGTTCTAAATTTATGTCTTTAACTTTTAACATATTATACTTAATTTATTAGATTTAATATGTTGTTGTATGTAAACCATTATCAGTTTAAAGCTACAACTTTTGAACAGTTTGAACAAAATACTTAAATTGTTAATTTAAATATAACATTACAGTGTCAACTTAAATATAAATTTCAGTTCCATTTAAAAACTCAAAGAATATATTTTGTGAATAGTTAAAAGTGATAAATTGTAGTGCTAAATGCAAAAACTAAATTGTAATCTCAATTTAACTAATATATTTCCTAAATATATTTTTATAATCGTTAAAAATTTTAAAATAAGTAGCTTAAAATAACTTACAATAGCAATAGTTAAAAATAACTCTATATAAATTATTATATTGTTACCTTTAAAATCAAAAAACAATGTTTGATATTTTAAATAATTATAATGATAGAAATTAAAACGTTAAGCAAGTAAATTTTATGAATTAATTAACAATAACAACATCTATAAATAACATTAAACTATATATTATATTTAAATTTATTCATGAGTAACTCGCGAGTAGAAGTCATTCAAACGATTGAGATTATTCAGTTATAACAGATTTATATATTATTATATAATTCAAAATAATTAATATATTATATCAATTTAGTATACGAATTATTATATCAAATGTAGCAACAACGCTATTGTTATATTTAAAAAAACATATATTTGTAAAGATTTCAACTATATAGGTGTTTCTGCGCAACGCTCGGGCATTCCCCTAGTCATATCATCATATCATATCATATCATCATACTATACTATAAAAGAAGCATTTTTCCTTTCACCACATTAATTTGAAACTCCCAACTCTTCATATTTCCATATAATTTATTTAATTTATTAACTTAAATATGTTGTTACTTATAAACACTATCATAAATGAAAGACATCTTGAATTATCAATATGACATACTAATTTTGTTGACTTCAATATTGTCACACCCCCAAACCGGAACGGCGGAAACGTTCGGGGGCGGAGGACGTCATGCTTAGTATCACAACACATGCATCATAGTAATGAAAGTAACAACGACCATTGTATAAATAATAAAGTGTTTACAATGTATTAGATTCACAAAAGATTGACTCCAAAGTAAATAACAAAACAAGACATGAAGCTATATGCTCCATCTTCTGAATCTCAGTGCGCGTACCTGTCTACTAGTTTTCTGAGAATACAAGTTATTTTGAAAGAGTATATCAGCATTTAAGCTGGTGAGTTCATAAGTATTTTAGTGATGAAAAGTAAACTGTAAGTTCTTTTAAGAAAAGTTCGCTTGTTGCTCCAGAAAATCGTATATATTTTCTGATGTGATGAATGATAAGTAAAAATGACTCTACAATTCCTTCTATGAGTACTGAATGGATACAAGTTATATAAAACCCAGAGTAAACATACAATCGATTGTGTGAATCTGCCCTAAGCCCACAACCAAACAAGGAACAGGAAATGAAGCGGAAGTCACACATCCCATTGTTTGTTAGATCTTCATTGTATATAACCCTGGCGTATTCATTTGGTGCTTACGGAGTTAACTCTAATAGTTCATTTATATTTGATGAAAACATTCTTTAAGAAAATCATAAATACATGATTCACGTACATATACTTTACACTCCCAGTAACCTAGGAAGGGAATGTATCATTAATTCATTTGCTTAAAACAAAATATGATAATACACATGGTATATGGATATATATGAGGTACATCTACAAAGTATCGGGTTATATATGGGGTACATCTACAAAGTACAGGGTTTTATTTAAAAAGGGTTCATCTACAAAGTACCGGACAATAATAAATAAAACATAGCAATATATAAAACTCACAACAGTATCGACTGAGGCGTTTAGAGTACAAGATTTCATTACTTCTAGTAGTCTTCCTAACCAATAGAACAACGCCACATAACTTCCTAGTAACATGAACATTCATTTAGATGGGGGCCTATAATGCTAACTTTATGATTCCTTGGTGGATACATTAGGGATATATATTAATCGGATCCAACAGGTAGTAGGATGTGTGCTTTCCACTTCATTTCCTGTTCCTTGTTTGGTTGTGGGCTTAGAGCAGATTCACATAATCTACTATCTATTCGATCTTAGTTATATATATATATATATATATATATATATATATATATATATATATATCCTGTATACACCAAGTAATCATAGGGAGTAACAGGTATGGGTTAGGTCATAACATACAAATTCAGCATACCACTTTCTAGTACAAAAACATACTTTTCGGATAGAACATTAAGTAGGTGAAACTAGAAACTTATCTATAAAAGGTTTGATACGCATTATTAAATCAGTATAACTAAAAGAACCTTAAATGGTTAATTCTATAATACCTTAGTTTATACAACATGGTTATATATAATTAATATCTGATAGGTAGTTGAATGTGTGTTTTCCGCCTTACTTCATGTTCCTTGTTTGGTTGTGGACTTAGGGCAAATTCATACATTTAATTGTCCAGTCAATATTAGATTATATATAGCTAGTATAAACTAAGTGATTATAGAAGGAACTATTGTGGTTAACATTTTACTAAAGGAAATATATGATTTTCTTAAGGAATGTTTTCTTCAAATATAATAGAACTATTACAGTTAACTCCGTAAGTACCAAATGAATACGCCAGGGTCATATACAATGAAGATCTAACAAACAATGAGATGTGTGACTTCCGCCTCATTTCCTGTTCCTTGTTTGGTTGTGGGCTTAGGGCAGATTCACACAATCGATTGTCTGTTTACTCTGGATTGTATATAACTTGTATCCATTTAGTACTCATAGAAGGAATTGTAGAGTCATTTTACTTATCATTTTATCACATCAGAAAATATAGGATTAATAGGAGGAACAGACGAACTTTTCTAAAAGAACTTATAGTATACTTATTATAACTAAAATACTTATGAACTCACCAGCTTAAATGCTGATATACTCTTTCAAAATAACTTGTATTCTCAAGAAACTAGTAGACATGTACACGCACAGGGATTCAGAAGATGGAGCATAGTAGCTTCATGTCTTGTTTTGTTATTTACTTTTAGAGTCAATCTTTTGTGAATCGAATACATTGTAAACACTTGAATATTAATGCAATGGTTATTTGTTACTTCGCTTACTATGATGCATGTGTTGTGATACTGAGCATGACGTCCTCCGCCCCCGAACGTTTCCGCCGTTCCGGTTTGGGGGTGTGACACATAACATACAAGTTCATGCATATATCATCATTATGGCTTGACAACATCACTAGCATGATTTAACCTAATCATCATAGACAAGTGTTTCCAAGAAAGCAAGACATGCATCCATCACTTACAATCATCACTAAAACACTCTTTCTAGCATGACCCTAACACACCACTCACCTCCAATCCATAAATTCTCATACACATAGTGGAACATAGTAACAAAAAAAACATATCACATACAATAGGGGCACATGCAACCTAAATAGCCTAGGTTCATTCCAATCCATCTAAGATATGGAATTCCCTAACAAAGAACTTTAAAAATCCATAAGATTAACTCACCTTTGCCAAAGACGCGTACTGTCTACACTTCAACTCTTGTAGAAACTGAGGTAGCAAACCTTACCCTGGTCAAACACAAATAAATATATCACTATAAGTTTACATGAGCAAATAATAGCAATTTGCTACCCAAACATGCAAATTAGTCATTAGGCAAAATTTTCAGATTTTGAACTGAAATAGTAGCCTGTTCAAGGCCGCTTTAGCACCCCTTAAACCTGTAAAAATTTCAACTTTATTCCATATTCAGGTAGCTCATACTTTCAGCTTTAAAAGTACTACTCGCACAGGTCCAACGGATGTTTCTACAATTTTCTGGGAAAAACAATGTATGTTGCAAAAAGAGAAAACACAATTTGGTTTGGGTTTTCTTCACCATTAAGAAACATAAAAAGACACTTAGGGACTATTTTGAAGACCTTTTGGATGGTTCAAAACATGGTCTTTTTACAGAAAAATACTCACTATAATTGAGGTAGAAATCAATATGAGTTTTTGCAACAACCAAGAAGGTAATGATTCCAAAACTTTGAGCAATTCATGGACTTTATTAATAAAACTTTTGAGAGTGATCATGAAAATATTTTGGCATCCACTAAACAACCAAAAAACACTCAAAAAGGTTGAAAAAGTAATCACACATAGAAACAAGCAATCAAAATAGAAAACAAAGTCTAAGTTTCATATTTTGAAGTTTCACAGCTCGATCTCTGTTCAGTCTTTTAAGCATAAAACAGAATCTACAACTCCAAAAAGGGTTTTATCAGAATTTATGGAAACTAGAATCGATTTCCTACAATTTCATCTCTCTAGAGCATATTCTAATTCGGAACATATCGAGCTCTATAGCCCTCACAAAACAGATCAACAATTCTATCCGGATTTCTAACTTTCATAAACATCACCAAATACTTCAAGGATTAAGACGAGGACTCAAAAAATAGAGATGGATGGTAAGAAATTAATTTATACCTCTGGAAATGTGATGAATTTGTAGGATAAGAAGCAATGAAGAAGTCTTGATCTCTATAAGGAATTATCTCCACTCAAAAGCACCAAAATCACCACTCCAACTTCTTGGATCTTCACCAAATCTTCAAGTAAGGAAATGTACTCATGAACTCACTTCAAAGTAGTGTGTAGGCTTCCAATTAGGGTTTAATCCTGTATCCAGGGTTAGGGGTTACTTAAATACATCATAACGTTTGTGACATCTCGGAATTTAGGTCAAAGACTATGAAGGTCAAGTTTACAGTAAGTCTCTTGGTAAATTGCCTCATTGAGTTTTAGTGCATCTAATGTAAAATAAATGAGTTATTTCAACTATTATATGATGCCAAATGGTATCTTACTTCCAAACATGTAATCTGGCAAACAAATCAGACAACTCAAATTGCAACCTTAGGAATGCGTCTGAAAAACTGAACTTTCATATTAAGCAGTTGTAAGTAATACAAACACTCTAGTCTCGTAGTATGCGTTTCCCTGACTCCGAAAATATAAACAACGTCCAAAACGGGATTCATGTGCAAAAGATACGACCGTTTTAAGAATCTGAAACCAATATAATACTGATTTTCTTAAAATCACTAAAACCGTTTGTATCCGTCGAGGGATTTGCACACCTCAAATGAAATTTCCGAAAACATTTTTCGACTCAGGCTATAACCTAATATTTAATTTCATATTTTGAAATATTTTTAGTAAAAATATTTATAAAAGTAAAAAAGCAGACGTTTTCAGCTTAATTAAACGCGAAACTTTAAACGTCTTTTCACGGAGATCCGTATAACATAATTCAATTTCGTCTGCATTTTTGGAATCACCACGACCGGGATGACAAGCTGACACTTTCATAAAAAAATTACGTATCGAAATCATCAACACGAGATTTGTGATATACATCATTGATGATAATAATAATAATAATAATAATAATAATAATAATAATAATAATAATTATAAATAAATAAATAAATAAATAAATACATGGTATTTGTTATTGTCCTATGTAGTACAACCACAAATTCTTCCAAAATCAGCCACTCTATCAGCCACTCTATCTATCATGTAACCTAAATTCACACACAAATATTTCACAGATACAAGACACACACAAAGATTTCAACACACGAAACCATATAAGATTATAATAACTACAAAGATTATAACAACTTCCTCTGATCGAAGCAACTGCCCCATTGAAACTTTCCCTCCTTCAGGCTATGGGGAGTGGTCACACCCACCCCACCGGAAAAGTACTGCCACATGTGCGCCACGTCAGCTTCACACCCAACCCACCACCAACCCACTAAACATTGGAAATGGTAACCACTCCACAAATTCCTTTTTTTTTTTTTTAACATTATATTAAATAAAAAACAAAATACAAACCATAATTTAAATAAAAAACACACAAACATTAAAATTAAAACCACATTACATTAATATAAAAAACACAAATTAAAATTCTTAAATTCTTAAAAAAAACATAAAAAAATTAAAATCCTAAATTACTTAAAACCTTAAATAAAATCCTAAATTACTTAAAACCATTGAGATTAGAACCTAAATTCCATATTTCTCTTGGACTTGTCGTTGAATTTTAAGAAAGGTCGCAAGATTTTCACCGTCGAGATCCGGTTGGGGCTTTGTGTTTATGATTTGAAGATCGGTAAGAGCTATTTTTTGGCGATTAGCTGCCTCCGACGATTCGTACTTTTTTTCTAGAAAAACTAGAGCTTTATCTATGGATGTCGCAAGCTCGCTGTCGCTAGTTGACGGTGCTTTTCCGCGTGAAGACGCTCCTGTTGAAAAATGTTTTTGTATGTGACCTTGTATGTGACCATCACTGAAATAAGACGAACTGTTTTTGTATTATCTAACAAATATTATCAGTTATTTCAGGTTGCATGAATGCGTGATGAAAACGGAAAATACAAAAACGTGCGAAAGACGGACAACGCATAAACGAGAAAATTTAGCTGTGCGACTAAATAGTTTCAACAATATATATATATATATATATATATATATATATATATATATATATATATATATATATATATATATATATATATACACACACACACACATATATGTACATATATATGTACTATGTATATATATGTATATATGTATGTTGTATGTTAAAAAGTCAACAATGTGGAAGTAGTCAACAAGGAATAGTCAACAAAGCAATGGAAATGTGAAGCAAAACCCACACCCACGTTTTTGCCTCCTACTCTACCACAACTTGCAGCCAACTCTTTCACTTAAACTCAAGTGCATGAAGATATTTCTTACTCATATATGTATACGTGAGTTTGTATGTATGATAGAGTGTGTTCATTTGTAATCTTGTAACACTTCTTACAAACACCAATTACTCCCAAGAACATCACCAATCTTCATCTTCTTCAAGAACAAAGACAAATCCCTGGAGAAAATGAAGAACACCAAGATCAAACAACAATGAAGTGAAGAACATCAAGATCATCAACAATGAAATGAAGAACACCATCAACCATCTTCATCTTCTCATTGAAACTCAAGGTTCTTCATCTTCACTACCTTTGTTCATCACACCATACACCACCAAACACTTTCCTTACATCAAAACACCAAAACACAACCATGAAACACCCCAAAACCTTTTGCATCAAGATCAACCACAAAACCCATCACTATTCATCATAATCTTCATAGAAATTTCACCACCATCACCACCTTATATCAACCTCCTTCCAACCTCTAAACAACCTTGAAAACATCCTCAAAACACCATAACACCATTACCTTAGCCAAAACATCACAAACACAACTTACCTTCAAATCACAAAAATCCCGAAATTGACAGCTGCGTGAACACGCCCCGTGTTCAGCATGCCTTATATCAGACACGCCCCGTGTACCCCTCTGTTTGCATCTGTAAATCAATACGCCCCGTGTTAAAAACAAGCCTAAAATCAACACGCCCCGTGTTCAGCATCATCATCAAGAAAACCCTCCAAAACTCTCCTAAACCTTCCCACATGACCCGTGTCACTTATGCCTTATCATACACGACCCGTGTGCATGTTTTTACCCAAAAATACCTCAAATACAAATACATAAACTCATGTATTTTGTACCCTTTTGTAAACAACTTGTTTTACATAAAACCGAGCTTTGAATGAACTCTTTGTTACTTATCAAACACCGAATTGATCTTTGAACAAATATCGACCAGTCGTTCCAAGAGTCCCAATATCGATTAGTCGTTCAAAGAGTCCCAATATAGACCGGTCGCTCCAAGAGTCCCAATATCGACCAGTCATTCCAAGAGTTCAAATATCGACCAGTCGTTCCATCAGTCCAATTCAGTCAATTTATTGACGAACCTAATTGATATATATTTATATACTTATATACTTTATTATAGCTTTATGTCATTTAAATATAGTCATTTATATTATTTATAGCTTTACGTCATTTAAATACAATCATTTAAATCCTCCTCGTCTGCGTTCCATGCGGTAGTTTTTTTTTCTTGGATCTTTGGTTTTTTTTGCCTTCGACGAGTTGGTTGTTGTGTCTTGGACCCGTTCGTCGTCGTCGTCATTGTCGAGATTTATAGGTTGAGATTGAGATGATTGAAATTGTTGAGGTGTAAAAGAAGTTTGTTGAAATTGTTGAGAAGGTTGTTGAAATTGTTGAGAAGGTTGTTGTTGAAAGGCTTGGAATTGGGGTTGACTGAATTGTTGTGGTTGTTGTTGGTAGAAGTTTTGGGGGTATGAAGTGGTGAATAGAGGTTGTTGTTGGATTGGGGAGGTTAATAATTGCATGTAGCTAACATTTGCATTAGGAGTGTTTGGGGTGTTTGGATTTGAATCCATGTAGAGAGAAAATGAGAGATGAGGTTTTTTTGTAGAAGGTAATAAAATATAGAAAGTGTTTTTTGAAGTGTAAATTGTAAGTAGAATAGTGGATAATTTATAGGTGTAGATGGTTGTGTTTAAATTGTAAAAAGTAAATTTTTTTTAATGTTTAAACGGTTATATAGCTGTTTGTTACAAAATCCCGAACGTTAGAAAATGGAGCAATTTGATTGGGCGTCTCGTCGCGTCTCCGGAGCCACGTCACACGCAACCCACCGGCTTTGGGGGCGGTGTTCACGCGTGGGAGAGGCTACCACCTCAGCCAAAGACGCGTGAAATGCCTCCCATACCGGGTAGCCTCACGTCGAGTGAACCAGCCGGAACAACCCTCTGTTCCTCCACCGGTGATTGTAGATCACCACAGCCAAAACTTCCCCAAATACTTGTTGTGATGTTTCTTGCTTTCTGACCTAGTCTATTCATCCCATTCAAAATCAGATGAGGACCAAGGCATTTCCCCCTTTCATATTTGCTGTCTATCGGGCCAGAAAAGAAAGAAAAGGCCGATAACGGCCACCTGTCGTTTGCCCCTATCCCATCCTCACGATCCCACAACCATCACCGATGCCAACCACTTGCCGACTACCACAGCCGACGGAGGCAATCTCTCCGCATCCCCCTGTCGTAACCCACCACACACCGCTACTAGTGCTGTCGGAAATCCCTTCCTCCAACCAACTGCCGCCTCTCTCGTCCCTCTCTCTGAGTTTCTCGCCAACAAAAAACGATAAGGGAAGCACCGGGGTTGCCATAGTACGCAACCCATCACCACCCGCTGCCACCGGTTATTACTATCATGAAGACTCCGACCAACCATCGCTTTCTGCCACCGGGAGTTTTTCATCATCGCAATCTTTCGTGATTCCCGTCTCATTACTTCGTTAAATTGACCGAAGCAAGAGACCCAGTCGATGGGTCTCGTTCTTTCTCTCAATCTGCAAATCATGTAGGGAAGAGGTCAAAACCAATGTTTTGAAAGCCGGACCGGACATCGAACCGGTCGTCTTACCAGGTTGATGGTTCAATTGGTTTGACCGGTCGGACCGGTCCTAAAAACCGGATGAACCGGACGACGTCATATATATATATATATATATATATATATATATATATATATATATATATATATATATATATATATATATACTAACATTTTTTTTAGCTTTTAAAATGAAACAACACCTTCCAAAATTCTAAATCTTATAATTTATATGCTAACTCTTTCTCAAAATTTTGTAATTAACGTAATGAAAAAAAGAAAAAAAATATATATTAGCTTTTGATGTACGTAGAAGAGGAGTCCTCAAAATGATCCTTTAGGTATCCCACATCGACAAAAAAACGAAAGTTGAGGCCTTAGAGGGCGTTATAAAAGAAAAGGGGTGATAGGGTTTTCAAAACGCAAAAAATTGGATCTACCTTATGAAAGTGTGGGTCCTCTGAACTATTTTGTAGTGTAAACTTTATAATGAAAAATTTTGGGCCGGTTTTTTTCCGGTTTGACCAGCCTGGTTTTTATCGGTTTTTGGTTGAATTGCTTGTTCTTAGCCGGTTTGATTACAAGCGGTATTTATGCTTTTTAAAACCGGTGCCCTGATTGGTTTTGGTTGAACCGGCTGGTTCGGTACGGTTTTCAAAACCATGGTCAAAACTTATTAAAACCTTGATTCAAAATAATTAAATTAAACCCTCAACTTTCAGACTTATACGACTTTGGCCATTCTCTTGATTTGAATTAATTATTTTAACCCCCATATTAAGAATGAGTTACAAATCTGGTCCTACACCTCCAAATTGGGTTTAAAATGTGCACTATTAGTCCCTGCCTTGGAAATAAAATTCGAGATCACTCCTTGGTTGGATGATTTTAGCAAAAATAAATCCCTATAAATTATTTGTGTTGACAAAAACCACCCTACACTTAATAATTAATACCAAAACTACCCTTTTGGTCCTATTAGGTAATTTAAATATACCCGGTGGTTCGTTTTAAGATTAAAGAACGTCATGTAACAACTTTAACGACAAGTCTCACACCACGAACATCGTTCACGCTACGAAAGTGAGTGCTTACGGCTCCTTTTTCATATTTCAAATTATTTCGTGTGGGGGAGGGGGGGATACATGTGCCTATATATATTGTTTATACAAATCAATTTCATTTTTATGCGAAAATACAATAAATCTAGTTTATATGATGAATGAGAACTTTCAAGCATTGGAAAATTAACATGTGCCTAAGCAAAGATTCTCATCACCCAAGTTTCCGTTGGATAGAAACTTGGAATCATGCAAGTTGTATAGTATGATGAATGAGAACTTTCAAGCATTGGAAAATTAAGACTAATTACTTGTTCACATGGATGTGTGAGTCAAGTAAAGGACTAAGGGATCAAGTACACATTCTTGTGCACTGATCAAGCCCACCACAAATGTAACTTGAGTGACACATCTTAAAGAAGGTTTATTAACACTAGTGAAATGTAAGAGTAAAAGGTTTTATACTCTTGTACATTTGAGTAAAAGGTTAGCCGAACGGGTAGGACAAAGACTATAATTCTCCCTTCATTAAAAGTATTAATGATAAATACTAATTAACTAAACTCTTATTAATACCCAATCTTAGTTACTTAGGAAAATGTGAATTTGGTGCTTACCCATGAAATTACACTTTGCACTTTGCTTAAGTCCGTTAGTGGAGCGTGTGTGGTTAACCGGAACACTAGCTTGATTTAACAAGGTAGGCAAAGGGTAACTTAATGTTTATCATAGTATCGGTGGAGCGTGTGTGGTTAACCGACACATCGATTGAGGGGTAAATATTAAGGGTACTAAGTATATTTGCATGGTTATTCACACCTTGTTTTGTGATCCTCGGCATCCCAGTCACAAAACCTGAAGGGCACACTCGAGATTGAAACATGCCTTTGAAAAGTTCAATGAATCTCAAAAGAATCTAGGAGTTTCAAAACCAATTAAAACCTAATAATACATTTCGTTTATCTTGGTGGAAATTGGTGAATCGTCATTCACCTACCTTCAAATATTTTATAGTTTGGATTACGGCATCCCTCTTCCAAGTTATAAAATAGTTTGCTGGGTCCTAGCCTTAATATTTCATATTGGGTGTTATATTAAGGACTTTAGATCAACTATCTTGAATATCTCCCAAAAAGATGTCTGGTTTAGACATCTATGATCCTCCCAAATCTCTTGGAACTTCACTTCCTCCACCTCCTCCAATTATTCTCCCTAACCCACAAGTTCAACGTCACTCAAGCCCTATTGGCAAGCAAGGTCTATGTGTGATCGCATCTTGGAGATGAAGTCACATATTGACAAGCCGGGAGAGTTGGATGTCAAACACTTGAGAAAGTTGGTGGTTCAATCACTTTCTAAATCACATAGTGAATTCCTTTGGGACTACTATGAAACAGACTATGACATGACCCTTAATGATCTTATTTATTTGCTTGGTGCTGCTGAATCAGCAATAATTTGGAGCACTGGGAGAGAAAATTTGATTAGTAGATCAACTTCCCAAACTACCATGGACATTGACAATGGTAACATTGGATATCTAGAAAAGCCTTCTCTTCCCAAGGAAAGGGATTGACCATAGTCAACTAGGTTGACCAAATGGTAAAGAGAAAGGCTAAGTCTGCGATAGTCCCATGTACCATTCCCAAAGAGTCCCTATGTTTCTCTTGCCAAAGGAAGGGGCATTGATTGCGAAGCAGCCTATTTACCTGAAAGATCATAAGGTTGATCAAGTCAAGAAGATTGACTCTACTTCAGGTAAAGTCCACTATCTAACTCTGTTAAGTTTCAATTCTGAGATTCTTGTTACATGATGTGACTGGGTCACATGTTGATGTTTTAAGAATCAAAGAAAAGTGAAGAAACTTAAAGGAAATATATGTTGATTCTGATCGCGAAGATGGATCTCGATCGCATGGTTCTGTGATCAGAATTTTAAGTTGTTGCTTAGGAGTTATGATATATTGCTTAGGAATAGATAACAACAAAGTTTTTCATGTGCTTTTGCACTGTAAGGATAGTTTTTCCGCAAAGTTTTTAAAATAAAAGGAAAAAAAAATTGATTTTATTTATTTTAAAATATCCTTACAATGGCATTTGTGAAAAGGAAAAAAAATTGTTGCTTATATGATTCCATTAATAGCAAGAGTGGAAATATGAATTTGATTCTTTCATTTGTGGTAGTGTCTAAATTTTCCAAATAAGGAAAGATTCTCATCACCCAAGTTTCAGTTGGATAGAAACTTGGAATCATGCAAGTTGTATAGTATGATGAATGAGAACTTTCATGCATTGGAAAATTAAGACTAATTACTTGTTCACATGGATGTGTGAGTCAAGTAAAGGACTAAGGGATCAAGTACACATTCTTGTGCACTGATCAAGCCCACCACAAATGTAACTTGAGTGACACATCTTAAAGAAGGTTTATTAACACTAGTGAAATGTAAGAGTAAAAGGTTTTCTACTCTTGTACATTTGAGTTTGGTAAGTTGTGATGTTTTGGATAAAACAGAGACCAACTTAGGCCAATTGTGTTAAGTGTTTGTCTTGATTAGAATCAACACTATCTCTTGAATATTTGGCAAGAAAGTCTTATAGGTCAAGGAGACAGTGGGAGTCTAAAAGATCCTGAAAGGGTTTCAAGAAGTAATCAAGAATAAAACCTCTATTTCATCACTAGCACACAACTAGAGGTTTATAACCTATCGTGTTGACATTTCTGTGCCCATTCCAGTTAAGTTGGCTATACATTTGAGATCTACATGTTCTCAATTGTTTGCATAGCTACTTGGAAGCAATAGCAGGCCCTTAAGCTGCCAGGTGGCAAGAAGTTAAGATTGCACAAGTTCAATCCATATGAGTTAGGATTTGTCACTAACCTAGTCTTGTGATTATGGTTTGACAAATTCACATGGATAAGAACACATACACCATAAAATCTAAGTGTCATAAGGTTTCTCTCCGATTCATGAAAATGATGGTGAGGAAATTCTTTCACTAAGTAGATTTTAAGTAGATAACAATTGTGATATTTGCAGTTCTTAAAGTCGTTAGTGGAGCGTGCGTGGTTAACCGGCACACTAACATTGACTTATGAGAAATGGCAAAAGGTCTAAACAATTGAGACTATGATTATGGCATCCCTTTTCATAGTTCTGAAATTGTTTAGACACACCTGTGATCCATCTAAGATAAGGTGTATGATTTTGATAAAGTCTTATCAAAGCAATCTAGTATCAGAAATCTGAACTTTGGTAAGAATGTCAATAAAGTATTGACTTCTAGAGGTCCAGCTGTTTTCTGGATACATGTCAAAGCTAGTGGGAGCATAAGTGTTATGCTAATAATCATCATGTTAGTGGGAGCATGATAATTATGATAAGTATTGCAAGTTAGCAATGTTAATTATAGAAAACAAAAGTTTCAATTCGTGAGGTTGCAGGGGTTGAAAAAGTTGTTTTGCTATAATTAGGGGAGAGGAAATTATACTTCATTTCAATTCTAAAAAGCTTAGATTGAGTTTATAATCATTCTAAAGAGCTTATATTGAGATTTTAATCACCTTTAGTCAAAAATATATATATGAATTTCATGTGGATTGGTTCAACTTAAGAAAATTCTATATATTGCGTTCTCAAAATTCGATTATGATTACGACATCCCTTTTCATAGTCAAATTTTGAGAATATGGCAAACAAAAAATTATTATGGCAAAAGACTGGTCTAGAACCATGTCTTTATGTGAAACATCATGAATCGTGTCCCATTTACTTTGGGTACAAGATTGATTACATGTGCTATAATATTTATCCTTTCTGAATTTTCCAAATGCGTTGGGGCATTAAGGGGAACAATGTCTAGAATTGGATATGACTAAAGTGATTAAGCAATTGTCGAGGACAATCTATGGTTTACCAAAGATTGGTTGCTCAAGGACAGTTGGAAGTATACTGTTAATATTGGAAGGACCATATTGACATAGTCTGAAAAGAGGCAACTCTTGTTCAGAAGTGGTAGTCAAAATGGGAATATAGAGTTGTCTTCATAGGTGGAAGCAATCTGTGTAAGGTTAAAGAAACTTAATGCAAGAAGCATGTTCAAAGCAATGCCCTTTAAATTTGAGACATCGTTTTCATGGAATTTCTCTCCATTGGAATACTCTGTAATGATTGTTGCCAAGTCTTTGTGGCTTTGTGCATAATCATTACAAGAGGAACAATGCATATAAGTTTAAAATCTAAACAGATTTCGATAAATGTTAGGAATTCTTACATTTACGACGAGGATTTGGAAGTGTGAAAAGAAAATCATTGAAATTATGTTCAATCGATCTAGTTCACAAAGTAAGGATCATATATAAACATAGAGTGCATACTTGGTGTATGGCAAAGCTATTGTTTAGAAAAACATAGTGTACATGCTTGGAGCATGGGACAACTAGTGGTTTTAATTCAAGTATAAAGTTGATAAAACCGAAACAATGAATAATGAGTAATCAGTATGGTGATAAATAAAAGTGGTCTATTTATATTCATAGGGTTTGATATCATATTTGATTAATTTATTCTTGTGTTTCACTTTGCATGTTTTGACTTCCATAATAACTAGGTTATTCTTCCGGATTGACTAAGTTATTCAAACCATCCCCAGTCAGTCATATGTTGGAAGTAGATATGAATCAAGACTGTCATGGGTTGGCTTGTAGAGGTCCAAGTTGGTGGACAAAGTTGTGCTACAACACTCATGAGTGCTCATAAGTTCTGAGTATTGGATTCAACCCGCGCTCATTTGAATCACTTCATGGATTTTATCACGAGTGATCATGAGACGATAATATCTTATATTCTTCAAACCTAGAGATATGAGTTGTTACTATGAGTTGGTTATACATTGATTGCACGAACACGCATTTGGTAACTCAATGTTATAAAACGTGCCTTTGTGTATGATTCAACAAGTAGTAGAACAAGCCATATGAGTCGAAGTTTATCCATTCCTTTTACCTTCGGGATAAAAGCGATATCTGTGGGCCCCTCGATGATTTAGCGATGACACCCTAAGTGCTTGGCCAAGCCAGGACTGATTTGATTTGTTCAATCAGTCAGTCATCATAAATCGGAAATCGGGAAACAACAAATGGACAGAGAGAATGATTATAATCCATGTCTCAGTCCATATGATATCTAGAATGGAGGAATATATGATCCCTTATCTAATGGACAAGTCATTGACAAAGGTCAGAGTTCATTGACAAGGTCAGAGTTCGACAGCGGCTTTAAGAGCTACGATTGCCAGTTAGGTTTTGAAGTGATACTCAATAATAGTTTTAGACTTATCCAAGTGGGAGACTGTTGGATTAATGTCTAAGTCCATAACTATAATTGGTATGTACTTGACCCAACTTGGCATGGTCCATTTGGGTTGCACTTCACCGAAACAATTTATATGGATAATCCTTTGAGAATAGCATGCTTATGATTTATATTAATATATTATAAGTTCTAATATATTAATATATAATCATATTATTTAATTAGTATTGATCAAGAATTAATTTATAATTAATTAAGTGATCAAAAGGAACTAATTAAATATGGACTCTTAGATATATATGTGTAGTGGGCCAAGTTCATTTAGGTTGGGCTAAGTCTTCATGGATAGTCCATGGAGCTTTAACCCATGGATCCTAGGAAATGAAAGGTCATGGGTATTAGGGTTTAACCCTAATCCTCCACACTATATAAAGGGTCTTATGGTTCATGAAATTAGGCTAGTGGCTAGTGTGGATACACTAAAGAGGGCAATAACCGATTTCATAAGTGTGAGCCAAGTATCCATATTCTCTAAAGTCTTCCAAGGTGTTTTGGTGATTTGTGATTCCACTTGAGGCTTCCACACTATTGGGGCTAAGCTCTTAAAGTTCAAGATTTCAAGCTTCATTAAAAGGTATGTATTCTAACTTGTTATATTACCCAAGTATCAAGGATTGTATGCTAGATAGGGTAATACCTTGGAATATTCATATTTGCATGTATAATAGAGAAAACATAGATCCAAGGTATTTAGGGTTGCATGTACACTTAGGAGTGTTAGAATGCTCAAATCCCAACATAGAGAACTCGTATCCTCGAAAGAGGAATACAACTATAACAACTAGCTTCTAATAAAAGTATTATTAATATTAATTACACTACTTCTTGGCTACTTACGGTATAGAGAATCTGGTTTGAAATGCCGCTTGGGTTGTTGGATTTCAGAACGGCTTAATTGCTAAAATGGTCATACCCTCCGGTGTTTCCTGTCTGGCCCTCATCTGTACTTGGTAGTCTTGGAGTACAAAATAAAATTTAAAAATACTACAAACCCCACCAACACTAATATATATATATATATATATATATATATATATATATATATATATATATATATATATACACTCCGACCCGCGATGAGAACACTTAATAAAACTCTAACATGCCTCCAACTAAAACTACCAACTCAACCCTTTAGGTTAAACGCCTTAATTAAGGTTAGTACTGTACATAAGCCATATCATAAATAAACCTGGAACATACATCTATGTTATTTATGGTCGGGCCGGTGAACAACCAACCTTGAGCAAGGAGTTTGAAAGACTACAATGGTTGAAAGTTTTAGAGATTGAAGAATGTAATAAAGATGCGCTACAGAAACCTAGTACTTTAGAAACCTTATATCAACCTTAGAACAACATATACATTTAAAAAACAAATATACTTAAAAATTTGGGATAACGTTCAGATTCTCCTAGATCGCCTAAACCCAAAGAAGAACAAAGAATGAATAGCTCTGCTACTGTCATAGCAGAGAAACCCATAGTTCCTAACTGATCATTCAGTAATCTCCAAACTTCTCTTTCTATCATTTGAAATTGGTAGGATTTCAATTCACTCTCTATAATTTGGAAATCTGTAGGATTTCTGGATCGATCACTCTCTATAATTTGGAACCTTACAATGAGAGGATTAGAAGTGATTGCTTACACCTCCCAATTTAACGACCTTACAAACCGCTGCCCGTGAATGGTGAACCCGGAATACAAAGAGACCAAAAGGTACATCTGGGGATTAGACTCACCAGTTCAAGGTCTAGTTACTGCATCCAGACTCACTACCTTTGACAGTGCTAAGCAATTGACCTATTAATTGACTGAACAACGTATCCGTTAAGGTACCATGACCCCACAAACCGAAAAGAACCAGATTGGGAGTACAAAAAGGAAGTTCCATGGCAAGTCAAAATGGATCTTCAAGCACCACAAACCCAATCCAAAACCTATGGTTGTGTACACTATAATCACAAAAACTCCCACTCAATCAAAGCCCTACCCTGGGGATTTACCCCCACCATACTAAGTGAAATTTCCACAAATGTCAGAAATTGAATGGTCTGTTGAATCTGTAACTTAAAAGGTTATGCCTCTAAGTTTTGCAGAAACACCCCGAACGACACAACCTCAACCACTGCTGCAGGAGGAAGCCGTAACTGCTTCGAATGCAATCAATCAGGGCACTTCAAGAAAGACTCCTCGAAACTGAAGAATCAGAGTGACAAAAGAAGAGCATTTGTGATAGGTGCTGGAGATACTCATCAGGAACCAACTGTGGTTACTAAAAGCTTTATTTCCCATAAGTTTAGAAGCATGATTAACCTTAAATCATGCAAACTTAACAAATCTTACACAGTAGAAGTAGTAAACAACCAATTAGAAAGCACCTTAGAAATACTCACTAATTGCCTTCTCACCCTGAATAACCACGTCTTTCACGTCAACCTAATACCTATGACCATCAGAAGTTTCGATGTGATCATCGAAATGGATTGGTTATTACTTCATCGAGCAGAGATCTTATGTTATCAAAAGTCCGTCCGACTACCTTTACCCAACAATGAAGCTCTCGCAATTTACGAAGATAAATCATGAAAGAATCTAAGAATCATCTCTTGCATGAAGGCAAGAAGGTGTTTGCAGAAGAGATGCTTCGCTTTCTTGGCCCACGTGGTGGATAGGCAAGACAAGGGTAAGGAAATCAAAGACATACCACAAGTGTGCAACTACCCAAAAGTATTTCCACAAGATCTGCATGGCATACCTCAAGTCAGATAGGCCAAATTCCGAATTGACCTAATCCCAGGTGCAACACCAATTGCAAGATCTCCTTATCGTCTAGCTCCATCGGAAATGCAATAAATATCAAGCCAACTCCAAGAACTTCTCTAAAATAGCCAAGTCTCTCACCGCACTAACCCAGAAAGATAAAAAGTTCGATTGGGGAGACAGTCAAGAGTTTGCCTTCTGGAAATTGAAGTAGTTGTTGTGAAGTGCACCAATTTTGTCTCTCCCAGAAGGAACAAAAGACCTTGTAATATTCTACGACGCCTCTCACCAAGGGTTGGGATGCGTACTGATACAGAAAGAATAAAGTCATTGCATACATATCCAGACAACTTAATCCAAACAAGACCAACTACATTACCCATGACATAGAGTTAGGAGCTATAATGTTTGCCTTAAAAATTTGGAGACACTACCTCTACGGAACAAAGTGTGTCGTGTTCACCGACCACAAAATCCTTCAACACATCTTCGACTAGAACAAGCTCAACGCGAGACAACAAAAATGTGTCGAATTGCTAAATGATTACGAGTGTTAAATTCATTATCATCCTGGAAAAGCAAATGTCGTGACAGATGCTTTAAGCAGGAAAGAGCGAGCAAAAGACTCTTCGTGTAAAAGCTCTAACCTTAACCATCCGCTCGAACCTCACCACCCAAATTCGTGATAGTTAGCTAGAAGCACTCAAACCCGAGAATATTGTAGAAGAGAACCTGCGAGGTATGGATAATCAGTTCGACCTCAAGTAAGACGGAGCACAATATTTCATGAATCGAATTTGGACCCCAAAGTTTGGTGAAGTCTAGAGTCTTTTAAATAAAGCTCATAAGCCGAGATATTCTATACAACCTGGATCAGATAAGATGTATCTTGATCTCAAGAAGCTTTATTGGTGGCCCAACATGAAGGCAGAGACTGCCACATATAACAGTTCGTGCTTGACTTGCTCCAAAGTCAAAGCAGAGTACCAAGAGCCATCTGGTCTACTACAACAACTGCCAGTCCCAGAATAGAAATAGGAACAGATGACCATGAACTTCATAATGAAGTTGCCAAGATCTTCAAGCGGTTATGACATCGTCTGGGTAGTGGTTGATTGTTCGATTAAGTCCGTCCATTTCCTAGCCATCAAACAAACCGATAAGATGGAGAAACTTACCAGAACCTATCTCAAGGAGATAGTCAGACTGCATTATGTGCCAATAAGTATAATCTCGGACCAAGATAGTAGATTCACTTACATATTTTAACAATCATTGCAAAGGTTCCTAGGAACCAAACTCGATATGAGTACAACATATCATCCTCAAACGGATGGAAAACGTGAAGAAACCACACAAAGTTTGGAAGACATGCTCCGTGCTTGGGAGACAGACTTCGGTAAAGCATAAGATACTCACTTACCACTAGTTGAGTTTTCATATAACAATAGTTATACTGTAGTATAAAGGTCGCTCCATTCGAGGCCTTATACGTGTAACATCCCAAAATTCAAGACCAAAAATTTCATTTTAATTAAGTTATTATATAAAACCAACAGTATAAAAACAATCATAATAATATCTCATGTCAAGTCCAAAGTGTCAATAATCAAAAAATATTATCATAAAACCATATCAGAGTGTAATCCCAAAGATCTCATGTGCGGAAAACATAGTGTGATGCGCTGCGATCGAGCCGGCTCCTTTCCTTTGAAAACGAAGTACCTGAAACCAAAACTGAAAACCGTAAGCACGAAGCTTAGTGAGTTCCCCCATCATACCACATACCATACATAAAACATACTGCCAAGCATATCTGGGTGCTTGACCTACCCTTTCAGTCTCTTTCAACCGGTAATTGCCTAGCTTATCTGGGTGCTGGCCTACCCCTTCAGTATCTTTCAACCGGTAACTTCCTAGCATATATGGGTGCTGGCCTACCCCTTCGGTATCTTTCAACCGGTATCTGGGGACTGTTTCACCCCTACCACTACCAGATAATAACATAACATAACATACATAAATAAACTGTCAGACATATCTGGGTGCCCGACCTACCCCTTCGGTATCTTTCAACCGGTAACCGGGGACTATTTCACCCCTACCACTACCATATAATAACATATCATACTAACACATAAACATAACAGATAGTGGCATACCAGACAATTAACACAAACACAATCATCTAACAAATATCTCCTACTAGTGGGCCGACATTGTGGCCTTAAACCCACTTCTACTGGAAGGTAACTCACCTCGTACTGCTGAAGTCCCGCAGACGAAAACTCAGACTGCTGGTTGACAGATTCCCGAACTGTCAACATCAAAACAATACCCAATTAATAATTGGGTTCCAATACATATCCATAGGTCCATGCTTGGGGTAAAAGACTACTTTACCCCCATCTTAGCTTGATTCAAACTCAAGGCCCAATCCAAAGGCCCAAAAGTCAAACTTATAAATCAAAGCCCAACATATGGCCCAATTTTCCAAATTGGGCCCAAACCTTTAAATGGTCTTATTCTAAGGCCTAACCCTTTAGTCCAGTCCAAACATTTGGCATTTCTAATGGCCCAATATCTCATAATCATAAAGGCCCAATTATGGCCCAATTTTCCAAATTGGGCCCGAACCTCACATATGGGCCTTACCCTCAAGCCCATCTAAACGTTATAGTCCATATGATTATTCTTGGATGGCCTACCAATAACCCAATCATCAAGGCCCAATAAAAAGGCCCAACTTAAGGCCCAAGTGAAATTAGGGTTTTCACATAAAATGACGATTAGGGTTAAGTGTTTATCACTTAACCCATTAGGGCCTTAAACCATTAAGTCCATCACTCTACTAGACAAATCATATGATGTGGTCGGCCTTATTACATAATCCAATTCCAATGGCCCAAAATGCGGGTCCCGATAAGTCCAAGCCCTTAATTCCAAAATTAGGGTTTTCTAAACCCTAATTAGGGTTTCCAACCCAATCATATCCCAATAGGCCCAAAACTAAGTCTTTAGGTCAATTAGGGTTTTGTTAGGCCAATTAGGGTTTCACTAGGCCCATTAGGGTTTTGCTAGTCGGGCACCACCCACTACCACCTCGGGTAGTGGTGGTCAACGACGGCTCAAGGCCACCACCTTACGGTGGTGGTTATGGTTCTAGTCCATTTTGTCCAAGCATCCCAAACGAATCAAAACACAAACAAGGCACACCGCCACCCAACACGACGGCTGGTGGTGGCAGGAGGCGACAACCACCACCACCTCACGGTGGTGGTTTTGAGTTTTCTTATTATTATTCCGACACGATTACAATCTTATAATGCAAAGTCTCAAATAAACACACACACTCACTAAGATAAACACACACACGGTGGTACATGGTGGCAGCCACCACCTCACGGTGGTGATGGTGGCCTTTTCTCGATTTTTCCGGCCAACAAACCACACACAACACATACTAACACCACACAATTGGCTGAAACTAACACAAACACGCATTGCACACACCATAACTTAACAATGATGGTGAGCAGCGACGACAGTGGCGCAACAGTCGGCAACAACGACACTTGGACCGACGTTAGCGGCGGCGGATGGAGCTGGAAGGTGGCACCGACGAAGCAACGACAGGATGCAACGGAGGGAAGAAAGACATTTGCGGCGCTGCAACAGTGGAATGGTGGGCGTCTTCAACCGTTGGCGGCAGCTCCTCACGGTTCGCTTACGTCTCCGACAACTATGTCTCGATGACACTCATCGGCGAGGTAGCAGGCGGCGACCTTGTCGTCGTTAGCAAAGGAAGATACGGCAGCAACGCTTGACCTTGACAGTGGAGAGGGGCGGCGGCGCCGGAGGTGGTTGAAGGGAGAGTGGTGGCCGGTGGTGATAATTAGGGTTAGGGTTTGAGGCAATGGAACAATTATATACCCGACTCTATTTGAACTTCCTCCCATGTTTACACAATCAGTCCCTCCTTCTCCCTTTTCTTTCAAAATAGATCCTAAAGTTACCATTTAGCCCTTATCACCCCAATGTCCTTACAATTTAAGTCCTAATAATTACCAAGCAGCCCCCGACTTAAAAAATCTTTATGTAACAAGTCCCATACTTACCAACCACCCCCTGTCTTCTAAAAATCTTTACAAAATGATCCCGGAACTTACGCTTTTAACCCCCAACTTCTAAAATTGTGTCAGTTAGCTCCTCGAGACCAACACCTTGCTATATAATTATGAATTTTAGGGCTACTATTCATTCATTAATTTGTTTATTTATTTATTAAATAAACAGGGTGTTACAACTCTCCCCCACTTAAATTAGATTTCGTCCTCGAGATCATTCCTTACCATTCCTTACACGCCAAACCACCTGAGTAACATGGCCACAATCCTGGGCACACCCTAGCCTTCCTAGGGTAACTGTGACCAACCTTCGCAAGGCCCTAAAATCCGTAGATGAACGAATTCCTTGCAATAAAATCACATCTACTCCGTCTGAAATATGCAGTCTCGAGGTGGTCTGAGTCCCTGGCAGACCGCTCATACTGAATCATTATTATTGAACCCAGTCCACTTATCCCTCAACCAACTACTCAACTTCTGATAACCTGAGGCTCCCACTAAAAACTGAAATAACAGACCCAGTTAGCCATGCAGGTCATTTAGCGTAACCAAAGCAATCTGTTATTCCGTCCGTACTTGCAACCTAAAACACAATTACTAATACTGCCCAAACGCTGAAACTGCCCGAAACAACATCCTGCCACATGGCTACTTTCCAAAACCTACCGAGACCTACCTAGTCCCAATTTGTTCACCAGTCATCTGAAATACCAGTTTCCAGCCCGGATGCGAAGCCAAAGGACTCCCACATAGTCGCCTCACACGACTTCCTAACGAAATCCTTCTCTGAAACTAGTTGCGACTAGTTATCATGCCACTGTGGCTCTAACAACCTTCTGATCTAACCGATCGGGTCCATGCGTCGAATCCTGACGTCACCAAATCCAAGGCTAAAAGTGATTGCTACCTGACCGATGGTAGCCTTATATCATAAACGACCTTAAGCAGTCCATTGCTTCCTTGATCTCATATCTGCAGTGGCGATCCTACAGTGTTATCACTGGCTCAACTAGATTTAATCCCTTTGGGGAAAATCCATAAACTAATTCGTGGATTTGTCGCGCCCTCACTGCTGCACCCGAACCGGTGGGTACTACTGTTCCTTCCGTGTCCTAACAACGCGCTCATGCTATCTACGAACCTAGGGAGTGCTACGGCTACACCCGCAGACTTACAACACTCTAACACTATCTGCCAACCTTGTGAATGCTACGGCTACACCCGCATACTTACAACACTTTCCAGACTATCTAACTGTTAGTGAAAGCTACGGCTACCCCCGTAGTCTTACAACACTTCCCATACTATCTGACTGTTAGTGAATGCTACGGATACCACCGTAGTATTACAACACTTTCCATACTATCTAACTGTTAGTGAATGCTACGGCTACCCCCATAGTCTTACAACACTTTCCACACTGGGTCGAACATGCACTCGATCTAACACTCAACTGAACTTGAATTCTAATTGGTCCTCTAACCTGGTTCCCTAAACCTGTTATCCGATGCCAAGGAAAAGCACGGTCTAAAAGTTGGAACGTTTTCTAAACTCCCAACTTACCCAATCCTCAACCTAGACGGCCACCCGACCGCCTTCGGTCCTGACAAGGATGCGAAACTCATCCCAGTTTCATACCAATTTCTGCTTCTGAATACCTGATCGATTCTCCTCCACTTAGATTCAACTAAGTCTTCACAACACGTGAGAATTGAAGGAGTCCCAATCCTTATTGCTTTCTAACATCCCACTGATGACAACCTGTGCTTACTAATGCTAACGATCAATCACCGGTTAAACCTTGAGATCGCCCATCCTCGGAAATCTTGATGAGTAATCTTGAATTCTGGTCCAGTCTGACACCTCAATCCACATCCCATGCTGACAACTGGAGGCCTTAATCTTCACCCTGGCTGACGAATCCTTATTCCCTCTTCCAATCTTGGAGCACCACTGAACTCTAACCGAACACAACCCATGCGAGAAATGCAATTCTCTTGAACATCCAACGACCAACCACTTATGCATCTAACACCCGCAACTGACACTACCATCTTCATGCTACCAGTCCTTTCCTAGCAACGGTAATGCCTTGAACTCCAAAGTTCTTCCATAGACAATTGACGACCATACCTGAACAATGATAGAGCCACTGAACTCTAACTTTACTGGAGAACTATCGCTCTAACCCTGACCTAATATCCTCTAAATAATACTCTTGCACAGATCCCGATACCCACCTAGAAGTAGCAGAAAATAACACATCTGCAATCATCTGAAGGATTCTTCTTCACCTCCTCCTGAGATACATCGACCATTCTGAGGACATGGTGCAAAACTCCCTTCCGATCTCGATGACATGAACTAACAATAGGACCCTCCTTCCTGAAGGACTCTAAGGATTCATAGACTTTGGGCTTCAAATGAGCCCCTAACTGCCCCGCGACACATCTGTACTATGAACCGAGAGAACACTGAACACCCCGAACCAGCAAAAGGGAAACGATATTACACTGACCACTAGAAATTCCACGGTATGCAATTGGCATATGACGATATTTGATGATCTAACCCAACAGGAGCAAGAAATAAACCAGGGATAAACTTACTCATCCTGCTATAGTATCCCAAACCACATCACAATTCCCATAACAATGTGTAGATAAAACTGAAAGAAGGCAAGGTTACATACCCAAAACATCGCCTGTTGGAGTTCTGACTTCTTCTGTTTGACACGGCAGGGACTGACTCCTTCTGCTGACATGACGAACCCCACTACACTTGTAGCAGCCTAAACCACTGGAATGTCAAACTCCCTTGTGTACTTTCCCGCACGTGCTGCACTGACTCCGGCCCTGTTGGCCCTTCTCCCGATGATCAGAAGTCTTGGGTCTCTCCTCGGGACCCTCTACTATGTGTACATGGCACGAACCTCTCTTCTCGAAGTGCTCCAAATCGATCTCGCATCTTTGGACTTAGAAGTAATATCCTCCAGGGCCTGACACCCTGTCACGCTCACTAGCTCACTTGCCAATTGCTGAGCTGCAACAGTTGGAACATCCTTTGTCCCCAAACCGGGTCACAA
This sequence comes from Lactuca virosa, assembly GCF_052849685.1. NCBI lineage: Eukaryota > Viridiplantae > Streptophyta > Magnoliopsida > Asterales > Asteraceae > Lactuca > Lactuca virosa. The sequence continues at coordinate 303,309,124 of NC_136428.1, read as the reverse complement.
ACTCCTCCCCGAAGCTTCTCAGATTCCCCAAGACTCTCACCGATTCGAGTATGGATCTTGTGCTTTCAGAAGTACAGGCCCAATACTACCTTCCACACCTATCCATACTTTCCTCAGCAATCCTCCCGAATCCTCCAAGTGAGTTCCTCAAACTAATACATCCAAGTCTCACTAAACCTCACTGCTAACCCACTGAAACATATCCTAGGCTTTCCTAGGTTCCCGAACCCACCCAGTCCTCAGCTGCTGAAAGATTCCCAGTAATGTCAACTAGCTACCTCATGATATAGCCACATGCAACAGAGATCAGATAATCCTTCGAGTAAAAGACCCATCCCCAGAACGGTTGGACTCAAACAAGAGCTGCGCAATAGGGTCAAGTCCATCACTCTGAGATTATCCGGCCTGTGTCCCATGTGACTTAGCATACTCACTTAGTAGCTAACTCACATCACTAAGAGTCCCACAAAGCACAAAGAAAACAACATTCAGACAATGGAAAATCTAACCATCATAATCCAATCAAACCATTCTATCCTCTAATTAGGAATCTGTACTAGCATGTAATTTGAAGGCTCATACAATTAGGCATAACCTAAACAGGCTATCCTATCACTTACTGATCAGTACTAGCATGTAGATCTACAAGCACATACAGTAGGCATATAAGGCATCCTTCCTAGATCCTTAGCCCTAATCTAGCATGCAGTTCTCATAATCATATCATATCATAACATAACATGTATGGGTATCTTGGGGAAAACTTACTTGAGATCGGCTGATTGCACACATCACACACCTTGTTCTTTTCAAAGTTCTTTTCTCTTTTTAAATTCTTTTCAAACTTCTTTTTATAAAATGATTTTACTTTTGAAAATTTTCATACCAAGTCCTTAGTTTGAGTTCAGATACACCCGAGAGTGTTCCCGAATCCATCAAACCAAGGCTCTAATACCAACTTGTAACATCCCAAAATTCAAGACCAAAAATTTCATTTTAATTAAGTTATTATATAAAATCAACAGTATAAAAACATTCATAATAATATCTCATGTCAAAACCAAAGTTTCAATAATCAAAACATATTATCATAAAACCATATCAGACTGTAATCCCAAAGATCTCATGTCCGGAAAACATAGTGTGATGCGCTCCAATCGAGCCGCCTCCCTTCCTTTGAAAACGAAGTACCTGAAACCAAAACTGAAAACCGTAAGCACAAAGCTTAGTGAGTTCCCCCATCATACCACATACCATACATAAAACATACTGCCAAGCATATCTGGGTGCTCGACCTACCCTTTCAGTCTCTTTCAACCGGTAATTGCCTAGCATATCTGGGTGCTGGCCTACCCCTTCAGTATCTTTCAACCGGTAACTTCCTAGCATATATGGGTGCTGGCCTACCCCTTCGGTATCTTTCAACCGGTATCTGGGGACTGTTTCACCCCTACCACTACCAGATAATAACATAGCATAACATACATAAATAAACTGTCAGACATATCTGGGTGCCCGACCTACCCCTTCGGTATCTTTCAACCGGTAACCGGGGACTATTTCACCCCTACCACTACCATATAATAACATATCATACTAACACATAAACATAACAGATAGTGGCATACCAGACAATTAACACAAAGACAATCATCTAACAAATATCTCCTACTAGTGGGCCGGCATTGTGGCCTTAAACCCACTTCTACTGGAAGGTAACTCACCTCGTACTGCTGAAGTCCCGCAGACGAAAACCCGGACTGCTGGTTGACAGATTCCCGAACTGTCAACATCAAAACAATACCCAATTAATAATTGGGTTCCAATACATATCCATAGGTCCATGCTTGGGGTAAAAGACTACTTTACCCCCATCTTAGCTTGATTCAAACTCAAAGCCCAATCCAAAGGCCCAAAAGTCAAACTTATAAATCAAAGCCCAACATATGGCCCAATTTTCCAAATTGGGCCCAAACCTTTAAATGGTCTTATTCTAAGGCCTAACCCTTTAGTCCAGTCCAAACATTTGGCATTTCTAATGGCCCAATATCTCATAATCATAAAGGCCCAATTATGGCCCAATTTTCCAAATTGGGCCCGAACCTCACATATGGGCCTTACCCTCAAGCCCATCTAAACGTTCTAGTCCATATGATTATTCTTGGATGGCCTACCAATAACCCAATCATCAAGGCCCAATAAAAAGGCCCAACTTAAGGCCCAAGTGAAATTAGGGTTTTCACATAAAATGACGATTAGGGTTAAGTGTTTGTCACTTAACCCATTAGGGCCTTAAACCATTAAGTCCATCACTCTACTAGACAAATCATATGGTGTGGTCGGCCTTATTACATAATCCAATTCCAATGGCCCAAAATGCGGGTCCCGATAAGTCCAAGCCCTTAATTCCAAAATTAGGGTTTTCTAAACCCTAATTAGGGTTTCCAACCCAATCATAGCCCAATAGGCCCAAAACTAAGTCTTTAGGTCAATTAGGGTTTTGTTAGGCCCATTAGGGTTTCACTAGGCCCATTAGGGTTTTGCTAGTCGGGCACCACCCACTACCACCTCGGGTAGTGGTGGTCAACGACGGCTCAAGGCCACCACCTTACGGTGGTGGTTATGGTTCTAGTCCATTTTGTCCAAGCATCCCAAACGAATCAAAACACAAACAAGGCACACCGCCACCCAACACGACGGCTGGTGGTGGCAGGAGGCGACAACCACCACCACCTCACGGTGGTGGTTTTGAGTTTTCTTATTATTATTCCGACACGATTACAATCTTATAATGCAAAGTCTCAAATAAACACACACACTCACTAAGATAAACACACACACGGTGGTACATGGTGGCAGCCACCACCTCACGGTGGTGATGGTGGCCTTTTCTCGATTTTTCCGGCCAACAAACCACATACAACACATACTAACACCACACAATTGGCTGAAACTAACACAAACACGCATTGCACACACCATAACTTAACAATGATGGTGAGCAGCGACGACAGTGGCGCAACAGTCGGCAACAACGACACTTGGACCGGCGTCAGCGGCGGCGGATGGAGCTGGAAGGTGGCACCGACGAAGCAACGACAGGATGCAACGGAGGGAAGAAAGACATTTGCGGCGCTGCAACAGTGGAATGGTGGGCGTCTTCAACCGTTGGCGGCAGCTCCTCATGGTTCGCTTACGTCTCCGACAACTATGTCTCGATGACACTCATCGGCGAGGTAGCAGGCGGCGACCTTGTCGTCGTTAGCAAAGGAAGATACGACAGCAACGCTTGACCTTGACAGTGGAGAGGGGCGGCGGCGCCGGAGGTGGTTGAAGGGAGAGTGGTGGCCGGTGGTGATAATTAGGGTTAGGGTTTGAGGCAATGGAACAATTATATACCCGACTCTATTTGAACTTCCTCCCATGTTTACACAATCAGTCCCTCCTTCTCCCTTTTCTTTCAAAATAGATCCTAAAGTTACCATTTAGCCCTTATCACCCCAATGTCCTTACAATTTAAGTCCTAATAATTACCAAGCAGCCCCCGACTTAAAAAATCTTTGCGTAACAAGTCCCATACTTACCAAACACCCCCTGTCTTCTAAAAATCTTTACAAAATGATCCCGGAACTTACGCTTTTAACCCCCAACTTCTAAAATTGTGTCAGTTAGCTCCTCGAGACCAACACCTTGCTATATAATTATGAATTTTAGGGCTACTATTCATTCATTAATTTGTTTATTTATTTATTAAATAAACAGGGTGTTACAACTCTCCCCCACTTAAATTAGATTTCGTCCTCGAGATCATTCCTTACCATTCCTTACAGGCCAAACCACCCGAGTAACATGGCCACAATCCTGGGCACACCCTAGCCTTCCTAGGGTAACTGTGACCAACCTTCGCAAGGCCCTAAAATCTGTAGATGAACGAATTCCTTGCAATAAAATCACATCTACTCCGTCTGAAATATGCAGTCTCGAGGTGGTCTGTGTCCCTGGCAGACCGTTCATACTGAATCATTATTATTGAACCCAGTCCACTTATCCCTCAACCAACTACTCAACTTCTGATAACCTGAGGCTCCCACTAAAAACTGAAATAACAGACCCAATTATCCATGCAGGTCATTTAGCGTAACCAAAGCAATCTGTTATTCCGTCCGTACTTGCAACCTAAAACACAATTACTAATACTGCCCAAACGTTGAAACTGCCCGAAACAACATCCTGCCACATGGCTACTTTCCAAAACCTACCGAGACCTACCTAGTCCCAATTTGTTCACCAGTCATCTGAAATGCCAGGCATATCTGGGTGCCCGACCTACCCCATCAGTCTCTTTCAACCGGTAACTGCCTAGCATATCTGGGTGCTGGCCTACCGCTTCCGTATCTTTCAACCGGTAACTGCCTAGCATATCTGGGTGCTGGCTTAACCCTTCGGTATCTTTCAACCAGTATCCGGGGACTGTTTCACCCCTACCACTACCACATGATAACATAGCATAACATACATAAATATACTGTCAGACATATCTGGGTGCCCGACCTACCCCCTCGGTAACTTTCAACCGGTAACCGGGGACTATTTCACCCCTCCTAATACTACATAATAACATATCATACTATCACATAAACATAACAGATAGTGTCATACCAGACAATTATCACAAAGACAATCATCTAACAAACATCTCCTACTAGTGGGCCGCCATTGTGGCCTTAGACCCACTTCTACTGGAAGGTAACTCACCTCGCACTACTGAAGTCCTACAGACGAAAACTTGGACTGCTGGTTGACAGATTCCCGAATTGTCAACATCAAAACAATACCCAATTAATAATTGGGTTCCAATAGATATCCATAGGTCCATGCTTGGGGTAAAAGACTACTTTACCCCCATCTTAGCTTGATTCAAACTCAAAGCCCAATCCAAAGGCCCAAAAGTCAAACTTATAAATCAAAGCCCAACATATGGCCCAATTTTCCAAATTGGGCCCAAAACTTTACATGGTCTTATTCTAAGGCCCAACCCTTTAGTCCAGTCCAAACATTTGGCATTTCTAATGGCCCAATATCTTATAATCATAAAGGCCCAATTATGGCATAATTTTCCAAATTGGGCCCGAACCTCACATATGGGCCTTACCCTAAAGCCCATCTAAACATTCTAGTCCATATGATTATTCTTGGATGGCCCACCAATAACCCATACATCAAGGCCCAATAGAAAGGCCCAACTTAAGGCCCAAGTGAAATTAGGGTTTTCACATAAAATGACGATTAGGGTTAAGTGTTTCTCACTTAATCCATTAAGGACTTAATCCATTAAGTCCATCACTCTACTAGACAAATCATATGGTGTGGTCGGGCTTAATACATAATCCAATTCCAATGGCCCAAAATGCGGGTCCCGATAAGTCCAAGCCCATAATTCCAAAATTAGGGTTTCCAACCCAATCATAGTCCAATAGGCCCAAATCTAAGTCTTTAGATCAATTAGGTGATGGTTCTAGTCCATTTTGTCCAAGCATCCCAAATGAATCAAAACACAAACAAGGCACACCGCCACCCAACACAGCAGGTGGTGGCGGCAGCCACCACCTCACGGTGGTGGTTTTGAGTTTTCTTATTATTATTCCGACACGATTACAATCTTACAATGAAAAGTCTCAAATAAACACACACACACACACACACACACACACACTAAGATAAACACACACACACACACGGTGGTATATGGTGGCAGCCACCACCTCATGGTTGTGGTGGTGGCCTTTTCTTGATTTTTCCGGCCATCAAACCACACACAACACATACTAACACCAAACAATTGGCTGAAACTAACACACACACACGCATTACACACACCATCACTTAACAGCGGTGGTGAGCGGCAATGGCAATGGTGCAACAGCCGGCAACAATGACGCTTGGATCGGCGTCAGCGGCAGCGGATGGAGCTGGAAGGTGGCACCGACGAAGCAATGACAGGATGCAGCGGAGGGAAGAAAGCCATTTGCGGCGATGCAACAATGGAACAGTGGGCGTCTTCAACCGTTGGTGGCGGCTCCTCACGATTTTGCTTTCGTCTCCGACAGTTACGTCTCGATGGCGCTCATCGGCGAGGCAGCAGGCGGCGGCCTTGTCGTCGTCGGCAAAGGAAGATACAACAACAACGCTTGACCTTGACAGTGGAGAGGGGCGGCGGTGCCGGAGGTGGTTGAAAGGAGAGTGGCGGCCGGTGGTGATAATTAGGGTTAGGGTTTGAGGCAATAGAACAGTTATATACCCGACTCTATTTGAACTTCCTCCCATGTTTACACAATCAGTCCCTCCTTCTCTCTTTTCTTTCAAAATAGATCCTAATATTTAATTTCATATTTTGAAATGTTTTTAGTACAAATATTTATAAAAGTAAAAAATCAGATGTTTTCAGCTTAATTACAAGCGAAACTTTAAATGTCTTTTCACGAAGATCCGTATAACATAATTCAATTTCGTCTGCATTTTTGGAATCACCACGACCAGGATGACAAGCAGGCACTTTCATAAAAAAAATTACGTATCGAAATCATCAACTCGAGATTCGAGATATACATCATGATAATAATAATAATAATAATAATAAATAATTAAATAAATAAATAAATAAATACAAGGTATTTGTTATTGTCCAATATCTTCTATGTAGTACAACAAAAAATTATTCCAAAATTAGCCACTCTATATATCATGTAACTTAGGGGGTGTTTGGATAGGGAAAAAAGAGGGTGCTTATTGCTTGTTGCTTATTTTCACCACAATCAGCCACTCGATCTATCATGTAATATCTTTTTGTGGTAAGGATAAGCTAAATAAGCTGATTTTAACAAGCATCTCTCCCCTTGCTTATTGCTTATTGTTTATTACCACCGCAAATAAGCTAATAAGCAATAAGCTAATAAGCTATAATCTAATTTATCCAAACACCCCCTTAAATTCACACTCAAATATTTCACAGATACAAGACATACTCAAAGATTTCAACACACGAAACCATATAAGATTATAACAACTACAAAGATTATAACAACTAACTCTGATCTTTCTCATCTTATTCTGCACTCTGTCTCATCTCAGTCTGCACTTTTTCTCTCAATGACAAGTAAAACCAAAGAAGAAGAAGGTAGTTTCCCCTCTCTATCAAAATCACGATCACAGCAACCCATCTTCTTCATCCTTTCCTGTCAAATGAAACAACAAAAAAATGATTTCTTCCTTCTTCACTTCCGGTGAATCAACAAAAAAACCAAATTTCCTTCATTTTCATTGATTTCCCAGCAAATCCAATGATTTCTATCAAACAATCAAACCCAAACAACCACTCCATTGATTTACAATCAAAATAAAAAGAAAAGAGAAAGGAACCGTTACCGATCGAAGCAACTGCCCCATTGAAACTTTCCCTCCTTCCCGTCGAGTGAAATAGCCGGAACAACCCTCTGTTCCTTCACCAGTGATTGTACATCACCACAGCCAAAACTTCCCTAAATACCTGTTGTGATGTTTCTTGCTTTCCGACCTAGTCTATTCATCCCATTCAAAATCAGATGAGGACCAAAGAATTTCCCCCTTTCATATTTCCTGTTTATCAGGCTAGAAAACAAAGAAAAGGCCGATGACGGCCACCTGTCGGTTGCCCCTCTCCCATCCTCACGATCCCACAACCATCACCGATGCCAACCACTTGCCGACTACCACAGCCGACAGAGGCAATCTCTCCGCCTCCCCCTGTCGTAACCCACCACACACTGCTACTAGTGCTATCGGAAATCCCTTCATCCAACCAACTGCCACCTCTCTCGTCCCTCTCTCTGAGTTTCTCGCCGACAGAAAATGACAAGGGAAGCAGCGGGGCTGCCATAGTACGCAACCCATCACCACCCGCTGCCACCGGTTACTACTGTCGTGAAGACTCCGACCAACCATCGCTTTCTGGCACCGTTAGTTTTTCATCATCAGAATCTTTCGTGATTCCCGTCTCATTCCTTCGTTAAATCGGCCGAAGCCAAGATACCCAGTCGATGGGTCTCATTCTTTCTCTCGATCTACGGGTGTGTTTGGGATTACTTTTTTAACTTAAAAGTCCTTTTATAAAAAGGACTTTTTATAAAAGAACTTTTCTTAAAAGGAGGCCTTTAAAATGTGTTTGACTTGGCTTTTAATACTTTTAAGAGGTAAAAGCCAAAAGTCACAAAAAGATGAGATTTTGTGGCTTTTAAAGAAGGTCCTTTTTGCTCATGGCAAACGTTGATTTAAAAGAACTTTTCAATTTTACCAAATATCTTTTGGAATTTTTTAACTTTTTGGAAAAGTTAAAAGTCCAAAAGTTGTTTTAAAAGAAAAGTCAAACACCACCTACAAATCGTGTAGGGAAGAGGTCAAAACTTCTTTAAACTTTGATTCAAATTAATTAAATTAAACTCTCAACTTTCAGACTTGTACGACTTTGGCCATTCCCTTGATTTGAATTAATTATTTTAACCCCCATATGAGAATACGTTACAAATTTGGTCCTACACCTCCAAATTGGGTTTAAAATGTGCACTATTAGTCCCTGCCTTGGAAATAAAATTTGTGATCAGTCCCTGGTTGGATGATTTTAGCAAAATCAATTCCTAGAAATTATTTGTGTTAACAAAGACCACCCTACACTTAATAATTAATACCAAAACTACCCTTTTGGTCCTATTAGGTAATTTAAATATACCCGGTGGTTCGTTTTAAGATTAAGGAACGTCACGTAATAACTTTCACGACAAGTCTCACACCACGAGCCTCGTTCACGCTACGAAAGTGAGTGCTTACGACCCCTTTTTAATATTTCAAATTATTTCGGGGGGAGGGGGGGGGGCGAATACATGTGCCTATATATTTTGTTTATACAAATCAATTTCATTTTTATGCGAAAATACAATGAATCTAGTTTATAAAAATATTATTAGTTAACAATTTACCATATTGTTACAGATAAACTAGTATAAACTTTTCGTATACATATTATGATTATTTTATCGTGAAATAACCAGTTCACACGATAAATACTACATAATACAAAAATATATGATTTTTATGTGACATTGCAAGCACGTTATGAAACTCTGTAGTATTTCAAGGATTCAAGCAATTACTATGCATGTATATTTATATGTTTAAGTACATAATGTTTATACATGTACATATTGTGACAACCCGAACCTTTTTCCATTACCATTAACCGATTTCCGTTAATAAAATTTGAATTTTATTAAGTTCCCGTCAAACTTCTTGGTCTAGAAAATCATCTAGTTTTATAATATTTAATTTATATACGAGTCGGAACCAAAAATTGCGCGAAAAATCCAAATCTTATTGAAAAATCAAACGGTTTTCGGCCTAACTGAGTTTACGGCCGTAAACCCGTGTACGGCCGTACACTCGTTTACGGCCAGCGTCGGGTGGACCCCACCACCGACCACGAGAACCCCTATAAATACGAGACTCTACCCCTCATTTACACTTTTCTGGCCGAACACTCACTCCTTCTCTCTCTAAACTCTTGACCGTACATCCCAAAAACACCCTTATCCTTCCGAAAATCATCGAGAATCACTATTGGGAGTCATTTCGGAGCATCTAGAACACATTTTTCAGCGAATCCAGCACCCTCGTTCTTGAGTGTACGGCCGTACACCCTTCAAGTCTGCAAATCTTCATTGACCGTACACCAGTTTACGGCCGTACACGCTTCAAACCTTCAAAGGCCGTAAACCCTTCAAGAGGCTGTTCACGGCCGTACACCTGTTCACGGCCGTAAAACCCATTCACGGCCGCACACACTTCCTAAGTGGTGCATTAGACTGAAAACCCACTTTCCTCGATTCAATCGAGTCCCGGTAACATTCCTTAACCAAAATCAAGTGTTTTTCTAACACTTTATATAACGAAATCACTAATTTAGATACATATACGTATTTAATTGTTATTAGGATTCCGTTAAGTGCCACACTACAACTCGAGGGTCTTCATTTCAGTCCGTTGATTCGAAGCTTGTACACAACTAACAGTGAGTTCATACCCCTACACTTTTATGATTTTTAATGTTTTCAGGGGGGAATACAAGCTAAACACAAATGATTTTAACAAGTTTAAAACTTATGCAATTGATACAGTCAAACGATTTCCACGTTTTATAAAATATTTAGATATTTTATCCCTTTTGTACTATGTTGAGCATAAGGGACACTTTTATCTTGGAAACCTAATTGCATAATTTTCAGAACAATTCACAAACCAAGTACATAACATTTCAAGCAAACTATAATGGCTATAGTTTGGGGAATTCAATACACAACTATTACCGATTTGGATTATATACATGAGTAAACATATAAACTATGACAGATTTAGTTTATAATATACATTACTAGAAGAGTACAACATTTAATAATTATTTAAGTATAATTATTACCTTATACAGTATACAACAGATTCAAATACAAGAGAACACTACAGAAACTAGATTATACAAAATTGTGAGACTCTACTTCAAAACTGTACCCTTAGGTGTACTGAATTAAATCCTATCATAGTATAACCAGAGTCTCCTGGAGGGAGAGCGTGAGATTTGTGAATAGATCTATTCGGGACTGACAATCCCACACCTGAACTGCTAGCTACAGTTAGGCATGCATGCCTGGGGTGACAAATATCATTTAACCGACACTTGAAGAACGTCATAAAGGTCACTAGGTCATATCAAGCATGGTTATACGACTCACAATAGTATAAACTAACCATTTGTTTACGGGATTTCGTTCTTCATTAGTTTTATTTTAAGTAATGAAACTACTATACATACTAGTGGTAGCCAGGGTTTTCAAACAAAACGTATTATACATACTAGTGGTAGCCAGGATTTTCAAACAAAATGTACTATACATACTGGTGTTAGTAAGGGTTTTCAAACAAGAACATACTATACAAAGGTTTTTGTACCAGAATACACACATATTATGATTGGTAGTAACCAGGGATACAAACTAATGTTTTTCCTATACTACAACATGATACATCAACAAAATTTTTAGTTAATTCTATAATTACTTAGTTTAGGCATCAGGGCCACATATGGAGAATATTCGATAGATGTGGAATGTGTGGTTTCCGCCTCATTTCCTGTTCCTTGTTTGGTTGTGGGCTTAGGGCAGATCCACATAGTCAACTGTCTGTTCGATATTGGTTTATACATGGCTAGCATGAACTAAGTAGTCATAGATAGAACTGATATTATCACACTTTTACTAAAGAAAATATTGGATTTCTTGGAACCATACGAACATTTTTACAAAGTCATCAACAGGTTTTCATTACAAAATAATCGCTTATGAACTCACCAACTTTATGCTGATACTCTTTCAAAACTGCTTGTATTCTCAGGAAATCAGTAGACAGGTACCTTCTGGAGTTTTGAGAAGACGGAGCGTATAGAGTCACGTCTTTTTCTTTGATTATGTCTTTGATGTATAAGAACAAGAATCAAATAGATGTAAATACCTTTTCATGTATGTATTCAATCTAATGGTTGTGTTTACTATGATTACTATGATGCAATTGTTGTGATACTACATAAGACGTCGTCCACCCCCGAACGTTTCCGCCGTTCCAGTTTGGGGGTGTGACACATATGTTCATTACTTTGAAACATTCATTTTTATAAAATCAAGTACATTACATTTTTACATACATGTCAGACATACTCGGCTTTTATAAACTTTATACAATGAAATTCATTATGCCTAATGACTTAATCACAATTAAGTTTGGGCTGAGAGCTATTCACAAACTTTTTAGTTAAGGGCTTTTTAGTGAGACATTATTAATTAGCTGAGTTTAAACACTTAGCATAGCCACAATACTGTAACTGTTAATCTTCAGAGCGAGATACGTATATATAGATCTATACGGGGTTGACATCCCTACTTGCGGTTGCTAGCTACAACCCTCGACCCTCAATCGAAGCCCGTGATAGGGGCCTACAATTTTTACTACAACGTCCAATGAAGCGTTATAGGGGGTACACTCAGTCACATAACTTGGTTATAGGACTCACTATAAACATTAACTAGAATATATATCTCTCCCTCTCACTGCAACCATGGGCTTGGTTGCTTTCAAAACTATTTTAAGTATGAAATTACTTATGTAACATTACATTTTGGTTTTCAAAGATATTCAAAGATTCTTTACAAACACGGGTTTTAAGTATGGATCTACTTATACAAAGATACATTTTGGCTTTTAAAGATTCATTGCAAACACTGCTTCAACTATTGTTATTGATACAAAGATAATACTTTTTGGACTTATTAAAAGTATTACTGCTTTTAGAAGAAAACCTGTAACATTCACCAACCTTGTGTTGACCCTCAAAACTACATGTATTCTCAGGAAATCACTAAACAGACATTCAAGATGGATTGGATTACAAGTGACCTAGTTTACTTGTTGTGTATTATATACATATCTGTTAAGGCAATTCATGTAATATTATTATTCTGTAAAAACCTTGTATTCAAATATCAAGATGGAATGTACATGCTATTTTGTTTATTGTTGTACTTGTGATATATATGCAGTTTACCTGTGATCCATGAACTTAGTCGCACAGCCCGACGTGTTCCACCGCCTCTGCCGGGGGTGTGACAACTTTCATTATAGGCCCCTAAAATGTGAGAAAATGACTCCATGACTCATATATATATGATCAAGTATCATTTGCTTACACTTTGACCCCAATAACTTAATGCTAAACAAAAGAAATGGTTATTTTAATAAATAGGCTTGAAAGAATACTATTCTCATTAATAGCAGAGAAAATTGGGTCGTTACACAATACAAGACAAGCTTCTTCACCTTCAGATCAAGACTCTTAATAATCCCCTACAACCATATCTCCTCCTTTATTCCTTCCATCATGGACATGTACTCAGATTCAACTTTGTCTCGGATTCAGTTGTAAACAAAGCAATGGTATCTTGTAACGTTGACTTCCAATTGATGGCACATCGGAACAAAGTGAATATGTAGCACGTCCGTGACCTGCGCTTCAACAAATCACCACCATAATTAGATTCAACATATCTAACCAAGTCAGTTTTCATATTGGCTCCATATACCAAACAAACATTGGTCGTTCCATTCAAGTATCACATGATCCACTTGACAGCTTCCCAATAAGCCTTCCCTGGATTACTCATAAACCTGCTTACCATACTAACTGAATTAGCCAAATCAGGTATGGTACAGACCATTACATACACAAGAATTCCAACAACACTTGAGTATGGAACCCTACTCATGTACTTCCTTTCTTCATTAGTAGTGGGTATAGTGTTTGGACCAAGTTTAAAGTGAGCCGCCAAAGGAGTTCCAACTGGTTTGGACTGATCACAGTTGAAAGACTATAAAACTTTCTCAATGTACTTTTGTTGAGAAATACATAACCACCCTGCTCTTCTATCTCTTTGAATCTCCATCCCCAATATATTCTTTCCTGCTCCCAAATCCTTCATCTCAAACTCATTCTTCAGGGTCGCCTTCAAGTCATTTATTCCAGCCATGTCCTTGGTGTTGGATTAGGTGTCTAAGCCCATAACTATATTTGGTATGTACTTGACCCGATAGTAGCATGGTCCTTTTGGGTTGCCTTCACCAAAACAAATTGAGTGGATGAATTTTGGAGAAAGAGGTTAATTATGATTTATTAATATATTATAGGAATAATATATTAAAATAGAAATCATATTATTTAATTAATATTGGTCAAGAATTAATTTAGAATTAATTTTGTGGTCAAAAGAGATTAATTAAATTAAGGGGACTGGTATTGTAATTATAAGATAGTTACAAAGTTGGGCTTAGGGTCCATAAGGAAGGGATGGACGAAATTTATGTGGAAGTCCACATAGAATTTGTCCAAGGGGCCTTCTGGAAGGATCCTATGGGCTGCTTAAGGACTAAGCAAATGGATTAAGATTTTGACTGAAACCCTAACTGCTAAGCTATATAAGGAACCCTTGGGCATGCAGAAATCGGCCACTTGAAACCCTAGAAGGATCTTGAGCCGATTTTGTGCCTCTCCCTCTCTCTCTAATATTCCTCCATTGCTTGTGGTGTCTGTGATCTATTAGAGGCATTACATTTGAGGTCGTAAGTTCTCAAAGGTTGAAGATCAAGCAAGCTACAATTGAAAGGTAATTTCTAACTTTGTATTAGATAGAAATTTTGATTTTGGCATGCTAGTATAGGGTTATAGCTTTGGATGATTATTATTACATGTACAATTTGAGAAAACCTAGATCCAAAGCTTTAAGGTTGCATGTGCACCATAGGAGTGATGTAATGCTCAAAACCCATTAGTGGTATCAGAGACTAGTTCGTTTTTCTGTTGTATATGATGCATTGGTTAATTGTTCTTAGCTGAAAAAAATCGAAATTCTGCAATCTGCTGATGAACTCATCGATTCCTCTAATGAACTCGACGAGTCCAAAGTTTGACTCGACGAGTCGGCTCGTCAGTTGGAAAATTTTTCGGGATTTTGACCAGAATTGGATTGGGATAACTACCAAAACGTTTTTTGACTGATAAAACTCGAATTTCATTATATGGTAATGATTATCCTCATCCAATTAGAAGATAATTGTCAAACTATAAGATAATTATTAGTTTATATGATAAAGATAATTATTTGTATTATTTGATGTGAATTATATTGCCACAAATTGAATTAGGTCAAATTTAGATAATGACAAATTATTTGATTAATTAAATTGTTTTAATTTGATCAAGAAAGGTTTTGAAAAGTTTCAAAACTTGCCCTCAAGTTTTGGAATTTAAATTTTGATTAAAAGGTTTTAATTCTAAATATTTAAATTCTAAACCCTAGAGTTTTAAAAGTTTAAAATTCAACCCTTATATTATTATAATATTAAAAGATTAATAATTATATATATATGTATAATATAAGTCAGTCTTACCGTTAGTAGGCCTCATTCACGAAGCTGGTCTATAAGGGGGTATAAGGAAACTGCCTATAAAATGGCGGTTGAATGGGTGTCCACTCTCACCCACCGCTTCCTTGATTGGTGGATGGTCGTTAGCCGAACGGGTAGGATAGGACAAACGAATTCCTCATTAATAAGTACAATGATTTTATAAAGTAACTAAATGTTTTCATAAATTCCCAATCTTAGTTACTTTAGGAAAAATGTGAAAATCATGCTATTCCATGAAATTGCACTTTGCACCTTGCCAAGTCATTAGTGGAGCGTGTGTGGCTAACCAACACACTAATTTGGGACTAGCAAGAGTGGTAAAGGGTAGCTCGATGTTTATCATAGATTAATGGAGCGTGTGTGGTTAACCGACATATTGATTAGGTGATAAATGACATCGAGAGTACCAGGCACATTTGCATGGTTATTTACACCTTGTTTTTGATCCTCGGTATCCCAGTCACAAACTTGAAGGGCATAATCGAGATTTAGAAATGCCATTGAAAAGTTCAATGAATCTCAAAAGAATCTAAGAGTTTCAATTCATTTAAAACTTAATATTCTTTTTCGTTTTTCATGGTGGAAATTGGTAAATCGCATTTAATTACCTTCAAATTGTTTGCAATTAGATTACGACATCCCTTTTCTGAATTGTAAATAATTGTGTTGGATCCTAGCCCTAATTTTTCATTTGGGTGTTAAATTGGGGATTCTTATCTAATATAAACTTTGTCTCTTCTCTTTTTCAGATGTCTACTTCAAACAACAATGCTTCAGGCTCCAACCCTTCTAGCTCTTTCTCCCTCATGAACTTGTGTGGGAGGGTGATCTTTGATGGATGTAATTTTAACGATTGGATTTGAAACATTCGCATGGTCACCCGCTACGAGGACAAGGAGTATGTTTAGGACAAGGAGCTGAAGGAGATTGACCACAACACTGCTACTCCTGAGTAAATCGCTCAATATGTTGCTCATGAGAGGGACACGACAAAGGTGTCGTGTATCATGCTTGCGACCATGACTGCCAAACTCCAAAAGTCCTACGAGGACTACTATCCTTACGAGATGCACCAAGATTTGATGGAACTATACCATCAAAGTGCGAGGCAGGAAAGGTACGAGATCATCGCCTCCATGATTACTACAAAGATGAAGGATGGAGAGTCCATCAATGCCCACTTACAAAAGATGCAGAGGTTTGTGGACCACTTGCTGAAGTTAAATGTCAACATTGACAAAGAGTTGGCCATAGATATTATCCTACATTCTTTGCCTCATTGTTATGATCAGTTTCGTATGACTTATCATATGAAAAAGGAGGAGGTCACTCTAAGCAAGCTCCAGGGCCTTCTATGAACTGCTGAGAGTAGTTTGAAAGGCAAATCTATTGCATCTACTCCTACTGTTGTTGCCCCTGTCTTGGCAATTGGACAAGGGATAGGGAAGAAGAGGAAGGCTCCTTCTAAGAGCCACAAGGGAAAGTCCCATGATGGATCCTCTTCTAGTGGAACCAAAGGTGGTTCTGCTGCTCCCTCTTCCAATCCAAAGGATGCAGAGTGCTTCTACTGTCACGACAAAGGGCATTAGAAACGAAGCTGCCTGAAGTATCTGCAAGGCATCAAGGATGGGAAGATAAAGCCCACGTTCACAGGTATATACACTATTCAATCTAACAACTCATCACATGATATTTCTTGGGTCCTTGATATAGGATGTGGTTTTCACATTTGTTCTGATTTGCAGGGTCTAAGAAGAAGTAGGGACTTGGAGCATGAGAAGATGAACTTGATCATGGGGAATAGGAAAGCATCGTCTGTCACCAAGATTGGAGTTTATTCTTTAGTGCTTAGTAATGGGTTAGTTTTAGAGTTGAACAATCGTTGCTACTCGTCAGAAATGACACGAAACATTATTTCTTTTCATGGTTTGTATAAAAAAGGTTTTCGATTTTCGTTTAATAATGAAATTGGTTCTATTAATGCTTTTTTGAATGGTACTTTCTATTTTGAAGCATTTCCTTGTAATGGTATATATGAAACTGTGATGGTTGTAGACAACCTAGGAAATAATGTGTTGCATACCGATTCGTCCGATGGTCTGGACAAAGCATGCTTGTGGCATTGTCGTCTTGGACATGTCAACAAGAAACGCATAGCCCAACTCCAAAAGGATGGAGTCTTGGAGTCATTTGACCTTAGGTCCGATGACACGTGCGAATGTTGTTTGCTTGGAAAGATGACCAAGCCACCCTTGTTGAGTATTATGTATTACGTCATTGGGCCTGTTTTGTTAAGTCCGTTTGTATAAACGAGTTGGGCCTGTCCACTCGTATTTATTGCTAGGGTTAGAGTATATAAGGTGCATGCATGGATCGTATTTTAGTTAACTCTGATATTATCTTTGTAACCCTATTTTACGCCTCTACAGAAGTAATTCTTCATCGAGTTCTTCTGAGGCGTGACTGTTAATCATTCAGCACCAGTTTGATCAATATCGTGTCTTG
This sequence comes from Lactuca virosa, assembly GCF_052849685.1. Taxonomy (NCBI): domain Eukaryota; kingdom Viridiplantae; phylum Streptophyta; class Magnoliopsida; order Asterales; family Asteraceae; genus Lactuca; species Lactuca virosa. The sequence continues at coordinate 303,291,535 of NC_136428.1, read as the reverse complement.
TTCTTTATCTGATTGAATCTATTCGATCATTAAGGTTTTAAACCTATCAATTGGTATCAGAGCAGGAGACTGTGTAATCTATACATATCTCTTCTGTTTATAGAGTTTTAGGGTTTCCGTTAATATAGGATCTACCTCAGTCGTCTTCTACATCATTCTGACGGCTCAAAGAGATCTTTATATTACCCTATAAACAATCTTTCTTTACACGTCTGATTCTTTACAGGTAACGAAAGGATTTTCACCATGCAGCACAACGATTCCAACATCAACTCCTTGAATATCTCAAGCAACATTGGATCAACAACCACGATCCTGATTCTTTTTCCTCAAGAATATAAAGTCTGGGCACTCCACTTTGAAGACTATGTTCTAGGCTCAGATGATAATGGTTATCTGATTTGGGAGGAAATCACTCTAGGTCCGTTTGTTCATACATCGACCAAAAGAAAAATCAAAACCCAGAAAGAATACAACCAACTGCTCCTTGATGTGAAGGACGTGCCTCAAGACGAGAAAGACAAACTTACAAGCAATATTAAAGTAATGAGAATCATCAGATTTGCTTTGCAAGCAGATACTTTCCGTCTCGTGAGCTCTTGTGACACCGCGAAGGCCATTTGGGATAGGTTGAAAGAGCTCTAATCCACAGACGCAGATCTAGAGCACTCGACTCAAACGCTCTTGCTATCCGAGTTTGGTGAATTCATTTAAAATCATGAAGAAACACTGACTGCCATGTGCAATCGATATAATCATCTTCTCAGCAAAATGATGAAGCATGGAATAGGACGTGAACTGATTGAGCAAAAGGTCACGTTCATGAACGGACTGCGATCAGAGTGGAAGGCAGTAGTGTCAACTGTTAAAGCGCACGAACAGTTCAAGAACTATACTCTTGCGAAGCTTGTGGGTATTCTGAAGGCACGAGAGTGTGAAGTGACGAAAGAAGCGAAGGTGGTTTCTAGAATGGGGTCTTTATCCTTGGTTGCGAAAGGCAAGACAATGACTGATGACGGATCTGGATCAGATCACTCTAAACATGAGCTCTCAAACGAAGATTTCGCTTTAATGGTGTCAAACCCTAAGGGATTTACTAGAAAGAAGTTTCCCTCAAGTAAAAATAGAAACTGGCAGGGAAGCTATAGCTCGGAGAAATTGAAAGAGGAGAACATGAGTGGTTCTCAGAAAGAGGAAGAAAAGAAGGAGAAAAAGGTGGTTGGTGACTCCGGATATGATTGTAACTATTGTCATGGCAAAAACCATCTAGCCAAGGAGTGTATGCTGCGAAGGAAGAATGAGAAGAATGAAGGAGAGGATGAGGAAGCTTACCATATGAGAAAGCTGGAGGAGATTAAGAGGAAGAAAACTAATGAAAACTCTATGCCTGCGTTGATTGTGCAGGAAAATATGGCTGAAGGCGAGTTTGGAGGAGTGAAAGTCTGGTCGATAGACTCCGAGGATGAAGAAGTTCGCAAACCCACACACAGAAGGGTATTTGTAGCGAAAGAGGCAAGTTCACAGTTCTCTGGAAGATGTTTAATGGTGACTGATGGAAGTTCGCAGATGCAGGAGAATGCTAGAGAAAGTGAGAGAAAGGATGATAGCTGTTTTGTCGCACGACCTGTTCCAGAACAAATCAATGAGTGCGAACAACTGATCAATAATTAAATTGTTTTAATTTGATCAAGAAAGGTTTTGAAAAGTTTCAAAACTTGCCCTCAAGTTTTGGAATTTAAATTTTGATTAAAAGGTTTTAATTCTGAAATATTTAAATTCTAAACCCTAGAGTTTTAAAAGTTTAAAATTCAACCCTTATATTATTATAATATTAAAAGATTAATAATTATATATATGTATAAGATAAGTCAGTCTTACCGTTAGTAGGCCTCATTCACGAAGCTAGTCTATAAGGGGGTATAAGGAAACTGCCAATAAAATGGCGGTTGAATGAGTGTCCACTCTCACCCACCGCTTCCTTGATTGGTGGATGGTCGTTAGCCGAACGGGTAGGATAGGACAAACGAATTCCTCATTAATAAGTACAATGATTTTATAAAGTAACTAAATGTTTTCATAAATTCCCAATCTTAGTTACTTTAGGAAAAATGTGAAAATCATGCTATTCCATGAAATTGCACTTTGCACCTTGCCAAGTCATTAGTGGAGCGTGTGTGGCTAACCGACACACTAATTTGGGACTAGCAAGAGTGGTAAAGGGTAGCTCGATGTTTATCATAGATTAATGGAGCGTGTGTGGTTAACCGGCATATTGATTAGGTGATAATGACATCGAGAATACCATGCACATTTGCATGGTTATTTACACCTTGTTTTTGATCCTCGGTATCCCAGTCACAAACTTGAAGGGCATAATCGAGATTTAGAAAAGCCATTGAAAAGTTCAATGAATCTCAAAAGAATCTAAGAGTTTCAATTCATTTAAAACTTAATATTCTTTTTCGTTTTTCATGGTGGAAATTGGTAAATCGCATTTAATTACCTTCAAATTGTTTGCAATTAGATTACGACATCCCTTTTCTGAATTGTAAATAATTGTGTTGGATCCTAGCCCTAATTTTTCATTTGGGTGTTAAATTGGGGATTCTTATCTAATATAAACTTTGTCTCTTCTCTTTTTCAGATGTCTACTTCAAACAACAATGCTTCAGGCTCCAACCCTTCTAGCTCTTTCTCCCTCATGAACTTGTGTAGGAGGGTGATCTTTGATGGATGCAATTTTAACGATTGGATTCGAAACATTCGCATGGTCACCCGCTACGAGGACAAGGAGTATGTTCTGGACAAGGAGCTGAAGGAGATTGACCACAACACTGCTACTCCTGAGTAAATCGCTCAATATGTTGCTCATGAGAGGGACACGACAAAGGTATCGTGTATCATGCTTACGACCATGACTGCCAAACTCCAAAAGTCCTACGAGGACTACTATCCTTACGAGATGCACCAAGATTTGATGGAACTATACCATCAAAGTGCGAGGCAGGAAAGGTACGAGATCCTCGCCTCCATGATTACTACAAAGATGAAGGATGGAGAGTCCATCAATGCCCACTTACAAAAGATGCAGAGGTTTGTGGACCACTTGCTGAAGTTAAATGTCAACATTGACAAAGAGTTGGCCATAGATATTATCCTACATTCTTTGCCTCATTGTTATGATCAGTTTCGTATGACTTATCATATGAAAAAGGAGGAGGTCACTCTAAGCAAGCTCCAGGGCCTTCTATGAACTGCTGAGAGTAGTTTGAAAGGCAAATCTATTGCATCTACTCCTACTTTTGTTGCCCCTGTCTTGGCAATTGGACAAGGGAAAGGGAAGAAGAGGAAGGCTCCTTCTAAGAGCCACAAGGGAAAGTCCCATGATGGATCCTCTTCTAGTGGAACCAAAGGTGGTTCTGCTGCTCCCTCTTCCAATCCAAAGGATGCAGAGTGCTTCTACTGTCACGACAAAGGGCATTAAAAACGAAGCTGCCCGAAGTATCTGCAAGGCATCAAGTATGGGAAGATAAAGCCCACCTTCACAGGTATATACACTATTCAATCTAACAACTCATCACATGATATTTCTTGGGTCCTTGATACAGGATGTGGTTTTCACATTTGTTCTGATTTGCAGGGTCTAAGAAGAAGTTGGGACATGGAGCATGGGAAGATGAACTTGATCATGGGGAATAGGAAAGCGTCGCCTGTCACCAAGATTGGAGTTTATTCTTTAGTGCTTAGTAGTGGGTTAGTTTTAGAGTTGAACAATCGTTGCTACTCGTCAGAAATGACACGAAACATTATTTCTTTTCATGGTTTGTATAAAAAAGGTTTTAGATTTTCGTTTAATAATGAAATTGGTTCTATTAATGCTTTTTAGAATGGTACATTCTATTTTGAAGCATTTCCTTGTAATGGTATATATGAAACTGTGATGGTTGTAGACAACCTAGGAAATAATGTGTTGCATACCGATTCGTCCGATGGTCTGGACAAAGCATGCTTGTGGCATTGTCGTCTTGGACATGTCAACAAGAAACGCATAGCCCAACTCCAAAAGGATGGAGTCTTGGAGTCATTTGACCTTAGGTCCGATGACACGTGCGAATGTTGTTTGCTTGGAAAGATGACCAAGCCACCCTTGTTGAGTATTATGTATTACGTCATTGGGCCTGTTTTGTTAAGTCCGTTTGTATAAACGAGTTGGGCCTGTCCACTCGTATTTATTGCTAGGGTTAGAGTATATAAGGTGCATGCATGGATCGTATTTTAGTTAACTCTGATATTATCTTTGTAACCCTATTTTACGCCTCTACAGAAGTAATTCTTCATCGAGTTCTTCTGAGGCGTGACTGTTAATCATTCAGCACCAGTTTGATCAATATCGTGTCTTGTTCTTTATCTGATTGAATCTATTCGATCATTAAGGTTTTAAACCTATCAATTGGTATCAGAGCAGGAGACTGTGTAATCTATACATATCTCTTCTGTTTATAGAGTTTTAGGGTTTCCGTTAATATAGGATCTACCTCAGTCGTCTTCTACATCATTCTGACGGCTCAAAGAGATCTTTATATTACCCTATAAACAATCTTTCTTTACACGTCTGATTCTTTACAGGTAACGAAAGGATTTTCACCATGCAGCACAACGATTCCAACATCAACTCCTTGAATATCTCAAGCAACATTGGATCAACAACCACGATCCTGATTCTTTTTCCTCAAGAATATAAAGTCTGGGCACTCCACTTTGAAGACTATGTTCTAGGCTCAGATGATAATGGTTATCTGATTTGGGAGGAAATCACTCTAGGTCCGTTTGTTCATACATCGACCAAAAGAAAAATCAAAACCCAGAAAGAATACAACCAACTGCTCCTTGATGTGAAGGACGTGCCTCAAGACGAGAAAGACAAACTTACAAGCAATATTAAAGTAATGAGAATCATCAGATTTGCTTTGCAAGCAGATACTTTCCGTCTCGTGAGCTCTTGTGACACCGCGAAGGCCATTTGGGATAGGTTGAAAGAGCTCTAATCCACAGACGCAGATCTAGAGCACTCGACTCAAACGCTCTTGCTATCCGAGTTTGGTGAATTCATTCAAAATCATGAAGAAACACTGACTGCCATGTGCAATCGATATAATCATCTTCTCAGCAAAATGATGAAGCATGGAATAGGACGTGAACTGATTGAGCAAAAGGTCACGTTCATGAACGGACTGCGATCAGAGTGGAAGGCAGTAGTGTCAACTGTTAAAGCGCACGAACAGTTCAAGAACTATACTCTTGCGAAGCTTGTGGGTATTCTGAAGGCACGAGAGTGTGAAGTGACGAAAGAAGCGAAGGTGGTTTCTAGAATGGGGTCTTTATCCTTGGTTGCGAAAGGCAAGACAATGACTGATGACGGATCTGGATCAGATCACTCTAAACATGAGCTCTCAAACGAAGATTTCGCTTTAATGGTGTCAAACCCTAAGGGATTTACTAGAAAGAAGTTTCCCTCAAGTAAAAATAGAAATTGGCAGGGAAGCTATAGCTCGGAGAAATTGAAAGAGGAGAACATGAGTGGTTCTCAGAAAGAGGAAGAAAAGAAGGAGAAAAAGGTGGTTGGTGACTCCGGATATGATTGTAACTATTGTCATGGCAAAAACCATCTAGCCAAGGAGTGTATGCTGCGAAGGAAGAATGAGAAGAATGAAGGAGAGGATGAGGAAGCTTACCATATGAGAAAGCTGGAGGAGATTAAGAGGAAGAAAACTAATGAAAACTCTATGCCTGCGTTGATTGTGCAGGAAAATATGGCTGAAGGCGAGTTTGGAGGAGTGAAAGTCTGGTCGATAGACTCCGAGGATGAAGAAGTTCGCAAACCCACACACAGAAGGGTATTTGTAGCGAAAGAGGCAAGTTCACAGTTCTCTGGAAGATGTTTAATGGTGACTGATGGAAGTTCGCAGATGCAGGAGAATGCTAGAGAAAGTGAGAGAAAGGATGATAGCTGTTTTGTCGCACGACCTGTTCCAGAACAAATCAATGAGTGCGAACAACTGATCAATAATTAAATTGTTTTAATTTGATCAAGAAAGGTTTTGAAAAGTTTCAAAACTTGCCCTCAAGTTTTGGAATTTAAATTTTGATTAAAAGGTTTTAATTCTGAAATATTTAAATTCTAAACCCTAGAGTTTTAAAAGTTTAAAATTCAACCCTTATATTATTATAATATTAAAAGATTAATAATTATATATATGTATAAGATAAGTCAGTCTTACCGTTAGTAGGCCTCATTCACGAAGCTAGTCTATAAGGGGGTATAAGGAAACTGCCAATAAAATGGCGGTTGAATGAGTGTCCACTCTCACCCACCGCTTCCTTGATTGGTGGATGGTCGTTAGCCGAACGGGTAGGATAGGACAAACGAATTCCTCATTAATAAGTACAATGATTTTATAAAGTAACTAAATGTTTTCATAAATTCCCAATCTTAGTTACTTTAGGAAAAATGTGAAAATCATGCTATTCCATGAAATTGCACTTTGCACCTTGCCAAGTCATTAGTGGAGCGTGTGTGGCTAACCGACACACTAATTTGGGACTAGCAAGAGTGGTAAAGGGTAGCTCGATGTTTATCATAGATTAATGGAGCGTGTGTGGTTAACCGGCATATTGATTAGGTGATAATGACATCGAGAATACCATGCACATTTGCATGGTTATTTACACCTTGTTTTTGATCCTCGGTATCCCAGTCACAAACTTGAAGGGCATAATCGAGATTTAGAAAAGCCATTGAAAAGTTCAATGAATCTCAAAAGAATCTAAGAGTTTCAATTCATTTAAAACTTAATATTCTTTTTCGTTTTTCATGGTGGAAATTGGTAAATCGCATTTAATTACCTTCAAATTGTTTGCAATTAGATTACGACATCCCTTTTCTGAATTGTAAATAATTGTGTTGGATCCTAGCCCTAATTTTTCATTTGGGTGTTAAATTGGGGATTCTTATCTAATATAAACTTTGTCTCTTCTCTTTTTCAGATGTCTACTTCAAACAACAATGCTTCAGGCTCCAACCCTTCTAGCTCTTTCTCCCTCATGAACTTGTGTAGGAGGGTGATCTTTGATGGATGCAATTTTAACGATTGGATTCGAAACATTCGCATGGTCACCCGCTACGAGGACAAGGAGTATGTTCTGGACAAGGAGCTGAAGGAGATTGACCACAACACTGCTACTCCTGAGTAAATCGCTCAATATGTTGCTCATGAGAGGGACACGACAAAGGTATCGTGTATCATGCTTACGACCATGACTGCCAAACTCCAAAAGTCCTACGAGGACTACTATCCTTACGAGATGCACCAAGATTTGATGGAACTATACCATCAAAGTGCGAGGCAGGAAAGGTACGAGATCCTCGCCTCCATGATTACTACAAAGATGAAGGATGGAGAGTCCATCAATGCCCACTTACAAAAGATGCAGAGGTTTGTGGACCACTTGCTGAAGTTAAATGTCAACATTGACAAAGAGTTGGCCATAGATATTATCCTACATTCTTTGCCTCATTGTTATGATCAGTTTCGTATGACTTATCATATGAAAAAGGAGGAGGTCACTCTAAGCAAGCTCCAGGGCCTTCTATGAACTGCTGAGAGTAGTTTGAAAGGCAAATCTATTGCATCTACTCCTACTTTTGTTGCCCCTGTCTTGGCAATTGGACAAGGGAAAGGGAAGAAGAGGAAGGCTCCTTCTAAGAGCCACAAGGGAAAGTCCCATGATGGATCCTCTTCTAGTGGAACCAAAGGTGGTTCTGCTGCTCCCTCTTCCAATCCAAAGGATGCAGAGTGCTTCTACTGTCACGACAAAGGGCATTAAAAACGAAGCTGCCCGAAGTATCTGCAAGGCATCAAGTATGGGAAGATAAAGCCCACCTTCACAGGTATATACACTATTCAATCTAACAACTCATCACATGATATTTCTTGGGTCCTTGATATAGGATGTGGTTTTCACATTTGTTCTGATTTGCAGGGTCTAAGAAGAAGTTGGGACATGGAGCATGGGAAGATGAACTTGATCATGGGGAATAGGAAAGCGTCGCCTGTCACCAAGATTGGAGTTTATTCTTTAGTGCTTAGTAGTGGGTTAGTTTTAGAGTTGAACAATCGTTGCTACTCGTCAGAAATGACACGAAACATTATTTCTTTTCATGGTTTGTATAAAAAAGGTTTTAGATTTTCGTTTAATAATGAAATTGGTTCTATTAATGCTTTTTAGAATGGTACATTCTATTTTGAAGCATTTCCTTGTAATGGTATATATGAAACTGTGATGGTTGTAGACAACCTAGGAAATAATGTGTTGCATACCGATTCGTCCGATGGTCTGGACAAAGCATGCTTGTGGCATTGTCGTCTTGGACATGTCAACAAGAAACGCATAGCCCAACTCCAAAAGGATGGAGTCTTGGAGTTATTTGACCTTAGGTCCGATGACACGTGCAAATGTTGTTTGCTTGGAAAGATGACCAAGTCACCCTTGTTGAGTATTATGTATTGCGTCTTTGGGCCTGTTTTGTTAAGTCCGTTTATATAAACGAGTTGGGCCTGTCCACTCGTATTTATTGCTAGGGTTAGAGTATATAAGGTGCATGCATGCATCGTATTTTAGTTAACTCTGATATTATCTTTGTAACCCTATTTTACGCCTCTACAGAAGTAATTCTTCATCGAGTTCTTCTGAGGCATGATTGTTAATCATTCAGCACCAGTTTGATCAATATCGTGTCTTGTTCTTTATCTGATTGAATCTATTCGATCATTAACGTTTGAAACCTATCAATTGGTATCAGAGCAGGAGACTGTGTAATCTATACACATCTCTTCTGTTTATAGAGTTTTAGGGTTTCCGTTAATATAGGATCTACCTCAGTCGTCTTCTACATCATTCTGACGGCTCAAAGAGATCTTGATATTACCCTATAAACAATCTTTATTTACACGTTTGATTCTTTACAGGTAACGAAAGGTTTTTCACCATGCAGCACAACGATTCCAACATCAACTCCTTGAATATCTCAAGCAATATTGGATCAACAACCAGGATCCCGATTCTTTTTCCTCAAGAATATGAAGTCTGGGCACTCCACTTTGAAGACTATGTTCTAGGCTCAGATGATAATGGTTATCTGATTTGGGAGGAAATCACTCTAGGTCCGTTTGATCATACATCGACCAAAAGAAAAATCAAAACCCAGAAAGAATACAACCAACTGCTCCTTGATGTGAAGGACGTGCCTTAAGACGAGAAAGACAAACTCACAAGCAATATTAAAGTAATGAGAATCATCAGATTTGCTTTGCAAGCAGATACTTTCCGTCTCGTGAGCTCTTGTGACACCGCGAAGGCCATTTGGGATAGGTTGAAAGAGCTCTAATCCACAGACGCAGATCAAGATCACTCGACTCAAACGCTCTTGCTATCCGAGTTTGGTGAATTCATTCAACATCATGAAGAAACACTGACTGCCATGTTCAATCGATATAATCATCTTCTCAGCAAAATGATGAAGCATGGAATAGGACGTGAACTGATTGAGCAAAAGGTCACGTTCATGAACGGATTGCGATCAGAGTGGAAGGCAGTAGTGTCAACTGTTAAAGCGCACGAACAGTTCAAGAACTATACTCTTGCGAAGCTTGTGGGTATTCTGAAGGCACGAGAGTGTGAAGTGACGAAAGAAGCGAAGGTGGTTTCTAGAATGGGGTCTTTATCCTTGGTTGCGAAAGGCAAGACAATGACTGATGACGGATCTGGATCAGATCACTCTGAGCATGAGCTCTCAAACGACGATTTCGCTTTAATGGTGTCAAACCCTAAGGGATTTACTAGAAAGAAGTTTCCCTCAAGTAAAAACAGAAACTGGCAGGGAAGCTATAGATCGGAGAAATTGAAAGAGGAGAACATGAGTGGTTCTCAGAAAGAGGAAGAAAAGAAGGAGAAAAAGGTGGTTGATGACTCCGGATATGATTGTAACTATTGTCATGGCAAAAACCATCTTGCCAAGGAGTGTATGTTGCGAAGGAAGAATGAGAAGAATGAAGGAGAGGATGAGGAAGCTTACCATATGAGAAAGCTGGAGGAGATTAAGAGGAAGAAAACTAATGAAAACTCTATGCCTGCGTTGATTGTGCAGGAAAATATGGCTGAAGGCGAGTTTGGAGGAGTGAAAGTCTGGTCGATAGACTCCGAGGATGAAGAAGTTCGCAAACCCACACACAGAAGGGTATTTGTAGAGAAAGAGGCAAGTTCACAGTTCTCTGGAAGATGTTTAATGGTGACTGATGGAAGTTCGCAGATGCAGGAGAATGCTAGAGAAAGTGAGAGAAAGGATGATAGCTGTTTTGTCGCACGACCTGTTCCAGAACAAATCAATGAGTGCGAACAACTGATCAATAATTAAATTGTTTTAATTTGATCAAGAAAGGTTTTGAAAAGTTTCAAAACTTGCCCTCAAGTTTTGGAATTTAAATTTTGATTAAAAGGTTTTAATTCTGAAATATTTAAATTCTAAACCCTAGAGTTTTAAAAGTTTAAAATTCAACCCTTATATTATTATAATATTAAAAGATTAATAATTATATATATGTATAAGATAAGTCAGTCTTACCGTTAGTAGGCCTCATTCACGAAGCTAGTCTATAAGGGGGTATAAGGAAACTTCCTATAAAATGGCGGTTGAATGGGTGTCCACTCTCACCCACCGCTTCCTTGATTGGTGGATGGTCGTTAGCCGAACGGGTAGGATAGGACAAACGAATTCCTCATTAATAAGTACAATGATTTTATAAAGTAACTAAATGTTTTCATAAATTCCCAATCTTAGTTACTTTAGGAAAAATGTGAAAATCATGCTATTCCATGAAATTGCACTTTGCACCTTGCCAAGTCATTAGTGGAGCGTGTGTGGCTAACCGACACACTAATTTGGGACTAGCAAGAGTGGTAAAGGGTAGCTCGATGTTTATCATAGATTAATGGAGCGTGTGTGGTTAACCGGCATATTGATTAGGTGATAATGACATCGAGAATACCATGCACATTTGCATGGTTATTTACACCTTGATTTTGATCCTCGGTATCCCAGTCACAAACTTGAAGGGCATAATCGAGATTTAGAAAAGCCATTGAAAAGTTCAATGAATCTCAAAAGAATCTAAGAGTTTCAATTCATTTAAAACTTAATATTCTTTTTCGTTTTTCATGGTGGAAATTGGTAAATCGCATTTAATTACCTTCAAATTGTTTGCAATTAGATTACGACATCCCTTTTCTGAATTGTAAATAATTGTGTTGGATCCTAGCCCTAATTTTTCATTTGGGTGTTAAATTGGGGATTCTTATCTAATATAAACTTTGTCTCTTCTCTTTTTCAGATGTCTACTTCAAACAACAATGCTTCAGGCTCCAACCCTTCTAGCTCTTTCTCCCTCATGAACTTGTGTAGGAGGGTGATCTTTGATGGATGCAATTTTAACGATTGGATTCGAAACATTCGCATGGTCACCCGCTACGAGGACAAGGAGTATGTTCTGGACAAGGAGCTGAAGGAGATTGACCACAACACTGCTACTCCTGAGTAAATCGCTCAATATGTTGCTCATGAGAGGGACACGACAAAGGTATCGTGTATCATGCTTACGACCATGACTGCCAAACTCCAAAAGTCCTACGAGGACTACTATCCTTACGAGATGCACCAAGATTTGATGGAACTATACCATCAAAGTGCGAGGCAGGAAAGGTACGAGATCCTCGCCTCCATGATTACTACAAAGATGAAGGATGGAGAGTCCATCAATGCCCACTTACAAAAGATGCAGAGGTTTGTGGACCACTTGCTGAAGTTAAATGTCAACATTGACAAAGAGTTGGCCATAGATATTATCCTACATTCTTTGCCTCATTGTTATGATCAGTTTCGTATGACTTATCATATGAAAAAGGAGGAGGTCACTCTAAGCAAGCTCCAGGGCCTTCTATGAACTGCTGAGAGTAGTTTGAAAGGCAAATCTATTGCATCTACTCCTACTGTTGTTGCCCCTGTCTTGGCAATTGGACAAGGGAAAGGGAAGAAGAGGAAGGCTCCTTCTAAGAGCCATAAGGGAAAGTCCCATGATGGATCCTCTTCTAGTGGAACCAAAGGTGGTTCTGCTGCTCCATCTTCCAATCCAAAGGATGCAGAGTGCTTCTACTGTCACGACAAAGGGCATTAGAAACGAAGCTGCCCGAAGTATCTGCAAGGCATCAAGGATGGGAAGATAAAGCCCACCTTCACAGGTATATACACTATTCAATCTAACAACTCATCACATGATATTTCTTGGGTCCTTGATACATGATGTGGTTTTCACATTTGTTCTGATTTGCAGGGTCTAAGAAGAAGTAGGGACGTGGAGCATGGGAAGATGAACTTGATCATGGGGAATAGGAAAGCGTCGCCTGTCACCAAGATTGGAGTTTATTCTTTAGTGCTTAGTAGTGGGTTAGTTTTAGAGTTGCTACTCGTCAGAAATGACACGAAACATTATTTCTTTTCATGGTTTGTATAAAAAAGGTTTTAGATTTTCGTTTAATAATGAAATTGGTTCTATTAATGCTTTTTTGAATGGTACTTTCTATTTTGAAGCATTTCCTTGTAATGGTATATATGAAACTGTGATGGTTGTAGACAACCTAGGAAATAATGTGTTGCATACCGATTCGTCCGATGGTGTGGACAAAGTATGCTTGTGGCATTGTCGTCTTGGACATGTCAACAAGAAACGCATAGCCCAACTCCAAAAGGATGGAGTCTTGGAGTCATTTGACCTTAGGTCCGATGACACGTGCGAATGTTGTTTGCTTGGAAAGATGACCAAGTCACCCTTGTTGAGTATTATGTATTGCGTCATTGGGCCTGTTTTGTTAAGTCTGTTTGTATAAACGAGTTGGGCCTGTCCACTCGTATTTATTTCTAGGGTTAGAGTATATAAGGTGCATGCATGCATCGTATTTTAGTTAACTCTGATATTATCTTTGTAACCCTATTTTACGCCTCTACAGAAGTAATTCTTCATCGAGTTCTTCTGAGGCGTGACTGTTAATCATTCAGCACCAGTTTGATCAATATCGTGTCTTGTTCTTTATCTGGTTGAATCTATTTGATCATTAAGGTTTTAAACCTATCAATTGGTATCAGAGCAGGAGACTGTGTAATCTATACACATCTCTTCTGTGTATAGAGTTTTAGGGTTTCTGTTAATATAGGATCTACCTCATTCGTCTTCTACATCATTCTGACGGCTTAAAGAGATCTTGATATTACCCTATAAACAATCTTTATTTACACGTCTGATTCTTTACAGGTAACGAAAGGTTTTTCACCATCCAGCACAATGATTCCAACATCAACTCCATGAATATCTCAAGCAACATTGGATCAACAACCAGGATCCCGATTCTTTTTCCTCAAGAATATGAAGTCTGGGCACTCCACTTTGAAGACTATGTTCTAGGCTCAGATGATAATGGTTATCTGATTTGGGAGGAAATCACTCTAGGTCCGTTTGTTCATACATCGACCAAAAGAAAAATCAAAACCCAGAAAGAATACAACCAACTGCTCCTTGATGTGAAGGACGTGCCTCAAGACTGTTGAGTTGAAAAACTCTTAGATCGATTAGATCTTCAACAGATTAAACAATAAAATCAAATAAACACATAGAACACAATATAGAATCAAATAATGCTGAATGATTCAAACGTAGTCACGCCTCAGCAGAGCTCGACAAAGAACTTCAACTGTAGAGGCGAGCTAGGGTTTGTAGTACAAAAGCAAATAGTAATTATCTCAGCGTTCTCTATAAAGGCTGCATGCATGCACCTTAAATACTAAACCCTAAACAAAACAATCACGGTTGGACAGGCCCAAACCGGATAGCAAAACTGGGCTAAGGACCGAGCCCATGACGCAACACGTATTCAACCCACCAATCTCCCCCTTTGCGTCAAAAGAGGCTGTTTTCCCAATTGGTTTAATCGTTGGTCGCTTGTGAATGGCAGATGCGATTTCTTGATCCATTTTCGCTACTTCATGAATGTAGCAAACAAGCATTCGCTTGATGTGGTCAATAATCGGCTGATACTCCTGAGGATTGGACAGCAGAATGTTGTTGAGGAGTATCCAGTCGTGAGGGTTAAGGTTCGGTAGATCAGCCAGGGAAAAATTATGAACCGAGCTATCAGAGCCTCGGGTTACCTTAAACTTGACATTGACAAATTTTCCAGCTGCATAAGGCTTCAGTACCTTGACCGTAGTAATTTTCTGTAAGCTCCAGGTCAAGTACTGTAGCTGAGCGAAATCCAAATAAAATTCCAACAGATCCCGATCTACCTTCGGGTCCGGAGAAGGAATGACAGCAGTTGAGTTGAAGCAATGAAATATGAATGCCTTTCGTGTGATTGACATATCAAATTGAGCGTCCTTCGAGTTCTCAAGACCGAACGACATTACAGGTTCAAGCCAATGAGTACTCGTTTCATCTATAGCTTCTTTCTGGAGCGATTCAATGGTCTATTCTGGAAAAATGGACTTCTTTTTCTCCAAGAGCTCCTTTTCTTTTAACTTCTTTTCGAGCTCAATTGTTTCCTTCTCAATCTTTTTCTCAAGCTCCCTATCAGTAGGCTTGGTTTTCTGGAAAGGCTTAGAGGGATTTTCACCCAAGATATCTTCAAAATGATCATCATCTTCATCATCTTCATCATCTTCTCCAATCTTCTTCTTCTTCTTATCCCTTTTGCTGCCTGAAGCTACATTATCCTTCGGTGCAACTGTTGATTTGGGTTCGGGAGGAGGTTGAGTATCATCCTTGCCAGCTTGAGTAACTTTTTCTCCCCCTTGTTGCGGTTTGACAAAAGTCACCAGAACACCCTCTATCCGACTCAAGATAGCCAACGCAGGTCTGAGTTTTTCAGCTAAATGGCGTCTAATGGATATAGTCAGAATAGAGTCATGATGGTCGAGAAGGTGTAGCAGAATGAAGTGAACATCACCCACAGAGCTTCGAATAACCTCTCTTTTAGACTTTAAGTCATCAAGCTCTTTTGTGGCAGAGCGAAGCTTGAGGTTTTGAATTTTCAGCTGAGAGGTTCTCTTGTCTAATTCATCCATAATCCGATTTTCAACGGCAAGTTCGGCTTCCAGCTGAGTTAAACGCTCATTAACGTTATTGTGAAGGTTTTCGTTGGCAGCTTCAATGGCCTGGCGAGCGACTTCAAGATTAGTCCTTTCAGCTTCTAGCGAACGTTGGAGATTATCAACTGAAGCATTCACAGTCCGAGAGTTCTTTTGAGCGGCAGCTTGCAAAGAATCTAGGAATAGATGAGCCTCAGAAATTAGTTTTTCGACTTTTGCGGTCGCATCTTTGCATTCTTTCGTTGAGGCCTCAACAGAAAGCGAGGCCTTCTGACATTGGGATGTGGAGGCATCAATAGCCTTTGCTGCGGCGGAGAGAGATGCATCATGCTCTTTGACAACAGAAGAAAATAATGCCTTTAGAGCAGTTTCGGAGTAAGCACCAGTGGATGTGGAAGAAAGTAGTAGATCGAGTTTGTCAGTAACCGTCTTTAGATGGCGCTTGGTAACAGGAGCATCGTCATCATCATCACTTTGAACACGGTAGGGACTGAAGTAAGTGGAATCAAACTCCAAGTCCTCACCTCCAAGAACAGTGTTGGTTTCGGTAGATGGGGTAGGTGATGGTGTTGCGGTAGTTACTGGAGGTTCGGTGGTGACAGGGGGTTCGGTAGTGACCGGGGGTTCGGTAGTGACCGGGGGTTCGGGTGCTGAAGAACGGGCCCCCGTATCAGATACGTTGGTTCGAACTCCAGTAGTGGTGGTAGTAGTAGCCTCAGTGAAGATGGGTGCAGAAATGGGAATAGTAGAGGATGGTTGAGATGTAATGATAGGAAAAATCGAAGGGATGGAGACAAGAACAGAAACCGATGGAGGAGAAGGTGCTTCGGACCGAACAGGTACCTCTGGTGTAGGAGAGCGAGGTGGTGTATCACCACGAACCGAACCCTCATCCTCTGAGCTTTCGCTGTCAGATTCACTGGGAAGAATTTTGGGTTGATTGGGCGGCACATATTTTGAGTCAGAATCACTTGAGGATTGAAGAATTAGCCGGCGAGCGGGTTTCTTGACTCTCTTCATCTTAGGTTGAGTTGGTGCTGCCTTTTCCGACTTTCGCTTCCTAGGGGTTTGAACTTTTGAGACTTGGCCCCCCTTATCCCCCTTTTTAACTTCTGGCTTTTTGCCTCTTTTGGCAGGTTTGTCTGCGTCTTCGATTGATTTCACCATGTCAGCAGTAAGTTCCCTTGGACCAGAGGAGGGAAGTTTCTTGTATTCCTGAATAATCTTGCTTGAAGGAGGCACAAAGGCAGACATCGACTCAGGAATGGACCCAACAAAAGCAAATTTTGAAGGATGAGTAACAATGATGTTGGTGGTGTGAAAAGTAGCAATGGAAGAAAGCATGGAGTCTGCCATGATAGGAACATGAAAACGATCCATTATCCATTGAGTGATAACAGTCCAGAAGCGAGCACAAGAGATTTCGGTGTGGCGTGAAGAAGATGATAAACTTTGAATCAGTTGAAGCCATAAAATCATTCCATAATCTAGATTAAGACCATGGTACACACCATAAAGTAAAGTCATGAAGGACTTACTCGCTCCGTCAGAACCAGCACTACGTTCTGAAAGCCCTTTGAAGAGTAGAGTGAAGAGGCCATTCCATTGAGGAGGAAGGCAGGACTTCTTGAACTTTGTCACAGTGGTTAGAGTTTCAGTATAACCCATGTTGTAGAACATTGAGAAGAGTTGACCTGTGGCAATAGAATTGGGATTAACCATGGAGTCTTCATATGCAAGCCCTAGAAGAGAGCAAAAACGATTCTTGGAGATTGAGGCTTTTTGGTTAAGAATATCGAAGAAAATTTTATCTTCCCCTTTGTCATACGTTGCAGTGGAGTAGATTTGAGAGAGACAGGACATTGGAACAACTTCGACTGTGGTTAGGGCTGTAGCGAGTGGGGAATACTTCAGGCATTCCACCACTTGATACATGTACGTATCGTAGAGGAAAGGTGAGAGATTGATCAACAGGTTCTGATTGGGCTTGATTGCAAGTAGAGTGGAGCGTGCAGTAGTTTCCTGAACTGAAGATGATTCTGCCATTGATGAAGCTTGTCGAGGAAGATGATGAACAGTAAGAAATTAATCGTCTGCTTTTGCTCTAGAGAATTGAAGTGTGGTAAGGAATAGTCGCACATAAATTAGCCCTTATATACGATCTTGGAGAGAGAAAAATCGTAAGTGATGATTGCTGAAATCTTGGAAACGACTCCTGAAAAAGCGTGATTAGACACCTTGCAACCCCGATAAAGTAGAGATGACGCATGATGACCGATTCAAATTCTGGCGCCTTCCAAACTTATCCATAATTCAAATCGTCAAGCGTTTAAACTTACTGCTGAGTCATCAGTTGAATCTTCAATAAAATTGCGATTTCCATAATAGCTCAAAGACGTTACACCAACCCATCGGTTTTAATTTTGAAACCGTCTGCATGAACTCGCAAATAACCGAACAAAACCTTTTTGGGAACTTAGAAAGTGTGTGGGTAAGAGTGTAAATGATAAAGAAATAAAGCAAACTTTTTGTGGGAATTTGTGATGTCTATTGAGACATTAAGCAGTTGATCCCGGGCACGAATCTCTTCCTTCAAAGTCAAGAGAGACTTCAAAGTGCTTGTGTGGATTCCCGTAGAATAACGATCAAGTACTTGTTAAGAAGCATTGAAAGGCATCTTTTTAATTAAAGCTATTAAGGGTGGCTTTCGCTTCAATTCATGATTTCGATACTTGATATAAGACCGAAACAGAACGAAGTACTTGTGAGACCAAGGTGGCCTGTTAAACAAGTAGGTAGGAAACATATTCAGTGACTTGTTGACAAAAATTTGACGGGAAATCTCAAAAAAAAAATAAAACTGGATCCTTTTGGAAGAAAGAGTCTTGGTGAAAGACAATTTCATAATGATTGCCCAAAAAGAAAATTTGAGATTTCCTAAGGTGACAAATAATCGCTAGAACTTTGAAGAGTTCACCGTTAATTCATTATGGGAGTTGGATCTTGGGTTTCACTTAATTCGTGGTGGACGAATCTAAGATCATCAACACAGAAAGTGTGTAACCATAAACCTCAGTGGTTATTTCTGAGAGTCTCAAGGGTTACAAAATATGAATCAAACCGTGATGGAGAAAAATGAGGTGGGTAAGAGAACCGAATGTGCCTCTGCCATAAAAGATTGACAAAGGAGAAAAACTCTTGACTCAATTTGAGAAGAGCAAGGCAGCTCAAGATTAGAGTAAATTTGACAGCCTGATTGGTGAGACAAGATTTGTATATATCAAGTCATTAAGGCTTTACTCAAAATCGTTCGAGGCTTTGGTCAACATACAACAGCATGCTTCTAGGGACACTTAGCTAATACATAGAGTGAGATTGATACCTGCCCCAGCTCCACCAGTGAGAGAAATGCTTGTACAGAAAGTAAGCATGAAACGAAAATGAAAAGAAAAATATTTTTGGATTTTATGAAATATTCTGAAAAAGAATTAAAAACATAAAGAAATATTTTTGGATTTTATGAAATTTTAAAAAAATGTATAAAGAAAGTTGCAAGAAAAGAGTGTACATACTATACAACCGAAACCATAAGATAGAAAGTAGACGCGAATCGAGCCCGATGAAACCGAACCCGAAATGGACCGAGCGTTCGGTGCATTTTGGTTCCCAGAAGAACCGAACCCGAAATGGACCGAGCGTTCGCTCTATTTCGCTTCTAATTTTGATTGAGACATAAGAGATTTCGGTACAGATTCAGCTTCCATCATTCCTAAGCCGTGTAGGATTTTATTAAAACTTGCTTCAGGCAAGGCCTTAGTAAAGATGTCAGCCAATTGATCAATGGTTCTTACAAAATGAATTTCAACGTTACCATCTTCCACATGATCTTTGATAAAATGATACCTCAGTGCTATGTGTTTCGTCTTTGAGTGTTGCACTGGGTTGTGACAAATCCTAATTGCACTCTTGGAGTCACAATATAGTGGGATTTTCTTCATGTTCAGGCCGAAGTCACGAAGTTGACTTTGTATCCAGATGACCTGAGATGTGCATGATGCTGCGGCGATGTATTCTGCTTCGGCAGTGGAGAGAGAAACAGATGTTTGTTTCTTCGATTGCCAGCTTACGAGTTTGCCGTCCAGAAATTGACATCCTCCAGTGGTACTCTTCCGGTCTAGTCCACATCCCCCAAGATCAGCATCTGAAAATGCTTGGACAAAGAACCCTGATTTGGCTGGGTACCACAACCCGAGAGACGTAGTTCGTTTTAGATACCGAAAGATGTTCTTTACTGCCATCAGATGAGGTTCGCGAGGATTTGCTTGAAACCTAGCACAATAACAAACAGAGAACATTATATCTGGCCTACTAGCAGTGAGATACATTAGAGACCCAATCATTTGATGATAAAGAGTCATGTCAGCGCCCGGTTTGTCCAGTGAAGGTGTTAGCTTTGTGCCGAACGCCATAGGAACCTTTACTTTTGAATCTCCTATCATACCAAAGTTGGCAAGCAATGTCTTCGTGTAGGCCTCTTGATTAATGAAAATGCCTTCTGGTCCCTGTCTTATATTCAGACCAAGGAAAAAGTTAATAGGACCCATTGAACTCATTTCAAATTTAGTTTCCATCAGCTTCCTGAACTCAGCAGTTAAGCTCGCATTTGTGGAGCCGAAGATGATGTCATCAACATAAATTTGAACGATCATAAGGTGGTTACCCTCTTTCTTACGAAAGAAGGTTGGGTCAACCGAACCTTGTTTAAATTTGGACATTTTCAAAAATCTAGTTAGAGTTTCATACCAGGCCCGTGGAGCTTGCTTGAGACCATAGACCGCCTTATCCAGGATGTAGCAGTGATCTGGATATTTTTCGTTCACAAAGCCCGGAGGTTGCTCTACATACACAGTTTCTTCCAGTTCTCCGTTTAAGAAGGCACACTTTACATCCATTTGAAAGACTTCAAAGTTTTTGTGTGCAGCATAGGCGAGAAATATACGAACCGATTCTAGCCTTGCTACTGGAGCGAAGGTCTCTTAATAATCTATGCCTTCTTCTTGACAGTAGCCTTTCACAACCAACCTCGCCTTGTTGCGTATCACATTCCCTTCCTTATCCATCTTATTCCTGAACACCCATTTTAATCCAACTACAGAAGCATCCCTTGGTGTTGGAATCAGCCTCCACACTTTATTTCGTTCGAATTCATGTAGTTCATCCTGCATCACCTGTACCCAATCAGAATGATCAAGTGCAGTCTTGACTGTTTTCGGTTCGACTTTTCAGACGAAAGAATTAAACATGCAAAATTCTACTTTGGAGAAGAGTGCTGTTCGTTTATCTTTTAATTGAGATCGGGTGAGAACTTTTTCTATGGAATCGCCAATTACTTGTGATTGGGGATGATCTTTGGTCCATTTGATGAGTGGAGGATAATTAGGATCGAATGAAGGATCCAGTTCAGCATTCACTTCTACTTCAAACTCCGACTGAGTGTCATCATTGTTAATGTTCACATTCTCCCCCTCGAGCGATGATGCGTCTTCTGTTGCAGGATTAGAATCCTTCCCTTCGAAAGATGATATTTCCTCAGTTTCAGGATCTGAATTTCTCCTTTCGAAAGATGATAACTCCTCAAATTCGGGCTCAGAATTTTCCATTTGGACTTGACTTTCGGTTGTAGAGCTCTCCCCCTGGAATGCTGAATCAGGGTTGGGAAGATCAGACGAACCCTCCCCCTGAGCATGAGAGCAATCTTTTTGAGGTTCACTGGTGTCTGGCTTGTTGGTTTCAACAAGTTGATTTTCTTCCATATTTGCTGCAGCTTCATCAATTAACTTCTTCAAGTTATCTACCTTGTTGTCTGCAGCTTTGGATTCAGAGAGAATAGCCTTTTCGGGCTCATCAAACAGCAGCATGTATTGTTCAAATAGGTTTGAAATAGGAATAGTAACTTGACTGGAAGTTGGAAATATATCCTCCACAGAGCCTTTGGTGGTTTTGAGCCTCTTGACGTAGTTATCGTCGAAGGTAACAAAATAGGTCTCTTCGATTTTCTTTGATCGTTTGTTGAGAACCCTATATGCTTTGGAGGTTAAGGAATAACCTAGAAAGATTCCTTCATCTGCTTTTACATCAAACTTATTTCGTTGTTCCTTTGAATTAAATAAGAAGCACCTTGAACCGAACACATGAAAAAACTTAACATTTGGCTTTCGGTTGTTTAAGATCTCATATGGAGTGATAGAAAAGCGTTTGTTGAGAAAAGATATGTTCTGTGTAAAGCATGCAGCAGCAATGGCATCAGCCCAGAAATACAGAGGTAGTGAAGCGAAGCTTAGCATTGTTCGGGCTGCTTCACTCAGAGATCGGTTTCGCCTTTCGACAATGCTGTTCTGTTGTGGAGTGTATGGAGCCGAGATATTGTGAGTTGTTCCTTTCTCTGCAAGAAACTCTTCAAAGTCTTTATTCTTAAACTCCAACCCGTTGTCACTTCTTATATTACGAACAATCTTTCTCAGCTGGACTTCGACCTGCTTGATGAAGAGCTTTAGTTTAGGAGTGGCCTCTGATTTCTGTTTTAAGAAGAATACCCAGGTAAATCGAGAGAAGTCATCTACTATGACAAGTATATACTTGTTGCCACCAACACTTTCGATTGAAGATGGACCACATAAATCAATATGAAGTAATTCAAGTGGTTCAATTATTTTTGTGTTGACGCGAGAAGGATGACTCTGTCGACTTTGCTTCCCCATTTCACATGTAGCGCACAGGTGTTCTTTGTCGAATTTCAGAACAGGAAGACCCCGAACATGATCCCCAAGCACCAGTTTGTTGATGTCTTTAAAATTCAGATGGGAGAGTCTTCGGTGCCAAAGCCAGCTTTCGTTTGATTGAGCCTTTGAAAGCAAGCAGATTGCTGGTTTTCCCCGTATGGGATTGAGATTCAAAGGGTACATCTCTCCTTTTCGCTTTGATTTAAACAGAACATTGTTTGACTTCTTTTCAGTAATCTCTGATCCCTCGTCATCGAAAGACACCTTTAGTCCAGTTCCAACCACCAGTTGAGAAACACTGATAAGGTTGTGTTGCAAACCCTCAACATATGCTACTTTTCTTATCGAGAACCCGCCATTGGTAATCATACCATAACCTTTGATCGTGCCATAGGAGTTGTTACCATACTTGACACTTCCAACATTTGTAAGAGATCGAAATTCCCTCAGTTCTTCCCTTCTTCCTGTTATGTGACGCGAGCAGCCACTGTCTATGTACCATTCATCATCAAACTGCTCGTCACGTATAACCTGCAAAAATCAAACAGATTTAGGAACCCAAAGTGTCTTGGGTCCTTGTGAGTTTTTTACAGAACAGGGATTTGTAAGTAAAATATCAACTAAAAAGTTTCTTTTTATTAACGTTGTTTCATCTTTTCTTTTTAAGGTGAAAACTTTGATTTTATCTTTAGATGAAGTTGCCGAATATGTGTACTTTACGTTAGCATACTTTCGATCAACATTATGCTTGATTGACGAATCCTTTGCATTCGCTGGACAAAGTTTTTCTTTTCCCTTTTGATCATTCTGTGACTGAAGATTAGAACTAGAGAAATGAGATTTAGAAACAGAGTTAGTTCTTCGGATATGGCTCTTTTGTGATTGAGAGTGAACCTTACTTTCCCTTCGTCTCTGTTCACTGATTTGTCTAGACCCGAAACCATCCATTTGGTTTTTCTCATCTCGAGAACCGAAGCCTTGTGTTCGGTTGATATTCTTTGGTGGACCGAAACTCTGTTTTCGGTTGGACTGATGATAAGAATCGTTATACTTCTTTCGGTCGAGATTGTTCTGAGGATCGAAACTTTTCTTTCGGTTGGTTTGATATTGAGGACCGAAACTCTGTTTTCGGTTGTTTTATCCATGAGTGCGAGAGCTAGAATTTTCTTTTCCTAACTCCTTTTGCTTAGAAGGTTTTTCATAGCGAACGTAGTTGGGATTTTGAGATTGCCAGAACTGCTTCCTTTCAGTAAGGTTTTTCTTGTACCTCACATTCCTTTGATGCTTTCTTTCTTTCACCTGTTTTGGATTTCTGTGAATGTTAGCCTTTTTCTCAGATTTTTGAACATTAGCACTGCTCTTTGGTGAATAGGATTCGCTAGAGACTACCACTTGTTCATCTGAAGGCATTTTGGTACCGCTTGTGCTAGGCTCATCAAAACGAGTAGGATCATTAAGTGGTTCGGCTACATATCTTCCTTTCACTCTCCACGAAGTTTTCTATGACAGACCTACTGTTTCATCAGCGTTGTCAATGGGAGCTGACCAGAAAAATTCATCACAGCCTTCAGCATTATCTTCCGCCTTCAGCATTAGTGAGTTCCCCCATCATATAACATACCATACATAAAACATACTGCCAAGCATATCTGGGTGCTCGACCTACCCTTTCAGTCTCTTTCAACCGGTAATTGCCTAGCATATCTGGGTGCTGGCCTACCCCTTCAGTATCTTTCAACCGGTAACTTCCTAGCATATATGGGTGCTGGCCTACCCCTTCGGTATCTTTCAACCGGTATCTGGGGACTGTTTCACCCCTACCACTACCAGATAATAACATAGCATAACATACATAAATAAACTGTCAGACATATCTGGGTGCCCGACCTACCCCTTCGGTATCTTTCAACCGGTAACCGGGGACTATTTCACCCCTACCACTACCATATAATAACATATCATACTAACACATAAACATAACAGATAGTGGCATACCAGACAATTAACACAAAGACAATCATCTAACAAATATCTCCTACTAGTTGGCCGACATTGTGGCCTTAAACCCACTTCTACTGGAAGGTAACTCACCTCGTACTGCTGAAGTCCCGCAGACGAAAACCCGGACTGCTG
This sequence comes from Lactuca virosa, assembly GCF_052849685.1. Lineage (NCBI taxonomy): Eukaryota > Viridiplantae > Streptophyta > Magnoliopsida > Asterales > Asteraceae > Lactuca > Lactuca virosa. The sequence continues at coordinate 303,267,379 of NC_136428.1, read as the reverse complement.
GTTGACAGATTCCCGAACTGTCAACATCAAAACAATACCCAATTAATAATTGGGTTCCAATACATATCCATAGGTCCATGCTTGGGGTAAAAGACTACTTTACCCCCATCTTAGCTTGATTCAAACTCAAGGCCCAATCCAAAGGCCCAAAAGTCAAACTTATAAATCAAAGCCCAACATATGGCCCAATTTTCCAAATTGGGCCCAAACCTTTAAATGGTCTTATTCTAAGGCCTAACCCTTTAGTCCAGTCCAAACATTTAGCATTTCTAATGGCCCAATATCTTATAATCATAAAGGCCAAATTATGGCCCAATTTTCCAAATTGGACCCGAACCTCACATATGGGCCTTACCCTAAAGCCCATCTAAACGTTCTAGTCCATATGATTATTCTTGGATGGCCTACCAATAACCCAATCATCAAGGCCCAATAAAAAGGCCCAACTTAAGGCCCAAGTGAAATTAGGGTTTTCACATAAAATGACGATTAGGGTTAAGTGTTTGTCACTTAACCCATTAGGGCCTTAAACCATTAAGTCCATCACTCTACTAGACAAATCATATGGTGTGGTCGGCCTTATTACATAATCCAATTCCAATGGCCCAAAATGCGGGTCCCGATAAGTCCAAGCCCTTAATTCCAAAATTAGGGTTTTCTAAACCCTAATTAGGGTTTCCAACCCAATCATAGCCCAATAGGCCCAAAACTAAGTCTTTAGGTCAATTAGGGTTTTGTTAGGCCCATTAGGGTTTTGCTAGTCGGGCACCACCCACTACCACCTCGGGTAGTGGTGGTCAACGACGGCTCAAGGCCACCACCTTACGGTGGTGGTTATGGTTCTAGTCCATTTTGTCCAAGCATCCCAAACGAATCAAAACACAAACAAGGCACACCGCCACCCAACACGACGGTTGGTGGTGGCAGGAGGCGACAACCACCACCACCTCACGGTGGTGGTTTTGAGTTTTCTTATTATTATTCCGACACGATTACAATCTTACAATGCAAAGTCTCAAATAAACACACACACTCACTAAGATAAACACACACACGGTGGTACATGGTGGCAGCCACCACCTCACGGTGGTGATGGTGGCCTTTTCTCGATTTTTCCGGCCAACAAACCACACACAACACATACTAACACCACACAATTGGCTGAAACTAACACAAACACGCATTGCACACACCATAACTTAACAATGATGGTGAGTAGCGACGACAGTGGCGCAACAGTTGGCAACAACGACACTTGGACCGGCGTCAGCGGCGGCGGATGGAGCTGGAAGGTGGCACCGACGAAGCAACGACAGGATGCAACGGAGGGAAGAAAGACATTTGCGGCGCTGCAACAGTGGAATGGTGAGCGTCTTCAACCGTTGGCGGCAGCTCCTCACGGTTCGCTTACGTCTCCGACAACTATGTCTCGATGACACTCATCGGCGAGGTAGCAGACGGCGACCTTGTCGTCATCAGCAAAGGAAGATACGGCAGCAACGCTTGACCTTGACAGTGGAGAGGGGCGGCGGCGCCGGAGGTGGTTGAAGGGAGAGTGGTGGCCGGTGGTGATAATTAGGGTTAGGGTTTGAGGCAATGGAACAATTATATACCCGACTCTATTTGAACTTCCTCCCATGTTTACACAATCAGTCCCTCCTTCTCCCTTTTCTTTCAAAATAGATCCTAAAGTTACCATTTAGCCCTTATCACCCCAATGTCCTTACAATTTAAGTCCTAATAATTACCAAGCAACCCCCGACTTAAAAAATCTTTGCGTAACAAGTCCCATACTTACCAAACACCCCCTGTCTTCTAAAAATCTTTACAAAATGATCCCGGAACTTACGCTTTTAACCCCCAACTTCTAAAATTGTGTCAGTTAGCTCCTCGAGACCAACACCTTGCTATATAATTATAAATTTTAGGGCTACTATTCATTCATTAATTTGTTTGTTTATTTATTAAATAAACAGGGTGTTACAACTCTCCCCCACTTAAATTAGATTTCGTCCTCGAGATCATTCCTTACCATTCCTTACACGCCAAACCACCCGAGTAACATGGCCACAATCCTGGGCACACCCTAGCCTTCCTAGGGTAACTGTGACCAACCTTCGCAAGGCCCTAAAATCCGTAGATGAACGAATTCCTTGCAATAAAATCACATCTACTCCGTCTGAAATATGCAGTCTCGAGGTGGTCTGAGTCCCTGGCAGACCGCTCATACTGAATCATTATTATTGAACCCAGTCCACTTATCCCTCAACCAACTACTCAACTTCTGATAACCTGAGGCTCCCACTAAAAACTGAAATAACAGACCCAATTATCCATGCAGGTCATTTAGCGTAACCAAAGCAATCTGTTATTCCGTCCGTACTTGCAACCTAAAACACAATTACTAATACTGCCCAAACGCTGAAACTGCCCGAAACAACATCCTGCCACATGGCTACTTTCCAAAACCTACCGAGACCTACCTAGTCCCAATTTGTTCACCAGTCATCTGAAATACCAGTTTCCAGCCCGGATGCGAAGCCAAAGGACTCCCACATAGTCGCCTCACACGACTTCCTAACAAAATCCTTCTCTAAAACTAGTTGCGACTAGTTATCATGCCACTGTGGCTCTAACAACCTTCTGATCTAACCGATCGGGTCCATGCGTCGAATCCTGACGTCACCAAATCCAAGGCTAAAAGTGATTGCTACCTGACCGATGGTAGCCTTATATCATAAACGACCTTAAGCAGTCCATTGCTTCCTTGATCTCATATCTGCAGTGGCGATCCTACAGTGTTATCACTGGCTCAACTAGATTTAATCCCTTTGGGGAAAATCCATAAACTAATTCGTGGATTTGTCGCGCCCTCACTGCTGCACCCGAACCGATGGGTACTACTGTTCCTTCCGTGTCCTAACAACGCGCTCGTGCTATCTACGAACCTAGGGAGTGCTACGGCTACACCCGCAGACTTACAACACTCTAACACTATCTGCCAACCTTGTGAATGCTACGGCTACACCCGCATACTTACAACACTTTCCAGACTATCTAACTGTTAGTGAAAGCTACGGCTACCCCTGTAGTCTTACAACACTTCCCATACTATCTGACTGTTAGTGAATGCTACGGATACCACCGTAGTATTACAACACTTTCCATACTATCTGACTGTTAGTGAATGCTACGGCTACCCCCGTAGTCTTACAACACTTTCCACACTGGGTCGAACAAGCACTAGATCTAACACTCAACTGAACTTGAATTCTAATTGGACCTCTAACCTTGTTCCCTAAACCTGTTATCCGATGCCAAGGAAAAGCATGGTCTAAAAGTTGGAACGTTTTCTAAACTCCCAACTTACCCAATCCTCAACCTAGACGGCCACCCGACCGCCTTCCGTCCTGACAAGGATGCGAAACTCATCGCAGTTTCATACCAATTTCTGCTTCTGAATACCTGATCGATTCTCCTCCACTTAGATTCAACTACGTCTTCACAACACGTGAGAATTGAAGGAGTCCCAATCCTTATTGCTTTCTAACATCCCACTGATGACAACCTGTGCTTACTAATGCTAACGATCAATCACCGGTTAAACCTTGAGATCGCCCATCCTTGGAAATCTTGATGAGTAATCTTGAATTCTGGTCCAGTCTGACACCTCAATCCACATCCCATGCTGACAACTGGAGGCCTTAATCTTCACCCTGGCTGACGAATCCTTATTCCCTCTTCCAATCTTGGAGCACCACTGAACTCTAACCGAACACAACCCATGCGAGAAATGCAATTCTCTTGAACATCCAACGACCAACCACTTATGCATCTAACACCCGCAACTGACACTACCATCTTCATGCTACCAGTCCTTTCCTAGCAACGGTAATGCCTTGAACTCCAAAGTTCTTCCATAGACAATTGACGACCATATCTGAACAATGATAGAGCTACTGAACTCTAACTTTACTGGAGAACTATCGCTCTAACCCTGACCTAATATCCTCTAAATAATACTCTTGCACAGATCCCGATACCCACCTAGAAGTAGCAGAAAATAACACATCTGCAATCATCTGAAGGATTCTTCTTCACCTCCTCCTGAGATACATCGACCATTCTGAGGACATGGTGCAAAACTCCCTTCCGATCTCGATGACATGAACTAACAATAGGACCCTCCTTCCTGAAGGACTCTAAGGATTCATAGACTTTGGGCTTCAAATGAGCCCCTAACTGCCCCGCGACGCATCTGTACTATGAACCGAGAGAACACTGAACACCCCGAACCAGCAAAAGGGAAACGATATTACACTGACCACCAGAAATTCCACGGTATGCAATTGGCATATGACGATATTTGATGATCTAACCCAACAGGAGCAAGAAATAAACCAGGGATAAACTTACTCATCCTGCTATAGTATCCCAAACCACAACACAATTCCCATAACAATGTGTAGATAAAACTGAAAGAAGGCAAGGTTACATACCCAAAACATCGCCTGTTGGAGTTCTGACTTCTTCTGTTTGACACTGCAGGGACTGACTCCTTCTGCTGACATGACGAACCCCACTACACTTGTAGCAGCCTAAACCACTGGAATGTCAAACTCCCTTGTGTACTTTCCCGCACGTGCTGCACTGACTCCGGCCCTTCTGGCCTTTGTCCTGATGATCAGAAGTCTTGGGTCTCTCCTCGGGACCCTCTACTATGTGCACATGGCATGAACCTCTCTTCTCGAAGTGCTCCAAATCGATCTCGCATCTTTGGACTTAGAAGTAATATCCTCCAGGGCCTGACACCCTGTCACGCTCACTAGCTCACTTGCCAATTGCTGAGCTGCAATAGTTGGAACATCCTTTGTCCCCAAACCGGGTCACAAACTCCTCCCCGAAGCTTCTCAGATTCCCCAAGACTCTCACCGATTCGAGTATGGATCCCGTGCTTTCAGAAGTACGGGCCCAATACTACCTTCCACACCTATCCATACTTTCCTCAGCAATCCTCCCGAATCCTCTAAGTGAGTTCCTCAAACTAATACATCCAAGTCTCACTAAACCTCACTGCTAACCCACTGAAACATATCCTAGGCTTTCCTAGGTTCCCGAACCCACCCAGTCCTCAGCTGCTGAAAGATTCCCAGTAATGTCAACTAGCTACCTCATGAATATAGCCACATGCAACAGAGATCAGATAATCCTTCGAGTAAAAGACCCATCCCCAGAACGGTTGGACTCAAACAAGAGCTGCGCAATAGGGTCAAGTCCATCACTCTGAGATTATCCGGCCTGTGTCCCATGTGACTTAGCATACTCACTTAGTAGCTAACTCACATCACTAAGAGTCCCACAAAGCATAAAGAAAACAACATTCAGACAATGGAAAATCTAACCATCATAATCCAATCAAACCATTCTATCCTCTAATTAGGAATCTGTACTAGCATGTAATTTGAAGGCTCATACAATTAGGCATAACCTAAACAGGCTATCCTATCACTTACTGATCAGTACTAGCATGTAGATCTACAAGCACATACAGTAGGCATATAAGGCATCCTTCCTAGATCCTTAGCCCTAATCTAGCATGCAGTTCTCATAATCATATCATATCATAAAATAACATGTATGGGTATCTTGGGGAAAACTTACTTGAGATCGGCTGATTGCACACATCACACACCTTGTTCTTTTCAAAGTTCTTTTCTCTTTTTAAATTCTTTTCAAACTTCTTTTTATAAAATGATTTTACTTTTGAAAATTTTCATACCAAGTCCTTAGTTTGAGTTCAGATACACCCGAGAGTGTTCCCGAATCCATCAAACCAAGGCTCTAATACCAACTTGTAACATCCCAAAATTTAAGACCAAAAATTTCATTTTAATTAAGTTATTATATAAAATCAACAGTATAAAAACATTCATAATAATATCTCATGTCAAAACCAAAGTTTCAATAATCAAAACATATTATCATAAAACCATATCAGACTGTAATCCCAAAGATCTCATGTCCGGAAAACATAGTGTGATGCGCTCCGATCGAGCCGCCTCCTTTCCTTTGAAAACGAAGTACCTGAAACCAAAACTGAAAACCGTAAGCACAAAGCTTAGTGAGTTCCCCCCCATCATACCACATACCATACATAAAACATACTGCCAAGCATATCTGGGTGCTCGACCTACCCTTTCAGTCTCTTTCAACCGGTAATTGCCTAGCATATCTGGGTGCTGGCCTACCCCTTAAGTATCTTTCAACCGGTAACTTCCTAGCAAATATGGGTGCTGGCCTACCCCTTCGGTATCTTTCAACCGGTATCTGGGGACTGTTTCACCCCTACCACTACCAGATAATAACATAGCATAACATACATAAATAAACTGTCAGACATATCTGGGTGCCCGACCTACCCCTTCAGTATCTTTCAACCGGTAACCGGGGACTATTTCACCCCTACCACTACCATATCATAACATATCATACTAACACATAAACATAACAGATAGTGGCATACCAGACAATTAACAAAAAGACAATCATCTAACAAATATCTCCTACTAGTGGGCCGACATTGTGGCCTTAAACCCACTTCTACTGGAAGGTAACTCACCTCGTACTGCTGAAGTCCCGCAGACGAAAACCCGGACTGCTGGTTGATAGATTCCCGAACTGTCAACATCAAAACAATACCCAATTAATAATTGGGTTCCAATACATATCCATAGGTCCATGCTTGGGGTAAAAGACTACTTTACCCCCATCTTAGCTTGATTCAAACTCAAGGCCCAATCCAAAGGCCCAAAAGTCAAACTTATAAATCAAAGCCCAACATATGGCCCAATTTTCCAAATTGGGCCCAAACCTTTAAATGGTCTTATTCTAAGGCCTAACCCTTTAGTCCCAGTCCAAACATTTGGCATTTCTAATGGCCCAATATCTCATAATCATAAAGGCCCAATTATGGCCCAATTTTCCAAATTGGGCCCGAACCTCACATATGGGCCTTACCCTAAAGCCCATCTAAACGTTCTAGTCCATATGATTATTCTTGGATGGCCTACCAATAACCCAATCATCAAGGCCCAATAAAAAGGCCCAACTTAAGGCCCAAGTGAAATTAGGGTTTTCACATAAAATGACGATTAGGGTTAAGTGTTTGTCACTTAACCATTAGGGCCTTAAACCATTAAGTCCATCACTCTACTAGACAAATCATATGGTGTGGTCGGCCTTATTACATAATCCAATTCCAATGGCCCAAAATGCGGGTCCCGATAAGTCTAAGCCCTTAATTCCAAAATTAGGGTTTTCTAAACCCTAATTAGGGTTTCCAACCCAATCATAGCCCAATAGGCCCAAAACTAAGTCTTTAGGTCAATTAGGGTTTTGTTAGGCCCATTAGGGTTTCACTAGGCCCATTAGGGTTTTGCTAGTCGGGCACCACCCACTACCACCTCGGGTAGTGGTGGTCAACGACGGCTCAAGGCCACCACCTTACGGTGGTGGTTATGGTTCTAGTCCATTTTGTCCAAGCATCCCAAACGAATCAAAACACAAACAAGGCACACCGCCACCCAACACGACGGCTGGTGGTGGCAGAAGGCAACAACCACCACCACCTCACGGTGGTGGTTTTGAGTTTTCTTATTATTATTCCGACACGATTACAATCTTACAATGCAAAGTCTCAAATAACCACACACACTCACTAAGATAAACACACACACGGTGGTAGATGGTGGCAGCCACCACCTCACGGTGGTGATGGTGGCCTTTTCTCGATTTTTCTGGCCAACAAAACACACACAACACATACTAACACCACACAATTGGCTGAAACTAACACAAACACGCATTGCACATACCATAACTTAACAATGATGGTGAGCAGCGACGACAGTGGCGCAACAGTCGGCAACAACGACACTTGGACCGGCGTCAGCGGCGACGGATGGAGCTGGAAGGTGGCACCGACGAAGCAACGACAGGATGCAACGGAGGGAAGAAAGACATTTGCGGCATTGCAACAGTGGAATGGTGGGCGTCTTCAACCGTTGGCGGTAGCTCCTCACGGTTCGCTTACGTCTCCGACAACTATGTCTCGATGACACTCATCGGCGAGGTAGCAGGCGGCGACCTTGTCGTCGTCAGCAAAGGAAGATACGGCAGCAACGCTTGACCTTGACAGTGGAGAGGGGCGGCGGCGCTGGAGGTGGTTGAAGGGAGAGTGGTGGCCGGTGGTGATAATTAGGGTTAGGGTTTGAGGCAATGGAACAATTATATACCCGACTCTATTTGAACTTCCTACTATGTTTACACAATCAGTCCCTCCTTCTCCCTTTTCTTTCAAAATAGATCCTAAAGTTACCATTTAGCCCTTATCACCCCAATGCCCTTACAATTTAAGTCCTAATAATTACCAAGCAGCCCCCGACTTCAAAAATCTTTGCGTAACAAGTCCCATACTTACCAAACACCCCCTGTCTTCTAAAAATCTTTACAAAATGATCCCGGAACTTATGCTTTTAACCCCCAACTTCTAAAATTGTGTCAGTTAGCTCCTCGAGACCAACACCTTGCTATATAATTATGAATTTTAGGGCTACTATTCATTCATTAATTTGTTTATTTATTTATTAAATAAACAGGGTGTTACAACTCTTCCCCACTTAAATTAGATTTCGTCCTCGAGATCATTCCTTACCATTCCTTACACGCCAAACCACCCGAGTAACATGGCCACAATCCTGGGCACACCCTAGCCTTCCTAGGGTAACTGTGACCAACCTTCGCAAGGCCCTAAAATCCGTAGATGAACGAATTCCTTGCAATAAAATCACATCTACTCCGTCTGAAATATGCAGTCTCGAGGTGGTCTGAGTCCCTGGCAGACCGCTCATACTGAATCATTATTATTGAACCCAGTCCACTTATCCCTCAACCAACTACTCAACTTCTGATAACCTGAGGCTCCCACTAAAAACTGAAATAACAGACCCAATTATCCATGCAGGTCATTTAGCGTAACCAAAGCAATCTGTTATTCCGTCCGTACTTGCAACCTAAAACACAATTACTAATACTGCCCAAACGCTGAAACTGCCCGAAACAACATCCTGCCACATGGCTACTTTCCAAAACCTACCGAGACCTACCTAGTCCCAATTTGTTCACCAGTCATCTGAAATGCCAGGCATATCTGGGTGCCCGACCTACCCCATCAGTCTCTTTCAACCGGTAACTGCCTAGCATATCTGGGTGCTGGCCTACCGCTTCGGTATCTTTCAACCGGTAACTGCCTAGCATATCTGGGTGCTGGCCTAACCCTTCGGTATCTTTCAACCGGTATCTGGGGACTGTTTCACCCCTACCACTACCACATGATAACATAGCATAACATACATAAATATACTGTCAGGCATATCTGGGTGCCCGACCTACCCCCTCGGTAACTTTCAACCGGTAACCGGGGACTATTTCACCCCTCCCAATACTACATAATAACATATCATACTAACATATAAACATAACAGATAGTGTCATACCAGACAATTATCACAAAGACAATCATCTAACAAACATCTCCTACTAGTGGGCCGCCATTGTGGCCTTAGACCCACTTCTACTGGAAGGTAACTCACCTCGCACTACTGAAGTCCTGCAGACGAAAACTTGGACTGCTGGTTGACAGATTCCCGAACTGTCAACATCAAAACAATACCCAATTAATAATTGGGTTCCAATACATATCCATAGGTCCATGCTTGGGGTAAAAGACTACTTTACCCCCATCTTAGCTTGATTCAAACTCAAGGCCCAATCCAAAGGCCCAAAAGTCAAACTTATAAATCAAAGCCCAACATATGGCCCAATTTTCCAAATTGGGCCCAAAACTTTACATGGTCTTATTCTAAGGCCCAACCCTTTAGTCCAGTCCAAACATTTGGCATTTCTAATGGCCCAATATCTTATAATCATAAAGGCCCAATTATGGCCTAATTTTCCAAATTGGGCCCGAACCTCACATATGGGCCTTACCCTAAAGCCCATCTAAACATTCTAGTCCATATGATTATTCTTGGATGGCCCACCAATAACCCATACATCAAGGCCCAATAGAAAGGCCCAACTTAAGGCCCAAGTGAAATTAGGGTTTTCACATAAAATAACGATTAGGGTTAAGTGTTTCTCACTTAATCCATTAAGGACTTAATCCATTAAGTCCATCACTCTACTAGACAAATCATATGGTGTGGTCGGGCTTAATACATAATCCAATTCCAATGGCCCAAAATGCGGGTCCCGATAAGTCCAAGCCCATAATTCCAAAATTAGGGTTTCTAACCCAATCATAGTCCAATAGGCCCAAATCTAAGTCTTTAGATCAATTAGGTGATGGTTCTAGTCCATTTTGTCCAAGTATCCCAAATGAATCAAAACACAAACAAGGCACACCGCCACCCAACACAGCAGGTGGTGGCGGCAGCCACCACCTCACGGTGGTGGTTTTGAGTTTTCTTATTATTATTCCGACACGATTACAATCTTACAATGAAAAGTCTCAAATAAACACACACACACACTCACTAAGATAAACACACACACACACACGGTGGTATATGGTGGCAGCCACCACCTCATGGTTGTGGTGGTGGCCTTTTCTTGATTTTTCCGGCCATCAAACCACACACAACACATACTAACACCAAACAATTGGCTGAAACTAACACACACACACACATTACACACACCATCACTTAACAGCGGTGGTGAGCGGCAATGGCAATGGCGCAACAGCCGGCAACAATGACGCTTGGATCGGCGTCAGCGGCAGCGGATGGAGCTGGAAGGTGGCACCGACGAAGCAATGACAGGATGCAGCGGAGGGAAGAAAGCCATTTGCGGCGATGCAACAATGGAACAGTGGGCGTCTTCAACCGTTGGTGGCGGCTCCTCACGATTTTGCTTTCGTCTCCGACAATTACGTCTCGATGGCGCTCATCGGCGAGGCAGCAGGCGGCGGCCTTGTCGTCGTCGGCAAAGGAAGATACAACAACAACGCTTGACCTTGACAGTGGAGAGGGGCGGCGGTGCCGGAGGTGGTTGAAAGGAGAGTGGCGGCCGGTGGTGATAATTAGGGTTAGGGTTTGAGGCAATAGAACAGTTATATACCCGACTCTATTTGAACTTCCTCCCATGTTTACACAATCAGTCCCTCCTTCTCTCTTTTCTTTCAAAATAGATCCTAATATTTAATTTCATATTTTGAAATGTTTTTAGTACAAATATTTATAAAAGTAAAAAATCAGACGTTTTCAGCTTAATTACAAGCGAAACTTTAGACGTCTTTTCACGAAGATCCGTATAACATAATTCAATTTCGTCTGCATTTTTGGAATCACCACGACCAGGATGACAAGCAGGCACTTTCATAAAAAAAATTACGTATCGAAATCATCAACTCGAGATTCGAGATATACATCATGATAATAATAATAATAATAATAATAAATAAATAAATAAATAAATAAATAAATAAATAAATACTAGGTATTTGTTATTGTCCAATATCTTCTATGTAGTACAACAAAAAATTATTCCAAAATTAGCCATTCTATATATCATGTAACTTAGGGGGTGTTTGGATAGGGAAAAAAGAGGGTGCTTATTGCTTGTTGCTTATTTTCACCACAATCAGCCACTCGATCTATCATGTAATATCTTTTTGTGGTAAGGATAAGCTAAATAAGCTGATTTTAACAAGCATCTCTCCCCTTGCTTATTGCTTATTGTTTATTCCCACCGCAAATAAGCTAATAAGCAATAAGCTAATAAGCTATAATCTAATTTATCCAAACACCCCCTTAAATTCACACTCAAATATTTCACAGATACAAGACATACTCAAAGATTTCAACACACGAAACCATATAAGATTATAACAACTACAAAGATTATAACAACTAACTCTGATCTTTCTCATCTTATTCTGCACTCTGTCTCATCTCAGTCTGCACTTTTTCTCTCAATGACAAGTAAAACCAAAGAAGAAGAAGGTAGTTTCCCCTCTCTATCAAAATCACGATCACAGCAACCCATCTTCTTCATCCTTTCCTGTCAAATGAAACAACAAAAAAATGATTTCTTCCTTCTTCACTTCCGGTGAATCAACAAAAAAACCAAATTTCCTTCATTTTCATTGATTTCCCAGCAAATCCAATGATTTCTATCAAACAATCAAACCCAAACAACCACTCCATTGATTTACAATCAAAATAAAAAGAAAAGAGAAAGGAACCGTTACCGATCGAAGCAACTGCCCCATTGAAACTTTCCCTCCTTCCCGTCGAGTGAAATAGCCGGAACAACCCTCTGTTCCTTCACCAGTGATTGTACATCACCACAGCCAAAACTTCCCTAAATACCTGTTGTGATGTTTCTTGCTTTCCGACCTAGTCTATTTATCCCATTCAAAATCAGATGAGGACCAAAGAATTTCCCCCTTTCATATTTCCTGTTTATCAGGCCAGAAAACAAAGAAAAGGCCGATGACGGCCACCTGTCGGTTGCCCCTCTCCCATCCTCACGATCCCACAACCATCACCGATGCCAACCACTTGCCGACTACCATAGCCGACAGAGGCAATCTCTCCGCCTCCCCCTGTCGTAACCCACCACACACTGCTACTAGTGCTATCGGAAATCCCTTCATCCAACCAACTGCCACCTCTCTCGTCCCTCTCTCTGAGTTTCTCGCCGACAGAAAACGACAAGGGAAGCAGCGAGGCTGCCATAGTACGCAACCCATCACCACCCGCTGCCACCGGTTACTACTGTCGTGAAGACTCCGACCAACCATCGCTTTCTGGCACCGTTAGTTTTTCATCATCAGAATCTTTCGTGATTCCCGTCTCATTCCTTCGTTAAATCGGCCGAAGCCAAGATACCCAGTCGATGGGTCTCATTCTTTCTCTCGATCTACGGGTGTGTTTGGGATTACTTTTTTAACTTAAAAGTCCTTTTATAAAAAGGACTTTTTATAAAAGAACTTTTCTTAAAAGGAGGCCAAAATGTGTTTGACTTGGCTTTTAATACTTTTAAGAGGTAAAAGCCAAAAGTCACAAAAAAGATGAGATTTTGTGGCTTTTAAAGAAGGTCCTTTTTGCTCATGGCAAACGTTGATTTAAAAGAACTTTTCAATTTTACCAAATATCTTTTGGAATTTTTTAACTTTTTGGAAAAGTTAAAAGTCCAAAAGTTGTTTTAAAAGAAAAGTCAAACACCACCTACAAATCGTGTAGGGAAGAGGTCAAAACTTCTTTAAACTTTGATTCAAATTAATTAAATTAAACCCTCAACTTTCAGACTTGTACGACTTTGGCCATTCCCTTGATTTGAATTAATTATTTTAACCCCCATATGAGAATACGTTACAAATCTGGTCCTACACCTCCAAATTGGGTTTAAAATGTGCACTATTAGTCCCTGCCTTGGAAATAAAATTTGTGATCAGTCCCTGGTTGGATGATTTTAGCAAAATCAATTCCTAGAAATTATTTGTGTTGACAAAGACCACCCTACACTTAACAATTAATACCAAAACTACCCTTTTGGTCCTATTAGGTAATTTAAATATACCCGGTGGTTCGTTTTAAGATTAAGGAACGTCACGTAATAACTTTCACGACAAGTCTCACACCACGAGCCTCGTTCACGCTACGAAAGTGAGTGCTTACGACCCCTTTTTAATATTTCAAATTATTTCGGGGGGAGGGGGGGGGGGGCGAATACATGTGCCTATATATTTTGTTTATACAAATCAATTTCATTTTTATGCGAAAATACAATGAATCTAGTTTATAAAAATATTATTAGTTAACAATTTACCATATTGTTACAGATAAACTAGTATAAACTTTTCGTATACATATTATGATTATTTTATCGTGAAATAACCAGTTCACACGATAAATACTACATAATACAAAAATATATGATTTTTATGTGACATTGCAAGCACGTTATGAAACTCTGTAGTATTTCAAGGATTCAAGCAATTACTATGCATGTATATTTATATGTTTAAGTACATAATGTTTATACATGTACATATTGTGACAACCCGAACCTTTTTCCATTACCATTAACCGATTTCCGTTAATAAAATTTGAATTTTATTAAGTTCCCGTCAAACTTCTTGGTCTAGAAAATCATCTAGTTTTATAATATTTAATTTATATACGAGTCGGAACCAAAAATCGCGCGAAAAACCCAAATCTTATTGAAAAATCAAACGGTTTTCGGCCTGACTGAGTTTACGGCCGTAAACCCGTGTACGGCCGTACACTCGTTTACGGCCAGCGTCGGGTGGACCCCACCACCGACCACGAGAACCCCTATAAATACGAGACTCTACCCCTCATTTACACTTTTCTGGCCGAACACTCACTCCTTCTCTCTCTAAACTCTTGACCGTACATCCCAAAAACACCCTTATCCTTCCGAAAATCATCGAGAATCACTATTGGGAGTCATTTCGGAGCATCTAGAACACATTTTTCAGCGAATCCAGCACCCTCGTTCTTGAGTGTACGGCCGTACACCCTTCAAGTCTGCAAATCTTCATTGACCGTACACCAGTTTACGGCCGTACACGCTTCAAACCTTCAAAGGCCGTAAACCCTTCAAGAGGCTGTTCACGGCCGTACACCTGTTCACAGCCGTAAACCCCATTCACGGTCGCACACACTTCCTAAGTTATGCATTAGACTGAAAATCCACTTTCCTCGATTCAATCGAGTCCCGGTAACATTCCTTAACCAAAATCAAGTGTCTTTCTAACACTTTATATAACGAAATCACTAATTTAGATACATATACGTATTTAATTGTTATTAGGATTCCGTTAAGTGCCACACTACAACTCGAGGGTCTTCATTTCAGTCCGTTGATTCGAAGCTTGTACACAACTAACAGTGAGTTCATACCCCTACACTTTTATGATTTTTAATGTTTTCAGGGGGGAATACAAGCTAAACACAAATGATTTTAACAAGTTTAAAACTTATGCAATTGATACAGTCAAACGATTTCCACATTTTATAAAATATTTAGATATTTTATCCCTTTTGTACTATGTTGAGCATAAGGGACACTTTTATCTTGGAAACCTAATTGCATAATTTTCAGAACAATTCACAAACCAAGTACATAACATTTCAAGCAAACTATAATGGCTATAGTTTGGGGAATTCAATACACAGCTATTACCGATTTGGATTATATACATGAGTAAACATATAAACTATGACAGATTTAGTTTATAATATACATTACTAGAAGAGTACAACATTTAATAATTATTTAAGTATAATTATTACCTTATACAGTATACAACAGATTCAAATACAAGAGAACACTACAGAAACTAGATTATACAAAATTGTGAGACTCTACTTCAAAACTGTACCCTTAGGTGTACTGAATTAAATCCTATCATAGTATAACCAGAGTCTCCTGGAGGGAGAGCGTGAGATTTGTGAATAGATCTATTCGGGACTGACAATCCCACACCTGAACTGCTAGCTACAGTTAGGCATGCATGCCTGGGGTGACAAATATCATTTAACCGACACTTGAAGAACGTCATAAAGGTCACTAGGTCATATCAAACATGGTTATACGACTCACAATAGTATAAACTAACCATTTGTTTACGGGATTTCGTTCTTCATTAGTTTTATTTTAAGCAAATGGATTAGGATTTTAACTGAAACCCTAACTGCTAAGCTATATAAGGAGCCCTTGGGCATGCAGAAATCGGCCACTTGAAACCCTAGAAGGATCTTGAGCCGATTTTGTGCCTCTCCCTCTCTCTCTAATATTCCTCCATTGCTTGTGGTGTCTGTGATCTATTAGAGGCATTACATTTGAGGTCGTAAGTTCTCAAAGGTTGAAGATCAAGCAAGCTACAATTGAAAGGTAATTTCTAACTTTGTATTAGATAGAAATTTTGATTTTGGCATGCTAGTATAGGGTTATAGCTTTGGATGATTATTATTGCATGTACAATTTGAGAAAACCTAGATCCAAAGCTTTAAGGTTGCATGTGCACCATAGGAATGATGTAATGCTCAAAACCCATCAGTGGTATCAGAGACTAGTTCGTTTTTCTGTTGTATATGATGCATTGGTTAATTGTTCTTAGCTGAAAAAAATCAAAATTTTGCAATCTGCTGATGAACTCATCGATTCCTCTAATGAACTCGACGAGTCCAAAGTTTGACTCGACGAGTCGGCTCGTCAGTTGGAAAATTTTTCGGGATTTTGACCAGAATTGGATTGGGATAACTACCAAAACGTTTTTTGACTGATAAAACTCGAATTTCATTATATGGTAATGATTATCCTCATCCAATTAGAAGATAATTGTCAAACTATAAGATAATTATTAGTTTATATGATAAAGATAATTATTTGTATTATTTGATGTGAATTATATTGCCACAAATTGAATTAGGTCAAATTTAGATAATGACAAATTATTTGATTAATTAAATTGTTTTAATTTGATCAAGAAAGGTTTTGAAAAGTTTCAAAACTTGCCCTCAAGTTTTGGAATTTAAATTTTGATTAAAAGGTTTTAATTCTGAAATATTTAAATTCTAAACCCTAGAGTTTTAAAAGTTTAAAATTCAACCCTTATATTATTATAATATTAAAAGATTAATAATTATATATATATATATATATATATATATATGTATAAGATAAGTCAGTCTTACCGTTAGTAGGCTTCATTCACGAAGCTGGTCTATAAGGGGGTATAAGGAAACTGCCTATAAAATGGCGGTTGAATGGGTGTCCACTCTCACCCACCGCTTCCTTGATTGGTGGATGATCGTTAGCCGAACGGGTAGGATAGGACAAACGAATTCCTCATTAATAAGTACAATGATTTTATAAAGTAACTAAATGTTTTCATAAATTCCCAATCTTAGTTACTTTAGGAAAAATGTGAAAATCATGCTATTCCATGAAATTGCACTTTGCACCTTGCCAAGTCATTAGTGGAGCGTGTGTGGCTAACCAACACACTAATTTGGGACTAGCAAGAGTGGTAAAGGGTAGCTCGATGTTTATCATAGATTAATGGAGCGTGTGTGGTTAACCGGCATATTGATTAGGTGATAAATGACATCGAGAGTACCAGGCACATTTGCATTGTTATTTACACCTTGTTTTTGATCCTCGGTATCCCAGTCACAAACTTGAAGGGCATAATCGAGATTTAGAAATGCCATTGAAAAGTTCAATGAATCTCAAAAGAATCTAAGAGTTTCAATTCATTTAAAACTTAATATTCTTTTTCGTTTTTCATGGTGGAAATTGGTAAATCGCATTTAATTACCTTCAAATTGTTTGCAATTAGATTACGACATCCCTTTTCTGAATTGTAAATAATTGTGTTGGATCCTAGCCCTAATTTTTCATTTGGGTGTTAAATTGGGGATTCTTATCTAATATAAACTTTGTCTCTTCTCTTTTTCAGATGTCTACTTCAAACAACAATGCTTCAGGCTCCAACCCTTCTAACTCTTTCTCCCTCATGAACTTGTGTGGGAGGGTGATCTTTGATGGATGCAATTTTAACGATTGGATTCGAAACATTCGCATGGTCACCCGCTACGAGGACAAGGAGTATGTTCTGGACAAGGAGCTGAAGGAGATTGACCACAACACTGCTACTCCTGAGTAAATCGCTCAATATGTTGCTCATGAGAGGGACACGACAAAGGTGTCGTGTATCATGCTTGCGACCATGACTGCCAAACTCCAAAAGTCCTACGAGGACTACTATCCTTACAAGATGCACCAAGATTTGATGGAAACTATACCATCAAAGTGCGAGGCAGGAAAGGTACGAGATCATCGCCTCCACGATTACTACAAAGATGAAGGATGGAGAGTCCATCAATGCCCACTTACAAAAGATGTAGAGGTTTGTGGACCACTTGCTGAAGTTAAATGTCAACATTGACAAAGAGTTGGCCATAGATATTATCCTACATTCTTTGCCTCATTGTTATGATCAGTTTCGTATGACTTATCATATGAAAAAGGAGGAGGTCACTCTAAGCAAGCTCCAGGTCCTTCTATGAACTGCTGAGAGTAGTTTGAAAGGCAAATCTATTGCATCTACTCCTACTGTTGTTGCCCCTGTCTTGGCAATTGGACAAGGGATAGGGAAGAAGAGGAAGGCTCCTTCTAAGAGCCACAAGGGAAAGTCCCATGATGGATCCTCTTCTAGTGGAACCAAAGGTGGTTCTGCTGCTCCCTCTTCCAATCCAAAGGATGCAGAGTGCTTCTACTGTCACGACAAAGGGCATTAGAAACGAAGCTGCCCGAAGTATCTGCAAGGCATCAAGGATGGGAAGATAAAGCCCACCTTCACAGGTATATACACTATTCAATCTAACAACTCATCACATGATATTTCTTGGGTCCTTGGTACAGGATGTGGTTTTCACATTTGTTCTTATTTGCAGGGTCTAAGAAGAAGTAGGGACATGGAGCATGGGAAGATGAACTTGATCATGGGGAATAGGAAAGCGTCGCCTGTCACCAAGATTGGAGTTTATTCTTTAGTGCTTAGTAGTGGGTTAGTTTTAGAGTTGAACAATCGTTGCTACTCGTCAGAAATGACACGAAACATTATTTCTTTTCATGGTTTGTATAAAAAAGGTTTTACATTTTCATTTAATAATGAAATTGGTTCTATTAATGCTTTTTTGAATGGTACTTTCTATTTTGAAGCATTTCCTTGTAATGGTATATATGAAACTGTGATGGTTGTAGACAACCTAGGAAATAATGTGTTGCATACCGATTCGTCCGATGGTCTGGACAAAGCATGCTTGTGGCATTGTCGTCTTGGACATGTCAACAAGAAACGCATAGCCCAACTCCAAAAGGATGGAGTCTTGGAGTCATTTGACCTTAGGTCCGATGACACGTGCGAATGTTGTTTGCTTGGAAAGATGACCAAGTCACCCTTGTTGAGTGTTATGTATTGCGTCATTGGGCCTGTTTTGTTAAGTCAGTTTGTATAAACGAGTTGGGCCTGTCCACTCGTATTTATTGCTAGGGTTAGAGTATATAAGGTGCATGCATGCATCATATTTTAGTTAACCTGATATTATCTTTGTAACCCTATTTTACGCCTCTACAGAAGTAATTCTTCATCGAGTTCTTCTGAGGCGTGACTGTTAATCATTCAGCACCAGTTTGATCAATATCGTGTCTTGTTCTTTATCTGATTGAATCTATTCGATCATTAAGGTTTTAAACCTATCAATTGGTATCAGAGCAGGAGACTGTGTAATCTATACATATCTCTTCTGTTTATAGAGTTTTAGGGTTTCCGTTAATATAGGATCTACCTCAGTCGTCTTCTACATCATTCTGACGGCTCAAAGAGATCTTGATATTACCCTATAAACAATCTTCGTTTACACGTCTGATTCTTTACAGGTAACGAAAGGTTTTCCACCATGCAGCACAACGATTCCAACATCAACTCCTTGAATATCTTAAGCAACATTGGATCAACAACCAGATCCCGATTCTTTTTCCTCAAGAATATGAAGTCTGGGCACTCCACTTTGAAGACTATGTTCTAGGCTCAGATGATAATGGTTATCTGATTTGGGAGAAAATCACTCTAGGTCCGTTTGTTCATACATCGACCAAAAGAAAAATCAAAACCCAGAAAGAATACAACCAACTGCTCCTTGATGTGAAGGACGTGCCTCAAGACGAGAAAGACAAACTCACAAGCAATATTAAAGTAATGAGAATCATCAAATTTTCTTTGCAAGCAGATACTTTCCGTCTCGTGAGCTCTTGTGACACCGCGAAGGCCATTTGGGATAGGTTGAAAGAGCTCTAATCCACAGACGCAGATCTAGAGCACTCGACTCAAACGCTCTTGCTATCCGAGTTTGGTGAATTCATTCAAAATCCTGAAGAAACACTGACTGCCATGTTTAATCGATATAATCATCTTCTCAGCAAAATAATGAAGCATGGAAGATGACGTGAACTGATTGAGCAAAAGGTCACGTTCATGAACGGACTGCGATCAGAGTGGAAGGCAGTAGTGTCAACTGTTAAAGCGCACGAACAGTTCAAGAACTATACTCTTGCGAAGCTTGTGGGTATTCTGAAGGCACGAGAGAGTGAAGTGACGAAAGAAGCGAAGGTGGTTTCTAGAATGGGGTCTTTAGCCTTGGTTGCGAAAGGCAAGACAATGACTGATGACGGATCTGGATCAGATCACTCTGAGCATGAGCTCTCAAACGAAGATTTCGCTTTAATGGTGTCAAACCCTAAGGGATTTACTAGAAAGAAGTTTCCCTCAAGTAAAAACAGAAACTGGCAGGGAAGCTATAGCTCGGAGAAATTGAAAGAGGAGAACAGGAGTGGTTCTCAGAAAGAGGAAGAAAAGAAGGAGAAAAAGGTGGTTGGTGACTCCGGATATGATTGTAACTATTGTCATGGCAAAAACCATCTTGCCAAGGAGTGTATGCTGCAAAGGAAGAATGAGAAGAATGAAGGAGAGGATGAGGAAGCTTACCATATGAGAAAGCTGGAGGAGATTAAGAGGAAGAAAACTAATGAAAACTCTATGCCTGCGTTGATTGTGCAGGAAAATATGGCTGAAGGCGAGTTTGGAGGAGTGAAAGTCTGGTCGATAGACTCCGAGGATGAAGAAGTTCGCAAACCCACACACAGAAGGGTATTTGTAGCGAAAGAGGCAAGTTCACAGTTCTCTGGAAGATGTTTAATGGTGACTGATGGAAGTTCGCAAATGCAGGAGAATGCTAGCGGAAGTGAGAGAAAGGATGATAGCTGTTTTGTCGCACGACCTGTTCCAGAACAAATCAATGAGTGCGAACAACTGATCAATAATTAAATTGTTTTAATTTGATCAAGAAAGGTTTTGAAAAGTTTCAAAATTTGCCCTCAAGTTTTGGAATTTAAATTTTGATTAAAAGGTTTTAATTCTGAAATATTTAAATTCTAAACCCTAGAGTTTTAAAAGTTTAAAATTCAACCCTTATATTATTATAATATTAAAAGATTAATAATTATATATATGTATAAGATAAGTCAGTCTTACCGTTAGTAGGCCTCATTCACGAAGCTGGTCTATAAGGGGGTATAAGGAAACTGCCTATAAAATGGCGGTTGAATGGGTGTCCACTCTCACCCACCGCTTCCTTGATTGGTGGATGGTCGTTAGCCGAACGGGTAGGATAGGACAAACGAATTCCTCATTAATAAGTACAATGATTTTATAAAGTAACTAAATGTTTTCATAAATTCCCAATCTTAGTTATTTTAGGAAAAATGTGAAAATCATGCTATTCCATGAAATTGCACTTTGCACCTTCCCAAGTCATTAGTGGAGCGTGTGTGGCTAACCGACACACTAATTTGGGACTAGCAAGAGTGGTAAAGGGTAGCTCGATGTTTATCATAGATTAATGGAGCGTGTGTGGTTAACCGGCATATTGAGTAGGTGATAAATGACATCGAGAGTACCAGGCACATTTGCATGGTTATTTACACCTTGTTTTTGATCCTCGGTATCCCAGTCACAAACTTGAAGGGCATAATCGAGATTTAGAAATGTCATTGAAAAGTTCAATGAATCTCAAAAGAATCTAAGAGTTTCAATTCATTTAAAACTTAATATTCTTTTTCGTTTTTCATGGTGGAAATTGGTAAATCGCATTTAATTACCTTCAAATTGTTTGCAATTAGATTACGACATCCCTTTTCTGAATTGTAAATAATTGTGTTGGATCCTAGCCCTAATTTTTCATTTGGGTGTTAAATTGGGGATTCTTATCTAATATAAACTTTGTCTCTTCTCTTTTTCAGATGTCTACTTCAAACAACAATGCTTCAGGCTCCAACCCTTCTAGCTCTTTCTCCCTCATGAACTTGTGTGGGAGGGTGTTCTTTGATGGATGCAATTTTAACGATTGGATTCGAAACATTCGCATGGTCACCCGCTATGAGGACAAGGAGTATGTTATGGACAAGGAGCTGAAGGAGATTGACCACAACACTGCTACTCCTGAGTAAATCGCTCAATATGTTGCTCATGAGAGGGACACGACAAAGGTGTCGTGTATCATGCTTGTGACCATGACTGCCAAACTCCAAAAGTCCTACGAGGACTACTATCCTTACGAGATGCACCAAGATTTGATGGAACTATACCATCAAAGTGCGAGGCAGGAAAGGTACGAGATCATCGCCTCCATGATTACTACAAAGATGAAGGATGGAGAGTCCATCAATGCCCACTTACAAAAGATGCAGAGGTTTGTGGACCACTTGCTGAAGTTAAATGTCAACATTGACAAAGAGTTGGCCATAGATATTATCCTACATTCTTTGCCTCATTGTTATGATCAGTTTCGTATGACTTATCATATGAAAAAGGAGGAGGTCACTCTAAGCAAGCTCCAGGGCCTTCTATGAACTGTTGAGAGTAGTTTGAAAGGCAAATCTATTGCATCTACCCCTACTGTTGTTGCCCCTGTCTTGGCAATTAGACAAGGGAAAGGGAAGAAGAGGAAGGTTCCTTCTAAGAGCCACAAGGGAAAGTCCCATGATGGATCCTCTTCTAGTGGAACCAAAGGTGGTTCTGCTGCTCCCTCTTCCAATCCAAAGGATGCAGAGTGCTTCTACTGTCACGACAAAGGGCATTAGAAACGAAGCTGCCCGAAGTATCTGCAAGGCATCAAGTATGGGAAGATAAAGCCCACCTTCACAGGTATATACACTATTCAATCTAACAACTCATCACATGATATTTCTTGGGTCCTTGATACAGGATGTGGTTTTCACATTTGTTCTCATTTGCAGGGTCTAAGAAGAAGTAGGGACATGGAGCATGGGAAGATGAACTTGATCATGGGGAATAGGAAAGCGTCGCCTGTCACCAAGATTGGAGTTTATTCTTTAGTGCTTAGTAGTGGGTTAGTTTTAGAGTTGAACAATCGTTGCTACTCGTCAGAAATGACACGAAACATTATTTCTTTTCATGGTTTGTATAAAAAAGGTTTTAGATTTTCGTTTAATAATGAAATTGGTTCTATTAATGCTTTTTTGAGTGGTACTTTCTATTTTGAAGCATTTCCTTGTAATGGTATATATGAAACTGTGATGGTTGTAGACAACCTAGGAAATAATGTGTTGCATACCGATTCGTCCGATGGTCTGGACAAAGCTTGCTTGTGGCATTGTCGTCTTGGACATGTCAACAAGAAACGCATAGCCCAACTCCAAAAGGATGGAGTCTTGGAGTCATTTGACCTTAGGTCCGATGACACGTGCGAATGTTGTTTGCTTGGAAAGATGACCAAGCCACCCTTGTTGAGTATTATGTATTACGTCATTGGGCCTGTTTTGTTAAGTCCGTTTGTATAAACGAGTTGGGCCTGTCCACTCGTCTTTATTGCTAGGGTTAGAGTATATAAGGTGCATGCATGCATCATATTTTAGTTAACTCTGATATTATCTTTGTAACCCTATTTTACGCCTCTACAGAAGTAATTCTTCATCGAGTTCTTCTGAGGCGTGACTGTTAATCATTCAGCACGAGTTTGATCAATATCGTGTCTTGTTCTTTATCTGATTGAATCTATTCGATCATTAAGGTTTTAAACCTATCAATTGGTATCAGAACCGGAGACTGTGTAATCTGTACACATCTCTACTGTTTATAGAGTTTTAGGGTTTCCGTTAATATAAGATCTACCTCAGTCGTCTTCTACATCATTCTGACGGCTCAAAGAGATCTTTATATTACCCTATAAACAATCTTTATTTACACGTCTGATTCTTTACAGGTAACGAAAGGTTTTTCACCATGCAGCACAACGATTCCAACATTAACTCCTTGAATATCTCAAGCAACATTGGATCAACAACCAGGATCCCGATTCTTTTTCCTCAAGAATATGAAGTCTGGGCACTCCACTTTGAAGACTATGTTCTAGGCTCAGATGATAATGGTTATCTGATTTGGGAGGAAATCACTCTAGGTCCGTTTGTTCATACATCGACCAAAAGAAAAATCAAAACCCAGAAAGAATACAACCAACTGCTCCTTGATGTGAAGGAAGTGCCTCAAGACGAGAAAGACAAAATTACAAGCAATATTAAAGTAATGAGAATCATCAGATTTGCTTTGCAAGCAGATACTTTCCGTCTCGTGAGCTCTTGTGACACCGCGAAGGCCATTTGGGATAGGTTGAAAGAGCTCTAATCCACAGACGCAGATCTAGATCACTCGACTCAAACGCTCTTGCTATCCGAGTTTGGTGAATTCATTCAAAATCATGAAGAAACACTGACTGCCATGTTCAATCGATATAATCATCTTCTCAGCAAAATGATGAAGCATGGAATAGGACGTGAACTGATTGAGCAAAAGGTCACGTTCATGAACGGACTGCGATCAGAGTGGAAGGCAGTAGTGTCAACTGTTAAAGCGCACGAACAGTTCAAGAACTATACACTTGCGAAGCTTGTGGGTATTCTGAAGGCACGAGAGAGTGAAGTGACGAAAGAAGCGACGGTGGTTTCTAGAATGGGGTCTTTATCCTTGGTTGCGAAAGGCAAGACAATGACTGATGACGGATCTGGATCAGATCACTCTGAGCATGAGCTCTCAAACGAAGATTTCGCTTTAATGGTGTCAAACCCTAAGGGATTTACTAGAAAGAAGTTTCCCTCAAGTAAAAACAGAAACTGGCAGGGAAGCTATAGCTCGAAGAATTTGAAAGAGGAGAACAGGAGTGGTTCTCAGAAAGAGGAAGAAAAGAAGGAGAAAAAGGTGGTTGGTGACTCCGGATATGATTGTAACTATTGTCATGGCAAAAACCATCTTGCCAAGGAGTGTATGCTGCGAAGGAAGAATGAGAAGAATGAAGGAGAGGATGAGGAAGCTTACCATATGAGAAAGCTGGAGGAGATTAAGAGGAAGAAAACTAATGTAAACTCTATGCCTGCGTTGATTGTGCAGGAAAATATGGCTGAAGGCGAGTTTGGAGGAGTGAAAGTCTGGTCGATAGACTCCGACGATGAAGAAGTTCGCAAACCCACACACAGAAGGGTATTTGTAGCGAAAGAGGCAAGTTCACAGTTCTCTGGAAGATGTTTAATGGTGACTGATGGAAGTTCGCAGATGCAGGAGAATGCTAGAGAAAGTGAGAGAAAGGATGATAGCTGTTTTGTCGCACGACCTGTTCCAGAACAAATCAATGAGTGCGAACAACTGATCAATAATTAAATTGTTTTAATTTGATCAAGAAAGGTTTTGAAAAGTTTCAAAACTTGCCCTCAAGTTTTGGAATTTAAATTTTGATTAAAAGGTTTTAATTCTGAAATATTTAAATTCTAAACCCTAGAGTTTTAAAAGTTTAAAATTCAACCCTTATATTATTATAATATTAAAAGATTAATAATTATATATATGTATAAGATAAGTCAGTCTTACCGTTAGTAGGCCTCATTCACGAAGCTAGTCTATAAGGGGGTATAAGGAAACTGTCTATAAAATGGCGGTTGAATGGGTGTCCACTCTCACCCACCGCTTCCTTGATTGGTGGATGGTCGTTAGCCGAACGGGTAGGATAGGACAAACGAATTCCTCATTAATAAGTACAATGATTTTATAAAGTAACTAAATGTTTTCATAAATTCCCAATCTTAGTTACTTTAGGAAAAATGTGAAAATCATGCTATTCCATGAAATTGCACTTTGCACCTTGCCAAGTCATTAGTGGAGCGTGTGTGGCTAACCGACACACTAATTTGGGACTAGCAAGAGTGGTAAAGGGTAGCTCGATGTTTATCATAGATTAATGGAGCGTGTGTGGTTAACCGGCATATTGATTAGGTGATAATGACATCGAGAGTACCAGGCACATTTGCATGGTTATTTACACCTTGTTTTTGATCCTCGGTATCCCAGTCACAAACTTGAAGGGCATAATCGAGATTTAGAAATGTCATTGAAAAGTTCAATGAATCTCAAAAGAATCTAAGAGTTTCAATTCATTTAAAACTTAATATTCTTTTTCGTTTTTCATGGTGGAAATTGGTAAATCGCATTTAATTACCTTCAAATTGTTTGCAATTAGATTACGACATCCCTTTTCTGAATTGTAAATAATTGTGTTGGATCCTAGCCCTAATTTTTCATTTGGGTGTTAAATTGGGGATTCTTATCTAATATAAACTTTGTCTCTTCTCTTTTTTAGATGTCTACTTCAAACAACAATGCTTCAGGCTCCAACCCTTCTAGCTCTTTCTCCCTCATGAACTTGTGTCGGAGGGTGATCTTTGATGGATGCAATTTTAACGATTGGATTCGAAACATTCGCATGGTCACCCGCTACGAGGACAAGGAGTATGTTCTGGACAA
This sequence comes from Lactuca virosa, assembly GCF_052849685.1. NCBI lineage: Eukaryota > Viridiplantae > Streptophyta > Magnoliopsida > Asterales > Asteraceae > Lactuca > Lactuca virosa. The sequence goes on along the minus strand of NC_136428.1, from coordinate 303,240,855 downwards.
GAAGCTGAATAAGATTGACCACAACACTGCTACTCCTGAGTAAATCGCTCAATATGTTGCTCATGAGAGGGACACGACAAAGGTGTCGTGTATCATGCTTGCGACCATGACTGCCAAACTCCAAAAGTCCTACGAGGACTACTATCCTTACGAGATGCACCAAGATTTGATGGAACTATACCATCAAAGTGCGAGGCAGGAAAGGTACGAGATCATCGCCTCCATGATTACTACAAAGATGAAGGATGGAGAGTCCATCAATGCCCACTTACAAAAGATGCAGAGGTTTGTGGACCACTTGCTGAAGTTAAATGTCAACATTGACAAAGAGTTGGCCATAGATATTATCCTACATTCTTTGCCTCATTGTTATGATCAGTTTCGTATGACTTATCATATGAAAAAGGAGGAGGTCACTCTAAGCAAGCTCCAGGGCCTTCTATGAACTGCTGAGAGTAGTTTGAAAGGCAAATCTATTGCATCTACTCCTACTGTTGTTGCCCCTGTCTTGGCAATTGGACAAGGGAAAGGGAAGAAGAGGAAGGCTCCTTCTAAGAGCCACAAGGGAAAGTCCCATGATGGATCCTCTTCTAGTGGAACCAAAGGTGGTTCTGCTGCTCCCTCTTCCAATCCAAAGGATGCAGAGTGCTTCTACTGTCACGACAAAGGGCATTAGAAACGAAGCTGCCCGAAGTATCTGCAAGGCATCAAGTATGGGAAGATAAAGCCCACCTTCACAGGTATATACACTATTCAATCTAACAACTCATCACATGATATTTCTTGGGTCCTTGATACAGGATGTGGTTTTCACACTTGTTCTGATTTGTAGGGTCTAAGAAGAAGTAGGGACATGGAGCATGGGAAGATGAACTTGATCATGGGGAATAGGAAAGTGTCGCCTGTCACCAAGATTGGAGTTTATTCTTTAGTGCTTAGTAGTGGGTTAGTTTTAGAGTTGAACAATCGTTGCTACTCGTCAGAAATGACACGAAACATTATTTCTTTTCATGGTTTGTATAAAAAAGGTTTTAGATTTTCGTTTAATAATGAAATTGGTTCTATTAATGCTTTTTAGAATGGTACATTCTATTTTGAAGCATTTCCTTGTAATGGTATATATGAAACTGTGATGGTTGTAGACAACCTAGGAAATAATGTGTTGCATACCGATTCGTCCGATGGTCTGGACAAAGCATGCTTGTGGCAATGTCGTATTGGACATGTCAACAAGAAACACATAACCCAACTCCAAAACGATGGAGTCTTGGATTCATTTGACCTTAGGTCCGATGACACGTGCGAATGTTGTTTGCTTGGAAAACTGACCAAGTCACCCTTGTTGAGTATTATGTATTGCGTCTTTGGGCCTGTTTTGTTAAGTCCGTTTATATAAACGAGTTGGGCCTGTCCACTCGTATTTATTGCTAGGGTTAGAGTATATAAGGTGCATGCATGCATCGTATTTTAGTTAACTCTGATATTATCTTTGTAACCCTATTTTACGCCTCTACAGAAGTAATTCTTCATCGAGTTCTTCTGAGGCATGATTGTTAATCATTCAGCACCAGTTTGATCAATATCGTGTCTTGTTCTTTATCTGATTGAATCTATTCGATCATTAAGGTTTTAAACCTATCAATTGGTATCAGAGCAGGAGACTGTGTAATCTATACACATCTCTTCTGTTTATAGAGTTTTAGGGTTTCCGTTAATATAGGATCTACCTCAGTCGTCTTCTACATCATTCTGACGGCTCAAAGAGATCTTGATATTACCCTATAAACAATCTTTATTTACACGTTTGATTCTTTACAGGTAACGAAAGGTTTTTCACCATGCAGCACAACGATTCCAACATCAACTCCTTGAATATCTCAAGCAATATTGGATCAACAACCAGGATCCCGATTCTTTTTCCTCAAGAATATGAAGTCTGGGCACTCCACTTTGAAGACTATGTTTTAGGCTCAGATGATAATGGTTATCTGATTTGGGAGGAAATCACTCTAGGTCCGTTTGATCATACATCGACCAAAAGAAAAATCAAAACCCAGAAAGAATACAACCAACTGCTCCTTGATGTGAAGGACGTGCCTCAAGACGAGAAAGACAAACTCACAAGCAACATTAAAGTAATGAGAATCATCAGATTTGCTTTCCAAGCAGATACTTTCCGTCTCGTGAGCTCTTGTGACACCGCGAAGGCCATTTGGGATAGGTTGAAAGAGCTCTAATCCACAGACGCAGATCTAGATCACTCGACTCAAACGCTCTTGCTATCCGAGTTTGGTGAATTAATTCAACATCATGAAGAAACACTGACTGCCATGTTCAATCGATATAATCATCTTCTCAGCAAAATGATGAAGCATGGAATAGGACGTGAACTGATTGAGCAAAAGGTCACGTTCATGAACGGACTGCGATCAGAGTGGAAGGCAGTAGTGTCAACTGTTAAAGCGCACGAACAGTTCAAGAACTATACTCTTGCGAAGCATGTGGGTATTCTGAAGGCACGAGAGAGTGAGTGACGAAAGAAGCGAAGGTGGTTTCTAGAATGGGGTCTTTATCCTTGGTTGCGAAAGGCAAGACAATGACTGATGACGGATCTGGATCAGATCACTCTGAGCATGAGCTCTCAAACGACGATTTCGCTTTAATGGTGTCAAACCCTAAGGGATTTACTAGAAAGAAGTTTCCCTCAAGTAAAAACAGAAACTGGCAGGGAAGCTATAGCTTGGAGAAATTAAAAGAGGAGAACAGGAGTGGTTCTCAGAAAGAGGAAGAAAAGAAGAAGAAAAAGGTGGTTGGTGACTCCGGATATGATTGTAACTATTGTCATGGCAAAAACCATCTTGCCAAGGAGTGTATGCTGCAAAGGAAGAATGAGAAGAATGAAGGAGAGGAGGAGGAAGCTTACCATATGAGAAAGCTGGAGGAGATTAAGAGGAAGAAAACTAATGAAAACTCTATGCCTGCATTGATTGTGCTGGAAAATATGGCTGAAGGCGAGTTTGGAGGAGTGAAAGTCTGGTCGATAGACTCCGAGGATGAAGAAGTTCGCAAACCCACACACAGAAGGGTATTTGTAGCGAAAGAGGCAAGTTCACAGTTCTCTGGAAGATGTTTAATGGTGACTGATGGAAGTTCGCAGATGCAGGAGAATGCTAGCGGAAGTGAGAGAAAGGATGATAGCTGTTTTGTCGCACGACCTGTTCCAGAACAAATCAATGAGTGCGAACAACTGATCAATAATTAAATTGTTTTAATTTGATCAAGAAAGGTTTGGAAAAGTTTCAAAATTTGCCCTCAAGTTTTGGAATTTAAATTTTGATTAAAAGGTTTTAATTCTGAAATATTTAAATTCTAAACCCTAGAGTTTTAAAAGTTTAAAATTCAACCCTTATATTATTATAATATTAAAAGATTAATAATTATATATATGTATAAGATAAGTCAGTCTTACCGTTAGTAGGCCTCATTCACGAAGCTGGTCTATAAGGGGGTATAAGGAAACTGCCTATAAAATGGCGGTTGAATGGGTGTCCACTCTCACCCACCGCTTCCTTGATTGGTGGATGGTCGTTAGCCGAACGGGTAGGATAGGACAAACGAATTCCTCATTAATAAGTACAATGATTTTATAAAGTAACTAAATGTTTTCATAAATTCCCAATCTTAGTTATTTTAGGAAAAATGTGAAAATCATGCTATTCCATGAAATTGCACTTTGCACCTTGCCAAGTCATTAGTGGAGCGTGTGTGGCTAACCGACACACTAATTTGGGACTAGCAAGAGTGGTAAAGGGTAGCTCGATGTTTATCATAGATTAATGGAGCGTGTGTGGTTAACCGGCATATTGATTAGGTGATAATGACATCGAGAATACCAGGCACATTTGCATGGTTATTTACACCTTGTTTTTGATCCTCGGTATCCCAGTCACAAACTTGAAGGGCATAATCGAGATTTAGAAATGCCATTGAAAAGTTCAATGAATCTCAAAAGAATCTAAGAGTTTCAATTCATTTAAAACTTAATATTCTTTTTCGTTTTTCATGGTGGAAATTGGTAAATCGCATTTAATTACCTTCAAATTGTTTGCAATTAGATTACGACATCCCTTTTCTGAATTGTAAATAATTGTGTTGGATCCTAGCCCTAATTTTTCATTTGGGTGTTAAATTGGGGATTCTTATCTAATATAAACTTTGTCTCTTCTCTTTTTCAGATGTCTACTTCATACAACAATGCTTCAGGCTCCAACCCTTCTAGCTCTTTCTCCCTCATGAACTTGTGTAGGAGGGTGATCTTTGATGGATGCAATTTTAACGATTGGATTCGAAACATTCGCATGGTCACCCGCTATGAGGACAAGGAGTATGTTCTGGACAAGGAGCTGAAGGAGATTGACCACAACACTGCTACTCCTGAGTAAATCGCTCAATATGTTGCTCATGAGTGGGACACCACAAAGGTGTCGTGTATCATAATTACGACCATGACTGCCAAACTCCAAAAGTCCTACGAGGACTACTATCCTTACGAGATGCACCAAGATTTGATGGAACTATACCATCAAAGTGCGAGGCAAGAAAGGTACGAGATCCTCGCCTCCATGATTACTACAAAGATGAAGGATGGAGAGTCCATCAATGCCCACTTACAAAAGATGCAGAGGTTTGTGGACCACTTGCTGAAGTTAAATGTCAACATTGACAAAGAGTTGGCCATAGATATTATCCTACATTCTTTGCCTCATTGTTATGATCAGTTTCGTATGACTTATCATATGAAAAAGGAGGAGGTCACTCTAAGCAAGCTCCAGGGCCTTCTATGAACTGCTGAGAGTAGTTTGAAAGGCAAATCTATTGCATCTACTCCTACTGTTGTTGCCCCTGTCTTGGCAATTGGACAAGGGAAAGGGAAGAAGAGGAAGGCTCCTTCTAAGAGCCACAAGGGAAAGTCCCATGATGGATCCTCTTCTAGTGGAACCAAAGGTGGTTCTGCTGCTCCCTCTTCCAATCCAAAGGATGCAGAGTGCTTCTACTGTCACGACAAAGGGCATTAGAAACGAAGCTGCCCGAAGTATCTGCAAGGCATCAAGGATGGGAAGATAAAGCCCACCTTCACAGGTATATACACTATTCAATCTAACAACTTATCACATGATATTTCTTGGGTCCGTGATACAGGATGTGGTTTTCACATTTGTTCTGATTTGCAGGGTCTAAGAAGAAGTAGGGACGTGGAGCATGGGAAGATGAACTTGATCATGGGGAATAGGAAAGTGTCGCCTGTCACCAAGATTGGAGTTTATTCTTTAGTGCTTAGTAGTGGGTTAGTTTTAGAGTTGAACAATCGTTGCTACTCGTCAGAAATGACACGAAACATTATTTCTTTTCATGGTTTGTATAAAAAAGGTTTTAGATTTTCGTTTAATAATGAAATTGGTTCTATTAATGCTTTTTTGAATGGTACTTTCTATTTTGAAGCATTTCCTTGTAATGGTATATATGAAACTGTGATGGTTGTAGACAACCTAGGAAATAATGTGTTGCATACCGATTCGTCCGATGGTCTGGACAAAGCATGCTTGTGGCATTGTCGTCTTGGACATGTCAACAAGAAACGCATAGCCCAACTCCAAAAGGATGGAGTCTTGGAGTCATTTGACCTTAGGTCCGATGACACGTGCGAATGTTGTTTGCTTGGAAAGATGACCAAGTCACCCTTGTTGAGTATTATGTATTGCGTCATTGGGCCTGTTTTGTTAAGTCTGTTTGTATAAACGAGTTGGGCCTGTCCACTCGTATTTATTTCCAGGGTTAGAGTATATAAGGTGCATGCATGCATCGTATTTTAGTTAACTCTGATATTATCTTTGCAACCCTATTTTACGCCTCTACAGAAGTAATTCTTCATCGAGTTCTTCTGAGGCGTGACTGTTAATCATTCAGCACCAGTTTGATCAATATCGTGTCTTGTTCTTTATCTGATTGAATCTATTTGATCATTAAGGTTTTAAACCTATCAATTGGTGTCAGAGCAGGAGACTGTGTAATCTATACACATCTCTTCTGTGTATAGAGTTTTAGGGTTTCTGTTAATATAGGATCTACCTCAGTCGTCTTCTACATCATTCTGACGGCTCAAAGAGATCTTGATATTACCCTATAAACAATCTTTATTTACACGTCTGATTCTTTACAGGTAACGAAAGGTTTTTCACCATGCAGCACAACGATTCCAACATCAACTCCATGAATATCTCAAGCAACATTGGATCAACAACCAGGATCCCGATTCTTTTTCCTCAAGAATATGAAGTCTGGGCACTCCACTTTGAAGACTATCTTCTAGGCTCAGATGATAATGGTTATCTGATTTGGGAGGAAATCACTCTAGGTCCGTTTGTTCATACATCGACCAAAAGAAAAATCAAAACCCAGAAAGAATACAACCAACTGCTCCTTGATGTGAAGGACGTGCCTCAAGACTGTTGAGTTGAAAAACTCTTAGATCGATTAGATCTTCAACAGATTAAACAATAAAATCAAATAAACACATAGAACACAATATATAATCAAATAATGCTGAATGATTCAAACGTAGTCACGCCTCAGCAGAGCTCGACAAAGAACTTCAACTGTAGAGGCGAGCTAGGTTTTGTAGTACAAAAGCAAATAGTAATTATCTCAGCGTTCTCTATAAAGGCTGCATGCATGCACCTTAAATACTAAACCCTAAACAAAACAATCACGGTTGGACAGGCCCAAACCGGATAGCAAAACTGGGCTAAGGACCGAGCCCATGACGCAACACGTATTCAACCCACCAATCTCCCCCTTTGCGTTAAAAGAGGCGAGAGATTATTTCTGTTGAGTAGCCTTCACTGTCTTCACAACTTTGAACAGCCGACGAATGATAGTAAGAATTGTCTGTCGAAACTGAATATACCATCGTAGCATGTCAGTAAACAACTTTTTGTCAGCTGTAGAATTCTGATTACACCTGTGAATGATCTCCAAAATATGCTCCAAGCAAGCAGTTGAGAACAGGTGCTTATCACAAAGAGCAAAAAGACATTTGTGATTTTCACCCCTAACGAACATCACTGAATGAGATTTGGGGTCGATTTTACCCTTGACCATCACGTTCACATTGCCAGTTTTCCCAATTGGTTTAATCGTTGGTCGCTTGTGAATGGCAGATGCGATTTCTTGATCCATTTTCGCTACTTCATGAATGTAGCAAACAAGCATTCGCTTGATGTGGACAGTCAATAATCGGCTGATACTCCTGAGGATTGGACAGCAGAATGTTGTTGAGGAGTATCCAGTCGTGAGGATTAAGGTTCGGTAGATCAGCCAGGGAAAAATTATGAACCGAGCTATCAGATCCTTGGGTTACCTTAAACTTGACATTGACAAATTTTCCAGCTGCATAAGGCTTCAGTACCTTGACCGTAGTAATTTTCTGTAAGCTCCACGTCAAGTACTGTGGCTGAGCGAAATCCAAATTAAAATTCCAACAGATCCCGATCTACCTTCGGGTCCGGAGAAGGAATGACAACAGTTGAGTTGAAGCAATGAAATATGAATGCCTTTCGTGTGATTGGCATATCAAATTGAGCGTCCTTCGAGCTCTCAAGACCGAACGACATTACAGGTTCAAGCCAATGAGTACTCGGTTCATCTATAGCTTCTTTCTGGAGCGATTCAATGGTCTATTCTGGAAAAATGGACTTCTTTTTCTCCAAGAGCTCCTTTTCTTTTAACTTCTTTTCGAGCTCAATTGTTTCCTTCTCAATCTTTTTCTCAAGCTCCCTATCAGTAGGCTTGGTTTTCTGGAAAGGCTTAGAGGGATTTTCACCCAAGATATCTTCAAAATGATCATCATCTTCATCATCTTCATCATCTTCTCCAATCTTCTTCTTCTTCTTATCCCTTTTGCTGCCCGAAGCTACATTATCCTTCGGTGCAACTGTTGATTTGGGTTCGGGAGGAGGTTGAGTATCATCCTTGCCAGCTTGAGTAACTTTTTCTCCCCCTTGTTGCGGTTTGACAGAAGTCACCAGAACACCCTCTATCCGACTCAAGATAGCCAACGCAGGTCTGAGTTTTTCAGCTAAATGGCGTCTAATGGATATAGTCAGAATAGAGTCATGATGGTCGAGAAGGTGTAGCAGAATGAAGTGAACATCACCCATAGAGCTTCGAATAACCTCTCTTTTAGACTTTAAGTCATAAAGCTCTTTTGTGGCAGAGCGAAGCTTGAGGTTTTGAATTTTCAGCTGAGAGGTTCTCTTGTCTAATTCATCCATAATCTGATTTTCAACGGCAAGTTCGGCTTCCAGCTGAGTTAAACGCTCATTAACGTTATTGTGAAGGTTTTCGTTGGCAGCTTCAATGGCCTGGCGAGCGACTTCAAGATTAGTCCTTTCAGCTTCTAGCGAACGTTGGAGATTATCAACTGAAGCATTCACAGTCCGAGAGTTCTTTTGAGCGGCAGCTTGCAAAGAATCTAGGAATAGATGAGCCTCAGAAATTAGTTTTTCGACTTTTGCGGTCGCATCTTTGCATTCTTTCGTTGAGGCCTCAACAGCAAGCGAGGCCTTCTGACATTGGGATGTGGAGGCATCAATAGCCTTTGCTGCGGCGGAGAGAGATGCATCATGCTCTTTGACAACAGAAGAAAATAATGCCTTTAGAGCAGTTTCGGAGTAAGCACCAGTGGATGTGGAAGAAAGTAGTAGATCGAGTTTGTCAGTAACCGTCTTTAGATGGCGCTTGGTAACAGGAGCATCGTCATCATCATCACTTTGAACACGGTAGGGACTGAAGTAAGTGGAATCAAACTCCAAGTCCTCACCTCCAAGAACAGTGTTGGTTTCGGTAGATGGGGTAGGTGATGGTGTTGCGGTAGTTACTCGAGGTTCGGTGGTGACAGGGGGTTCGGTAGTGACCGGGGGTTCGGGTGCTGAAGAACGGGCCCCCGTATCAGATACGTTGGTTCGAACTCCAGTAGTGGTGGTAGTAGTAGCCTCAGTGAAGATGGGTGCAGAAATGGGAATAGTAGAGGATGGTTGAGATGTAATGATAGGAAAAATCGAAGGGATGGAGACAAGAACAGAAACCGATGGAGGAGAAGGTGCTTCGGACCGAACAGGTACCTCTGGTGTAGGAGAGCGAGGTGGTGTATCACCACGAACCGAACCCTCATCCTCTGAGCTTTCGCTGTCAGATTTACTGGGAAGAATTTTGGGTTGATTGGGCGGTACATATTTTGAGTCAGAATCACTTGAGGATTGAAGAATTAGCCGGCGAGCGGGTTTCTTGACTCTCTTCATCTTAGGTTGAGTTGGTGCTGCCTTTTCCGACTTTCGCTTCCTAGGGGTTTGAACTTTTGAGACTTGGCCCCCCTTATCCCCCTTTTTAACTTCTGGCTTTTTGCCTCTTTTGGCAGGTTTGTCTGCGTCTTCGATTGATTTCACCATGTCAGCAGTAAGTTCCCTTGGACCAGAGGAGGGAAGCTTCTTGTATTCCTGAATAATCTTGCTTGAAGGAGGCACAAAGGCAGACATCGACTCAGGAATGGACCCAACAAAAGCAAATTTTGAAGGATGAGTAACAATGATGTTGGTGGTGTGAAAAGTAGCAATGGAAGAAAGCATGGAGTCTGCCATGATAGGAACATGAAAACGATCCATTATCCATTGAGTGATAACAGTCCAGAAGCGAGCACAAGAGATTTCGGTGTGGCGTGAAGAAGATGATAAACTTTGAATCAGTTGAAGCCATAAAATCATTCCATAATCTAGATTAAGACCATGGTACATACCATAAAGTAAAGTCATGAAGGACTTACTCGCTCCGTCAGAACCAGCACTACGTTCTGAAAGCCCTTTGAAGAGTAGAGTGAAGAGGCCATTCCATTGAGGAGGAAGGCATGACTTCTTGAACTTTGTCACAGTGGTTAGAGTTTCAGTATAACCCATGTTGTAGAACATTGAGAAGAGTTGACCTGTGGCAATAGAATTGGGATTAACCATGGAGTCTTCATATGCAAGCCCTAGAAGAGAGCAAAAACGATTCTTGGAGATTGAGGCTTTTTGGTTAAGAATATCGAAGAAAATTTTATCTGCCCCTTTGTCATACGTTGCAGTGGAGTAGATTTGAGAGAGACAGGACATTGGAACAACTTCGACTGTGGTTAGGGCTGTAGCGAGTGGGGAATACTTCAGGCATTCCACCACTTGATACATGTACATATCGTAGAGGAAAGGTGAGAGATTGATCAGCAGGTTCTGATTGGGCTTGATTGCAAGTAGAGTGGAGCGTGCAATAGTTTCCTGAACTGAAGATGATTCTGCCATTGATGAAGCTTGTCGAGGAAGATGATGAACAGTCAGAAATTAATCGTCTGCTTTTGCTCTAGAGAATTGAAGTGTGGTAAGGAATAGTCGCACAGAAATTAGCCCTTATATACGATCTTGGAGAGAGAAAAATCGTAAGTGATGATTGCTGAAATCTTGGAAACGACTCCTGAAAAAGCGTGATTAGACACCTTGCAACCCCGATAAAGTAGAGATGACGCATGATGACCGATTCAAATTCTGGCGCCTTCCAAACTTATCCATAATTCAAATCGTCAAGCGTTTAAACTTACTGCTGAGTCATCAGTTGAATCTTCAATAAAATTGCGATTTCCATAATAGCTCAAAGACGTTACACCAACCCATCGGTTTTAATTTTGAAACCGTCTGCATGAACTAACAAAATAACCGAACAAAACCTTTTTGGGAACTTAGAAAGTGTGTGGGTAAGAGTGTAAATGATAAAGAAATAAAGCAAACTTTTTGTGGGAATTTGTGATGTCTATTGAGACATTAAGCAGTTGATCCCGGGCACGAATCTCTTCCTTCAAAGTCAAGAGAGACTTCAAAGTGCTTGTGTGGATTCCCGTAGAATAACGATCAAGTACTTGTTAAGAAGCATTGAAAGACATCTTTTTAATTAAAGCTATTAAGGGTGGCTTTCGCTTCAATTCATGATTTCGATACTTGATATAAGACCGAAACAGAACGAAGTACTTGTGAGACCAAGGTGGCCTGTTAAACAAGTAGGTAGGAAACATATTCAGTGACTTGTTGACAAAATTTTGACGGGAAATCTCAAAAAAAAAAATAAAACTGGATCCTTTTGGAAGAAAGAGTCTTGGTGAAAGACAATTTCATAAAGATTGCCCAAAAAGAAAATTTGAGATTTCCTAAGGTGACAAATAATCGCTAGAACTTTGAAGAGTTCACCGTTAATTCATTATGGGAGTTGGATCTTGGGTTTCACTTAATTCGTGGTGGACGAATCTAAGATCATCAACACAGAAAGTGTGTAACCATAAACCTCAGTGGTTATTTCTGAGAGTCTCAAGGGTTACAAAATATGAATCAAACCGTGATGGAGAAAAATGAGGTGGGTAAGAAAACCGAATGTGCCTCTGCCATAAAAGATTGACAAAGGAGAAAAACTCTTGACTCAATTTGAGAAGAGCAAGGCAGCTCAAGATTAGAGTAAATTTGACAGCCTGATTGGTGAGACAAGATTTGTATATATCAAGTCATTAAGGCTTTACTCAAAATCGTTCGAGGCTTTGGTCAACATACAACAGCATGCTTCTAGGGACACTTAGCTAATACATAGAGTGAGATTGATACCTGCCCCAGCTCCACCAGTGAGAGAAATGCTTGTACAGAAAGTAAGCATGAAACGAAAATGAAAAGAAAAATATTTTTGGATTTTATGAAATATTCTGAAAAAGAATTAAAAACATAAAGAAATATTTTTGGATTTTATGAAATTTTAAAAAAATGTATAAAGAAAGTTGCAAGAAAAGAGTGTACATACTATACAACCGAAACCATAAGATAGAAAGTAGACGCGAATCGAGCCCGATGAAACCGAACCCGAAATGGACCGAGCGTTCGGTGCATTTTGGTTCCCAGAAGAACCGAACCCGAAATGGACCGAGCGTTCGCTCTATTTCGCTTCTAATTTTGATTGAGACATAAGAGATTTCGGTACAGATTCAGCTTCCATCATTCCTAAGCCGTGTAGGATTTTATTAAAACTTGCTTCAGGCAAGGCCTTAGTAAAGATGTTAGCCAATTGATCAATGGTTCTTACAAAATGAATTTCAACGTTACCATCTTCCACATGATCTTTGATAAAATGATACCTCAGTGCTATGTGTTTCGTCTTTGAGTGTTGCACTGGGTTGTGACAAATCCTAATTGCACTCTCAGAGTCACAATATAGTGAGATTTTCTTCATGTTCAGGCCGAAGTCACGAAGTTGACTTTGTATCCAGATGACCTGAGATGTGCATGATGCTGCGGCGATGTATTCTGCTTCGGCAGTGGAGAGAGAAACACATGTTTGTTTCTTCGATTGCCAGCTTACGAGTTTGCCGTCCAGAAATTGACATCCTCCAGTGGTACTCTTCCGGTCTAGTCCACATCCCCCAAGATCAGCATCTGAAAATGCTTGGATAAAGAACCCTGATTTGGCTGGGTACCACAACCCGAGAGACGTAGTTCGTTTTAGATACCGAAAGATGTTCTTTACTGCCATCAGATGAGGTTCGCGAGGATTTGCTTGAAACCTGGCACAATAACAAACAGAGAACATTATATCTGGCCTACTAGCAGTGAGATACATTAGAGACCTAATCATTTGATGATAAAGAGTCATGTCAGCGGCCGGTTTGTCCAGTGAAGGTGTTAGCTTTGTGCCGAACCCCATAGGAACCTTTACTTTTGAATCTCCTATCATACCAAAGTTGGCAAGCAATGTCTTCGTGTAGGCCTCTTGATTAATGAAAATGCCTTCTGGTCCCTGTCTTATATTCAGACCAAGGAAAAAGTTAATAGGACCCATTGAACTCATTTCAAATTTAGTTTCCATCAGCTTCCTGAACTCAGTAGTTAAGCTCGCATTTGTGGAGCCGAAGATGATGTCATCAACATAAATTTGAACGATCATAAGGTGGTTACCCTCTTTCTTATGAAAGAAGGTTGGGTCAACCGAACCTTGTTTAAATTTGGACATTTTCAAAAATCTAGTTAGAGTTTCATACCAGGCCCGTGGAGCTTGCTTGAGACCATAGACCGCCTTATCCATGATGTAGCAGTGATCTGGATATTTTTCGTTCACAAAGCCCGGAGGTTGCTCTACATACACAGTTTCTTCCAGTTCTCCGTTTAAGAAGGCACACTTTACATCCATTTGAAAGACTTCAAAGTTTTTGTGTGCAGCATAGGCGAGAAATATACGAACCGATTCTAGCCTTGCTACTGGAGCGAAGGTCTCTTAATAATCTATGCCTTCTTCTTGACAGTAGCCTTTCACAACCAACCTCGCCTTGTTGCGTATCACATTCCCTTCCTTATCCATCTTATTCCTGAACACCCATTTTAATCCAACTACAGAAGCATCCCTTGGTGTTGGAATCAGCCTCCACACTTTATTTCGTTCGAATTCATGTAGTTCATCCTGCATCACCTGTACCCAATCAGAATGATCAAGTGCAGTCTTGACTGTTTTCGGTTCGACTTTTCAAACGAAAGAATTAAACATGCAAAATTCTACTTTGGAGAAGAGTGCTGTTCGTTTCTCTTTTAATTGAGATCGGGTGAGAACTTTTTCTATGGAATCGCCAATTACTTGTGATTGGGGATGATCTTTGGTCCATTTGATGAGTGGAGGATAATTAGGATCGAATGAAGGATCCAGTTCAACATTCACTTCTACTTCAAACTCCGACTGAGTGTCATCATTGTTAATGTTCACATTCTCCCCCTCGAGCGATGATGCGTCTTTTGTTGCAGGATTAGAATCCTTCCCTTCGAAAGATGATACTTCCTCAGTTTCAGGATCTGAATTTCTCCTTTCGAAAGATGATAACTCCTCAAATTCGGGCTCATAATTTTCCATTTGGACTTGACTTTCGGTTGCAGAGCTCTCCCCCTGGAATGCTGAATCAGGGTTGGGAAGATCAGACGAACCCTCCCCCTGAGCATGAGAGCAATCTTTTTGAGGTTCACTGGTGTCTGGCTTGTTGGTTTCAACAAGTTGATTTTCTTCCATATTTCTGCAGCTTCATCAATTAACTTCTTCAAGTTATCTACCTTGTTGTCTGCAGCTTTGGATTCAGAGAGAATAGCCTTTTCGGGCTCATCAAACAGCAGCATGTATTGTTCAAATAGGTTTGAAATAGGAATAGTAACTTGACTGGAAGTTGGAAATATATCCTCTACAGAGCCTTTGGTGGTTTTGAGCCTCTTGACGTAGTTATCGTCGAAGGTAACAAAATAGGTCTCTTCGATTTTCTTTGATCGTTTGTTGAGAACCCTATATGCTTTGGAGGTTAAGGAATAACCTGGAAAGATTCCTTCATCTGCTTTTACATCAAACTTATTTCGTTGTTCCTTTGAATTAAATAAGAAGCACCTTGAACCGAACACATGAAAAAACTTAACATTTGGCTTTCGGTTGTTTAAGATCTCATATGGAGTGATAGAAAAGCGTTTGTTGAGAAAAGATCTGTTCTGTGTAAAGCATGCAGCAGCAATGGCATCAGCCCAGAAATACAGAGGTAGTGAAGCGAAGCTTAGCATTGTTCGGGCTGCTTCACTCAGAGATCGGTTTCGCCTTTCGACAATGCCGTTCTGTTGTGGAGTGTATGGAGCTGAGAAATTGTGAGTTGTTCCTTTCTCTGCAAGAAACTCTTCAAAGTCTTTATTCTTAAACTCCAACCCGTTGTCACTTCTTATATTACGAACAATCTTTCTCAGCTGGACTTCGACCTGCTTGATGAAGAGCTTTAGTTTAGGAGTGGCCTCTGATTTCTGTTTTAAGAAGAATACCCAGGTAAATCGAGAGAAGTCATCTACTATGACAAGTATATACTTGTTGCCACCAACACTTTCGATTGAAGATGGACCACATAAATCAATATGAAGTAATTCAAGTGGTTCAATTATTTTTGTGTTGACGCGAGAAGGATGACTCTGTCGACTTTGCTTCCCCATTTCACATGCAGCGCACAGGTGTTCTTTGTCGAATTTCAGAACAGGAAGACCCCGAAC
The DNA here is from genome assembly GCF_052849685.1 of Lactuca virosa. Classification (NCBI taxonomy): domain Eukaryota; kingdom Viridiplantae; phylum Streptophyta; class Magnoliopsida; order Asterales; family Asteraceae; genus Lactuca; species Lactuca virosa. Next base: position 303,225,703 of record NC_136428.1, on the reverse strand, counting down.
ATGATCCCCAAGCACCAGTTTGTTGATGTCTTTAAAATTCAGATGGGAGAGTCTTCGGTGCCAAAGCCAGCTTTCGTTTGATTGAGCCTTTGAAAGCAAGCAGATTGCTGGTTTTCCCCGTATGGGATTGAGATTCAAAGGGTACATCTCTCCCTTTCGCTTTGATTTAAACAGAACATTGTTTGACTTCTTTTCAGTAATCTCTGATCCCTCGTCATCGAAAGACACATTTAGTCCAGTTCCAACCACCAGTTGAGAAACACTGATAAGGTTGTGTTGCAAACCCTCAACATATGCTACTTTTCTTATCGAGAACTCGCCATTGGTAATCATACCATAACCTTTGATCGTGCCATAGGAGTTGTTACCATACTTGACACTTCCACCATTTGTAAGAGATCGAAATTCCCTCAGTTCTTCCCTTCTTCCTGTTATGTGACGCGAGCAGCCACTGTCTATGTACCATTCATCATCAAACTGCTCGTCACGTATAACCTGCAAAAATCAAACAGATTTAGGAACCCAAAGTGTCTTGGGTCCTTGTGAGTTTTTTACAGAACAGGGATTTGTAAGTAAAATATCAACTAAAAAGGTTCTTTTTATTAACGTTGTTTCATCTTTTCTTTTTAAGGTGAAAACTTTGATTTTATCTTTAGATGGAGTTGCCGAATATGTGTACTTTACGTTAGCATACTTTCGATCAACATTATGCTTGATTGACGAATCCTTTGCATTCGCTGGACAAAGTTTTTCTTTTCCCTTTTGATCATTCTGTGACTGAAGATTAGAACTAGAGAAATGAGATTTAGAAACAAAGTTAGTTCTTCGGATATGGCTCTTTTGTGATTGAGAGTGAACCTTACTTTCCCTTCGTCTCTGTTCACTGATTTGTCTAGACCCGAAACCATCCATTTGGTTTTTCTCATCTCGAGAACCGAAGCCTTGTGTTCGGTTGATATTCTTTGGTGGACCGAAACTCTGTTTTCGGTTGGACTGATGATAAGAATCGTTATACTTCTTTCGGTCGAGATTGTTCTGAGGATCGAAACTTTTCTCTCGGTTGGTTTGATATTGAGGACCGAAACTCTGTTTTCGGTTGTTTTATCCATGAGTGCGAGAGCTAGAATTTTCTTTTCCTAACTCCTTTTGCTTAGAAGGTTTTTCATAGCGAACGTAGTTGGGATTTTGAGATTGCCAGAACTGCTTCCTTTCAGTAAGGTTTTTCTTGTACCTCACATTCCTTTGATGCTTTCTTTTTTTCATCTGTTTTGGATTTCTGTGAATGTTAGCCTTTTTCTCAGATTTTTGAACATTAGCACTGCTCTTTGGTGAATAGGATTCGCTAGAGACTACCACTTGTTCATCTGAAGGCATTTTGGTACCGCTTGTGCTAGGCTCATCAAAACGAGTAGGATCATTAAGTGGTTCGGCTACATATCTTCCTTTCACTCTCCACGAAGTTTTCTATGACAGACCTACTGTTTCATCAGCGTTGTCAATGGGAGCTGACCAGAAAAATTCATCACAGCCTTTAGCATTATCTTCTGCTACTATTGCCGTCAGTTCGGCTGTTTGTTGTAGAGTGACTCCATTAACTTTGTATACCTGATTTGGAGTAGTTTGGACCTTTTGATACACAATGGCCTTTTCTTTAAGGACTTTGGTCTTGTCTTTGGATAAACGAGCAAACTCAACCGAATTTTCAGAAATAAGATTTTTGTTAGTTTCGGGTTCGCTTTTGACAAATTCTGAACAATCAACCACATCATCCACAGAAATGTCACTCATATCATCATCCTCATCGAATTCAGAAGTATTTTCAACAACAATTTTATTTTCTGAACGCAACTTAGCATTCAACAAGTCAAATTTCTGTACGGTTTCAGTTTGGATTTTCAATTTGTCATATTCATCCAACAAATTTTTGAGCATGTCCTTATGGTCTTTGGACTTTATAAAGGACTCTATTTTGTCAAGACCAATTCTGTAAGCAGGGGAAATATCCTCAGAAGAAACAACGTTTTCACAGTTATATGCATCGGCATCGATTTCATCCTCCTTTAACTCAAGGAAGGGTAAAATCATACGATGTATCTTCTTCCCTATTTCACAATCAAGATGCAATTGAGTAATATTGGTATATAACCGCTTAGCAATTAAACAAAACACATTTTGTTGTTTTAAAAGCTTCAAATTATCTCTTTGCAAATAAATTGTTTCATCCCTAGACCTAATCAACTCCTTTTCCTTCTGCTCAATCCACATTCGCCTCTCCTCACTCTTCGATGACACCCTGCTGATTTGATCAGTTAGGTTAGAGTTTGTGACGCGAGTTTGAGTTAAACTTCCAATTAAACTAGAAAATTTAGATTTTAATCCATTGACTTCATTTTCGTAGTTAGTGACTGGAATTTTCAGAGAGATAAGAATAGATTGTACCTTCTGGATCAACTCGTCGCAATCGTTGATCTGCTGACTGACAGGCTTTGCTGCGAAACAACGGTCTTCTCTCTCCTTCTCTCCATCATTTCTTCCATCAGTGGTATAGCCTCTCATGTGTGACACTACAGACGTCACCATCAAACACCTTCCTGTATTGTCCTCTTCCTTCACTAACAGAGCCTTGCCATGAGTCGGCATCCTCACTTCTTCGTCCTCTGAATCAGTCGACCAAATTTCAACGCCTCCAAATTCATCATCGACTACATTTCCCTGCACAATAAGAGCATTCATGGTGTTGTTAGATCCTGATTTCCTCCAAACGCCTTGTGAGGTTCGCTTCCTCGTCCTCATCTTCATTCTTCTCAAACATCTTTCTTAGCATGCAGTCTTTGGTGAAGTGATTTTTACCTCAACAGTAGTGACAGGTAAAGCCCGAGTCACCTCCAAGTTTCGTTTCCTTCTTTGGTTCTTCCGTCTGAGAAATACTTTTGGGTTCCTCCTTTGCTTTCTCGGCGCTGTAACTACCTTGCCAGTTTTGGTTTTTGTTTGTTGGAAATCTTCTCTTGATGAACTTCTTGGGATTTGACACCATCAGAGAATATTCTTCGCTTGTTAGATCATATTCAGAGAGATCTAAATCTTCCTCTTCCTCAGCAGCATTCTTACCTTTGGAGATTAGATCCAACGATCCCATGCTGGAAACCACATTCGATTCTTTAGTCAAGGCACTCTCATGCGATTTTAGTATCCCCACCAATTTAGCAAGAGAGTAACTTTTGAACTGTTCATGTGCCTTCACAGTTGACACCACAGCCATCCATTCCGATCTAAGGCCATTCATGAATGTTACCTTTTGTTCAATGACTTTCCTTTCGATCCCGTGCTTAATCATCTTGCTTAAGAGATGATTGAAGCGATCGAAGGATTGAATGAGCTTCTCTTCAGGCTTCTGCTTAAAATCACCAAATTCTGAGAGCAACAGTGTTTGGATTGAGTGCTCAAGATATTCATCTGTAGAGTACAATTCCTTCAACCTGACCCATATTTCCTTTGCTGTCGTGCATGAGCTTACCAGCCGAAACGTGTCTGACTGTAAAGCAAACCTTATCATCCTTAAAGCTTTGATATTGCACTGAAACTTTTCCTTCTCGTCTTGAGGTATATCTTTCACGTCACCGATGAGTTGATTATATTCCTTTTGAGTTTTAACAACTCTTGAGGTACTTGCATGAATGAACGGACCAACAGTGATCGCCTCCCAGATTATGTATCCATTATCTTCTGAGCCAATCACGTAGTCTTCAAAGTGATTCGCCCATACCTCATAATCTTGAGTGTATAAAATAGGAATTCTTGTCATCGATCCTATGCTGTTTGAGATGTTGATTGGGTTTGACTGAGAATCGTCCATAGATGTGTTGATGCCTGTTTAAACCTGCTTAAGATCAGACTTGTAAATAACGTTAGGGTAAGATCAAATATTCAAAGAACCACGTCAATAGCAGATGACGTCTCTATTAATATCAATCTAAGCGGAAAACCCTAAGATCTTCTTCAACAAAAGAGATGTGTATGAATTACACAGTCTCTTGCTCTGATACCAATTGTTGAGTTGAAAAACTCTTAGATCGATTAGATCTTCAATAGATTAAGCAATAAAATCAAATGAACACATAGAACACAATATAGAATCAAATAATGCTGAATGATTCAAACGTAGTCACGCCTCAGCAGAGCTCGACAAAGAACTTCCACTGTAGAGGCGAGCTAGGGTTTGTAGTACAAAAGCAAATAATAATTATCTCAGCGTTCTCTATAAAGGTTGCATGCATGCACCTTAAATATTAAACCCTAAACAAAACAATCACGGTTGGACAGGCCCAAACCGGATAGCAAAACTGGGCTAAGGACCGATCCCATGACGCAACACTTATTCAACCCAACAAAGACGAGAAAGACAAACTCACAAGCAATATTAAAGTAATGCGAATCATCAGATTCGCTTTGCAAGCAGATACTTTCCGTCTCGTGAGCTCTTGTGACACCACGAAGGCCATTTGGGATAGGTTGAAAGAGCTCTAATCCACAGACGCAGATCTAGAGCACTCGACTCAAACGCTCTTGCTATCCGAGTTTGGTGAATTCATTCAAAACCCTGAAGAAACACTGACTACCACGTTCAATCGATATAATCATCTTCTCAGCAAAATGATGAAGCATGGAATAGGACGTGAACTGATTGAGCAAAAGGTCACGTTCATGAACGAACTGCGATCAGAGTGGAAGGCAGTAGTGTCAACTGTTAAAGCGCACGAACAGTTCAAGAACTATACTCTTGCGAAGCTTGTGGGTATTCTGAAGGCACGAGAGAGTGAAGTGACGAAAGAAGCGAATGTGGTTTCTAGAATGGGGTCTTTAGCCTTGGTTGCGAAAGGCAAGAGAATGACTGATGACGGATCTGGATCAGATCACTCTGAGCATGAGCTCTCAAACGAAGATTTCGCTTTAATGGTGTCAAACCCTAAGGGATTTACTAGAAAGAAGTTTCCCTCAAGTAAAAACAGAAACTGGCAGGGAAGCTATAGCTCGGAGAAATTGAAAGAGGAGAACAGGAGTGGTTCTCAGAAAGAGGAAGAAAAGAAGGAGAAAAAGGTGGTTGGTGACTCCGGATATGATTGTAACTATTGTCATGGCAAAAACCATCTTGCCAAGGAGTGTATGCTGCGAAGGAAGAATGAGAAGAATGAAGGAGAGGATGAGGAAGCTTACCATATGAGAAAGCTGGAGGAGATCAAGAGGAAGAAAACTAATGAAAACTCTATGCCTGCGTTGATCGTGCAGGAAAATATGGCTGAAGGCGAGTTTGGAGGAGTGAAAGTCTGGTCGATAGACTCCGAGGATGAAGAAGTTCGCAAACCCACACACGGAAGGGTATTTGTAGCGAAAGAGGCAAGTTCACAGTTCTCTGGAAGATGTTTAATGGTGACTGATGGAAGTTCGCAGATGCAGGAGAATGCTAGCGGAAGTGAGAGAAAGGATGATAGCTGTTTTGTCGCACGACCTGTTCCAGAACAAATCAATGAGTGCGAACAAATGATCAATAAGGTAAATTCCATTCTCGAATCTCTTAATATTCCTGTATCTAGATATGAAACTGAGTTAAGCGACTTAAAATTCACCTTTTCAAGTATAAGCGATAGTTTAAAGCGAACCCGATTGACAAACTCTTGAGCAGGGCTACATCCAAGAGTGATGAGAGGCGTATGTGGATTCAGTAGATCGAGTAGGATTTGTCTAAGTCTAGGGATGAATCTATTTATTTGCAAGGAGATAATCTTATGCTTTTGAAACAACGATTTTTTTTTGTTTAATTGCAAAAAGGCTTTACTTTAATATCACTCAACTTCACCTTGATTGTGAAATTGGTAAGAAAATCCACAAGATGATTTTGCCATTTCTCGGATTAAAGGAGGATGAAATAGACGCAGACTGCTACAAATGCGAATCTATCGTTTCGTCTGAAGAAACTTCTCATGCATACAAATATGGACTTGAACGAATCGAAAATTACATTAAGTCCAAGGACCACAAAAATATATTGAAACAAATCTTGGATGAGAATGATAAAAAGCATATTAAATCTGATACTATACAGAAATTTGACTCATTGAATGCCAAGTTGAGTTTAGAAAATAAATTGAATGTTGAAAACACTTCTGAATTCGATGAGGATAGTGATATGAGTGAGATCTCCATAGAGGATGAGGTTGACTGCTCAGAATTCGTTAAAAACAAACCTCAACCTGCGAAAGCTCTTATTTCTGAAAATTCAGTTGAGTTCGCAAGAATTTCTCAAAATAAACCAAAATTTTTGAAAGAAAAAGCAATTGTTTTTTCCAAAGGTCCAAACAACTCCAAATCAAGTTTTTAAAGTTAATGGAGTGACCGAAACTCAAACTGTCGAATTAAAGTCCATTGTCGACGAGGATTACAAGGATGGTTGCGATGAGTTCTTCTGGTCAGCCCCAATAGATAATGCTGATGAAACCGTTGGCTTATCTGAAAGGACCTCATGGAAAGCAAAGGGAAGATACGTAGCTGAACCCATAAACAATCGCTCAACATTTGGAAAAAGTAGCCCAAGTGGTACCAAAGAAGTTCGCAGCGAATCCAAACCAGTGAAGAGCGAATCTAGTGAGAGAAAACCAAAACCGAATGTGAATATTCACAAGCCGTCTAAGCAACTTGCAGATCAAAAACGACAAAGAAATGAGAGATATAAAAGAAATCTCAATGAAAGGAAGCAATTCGGCAATCCCAAAATTCTGGCTATGTTCGCAACGAAAGAAGGATTAATCACAATGCAAAAGTACCTTCGCAGGTACATCCCAGTCAATGTTCGCATTGCTGCTCTCACGGTTCAAGGAACTCTCAGCAAAAGGGGACTCCAAAACCCTTCTTCACAAAGAAACCAATGGAGAGACGAAAGCCTTATCACTCTCAATCCACGAAGTCTAAACCCAATGATATCAAACGCAAGGGAAAACTAGTTTCAGAGCCAAAAGTTCCAACCAAGACAACGAATGCTAACCCTAAGGAAACTGAAAAGAAGTTCGTTAAGAATCAAGCTAACACCAAGCACAAATCTTTTGATTCTAAAGAAACGAACTTAAAAGATAACAAAATCAATGTTTTTACCATCAAACGAAAAGATAAAAACACACTCATTAAAAGAACATATTTGGTTGATCTTGACATTACTTTTTCTTATTCTGTAAAAGGCTCACAAGGACCCAAGAAACTTTTGGTTCCTAAATCTGCTTAACTTTTGCAGGTAATTCGTAACGAACAGTTCGACACTGAATGGTACATTGACAGTGGCTGTTCGTGTCACATGACAGGAAGGAAGGAGGAGCTACGAGAGTTCAGGGCTCTTAAGGATGGTGGAAACGTAAAGTATGGGAATAATTATTTTGGAAGAATAAAAGGCTATGGAATGATAACGAATGGAGACGTCTCAATTCGCAAAGTGGCTTACGTTGAAGGATTACAGCACAACCTTGTTAGTGTCTCACAGTTGGTTGTGGGAACTGGATTGAAGGTGTCATTTGATGACGAAGGATCTGAAATCATTGAAAAGAAAATCAAGTCTGTTATTCTAAAATCACAAAGAAAGGGTGAGATGTATTCGTTAAATCTAAACCCAATACGAGGGAAGCAAGCCATTTTCCTGCTTACAAAAGCTCGCTCAGACGAAAGCTGGTTATGGCATAGGCGACTTTCGTACTTAAACTTCAAAGACATCAACAAGCTCGTTCTTGGTGATCATGTACGAGGGCTTCCTCTATTGAAATTCGACAAGGATCATTTGTGTGCTGCCTGCGAGATGGGAAAGCAAAGTAGAAAAACTCATCCAACTATCGTAAACACGAAAGTCATCGAACCTTTGTGGACCTTCTGCTATTGAAAGCGTTGGTGGTAGTAAGTATATTCTAGTAATTGTAGATGATTTTTCATGTTTCACTTGGGTGTTCTTTCTTAGACAGAAATATGATGCAACGCGAAAGCTCAAGGATTTCATCAAGCAAATCGAGCTTCAACTGAGAAAGCTGGTTCGCAACGTTCGCAGCGACAACGGTCTAGAATTCAAAAACCAAGCGTTTGAAGAATTTCTTGCTGAAAAAGGAGTCACACACAACTTCTCTACTCCATACACTCCACAACAGAATGACATAGTTGAAAGACGAAACCGTTCCTTGTGTGAAGCTGCACGAACCATGCTAACGTTCGTATGTCTGCCACTCTACTTCTGGGCAGATGTGATTGCTACCGTCTGCTTTACCCAAAACACATCCATCTTGAATAAGCGATTTTCAATTACTCCATATGAAATTTTAAATAATCGCAAACCTAATGTCAAGTTTTTCAATGTTTTTGGTTCCAGGTGTTTCATCTTCAACTCTAAGGAACAACGGAACAAGTTTGATGCGAAAGCTGGCGAGGGAATATTCTTAGCGTACTCACTGACCTGTAAGGCATATAGGGTTCTCAATAAATGATCAAAGAAAATCGAAGAAACCTATTATGTCACATTTGATGACAACTATCTGAATATGATTCAGTCAAACGAAAGTCAAATACAGGAAATCTTTCCTAAGCCCAGTCCTGTCGTTACTCCCATTTCCAACCTATATGAGGAGTTCATGTTACTGTTTGATGAACCTAAAAAAACCATCACATCTGAAGCCAAGGCAGCTGATAACAAAGTAGACAAACTTAAAAAGATCATTGATGATGTTGCGAAAGACATGCCACAACAACCATCCATTGCAAACATTCCTCAAGACACGAACGCTACTCTCTAGGGGGAGAATTCTGATTCTAATACACATTTCCAGGGGGAGGATGCCACACCTCAAACCACGAATACTCCACTGCGGGGGAGGATTTCGCTTCACTTGTTCCTTCTGAACCTCCTTCTGATGGAGATTGTTCACCTCCTACAATGACCCACGAACCTCCGCTCGCAGATGATGATCCTATTCCTGAAGTTAATGAGTTCGCATCATTCGAGGGGGAGAATGAGGAAGTGGAAGCGAATGATAATTCAGACGCTCAATCCGTTCAATCAGAATTTGAGGAAGTTAATGCTGAACTAAATCCATCCTTAGATCCCAATTATCCTCCTATGACAAAATGGATCAAAGATCACCCAAAAGCTCAAGTCATTGGTGAATCTTCTGCTGGTGTCCTTACCCGATCCCAACTAAAAGCGAAGCAAACTGCATTATTTTCAAAAGTAGAATTATGTATGTTTAATTCGTTTGTATCCAAGATAGAGCCCAAAACCGTCGAAACTGCTCTTGATCACTCTGATTGGGTGCAAGCAATGCAAGATGAACTCAATGAGTTTGAAAGTAACAAAGTTTGGAGATTAATTCCAACTCCACCAGATGCATCAGTTGTTGGTTTGAAATGGGTATTTTGCAACAAGATGGATGAAGAAAGGAACATGATCAGGAACAAAGCAAGACTTGTGGTCAAAGGCTATTGTCAAGAGGAAGGTATTGACTACGAAGAGACCTTTGCACCTGTTGCAAGGTTGGAATCTGTTCGCATATTCTTAGCATATGCGGCACATAAGAACCTGAAAGTTTTTCAAATGGATGTGAAGTGTGCGTTCCTAAATGGAAAACTGGAAGAGACAGTTTACGTAGAGCAACCACCTGGGTTCGTGAATGAAAAGTTTCCCAACCACTGCTATATTCTCGACAAGGCAGTTTATGGTCTAAAGCAAGCTCCAAGAGCCTGGTATGAAACATTAACTCGTTTTCTTAAAATGTCCAAATTCAAACAAGGTTCGGTTGACCCAACCTTCTTTCCCAAGAAAGAAGGTGACCACTTGATGATCGTCCAAATCTATGTTGATGACATCATCTTCGGATCTACTAATCCCAGCCTAACAGTTGAGTTCCGAAAGTTGATGGAAACTAAATTTGAGATGAGCTCAATGGGTCCAGTTAACTTTTTCTTTGGATTAAACATTAGACAGGGACATGAGGGAATTTTCATAAATCAGGAAGCTTACACGAAGACCTTACTCGTTAAGTTTGGAATGGTGGGAGACTCAAAGGCGAAGGTTCCAATGGCATTCGGAACGAAACTGACTCCTTCGATGGATAAACCTGCTGCAGATATGACCCTTTATCGTCAGATGATAGGTTCACTAATGTATCTAAGAACTAGTAGACCAGATATTATGTTTTCAGTTTGTTATTGTGCTAGGTTCCAAGCCAACCCACACGAACCTCATATGGTTGCAGTCAAGAACATCTTTAGGTATCTGAAACGAACGTCATCTCTTGGAATATGGTATCCTGCGAACTCAGGGTTTTTCGTGCAAGCATTCTCAGATGCTGACTTAGGGGGATGCAGATTAGATAGAAAAAGCACAACTGGAGGATGCCAATTTCTTGATGGCAAACTAGTAAGCTGGCAATCAAAGAAACAAACGTGTGTTTCGTTGTCAACAGCCGAGGCTGAATACATAGCTGCAGCTTCATGCACATCTCAAGTCATTTGGAGTCAAAGCCAGCTTCGCGACTATGGATTAAGTATGAAAATAATCCCTCTTTATTGTGACTCTGAAAGTGCAATTCGCATTTGTCATAACCTAGTGCAACAGTCAAAGACGAAAAATATAGCACTGAGGTATCACGTCATAAAAGATCACGTGGAAGATGGCAACATCGAGATACATTTCATTAGATCCGCTAATCAGTTAGCTGACATATTCACCAAGGCCCTACCTGAAACAACCTTTAATAGAATACTTCAAGGGCTGGGAATGATGGAAGCTAAATCTATACCAAAACCACTTTTACACTCATAAAGTTTCACTGCGAATCGGTGCGAACGTTCATAGTGACTCGTAGTCAATTGCTCATTCGCTGTCGTATTTATGGATGCGAATCGGTGCAAACGCTCACAGTGGTTTGCAGAACACTGTTCATTCGTGGTTTGGTTTTTCATATATCCTTTTGTACTTTTTGTATATTATTGCTTATTTTTCTTTTCTATTTGTATACTTTCTGTTTTTATTTCTTTTCAGAAATTTGTCAAAAACCAAAAATATTTTATTTGTTTCTATTTTATTGCTTTTCAGAAAAATAAAATTACAAAAATATTTTTATCTTGTGTTTATTTTATTTATGTATTTATTTCTTTTATTTTCACAACCCTCAAAATTCCAAAATTAATAAATTCACACCAAGATCATGGAAGAAGATGTTCACAATATCTATCAATTCGTGTGATGGGGCAGGTATAACTCTCTTTACTTATGTATTAGCTAAGTGTCCCTAGAAGTATCCTGCTGCATGTTGACCTAAGCCTTAATGACTCGAATACGAAGCATTAATGAATTGGTACTACCAATCAATTCTTCCAAATCAGGCTACGAATTTACCTCAGTCATGAGCTACCTTACTCTTTTCACACTGTTAAGAGTCATATGCATGGTCACTTTCGCGTTGCAGAGGTACTTTCACTTTCTTATAACCCTCTACACATTTCTCCATCTCTTTCGCATTCATAAATGCAACCCTTGAGACTCTCAGAAATTACCACTGAGGTTTACGGTTGCTCAAAATCCGCGTTCATGATCTTAGTTTCGTAAACCACGAACTAAGTGAAACCCAAAATTCAATACATTTTATGAATTGACGGTGAACAATAAAACGTTCTAGTATTTTCACCAAGGAATTAACGAAAGTCCACTTTCGTGGTCTGTACCAAGAAATCTCTTTTCTTTTGCGTGATCCTAATGAAATATTCTAGTCCTAAGATATTTCTTTACAACGGATCCAGTTTTTTTTTTTGAGATTTCTATTATTCTCCAAGTCACTAAAACTATTTCAAACCTACTCGTTCAACTGACTACACTGGTCACACGAGTACTTCTTCCAACTTTCGCACTTATGTCGAGTTCATAGTTTGGTAGAAGAATGAACCACCATTTATGAGACTTATCAAAAGAAGTCTTTCAATGTTTCTCATCAAACATTTGATCGTTATTCAATGGGAAACCACACAGACACTTCTCAGTCTCTCTTGACTTTGAAGGAAGAGATCTATGCCTGGGATCCTTAGTTTATGTCTTTATTTAGACATCACTAAATCCCACAACTATGTTTAGATTTATTTCTTAATCTTTGACTCTCTTGCACGAAGATCCTTGTGTTTTCAAAAAGTCTAGTTTGTGGTTCCTAATGTTCTTTCAGGTTCGCAGTTGTATCCATGTTCGTTGAACTAAATGTTCGTGGAATATAGATTCATATCGCTACTTCACTACGAAAGGGGATAAGCTAACGCGACATATCTTAAGAGATAAGAATTCAAACGGGCGCGTGATAATTTGAATCGACAGGTACTTTATCGCCGCGTGACGCACAGATCTGACACCTCTATAGTCGTCAAGTCGTGCTTTTTCAGGCGACGTTTCGATAACCGATGCAATCTCTCTCCTGATTTTCCTCACATATCGAATCATATATAAAGATTTTGACGGTTCTATCTCTGATTACCACTTTCAAAATTCTCTAAACGATCAAAAAGCTCTCTACTGTTCATCATTTTCTTCATGTTCATCAATGGCTGCTTCATCTGAAAACGCATCTGTTCAAGATCAAACTGTTCACTCGACACTTCTTGCCATCAAGCAACACCAAAACCTCATCATTGATTTGGACCCAGTTAAGTATGATCCTTACATGCTACCTCTTATTGAGTGCCTAAAATACTCCCCTCTAACAATCGCTATGTCTCAAGTTGAGAATGTTCCTATGTCGATTCTCTCCAAGGCACACACAACGGGAAACTATGTGAAGGATGAACAACGGATATACTTCGACATCCACAACCAAACATCATCGATTTCTAAAGCCCGTTTTTGCAATTTGTTAGGGCTTCCCCAGTCTGACAACATGGTTAACCCGGAAACTATTCCAAACGCTACTATCTTGGAGATGTTCTACCAAATGGGGTACAAGGAAACTCTCACTGCCGTTTCCAATTTCAAGAAACCCAACCTTCCTCCCACATGGAATGCTCTATTCACCATTCTATTCAAAGCTTTTTCTGAAAGGGTCACCGTCAGCGACTGTGCAAGTAAGCTCTTTATGGGTCTCATGTATGGGATTTACATTGGCCAAAATGTCGATTATGGTTCAATCCTCTGGGCTCAAGTCATCCAGAGCACTCATTCTGTCACTCGTCACAGTGAGATCTCTTGTGCAAGATTTTCGACGATCATTGTTAACAGGGAGATTAACCAACTTAAAATTCCGGTGATGTCTGATGCACTGATGGCTTCGATCGCAACCTTACAAACTACTGGCATCATTGTGGCCGATACCTCAAAGTTTTCCTTCATCGGATCGATCTCTGAAGCCATGTTCCATGATGTGCCTGCCAGCAACAAAATTTTAGAGGGTTATCGAACTCTTACACCCTCTGGATTTCGCCCATTGACTACATAATTTCAAGGGATTCTTGCTGAGGCTGACATGGGCAAGAAAGGAGGAAGAGGGTCCAAGAAGACTAGCAAGAAAGACACATCAAAGGAAGGACCATCTGAGGCTGCGAAACCTCAACCCAAAAAGCAAAAGGCTCCTGCTGCATCTACTGCTGCTCCAAAACGGCGAAAGCAGCCTGCTAGACGGAGAAAGTCTCCAACTCCTTCTCCATCTCAGAGTGAAGATGAAAACACTGAATCTGATTCCGAGACTGAGGTTCGCATTGAAGACAACCATCCTGTTCGCAATGAAGAAGAAGGGCCTGTTCGCAATGAAGAGGGAGAACAAGATCACAACGAATCACCTGTTCACACTAAGGAACCATCTCCGAATCGTGAGGTAACTCCACCACTTAACGATTCTGTTCCTTCTCCTCCTCCTTCACCAAAAACCACCACTTCTATCCCAATCACCATTGCACCTTGTCCACCACCAGTTTCATCTCAACCAACAACAGTTTCATCTTCACTGATTCTACCATCCCACTCAAAACCTCTGCTGCATCTGTAAGTTTGGTCAACGTATCTGATACGGGGGCTACTTCTTTAGGTTTCTCAGCTCACGTTTCTCCTCCAATCTCTCCAATTCGCACTGACGATCCTGACATGATTTTTGGAGACGAAGATGATGATTTGGGCGGATTCACTAACAGTCCTTTCCAAATAAGGATTGACAGTGAAGTTGAAGCTTCTGTTACGAAAGGAGAACTCAAGTCTCTTCATGAGAAGATAGATCATCTACTTCTCGCATCCAAGGCCTCCTCTTCTGAGGCATACTCAAAAGCAGCTGTTGAGTCCATCCTCGAGTGAGTCACGAAAGAGCATGCTGCTAATGCTACGACTATGTCTAAAGCAGTATCTGACTCCGCTGAAGTTTGCAAAACAGCGACCAAAAAAGTCGATAAACTAATTGCCGACACCATTGAATTCATGAACGATTACAACACCACCTACAACTCCAACACCGCCTCTGCGAATCAAGCCATTCAGAATGTGGGTGCTTTGTTCAAAACTGAAAAGGCCAACTTTGTTCAACTTCGCAAGGATTTTCCGACTGATCAAGAAGCATTCCAATCTTCCATCATGGAGAAAATCACAAAGCTACAGGATGACTTGGCGATGGAAAACAAAATTATGGATGTTCTGGTCCTGAAGGAACAAAAATGCAAGGTGTTGAATGCCAAGCTTCAGCACGCTGAAAAGCAAGTCAATGATTTTCTATCTGAGAGGGCAGTGATGAGAAGTTGTATCACCGATGTCACTGGACTGCTCTTCGATATCATTGAGACTAGGGATCCGATGATTTCCATAAGTGTTAAGAAGCATTTAAGTGAGAAGCTCCGTCCGGTGTTTGCTATGTTACACCGTTTGGAGGGTGTTTCGAAACCGGAGTCTTTTTCGAAACAAGGGGGAGAAGGTGGCTCCAATACTCAAAGGAACGAACCTCCCAAAGCCACTGCAAAACCTGTCGTCAAGTAAGAGCCCAAAGGGAAAGAAAAGCTGTTTGAAAATGAACAATTTATTGGCAATGATGATGAAAACGAAGAGCTTGATGAAGCTGAGCTCAAAAGGCGGAAGGCTCGCGAATAAGAACTAGATGAAAATGCTCGCATCGTCAGGGAAGCAGAAGAAAAGGAATTTGCTGAAAAGGAAGCTTATGCCACTCTCAAAAGCAGAATGATGTTATTCCCTAAGTGGACCCTGAAGCGTATTCAAAACGAAGACGTGGATTTACCAAGCCAATGTTGGTTGGACCCAATTGCATCTTTTGATATCCAAAACATTCAGGATTCGCAATTGGATCTTCCACTGACTCCTAAGGCTTTCAGGTTTCGTGCCTTTGTGAAGGTTGCAAATGCACCGTTCACTGACAGCAGGGAAGATCAAATGTTGTTCGCCTTTTACTTGAAGCACATGAAGCCCCAGTTTGAAACTTGGAGTGCACACAAGATTGTCGCTGTGAAGGTCACTGGGCCGATCGAGACCGAAAAGTTTCCCAATGCAAAGTTTAAGGTTGCGAGAGGATCAGCTTGTCAAGCCTACGAATTTACCCTTGCAGACCTGCCTTGCCTGAACCCGCATGACTGGATGGTGCTTTTCAACATGTTTCTGTGAGAGAAGGAGAAGTACGAACCTGTGATGTCCCATCTTCAACTTATGATCAAGTCATACATTCAAGAAGTTGGATCGATGGATGTGGATATTGCCACTGTTTTAAGGAAGAAACCGAGCGTTGTTCCTAAGGAAGCTCCGAAGGACTTTTATAAGTTAAAGCCAGGAAAAATTTACAAGGAAGGATGGTTCATAGTATACTCGTCTAGAGATCGTGCAGGTGCAGACCGACACAAGTCATACTTCTATCTTGAAGATAAGCATTTGTATACTACTATGTGTTTGGAGTTTGTTTTGGATCTGGTTAAGAAGTTCAAGGACAACCACAAGGATGATATGCAGTGTTTCTTGGATATGATATTGTGGTATATCCAGGTTTGCAAGCTGCTGTTGAGCTTCATTCCCAAAGTCTACGAATTGTAGAAGCGAATCACCAATTGATGGACCGTGGTCTCCATTGACGCAAAGGGGGAGATTGTTGAGTATTATGCATTACGTCATTGGGCCTGTTTTGTTAAGTCCATTTGTATAAACGAGTTGGGCCTGTCCACTCGTATTTATTGCTAGGGTTAGAGTATATAAGGTGCATGCATGCATCGTATTTTAGTTAACTCTGATATTATCTTTGTAACCCTATTTTACACCTCTACAGAAGTAATTCTTCATCGAGTTCTTTTGAGGCGTGACTGTTAATCATTCAGCACCAGTTTGATCAATATCGTGTTCTTGTTCTTTATCTATTTGAATCTATTCGATCATTAAAGTTTTAAACCTATCAACCCTTCACTGGTACCTGTGAAAGGGGTGAGGGTTTATTGGATCTCATACATACGGATGTATGTGGGCCCTTTAGATCCACCACAAGGGATGCGAACCGCTTCTATGTGACTTTTACCGATGATTATAGCAGATATGGGTATATCTACTTAATCAAGCACAAGTCAGAAACCTTTGAGAAGTTCAAAGAGTATAAGCAAGAAGTGGAGAATCAACTGGGCAGGAAGATAAAGACGCTCCGATCCGATCGAGGTGGTGAGTATCTTAGTATCGAGTTCCACGACTATCTTAAGGAATGTGGAATTGTTTCGCAATTGACGCCGCCTAGGACACCGTAGTTGAATGGTATGGCTGAGAGGCGCAATCGAACCTTGTTGGACATGGTTCGTTCCATGATGAGTCGAGCTTCGTTACTTATCTCATTTTTGGGGGTATTATACGCCTTAGAGACTGCCGCCCATATCCTTAATCTAGTCCCAACTAAGAAGGTTTCCAAAACACCTCACGAGATGTGGACAGGGAAGGTTCCCTCATTAACACATATCAAGGTTTGGGGTTGCAAGGATTTCGTAAGACGAGAGACTCATGACAAGCTCGAACCTCGTAGTGAGCGATGTATTTTCATCGGCTACTCGCAAAAGTCCTTTGGATATCTCTTCTATAGACCGAGTGACAATGTTGTCTTCGTTGCGAGAAGAGGGGTCTTTCGCGAGAGAGAACTCATATGCCAAGAGGACAGTGGGAGGCAAATTGACCTTGAAGAGCTTCAAGAGTCAAGCGATGAAGGAACCTCTAACACTGGCACTCAACCCGAGGAGGAAACTCCTGTTGAACCGAGTGACGAGTCCTTACCTCTTAGACGTTCCAGTAGAGTTACCGTTCCACCTGAGTTTTATGGTTTCCATATTACTACTGAAGGTGATATGTTTACTAGTGATAGTACACTAATAAATATGGATGAACCTAACAACTACAAGGAAGCCATGGCGGGCCCAGAGTCTGGGAAATGGAAAGAGGCGATGGACAGTGAGATTCAGTCCATGTATGACAATCAAGTTTGGAACTTGGTTGATAATGTACCAGGTCGTAAGACGGTCGGCTGCAAATGGATCTTCAAGAAGAAGACCGAGATGGATGGGAAAGTACACACTTATAAGGCACGATTGGTTGCGAAGGGTTTTACTCAAACTCCCGGGGTTGACTATGACGAGACCTTCTCACCAGTAGCGAATATTAAATCTATAAGGGTTATGCTAGCCATAGTTGCGTTTCATAATTATGAAATATGGCAGATGGATGTCAAAAACGCTTTCCTAAATGGGAAGTTGGCTGAAGATGTTTACATGATTCAACCAGAGGGTTTTGTCGATGCAAAGCACCCTAATAGAGTGTGTAAGCTTGAGAAATCCATCTATGGATTAAAACAAGCATCTCGTAGATGGAATCTTTGTTTCGATGAGAAAGTTAAAGAGTTTGGTTTTTCGAGATGCGAGGATGAGTCTTGTGTATATGTTAAAGCCAGTGGGAGTGTATTTAGCTTTCTCGTATTGTATGTGGATGACATACAACTCATAGGAAACGACATCCCAACCTTGTAGGAGGTTAAGTCCTGGCTTGGGAATTGCTTCGATATGAAGGACCTCGGAGAAGCTGCTTGTATTCTGGGAATAAGGATATTGAGAAATAGGAGTAAAAGACTGATAGGACTTAGTCAAAGTACTTACTTGGATAAAGTGCCGAAACGTTTTAGCATGGAGAATTCCAAGAAAGGGGAATTACCAATCCAAAGCAATACCAAGTTGAGTAAGACTCAAAGTCCGAGTACCGAAGCTGAGATAGCAGCTTCCACTGTTGGCTCGATCATGTATGCTACGACATGTACTCGCCCTGATGTGGCCTTCACTTTGAGCATGGTCAGCAGATATCAAGGGAATCCTGGTAGAGCTCATTGGACTACGGTAAAGAACATTCTTAAGTACCTACGAAGGACTAAGGACTGGTCCTTTATCCTTGGTAGGAGTGATGACTTGAGAGTGCAAGGGTATAGTGACGCCAGTTTTCAGACCGACTGAGATAATATCCACTCTCAGTCGGGCTGGGTATTTACCCTAAACGGAGGAGCAGTGACCTGGAAAAGTTCCAAGCAGGAGACCGTAGCTGATTCAACGTGCGAATTAGAGTACATAGCAGCGAGCGAAGCATCGAAGGAGGCAATATGGCTAAAGAAATTCATTGGAGACCTTGGGGTTGTACCTGCTATAGAGGAGCCTATGGAAATTTTCTGTGATAACGAGGGTGTGGTTGCCTTAACCAAGGAACTGAGGGCTCAAGGCAGATCCATGCACATCGACAAAAAATACCACTTCATCAGACATCGAGTAGAGGAGATACTCCTCGTAGTGAAGAGGGTATCGTCAGAGGAGAACCCAGCAGATCCCCTTACGAAGGGACTGAGTAGGGTTAAGCACTTGCAGCATGCTACGGGTATTGGGCTGAAGGACGATATTTGTTTTAGTGATTAGATAGCTTTCAGAAACTTGTAATAGATAAAATGTAATTGACATTTGATGATTAAATAAATGAGTTTTATTTATGAGTAAAGTTACTATCTTGTGTCAATTGTTTACTATTGTTTCATTTTTTGCATGATTTTGACTTCCAGAATAATATGATTATTCAAACCATCCACAATCGATCATACTTTGGAAGTAGGTATTGAGGCAAGACTGTCATGAAATGGCTTGTAGACTGTCTAAGCATTTAGACATAGCAAAAGTTTGCTGCAACGTTCATGAGTGCTTCTAAGATAAGATTTGAGTATTGCATTAAACCCACGCTCACATGAATCACTTCATGGAATTTATCACGAGTAATTGTGAGACGATAATACCGTATAGTCTTTAAACCGAGATATACGAGTTGTTGTTTACGAGTTGGTTGTGCATTGATAATGCGTAAACGCATCAGTAACTTGATGTTATAAAACTTATTGTTGTGTACGATTTAATAAGTAAACAGTACAAGCATATAAGTCAAATTTTATCTGTTCCTTTTATCCTAAGAGGTTAAAAGCGATATCTTGGTCCCCTCGATGATTTTGTGTTGACTTATGTGCCGGGCCCGGTCAGGATTAAATTGATGTGTTCAATTAAGTTCTATGTCAGACAAATCAGAAATTGGGAAACAAACTCTTGGACAATAAGTATGACTATGTTCCATGTATTTGTCCGCATGATATCTTGAGAACGGAGGACTACATGATCCCTTATCTATAGGACGTGTCAGAGTTCGACAGCAGCTTTTGAGAGCTACGATTGCTAATCGGATTTTGAAGTCGTACTTGTATTTATAGTTATTAGACTTATCCAAGTGGGAGACTGTTGGTTTAGGTTTCTAAGTCCATAACTATATTTGGTATGTACTTGACCCGATAGTAGCATGGTCCTTTTGGGTTGCCTTCACCAAAGCAACTTGACTGGATGAATTATGGAGAAAGAGGTTAATTATGATTTATTAATATATTATAGGAATAATATATTAAAAGAGAAATCATATTATTTAATTAATATTTGTCAAAAATTAATTTAGAATTAATTTTGTGGTCAAAAGAGATTAATTAAATTAAGGGGACTGGTATTGTAATTATAAGATAGTTACAAAGTTGGGCTTAGGGTCCATAAGGAAGGGATTGAAGAAATTTATGTGGAAGTCCACATAGAATTCGTCCAAGGGGCCTTCTGGAAGGATCCTATGTGCTGCTTAAGGACTAAGCAACTGGATTAGGGTTTTGACTGAAACCCTAACTGCTCAGCTATATAAGGAACCCTTGGGCATGAAAAAATCGGCCACTTGAAACCCTAGAAGGATCTTGAGCTGATTTTGTGCCTCTCCCCATCTCTTTAATATTCCTTCATTGCTTGTGGTGTTTGTGATCTATTATAGGCATCACATTTGAGGTGCTAACTTCTCAAAGGTTGAAGATCAAGCAAGCTACAATTGAAAGGTAATATTCTAACTTTGAATTAGATAGAAATCTCGATTTTGGCATGCTAGTATAGGGTTATAACTTTGGATGATTATTATCGCATGTACAATTTGAGAAAACCTAGATCCAAAGCTTTAGGGTTGCATGGGCACCATAGGAATGATATAATGCTCAAAACCCATCACTTGGCTGCGGTGAGCATATCATCAACATATAAAAACTGATATATGTAGGATTCTGGTGAAAATTCCTTAGAGTAGACACAACTGTTGAACTGGTTCCGAGTGTAGCCATGCGAGATCATGATTGAATCAAATCTCTTGTACCATTGTCTTGGAGACTTCTTCAAACCATATAGAGATTTCTTCAAAAAGCATACATGATCCTTCTTAGAATCAATGAACCCTTCTGGCTGGGACATATAAATCTTCTTTTCTAAGCTCCCATGAAGAAATGCAATTTTAACATCAAGATGTTCAAGCTACAGATCAAATGAACTCACCATGAGCAAAAGAACTCGAATTGTCTTGTGCTTTACGGCCGAAGAGAATACCTTGTGATAATCAATTCCTTCTTTATGAGAAAACCCTTTTTCCACCAACCTTGCCTTGAACCTAGCTGGTTTAACTCCTGGTATCCCTTCCTTTTTATTAAAGATCCATTTGTATCTCACTGGATTTTCTCCCTTTAGTAATGGAACAATATACCATGTTTGATTCTTCTTTAAAGATTGCATTTCTTCATTCATGGCCATCAATAAGTCATTTTCTTCTTTACTCGACACAACCCCTTTATACGATTGAGGCTCCTCAATGTCAATGTCTTCTCCGGTTGCTAAAGCAAAAGAAATGGAGTCAAGTTCACCTGAATTCACACATCCCACATATCTATCAGGTTGTCGAACGACCCTCTTTGATATTCTCTTTGCTATAGATTCAGACCCATCATCCTTCCTGGCAACAACACCACTGGACGAAGATCCTATGGATTGCTCTTGGGTTTCATCTTGTCTAGGTTGTTCACTGTCGCCTTGTTCTTTGTCACTTATCACAACTCTGTCTGGATTTTAAGTTAGACACTCCACTTTCTGGCTAGCACCCTGACCTTTGTTCCCTTCTTGACTTGTATCACCTCCTCCCTGGTTACCCATGGCAGATTCATCAAAGGTTACATCTCTGCTCATGATAAATTTAGTAGTTTTTCCTTCTTCTATACACCACAGTCGTTAACCTTTTACTCATATCGTATATCCTAGAAATATGCACCTCATTGCCCTTGGCTCAAGTTTACCATCATTCACATGAGCATATGCGGGACATCCAGATATACGTAAAACTGAATAGTCAGAGGGTTTCCCGGACCATACATCTTGAGGAGTCTTCAACTTAATTACAGTTGATGGTGATCTGTTCACCAGATAGCAAGTAGTGTTAACTGCTTTTGCCCAGAATTGCCTGGATTGGTTAGAAAATATTTGCATTCACCTTGCACGCTACATGAGTGTTTGGTTCATCTGTTCTGCCACTCCATTTTTTATGGTGTGTGTCACACCCCTAAACTGGAACGGCGGAAACGTTCGGGGGCGGATGGCGTCATGTACAGTATCACCACAATTGAATAATAGTAATCAAAGCACAACAACCATTACATTGATAAAGTATAGTTTTTACATCTGTGTTCAATTCACTGTATATTTGACACCAAAAGTATATAGCAAAAACTAAAAGACGTGACTGTATAATGCTACGTCTTCTCAAAACCTGTGTGGATACCTGTCTACTGATTCCCTAAGAATACAAGTAGTTTTGAAAAGAGTGTCAACAATTAAGTTGGTGAGTTCATAAGCATGTTTGTATTTAAAATCTGTCATTGGTTTCTTGAAAATGTACGTGTTTTCTCCCAGAAAATCCTATATTTTCTGTTGTAAATGAATTGTAGTCTTAATACCTTAAGACCAAAATGTATAAGTGTTGTTGTACTCTGTAATAGTATATCATAGTTTTATTATTGAATAAAACCATATGAAAATGAATGTTTCTCTGAAATGTAAGTTTCTCTGTACTGAAAAATAGTATACTGTAAGTGTACTTGTATGAAAACTCTGTAAATGTATGTGCCTGGATCCACCAGGTGTAATGTAAAATACTGTATTGTAGTTCTATTATTTAATAAAACTACTTGAAGTTGTTTATGTATTCGTACACTAATCGTATTGTTCAATACCAAATTGTGACTTATTATTCTTGGGTTTTAAGCACTATAACACTCCTATGGTGCACATGCAACCCTAGATGCTTTGGATCTATGTTTTCTCTAATTATACATGCATTTTCAATTTTCCAAAGCATACATCCTAACTAGAATACAATGGAGGATATACAATACAAAACTCATAGTTAGATGAATACCTCTTGATGTAGTTGTAGTTCTTGGCATTTGGAAGCTTTAGCACCTCAAGTGTGATGCCTCTAATGTGTCACAAACACCAAATGCAAGAGGATACTTGAGAGAATAAGCTAGTTAGCACAAAATCAATATCACTCTCTTAGAATGAATGGGGTCACCGATTTTAGCTCTAGGGGTGTGCTTTTATAGTGTTGCAAATGCTAGGGTTTCATCCATGAAAACCCTAATGCACCATGACCTTTCATATTACTTAGGCTCCATGGGTTAAACCTCCATGGACTATCCATATTGGTTTAGCCCATCCTAATTAACAATGGATCTTTGGCCCACACTATAAGAATCATTGATTTACTTAATCAGTCCTCGTATATTTAATTAGTCTCTTTTGATCAAATAAAGTAATTCCAAATTAATTCTTACTCAATACTAATTAAATAATATGATTTCTTAATTAATATATTATACTTATAATATATTAATAAATCACAATTAGCCTTATTCTCAAAAGTCCATCCTATCAAATTGCACTGGTGAAGGAAACCCAAAAGGACCATGCTACAATCGGGTCAAGTATATCCCAGTTATAGTTATGGGTTTAAACACTAAATCCAACAATTATAACCATGCTTGATGACCTAAGATGGCCTGAAACAATGTTCTTCAGGTGTCAGAAATGGTACGACATTTGTCACCCTAGGATGAGTACCACGCTCTCCCGACATTTGCCTAAAACAATATATACACAAGTACCACGCTCTCCCTCCAGGTGACTCTATTTATAATTTCAGGGCTTTCGTTGGTACTAAGATGAGTACTTGAAGTGTGTCTCACAAAGCTATATTGACGGTTACGTGTAGAATAATGAAAAGCCACTTTGTAATGAATAAACCGTATGTATGACTCATAAACTATACATATTATAGTTTATATTTTGTTTTGTATTGTATCTCTGAATTTGGTAAAAATAGTGTAAGTGTTCCATAAACTATACCTACTATAGTTTATTATGTATGTTCTTGTATTGTTTTGTTGAGCTTGTAGAGTAGTATGTATGTTCCATAAACTATACCTATTATAGTTTATAAGTATGTTCTCTATGAAATGAAAATATTTCTGAAAATACCCCTTTGCTCGGCATGTTACAAAATGGTTAAAGTTTTATTTAAATAAGTTTTATACTCATATATGTATAAGGCATATATAAATGAGATTAAAAAGGCAGCCGGACAAGTGATTCCACCCTAAGCCCACAACCAAACAAGGAACATGAGTTAAGGCAAAAACATCAGTCCTAAGCCCTTGAATCTTATATATATATATATATATATATATATATATATATATATATATATATATATATATATATATATATATAGGCAAAAACAACAGTTGAAATAATTTAGAATCGCTTGAAACAGTTTAAAAATAGTTTGAAATCGTTTGAATGTTTAACACAAGATTCCTTGTGTTTTACTTGTATCCCCCCATAAACCATTGAAAAATAGTGAAAACGTAGGGGTATGAACTCACCTCGAATGTGTGTTCTTGTTTGGATACGAAGTGGTAGCATGATCCTCGGATTAGGACTCGTGTGAATAGTCGTATCCTAATAATAATTATACCAGATATCGTATTTAAATCAGCAAGATAATAATTTAAATAGTAATTTAAATAATAATATAAAGTGTTAGACAACACTAAATTATGTAAGAAATACTTAAAAAAATTCCTAGTAATTATTTGAAGGTGTTCTTGGGTGAAAACTTGAAGATTTGAAGATGGGTATGAATGTTCTTGAGGAAATTATGAAGATTTGAAGGAATCTGGGCAAAATCCTATAAGATATGAAGGTTCCGTATGAGTTTTGAGAGCAAATTGAGGATGATTTCGGTGTGAAAAGTGAATTATGAGGATTGATTTCAGCTATACAAACACACACACACACACACAGACACACACACACACATACATACATACATACATATATATATATATATATATATATATATATATATATATATATATATATATATATATATATATATATATATATATATATATATATATATATATATATATATATGGTGTGATTTCGGTCCATGATGTGCCTTAAACTTGAGATTTCGGTCCTTAGCATGTACTGATTTCGGCCTTAATGGGCTTAAGCCATGTGATTTCGGTCTTGAGAAGGAAGGATTTTGGTCCTTAAGTGTTGATTTCGGTCCTACATGACCGAAATATCAATGTTTCAAGACTCTACAACTGAAAACCCCTTTTTGACTTGATTCCCTAAACCGAAATCTACTTAATCCAAGATTCCTAAAACCGAAAACTCAATTGTAGTGTGTTATTTTATGGTTTTAGCCTTAACATGTTGTCTTGTGTTGACTTATAATAACATAAATCAATATGGATTTCAATCTACACATAGTTATTAACACATGAACTTATATAAACATGTATTCTTGGCATCCAAAGTTCTTATTGTATTAATGTTATGATGTGAATTCACTTGTACACGGTTATAGTTTAGACTTTTATTTGAACAAGTTTGACTTACATTGACTTGAAATAACGGGTTGTTACAGTGTGTGTCATATAGTATGGTGCCTCACTATACCTTCTGCCTTGTAGAAATTATCTAATGGATCATTGCAGAACTCCAACCCATGGTTAGTCCTCAAAGTCTTGACCTGTTTTCCAGTCATTTTCTCAACCATTGTCTTCCACTCCTTGAACTTCCCAAACACCTCATATTTGGTCTTCAGAAAGTACAACCAAACCTTCCTTGAATATTCATCAATGAACGTAACAAAGTATGAGAATCCTCCTTGAGAATTCACTGGTGCAGGACCCCACAGATCTGAGTGAACATACTCTAGGATTTCCTTGTTTGTGTGTTGACTGATACCGAATTTCACTTTGCGATGCTTTCCTTTGACGCAAGCTTCATAAAATTTTATCTTTCCAATAGCCTCTCCACCAAGCAGTCCTTGTTTACTTAGAACTAACATGTCCTTCTCACTCATGTGCCCCGACCTACAATGCCACAACTTCGTCTTATCATCACCTTCATTCAAGGATTGGGAGATAGCCACCGTTACCATAACCGTAATGCCTTCTAGGATATAGATCCATCCATAATTCATATCCCTTTCAGTATAACCAGAGAACATTTGGTCACTTTGACCTAGTAACCTTCACCAGCATACATCACCCCATTCTTAGCCAATATGCCAAGAGAAATTAAATTCTTTCAAAATTCTAGAATGTACCAGCAATCTAACTTCCTGACTCTGCCATCGTGCATCTTGATCTGCACCGTGCCACTACCTTTGATACTGCTCACCCAATCATCACACATATTGACTATACCATTCCACTCTTTAAAGGAGTCGAACCAATCACGATTATACATCATGTGATAGGTTGATCCAAAATCCAATACCCAATCATCAATAGAACTTGATGTACTAACAGTCAATACATCACCATCGTCCCCTTCATTAAAATTTTCATGAACCACAACAACAGTGTTATTGATGCTAGATTCACTCTTGAACTTCTCATTCTTCATTTGTGGACAATTTCTCTTGAAGTGTCCCTTCTCCTTACAGTTATAACATTTTGCGTTTGATGAACCTTTAGACTTCGATTTTGAACGTGATCTCCCTCTGTTTCCCCCATTCCTCTCCTTTATCCTTCCTCTCCCTGCGAACAAACCGAAACTAGACACCTATTCTCTAACTAAAACTTTTCTTTGCGGTTCCTTGGACATCAGAGAGTCATTCACATCATTCACAGTGATCGTTGACCTATCATAGAGCATGGTATCAACAAAATTATCATATGAGTTTGGAAGAGAACATAAGAGAATGAGCACCTGACCATAGTGGAGCATCATGAACACTAATGGACCAACATCTATCTTGGTGGCACAACATGGTATATTTTTTTTAGTATAATCATCTTCTAGGCAAACGTGGATCAACATGGCACAACAAAGGAATCGAGATGGCGCATCATGTACCAAGATGGTCCATGATGGCGCACCATCTCCTCCATGGCGCAACATCTCATGAGTATGGCATAACTTCTCCTCAAGATGGCACAACTTCTCCTCCTTGTCTCAACTCCACTCCTTGATGGCGCAACATCAACCTCTTGGCGCAAATTCACTCCCTCATGGCGCAACATGCATTCCTTTGGCGAAACTCCTTTCCTCTTGGCTCAACAACTTCTTGAATGGTGCAAGATATTATCCCATGGCGCAACATCCTCTATGCTCGGCGCAATATCCATCTTCATGGTGCAACATCGCGCAACATGTTGCTCCTTGTTGTTCCAAATTGATCCAAGTTGCTCCAAACCACTCCAAGTTGCTCCAAGCCACTCCAAGTTGCTCCAAGCCACTCTATGTTGCTCTAAACCACCTTTTGGAAGATCCGTTCCTTTGTCACTTGATCCATTCCTTTGTCATTTGATCCGTTCCTTTGTCTGATGATCCATTCCTTTCTCAGAAGATCCGTTCCTTTGTCACATGCCCCATGAACCCCAAGTGCTCCTTTGTGATCTAACTGCTCCAAATGCTCAAGTCACATTTAACAATAAAATAATAATAATATCTAATGCTCTATATGGAATATAAGTACATTAGAGATAGGTTAGTATCACCCAAGAATTAAGTTGGGATTAAAGGTTGGTTACAAGCACTGTAGTCTAGTCTAAGGATAAACTTAGACTTGTGGAAGGTACCTAGTTCAATTAAGTTTGATATAAGGTAGTCTCATTAGGAGAATATGTATAATCTAGGAACGAAGAGTACAGTTATGTTTCATGATACTTTCAGGAGTACGATATAATATTCCCGTTTGGATATCCAGATATGGTAGGTCCCGATCAAACAACTATAATGGTATGTCTGCACATTCTTGGATAACCAGAAATAGTAGGTCCTAATCAGCCAACAGTAATGGTATGTCTACATATTCTTTATGACTTACACAGGACAAGGAAGCCCCTATCCGTGTAGTCAATCTTTTAATGGTTCATCAGGCGATATTTTTTCCCATGATAATCATGGCCTAGGATCTGTGAGGATCGGTAGGAATAGATATGTAGGATTGTAAGCCTACAGGAATATAGAATGGTAAACGGTTGGTTTGCAAGGTCTGATAATTAAGGAATATTATCATATCAATATTGTAGGATTGAAATCCCTATATGTCTCACCAGGTTTCCCCAACCTGACCCACTCAGTTTATATGCATCACATGTATCAAGACTTAAGCTGCTAGAACTTGATTAGGATGCTAAGTGATTAAGAGACAACTTGCAATAGTATTCAGGATCATCAGGTCTTTACGCTGTAACTCATGTATCTATATTGATTATGACATCCTTACGGGTTTTAACATTTTGGAAACAAATATTTGTAATCAAAATGATCTTTTGTACGAGAATTTTCCACAAATATAAATAGATGATTTTTTAAGCATAAAGAAAAGTTTTATTTGGTTTTGAAAATTAGAGGATGTCACAGTTGGTATCTGTGACAACCCGAACCTTTTTCCGTTAACGTTAGCTCGATTTCGTTAAATAAATTTCGAATTTTTATTTAGTTCCGTCAAATTCCTATGGTTTGGAAAATCATTTAAGTTATATAATTGAATTTTCTTTTATGAGTCGGAACCAAAATCCTGCGAAAACCCGAGTTACTTCGAAAATCAACGAAAATCGGCTTGACTGGTGTTCACGGCCGTGAACCCGATCACGACCGTAAACTTGTTCACGGTTGGTGGACCCCACCACCGACCATACACCCGACCTATAAATATGTGCTCCTACCCCTCATTTACACTTTTCTGGCCGAAACCTCCCCCATTCTCTCTCTTTCCTCTCAACCGTAAACACCAAAATACCCTCTTTTCTTTCGAAAATCACCATGAATCACCTTTGGGTGTTGTTTTGGAGCATCAAAACATCCGTTTTTCATCAAATCGAGCTTTGTTGTTCTTGAGTTCACGGCTGTGAACCCGTCAAATCTTCATATTCACCAAGATCGGGCCGTGAACCCTTCAAACCTTCAAAGGCCGTAAACCATTCAAGGGCAGTAAACAGTTCATGGCCGCGAACAGTTCACGGCCGCAAACCTTCTCAAGTCGTGAACTTGGCTGAAAACCCGCTTTTCCGATTCAATCGAGTCCCGGTAATATTCCTAAAACAAAAGCAAGTGCCTTTCCAACACTATAATTAACGGTTTTGCTAATAGAATGTATGTATTTAATTGTTATTAGGATCCCGTTAAGTGCCGCGTACATCAACCCGAGGGTCTTCATTTCCAGTTTCGTTGTCCGACACTTTCACACAACTAACGGTGAGTTCATACGCCTATGATTTTATATTTTTAATGTTTTTAGGGGGGGAATACAAGCCAAACACAAATGATCTTGTGAAATTATACAAAAGGATTTCAACACACATATAACTGATGCAATTGATACAACCATACAGTTTCCACATTTTTATAAAATATTTAGATATTTTATCCCTTTTGTAACATGTTGAGCATAAGGGACATTTTCAACTTTCAACTATAATTGCATAGTTTTCAGAACAAAACATGAACCGAGTACTTAATACACCGGTAAACTTAATAGGTATAGTTTGGGATTTCAATACCAAATTCATAGCTTCAGAGTTTATACATTAACAAACATATAAACTATGACAGACTTAGTATATGATATACATTACTATCTTTCGGATAATAAGAGTACGTTACTAAATAATTATTTAAGTATAATTATTTATACTCTACAAGGCATACATTCAGATTTAAGTACATGAGAACATAACACTACACGTAAACTAGTTAATACAGGGTTGTGAGACATTACTTCAATTGTACCCTTCGGGGTATAGGATAAATCCTATCCTTAGTGTAACTAGAGTCTCCCGGAGGGAGAGCGTGAGATTTGTGAATAGATCTATTCGGGACTGACAATCCCACACCTAAACTGCTAGCTACAGTTAGGCAGGCATGCTTGGGGTGACAAATATCATACCGTCTGACGCTTGAAGAACGTCGTAGAGGTCATCAGTCATATAAAGCATAGTTATACGACTCACAATAGTATAAACTAACCTTTTGTTTACGAGATTTCATTCTTCATTAGTTTTATTTTAATTAATAGAACTACTATACATTAGACTGGAGGATTCCAGGGGACAAAAAACATGGTTTTATTTTAAGTAATAAAACTACTATACATACTGGTGGTAACCAGGATTTCCAACAGAACATTTTATACATACTGGTGATAGCCAGGGTTTTCATACAAAAAGGGGTTTTACATTCAAAACGGTATTATATAATTCATCAGGAGGTAATCAGACTCTCAAACTAATACTTTATGGAACATTGTAACAAACTCATATGCTAGAAAATATTGGATTTTCTTGGAAGCATATAAACTTTTTCACTGATTCATTAACAGGTTTTCATTACAAAAACATGCTTATGAACTCACTAGCTTAATGCTGATACTCTTTCAAAACCGCTTGTACTCTCAGGAAATCAGTAGACAGGTACTCCCACAGCTTTTGTGAAGACGGAGAGTATAAAAAGCCATGTCTTTATATTTTTGCTGCTTTTGATGTATATAAATATGAATCAAACAGATGTAAATACCTTTTATATACTCAATGTAATGGTTGTGTTTACTTTGATTACTATGATGCAATTGTTGTGGTACTACACATGACGTCCTCCACCCCCGAACGTTTCCGCCGTTTCGGTTTGGGGGTGTGACAGATTTGTATCAGAGCTATTGTTTATAGTGAACTAAGTATACCGAACCTTCAATGGTATACAACTATAAACATTAAAGGGGCCGAAGCGCTTTGAAACTAAAAGTATACTTTAAATTATAAGTATTTTACAAGAAGTATACAAGTATTCATTCGTACAAGAAGCTATAACATAGTAGGAATTATATAAAAGTATTTAGGGCAAGTTGGACACTACGGTTAAACCTGGATAGTTATGAAGTCATATGTGGGGCTAATATAACCTGGTCAACTATATTTGTCCGAGATATGACTAACATGTGTTTGGGAGTGACTGTGATGTTGCGACAAGTCTAAAAGTCACCAAATCCTATACTAATGAAGCACATAGTTAAAATACTATAGGAGTATTTATAACACTGCACATAATTGTTACAAGTAGTACTAATCCTTACAAATGAAAGACCTACAATTACTTGTTTATGTTAGTAAACCTTTATTGTAGATCTCTGTTATCTGTGTAGAATTAAGATATATCTTGTTCGAAAGTATCCGACTCATGATCAATTCAGAAGGCTTATCGTCATTTCCCCTTGTATCTTTTAGAAAAAGATGCCTCCCAGGAAGAGACCCAATAGAAAGAACAACGATCCTCCACCGCCGCCGCCTCCTCAATTCGATCCTGTCATGTTCCAGGCAGCAGTTACTGCCGCTATGGCTGCCGCGATGTCACAGATGAATCCTGGCGGCTCTGGCGGGTCGGGAAGTGGATCCAACCCCCGTAATCTTGATGGTGGCCAGGGACACCCGAAGGAGTGTTCCTACAAAGATTTCATGAATGCAAAGCCCAAATCATTCGACGACAATGGAGGTGTCATTGCCCTAACCTACTGGATCGAGAAGATCGAATCAATTTTCGAAATCTGTGCATGCTCCGAAGCAAGCAAGGTGAAGTTCGCCGCTTGCAACTTCACCGATAGAGTACTGACTTAGTGGAATAGCCGAGTCAAATCCTTAACTCTGCCGGTAGCCAATGCCATGGGTTGGGAGAGTTTGAAAGAGTTGATGCTTGCAGAGTATTGCCTAAGGGGAGAGATGCAAAAGCTGGAGCACGAGCTCTGGAAGCTAAAGATGAAGGGTTCCGACATTGCTGCATATACAGTTAGGTTCTGCGACCTGGCTCTTCTGTGTCCCGGGATGGTCACCCTGGAAAGCAAGAAAATAGAGAGGTACATTTGGGGATTGACCCCCCCCCAACACAAGGAAATGTTTTGGCTGCTAAACCTATCACGTTTGACAGAGCTAAGTGTTTAGCGCAGACCCTGATAGATCACGGGGTTGATCATGGAGCTGTGGCAGCCGTTTCCAAACCACCAAAGGAGATTGGTGAGAAGAAAAAGTTCTGGAACAAACGCATGGGCAATCCTTCGCAGGATCCCTCCAAGAAACAACAAGTAGTGGCAATTCATGCCGCTACCACTCCTGCTGCTGCCCCTACAGTTCAAGCACCTGCCAGTAGATATGCTGGTACCCTTCCAAGGTGTGACAAGTGCAATTTTCATCATCATGGGCATTTCCGCGAGATGTTGTGCAATAGTTGTGGTAAGAAGGGTCACACAGCACGTTTCTGCAAGACACAAGCCCAACCAATCAATCAGGCTCCTAGAGCGGGTGCTGGTCAAGCTTGTTATGGCTGTGGGGAAACCAGGCACTTCAAGAGAAATTGCCCAAAAGCGACGATAGCTGGCAACACAGGGAGAGTGCTAGCCATGGGCCAGGAGGAAGCGGTCGCTGATCCCACCGTAGTTACGGGTATGTTTCTCCTCGACAACTCTTTTGCATGCATTCTTTTCGATTCTGGTGCGGAGAAAAGTTTTGTTAGTCATGCATTTAAGCATCTACTCAAGCATAAATCCCAACCTTTAACTGAAACATTTACCGTCGAGATGGCTAACGGAAAGAAAGAGAGCACTAACGACGTATTCATAGGCTGTACCCTTACCTTAAACGACCATTCTTTCCCAATCGACCTCATGCAAGTTTCCATAAAAAGCTTCGATGTCATCATCATCATGGATTGGTTGAGCCCCAATCATGATGATATTCTTTGTTACGAAAAAGCCATATGCCTCAATCTGCCATCTGGCGAAGCCCTTATTATCTATGGTGATAAGCTCAGCTCAAACCTTCGTATCATTTCATGCATCAAAGCCCAGAAATATTTGCGAAAGGAGTGCCATGCATTCCTAGCCCATGTCGTTAATGAGAAACAGGAAGTTAAGGACCTTGAGAGCATCCCCGAATCTGCAACTTTCCTGATGTTTTCCCCTAAGATCTTCCCGGAATCCCTCCCGAACGCCAAGTCGATTTCAGAATCGACTTCATCCCCGGATCTACCCCCATAGCTAAATCCCCATACCGTATAGCGCCGACACAAATGATCCGTGTATGGATAATGAAGGCCCAAAAGGTTATGGGTAGCTTAATATTGGGCTAGAAAGATTGTTTGGGCTTAATGGCCTATGGGGTGTGCATGGTGACCTAGTTGATAATTAGGGTTTTCTTAATTAAATTAATAAAAGTTTAATAAATCCAATACTTCATTGATTGTTTGATTCAAAGCTTGGGTGGTTATGGAAGCATTTGGAAGGGTATCATTGATGGCTCTCTTTAAACTTTGGGAGTTACACTCTTATCATTGATGGCTCTCTTTAAGCTTTGGGACTTACACTCTTATCATTGATGGCTTTCTTTAATCCTTAGGAGTTACACTCTCTACATCTTCTCATAACCAATTACTAGCAATTGAAGACTAATTGAAGACATGGACGTTTTTTTTGTTATTCTTAAGTGTGGTAGATGTTTTTTTGTGTTATTTCAAGAGTTTCCTTAATTTTCATTTACTAGTTTTAATGAGTAGTTGGTTGGTTGGCTTGTAGCGACCAACTTTGTAATAAAGGCTTCATATAAAGCCAAGTTTATGCATGGAAATGAAATAGACGAATTTTAATCAAAGAACCCTTTTGTTCACTTTGAATTATTGTCATAGTTCACAAATTATCATCTTTTGGACGTGATCCTTGAGTTGATCGAATCCAAGCTAATAGGTCTTAGTTTGTCTTCAGATTTACAAGCTATGGGTCTAGTTTGTTTATCAAATCTATCATTTTATTGTTTTTGTCTCAAACAATATTCCATCTCAATACATAACAGCCCATACACGTATCAACAAATGCAAGAGTTACCCAGCCAGCTCAATGAACTACTCGACAAGGGATTCATCAGACCGAGTTCCTCACCTTGGGGAGCCCCGATCCTATTCGTGAAAAAGAAGGATGGATCCTTTCGGATGTGCATAGATTATCGTGAACTGAACAAGCTTACCATCAAAAACCGTTACCCTCTTCCCCGAATCGACGACCTCTTCGATCAACTCCAAGGAGCAGGTTATTTCTCAAAGATAGACCTGAGATCAGGGTACCATCAGTTGCGAGTTCATGAAGGTGATGTTCCTAAGACAACATTTCGGACTCGGTATGGTCACTATGAGTTTGTAGTGATGCCCTTTGGTCTAACCAACGCACTCGCGGTATTCATGGACCTGATGAATCGGGTGTACCGCTCCTTCCTAGACAAGTTCATGATAGTATTCATTGATGATATACTTGTCTACTCTCGGAGTGAGGATGATCACAGACAAGACTTGAGGCTAGTGCTGGAAACCCTAAGGGCGGAGAAACTGTATGCAAAATTATCTAAGTGAGAATTCTGGATCAGAAAGGTAACTTTCCTTGGTCACGTGGTTAGCAAGGAAGGCATACACGTGGACCCTTCCAAAATCAAGGCGATTGAGAATTGGTCAGCACCGAAGACACCCACATAAATCCGTCAATTCTTGGGTCTCGCTGGCTACTATCGCGGGTTTATCCAGAATTTCTCCAGGATTGCTAAGCCTTTAACCACCCTGACTTAGAAAGGTGTACCCTTTAGTTGGGGAGAAAAGCAAGACATTGTGTTCCAAACATTGAAGCAGGCTCTATGCCGCGCACCTATCTTGTCTCTTCCAGAAGGGACGGAGGACTTTGTTGTCTACTGTGATGCATCCAATCAGGGTCTAGGCTGTGTGCTCATGCAGCGAGGAAAGGTCATTGCATATGCCTCGAGACAACTGAAAGCACACGAAGTCAATTATACAACTCACGATTTAGAGTTGGGAGCAATGTTCTTTGCGTTAAAGATTTGGAGACATTATCTCTACGAAACCAAGTGTACTGTCTTCACCGACCATAAGAGCCTACAACATATCTTCGATTAGAAAGAGTTGAACATGAGGCAACTACGATGGGTAGAGCTACTCAGTGATTATGAGTGCGAAATATACTATCATCCCGACAAGGCCAATGTGGTAGCGGATGCCCTCAGTCGGAAAGAGTATTCAGGTCGTAGAGTGAAGGCACTGACAATGACCATCCATTCCCATCTGTCCACTTAAATCAGAGAGGCTCAGCTGGAAGCCTTAAAACCAGAGAACATGTCGGATGAAGCCTTGAGGGGAATGGAAAAGAACCTAGAGATCAAGGGAGACGAAGTTTACTATTTTATGAACCGAATCTGGACCCCAAAGTTCGGCGGTTACAGAGAGGTTGTTATGAGCGAAGCTCACAGAACTAGATACTCCGTTCACCCAGGGTCGGATAAAATGTAACGGAAAGAAAGAGAGCACTAACGACGTATTCACGTAGTTTAATCCTTTAAATTATTTCACAAAATTCCCCTTCCCCATCGGTGTCGTAGATGGGACCGAAATCTTCTTCCTCCTCTTCTTCAATTTCCTCTTCCTCCTTAATGTCTTCTTCATCATATAACTTGCGCAACATTTTTGGACAACAACTTCTGAACAGGAACTGAAATCAAACAAACTTAGTATGGATTTTTTTAAACAAGAACTCAACAACACCCAATCGGAACTAGGCTCTGATACCATTTATGATACGTGTATGGGTTGTTTTGTATTGAGATGGAATAGTGTTGACACAAAAACAATAAAATGATAGATTTGATAAACAAAGTAGACCTATAGCTTGTAAATCTGAAGACAAACTAAGACCTATTAGTTTGAATTCGATCAACTCAAGGATCACGTCCAAAAGATGATAATTTGTGAACTATGAGAATAATTCAAAGTGAACAAAAGGGTTCTTTGATTAAAATTCGTCTATTACTTTTTCCATGCATAAATTTGGCTTTATATGAAGCCTTTATTACAAATTTGGTGGTTACAAGCCAACCAACCAATTATTCATTAAAACTAGTAAATGAAAATTAAGGAAACTCTTGAAATAACACAAAAAAAACATCCAACACACTTGAGAATGAAAAAAAAAACGTCTATGTCTTCAATTGTTCTTCAATTGCTAGTAATTGGTTATGAGAAGATATAAAGAGTGTAACTCCCAAAGTTTAAAGAGAGCCATCAATGATACCCTTCCAAATGCTTCCATAACCACCCAAGCTTTGAATCAAACAATCAATGAAGTATTGGATTTATTAAACTTTTATTAATTTAATTAAGAAAACCCTAATCCATCAACTACGTCACCATGCACACCCCATAGGCCATTAAGCCCAAACAACTTTCTAGCCCAATATTAAGCTACCCATAACCTTTTGGGCCTTCATTATCCATACACGGATCATTCCCTCCTTCTTCGAAAGGAATTGTCCTCAATTCAGTGCGGACCAGATTATGTTGTTCTCCCATATGAAACTTCCATGACAGTAGGTCTTGAAAACAAATATTCATTACAGAATGTGACCTTTTCTTTACTCCAAGTTGGTATCTTCTTTCAAATGAGGGATATCTCAAGATGACATTACCCTTCTTAATATCAGTTTTAGCCATACTGGAAGTGTCATCACTCAACTCTTTTTTTTTTCAAACTAACCATTTTCTTTGGCTTGACAGCTCTCATGTCATCAATCTTACTCTCTTTTTCATCCATAGAAGTATGAATCAATACTTGCACTATTTTGGACAAACCACCATTGAAACTAAGCACAACATCCTCGTGTCCCTCTACATACCTATTCACAAGTTTGTAATCTTCCACAACAGTCATTTTCCACATGGCCTTGGGTTTTAAATTCCACCCATGTGTAATTATTTTTAGATAGTTAGCTGATACGAGCTCCTCTTTTGACCCACGCCACGATCCATGCTTCAAACCTCCTGTTTTATGTTTTAACACTTGTGAAAAGTGCAAATCATGGACATAAGAATCTTCATGAGATAGGGTATTGTATAAAAGAATCATCCCACGATCAATGTTCTTGAACTTGAAAAGATAAAAGAAATTTGGCCATATTAACGTAGGAGAAGCAACCACGATTTTTTCATTCATTGCAAACAACATTGTAGTGTCTCTCCTCCATATACACATGTTCTTCTTCAAATAACTCAAAGAACTTGCTGAATTTAATCCTAACCTTATCTTCCATTTGTGGACCAAAAACCACTTTTGTACACTCCCATGAACAAGATTACGACCTTGTAAATTATCCTTGTAATAATTTAAAGGATTAACAATGGTCATATAAAATAATGGATCATGGTTTGTATTTATGGGTTGATCACCAGCATGTTCCAATAACATGGCTTCCCAATTGAAGGTACACCACAAGAATAGGAACATAAGCATTATGAACTCCCTCCCTCGTAACTGCTTAGAACTTGGAACTTGATGGATCACTCCTTCTGCTGGACTCTTAGAAATAGGGTTTGTTATACGATGGGTATCATCTTTCTTAACCACAACCACATCTTTGTGGTCAAGAACCTGCTCGACCTCTTCTGATTCTTCAACCTTTTCTTCAACAATTTTGTTTGTAACAACAAAATCTATTTCTTTCACAAACATTTCAAAATTTTCGTTTCCAACCTCAAATTTTTTTTCTTCTTCATGATCCTCTTCCCCGTCAGTGTCGTAGGTAGGGCTAGAGTCTTCAACAATTTTTTCTTCAACCACGAAATTGATTTTTTCTACAAATTCCTCTTCAACAAAGACATTTATTCTTTCACAAAATTCCGCTTCCGCATCGGTGTCGTAGATGGGAACGAAATCGTCTTCCTTCTCTTCTTTATCATATAACTTGCGCAACATTTTTGGACAAAAACTTTCGAATAGGAACCGAAATCAAACAAACTTATAAGATTTTTTTTTGGAACAAGAACTCAACAACACCCAATCAGAACTGGGCTCTGATACCACTTATGATACGTGTATGGGCTTGATTTGGCGAGTAGGGTAGTGTTTAGGTAAATTAAGAGAGAATAGCAACCACAAATGATATGTGAATGGAAAGAAATGGATAGATTAGTAACAACTCAAGACCTATTAAGTTGTATACCGGTGAAAACAATCCAAGACCTATTGGATTGAGTTCGTATCAAGTCAAGAACACGTCCCAACAAGATAATTTGTGAATTATAACAATAATTCCAAGTGAACAAAACTTTTTTTTCTTAGAAATTTGCCTATCATTTCCATGCATAAACTTGGCTTTATATGAAGCCTTTATTACAAAGTTGGTCGCTACAAGCCAACCAACCAACTACTCATTAAAACTAGTAAATGAAAATTAAGGAAACTCTTGAAATAACACAAAAAAACATCTACCACACTTAAGAATAACAAACAAAACGTCCATGTCTTCAATTAGTCTTCAATTGCTAGTAATTGGTTATGAGAAGATGTAGAGAGTGTAACTCCTAAGGATTAAAGAAAGCCATCAATGATAAGAGTGTAACTCCCAAAGCTTAAAGAGAGCCATCAATGATAAGAGTGTAACTCCCAAAGTTTAAAGAGAGCCATCAATGATACCCTTCCAAATGCTTCCATAACCACCCAAGCTTTGAATCAAACAATCAATGAAGTATTGGATTTATTAAACTTTTATTAATTTAATTAAGAAAACCCTAATCCATCAACTACGTCACCATTCACACCCCATAGGCCATTAAGCCCAAACAACTTTCTAGCCCAATATTAAGCTACCCATAACCTTTTGGGCCTTCATTATCCATACACGGATCATTAATGATCCGTGTATGGATAATGAAGGCCCAAAAGGTTATGGGTAGCTTAATATTGGGCTAGAAAGATTGTTTGGGCTTAATGGCCTATGGGGTGTGCATGGTGACCTAGTTGATAATTAGGGTTTTCTTAATTAAATTAATAAAACTTTAATAAATCCAAGACTTCATTGATTGTTTGATTCAATGCTTGGATGGTTATGGAAACATTTGGAAGGGTATGATTGATGGCTCTCTTTAAACTTTGGGAGTTACACTCTTATCATTGATGGCTCTCTTTAAACTTTGGGAGTTACACTCTTATCATTGATGGCTTTCTTTAATCCTTAGGAGTTACACTCTCTACATCTTCTCATAACCAATTACTAGCAATTGAAGACTAATTGAAGACATGGACGTTTTTTTTGTTATTCTTAAGTGTGGTAGATGTTTTTTTGTGTTATTTCAAGAGTTTCCTTAATTTTCATTTACTAGTTTTAATGAGTAGTTGGTTGGTTGGCTTGTAGCGACCAACTTTGTAATAAAGGCTTCATATAAAGCCAAGTTTATGCATGTAAATGAAATAGACGAATTTTAATCAAAGAACCCTTTTGTTCACTTTGAATTATTGTCATAGTTCACAAATTATCATCTTTTGGACGTGATCCTTGAGTTGATCGAATTCAAGCTAATAGGTCTTAGTTTGTCTTCAGATTTACAAGCTATAGGTCTAGTTTGTTTATCAAATCTATCATTTTATTGTTTTTGTCTCAAACAATATTCCATCTCAATACATAACAGCCCATACACGTATCATAAGTGGTATCAGAGCCTAGTTCTGATTGGGTGTTGTTGAGTTCTTGTTCCAAAAAAAAATCTTATAAGTTTGTTTGATTTCGGTTCCTATTCGAAAGTTTTTGTCCAAAAATGTTGCGCAGGTTATATGATGAAGAAGAAATAGAGGAAGAGAAAATTGAAGAAGAAGATGAGGAAGAAGAGTGTTGATACTAATTCCTCGTCATCCTCACAAGAAGATGAAACAACTACTGATGACTCAGAATAGCCTTAAACAGACTCCGGCTTTTAAGACGGGTGAGGTTAACCAATTTTGTGCAAACCTCCAGAAAAATAATGATTCTCTCATGAATCTCACTAATCCAAACTCTATTTATGTTTCTGCCTTCCTTAACTTCAAAGGATATAAGAAATTTAGGGTACACTGTTTTGTAGACACAGGTACATCCTTATGTCTTGCAAGCAAGTTCATCATTCCTGACGAACTATGGGAAAATGCTCCCAAAGAAATTGTCGCTACTATTGCAAATGGTGACACTATAAAAATTAATAAAGTTTGCAGAAACATTAATCTCGAACTTTCAGGAGAATATTTCAACGTTCCCACTATTTATCAACAAGACTCAGGAATTGATGTTGTAATTGGCAACAACTTCTGCCAAGTCTATGGACCATTTATACAATGGATAGATAGATTTGCCTTTCATCTTAACAACGATATGGTAATTGTAAAAAAGATTACTGAAGCCTTTAGTAAAGGAAAACCAAGTTTTCTTGAAACCCAGAAAAAGGGTTCTAAAGAAAAACAAATTCCGGGTACCAATATAACCCAAGAAGGAATTATTGGAGAAAGGATTATTTCTGCCCAAACCACCTTTTTCAAACAGATAGAAGATCTTCTTGAAAAAATTTGTTCTGAAAATCCTATTGATCCAGAAAAAACCAAAGGATGGATGAAGGCTTCAATCAAGCTCATTAATTCTAAAACAATTATCAGAGAAAAACCTATGGTTTACTCTCCACAAGATAGAGAAGAATTCTCCAAACAAATCAAAGAACTACTTGATATAAGATTAATCAAAGAATCAAAATCTCCTCATATGTCCCCTGCTTTTCTTGTTAACAAAGATGCTGAGAAAAGAAGAGGAAAGAAACGCATTGTTGTCAACTACAAGGCAATCAATGATGCAACCATTGGAGATTCCCATAATCTCCCTAATATGCATGAACTCTTAACCCTGTTACGGGGAAAAATATTTATTCAAGTTTTGACTGCAAATCTGGTTTCTGGCAGGTCCTACTTGATGAAGAATCACAGCTACTCACTGCTTTTACATGTCCTGATGGACTCTTTCAATGGAAGGTACTACCATTTGGGCTTAAACAAGCTCCTAGTATTTTTCAAAGACACATGCAGAACGCCCTGCGAGGTCTTGAAAGTTTCTGTACTGTATACGTTGATGATATCATGGTCTTCAGCAAAAACGAACAAGAACACTATGTTCATGTTACCCAGGTTCTCAGAACCATTTTAAAATACGGAATAATCCTTTCAAAAAAGAAAACTCATCTTTTCAAAACAAAAATTAATTTTTTGGGTTTAGAAATAAATGAAGGCACTCATTGTCCCCAAAAACATATTCTTGAACATTTACATGATTTTCCAAATGTTTTAGAAGATAAAAAACAACTGCAAAGATTTCTTGGTGTTTTAACTTATGCTGAAACATATATTGAAAAACTTGCAGCCATGAGAAAGCCCTTACAGGCAAAATTAAAAAAAGATGGCATTTGGAATTGGTCAAATACCGATACAAATTACATCAAAAAGATAAAGAAAATTTTAATCAATTTTCCAAAACTTTATCTTCCGAATATTGAAGACAGTTTAATTATTGAAACTGATGCTTCTGATGATTTTTGGGGAGGAGTTTTAAAAGCCAAAAATTCCAAAAACGAAGAACAAATTTGCAGATACACCTCTGGCAGTTTCAAAACAGCCGAGATAAACTATCATAGCAATGAAAAAGAATTACTTGCTGTAAAAAGAGTTATTACAAAATTCTCTGTATATTTAACACCGGTAAAATTCCTGGTCCGTACAGATAATAAAAATTTTACTTATTTTCTCCAAACTAAGATCGCAGGAGACAACAAATTAGGCCGACTAATACGTTGGCAAGAGTGGTTCTCTCGATATACTTTTACTGTAGAATATCTTGCAGGAGATAAAAATGTGCAGGCAGACTGTCTCACCCGTGACTTCAGGTATGTCTTACATCATCCATGATCTCACTTGCTCCTCTCGAGCCCTATAAAAGGATATGATCCCCACGACATATTCCTTACAAACTTCACTCACAAAAAGAGAGGGGAAGGATAAAGAGTAAATTTACAAAATGGAAGACCTCAAATCCCTGAGGATGAAGAAACAAATGCTCCTCATAGAGCTATCAGCAATCGAACAAAAAATCAACTTGTATGAACAAGTAACAACGGTCACCGATGTACCGGAAAGCGAAAGCTTAAAAACAAAGGCTATTCCAGTGCAAACGGCATCTGGTAAAGAAACAACAAATCCGTTGAAAGCTGATGCTTTGCTTAAAAGCATAATAAAGGAGACAGCTACTCCTCTTCCAGAAGGAAAAACTAGCTTGTTGGTTAATTCCAACCCTTGTACTGAAGGAATCAGTAAAATGACAATTTTGTCACCCACTAACGAATCTGTGCAGGAGCTTAAACCAGATTACAAAAAGGCTCTTAACAAAGAAGCTGAAAGATTCTATGTAATCTACAAAGGGCCACACGCCGGAATACATACAGACTGGGGAATTACAGAGACCTTCTGCAAGGTTGATAAAGTAACATGCAAAAAGTTCAGAAATGAAACAAGTGCACGACTTAGTTTTGCCACCTTCAATGACGAAGCCAATCAAACCAAAAAACCTCTTCTAAAGCCGAAAGTCCGGGAGATCAAAAAAGAACACAGAGACCAAAGATTTGACATCCCAAATGACGTCGAATATGAAGCCAACAACCCTGCAATCTCCTTTAAAGATTTCAGAATAATCTGGAGTAAAGCTAGAGCGGCATGCCCAGAAGATCTTATCCATGAGAGATTTTTCACTACAGATAAGAAAACCAAAAGTCTGTACAACTTCCTTGAAGGAGCAGATCCAAGATTAATCCAACAAGCCTTTTCAGCAGGATTAATAGATAACATCTATCCAAGCTGCAATTTGCAAGAACTAA
The DNA here is from genome assembly GCF_052849685.1 of Lactuca virosa. Classification (NCBI taxonomy): domain Eukaryota; kingdom Viridiplantae; phylum Streptophyta; class Magnoliopsida; order Asterales; family Asteraceae; genus Lactuca; species Lactuca virosa. Next base: position 303,182,998 of record NC_136428.1, on the reverse strand, counting down.
AGTTCTTCCCATCCAGCATGATAGAAACCATTAAGAACTTCCGAAAGAAAGTTCTCAAAGCAAGAGATGATCCAATTTATATCAGAGTCATCTCCTCTCTTCCAGATTGGATTCAAGGAGCAACACTTGCCCCTTATCACTATCTAGAAATTGGCTTAGCAAAAGCCAAAAAAGACATCGAACAATCTCGACCAACGGAAGACAAAGACCTCCCGTTCGAAGAAATCCTTCATCAAAATTGTATCAACGGCCTTAGAAGAATTTCTGAAAAGATCATTGAGATAATCTCAGGATCAAAGAAAAAAGTTAATTATACAAATTCACACTGTATAATCACCAGCTGGAGCTATGGCAACAGCAGCAACGAAGACCTTGAACGAGCATCCAAATTCGGAGAACAGTTCATGAACAACAACTTTGATGCATCTACCACTACAAGACAAATTTTCTGTAAGCATGCAGAGCAGTTGTTTGAAGACCATCATTGCAACTACTGCAATTGCAGTGATTCCACGACAAAGGAGGGTCCCTTCTCTGAAGATGACAAATCTTCATCATCTTCAAGAAAGATGCTTCACGCGTCAAATGGCCCCCGCCACTCAAGAAAATAATGCCTCCTACATTATTAGAAGCTTTCCAGCTGTCCACAATAATGTAATCGTTAGTGGATAGAAACGTCATGCCTGACATAATAGGCAATTATCAGACCCTCTCAATAGATCTATAAATTGAGAGTTATGTTTTCATTTTTAAGGCATCGCAATAACGAGTGCAACAAAAACACTCTCCATCTTGTAAATTTTCAGTTCAATGTCTTGTGAGTAAAATCTCCCTTAGAAGGGAGAGATGTAAAATATTGTAGGAGTACTCCCATTTCGGGAGCTCTTTTATCAATAAATCTATGTTTTGTTATACTTGAGTGTTCTTACAAATTAGAGTCATGAAACCTGTAAGTGACAGAGTGTCAGGACGACGATGGTCAACAGTACCACAGGCATGAGGCCAACAGGGAAAGCAACCACACAGACCAATGAATGACACAGGCTGGCTTGAATAGTTTCTATCTATGTAAGTAATACTCCTACTCCAAAACACTTATTGATTAATGAGTTTTCTCTTTACAATTTTTTGCATCTATTTCCTTCTAAACATTAAAAATATACAAGAAAAATTCCGTACACCCAAATTGGTACGACACCGATGGGGAAGGGGAGTTTTGTGAAAGAATAAATTTCTTGGTTGAAGAGAAACTTGTTGATGAAATTGAAGAAGAAGCTAATTTCGTGATCGGAGATGAAATTGTTGAAGCATTTGTGGAAGAAATCAATTTTGTTGATATGCACAACATTCTTGAAGAAATGGTGATTTTTGTTGAGCATCAAAAATCATTCCAAGAGCCCACAACCTCGAGGACCAATGAATATAAGTGCCACAAAAATTCAGCTTCTCGTATCTTTTATGAACATAATTCCTTTTCTAAAGATCTTAAAGAAATCCAAATTGGAAGCTTCATTGATCAAGAAGGTTTATTCGTTTTTCATCTTCATTTTTGTTTCAAAGTGTGGGAGATTTTTAAACTTTGGAGGCCATGGAATGCTTATATTTTGCATTTTGAAGGCCTTGGTGACAGGAGGAGGTATGGTGAGAGGTTGGATTTTACTAATTATGATCTTACTAATGATGTTTTTATTTTGTCTTTGTTCATTGATCAAAAGGGGAAAAAAATGTGCGTATTACTTTTGATAAAAAGTTTTGTGCAATTAGAGATGGAGACTTTTCATTCGTGGCTCAAAAACAGCAACACCGATTATTTTTGGATGATGGCAGAATTTTGTACCCTCCAAAAGACAATATGATGATTTCCAAAAAAATATGTGTTCATGGTGGTAGCAATCAATCACAAAAAGAGGCATTGTGTGGCAATTATTATTCCAAGTTTTCATGGTGTCCACAAATAAAAAATATTTTTATTAATTTTTCATTCATTGTTCAAAAACACCAAGAACAATGGTGTGAAGTGTGTGGCGAAAGAAAGAAGGATGATATCCATCTTTTTACAAACCATCTTTCTAAGAGCAAAGAAGAAGGAATTAATAAATATGAAGATCCAAGTCCCAAGTATTTATGTGGGAGGGAGCTTGTGAGGTTCGGACTCATATTCTTTTGGTGTGCCTTTAATTGGGAAGCCATGATATTCGGGCGTGCTGCTCATCAACTTACAAATAAAAACCATGATCCATTCTTTAAAATGACTACAATTAACCATTTAAGTTATTTCAAGGTTAATTTGCAGGGTCGAGTTTATGGGAATATACGGAAGTGGTTTTTCATCCACAAATGGAAGATACGGTTAGGATTGAATTTTGCGAGTTTTTGAAGAAGAACATGTGTATGTGGAGAAAAGACCAAGTTGGAGTAAAGAAAAGGTCACATTCTGTAATGAATATTTGTTTTCAAGACCTACTGTCATGGAAGTTTCATATGGGAGAACAACATAATCTGGTCCGTACTGAATTGAGGACAATTCCTTTCGAAGAAGGAGGGTATGATCCGTGTATGGATAATGAAGGCCCAAAAGGTTATGGGTAGCTTAATATTAGGCTAGAAAGATTGTTTGGGCTTAATGGCCTATGGGGTGTGCATTGTGACCTAGTTGATAATTAGGGTTTTCTTAATTAAATTAATAAAACTTTAATAAATCCAAGACTTCATTGATTGTTTGATTCAATGCTTGGATGGTTATGGAAACATTTGGAAGGGTATGATTGATGGCTCTCTTTAAACTTTGGGAGTTACACTCTTATCATTGATGGCTCTCTTTAAACTTTGGGAGTTACACTCTTATCATTGATGGCTTTCTTTAATCCTTAGGAGTTACACTCTCTACATCTTCTCATAACCAATTATTAGCAATTGAAGACTAATTGAAGACATGGACGTTTTTTTTGTTATTCTTAAGTGTGGTAGATGTTTTTTTGTGTTATTTCAAGAGTTTCCTTAATTTTCATTTACTAGTTTTAATGAGTAGTTGGTTGGTTGGCTTGTAGCGACCAACTTTGTAATAAAGGCTTCATATAAAGCCAAGTTTATGCATGGAAATGAAATAGATGAATTTTAATCAAAGAACCCTTTTGTTCACTTTGAATTATTGTCATAGTTCACAAATTATCATCTTTTGGACGTGATCCTTGAGTTGATCGAATTCAAGCTAATAGGTCTTAGTTTGTCTTCAGATTTACAAGCTATAGGTCTAGTTTGTTTATCAAATCTATCATTTTATTGTTTTTGTCTCAAACAATATTCCATCTCAATACATAACAGCCCATACACGTATCAACAAATGCAAGAGTTACCCAGCCAGCTCAATGAACTACTCGACAAGGGATTCATCAGACCGAGTTCCTCACCTTGGGGAGCCCCGATCCTATTCGTGAAAAAGAAGGATGGATCCTTTCGGATGTGCATAGATTATCGTGAACTGAACAAGCTTACCATCAAAAACCGTTACCCTCTTCCCCGAATCGACGACCTCTTCGATCAACTCCAAGGAGCAGGTGATTTCTCCAAGATAGACCTGAGATTAGGGTATCATCAGTTGCGAGTTCATGAAGGTGATGTTCCTAAGACAACATTTCGGACTCGATATGGTCACTATGAGTTTGTAGTGATGCCCTTTGGTCTAACCAACGCACTCGCGGTATTCATGGACCTGATGAATCGGGTGTACCGCTCCTTCCTAGACAAGTTCATGATAGTATTCATTGATGATATACTTGTCTACTCTCGGAGTGAGGATGATCACAGACAACACTTGAGGCTAGTGCTGGAAACCCTAAGGGCGGAGAAACTGTATGCAAAATTATCTAAGTGAGAATTCTGGATCAGAAAGGTAACTTTCCTTGGTCACGTGGTTAGCAAGGAAGGCATAGACGTGGACCCTTCCAAAATCAAGGCGATTGAGAATTGGTCAGCACCGAAGACACCCACATAAATCCGTCAATTCTTGGGTCTCGCTGGCTACTATCGCGGGTTTACCCAGAATTTCTCCAGGATTGCTAAGCCTTTAACCACCCTGACTCAGAAAGGTGTACCCTTTAGTTGGGGAGAAAAGCAAGACATTGTGTTCCAAACATTGAAGCAGGCTCTATGCCGCGCACCTATCTTGTCTCTTCCAGAAGGGACGGAGGACTTTGTTGTCTACTGTGATGCATCCAATCAGGGTCTAGGCTGTGTGCTCATGCAGCGAGGAAAGGTCATTGCATATGCCTCGAGACAACTGAAAGCACACGAAGTCAATTATACAACTCACGATTTAGATTTGGGAGCAATGTTCTTTGCGTTAAAGATTTGGAGACATTATCTCTACGAAACCAAGTGTACTGTCTTCACCGACCATAAGAGCCTACAACATATCTTCGATTAGAAAGAGTTGAACATGAGGCAACTGCGATGGGTAGAGCTACTCAGTGATTATGAGTGCGAAATATACTATCATCCCGACAAGGCCAATGTGGTAGCGGATGCCCTCAGTCGGAAAGAGTATTCAGGTCGTAGAGTGAAGGCACTGACAATGACCATCCATTCCCATATATCCACTTAAATCAGAGAGGCTCAGCTGGAAGCCTTAAAACCAGAGAACATGTCGGATGAAGCCTTGAGGGGAATGGAAAAGAACCTAGAGATCAAGGGAGACGAAGTTTACTATTTTATGAACCGAATCTGGACCCCAAAGTTCGGCGGTTACAGAGAGGTTGTTATGAGCGAAGCTCACAGAACTAGATACTCCGTTCACCCAGGGTCGGATAAAATGTATCTGGATCTCAAAAAGTTGTATTGGTGGCCAAACATGAAAGCAGAGATTGCTACCTTCGTGGGCAAGTGCCTGACTTGCGCCAAGGTGAAGGTGGAATATCAAAAGCCCTCAGGTCTACTTCATCAGCCAGACATACCTGAGTGGAAGTGGGAAAGGATTACGATTGATTTCATCACTAAATTGCCCGAGTCTCCGTATGGGTACGATACCATATCTGTAATTGTCGACCGATTGACTAAATCCACCCACTTCCTGCCAATCAAAGAAACATTCAAGATGGAGAGACTAACACGAATCTACATCCAAGAGATAGTTCGTCTGCATGGTGTGCCTGTGCCCATTATCTCCGATCGGGATAGCAGATTCACCTCGAGATTTTGGCAATCACTGCAAAAGGCTCTTGGAACCAAGCTGGATATGAGCACCGGATACCATCCTCAGACCGACGGACAGAGTGAGAGGACCATTCAAACCCTAGAAGACATGCTGAGAGCGTGCGTTATCGACATTGGTAAGTCGTGAGATACCCATTTACCATTAGTTGAGTTCTCTTACAACAACATCTATCACACTAGCATCAAGGTTGCACCATTTGAAGCCCTCTATGGCCGTAAGTGCAGATCCCCTCTATGCTGGGCTAAGGTGGGTGACACGTAGTTGGCTAGAGGTCAAGTCCCAGATAGCTCTCTCACTGGCCCATAAATCATCCGTGAAACCATAGAAAATATCGTGCAAATCCGAGAACGACTAAAAGCTTCAAGAGATAGACAAAAGAGTTACACCGATAAGAGAAGAAAATCTTTGGAGTTCCAGGTTGGTGACCGTGTTCTATTGAAGGTCTCACCCTGGAAAGGCATGATACGCTTTGGAAAGCGTGGAAAGCTGAATCCGAGATACATAGGACCATTCGAGATCCTCGCTAGGATCGGTCCCGTAGCATACAAACTTCGTTTACCCCAAGAACTTAGCAACATTCATCATGTATTTCACGTATCGAACCTTAAAAAGTGCCTATCCGACGAAACCCTTGTGATCCCTCTTGATGAGATCGAGATCAACGAGAACCTTAATTTCGTGGAAGAACCAGTCGAAATCATGGATCGGGAAGTCAAACGAACAAAGCAAAGTCGCATACCAATAGTGAAGGTCTGCTGGAATGCCAAGCGGGACCTGAATTCACTTGGGAACGTGAAGATCAAATAAAATAGAAATACCCACATTTTTTCCGGATCCATGATTGTATTCTATGTTTGAATTTCGGGACGAAATTCCCTCTATCGGGGGGATGATGTAACAACCCGAACCTTTTTCCGTTAACGTTAGCTCGATTTCGTTAAATAAATTTCGAATTTTTATTTAGTTCCGTCAAATTCCTATGGTTTGGAAAATCATTTAAGTTATATAATTGAATTTTCTTTTATGATTCGGAACCAAAATCGCGCGAAAACCCGAGTTACTTCGAAAATGAACGAAAATCGGCCTGACTGGTGTTCACGGCCGTGAAACCGATCACCGCCGTAAACTTGTTCACGGTTGGTGGACCCCACAACTGACCATACACCTGACCTATAAATATGTGCTCCTACCCCTCATTTACACTTTTCTGGCCGAAAACTCTCCCATTCTCTCTCTAATCTCTCAACCGTAAACACCAAAATACCCTCTTTTCTTTCGAAAATCACCAAGAATAACCTTTGGGTGTTGTTTTGGAGCATCAAAACATCCGTTTTTCATCAAATCGAGCGTTGTTGTTCTTGGGTTCACGACCGTGAACCCTTCAAATCTTCATATTCACCAAGATCGGTCTGTGAACCCTTCAAACCTTCAAAGGCTGTAAACCCTTCAAGGGCAGTAAACTGTTCACGGCCGAGAACAGTTCGCGGCCGAGAATAGTTCACGGCCGTAAACCTTCTCAAGTCGTGAACTTGGCTGAAAACTCGCTTTTCCGATTCAATCGAGTCCCAGTAACATTCCTAAACCAAAAGCAAGTGCCTTTCCAACACTATTATTAATGGTTTCGCTAATAGACTGCATATATGTATCTAATTGTTATTAGGATCCCGTTAAGTGCCGTGTACATCAACCTGAGGGACTTCATTTTCAGTTTCGTTGTCTGACACTTTCACATAACTAACGGTGAGTTCATACCCCTATGCTTTTATATTTTTTATGTTTTTAGGGGGAGGGGGGGGGGGAATACAAGCCAAACACAAATGATCTTGTGAAATTATACAAAAGGATTTCAACACGCATAAAACTCATGAAATTGATACAACCATACGGTTTCCACATTTTTATAAAATATTTAGATATTTTATCCCTTTTGTAACATGCTGAGCATAAGGGACGTTTTCAACTTTCAACTATAATTGCATAGTTTTCAGAACAAAACATGAACCGAGTACTTAATACACCGGCAAACTGTAATAGGTATAGTTTGGGATTTCAATATCAAATTCATAGCTTCAGAGTTTATACATTAACAAACATATAAACAATGACAGACTTAGTTTATGATATTGTCACACCCCCAAACCGGAACGACAGAAATGTTCGGGGGCGGAGGACGTCATGTTTAGTATCACAAGACATGCATCATAGTAATCAAAGTAACAAACAACCATTTCATTAGAATGAAAGTGTTTACAAATTATGTGATTCACATAAGATATACTCCAAAAGTAAATAACAAAACAAAACATGAAGCTACTATGCTCCATCTTCTGAATCCCAGTGCGCGTACCTGTCTACTGGTTTCCTGAGAATACAAGTTATTTTGAAAGCGTAGATTTGCATTTAAGCTGGTGAGTTCATAAGTATTTTAGTGATGTAATATAAGTTGTAAGTTCTTTTAGAAAAGTTTGCATGTTCCGCCAGAAAATCCTATATCTTCTGATATGATGAAAGATAAGTAAAAATGACTCTAGAATCCCTTCTATGAGTACTAAATGGATACAAATTATAAAACCCAGAGTAAACAAACAAATCGATTGTGTGTATCTGCCCTAAGCCCACAACCAAACAAGGAACAGGAAATGAGGCGGAAGTCACACATCCCATTGTTTGTTAGATCTTCGTTGTATATAACCCTAGCGTATTCACTTAGTACTCATGGAGTTAATTGTAATAGTTCCTTTATATTTGATTAAAACATTCTTTAATAAAAACCCTTATTTCCTTTAGTAAAAATGGTAACCACAATAGTTCCTTCTATAATCACTTAGTTTACACTAGCTATATAATCTAATATCGAACGGATAGTTAGTTGTGTGAATCTGCCCTAAGCCCACAACCAAACAAGGAACATGAAGTAAGGCGTAAAACACACATCCAACTACCTATCGGGTATTAATTATATATAACCCTGATGTGTAAATTAAGGTATTATAGAATTAACCACTAAAGGTCCTTTATGTTATACTGGTTTAATAAAATGGATTAAACCCTTTTACGGATAAGTTTCTAGTTTTGTCTACCAAATGTTCTATTTGAAAAGTATGTTTTGTACTAGAAAACGGTGTATTGAATTTGTATACTATGACCTGACCCATACCTGGTACTCCTAATGATTACTTGGTGTATACGGAATATATATAGCTAAGATCGAATAGATAGTAGGCTGGGTGAATCTGCTGTAAGCCCACAAACAAACAAGGAACATGAAATGAAGCGGAAAGCACACGTCCTACTACCTGTCGGATCCGATTAATATATATCCCTGATGTATCTACCGAGGAATCATAAAGTGAGCATTATAGGCCCCCTTCTAACTAAATGTTCATGTTACTAGTAAGTTATGTATCGTTGTTCTATTGTTTGGACGATTACTATAAGTAATGAAATCCTACTCTCTTAACGCCTCAGTCTATACTCGTGTGAGTTTTGTATATATTTACATGTTTTATTTATTAATGTCCGGTACCTTGTAGATGTACCCTTTATAAATAAATCCGGTACTTTGTAGATGTACCCCATATATAACTCTGGTACTTTGTAGATGTACCCCATATATATAAATCATGGCATTTTGTAGATGCACCATATACCTTTTTTATTATCATCTTTTCTTTAGAACAATGAGTTAATGATACATACCCTTCCTAGGTTACTGGGAATTTATAGTATAAGTATGTAAATCATAATTTGTTCTTCGGTTATTGTTATAGTATGTACCTCCCTGTACTAGTTATAGTATGTTCCTCCCTGTACTAGTTATAGTATGTTCCTCCCTGTACTAGTTATAGTATGTTCCTCCCTGTACTAGCTATAGTATGAACTGAACCCCTAAACTATATCTATTATAGTTTACTAGTATGTTTACTTGAACTGTACTGACTTTGAAGAAAAGACTCATTTATCTACTGAGTTATGATTGTACTTTAAAAACGGAGTTTAATAAACAATAAAGTAACATAACTTTAAAAGAGTTTTTGAAATGATTTGATCACTTATAAATACATAAGCAATCCTTTAAAATGATGTTTATCTGAAAACATTTACACAATTATCATTGTGTTCAACTTGTATTCCCGCCCCCCTTAAAAGCATTTAAAACATTTAAAAGATTGATTATAGGGGTATGAACTCACCTTATGTTGGTGATTCAATCGAATATGCATGTAGGGATGAAAAGTTCCACGGATGAATTCCCGAGACACAAACGAGTCCTAAATGCCATATAATGGCATATATAGGCATGTAATTAGTGTTTAAAACAACTAACATGCAAGGAAACTACCTTAGGGACTAGGAAACACTTTAAATGAAGTGTTAGAATCACATGTGATTGATCAAAGGGTGCTTATGGCCAAAGGGAAGTGTTCATGGCCCAAATGGATGAAGGGTTCACGGCTCATTGGAGTTTACGGCCCAATATGGATTAATGGTTCACGACCCATTGGAGTTCACGACCCAACATGATGAGTTCATGAAGGGTTCACGGCCGTGAAAACCTCAAACTCATGAAGATGGTGATGAATTTATGAAGAATCAAGGCTAGGATCTAGTAGTCTTTCAAGTATAACAAGGTACATGATGAAACACTTACGATTTTGGGATCCCTTTGGAGTTCACGGCCACCAAGAAGTGTATGTTCTTGGTGTTCTTGGTGAAAGATGATGATCTTGAAGATCTAGACAAAAGTGGTGCATTCATGGATGAATTCATAGGGTTGTACTAGATCAATAAGGATATCAAAGAACAAATGGAATAATCACTTACGATTTGGACGAGAAATGGAGTAATTTTTTATGATACTTGAGAGAGTTTGCGGCCAAGGGGGAAAGAAATGAAGAAAAGTGAAGTGATCTTATGCATATAGGGGAAGAGATCACAGCCAGAAGAGAGTTCACGGCCGTGAACTAGGTTTGCAGCCGTGAACCTCAAGTGTTTGGTTCTCTGGTTCGGGTGCAACCTTCTAATCTCGAGCTAATACTTCATAACACTCAATACTCAAGTGTATTAGGCTTAGAACTCACCAGAATGACCCTTAACAAGGCTAAAAGGCAACAGAAACAAGGCTGACCTTTGATTGGATTGATTGGCTTTACCGGATAAACATTTTCGGGTTGTCACAGATATACATTACTATCTTTCGGATAATAAGAGTACGTTACTAAATAATTATTTAAGTATAATTATTTATACTCTACAACGAATACATTCAAATTTAAGTACATGAGAACATAACACTACACGTAAACTAGTTAATACAGGGTTGTGAGACATTACTTCAATTGTACCCTTCGGGGTACAGGATAAATCCTATCCTTAGTGTAACCAGAGTCTCCTGGAGGGAGAGTGTGAGATTTGTGAATAGATCTATTCGGGACTGACAATCCCACACCTAAACTGCTAGCTATAGTTAGGCAGGCATGCCTGGGGTGACAAATATCATACCGTCCGACGCCTGAGGAACGTCGTAGAGGTCATCAGTCAAATCAAGCATGGTTATACGACTCACAATACTATAAACTAACCTTTTGTTTACGGGATTTCATTCTTCATTAGTTTTATTTTAATTAATAGAAGTACTATACATTAGACTGGAGGATTCCAGGGGACAAAATACATGGTTTTATTTTAGGTAATAAAACTACTATACATACTGGTGGTAACTAGGGTTTTCCAACAGAACATTTTATACATACTGGTGATAGCCAGCGTTTTCATACAAAAAGGGGGTTTTACATTCAAAACGATATTATATAATTCATCAGGAGGTAATCAGACTCTCGAACTAATACTTTATGGAACGTTGTAGCAAACTCATATGTTAGAAAATATTGGATTTTCTTGGAAGCATACAAACTTTTTCACTGATTCATTAACAAGTTTTCGTTACAAAAACATGCTTATGAACTCACCAGCTTAATGCTGATACTCTTTCAAAACCGCTTGTATTCTCAGAAAATCAGTAGACAGGTACTCCCGCAGATTTTGTGAAGACGGAGCGTATAGAAAGCCATGTCTTTATATTTTTGCTGCTTTTGATGTATATAAATATGAATCAAACATATGTAAATACCTTTTATATACTCAATGTAATGATTGTGTTTACTTTGATTACTATGATACAATTGTTGTGATACTACACATGACGTCCTCCACCCCCGAACGTTTCCGCCGTTTTGGTTTGGGGGTGTGACAGTATCAGTGCATTAGTTTAAGCGAACTAGGAATTGGTAGAATTTCTAGACTTAAACTTAGAGGTTAAGTAATGATGGTGAGGTGTGTGTCTAGGATAGTTTAGGTTGTATACCTAAATAGAGACAAGCACTAGGATATATATTTTAGGGTATAGACCTTAAATTATATTAAGTGCTAAATTAGAAACTAATATATATATATATATATATATATATATATATATATATATATATATATATATATATATATATATATATATATATATATATATATATATATATATATATATAGCATCACGTAGGTTAAATACCTTATTTGCTATATTAAGCACTAATGTACTTTAGAAATGCCTTATATGAGCTAAATGATATGTAGAGCATGCCTTAGGTTTTTACCTGGATTGCTAAGTACTGGAAAAGTTAACGTCTGTTGTCGACCTAGTATTAGGAAATTTTACGTGCTCATATTTCTAAACATTTAATTATGGTATTAGAACTGGCATATAACTTTTCGAAGTAATAAGGAGGATTTCGTGTCTAAAAGTTCTCTACATATATTCTCGTCTTGGTATGCTAAATGCCTGCTTGGGTATATAGAACGTCATGACAATCACAAGGAGCAGTAGAGTCGTCAATAACGAAGGAGGTCCAGCACCTCAGAACGCTAGAGCATCTGTTGTTCAAATCCCGATGAATGAAGCTCGGGTAATGATGCAAGAAATGCTCGATTAGCAACGACATGAGTTTAGGGAGCTTAGGAAGTAGCTAATGCTAGAGGAAGAGCACCAGTAGTAATGGAACAAGTTAACAATGGACCAATTCCTTCGCATGCCACATCGGTCCAGGAAGGAAATAATGATGAATCAGAATGTTATCAAGGACCGAAGTAATTAGAGGTCCACAGAAATGATGAACCCAGAGGCTACTGCAAGTATAAGGATTTATGATCTGCAAGCCATCATCATTTAATGGGAAGGAAGATCATGTATGAGTCATGGATTGGATATCGGAGATGGAGTCGGCCTTCATAACATGTGCATGACAGGCAAGCTACAAACCACCTATGTTCTGAAGAAGTTCAAGGGCATAACAGTTCGTTGGTGGAACACATTAGGGAAGATTATGAGCCCCAAAAAGCCACTACAACTGACATGGGATGAATTCTTGACCCATTTCAAGAGGAAGTTCTGTTCAGATGAGAAATTGTAACATCCCAAAAATTTCAACAAATTTAAAGTTTTCCAAACAACCCATTTACTAACAAAAGTGTTTACAAAAACATTGTCTCCAAAAGATGAATTAAAACCAGAGTTTCCCAAGATCCGGTATGTTGTAAAACCAAGGATGTGTACGGTCATGCCTTCGCCTTGCCACAGAACATCAGAAGAACCTAAAACCATAAACAAAACTGTAAGCACAACGCTTAGTGATTTCCCCCATAATACCACCACACAAACAGATAACATATACAACAAGCATGCTCAAATACTGTCACGCCCCAAAACCGGAACTGAGGAAACGTTCGGGGGTGGAGGACGTCATGTTTAGTATCACAAGACATGCATCATAGTAAGCAAAGTAATGAACAACCATATCATTAGAAAGAAAGTGTTTACAAAGTGTGTGTTCACAAAACATAGAATACATAAGCAAATAACAAAACAAGACTTGAAGCTATTATGCTCCATCTTCTGAATTCCCAGCGCGAGTACCTGTCTACTAGGCTCCTGAGAATACAAGTTATTTGAAAGAGTTGATCAGTAATTAAGCTGGTGAGTTCATAAGATTTTAGTGATGTAAGTAAGTTGTAGGAAAGTTTGTAGAAAGTTGTAGTAAGTTGTAGTAAGTTCTTGTTTAGAAAAGTTTGCATGTTCCTCCAGAAAATCCTATATTTCCTACTTTGATGAAAGATAAGTAAAAATGACTCTACAGTCCTTTCTATGAGTATTAAATGGATACAAGTTATATAAAACTCAGAGTAAACAAACAATTAGTTGTGTGTATCTGCCCTAAGCCCACAACCAAACAAGGAACAGGAAAGGAGGCGGAAGGCACACATCCCATTGTTTGTTAGATCATCGTTGTATATAACCCTTGCGTATTCACTCGGTACTCACGAAGTTAACTGTAATAGTTCCTTTATATTTGTTGAAAAGATCCTTTAAGAAAACCCTTATTTCTTATAATAAAATGATAACCACAGTCGTTCCTTCTATAATCACTTAGTTTATACTAGTTATATATAATCTAATATCGAACAGATAGTTAATTGTGTGAATCTTCCCTAAACCCACAACCAAACAAGGAACAGGGAATGAGGCGGAAAGCACACATCCAACTACCTATCGGATATTAAGTATATATAACCCTGGTGCATAAACTAAGGTATTATAGAATGAACCACCTAAGGTCCTTTAAGTTTTACTGGTTTAATAAAATGGATTAAACCCTTTATTGGTTAAGTTTCTAGTTTTGTATTCCAAAAGTTCTTCATTTGAAAAGTATGTTTTGTACTAGAAAACGGTGCATTAAATTAGTGTCCTATGACCTGACCCATACATGGTACCCCTTATGATTACTTGGTGTACAAGGAACATATATATAGCTAAGCTCGGATAGATAGTAGGCTGGGTGTATCTGCTCTAACCCCACAACCAAACAAGGAACATGAAATGAAGCGGAAAGCACACATCTTACTACCTGTCGGACCCGATTAATATATATCCCTAAATGCATACACTAAGTGTGACAACTCGAAATTTCTATCTTGTACAACCATTCACTTCAATCGAAGTCAGACTTGTTTCTGCTAACTTTTAGCACTGTTTAGAGTCTGTTTGAGTGTTACAAAGCCTAGTACCTTCAAGAGGTAATTATAGGAAGTATACTCTAGAGTGTATTGTGCAACATTTAAGTCTCAAAACTCCAAGAGTTTGGAGTTTATGGCCATAAAATGGAGTTTACGGCTGTAAACTCTAAGGTATAAGAATGACACTTAGTCATTTTTAGTCATTTTTACCATTTTCAAGCCTAGAAGTCATTCTCTCTCAAGTATCATCCGATTTCTCACTAAGATCTTCAACTTTGTAAGTGTTTCTTTCCTTGATTAGTTGATATACTACAATATCTAGTGATTGTACATGATTTCATCCATGAAATCTCTTCATTTTGATAGATCTTCAAGTGTTCTTCATTTAACCAAGAACACCAAGAATACACACTAGTGTTCTTGGACTTTAACACCCTTACAAGCTTCTATATTGTAAGTACTCTTGCCTTAGCTTGTTATATGCTTGAATCACTTAGTTTACACCTAGAAAACATCAAGAAAACAAGATCAAAAGGTGTTTACGGCCAAGGCAATCTCCTTGGGCCGTAAACCCTAATTAAGGGTGCAAATGAACCCTAATCCCTTCCAAAGCCTTGGAACCAAGTCCAGAATACTTCCAAGTAGAGTATAGGACCTTAAACAACAAAAGAATCAAGAACACATGGTGTTTACGGCCAAGGCAATCACCTTGGGCCGTAAACCCTAAAAGGTGGTGCATTTGTGCCACTATTCTTTCCTAAGGCTTAGACTTGATCATAGAACACTTCATGATGACTTATAAGACCTTACATCACAACTTGGTACAAAATACCACGAGTTTACGGCCGTAAACTCATGGGGGTTTACCCCTTGGGCCGTAAACTCATGTGATGCCTCCATGTTGGCCATAAACTCTAATGAGAGGCCATACTTCCCTTAGATGCAACCCTTTGATACTTGTAGCACGTGAATCAAAGTGTTATCCATGTCTTAGGGTGTCTTTACTTGCTTAATTAGTTGTTAATTGACTAATTAGATACATATATGTGTCATTATATGTTAAATAGGATCCGTGTGTGTGCTCAAGTCTTCACTTGATACTTAGCATCCTATACCATTCGTTCATCCAAACCACTCACTAGAGGTGAGTTCATACCCCTTAATCAACCTTTTAAATGATTTTAAATGCTTTATGGGGGGGGGGGAATACAAGTTGAAACATTATAGTTATTATATCAATCACATGTGATTAATAACTCTCAAACATATGGATTTTCTTACTTTTCAAACTGTGTTATCAAACAAACTACTTCAAATCATTTTACAAACTCTTTTACATGTTAAATACTTTTATTAAACTCTTTTAAACTTATATTTTGTCAAATGCATATCTATATAGATATAGTTATATAAGTAGGATTGAAAGGACTTAGGACTGATAGCTCACCTTACCTCCTGTTCCTTGTTTGGTTGTGGACTTAGGGTATCGGTTGTTTGTCCGAAGGCCGTTTGAATCTTAGTTATATATTATGTATATGTATATAGATATAAAGGTTCCTTCATTCAGTTAAATACCTTTGGGTAGCAAGGGTATTCAATCATGTTGATTCCTACAAACAACATTACTAGTAAACTATAATAGGTATAGTTTAGGAAGTTACTAATACTATTACTAGAACAATGAAACATACAAAGAGTCAGTTCATACATGAGTCAATACATACTATTATGAGAAACAGAGAGAACATACATACATACTAGACAGAGAGAACATACAATACAGCTAGTACATACTATACATTATACAAGAGAACATACTATTATGAGAAACTAAGAGAACATACATACATACTAGACAGAGAGAACATACAATACAACTAGTACATACTATACATTATACAAGAGAACTTACTATTATGAGAAACTAAGAGAACATACATACATACTAGACAGAGAGAACATACAATACAACTAGTACATACATTACATATACAAGTATACAATAACATAAATGTGAACCATCGTTCGGGGCATGGCATCACATGTCATGGCTCGATTTGTAGCCAGAATCTCCTAGAGGGAGAGCGTGAATTTGCGTA
The DNA here is from genome assembly GCF_052849685.1 of Lactuca virosa. Lineage (NCBI taxonomy): Eukaryota > Viridiplantae > Streptophyta > Magnoliopsida > Asterales > Asteraceae > Lactuca > Lactuca virosa. Next base: position 303,166,630 of record NC_136428.1, on the reverse strand, counting down.
TAGGTTTATACTGGATTGACTATCCTACACCTTGCTGTTAGCTACAATGGGACTTGCAAGTCTATGGGTGCCAAATGTCATTTCTTCCGACGTCTTTCATCGTCGTGTTATTAGTCGATAGTATGGTGCAACCATTTCACATTTAACCTTAATTAACGGCCGCATTAAGGTAGAAAGTACAGAAGTAGTTACTATAATACAACACTACAGTACTTTATTATTTCCCCATTGCATTCATATTGTGATCTTTTCATATAAAAAGTAATGCAAAACTATATTTTGGTTAATGATAGTCACACTTGGGAAAATATACACTCTTATAAGAAACAAACATACATTTCCTTTGATGCCTTGGTAGAAGGCTACGTTTAGTAGAAAATATAGGATTTTCTAGGAGATACAAACATTTACAAACATATACAAACATTTACAAACAATTACAAACCTTTACAAACTTATACATCAAGTACTTACAAACATTTTCACACAAACAATGACACTAAAATGCTTATGAACTCACCAGCTTTAAAGCTGATCAACTCTTTCAAAATAACTTGTATTCTCAGGTCATCAGTAGATAGGTACCGATGCCAGGTTTTGAGAAGATGGAGCTCGTTCAAGACTCATCTCTTATTTTGATTTACATTTTTGGTGTCTTATAAACTTCACATAACACACTTGTATTAAATTATATTATTAATGCAATGGATGATGTTGTTGCTTGTTTACTACTATGCATTGTTGTGATACTGTACATGACGTCCTCCACCCCCGAACGTTTCCTCCGTTCCGGTTTTGGGGTGTGACAGATTGGTATCAGAGCATTGTTTATAGTGAATCGAGTATATCAACCCATAAAAGATATACAAACTATAAACACAACGGGATTAAAATACTCTAACCAAGAGTTTATACTTTTAAATAATAAAATATTTAACCAAGTATACATACCTGTATTCATACTAAAATCAGTGTCACTAGGACAGAACAAAAGTATTACGATTGTTGAACATCACAAGTAGACTCGGGGATGTATGATCAGTTCTGGGAATGACATAGCCTGATCAACTATGTTGGTCCGAGAAGTGATTAGCATATGCCCGAGAATGGTTGTGAGGTGGCAACAAGTCTAAAAACTTACCAATACTACTACAATGAAAACATTAGAACATAACATAAAATTAAAAGACTATAGGAGTATTTTGTGTTACTATAAATTACTTATGTGCGAACTAAAAAGGTCTTTATCAGTAGGTTAGTAGTTGCTAAGTGGATACGCTAAGGTTATATGTAACTAGGATGTCATAGACTTAGAATCTGTAATCTTTGCTTTACTCCCTGTTCCTTGTTTGGTTGGGGGTTTCGAGTTAGGGTCACTTATTCGAAGGTCTATCCTGTTTTGAGTACATATAACTGGTATGCACTAAACAAGTATTGAAGTAACTGATAAAGATCATCTTATACTTATCTAATTAGTACGTCTATTTAGTTATTTCTTATACCCCTTTTCTCGCGTAGATATCATGGCTGGATTCCATCTCCCCGGAGATCCATACTTCCCAAACAAAGGCAATGCTGGATGGCTTGAAGAAGAGCCAGAAGATGATCATCCAATCCCTTTGGATGATCACCATGCTGAAGGCTTTTCTGATGGTTCTGACTCCGAACCTGAAGTCAACAACCTACCTCCAGTAGCTCCAAACCCGAACCCTCGTCCAGCATTTCAAGGACTCACACCTCTGTGGGCCACAAACTTGAACAGATGGAGTCAGGAACAGGGTCAACCCATGCCCTACAATGGGGACTGAAGTTTTTACAATCTAAGCGAGGGAGGTTCAGATGACCTAGTCCTGCCCATCATGGTCCGTAGGATTGCTCGGAACACCGAGCAAGGTCGAGCAGCCATCGACCGAGTAGTGGAATTTGACGCCAACTCTGGCGTTAATACAGTCCGCATTCGTCAGCTAGAGTCTGCTCATGAAAGAACTCAGAATCAGAATGCAACCCTGCAGAGAGAACTTACTGAAACCCAAGCTGAAGTCAGGGAACTTCAAGCTCGACAGGCAATGTCTGAAAGGCGCATGAGAGACATGGAGCGTCGTCTGTCAGAATCAAGGACTCATTCTAGTGGCTCTCGTCGTAGATAGAGCCTACTCAACTTTCCCTTTTGGATATAACTTAGTTTATGTAAAAACTCTAGTTTAATCTCCTATCTTTGCGAAGACCTTAGATTTGTTAAGTCATGATTTGGTCTTAGTTCTGTCAAAATTTTCCCATCTTGGTTTGATGTAAGACCTACTTCTAGGTCACTTTTCCCGAACTTGTTACATCGGTAATACCAGTATAATTGACAGATATCTAATCTCAAGGAATTTAATATCCAAATGCTATCATCTGTTAGTACTAGATCTACATTCAATCATACTATTCAATTGTGTTGTTGGGCTACGGAGAGTTAGTCCATGAGTCACTCTCATCAATTTCTCTATTCTTACCAGTATCGTTATCTTTGTAAACTTTTAGTTAAAAGATGCCTCCACGCCGATCAACGAGATGCAATCCTCCGGTAACTTCAACACCACCTACTCTTCAAATCGATACGGGAGCTCTAAATGCTGCAGTAGCTGCGGCTGTGGCAACAGCCATGGCTCAATATCATTCTTCCAGTGCCACCGGAGGTGGAACACCTGTTCATTCTACTCACGGTGAAGCCCCCGTGCGCTCGAGAGAGTGCTCCTACAAGGACTTCACCAACTGCAAGCCAAAGTCCTTTAAAGGGACTGGCGGAGTCATTGCCCTCTCGTAATGGTTCGAGAAGACCGAATCGGTCTTCGAAATCTGCTCCTGTTCAGAAGAGAGCAAGGTCAAGTTCGCTGCTTGCACCTTCGAGGAAAAAGCCCTGACATGGTGGAATAGCCATGTCAAGTCACTATATCTAGTGGTGGCAAACGCTATAGGCTGGGAAGCTCTCAGAGAGCTTATGATTGAAGAATACTGCCCGAGGGGCGAAATCCAGAAATTGGAACAGGAACTATGGAGCCTAACCATGAAGGGCTCCGACATAGTTTCCTATACCGCCAGATTCAACGAGGTGGTGGCCCTGTGTCCCAACATGGTTCACACGGAGGGAAAGAAAATAGAGAGGTACATCTGGGGGCTGGTGCCTCCATTTCAGGGGAATGTTTTAGCTTCAAACCCCACTACATTCGATAGTGCCAAGAGGTTGGCACAACGACTCATTGACCATGGGGTCCGTACCCCATCAGCAACAACAACCCTAGCCATCTCAGAACCTTCCAAAGCCGCTGCCAATAAGCGGAAGTTCTGGGATGACAAGAAGAACCAGAAGGCTGCCAAAAAGCAGCAGGTCGTGGCGGTTCATGCTGCGATAGCACCTGCCGCTGCTGCTCTAGTAAAGCAGTACGCTGGAAGTTTGCCCAAGTGCAACAAATGCAACTTCCACCACACTGGAGCCTACCAGGAAATGCAGTGTTCAAACTGCAACAGAAAGGGGCACACTGCCCGTTTCTGCAAAGCTTCGGCGAGGCCAATCAACCGAGTCCCCGGCGTTGGAGTGGGCCAAGCTTGCTACGGTTGTGGCGAAATGGACCACTACAAGAGGAACTGCCCGAAGGCAGGGAACGTCGGCGGAGTGGGAAGAGTTCTGGCTATAGGCCACGAGGAAGCAGTTGTCGACCCCACAGTGGTCACTGGTACGTTTCTCCTCGATAACTCATATGCATGCATTCTGTTTGATAGTGGAGCAGAGAGGAGTTTCGTGAACCAGAAATTTGCTCACTTGCTTAAGAATAAATCGCATGCACTAAAAGAACCGTTTACAGTAGAAATGGCTAATGGAATCGAATCACTTGGGAACGTGAAGATCAAATAAAATAGAAATACCCACATTTTTTCCGGATCCATGATTGTATTCTATGTTTGAATTTCGGGACGAAATTCCCTCTATCGGGGGGATGATGTAACAACCCGAACCTTTTTCCGTTAACGTTAGCTCGATTTCGTTAAATAAATTTCGAATTTTTATTTAGTTCCGTCAAATTCCTATGGTTTGGAAAATCATTTAAGTTATATAATTGAATTTTCTTTTATGATTCGGAACCAAAATCGCGCGAAAACCCGAGTTACTTCGAAAATGAACGAAAATCGGCCTGACTGGTGTTCACGGCCGTGAAACCGATCACCGCCGTAAACTTGTTCACGGTTGGTGGACCCCACAACTGACCATACACCTGACCTATAAATATGTGCTCCTACCCCTCATTTACACTTTTCTGGCCGAAAACTCCCCCATTCTCTCTCTAACCTCTCAACCGTAAACACCAAAATACCCTCTTTTCTTTCGAAAATCACCAAGAATAACCTTTGGGTGTTGTTTTGGAGCATCAAAACATCCGTTTTTCATCAAATCGAGCGTTGTTGTTCTTGGGTTCACGACCGTGAACCCTTCAAATCTTCATATTCACCAAGATCGGTCTGTGAACCCTTCAAACCTTCAAAGGCTGTAAACCCTTCAAGGGCAGTAAACTGTTCACGGCCGAGAACAGTTCGCGGCCGAGAATAGTTCACGGCCGTAAACCTTCTCAAGTCGTGAACTTGGCTGAAAACTCGCTTTTCCGATTCAATCGAGTCCCGGTAACATTCCTAAACCAAAAGCAAGTGCCTTTCCAACACTATTATTAATGGTTTCGCTAATAGACTGCATATATGTATCTAATTGTTATTAGGATCCCGTTAAGTGTCGTGTACATCAACCTGAGGGACTTCATTTTCAGTTTCGTTGTCTGACACTTTCACATAACTAACGGTGAGTTCATACCCCTATGCTTTTATATTTTTTATGTTTTTAGGGGGAGGGGGGGGGGGGGAATACAAGCCAAACACAAATGATCTTGTGAAATTATACAAAAGGATTTCAACACGCATAAAACTCATGAAATTGATACAACCATACGGTTTCCACATTTTTATAAAATATTTAGATATTTTATCCCTTTTGTAACATGCTGAGCATAAGGGACGTTTTCAACTTTCAACTATAATTGCATAGTTTTCAGAACAAAACATGAACCGAGTACTTAATACACCGGCAAACTGTAATAGGTATAGTTTGGGATTTCAATATCAAATTCATAGCTTCAGAGTTTATACATTAACAAACATATAAACAATGACAGACTTAGTTTATGATATTGTCACACCCCCAAACCGGAACGACAGAAATGTTCGGGGGCGGAGGACGTCATGTTTAGTATCACAAGACATGCATCATAGTAATCAAAGTAACAAACAACCATTTCATTAGAATGAAAGTGTTTACAAATTATGTGATTCACATAAGATATACTCCAAAAGTAAATAACAAAACAAAACATGAAGCTACTATGCTCCATCTTCTGAATCCCAGTGCGCGTACCTGTCTACTGGTTTCCTGAGAATACAAGTTATTTTGAAAGCGTAGATTTGCATTTAAGCTGGTGAGTTCATAAGTATTTTAGTGATGTAATATAAGTTGTAAGTTCTTTTAGAAAAGTTTGCATGTTCCGCCAGAAAATCCTATATCTTCTGATATGATGAAAGATAAGTAAAAATGACTCTAGAATCCCTTCTATGAGTACTAAATGGATACAAATTATAAAACCCAGAGTAAACAAACAAATCGATTGTGTGTATCTGCCCTAAGCCCACAACCAAACAAGGAACAGGAAATGAGGCGGAAGTCACACATCCCATTGTTTGTTAGATCTTCGTTGTATATAACCCTAGCGTATTCACTTAGTACTCATGGAGTTAATTGTAATAGTTCCTTTATATTTGATTAAAACATTCTTTAATAAAAACCCTTATTTCCTTTAGTAAAAATGGTAACCACAATAGTTCCTTCTATAATCACTTAGTTTACACTAGCTATATAATCTAATATCGAACGGATAGTTAGTTGTGTGAATCTGCCCTAAGCCCACAACCAAACAAGGAACATGAAGTAAGGCGTAAAACACACATCCAACTACCTATCGGGTATTAATTATATATAACCCTGATGTGTAAATTAAGGTATTATAGAATTAACCACTAAAGGTCCTTTATGTTATACTGGTTTAATAAAATGGATTAAACCCTTTTACGGATAAGTTTCTAGTTTTGTCTACCAAATGTTCTATTTGAAAAGTATGTTTTGTACTAGAAAACGGTGTATTGAATTTGTATACTATGACCTGACCCATACCTGGTACTCCTAATGATTACTTGGTGTATACGGAATATATATAGCTAAGATCGAATAGATAGTAGGCTGGGTGAATCTGCTGTAAGCCCACAAACAAACAAGGAACATGAAATGAAGCGGAAAGCACACATCCTACTACCTGTCGGATCCGATTAATATATATCCCTGATGTATCTACCGAGGAATCATAAAGTGAGCATTATAGGCCCCCTTCTAACTAAATGTTCATGTTACTAGTAAGTTATGTATCGTTGTTCTATTGTTTGGACGATTACTATAAGTAATGAAATCCTGCTCTCTTAACGCCTCAGTCTATACTCGTGTGAGTTTTGTATATATTTACATGTTTTATTTATTAATGTCCGGTACCTTGTAGATGTACCCTTTATAAATAAATCCGGTACTTTGTAGATGTACCCCATATATAACTCTGGTACTTTGTAGATGTACCCCATATATATAAATCATGGCATTTTGTAGATGCACCATATACCTTTTTTATTATCATCTTTTCTTTAGAACAATGAGTTAATGATACATACCCTTCCTAGGTTACTGGGAATTTATAGTATAAGTATGTAAATCATAATTTGTTCTTCGGTTATTGTTATAGTATGTACCTCCCTGTACTAGTTATAGTATGTTCCTCCCTGTACTAGTTATAGTATGTTCCTCCCTGTACTAGTTATAGTATGTTCCTCCCTGTACTAGCTATAGTATGAACTAAACCCCTAAACTATATCTATTATAGTTTACTAGTATGTTTACTTGAACTGTACTGACTTTGAAGAAAAGACTCATTTATCTACTGAGTTATGATTGTACTTTAAAAACGGAGTTTAATAAACAATAAAGTAACATAACTTTAAAAGAGTTTTTGAAATGATTTGATCACTTATAAATACATAAGCAATCCTTTAAAATGATGTTTATCTGAAAACATTTACACAATTATCATTGTGTTCAACTTGTATTCCCCCCCCCCCCCTTAAAAGCATTTAAAACATTTAAAAGATTGATTATAGGGGTATGAACTCACCTTATGTTGGTGATTCAATCGAATATGCATGTAGGGATGAAAAGTTCCACGGATGAATTCCCGAGACACAAACGAGTCCTAAATGCCATATAATGGCATATATAGGCATGTAATTAGTGTTTAAAACAACTAACATGCAAGGAAACTACCTTAGGGACTAGGAAACACTTTAAATGAAGTGTTAGAATCACATGTGATTGATCAAAGGGTGCTTATGGCCAAAGGGAAGTGTTCATGGCCCAAATGGATGAAGGGTTCACGGCCCATTGGAGTTTACGGCCCAATATGGATTAATGGTTCACGACCCATTGGAGTTCACGACCCAACATGATGAGTTCATGAAGGGTTCACGGCCCTATGAAGGGTTCACGGCCGTGAAAACCTCAAACTCATGAAGATGGTGATGAATTTATGAAGAATCAAGGCTAGGATCTAGTAGTCTTTCAAGTATAACAAGGTACATGATGAAACACTTACGATTTTGGGATCCCTTTGGAGTTCACGGCCACCAAGAAGTGTATGTTCTTGGTGTTCTTGGTGAAAGATGATGATCTTGAAGATCTAGACAAAAGTGGTGCATTCATGGATGAATTCATAGGGTTGTACTAGATCAATAAGGATATCAAAGAACAAATGGAATAATCACTTACGATTTGGACGAGAAATGGAGTAATTTTTTATGATACTTGAGAGAGTTTGCGGCCAAGGGGGAAAGAAATGAAGAAAAGTGAAGTGATCTTATGCATATAGGGGAAGAGATCACAGCCAGAAGAGAGTTCACGGCCGTGAACTAGGTTTGCAGCCGTGAACCTCAAGTGTTTGGTTCTCTGGTTCGGGTGCAACCTTCTAATCTCGAGCTAATACTTCATAACACTCAATACTCAAGTGTATTAGGCTTAGAACTCACCAGAATGACCCTTAACAAGGCTAAAAGGCAACAGAAACAAGGCTGACCTTTGATTGGATTGATTGGCTTTACCGGATAAACATTTTCGGGTTGTCACAGATATACATTACTATCTTTCGGATAATAAGAGTACGTTACTAAATAATTATTTAAGTATAATTATTTATACTCTACAACGAATACATTCAAATTTAAGTACATGAGAACATAACACTACACGTAAACTAGTTAATACAGGGTTGTGAGACATTACTTCAATTGTACCCTTCGGGGTACAGGATAAATCCTATCCTTAGTGTAACCAGAGTCTCCTGGAGGGAGAGTGTGAGATTTGTGAATAGATCTATTCGGGACTGACAATCCCACACCTAAACTGCTAGCTATAGTTAGGCGGGCATGCCTGGGGTGACAAATATCATACCGTCCGACGCCTGAGGAACGTCGTAGAGGTCATCAGTCAAATCAAGCATGGTTATACGACTCACAATACTATAAACTAACCTTTTGTTTACGGGATTTCATTCTTCATTAGTTTTATTTTAATTAATAGAAGTACTATACATTAGACTGGAGGATTCCAGGGGACAAAATACATGGTTTTATTTTAGGTAATAAAACTACTATACATACTGGTGGTAACTAGGGTTTTCCAACAGAACATTTTATACATACTGGTGATAGCCAGCGTTTTCATACAAAAAGGGGGTTTTACATTCAAAACGATATTATATAATTCATCAGGAGGTAATCAGACTCTCGAACTAATACTTTATGGAACGTTGTAGCAAACTCATATGTTAGAAAATATTGGATTTTCTTGGAAGCATACAAACTTTTTCACTGATTCATTAACAAGTTTTCGTTACAAAAACATGCTTATGAACTCACCAGCTTAATGCTGATACTCTTTCAAAACCGCTTGTATTCTCAGAAAATCAGTAGACAGGTACTCCCGCAGATTTTGTGAAGACGGAGCGTATAGAAAGCCATGTCTTTATATTTTTGCTGCTTTTGATGTATATAAATATGAATCAAACATATGTAAATACCTTTTATATACTCAATGTAATGATTGTGTTTACTTTGATTACTATGATACAATTGTTGTGATACTACACATGACGTCCTCCACCCCCGAACGTTTCCGCCGTTTTGGTTTGGGGGTGTGACAGTATCAGTGCATTAGTTTAAGCGAACTAGGAATTGGTAGAATTTCTAGACTTAAACTTAGAGGTTAAGTAATGATGGTGAGGTGTGTGTCTAGGATAGTTTAGGTTGTATACCTAAATAGAGACAAGCACTAGGATATATATTTTAGGGTATAGACCTTAAATTATATTAAGTGCTAAATTAGAAACTAATATATATATATATATATATATATATATATATATATATATATATATATATATATATATATATATATATATATAGCATCACGTAGGTTAAATACCTTATTTGCTATATTAAGCACTAATGTACTTTAGAAATGCCTTATATGAGCTAAATGATATGTAGAGCATGCCTTAGGTTTTTACCTGGATTGCTAAGTACTGGAAAAGTTAACGTCTGTTGTCGACCTAGTATTAGGAAATTTTACGTGCTCATATTTCTAAACATTTAATTATGGTATTAGAACTGGCATATAACTTTTCGAAGTAATAAGGAGGATTTCGTGTCTAAAAGTTCTCTACATATATTCTCGTCTTGGTATGCTAAATGCCTGCTTGGGTATATAGAACGTCATGACAATCACAAGGAGCAGTAGAGTCGTCAATAACGAAGGAGGTCCAGCACCTCAGAACGCTAGAGCATCTGTTGTTCAAATCCCGATGAATGAAGCTCGGGTAATGATGCAAGAAATGTTCGATTAGCAACGACATGAGTTTAGGGAGCTTAGGAAGTAGCTAATGCTAGAGGAAGAGCACCAGTAGTAATGGAACAAGTTAACAATGGACCAATTCCTTCGCATGCCACATCGGTCCAGGAAGGAAATAATGATGAATCAGAATGTTATCAAGGACCGAAGTAATTAGAGGTCCACAGAAATGATGAACCCAGAGGCTACTGCAAGTATAAGGATTTATGATCTGCAAGCCATCATCATTTAATGGGAAGGAAGATCATGTATGAGTCATGGATTGGATATCGGAGATGGAGTCGGCCTTCATAACATGTGCATGACAGGCAAGCTACAAACCACCTATGTTCTGAAGAAGTTCAAGGGCATAACAGTTCGTTGGTGGAACACATTAGGGAAGATTATGAGCCCCAAAAAGCCACTACAACTGACATGGGATGAATTCTTGACCCATTTCAAGAGGAAGTTCTGTTCAGATGAGAAATTGTAACATCCCAAAAATTTCAACAAATTTAAAGTTTTCCAAACAACCCATTTACTAACAAAAGTGTTTACAAAAACATTGTCTCCAAAAGATGAATTAAAACCAGAGTTTCCCAAGATCCGGTATGTTGTAAAACCAAGGATGTGTACGGTCATGCCTTCGCCTTGCCACAGAACATCAGAAGAACCTAAAACCATAAACAAAACTGTAAGCACAACGCTTAGTGATTTCCCCCATAATACCACCACACAAACAGATAACATATACAACAAGCATGCTCAAATACTGTCACGCCCCAAAACCGGAACTGAGGAAACGTTCGGGGGTGGAGGACGTCATGTTTAGTATCACAAGACATGCATCATAGTAAGCAAAGTAATGAACAACCATATCATTAGAAAGAAAGTGTTTACAAAGTGTGTGTTCACAAAACATAGAATACATAAGCAAATAACAAAACAAGACTTGAAGCTATTATGCTCCATCTTCTGAATTCCCAGCGCGAGTACCTGTCTACTAGGCTCCTGAGAATACAAGTTATTTGAAAGAGTTGATCAGTAATTAAGCTGGTGAGTTCATAAGATTTTAGTGATGTAAGTAAGTTGTAGGAAAGTTTGTAGAAAGTTGTAGTAAGTTGTAGTAAGTTCTTGTTTAGAAAAGTTTGCATGTTCCTCCAGAAAATCCTATATTTCCTACTTTGATGAAAGATAAGTAAAAATGACTCTACAGTCCTTTCTATGAGTATTAAATGGATACAAGTTATATAAAACTCAGAGTAAACAAACAATTAGTTGTGTGTATCTGCCCTAAGCCCACAACCAAACAAGGAACAGGAAAGGAGGCGGAAGGCACACATCCCATTGTTTGTTAGATCATCGTTGTATATAACCCTTGCGTATTCACTCGGTACTCACGGAGTTAACTGTAATAGTTCCTTTATATTTGTTGAAAAGATCCTTTAAGAAAACCCTTATTTCTTATAATAAAATGATAACCACAGTCGTTCCTTCTATAATCACTTAGTTTATACTAGTTATATATAATCTAATATCGAACAGATAGTTAATTGTGTGAATCTTCCCTAAACCCACAACCAAACAAGGAACAGGGAATGAGGCGGAAAGCACACATCCAACTACCTATCGGATATTAAGTATATATAACCCTGGTGCATAAACTAAGGTATTATAGAATGAACCACCTAAGGTCCTTTAAGTTTTACTGGTTTAATAAAATGGATTAAACCCTTTATTGGTTAAGTTTCTAGTTTTGTATTCCAAAAGTTCTTCATTTGAAAAGTATGTTTTGTACTAGAAAACGGTGCATTGAATTAGTGTCCTATGACCTGACCCATACATGGTACCCCTTATGATTACTTGGTGTACAAGGAACATATATATAGCTAAGCTCGGATAGATAGTAGGCTGGGTGTATCTGCTCTAACCCCACAACCAAACAAGGAACATGAAATGAAGCGGAAAGCACACATCTTACTACCTGTCGGACCCGATTAATATATATCCCTAAATGCATACACTAAGTGTGACAACTCGAAATTTCTATCTTGTACAACCATTCACTTCAATCGAAGTCAGACTTGTTTCTGCTAACTTTTAGCACTGTTTAGAGTCTGTTTGAGTGTTACAAAGCCTAGTACCTTCAAGAGGTAATTATAGGAAGTATACTCTAGAGTGTATTGTGCAACATTTAAGTCTCAAAACTCCAAGAGTTTGGAGTTTATGGCCATAAAATGGAGTTTACGGCTGTAAACTCTAAGGTATAAGAATGACACTTAGTCATTTTTAGTCATTTTTACCATTTTCAAGCCTAGAAGTCATTCTCTCTCAAGTATCATCCGATTTCTCACTAAGATCTTCAACTTTGTAAGTGTTTCTTTCCTTGATTAGTTGATATACTACAATATCTAGTGATTGTACATGATTTCATCCATGAAATCTCTTCATTTTGATAGATCTTCAAGTGTTCTTCATTTAACCAAGAACACCAAGAATACACACTAGTGTTCTTGGACTTTAACACCCTTACAAGCTTCTATATTGTAAGTACTCTTGCCTTAGCTTGTTATATGCTTGAATCACTTAGTTTACACCTAGAAAACATCAAGAAAACAAGATCAAAAGGTGTTTACGGCCAAGGCAATCTCCTTGGGCCGTAAACCCTAATTAAGGGTGCAAATGAACCCTAATCCCTTCCAAAGCCTTGGAACCAAGTCCAGAATACTTCCAAGTAGAGTATAGGACCTTAAACAACAAAAGAATCAAGAACACATGGTGTTTACGGCCAAGGCAATCACCTTGGGCCGTAAACCCTAAAAGGTGGTGCATTTGTGCCACTATTCTTTCCTAAGGCTTAGACTTGATCATAGAACACTTCATGATGACTTATAAGACCTTACATCACAACTTGGTACAAAATACCACGAGTTTACGGCCGTAAACTCATGGGGGTTTACCCCTTGGGCCGTAAACTCATGTGATGCCTCCATGTTGGCCATAAACTCTAATGAGAGGCCATACTTCCCTTAGATGCAACCCTTTGATACTTGTAGCACGTGAATCAAAGTGTTATCCATGTCTTAGGGTGTCTTTACTTGCTTAATTAGTTGTTAACTGACTAATTAGATACATATATGTGTCATTATATGTTAAATAGGATCCGTGTGTGTGCTCAAGTCTTCACTTGATACTTAGCATCCTATACCATTCGTTCATCCAAACCACTCACTAGAGGTGAGTTCATACCCCTTAATCAACCTTTTAAATGATTTTAAATGCTTTATGGGGGGGGGGGAATACAAGTTGAAACATTATAGTTATTATATCAATCACATGTGATTAATAACTCTCAAACATATGGATTTTCTTACTTTTCAAACTGTGTTATCAAACAAACTACTTCAAATCATTTTACAAACTCTTTTACATGTTAAATACTTTTATTAAACTCTTTTAAACTTATATTTTGTCAAATGCATATCTATATAGATATAGTTATATAAGTAGGATTGAAAGGACTTAGGACTGATAGCTCACCTTACCTCCTGTTCCTTGTTTGGTTGTGGACTTAGGGTATCGGTTGTTTGTCCGAAGGCCGTTTGAATCTTAGTTATATATTATGTATATGTATATAGATATAAAGGTTCCTTCATTCAGTTAAATACCTTTGGGTAGCAAGGGTATTCAATCATGTTGATTCCTACAAACAACATTACTAGTAAACTATAATAGGTATAGTTTAGGAAGTTACTAATACTATTACTAGAACAATGAAACATACAAAGAGTCAGTTCATACATGAGTCAATACATACTATTATGAGAAACAGAGAGAACATACATACATACTAGACAGAGAGAACATACAATACAGCTAGTACATACTATACATTATACAAGAGAACATACTATTATGAGAAACTAAGAGAACATACATACATACTAGACAGAGAGAACATACAATACAACTAGTACATACTATACATTATACAAGAGAACTTACTATTATGAGAAACTAAGAGAACATACATACATACTAGACAGAGAGAACATACAATACAACTAGTACATACATTACATATACAAGTATACAATAACATAAATGTGAACCATCGTTCGGGGCATGGCATCACATGTCATGGCTCGATTTGTAGCCAGAATCTCCTAGAGGGAGAGCGTGAATTTGCGTATAGGTTTATACTGGATTGACTATCCTACACCTTGCTGTTAGCTACAATGGGACTTGCAAGTCTATGGGTGCCAAATGTCATTTCTTCCGACGTCTTTCATCGTCGTGTTATTAGTCGATAGTATGGTGCAACCATTTCACATTTAACCTTAATTAACGGCCGCATTAAGGTAGAAAGTACAGAAGTAGTTACTATAATACAACACTACAGTACTTTATTATTTCCCCATTGCATTCATATTGTGATCTTTTCATATAAAAAGTAATGCAAAACTATATTTTGGTTAATGATAGTCACACTTGGGAAAATATACACTCTTATAAGAAACAAACATACATTTCCTTTGATGCCTTGGTAGAAGGCTACGTTTAGTAGAAAATATAGGATTTTCTAGGAGATACAAACATTTACAAACATATACAAACATTTACAAACAATTACAAACCTTTACAAACTTATACATCAAGTACTTACAAACATTTTCACACAAACAATGACACTAAAATGCTTATGAACTCACCAGCTTTAAAGCTGATCAACTCTTTCAAAATAACTTGTATTCTCAGGTCATCAGTAGATAGGTACCGATGCCAGGTTTTGAGAAGATGGAGCTCGTTCAAGACTCATCTCTTATTTTGATTTACATTTTTGGTGTCTTATAAACTTCACAGAACACACTTGTATTAAATTATATTATTAATGCAATGGATGATGTTGTTGCTTGTTTACTACTATGCATTGTTGTGATACTGTACATGACGTCCTCCACCCCCGAACGTTTCCTCCGTTCCGGTTTTGGGGTGTGACAGATTGGTATCAGAGCATTGTTTATAGTGAATCGAGTATATCAACCCATAAAAGATATACAAACTATAAACACAACGGGATTAAAATACTCTAACCAAGAGTTTATACTTTTAAATAATAAAATATTTAACCAAGTATACATACCTGTATTCATACTAAAATCAGTGTCACTAGGACAGAACAAAAGTATTACGATTGTTGAACATCACAAGTAGACTCGGGGATGTATGATCAGTTCTGGGAATGACATAGCCTGATCAACTATGTTGGTCCGAGAAGTGATTAGCATATGCCCGAGAATGGTTGTGAGGTGGCAACAAGTCTAAAAACTTACCAATACTACTACAATGAAAACATTAGAACATAACATAAAATTAAAAGACTATAGGAGTATTTTGTGTTACTATAAATTACTTATGTGCGAACTAAAAAGGTCTTTATCAGTAGGTTAGTAGTTGCTAAGTGGATACGCTAAGGTTATATGTAACTAGGATGTCATAGACTTAGAATCTGTAATCTTTGCTTTACTCCCTGTTCCTTGTTTGGTTGGGGGTTTCGAGTTAGGGTCACTTATTCGAAGGTCTATCCTGTTTTGAGTACATATAACTGGTATGCACTAAACAAGTATTGAAGTAACTGATAAAGATCATCTTATACTTATCTAATTAGTACGTCTATTTAGTTATTTCTTATACCCCTTTTCTCGCGTAGATATCATGGCTGGATTCCATCTCCCCGGAGATCCATACTTCCCAAACAAAGGCAATGCTGGATGGCTTGAAGAAGAGCCAGAAGATGATCATCCAATCCCTTTGGATGATCACCATGCTGAAGGCTTTTCTGATGGTTCTGACTCCGAACCTGAAGTCAACAACCTACCTCCAGTAGCTCCAAACCCGAACCCTCGTCCAGCATTTCAAGGACTCACACCTCTGTGGGCCACAAACTTGAACAGATGGAGTCAGGAACAGGGTCAACCCATGCCCTACAATGGGGACTGAAGTTTTTACAATCTAAGCGAGGGAGGTTCAGATGACCTAGTCCTGCCCATCATGGTCCGTAGGATTGCTCGGAACACCGAGCAAGGTCGAGCAGCCATCGACCGAGTAGTGGAATTTGACGCCAACTCTGGCGTTAATACAGTCCGCATTCGTCAGCTAGAGTCTGCTCATGAAAGAACTCAGAATCAGAATGCAACCCTGCAGAGAGAACTTACTGAAACCCAAGCTGAAGTCAGGGAACTTCAAGCTCGACAGGCAATGTCTGAAAGGCGCATGAGAGACATGGAGCGTCGTCTGTCAGAATCAAGGACTCATTCTAGTGGCTCTCGTCGTAGATAGAGCCTACTCAACTTTCCCTTTTGGATATAACTTAGTTTATGTAAAAACTCTAGTTTAATCTCCTATCTTTGCGAAGACCTTAGATTTGTTAAGTCATGATTTGGTCTTAGTTCTGTCAAAATTTTCCCATCTTGGTTTGATGTAAGACCTACTTCTAGGTCACTTTTCCCGAACTTGTTACATCGGTAATACCAGTATAATTGACAGATATCTAATCTCAAGGAATTTAATATCCAAATGCTATCATCTGTTAGTACTAGATCTACATTCAATCATACTATTCAATTGTGTTGTTGGGCTACGGAGAGTTAGTCCATGAGTCACTCTCATCAATTTCTCTATTCTTACCAGTATCGTTATCTTTGTAAACTTTTAGTTAAAAGATGCCTCCACGCCGATCAACGAGATGCAATCCTCCGGTAACTTCAACACCACCTACTCTTCAAATCGATACGGGAGCTCTAAATGCTGCAGTAGCTGCGGCTGTGGCAACAGCCATGGCTCAATATCATTCTTCCAGTGCCACCGGAGGTGGAACACCTGTTCATTCTACTCACGGTGAAGCCCCCGTGCGCTCGAGAGAGTGCTCCTACAAGGACTTCACCAACTGCAAGCCAAAGTCCTTTAAAGGGACTGGCGGAGTCATTGCCCTCTCGTAATGGTTCGAGAAGACCGAATCGGTCTTCGAAATCTGCTCCTGTTCAGAAGAGAGCAAGGTCAAGTTCGCTGCTTGCACCTTCGAGGAAAAAGCCCTGACATGGTGGAATAGCCATGTCAAGTCACTATATCTAGTGGTGGCAAACGCTATAGGCTGGGAAGCTCTCAGAGAGCTTATGATTGAAGAATACTGCCCGAGGGGCGAAATCCAGAAATTGGAACAGGAACTATGGAGCCTAACCATGAAGGGCTCCGACATAGTTTCCTATACCGCCAGATTCAACGAGGTGGTGGCCCTGTGTCCCAACATGGTTCACACGGAGGGAAAGAAAATAGAGAGGTACATCTGGGGGCTGGTGCCTCCATTTCAGGGGAATGTTTTAGCTTCAAACCCCACTACATTCGATAGTGCCAAGAGGTTGGCACAACGACTCATTGACCATGGGGTCCGTACCCCATCAGCAACAACAACCCTAGCCATCTCAGAACCTTCCAAAGCCGCTGCCAATAAGCGGAAGTTCTGGGATGACAAGAAGAACCAGAAGGCTGCCAAAAAGCAGCAGGTCGTGGCGGTTCATGCTGCGATAGCACCTGCCGCTGCTGCTCTAGTAAAGCAGTACGCTGGAAGTTTGCCCAAGTGCAACAAATGCAACTTCCACCACACTGGAGCCTACCAGGAAATGCAGTGTTCAAACTGCAACAGAAAGGGGCACACTGCCCGTTTCTGCAAAGCTTCGGCGAGGCCAATCAACCGAGTCCCCGGCGTTGGAGTGGGCCAAGCTTGCTACGGTTGTGGCGAAATGGACCACTACAAGAGGAACTGCCCGAAGGCAGGGAACGTCGGCGGAGTGGGAAGAGTTCTGGCTATAGGCCACGAGGAAGCAGTTGTCGACCCCACAGTGGTCACTGGTACGTTTCTCCTCGATAACTCATATGCATGCATTCTGTTTGATAGTGGAGCAGAGAGGAGTTTCGTGAACCAGAAATTTGCTCACTTGCTTAAGAATAAATCGCATGCACTAAAAGAACCGTTTACAGTAGAAATGGCTAATGGAAAGACGGAGAGTACTAGTTGCATATACATAGGTTGTACTCTAACTCTAGATAGCCATTCATTTTCAATCGACCTCATGCCAGTCTCGATTAAAAGTTTCGACGTCATTATCGGCATGGATTGGTTGAGTCTGCATCGTGCCGACATCATGTGTTATGAAAAGGCTGTTCGCCTTAATCTGCCGTCTAGCGAAACTCTAGTAATCTACGACGACAAACCCGACACTAACCTTCGCCTCATCTCGAGCATTAAAGCCCATAAATTCTTGCGAAAGGAATGTCGCGCATTCCTTGCTCATGTTGTCGATGTGAGCCAAGAAACGAAATACATTAAGGACATTCCAGTAGTACGCGATTTTCCCGACATCTTTCCAGAAGAACTCCCAGGATTACCTCCACAACGTCAAGTCGAGTTCAGAATCGACTTAGTTCCAGGGGCTACCCCAGTAGCCAAATCGCCCTATCGTCTAGCACCTGCAGAGATGCAAGAACTGTCCGGTAAACTTAACGAACTGCTCGGCAAGGGCTTTATAAGACCAAGCTTCTCACCCTGGGGAGCTCCGGTCTTGTTCGTCAAGAAGAAAGACAGATCGTTTCGTATGTACATCGACTATAGGGAGCTCAACAAACTGACCGTCAAAAATCGTTACCCTTTGCCTCGTATAGACGATTTGTTCGACCAAGTTCAAGGGGCGAACTTCTTTTTGAAAAATAGACCTAAGATCCGGGTATCACCAGTTACGAGTGTTAGGGGAGGATGTTCCGAAGACAGCCTTCCGAACTCGTTACGGACACTACGAATTCGTAGTGATGCCGTTCGGATTAACCAACACGCCTGCGGTATTCATGGACTTAATGAATAGGGTGTGTCGTCCTTACTTGGATCAGTTCGTCATCGTCTTCATCGATAACATACTTATCTACACTTATAGTAAGGAGGAGCATAGTCAACATCTTCAACAAGTCTTGGAAACATTACGATCGGAGAAGCTCTATGCGAAGTTCTCGAAATGCGAATTTTGGATCCGAAGAGTCGAATTCTTAGGACATGTGGTTAGCGAAGAAGGAATACACGTGGACCCTTCCAAAATCAAAGTCATTGAGAGCTGACCGAAGACGCCTACAGAAATTCATCAATTTCTAGGCCTCGCTGGCTACTATCGCAGGTTCATTCAGAACTTCTCACGGATTGCGAAACCTCTTACGACTTTGACCCAGAAGGGTGTGGCCTTTGACTGGGAAGAGAAGCAGGAGAAAGAGTTCCAAACGCTAAAGCGAGCCTTATGCACCGCATCGATATTATCCCTCCCTGAAGAGATAGAAGACTTCGTGGTCTATTGCGATGCGTCAAACCAAGGGCTCGGATGTGTTCTGATGCAGCGAGGTAAGGTCATCGCATATGCCTCGAGACAGCTGAAGACACACGAGGTCAACTACACCACTCACGATCTTGAGCTGGGAGCAGTTGTGTTTGCTCTGAAGATCTGGAGACACTACCTATACGGAACGAAGAGCACTATCTTTACAGACCACAAAAGCCTACAACATATATTCGACTGGAAGGAGCTCAACATGAGACAACGACGGTGGGTCGAGCTACTCAGTGATTACGAATGTGAAATTCGCTATCATCCCGGCAAGGCCAACGTAGTAGCTGACGCCCTAAGTCGGAAAGAATACTCTGGTCGTAGAGTCAAATCTTTGACTATGACTATCCATTCACACTTATCCACACAAATCAAGGAAGCTCAGCTCGAATCCTTGAAACCTGAAAATGTGGCGGGTGAATCCCTGAGAGGGATGAATAAGAATTTGGAAGTCAAGGGTGGCGGAGCCTTATATCTCATGGATCGGATCTGGACACTGAAACAAGGTGGTTTCAGAGACTTGATCATGACCGAAGCTCACAATACTCGATATTCCGTCCACCCAGGTTCACATAAGATGTATCTGGATCTTAAAAAGTTATACTGGTGGCCTAACATGAAAGCAGAGATTGCTACCTTCGTAAGTAAATGCCTTACTTGCGCCAAGGTTAAGGTCGAATACCAGAAACCCTCAGGTTTACTACAACAGCCGGAGATACCGGAATGGAAGTGGGAGCGGATCACGATGGACTTCATAACCAAGCTGCCCAAGACAACGGGTGGTCTCGATACCATTTGTGTGATCGTAGACAGGCTAACAAAGTCCGCACACTTCCTGCCTATCAAAGAGACGGACAAGATGGAGAAGCTAACAAGAACCTACATAAGGGAGATCGTATGACTGCATTGTGTTCCCATATACATTATCTCTGATAGGGATAGTAGGTTCACTTCAAGGTTCTGGCAGTCGTTACAAAGTTCCCTAGGAACTAGGCTGGACATGAGTACAACCTACCATCCACAGACCGACGGACAAAGTGAGAGGACTATCCAAACCTTGGAAGATATGTTGCGAGCCTGTGTGATCGATTTTGGGAAGGCATGGGATACTCATTTACCCCTTGTCGAGTTTTCCTACAACAATAGTTATCACACGAGCATAAAGGCTACTCCATTTGAAGCCCTCTATGGCCGAAAGTGCAGATCCCCTCTGTGATGGGCTGAGGTGGGTGACACCCAGTTAGCTAAAGGACGAGTTCCTGACAGCACCCTCACCGGTCCGGAGATCATTCGGGAAACGACAGAGAAGATCGTTCAGATTCGTGAACGATTGAAAGCCTCTAGAGACCGACAGAAAAGCTACGCAGATAAACGAAGGAAACCGTTGGAATTCCAGGTGGGCGACCGTGTTCTATTGAAGGTCTCACCCTGGAAAGGCTTGATACGCTTCGGAAAGCGTGGAAAGCTAAATCGAAGATACATAGGGCCTTTCGAGATTCTCGCTAGAATCGGCCCTGTAGCTTACAAACTCAACTTACCTCGCGACCTCGGTAACGTACATTCTACTTTCCACGTCTCGAACTTGAAAAAGTGTCTGTCCGACGAGACTCTTGTAATCCCACTCGACGAGATCGAGATCAACGAGAGCCTCAACTTCGTGGAAGAACCTGTAGAGATCATGGACCGAGAGGTCAAGCAAACAAAGCAAAGCCGTATCCCGATAGTGAAGGTTCGCTGGAATGCCAAGCGAGGACCTGAATTCACTTGGGAGCGTGAGGATCAAATGAAACTAAAATATCCTCATCTTTTTACTTAGTTATTTGTAACTAATTAATTGCTTAAACTCTAATTTCGAGACGAAATTCCCTCTAACGGGGGGATGATGTGACAACTCAAAGTTTCTATCTTGTATAACCATTCACTTCAATCGAAGTCAGACTTGTTTCTGCTAACTTTTAGCACTGTTTAGAGTCTGTTTGAGTGTTCCAAAGCCTAGTACCTTCAAGAGGTAATTATAGGAAGTGTACTCTAGAGTGTATTGTGCAACATTTAAGTTTCAAAACTCCAAGAGTTTGGAGTTTACGGCCATAAAATGGAGTTTACGGCCGTAAACTCTAAGGTATAAGAATGACACTTAGTCATTTTTAGTCATTTTTACCATTTTCAAGCCTAGAAGTCATTCTCTTTCAAGTATCATCCGATTTTTCACTAAGATCTTCAACTTTGTAAGTGTTTCTTTCCTTGATTAGTTGATATACTACAATATCTAGTGATTGTACATGATTTCATCCATGAAATCTCTTCATTTTGATAGATCTTCAAGTGTTCTTCATTTAACCAAGAACACCAAGAATACACACTAGTATTCTTGGACTTTAACACCCTTACAAGCTTCTATATTGTAAGTACTCTTGCCTTAGCTTGTTATATGCTTGAATCACTTAGTTTACACCTAGAAAACATCAAGAAAACAAGATCAAAAGGTGTTTACGGCCAAGGCAATCTCCTTGGGCCGTAAACCCTAATTAAGGGTGCAAATGAACCCTAATCCCTTCCAAAGCCTTGGAACCAAGTCCAGAATACTTCCAAGTAGAGTATAGGACCTTAAACAACAAAAGAATCAAGAACACATGGTGTTTACGGCCAAGGCAATCACCTTGGGCCGTAAACCCTAAAAGGTGGTGCATTTGTGCCACTATTCTTTCCTAAGGCTTAGACTTGATCATAGAACACTTCATGATGACTTATAAGACCTTACATCACAACTTGGTACAAAATACCACGAGTTTACGGCCGTAAACTCATGGGGGTTTACCCCTTGGGCCGTAAACTCATGTGATGCCTCCATGTTGGCCATAAACTCTAATGAGAGGCCATACTTCCCTTAGATGCAACCCTTTGGTACATGTAGCACTTGAATCAAAGTGTTATCCACGTCTTAGGGTGTCTTTACTTGCTTAATTAGTTGTTAATTGACTAATTAGATACATATATGTGTCATTATATGTTAAATAGGATCCGTGTGTGTGCTCAAGTCTTCACTTGACACTTAGCATCCTATACCATTCGTTCATCCAAACCACTCACTACAGGTGAATTCATACCCCTTAATCAACCTTTTAAATGATTTTAAATGCTTTTATGGGGGGGGGGAATACAAGTTGAAACATTATAGTTATTATATCAATCACATGTGATTAATAACTATCAAACATATGGATTTTATTACTTTTCAAACTGTGTTATCAAACAAACTACTTCAAATCATTTTACAAACTCTTTTACATGTTAAATACTTTTATTAAACTCTTTTAAACTTATATTTTGTCAAATGCATATCTATATAGATATAGTTATATAAGTAGGATTGAAAGGACTTAGGACTGATAGCTCACCTTACCTCCTGTTCCTTGTTTGGTTGTGGACTTAGGGTATCGGTTGTTTGTCCGAAGGCCGTTTGAATCTTAGTTATATATTATGTATATGTATATAGATATAAAAGTTCCTTCATTCAGTTAAATACCTTTGGGTAGCAAGGGTATTCAATCATGTTGATTCCTACAAACAACATTACTAGTAAACTATAATAGGTATAGTTTAGGAAGTTACTAATACTATTACTAGAACAATGAAACATACAAAGAGTCAGTTCATACATGAGTCAATACATACTATTATGAGAAACAGAGAGAACACATAAATACTAGACAGAGAGAACATACAATACAGCTAGTACATACTATACATTATACAAGAGAACATACTATTATGAGAAACTAAGAGAACATACATACATACTAGACAGAGAGAACATACAATACAACTAGTACATACTATACATTATACAAGAGAACTTACTATTATGAGAAACTAAGAGAACATACATACATACTAGACAGAGAGAACATACAATACAACTAGTACATACATTACATATACAAGTATACAATAACATAAATGTGAACCATCGTTCGGGGCATGGCATCACATGTCATGGCTCGATTTGTAGCCAGAATCTCCTAGAGGGAGAGCGTGAATTTGCGTATAGGTTTATACTGGATTGACTATCCTACACCTTGCTGTTAGCTACAGTGGGACTTGCAAGTCTATGGGTGCCAAATGTCATTTCTTCCGACGTCTTTCATCGTCGTGTTATTAGTCGATAGTATGGTGCAACCATTTCACATTTAACCTTAATTAACGGCCGGATTAAGGTAGAAAGTACAGAAGTAGTTACTATAATACAACACTACAGTACTTTATTATTTCTCAATTGCATTCACATTGTGATCTTTTCACATAAAAAGTAATGTAAAACTATATTTTGGTTAATGATAGTCACACTTGGGAAAATATACACTCTTACAAGAAACAAACATACATTTCCTTTGATGCCTTGGTAGAAGGCTACGTTTAGTAGAAAATATAGGATTTTCTAGGAGATACAAACATTTACAAACATATACAAACATTTACAAACAATTACAAACCTTTACAAACTTATACATCAAGTACTTACAAACATTTTCACACAAACAATGACACTAAAATTCTTATGAACTCACCAACTTTAAAGGTGATCAACTCTTTCAAAATAACTTGTATTCTCAGGTCATCAATAGACAGGTACCGATGCCAGGTTTTGAGAAGATGAAGCTCGTTCAAGACTCATCTCTTATTTTGATTTACATTTTTGGTGTGTTATAAACTTCACAGAACACACTTGTATTAAATTATATTATTAATGCAATGGATGATGTTGTTGCTTGTTTACTACTATGCATTGTTGTGATACTGTACATGACGTCCTCCACCCCCGAACGTTTCCACCGTTCCGGTTTTGGGGTGTGACACTAAGGAATCATAAAGTTAGCATTATAGGTCCCTTTCTACTGAATGTACTAGAGCCGACTGTTCTGTGTGTCGTTTGTAAAATATAAGTTTTCCCTAGTTGATAACTATCTTGACTCGAAAATAGTTTGTATTAGCTTTCAAGTGGAACTGCCACTTACTGAAAGTAATGGGAATTTATAAGTACACAGTTGTCTTTTAAATTGACAATCTGTAGTACTAATTACCTTAAAACATGTATGTTTTAGTAAGGTTATAATGTCAAGGCTAGTACCCATACTATATGCTCTCCCTGTCAAGAGATTCTGGGGACCAAACGTGACTGTAGCAAACAATTGCTAATCGTGTAATTCACGTTAATGTTATATGATCATGTATACCCAATTTAACTATCACCTTTTGTTAAGAACAATGAGTTAGTGATTCATTGGTATAATTAGATCCTGTAGTTGTTCTATGCTATAGCATCTTAGTATGTTCGTTCTGTATAGTATCTTAGTATGTTCTCTTTGAAGTATTGTATCTACTTCCTTGTTTCTCTTTATGTTATCGTGTATTGTATCTACCTCCCTGTTACTCTTTATGTTATCGTGTATTGTATCTACCTCCCTGTTTCTCTTTATGTTATCGTGTATTGTATCTACCTCCCTGTTTCTCTTTATGTTATCTAGTATGTACTGAACCTCTAAACTATACCCCTTATAGTTTACTAGTATTTTACTTGAATTGTGATTGAAAAGACTTATTTTATTACTAAGTTATGCTTGTACTTTAAAAATGGAGTTTGGTTAAACTATAAAGTAACATAACTTTAAAAGAGTTTTTGAAATGTTTTGACAACTTATAAATGACATAAGTAATCTTTTGAAAATGTTTATAACAAACAATTACACAATTTTAATTGTGTTCAACTTGTATTCCCCCCTTAAAAGCATTTAAAACAGTTTAAAAGATTGATTACGGGGTATGAACTCACCTGATGTGGGTGATTCAAACGAATAAGCGCGTAAGGATGAGAAGTTCCACGAATGAACTCCCGAGACACAACGGGTCCTAAATGACATATAATGGCATATATGTGTATGTAATTAGTGTCTAAACAACTAATTAAGAAGGGTAACACGCTTACAAACTAGGAAACTCTACGATTTAAGGGATACAATCACATATGATTGCATAACAAGGGTGTATGGCCACCCTATAGAGTTTACGGTCCAAAAGGCATGACCATAAGTGTTTACGGTCAAGATGGTTTACGGTCCTATGGTTTACGGTCCTATGTGTTTACGGTCCAATGGTTTACGGTCCAATGGTTTCACGGTCCAAGTGTTCACGGTCTAATGACCTTACGGTCATGGAGTTCACGATCTAAGGAGATCCAACCGTAAACTCATCAAATCTTTGCACAATGATGTTTTTTAAGGCTCTAATCGGGTGTTTCAACAAGATAACAAGCTAAGGAGGGAGTACTTACGATATAGAGGCTTGAAATGGTGATTAAGGTCCAAGAACACTAGTGTGTGTTCTTGGTGTTTCTTGAAGATCTAAGAAAAGATGATTTCCATGGATGAAATCGTGAGATGATACTAGATTAAGAGATGTATCAATAAATCAAAGGAAGAACACTTACGATTTTGATGATCTAGGATGATGAACTTGATGATACTTGAGAGGATTTGGAAGTTCTTGAGTTTGAAAGGGAAGAAATGATCAAAATGATCATAATATATATATATATATATATATATATATATATATATATATATATATATATATATATATATATATATATATATATATATATATATATATATATATATATATATATATATATATATATATATATATATATAGTATGTACTGAACCTCTAAACTATACCCCTTATAGTTTACTAGTATTTTACTTGAACTGTTATTGAAAAGACTTATTTTATTACTAAGTTATGCTTGTACTTTAAAAACGGAGTTTGGTTAAACTATAAAGTAACATAACTTTAAAAGAGTTTTTGAAATGTTTTGACAACTTATAAATGACATAAGTAATCTTTTGAAAATGTTTATAACAAACAATTACTCAATTTTCATTGTGTTCAACTTGTATTCCCCCCCCCCCTTTAAAAGCATTTAAAACAGTTTAAAAGATTGATTACGGGGTATGAACTCACCTGATGTGGGTGATTCAAACGAATACACGCGTAAGGATGAGATGTTCCACGAATGAACTCCCGAGACACAACGGGTCCTAAATGACATATAATGGCATATATGTGTATGTAATTAGTGTCTAAACAACTAATTAAGAAGGGTAACACGCTTATAGACTAGGAAACTCTAAGATTTAAGGGATACAATCACATATGATTGCATAACTAGGGTGTATGGCCACCCTATAGAGTTTACGGTCCAAAAGGCATGACCATAAGTGTTTACGGTCAAGATGGTTTACGGTCCTATGTGTTCACGGTCCTATGGTTTACGGTCCTGTGTGTTCACGGTCCTATGGTTTACGGTCCTATGTGTTTACGGTCCTGTGTGTTTACGGTCTTGTGTGTTCACGGTCTAATGACCTTACGGTCATGGAGTTCATGGTCTAAGGAGATCCAACCGTAAACTCATCAAATCATTGCACAATGATGTTTTTCAAGGCTCTAATAAGGTGTTTCAACTAGATAACAAGCTAAGGAGGGAGTACTTACGATATAGAGGCTTGAAATGGTGATTAAGGTCCAAGAACACTAGTGTGTGTTCTTGGTGTTTCTTGAAGATCTAAGAAAAGATGATTTCCATGGATGAAATCATGAGATGATACTAGATTAAGAGATATATCAATAAATCAAAGGAAGAACACTTACGATTTTGATGATCTAGGATGATGAACTTGATGATACTTGAGAGGATTTGGAAGTTCTTGAGTTTGAAAGGGAAGAAATGATCAAAATGATCATAATATATATATATATATATATATATATATATATATATATATATATATATATGAGGGAGTTTACGGTCACCCTGACCGTAAACTCCTCATGAAGAGGTTTATGGTTTGCTGGATGGCTTAGAACTTCCGCTGATACTTCCAAACACTTATTCCTTAAGTGTACTAGGCTAAAAATCCTTAGAATGACCTTTAACTAGGCTAGAACTCATTAGAAATGAGTCTGACACTCAATTGAGTTGACTGACTGAGCTTTCAAAGCAAAAAAATTTCGGGTTGTCACATCATCCCCTCGTTAGATGGAATTTCGTCCCGAAATTAGCTTTCTTACAATACTACTGGTGTTGCGCTCCTTTGATTTGCAGAATACCCACTCGTAGACCTGGCAATTTTGCCCTAGTGTTCATGATAGGATTCATACTTGGTCCATCTATCATTACCCCGTGTATACAAGTCGTATATAATTAAGATTTGTTAGACGGTCGGATGTGCGACTCTGCCCAGGTCCACAACCAAACAAGGAACAGGAGATAGGGCGGAAACACACATACTAGACCTGCGTAATCATAATTATATACCACTCTCGTGTATACACTGAATAGTAATAGGTGGGCTATATTCGTCCTTAGCCTTTATGCTTGAACTTGGTCTGCTGGACGAGTGGTATTTCGGAAAGGTCTGCGGACATACGACGGCAAGGCTTCGGCGGACAAAGTACTCTTCACACGAGTACTTCGGGGTTTAGAATACGAAAGAAAAAACTGAGTTTTAGGTCGAACTGTCGTTACGAATGACGAAGGTTTCGTGAACTTGACGGTCGAGGCGATAGAAACATATGAACTTAGTATGGTGAGGACCACGCTAATTCACGACGAATGATAGTAACAGAATCTTTACTGAAAAAAGTTTTGGCCGATTTGAAAGAAACGTCTGTATACGATGATGTATCCCTAGTGTGTTCGACAATGTACTCCTAGTGTGTTCGACAATGTACTCCTTGTGTGTTCTAGTGTTTTCTGTTTTCCTCTTTGATGTTATCACTCCTACGTATCGTACCACTATGTGCGCATACATACAAATGAAAGTGCTTTGATAACTGGTGATGATACTTTATATCATGATCCTCCTCGGTACCACTACGATCGCCTGTCATATACAAGTTATGAATAATTAAGATGAATAAGACAGTCGACTGAGTAACTCTGCCTCAAATCCCCTACCAAACAAGGAACATGAATTAAGGCGGAATCACTCACTCTAAGTCTGCAACATCTTAGTCATGCACAACTCTGATGTATATGCTAAGCCATCATAGCTCCTCTAAACGGATCTTTTAGTTCTCTTGAGTACTGTGATCTATTTCAATATGTGAGTTATTATAATTACTTTTTAAGTGTTTTCCCCAAGTTTTAATCTTATATATAAATATAAATTAATTTTTAAAGTAATTCATAGATCGAAGACATACCGCTGCTCGCTGACGACTCTGGGGTTGATTCTCCTGCGGTGATCATCAGAATTCGTCCATCCGCTCCTGAGTTCTTTGGTATCGGGCAGTCCTCCTGGTAGTGTCCAGTCTCACCACAGCCATAGCAGGCTTGGTTTTCTTCAGCTCCAGGGTCTTGGGAGATCGGTTGATCCGGTGCCCTGTAGAAACGAACTGTGTGTCCCTTTCTGTGGCAGTTTAGACACTTCATTTCTCGACATACTCCGGTGTGGTGATAGTTGCACTTTCCACACTTCGGGAGGGTTCCAGCATATCGACTGGCAGGTGCTGGAGCAGCAGGCGTTGTAGCGGCGTACATCGTACTCGCTTGTTGCTCTTGCGGGGGTTCCTGTGTTGTTCGTTTCTTCTTCCTCTTGTTCCCCGACTTCTGGCTATTGTCCTCTTCCCTCGATGGCTCTGGAATGGGGACTTCCATACCATGGCGGACTCCGTGGTCGATGAGTCGCTGAGCCAGGCGTTTAGCACTGTCAAATGTGGCTGGGTTAGAAGACAGTACAACTCCTTGGATCGGAGCAGTCAGACCCCAGATGTATCTTTCTATCTTCTTGCTCTCCGGGGTAACCATCCCGGGGCATAGTGCTGCCAGGTCGCTAAACCTGTCAGTATAGGTCACTATGTCTGAGCCGACCATTGTGAGCTCCCATAGTTCTTGTTCCAGCTTTTGAACTTCGCCCCTTGGGCAGTATTCTTCCAGCATCAACTCTTTTAGGTTTTCCCAACCTATTGAGTTAGCCACTGATAGGGTCAATGACTTAACATGGTTGTTCCACCATGTCAGAGCCCTGCCAGAGAAGGTGCAGGCAGCAAACTTCACTTTGCTCCCTTCTGGGCACGAACAGATTTCGAAGACCGAATCTGTTTTCTCGAACCATCGCATCAGAGCGATGACTCCACCATTTCCATCGAAGGAATTGGGTTTGCAGTTCATGAAGTCCTTATACGAACACTCCCTTGGGTGTTCGTGAGTAACTCTGGGGTTGGTTAAGTGGGTACCGTTACCAGATCCGAGGGTACCACTTTCACCGAAGTGAGCTAGAGCAGTTGCCACTGCGGAGGATATCGCTGCTTGTAGAGCAATAGTATCGAATTGAGGCGTTGGAGTTGGAGTTATCGGAGTAGCGTGTTTGTTTGATCTGCGAGGAGGCATCTTTGCTAAAAGAATACAAAGATGAGGTGGAATAAGCCTAGAGCAATGGACACAAGTCGAAAGCTGAAAAGACAAGGTTATCCTAGTTCTGGGTGTATCGGGTCCTGACTTCCACATGGTTCTGGAAACAATTCATAAAAGAGTCTATACCTAATAAACTCTATGAATTTGAAATGGCTATCCTCGAATGAATATATGTTACCTGAATAACTATTACCAGTTGCATGTAAGAAAATAATCCTAACACATAATGTGAGCAGTGTCTCCACTCTCTCATTAAGTTAAACAAGATTATTATTTATTAGTGTGACGCATAAGACGTTTTGGTTACTTCGGTTGATCCCTCTTTGAAAAGCTCCTCATGAACTTGCTCTCGTTTCCTCCTGACTCTTCTGTTGTCTACTATGAGGAAGTGGTTACATCTACTTGGGCTTGTCGTGCGAGAATGGAAGTGACTAAAGAATGTATGAGATTTAAGTGAAACATTATGGGGTGATCCTTACAGAGTCCTCCTATAATTGCACAATGTATACAAGTTGTATATAACTTAAGACTAAATAGACCTTCGAATAAGTGATCCTACTCCAAAACCACAACCAAACAAGGAACAGGCAGTGAAGCGCAGATCACAAATTCTAAGTCTATAGAATCTCAATTATATATAACCTTGGGAGTATACATTGCAAGATTATAGACCTATCCGTAAGGGTCTTTTAAGTTATCACATAAGTTATTTGTATAGTTCCTAAAATACTCCTATAGTATTTTAATGTAATCTACTTGGTATGTTTTAAACTTGTTATCGCGTTATAGTATCATAAAATACTCCTATAGTATTCTAACTCTAATGTACTTAATCTAGAATTCTCTTGACTTAGTATTAGGTAAGTTTTAAGACTGTTGCAACACCACATCGCTCCCAAACACATGTCGGTCACATCTCAAATGAATATAGTTAATCAGGCTATATTGATCCTAACTATGATTACATAACTGTTCAGGTTTGATGACAGTGTTCAACCTTTAAATACTTTAGTTCTGTTCTTCTTGTGATACTTGGTCTAGTATGTACATGTATAAGCAAGTAGGTATATTTTTATAACTTATCGTTATACTCTTAAAATATATCATTATTCAGAGCACTTAAGCCCCATTGTATTTATAGTTGTATATCTTTTATCGGTAGATATACTTAGTTCACTATAAACAATGCTCTGATACCAATCTGCCACACCCCAAAACCGGAACGGCGGAAACGTTCGGGGGTGGAGGACGTCATGTTTAGTATCACAAGACATGCATCACAGTAAGAAAAGTAATGAAAACCCATATCATTAGAAAGAAAGTGTTTACAAAGTGTGCGTTCACAAAACATAGAATACATAAGCAAATAACAAAACAAGACTTGAAGCTATTATGCTCCATCTTCTGAATTCCCAGCGCGAGTACCTGTCTACTAGGCTCCTGAGAATACAAGTTATTTGAAAGAGTTGATCAGCAATTAAGCTGGTGAGTTCATAAGATTTTAGTGATGTAAGTATGTTGTAAGAAAGTTTGTAGAAAGTTGTAGTAAGTTGTAGTAAGTTGTAGTAAGTTCTTGTTTAGAAAAGTTTGTCTGTTCCTCAAGAAAATCCTATATTTCCTACTTTGATGAAAGATAAGTAAAAATGACTCTACAGTCCTTTCTATGAGTATTAAATGGATACAAGTTATATAAAACTCAGAGTAAACAAACAATCAGTTGTGTGTATCTGCCCTAAGCCCACAACCAGACAAGGAATAGGAAAAGAGGCGGAAGGCACACATCCCATTGTTTGTTAGATCATCGTTGTATATAACCCTTGCGTATTCACTCGGTACTCATGGAGTTAACTGTAATAGTTCCTTTATATTTGTTGAAAAGATCCTTTAAGAAAACCCTTATTTCTAATAATAAAATGATAACCACAGTCGTTCATTCTATAATTACTTAGTTTATACTAGTTATATATAATCTAATATCGAACAAATAGTTAATTGTGTGAATCTGCCCTAAACCCACAACCAAACAAGGAACAGGGAATGAGGCGGAAAGCACACATCCAACTACCTATCGGATATTAATTATATATAACCCTGGTGTATAAACTAAGGTATTATAGAATGAACCACCTAAGGTCCTTTAAGTTTTACTGGTTTAATAAAATGGATTAAACCCTTTATTGGTTAAGTTTCTAGTTTTGTATTCCAAAAGTTCTTCATTTGAAAAGTATGTTTTGTACTAGAAAACGGTGCATTGAATTAGTGTCCTATGACCTGACCCATACATGGTACCCCTTATGATTACTTGGTTTACAAGGAACATATATATAGCTAAGCTCGGATAGATAGTAGGCTGGGTGTATCCGCTCTAAGCCCACAACCAAACAAGGAACAGGAAATGAAGCGGAAAGCACACATCTTACTACCTGTCGGACCCGACTAATATATATCCCTGAATGCATACACTAAGGAATCATAAAGTTAGCATTATAGGTCCCTTTCTACTGAATGTACTAGACCCGACTGTTCTGTGTGTCGTTTGTAAAATATAAGTTTTCCCTAGTTTATAACTATCTTGACTCGAAAATAGTTTGTATTAGCTTTCAAGTGGAACTGCCACTTACTGAAAGTAATGGGAATTTATAAGTACGCAGTTGTCTTTTAAATTGACAATCTGTAGTACTAATTACCTTAAAAATGTATGTTTTAGTAAGGTTATAATGTGAAGGTTAGTACCCATACTATACGCTCTCCCTGTCAAGAGATTCTGGGGACCAAACGCGACTGTAGCAAACAATTGCTAATCATGTAATTCACATTAATGTTATATGATCATGTATACCCAATTTAACTATCACCTTTTGTTAAGAACAATGCGTTAGTGATTCATTGGTATAATTAGATCCTGTAGTTGTTCTATGCTATAGCATCTTAGTATGTTCGTTCTGTATAGTATCTTAGTATGTTCTCTTTGAAGTATTGTATCTACTTCCTTGTTTCTCTTTATGTTATCGTGTATTGTATCTACCTCCCTGTTTCTCTTTATGTTATCGTGTATTGTATCTACCTCCCTGTTTCTCTTTATGTTATCTAGTATGTACTGAACCTCTAAACTATACCCCTTATAGTTTACTAGTATTTTACTTGAATTGTGATTGAAAAGACTTATTTTATTACTAAGTTATGCTTGTACTTTAAAAATGGAGTTTGGTTAAACTATAAAGTAACATAACTTTAAAAGAGTTTTTGAAATGTTTTGACAACTTATAAATGACATAAGTAATCTTTTGAAAATGTTTATAACAAACAATTACACAATTTTAATTGTGTTCAACTTGTATTCCCCCCTTAAAAGCATTTAAAACAGTTTAAAAGATTGATTACGGGGTATGAACTCACCTGATGTGGGTGATTCAAACGAATAAGCGCGTAAGGATGAGAAGTTCCACGAATGAACTCCCGAGACACAACGTGTCCTAAATGACATATAATGGCATATATGTGTATGTAATTAGTGTCTAAACAACTAATTAAGAAGGGTAACACGCTTACAAACTAGGAAACTCTACGATTTAAGGGATACAATCACATATGATTGCATAACTAGGGTGTATGGCCACCCTATAGAGTTTACGGTCCAAAAGGCATGACCATAAGTGTTTACGGTCAAGATGGTTTACGGTCCTATGTGTTCACGGTCCTATGGTTTACGGTCCTGTGTGTTCACGGTCCTATGGTTTACGGTCCTATGTGTTTACGGTCCTGTGTGTTTACGGTCTTGTGTGTTCACGGTCTAATGACCTTACGGTCATGGAGTTCATGGTCTAAGGAGATCCAACCGTAAACTCATCAAATCATTGCACAATGATGTTTTTCAAGGCTCTAATAAGGTGTTTCAACTAGATAACAAGCTAAGGAGGGAGTACTTACGATATAGAGGCTTGAAATGGTGATTAAGGTCCAAGAACACTAGTGTGTGTTCTTGGTGTTTCTTGAAGATCTAAGAAAAGATGATTTCCATGGATGAAATCATGAGATGATACTAGATTAAGAGATATATCAATAAATCAAAGGAAGAACACTTACGATTTTGATGATCTAGGATGATGAACTTGATGATACTTGAGAGGATTTGGAAGTTCTTGAGTTTGAAAGGGAAGAAATGATCAAAATGATCATAATATATATATATATATATATATATATATATATATATATATATATATATATATATATATGAGGGAGTTTACGGTCACCCTGACCGTAAACTCCTCATGAAGAGGTTTATGGTTTGCTGGATGGCTTAGAACTTCCGCTGATACTTCCAAACACTTATTCCTTAAGTGTACTAGGCTAAAAATCCTTAGAATGACCTTTAACTAGGCTAGAACTCATTAGAAATGAGTCTGACACTCAATTGAGTTGACTGACTGAGCTTTCAAAGCAAAAAAATTTCGGGTTGTCACATCATCCCCTCGTTAGATGGAATTTCGTCCCGAAATTAGCTTTCTTACAATACTACTGGTGTTGCGCTCCTTTGATTTGCAGAATACCCACTCGTAGACCTGGCAATTTTGCCCTAGTGTTCATGATAGGATTCATACTTGGTCCATCTATCATTACCCCGTGTATACAAGTCGTATATAATTAAGATTAGTTAGACGGTCGGATGTGCGACTCTGCCCAGGTCCACAACCAAACAAGGAACAGGAGATAGGGCGGAAACACACATACTAGATCTGCGTAATCATAATTATATACCACTCTCGTGTATACACTGAATAGTAATAGGTGGGCTATATTCGTCCTTAGCCTTTATGCTTGAACTTGGTCTGCTGGACGAGTGGTATTTCGGAAAGGTCTGCGGACATACGACGGCAAGGCTTCGGCGGACAAAGTACTCTTCACACGAGTACTTCGGGGTTTAGAATACGAAAGAAAAAACTGAGTTTTAGGTCGAACTGTCGTTACGAATGACGAAGGTTTCGTGAACTTGACGGTCGAGGCGATAGAAACATATGAACTTAGTATGGTGAGGACCACGCTAATTCACGACGAATGATAGTAACAGAATCTTTACTGAAAAAAGTTTTGGCCGATTTGAAAGAAACGTCTGTATACGATGATGTATCCCTAGTGTGTTCGACAATGTACTCCTAGTGTGTTCGACAATGTACTCCTTGTGTGTTCTAGTGTTTTCTGTTTTCCTCTTTGATGTTATCACTCCTACGTATCGTACCGCTATGTGCGCATACATACAAATGAAAGTGCTTTGATAACTGGTGATGATACTTTATATCATGATCCTCCTCGGTACCACTACGATCGCCTGTCATATACAAGTTATGAATAATTAAGATGAATAAGACAGTCGACTGAGTAACTCTGCCTCAAATCCCCTACCAAACAAGGAACATGAATTAAGGCGGAATCACTCACTCTAAGTCTGCAACATCTTAGTCATGCACAACTCTGATGTATATGCTAAGCCATCATAGCTCCTCTAAACGGATCTTTTAGTTCTCTTGAGTACTGTGATCTATTTCAATATGTGAGTTATTATAATTACTTTTTAAGTGTTTTCCCCAAGTTTTAATCTTATATATAAATATAAATTAATTTTTAAAGTAATTCATAGATCGAAGACATACCGCTGCTCGCTGACGACTCTGGGGTTGATTCTCCTGCGGTGATCATCAGAATTCGTCCATCCGCTCCTGAGTTCTTTGGTATCGGGCAGTCCTCCTGGTAGTGTCCAGTCTCACCACAGCCATAGCAGGCTTGGTTTTCTTCAGCTCCAGGGTCTTGGGAGATCGGTTGATCCGGTGCCCTGTAGAAACGAACTGTGTGTCCCTTTCTGTGGCAGTTTAGACACTTCATTTCTCGACATACTCCGGTGTGGTGATAGTTGCACTTTCCACACTTCGGGAGGGTTCCAGCATATCGACTGGCAGGTGCTGGAGCAGCAGGCGTTGTAGCGGCGTACATCGTACTCGCTTGTTGCTCTTGCGGGGGTTCCTGTGTTGTTCGTTTCTTCTTCCTCTTGTTCCCCGACTTCTGGCTATT
Source organism: Lactuca virosa (assembly GCF_052849685.1). Classification (NCBI taxonomy): domain Eukaryota; kingdom Viridiplantae; phylum Streptophyta; class Magnoliopsida; order Asterales; family Asteraceae; genus Lactuca; species Lactuca virosa. Next base: position 303,130,633 of record NC_136428.1, on the reverse strand, counting down.
GTCCTCTTCCCTCGATGGCTCTGGAATGGGGACTTCCATACCATGGCGGACTCCGTGGTCGATGAGTCGCTGAGCCAGGCGTTTAGCACTGTCAAATGTGGCTGGGTTAGAAGACAGTACAACTCCTTGGATCGGAGCAGTCAGACCCCAGATGTATCTTTCTATCTTCTTGCTCTCCGGGGTAACCATCCCGGGGCATAGTGCTGCCAGGTCGCTAAACCTGTCAGTATAGGTCACTATGTCTGAGCCGACCATTGTGAGCTCCCATAGTTCTTGTTCCAGCTTTTGAACTTCGCCCCTTGGGCAGTATTCTTCCAGCATCAACTCTTTTAGGTTTTCCCAACCTATTGAGTTAGCCACTGATAGGGTCAATGACTTAACATGGTTGTTCCACCATGTCAGAGCCCTGCCAGAGAAGGTGCAGGCAGCAAACTTCACTTTGCTCCCTTCTGGGCACGAACAGATTTCGAAGACCGAATCTGTTTTCTCGAACCATCGCATCAGAGCGATGACTCCACCATTTCCATCGAAGGAATTGGGTTTGCAGTTCATGAAGTCCTTATACGAACACTCCCTTGGGTGTTCGTGAGTAACTCTGGGGTTGGTTAAGTGGGTACCGTTACCAGATCCGAGGGTACCACTTTCACCGAAGTGAGCTAGAGCAGTTGCCACTGCGGAGGATATCGCTGCTTGTAGAGCAATAGTATCGAATTGAGGCGTTGGAGTTGGAGTTATCGGAGTAGCGTGTTTGTTTGATCTGCGAGGAGGCATCTTTGCTAAAAGAATACAAAGATGAGGTGGAATAAGCCTAGAGCAATGGACACAAGTCGAAAGCTGAAAAGACAAGGTTATCCTAGTTCTGGGTGTATCGGGTCCTGACTTCCACATGGTTCTGGAAACAATTCATAAAAGAGTCTATACCTAATAAACTCTATGAATTTGAAATGGCTATCCTCGAATGAATATATGTTACCTGAATAACTATTACCAGTTGCATGTAAGAAAATAATCCTAACACATAATGTGAGCAGTGTCTCCACTCTCTCATTAAGTTAAACAAGATTATTATTTATTAGTGTGACGCATAAGACGTTTTGGTTACTTCGGTTGATCCCTCTTTGAAAAGCTCCTCATGAACTTGCTCTCGTTTCCTCCTGACTCTTCTGTTGTCTACTATGAGGAAGTGGTTACATCTACTTGGGCTTGTCGTGCGAGAATGGAAGTGACTAAAGAATGTATGAGATTTAAGTGAAACATTATGGGGTGATCCTTACAGAGTCCTCCTATAATTGCACAATGTATACAAGTTGTATATAACTTAAGACTAAATAGACCTTCGAATAAGTGATCCTACTCCAAAACCACAACCAAACAAGGAACAGGCAGTGAAGCGCAGATCACAAATTCTAAGTCTATAGAATCTCAATTATATATAACCTTGGGAGTATACATTGCAAGATTATAGACCTATCCGTAAGGGTCTTTTAAGTTATCACATAAGTTATTTGTATAGTTCCTAAAATACTCCTATAGTATTTTAATGTAATCTACTTGGTATGTTTTAAACTTGTTATCGCGTTATAGTATCATAAAATACTCCTATAGTATTCTAACTCTAATGTACTTAATCTAGAATTCTCTTGACTTAGTATTAGGTAAGTTTTAAGACTGTTGCAACACCACATCGCTCCCAAACACATGTCGGTCACATCTCAAATGAATATAGTTAATCAGGCTATATTGATCCTAACTATGATTACATAACTGTTCAGGTTTGATGACAGTGTTCAACCTTTAAATACTTTAGTTCTGTTCTTCTTGTGATACTTGGTCTAGTATGTACATGTATAAGCAAGTAGGTATATTTTTATAACTTATCGTTATACTCTTAAAATATATCATTATTCAGAGCACTTAAGCCCCATTGTATTTATAGTTGTATATCTTTTATCGGTAGATATACTTAGTTCACTATAAACAATGCTCTGATACCAATCTGCCACACCCCAAAACCGGAACGGCGGAAACGTTCGGGGGTGGAGGACGTCATGTTTAGTATCACAAGACATGCATCACAGTAAGAAAAGTAATGAAAACCCATATCATTAGAAAGAAAGTGTTTACAAAGTGTGCGTTCACAAAACATAGAATACATAAGCAAATAACAAAACAAGACTTGAAGCTATTATGCTCCATCTTCTGAATTCCCAGCGCGAGTACCTGTCTACTAGGCTCCTGAGAATACAAGTTATTTGAAAGAGTTGATCAGCAATTAAGCTGGTGAGTTCATAAGATTTTAGTGATGTAAGTATGTTGTAAGAAAGTTTGTAGAAAGTTGTAGTAAGTTGTAGTAAGTTGTAGTAAGTTCTTGTTTAGAAAAGTTTGTCTGTTCCTCAAGAAAATCCTATATTTCCTACTTTGATGAAAGATAAGTAAAAATGACTCTACAGTCCTTTCTATGAGTATTAAATGGATACAAGTTATATAAAACTCAGAGTAAACAAACAATCAGTTGTGTGTATCTGCCCTAAGCCCACAACCAGACAAGGAATAGGAAAAGAGGCGGAAGGCACACATCCCATTGTTTGTTAGATCATCGTTGTATATAACCCTTGCGTATTCACTCGGTACTCATGGAGTTAACTGTAATAGTTCCTTTATATTTGTTGAAAAGATCCTTTAAGAAAACCCTTATTTCTAATAATAAAATGATAACCACAGTCGTTCATTCTATAATTACTTAGTTTATACTAGTTATATATAATCTAATATCGAACAAATAGTTAATTGTGTGAATCTGCCCTAAACCCACAACCAAACAAGGAACAGGGAATGAGGCGGAAAGCACACATCCAACTACCTATCGGATATTAATTATATATAACCCTGGTGTATAAACTAAGGTATTATAGAATGAACCACCTAAGGTCCTTTAAGTTTTACTGGTTTAATAAAATGGATTAAACCCTTTATTGGTTAAGTTTCTAGTTTTGTATTCCAAAAGTTCTTCATTTGAAAAGTATGTTTTGTACTAGAAAACGGTGCATTGAATTAGTGTCCTATGACCTGACCCATACATGGTACCCCTTATGATTACTTGGTTTACAAGGAACATATATATAGCTAAGCTCGGATAGATAGTAGGCTGGGTGTATCCGCTCTAAGCCCACAACCAAACAAGGAACAGGAAATGAAGCGGAAAGCACACATCTTACTACCTGTCGGACCCGACTAATATATATCCCTGAATGCATACACTAAGGAATCATAAAGTTAGCATTATAGGTCCCTTTCTACTGAATGTACTAGACCCGACTGTTCTGTGTGTCGTTTGTAAAATATAAGTTTTCCCTAGTTTATAACTATCTTGACTCGAAAATAGTTTGTATTAGCTTTCAAGTGGAACTGCCACTTACTGAAAGTAATGGGAATTTATAAGTACGCAGTTGTCTTTTAAATTGACAATCTGTAGTACTAATTACCTTAAAAATGTATGTTTTAGTAAGGTTATAATGTGAAGGTTAGTACCCATACTATACGCTCTCCCTGTCAAGAGATTCTGGGGACCAAACGCGACTGTAGCAAACAATTGCTAATCATGTAATTCACATTAATGTTATATGATCATGTATACCCAATTTAACTATCACCTTTTGTTAAGAACAATGCGTTAGTGATTCATTGGTATAATTAGATCCTGTAGTTGTTCTATGCTATAGCATCTTAGTATGTTCGTTCTGTATAGTATCTTAGTATGTTCTCTTTGAAGTATTGTATCTACTTCCTTGTTTCTCTTTATGTTATCGTGTATTGTATCTACCTCCCTGTTTCTCTTTATGTTATCGTGTATTGTATCTACCTCCCTGTTTCTCTTTATGTTATCTAGTATGTACTGAACCTCTAAACTATACCCCTTATAGTTTACTAGTATTTTACTTGAATTGTGATTGAAAAGACTTATTTTATTACTAAGTTATGCTTGTACTTTAAAAATGGAGTTTGGTTAAACTATAAAGTAACATAACTTTAAAAGAGTTTTTGAAATGTTTTGACAACTTATAAATGACATAAGTAATCTTTTGAAAATGTTTATAACAAACAATTACACAATTTTAATTGTGTTCAACTTGTATTCCCCCCTTAAAAGCATTTAAAACAGTTTAAAAGATTGATTACGGGGTATGAACTCACCTGATGTGGGTGATTCAAACGAATAAGCGCGTAAGGATGAGAAGTTCCACGAATGAACTCCCGAGACACAACGTGTCCTAAATGACATATAATGGCATATATGTGTATGTAATTAGTGTCTAAACAACTAATTAAGAAGGGTAACACGCTTACAAACTAGGAAACTCTACGATTTAAGGGATACAATCACATATGATTGCATAACTAGGGTGTATGGCCACCCTATAGAGTTTACGGTCCAAAAGGCATGACCATAAGTGTTTACGGTCAAGATGGTTTACGGTCCTATGGTTTACGGTCCTATGTGTTTACGGTCCAATGGTTTACGGTCCAATGGTTTCACGGTCCAAGTGTTCACGGTCTAATGACCTTACGGTCATGGAGTTCACGATCTAAGGAGATCCAACCGTAAACTCATCAAATCTTTGCACAATGATGTTTTTTAAGGCTCTAATCGGGTGTTTCAACAAGATAACAAGCTAAGGAGGGAGTACTTACGATATAGAGGCTTGAAATGGTGATTAAGGTCCAAGAACACTAGTGTGTGTTCTTGGTGTTTCTTGAAGATCTAAGAAAAGATGATTTCCATGGATGAAATCGTGAGATGATACTAGATTAAGAGATGTATCAATAAATCAAAGGAAGAACACTTACGATTTTGATGATCTAGGATGATGAACTTGATGATACTTGAGAGGATTTGGAAGTTCTTGAGTTTGAAAGGGAAGAAATGATCAAAATGATCATAATATATATATATATATATATATATATATATATATATATATATATATATATATATATATATATATATATATATATATATATATATATATATATATATATATATATATATATATATATATATATATGAGGGAGTTTACAGTCACCCTGACCGTAAACTCCTCATGAAGAGGTTTACGGTTTGCTGGATGGCTTAGAACTTCCACTGATACTTCCAAACACTTATTCCTTAAGTGTACTAGGCTAAAACTCCTTAGAATGACCTTTAACTAGGATAGAACTCATTAGAAATGAGTCTGACACTCAATTGAGTTGACTGACTGAGCTTTCAAAGCAAAAAAATTTCGGGTTGTCACAAATACTCATGCCTGGTCCAATCAGCCTTGGGCTGGAATACAAGGGATGTCTACGATGGGCCCAGTTATCCTCGGGATTGAATACCCTTGCATCATAAGTTGTTTGGTCTAATCAACCATCGGGTTAGAATACCAAACATGTCGGGTCCAATCAACCATCGGGTTGGAATACCCCAAGCATATTGACTGACGCACTAAGTAGTTCAGTCTCGCCACATACCATACTATCATATCGGGTCCAATCAACCATCGAGTTGGAATACCCCATGCCCAATCAACCATCGGGTTGGAATGCCAATACACAACGGGTCCTGTAATCCTCTGGATGGAATACCCTCAAGCATTGAGTACGAGTCTGGCATACCACTCGGTCCTCAGCTCGTATGTGGAATGCTCCTAGGTTTGTTGGCTACAGCACGAAGTAGTACAACCTCAAACCAACACAAAATGTCGACATATAACAGCTAAGCATATAAACAGTCTACAGACAGACAGACAGATCTACAGATCACTAAGCATAACAGATCTACAGATCTACAGATCTACAGTCTACAGACAGACAGACAGACAGACAGATCTACAGATCACTACAGTATAATAGCATGCATAACAGGATATCGAATCCAAAGGGCCGACCTTGGTGCCTTCGACCCGTAAGTACAGTGAGGAAAACTCACCTCGACAGTTGAACCCACGAATAAATCTCTGACTGAAGATCTGCTAGAAACATCGCGCTAACATACATGAAAAACATTCAATTATCATTTGGGTTCCAATTCAAATCCAATAATCCATTCATGGGGTAAAATACCACTTTTACTCCTCACCTTGTTTGGTCCAAGACTAAGGCCCAAACTCCCAATCAAAATGCCTACAAACCAAATAATCATTCAAAGCCCACTTATGGCCCAATTTTCCAAATTGGGCCCAAACCCTTACATGGGTTTTACCCTAAATCCCAATAACTCTTCCTAGTCCAACACACGTGTTCTCAGTTAGCCTAGTAATTCCCCAAGCAACCAAGCCCAAAAGATGGCCTAAACCCGAAATGACACCACAAGGCCCAATAAGGCCCAAATATCCCAAATGGGCCCAAACCCATCATGGGCCTAACCTGAGAAGGACCAATATTTTAAAATGCTCAATATAACCAATGGTCAACCTTGGTCAAACTTTTGGTAAACGGTCTAAGGACAACAAGTCAACAAAACAAGAAAGGCCAAACAGGCCGAGTACCCCCCCCCCCTCCCCCCCCATGTACTCAGCTGGTACGCCCATCGTACACCCTTTTGGGCTAGTACGCGCAACATACCAGATGGGTATGCCCATCATACTCCCCTGAATCCCATTCTTCTCCATTAAGCAATTAACCACTTAAGTCCTTGCTCCAAACTCTCAGATCTGATTCCTATGGATGACTTATTACGTAAAGTTGGCAACTTTACTTGCATACATGGCTTAATGGGGCTCTAGAGCTCAAAAGAGCTTAATGAAAGGTCTTAACACATGCATGGGTCCAAATAAACCATAAAGATCACATTTTTATGCCTTTGGGACACCTAAAACGTCTAGATCTAGTGTCCAACTCTTGGGGAAAGCTCAAACTCATAAATACAAACTAAAGGGATCAAAATATGCTATAAATGACCCCAAGCAAGATCTAACCAAATAGATGACAAGACGAGAGCTTTTTACCTTCAATAGGTTACCAAAGATGAGAAACTTCTGGATCTATAAGCCCCACTCCAAAGGATGATTCAGCAACAAGCTCCAATCTCTTCAAGATACACAAAACACTCTAAGATTCCTCACAAAGGCTTAAGAACTCCAAGATGGTGGCTAAGGGTCAAACATTAAGGTTTAGGAAGCTTGGAGGCTGATAAGGGTCAACGCTCAAGAATAAAAGTTGCTTAAATAGGGGTAAAACCCTAAAAATGAGGTTTTGATGCTGAAGGGAGTATGCCTCGCGTACCCCTTAGTACGCTCGGCGTACTCGAGGACCACCCGCAACCCACTTAACCAGTACACCCCGCGTACATGATGAGTACGCCCCACGTACCCGTTGAACCCTTTAAAATCCTAAAACTTCATTTGGCCATAACTCCTTCGATCTAATTCTGTTTCCGACGAACTTTATATCTACAGAAAGGTGACGAGAAGACCTAAACTTCTAACAACTCACCTTAGCCTTAAAACTTCCCGAACCAAAACCCAAAATTCATAAAGGCACGAACTAATAAATTACGATTATGCCATTGGGCTCCGAAACACCATCGAACATTCGAACCACTTAGACTTTAACACACTCATTAAAAAAGGGCGAAATCCTTTCTTCCCCAAGGCCCTAAGCCTTATGATAACCGATGATCGGGCCACAACCTTGAATACTAAAGCGATTCGAAACCGGGTGTTACAACTCTCCCCCACTTAAATTCGATTTTGTTCTTGAAATCATTCTTTACCGTCCATGGCATGCCCGACAGTCTGAGGGACACAACCACAACCTTGAGCATACAACAACCTTCCTAAGGCAACCGAACCCAGTCCAAGTAAAACTTTCCAATCCGAAGAAAACGAATCCATAATCCCATGCAGAAAACCCACCCTACTTTAAATCTGAAATCTCGAATTGGTTTGACTCCCCGACAGACCTCCAATACAGAACCAATGCCAATTCCAATTCCCTTATCCATCAAATTATCTACTCGACTTCTGATTACATGAGGGTCCTACTAGAGAACAGAATCGCAGACCATCAGCTGATGTCGACAACCTTTCGCTTGACCAAAAATGGATTAGAATATTCTTTCGAGAGAAGGCTCACCCTGATGATAACAATTTCATGAGCACAATGAGCTACAAGATACTGATTTCCTTAATTGCCGGACCGATACACTGCTGCTATAATCCTGAATCCCCATAACTTGCCCAACCTTCACACCACTAGGACCATTCTAAAGCATAGTCAAAAGAGTCTCTTCTACCATCTGAACTAAAACATCCCTTTTTACCCTGAACCCTCCACCTGATGCCTTGGGCATATAGATTCCTTATCCCACATCTCACTGAAATACAGTCATGACACAAATACACTTGCGATTCCCAACATGAGTTTCCACCAAAAGCCATCTCGAAAATGGCCACTCTTAAAATTTCTCATAAATTCTTTCCTAAGGCTGATGAGTGTCCATCCATGAATCTATCCCCAGTCCTTGACAGGAAACACCACCAAGAACATGCAGAAAAGGTCCTCAAAACATATCGATTGCGAACCTTTCCCAATCCAAAACCATATGATGTACTACCAACCATTGTTCCGACTAGTAAAAACGATCAAGCCAAGAATTTCCACATTGCATCCAACCCTTATCAGTTCAGGTGTACCCCCACCTGAAAAATCACTCGAGACATTCTTTATGATTCACGGCTTCAAAACCGATTCCCAAATTGATAATCAAAACCATAACAACAACTTGCGAACAAACGGGAATATAATGGATACATTCCACAGAAACTTTCTGATACCTAACTGATACTCCCAACAACCCTTAACTGTTCCCTTTAAACAAAACACATTACACCTCTCTCAACAACACACATGCTGAATTGCCACAATGCACATCCTTAGGGAACCCATAACCTCATCCCAAAAAGGGAAGAAACACCAGAGCTCTACGGAGCGACCAACCTCAATCACTACCAGAAGACATTCCCATGAATGATCGGAACAGTCCCCAAACCCTGATTGTGAAAAAACAGATTCCATCAATACGCACATAGCTCATGAAGGCTTCCTGAATGCTACCAAAAACCTGATGTTAGAACAATGTTCTATTAGGATCGTTAGATTCTATGCAAGCAAACAGTTAAGAATGTAATCAAGAACACAAGAATGGCTTTGAATATGTCGTATGATTAATACTTCAACACCTCAGAAGAGCTCGATTAAGAACTTCAACTGTAGAGGCGTTTAGGGTTACAAAACAATGAACGTAATAATCAACAACGTCTAATGCATACATGCATGCATATTTATAGTATAACCCTATCAGATAAACACGGATGGACAGGCCCAATCCGGATACAAAACAAAAAGCCCAAGACGCAACACAATTAGACTCAACAATCTCCCCCTTTGCGTCAATGGGACCGAAAGCTCACTTCGGTTGTGCTGCAGAAGTCTTCTTTATTGTTATGAACACCTTCGGAATGATAGCCAGCAAATGATGACGGAACGTTAAGTACCACCAAAGCATGTCAGTAAAATTCTTCTTGTCAGCCTCTGAGTTCTGCTCGCATCGATGTATAATGTTGATGATGTGCTCCAAGCAGTCAGTTGAAAATAAATGTTTATCAACAAGAGCGAACAAAAATTTGTGAGCTTCGCCTTTTGTAAACATCACAGTGAGATGTTTTGAATCTATTTGGCCCATCTTCATCTTATTCACATCTCCTGGTTTTGATGTTGGCTTGATGGTCGGTTTCTTGTTCATTACTTTCACTATCTCTTGATCCATAGTTGCGACCTCATGGATGTAAGAAGCCAACATCCTCTTCAAGTGCTCCAAAATAGGTTCATATTCCCTCGGATTTGTAAGCAGAATATTGAAAAATAAAATCCAATCATGAGGGTTTAGATTCGGAAGATCTGCTAGAGATATAATCGACACCGAGTTTGCAGAACCTCGTGTGATTTTGAAATTGACATTTACAAATCTCCCAGCAGACGTAGGTTTCAGTACCTTGACAGTGATAATTTTATGTGCACTCCATGTCATGTACTGAGGTTGTCCATACTTCAGATAGAAATCAATAAGCTCTCGGTCAACCTTTGGATGAGGAAAAGGAACCTCAACAGTCGAATCAAAGCAGTGGAATGTGAATGCTTTTCGTGTGATTGGCATATCGAACTGCGAGTCCTTAGAATTATCACAGTCAAACGAAGCAACAGGTTCCAACCAATAAACACTTGGAAACTCTATAGCTTGATTGATAAGTGCCTCCTTAGTCCATAAGGGAAACAAGGCCTTCTTGCAGATCGAGGCTTCTTCTTCTTCCTTGTTTCTCCTTTCCCTCTCCTCTGCTTCCCTTGCAACCTTCAAGGTTTCATCAAGCTCTTTATCTCTCTTCTTTCGCTTGAGAGCCTCAGCAATAGTTTCATCAGATTCATCATTGCTATCATCACCAATCTCCTTTTCTTGTGGACCAGAATCTGAAGCTAAATTATCCTTCAGTTCGGTTGTAACTTTGACCTTCGGTTGAGCAGTTTCGGTTTCAGTCTTAACCTTCAGTTGATGAGCACCCTCTCCCCCTTGTTTTGGAGCAATAAATCTCTCCGAAACACCCTTCATCTCGTGTAACAATGCAAGGGCGGGAAGAAGTTTTGTTGTAAGATGATTCCGAATGGTCAAAGTGAGGATAAGATCATGAGCACCAAGAATGTTAGTGAGCATATCCTTCACATCCCCTACACAGCTACGGAAAACAGCTCTTTCGGTCTTCAATAAAGAAATTTCTTTTTCTGCTTGGGCGAGCTGCACTTTCTGTACTTCAACTACGGATGTTTGTCGAGCCAGTTCTTCTTTTAAAGCACTTTCTTTGGCCAGATCAATGTATAGAGATTCAAGTCTAGAATTCACTGAACTGATAAGTGAAGAGTTCTCGGCTTGGATGGAAGAACGCACATCCTCAAACTTTGTTTGTTCTTCTTGAAGAGACTTGGACAAAGAATCAACAGAAGCATTTACCTTTGCTGCATTTGTATCAGCATGCCCTTTAAGTGACTCAAGAAAAATCTGAGTACTATGTATAATTTTCAGTAACATCAGAGGTGGCCTTTTGGCAAGAGGAGGTAGACGCATTAACAGCTTTGGTGGATTTGTCAATTGACTCCGTATATTGTTCAAGAGCAGTGTCCAAAAAGGCTTTAAGCACAACACCACTATAGGACTTGCTGTCTTCAATCAACTTATCAAGCTTCTCATGAATGCTCTGTAGGTGTTGTCTTGTGACTGGAGCATCGTCATCCTCATCAGTAGGAAGTCTATAGGGACTGAAGTATATAGAATCATACTCATCATTAGCACCACCGAGAGTGGCACCGGAGTCGGTTGAAGGTGAGGGTGAAAGACGTGTAGAAGTAACTGGGGGTTCTGTTTCGCTAGTCGCCCCCGTATCAGATACGTTGACTACTACAGTCGGTTCAGGAATAGTGGTGGTAGTGAATTGGGAAAAAATAGGAGTTGGGATTGGAGTTGAAGAAATAGGAATAGACGAAACTGGTGGTAAAGTTGTTGTTTGAGATGTGGTAGATGGGGGAATAGGAGGAACCGAAACTGGAACTGTCTGTTTCGGTGATGGAGGTGGGGTTGGGAGTTTGTTATGAGGAGATTCGGTTGGAGTAGGAGATCTGGGAGGAGTGTTACCTCTCGGTGAGTCATGATGACCTTCTTCTTCTTCCTTATCCTCATCGTGTTCAGAACTTGGAGGAGTAGGACTCTTGGATCTTTTTGCCATCTTTTTGATCTTCGTCGGTTTAGAAGAATCTCCTTGCTCAGACTTTCGTTTCTTAGACTTAGCAGTCTTAGACTTAGCATCATCTGTTGGCTCTTTCTTTGTAGTAGTCTGTTTCCCTCGGTTACTCGGCTTGTGCAGAGCATCTAGGGCAGCCTGCTGTTCAGCAGAAAGGACTCTCGGTTCCTTGGGAGGAATCTTTCGATATTCAGCGAAGAGCTTGCTCGCGGTTGTAACACACTTGTACATTGTCTCTAGGATAGAGCCAATGTGAGGGAACTTTTTTGGATCAGAAATTATAATCTTCTTAGTGTGAAAGGTAGCAATAGACGCAACCATGGCATCCTTCATTATCAGAATTTCCAACTGATTAATCGCCCGTCATGTAATAAGGGTCCAGAATCGTGCACATGAAGTTTCAGAATGCCTCGTGGACGTGTTGAGGCTTTGAACAACTTGAGACCAGATAATACTCCCGTAATCAAGATTGAGACCATTGTAAAGACCGTAGAGAAGGGTCAGAAAACCCTTGCTGGTGCCATCAGATCCAACACTTCGCTCTGCCAAACTCTTGATAAGAAGAGTAAGCATTCCATTCCATGGAGACGGTAGGCACGACTTCTTAACCTTTCCTATCGTGGTAAGCACGACGGTGTAACCCATCTCATATAGCATTGAGAAAAGTTGATTTGTGGTGATGAAGTCAGGGGAAATTACAGATGAATCCACAGCCAGGTGCAAAAGGGAATAAAATCTCCCTTTTGACATAGAAGCTTTATGAGAGTGGATTTGGAAGTACATGTGTTCCTTGTTCTTGTCATAAGAAGCAGTAGAGTAAACCTGCGATAAAAGGGACATCGGAACAGCTTCCACCTGGGTTAGGGCTATAACCAATGGTGAATATTTCAAACATTCAACCACGTGTAGCATATAAGCGTCGTATAGAAACGGATTGAGTTCAATAATCAAGTTCTAATTAGGCTTGATCGAAAGCAATGTAGACGAAGCAGTCTGATCGTGAATTGATGAAGAAGTCGCCATTGTTGATCGTAGGAAGAAGATGAACAGTTTGAACTTCCTTTGTAAGTGAGAGAATTTGGTGCTAGTAAAAGACAAACAAACGTAGAAACCCTTTATATACCGTTGCCAGGAGAGAGAAAAATCATCATGATAATGACGCGGTCACTAAAACGTCACCTGAAAAAGCGCGATGTGACAGGTTGGTTACTCCCAGGTATACGTCAGCACGCGTGGGTAGCTCGACCGTTCAAATTGACGCGCCCAAATTCTTATCCTCAATCATCGTTTGAAATTCAGTTTCGCTCCAAGATGTAGAATTGCCCCTGTTTCGCCAAAAAAATAAACACAACTCGAACCAACAGCAACCAGAATGTTGGAAAATTAAAATTTTCGTGCAATAGAGTGACAAAAGATAAAGAAATAAAGCAAATGTGTATTGGATGTGAGTGATGTCTATTAGAAGACATAAAGCAGGGGATTCCGGGCAAGAATCGCTTCCTTCAAAGTCAAGAGAGACTTGAAGTGCTTGTGTAGGTTCCCGTGAAATAACGATCAAATGTTTGTAGAGAAACATTGAAAGGCTTCTTTTTAAGTCATAGGCTTAAGGTGGCTTATCTTCAACCGAACGTCGACTCTTAACATAAGACCGAACATTGGAAGAAGTACTTGTGAGACCGGTGTGGTCTGTTGAACAAGTAGGTAGGATATATTTTATAGTGACTAAAGAAGATATAGAAACCTCAAAAACAAAAAGAAACTGGATCTTTATGGGAAGAAAAAGCCTTGGTGTTAGACAAATTCATAAAAGATCACTCAAAAATAAAAATGAGATTTCATTAGGTAACCAGTAAGATCTTGAATATTAAAATTCACCGTTAATTCGTTGTTGGTGTTGGATTATGGGTTTCACTCAGTACGTGGTATCCGTATCTAAGATCATGAACACATATTTTGTGCAACCATAAACCTCAGTGGTAAAGACTGAGAGTCTCAAGGGTTACAGTGATGAACCGAAAGTTGATGGAGAAAGTAAGGAGGGTGGCTAAAGAACCGAAAGTACCTTCTGCTATATAGATGTGACAAAGCAGAAAAACTCTTAACTCATATGAGAAGAGTAAGGTAGCTCTAGACTGAGTTGATTTTAAGAGCCTGATTGGGAAGAAACGATAAGTAGAGATCGAATCATTAAGGCCCTGCTTAAAGTTGTAGAGGCATTGGTCAACATGCAGCAGCATGCTTCTAGGTACCCTTAACTAGTTCTTATTTAAATGATTATACCTTCCTTAGCTCCAAACTCTGTTATACTGGTATACTTGGGACCTATGTAAAAGAACAAGCAAACAAACACACCACAAAACCAAAACAAACAAACAAAAACAAGAAAAATATTTTTAAGGATTGAGTTTTTCTGAAAAATAATAAAAACAGAAAAAGAAAATATTTTTGGATTTTTGAAGTTTTCTGAAAAATAATAAAAACAGAAAAAGAAAATATTTTTGGATTTTTGAAGATTTTCTGAAAAATAATAAAAACAGAAAAAGAAAATAAAGTTGCATAAAACACACTTTGAACAAAATTTACAACCGAAACCTTATCTTAAAGAAATGAAGCGAAATAGACCGAGCGGTCGGTTCACTTCGGTTCCTTAAAATTCCAGAGCCGAAATAGACCGAGCGGTCGGTTCATTTCACTTCTCGAAAATTATGAAGCCGAAATAGAACGAGCGGTCGGTTCATTTCGGTTCCTCAAAATTCCAGAGCCGAAATAGACCGATCGGTCGGTTCATTTCGGTTCCCGAAAATTATGGAGCCGAAATAGACCGAGCGTTCGCTCCATTTCACTTGTCTAATTTTTAGGTGTTGAATTAAGGATTCGGTACTGACTCTGCTTCCATCATCCCCAAGCCTTGCAGAATTTTATTGAAACTCGCTTCAGGTAAGGCTTTAGTGAATATGTCGGCCAATTGATCAGAGGATCGAACAAAATGCACTTCCACGTTCCAATCTTCTACGTGATCCTTGATGAAATGATATCTAAGTGCAATGTGCTTAGTTTTTGAGTGTTGTACTGGATTGTGACATATCCTTATTGCACTTTCTGAGTCACAATAGAGAGGAATCTTCTTCATACTTAGCCCGTAATCTCTTAGTTTGACTTTGAATCCAAATGACTTGAGAAGTACAAGATGCTGCAGCAATATACTCAGCTTCGGCTGTTGGAAGTGACACGCAGGTTTGCTTCTTGGACTGCCAGCTAACCAGTTTCCCGTCAAGAAATTGGCATCCACCTGTAGTGCTCTTTCGATCCAGACCACATCCTCCAAGATCAGCATCAGAAAAGGCTTGAATGAAGAAACCAGATCTAGCAGGATACCAGAGACCGAGAGATGAGGTTCGCTTCAGGTAACGGAAAATATTTTTCACCGCCACCATGTGAGGTTCTCTTGGATTAGCTTGAAACCTGGCACAATAACAAATAGAAAACATAATGTCCGGTCTACTAGCTGTTAGATACATAAGGGACCCTATCATTTGTCGATAAAGTGTTATATCAACAGCAGGTTTTTCCAGAGAAGGTGTTAACTTGGTGCCAAATGCCATAGGAACCTTCACTTTTGAGTCTCCTGTCATGCCAAATTTTGTTAACAGGGTCTTTGTGTACGCCTCCTGGTTGATAAAGATACCTTCTGGTCCCTGTCTAATATTCAAACCAAGGAAAAAATTAATCGGACCCATTGCGCTCATTTCAAATTTAGTCTCCATCAACTTCCTGAATTCAGCTATTAAGCTAGGATTCGTGGAGCCGAAGATGATGTCATCGACATAAATTTGAACTATCATTAGATGTTCGCCTTCTTTCTTTCGGAAGAAGGTTGGGTCGACCGAACCTTGCTTAAATTTTGACATTTTCAGAAAGCGAGTTAAAGTTTCACACCAGGCTCTCGGTGCTTGCTTCAAACCATATACCGCTTTATCCAGCACATAACAATGATCAGGGAATTTCTCATTCACAAACCCGGGAGGTTGCTCAACATACACTGTTTCTTCTAGTTCCCCATTCAAGAAAGCGCATTTGACATCCATTTGGAAAACTTTGAAGTTTTTATGAGCAGCATATGCCAGGAAGATTCTCACTGATTCCAACCTAGCTACTGGAGCAAAGGTTTCCTTATAATCTATCCCTTCCTCTTGGTAATAACCTTTCACCACCAACCGAGCCTTGTTGCGAATGACATTCCCTTCTTTATCTAATTTATTTCTGAAGACCCATTTTAAGCCCACCACTGAAGCATCCTTTGGGGTAGGAATCAGCCTCCAAACACGGTTGCGTTCAAACTCATAGAGCTCATCTTGCTTTGTTTGAACCCAGTCAGAATGATCAAGTGCAACATTAACTGTTTTCGGCTCGACCTTGGATATGAATGAATTAAACATACAGAATTCAACTTTAGAGAATAATGCAGTTTGTTTCGCTTTCAACTGTGAGCGAGTGAGTACTTTTTTAGATGATTCTCCAATAATTTGAGCTTTGGGATGGTCCTTGGTCCATTTGACTAACGGAGGATAATTTGGGTCATATGCTGGATCCAATTCAGCATTCACTTCCTCTTCAAGTTCTGATTGATCACCCTCGCCTTCGTCAGTTGCATTCTCTTTCTCCCCCTCGACTGGCGAAGTGTAACCTGTGGCATCATCAGAATTTGCATCCTCTGTGGGAGTAGGATTCTCCCCCTTGATTGGACAACTATTGAGTGGGTTTGGAGCAATATGTTCACCCTCGCTTGGACCTTTAGGAGTTGGGGATAGAATAGGACTCTCCCCCTCGAAAGACATTTCAGTTGTCTTTGGTACTGAAGAACTCTCCCCCTTGGATATTGAGCCGTTGATGGGAGAGTCAGTTGAGGATTGAACACCTATAGTTTTAGGAGGTTCACTTTCCATTTCTTTGGCAGCTTCATCTATGATCTTCTTGAGATTATCAATTTTGTTATCTGTTGCTTTTGCCTCAGAGTGTGCCGCTTTCTCTGGTTCATCAAATAACCGAATGTATTCTTCAAATAAGTTCGATATTGGAACCGAGACTTGTCCAGATTCAGGAAATATTTCACTTAAGTCATTTTCACTCCTTTGCACTTTCTTCATGTAATTATCGTCAAAGGTGACGTAATATGTTTCTTCAATTCGTTTGGAGCGTTTGTTCAACACTCTGTAAGCTTTAGAAGAGAGTGAATATCCTAGAAAAATTCCTTCATCTGCTTTGACGTCAAACTTGTTTCGGTTCTCCTTTGAATTAAAGATGAAGCACCTTGAACCGAACACATGGAAAAATTTGACGTTCGGCTTCCGATTGTTTATTATCTCGTATGGAGTGATCGAGAATCTCTTGTTGAGCAAAGATCGGTTCTGAGTGTAGCACGCGGCTGCAACTGCATCAGCCCAGAAGTATAACGGAAGAGAAGCGAAACTGAGCATGGTTCTGGCTGCTTCACACAAAGAACGGTTTCGTCTTTCAACAATCCCATTCTGTTGTGGTGTATAAGGAGCTAAAAAATTGTGAGTTATCCCCTTGTCAGCCAGAAAGTCCTCAAAATCGTTATTCTTGAATTCCAGACCGTTGTCACTTCTGATATTCCTCACCGTCTTTATCAGCTGCACTTCCACTTGTTTGATAAATGTCTTCAACTTGGGAGTTGCATCTGATTTCTGTTTAAGAAAGAAAACCCAGGTGAAGCGTGAAAAATCATCTACAATCACAAGTATGTACTTACTACCACCGATGCTCTCGATAGCCGAAGGTCCACATAAGTCAATGTGCAATAGTTCAAGAGCTTCAACAATCTTTGTATTAATTCGTGTAGGGTGGCTCTTTCTGCTTTGTTTGCCCATCTCACACGCTGCACACAGATGTTCCTTGTCAAACTTGAGAAGAGGGAGGCCTCGAACATGATCACCAAGCACCAACTTATTAATGTCTTTGAATTTCAGGTGCGATAGTCGTCGATGCCACAACCAGCTTTCATCAGTGTTCGCCTTTGACAGCAGACATATTGATGGTTTTCCTCGTATTGGGTTGAGATTTAAAGGATACATTTCTCCTTTGCGTTCAGACTTTAGCAGAACCTTTTTCGTTTGCTTTTCTATTATCTCAGACCCCTCATCATCAAATGATACTTTCAGACCTGTTCCCACAACTAATTGTGACACGCTGATGAGGTTATGCTACAATCCTTCCACATACGCCGCTTTTCGAATCGAGAAATCTCCATTGGTAATCATACCATATCCCTTGATTGTTCCATAGGAGTTATTTCCATACTTTACACACCCACCATCTTTTAGGGACCGAAACTCCCTCAGCTCTTCCTTCCTCCCTGCCATGTGACGCGAGCAGCCACTGTCTATATACCATTCATCATCGAACTGCACGTCACTGATTACCTGCAAATTTAAGCAGATTTAGGAACCCAAAGTTTCTTGGGTCCTGGTGAGTCTTTCACAGAAAAAGGAATTACAGTAGAAATATCAACCAAATATGTTCTTTTTACGAGAGTGGTTTGATCTTTTCTTTTAATGGTGTACACCTTGATTTTAGTTTTATCTTGTTTCGGTTTTGGTGTATAAGTTTGTGTGTTGTTAGATGGTTTAGGAATATTCTTTTGAATCCTAGGGTTAGCTGACTTTTTCTTATTATTGAACTCAGAATCAAGCTTTCCCTTGCCTTTGATATCCTTCATTGAAGTTAATTTTCTTTGGGAGTTAGAAGGACCGAAACTAGACTTAGGACTGAGACTCGACTTTCGGTTCTGAGTGCTATTGTTGGGACCGAAAGTAGGCTTTTGGTTGTTAGCCTTGGCGGTTGGACCGAAACTTGTCTTTCGGTTCTCTAAGTCCATGTGGGGACCGAAACTTGTCTTTCGGTTCGGTACGCTAGTTTGGGAGCCGAAAGTAGACTTTCGGTTCTGAGATTTGGAATAGTAGGAATTTGGGCTGAAGTTTTCTTTTCCTTTCAGTTTAACCTTTCCTCTATCCGTTGATTCTTTCTTAGGAGGTACGTAGTTGGGATTTTGGGATTCCCAGTGTCGTTTTCGCTCATTCAGATTTTTTGCGTATCTTTGATTTCTTAAGCGTTTCTGTTCAGCTAACTCCTTCTGTGATTTGTGGATATTGAAGCTGGCCTTTGGCTTCTCCTTTTGACTTTCGGTTGTATTTGCTGGAGCAGTTGCTTCTGTCATCGGTTCTTCAGGGATTTCCTTAGTTCCACTGGTGCTTGGTTTGTCAAAACTTGAGGATTTGTTGATGGGTTCAGCAACATATCTTCCTTTAACCCTCCATGAAGTTTGCTCAGATAAGCCTACGGTTTCGTCTGCGTTGTCGATAGGGGCAGACCAGAAGTAATCGTCACATCCTTCAGCATTGTCTTTGTCAACCAAGATCTTTAATTCTGCCGTTTGTTTAGCAGTGACCCCTGTAACTGCATATACCTGATTCGGTACAGTTTGAACCTTTTGATAGACCATAGCTTTTTCCTTGAGTTTCTGTGGCTTTTCTTTCGACAAGCGAGCGAATTCAACCGAATTTTCAGAAATAAGGGGTTTCTCATTCTCGGTTTCACTCTTCATGAACTCAGAGCAATCAACTTCGTCTTCGACTGAGATTTCGCTCATCTCACTTTCCTCATCAAATTCAGACGTATTTTCTAAGTTCATTTTATTTTCTGAAATCAATTTTGCGTTAGACGAGTCAAATGATTTAATAGTTTCAGACTTTATTTTTAACCTATCATTTTCATCTAAAAGATCTTTGAGCATACAATTATGTTCCTTAGAGTCAATGAAAGTTTCTATTTTGTCCAGTCCGATTTTGTAATGAATTGACGTTTCTTCTGAGGACACTACTGATTCACATTCTGCTATGACCTCATCCTCCTTAAATTCAAGGAAGGGTAACATCATCTTATGAATCTTCTTTCCTATCTCACAACTTAAATGTAGTTGAGCAATATTAAAGTATAAACGCTTAGCAATTAAACAAAAAACATTCATTTGTTTTAAAAACTTTAAATTGTCTCTTTGTAAATAAATACTTTCATCCCTAGCCCTAATTAACTCCGCCTCCTTCAGCTCAATCCACATCCTTCTCTCCTCACTTTTTGAAGACACCCTGCTGAGTTGGTCAGTTAGGTTAGAATTCGCTAAGCGAGTTTGCATGAGACTACCACTTAAGTTAGAAAATTTAAATTTTAATTCATTTAATTCTTCTTCGTAATTTGTTATTGGAACTTTAAGTGATTCAAGGATGGATTGTACCTTTTTGATCAACCGATCGCAGTCGTTGATCTTCTCACTCACAGGCTTGGCTGCAAAACACTTGTCCTTAGTCAGGTTCGTTTCCTCATTTGCACTTTCGGTTGATGAACCAGCTGTGACAATTAAACACTTTCCAGCCGAACCTACTTCCTTTGCCACATAAGCCTTTCCATGAGTGGGCTTTCTCATCTCTTCATCTTCAGAATCGGTTGACCAAACTTCGAGGCCACCGAACTCATCTTCACCTGCATTCTCCTGCACAATCAGGGCATTCATAGAGCTGTTAGTTGCCTTCTTTTTCTTGATCTCTTCCAACTTGCGCATGTAGTACGTCTCATCATCTTCACCATCTCTTTTCTCAGCCATTTTCCTTAGCATGCAGTCTTTGGCAAAGTGGTTCTTGCCGTGACAGTAGTTGCAGTCGAAACCAGAGTCTCCTGCAAGTTTGCTCTCCTTCTTGTCTTCATCCTTTTGAGAAGAGACTTTCGCTTCGTCCTTCACCTTCTCAGAACTGTAACTTCCCTGCCAGTTTCGGTTCTTGTTGACAGGAAATTTTCTTCTTGCAAACTTCTTTGGGTTGGTGACCATCATAGCATACTCCTCGCTTGTAAGGTCACACTCAGACATATCAGATTCTTCTTCTTCTTCTGCAATGCTTTTTGCTTTTGAGACAAGGGCCAGCGATCCCACACCCGAAACTACTTTCGCTTCTTTGGTTACTACACTTTCATGGGACTTAAGTATTCCCACAAGTTTCGCCAGTGAGTAAGATTTAAATTGTTCATGCGCTTTCACGGTTGAAACCACAGCCATCCATTCTGGTCTCAGACCGTTCATGAAGGTCACCTTCTGCTCGATCAACTTTCTTTCTATTCCATGCTTGATCATCTTACTTAGGAGATGATTGAACCAATCGAAGGTTTATATGAGTTTTTCTTCTGGTTTCTGTTCGAAAACTCCAAATTCTGACAGCAGCAAGGTTTGAATGGAGTGTTCCAGATCTTCATCAGTTGAATAAAGTTCTTTCAACCTATCCCAGATTTCTTTGGCCGTCGTGCATGATCCAACCAATCGAAAAGTGTCAGATTCCAAGGCGAATCTGATCATTCTCATGGCCTTCACGTTACACAGCAACTTGTCTTTCTCATCCTGTGGCATCTTCTCTACATCCGCCACCAGCTTGTTATATTCCTTTTGGGACTTAACTGCCGTGTTCGTTCCTGAATGAACAAACGGCCCAAGTGTGATAGCTTCCCAGATGAGATAGCCATTATCTTCAGATCCAACCACGTAGTCTTCAAAGTGATGCGCCCATACTTCATAGTCTTGAGTTTAGAGAATGGGTATCCTGGTTGTTGATCCAATGCTGTTTGAGATGTTGATGGGATTTGTTTGCGAATCTTCGTGAGACATGGTGAGCTGCTAGAATCAAACCTGTAAACTTGATATTAGGGTTTTATCTGAAACAGAGTTGACGTCGATACGAAGAAGACGACTTCTATTTATACGATAAAAGCGAAAACCCTAAAGAATTCTGAATACAGAAGGAATGTGTATTGATCACACAGTCTCCTGCTCTGATACCAATTGTTAGAACAAATCCGAGATGACGAATGCGGAATATCAAGAACAATCAGAATCAATCACCACAATATGCAAGTAATTTGATAAAGGTTTTTCTTGTATTGATTATGAGATGAACGTACAGAGAAAACCCTAATCTGGTCAAAAGCTTACACCAAAAGTAAACCTAATGATTATTTATAGGGAACAATAAATATCTACCATAAATATAAAATAAATGCCTAATATAAAACCAATGTCTTAGTAGAGCTCGATTAAGAACTTCTACTGTAAAGGCACCGTAGGGAATCATAAAATGATTAACCCTAAAAAGGCTTCCCTAAATAACCAAATATGCCATATCAGTTTCAATATCTCAAATACTCAACAATTGAAGTCGAAATTGGCTCGTAAAATCAAATCTCGATGGGGTATTGGGCATTTCATGGGTACCTGATTTCGATCTAATGTTATCGGAATTTGGACGCCTTCTAAATGGAAATCGCATTCGGAATCAGTACATCAAAACAAAATCGAAGTCGGAACTTAATTCTTCACTCGGAATGACCCATCAATCGGAACGAGATTGAATGTTCTTATGTATCTGTTCGCTTTTGCAGGTCAAACTATAAAAGTCAAAATTTAGGATCGAACAGATTAGGAGCGAAAGGTAAGAGAATCGGGTTCGCACTTATTTCCCATATGTAAAAGTGATTTTGGATTCGCCTCTCACAATCAATCTTATGCTCGGAACGAAAGTAAAAATGCGAGATGGTTGGATTTATGTTCTTCAAGATACGCAAACGAGTTTTATCAGACGTCTAATTGGAGAAGAAGACTAAAAGTTTCATCTTCGGTCCCTGCAACTTCAGCGTTTTGACCGTTCTAGTCCTCAAATGTTTACAATCTTTACCGTTTCTACCCCACTTTGGAAGATGCCATTTATTTCATCGTTAAAGTGAAGAAAATGGGTTATATTTTCAAATTTCGCCCCCTAACTTTCAGACCTTCACAGATTTTACCCCATATCCAAAATTCTTTTCAATCTTTTGGGATTTTACCACTTTTACCCCTTCTTTCCAAAATATTTTTGTTTATAATCTTTTCTTTGGTCTTATTCTTTTCAAACCCTTCTAAATAATTGCTTCTTTTCTATTCTTTTGTCTAAATTTAAAAATCGAAAAAATACAAAATTATTTTTTTTTGTTATTTTTCCGGTTTTAATTTTTGAAGATTGGGTTTATTCTAAAGGGATTTATTTCATCAAATCTGATGGGTTTTGAAGATTGTTAGTGATTCTTCTTAACTTTTTGGATTCTCTCCATGGTATTTGTTGAAGATTCAAGGGGGAGTGATGATTATTCAAGGGGGAGTTCGTATTTGGAAGATTTATTCTATTTCTCTTGCTTTGAAGGCTCCATGTACTGATGATTCTCACAATTTAGGGGGAGAAATGCCAAGATCGGAAATCGTGATCTTCATCAGTTTCAACATCTAGGGGGAGATTGTTGAGTATTTGAGATATTGAAACTGATATGGCATATTTGGTTATTTAGGGAATCCTTTTTAGGGTTAATCATTTTATGATTCCCTACGGTGCCTTTACAGTAGAAGTTCTTAATCGAGCTCTGCTAAGACATTGGTTTTATATTAGGAATTTATTTTATATTTATGGTAGATATTTATTGTTCCCTATAAATAATCATTAGGTTTACTTTTGGTGTAAGCTTTTGACCAGATTAGGGTTTTCTCTGTACGTTCATCTCATAATCAATACAAGAAAAACCTTTATCAGATTACTTGCATATTGTGGTGATTGATTCTGATTGTTCTTGATATTCCGCATTCGTCATCTCGGATTTATTCCTAACACCTGAGCCTGCTATAAACCAAAATTTCACACCCCCGAAGAGGATAAACATACCCCGAGGCCAAAGGAACATAAAACATACAGAACTTGATGGTAGCTGACACATTCCTTGAACTTTAACTGTCACCACTTGAATCTTTCGGAGAATCTCCGCTGAAAGATGAACTCATTGACCAATGGTCTAGGACACATTGACACTTAATCCAGAGAACCAAAAACCACCCGGAACTGAACATACCCGTCTCTGGAAATGATTTACCGATCAACATCTGCCCAACTAATCTGAAAACAGCAAACCAAACAACGAACTAAAAAATCCCTCAATGACTGACACTCAGCCTGAGAATCCCAGTTCTCCCCCAATTAGAGCTCAAACCACTGCCCACTGGTGTTGAAACCAAATCATAACTCAATCATCTCAACGAGGTACGACCATACCCGACCCTGAAATGAATAATACACACAAAATGATCCTCCAGATATGGCTCAAATGAATCCCAAGAGAATCCTAAATTTCAACTGAAGACCTTTGAAATACCCAATTATAACCACTCAACATTAAGGGATTAACACGAAAGCGTAAGATATTACCAACTTACGATCCAAAACGTACCCTCCTTGCCTGCAATCCCAACCAACGATCTAAAAACTGCCCCGCTATAACCTGAGAATACGGACCCTTGAACACATCACAAAGCATCCATAACACATCAATCCACCCGTACACACCTGCGCTGACATACTGCCGCCAAACTCCGCGACCAACAGACCCTGCTGGGTTTACATCCAATTTCTGAAATCACAAGTTTGCTCACTCCTTCTCCGAACTCGAAAAACTGAAAAGGGCATGATCCCAAATGGGCCCAAACCCAAAATGACACAACAAGGCCCAAATACCCCAAATGGGCCCAAACTCATCATGGGCCTAACCCGAGAAGGCGCAATATATTAGAAGGCTCAAAATAACCAATGGTCAACCCTGGTCAAACATCTGGTCAATGGTCCACGGACAACAAGTCAACAAAACAAGAAATGCCAAACAGGCTGAGTACGCTACGCGTACTCTGCTGGTTTGCCCAACCTACACCCTTTGGGGCTAGTACGCGCAGCGTACCAGATGGGTAGGCCCATCATAGTCCCCTAAATCCCATTCTTCTCCATTAAGCACTTAACCACTTAAGTAATTGCATCAAATTTCAGATTTGATTCCTATGGATGACTTATTACGTAAAGTTGAAAACTTACTTGCATACATGTCTTAATGGGGCTCTAGATCTCAAAAGAGCTTAATGAAATGTCTTAACACATGCATGGGTCCAAATAAACCATAAAGATCACTTTTTATGCCTTTGGGACACCTAAAACGTCCAGATCTAGTGTCCAACTCTTGGGGCAAGCTCAAACTCATAAATACAAACCAAATGGATCAAAATGTGTCATAAACCACCCCAAGCAAGATCTAACCAAAGAGATGACAAGACGAGAGCTTTTTACGTTCAATAGGTTGCAAAAGAAGAGAAACTTTTGGATCTATAAGCCCCACTCCAAAGGATGATTCTTCAACAAGCTCCAATCTCTTCAAGATGCACAAAACACTCCAAGATTCCTGACAAAGGCTTAAGAACTCCAAGATGGTGGCTAAGGGTCGAACATTAGGGTTTAGGAGGCTTGGAGGCTGATAAGGGTCAAGGCTCAAGAAGAAAAGTTGCTTAAATAGGGGTAAAACCCTAAAAATGAGGGTTTGAGGCTAAAGTGAGCACGCCCCGCATACGCCTTAGTATGCTCGACGTACTCGAGGATCACCCGGGACCCACTTAACTAGTACGCCCCGTGTACATGACGAGTACGCCCCGCGTACTCATTGAACCCTTTAAAACCCTAAAACCTCATTTGGCCCTAACTCCTTCGATGTAAGTCCATTTCCGACGAACTTTATATCCACGTAAAGGTGACGAGAAGCCCTACACTTCTAACAACTCACCTTATCCTTAAAACTTCTCGAACGAAAACCCAAAATTCATAAAGGACCTAACTAACAAATTACGATTATGCCTTTGGGCTCCGAAACACCATCGAACACTCAGACCACTTAGAATTTAACACCCTCATCCAAAAAAGGCCAAATCCTTTCTTCCCCAAGGCCCTAAGCCTTATGATAATTGATGATCGGGCCACAACCCCGAATAATGAAGCGATTTGAAACCGGGTATTACAAAATAACTTACTTTTCTCGAATTATTCACATAAAATACTTTTTACGGTCAATAAATTTTGAGAAAACTTTAGGAAAACCCAAACACTGATTAAATAAATTTTATGAAATTGCATGCATTTCTATGGCCGTTTTATGTTTATTTCAATTTTATTTTTTGCTGAAGAGAAATAAATAGTAAAATGAAGTTATGTGTGTCAAAAACCATATTTGATAATTTTCACACCTTCTGGACATCATAGAAACTCCATGCAAAAATTTAAAGATTTTTCCATGACAATTTCTTATATTTCCCAAATTTAATGAATTTTAAAGTGCTAAATTGATGAAAAATAGCCACGCTTATTCAAAAATTTTAAAACTTCATCCGAATATCTTATATTACATATTAATTTTAAATAAAAATTTTACTAAATTTTCTTTACTTTTTAGTAAATTTTCATGAATTAATGCTTATTTATGAGAATAAATCATGGAAAAATAGTAAACTTTTTCTACAAATCACAAGAAATTATCATAACATTGTGTATTACAGTTTAACTACAAATAAAAAGTTTGGGCAATTTCCTAAACTGTTTAATTTTTATTTCCATTTCTGCTAGAATAAATACACAAAAATCATAAAATCAGGTTAAACTATTTAAAAACCAATTTCGATATTTTTTCATTTTTTATATTTTAAATAACAATTGTACAAATATTTTGAAGAATTATCTAATCTTTTTACTGTTTATGCTCTTTTTCTTACATTTAATACATATAAATCATGAAAACCGGACTCTACTATCTGAAAACCACTTTTGATATTTTTCACAGCTTATACATATTGTACATCAGTGATATAAAAAGTTTGGAGAATTTTCTTAACTGTTTACTATTTTTCATGAATTTGTGGTAATTTGAGGAATTAAATAAAGGAAAAATAATTAAACTTATCAAAAATTCAAGAAAAATTTTCTAGAAGACCTTCCCTGTATTTGGAATAAAAATATAAAGTTTAAAGATTTTTGGAAACTATTTGATAATATTTGGGATTTTACTTAGTTAAAACACCATCGAAAGTATTAAAATGTTTTACAATTAATAATACAAAATCTGAAAATACCACCAAAAATTATCTTTAAACCACATGAGTTATAAAATTCCAACATTTCAGAAAAATTTGTTACCAAGTAATTAAAATCCAATTCTTAGAATAAAATTTGGCATTTCTCTATATGTAGAATTTAGTATATTAGTGTTAGATTTTTGACAAAGAAACTCACCGGAGTGTATTGTTATCATAGGATCCCGGTAGTAAGGCGTGTTGGTGTATCCCAAGACATCTGTAACATCCTAATTTTCAAGACCAAAAATTTCATTTTGATATAACAATTTAGAAAAACATTTATAGGAAACATCATCGAGTCATATCATTTCATAAAACCATAGTCACATGTCTCAAAACCATATCATAAAATAGTAATAGTGTCAGAGTACAATCCCAAGAATCTCATAATGCGGAAATCCTGTATGTGTTCGATGCGCTGCTACCGTGCCAGCTCCTTCCCCTTTGAAGAAGAGGTACCTAAAAACAAAATTGAAAACTGTAAGCATAAAGCTTAGTGAGTTCCCCCATCATACCACATACCATACAACATCATAGTGTCAGGCATATCTGGGTGCCCGATCTACCCCTTCGGTCTCTTTCAACCGGTAACTGCCTAGCATATCTGGGTGCTGGCCTACCCCTTCGGTATCTTTCAACCGGTTACGAGGACTATTTCACCCCTACTACTACGACATAATAACCTAGCATACATACATTTATCATAGATTGCCTAGCATATTCGGGGTGTTGGCCTCCCCTTCAGTATCTTTCAACCGGTAACTCGGGACTATTGCACCCCCTACCACTACTATACTATGACAAAACAAACTAGCACATAAAGCATTGTGTCACACCAGACAATTATCACGAAGACAATCATCTAACAAACATCTCCTACTAGTGGGCCGACATTGTGGCCTTAGACTCGCTTCTACTGGAAGGTAACTCACCTCGATGTCGTGCAATAAATGAACAGTCCTCGGTGCTGGGATCAACTCTCCTCAAACTCCTACACATAACAACCTTCCTTAATTACCATTTCCTACTCGTAACCCCTTTCAAGGGTCAACTCAAGTTAAAGTCAAAGTCGAAGTCAACGCCTTGGTCAAAGTCAACATCCTCGTTGACTCAACTCGCCAAGGTGATCCCTCAACTCGTCGAGTTCCATAATTCAGAGAAACTCGAATTCGCGATCGAACTCGTCGAGTTACCGTCTAACTCGCCGAGTTTCTCCATATGATACAATCGGGACTTTCCACTTGAAGTCGTCGAGTCCTTCCTTGGACTCGTCGAGTTCTCCTTCATACAATTCGGAACATTTTCACATTGACTCGTCGAGTTCATCCTTGAACTCGTCGAGTCCTGCTTCATATCAGTTGGGACATTGTCTTGAACTCTCCGAGTTCATCCTGGAACTCGTCGAGTTATTGATCTTCAAGTCCATATTCACGTCCATCTTGTTGAGTCCACTTCTAGACTCAGCCAGATTGCTCAGAAACAGAAAAGGGTTGGGAACCATGACCAGAATCGCCGATTCCTATGAACGACTCGCCGAGTCCCCCAAAGTCCAAGTCTATACGGTCGATTTTAATAGGGCTTATTGCATCCAAAGCATATATCTGGCCTCCTAAGGTCGATATAACACTTAATGTTTAAAACTTTACGTGCATGCATGGGAGTTATGAAGCCAAATATCAAAACTAAGCCATAAAGGAGTCCTAATGCATGGGATAGGGCCATAGCTCAATAAAGGTGGCAACTTTGAGCTTCCTGAGCTCAAATGTTCCCAGATATGAAGTCATCACTCTCATATTCATTCAAAATCCCGAAAGTGACTTAGAAATGTCCCAAAAATGACAAGATGCAAGCCCTAAAGAAGATCTAAGTGATGGAAAGCCAAGGTTGAAGCTTTTTACCTCAAACAAGCTGGAAATGCAACCAAGACTCTGGATCTACTGCCTCCTCCTTGGACCTCCAAGCCTTTCCTTCCTTCTCCAAGCTTCAAATCACTAAAATGGCACAAAATAGCTCAAGAACACTCACAAGCTGATTAGTGTTTCGAGAATAGGGTCTGAGGGTGATGGAGGCTGGAGTGGAGGCCATATAAGTTTTTTAAATAGGGTACAAACCCTAAAATTTAGGGTTTCATTTCGACAGATCTACTCGTCGAGTCGAGGCTTCTGACTCGTCGAGTAGACTCTTCCACCCGCATCCAAGATTAGCCCCTACTCGACGAGTTTGGGTCCTCCAAGTCACCGAGTCCCAGTATAAAAATGTAAAACTCATATTTAAAATTACGTACCGGGAACTGGGCGTTACAAATCTCCCCCACTTATTTTAGACTTCGTCCTCGAAGTCGGCTGCTACATCCAGAAAAAGCTTGGGGTAGTGCTCCCTCATATCGTCCTCCAGCTCCCAAGTCCATTCTGAGCCCTTGTGATGCTGCCGTTGCACCTTCACCAGCTCGACCCTCTTGTTCCTCAGATCCTTCGACTTCCGGTCGAGGATAGCTACTGGTCGCTTGATGTAGTTCAGACTGTCATCCACATGAATATCCTCTAGAGGCACCACTGCAGAGTCGTCTACCAGGCACTTCCACAACTGGAAGACGTGAAAGGTACTGTGAATCTGACTAAGCTGGGCTGGCAGATCCAGCCTATACGCCACCTTGCCCACCCGAGCTACAACCCTGAAAGGGCCAATGTACCTAGGGACCAACTTGCCTCGCCTCCTAAACAATGTGACACCTTCAGGAGAACCATATCCCCAACCTGGAACTCCAGGTCCGAAAGGGGCTTGCCGGCATAACTTTTCTGCCGACTTTGAGCAGTCTGAAGCCTGCTCCGAACCTGTTGGATCCTCTCCGTCGTCTTGAGTACCATTTCGGTACTCCCTATGACCCTCTGCCTGTCACACCCCCAAACCAAGGATGGCGGAAACGTCCGGGGGTGGAGGACTTCATGTATAGTATCATAACAGCAATTGTAATAGTAATTCAAGCAAACACAACCAACATATATATAATTAAAAAAATTTACATCATTGTATGAATTACATGTTTACGAATCAATTACAATATGTTGATAAAATATGAAATAGTAGACGCCTTAGCGTCCCATCCTCAAAAGCACTTGATTACCTGTTTAATGATTTCCTGAGAATACAAGTTGTTTGAAAAAGTGTCAACACAAAGGTTGGTGAGTTCATAAGCTTTTGTTTGGTATTATTAAAAGCCTTTCGTTTGTAAAAGTAGTATTTGTGTTAGAAAAATCCAATATTTTCCTTAATGTGTAAATGTAGTCTTAAAACCCAAAGACCGAAATGTACAAGTAATTTGTCATATTTATAGTAAAACAATGCAAGTTTAAATCGACATAAACTCGTTAAATTTTAATGAAGTTCCCGTAAATTCCAATGTTTGTTAATACTTTATGTGAGTTTATTATAACCATACTATGACCAAGGTTGCCTAAAACGACGTTCTTCAGGCTTCGGAAATGTTATGACATTTGTCACCCCAGACCTATCGGTCTAACTGTTGCATGCAGTTTAGGTGTGGGTTTGTCAAACCCAATATAGATCTATACACAAGTATCACGCTCTCCCTCAAGGAGACTCTGGTTACAATACAGGACTTAATGGTAATTTGAAGTAAATGTCTCACAAAGTCATTAACGGAATTACGTGTTATGAAAATTTGGTACCGTATGGCCGTACCTTGCTTAATGAAAATATCCTTTGTATAAATGTACCCTTTTTAAATGTATGTGTTATGTAATGTATCATAAACTATACCTATTATAGTTTATCAACCAAGGGTAGTACGTGGTAATGTACGCAAACTATATTCAAAATAGTTTATTTAATGTTTGAATGTATCTATTGTACTTTGATTATAATCACTTGTTATTCTTTGTATTTTATATGACCAAATCCATTTGTAAACTGATGTGTGTCTAAATATTAAGACAAAATGTCATATATTGCAGTAACATATAATCACATAAAGATATACACCTTGCTCAACATGTTACAAGGTGATATGAAATTAACAGCAACTTTTCGTTAAAAACAATTTCTGTTACCGTTCTTAGAAAATTTATAGAAAAATCATCAAAGCTCTAAATCCAAATCCGCAAATTTTGAGAGTTTGGAATATGAGTCTAGTTTGTTCGTAAATTTTATCATGATTTTTAGTGATCTCTAACAGAGGTGAAAATGTTCATAATCACAGACTGGTCCGGGTTTGCCTCTGAAATGACAGGCAGTTTTGTAAAAATCACCATAAATTGTAAAAAAATCATATGGAGATGTGCAAGTAGCCATTTTAAAGCTAAGAGTTTGAACTACTTGCACCTGAAACAGTTTTGAAAACTAAAATATTTAAGTTGACCAAAACAGTCCGTGATTAACGTCCATCTTTTCTGATGTAATCTGTTAGAAAAAGTTTAATTGTGTTCTTGATGATTTTACTTGTATTCCCCCCTTAAAACTTAAGAAAAACATGTAAGTGTACGGGTATGAACTCACCTTATGTGGTTTCAGTAGATGAAAGTGAGAGAGAGGAAGTGTTCAACTCAAGAACACTAAGAAGATGTCTTGATGATTCAAGAATCTAACACCGAATAAGATGGAACTTGTGTAAGATATCAATGATTTGAGTAGAATGGAGTTTAATAATTATGTGAATGATGAAGATACTTACTAATTGAAGAAAGAAATCCCTGGAGAAAGCCTTGAAGTTCTTGAAGTTAAGAGAAAAGATGAGAGAATTTTGGAGAGTGTTCTTGGTTGCTAAGTGTAGAATGAAAGAGTTTTATGGAGAATGAGGAGAGAGGATCAATCCTCCAGCTCTTAGAACGTGGGAAGAGCTGGAGATTGGCTGTAAAGGTCCACTAAGGAGACAAGGGGTAGTAGGAAAGAGTGGCTAATCATAGAGTGAGGTGGTAGTGGTTTGCTTTTGCCATAAATTAAGGAAAAGCAAATATTCCCTCAATAATTAGTTCAATCACCAATTCTTTTAATATATTTTATAAAAACCCTGGAGATTTATATATTTTGGGGCCTTAGTTTATAAAATAAAGTTTTGGGTGAAAATCCCACGTTAAAATAATGAAAAACGGAGTTAAAACGAAGTCGTAGTCGAAAAACCGGTAAATCGCTTCGGACTTCGGACCCTCGGACCTTCGCTTCGGACCTTCGGACCTTCGGACCCTCGCTTCGGACCTTCGGACCTTCGGACCCTCGCTTCGGATGCGAGGCTTCGGTCCAGAAGCTTCGGTTTCGGATCCTTAAAGCTATTTTACTCGTTTTTACCCCGTTTCAAGCGATTTTTGACCCGGTCAAGGGTCGAGATGACCCAAATGATTACAAAAAGTTAAAGTAACTTTTGAGAGAGATTTGGGAGAGATTTGGGAGAGATTTCAAATAGAAAGAGATAGAGTGAAAACGATTTAGAGAGGTTTCGTTTGTGATTAATTTGAGTGTCCGGCTTCACAACGCAAGGTTCGTAAACCCCATTAAACCGTGTTTTAGTGTCTTACACAATCCCGATGATTGTGTAATAGTGTTTTATCGCTTTGGTTCGTTGTTTAGCACTTGTTAAGGCTAAGGAAAATCAAACACATGAACTTTCCAAATGATGATTTCTCATTAAAATAGCGAATTGTATAGTGATTACATAACGTAAACCCTAGCATATAAGGGTTATTGGAGTTGAGCGGTTTGACTTGTTGATTTTGAATTGACCGAAATTTGACGGTTGTCACATCATCCCCCCGTTAGAAGGAATTTCGTCCCGAAATTTTCATTTTGACTGGGATTTGAAGAGTTTGGGAAGAGATGTGGATACTTTTGTTTCATCTGATCCTCGCGTTCCCAGGTGAATTCGGGTCCTCGTTTAGCGTTCCAACGTACCTTCACGATGGGAATACGACTTTGTTTCATTTGTTTGATTTCCCGATCCATGATTTCGACTGGTTCCTCCACGAAGTGGAGATTTTCGTTAACTTTGATTTCGTCGAGTGGTATTACGAGTGTCTCATCAGACAAACACTTCTTTAGGTTCGACACGTGAAATGTGGGATGTACTTTGTCGAGTTCCTGAGGTAATCGAAGTTTGTATGCTACTGGCCCAATCCTAGCAAGGATTTCGAATGGCCCGATGTACCTTGGATTTAGTTTCCCGCATTTGCCGAATCGTATCATTCCTTTCCAAGGGGAAACTTTTAGTAGTACTCTATCACCCACCTGGAATTCCAAGGGTTTGCGTCGTTTGTCTGCGTAACTCTTTTGCCGATCGCGAGACTCTTTCAGTCTCTCTCGAATTTGAACGATCTTTTCTGTAGTTTCCCTTATGATTTCAGGGCCAGTGAGGGTGCTATTAGAGACTTGCCCTCTAGCTAGCTGTGTATCCCCCACCTCAGCCCAACACAGGGGTGATCTGCATTTGCGACCGTAAAGAGCTTCGAATGGAGCGACTTTGATGCTAGTATGATAGCTGTTATTGTAGGAGAATTCGATAAGCGGTAGATGGGTATCCCATGCTTTACCGAAGTCTATCACACAAGCTCTTAACATGTCTTCCAATGTTTGAATGGTTCGTTCGCTCTGTCCGTCGGTTTGTGGGTGGTAGGCTGTACTCATGTCAAGCCTAGTTCCCAATGATTTTTGTAGGGACTGCCAAAACCGTGAGGTAAATCTACTATCTCTATCGGAGATAATGGATATCGGCACACCATGGAGTCGTACAATCTCTCTGATGTACGTTCTAGTCAGCTTCTCCATCTTGTCGGTTTCTTTCATTGGTAGGAAGTGTGCTGATTTGGTCAATCTGTCTACAATTACCCATATTGTGTCAAGCCCGCCCGATGTCTTAGGCAGCTTGGTTATGAAGTCCATGGTTATTCGTTCCCACTTCCACTCAGGTATATCCGGCTGTTGTAATAGCCCGGATGGTTTCTGGTATTCGATTTTGACCTTAGCGCAAGTCAGGCACTTGCTCACATAGGTAGCAATCTCAGCTTTCATGTTCGGCCACCAGTATAATCTCTTGAGGTCTAGATACATCTTATCCGACCCGGGATGGATGGAGTATCGAGTCTTGTGTGCTTCATTCATGACGACATCTCGGAGTCCACCGAACTTCGGTGTCCAAATCCGGTTCATGATATAACGTGCTCCATCATCCTTGACTTCTAAGTTTTTATCCATTCCCCTTAATGTCTCTCCTGCCACCTTTTCTGGTTTCAAAGCTTCCAGTTGAGCTTCCTTGATTTGTATGGTCAGGTGGGAATGGATTGTCATTGTTAAGGATTTTACTCGGCGGCCCGAGTACTCCTTCCTGCTTAGAGCATCGGCCACTACATTGGCCTTGCCCGGATGATAACGAATTTCGCACTCGTAGTCATTCAGCAACTCTACCCATCTCCTCTGTCGCATGTTGAGCTCTTTCTGATTGAGGATATGCTGAAGACTTTTGTGATCAGTGAAGATAGTGCATTTCGTGCCGTAGAGGTAGTGTCTCCAGATCTTCAAAGCGAATACCACTGCTCCTAATTCCAGGTCGTGCGTAGTATAATTAACCTCGTGCGTCTTAAGCTGTCTTGATGCATACGCGATAACCTTCCCTCTCTGCATGAGCACACATCCGAGGCCTTGATTCGAAGCATCACAGTACACTACGAAGTCCTCGGTTCCCTCTGGGAGAGACAAGATCGGTGCGCTGCATAGGGCTTGTTTTAACGTTTGGAAAGCAGTTTCTTGTTTATTTTCCCACTTGAATATCACACCTTTCTGCGTCAAGGTGGTGAGTGGTTTCGCAATCTTGGAGAAGTTTTGTATAAATCTTCGGTAGTAGCCAGCAAGCCCAAGGAATTGTCGAATTTCGGTTGGCGTCTTGGGTGCTGACCAATTCTCAATTGCCTTGATCTTGGAGGGATCCACATGTATGCCTTTCTCACTTACCACATGTCCAAGAAAATCCACTTCTCTAATCCAGAATTCACACTTAGAGAACTTAGCATAAAGCTTCTCCGCTCTTAGTGTCTCTAGCACTTGGCGTAGATGTAGGCGATGCTCTTCTTCGCTTCGCGAGTAGATCAAGATATCGTCGATGAATACGATTACAAACTTGTCTAGGTAGGGTCGACACACTCTATTCATTAGGTCCATGAATACCGCAGGTGCGTTTGTTAAACCGAAGGACATCACCACAAACTCGTAGTGCCCATAGCGAGTTCTGAATGCAGTTTTGGGAATATCTTCTTCTTGAACTCGTAGCTGATGGTAGCCTGACCTTAGGTCGATTTTTGAGAAGAAATTTGCTCCTTGGAGTTGGTCGAAAAGGTCGTCGATTCGGGGTAGAGGATATCGGTTTTTGATGGTGAGTTTGTTTAGTTCCCGATAGTCGATGCACATGCGAAAGGATCCGTCCTTCTTCTTTACAAAAAGGACTGGTGCTCCCCAAGGTGAGAAGCTTGGTCTGATGAACCCTTTGCTCAAAAGCTCGGTCAACTGACTGGACAACTCCTGCATTTCTGATGGTGCGAGGCGGTATGGAGCTCTGGCTACGGGGGTAGCTCCGGGTATTAAGTCAATTCTGAAATCGACTTGTCGTGCGAGTGGTACACCAGGAAGATCCTCTGGGAACACATCCGGGAAGTTACACACTTCGGGGATGTCTTTGATGTCTTTCACGTCTTGTTTCTTGTCTACTACATGGGCTAAGAAGGCGTGGTACTCCTTCCGGAGATACTTTTGGGCTTTGATGCATGAGATGATTTGTAAATTCGCACTAGGTTTGTCACCATAGATGAGAAGGGTTTCGTCATTTGGTAGATTGAGGCGAACGGCCCTTTCGTAACATAGAATGTCGGCACGGTGAGGAACTAACCAATCCATCCCGATGATTACGTCGAAGCTTTTTATGGTGACTGGCATCAGGTCAATTTTAAATGTATGGTTGTCTATAGTGAGAGTACATTCTGAGTATATATCGCTAGTGCGTTCTACTTTCCCATTTGCCATTTCTACTACATAAGTATCCTTTAGTGATTGGGGATTTTGTTCAAGTAAATGTTTATATTGGTGGCTCACGAAACTCCTCTCCGCTCCACTATCGAATAGTACGCATGCATAAGAGTTATTGAGGAGAAACGTACCGGTAACCACCGTGGGATCCTCGACTGCTTCCCCATGTCCTATTGCCAGGACTCTTCCTACTCCACCAGCATTAAGGGCTTGTGCTTTGGGGCAGTCTCTTTTGAAGTGACCTGCGTCTCCACAGTTGTAGCAGGTCCGGGTTGCCCCCGTACTGGCGACTTGGTTGATTGGTTGAGCCGGCGCTTTACAGAAACGAGCAGTGTGCCCCTTCCTGTCGCAGTTGTTACAGTGCATCTCCCTACAAGCACCATTGTGGTGAAAGTTGCACTTGTTGCACTTAGGTAGTTTTCCCGCATATGGCTTTGGTGGTGCTGGAGTGGTAGCAGTAGTGACAGTATTAGTGGCAGCATGGACAGCAACAATTTGTTGCTTCTTAGCGGGGTCCTGTGCTGGTTGGCTCTTCTTTTCGTTCCAGAACTTCCTTTTGTTGTTTCCTCCTTTTGATTTATCAGTGGTGGTGGTTGTAGTATTATGACCGGCTCGGTGGTCAACAAGTTGTTGTGCCAGCTCCCTGGCACTGTCAAAAGTAGTTGGCCTTGAAGCCAGGACACTACTTTGCACGTGGAGAGACAGTCCCCAAAGGTATCGCTCCACCTTTTTCTCCTCCGGAGTAACCATTGTTGGGCAGAGGAGAGCCAATTCATTGAATCGGGTGGTGTAGGTTTCAAGGTCAGAGCCCGTCATCCCGAGGTTCCAAAGTTCTTGTTCCAGCTTTTGAATTTCACCTCTCGGGCAGTACTCCTTCATCATCAACGCTTTTAGTTCTGCCCAGGTTATGGAGCTAGCCACTTCGAGAGTAAGTGACTTAATCCGGCAGTTCCACCAAGTAAGGGCCCGGCCGGTGAAGGTGAAGGCTGCGAACTTAACTTTGCTCGCTTCGGGGCAAGAGCACACCTGAAAGACTACTTCGGTCTTTTCAAACCATTGCATCAAAGCGATGACTCCTCCGCTTCCATTGAAGTTGTCGGGTTTGCCATTTGTGAAGTCTTTGTATGAACACTCTTTTGCACGCCACGTACTGTCTCCGTGGTTAGAGTGTGTAGCTCCCGATCCCGAACCACCAGCTCCGTTGGTCCCTATCTGCGACATTGCGGCCGCTACGGCTGCTGTTACTGCAGCCTGGAACATCGCGGGATCAAACTGTGGAGGCGGCGGCGGAGGAGGTGTTGCTGTGTTGCTGGAAGGTCTTGGTCTTCTCCTTGGCGGCATGATTCTGGCATAAGTCGTAAACCAATGTACTTTTAGTAAAAGTGTATTTATAGGGAGAGAAATCTTTTATACATAAAGTATATTATTACGTTGTTTTCCGGTATGTTTACGATACATACGATTTTATACTTTTTATTGACCCAATACATTGGGTTATGAGGTAAAATGAAAGTATAAAATATTTTTATTATAGTAACACAAAATACTCCTATAGTATTTGTAAATGTTTAGTTTTGAGTTCTTAAAGTATCCTTTGTAGTATGTTATTAGGTTTGTTAGATTTGTTGTCCATCCTGACCATCCCCCGGTATATGCAAGTCAATTCCCGGACAGATATAGTTGATCAGGCTATATCCTTCCCAGACTTGATTTACATATACCAAGGCATACCCATAATGTACAACTCCTCTTCTTTTATTTTATGTTTTTCTAGTTATGACACTATGTGAGCATGTATGCATGTATTTATACTTTTAATAAAAAAAAAATCATTTATTTTCTAAAAGTATATTTATTTGAAAAATGCACAAATCAGAGACTATTAGTCCCAATTGTGTTTATAGTTTGTATATCTTATGTGGTTTGATATACTTAATTCACTATAAACTGCGCTCTGATACCAATCTGTCACACCCCCAAACCAAGGATGGCGGAAACGTCCGGGGGTGGAGGACTTCATGTATAGTATCATAACAGCAATTGTAATAGTAATTCAAGCAAACACAACCAACATATATATAATTAAAAAAATTTACATCATTGTATGAATTACATGTTTACGAATCAATTACAATATGTTGATAAAATATGAAATAGTAGACGCCTTAGCGTCCCATTGTATGAATTACTTGATTACCTGTTTAATGATTTCCTGAGAATACAAGTTGTTTGAAAAAGTGTCAACACAAAGGTTGGTGAGTTCATAAGCTTTTGTTTGGTATTATTAAAAGCCTTTCGTTTGTAAAAGTAGTATTTGTGTTAGAAAAATCCAATATTTTCCTTAATGTGTAAATGTAGTCTTAAAACCCAAAGACCGAAATGTACAAGTAATTTGTCATATTTATAGTAAAACAATGTAAGTTTAAATCGACATAAACTCGTTAAATTTTAATGAAGTTCCCGTAAATTCCAATGTTTGTTAATACTTTATGTGAGTTTATTATAACCATACTATGACCAAGGTTGCCTAAAACGACGTTCTTCAGGCGTCGGAAATGTTATGACATTTGTCACCCCAGACCTATCGGTCTAACTGTTGCATGCAGTTTAGGTGTGGGTTTGTCAAACCCAATATAGATCTATACACAAGTATCACGCTCTCCCTCAAGGAGACTCTGGTTACAATACAGGACTTAATGGTAATTTGAAGTAAATGTCTCACAAAGTCATTAACGGAATTACGTGTTATGAAAATTTGGTACCGTATGGCCGTACCTTGCTTAATGAAAATATCCTTTGTATAAATGTACCCTTTTTAAATGTATGTGTTATGTAATGTATCATAAACTATACCTATTATAGTTTATCAACCAAGGGTAGTACGTGGTAATGTATGCAAACTATATTCAAAATAGTTTATTTAATGTTTGAATGTATCTATTGTACTTTGATTATAATCACTTGTTATTCTTTGTATTTTATATGACCAAATCCATTTGTAAACTGATGTGTGTCTAAATATTAAGACAAAATGTCATATATTGCAGTAACATATAATCACATAAAGATATACACCTTGCTCAACATGTTACAAGGTGATATGAAATTAACAGCAACTTTTCGTTAAAAACAATTTCTGTTACCGTTCTTAGAAAATTTATAGAAAAATCATCAAAGCTCTAAATCCAAATCCGCAAATTTTGAGAGTTTGGAATATGAGTCTAGTTTGTTCGTAAATTTTATCATGATTTTTAGTGATCTCTAACAGAGGTGAAAATGTTCATAATCACAGACTGGTCCGGGTTTGCCTCTGAAATGACAGGCAGTTTTGTAAAAATCACCATAAATTGTAAAAAAATCATATGGAGATGTGCAAGTAGCCATTTTAAAGCTAAGAGTTTAAACTACTTGCACCTGAAACAGTTTTGAAAACTAAAATATTTAAGTTGACCAAAACAGTCCGTGATTAACGTCCATCTTTTCTGATGTAATCTGTTAGAAAAAGTTTAATTGTGTTCTTGATGATTTTACTTGTATTCCCCCCTTAAAACTTAAGAAAAACATGTAAGTGTACGGGTATGAACTCACCTTATGTGGTTTCAGTAGATGAAAGTGAGAGAGAGGAAGTGTTCAACTCAAGAACACTAAGAAGATGTCTTGATGATTCGAGAATCTAACACCGAATAAGATGGAACTTGTGTAAGATATCAATGATTTGAGTAGAATGGAGTTTAATAATTATGTGAATGATGAAGATACTTACTAATTGAAGAAAGAAATCCCTGGAGAAAGCCTTGAAGTTCTTGAAGTTAAGAGAAAAGATGAGAGAATTTTGGAGAGTGTTCTTGGTTGCTAAGTGTAGAATGAAAGAGTTTTATGGAGAATGAGGAGAGAGGATCAATCCTCCAGCTCTTAGAACGTGGGAAGAGCTGGAGATTGGCTGTAAAGGTCCACTAAGGAGACAAGGGGTAGTGGGAAAGAGTGGCTAATCATAGAGTGAGGTGGTAGTGGTTTGCTTTTGCCATAAATTAAGGAAAAGCAAATATTCCCTCAATAATTAGTTCAATCACCAATTCTTTTAATATATTTTATAAAAACCCTGGAGATTTATATATTTTGGGGCCTTAGTTTATAAAATAAAGTTTTGGGTGAAAATCCCACGTTAAAATAATGAAAAACGGAGTTAAAACGAAGTCGTAGTCGAAAAACCGGTAAATCGCTTCGGACTTCGGACCCTCGGACCTTCGCTTCGGACCTTCGGACCCTCGCTTCGGACCTTCGGACCTTCGGACCCTCGCTTCGGACCTTCGGACCCTCGCTTCGGATGCGAGGCTTCGGTCCAGAAGCTTCGGTTTCGGATCCTTAAAGCTATTTTACTCGTTTTTACCCCGTTTCAAGCGATTTTTGACCCGGTCAAGGGTCGAGATGACCCAAATGATTACAAAAAGTTAAAGTAACTTTTGAGAGAGATTTGGGAGAGATTTGGGAGAGATTTCAAATAGAAAGAGATAGAGTGAAAACGATTTAGAGAGGTTTCGTTTGTGATTAATTTGAGTGTCCGGCTTCACAACGCAAGGTTCGTAAACCCCATTAAACCGTGTTTTAGTGTCTTACACAATCCCGATGATTGTGTAATACTGTTTTATCGCTTTGGTTCGTTGTTTAGCACTTGTTAAGGCTAAGGAAAATCAAACACATGAACTTTCCAAATGATGATTTCTCATTAAAATAGCGAATTGTATAGTGATTACATAACGTAAACCCTAGCATACAAGGGTTATTGGAGTTGAGCGGTTTGACTTGTTGACTTTGAATTGACCGAAATTTGACGGTTGTCACACTGCCCAACTTCACCCCAATAGATCGGGGTCCTGCACTTCCTCCCGTATAACATCTCGAAGGGAGGACGGTCAATACTCGCGTGGTAGCTATTATTGTAGGAAAACTCTACCAAGGGAAGGTAGGTATCCCAGCTACCACTGAAATCTAAAACGCATGCCCGCAACATATCCTCCAAAGTCTAGATGGTCCGCTCACTCTGACCATCCGTCTGCGGGTGAAAAGCGGTGCTAAAGTGCAGACGAGTACCCAACTCGTCATGGAATTTCTTCCAGAATCTGGAAGTGAATCGCACGTCTCGATCATAAATCATGGAAACTGGCACTCCGTGTCGAGCTACTACCTCTCGGATGTAGATATTGGGCAACTTCTCGGCCGAGATGCTCTCCTAGATCTGTACGAAATGAGCACTCTTGGTCAATCGATCCACGATGACCCAAATCGAATCCACCCCTCGTGCGGTCCTGGGAAGATTTGTGATGAAATCCATAGTAATATCTTCCCATTTCTACATAGGGATATCCAATGGCTGCGTCTTTTCGTGAGGCCTCTGGTGTTCGGCCTTGACCTTCCTGCAGGTCATGCATCTCTCGACGTACCAGGCTACATCCCGCTTCATGCAGGGCCACCAGTAATCAGGACGAAGATCTATGTACATCTTTGTCGCCCCTGGATGAATAGAAAATATGGATTTGTGCGCCTCCTCCATCAAGACCCGGCGCACACCTCCATGATATGGAACCCACACTCTACGATGTAGTGTCAACAACCTACGACTATCATAATCGAAGGAGGAAACCTGACCCACAATACACTCACTCTTCCGATGTTCCTCCCTCATAGCCTCCTGCTAGGCCTCTCGGATCTTCTCCAGAAGTGGAGTTACAATTGTCATCTGCAAGCAAATGTCTCTGATCGGGGCTGCCTTGTGGCTAAGAGAATCGGCCACAACATTGGCCTTCCCCGGGTGGTAGAGGATCTCACAGTTGTAATCCTTCACGATGTCTAGCCACCGACGATGCCTCATGTTCAGATTCGGCTGATCCATGAGGTACCTCAGACTCTTATGATCCATGTAAATGGTACATCGAATCCCATAGAGGTAATGTCACCAAATCTTGAGGGAGAAAACAACTTCCCCCAACTCCAGTTCGTGTTTCGGGTAGTTTGCCTCGTGAGGCTTCAGATAACTCGAGGCGCAGGCGATGACATGCCCTCTTTGCATCAATACTGCGCCCAACCCCGAAATAGATGCATGACAGTATACTACAAAATCTTCCACACCCTATGGTAGGGCTAAGATCAGTGCCTTACACAACCTCTGCCTCAAAGTCTCAAACGATGTCGGTTGTTCAGGCCCCCAGCGGAATACGACGGCCTTTTTCGTCAGCCGAGTCAAGGGTACTGCTATCTTGGAGAAGTCATGAATGAATCTCCGATAATAACCTGCTAACCCTAGGAAACTCTGAACCTCAGATAGAGACTTCAGAACCTCCCATCTCATCACAGCCTCTCCCTTGGCCGGGTCAACCAATATCCCGTTCTGGTTGACAAGTTGCCCAAGAAACTGCACCTCGCGCAACCAGAACTCTCACTTGGAGAAGTTGGCGTACAAGCTCTCCCTCCTCAAGGTATCCAACACATCTCGCAAGTGCTCCTCGTGCTGCTCCCGCGTCTTGGAATAAACCAAGATGTCATCAATGAAAACTATCACAGACCGATCCAGCATCGGTCTGCACACGCGGTTCATGAGGTCCATGAATACGGCAGGAGCATTGGTGAGCCCGAAGGGCATCACCACGAACTCGTAGTGGCCATAGCGAGTCCGAAAAGCAGTGCTCTGCACATCCTCCTACCTGACTCGCATCTGGTGGTAGCATGAATGCAAATCTATATTAGAAAACCAAGATGCAAACCAAGATGCCCCCTGTAGCTGGTTGAAGAGATCATTAATCCTCGGGAGTGGGTAACGGTTCTTCACTGGTACCTTGTTCAGCTCCCGGTAATCTATACACATCCGATGCGATCCGTCCTTCTTCTTCACAAATAGGATCGGGGCTCCCCAAGGCGAAATTCTCGGCCTAATAAATCCATCGTCTAACAGCTCCTGCAGCCGTGTAGAATAATCCTGCATTTCGGGAGGAGCCAACGGATATGGTGCTTTGGCTATCGGAGCCGCACCGGGGACTAGGTCGATCCGGAACTCCACCTGCCTCTCCTGAGGTATCACAGGCAGCTCCTTTGGAAATATGTCCGGGTACTCTCGCACCACTGGCACATCACTCACGGTCGCCTTACCCGCTTCCCGGGTATCCATAATGTAGGCGACGTACCCTGCGCAACCCTGTTGAAGGTAGCGCCTAGCCCTCGCTGCTGAGCACAAAGCGGGTCCTCGATGCGGCCTCTCGCCCTAAATCACCAGCTCTCCCCCACTTAGGGTCCAGATAGGCACCAGTTGCTGCACACAGTCGATCACCGCCCCATTAGGGCTTAACCAGTCCATGCCTATGATAACCTTGTTCCCGCGTAACGGAATGGGAACTAAGTCTACGAGGTAACACTCGTCATATAACCTCAACACACAGTCTCTGAAAACCTCTGATGCTCGGATAGATCGGTCGTCGGCAATCTCAGCCTCTAATTAAGGGAAAAAATTGTTTTGCTATAATTAAGGGAGAGGAAATTGTACTTCATTTCAAATCTAAAAGCCTAGATCGTGAGATTTTAATCAAATTTAGTCAAATATATATATATATATATATATATATATATATATATATATATATATATATATATATATATATATTTATATATGAATGTTATGTTGGAATGGTTCAACATAAGGAAATTCTATACATGGGAACATTATTTGCGTTCTAAAATTCGATTATGATTACGGCATCCCTTTTCATAATCTGAATTGTGAGAACATGGCAAATAAAATGGCAAATAAAAGGACTGGTAAAGTATCATGTTTTTATGTAAGTCGTGTCCCATGTGCTTCGGGTATAGGATCGATTACATGTGCTATAATATTCATCCATTCTAAATTTTTCAAATGCCTGGGGCATTAAGAGGGAAAAAGGATTAGAAGTGGATATGACTAAAATGATTAAGCAATTGTCGAGGACAATCTAAAGTTTACCAAAGATTGGTTACTTAGGGACAGTTGGAAGTATAGTGTTAAACTTTGGAAAGAACCATATTGACATACTCTGAAAAGAGGCAACTCTTGTTCACAAGTGATAGTCAAAATGGGCATATGGAAATGTTTCCATAGGTGGAAGTTATTCTTTAAATTTGTGTAAGATTAGAAAACTTAATGTAAGAAGAATGTACTTTGAATGTGAGACTTCGTTTCCATGGAATTGATCTCCATTGGAATACTTTGTAATGGTTGTTACCAAGTCTTTGTGACTTGGGCATAGTTATTACAAGGGGATCATTGCATATAAGTTTAGAATCTAACAGAATACAGTAAATGACAAGAATTTGGTATTCTTACATTTACAATAAAGATTAGGATTGTGAAATGAGCATCATTGAAATA
Organism: Lactuca virosa; assembly: GCF_052849685.1. Lineage (NCBI taxonomy): Eukaryota > Viridiplantae > Streptophyta > Magnoliopsida > Asterales > Asteraceae > Lactuca > Lactuca virosa. The sequence continues at coordinate 303,086,349 of NC_136428.1, read as the reverse complement.
TTTTCAATCGATCTGTTTCACAAAGTAAGGATCATTAGACAAACATAGTGTGCATACTTGGAGTATGGCATAGCTATTGTTTGGACAAACATAGTGTGCATGCTTGGAGCATGGCATGACTTAGTAATCAATATGGTGCTTAGATAAAAGGTGTTTTATTTACTCTCAAAGTGTTGGGGCCATATAGGATTAGTATTATTCTTGTGTTTCACTTTGCATGTTTTGACTTGCAGAATAACTAGGTCGTTCTTCCTGAATGACTAAGTTGTTCAAACCATCCACAGTCGATAATACGTTGGAAGCAGGTATTAAGGCAAGACTGTCATGAAGCTGGTTTGTAGATGTCCAAGGTAGTGGACATAGCAAGAGTTGCTACAACATTCATGAGTGCTCATAAGTTCTGAGTATTGGATTAAACCCACGCTCATTTGACTCACTTCATGGATTTTATCACGAGTGATCATGAGACGATAATATCTTATATTCTTCAAACCTAGAGATATGAGTTGTTGCCTATGAGTTGGTTATACATTGATTGTACGAAAACGCATTGGTAACTCGATGCTATAAAACGTGCCTTTGTGTATGATTCAACAAGTAGTTAGTACAAGCATATGATTCAAAGTTTATCCATTCCTTTTACCCTTAAAGGGATAAAAGCGATATCTATGGGCTCCTCGATGATTTAATGATGACACCCTAAGTGCTTGGCCAAGCCTGGACTGATTTGATTTGTTCAATTAGTCGGTTGTCATAATTCAGAAATTGGGAAACAACAAATGGACAGAGAGAATGATTATAATCCATGTCTCAGTCCATATCATATCTAGAATGGAGGAATATATGATCACTTATCTAATGGACGCGTCATTGATTTGTTCAGAGTTTGACATCGGCTTTTAAGAGCTACGATTGCTAGTCGGGTTATGAAGACATACTTGCAATAATAGTTATTAGACTTATCCAAGTGGGAGAATGTTGGATTAGTGTCTAAGTCCATAACTATAATTGGTATATACTTGACCCGACCCGGCGTGGTCCATTTGGGTTGCATGACATCGAAACAATTTGGATAGACCTTTTGTGAGAAGAGGATATTTGTGACATATTAATATATTATAAGTTCTAATATATTACTATGAAATCATATTATTTAATTAGTATTGATCAAGAATTAATTTGGAATTAATTTAGTGATCAAAAGAGACTAATTAAATATATGGGGATTGATTGTGTAAATCATTCATTCTTATATATGTGGGCTTATGATCCATGATTCCTTATGTTGGGTTTAACCCATGTGGTGACCCATGGATACTCCATGGAGGTTAAAACCCATGGAGCATAAGGAATGGGTAAAGTCAAGGGTTACATGGTGTAACCCTAATGTGCACACTATATAAAGAACCCATAAGCTCAAGAAATCGCCCCTAAGGATTCTAAGTGAGGGCTAGCCGATTTGGAGCATAAGAACTCTTCTTCTCATGGTTATTCCAATTGTTGGTGATGTTGTGTGAACCATTTGAGGTGTCACACTTGGGGCACTAGGCTCTTAAGCTCCATGGAATCAAGCTACAAGGAAGAGGTATGTAATTCTACTAGTTTTTATATTACATGTTGTTCATATTATGCTAGTTAGGATAATACCTTGGAAAATTGATATTTGCATGTATAATAGAGAAAACATAGATCCAAGGTATTTAGGGTTGCATGTACACCATAGGAGTGTTAGAATGCTCAAAACCCTACATTAGTGATATTTATATGTGTTGGGCTTATGATCCATTTGGGACCAAGTTTATGTATGGATACATATAGAGTTGGGCCACATGAACCATGGATCATAAAACACATGGGTATGGATTTGGGTTATACCCATGACTCTTGAAATACCACACATATAAATACAAGCATCTTGACCTAAAACTTCCACCCTTATGTGTGTGTGCATGCTCTTGGAGTTCATGAAGGTTTTAGAGTGCATGGAGTTTCTCTCTTGTCACAACTAGCCTTTTTAGCTAGGAAATTCTACTCCCATGTAAGCATCAATTATTGTAAGGCTTGTATCAACGCATTAAAGTTTACATTATGATTCCTAATGAGCCATGAATTGTTGTAATGCAAATATCTCTAAGTATCTCAAATATCTCCCAAATCTCTCTAAGTATATCAAATCTCTCCTAAATCTCTTTAAGTATCTCAAATCTCTCCCAAATCTCTCTAAGTATCTTAAATCTCTCCCAAATCTCTCTAAGTATCTCAAATCTCTCCCAAATCTCTCTAAGTATCTCAAATCTCTCCCAAATCTCTCTATGTATTCCCCCCTTAGTCGAAAACAACTCAAAACGAAAGGAGAAAACTCAAAAGAACAAGCCTATACCGGAATACATTATTCATTCTCGGAGCCTCTCTTCTTGGTCCGGAACCCTCTTGGTCCGGAACCCTCTTAGTCCGGAATACCTACTAAGGAGCCGGGAAGAATCACATCTCGGAACTCCCCTACTTCGGATCTCCTCGCAACTCCGGAAGGCTTGGCTCCGGAAGGTTTGACTCCGGAAGGTTTGAATCCGGAAGGTATAGCGTGACCGCTTCGGAATTCCTAGCCGACTTCGCACCTCCGGTCCGGACCTGCTTGCTTCGCATTTGACTTCCTAACCAAGGAATGCCCTGGATTTTTTCCAAATGACTCCGAAACTCACTGCTACTCTTCGGACCCTTGCAGATTCTGGACTACACTCTGGATTTTTGTACATTTCAGAACTTTTCTCCATTTTAGGAGATTTTGGCGTCGGAAATTCCTCCAAACGCGTATTTCTCATAGCTTAGACCCCTTAAACCCCAATTTTATGCCAAATTTGATTATTTTAAACATAGTTACATAAAATAAAATCCAAAATTTATAAATGAATCCTAAGGTAGAGAAGAGGGTTTGACTTTATGATGTGATGTTAATCCCCCATTTCCCATACAAATCCCAGTAATTTATGCATTAACCCTTGGTGATAGACATTACCCTCCAGTACTCCAAGCAAGTGTCAAGTCACCCCTTATCCTCCATTATAGAAAACGTGAACTACTCTTTTCTCCATATCCCACTTCCCATATCTTCAATCTGTGAACTCCAAAGTGTGCTCTCAAACTTGTTGAAGCTTCAAGTTCCATTCCTTCAAAGAAATTCCCAGATTTTTTTTTTGTTAAGTATCTCCTCTTCTTTGACTAAGTGATTCTCTACATTATTCCTAAAACTCCATTATAATTACATATTCTTAGGATATTCTAAAGTTCAAAGAGTTATCAAACCTTTCAAGTGTTAGAACTTAGAAACTCCTTAACACCTCTTCAAATCACACAGCAAGCTAAACCAAGGTGAGCTTCATACCCCTACTTTTTTTTAGATTTTTATTGTTTTTGGGGGAGAATGCAAGTCAAAAAGCTTGTTTTAAACCTTGATTTAATTTCTTATTATGCTTGTATGCTAAGTTATATGTACTAAAATTATGAAGACTCCTAGAACTCGAAAACTTGAGCAATCCTCAAGAGTTTGAAGCTTATTTCACAACTTATGTATAAGAAATAAGAAATAGAAGGTTACAAATATACAAGTTACAAATTTTTATGATAAAAATCCTAAGTAATTACGTCAAAAATTGCTTAAACAAGTATTTTGGAGAAAATGCACCACATTCAAAAAATCACATAGCTTTGAGCCACGTTTTGACAAATATGAGTCTTAGTTGATAAATTATAAATTGAAGGACCATTTTGCCAACATCAAGAATATTGGGTCATTTTTCCAAGCCAGATTTACAAAGGAATATTTTCTATAAATGAAAACGAAATATCTAGTCAACAAGTATACCATTGTTAATTATGTAATAAATAATGGATTATAGCAACTTGCTCAAAAATCTATTAGTATTCTAGTCAGACGAATCTTCACAGTATATATATATATATATATATATATATATATATATATATATATATATATATATATATATATATATAATAGTGTACGCTTAAAGTCCTGTAAGAGTTATAACCAGAGTCTCCTGGAGGGGGAGCGGGAATTTGTGTATAGATCTATACGGGGTTGACACACTGCACCTTCGTTGTTCGCTACAGCTAGACCGACCAGTCTAGGGTGACAAATGTCTTAAACAAAACTGACGCCTGAAGAACGTCAGAATGGGCACTCCGTCATATTAGTATGGTTATAACGACTCACTAAGAATATAAAAGTATGTTTTTAGAAAATTACTCAAGTTACACCTTTCGATTTTAGACAACAGTTGTTTTGAGTACTATAAATGAACCTTTTATCACACCAGTCTAAGGGTTTTAAGACCACCATCTTATACAATGGAAGATATAGGATTTTATGGGAAAACAATTTTATACAATTTCGAAAAACGATAAACTAAAACACACATGAAACTATACCTGATTAGTAGCAAAACTTACGACCATTTGATAATAAAATATGGGATTTTCTGGTTTTCCAACTACCATAGATTTTTATACAAAATTCTTATGAACTCACCAACATATTTTATGTTGACGCTTTTCAAACGACTTGTATTCTCAGGAAATCAATAAGCAGGTCAGTGACGTGGGGATTCAAGATTATTTTGTCGTAATTTGGAATTTACTCAATGTTGTCTCTTTTGTGTATTTCAAGAACATGAACAATATGTAAAAACAATGTAAGTTTGTTATATTGATGTATGCCGTTTGGATTTGCTATGTTTCAATTATATTCAATTGTTATGATACTGCACAATGAAGTCACCCGCCTCCGGACGTTTCCGCTATTCTGGTCCGGGGGTGTGACAGATTGGTATCAGAGCATTGTTTATAGTGAACTAGTATATCTAGCCATACGAGATATACAACTATAAATACAATGGGACTAAAACACTCTAACTAAAAGTATACATACTTGTCACACCCCCAAACCAGACGGCGGAAACGTCCGGGGGTGGAGGACTTCATTTATAGTATCACAACACATGCATTATAGTAATCAGAGTACAAACAACCACTGTATTTAAAAAGTATAAATATTTACATGTGTTTCAACATTTTATTATGAAGCTAAATAGTTGTACAAAAGAAGAAGACCAGACATAAATAACTCCATCTTCTCAAAAGCTCGGGGTGTACCTGTCTACTGGTTCCCTGAGAATACAAGTAATTTGAAAAGAGAGTATCAACATATAGTTGAGTGAGTGCATAAGTATTTATGTTTTGAAAGAATGTCTTCTGTTTATTGAATATATAAACTGTTTCCAAAAAATCCTATATTTTCTGCTATATATGAAAAGTAGTTTTAATTGCATAAAACAGTTCTATTTATAAACCATTGTTCTGTATTTGTAATCCTTTTGTAAACCAATGTTCTGTATTTGTAATCCTTTTGTAAACCAATGTTCTGTATTTGTAATCCTTTTGTAAACCAATGTTCTGTATTTGTAATGTTGTAAACTGTATCTTGTAAACTAGTACATTGAAAATGTACATAAGTTCAGTAAATTATACATTAACGTATTGTTAATATCTTTTAATGAGTTATTATAACCATACTAACTAGATGGCCTGACCCAACGCTATGAGTGCGCTGAAAACATGTTGATAACAATTTTTCACTCACAAGCGTGTATGCCTGACTGTAGCTAGCAGTCCGAGTGTGGGGTTGTCAATCCCAATATAGATCTATACACACATTGTTTCGATCCCCGGCTGGAGATTCTGGTTATAATGTCAGGACTTTAACTATATTGTTTAAAATGAATTAAACAACCTGAACTACTTGTCTCATAACAGCATATAAACGTTACATGTATAATGGTTATGAAAAGCCCAATCATTCTGAAATAAATGATTGATAGTATGTTCTTGAATTTGTATTCTTAACATGTATCTGAAAGAATGTATATCCTTGAATAGTTTTGAATCAAATCTTTGTTCTTGTAAAAACAATGTACTCTAGTATACTTGAATCGTGAATTAATATTCTGTGAATCATACATTATACCTATTATAACTTGTATGTACTTTCTGATTTGATAATGAGTATTCATGAATGTAACCCCTTGCTCAACATGTTACAAAGGGTAATTAAACTTGATGAACTAACTTTTATACTTGTATACATATACGTTATATATAAGTAAAATTTAAATGACACCCAGACAAATAACTGATACTTGTAATCCCACATCCAAACAAGGAAAAGGAACCAAAGTGGGTTATCAGTCCTAAGCCTTTTAAATCTTATTTATATATATATATATATATATATATATATATATATATATATATATATATATATATATATATTAGTATGATTTTTGGGAGAAATATAAGTTTATAAAAACATTTAAAAGAAGTTTGATATTTTGAAATCCATTTTGGTGACTTGATGTCGTTTTGAAACAATCATTGAAAACCATTTGATTTGATGATAACTGAAATTCATTTTTGATAAGATATTTGAAATTACTTGTTTATAACACAAAAATTTTGTGTTAGACTTGTATTCCCCCCCCCCCTTAAAACAGTAAAAACTATGAAAATACGGAGGTATGAACTCACATGTTATAGGTTATTCAAATGTAAGATCGATGTAGGATGCTAAAGATTGATAGTTTAAGGATTTTAGCAAATAAAGGTTATTATTATAATCTAAATAGAAACCCAAACAATAAAAAGGACTTTAGTTGACCTTTGTTTGACTTTGGTTGACTAGAATTGACTTTCACTAATAGAAAATAATGGGATGTTACATTATCCCCCCCCCCCCCCGTTAGAGAGAATTTCGTCCCGAAATTGGAGTTTAAGCAACTAAGCAAATACAAATAAATAAGCAAAAGGATTAGGATATTTCAGTTTCATTTGATCCTCGCGCTCCCAAGTGAATTCAGGTACCCGCTTGGCATTCCAGCGAACCTTCACTATAGGAATACAACTTTGCTTTGTTTGCTTGACCTCTCGGTCTATGATTTCTAATGGTTCTTACACGAAGTCGAGGCTCTCGTCAATCTCGATTTCGTCGAGTGGGATAACAAGAGTCTCGTCGGACAGACACTTTTTCAAGTTCGAGACGTGGAAAACAGGGTGTATGTCACTTAGTTCTTGAGGTAGTCGGAGTTTGTAAGCTACTGGACCGATTCTAGCAAGAATCTCGAATGGTCCTATGTACCTTGGATTTAACTTGTCACGCTTTCCAAAGCGTATCATGCCCTTCCAGGGTGAGACCTTCAACATGACGCGGTCACCAACCTGGAACTCCAAAGGTTTTCTTCTTTTGTCGGCGTAGCTTTTCTGTCTATCTCTGGAAGCTTTAAGTTGCTCCCGGATTTGTACGATTTTCTCTGTGGTTTCGCGTATGATTTCCGGACCAGTGAGAGTACTGTCAGGAATTTGACTTCTAGCTAGCTGTGTGTCACCCACTTCAGCCCAACACAGATGTGATATGCACTTGCGGCCGTAGAGAGCTTCGAAAGGAGCAGCCTTTATGCTAGTGTGATAACTATTGTTGTAAGAGAATTTGACAAGGGGTAAATAAGTATTCCATGCCTTACCAAAGTCTATCACGTAAGCTCGCAACATATCTTCTAAAGTAAGAATCATCCTCTCACTTTGTCTGTCAGTTTGTGGATGGTAGACTGTACTCATGTCCAGTCTAGTTCCCAAAGATTTTTGTAAGGACTGCCAGAAACGAGAAGTGAATCTACTATCTCGGTCAGAAATAATAGATATTGGTACACCATGCAGTCTAACGATTTCTTTGAGGTAAGTTCTTGTTAGCTTCTCCATCTTGTCTGTCTCTTTGATTGGTAAGAAATGGGCTACAGTGGCCCTACACCTCCTTGGGCTGACGATATTGAGAGATGGGGCCGACGCCAGGGTTAGCAACCACCATTTGGGATGAACCAAGGTTTCTACAACCTCTAGTATGAAGGACCAGCGGATCGTGCACTCCCTGTCGTGGTCAGGCGTATTAGGGACATCGGTGACCAGGCTCAAGTGACCGCCGAACAGGTAATACAAATGTTGGCGGCTATGCAGGTTACTGATGCTCGCACGCGAGACCTGGAGCGAGACTTCTATCCTGATTAATTAGTTGTTAAACGACTAATTAGATACATATATGTGTCATTACATGTTAAATAGGATCCGTGTGTGTGTTCAACTACTCACTTGACACTCAGCATCCTATCCGACACTTCCATCCAAATCACTCACTGCAGGTGAGTTCATACCCCCTTAATCCACCTTTGAAATGATTTTAAATGCTTTTATGGGGGGGGGGGGAATACAAGTTGAAACATTCTAGTTATTGCTTTTATCATATGTGATTAATAACTAGAACAAACAGAAAAGATTTTCTATTACTTTCAAGTTACTATCAAATTTACAGATTTTAAGCACTTCAAAACCTTTTATTAGACTCTTTTAAATGCTAAAATTGTTTTCAAAACTCTTTTAAACTTACATTGTTTCAAACTCATATCTACACTAATATATTTATATAAGTAAGACTTGAAGGACTTAGGACAGATAGCTCACCTTATTTCCTATTCCTTGTTTGGTTGTGGACTTAGGGTATCCTGTTATTTGTCCGAACGTCGTTGAACTCTTAGTTATATATATATATATATATATATATATATATATATATATATATATATATATATATATATATATATATATATATATATATATATATATATATATATATATATATATATATATATATATATATATGTGTGTGTGTGTGTGTGTGTGTGTGTGTGTGTGTGTGTGTGTTGGATATAAAAGCTTTCACTTCAGTTCAATGCCTTGTGTAGCGAAGGCATACCAACAACATTACTATTTACGAGTCACTACATAAGTACTACATTGAGAAACAATACATACTATACACTATATAAGGGAGCATACTATACACAATACAAGGGAACATACTATATACTAGTAAAGAGAAAACATCACTACACTATGACATACTATACAAACATTTGAATACTATAAACCGAATGTGACATACTACTTCTCGATACGACACTTCATTGTGGTATCACTTTGTAACCAGAGTCTCCTGGAGGGAGAGCGGGCATTGTGTGTATAGATCTATACGGGACAGACACTCCCACACCCCGACTGCTAGCTATAGTCCCAGTCTATAAGGCCAAGGGGTGACAGAATGTTACCTCACTACATATGACACCGGAGGGTCATCAGTTATTCAGTCGTCGATCAGAATGGTTACATACGAGTTCACATTCAAACCTTTAATTAACTAACTAAGAATTAAAGGCAAACCGAGGTGTATTGTACATTTAATACTACCAGGAGTCTGCATTTTCATCACATTTAGCCGGCAGTGATACTGCTGGGGAAGAACATTATTTTCCCTTATTACATTTACTTTGTATTCATCTCGCATCGGTGAGGTCCTAAACTATAGTTTTCGTAATGATTGTTTTATTGGGGAAAACCCTTACATTTACAAAAGAACAAACACACAAACAGTCGGGTCTTGGTAGAAGACTACATTTCAGTAGAAAATATAGGATTTTCTAGAGAGTTCAACTATTTACAAACATTTACGAACAGCTATGAACATTTACACTACGTTGTTACAAACATTTTTTTACAGGCAATGACACTAAATACTTATGAACTCACCAGCGTTATGCTGATAAACTCTTTCAAAATAACTTGTATTCTCAGGTCATCAGTAGACATGTACCGATGAAGCTTTTGAGAAGATGGAGCACATACAAGACTCATCTTTTATTTTGATCATTCATTTTGGTGTCTTACATACTATACAGAACACGCTTGTACTAAAATTATTCTAATAATGCAATGGATGTTGTTGCTTGTTTACTATTATGCTTTGTTGTGATACTGTACATGACGTCCTCCACCCCAGAACGTTTCCGCCGTTCCGGTTTTGGGGTGTGACAGATTGGTATCAGAGCACTATTTATAGTGAATCAAGTATATCAACCCATAAAAGATATACAAACTATAAACGCAACGGGATTAAAACACTCTGACCAAGAATATATACTTTTAAATAATAAAATATTTAACTAAGTATATATACATCTATTCATACCAGTGTCAGTATCATACTAGAACAGAACAAAAGTATTACGATTGTTGAACATCACAATTAGGCTTAGAGACATATAGTCAAATCTAGGGGAATATAGCCTGATCAACTATATTTTCCGAGGAGTGAGTAGCATGTGCCTAAAAATGATTGTGGTGTTGCAACAAGTCTAAAAACTTACCAACACTACTACAACGGGAACATTTGAACAGAATACTATAGGAGTATTTGGTGTTACTATAATTACTTATGTACAAACTAAAAAGGATCCTCATTAGTACGTCTATTAACTATTCTTTTCCCCATTCTCGCGTAGATAACATGGCTGGCTTCCATCTCCCTGGTGATCCGTACTATCCCAACCAAGGCATTGGTGGATGGCTTGATGATGAGCCAGAAGATGATCACCCAATCCCTTTGGATGATCACCTCGCAGAAGGATTTTCGGATGGCTCCGACTCCGAACAAGAGGTCAACAACAACCTACCCCAAGAAAGTCAAGTCCCAAACCTCAACCCCCGTCCGGTATTTCAAGGTCCCACTCCCTTGTGGGCAACAACCTTGAATCGTTGGAGTGAGGAACATGGTCAGCCCTTACCTTACAATGGGGATCAGAGTTTTTATAATCTAAGCGAGGGAGGCTCAGCTGACCGTGTCCTACCCATCATGGTCCATAGGATTGCTCGGAACGTTGAGCAAGGTCATGCAGCCATCGACCGAGTAATGGAAGTTGACGCCAACTCTGGCCTTAACACAGTCCGCATTCGCCAACTCGAAGAGGCTATGGAAAGGACCAGGAGAACCAATGAGGCTCTGCAGCAACAGTTAGCTGGATCCCGAGCCGAAGTCATGGAACTCCGAGTGCGTCAGAAGACGCAGGAGTGACATCTTCAGGAGGTTGTACGCCAACCGGCAGACCTGAGGGTACGCCCAAGGGATACCCGTCGCCGGTAGAAGATGTCGAGTCATCTTTCTCTTTTGGTTAAGGAATAGCCTTTCTTTTCTGTGCTCTATGGGGCACTTGTCTGTAAACATTCCTAGCTTTGAAAGTACTCTAACTAGACTTCTAAGCTGCCAACATTTTCCCTTATGGTTTGATGTAAGACCTACTGTTAGGTCATTTTCCCCGAACTCATTTTACATCATTAATACCAGTAATATTGGCAGTTGTCTAATCTATGGGAAAGTCTATACTCTTGTGTTTCCCTACTCTATTGTTATGCCTCTATCTGATAGTTGGACTATGGCGATTTAGTCCATGAAACACTCTCATCATACTTACAATTGATTCTTACTATCATCATCATCTTTATAAACTTTCAGTAAAAGATGTCGCCTTGAAAGCGTCCGACCAGAAACACGCCCGTGAATCAAACTCCACCACCACCACCCCCTCCGCAGTTCGATGCGGTGATGTTTCAGGCAGCTGTGACCGCCGCCATGGCCCAAGTAAACTCTGGTGGTGTTAGTGGAACGGGGACTGGCACAAACTCTAGCCATGGTGAAATCCATCCACGTACACGGGAGTGTACCTATAAAGATTTCATCAGCTGCAAACCAACATACTTCAACGGAACCGGAGGGATCATTGCGCTGTCCCAATGGATCAAAAGAACAGAAGCAATCTTCGAGATGTGCTCATGCCCTGAAGGAAGCAAGATAAATTTCGCTGCTTGCACCTTCACCGAAAGGGCCCTGACGTGGTGGAATGGCCATGTCAAATCACTCTCACTGGTAGCAGCTAACGCCATGGGTTGGGATACACTGAAGGACCTAATGACAAGGGAGTACTGCCCGAGGGGAGAAATTCAAAAGCTCGAGGAGGAACTGTGGAACCTCAAAATGAAGGGTTCTGACATAGTGGCTTATACAGCCAGGTTCTGCGACCTGGTGACTCTATGTCCTCACATGATCCCCACCGAAAGTAAGAAAATCGAAAGATACATCTAGGGTCTGGTACCCCCATATCGAGGGAACGTTCTAGCATCACACCCTGCGACCTTTGATAGTGCCAAGGAATTGGCCCAAAGGCTCATCGATCACGAGGTTCCTTCTACTCCAACAACAACTACAATGACTTCCCCCACACCAACCAAAACAGCTGACAACAAGAGGAAGCGTTGGGACCGAAAGAAGGGCAAATCAGCTCAACCCTCTTCCAAGAACCAACAGACGGTGGCTGTCCATGCTGCCACTACTCCTGATGCCCCTGTACCAGCCAAACCATATGTAGGGACCCTACCCAAGTGCACCAAGTGCTCCTTCCATCATAACGGCCCCTGCCGGGAAATGCTCTGCATTAATTGCGACCGGAAGGGCCATACCGCCCGGTTTTGCAGAACACCACCCAAACCCATCACCCAGGTTCCCGGTGCAGGAGTGAGTCAGGCCTGCTACGGGTGCGGCGAGACAGGGCACTTCAAAAGAAACTGTCTGAAAGCTGTGAATGTGGGAGGAGCAGGAAGACTACTTGCTATGGGCCACAATGAAGCCGTGGCAGACCCCACAGTAGTCACAGGTACGTTCCTTCTCGACCACTCTTATGCTTGTATCCTATTTGATAGTGGGGCAGAGAGGAGCTTCGTAAACCACAAATTTAAACCCTTACTTAATCAGGCACCGCAAGCACTAAAAGAAACATTCGTCGTAGAAATGGCTAACGGAAAGACAGAGAATTCTAACGAGATTTACATAGGTTGTACCCTCACACTAGACCATCATTCATTTCCAATCGACCTCATACCAGTAGCAATCAAGAGTTTCGATGTTATTATAGGCATGGACTGGTTGAGTCTTTATCGCGCCGATATCCTATGTTTCGAGAAAGCAGTCCGTCTAAACCTACCAAATAACGAAATCTTGTTGATTTACGGAGACAAACCCAGTTCGAGCCTTCGTATCATCTCGAGTCTTCAAGCCCAGAAGTACTTGCGCAAGGAATATCATACATTCTTGGCACACATTGTCAATACGAACCAGAAAACAAAAGACCCGAAAGACATCCCCGTAGTACGCGACTTCCCCGACGTCTTTCCGGAAGAACTCCCAGGTTTACCTCCCCAACGTCAAGTCAAATTCAGGATCGACTTAGTTCCAGGGGCTACCTCCGTAGCCAAATCGCCCTATCGTCTAGCACGGCAGAGATGCAAGAACTGTCAAGTCAACTTAACGAACTGCTCAGCAAGGGCTTTATAAGACCAAGCTTCTCACCCTGGGGAGCTCCGGTCTTGTTCGTCAAGAAGAAAGACGGGTCGTTCCGTATGTGCATCGACTATAGGGAACTCAACAAGCTTACAGTCATAGACGATTTGTTCGACCAACTGCAAGGGGCGAGCTACTTTTCGAAGATTGATCTAAGATCCGGGTATCACCAGTTACGAGTGCTTGAGGAGGACATTCCGAAGACAGCCTTCCGAACTCGTTACGGACACTACGAGTTCGTGGTGATGCCATTCGGATTAACCAATGCCCCCGCAGTGTTCATGGACTTGATGAATAGGGTATGCCGTCCTTACTTAGATCAGTTCGTCATTGTCTTCATCGATGATATACTTATCTACTCTCGAAGTAAGGAGGAGCATAGTAATCATCTGCGACAAGTCCTAGGAACCTTACGACCAGAGAAACTCTATGCAAAGTTCTCTAAATGCGAATTTTGGATCCGAAGAGTCGAATTCTTAGGACACGTGGTTAGCAAAGAAGGAATCCACGTGGACCCATCCAAAATTAAAGCTATTGAGAACTGGTCAGCACCGAAGACGCCTATGGAAATCCGTCCATTTCTAGGCCTCGCTGGCTACTATCGCAGATTCATACAGAACTTCTCTCGAATTGCGAAACCCCTTACGACATTGACCCAGAAAGGCGTGGCCTTTGACTGGGAAGAGAAACAAGAGAAGGCGTTCCAAACGCTAAAACGAGCCTTATGCACCGCACCAATACTGTCCCTCCCCGAAGGTCATCGCCTACGCCTCAAGACAGCTAAAGACACACGAGGTCAACTACACCACCTACGATCTTGAATTAGGAGCAGTTGTGTTTGCCCTGAAGATCTGGAGACACTACCTGTATGGTACAAAGAGCACTATCTTTACAGACCACAAAAGCTTACAACACATATTCAACCAGAAGGAGCTCAATATGAGACAACGACGGTGAGTCGAGCTACTCAATGACTACGAATGCGAAATTCGTTATCATCCGGGTAACGCCAACGTGGTAGCAGACGCCCCAAGTCGGAAAGAATATTCTGGTCGAAGAGTCAAGTCATTAACTATGACTATCCGTTCGCATCTATCCGCACAAATTAAGGAGGCTCAGTTCGAAGCCTTAAAACCTGAAAATGTGGCGGGAGAATCCCTGCGTGGAATGGATAAGAACTTGGAAGTCAAGGGTGACGGAGCCTTATATCTCATGGACCGGATCTGGACACCGGGACACAGTGGCTTCAGAGACTTGGTCATGAAGGAAGCGCACAACACTCGATATTCCGTCCACCCGGGTTCAGATAAGATGTATCTGGATCTTAAAAAGTTATACTGGTGGCCTAACATGAAAGCAGAGATTGCTACCTTCGTAAGTAAATGCCTTACTTGTGCCAAGGTCAAGGTCGAATACCAGAAACCATCAGGTTTACTTCAGCAACCGGAGATACCTGAGTCGAAGTGGGAGCGGATCGCTATGGACTTCATAACCAAGTTACCCAAGATAACGGGTGGACTTGATACCATTTGGGTCATCGTCGACAGATTGACCAAATCCGCACACTTCCTGCCCATCAAGTAAACGGACAAAATGGAGAAACTCACAAGAACATACATTAGGGAGATCGTACGACTGCATGGTGTTCCTATATATATATATATATATATATATATATATATATATATATATATATATATATATATATATATATATATATATATATATATATATATATATATATATATATATATATATATATATATATATATATGTGTGTGTGTGTGTGTGTGTGTGTGTGTGTGTGTGTGTGTGCGTTGGATATAAAAGCTTTCACTTCAGTTCAATGCCTTGTGTAGCGAAGGCATACCAACAACATTACTATTTAAGTATAATAGGTATAGTTAAGGGATTACTACTCACTATTACAACGATTCATACAAGAGTCAGTACATTTACGAGTCACAACATAAGTACTACATTGAGAAACAATACATACTATACACTATACAAGGGAGCATACTATACACAATACAACGGAACATACTATATACTAGTAAAGAGAAAACATCACTACACTATGACATACTATACAAACATTTGAATACTATAAACCGAATGTGACATACTACTTCTCGATACGACACTTCATTGTGGTATCACTTTGTAACCAGAGTCTCCTGGAGGGAGAGTGGGCATTGTGTGTATAGATCTATACGGGACAGACACTCCCACACCCCGACTGCTAGCTATAGTCCCAGTCTATAAGGCCAAGGGGTGACAGAATGTTACCTCACTACATATGACACCGGAGGGTCATCAGTTATTCAGTCGTCGATCAGAATGGTTACATACGAGTTCACATTCAAACCTTTAATTAACTAACTAAGAATTAAAGGCAAACCGAGGTGTATTGTACATTTAATACTACCAGGAGTCTGCATTTTCATCACATTTAGCCGGCAGTGATACTGCTGGGGAAGAACATTATTTTCCCTTATTACATTTACTTTGTATTCATCTCGCATCGGTGAGGTCCTAAACTATAGTTTTCGTAATGATTGTTTTATTGGGGAAAACCCTTACATTTACAAAAGAACAAACACACAAACAGTCGGGTCTTGGTAGAAGACTACATTTCAGTAGAAAATATAGGATTTTCTAGAGAGTTCAACTATTTACAAACATTTACGAACAGCTATGAACATTTACACTACGTTGTTACAAACATTTTTTTACAGGCAATGACACTAAATACTTATGAACTCACCAGTGTTATGCTGATAAACTCTTTCAAAATAACTTGTATTCTCAGGTCATCAGTAGACAGGTACCGATGAAGCTTTTGAGAAGATGGAGCACATACAAGACTCATCTTTTATTTTGATCATTCATTTTGGTGTCTTACATACTATACAGAACACACTTGTACTAAAATTATTCTAATAATGCAATGGATGTTGTTGCTTGTTTACTATTATGCTTTGTTGTGATACTGTACATGACGTCCTCCACCCCAGAACGTTTCCGCCGTTCCGGTTTTAGGGTGTGACACAATGCAAAACCCCGCACTTTCAACGGGACTGGAGGAGTCATAGCTTTGAAACGATGGATCGAGAGGGTTGAGTCTGTGTTTGAGATATGCGAATGTCCGGAAGGGAGTAAAGTTAAATTCGCGGCCTGCACTTTCATTGACCAGGCATTGCCGTGGTGGAACGGACACATTGAGGCCATGACACTTCCCGTTGCAAATGCCATGTCCTAGGAAGAACTCAAGGAAATGTTAATCGCCGAGTACTGTCCCCGAGGAGAGGTACAAAAACTCGAGCAAGAACTGTGGAACCTTACGGTGCAGAACTCGAACATTGACGCGTACATCTAAGGTTTAATGAACTTGCGCTTTTGTGTCCTGGTATGATTACTTCCGAAGGAAAGAAAGTCGAACGATTCATCTGGGGATTGACACCTCCCATTCAAGGTAACGTGATTGCCTCAAAACCCGAGACCTATGACAGTGCAAAGCGCCTAGCCAAGAAGCTTTATGATCACAGCGACAAGAAAAGTACCAAGGCACCTGAGGGAGAAAGCAAACAAGAAGGTGGGAACAAGAAGAACTGGGAGAACAAGCGTAAGGGACGACAGAATTCAGGGCCATCCAAGAAACCATAGACAGTAGCAGTCCATTCTACTACCGCTCCAGCAGCACCATCCCCAACCGCCCCAGCCTCAACCACGACAGCGCCAACAAAGTCATACGCGGGTTCCAATACCAAATGTGACAAGTGTAACTATCACCACTATGGGGCATGCAAGGACTTCCAATGCACCAATTACAATTGAAAAGGGCACACTATCCGGTATTGCAAGATGCCCCCGCAACAAAACAAGTAGCCCAATGACAACAACGCCGGAGCCAATCGCGCATGTTACGAATGCGGGGATATCGGTCATTTTAAACGCAACTGCCCCAAGAACAACAATCAGAACGCTGGAAGGGTCCTAACCATGGGGCAAGGAGAGGCGGTGCAAGATCCAACAGTGGTGACTGGGACGTTTCCCCTCAACAACTCTTATGTGTGTGTTTTATTCGATAGTGGTGTTGAGCGAAGCTTCGTAAGTCACGGATTCAAACACCTACTCAATTAAAATCCCCACAAATTGAACAAAACTTTTACGGTCGAAATGGCCAATGGTAAAACAGAATCATCCAACGATATCTACGTAGGGTGCACATTAACATTAAATAATCACTCCTTCCCAATCAGTTTGATGCCCGTTAATATTAGGAGCTTTGATGTGATTGTTGGCATTTATTGGTTAAGCCCCCACCATGCTGAAATTATGTGTCACAAAAAGGTCGTTCGCCTTCACCTACCCAATGATGAAACCCTAATAGTTTCTGGCGATAAACCCGACTCAAACCTCCGACTCATTTCTTGCATCCAAGCACAAAAGTGCTTGCATAAAAAGAATCACGCCTTTCTGGCTCATGTCATGGATAAAACAAAGGAGGAGAAAAACATTAACGATATTCCAGAAGTACGTGACTTTCCTGACGTATTTCCCGAAGATTTTCTAGGAGTCCCTCCCGAGCGCCAGGTTGAGTTCCAAATCGATCTTGTACCTGGAGCCACCCCAATTGCCAAATCACCCTACAGGTTAGCTCCTGCGGAGATGCAAGAGTTATCTAGTCAACTAAGCGAGGTCCCCGACAAGGGATTCATCAGGCCACACTTTTCACCTTGGGGAGCTCCGATTCTGTTTGTCAAGAAGAAAGACGGATCTTTCAGAATGTGCATCGATTATCGAGAATTAAAAAAGCTCACCGTCAAGAATCGATACCCAGTCCCCCGAATCGATGATCTATTCGATCAGCTCCAAGGAGCCAGTTACTTTTCCAAGATAGATCTGAGATCTGGATACCACCAACTAAGAGTCTGAGAGGAGGATATCCCAAAGACTGCTTTCAGAACCCGTTATGGGCATTTCGAATTCGTAGTCATGCCTTTTGGTCTCACAAATGCACCAACAACCTTTATGGACCTGATGAGCCGAGTCTGTCGGCAGTTTCGCGACAACTTCGTAATTGTTTTCATCGATAGTATACTCGTTTACTCTAAGAGTAAGGAGGAGCACAGCCGACACATACGACAAATTTTGGGAACACTGAGGGCAGAGAAGCTTTACGTAAAGTTCTCCAAATGCGAATTCTGGATTCGCAGAGTGGAATTTTTGGGTCATGTAGTTAGTAAAGAGGGAATATACGTGGACCCTACCAAGATCAAAGCTATCGAGGATTGGGCAACCCCAAGAACCCCAACATAAATCCGTCAATTTTTAGGCCTCGTTGGTTATTACCGAAGGTTCATTCAAAACTTTTCCAAAATCGCCAAGCCTCTCACCACTCTCACCCAGAAAGGTGTACCTTTCCATTGGAATGACAAACAAGAAGCTGCCTTCCAAACCCTGAAACAAGCCCTCTGTAGTGCTCCATTGTTGTCATTTCCAGAAGGAACGGACGACTTTGTAGTATACTGCGATGCTTCTAATCAAGGGTTAGGTTGTGTTCTTATGCAACGAGGAAAGGTGATAGCTTACGCATCAAGGCAATTAAAGACCCATGAAGTAAACTACACCACCCACGACCTCGAGCTGGGAGTTGTGGTGTTCGCTTTAAAGATTTGGAGGCACTACTTATATGGTACAAAGTGCACCATTTTCACATACCTCAAGAGCCTCCAGCACATTCTGAATCAAAAGGAATTGAACATGAGACAACGAAGATGGGTCGAACTCCTAAACGACTATGAGTGCGAAATCAAGTACCATCTAGGCAAAGCAAATGTGGTAGCCGATGCCTTAAGTCGAAAGGAATACTCAGGTCGCCGAGTAAAGATGTTAACAATAACCGTCGATTCCCATCTATCCTCACAAATCATGGAGGCTCAGCAGGAAGCTTGGAAGCCAGAAAACGTCGTCAATGAGGCATTGCGCGGAATGGCGAAGAATCTGACAGTCAAAGAAGACGGGGCCTATTATCTTATGGACCGAATCTAGACACCGAGGTTCGGTGGATTTCGGGACGTGATAATGAATGAGGCTCACAAAACAAGGTACTCTATCTATCCGGGTTCCGATAAGATGTACCTGGATATCAAACAACATTATTGGTGGTCGAATATGAAAGCGGAGATTGCCACTTACGTTGGCAAGTGTCTCACTTGTGCCAAAGTTAAAGTGGAGTATCAGAAGCCCTCAGGTCTACTTCAGCAACCCGAAATACCCGAGTGGAAATGGGAGAGGATAACAATGGATTTTATAACCAAATTACCCAAGACGGCAGACGGTCTGGATGCTATCTGGGTGATCGTTAACCGATTAACAAAATCCGCCCATTTCCTGCCAATAAAGGAGATGTACAAAATGGAAAGGCTAACGCGGGTGGTGAGACTTCATGGAGTCCCTATATCTATTATCTCGGATCGGGATAGTAGATTCACCTCTCGTTTTTGGCAGTCGCTCCAGAAAGCGTTGGGAACCCGATTGGATATGAGCACTGCCTACCACCCCCAGACTGACGGCCAAAGAGAACGAACTATTCAGACCCTAGACATGCTCCGAGCATGTGTAATAGATTTTGGCAAAGCCTGGGATACCCACCTGCCCCTAGTTGAATTTTCATATAACAACAGTTACCACACGAGCGTAGGAGTCGCTCCCTTCGAGTTCTTGTATGGCCGGAAGTGCAGATCCCCCCTCTGTTGGGCTGAAGTGGGTGACACACAGCTGGTAAAAGGGTAATCGCCAAACAGCACTCTCACAGGACCCGAAATCATACGAGAAACTACAGAGAAGATAATCAAAATCAAAGCCCGACTCCAAGCATCACGTAACCGACAAAAGAGTTACACTGACAAACAACGAAAACCCCTGGAATTCCAAGTTAGAGATCGTGTGTTATTGAAGGTCTCTCCCTAGAAAGGGATGATCCGTTTTGGGAAACAAGGAAAATTAAACCCGCGATACATCAGACCGTTCGAGATTCTTGCCCGAATTGGTCCGGTGGCCTATAAGCTGCAGCTACCTTCGGAGCTCAACAACGTACACCCCGTATTCCACGTATCAAATTTGAAAAAGTGCTTATCAGACGAAACCCTTGCCATTCCTTTAGAAGAGATTGAGATAAACGAGAACCTCCTGTTCGTCGAAGAACTGGTCGAGATAATGCATAGGGAAGTGAAGCGCACGAAACAAAGTCGCATTCCTATTGTGAAGGTTCGATGGAACGCAAAACGCAGACCGGAATTCACTTTGGAACGCGAAGACCAAATGAAGCAGAAGTACCCTCACCTATTATCGCGCTCATGACCCTACTTTTTAAAAGAATTTCGGGATGAAATTCCTTCTAACGGGGGGATGATGTCACAACTAGCCTTTTTAGCTAGGAAATTCTGCTCTCATGTAAGCATTAATTATTGTAAGGCTTGTATCAACGCATTAAAGTTTACATTATGATTCTTAATGAGCCATGAATTGTTATAATGCATATCTCTCTAAGTATCTCAAATCTCTATAAGTATCTCAAATCTCTCCCAAATCTCTTTTTGTATCTCAAATCTCTCGTAAATCTCTCTAAGTATCTCAAATCTCTCCCAAATCTCTCTAAGTATCTCAAATCTCTCCCAAATCTCTCTATGTATTCCCCCCTTAGTCGAAAACAACTCAAAACGAAAGGAGAAAACTCAAAAGAACAAGCCTATTCCGGAATACACTATTCATTCTCGGAGCCTCTCTTCTTGGTCCGGAACCCTCTTAGTCCGGAATACCTCCTAAGGAACCGGGAAGAATCGCATCTCGTAACTCCCCTGCTTCGGATCTCCTCGCAACTCCGGAAGGCTTGGCTCCGGAAGGTTTGACTCCGGAAGATTTGAATCTGGAAGGTATCGTGTGACCGCTTCAGAATTCCTAGCCGACTTCGCACCTCCGGTCCGGACCTGCTGGCTTCGCATCTGACTTCGGAACCAAGGAATGCCCCGGATATTTGCCAAATGACTCCGGAACTCATTGCTACTCTTCGTACCCTCGCAGATTCCTGACTACACTCCAGATTTTTGTCCAATTCGGAACTTTTTTTCATTTTAGGAGATTTTGGTGTCAGAAATTCCTCCAAACTCATATTTCTCATAACTTAGACCCCTTAAACCCCTATTTTATGTAAAATTTGATCATTTTAAACATATTTACATAAAATAAAATCCAAAATTTATAAAGGAATCCTAAGGTAGAGAAGAGGGTTTGACTTTATGATGTGATGTAAATCCCCCATTTCCCATACAAATCCCAGTAATTTATGCATTAAACCTTAGTGATAGACATTACCCTCCAGTACTCCAAGCAAGTGTCAAATCACCCCTTATCCTTCATTATAGAAAACGTGAACTACTCTTTTCTCCATATCCCACTTGTCATATCTTCAATTTGTGAACTCCAAAGTGTGCTCTCAAACTTGTTCAAGCTTCAAGTTCCATTCTCTACATTATTCCAACAACTCCATTATAATTACATATTCTTAGGATATTCTAAAGTTCAAAGAGTTATCAAACCTTTCAAGTGTTAGAACTTGGAAACTCCTTAACACCTCTTCAAATCACACAACAAGCTAAACCAAGGTGAGCTTCATACCCCTACTTTTTTTTAAATTTTTATTGTTTTTGGGGGAGAATGCAAGTCAAAAACCCTGTTTTAAACCTTGATTTAATTGCTTATTATGCTTGTATGCTAAGTTATATGTACTAAAATTATGAAGACTCATAGAACTCGAAAACTTGAGCAATCCTCAAGAGTTTGAAGCTTATTTCACAACTTATGTATAAGAAATAAGAAATAGAAGGTTACAAAAATACAAGTTACAAATTTTTATGATAAAAATCCTAAGTAATTACGTCAAAAATTGCTTAAACAAGTATTTTGGAGAAAATGGACCACATTCAACAAATCGCATAGCTTTGAGCCACCTTTTGACAAATATGAGTCTTAGTTGATAAATTACAAATTGAAGGATCATTTTACCAACATCAAGAATATTGGGTCATTTTGCCAAGCCAGATTACAAAGGAATATTTTCTATAAATGAAAACGAAATATCTAGTCAACAAGTATACCATTGTTAATTATGTAATAAATAATGGATTACAGAAACTTGCTCAAAAATCTGTTAGTATTCTAGTCAGATGAATCTTCACAGTACCTATATATATATATATATATATATATATATATATATATATATATATATATATATATATATATATATAAATAATAGTGTACACTTAAAGTCCTGTAAGAGTTATAACCAGAGTCTCCTGGAGGAGGAGCGGAAATTTGTGTATAGATCTATACGGGGTTGACACCCCGCACCTTCGTTGTTCGCTACAGCTAGACCGGACAATCTAGGGTGACAAATGTCTTAAACAAAACTGACGCCTGAAGAACGTAAGAACGGGCACTCCGTCATATTAGTATGGTTATAACGACTCACTAAGAATATAACAATATGTTTTTAGAAACTTACTCAAGTTACACCTTTCGATTTTAGAAAACGGTTGTTTTGAGTACTATAAATGAACCTTTTATCACACCAGTCTTAGGGTTTTAAGACCACCATCTTATACAACGGAAGATATAGGATTTTCTGGGAAAACAATTTTATACAATTTCGAAAAACGATAAACTAAAACACACATGCAACTATACCTGATTAGAAGCAAAACTTACGATCATTTGATAAGAAAATATGGGATTTTCTGGTTTTCCAACTACCACAAATTTTTATACAAAATTCTTATGAACGCACCAACATATTTTATGTTGACTCTTTTGAAACGACTTGTATTCTCAGGAAAACAATAAGCAGGTCAGTGACATGGGGATTTAAGATTATTTTGTCGTAATCACATTCCTCACTTCCCTCTCTAAATCAAGGAAAACTCTCTCATCTTTCTCCCTAAATTTTCATGGGTATGTGAGCATTCAAGAAGCTTTTCTCAAACCTTCATACACTAGGTAAGCTAAGATCACCCTAAAGATGTTTTGTTTCTGTCTTACACTAACATTATTCATCATACAACTTCATATTTCTTGTCTTGCTTCCTAGAACCATATCAACATCGAAAAATCTCTTCAAGATGTTAGCTAAGGCCGAAACTCACCCATTCTTCCTCTTCATAATCGAGAAAACTCAAGGTGAGCTTAATACCCTTTGTTTTTCATGATTTACTATCTTTTGGGGGAGAATACAAGCTAGTTTTGTGTAAAATCTTGTTATGTATGCTTGCATCTGTATGTTTGGTATAATATATATATGTGTGTGTGTGTGTTATTATGTTGTGTATTATGCTAAAAGCTCAAAAATTTCGAGATTTACCCAAACCTTGAAGTTGTTGGAATAACTTACATTATGTATCTTCTTATGTTTGGTTAAATATGCTAAGTAAGCTTGAATATTCACAACAAAACTAAAGAAATCATAAAAGGGGCCATATTTGTCATTTTTCATAAAAGTGTGTTTTATTGGACATTCACGGAATTTATGGGCCAAAAGTGTCATTTTTCATAAATATGAGCTTTTAATGACATTCACGGTATTATTGGGCCTAAAATGTCATTTTTAATAAAAATGATCTTTATTTGACATTCACGGTTTTATTGGGCCAAAAATATCATTTTGATAAAAATGGGCTTTATTTGACATTTACGGTTTTATTGGGCCAAAAATGTTATTTTTGATAAAAATGGGCTTTATTTGACATTCACGGTATTTATGGGTCAAAAGTGTCATTTTTGATAAAAAAAGGGCTTTATTTGACATTCACGGTTTTATTGAGCCAAAAATGTCATTTTTCATAAAAATGGGCTTTTAATGTCATTCACGGTTTTATTGGGATTAAAGTGTCATTTTTGAATACTTAAGTCAAAATGGGCCTTGTATTGTCCTTTTATCCTAATTGGGCCTTATATGACATCTTTTATGTTTATTGGGCCTTATTGTCAATTTTTTGTAAATTGGGCCTCTCGTGAACTTACCGTTAACAATCGACAATTTTGATAACAACGATGAAACAACAAACTATTCTGACACTCTCGATAAAAATGATTACATTTTTACTAGTTATGAGTTATATTCAAAAATATACACTTGTAACATTATTTTAACGCTAAAATAATGAAAAACACTATTCACGTAGAAATTTCGTTAAGGCTCTTATGAGACGCACCTTCACCGTACCTATATTAGTATACACCGTAAGTCCTGTACTTATAACTAGAATCTCCTGGAGGGAGAACGGGAATTTATGTATAGATCTATATGGGGTTGACACCCCACACCTGAGCTGCTCGCTACAGCTAGATAGGCCAGTCAAGGGTGACAAATGTCTTCTCAGAAACCGATGCCTGAAGAACAACAAGACAGGCACTCCATCATATTAGTATGGTTATAACGATTCATATAGAGAATAACAAAACTATTATAATGTAATATCCCATTTTTCAAGTCCAAAAATTTCAATTTTTATATAATGACATAGAAAAACATTCATAAGAACATATCATGAAGTCATATCATTTCGTAAAAACCATAATCTCATGTCTGAAAATCATATCATAAAAGTAGTGACAATGTCAGAGTACAATCCTAAGAAATCTCATAATGCGGAATCCAATGTGTGTATGATGTGCAGCTACCGCGCCGGCTCCATCCCCTTCGCTAAAGAGGTACTTGAAACAAAACTGAAAACTGTAAGCACGAAGCTTAGTGAGTTCCCCCATCGTACCACAAACAATACAATCACATAACATACATACTGCCGGCAATTCTGGGGTGCCGACCTACCGGCACGGCCTTTCTGGGGTGCCGACCTAACCGTGTCAACCCATTCTGGGGTGCCGACCTACCCGTGTCAAGCCATTCTGGGGTGCTGACCTACCCGTGTCAAGCCGTTCTAGGGTGCTGACCTACCCATCGGTCCTAACAACCGAACCTCGGGGACTATTCCACCCCCTACTGCTACTATCACATATATCATAACATAAACATACTATCAGACATATCTGGGGTGTCTGAACTACCCTTCGGTCCTAACAACCGAACATGGGGACTATTCCCCTCCTACTACCACTATCACATATAACATATCATGCCAGCATATAAGCATATCATAACGTACTGTCAGACATAGCTGGGGTGCCCAACCTACCCTTCAGTCCTAACAATTGAACTTAGGGACTATTCCCCTCCTACTACCACTATCACATATAACATATCATGCCAGCATATAACATATCAGGTAGTAGCAAACCTAGATGAATATCACAAAGACAATCATCTAACATACAACTCCTACTGGTGGGCCGACATTGTGGCCGTAGACCTACCGCTACTAGAAGGTAACTCACCTCGCAAGGCTGACTGCTGAAAAGCTGATCGGCAGATGTCTGACTGCTGCTCCGGTGATCCTCCGGCTATAAATCCATAAAACACATAGTCAGACACTGATAACTACTCTTAGGGTAAAATGAATATTTTACCCCTGACCAAGTAAAAGTCAAAGTCAACTTCCAGTTGACCTGACTCGTCGTGTTGGGCCGCCAACTCGTCGAGTCCCTATCCTTCCATCTGACCTTCATCACGCCCCTACTCGTCGAGTTTAGCAAAGACTCGACGAGTTCTCCTTCTAAAACATCCTCGAATGAATCTTCATCCGACTCGCCGAGTTGTATGAACAACTCGTCGAGTTCATCCTCATCCTATGAACAAATCTGCCCTTGACTCGCCGAGTTGTATGAACAACTCGTCGAGTTCATCTTCGAACGTTGGGAGATTGCCTTGGACTCGCCGAGTCTGTTCATACACTCGCCGAGTCATATGATTCCCAGGTATATGGCTAAGTCCAACGCGTTGGGTCATTCCCCCGGAACCCTCTAAGACTATTCTAACACTCACTGGGTTCCTTCGAACCATAACAGAAAAGGGAAGTCAAGCCATGGACTCGCCGAGTCCCAAGAACGACTCGCCGAGTCGAGAATGACCAAGTCTTATTTCTCGATTTCTAACGTACAACACTTGACCAAAAGATAGATCTAGGCTTCTAGGATCGATCTAGCACGTAAAGTTACAAACTTTACGTGCATGCATGGGACTATGAGCTCAAATGGCCCTAAATGAGACTCTTATGATGCATGGGGCTCTCCAAGGCTCCAAAATTAGTCCCTTTCTGCCTTGTAACCCCTCAAAGACCTTGGATCTGAAGTCTTAGCCCCCAACCATGCTTGCACTCATGGTTGGTCACCAAGAATGGCTCCTAAAAGCCCTAAATCACCCCAAAAAGGGATCTAAAACATGAAAGAGCAAGGTATCAGCTTTATACCTCTAAAGAACTACAGAAGGTGCACAAACTCGAACTCCTCTAGCCTCCTATTGATTTCAAAAGCCTTTCTCTTCCTTCTTATGTTCCAAGATCACCAAAAACCACCACAAAGGCCTTAGATCTTTACACAAACGATTAGGGTTTGATATGGAGAGTTCTGAGAGCAATAGGGACGAAGGGAGGCTGAATGAGATGTTTAAATAGGGTGCAAACCCTCAAATTTAGGGTTTCACCCAAACAGCACCTACTCGTCGAGTCGGTTCGCCGACTCGTCGAGTAAGTCACTAAACTCCCGCGTCCAAAGTCGATTCTACTCGACGAGTTGGGCCTTCAACTCGCCGAGTCCCGGGCTAAAATGTTAAAAATACTTGAATGAAAATACGTACCAAGAAGCGGGTGCTACAATTCTCCCCCACTTATCTTAGACTTCGTCCTCGAAGTCTGCTGCTTGATCCTGAAAAAGCTCCGGATAATGCTCCATCATCTCGTCCACCGGCTCCCACGTCCACTCCGAGCCCTTCCGGTGCTGCCATTGCACCTTCACCAGCTCAACCTTCTTGCTCCTCAGATCCTTCAACTTCCGGTCGAGGGTAGCCACAGGCCGCTCAATGTAGTTCAGGCTACCATCAACCTGTATATCCTCCAGGGGCACCACTGCCGAGTCGTCCACCAGACATTTCCGCAGCTGGGAGACGTGGAAAGTGTCATGGATCTGACTGAGTTCTGCTGGCAGATCCAACGGATATGCCACCTTGCCCACCTGGGCCAAAACCCTGAAAGGCCCGATATACCTGGGGCCCAGCTTGCTCCGCTTCCTGAATCGGATGACGCCCTTCCATGGCGACACCTTCAGGAGGACCATATCTCCGACCTGAAACTCCAGATCTGAATGGCGCTTGTCGGCATAGCTTTTCTGCCGACTCTGTGCAGTCTGAAGCCTGCTCCTGACCTGCTGAATTCTTTCTGTCGTCTTGAGCACCACTTCGGTGCTCCCCATGACCCTCTGGCCAACCTCACCCCAACATATCGGGGTCCTGCACTTCCTCCCGTATAACATCTCAAGGGAGGACGATCGATACTCGCGTGGTAGCTGTTGTTGTAGGAAAATTCAGCCAATAGGAGGTAAGTATCCCAGCTACCACCGAAATCTAGCACATACACCCGCAACATATCTTCCAAAGTCTGGATGGTTCGTTCGCTCTGACCATCCGTCTGCAGGTGAAATGCGGTGCTAAAGTGCAGACGAGTACCCAGCTCGTCGTGAAACCTCTTCCAGAACCTGGAAGTAAACCGCAAATCTCGGTCCGAAATCACCGAAACTGGCACTCCGTGCCGAGCCACTCTCTCTCGGATATAGATGTCGGCCAGTTTCTGGGCCGATATACTCTCCTGGATCGGTATAAAATGGGCGCTGTTGGTCAACCGATCCACGATAACCCATACGGAATCCACTCCCCGCGCGGTCCTGGGAAGTTTGGTGATGAAGTCCATGGTAATATCTTCCCATTTCCACATGGGAATATCCAGCGGCTGCATCTTGCCGTGTGGCCTCTGGTGCTCGGCCTTGACCTTCCTACAGGTCAGGAACCGCTCCACATACCATGCTACGTCTCGCTTCATGCAGGGCCACCAATAGTCAAGACGAAGATCCCTGTACATCTTCGTTGCTCCGGGATGAATAGAAAACCTGGATTTGTGCGCCTCCTCCATCAGTATCTGACGCACGCCTCCATGATAGGGGACCCACACCCTACGGTGAAGGGTCAACTACCCTCGGCTATCATAATCGAAGGAGGAAACCTGTCCCACAATACGCTCGCTCTTCCGGTGTTCCTCCTTCATCGCCTCCTGCTGGGCCTCTCGGATCCGCTCCAACAGCGGGGCCACCACGGTCATCCACATACAGATACCCCTGATCGGAGCTGTCTTGCGGCTAAGTGCGTCGGCCACTACATTGGCCTTCCCCGGGTGGTAAAGGATTTCACAATCATAATCCTTCACCACATCTAACCACCGACGCTGCCTCATGTTCAGATTCGGCTGATCCATGAGGTTTCTCAGACTCTTATGGTCCGTGTAAATGGTACATCGAACTCCATAGAGATAGTATCGCCAAATCTTAAGGGCGAAGACGACCGCCCCCAACTCCAAATCGTGCGTCGGGTAGTTCGCCTCGTGGGGCTTCAACTGCCTCGAGGCGTAGGCGATGACATGCCCTCTCTGCATCAGTACTGTGCCCAAGCCAGAAGTAGACGCGTCGCAGTATACTACAAAATCCTCCACGCCCTCTGGCAGGGCTAAGATCGACGCCTCGCAGAATCTCTGTCTTAGTGTCTCGAACGCCGCCTGCTGCTCAGGCCCCCAACGAAAGGCTACGACCTTCTTCGTTAGCCGAGTCAAAGGTACGGCTATCTTGGAGAAATCCTGGATGAATCTCCGATAATAGCCGGCTAATCCCAGGAAACTCTAAATCTCAAATGGAGACTTCAGAACCTCCCATCTCATCACGGCCTCCACCTTGGCTGGGTCGACCAGAATACCGTTCTGGTTGACAAGGTGCCCAAGAAACTGCACCTCGCGCAACCAGAACTCACACTTGGAGAACTTAGCGTACAAGCTCTCCCTCCTTAGAGTATTCAAAGCCTCTCGCAGATGCTCCTCATGCTGCTCCTGCGTCTTGGAGTAGACCAAGATATCATCAATAAAAACTATCACATACCGATCCAGCATCGGTCTGCACACGCGATTCATGAGGTCCATGAACGCGGAAGGAGCATTGTTCAGCTCCCGGTAATCTATACACATGCGATGCGACCCGTCCTTCTTCTTGACAAATAGAATTGGGGCTCCCTAAGGCGAGCTACTTGGCCTAATGAATCCCTTGTCTAACAGCTCCTGCAGCTGTGTAGACAACTCCTGCATCTCAGGAGGAGCCAACCGGTACGGTGCCTTGGCTATCGAAACTCCACCTGCCTCTCCGGAGGTATCCAGGGCAACTCCTCGAGGAATACATCCGCAAAATCTTGCACTACTGGCACATCACCCACCGTCGCCCTTCCCGTCTCCTGGGTGTCCATAACATAGGCGACGTATCATGCGCAACCCTGCTGAAGGTAGCGCCTAGCCCTCGCTGCCGAACATAAAGCTGGTCCTCGCTGTGGCTTCTCGCCCTGAATCCCCAGCTCTCCCCCACTTGGGGTCCCGATCTGAACCAACTGTTGCGCGCTGTCGATCACTGCCCCATTGGGGCTTAGCCAATCCATACCAATAATGACCTTGTTCCCCCTCAACGGTATGGGAACCAAATCCACTAGATAACACTCTTCAAACAACCTCAAAACACAATCCCGGAAGACCTCTGATGCTCGCACAGACCGGTCGTCCGCAATCTCGACCTCTAGTGGGCAATCCAACATACCCGAGGACTCAGGAAACTTCTTGCTAAGCGCAAGAGAAACAAACGATCGGGTAGCGCCCGAATCAAACAACACCTGAACTGGGATACCGTTCACATGGAACGATCCTAAACGTATGTATACAGAGCATATATCAATAACATAAGCATCAAATGAATAAATCAGGGAGAAAGAATCATACCCGTCACCACATCGGGTGCGGCGCGTGCCTCCTCGGTAGTCAACTGGAAAGCCCGGCTCCTCACCACTGGAGCCTCTGACTTGCCCTGCCGGCCATCCGTAATCTGCAGGGTCGCTGGAGCTGGCTCCTTCAATGGCGATGTTGCTGTCAACTGGGGGCAATTGGCCCTCTTATGGCCCCTCTGGTTGCAGTGAAAACAAAACAACTCGGATGTCTGAATAGTGGGTGCAGGGGCGGTACAATCCCTGCTGAAGTGCCCCGTCTTGCCGTACTTGTAGCAGCCCGACGATCCCAACCTACAAGCCCCCTCATGTGGCCTACCGCATTTCCTGCAGCGGCCCTGTCCCGACTGGCCCTTCGGCCTAGTGTCTGATCCCTTGGGCTTCTTCCCCGAAGCCCCAGTCACATGTCCCTCCTCGGCCTTCCTCTTCCGGATGTGCTCTAGGTCAATCTCTCTCTCCCTTGCCCTGGCAATCATGGAATCCAGGGTAGGGAAAGCTGAAAAACTGACATGCTCCCGAATGTCGGCTCGCAGCATGTCATGGTAGCGGGTCCTCCTCATATCCTCGTCTCCCGCATACTGGGGGTACTAGTAACGCCCTCTCCCGGAACTTGGCGGTGATCTCCGCCACTGTCTTCGTCGTCTGCCTCATATCCAGGAACTCCTAGGCCAACTGCTGGAGCTCCACCGCAGGTGCGAACTCAGCTCTGAACCGGGTCACAAAATCCGGCCATGTCATAGCCTCAACAGTCGAGGCTCCCAGGGAGTCACCAACTGACTCCCACCAATCCCTGGCCCGGTCCCTCAAGCATCATGCTGCATATCGCACCTTCGACCCCTCGGGGCAGAAGCTAGTCAACTGTGCAGACTCAATGTCTGCAATCCATCGTCTGGCAGCAATGGGCTCCTTCGCCCCATGGAAATCCGGCGCACCACTGCCCCTAAAGTCCTTAAAGGACAGTGTGCGTGATCCTGACTGGCTGAGCGCAATGTCACTCATGAACACCCTGAGGCGATCCTCCATTAGCTCGATGATCCCCTCCTTGATCGACCCAAAGATGGTCGGGGTCGCATCAAGGATGCCTCTAGTGATCTCGGACGCGATGAACTCGCGTAGCCTCTCATCCACTGGTTCGGAACCTGAACCCGAACCCGATCCCTCTCCTGAACTGCCAACTGCTGGCTTCGGACGTAGTACCACCATTCTGGAAACACAAAATGACAATTGTCAGAATTACTGGTATATCTAGAGGGATCACATTTACCACAAGTTTCCTGGTCTTGTCTCAGCCTTCCTCGATTCGAGTACGTATCCTCTGCTTCCGGTAGTACGGGCCCATACTACCTTCCACATCTATCCGTACTTTCCTCAAGAACTGCCTTGACTCCACCAAGTCCCTTCTCCTGGCACTAATCTCTGCTACTCTCTTCCTAGGCTTGCCTTAGGGTAATCACCTATCCAAACTCAGTCCTCAGCTACTGAAGCTATCCTCATGATGCCAATTAGCCACTACCTGAACACCATCACATGTGACGAGGCTCAGATAATCCTTCGGGTAAAGGACCCGTCCCTACAACGGTTAGACTCAAACGAGAGCTGCGTAATAGGGCCAATTCCAGCACTCTGAGATTATTCAACCCTGATCACATGTGACTTAACGTATTCACCTAATGGCTAACTCCCATCACTCAGAGTCCCGCAAAGCACAAAGCAAGTAGCATTTAGACGAAGGGAAACCTAACCACATAACCTAATCATACTGCTCTATCCTCTACTCAGGAATCTATACTAGCATGCAATTCATAAGGCTCATACACATATAACAGGCACATAAGGCAACCTCCTAGATCCTTAGTCCTAATCTAACATGCTGTTCTACTGAACAGATAATCATAACATAAACTTGTATGGGTACTTTGGAGAAAAACTTACTTGAGCTCGGCCGGTCGCGCACATCACACACTTTGTTCTTTCTTAACACTTTTAACTTAGCTTTTAGAAAACCATTTTCTTTGTAAAAACCTTTTAATTCCTCGGTTTGAGTCCAGACACCCCCGAGGGTGTGTCCAAATCCCTCAAACCAAGGCTCTGATACCAACTTGTAACATCCTATTTTTCAAGTCCAAAAATTTCGATTTTTATATAATGACATAGAAAAACATTCATAAGAACATATCATGAAGTCATATCATTTCGTAAAAACCATAATCTCATGTCTGAAAATCATATCATAAAAGTAGTGACAATGTCAGAGTACAATCCCAAGAAATCTCATAATGCGGAATCCAATGTGTGTATGATGTGCAGCTACCGCGCCGGCTCCTTCCCCTTCGCTGAAGAGGTACCTGAAACAAAACTGAAAACTATAAGCACGAAGCTTAGTGAGTTCCCCCATCGTACCACATACCATACAATAACACAACATACATACTGCCGGCAGCTCTAGGGTGCCGACCTACCCGGTATGGCCTTTCTGGGGTGCCGACCTACCCATGTAAAGCCATTCTGGGGTGCCGACGTACCCGTGTCAAGCCATTCTGGGGTGATGACCTACCCGTGTCAAGCCGTTCTGGGGTGCTGACCTACCCATCGGTCCTAACAACCGAACCTCAGGGACTATTCCACCCCCTACTGCTACTATCACATATATCATAACATAAACATACTATCAGACATATCTGGGGTGTCCGAACTACCCTTCGGTCCTAACATCCGAACTTGGGGACTATTCCCCTCCTACTACCACTATCACATATAACATATCATGCCAGCATATAAGCATATCATAACGTACTGTCAGACATGGCTGGGGTGCCCAACCTACCGTTCGGTCCTAACAACCGAACTTGGGGACTATTCCCCTCCTACTACCACTATCACATATAACATATCATGCCAGCATATAACATATCAGGTATTAGCAAACCTAGATGAATATCACAAAGACAATCATCTAACATACAACTCCTACTGGTGGGCCGACATTGTGGCCGTAGACCCACCGCTACTAGAAGGTAACTCACCTCGCAAGGCTGACTGCTGAAATGCTGATCGGCAGATGTCTAACAGCTGCTCCGATGATCCTCCGGCTATAAATCCATAAAACACATAGTCAGACACTGATAACTACTCTTAGGGTAAAATGACTATTTTACCCCTGACCAAGTCAAAGTCAAAGTCAACTTCCAATTGACCTGACTCGTCGAGTTGGGCCGCCAACTCGTTGAGTCCCTATCCTTCCATCTGCCCTTCTTCACGCCCCTATTCGTCGAGTTTAGCAAAGACTCGACGAGTTCTCCTTCTAAAACATCCTCGAATGAACCTTCATCCGACTCGCCGAGTTGTATGAACAACTCGTCGAGTTCATCCTCAGCCTATGAACAAATCTGCCCTTGACTCGCCGAGTTGTATGAACAACTCGTCGAGTTCATCTTCTAACGTTGGGAGATTTCCTTGGACTCGCCGAGTCTATTCCTACACTTGCTGAGTCCTATGATTCCCAGGTATATGGCTAAGTCCAACGCGTTCGGTCATTCCCCCGGACCCCTCTAAGACCATTCTAACACTCACTGGGTTCCTTCGAACCATAACAGAAAAGGGAAGTCAAGCCATGGACACGCCGAGTCCCAAGAACGACTCGCCGAGTCGAGAATGACCAAGTCTTATTTCTCGATTTATGACGTACAACACTTGACCAAAAGATAGATCTAGGCTTCTAGTTACAAACTTTACGTGCATGCATGGGACTATGAGCTCAAATGGCCCTAAATGAGACTCTTATGATGCATGGGGCTCTCCAAGGCTCCAAAATCAGTCCCTTTCTGCCTTGTAACCCCTCAAAGACCTTGGATCTAAAGTCTTAGCCCCCAACCATGCTTGCACTCATGGTTGGTCACCAAGAATGGCTCCTAAAATCCCTAAATCACCCCAAAAAGGGATCTAAAACATGAAAGAGCAAGGTATCAGCTTTATACCTCTAAAGAACTATAGAAGGTGCACAAACTCGAACTCCTCTGGCCTCCTCTTGATTCCTCAAGCCTTTCTGTTCCTTCTTATGTTCCAAGATCACCAAAAACCACCACAAAGGCCTTAGATCTTTACACAAACGATTAGGGTTTGATATGGAGAGTTCTGCGAGCAATAGGGACGAAGGGAGGCTGAATGAGATGTTTAAATAGGGTGCAAACCCTCAAATTTAGGGTTTCTCCCAAACAGCACCTACTCGTCGAGTCGGTTCGCCGACTCGTCGAGTAAGTCACTAAACTCCCGCGTCCAAAGTCGATTCTACTCGACGAGTTGGTTCTTCAACTCGCCGAGTCCCAGGCCAAAATGTTAAAAATACTTGAATGAAAATACTTACCAGGAACCGGGTACTACATATAAGTTTTACGCTGAATATACATACCACTCAGTTTTGCAAAGTATAAACACTGTGTTGATTATTTGTACTATCCACCTCACTCCGGTCTTTGGGTTTAAGACCACAATTTCTCTTGACACAGAAAATACATGATTTTCTGGGAATCACTCTCTATACATTTTTCAAATAAGATAAAACAAGAATACACAAGCAAAAACTCACAAACCATTTTTCCAGAAAATATTGGATTTTCTGGAGTTTTCAAACCAATGTAAAGTTTTCATACAAACATGCTTATGAACTCACCAACATTTTATATGTTGACTCTTTTCAAAATAACTTGTATTCTCAGGAACTCATTAAGCAGGTTGGCAGCTTTGGACTTTTGGGAATTTACTGTATTTTTATTTTCACCATACACTTATTATTTTTGGGATGGAATTTATGGATGGATACAATGATGCAAACCATGTATGTTGTAATATTTTATGTATGGTGATGATGATTGTCTATGTTTCATTTATATACACTTGTTATGATATTCCAAGATGAAGTCATTCGCCCCCGGACGTTTCCACTGTTCCGGTTCTGGGGATCTGACAGGGAAGATCCCCTATATGGATATCCTGATCATTATGATTTATGACATTTCAGTTCAACATGGTGGTGACGCGATTGGGAGCAGGGGGATCAGGATCAGGATCTGGATCCGGATCGGGCAGCGGTACTGATCCCGTTGTTGAGAGGCTGCGCGAGCTCATTGCAGCCGAGGTGACGAGGGGCATCGTTGACGCTAGCCCAATTATCTTTGGGACGGTCAAGGAGGGTATGATGGAGATTATGGAGGAGAGGCTCAGGTCATTCATAGCCAAGATTGCTACGGGCCAGGTCGGGGCCCGAACTCCCTCATTCTGGGAGTTCAAGGCGTGAAGGGCGTCAGAGTTTTTCAGGGTCAGGGACCCCATTGTTAGCCGACACTGGGTGACGGATATTGAGAACGCCCAGCACACGAGTTCTTTCCCTGATGCGGCAAAGGTGGGTTTTGCTTCATGTATGCTGAGAGACAGAGCCCGGGACTAGTGGGGAGAGGTGACTAGCCAGGTGGGAGCAGCCGGTGTGGCTGAGATGACATGGGTCGAGTTTGTTCGGCAACTCGATGTCGAGTTTGCACCACATATTGAGCTGCAATGACTTGTGAGGGAGTTTCATGAGCTTCAACAGACTACCGAGACTGTGGCGGAGATCAACGCCAAGTTTCAGGAACGAGCTTTGTTGATCTCACAGTACGCTACGGATGAGGACATGAGGAGGACGAGGTATCATTCCATGCTGAGGGATGATATTTGGGAGTTTGTGAGCTTCACAGGGTGTAAAACCCTGAATGAGATGGTGGAGAAGGCCCGTGAGCGGGAGATGGAGTTGGACTTCGGCACCAAGAGGAAGCCGGAGCAGGCACAAATAGCAGTAGGTCAGGCTAAAAAGCCTAAGACCTCAGATTCTTCCAGTAGGGGCCAGCAGGGCCGTGACCGGTGTGCCAAGTGCGGTAAACCGCACAGTGGGTCTTGTCGGATAGCAGTTTCAGGGTGTTACGCATGTGGCCAACCGGGTCACTTGAGCAGGGATTGCCCCAAGAAGAGCCTGATTTGTTTCCATTTCAACCAGACTGACCATAAAAAGGCCGATTGTTCGAGGTTGCAGGGAGGAGGAGGAGCAGTGGCGGCTCCTACGCCCGTCACGATGAGGATTACTAATGGCCGCCCTGTTAAGGTGCATGCTCCAACGGTGAAGAGCCGCACATTCGAATTGACTACTGAGGAGGCTCGGGCAGCGCCAGACGTTGTGGCTGGTACGTGTTTATTCTTTCATGCTTTAGATTTATTGTGGATGCTCCAGTGGTGAAGAGTCGCGCATTCCAATTAACTATCGAGGATCCTAAACAACTACTGTTTAACTTTGCATGTTTAATCTCATCTACATCTCGGGTCTCTCATTCTTAAGTGACCTTTATCAGACAAGATTCCAGATCAAATCTTTCTACTTGAAAAACTTGTAGTATTGCAACTAACCAGTGACTAGGTGACCCATCTCACACTAGAAAGTACAAAACCACCTCAAACATCATAAGACAAAATCCTAATGACCAGGTGACCCTGCGCCACAAAGGCCATACAAACGATGCATGCGTGTTCTTCAAAATGATGACATTGATTTTCATTTTTAAGAAACGTTTTTATATATGTTTTACAAATATAGTTATAAAAACATGGTCTCATGAATATTGCATGCAATCAACAATTCATGTACCTTTTGTAAAAATCATATCTCTTGTATAAGGTTTTTTAGGTCCAAAATAAAACTTCATTTTATTAACCGTTTCTGTGATCACTTATAAACACATATCTTATATTTAAGGTTTAGTTGTAGAGCACTTTAAGAACTGATTATAATATTTAATAAAATTTCATCTTATAGTTAAAACTTAGAGTTTTGGATGATTTCTAAAATCATAAATTAAAATCTCCTTTTATTAATAAAAATCTTATGACCTTATGAATTCGTAGAATAAAAACTCATTTATACATCTTATGATAAAAACCATATTTCGATAAACGAAAATGAAGGTGGTGATAATAATATTTTAAATCTCATTTAGCATGCATAACACATAATATCAATATGTTGCGTTAAGTTTTGAAAAACTAATATCTTATGTCTAGTTTTAGAAAACCAATTTTTAGTATTTTTAGTAAAAACCTTATTTATTATAAAAGTCATGGAGTTTGGATATAGTTTAAAATCATTTCAAACCATTTTATATATTTTATATTTGGTTATTAAACAAACTGTTTTTAATAAAAACTTAATTTTAAACGTTTTTAAATGCTTTAATAAAAACTCATTTATAAACATACTATGTTATCTTTGAAATATTTATTTCTCAAACTGCAAGTAATGTTATTTTATGATAAAATGTTATTTTATGATAAAATGTTATTTGACATGTAAAAAACATTTTCATAAATAAAACATGACATATAACAACATAAATTAAACAAGACAAAATGTATAAACCAAGCCATAAACTAGTAATATTTTTTGTAGGCCAACACACAAATTATTAAGTCATTCCTAAAGGACTTAAGGGACACCTCAAAAGGTGTTCAAGCTCCCATTGGTCAAGACAATTCTTTCTTGCAAAAGTACTTCAAGGCATTATGTGTTGTAGAGGATCTGACTTAAACCATTAAGACTATAATTAATCCCAAAACCAAAAGTAGATACTTAAGGTTGAGATTATAGTCTCAAGTGGTTAATTCATCTTCAGAGTGGTCATTTCTTCAACTTGTTACATTTGGAAAAAAGAATACAAGTCTAGCTGATTTATTATATACAAATAAACAAATGAAACAAAATACTTATTTATCTATTGCATCTTATGAATAAATAAATATCAACAAAACACAACCCAAAGGTCGTAATGGCTTGTTTATACATAAAAACATCATATGAAATATAACAAATACACTTTTCTTTTATAATGTAACTTTATACAAACAAATGCATGAAAATTGGTTGCATAAAATAACAATTATAAAAAACAACAGCTTTCCATAGAAAATATATTTAGGTGATTTCTTTTCCAAAAGAAATATCAAACATCTTTTTCAAAGCCAAAGGATATCAAACACTTAAATTAATATTTTTGAACATGTATAAGAGGCTCTAATACTCCTGATGGGTTTTTAGAAGCTAAAAATGATATTTTTTATAAAACACTTTTAAGAACGACAATGGAAGACTAAAAATAACTAATTTTAATGATCATTTTAGAAAAACCACCAAGAGGATCCAAATCATGATCGAGAAGATAATAACAACACATATGATGTTAAGAAGAAAACCTTTGGAGCCTTTGACCCCACTTGGAATTAGAGAGTTGACGATGATATCAAAAAGTCAAGAGGAGAGTTTCTATACAATGTATCCACCATAAAGAGTAAGACACTTGAAATGCAAGTTCACATCTTGTATGAAGTACTCCTTAAGACTTAAGTGCTTAACAAAAGTAAACACTAAAGGAGAATCACTTCTAATCACCTGATACATGCGTGAAAGGCAATTCTTCAAATTACAAACAGGATACGATTTGTTGTGAACATCAGAATGCGACTGGGTGGGAATATTGGAAGCCGTCAGATTCACTAGTGATCAATACTTCAAATCCCAAACCGATTGCGATTGGTTGCGAACATCAGAATGTGACTGGCTGCGAACGTCGGAAGCCGTCGAAGTCACTAGTGACCTTTTACGAAT
Source organism: Lactuca virosa (assembly GCF_052849685.1). NCBI lineage: Eukaryota > Viridiplantae > Streptophyta > Magnoliopsida > Asterales > Asteraceae > Lactuca > Lactuca virosa. The sequence goes on along the minus strand of NC_136428.1, from coordinate 303,047,319 downwards.
CTCGGAAGCCATCAAATTCACTTATGATCAGTTGCGAAAGTCGGAAGCCATCAAATTTACTTGTGAACGGTTACGAACTGCGGAAGAAATCAGATTCACTTGTGAATGATTGCGAAGCTCGAAAGCCATCGGGCTCTCATGCACTCGATTCTGAACGAATCAGTTCTGATACATGCATGGATCAAGAGGGCCCAAAGGTTGATGGGTTGGTGCTTACTGTTGGATTCGAAGGCTACCTGGGATCAATGACACATGGGGTTTGCATGGTGACCTTGGTGGATTAGGATTGCATATTTTGTACTTCTTTTAGAAATGTTTTTAGGCATTTACTTGGTGCATTTAATAAGCATTAAGTAGTTCTTTATGATTTTCAATAAGCCTTTAGTAGAAATTTGCTTTTAGTAACTGTTGTTTATGTTAGGCTTTAAATAACCATTTGATCCATCATTTGTAATCATCCAAGAATCAAATTTTAATTAAAGAGCTTTATGTTCATCGAGTTGTTGCTGCACTCAAAATCGTCATTTGAAGGACGCTTTCCTGATTTTGATAGAACTCAAGTTAATAAGTCTTAACTTGTTTTCACCGAAAGTCAATCTGTAGGTCTAGGTTGTCTATCAAATCTGTCCCTTTTATTATTTTTGTCTCAAACACTATCCAATCCCATACAAAAACAACCCATACTCATATCATAAGTGGTACCAGAGCTAAAATTCTTCCCATGTTTTGTTGATTTTGTGCTAAGGTTCTCTGCCGAGATTTGCTGTTGTAATTCGGCAAATTTTTTATGAACATCACTAACCTCCTGTCCAGAAGTTCCTACCCAAACACGTTACGTAAGTTACTTCTTGAAGAAGACGAAGAAGTAGATGAGAAAAGATACATCTACAATGTCGAATTCTGTTATGAAACAAAATATGACATTGACAAGATTACACTCTCCAATTTTGATCTGGAAGAAGAGGATGAAGACTGTGGTCCCATCTACGACTCCGAATTGAAAGAGAAATTTATTGAAGAAATTGAAGAAGAAATTAATTTCGTGGTCGGAGACGAAATTGTTGAAGAAATTGTGGAAGAAATCAATTTTGCTATTATGGACAAAATTGTTGAAGATTCTGGTCCTATCTACGACACCGATGGGAAACAAGAATTTATCAAAGAAACTGAAGAAGAAATTAATTTCGTGGTCAGAGACGAAATTGTTGAAGCAATTGTGGAAGAAATCAACTTTTTTGATATGGACAAAATTGTTTAAGAAATGGTGATTTTTTAAACAACAAATTCATTCCAAAAGCTCACAACCTCGAGAACCAATGACTATAATTCCTTTTCTAAAGATCTTAAAGAAATCCAAATTGGAAGCTTCATTGATCAAGAAGGTTTCTTTGTTTTTCATCTTCATGTTCGTTTCAAAGTGTGGGGAAGTTTTAGACTTTAGAGACCATGTAATTCTTAGATTTGGCATTTTGAAGGACTTGACGAGAGGAGGAAGTGTGTTGAGAGGTTGAATTTGGTTGATTATGATCTTACCAATGATGTTTCAGATTTGTTTTCATTCATTGATCAAAAATAGAAAAAAGACTTGCATATTACATTTGATAAAAAGAGATGATAAATTGGTATGACTTAATTTCATATGGTAACGACTGCAACCCATGGAAAGTTGGCGATTACAAACATTTCTTGTTAATCAAAAGCAGATTAAATGTGCAGTTTTGTGCAATTGGAGATGTTGACTTTCATTCGTGACTCAAAAACAACAAGACCAACTATTTTTGGATGATGGCAGAATTTTGTACCCTCCAAAGGACGATACGAGGGAGATTTCAAAGAGAAGACGTGTTCATGGTAGTAGCGATTAGTCACGAAAAGAGGCATTGCATGGCAAGTATTATGCCAATTTTTCATGTTGTCCACAAACAAAAGATATTTTTATTAATTCTTCATTCATTTTTCAAAAACACCAAGAGCGATGGCGTAAAGTTTGTGGTGAAAGAATGAAGAAGGTTGTATCCATCTTTTTTTAAACCATCTTTCTAAGAGAAAAGAAGATGAAATTAATCAATATGAAGATCCAAGTCCCAAGTATTTACGTGGGAGGGAGCTCATGGTGTTTGGACTCATATTCTATTGGTGTTCCTTAAATTGGGAAGCCATGATATCGGGGCGTGCTTCTCATCAACATACAAATACAAAGCATGATCCATTCTTTCAAATGAATGTGATTAACCATTTAAATTATTGCAAGGTTAGTTTGTAGGGTCCTAATATTGTTCATGGGAATGTACAAAGGTGATTTTTGATCCACAAATGGAAGGCACAATTAGGATTGAATTCAGTGAGTTCTTTGAGTTGTTTGAAGAAGAACATGTGTATGTAGAAGAGAGACACTACAATGCTATTTGGAATGAATAAAAAAATGTGTGTGTGTGTTGCTCATGTTTTGGCTCTTCCAGATTTTTCCTCAACCATTTAAAGTTGAGTGTGATGCAAGTGGAGTTGGTATTGGTGTTGTTCTAGTTCAAGCCAAACATCCTATTGCTTATTTTTATGAAAAAATAGGAGGTGATCGTTTAAATTATTGCACTTATGACAAGGAGTTTTATGCCATTGTTAGAGCATTAGATCATTCGAGTCATTATTTGAGTGCGAATCATTTCATTTTGCATTCAGATCATGAGTCATTGAAGTATATTAACGAGTTGTAGAAGTTGAGTCCAAGGCATACTAAGTGGGTGGAGTTTTTTCAATCCTTTCATTTCTCATCAAAATACAAGGACGGTAAAAGTAATGTGGTGGTTAATGCACGTTCACATCGTTATACATTACTTGATACACTTGATGTTAGTTTATTGGGTTTTGAAACTTTAATAGATTACTATGGTGATGATGTTGATTTTGGTGAATTATATGGAAAATATGCTAGTGGTGCCCAAGGGAGTTTTGGGTGCAATATGGTTTTGTTTTCAAAGGGAACTTTATGTTCCATGGCATGCTGTTTGTGGATTGATGATACGTGAAGCACATGGTGGTGGAATGGCTGGCCATTTTGGGCTGGTCAAGACTTTGGAAGTGTTGAAAGAACATTTCTTTTGGCCCAAAATGTTAGTGGATATAACTAACATAGTGGGGATATGTGTGACTTGTCGTATGGAAAAAATCTCTTTCAAACCGGGGATGTATACTCCACTACCGGTTCCTTCCCGTCCTTGGGAGGATGTTCCATAGATTTTATTATGGATGTACCTCGAACTCAAATAGGTAAAGATTCTATAATGGTTGTTGTTGACAGGTTTTCAAAGATGTTGCATTTTGTGGCTTGTCACAAGACGGGCAATGCAAGCATGGTGGCTGATTTATATGTTAAGGTGGTGGCACGTGTGAATGATAATGCTTACAAGATCGAACTCCCAGGGGATTATGGTGTCCATGCTACATTTAATGTAGGAGATATGTCACCCTACCTTGATGATGATGATCTTGCTGAATTGAGGACAATTCCTTTCAAAGGGGGAGGGGATGATACATGCGTGAAAGGCGATTCTTCAAATTTCAACCTGATTACGACTGGTTGCAAACATCAGAATACGACTAGGTGCGAACGTCAGAAGTCGTCAGATTCACCAGTGATTAGTACTTTAAATTCCAACACGATTGCGATTGGTTGTGAACGACAGAATGCGATTGGGTGCGAACGTTGGAAGTCGTCGGAGTCACTAGTGATCCTTTGTGAATCTTAGATGCCATGAAACTCACTTGCGATCATTTACGAATCTTGGAAGCCATTAGATTTACTTGTGAACAGTTGCGAACCCCAGAAGACATCAGATTCACTTGTGAATGGATGCGAACCTTGGAATCCGTCGGACTCTCATGCACCGAGTGACAACCGTCAAAATTTGAGACAATTGTAGATTTGAATAAACTTAGTTACACATATAGGCACGACACATACTAGACTTTGTAACTAGAAACTATGTTATAACCTACTAGAAACTTGGAAACAAGTAGAATCGAGGGATAATGTACTCAGATTTTACATTGGTATGTGAATTCTACAAATACTTATATGTAATGGCTATCTATATTCATGTCATTCCATGAATTGAACATCTTTGCATGAATCATGTAGACACATCATGCACTTGACCTAGAAGTAGAAATTAGGTCAAAGTCTCATAGAAACTTAAGTCAAAGTTGAAACTAGGTCAAAGTCTCACTATGTATTTCATGATAATTTTAATATAAATATGAACTTTCATACATACTTTATAGTATAAATCAAAGTATACGTCCATACGATTCCAAAAATATAGAGAACATCTAAATCTGACTTCGCGTGAAGAAGTTATGATAAACCGAACACTATAAATCTCAATAATAAAAGGAATTTAAAATAGACTTAGAATTAGCTATTGGAGTCTAAACGAAAGTCGTAGTACTCGAAATTACCTACGCGTGCATATAAAGAACGTCAAAAACGGAGTTCGTATGCAGAAGTTATGACCTTCTGAAATGCAGCTGTCTTAGAGCATGACACGTGGTAGGAAACCCTAGCTGTCTGGATTCACGACGTGAACCTTAAATTCACGACGTGAAAGTAGTTTAGAACACATTTCGGATCTAGAAGTTGCGTAACGAGGCTACGAATGGGATAAGTTCAATCCTCACGACGTGGACATCAAATTCACGACGTGAAACTAGAATCGTGACACCTTCGGAAGCTAGAAGACGGATGGCAAGTCTACGAAGAGATAAGATCCAAACTCACGACGTAAACAAGGAGTTTTTCACTTCGTGATGGCCAAAAATCTTCCTATAAATAGAAAGTTCGGCCATTTGCTTTCTCACACCTGATCTCCTTCTTTCTCTCTCATTTGCTGAAGCCCTCTTGCATCCCGAGCCCCGACGACCTCGTACCGCTGACCGTTTCTGCTTAGATTACATAAAATCACGCTATTAAGGTGAGTTTCATGGCCCCACTTTCTAATATTTTCGGGGGAAAACACATGCTAAATATTATATATACGTTATTGTTATATCTATATGATAGTATATTAGCATCAACGTAGATAGTTATAATAATCGGGATATAGTTATTTCGTATTTGAAAGTATACAACTATCATAAAGTTGTTAGCATGTTATTGTTATAGTATTATACTAATGTAGATCTTGAGTTATACTTAGGATTCTATATATATGTTGTGTGCGATATAGTTCCGAAGTTAATATTCGGAAGTTCTATATGTTAATTTATAAAGTATGTTGTTATTGTTAGTTTTATGTCAAGATAAAACTTGATATGCTATATGTTGTTATTGTTAGTTTTATGTCAAGATAAAACTTGATTAGCTATATGTTGTTATTGTTAGTTTTATGTCAAGATAAAACATGGTTTTACCTCAAGTTATAGCTGCTATAATGCCTAAATGTTATGAAGTTAGGAGTAATGTTTAAAAGCATAGTCTAGTAACTTAGGGTTTTAGACATGAAAATGCTTTTTGTTGTTAGAGCTATAGGAAACCGTCAAAGTCTACATGAGCTACCTCATTCATCAACTAAGATTGGGGATCTTAGTGGAAGTCCTCTGACCTGTAACCGTTAATCCCGTGTGAGCGAGGAAGTCGTTTATGAATAAGATACGGGTTGATGACCCCACTCGTGGTTGTTAATTACAACCCAAGACAAGCGAGTGACGATTTGTTCCTTTTATTTGTTATTGTTTCGGCATCGATGAAGCGCGCGGTATTCTTTCTCATGGTAAATCATGAGTGTATTGTTTCTCATGTTAAATCATGAATGTGTTTTGTCAGAGGTTTTGTTGTCAAGTAGCGGTTACAGACTCATGGTAGCAACTTGTTAGAAACATTATACTTTGTCGTATACAAGTATTAATGTTAGGTATAAGTTTCCGCCTACTTATACCCTAGGTACTACTTGTATATTAAGTAGATAATTATACCTAACACACATACTCGTATAGAATTGAAATAAGATTTATACGTAGCAACTTTCGTTTGTATGGAATTACAAACACTTATATTCATAGTATATGAGACTTATAGGTAAACTACTTATTTGGTAAGTAAACTTTTATACCTAGGATATATATACTAGACGTTGGAGAGTCAAAATGATACTTTCAAAACTATACTTTTGAACTTGGAAAAAAGTGTATTATTTTTATATGGAGTCAAAACCTATGAACTGACCAACTTTATGTTGACGTATTTTTAAATTGCATGTGTTTTCAGGAAGTTGATAACTATGATACGAGAAATGACGTTACACCGCCCGGTGTTTCCGCCGACGGTCGGGGTGTGACAGATTGGTATCAGAGCTATTAACTATAGTGAATTAGTACTTTCTTAGGAAAGCACGACTATAGTTTAGGGCTTACTCTGTTAGGGTTAGGTATATCCCTTAGCCTAGAAATATAAAGTATTATTATTTATACTACTAAAGGACTACTTACGGGAGCGGTGACAAGGATAGACATGTCGAATTGGGTTGTTGGATTTCAGAACGGCTATATGCTAAAATGATCCTGCCCTTTGACTGTCCTGACTGGCCGGTGCCTTATCAGATAGACCTGAAGTAACAAACAATAATTAATAGACCATGAATACAACAAATAATAAATATAGAGTCATATATCAAGACTCAGACCCGCGATGATAATACACCTAAATACCCGGAATGTTTTTGATCTCAAGGATTTAGATCAGATATTCCAACTAAAGTTCATATGTACATAGATCTTATCACAACTAGGTGTAGGTGTACAACTATATTTTATTATGATCAGATCATATGAACTATTTAAATTGGGAGTAATATTTGATAGACTAAACACTTGGTGATCTAAAATGTATATGAACTAAACAAAATGCCTAGAAGAAGTAGTGCTCGGCTAAACCTTAACCAACGGCCAGAACCACAACAACAACAACCGCAACCACCACCACTAGAAACAAACCCTCCAATAGGTTCAGCAGAAGTTGAAGAAATCATAGCTCAGAGAATCGATGCAGCACTTGCTAATGTCACAAGAGGAGGAGTTAGAAATGAAGGCAATGTAGGGACCGCCAGAATGTGTACCTACAAGGATTTTATGAATTGCAAACCTAAGAGCTTCCATGGAACGGAAGGGGTTGTTAGCCTGACCCGGTGGATTGAAAAGGAAGAATCAGTATTTCAAATAAGCTTCTGTCTGGACGAATGCAAGGTACGATTTGCTGCGTGTACCTTCGCTGATGCAGCACTTACATGGTGGAACAGCCATGTGAATACAATTGGTATTGATGCTGCCAATTCCATGAAATGGGAACAGACGAAGAGGATGCTAGTAGAGGAGTATTGTCCAAGAGAGGAAATACAAAATCTGTAATAGGAGCTGTGGAACTTAACAATGAAGGGTTCCGAGATAAATGCTTATACTGCTAGATTTAATGATCTTGCGGTGATGTGTCCAGTTCTTGTAACCCCCAAATATAAGAAGATTGAGCGATATATCTGGGGTCTAGCATCACAAATCAAAGAAATGGTGATCGCATCAAAGCCTACAACATACGACAGTGCAAAGCGTATAGCTCATCAGCTAACCAGCACAAAAATCCAAGTGGGATTTATAGCTGAGTCTCCCGAATCTGGAACGAACAAGCGCAAATTTAATAGGAAGAATCCCATACAATCATCTGAGGAGAGACAAGAGGTGGCAACTAATTATGCAACCACAACAGCAATACCCACACAACCACGACGGTATGAAGGAAAACTCCCAAAATGCACTCGGTGTAGCCGTCACCATCTAGGTAACTGCTTTATATGCACTCACTGCAAGAAAAAGGGACACACCGCCAATTTCTGCAGGAGCAAAACCCTTACAACAGAAAATCAAGGAACAAACACTGGAACAGGCTATGATGGAGGAAGAGCGTGTTTTGAGTGTGGTGAAATTGGACATATCAAGAAGGAATGTCCAAAGTTAAGGAGTCAAGGAAGTTAGGTCGTGGCATGGCATTCCTAACAGGAAGCAGGGAAGCTATCCAGGACCCTGCAGTGGAATCTGGTACAAGATAAATTTTGGGACTAAATTTTATCAACGGGGGGAGAATGTAACACCCGTCAAAAGTAGGTCAATAACATGATGGGTTTTAGGTAAAACAAATAAACTAGAAAACAATTCCTAAGTTCACATGCAACCTACTTTGGATCTATGTTTTAACTATTGAACATACAACTTTGAATTGCAAAATAAGAACCCTAGAGGAGAGAGGCTAATTTCGAAATTAACAAACTAGGGTTTAGGGTTTACATACCTTTCAATTGTTATAGCAAACAATTGATATTCCCTTGATCTTGATCTTGATCTTCTTGGAAGCTTTAGCACCACATGTGTAATGCCTCTAATGGAATCACACCCAATGACTAGCAAGAAGGAAAGTAGAAGAAGAGAGAGGGGAGGGAGTATGCAATTTCGGCCAAGGTATTCTTCCAAAGAATGAGTACCCTAAAATGTGAGCCAGGATGCTCCTTAAATAGTTGAGGGAACTAGGGTTTAGGGAAAACCCTAGTTATCCTTTGCTTAGGGCCTAAGCAAGACCCAAGGCCTTATCTTGGACCCCTTGGACGAATTCTCTATGGTTTCCCCTAGGGTTTTCGTCCACCCCCTTCCAAGGGAGTTCTGGATCCTTCCATTCAACTATCAGTTAATTGCAAACTAGTCCCTGCACTTTATAATCAATTCTTTTAACCCCAAAATCAATTCTGATTAATTTCTGGCTAACAATTAATTAAACATAATGATTTCTAATTAATATATTAATCCATTAACATATTAATAAATCATTTATATATATATATATATATTAATTTATTAATCTTATAAATTAATATCTCTCCTTTCATAATTTCCTTGTCCAGTTGCTAGGTTGAGGGCAATCCAAAAGGACTGTGCTGCTATCAATTCAAGTACATACCAATTATAGTTATGGGCTTAGACACCTAATCCAACATAACAATCACATGTGATTATACCAATCATGTAATGTGATTTTGTCAAAACAAGTAATGTAGTAAACTCACTATGTATTTCATGATAATTCTAATATAAATATGAACTTTCATTCATACTTTATAGTATAAATCAGAGTATACGTCCATACGATTCCAAAAATATAGAGAACATCTAAATCTGACTTCGCGTGAAGAAGTTATGATAAACCGAACACTATAAATCTCTATAATAAGAGGAATTTAAAATAGACTTCGAATTAGCTATTGGAGTCTAAAAGAAAGTCGTAGTACTCGGAATTACCTACGCGTGCATATAAAGAACGTCAAAAATGGAGTTCGTATGCAAAAGTTATGACCTTCCGAAATGCAGCTGTCTTAGAGCATGACACGTGGCAGGAAACCCTAGCTGTCTGGATTCACGACGTGAACCTTAAATTCACGACGTGAAAGTAGTCCAGGACACATTTTGGATCTAGAAGGTGCGTGACGAGGCTACGAAGGGGATAAGTTCAATCCTCACGACGTGGACTTAAAATTCACGACGTGAAACTAGAATCGTGACACCTTCGGAAGCTAGAAGACGGATGGCAAGTCTACGAAGAGATAAGATCCAAACTCACGACGTGAACAAGGAGTTTTTCACGTCGTGATGGCCAAAAATCTTCCTATAAATAGCCAGTTCGGCCATTTGCTTTCTCACACCTGATCTCCTTCTTTCTCTCTCATTTGTTGAAGCCCTCTTGCATCCCGAGCCCCGACGACCTCGTACCGCTGACCGTTTCTGCTTAGATTACATAAAATCACGCTATTAAGGTGAATTTCACGGCCCCACTTTCTAATATTTCGGGGGAAAACGCATGCTAAATATTATATATACGTTATTGTTATATCTATATGATAGTATATTAGCATCAACGTAGATAGTTATAATAACCGGGATATAGTTATTTCGTATTTGAAAGTATACAACTATCATAAAGTTGTTAGCATGTTATTGTTATAGTAGTATACTAATGTAGATCTTGAGTTATACTTAGGATTCTATATATATGTTGTGTGCGATATAGTTCCGAAGTTATATTCGGAAGTTCTATATGTTAATTTATAAAGTATGTTGTTATTGTTAGTTTTATGTCAAGATAAAACTTGATATGCTATATGTTGTTATTGTTAGTTTTATGTCACGATAAAACTTGATATGCTATATGTTGTTATTGTTAGTTTTATGTCAACATAAAACCTGGTTTTACCTCAAGGTATAGCTGTTATACTGCCTAAATGTTATGAAGTTAGGAGTAATGTTTAAAAGCATAGTCTAGTAACTTAGGGTTTTAGACATGAAAATGCTTTTGTTGTTAGAGCTATAGGAAACCGTCAAAGTCTACATGAGCTACCTCATTCATCAACTAAGATTGGGGATCTTAGTGGAAGTCCTCTGACCTGTAACCGTTAATCCCGTGTGAGCGAGGAAGTCGTGTATGAATAAGATACGGGTTGACGACCCCACTCGTGGTTGTTAATTACAACCCAAGACAAGCGAGTGAAGATTTGTTCCTTTTATTTGTTATTGTTTCGGCGTCCATGAAGCGCGCGGTATTGTTTCTCATGGTAAATCATGAGTGTATTGTTTCTCATGTTAAATCATGAGTGTGTTTTGTCAGAGATTTTGTTGTCAAGCAACAATTACAGACTCATGGTAGCAACTTGTTAGAAACATTATACTTTGTCGTATACAAGTATTAATGTTAAGTATAAGTTTCCCCCTACTTATACCCTAGGTACTACTTGTATATTAAGTAGATAATTATACCTAACACACATACTCGTATAGAATTGAAATAAGATTTATACGTAGCAACTTTCGTTTGTATGAAATTACAAACACTTATATTCATAGTATATGAGACTTATAGGTAAACTACTTATTTGGTAAGTAAACTTTTATACCTAGGATATATATACTAGACGTTGGAGAGTCAAAATGATACTTTCAAAACTATACTTTTGAACTTGGAAAAAAGTGTATTATTTTTATATGGAGTCAAAACCTGTGAACTGACCAACTTTATGTTGACGTATTTTTAAATTTCATGTGTTTTCAGGAAGTTGATAACTATGATACGAGAAATGACGTTACACCGCCCGGTGTTTCCGCCGACGGTCGGGGTGTGACAGTAAAGTTTCCAACTTTACCCATTAATAGCTTTCATAAATGGATTAAGCTCAAACCATACCCAAAAAGGCCAAAGTGTTGGATTAGGTGTCTAAGCCCATAACTATTTTTCGTATATACTTGATTTGATTATGAGCATGGTTCTTTTGGGTTGCCTTCACTCATGCAACTTGATAGGATGACGAGAGGAGAGAGAGTAGAATTTATTATGTGAATAATAAATTCGTACTCAAATTGGTTTTATTAATATATTACAAGATTAATATATTATTTGGAAATCATATTATTTAATTAGTATTGATCAGAAATTAATTTGGAATTAATATAGTGGTCAAAAGAGACTGATTAAATAATTAAGAGACTGTTATGCAAATAACTGATAGTTGCATAAATGGGCTGATAGACTCCATAGAGTGGAGTGGACAAATTTCTATAAGGAAGCCTTATAGAATTCGTCCATGGGCTCTAAGGAAAGGAGTTCATGGGATGCTTGTTGCCTAAGTCAGGTATTAGGGTTTCCATCTGAAAACCCTAGCAGCCACAACTATATAAGGAACCCTCTACTAAGGATTTTCGCCCCCGAAGTCTTTTAAGAGAGCCTTAGCTGATTTCTGTTGGGTTTTTGGTATAATACAACATCCTATGGTGCACATACAACCCTAAATACCTTGGATCTATGTTTTCTCTATTATACATGCAAATATGAAGTTTCCAAGGTATTACCCTATACTAGCATACAAATATCATATACTACACAAGAATCTAGTTAGGATAACATACCTTATGGTGGAGGTTGAAGTCTTGATGTAACTAGCCTTAAGAGCTTAGCCCCAATACTTTGGAAGCCTCAAGTGGAATCACAACACACCATAGACAAAGGATGAACTTGAGAGAGAATCTCCATGCACCCAAAAACACCCATGAACTCCAAGAACTTCATGTGTAACCACAAGTGGCGTTTTTAGGTCATGATGCATGTATTTATATGTGTGGTATTTCAAGAGTCATGAGTATAGCCCAAATCCATACCCATGGGTTTTATGATCCATGGTTCATGTGGCCCAACTCTTTATGTATCCATACATAAACTTGGTCCAACATGGATCATAAGCCCAACACATATAAATATAACTAATTAACATAATTAGTCCCCATAGATTTAATTAGTCTCTTTTGATCACTAAATTAATTCCAAATTAATTCTTGATCAATACTAATTAAAACATATGATTTCATATTAATATATTATAACTTATAATATATTAATAAACCATAAATAACCTTCTCTCAAAAGTCCATCCTAACAAATTGTCCTGATGATATGCAACCCAAATGGATCATGCTACTCTCGGATCAAGTATATACCAATAAGAGTTATGGACTTAGACATCTAATCCAACAGTCTCCCACTTGGATAAGTCTAATACTATTATTATAAGTACGACTTCATAACCCGACTAGCAATCGTAGCTCTTAAAGCTGCTGTCGAACTCTGAACAAATCAAATGACACGTCCATTAGATAAGGGATCATATATTCCTCCATTCTAGATATCATATGGACTGAGACATGTATTATAATCATTCTCTCTGTCCATTTGTTGTTTCCCGATTTCCGATTTATAACGACTGACTAATTGAACAAATCAAATCAGTCCAGGCTTGGCCAAGCACTTAGGGGTGTCATCACTAAATCATCGAGGGGCCTATAGATATCGCTTTTATCCTGAAGGTAAAAGGAATGGATAAACTTCGACTCATATGGCTTGTTCTACTACTTGTTGAATCATACACAAAGGCACGTTTTATAACATCGAGTTACCAATGCGTTTTCGTGCAATCAATGTATAACCAACTCATAGTAACAACTCATATCTCTAGGTTTGAAGAATATAGGATATTATCGTCTCATGATCACTCGTGATAAAATCCATGAAGTGATTCAAATGAGCGTGGGTTGAATCCAATACTCAAACTTATGAGTACTCATGAGTGTTGTAGCAACTCTTGCTATGTCCAACATCTTAGACATCTACAAGCCAACTCATGACAGTCTCAATTCATATCTACTTCCGACATATGACCGACCGTGGATGGTTTGAATAACTTAGTCATTCAGGAAGAATGACCTAGTTTATTCTGGAAGTCAAAACATGCAAAGTGAAACACAAGAATAATACTAATCCTATATGGCCCCAACACTTTGAGTGTAAATAAAAACACCTTTTATCTAAGCACCATATTGATTACTCATTATTTATGTTTCGATTAATCAACTTAATACTTGAATAAAAACAATAGTCATGCCATGCTCCAAGCATGCACACTATGTTTGTCCAAACAATAGATATGCCATACTCCAAATATGCACACTATGTTTGTCTATGGTCCTTACTTTGTGAAATAGATCAATTGAACATGATTCCAATGATGCTCATATCACAATCCCAATACTTATTGTAAATGTAAGAACACCAAACTCTTTCCATTACACTATACTTCCAATTGTCCATGAGCAACCAATCTTTGGTAGACCTCAGATTGTCCTCGACAATTGCTTAATCATTTTAGTCATATGGGACACGAGTCATGCTACAAAATTTTTATTTTCCATGTTATCACAATTCGAACTATGAAGAGGTATGCCGTAATCATAATTGAATTTTGAGGATGCAACATATATAGAATTTCCTTATGTTGAACCATTCCAACATAACATTCATATATATCCTTGACTAAAGTTGATTAAAATCTCAATCTAAGCTTTTAGAATTGAAATGAAGTATATCCTCTCCCTTAATTATAGCAAAACAACTTTTCAAAACGAATCAAAATTTTTGTTTTCTATAATTAACATTGCTAACTTGCAACACTTAGCATAATAATTATGCTCCCACTAGCACAATGATTATTATCTTACTAGCATAACACTTATGCTCCCACTAGCTTTGACATGTACCCAGAAATCAACTAGACTTCTAGAAATCAATACTTTATTGACTTCCTTACCAAAGTTCAGATTTCTAATACGAGATTGCTTTGACAAGACTTTATCAAAATCATAGCTCACAGGTGTGTCTAAACAATTTCAGAACTATGAAAAGGGATGTCGTAATCATAGTCTCAATTGTTTAGACCTTTTTCATTTCTCATAAGCCCATGTTAGTGTGTCAGTTAACCACGCACACTTCACTAACGACTTTGAGAATGCAAAGATCACAATTGGTACCTACTTAAAATCTACTTAGTGAAAAATTTTCCTCACCATCATTTTCATGAATCGGAGAGAAACCTTATGAGACTTAAATTTTTATGGTGTATGTGTTCCTATCCATGTGAATTTGTCAAAACCATAATCACAAGACTAAGTTAGTGACAAATCCTAACTCATATGGACTGAACTTGTGCAATCTTAACTTCTTGCCACTTGGTAGCACAAGACCTACCATTGCTTCCAAGTAGTTATGCAAACAACTGAGAACATGTAGAACTCAAATGCATAGCCAACTTTAACTGGAATGGGCACAAAAATAAGAATATGTCAACACGATAGGTTATAAACCTCTATTCATGTGCTAGTGATGAAATACATGTTTTATTCTTGATTAGTTCTTCAAACTATTTCAGGATCTTTTTGACTCCCACTATCCTCTTGACATATAAGACTCTCTTGCCAAATATTTTAGAGATAGTGTGGATTCTAATCAAGAAAAACACTTCACACAATTGGTATTAGTTGGTCTTTGTTTTATCCAAAACAACACAACTTACCAATTCCAAATGTACAAGAGTAAGAAACATGTTACTCTACATTTGAAAAGTGTTATAAACCTTTCTTAAAATCATGTCACTCAAGTTACAATCTTAGAGTATGACTCTAAGACTTGTTTTTTTTTTTGGAATGAAGTATGATTTATCTTTTGATTTAACCATTTCAACAATTCATGATTCCTCTCCTTAGCCAAACAAATGCACTAAGATGTCTTTAGAGGATCAATTGTGATATGGTTTTATAATCATTAAGATAATCATAAAACAAGATACTTAAAGTACTCTCCCATCTTTTTAGATTTGAGAAACTTGTATCCTTCTGCCTAATTTGATTTTTCTTATTCGCTCTGTCAATAACTGAAACTTTTCCAATATTTCAGAATTACACTTAAACTTGTAAGCATAACCACATTTACTAAACTTTAGTAAATCATGACGAATAGTCTTATTGATATTTTGTGGTGGACTTTGACTAGTGCACAAGAATGTGTACTTGATCCCTTAGTCCTTCACTTGATTCACATATACATGTGAACAAGGACTTCGTCTTAATTTCCCAAAGATGACAATTCTCATTCATCACACAATACAACTTGCATGATTCCAAGCTTCTATCCAACTGAAACTTGGGTGATGAGAATCTTTCCTTATTTGGTAAATTATGACACTACCACAAATGAAAGAATCAAATCCATTTTCCAATATTGCTATCAATGGAAACATGTAAACAACAATTTTTCACAAATGTCATTGTAAGGATACTTAAATAAATAAATGAAAACTGTTTTTTTTTATTTTAAAACTTGCGGAAAAATCTTATCCTTACAATGTAAATACATATGAAAACTATGTTGATATCTATTCCTAAGAAATCTATCGTAACTCTTAAGCAGTTGCTCAAAATTCTGATCACCGAACCCACTTCGCGATCAGAATCAGCATACTCTTTCTTTAAGCTTCCTTTGATTCTCTAAAACATCAAAATGTAATTAGATTACATTATGTGTTAGGAATCTCCAAAAGATACTTAATAGAGTTAGATAATGGACTTTACCTGAAGTAGAGTCAAACTTTTGACTTTACCATATCTTTCAGGTAAATCTGGCAGCTTCGCAACCAATGCCCCTTTCTTTTGGCATATGGACTCTTTGGAAATGGTACATGAGACTATCTCAGACTTATCCTTTCTCTTTACCATTAGGTCAAATGACTTGACCATGGCCGATCCCTTTCCATTGGGAAGAGAAAGCTTTTCTGGACTTCTAATGTTACCATTGTCAATGTCCATGGAAGTTTGGGAAGTTGATCTTCCAATCAAATTTTTCTTTACCAGTGCCCCAAATCATTGCTGATTTAGCAGCATCAAGCAAATAGGTAAGATCATTAAGGGTCATGTCTTGATCTGTCATCAGGGTGTGACTGAAGAACCAAGTCAACAGCCAGCTACCTCGAGACTTCGACACCCGACTCTTCCGGCTTGCCAATAGGGATTGAGTGACCTTGAACTTTTCAAGTATGTGAACTTGTGGGATATGGAGAATAATTGGAGGAGGTGGAGGAAGTGAAGCCTGATTTCCAGTCCCATTAATGCACAACAAAGGGATTAATCTTTCACCTTGATTGCCATGTCGGATATCATCTTCATCAGGAAAGCTTTTTCCTAAAGATTTGGGAAGACCATAGTTGTCTTAACTAGACATCTATAATGGGAGAAATTCAAGTTTAGTTGATTTAAAGTCCTTAATATAACACCCAATATGAAATATTAAGGCTAGGACCCAACAACCTATTTATAACTGGAAGAGGGATGCCGTAATCCAAGTTATAAAATAGTTGAAGGTAGGTAAATGACGATTTACCAATTTCCACCATGAAAAACGAAATATAATTAAGTTTTAATTGGATTTTAAACTCCTAGATCTGTTGAGATACATTGAACTTTCAATGGCATGTTTGAATCTCCATTGTGCCCTCTCAAGTTTGTGACTGGGATGCCAAGGATCACAAACAAGGTGTGAATAACCATGCAAATTAACTTGGTACCCTTAACTTTATCACCTAATTGATGTGCCGGTTAACCACACACGCTCCACCAATCTATGATAAACTTAAGTTACCCTTTGCCACACATTGTCAGTCTCATGTTAGTGTGCCGGTTAACCACACACGCTCCACTAACGACTTAATAAATGTGCAAAGTGTAATTTCATGGGTTAGCACCATTTCACATTTTCCTAAGTAACTAAGATTGGGAATTTATAAGTGTTTAGTTACTTAGTATTTATCATTATACTTTTAATGCAGGGAGAATTATAGTCTTTATCCTACCCGTCCGGCTAACGACCCTCCACCAGTCAAGGAACTGGTGGGTGAGAGTGGACACCCATTAAACTGCCATTTTATAGGCAGTAACCTTATACGCCCTTATAGACCGGCTTCGTGAATGAGGCCTACTAATGGTAAGACCGACTTTTTACTTATACATAAAATATATTAAACTTTTAATATTATAATAGTATAAGGGTGTATTTTAAACTTTTAAAATACTAAGTGGTTTAATCTGTTAATTAAACTATACTCTTAATTTAATTAAACTTAAACCATGTTATTATGGAATTATTAATTCTCTTTTAATTAAACACTTTAATTATCTATTAATAAGGTCCATAAGAGTTAATTGAACTATTCAATAAAAACATCAAGATGCTAAATCAAAATTAAAAAAATTTAATTAATATTAAGTTATGAACCATGAGTTACACTTTTGAAAACTTTTCAAATAACTTTAGTTTTAGAATTCAATGTCTCATAAAAAAACTTTTCAAATTCCAAAACTTGAGGGCAAGTTTTGTAACTCTTGAAAACTTTTGGATTCCATAACTTATGGAATTAATGGTGTTTTATGATTGAGACTTTTCACATCCATAACTTATGGAAGTTTCAAAACTCTTAAGATCATAACTTTTAAAAAAAACTTTTGAGTTCCAAAATTTTATGAGAAAATTTGTAACTCCTTAAAAAAATTTAGATCAAACTTTTAAAACAAATAAAATAATCATATCATTCTATCTTTTAATAAATTGACCTAATTCAACTCTTGTAGTAAAATGACTCAAATTTTACAAATAATTAGTTTTTCATAAAATCAAGTAATTATTTTAAAATTTGACAAACTTCATGTTTTTTTCCGTTTGTTTTCAACTTTGAAAATCAAACATTTGCATCGCATATAATAGAAAACAACTCATGGCTCTAATACCACTGTTAGGTTTTTGGTATAATACAACATCCTATGGTGCACATACAACCCGAAATACCTTGGATCTATTATTTCTCTATTATACATGCAAATATGAAGTTTCCAAGGTATTATCCTATACTAGCATACAAATATCATATACTACACAAGAATCTAGTTAGGATAGCATACCTTATGGTGGAGCTTGAAGTCTTGATGTAACTAGCCTTAAGAGCTTAGCCTCAATAGTGTGGAAGCCTCAAGTGGAATCACAACACACCATGGACAAAGGATGAACTTGAGAGAGAATCTCCATGCACCCAAAAACACCCATGAACTCCAAGAACTTCATGTGTAACCACAAGTGGCATTTTTAGGTCACGATGCATGTATTTATATGTGTGGTATTTCAAGAGTCATGGGTATAATCCAAATCCATACCCATGGGTTTTATGATCCATGGTTCATGTTGCCCAACTCTTTATGTATCCATACATAAATTTGGTCCAACATGGATCATAAGCCCAACACATATAAATATAACTAATTACATAATTAGTCCCTATAGATTTAATTAGTCTCTTTTGATCACTAAATTAATTCCAAATTAATTCTTGATCAATACTAATTAAAACATATGATTTCATATTAATATATTATAACTTATAATATATTAATAAACCATAAATATGATTTCATATTAATATATTATAATATATTAATACTTCTCTCAAAAGTCCATCCTAACAAATTGTCCTGATGATATGCAACCCAAATAGATCATGCTACTCTCTGGTCAAGTACATACCAATAATAGTTATGGACTTAGACATCTAATCCAACAATTTCCTCCCCTCTCCTAAGTCATCTTGTTGCAAGAGTGTTTGTGACTCCGTTAGAGGTGCAATACTTGGGGAACTAAGCTTTCAAAGGTCAATGAGTTCTTGTTATTACAACATAACAAGTTGAGGTAATCATTCTAACTTGTTTATTATGTCAATTTCGAAATAAGCATGCTAGATTTGGGTTTATTGCTTTGGTATTCATAGTTGTATGTTCAAATTAGAAAAACCTAGATCAAAGTAATTAGGGTTGCATGTACACCATAGGAATGATGTTATGCTCATAACCCAACAGTGGTATCAGAGCATAGGTCGTTTTTCTGTTCAATAGGTGCAAAAAAGAACTGCCAAACGATCAGAAAATCGAAAATTCTGTTGTCTGACTGGCTGACTCGCCGAGTCCATCTTTGGAATCGACGAGTTGCATGAACTCGACGAGTTGGGTGCTCTGGTGCTGGGATTTTCGATTTTCTGGCCAGATTTTGATTATGATATTTATCAAAACTCGTTTTTCTTGCCTAAATTCGATTTTTTATGATTGGTATGGATATCCTTATCAGATTTGGTGGATTTGGTTAAATATGGATGATATAGGATTATTTTGATTCAAATATTTAACCTAGTAATTTTGAAAAAGTTTTAAATTACACCCTTTAGGTTTTATCGTTTAAATTTGAAACTAAAACTTTTAGTTTTTTGAAATTTAAATAGTTAAACCCTAATATTTTGAAAGGTTTCAAAATTTGTCCTCAAGTTTTGGAATTTAAAATTTAATTAAAATGTATTAATTTTGAAATATTAAGTTCTAAAACCCTAGTGCTTTGAAAAATTCAATTAACACCCTTATGGTTTTATTAAATTAATTAAGTGTTTAATTAAAAGAGATAATTAATGAATCCATAATGATATGGTTTAAGGTTAATCAAATTAAAAGTCTAATTTATTTATAAATTGAACCACTTAGTATTTTAAAAGTATAAAATACACCCTTATACTATATAAAATTAAAAGTCTAATATATTATATATGTATAAGTAAAAAGTCAGTCTTACCGTTAGTAGGCCTCTTTCACGAAGTTGGTCTATAAGCGTGTTTAAGGAAGCAGCATGTAAAATGACTACCATTGGGTATCCACTCTTACCCACCGCACTCTTGACTAGTTGAGGGTCGTTAGCCAAACGGGTAGGATAGGACACAACCTTCCATTATAAGTATAATAAAATACGAAGTAACTAAACACCTTTATAAATTCCCAAATCTTAGTTACATTAGGAAAAATATGGAGTTGGTGCTAATCCATGAAATTACACATTTCACCTTGTTGGTCGTTAGTGGAGCATGTGTGGTTAACCATCACACTAATATGGGACCAATAAAGGATGCAAATGGGTAGCTCGTAGATTATCATAGATCAATGGAGCGTGTGTGGTTAATCGGCACATTGATTAGGTGATAGACATCTTCGAGAGTAGCAAGCTAATTTGCATGGTTATCCACACCTTGTTTGTGATCCTCGGCATCCCAGTCACAAACATGAAGGGCATAATCGAGATTAAACATGCCATTGAAAAGTTCAATGAATCTCAAAAGATCTAGGAGTTTCAATTCATTGAAAACCAAATTTTAAATTTTTCGTTTTTCATTGTGGAAATTGGTAAATCGTCATTTACCTACCTTCAAATATTCTACAATTGGATTACGGCATCCCTCTTCCGAATTGTAGAATATTATGTTGGATCCTAGCCTTAATATTTCATTTGGGTGTTATATTAAGGATTGAATCAACTAACTTGAATTTCTCCCTTTTTTTGTTGATGTCAAATTCTAACAACTATGGTATTTCTGAATCCTTTGGAAAAAGCTTTCCACATGAAGACGATGTTCCACGATTATATCATGGAAATTAAAATCATACTTCACTTCCTCCACCTCCTCCAATAATTCTCCCTGACCCACATGTTCGTCGACTTGAAAAGTTCAAGGTCACTCAAGTCCTATTGGCAAGCAAACACAAAGATGGAAAGTCTATATGTTCTCACGTCTTGGAGATGAAGTTGCATATTGACAAGTTGGGAATGTTGGGTGTCGATGTCTCAAGGAAGCTGGCTGTTGACTTGGTTCTTCAATCATTTTCTGAATCATATAGTGATTTCATTAAAAATTACTATATGATGGACCACGACATGACCCTCATCTGACCTATTTGCTTATTGCTGCCGAATCAGCAATGATTTGGCGCACTGGTAAAGCAAATTTGACTGGTAGATCTGTTGGATTAGGTGTCTAAACTGATAACTATAATTGGTATGTACTTGACCCGATAGTAGCATGGTCCATTTGGGTTGCCTTCACCAGAGCAATTTGATAGGATGGACTTTTGAGAAGAGGGTATTTATGATTTATTAATATATTATAAGTTCTAATATATTAATATGAAATCATATTATTTAATTAGTATTGATCAAGAATTAATTTGGAACTAATTTAGTGATCAAAAGAAACTAATTAAATTAATGGGGACTAATTGTGTAAATTAGTTATTGTGACAACCTGAAATTTCCAAGCTTGTTTAATCAATTAAACCTATCAGTGTTAGACTCGTTTTGCTTCCAGTTATCACTGTTTGGAACCTGTTTTGAGTGTTCTAACCCTAGTACATCAAAGGAATAAGAGATTGGAAATAGCAGCTTAAGTTCTTAACTGCCTGCAACCATAAACCTCCTCAAAAAGGGAGTTTACGGTCAAGACCAATGAGTTTACGATCATGGTGACCGTAAACCCATCCCTATATAGATGGAGGGTGATCACTTCAGCCATTCTTTTCCCTCTTTCAAGCCTTAGAACCGATTCTCTCTCAAAAAGCATAAACTTTTGCTTCCAAATTTTCAAGAACAAGTAAGTGATTCCTTCTTTGTGTGTTAGATCCTTCCTAAATCCATGTTTCACTCTTGATTCATCCAAGGATTTCATCTTTTATCTAGATCATCAAAGTTTCTCAAGAACACGGTTGTGTTTTGTACCGAAAACACCTTCCTTGCCTTCAAAACCGTAAGTACCATCCTCCTTTACATCTATCTAGTTAGGATCCTTCATTTTGGACTTAAGATCATCACTCTTTACATGAAGAAAAGAGTTTACAGTTCTATGAATCTTCATAGACCGTAAACCCTTATAAAGGGTGTTCTTATAGCCTTTACCCTTCCTAAGGCTAAGCATGGTCCCTAGAATCCGATGCCTTTGATTGAAGCCCTTGAAAACCATCATTTGTGAAAGATTTGGTGAGTTTGCGGTTGAATCTCCTTAGACCGTGAACTCCATGACTGTAAGGTCATTAGACCGTGAACTCCATGACCGTAAGGTCATTAGACCGTGAACACTAAGACCGTAAACACCTATGATCGTGAACACTTGGACCGTGAACTCCAATGGTCATACCATTTTGACCGTAAACTCACTTGGTCATGTCATTTGGACCGTAAACTCTTTAGGGTGGCCATACACCCTAGTTATGCAATCATATGTGATTGTAGCACTTAAATCTAAGTGTATCCTATGTCCTAGGGTGTTTCCTTTCATGATTAGTTGTATAAACACTAATTATATGCGTATATGTATCATTATATGATAAATAGGATCCGTGTGTGTGCTTAAGTCTTCACTTGGCACTTAGCATCCTATACCACTCGTTCATCCAAACCACTCACTATAGGTGAGTTCATACCCCCTTAATCAACCTTTGAAATGATTTTAAATGCTTTTATGGGGGGGAATACAAGTTGAAACATTATAGTTATTATATCAATCACATGTGATTAATAACTATCAAACAAATGAATTTACTATACTTTTAGCTGTTTTATCAAACAAATGGATTTGCTATACTTTTAGCTGCTTTATCAAACAAACTACTTCATAATGTTTATCAAACTCTTTTACATGTTAAACTCTTTATCAAACTTGTTCTTACATGCTAAACCTTTTCTTTAAACTCTTTTAAACTTATATATTGTCAAAACCGTGTCTAATGCATATATAGTTGTATAAGTAAGTTTGGAAGGACTTAGGACTGATAACTCACTTTATTTCATGTTCCTTGTTTGGTTGTGGACTTAGAGTACCCTGTTGTTTGTCCGAGTGTCGTTTGATCCTTAGTTATATATTATGTATATATGTATAAGACATAAAAGCTTTTGTCTCAGTTCAATACACTCAGTTATACAAACAACTCTACTAGTAAACTATAATAGGTATAGTTTAGGAAGTTACTATTGACTATTTCTAGTACAATGAAACATACAAAGAGTAAGTTCATACATGAGTCAATACATACTATAACGAGAAATAGATAGAGAATACTATAACGAGAAACAGATAGAGAATACTATAACGAGAAACAATACATACTATACACTATACAAGAGAACATACTATGATGAGAAACAAAGAGAATATACTACATACTAGACAGAGAGAACATACATTACACTAGTACATACAATACATATACAAGAATACTATAACATAAATGTGAGCCACGGTTTCGGGGCATGGCATCACCTGTCATGGCTCGTTTTGTATCCATAGTCTCCTAGAGGGAGAGCGTGAATTTGTGTATAGATCTATATTGGATTGACTATCCTACACTTTGCTGTTCGCTACAGTGGGACTTGCAAGTCTACGGGTGCCAAATGTCATTTCTTCCGACGTCTTTCATCGTCGTGTTTTTAATCGATAGTATGGTGGAATCATAACACATTTTACCTTAAATAACAATTGGTTTAAGGTAGTTAGTACAACAGTAGTTACTATAATACAATACTACAGTACTTTATTATTTCCCCATTGCATTCACATTGTGATCTTCTCACATAAAAGGTAATGTAAAACTATATTTTTGGTTAATGATAGTCACACCTGGGAAAAAACACACTCTTACAAGTAACAACATACAGAACATTTGATGCCTGTCACACCCCGCTAAAGCGGAAATACGGGGCGTGGCAGTACAAAGGGTCTCATAGCAAAAGTTAAAAGACAACACCAACCATAGTATTAAAAATCATTACAAATTTACAATGAGTTTGAACAACTTTTTAAAAGAGATTACAATGTATTTAAAAGTCAACACATGCAAATGCTCCTACAAGTGTTGTGTCTCTACGTGCCTCTTACTAGATGATTCCTGAAAAAGGATGTAAAACGAGCGTCAACTACAAAAATAGTTGGTGAGTACTCACATATTTAAAAATAATATTGGTTTCATAAATCGAAATAAAAATTTTGATAAAAGTTTCCACGAATAAAAATATATTGCCAAAATAAGTAAATAAGTTTGCATAAACAAAGTTCGTTGTCATCATGAGAGATAAAGTATGTTGCTCAAATGAGATGCAATGTTCATATTCTCATGGGAAATAAAGTTCGTTACTAAAACGAGTAAACAAGTTTCATTGCTAAAATGAGTATATAAGTTTCGTTGATAAAATGAGTATACAAGTTTCGTTACTAAAATACGATATAAGATTCGTATATGCATCAAGTTTCCATTCATGAGTTCACAACCCAAGCCTAATGACCGTTCCTGCCCCCATTCCATCATGTCCATGGTTCCCATGATGTCAGTTCATGGAAATATGCACTCGCGGTTCCGGGCGAGTGGGGGCTGTCGACCCCAAATAGCGCTATCCATAAGACCATCGGCTCGAATATGAGTTAATAGGTTGTATCGGTTCTCCGGGGACTTAATCGTACAAGTTCATAACACCAAATTCATAGTACAAGTTCATAATACAAGGTTCATACAACAAAGTTCATATCATATAGTTCATAGCACAAGTTCATAAAATAATGTTCATAGAAATTGTAGCATGTTTTCCACCCCAAAACATTAAAAACGTAAAATATGGGCTCTGAATACTCACAATATGCAAAATATAGCAACCAAGTTTATACGAGTCAAATAAATACAATGAACATAGATAGTTTAAGACATGCTTTCCCACCCCCAAAACATTTAAAAGAAACAGGAAAATAGGGGAGTCGTGAATACTCACAATGCATTGAGATGATGAAAATGATGCCTTGAACTACGTTTCACGTGTACCACTACCGATTCCTACAATAATGGTATTCGCTAGTAAGTCTCTAATCGAAATCTAACACTAGTATACTTACTACTACAATAGAATTATGCCAATATTGTGTCAAAATTCAATATTGATAAGTTACAAACATTTTTCTGAAATGGTGAAATTTTATAGCTCATGTGATTAAGACAATTTTGGATATTAATTTCCATATTTTTATAATATTAATTGAGGGTATTTCAACACATTTAAATGTGTTTTAAGCTCTTAAAAAGCCAAAATATTATCAAACAATTTCCAAAAATTCTCAAACTTTGCATTTTCATTCTAAACACAGTAGAGGTCTTCCAGAAATTTTCCCTTGAATTTTTGATGTGATTAACTATTTTTCCCAATTTTTAAGCCTTCATAACAATATAAATTCGTGAAAAATAGGATCCAGATGATAAAAATTCCCAAACTTTTTATAATACTGCCATTAGACATACTTAAGCTGGAAAAAATATAAAAATGAATTTCTAAACTGTTTAACCCAATTTTATGATTTTTGTGCATTTATTCTAATAAAAATGGATTTAAGTGTATTTAATCTTGGGAAAATAGATGAAAAATAGCATACAGAAGAGAAAAATTATCAAAATTTTTATGTAGCATTCTAATATATTATAAGGTGTTCTGGTAAATTTTCATGAATTTTGGATGAGTAAAACTATTTTTCCTGTTTTTAGTCCATTATAAACACAAAACAAATCATGAAAAATAGATATACATTTTGAAAAATTCCCAAAATATTTTCCTGAGTCTTCCACATAGGGTAGAAGCTGCGAAAATTATTAGATACTCTTTTTATATTCGCTAATGTGGTTTTATGATTTATTAGAGCTAAAAAAAAAATATTCAAAACCATATTAAACAGTAACAAAAGTCATTGAAACTTCATGGGAGATGTTTATTAACTTAAAGGATCATCCAAGAATTGTTACAGAATTTATTTACTAGTGTAAGTATTTTATATGATTTAACACTCTATTTTCTTATTATTTTCATATAAAAATAACGAAAATATATATTGCGCTGAAAATTTCCAGAATGCATCTTCATACAATTTAATAACAATGAAAAATTGTTTTCTTATTTTTGATGTTGAAAACCATGCCTAAAGGCTCAATAAATTATAGAGAAAACTTGGTTCTTGTGATTTATGTAAAGATTATTGATGTTACTTTGAGAATTTTTGCAACATGTTACAAAGACTTTTGAATCAAGATCTTTTTGTACCTATTAATACATGATATTAAGAGTTCAAAATAATTTTTGAATTATTTTTAGTGATGAATAAGTCCTTTGAACATGCAACACAAAACAAATGTTCATAAGGAAAGTGCTGTTTGAGCAACAGTTTTGTAAAAATTGGTAAAAATCGAAATATTGGAATTTTCCAGTGAGGTCAGATGGGTTTGAAAGCTAACTCAAAATATTATATTTCAGAAAAAGAATCACGAATTTTGGTTAAGAAATGAGTGAGATAGGGCAGTTTAAAGTCAGGTAAAGAAATCTGGCAGATTGCATGCATGATGATTGGTTAGAAAAGTGAGTTTTCATCATTTCCTTGAGTAAATCTTTTGAAATATTTTAAATATATCATGATAAACTCATATTTTAGTCATGTTTCCAGAGATCAAAAGATTAAAACTTATCAAAATGTATACATGCATTTATGAACAAAATTTTGTTTCTCAAAAACTCTTAACTTGAGTTTAATGTTTTAGTCCTTAAAAATCAATTTTTGCACTAAGATCATGAACATGCAACCTTGTTTATCATACATGCATGGTGTTATAACACATCCATGATGTTCTAAAAACCATTTTAACAAAAAGAAAACAAGTTTGAAGAAGATGAAGAAGTAGAAGTCGGTTTTTGAAGTAAAATGCACATGCATGGCTTAAATCATTGTTGTGGATCTTCAAGAGATGTATGTTCTTTACCTTAAATTTATTTGTGGCTTGAAAACCCCTTATGAATCTCCATAATTTCGTGGTTAAGAGGCTGTGGTTGTGGTGTTTGAAGAAAAAAAAATTAGAGAGAAGGTAGAGAGAGTTTTCTAGAGAGAGAAAGAAGAGAGATGTGTGTATGTTGGAGAATGAGAGTGTGAGAGAGAGATATGGGGAGGGAGAGAACGAAATTTAGGGGAGGAGAGGCTCCCTCTCTCTTGTTTCTTTTATAAAAATTCAAATCTTTTATAAAAATATCCAACTTTTTATAAAATGTGCACCTTAACCTAGTTTTTATGCATAAAACTCTTGATTTTTTACTTATAAATCAAGGGTAAATGTTAATAACTAAATCTTTATTTTTCAATGATTGTATTTCATAATAATTATTATGATAAGATAATATTATAAGGTTCATAATTGTTTTTATAGGATTTTGAAGGTTAAAGTTTATAAATATGAGTTTTTAGGGCTTTTAGGGTTTTTAGGGTTTTTCGGATTTTGCTAAACTTTAGATATCAAGGTAGATTGAATTTTGGAGGCATCAAATTATTTTTGAGTCTTATAACTCTTTTATAGTTATAAATAATGTTTTTAATTCCTTTTTGTCGGTTTATTGGCATTTATATTTAGTGGTTCCGAGATTCAAGTGAACTTGAAGAACCAAGTATACTAGTCATAGTTTCAACTTTGACTTAAGTTCCACGAGACTCCGACCTAATTTTTACCACTAGGTCAAGTGCATAATGTGTGTATATGATTCATGAAAAGGTGTTCGAGTCAAAGAGTGACCCGAATATGGATAGCCTCTACAGTTAAGTAGTTGTAGAATTCACATATCAATATGAAATCTAAGTACATTATTCATTGTTTCTAATTGTTTCCAAGTTCCTAGTAGGTTATAACTTAACTTCTAGTTACTAAGTCTAGTATGTTTCGTGCCTCTACGTGCAACTAAGTTTAGTCAAATCTAGAACCGACTCGAATTTTGACGGTTGTCACAGTCTCCCCCGGTTGAAAGAATTTCGTCCCGAAATTCAATTCGTGACGTATTCTATTAGAACTCAGCCGAATACAATTATATAGCTGGAGAGGTGGTGACTTGAAGAGCTCTTTGATTACTTTAGGTTAATTCCTCAAGGGAAGAGCGCAGCTCTTTAGCTACAATTAAATTAATGTCTCCTTAATTCGAGTTCTTTCGTCTAGATTATGGAAAATTTGGGTCATGGAATCATGATCCAACCACGGCGACCTAGTCGAAAAAGATCATCTAGTTAAATATTATCTGAATTAAGAGAGCGTTATAAGTTTGGCTGAAGCACCAACTACATTGAGTGTTTGATCCGCATTGATTCCTAAGTCGCATTCTAAATCAGCACTAAGTGTAAATTCGTCATCTAATAAAGAAGGGATTAAGAACAATTTGTTCACTTCCGAGCTGGCTACTAAATTTGGAAAATACATATTCCGAAATAAGAAGGGGTAGCACGAATGAAAATAAATGATCAAGGGTAAGTTCCTAAAGATGCGTACTAAGGGTAGCCAACGAAGTTTTGGTACCTCTCGAATGTAAAGGCTATTTAAGTGTCATCTACAAAATAAGTTACGAAATGATTGAGGATCTCCGAGGCTATAATTACTAATATGGTTACTCTTACAATAATAGAACTATATTCGAAGAATATATATATTTAGAGAGTCAATGTTGCAAATGGAGGCGATGAAATCACATTGTGTAGATAGCATTTTAAGTGTTTAGAAGTGATAAAAATCTCATTGTTATCAAAATGTGTGTTTAGAAATGATAATTAATCTCACTATTATCAAAATATGTAATAATTCCAAGATAATGAAAATACATGTTTGGCGATCAAACGAAGTAGTAAAATAATATAAAGATTAATTAATGTTAAATGTTTAAGTCGTCATTAAGGGAATTTTTTTTATAGAAATATTGATATTACGCTTTTTGTAAAATTGAATAATTGTCTAAGTCAAGACAAATACAAGTTTAAAAGGAGTCAAAATATTTATGAAAACAAGTTTGAGAGTTTAGGAACTCACTGAAAATTGCAAAGTAGAATGCTATTTTTAAGAAATGTGTAAAAATATCGATCATTGAAAATAGTGGATTCTTGATTTAGTGTTTCTACAAAACAATCATTTAGAGAATATATAATAGTAAAATCCAAGACTTTTGATGTATTTAAAGGAAAGAAGAAACATAAGGAAACATATCCTTCACATATATTTTCCGGATATAGAAAAATTATAAGCATAAGGGTCTTCATCTTGTGTATTAATTATAAGGAAAAATATAATGAAACTTGCATTTTAAATCAAGTTTCCGAATTTAGAACGAAAGAGCAAATGTAAATAAGGATCACTTGTTTATACTAGATTTCAAAATAAAAATAAGATGTATATGATAAAAGGAGTAATTGAATATATCAAAGTTGACTAAATCAAAATTATGTCTCACGACTATACACGTATTAATCGCTCAAAACGAAAGGGTAGACTTCTAGTCTGTATGTGTACGAACATGATACCATGAGAAGCAAAATAGACAGAAACAAAGTTAGTCAATGTATTATGTTATTATCGTGGGTGTGCAATATCTAAAATTAGAAGGAGAGCAAGAAATCAAGTGTGGGGGATAGAAAAGGAAGGTACCGGCGACAATGATTGCTATCGTTAAAATTTTAAGAATAATATGTATAGGTAGATTTAAAGTCAAGTCGAGATATTTTTCAAACTTCAATATTTGATGTATGTTGATGATTAAATAGACATGTGGAACTTTTAAAGTGTTTGCTAAAAATCTGAGTGATCTATTAAGTTAAACTCCATTTGTGAAAAAGAAGAAGCACTACAATGGTAGTTGAAAATCTGACAATTTGACTTTTTAGAATGGAGTTCAATAATAGTTAAAACATATAAGGTAAAGACTCAATAGATTTAGAAGAGTAATTATACATTGTTGAAGGTGCGTCACTGGAAATTTAAAAGTGAACACTAAGTTTTGCAATGCTTTATATTTTAGAAGTTTTACAGATTATTTAACTAATTTGTAATAAAATATACAAATAAGGTGTGTTTTGAAATGTACGCATTAGTGATGGCTTGTAATCACGCTTGGAGTAGAAAGTTGTAAAAAAAATATCATGTTCGGTTTTAAGAAAACACATTTAAGTAAAGTACAATGCCTAAATAAGAAAGTGGTCAAAAGAGTCAAAACAAAAGTGGTTTGAAAGATCCGATGAAGCTTGTACACGTAATATGAACTTCAATGTCATATGTCTAAGTTTTATAGAATAGAATTTAAACACTTTTATAAAAGAAAATGTTTCTAAGTTTTTCGAAAACGTGTCAAATTGGTAAGCAAGGTTTAAAATGGTTTATATGCCCTTAAAAGTATATCTATCCATTGAAATGGATTTGAATTGAAATTGAAATAGCAATGTTAAAACCAATATTGGTTAAATTGAGTTTAGAAGAAAATTGTTAAGTTAAAGCAAGTTGTCAAAAGATTTTAGCGAGAATATGGCTTACATTGTTTGGAATGGTCTACTAAGTTGTATGAAGTGGTTATAAAATATTTTATCGATGATAAACAAAACCGATGAAGCAAAATAACTTTTCGATGGAAGATTAAAAGTAAAGGATAGGTAGATTAGTGTAGATGATCGTACCTAAATACTAAGGCGAGTATAAGGCAAGTATAAGGCGAGTACTGATGTCTTTTCCTCAAGATAAAGGACAAGAAAAAAAAATTTATTTATGAAAATTGTTTGAAAAACGTTTTACGGTGTCAATGTAGTTTATGACCTTTTATAGAGGTCAAAGGGACATCCTATGTTAAGTTTTAAGCTCAAGGTGGAAACAACCTAGAGCTAAGTCGTAACGTAGTAATAAGGTCTCACGTATGGGTTAAACCTCCTTACGCGATGCTCCAATTTTCATCCGTGTCGGTATCGGAACGCTTTCCTAGTTGTAACTCTAGTACGAAGACGATGAAGAGGTATTGAGGAATAATTGGAATAGGTTTCGACTTAAGATTATTACTTGTGTATATCTAACTACTAACCTTACATCTAAAGTCAACAGCTACCGAGGAATACTCATTCTCAGTACTAAGTGCATTGCTCCTAGAGTGACTAGTGATATAACCTAAGTGGTTAACCTAGCACTTGATAAGGGGTAAGAATATTTCTAAATAAAGGCATTGTTATAAAAGTGCACTTAGTTTCTAAGTGTATCTAGATGAATGCCTATAATATGCAATGCCCGTACGCACACCGAAAAAATTTTGTTTTTCAAAAATTTAAGTTGAAAATTGTTTGGAACATAATTCTAGTATAACCGTTTCCAGCCTCACATTAACCTTCCTTAATTAAGCATAGTTGGCCAGGCTATACTTAATTAAAGTCCAATAATGCGTACTCGAATTAGTTATACCAGTAGTATGTTCTATATTTTAAAAATGTTTAGAAAATTTTTGGCTATAGTTGTGGTTCTCCAAAGGAAAACCGGTATTCTCTATAACCTTCGGCTCTGATACCATTTCTGTCACACCCCGCTAAAGCGGAAATACGGGGCGTGGCAGTACAAAGGGTCTCATAGCAAAAGTTAAAAGACAACACCAACCATAGTATTAAAAATCATTACAAATTTACAATGAGTTTGAACAACTTTTTAAAAGAGATTACAATGTATTTAAAAGTCAACACATGCAAATGCTCCTACAAGTGTTGTGTCTCTACGTGCCTCTTACTAGATGATTCCTGAAAAAGCATGTAAAACGAGCGTCAACTACAAAAATAGTTGGTGAGTACTCACATATTTAAAAATAATATTGGTTTCATAAATCGAAATAAAAATTTTGATAAAAGTTTCCACGAATAAAAATATATTGCCAAAATAAGTAAATAAGTTTGCATAAACAAAGTTCGTTGTCATCATGAGAGATAAAGTATGTTGCTCAAATGAGATGCAATGTTCATATTCTCATGGGAAATAAAGTTCGTTACTAAAACGAGTAAACAAGTTTCATTGCTAAAATGAGTATATAAGTTTCGTTGATAAAATGAGTATACAAGTTTCGTTACTAAAATACGATATAAGATTCGTATATGCATCAAGTTTCCATTCATGAGTTCACAACCCAAGCCTAATGACCGTTCCTGCCCCCATTCCATCATGTCCATGGTTCCCATGATGCCAGTTCATGGAAATATGCACTCGCGGTTCCGGGCGAGTGGGGGCTGTCGACCCCAAATAGCGCTATCCATAAGACCATCGGCTCGAATATGAGTTAATAGGTTGTATCGGTTCTCCGGGGACTTAATCGTACAAGTTCATAATACAAGGTTCATACAACAAAGTTCATATCATATAGTTCATAGCACAAGTTCATAAAATAATGTTCATAGAAATTGTAGCATGCTTTCCACCAAAAACATTAAAAACGTAAAATATGGGCTATGAATACTCACAATATGCAAAATATAGCAACCAAGTTTATACGAGTCAAATAAATACAATGAACATAGATAGTTTAAGACATGCTTTCCCACCCCCAAAACATTTAAAAGAAACAGGAAAATAGGGGAGTCGTGAATACTCACAATGCATTGAGATGATGAAAATGATGCCTTGAACTACGTTCCACGTGTACCACTACCGATTCCTACAATAATGGTATTCGCTAGTGAGTCTCTAATCGAAATCTAACACTAGTATACTTACTACTACAATAGAATTATGCCAATATTGTGTCAAAATTTAATATTGATAAGTTACAAACATTTTTCTGAAATGGTGAAATTTTATAGCTCATATGATTAAGACAATTTTGGATATTAATTTCCATATTTTTGTAATATTAATTGAGGGTATTTCAACACATTTAAATATGTTTTAAGCTCTTAAAAAGCCAAAATATTATCAAACAATTTCCAAAAATTCTCAAACTTTGCATTTTCATTCTAAACACAGTAGAGGTCTTCCAGAAATTTTCCCTTGAATGTTTGATGTGATTAACTATTTTTCCCAATTTTTAAGCCTTCATAACAATATAAATTCGTGAAAAATAGGATCCAGATGATAAAAATTCCCAAACTTTTTATAATACTGCGATTAGACATACTTAAGCTGGGAAAAATATAAAAATGAATTTCTAAATTGTTTAACCCAATTTTATGATTTTTGTGCATTTATTCTAATAAAAATGGATTTAAGTGTATTTAATCTTGGGAAAATAGATGAAAAATAGCATACAGAAGAGAAAAATTATCAAAATTTTTATGTAGCATTCTAATATATTATAAGGTGTTCTGGTAAATTTTCATGAATTTTGGATGAGTAAAACTATTTTTCCTGTTTTTAGTCCATTATAAACACAAAACAAATCATGAAAAATAGATATACATTTTGAAAAATTCCCAAAATATTTTCCTGAGTCTTCCACATAGGGTAGAAGCTGCGAAAATTATTAGATACTCTTTTTATATTCGCTAATGTGGTTTTATGATTTATTAGAGCTAAAAAAAAAATATTCAAAACCATATTAAACAGTAACAAAAGTCATTGAAACTTCATGGGAGATGTTTATTAACTTAAAGGATCATCCAAGAATTGTTACAGAATTTATTTACTAGTGTAAGTATTTTATATGATTTAACACTCTATTTTCTTATTATTTTCATATAAAAATAACGAAAATATATATTGCGCTGAAAATTTCCAAAATGCATCTTCATACAATTTAATAACAATGAAAAATTGTTTTCTTATTTTTGATGTTGAAAACCATGCCTAAAGGCTCAATAAATTATAGAGAAAACTTGGTTCTTGTGATTTATGTAAAGATTATTGATGTTACTTTGAGAATTTTTGCAACATGTTACAAAGACTTTTGAATCAAGATCTTTTTGTACCTATTAATACATGATATTAAGAGTTCAAAATAATTTTTGAATTATTTTTAGTGATGAATAAGTCCTTTGAACATGCAACACAAAACAAATGTTCATAAGGAAAGTGCTGTTTGAGCAACAGTTTTGTAAAAATTGGTAAAAATCGAAATATTGGAATTTTCCAGTGAGGTCAGATGGGTTTGAAAGCTAACTCAAAATATTATATTTCAGAAAAAGAATCACGAATTTTGGTTAAGAAATGAGTGAGATAGGGCAGTTTAAAGTCAGGTAAAGAAATCTGGCAGATTGCATGCATGATGATTGGTTAGAAAAGTGAGTTTTCATCATTTCCTTGAGTAAATCTTTTGAAATATTTTAAATATATCATGATAAACTCATATTTTAGTCATGTTTCCAGAGATCAAAAGATTAAAACTTATCAAAATGTATACATGCATTTATGAACAAAATTTTGTTTCTAAAAAACTCTTAACTTGAGTTTAATGTTTTAGTCCTTAAAAATCAATTTTTGCACTAAGATCATGAACATGCAACCTTGTTTATCATACATGCATGGTGTTAGAACACATCCATGATGTTCTAAAAACCATTTTAACAAAAAGAAAACAAGTTTGAAGAAGATGAAGAAGTAGAAGTCGGTTTTTGAAGTAAAATGCACATGCATGGCTTAAATCATTGTTGTGGATCTTCAAGAGATGTATGTTCTTTACCTTAAATTTATTTGTGGCTTGAAAACCCCTTATGAATCTCCATAATTTCGTGGTTAAGAGGCTGTGGTTGTGGTGTTTGGAGAAAAAAAAATTAGAGAGAAGGTAGAGAGAGTTTTCTAGAGAGAGAAAGAAGAGAGATGTGTGTACGTTGGAGAATGAGAGTGTGAGAGAGAGATATGGGGAGGGAGAGAACGAAATTTAGGGGAGGAGAGGCTCCCTCTCTCTTGTTTCTTTTATAAAAATTCAAATCTTTTATAAAAATATCCAACTTTTTATAAAATGTTCACCTTAACCTAGTTTTTATGCATAAAACTCTTGATTTTTGACTTATAAATCAAGGGTAAATGTTAATAACTAAATCTTTATTTTTCAATGATTGTATTTCATAATAATTATTATGATAAGATAATATTATAAGGTTCATAATTGTTTTTATAGGATTTTTAAGGTTAAAGTTTATAAATATGAGTTTTTAGGGCTTTTAGGGTTTTTAGGGTTTTTCGGATTTTGCTAAACTTTAGATATCAAGGTAGATTGAATTTTGGAGGCATCAAATTATTTTTGAGTCTTATAACTCTTTTATAGTTATAAATAATGTTTTTAATTCCTTTTTGTCGGTTTATTGGCATTTATATGTAGTGGTTCCGAGATTCAAGTGAACTTGAAGAACCAAGTATACTAGTCATAGTTTCAACTTTGACTTAAGTTCCACGAGACTCCGACCTAATTTTTACCACTAGGTCAAGTGCATAATGTGTGCATATGATTCATGAAAAGGTGTTCGAGTCAAAGAGTGACCCGAATATGGATAGCCTCTACAGTTAAGTAGTTGTAGAATTCACATATCAATATGAAATCTAAGTACATTATCCATTGTTTCTAATTGTTTCCAAGTTCCTAGTAGGTTATAACTTAGCTTCTAGTTACTAAGTCTAGTATGTTTCGTGCCTGTACGTGCAACTAAGTTTAGTCAAATCTAGAACCGACTCGAATTTTGACGGTTGTCACAATGCCTGGGTAGAAGGCTACGTTTAGTAGAAAATATAGGATTTTCTAGGAGATACAAACATTTACTACAAACATTTACAAACTTATACATCAAACACTTACAAACATTTTCATACAAACAATGACACTAAAATGCTTATGAACTCACCAGCTTTAAAGCTGATAAACTCTTTCAAAATAACTTGTATTCTCAGGTCATCAGTAGACAGGTACCGATGCCAGGTTTTGAGAAGATGGAGCTCGTTCAAGACTCATCTCTTATTTTGATTTACCTTTTTGGTGTCTTATAAACTTCAAAGAACACACTTGTATTAAATTATATTATTAATGCAATGGATGATGTTGTTGCTTGTTTACTACTATGCTTTGTTGTGATATTGTACATGACGTCCTCCACCCCCGAACGTTTCCGCCGTTCCAGTTTTGGGGTGTGACAGTTATATATATGGTTTGGGCTTGTGATACATGATGGACTAAGTTTATGAAAGTATCCATAAAGAGTTAGTCCATATGGATCATGCATCATGGAGAATAAGCCTAAGGGTACGGATTAAGGTTTAACCATGACTCTTAGAATCCTATACTATATATATGACACCCCATAGCTAAAATCGGTGGCCACAAGTGTTCTAAGAGTTCATAAGAGCCGATTTTGAAGCATAAGAAACCTCTCTCTCAAAAGTCCTCCATTTGTTTATGGTGTTTGTGAACCATTTGAGGCATCATACTTGAGGTGCTAAGTTCTTAAATGCCAAAACTACAAGCTACAACAAAGAGGTAATTCTATAACTCAATTCCATGTTGTTTATGTCAATTGTATGCTAGTTGTATAGGCTTTATGCTTTGGAAACATTATTGCATGTATAATAAAAGAAAACATAGATCCAAAGCATTTAGGGTTGTATGTGCACCATAGGATGTTGTAGTATAAAAAACCCAACAGTGGTATCAGAGCCTAGGATTGTTTTCTATTATATTTGATGCTTGGTTAATTTTCAAAGTTGAAAAAAAATCGTTTTTCTGGCCTCTGACCGATGAGCTCGCTGAGTCCACTGGCTGACTCGACGGGTCCACTCAGTAAAAGGGCAACTCGACGAGTCATGATCATGCACTCGACGAGTTGATGCCTCTGGTTGTAAAATTTTGAGTTTTGGCCAGAATTGGACTAGGATCATTACCACAAACTATTTTGTAATCATAAAAAGTGTATTTTCTGATTTGGTAATGATGATCCTCATCCAATTGAAGGACAATTGTCAAATTATAAGATAATAAGATAATTATTTGTATTATTTGTTATGAATTGCCTTGCTATATGAGTTAATTTAGATCATGAAAATTATATGATAATTTTGGTAAAATTGATCTTAAATGTTTTTTTAAAGTCTTCCATAACTTGTCCTCAAGTTATGGAACATGAAAAGTTTTTTCATAAAAACAACATTAACTCATAAGTTATGGAAAACCAAAAGGTTTTAAAGAGTTACAAAACTTGTCCTCAAGTTTTGGTATTTGAAAAGTCTCAAATTATGAAAATATTAACTCTTGTAATTGAAAGGTTTCAAAAGATGCAACTCTAGGGTTCATAACTTAAAAAATTAATTAAATAGTTTTAATTTGAATTTTAATAACCTAGATGCTTTGAATAGTTCAATTACACCTTATAGACTTTATTAAATTAATTAAAGTGTTTAATTAAAAGAGAAGTTTAATAAATCCATAATAACATGGTTTAAGATTAATTAAATTAAAAGTTTAATCTATTAATAGATTAAACCACCAAGTATTTTAAATCTGTAAAATACACCCTTATACTATATAACGTTAAAAGTTTAATATATTATATATATATAAGTAAAAGGTCAGTCTTACCGTTAGTAGGCCTCATTCATGAAGCCGGTCTATAAGGGGGTATAAGGTTACTGCCTATAAAATGGTGGTTTAATGGGTGTCCACTCTCACCCACCGCTTCCTTGACTGGTGGAGGGTCATTAGCCGAATGGGTAGGATAGGACATTAATTCTCGTTAAAAGTATAATGATAATTATAAAGTAACTAAACTTTTATTAAATTCCCAATCTTAGTTACTTTAGGAAAAATGTGAATTTGATGTTAACCCATGAAATTGCACTTTGCACCTTGCCAAGTCGTTAGTGGAGCGTGTGTGGTTAACCGACACACTAACTTGGACTAACAAGGGTGGCAAAGGGTATCTCGATGATTGCCATAGATCAATGGAGCGTGTGTGGTTAAACGTCACATTGTTTAGGTGATAAATGACATCGAGAGTACCAAACTATTTGCATGGTTATTCACACCTTGTTTGTGATCCTCGGTATCCCAGTCACAAACTTGAAGGGCATAATCGAGATTTAAACATGCCATTGAAAAGTTCAATGAATCTTAAAGAATCTAGGATTTTCAATTCACTTAAAACCTAAAGTTCTTTTTTGTTTTTCATGGTGGAAATTTGTAAATCGTCATTTACCTACCTTCAAATATTTTGCAATTGGATTACGGCATCCCTCTTCCGAATTGTAAAATATTGTGTTGGGTCCTAGCCTTAGTATTTCAATTGGGTGTTTGTGACAACCTGAAATAATTGGATCGAACAAGGTCTAAATTGCAACCCGATTACAATGAAAACCTTGAAAGCTAAAAGGGCATAGGTGCTTGCACATGAAAGTGTACACTTTGGAAGCCACATACAAGGTAATCTCTTGAAAGTAAGCAAGTTTATCAAGGCAAAAACTAGACAAATGGATTTGATTAAGAATCACATGATATAGATATAAGAACTTGTGTTATGTTGCATCCTTGAATGCTTGAACTTTAAGGCTATCATTTTGAACTTTATAAACACTAGAAACATATACACATTTATAAAAATCATCCAAAACATAAACACACTTAAGGATACCATCTAAGACCATAAACCCTTTTCATTAGGCCATGTTTGGCTGTGAACACCACCCTAGGAAGGATCCTAAGGCATAAACAGCCCTTAGTGTACCTTATTTGGGCGTAAACTACTTTAGGGAGCAATGCTAGGGCGTAAACAACTTTGGTCGTCCATCTTAGGGTGTAAACTACTTAGGGAATCATTGCCTTGGGCGTAAACACATCAAATGGAAGCATCTTGGGCGTAAACACCATGCTAGGAAGTATCTTAGGGCGTAAACACCTTGGTGGACCACATTAGAGGCGTAAACTACTTAGGGATGTGATGTTTGGGCGTAAACACTTTGCTAGGGAGCATCTTGGGGCGTAAACACTTAGATATTTTAAATTGTTTACGGATTTATGAGTTGTATTTTACCATTTTCCCATGCAATCATGGATCCTTATGACTTATCCAACAATTCTCCAAGTAAATTTCACATCAACCTTACTTCCCTTATTTAAACGAGAACATCCTCACTAGATCTCCCCAATCCCCCATTTTACTCTCTGATTATTACATACTCCTTCACTTCACTTAACAAACATTTCATACCACCACAAGAACAAGCTTAGAATCTTCAAGTTCAATATTCTTCAAGTATTATCCCTAGTTCCTTGTAAGTATTTTAAGTTTTGGCTAGTGATTCTACATATGATTTTGTTTATCAAACTCTTCAAGTGTTAGAACTTGGAACTTCTCAACATCTCTTCAAATCATCCACCAAACCAAACCAAGGTGAGCTTCATACCCCACTCTTTTCACGTTTTTCATTCTTTTTTTTTGGGGGGCGGGGGGGAATACAAGTCAACTCTTATTTAAATCCATGGATATTTGCATGCATTTGTATGTTTAGGGGTTTATGTGTGTTGAAATGTTATTATTTCATGTTAATACTCCATAAACTTGAGATTTTACAAATCTCATTAAGTTAGAAACTAAGTTATCTTTGTGGAGTTTTACATATTATGGTATGATGTTAAAAATAAAATTACTAGGTAAAAATATGATGAGTTACACCCAAAATGGTAAATTCGGGGTTAAAAATACTTTTACCACTAAAACTTGTGCAAACATTGAAACATAATTGATTTTATGGATTTATATGAGATTTTGGTGGAACTAGTGACAATATTTTAGTCACAACAAAAATATAATATTTTAGTTACAAAGATCTCAACAAAATTTTGGGTATGTCAAAACACCCTACAAAACTTGGTTATTTTTCTAAAAATAAATGTTGTTAGTAAAACAATCGTGTTATGTTGATACCATTTCAAGGGTTTTGAACTTAGAACATTATGTCATATTCATAACCTATTGCAAGTTGACAAACTATTAGTGATTATTTATATATCAATACAAATAATTTTATCAAGTCGAAATACAAAACAGAGTTTTTATGACAGAAATATTTGCGTGTCATAAACTGTCCATCATAAAACTTTCAGAAATACAAGTGATAAGCTATATGTCATAAAGCTGTAAAACGTATGTCATAAAGCTGCAGTCATAACTTTACACAGGAACTCATTATTTGCATATTCCATAATGGGAGTCAAAACTCGCGTAAATTCCGTTAAGGCTCTTGTGAGATATTTTTTTTCTTCGCCGTACCTACCTAGCGTACTTTGTATGTCCTGTAAGTTATAACCAAAGTCTCCTGGAGGGAGAGCGGAAGTTTGTGTATAGATCTATATGGGGTTGACACCCCACACCTGTGTTGTTCGCTACAACTAGACCGGCCAGTCTAAGGTGACAAGTATCTTTCATAGTAGCTGACGCCTGAAGAACGTCAGGACAGGCGTTCTCGTCATATTAGTATGGTTGTAACGACTCACATAGAGAAAGGATCTATTAACATTGGAATTATGAGGAATATACACCCCATTAGTTTTATAAAATACAAAACTATGTTTCGTATATTTTGTAAACTGATTTCATAACTTCGGTCTTAGGGTTTTAAGACCACAACATCTTTTATATACAAAAAATATAGGATTTTCTTAGAACACTTTCTTTTCGATAACAAACAAAGGAAAACCAAAGAACATGCATACAATTATACACGATCTTACAAAGAGTACTGACTCTGCTAGTTTTATAAAAATCCAAAACTATGTTTCGTATATTTTGTAAACTGATTTCAAAACTTCGGTCTTAGGGTTTTAAGACCACAACATCTTTTATATACATAAAATATAGGATTTTCTGGGAACACTTTCTTTTTTATAACAAACAAAGGGAAACCAAAGAACATGCATGCAATTATACACGATTTTGGAACGAGACTCACAACTTACTTTTTATAAGAAAATATTGGATTTTCTGGAGTTTTACAACTTACTATGAACGAAGATATTACAAAGCTTTCTTACAAAAATGCTTATGAACTCACCAACATTCTATGTTGACGCTTTTCAAAACGACTTGTACTCTCAGGGATCTAGCAGGCAGGTACTCAACCCTTCTTGAGGACCGGCGTCGTTATTTCACGTTATTTACTTTTCAGTTAATTGTATTCGACTTTTGAACAATTTTGTTTGTAAACAATATAATACTCTAAATCTAAATGTATGAATGTTTGTGTTGCTATGTTTTATTAATATTCAATTGTTATGATATTATACATGACGTCCTCTGCCCCCAGACGTTTCCGCCATTCTGGTTTGGGGGTGTGACAATGTTATATTAAGGACTTAAATCAACCAACTTGAATTTCTCCTATGTAGATGTCTAGTTCTGACAACTATGGTCTTCCCGAATCTTTTCTTTATAAAGATGATATTCCACAAGACGATCAAGGTAAAAGATTAATCCGTTCTTCGTGCTTTAGTGGTACTTCACTTCCTCCACCTCCTCCAATAATTCTCCCTGACCCACAAGTTCAAAGACTTGAAAAGTTCAAGGTCACTCAAGCCTTACTTGCAATGAAACATCAAGATGGAAGGTTTGTGTCTACTCACGTGTTAGAGATGAAGTCACATATTGACAGGCTGAGAGTATTGGGTGTCGTTGTCTCGAGGAAGTTGGCTGTTGACTGGGTTCTTCAATCACTTCCTGAGTTATATATGACAGACTGCGACATGATCCTTATCGATCTTACTTATTTGCTTGTTGTTGTAGAAGCAACAATGATTTGGCACAATGGTAAAGCAAACTTGATTGGAAGATCTACTCCTCAACCTTCCATGGACATTGACAATGGTAACATTGGAAGTCTAGAAAAGCTTTCTCTTCCCAATGGAAAGGGATCGGCCATGGTCAAGTCATTTGACCAAATGGTAAAGAGAAAGGCTAAGTCTGAGATAGTCTCGTGTACCATTCCCAAAGAGTCCATATGTTTCTATTGCCAAGAGAAGGGGCACTGGTTGCGAAGCTGTAACAACCCGTTATTTCGTATCAATGTAATAGTATAGATCAAAGTGTAGTTCTTTTTAAAATAATAAAGAGAAATTTTTGTATATTATGTCCATTTACATAATTGAACCTCAAAAATGAAATGTTAAATAAACTTGTTTGGGATGAATAAAGTGGTAGAGATCGTGTCAATGATTTCAAAAATATAAAGAATGCCCAAATCCGAGTTATAACGAAGAAGTTATGACTTATCGAAGTTTCGCGACAAAACCGGCAAAACACTGTTTAACGTAAAAAGTGAGTTTTCAATAAAATGCTTTTTAGCCTTAACTATCTAAATGAAAGTTATAGTATACGTTAAACCGAGAGTGTTCATAAAAAGAACGACTAAATCTGACTTCGTATGTAGAAGTTATGATTTTTCTAAGTTTCGAAACGACAGTACACAACCCGAAACTCGAAAGTTAGATCGAACATCTTTTGGCCAAAACAACCTAAATGAGAATCAGAGATCTTATCAAAAGAAATCTAACAATAAAAAGACAGACGAAAACGGACGTTGGATGAAAAAGTTATGAATTTTTAACGGA
Organism: Lactuca virosa; assembly: GCF_052849685.1. Taxonomy (NCBI): domain Eukaryota; kingdom Viridiplantae; phylum Streptophyta; class Magnoliopsida; order Asterales; family Asteraceae; genus Lactuca; species Lactuca virosa. Next base: position 303,004,643 of record NC_136428.1, on the reverse strand, counting down.
CTTTTCCTATCCCGGCCTGTTAAAAATATAACTTAAAAAAAATTAAAAACTAACCGACGGAGTCTAAACGAAAGTTGTAGAACATGGTCTCACCTACGCGTGGATATAAAGAACGTCAAAAACGGAGTTCGTATGCGAAACATATAAATTTTTGAAGTTTGGAAAAAGGAAGTACGCCGCGCGTACATGAGTACGCCCAGCGTACTCGGAAACTAGGCCTCGGATTGACCACGTCGCCTCTTTCTTCACATACGACACGTATCTCATTCAACCAACATGTCCGAAGCCAGGTGGCCACTATGCCTAGCGTACAAAAAGATTACGCCCCGCGTAATGGGACTAGCCTCGACGCGTGCCACGTAGCTTCACCACGTCCGAAGATCGGATAAGGATCGAACTAGTACGCCCTGCGTACAAGACGTACGCCTAGCGAACTAACGTTTTTAGTAGTACGCCCAGCGTACTGAGGGCCAGACCCCTCCTATAAATAGGATGCGAGGCCTCCGGGTTTTGTTTACAAAATTCAAAACCTCTCTCCACTTAAACACCTTTTAAACCCTTCTAAACCCTACGAAGTCCCGAGAACCTCCTTACCACCTGAAGCAAGCCCCGACGCCCCGAAGTTCTCAATTTTAAGTTGAAACACTGCCTGTGTAAAGCCGACTTTTCATAAAAAACACTCAGTTACTTCAACAAAACTCCTTTCTAAGAAACGTAACGCTGCCCGAATTACCACCTATCAAGTGAGTTTATGTGACAACCCGAAAATTTTTAAATTTTTGTCTCGCAAAGCTGAGTCAGTCAACTCAACTGAGTGTCAGACTAATTGGAAATGAGACCTAGTCTGGTTAAAGGTCATTCTAAGGAGTTTTAAACCAAGTACACTTAAGGAAGGAGTGTTAGAATGTACCTGCTAGAGACACTATGCAACACTAAAGCCCTAAACTCCAACATGTGGAGTTTACGGCCGTAAACATGGAGTTTACGACCGTAAACATGGAGTTTACGGCCGTAAACCCAATCCTGGCCGTAAACCCAAGAGTATATAGGTGGTCCTTGATCATTTTCAGCCATTTCTCACATTCCAACCTCAAGAACACTCCTATTCTCTCTCAACTATTATCCCGATCTTCACTCGAGATCTTCAAAAACGTAAGTGTTCTTTCCTAGATTTGTTGTTATAACACTTCATCTAGTAGTTATACATGATTTCATCCATGAAATCTTGTCTTTTTCATAGATCTTCAAGTGTTCTTCAAAACACCAAGAACACCAAGAACACACACTAGTGTTTTTGGGCATTAAACACTCTTACAAGCTTCCTATAAGTAATTACACTCCTCCTAACTAGTTACTTACTTAGAATACTTGTTAAACCATTGACAAACATCAAAAACCCCCAAGAACACATGGGTTTACGGTCAAGGCATCTCCTTGAAGCGTAAACACCATCAAGTGGCGTATAAGTGCCACCAACACCTTCTAGGACTTGGATATGTGACTAGAACCTTGCATGCATGAGCTAAAAACCGCAAACCACAAAATGGTAGGAGTTACCATGAGTTTACGGCCATAAACTCATGGGTTTACGACCGTAAACTCCAAGGGAGTGGTCCATGAACCGTAAACTCCCTTGGCCGTAAACTCAGAACCGTAAACACCAAACCATGACCTTAAACACTCTTTAGTTGAATCACATGTGATTCCAACACTTGGTCAAGGTGTTTCCTACCCCGTGAGGTGTTTCCTTGCATTTGGTTGCTTCTATACACTATATTTATGTCAATATATGCCATTATATGTCTTTTAGGACTCGTTAAGTCTCGGGACTTCATTCGTGGAACTTCTCATCCTTACACGCGTATTCGTTGAATCACCCACATCAGGTGAGTTCATACCCCGAAATGAATCTTTTAACTATTTTAAATGTTTTAAGGGGGGGGGGGATACAAGTTGAACACAATGATAATTGTGTAATTGGTTGTTTTAAATATTTCAAGAGGATTACTTATGTCATTTATAAGTCGTCAAGACATTTCAAAAACTCTTTTAAAGTTATGTTACTTTATAGTTTCACAAAACTCCGTTTTTAAAAAGTACTAGCATAACTTGGTAGATAAAAGAGTCTTTTCAATATCAGTTCAAGGAAAACAATAGTAAACTATAATAGGTATAGTTTATAAATCCAGTTCATGCTAGATACAATACACGATAATATAAAGAGAACCCACTATAAAGAGAAACAGGGAGGAATACACCATACTAAGTACCGGGAAAAATCACGTTATATATCTTGCCGGGTCTGCATTGACACTGGTACGATTTCACGTACTAGGACTAGCAGGCACGAGGTGATAAACCTAATAATATATCTTGCCGGGTTTGCATTGACACTGGTACGATTTCACGTACTAGGACTAGCAGGCACGAGGTGATGAACCTAATAATATATCTTGCTGGGTTTGCATTGACACTGGTACGATTTCACGTACCAGGACTAGCAGGCATGAGGTGATAAACCTTTAAGTAACCGACTTAGGACTAAAGGCTACTTTAGACTCCCCGAGGTGTATTGTTCATTTAATACTACCTGGAGTCAGTATTTTATTACTTTATAACCAGCAGTGCCATTGCTGAGGTGAAACATTATTTTCCCTATTACAATTGTTTGTGATCTTCTCACATATTCATTAATGTATAAACTATATTTAGTCAAAGATAGTCCCATTTGGGAAAATACCTACTAATACAAGGAAAGAACACCCATAACATTTGATGCCTTGGTAGAAGGCTACGTTTAGGAGAAAGGACCATAATGCTAACCGTTTGATTCCCTAATGTATACATCAAAGGATACATATATATCAAAAGAATCCGACAGGTAATAGGATGTGTGCTTTCCGCTTCACTTCCTGTTCCTTGTTTGGTTGTGGGCTTGGAACAGATTCACCCAGTCTATTATCTATCCGATTCTAGATATATATGTCCAGTATACATTGAGTCATCATGAGGGTACCGGGTATGGTCAAGTCATAGGACACAGAGTCAATGCACAGTTTTCTAGTTCGGAATATACTTTCCAAATTAGAACGTTTGGTATATAAAACTAGAAACTCACCAGTTGAGGGTTTAATCCATTTTATCAAACCAGTCTAAACTTAAAGGACCTTAAGTGATTAACTCTATAATACTTTAGTTTATACATCACAGAGATATATATTATTAATACCCAATAGGTAGTTGGATGTGTGCTTTCCGCCTTACTTCCTGTTCCTTGTTTGGTTGTGGGCTTAGGGCTGATTCACCCAATTAACTCTCTATTCGATATTAGATCATATATAGCCAGTATAAACTAAGTTATTATAGGAGTAATCACTGTGGTCTCCATTTTATTATAAGAAATAAGAGTTTTCCTTAAATAATCTTTTCATTAAATATAAAGGAACCATTACAATTAACTCCATGAGTAACAAGTGAATACACCAGGATTATATACTACAATGATCAAACAAACAATGGGATGTGTGCTTTCCGCCTTAGAGCAGATGCGCTCAATCGATTGTTTGTTTACTCTGAGTTGTATATCACTTGTATCCATTTAGTACTCATAGAAAGGATTGTAGAATCATTTTTACGTATCTTTCACCAAAGTAGAAAATATAGGATTTTCTAAGAGGAACTGGCGAACTTTTCTAAATAGAATTTACGATTTACTAATATCACTAAAATCTTATGAACTCACCAGCTTAATTGTTGATCAACTCTTTCAATTAACTTGTATTCTCAGGAGACTATTAGACAGGTACTCGCACTGGGATCCCGAAGATGGAGTAGTGTATAGCTTCAAGTCTTGTTTGTTAATTGCTATTGTATTCTACGTTTTGTGAACACACACTTTGTAAACACTTTCTTTCTAATGAAATGGTTGTTTATTACTTTGATTACTATGATGTATGTCTTGTGATACTAAACATGACGTCCTCCACCCCAGAACGTTTCCGCCGTTCCAGTTTTGGGGTGTGACAGATTGGTATCAGAGCATTGTTTATAGTGAACTAAGTATATCAACTGATAAAAGATATACAACTATAAATACAATGGGGCTTAAGTGCTCTGAATAATGGTATAGTTTAAAAGTATAACGATAAGTTATAAAAATATACCTACTTGCTTATACATGTACATACTAGACCGAGTATCACAAGAAGAACAGACTTAAAGTGTTTAAAGGTTGAACACTGTCGTCAAACCTGAACAGTTATGTAATCATAGCTAGGATCAATATAGCCTGATCAACTATATTCATTCAAGATGTGACCGACATGTGTTTGGGAGTGATGTGGTGTTGCAACGGTCTTAAAACTTACCTAGACACCAGTCGAGAGAATACTAGATCAAGTACATTTGAGTTAGAATACTATGGGAGTATTCTATGATTCTATAACGCGATAACAAGTTTGAAACATACCAGGAAGATTACATTAAAATACTATAGGAGTATTTAGGCACTATACAAATAACTTCTGTGATAACTTAAAAGACCCTTACGGATTGGTCTATAATCTTGCAATGTATACTTCCAAGGTTATATATAATGGAGAATTTATAGATTTAGAATTTGTGATCTACGCTCCACTACATGTTCCTTGTTTGGTTGTGGTTTTGGAGTAGGATCACTTATTCGAAGGTCTATTTAATCTTAAGTTATATACAACTTGAATACATTGTGCAATTATAGGAGGACTCTGTGAGGATCACCCCGTAAAGTTACCTTAAATCTCATAGATTCTTTAGTCACTTCCATTCTCGCACGACGAGCCTAGATAGATGTAACCACTTCCTCATAGTAGACAATAGAAGAATCCAGGAGGAACAAGAGCAAATTCAGGAGAAGTTTTCAATGAAGGAGCAACCGAAGTAACCAAAACGTCTTATGCGTCACACTAATAAATAATAATCTTGTTAACTTAATGAGCGAGTGGAAACACTGCTCACATTATGTGTTAGGATTATTTTCTTACATGCAACTGGTATCAGTTATTCAGGTAACAGATATTCATTCGAGGATAGTCATTTCAAATTCATAAGAGTTTATTAGGCATAGACTCTTTTATGAATTGTTTCTAGAACCCTGTGGAAGTCAGGACTCGATACACTCAGAACTGGGATAACCTTGCCTTTTTAGCTTTCGACTTGTGTCCATTGCTATAGACTTATTCCATCTCATCTTTGTATTCTTTTAGCAGAGATGCCTCCTCGCAAATCGAACAGACGCGTTGTTCCGATAACTCCAACTCAACCGCCACTACCCCCACCACAGTTCCACCTAGCTTCTTTTCAGGCAGCGGTAACAGCAGCCACGACAGCCGCCCTAACCCAAATTCGCGCAAGCGGTATCAGTGGATCTGGTAGCGGTGCTCACCTAACCGACCACGAAGATACCCACGAACATCCAGGGGAGTGTTCATATAAAGACTTCATGAAATGCAAACCCAATTCCTTTGATGGAAATGGTGGAATCATCGCTCTGATGCAATGGTTCGAGAGAACAGAGTCAATTTTCGAGATTTGTTCGTGCCCCGAAGGGAGCAAAGTGAAGTTTGCTGCCTACACCTTCTTCGGAAGAGCCCTAACATGGTGGAATGACCATGTTAAGTCACTGACTCTAAGAGTGGCAAACTCTATGTGCTGGGAAGACTTGAAGGAAAGGATGAATAGAGAGTACTGCTCAAGGGGTGAAGTGCAAAAGCTGGAACAAGAGCTATGGGAGCTCAGGATGGTTGGCTCAGACATAGTAGCCTACACTGACAGGTTTAGCGACTTGGCAGCAATATGCCCCGGGATGGTTACCCCGGAGAGCAAGAAGATAGAAAGATACATCTGGGGTCTGACTGCCCCGACCCGAGGTAATGTGTTGTCTTCTAACCCAGCCACATTCGATAGTGCCAAACGCCTGGCCCAGCTACTCATCCACCATGAAGTCTGCCATGACGTAGAAGTCCCAATTCCCGAGCCATCGAGGGAAGAGGACTATGGACAGAAGTCGGGGAACAAGGGGAAGAAGAAGCGAACAACACAGAACACCCCGCGGGAAGAACGAACGAGTACTATGTACACCGCCACAAAGCCTGCTACTCCAGCACCTGCCAGTCGATATGCTGGAACTCTTCCGAAGTGTGGGAAGTGGAACTATCACCACACCGGAGTATGTCGGAAAATGCAGTGTCTGAACTGCCACAGAATAGGACACACGGTCCGTTTCTGCAGGGCACCAGCTCAACCGATCTCCCAAGTCCCCGGAGTTGAAGAAAACCAGGCCTGCTATGGCTGTGGCGAGACTGGACACTACCAGAGGGACTGTCCGATAACGAGGAACTCAGGAGCGGATGGATGAATTCTGATGATCACCGCATGGGAATCGACCTCGGAGTCACCTTCGATCAGCGGTACGTTTTTGACCTAGTAATTGCTTTGAAAAAAAATTAATTTATATTATATAAGATTAAAACTTGGGGATAACACCTAAAAGTAATTATAATAGCTCGCCTATTGAAATAAGTCACAACATTCAAAAGAACTAAAGGATCCGTTTAGAGAAGCTATGATGGCTGAACTGTTGGAATAATGTCTAAGTCCATAACTATATTTGGTATGTACTTGACCCGACCCGGCATGGTCCATTTGGGTTGCACTTCACCGGCACAATTTATATGGATAGTCTTTTGAGAATAGTATATTTATGATTTATATTAATATATTATAAGTTCTAATATATTAATATGGAATCATATTATTTAATTAGTATTGATCAAGAATTAATTTAGAATTAATTAAGTGATCAAAAAGAACCAATTAAATATGGACTCTTATATATATGGAATGGGACAAGTTCATTTAGGTTGGGCTAAGCTTTCATGGATGGTCCATGGAGCTTTTAACCCATGGATCCTATGTAAATGAAAGGTCATGGGTATTAGGGTTTACATGGATGTAACCCTAATCCTCCATAATATATAAAGGGGTCCTTGGCTCACAAAATTGGCACAAGTGTGTGAAAATAAGAGTGGGCCGATTTTAGTGTGCATACATATTCTCTCAAGTTCTTCCAAGGTGTTTTGGTGATTTGTGATTCCATTTAAGGCTTCCACACTATTGGGGCTAAGCTCTTAAAGCTTGAAGACATCAAGCTACATCAAAAGGTATGTCATCTAACTAGAACTTTGTAGTATAGGTGCTTCATAATATGCTAGTCAGGATGAAACCTTGGAATAGTTAATATTTGCATGTATAATAGAGAAAACATAGATCCAAGGTTTATAGGGTTGCATGTACACCATAGGAGTGTTAGAATGCTCAAAACCCAACAGTGGTATCAGAGCCATGGGTTGTTTTCTGTTATATTGATGCAAATGTTTTATTTTCAAGTTGAAGAAAAAGGAAAAAAAAAACACGACGTTTGTCAAATTTTAAGATAATTACTTGTTTTGTGAAAAACGAATTATTTGTAAAATTTGAATCATTTGTTATATGAGTTGAATTAGGTCAAATTTAGTAAAAGATAAAATGATATGATTATTTTATTAGTTTTAAAAGTTTGATCTAAATGTTTTAAGGAGTTACATATTTTGTCATAAAATTTTGGAGCTCAAAAGTTTTTTTTTAAGTTGTGATCTTAAGGGTTTTTGAAACTTCCATAAGTTATGGATATGAAAGTTTTTTTTTTAAAAAAAAATTTGATTCAAAGTTTTTATGGAGTTACAAAATTTGGTGTTAATGTTTTAAAGAATTCCATAACGTGTTCTTAAGTTATGGAACATGGAAAGTTTCATCATAAAACACCATTAATTCCATAAGTTATGGAATCCAAAGGTTTTCAAGAATTACAAAACTTGCCCTCAAGTTTTGGAATTTGAGAAAAGTTTTTTATGAAAAAAAGAATTGAATTCTAAAACTCTTGGGTTCATAACTTAAACAATTAATTAAATGGTTTTAATTTTGAGTTTAATAATTGGAATTATGATGTTTTGTTGAATAGTTCAAATTAACTCTTATGGACTTTATTAATAGTTAATTAAAGCGTTTAATTAAAAGAGTATTATTAATCCATAAATATATGGTTTGAGTTTAATTAAATTAAAAGTCTAGTTTAATTAATAGATTAAACCACCAAGTATTTTAAATGTCGAAAATACACCCTTATACTATTATAATATTAAAAGTTTAATATATTATATGTATAAGAGCAAGTCGTCTTACCATTAGTAGGCCTCATTCACGAAGCCGGTCTATAAGGGGGGTATAAGGTTACTGCCTATAAAATGGCAGTTTAATGGGTGTCCACTCTCACTCACCGCTTCCTTGACCGGTGGAGGGTCGTTAGCCGAACAGGTAGGACAAGGACTATAATTCTCCCTTCATTATAAGTATAATGATAAATACTAAGTAACTAAACACTTATAAATTCCCAATCTTAGTTACTTAGGAAAATATGAATAAGGTGCTAATCCATGAAATTACACTTTGCACTTTGTTTAAGCTGTTAGTGGCGTGTGTGTGGTTAACCGGCACACTAACCTAGACTTAACAAGGTAGGCAAAGGGTAACTTAATGTTTATCATAGTATCGTTGGAGCGTGTGTGGTTAACCGGCACATCGATTGAGGGGTAAATATTAAGGGTACCAAGTATATTTGCATGGTTACTTCACACCTTGTTTTGTGATCCTCGGCATCCCAGTCACAAAACCTGAAGGGAACACTCGAGATTGACACATGCCATTGAAAAGTTCAATGAATCTCAAAAGAATCTAGGAGTTTCAAAACCAATTAAAACCTAATAATACATTTCGTTTATCTTGGTGGAAATTGGTGAATCGTCATTCACCTACCTTCAAATATTTTATAGCTTGGATTACGGCATCCCTCTTCCAAGTTATAAAATAGTTTGTTGGGTCCTAGCCTTAATATATCATATTGGGTGTTATATTAAGGACTTAAATCAACTCTACGTGAATTTCTCCCATTGTTGATGTCTGGTTTAGACAACAATGATCTTCCCAAACCAAGCTTTCCTAATGAATATGACTTCCCGAGTTTGGCTCATGGAAGTCATACTTCTCTTCCTCCACCTCCTCCAATTATTCTCCCTAACCCACAAGTTCAAGGTCACTCAAGCCCTAATGGCAAGCAAGGTCTATGTGTGATCACATCTTAGAGATGAAGTCACATATTGACAAGCCGGGAGAGTTGGGTGTCAAAGTCTTGAGAAAGTTGGATGTTCAATCACTTTCTAAGTCACATAGTGAGTTCCTTTGGGACTACTATGAAACAGACTATGACATGAACCTTAATGATCATATCTATTTGCTTGGTGCTGCTGAATCAGCAATGATTTGGAACGATAGTAAAGTAAATTTGATTAGAAGATCAACTACCCAAAAACTTTATGGATAGTGACAATGGTGACACTGGAAATCCAGAAAAAACATTCTCTTCCCAATGGAAAGGGATTGGCCATAGTCAACCCGGTTGACCAAATGGTAAAGAGAAAGGCTAAGTCTGAGATAGTCCCATTACCAAAGGGTCCATATGTTTATTTTGCCAAAGGAAGGGGCGTTGATTGCAAAGCTGCCAAATTTACCTAAGGATGTTAAAGTCAATAAGTTTGACTCTACATCTGGTAGAGCCCATTATCTAACTCTGTTAAATTCTATTCTGAGATCCTCATTACATGATGTGACTGGGTCACATGTTGATGTTTTAAGAATCAAAGAATAGAGAGAAATCTTAAACGAAGTATACGCTGATTCTGATCGCGAAGGTGGATTTCAATCGCATCAGAATTTTGAGCAGTTGCTTAAGAAGTTATGATATATTGCTAAGGAATAGATAACAACAATTTTCCATGTGGATTGTAAGGATAAGTTTTTCCGCAAAGTTTTAAAATAAAAGAAAATTGTTTAATTTTATTTATTTGAAGTATCCTTACAATGGAATTTGTGGAAAATTGTTGCTTATATGATTCCACTGACAGCAATATTGGAAAATGGATTTGATTCTTTCATTTGTGGTAGTGTCTAAATTTACCAAATCAGGAAAGTTCCTCATCGCCCAAGTTTCAATTGGACCGAAACTTGGAATCATGCAAGTTGAATAGTATGATGAATGAGAACTTTCAAGCATTGGAAAATCAAGACTAATTACTTGTTCACATGGATGTGTGAGTCAAGTGAAGGACTAAAGGGATCGAGTACATATTCTTGTGCACTGGTCATGTCCACCACAAAGCTCGTTAAGACTATTTGATTTACTAAAGTTTAGTAAATATGGTTATACTTACAAGTTTAAGTGTAATTCTGAAACATTGGAAAAGTCTCAATGTATGGCAGAACGAATGGGAAGAATCAAATTAGGCAGAAAGATAAAAGTTTCTCAAATCTGAAAAGATGGGAGAGTACTTTAGTATCATGTTTGTGATCATCTTAATGATTTAGAAATCATATCACAATTAGTCCTCTAAAGGTCATCTTAGTGCATTATTATGACTAAGAAGAGGAGTCATGAATTGTTGAAATGGTTAGATCAGGAAGATGAGTCATACTTCGTTCCAAAACAATTCTTAGAGTCATACTCCAAGATTGTAACTTGAGTGACATATCTTAAAGAAAGGTTTAAAACACTTGTCAAATGTAAGAGTAAAAGTGTCCTGCTCTTGTACATTTGAAATTGGTAAGTTGTGATGTTTTGGATAAAACAAAGACCAACTAAGGCCAATTGTGTGAAGTGTTTGTCTTGATAAAGAATCCGCACTATCTCTTGAATATTTGGCAAGATAGTCTTATATGTCAAGAGGATAGTGGGAGTCTTAAAGATCCTAAAAAGAATTTCAAGAACTAATCAAGAATAAAACCTGAGGTTCTTCACTAGCACACGACTTGAGGTTTTTCAATCTATCGTGTTGACATATTCTGTGCCCATTCCAGTTAAAGTTGGCTTTGCATAGGAGTTCTGAAAGTTCTCAATTGGTTGCATAACAACTTGGAAGCAATGGCAGGCCCTGTACTGCCAGGTGGCAAGAAGTTAAGATTGCATAAGTTCAGTCCATATGAGTTTGGATTTGTCATTATCCTTGTCTTGTGACTATGGTTTTGACGATTCACATGGATAAGAGCACATACACCATAAAATCTAAGGGTCATAAGGTTTCTCTCCGATTCATGAAAATGATGGTGAGGAAACACTTCCATCAAGTAGATTTGAAGCAGATGGCAAAAGGTCTAAACAATTGAGACTATGATTACGGCATCCCTTTTCATAGTTCTGAAATTGTTTAGACACACATGCATGCTATCTAAGGAAAGGTGTATGATTTTGATAAAGTTTTATCAAAGCATCTCGTATCAGAAATTTGAACTTTGGTAAGAAAGTCAATAAAGTATTGATTTCTAGAAGTCCAGCTGATTTCTAAGTACATGTCAAAGCTAGTGGGAGCATAAGTGTTATGCTAATAATCATCATGTTAGTGGGAGCATGATAATTATTGTTAGTGTTGCAAGTTAGCAATGTTAATTATAGAAAACAAAAGTTTCAATTCGTGAGGCTGCAGGGATTGAAAAAGTTGTTTTGCTATAATTAAGGGAGAGGATATACTTCATTTCAGTTCTAAAGGCTTAGATTGAGACCTTAATCATCTTTAGTCAAGAATATATATATGAATTTCATGTTGGATTGGTTCAACTTAAGGAAATTCTATATATTGCGTTCTCAAAATTCGATTATGATTACGGCATCCCTCTTCATAGTGAAATTTTGAAAACATGGCAAATAAAAATATTGTAGCAAAAGACTGGTCTAGAATCATGTCTTTATGTGAGACATCATGAATCGTGTACCATTTGCTTTGGGTACAGGATCGATTGCTTGTGCTATAATATTTGTCATTTCTAAATTTTTCCAAATGCCCAGAGGCATTAAGAAGGGAAAAGGTCTAGAATTGGATATGACTAAAATGATTAAGCAATTGTTGAGGACAATCTGAGGTTTACCAAAGATTGGTTGCTCAGGGACAGTTGGAAGTATAGTGCTAATTTTGGAAGGACCATATTGACATATTCTGAAAAGAGGCATCTCTTATTCAGAAGTGATAGTCAAAATGAGAATATGGAGTTGTCTCCATAGGTGGAAGTTATCTGTGTAAGATTAGAAAACTTAATGCAAGAAACATGTCCAAAACAATGTACTTTGAATATGAGACTTAGTTTCCATGGAGTTGATCTCCATTGGAATACCTTATAATGACTGTTGACAAGTCTTTGTGACTTTGTACATATTCATTACAGGAGGGTCAGTTCATATAAGTTTAAAATCTAAACAGATTTCGATAAATGATAGGAATTTGAAATTCTCACATTTTTCGATAAGGATTTGGGAGTGTGAAATTAGAATCATTGAAATTATGTTCAATTGGTTTATTTCACAAAGTAAGGATCATAGACATAGAGTGCATACTTGGTGTATGCCAAAGCTATTGTTTAAGAAAAACATAGTGTACATGCTTGGAGCATGGGACAACTAGTGTTTTTAATTCAAGTATAAAGTTGATAAAACCGAAACAATGAATAATGAGTAATCAGTATGGTGATAAATAAAAGTGTTTATTTATATTCATAGGGTTTGATACCATATTTGATTCATTTATTCTTGTGTTTCACTTTGCATGTTTTGACTTCCAGAATAACTAAGTCGCTCTTCCTGAATGATTAAGTTATTCAAACCATCCACAGTCGGTCATATGTTGGAAGTAGATATGAATCAAGACTGTCATGGGTTGGTTTGTAGAGGTCCAGGTTGGTGGACAAAGTGGTGCTACAACACTCATGAGTGCTCATAAGTTCTGAGTATTGGATTCAACCCGCGCTCATTTGAATCACTTCATGGATTTTATCACGAGTGATCATGAGACGATAATATCTTATATTCTTAAAACCTAGAGATATGAGTTGTTACTATGAGTTGGTTATACATTGATTGCACGAAAATGCATTGGTAACTCGATGTTATAAAATGTGCCTTTGTGTATGATTCAACAAGTAATAGAACAAGTCATATGAGTCGAAGTTTATCCATTCCTTTTACCTTTGGGATAAAAGCGATATCTGTGGGCCCCTCTATGATTTAGCGATGACACATGTGAGTGCTTGGCCAAGCCATGACTGATTTGATTTGTTCAATCAGTCAGTCATCATAAATCGAAAATCGGGAAACAACAAATGGACAGAGAGAATGATTATAATCCATGTCTCGGTCCATATGATATCTAGAATGGAGGAATATATGATCCCTTATCTAATGGACAAGTCATTGACAAGGTCAGAGTTCGACAACGGCTTTAAGAGCTACGATTGCCAGTTAGGTTTTGAAGTCATACTCAATAATAGTTTTAGACTTATCCAAGTGGGAGACTGTTGGATTAATGTCTAAGTCCATAACTATATTTGGTATGTACTTGACCCGACCCGGCATGGTCCATTTGGGTTGCACTTCACCGGCACAATTTATATGGATAGTCTTTTGAGAATAGTATATTTATGATTTATATTAATATATTATAAGTTCTAATATATTAATATGGAATCATATTATTTAATTAGTATTGATCAAGAATTAATTTAGAATTAATTAAGTGATCAAAAAGAACTAATTAAATATGGACTCTTATATATATGGAATGGGCCAAGTTCATTTAGGTTGGGCTAAGCTTTCATGGATGGTCCATGGAGCTTTTAACCCATGGATCCTATGTAAATGAAAGGTCGTGGGTATTAGGGTTTACATGGATGTAACGCTAATCCTCCATAATATATAAAGGGCTCCTTGGCTCACAAAATTGGCATAAGTGTGTGAAAATAAGAGTGGGCCGATTTTAGTGTGCATACATATTCTCTCAAGTTCTTCCAAGGTGTTTTGGTGATTTGTGATTCCATTTGAGGCTTCCACACTATTGGGGCTAAGCTCTTAAAGCTTGAAGACATCAAGCTACATCAAAAGGTATGTCATCTAACTAGAACTTTGTAGTATAGGTGCTTCATAATATGCTAGTTAGGATGAAACCTTGGAATAGTTAATATTTGCATGTATAATAGAGAAAACATAGATCCAAGGTTTATAGGGTTGCATGTACACCATAGGAGTGTTAGAATGCTCAAAACCCAACATGAACATATACAACAGGGTTGTGCATAACTAAGATGTTGCAGACTTAGAGTGAGAAATTCCGCCTTAACTCCGGTTCCTTGTTTGGTTGTGGATTTGAGACAGAGTTACTCAGTCGACCGTCATAGTCATCTTAATTATTCATAACTTGTATATGACAGACGATCGTAGTGTGTCACACCCCAAAACCAAGAACGGCGGAAACGTTCTGGAGTGGAGGACGTCATGTACAGTATCACAACAATGCATAATAGTAAAGACAAGCAACAACATCCATTGCATTAATATAATAATTTAGATACAAGCGTGTTCTGAACAGTATGTAAGACACCAAAATGTATAATCAAAATAAAAGATGAGTCTTGTATGTGCTCCATCTTCTCAAAAGCTTCATCTGTACTTGTCTACTGATGACCTGAGAACACAAGTTATTTTGAAAGAGTTTATCAGCATAAAGCTGGTGAATTCATAAGTATTTAGTGTCATTGCTTGTATAAAATTGTTTGTAATAATGAAATGTAGTAATAGATTTAAAATGTTTGTAAATAGTATACTCCCTAGAAAATCCAATATTTTCTAGTAAAAATGTAGTCTTCAACCAAGACCCGATTGTTTGTATGTTTGTTCTTTCGTAAATGTAATGGTTTTCCCTAGTGAAACTATCTGTATGAAAATATAGTTTACTTAAACGAGTATGTTACAAAATCACAAAATAATGAAGTACAGACTCCTGGTAGTACTAAATGTACAGTACACCTCGGAGAGTCTAAAATGGTAATGTGTAGACTCCAGGTGGTATTAAATGAACAATACGCCTCGAAAAGTCTAAAATAGTAATGTGTAGACTCCAGGTGGTATTAAATGAACAATACGCCTCGAAAAGTCTATTTTTGCCTTTAATTCTTAATTGGTTAATTAAAGGTTTGAATGTGAACTCGTATGTAACCATGCTGATCGACGGCTGATTAACTGATGACCCTCCAAGTCATATATAGTGGGGTAGCATTCTGTCACCCTTGGGCTTTCGGCGGGGACTGTACCTAGCAGTCAGGATGTGGGAGTGTCTGTCCCGTATAGATCTATGCACACAATGCCCGCTCTCCCTCCAGGAGACTCTGGTTACAAAGTGATAGCACAATAAAGTGTCGTATCGAGAAGTAGTATGTCACATTCTATTTACAGTATTCAAATGTTTATGTAGTATATCATAGTGTAGTAATGTTTTCTCTGTACTAGTGTATAGTGTATTCTCTTGTATATTGTATAGCATGTTTTCTTGTATAATGTATAGAGTGTTCTCTTGTAGAGTATAAAATGAGTACTGACTCATAACTGTACTGACTCTGGTAGGTGTCATTGTAATAGCAGTAGTGAGTAGTAAAACCTTAACTATACCTATTATAGTTAAATAGTAATGAAGTAGGTATGCCTTTGTTACACAAAGGTACTGAACTGAAGTGAAAGCTTTTATATCCAACACACACACACACACACACACACACACACACATATATATATATATATATATATATATATATATATATATATATATATATATATATATATATATATATATATATATATATATATATATATATATATATATATATGATTTATAACTAAGAATTCAACGACAGTCGGACAAATAACAGGATACCCTAAGTCCACAACCAAACGAGGAACATGAATTAAGGTGAGCTATCAATCTTAAGTCCTTCAAGTCTTACTTGTATAAATATATTAGTGGAGATATGAGTTTGAAAACAATGAAAGTTTAAATGAGTTTTGGAAACAGTTTTAGTATTTAAAAGTTTAATAAAAGGGTTTTGAACGCTTGAAAACCATAAATTTGATAGTAACTTGAAAGTAGTAGTAAATCTTCCTGTTTGTTCTAGTCATTAATCACATATGATTAAAGCAATAACTAGAATGTTTCAACTTGTATTCCCCCCCCCCCCATAAAAGCATTTAAAATCATTTCAAAGGTTGATTAAGGGGTATGAACTCACCTGCAGTGAGTGGTTTGGATGGAAGGCCCGGATAGGATGCTAAGTGTCAAGTGAGGACTTGAACACACACACGGATCCTATTTAACATGTAATGATACATATATGTATCTAATTAGTCATTTTAATAACTAATTTATCAAGTAAGGACGCCCTAATTCATGGATAACACTTTGATTTAGGTGTTAGGAGTCCATAAGGGTTGCATCTAAGGAGAGTATGGCCTCACATTGGAGTTTACTTCTCATTTGGTAACCCTACATGTGTTTACAGTTTTTGGTCATTTCCCCCATGAGTTTACGGCCGTAAACTCATGGTAATTTGTACCATTGTGTGTTTTAAGGTCTTATACCCCTCAAGGAAGTGTTGTAGGTTTGTATCAAAGGCTTAGGAAGGGACTAGGGCTCAAAATGGCCCTTCATTGGAGTTTACGGTTCTTGGACCACTCCTTGGAGTTTACGGTCGTAAACCCTTGAGTTTACGGTCGTAAACCCATGAGTTTACGGCCGTAAACTCATGGTCACTCCTACCATTTCGTGATTTGGGGTTTTTAGCTCATGCATGCAAGGTTCTAGTCCAATATCCAAGCCCTAGAAGGTGTTGGGGGCACTTAAACACCACTTGATGGTGTTTACGGTTCAAGGAGATCCCTTGACCGTAAACCCATGTGTTCTTGGGGATTTTTGATGTTTTCCAATGGTTTAGCAAGTATACTAAGCAAACAACTAGATAGGAAGAGGTACTTACTTATAGGAAGCTTGTAAGAGTGTTTAAGGACCAAAAACACTAGTGTGTGTTCTTGGTGTTTTGAAGAACACTTTAAGATCTAAGTAAAAATGAAGAATTTATGGATGAAATGATGTATAACAACTAGATGAAAGGTTATAACAAAAAATCAAGTGAAGAAAAACTTACATTTTTGGAAGATTGGAAGGAGAGTGTTATGATACTTGAGAGAGAAGTTGGGAGTTCTTGAGTTTGAAAGTTGGAGAATGAAGGAATGAAGAGTAAACTCATGCTATATGCATGAGTTCATGGTCAAAGGGGAGTTTACGGCCCAAATTCCTCATGTTTGGCCGTAAACACCTAGTTAAGGTGTTGTTTGTTTAATTGTTACACAACACTCCTAAAAGACACTTCCTTTTATTTGTTCGTTTTGACGAATTTGAATTAAAAACACCCAAACGGACTGTAAACCGGCTAAAAATATACTGAAATGAATTTGACTAATCTTTGTAGTGCTTGACTGTAGAGTTTACACAAATGAAAATTTCAGGTTGTCACATAGTGGTACCGAGGAGGATCATGATATAGAGTATCATCACCAGTTATAAAAAAACACTTTCATTTGTAGGTATGCGCACATCGCGGCACGATACGTAGAAGTGTTAACATCTAAGGGAAAAACAGAAAGCACTAGAACACACACTAAGAGTACACTATCGAACACACTAAGAGTACACTATCGAACGCACTAAGAGTACATTTTGGAGCACGCTAGGGATACTTCATCGTATAACAAACATTCCTTTCCAATCGGCAAGACTATGTTCGGTAAAGAGTCCGCTGCTATCTTTCGTCGTGAGTTGGCATGGTCCTCACCATACTAAGTTTATATGTTTCTAATTGCCTCGATCATCAAGCCCTCGAAACTCCCGTCATTCGTATCAACAGTCCGACCTAAACCTCAGTTTTGTCTTTCGTATCTTAAACCTTAAAGTATTCGTGCGAAGAGTACTTTGTCTTCCGAAACCTTGCCGCCGTATGTTCCACAGACCTTTTCGAAATACCACTCGTCCAGCAGACCAAGTTCAAGCATAGAGGCTAAGGACGAATACAACCCACCTATCACTATTCAGTGTATACGCGAGGGTGGTATATAATTATGATTACGCAGATCTAGTATGTGTGTTTCCGCCCAATCTCCTGTTCCTTGTCTGGTTGTGGACCTGGGGCAGAGTCACACATCCGACCGTCTAACTAATTTTAATTATATACGACTCGTATACATAAGATAACAATAGATGGACTGAGTATGAATCCTTTCATGAACAGTAGGGCAAAGTTGCCAGGTCTACGAGTGAGTATTCTGCCAAACAGAGAAGCGCAACCCTAGTAGTACGGCTAAGAAAGATAATTTCGGGACGAAATTCCATCTAACGGGGGGATGATGTGACAACCCGAAAATTTTTAAAATTTTGCCTCGCAAAGCTCAGTCAGTCAACCCAACTGAGTGTCAGACTAATTGGAAATGAGTCCTAGTCTGGTTAAAGGTTATTCTAAGGAGTTTTAAACCAAGTACACTTAAGGAAAGAGTGTTAGAATGTACATGCTAGAGACACTGTGCAACACTAAAGCCCTAAACTCCAACATGTGGAGTTTACGGCCGTAAACATGGAGTTTACGACCGTAAACATGGAGTTTACGGTCGTAAACCCAATCCTGGCCGTAAACCCAAGAGTATATAGGTGGTCCTTGATCATTTTCATCCATTTCTCACATTCCAACCTCAAGAACACTCCTATTCTCTCTCAACTATCATCCCGATCTTCACTCGAGATCTTCAAAAATGTAAGTATTCTTTCCTAGATTTGTTGTTATAACACTTCATCTAGTAGTTATACATGATTTCATCCATGAAATCTTGTCTTTTTCATAGATCTTCAAGTGTTCTTCAAAACACCAAGAACACCAAGAACACACACTAGTGTTTTTGGGCCTTAAACACTCTTACAAGCTTCCTATAAGTAAGTACACTCCTCCTAACTAGTTACTTACTTAGAATACTTGTTAAACAATTGACAAACATCAAAAACCCCTAAGAACACATGGGTTTATGGTCAAGGCATCTCCTTGAACCGTAAACACCATCAAGTGGTGTATAAGTGCCACCAACACCTTCTAGGACTTGGATATGGGACTAGAACCTTGCATGCATAAGCTAAAAACCCCAAACCACGAAATGGTAGGAGTTACCATGAGTTAACGGCCGTAAACTCATGGGTTTACGACCGTAAACTCCAAGGGAGTGGTCCATGAACCGTAAACTCCCTTGGTCGTAAACTCAGAACCGTAAACACCAAACCATGACCTTAAACACTCTTTAGTTGAATCACATGTGATTCCAACACTTGGTCAAGGTGTTTCCTACCCCCGTGAGGTGTTTCCTTGCATTTGGTTGCTTCTAAACACTATATTTATGTCAATATATGCCATTATATGTCTTTTAGGACTCGTTAAGTCTCGGGACTTCATTCGTGGAACTTCTCATCCTTACACGCGTATTCGTTGAATCACCCACATCAGGTGAGTTCATACCCCGAAATGAATCTTTTAACTATTTTAAATGTTTTAAGGGGGGGGGGGGAGGATACAAGTTGAACACAATGATAATTGTGTAATTGGTTGTTTTAAATATTTCAAGAGGATTAATTATGTCATTTATAAGTCGTCAAGACATTTCAAAAACTCTTTTAAAGTTATGTTACTTTATAGTTTCACAAAACTCCGTTTTTAAAAAGTACTAGCATAACTTGGTAGATAAAAGAGTCTTTTCAATATCAGTTCAAGGAAAACAATAGTAAACTATAATATGTATAGTTTAGAAATCCAGTTCATGCTAGATACAATACACGATAATATAAAGAGAACCCACTATAAAGAGAAACAGGGAGGAATACACCATACTAAGTACCGGGAAAATCACGTTATATATCTTGCCGGGTCTGCATTGACACTGGTACGATTTCACGTACTAGGACTAGCAGGCACGAGGTGATAAACCTAATAATATATCTTGCCGGGTTTGCATTGACACTGGTACGATTTCACGTACTAGGACTAGCAGGCACGAGGTGATGAACCTAATAATATATCTTGCCGGGTTTGCATTGACACTGGTACGATTTCACGTACCAGGACTAGCAGGCACGAGGTGATAAACCTTTAAGTAACCGACTTAGGACTAAAGCTACTTTAGACTCCCCGAGGTGTATTGTTCATTTAATACTACCTGGAGTCAGTATTTTATTACTTTATAACCAGCAGTGCCATTGCTGAGGTGAAACATTATTTTCCCTATTACAATTATTTGTGATCTTCTCACATATTCATTAATGTATAAACTATATTTAGTCAAAGATAGTCCCATTTGGGAAAATACCTACTAATACAAGGAAAGAACACCAATAACATTTGATGCCTTGGTAGAAGGCTACGTTTAGGAGAAAGGACCATAATGCTAACTGTATGATTCCCTAATGTATACATCAAAGGATACATATATATCAAAAGAATCCGACAGGTAATAGGATGTGTGCTTTCCGCTTCACTTCCTGTTCCTTGTTTGGTTGTGGGCTTGGAACAGATTCACCCAGTCTATTATCTATCCGATTCTAGATATATATGTCCAGTATACATTGAGTCATCATGAGGGTACCAGGTATGGTCAAGTCATAGGACACAGAGTCAATGCACAGTTTTCTAGTTCGGAATATACTATCCAAATTAGAACGTTTGGTATATAAAACTAGAAACTCACCAGTTGAGGGTTTAATCCATTTTATCAAACCAGTCTAAACTTAAAGGACCTTAAGTGATTAACTCTATAGTACTTTAGTTTATACATCATGGAGATATATATTATTAATACCCAATAGGTAGTTGGATGTGTGCTTTCCGCCTTACTTCCTGTTCCTTGTTTGGTTGTGGGCTTAGGGCGGATTCACCCAATTAACTCTCTATTCGATATTAGATCATATATAGCCAGTATAAACTAAGTTATTATAGGAGTAATCACTGTGGTCTCCATTTTATTATAAGAAATAAGAGTTTTCCTTAAAGAATCTTTTCATTAAATATAAAGGAACCATTACAATTAACTCCATGAGTAACAAGTGAATACACCGGGATTATATACTACCATGATCAAACAAACAATTGGATGTGTGCTTTCCGCCTTAGAGCAGATGCGCTCAATCGATTGTTTGTTTACTCTGAGTTGTATATCACTTGTATCCATTTAGTACTTATAGAAAGGATTGTAGAATCATTTTTACGTATCTTTCACCAAAGTAGAAAATATAGGATTTTCTAAGAGGAACTGGCGAACTTTTCTAAATAGAATTTACGATTTACTAATATCACTAAAATCTTATGAACTCACCAGCTTAATTGCTGATCAACTCTTTCAATTAACTTGTATTCTTAGGAGACTATTAGACAGGTACTCGCACTGGGATCCCGAAGATGGAGCAGTATAACTTCAAGTCTTGTTTGTTAATTGCTATTGTATTCTAGGTTTTGTGAACACACACTTTGTAAACACTTTCTTTCTAATGAAATGGTTGTTTATTACTTTGATTACTATGATGTATGTCTTGTGATACTAAACATGACGTCCTCCACCCCAGAACGTTTCCGCCGTTCCGGTTTTGGGGTGTGACAGTTTATACCCCTATATTTTCACTATTTTTATAATGTTTTATGGGGGGGGCATACAAGTAAAATACAAGGAAATCTTGTATAAATAACAAATTTTATTCAAATAGTTTACGATTGTTATTTTTACTAAAATAAACATACTATTCTACCAGTTCAGGATTTCAAATAAAAACAAACATATAAACTATAATAGGTATAGTTTATGAGTCACACATACTTATCAACACAGTTGATGGAACTTACATATATCTTTTCATATTCAGAATAACTTACGATTACGAAAAACAATTATATAAATTATATTAAATATAACTTATGAGATACTTACAAAATATCTATTACAAAGATATTTTTCATTATTCTACATGTAACTATCACTATAGCATTTGTGAGACACGCTTCAAGTACTTATTTAAGTATAAAACAAAAGTCCTGAAAATTATAACCAGAGTCTCCTTGATGAAGAGCGTGACACTTGTGTATAGATCTATACGGGACTGACAATCCTGCACCAAAGATGCTTGCAACAGCTAGGTCGGCAGACCTATGGTGACAATTGTTGGATTAATGTCTAAGTCCATAACTATATTTGGTATGTACTTGACCCGACCCGGCATGGTTCATTTGGGTTGCACTTCACCGGCACAATTTATATGGATAGTCTTTTGAGAATAGTATATTTATGATTTATATTAATATATTATATGTTCTAATATATTAATATGGAATCATATTATTTAATTAGTATTGATCAAGAATTAATTTAGAATTAATTAAGTGATCAAAAAGAACTAATTAAATATGGACTCTTATATATATGGAATGGACCAAGTTCATTTAGGTTGGGCTAATCTTTCATGGATGGTCCATGGAGCTTTTAACCCATGGATCCTATGTAAATGAAAGGTCATGGGTATTAGGGTTTACATGGATGTAACCCTAATCCTCCATAATATATAAAGGGGTCCTTGGCTTACAAAATTGGCACAAGTGTGTGAAAATAAGAGTGGGCCGATTTTAGTGTGCATACATATTCTCTCAAGTTCTTCCAAGGTGTTTTGGTGATTTGTGATTCCATTTGAGGCTTCCACACTATTGGGGCTAAGCTCTTAAAGCTTGAAGACATCAAGCTACATCAAAAGGTATGTCATCTAACTAGAACTTTGTAGTATAGGTGCTTCATAATATGCTAGTTAGGATGAAACCTTGGAATAGTTAATATTTGCATGTATAATAGAGAAAACATAGATCCAAGGTTTATAGGGTTGCATGTACACCATAGGAGTGTTAGAATGCTCAAAACCCAACAGTGGTATCAGAGCCATGGGTTGTTTTCTGTTATATTGATGTAAATGTTTTATTTTCAAAGTTGAAAAAAAAGAAAAAAAAACCATGACGTTTGTCAAATTTTAAGATAATTACTTGTTTTTGTGAAAAACTAATTATTTGTAAAATTTGAATAATTTGCTATATGAGTTGAATTAGGTCAAATTTAGTAAAAGATAAAATGATATGATTATTTTATTAGTTTTAAAAGTTTGATCGAAAGAGTTTTTTGAAACCTCCATAAGTTATGGATATGAAAAGGTTTTTAAAAAAAATTGATTCAAAGTTTTTTATTGAGTTACAAAACTTGGTCTTAATGTTTTAAAGAATTCCATAACTTGTTTTTAAGTTATGGAACATGAAAAGTTTTATCATAAAACAAGTATTTAACTTCATAAGTTATGGAATCCAAAAGTTTTCAAGAGTTACAAAACTTGCCCTCAAGTTTTGGAATTTGGAAAAAGTTTTTTTATGATAAAAAAAAAGAATTGAATTCTAAAACTCTTGGGTTCATAACTTAAACAATTAATTAAATGGTTTTAATTTTGAATTTAATAATTGGAATTATGATGTTTTATTGAATAATTCAATTAACTCTTATGGACTTTATTAATAGATAATTAAAGTGTTTAATTAAAAGAGAATTAATAATTCCATAATGACATGGTTTAAATTTAATTAAATTAAGAGTATAGTTTAATTAATAGATTAAACCACCAAGTATTTTAAATGTCTAAAATACACCCTTATACTATTATAAGATTAAAAGTTTAATATATTATATGTATAAGAGCAAGTCGTCTTACCATTAGTAGGCCTCATTCACGAAGCCGGTCTATAAGGGGGTATAAGGTTACTGCCTATAAAATGGCAGTTTAATGGGTGTCCACTCCCACTCACCGCTTCCTTGACCGGTGGAGGGTCGTTAGCCGAACAAGTAGGACAAGGACTATAATTCTCCCTTATAATGATAAGTATAATGATAAATACTAAGTAACTAAACACTTATAAATTCCCAATCTTAGTTACTTAGGAAAATGTGAATAAGGTGCTAATCCATGAAATTACACTTTGCACTTTGTTTAAGCTGTTAGTGGAGCGTGTGTGGTTAACCGGCACACTAACCTAGACTTAACAAGGTAGGTAAAGGGTAACTTAATGTTTATCATAGTATCGTTGGAGCGTGTGTGGTTAACCGGCACATCGATTGAGGGGTAAATATTAAGGGTACCAAGTATATTTGCATGGTTACTTCACACCTTGTTTTGTGATCCTCGGCATCCCAGTCACAAAACCTGAAGGGTACACTCGAGATTGAAACATGCCATTGAAAAGTTCAATGAATCTCAAAAGAATCTAGGAGTTTCAAAACCAATTAAAACCTAATAATACATTTCATTTATCTTGGTGGAAATTGGTGAATCGTCATTCACCTACCTTCAAATATTTTATAGCTTGGATTACGGCATCCCTCTTCCAAGTTATAAAATAGTTTGTTGGGTCCTAGCCTTAATATATCATATTGGGTGTTATATTAAGGACTTAAATCAACTTTACGTGAATTTCTCCCATTGTTGATGTCTGGTTTAGACAACAATGATCTTCCCAAACCAAGCTTTCCTAATGAATATGACTTCCCGAGTTTGGCTCATGGAAGTCATACTTCTCTTCCTCCACCTCCTCCAATTATTCTCCCTAACCCACAAGTTCAAGGTCACTCAAGCCCTAATGGCAAGCAAGGTCTATGTGTGATCACATCTTAGAGATGAAGTCACATATTGACAAGCCGGGAGAGTTGGGTGTCAAAGTCTTGAGAAAGTTGGATGTTCAATCACTTTCTAAGTCACATAGTGAGTTCCTTTGGGACTACTATGAAACAGACTATGACATGAACCTTAATGATCATATCTATTTGCTTGGTGCTGCTGAATCAGCAATGATTTGGAACGATAGTAAAGCAAATTTGATTAGAAGATCAACTTCCCAAAAACTTTATGGACAGTGACAATGGTGACACTGGAAATCCAGAAAAAACATTCTCTTCCCAATGGAAAGGGATTGACCATAGTCAACCCGGTTGACCAAATGGTAAAGAGAAAGGCTAAGTCTGAGATAGTCCCATTACCAAAGGGTCCATATGTTTATTTTGCCAAAGGAAGGGGCGTTGATTGCAAAGCTGCCAAATTTACCTAAGGATGTTAAAGTCAATAAGTTTGACTCTACATCAGGTAGAGCCCATTATCTAACTCTGTTAAGTTCTATTCTGAGATCCTCATTACATGATGTGACTGGGTCACATGTTGATGTTTTAAGAATCAAAGAATAGAGAGAAATCGTAAAGGAAGTATATGCTGATTCTTATCGTGAAGGTGGATTTCGATCGCATCAGAATTTTGAGTAGTTGCTTAAGAAGTTATGATATATTGCTAAGGAATAGATAACAACAATTTTCCATGTGGATTGTAAGGATAAGTTTTTCCGCAAAGTTTTAAAATAAAAGAAAATTGTTTAATTTTATTTATTTGAAGTATCCTTACAATGGCATTTGTGGAAAACTGTTGCTTATATGATTCCACTGACAGCAATATTGGAAAATGGATTTGATTCTTTCATTTGTGGTAGTGTCTAAATTTACCAAATCGGGAAAGTTCCTCATCACCCAAGTTTCAATTGGACCGAAACTTGGAATCATGCAAGTTGAATAGTATGATGAATGAGAACTTTCAAGCATTGGAAAATCAAGACTAATTACTTGTTCACATGGACGTGTGAGTCAAGTGAAGGACTAAAGGGATCGAGTACACAGTCTTGTGCACTGGTCATGTCCACCACAAAGCTTGTTAAGACTATTTGATTTACTAAAGTTTAGTAAATATGGTTATACTTACAAGTTTAAGTATAATTCTGAAACATTGGAAAAGTCTCAATGTATGGCAGAACGAATGGGAAGAATCAAATTAGGCAGAAAGATAAAAGTTTCTCAAATCTGAAAAGATGGGAGAGTACTTTAGTATCATGTTTGTGATCATCTTAATGATTTAGAAATCATATCACAATTAGTCCTTTAAAGGTCATCTTAGTGCATTATTATGACTAAGAAGAGGAGTCATGAATTGTTGAAATGGTTAGATCAGGAAGATGAGTCATACTTCGTTCCAAAACAATTCTTAGAGTCATACTCCAAGATTGTAACTTGAGTGACATATCTTAAAGAAAGGTTTAAAACACTTGTCAAATGTAAGAGTAAAAGTGTCCTGCACTTGTACATTTGAAATTGGTAAGTTGTGATGTTTTGGATAAAACAAAGACCAACTAAGGCCAATTGTGTGAAGTGTTTGTCTTGATAAAGAATCCGCACTATCTCTTGAATATTTGGCAAGATAGTCTTATATGTCAAGAGGATAGTGGGAGTCTTAAAGATCCTAAAAAGAATTTCAAGAACTAATCAAGAATAAAACCTGAGGTTCTTCACTAGCACACGACTTGAGGTTTTTCAACCTATCGTGTTGACATATTCTGTGCCCATTCCAGTTAAAGTTGGCTTTGCATAGGAGTTCTGAAAGTTCTCAATTGGTTGCATAACAACTTGGAAGCAATGGCAGGCCCTGTACTGCCAGGTGGCAAGAAGTTAAGATTGCATAAGTTCAGTCCATATGAGTTTGGATTTGTCATTATCCTTGTCTTGTGACTATGGTTTTGACGATTCACATGGATAAGAGCACATACACCATAAAATCTAAGGGTCATAAGGTTTCTCTCCGATTTATGAAAATGATGGTGAGGAAACACTTCCACCAAGTAGATTTGAAGCAGATGGCAAAAGGTCTAAACAATTGAGACTATGATTACGGCATCCCTTTCCATAGTTCTAAAATTTTTTAGACACACATGCATGCTATCTAAGGAAAGGTGTATGATTTTGATAAAGTTTTATCAAAGCATCTCGTATCAGAAATTTGAACTTTGGTAAGAAAGTCAATAAAGTATTGATTTCTAGAAGTCCAGCTGATTTCTGAGTACATGTCAAAGCTAGTGGGAGCATAAGTGTTATGCTAATAATCATCATGTTAGTGGGAGCATGATAATTAGTGTTAGTGTTGCAAGTTAGCAATGTTAATTATAGAAAACAAAAGTTTCAATTCGTGAGGCTGGAGGGATTGAAAAAGTTGTTTTGCTATAATTAAGGGAGAGGATATACTTCATTTCAGTTCTAAAGGCTTAGATTGAGACCTTAATCATCTTTAGTCAAGAATATATATATGAATTTCATGTTGGATTGGTTCAACTTAACGAAATTCTATATATTGCGTTCTCAAAATTCGATTATGATTACGGCATCCCTCTTCATAGTCAAATTTTTGAAAACATGGCAAATAAAAATGTTGTAGCAAAAGACTGGTCTAGAATCATGTCTTTATGTGAGACATCATGAATCGTGTACCATTTGCTTTGGGTACAGGATCGATTGCTTGTGCTATAATATTTGTCATTTCTAAATTTTTCCAAATGCCCAGAGGCATTAAGAAGGGAAAAGGTCTAGAATTGGATATGACTAAAATGATTAAGCAATTGTTGAGGACAATCTGAGGTTTACCAAAGATTGGTTGCTCAGGGACAGTTGGAAGTATAGTGCTAATTTTGGAAGGACCATATTGACATATTCTGAAAAGAGGCATCTCTTATTCAGAAGTGATAGTCAAAATGAGAATATGGAGTTGTCTCCATAGGTGGAAGTTATCTGTGTAAGATTAGAAAACTTAATGCAAGAAACATGTCCAAAACAATGTACTTTGAATATGAGACTTAGTTTCCATGGAGTTGATCTCCATTGGAATACCTTATAATGACTGTTGACAAGTCTTTATGACTTTGTACATATTCATTACAGGAGGGTCAGTGCATATAAGTTTAAAATCTAAACAGATTTCGATAAATGATAGGAATTTGAAATTCTCACATTTTTCGATAAGGATTTGGGAGTGTGAAATTAGAATCATTGAAATTATGTTCAATTGGTTTATTTCACAAAGTAAGGATCATAGACATAGAGTGCATACTTGGTGTATGCCAAAGCTATTGTTTAAGAAAAACATAGTGTACATGCTTGGAGCATGGGACAACTAGTGTTTTTAATTCAAGTATAAAGTTGATAAAACCGAAACAATGAATAATGAGTAATCAGTATGGTGATAAATAAAAGTTTTTATTTATATTCATAGGGTTTGATACCATATTTGATTCATTTATTCTTGTGTTTAACTTTGCATGTTTTGACTTCCAGAATAACTAAGTCGCTCTTCCTGAATGATTAAGTTATTCAAACCATCCACAGTCGGTCATATGTTGGAAGTAGATATGAATCAAGACTGTCATGGGTTGGTTTGTAGAGGTCCAGGTTGGTGGACAAAGTGGTGCTACAACACTCATGAGTGCTCATAAGTTCTGAGTATTGGATTCACCCCGCGCTCATTTGAATCACTTCATGGATTTTATCACGAGTGATCATGAGACGATAATATCTTATATTCTTAAAACCTAGAGATATGAGTTGTTATGATTCAACAAGTAGTAGAACAAGTCATATGAGTCGAAGTTTTTCCATTCCTTTTACCTTTGGGATAAAAGCGATATCTGTGGGCCCCTCTATGATTTAGCGATGACACATGTGAGTGCTTGGCCAAGCCAGGACTGATTTGATTTGTTCAATCAGTCAGTCATCATAAATCGAAAACCGGGAAACAACAAAAGGACAGAGAATGATTATAATCCATGTCTCGGTCCATATGATATCTAGAATGGAGGAATATATGATCCCTTATCTAATGGACAAGTCATTGACAAGGTCAGAGTTCGACAGCGGCTTTAAGAGCTACGATTGCCAGTTAGGTTTTGAAGTCATACTCAATAATAGTTTTAGACTTATCCAAGTGGGAGACTGTTGGATTAATGTCTAAGTCCATAACTATATTTGGTATGTACTTGACCCGACCCGGCATGGTCCATTTGGGTTGCACTTCACCGGCACAATTTATATGGATAGTCTTTTGAGAATAGTATATTTATGATTTATATTAATATATTATAAGTTCTAATATATTAATATGGAATCATATTATTTAATTAGTATTGATCAAGAATTAATTTAGAATTAATTAAGTGATCAAAAAGAACTAATTAAATATGGACTCTTATATATATGGAATGGGCCAAGTTCATTTAGGTTGGGCTAAGCTTTCATGGATGGTCCATAGAGCTTTTAACCCATGGATCCTATGTAAATGAAAGGTCATGGGTATTAGGGTTTACATGGATGTAACCCCAATCCTCCATAATATATAAAGGGGTCCTTGGCTCACAAAATTGGCACAAGTGTGTGAAAATAAGAGTGGGCCGATTTTAGTGTGCATACATATTCTCTCAAGTTCTTCCAAGGTGTTTTGGTGATTTGTGATTTCATTTGAGGCTTCCACACTATTAGAGCTAAGCTCTTAAAGCTTGAAGACATCAAGCTACATCAAAAGGTATGTCATCTAACTAGAACTTTGTAGTGTAGGTGCTTCATAATATGCTAGTTAGGATGAAACCTTGGAATAGTTAATATTTGCATGTATAATAGAGAAAACATAGATCCAAGGTTTATAGGGTTGCATGTACACCATAGGAGTGTTAGAATGCTCAAAACCCAACAACAATTGTCATACCATCTTACGACGCCTGAAGAACATCGTGTTTCAGGCGAGGCTTAGGTCATCAAGCATGGTTATGATAACTCACAATTTGGTATTGAATAATGTGTTTAGTGTAAGAATAAGCAAACAACGTCACATAGTTTTATGTAAATAAAACTATAAATGGTGAATCTAGATATTTACAAATTCATACAAGTACAAGTACAAATACAGAATACTAGTCTAACACAGAGAAAACTTACTTTTCATAGTTTTATGGGAATTTAAAACTATATCATACTATTTCGGAACACAAATACATATACAACAGAAAATATAGGATTTTCTACGGAAAACATATTTACATTTTCGAAGGAAGAAATTTCATATTTCAATTACAAACATGCTTATGAACTTACCAACTTAATTGTTGAAACTTTTTGAAAACTACTTGTATTTTCAGGAAATCGATAAACAGGTACCCACAAGTTTTGAGGAAGACGCAGCTTCTTATAATTATGTCTTTTAATTAAACTTTTTGGTGTCAGATGTACAATGATTTGAACACGAATGTAATGTTATATTTTATCAATGTAATGAATGTTGTACTTTGATAACTATTATGCATTGTTGTGATACTACACATGAAGTCATCCATCCCCGAATGTTTCCGCCGTTCCGATTTAGGGGTGTGACAGAAGCTTCCATATTTACCTAAAAGATCGCAAGGATGGTAAAGTCAAAATGTTTGACTCTACTTCAGGTAAGTCCACTATCTAACTCCATTCAGTTCCTATTTGGAGATTCTTAATACATGATGTAATGTAATTACGTTTTGATGTTTTGAAGAAAAGAAAGGAAGCTTAAAGGAAGAGTAAGCTGATTCTGATCACGAAGACATGGATTTCGATCGCATGGTTTGATGATCAGAATTTTGAGCTGCTGCTTAAGAGTTATGATAGATTGCTTAGGAATAGATAACAACATAGTTTTCATATGTATTTGCATTGTACAGACAAGTTTTTCGCAATTTTATAAATAAAAGAAAATTTTTGATTTTATTTTATTTTAAGTTTCCTTACAATGGAATTTGTGAAAATTGTTGTTTATATATTTCCATTGATAGCAATATTGGAAAATGGATTTGATTCTTTCGTTTGTGGTAGAGTCAAAATTTACCAAATAAGGAAATATTCTCATCACCCAATTTTCAGTTGGATAGAAACTTGGAATCATGCAACTTGTATTGTGTGATGAATGAGAACCTTCATCTTCGGGAAATTAAGACTAATTCCTTGTTCACATGTATATGTGAGTCAAGTGAAGGACTAGGGGACCGGGTACACTTGGTTGTGCGCTGGCCACGTCCACCATAAAGAACGATAAGACTATTCGTTATGATTTACTAAAAGTTTAGTATATATGGGTATACTTACAAGATTAAGTGTAATTTTGAACCATTGGAAAAGTTTGAATGTATATCAGAACGAATAAGAAGAATCAAATTAGGCAGAAAGATAAAAGTTTCTCCAATCTGAAAAGATGGGAGAGTACTTGAGTATCGTGTTTTATGATAATCTTAGTGATTATGGAACCATATCACAATTGATCCTCTTAGGACATCTTAGTGCATTTGTATGACTAAGAAGAGGAATCGTGAATTGTTGAAATGGTTAAATCAAAAAGGTGAATCATACTTAGTTCCAAAAGTCTTAGAGTAACACTCCAAGATCGAGCCTTGGGTGACATAATCTTAAGAAAGGTCTATAACACTTATCAAATGTAGAGTAAAATGTTTCTTACTCTTATACATTTGAAATTGGTAAGTTGTGATGTTTTGGATAAAACAAAGATCAACTAAGACCAATTGTCAGAAGTGTTTGTCTTGATAAGAAATCACACTAACTCTTGAATATTTGTTGTCAAGTAATGTTTCTTGAAAAAGAGAATCTTATATGTCAAGAGGTTAGTGGGAGTCTTAAACATCTTGAAAAGTTTCAAGAACTAATCAAGAATGAAATTATGGTTTATCACTAGCACACGACTTGAGGTTTGGAACCTATCGTGAGGACATATTCTTGTTTTTGTGCCCATTCCAGTTAAAGTTGACTATGCATGTGAGTTCTATGAGTTCTCAATTGTTTGCATAACAACTTGGAAGCAATGGTAGGCACTTATGCTGCCAGGTGGCAAGAAATTAAGATTGAACAAGTTCAGTCCATATGAGTTTGGATTTGTTACTAACCTTGTTTTGTGATTATGGTTATAACAAATTTACATGGATAGGAACACATACACCATAAAATCTAAGTGTCATAAGGTTTATCTCCAATTCATAAAAATGATTGCGAGGAAACGCTTTCACTAAGTAGATTTTAAATAGTTAGCAATTGTGATATTTGCATTCTCAAAATTCGATTATGATTACGGCATCCCTCTTCATAGTTCGAATTATGAGAAATGGCAAAAGGTCTAAAAATTTGAGACTTATTGCTGTAAGTTCTAAAATTCTTTAGACACACATGTGAGCTATCTAAGGAAAGGTGTATAAGTTTGAGGAGCCTAGATAAAGTCTTATCGAAGCATCTTGTATCAGAAATCTGAAGTTTGGTAAGAAAGTCAACAAGTATTGATTTCTAGAAGTCCAGCTGATTTCTGGGTACATGTCAAAGCTAGTGGGAGCATAATTATTATGGTAAGTGTTGCGAGTTAGCAATGTTAATTATATAAAACAAAAGTTTCAATTTGTAAAGTTGCAGGGTTTGAAAAGTTCTTTTGCTATAATTAAGGGAGAGGAATTCATACTTCATTTCGAATATAAAAGCTTAGATTGAGATTGTAATTGAATTTAGTCATGGACATATGTGAATGTTATGTTGAAATGATTCAACATAAGAAAATTCTATATGTGTAAATATTATAGCAAAAGACTGGTAAAATATCCTGTCTTTATGTGAGACATTATGAATCGTATTCCATATGCTTCGGATATAGGATCGATTACCTATGCTATAATATTAATTTGTTCTAATATTCCAAATGCCTAGGGCATTAAGAGGGAAAAGGGACTAGAACGAGATATGACTAAAATGGTTAAGCAATTGTTGAGGACAATCTGAGGTTTACCAAAGATTGGTTGCTCATGGACAGTTGGAAGTGTAGTGTAAATTTTGGAAGGACAATATTGACATACTCTAAGAAGAGGTAACTCTTGTTCAGAAGTGATAATCAAAATGGGATTATGGAAATCTTCCATAAGTGGAAGTTGATCATAAAATCTGTGTAAGATTAGAAACCTTAATGCAAAAAGGATGTTCAAAGGAATGTACTTTGAATATGAGACTTCGCTTCCATGGAATTGGTCCAGTAACCAATGTCCAAAGGGAATAATTTGTAATATTATTGGCATAGTCTTTGTGACCTTTGTGCATTGACATTACAAAAGGATTATTGCATTTAAGTTTCGAATCTAACAGATTATAGTAAATGGCAAGAATTTGGTATTCTTATATTTACGATAAAGATTTGGAATTGTGAAACCAGCATCATTGAAATGTTGTCCATTGATCTATTTCACAAAGAGAGGACCATAGGCAAACATAGTGTGCATGCTTGGAGCATGGGATAACTATTGTTTTAATTCAAGTATTAAGTTGATTAATCGAAACAATATACAATGAATAATGTGTAATCAACATGGTGATTAAATAAAATGTGTTTTATTTATATTCAAAAGTTTTGAGACCATATTGGATTCGATTATTCTTGTGTTTCAATTTTCATGCTTCGACTTCCCGAATAACTAGGTTATTCAAACTATCCACAGTCGATCATACTTTGGAAGTAGGTATTGAGGCAAGACTATCATGAATCTGACTGTAGATTGTCTAGGTGTTTTAGACATAACACAAGTTTGCTGCAGTGTTCATGAGTACTAATGGAATAAGATTCGAGTATTGGATTAAACCCACACTCATCTGAATCATTTCATGGATTTTATCACAAGTGATTGTGAGACGATAATATCTTATATTCTTGAAACCAAGACATGTGAATTGTAATTTACAAGTCGGTTTCACATTCATATATGTAAACGCACCAGTAACTTGGTGTTATAAAACATATTGTTGTGTGTGATTTTATGAGTAAGTACTAGCAATCATTTGAGTCGAATTTTATCCGTTCCATTTACCCAATGTGGATAAAAGCGATATCTGTGGGCCCCTCGATGATTTAGTGATAACAACCCTAAGTGCTTGGCCAAGCCTGGAATGATTTGATTTTTTCAATTAGTGTCACAACTAGAAATTCTCTGATCTAAAAACCAAGTCAAAAGGGGGTCTTGTGTATGTTAAGGTTATAACTATATTACTATTATGATATGTGCAATGTGAATTTTGGGAATTATATTGCCCTAAGCTCTAATGATCAATGCAAACAAATAAGAAATTTAAGTTGCGTCAAGATATTGATCATATCAACATAAAACCAATACACTAAAGTTCATATGCATCTAGACCATGAACACTTCCCTAGAAAGCACCCAAGACCATGAACTACTTCTTATGCACTGTGGTTGGCCGTAGACAACTTCCAAGGAGCCACTTTTGCCATGAACACTTCAAGGATGCAAGGATTGGCCATAAACCCATAAGGGACCACCATTTAGACCGTAAACCACCTTTGGTGAACCTTCTTTAGACCGTAAACCTTAGTTTAAGGCCCATTTAGACCGTGAACCCCTTTCCAATTCAAGGGTGTTTACGGATTGTGAGCTGTAATATGTTAATTTCCAATGCAAATCTCAGTAACATATGCATTACCCATCAGTAATCCAAGCACATCAAATCAATTTCACTATTCCATATGAAAGGGGCCTAAACCCCATTTTTCATTCCACAAGCTCATTTTCACTTTCTGAGAACTCCATAAACACTCTCAAGAATTCAAGCCAAGTTCCAGGAGCCATTTCATCACAACTCCTTCTAAATTCTTGTAAGTAATTTGTACCTAGCTTGATGCTTCACACGTTAATTGTTAAATTCTTATTAAGCACACATAGCTTCATGTGTTAATAATATTAGGGTATCAAAATCTCCAAGGGATTCATCCAACACTTCAAGTGTTCTAGGCTCAAATATCTCACATTCTTCTACCCAAGGTGAGCTTCATACCCCTATTTTTGAGTTTTCACTATTTTGGGGGAGGATACAAGTCAAAGGTCTTGTGAAATCTTGGTATAATTGCTTGTCTATACATGTATGTTATGTTGTATGTGTTTGAAGTTATAAAACTCCATATGAATAGTCCAAAAACTCGAGATTTTGGTGAAGTCTCAAGAGTTTGGACTATATTTCACATATTGTGTTTTTAGAAACAAAAACTATCATTTGTATGAAATATGATTCATAAAATCTCATGTCTAGAACCACAAGAATTTGCTTCAAGAAATTGTTTAAACAAAGTTGTTGGACATAAAATTTTGGAAGATGTAAAAATTATGAAAATTTATATTATTTTGAACCATTTTCGGCCATAAAAAAAAAAAAAAATATATATATATATATATATATATATATATATATATATATATATATATATATATATATATATATATATATATATATAAGGTCATCTTTGAAATGTTGGCTAAATTTGAGATTTCGATTTCAAACTGGGCCAAAATGGAAATATCTAATAAATAAGGGTCATTTTCGACATTTTCCTAAATACGAGCCTGGGTCTTATTTTTGGATCACTCATGACACTTTTTGACAATTCTGGGTCTTATTTGATAATTTATAAAAAGGAAGGGCCACTTTAGACACATCGATAATATTGAGTCAATTTTGACAAATATGATTCAAAGTGGATTATTTTCAGTAAACAAAACGAAACACCTAGTCAACGAGCACAACTAAGGTTATGAAACGAAACGAAACACCTAATCAACAAGCACAACTAAGGTTATGAAACGAAACGAAACATCTAGTCAACGAGTACAACTAATGTTATTTATTAAATAAATAACGAATTTCAACTATTTGCGTAAATATCGGTTAGTATTCTAATCAGACGCATCTTCACCGTACCTATATAATAATGTACGTTTAAAGTCTTGTAAGAGTTATAACCATAGTCTCCTGGAGGGAGAGCGGGAATTTGTGTATAGATATATACGGGGTTGACACCCCGCACCTTCGCTGTTCGCTACAGCTAGACATGCCAGTCTAGGGTGACAAATGTCTTCAACAAAACCGACGCCTGAAGATCGTCTAGACAGGCACTCTGTCATATTAGTATGGTTATAACGACTCACTTAGAATATAACAAAATATATTTACGTGGATTACACCTTTTGTTTATAATCAACTCTGGTTTGGTTACCTCAAATGAAATTTTACCACACGAGTCTTAGGGTTTTAAGACTGCTATTTTTTGTATATCAGAAAATATAGGATTTTATGGGGGAAAACGAATTTTATACAGTTTTCGAAAAGTTATAACTAAAACACACACGTAATTATACTTGATTGGAAACAAGACTTACAACTATTTTGACAAGAAAATATTGGATTTTTTGGGTTTCTAAACTATCACAACTTTTATGTAAAAGTGCTTATGAACTCACTAACATATTATATGTTGACGCTTTTCAAACGACTTGTATTCTCAGGAAATCAGTAATCAAGTTTATGGATCGCAGATTATGGATTATTTTGCTGTCGTTTGGAACTTACTTACTAATGTCTCTTTTGTGTAATTTGAGAACAAATACATGATGTAAAAACAATGTAAGTTTGTTATCTTAATGGATGATGTTTGGATTTGCTATGTCTCATTTACTTTCAACTGTTATGGTACTATACAATGAAGTCACTCACCTCCGGACGTTTCCGCCGTTCTGGTCCGGGGGTGTGACAGATTGGTATCAGAGCATTGTTTATAGTGAACTAGTATATCGAACCATACAAGATATACAACTATAAATACAACGGAACTAAAACACTCTGACTAAAAATATACTTTTCTAAATATAAGTATAAATGTATACCTACATGCATACGTGTTAGGAGCATTGTCATAATAAGTAAATTATAAAAGTAGTGATGAGTTGAACACTACAGATAGGCCCCAGGATATGTAGTTAGACTCTGGATCAATGTAGTCTGATCAACTACATTTATTTGGAGTATAACTAGCATACGCTGGGAAATAGCCGTTGTGAACGGCAAGTCTACTACATACCAAAGGAACTCCAGAAATCAAACATAAATAATTAAAATACTATAGGAGTATTTTAGGACCCCATAGAACCGCCCACACTTAAATCCTCTACGAAATTCTCATACCTCGATGATCACACAAACAACATAGCTGAAATTCCTCACCAAGACCTCTAATACCCTACCACGATAACCAATGAATGGATTGAGGAGAACCTAGAAGTGGATCTTGAAGAATACCAAGAAATGGATTAAGAAGAGGGAGGATGTGAATGAAGAATCGGACAAGGATGAAGACGCTGGAGAAACTCTTAGCGAGTCTTACCTTATCAAGGGTGGGTAAGAAACCCTTCACATCTTCCTCCCAAGATACGTAAGCACCCAATGTAAATACTCTTGGAGTAGACATAACTAGTAATAAAATATTGCCCATGCAAGTACAAGTTTCGTGACCGACACCTACCGGATTTAAAATGCTTTACCATCAGGGAAAACCCAACTACACGCCTTGAAAGACCCACACTTTCATATGATTGAGAGAATCGCTTTCATTAAAACTTAAAACTACATCATATTACTCCAAAACATGCTACATGCATATTCATAAATAATATTCTAGATTGATAATTTGATTACAAAAGGCTGGATACAAACCGACTAAGTTTTATATATTACAAAGCTACCCAGGATATTATAATTTTATACATACACGATCACTAAATACAAAAGTAATAATATAAACTATTCTAAATCTTCCAACAGTATATGACTATACTAGATCCTTATTACCTGCAATAGTTAAACATTGAGAGGGATAAGCGGTGACGCTTAGTGAGTTCAATAATAGATACAATATAACGTTATGCCATATATATACTTCAATATGGCAGAAGCAAAGAGGAACAAGGAACAACAAAGGCATATGTGAGTCATGTGACAAACTTTCCATATCAATCAATGATTTGATTCAAAGATATACAATCAATGAGATACAACAATTTCAACTTGCTATACATCAATAAGACTTCCGGCCAAGTGGCACAGAAGACATACAATTTCTGATTAAACATTTTGGTAGATTTCAAGCTTTCAGCCCTATCTGACCTTCTGCCAATGTCATAGGGGTAAAAGTCATTCTCTTGCGAGACATGATCTATACGGCCTTGAAACAAAGTGTCTTCATGCATTAGAGTGTCTTTACTTACCTAATTAGTGATTAAATAACTAATTAGATACATTTATGTGTCACTACATGTTACATAGGATCCGTGTGTGTGTTCAAGTCCTCACTTGACACCTAGCATCCTACCCGACACTTCCATCCACTTCACTCATTGCAGGTGAGTTCATACCCCATAATCAACCTTTTTAATGTTTTTAAATGCTTTTATGGGGGGGGGGGAATACAAGTTGAACCAATCAAGTTATAGTATCAATCACATGTGATTTATAACTTGCAACCAAAAGGATTTTTATACTTTTAACTGCTTTACCAACAAAACTGCTTTAAGTGTTTATCAAACTCATTTTCATGTTAAATTGTTATAAAAATATTTCTAAACTCTTTTAAACTCCTTCTGTTCCCAAACCATATCTACACCAATATATTTATATAAGTAAGACTTGAAGGACTTAGGACTGATAGCTCACCTTACTTCCTGTTCTTGTTTGATTGTGGACTTAGGGTATATTGTTATCTGTCCGACTGTCGTTGAATTCTTAGTTATATATTATATATATTCGTGTTGAATATTAAAGTCTTCACTTCAGTACAATACCTTTGTGTATCAAAGGCATGCAACCAACCTTACTATTTAACTATAATAGGTATAGTTAAGGATTACTACTCGTGTATACTATTACAATGGTACCTACCAGAGTCCAAACAGTTATGAGTCAGTACATGTTAAACACTATAAAAAGAGAATACTATATACTATACAAGAGAACACTCTATACACTATACCAGAAAGTACATTATACATTATACAAAGAGAACATACTACAACAGAATGTGACATACTATCTCTCGATACGACACTTCACTGTGCTATCACCGTGTAACCAGAGTCTCCTGGAGGGAGAGCGGGCATTATGTGTATAGATCTATACGGGACAGACACTCCCACATCCCGACTGCTAGCTACAGTCCGAGCCGACTAGGCCCAGGGGTGACAAAATGTCACATTTCTACAGATGACTCGGAGGGTCATCAGGGATTCGATCGTCAATCAGCATGGTTACATACAAGTTCACATTTCGACCTTTAATTAATACATTAGGAATTAAAGGCAAAACAGACTCCCCGAGGTGTATTGTACATTTAATACTACCTGGAGTCTGCATTCTCATTTCATTAGCTGGCAGTGATGCTGCTGGGGTAAAACACTATTTTCCCAATTACTTTACATGAATGAAGTCTAAAACTATATTTTCCTACTAATAGTTTCTCTGGGAAAACTTTTACATTTTCAAAGGATCAAACATACATACAACCGGGTCTTGGTAGAAGACCACTTTTACTGGAAAACATAGGGTTTTCCTAGGGAGCATACTATTTTCCAACATTGAGATCAAATATTATACTACATGGTTGTAATCATTTTTATACAAGCAATGACACTAAATACTCATGAACTCACCAGCTTTATGCTGATACTCGCTTTCAAAATAACTTGTATTCTCAGGTCATCAGTAGACAGGTGCAGATGCAGCTTTTGAGAAGATGGAGCACATACAAGACTCCTCTTTATTTTGATTATACTTTTGGTGTCTAACAAACTGTACAGAACACGCTTGTATTACAATTATTATATTAATGCAATGGATGTTGTTGCTTGTCTTTACTATTATGCATTGTTATGATACTGTACATGACGTCCTCCACCCCAGAACGTATTCCGCCGTTCTCGGTTTTGGGGTGTGACAACTTCCAAAGCATTCTGAATGATTCTAAACATAGTTTTACTTTAATTCAAGTAAAAACTATATGTTAGAACTCAATACTCAAACTCATATAATATTTCATAATATTATTCATTATAAAACACGATAAAATGGGGATATTTTGCTCTTATCTCATTCTTATTTTCCCAAGTATAATTTGGGCCTCGATGGTGTTTCCACTTGACAAGCACCAATTCCACTTCTTTATTACGTAGATTAGTCGTTCTTTCATTTACGATCTCTTCAGGCTCTTCTACATATGTTAACTTATTATCCAGTTTCACCTCGGATAACGGAACCGCTTCATCATATATGCTTAAACATTTACGCAGATAACTCACATGAAACACATCATAAATACCTGCCAAATCTTCCGGTAATTCCAAGCGGTATGTTTGCTTACCAATTCTCTGGATGATTTTGAAAGGACCAACAAATCTAGGACTTAGTTTTCCTTTCTTCCCAAATCGCATAATGCCTTTCCACGGGGATACCTTCAGCATTACGAAATCACCCACCTGGAATTCTATGGGTCGTCTCCTCTTTTCTGCATAGGACTTCTGTCGATCCTGGGCTGCTTTCATTCTTTCCTGTACAATTTGAATCTTGTCAGTGGTGTCTTGAATCATTTCAGGGCCTCCAAGGATTTTCTGTCCTATATCACGCCAACATAATGGAGTACGACATTTCCAACCATATAATGCTTCATATGGTGGCATTTTGATTGAAGCGTGGTAACTGTTATTATATGAAACTTCAACAAGAGGTAAATACTTATCCCAGTTACCACCAAACTCCAAGATGCATGCACGAAGCATATCTTCTACTGTTTGGATTGTTCTCTCTGTCTGACCATCTGTCTGGGGATGATAAGCTGTACTGAGAGCAACTCGAGATCCCAGTTCACGTTGCATACTCGCCCAAAAATGAGAAGTGAAGTGAGTATCACGATCGGAAATGATCTTTAGTGGCACACCATGTCTTGCAATGATTTCATCCAAGTATACTTGTGTGTATTTCTCCATTAGAGTCGTTTCACGCATGGCGAGAAAATGTGCACTCTTAGTTAGGCGGTCGACAATTACCCAAATGCTATCATGCTGTCTAGCAGTCTTTGGCAATTAGGTAATGAAATCCATGGATAGCTTTTCCCATTTCCATACAGGAATACTAAAAATTTCTCGAGTTTCGTAAGGCTTTTGGTGCTCTGCTTTGACTTGTAAGCATACTAGACATTCATGTACGTATCTTCCAATGTCTTTCTTTAATCCAGGCCACCAATAATCAGCTTTTACGTCATAGTACATTTTACTTGTACCACGATGTATTGATAGCTTAGACTTATGAGCTTCATCTAAAATCTTCTCTCTTAATCCACCAATATTTGGAATCCATAGCTGACTCTTGAATACCTTCAATCCTCGTGGATCATCAAGTAAAACATCAGTATAATGTACCATCCCTTCTTTCTTCACATTTTCTGGCTTTAAGGCCTCTACTTTCCATTTCTCTAGTTCATCTAGAATAGTGAACTTAACTGTAGTGTGAGTAATAGCATAACACACACTATTATGATAAACCTTTCTGCTAATGTCACACCCCCAGCCACCGGCGGAAACACCGGGTGGTGTAACGTCATTCTTCGTATCACAGTTATATAACATACACTGAACAGTACTAAAGAAAATACATACCTTTATTTGATAATTGAAAGTTACATTATTGTTTTCCTAGTACTTGTTACATAATATCCGACTATGGCATACTTCTTAATGAACAGAAAGGTAATAGTAAAACTTATCGTGTTCGAATACATACCAGCTTTTCAATTTCCTGAAAACACATGCATTTAAAAATACGTCAACATAAAGTTGGTGAGTCCACAGGTTTTGACTCCATATAAAAATAATACATTTTCCAAGTTCAAAAGTATAGTTTTGAAAGTATCATTTTGACTCTCCAACATTTAGTATATATATTGAGTATAATAGTTTACTTATCAATTAAGTGTTATACCTAAACATTCCTTGAGCCTAAGGTATAAGTAGGGGGAAACTTATACTTAACATTAATACTTGTATACGACAAAGTATAATGTTTCTAAAAATTTGCTACCATGAGCTTGTAACCGCTGCTACGACACAATACCTCTGATAAAACACACTCATGATTTCCATGAGAAACAATACACTCATGATTTCCATGAGAACAACACCGTACGCTTCATCGACGCCAGAACAATAACAAGTAAAAGGATAGTTCGTCACTTGCTTATCGTTGACTGTAGCTAACAATCACAAGTGGGGTGGTCAACCCGTATACTAATTATACACTACTTCATCGCTCACACGGTATTAACGGTTACAGTATAGAGGATTTCCGCTAAGATCCCCAATCTTAGTTGATGAATACAATTACTCATGTAGACTTCGACGACTTCCTATAGCTCTAACAACAAAAGCATTTTCATGTCTAAAACCCTAAGTTACTAGACTATGCTTTTAAACATTACTCCTAACTTCATAACATTTAGGCAGTATAACAGTTATAACTTGAAGTAAAACCAGGTTTTATCTTAACATAAAACTAATAACAACAACAACATATAACATACCAAGTTTTATCTTGTCATAAAACTAACAATAACAACATATAGCATACCAAGTTTTATCTTGACATAAAACCAATAATGGCAACATACTTTATAAATTAACATATAGAACTTCTGAATATAACTTCGGAACTATATCGCACACAACATATATATAGAATCCTAAGTATAACTCAAGATCTACATTAGTATAATAACATGCTGACAAGTTGATAATAGTTGTATATATTCAAAATATTATATTTAGAACAACTATACCCCGGTTCTTATAACTATCTACGTTGATACTAATATACTATCATATAGACATAATAGTAATGTATATATATTATTTAACGTGTGTTTTTCCCCAAAATATTAGAAAGTGGGGCCGTGAAACTCACCCTAGTAGCGTGATTTTATGTAATCTAAGCAGAAACGGTCAGCGTACGAGGTCGTCGGGGCTCGGGATGCAAGAGGGCTTCAACAAATGAGAGAAATGAAAGAAGTTCAGGTGTAGGAATAGCTGAAGTCGGACCTGCTATTTAAAGTAAGATTTTTGGCCCTCACGTCGTGAGTTTTATAAGACTCACATCGTGAGTCTAGCATGATCATCTTGTAGACTTGCCATTTGTGTCCCTAGCTTCGGAAGGTGGCCAGATGAGTCCTCACGTCGTGAGATATCCTTGCTCACGTTGTGAGTTTGGAACTTATCCCTTCGTAGCCTTGTCACGCACCTTCTAGATCCGAAATGTGGCAAAATGACTCCTCACGTCGTGAGTTTCTGTACTCACGTCGTGAGCTGAGTCAGATTAGGGTTTCTGACAGCTGAATCTTCGGAAGGTCGTAACTTTCACACACGAACTCCGTTTTTGACGTTCTTTATATGCACGCGTAGGTATTTACAAGTACAACAACTCTCTTTTAGACTCCAATAGCTAATTCTAAATATATTTTAAATTCCTATTATTATAGAAATTTATGGTGTTCGGTTTATCATAACTTCTTCATGCGAAGTCAGATTCAGATGTTTTCTATATTTTTGGAATCGTATGGACGTATACTTTGAGTTGTATCATAAAGAAAGTTCATATTTGTATTAGAATTTATCATGAACTACATAGCACTCTTATCACATTACTAGTTTAACAAAATCACATTACATGATTGGCATAATCACATGTGATTGTCTATTGACCTATTTTGACTGGTGTTACAGCTAAGTGCATCAAAAACTACATTGGTCTTTCCAGGATGATACAGGATTTCATAGTTATAGTCTCATATTCAAATTTTGCTGACTGAATATATAATTGAGACTTTTGTGGTCAGTAAACAATTGGCATCTTGTACCAAAAAGATAATGTCTCCAAAGTTTTAGGGCAAATACTACTGCAGCAAGTTGAAGGTCATGTGTGGGATAATTCTTTTCATACTCTTTTAGTTGTCTTGAGGCATAGGCTATCACT
This sequence comes from Lactuca virosa, assembly GCF_052849685.1. Classification (NCBI taxonomy): domain Eukaryota; kingdom Viridiplantae; phylum Streptophyta; class Magnoliopsida; order Asterales; family Asteraceae; genus Lactuca; species Lactuca virosa. The sequence goes on along the minus strand of NC_136428.1, from coordinate 302,960,761 downwards.
TTACCACGCTGCATCAATACACAACCGAGTCCCAACCTTCAAGCATCGCTATATACGGAGAAATCATTATCACCTTCTGGGAGTGATAAGATTGGAGCATGAGTCAAAAGATCTTTTAAAGTTGAGAAAGCTTTTTCTTGTGCTTCACTCCATTCGAACTTCACTTCCTTCCGTGTAAGACTCGTGAGAGGTACAACTATATGTGAGAAATCTTTAATGAATCCCCGATAATATCCCGCGAGACCCAAGAAACTACGAATTTCAGAAGCATTACGAGCTGCTTCCCAATTCTGAATGGCTTCAATTTTGGTAGGATCTACAGATATACCTTCACCAGAAATTACATGGCCGAGAATTTGAACTTGGCGAAGCCAAAATTCACATTTTGAGAATTTAGCATATAATTTCTCCTTTCGAAGAGGTTCTAATACTTCGCGAATATGAATGACATGATCAGCTTCAGACTTGGAATAGATGAGAATATCATCAATGAATACGATGACAGATTTATCAAGCATTGGACGACATACGCGATTCATCATATCCATGACAGATTTATCAAGCATTGGACGACATACGCGATTCATCATATCCATATCGAGTACGAAAAGCAGTCTTCGGTACATCCTGCTCGTATACTTTCAACTGATGATAGCCAGATCTCAAATCAATCTTTGAGAAATAGCTAACATCCTGAAGTTGATCAAACAAATCGTCAGTGCGAGGTAGTGGGTACTTGTTCTTGATAGTTACCTTATTTAGCTCATGGTAATCAATACACATTCGCATCGAACCGTCTTTCTTCTTGACAAATAACACTGGAGCACCCCATTGAGAGGTACTCGGTCGAATGAAACCTTTGTCAAGTAGTTCCTGCAGTAGGATCATTATTTCTTTCATCTTAGGTGGTGCAAGACGATAAGGAGTCTTTGTAATCGGAGCAGCACCAGGCAGAAGGTCAATTCAGAATTCTACTTGCCTGTCCGAAGGAAGGCCAGACAATTCTTCGGGAAACACATCAGGATATTCTGTAACAAAGGGAACATCATTTACCGTTTTCTTCTCCTCTTTTGAGATATCAACTATATAGGCCAGATAGATAGAACATCCCTTCGATATGAATTTACGACCTTTGAGGAAAGAGATTATTTTTATGATTTTAAGTCTTTGTTCACCGTAGACATAAATAGGATTCTCCCCTTTAATGGGAATATGTACTATCTTTTCATAGCACAAAAGTTCTGCGCGGTTCTTTGACAACCAATCCATGCCGAGAATAATATCAAATTTGGGCAAGGAGATAGGAATCAGATTAGCAAGGAAATTATAGCCTTCAATTTCTATGACACAATCCCTATAGACTTTATCGGCAAGTAATGATATACTTCCTGCAATATCTATATGAAATGGTTGTGCGAGTGCATAGCAATCAATTTGAAAGGAATGCGCAAATTCATGAGACACTGAAGAATCTGAGGCACCAGAATCAAATAAAATGTGAGCAGGTCTAGAGTTGACAAGAAATGTACCCGTCACAACATTCGGGTCCTCGCGTTCCTCCTATGTGGTAATCTGGAATGCACGACCCTTAGCTTTTGTCACACCCCAAAACCGAGAACGGCGGAATACGTTCTGGGGTGGAGGACGTCATGTACAGTATCATAACAATGCATAATAGTAAAGACAAGCAACAACATCCATTGCATTAATATAATAATTGTAATACAAGCGTGTTCTGTACAGTTTGTTAGACACCAAAAGTATAATCAAAATATAGAGGAGTCTTGTATGTGCTCCATCTTCTCAAAAGCTGCATCTGCACCTGTCTACTGATGACCTGAGAATACAAGTTATTTTGAAAGCGAGTATCAGCATAAAGCTGGTGAGTTCATGAGTATTTAGTGTCATTGCTTGTATAAAAATGATTACAACCATGTAGTATAATATTTGATCTCAATGTTGGAAAATAGTATGCTCCCTAGGAAAACCCTATGTTTTCCAGTAAAAGTGGTCTTCTACCAAGACCCGGTTGTATGTATGTTTGATCCTTTGAAAATGTAAAAGTTTTCCCAGAGGAACTATTAGTAGAAAAATATAGTTTTAGACTTCATTCATGTAAAGTAATTGGGAAAATAGTGTTTTACCCCAACAGCATCACTGCCAGCTAATGAAATGAAAATGCAGACTCCAGGTAGTATTAAATGTATAATACACCTCGGGGAGTCTGTTTTGCCTTTAATTCTTAATGTATTAATTAAAGGTCGAAATGTGAACTTGTATGTAACCATGCTGATTGACGATCGAATCCCTGATGACCCTCCGAGTCATCTGTAGAAATGTGACATTTTGTCACCCCTGGGCCTAGTCGGCTCGGACTGTAGCTAGCAGTCGGGATGTGGGAGTGTCTGTCCCGTATCGAGAGATAGTATGTCACATTCTGTTGTAGTATGTTCTCTTTGTATAATGTATAATGTACTTTCTAGTATAGTGTATAGAGTGTTCTCATGTATGGTATATAGTATTCTCTTTTTATAGTGTTTAACATGTATTGACTCATAACTGTTCGGGCTCTGGTAGGTACCATTGTAATAGTATACACGAGTGGTAATCCTTAACTATACCTATTATAGTTAAATAGTAAGGTTGGTTGCATGCCTTTGATACAAAAAGGTATTGTACTGAAGTGAATACTTTAATATTCAACACGAATATATATAATATATAACTAAGAATTCAACGACAGTCGGACAGATAGCAATATACCCTAAGTCCACAATCAAACAAGAACAGGAAGTAAGGTGAGCTATCAGTCCTAAGTCCTTCAAGTCTCACTTATATAAATATATTGGTGTAGATATGGTTTGGGAACAGAAGGAGTTTAAAAGAGTTTAGAAATATTTTTTTTATAACAATTTAACATGAAAATGAGTTTGATAAACACTTAAAGCAGTTTTGTTGGTAAAGCAGTTAAAAGTATAAAAATCCTTTTGGTTGCAAGTTATAAATCACATGTGATTGATACTATAACTTGATTGATTCAACTTGTATTCCCCCCCCCCCATAAAAGCATTTAAAAACATTTAAAAGGTTGATTAAGGGGTATGAACTCACCTTCAATGAGTGAAGTGGATGGAAGTGTCGTGTAGGATGCTAGGTGTCAAGTGAGGACTTGAACACACACACGGATCCTATGTAACATGTAGTGATACATAAATGTATCTAATTAGTTATTTAATCACTAATTAAGTAAGTAAAGACACTCTAATGCATGAAGACACTTTGTTTCAAGTGCAAGGAGTGCTAAAGGTTGCATCTAAGGAGTGTATGGCTTCACTATGGAGTTTACACTTCAATTGGTTACACTTAAGTGTGTTTACGGTTTCTGGACCATTGTCCCCATGAGTTTACGGCCGTAAACTCATGGTAATGGTGCCATTGGGTGTTCAAAGGTCTTAAACTACTCAAGGAATTATGCTAGACTCGAATCCATGGCTTAGGAAGTGATTGGGGCTAGAAATGGACACTTCTTGGAGTTTATGGTCCTTGGACCACTCCCTTGGGAGTTTACGGCCGTAAACACATGAGTTTACGGTCGTAAACTCATGTTGGTTCATTTCTCTTGTGTTTTGGTGGTTCTAGGCTATGCATGCAAGGTTCTAGTCACTTACACAAGCATATGAAGGTTTTTAAGGCACTTAAACATTCTTGGAAGGTGTTTACGGTTTTGGGAGGCCTTCCCAAACCGTAAACTCATGTTTGTCTCATCCTTACACGTTTTTGGGGTTCCTAGTTCATGCATGTAAGTCCTTAGTGCATTACTCAAGCATTGGAAGGAGTTTGGGGCTTCAAAACCCTTCTTTGGGGTGTTTACGGTTTTGGAATGTTCCAAAACCGTAAACCCATGTTCTTGGGGTTTTTGGGTGTTTAATCCATGAATACTAAGCCAATAACTAGTTAGATGAAGTATACTTACTTATAGGAAGCTTGTAGAGGTGATTTAGGACCCAAAAACGCAAATGTGTTCTTGGTGTTCGTGAAGATTTGAAGATTCTTTGAAGATCTAAGTAAAAATCGGAATCCTTTGGATGAGAAGGTGTAGAAACACTAGATTAAGTGTTGTTTAAAAGGATCTAGGAAGAAAACTTACATTTTTGGGCGGATTTGGAAGAAGAAGATGATGATACTTGAGAGAAAAACTTGTGTTCTTGAGTGGAAGGTGGTGAAAAGTGAGGACAAGGGGTAAACTCATGTTGTATGCATGAGTTCTTGGAGAGAAGGGTGTTTACGGCCCAAACACCCCATGTTTGGCCGTGAACACCTAGTTAAGGTGTCGGGTTGTCCGGTTTATTACACGCCACTAATTACGTCACTTCCAATTAATAAATTGTTTGATGAAAAATAAAAAAAAACACCAAACGGGTTTAAATCTGGCCAAAATGCATTTGAAATGTTTTTGAATATTATTATTTGACGTATTTAACTGTGGAAATTATACAAAGAAAATTTCGGGTTGTCACATCATCCCCCCGTTAGAGGAAATTTCGTCCCGAAATTTAGGATTCAAGCAGCTAAGTTATTACAGCACAACTAAGCAAAGAGATGAGGATATTTAAGTTTCATTTGATCCTCACGCTCCCAAGTGAACTCCGGTCCTTGCTTGGCGTTCCAGCGAACCTTCACAATTGGGATGCGGCTTTGTTTTGCTCGTTTGACTTCTCGGTCCATAATCTCTATAGGTTCTTCCACGAAGTTGAGGCTCTCGTTGATCTCGATCTCGTCGAGTGGGATTACAAGAGTCTCGTCGGATAGACACTTTTTCAAGTTCGAGACGTGGAAGACAGGATGTACATTACTAAGTTCGTGGGGTAGGTTGAGTTTGTAAGCTACGGGGCCGATTCTAGCGAGAATCTCAAAAGGCCCTATGTATCTTGGATTCAGCTTTCCACGCTTTCCGAAGCGTATCAAGCCTTTCCAGGGTGAGACTTTCAAAAGGACCCGGTCTCCCACCTGGAATTCCAAAGGTTTCCTTCGTTTGTCTGCGTAGCTTTTCTGTCGGTCTCTGGAGGCTTTCAATCGTTCACGGATCTGAACGATCTTCTCCGTTGTTTCCCGAATGATCTCTGGACCTGTGAGAGTGCTTTCAGGAACTCGTCCTTTAGCTAATTGAGTGTCACCCACCTCAGCCCAGCACAGAGGGGACCTGCACTTTCGGCCGTAGAGGGCTTCGAATGGAGCAGCTTTGATGCTCGTGTGATAACTGTTGTTGTAGGAAAATTAGACGAGGGGAAGTGGGTATCCCAAGCCTTACCAAAGTCGATCACACAGGCTCGCAGCGTATCTTCCAGAGTTTGGATGGTTCTCTCACTTTGTCCGTCAGTCTGAGGATGGTAGGCTGTACTCATGTCCAGCCTCGTTCCCAGGGAGCTTTGTAGGGACTGCCAGAACCTCAAAGTGAATTTGCTATCCCTATCGGAGATAATAGATATAGGAACACCATGCACCCGTACGATCTCCCTGATTTATGTTCTTGTGAGTTTCTCCATCTTGTCAGTTTCTTTGATGGGTAGGAAGTGTGCGGACTTGGTCAATCTATCGATGATGACCCATATGGTATCAAGCCCACCCGTTGTCTTGGGTAGCTTGGTTATGAAGTCCATAGTGATCCGCTCCCACTTCCATTCAGGTATCTCCGGTTGTTGGATTAGACCTGATGGTTTCTGGTATTCGACCTTGACCTTGGCGCAAGTAAGGCATTTACTTACGAAGGTAGCGATCTCCGCTTTCATATTAGGCCACCAGTATAATTTCTTGAGATCCAGATACATTTTATCTGAACCCGGGTGGACGGAATATCGAGGGTTGTGCGCCTCCTTCATGACCAAGTCTCTGAAGCCACCGTGTCTCGGGGTCCAGATCCGGTCCATGAGATATAAGGTTTCGTTACCCTTGACCTGTAGGTTCTTATCCATTCCTCGCAGGGATTCTCCTGCTATATTTTCAGGTTTCAAGGCTTCGAACTGAGCCTCCTTTATTTGTGCGGAGAGACGCGAATGGATAGTCATTGTTAATGACTTGACTCTTCGACCAGAATAATCTTTCCGACTTAGAGCGTCTGCTACTACGTTGGCTTTACCCGGATGATAACGAATTTCACATTCGTAGTCATTGAGTAGCTCGACCCACCGTCGTTGTCTCATGTTGAGTTATTTCTGGTTGAAGATGTGTTGGAGGCTTTTGTGGTCGGTATAGATGATGCTCTTCGTACCATACAGATAGTGTCTCCAGATCTTTAGGGCGAACACAACCGTTCCTAGTTCGAGGTCGTGCGTGGTGTAGTTGACCTCGTGTGTCTTCAGCTGTCTTGAGGCGTAGGCGATGACTTTACCTCGTTGCATCAGAACACAGCCGAGCCCCTGATTGGAGCATCGCAATATACTATGAAGTCTTCTATCCCTTCGGGGAGGGACAGTATCGGTGCGGTGCACAAGGCTCGTTTTAGGGTTTGGAATGCCTTCTCTTGTTTCTCTACCCAGTCAAAGGCCATGCCTTTCTGGGTCAATGTCATAAGAGGCTTCGCAATCCGAGAGAAATTTTGAATGAACCTTCGGTAGTAGCCAGCGAGGCCTAGAAATTAGCGAATTTCTGTAGGCGTCTTCGGTGTTGACCAGTTCTCAATAGCTTTAATCTTGGATGGGTCCACGTGGATTCCTTCTTCGCTAACCACGTGTCCTAAGAATTCGACTCTTCGGATCCAAAATTCGCACTTAGAGAACTTTGCGTAAAGCTTCTCCGATCGTAGGGTTTCCAGGACCTGTCGCAGATGATCGCTATGCTCTTCCTTACTTCTAGAGTAGATAAGTATATCATCAATGAAGACGATGACGAACTGATCCAAGTAAGGACGGCATACTCTATTCATCAAGTCCATGAAGACTGCGGGCGCATTGGTTAGTCCGAACGGCATCACTACGAACTCGTAGTGTCCGTAGCGAGTTCGGAAGGCTGTTTTCGGAACATCCTGCTCGAGCACTCGTAACTGATGATACCCGGACCTTAGATCAATCTTGGAAAAGTAGCTCGCCCCTTGCAGTTGGTCAAATAAATCGTCTATGCGAGGAAGAGGGTAACGATTCTTGACCGTCAGTTTGTTGAGTTCCCTATAATCGATGCACATACGGAACGATCCGTCTTTCTTCTTCACGAACAAGACCGGTGCTCCCCAGGGTGAGAAGCTTGGTCTTATAAAGCCCTTGCTGAGCAGTTCGTTAAGTTGACCGGACAGTTCTTGCATCTCAGCAGGCGCTAGGCGATAAGGCGATTTTGCTACGGGGGTAGCTTCGGGGAGTAAGTCGATTCGGAACTCGACCTGACGTTGCGGAGGTAAACCTGGTAGCTCTTCTGGAAAGACGTCAGGAAAATCGCGTACTACGGGGAAGTCTTTTAGGTCTTTCGTTTTCTGGCTCGTGTCGACGACGTGTGCAAGGAATGCACGATATTCCTTACGCAGGTACTTCTGAGCTTGAATACTAGAGATGATACGAAGACTCGTACTGGGTTTGTCTCCGTAGATCATTAAGGTTTCGTTATTGGGTAGGTTTAGATGGATGGCTTTGTCGAAACACAGGATATCGGTACGGTGGAGACTCAGCCAGTCCATGCCTATGATGACATCGAAACTCTTGATCGCTACCGGTATGAGGTCGATAGGAAACGAATGATTACCTAACGTGAGTGTACAACCTATGTAGATTTCGTTAGAACTCTCTGTCTTTCCGTTAGCCATTTCTACGACGAAGGTTTCTTTTAGTGGTTGCGGTGATTGTTTAAGTAAATGTTTGAATTTTTGGTTAACGAAGCTCCTTTCTGCCCCACTATCGAATATGATACAAGCATAAGAGTTATCGAGAAGGAACGTACCCGTGACTACGGTGGGGTCTGCCACTGCTTCATTATGGCCAATAGCAAGTAGTCTGCCAGTTCCTCCTGCGTTCCCAGCCTTCGGACAGTTTCTTTTGAAATGCCCTACTTCGCCACAGCCGTAACAGGCCTGGCTTGCTCCCGAACTGGGGATTTGGGAAATAGGTTTGGGTGGTGTTCTGCAAAACCGGACGGTATGGCCCTTCCGGTCGCAATTGGTGCAGTGCATCTCACGGCAGGGGCCGTTATGATGGAAAGAGCACTTATCGCACTTGGGTAGATTCCCCGCATATGTTTTGGCGGGCACAGGGGCAGTAGGAGTAGTGGCAGCGTGGACAGCCACTGTTTGTTGGTTATTGGAAGAGGATTTGGCTGATTTTCCTTTCTTTCGATCCCACCGCTTTCTTTTGTTGTTGGAGGTGTGGGTTGGGGCAGAAGTGGTGGTTGTAGTAGCTGATGGAGTGGAGGGAACTTCATGATCAATCAGCCTTTGGGCCAATTCCTTGGCACTTTCGAAGGTCACAGGTTTTGATGATAGAACGTTCCCTCGATATGGGGGTACTAGACCCCAGATGTATCGCTCGATCTTTTTGCTTTCGGTGGGCACCATGTTAGGGCATAGAGCTACCAAGTCGCAGTACCTGGCCATATAGGCTACGATGTCGGAACCCTGCATTTTGAGGTTCCAGAGTTCCTCCTCAAGTTTCTGAATTTCGCCCCTCGGGCAGTACTCCCTCGTCATGAGGTCCTTCAGTGTGTCCCAGCCCATGGCGTTGGCTGCGACCAGGGAGAGTGATTTGACATGGCCATTCCACCACGTCAAGGCCCTTTGGGTGAAGGTGCAAGCAGCAAATTTTATCTTGCTTCCTTCGGGGCATGAGCACATTTCGAAGATCGCTTCGGTTCTCTTAATCCATTGGGACAATGCAAGGATCCCTCCGGTTCCATTGAAGTAAGTAGGTTTGCAGCTGATGAAATCCTTATAGGTGCACTCTCGTGCACGTGGGTGGATTTCACCATGGCTGGAGTTTGTGCCAGTTCCCGTTCCACAAACACCACCAGAGTTTACTTGCGCCAGCGCGGCGGTCACAGCTGCAGTCACGGCTGCTTGAAACATCACCGGGTCGAACTGCGGTGGGGGAGGTGGTGGTGTTTGATCCACAGGCGTGCGTCTGGTCGGACGCTTGCGAGGAGGCATCTTTTACTGAAAAAATTTAAAAGATGGTGACAACAGTGAGAATCAATTGTAAGTATGATGAGAGTGTCTCATGGAATAAATCGCCATAGTCCAACAATTAGATAGATGCATATCAATAGAGTAAGAAAACACAAGGGCATTAACTTCCAAATAGATTAGACAACTGCCAATATTACTGATATTACTGATGTAAAATGAGTTCAGGAAAAACGACCTAACAATTGGTCTTACATCAAACCATAAGGAGAATGTTGACAGTTTAGAGGGCTAGTTATAGTACTTTCAAAGTCGGGAATGTTTTACAGACAGGTGAGACGGAGGTATTGAAGAGGAAGGCTATTCTTCTTAGGAAGAGAGAGGATGAGTAGATAATCTTCTGCTGGCGACGGGCACCCCTCTCTGGGTTACCCTTGAATCAGCCATTGTATCTATGCAAGAATGGAGAGAAGATAGTTAGTAGACGTACTAATCCTAAGATACTTATAAGATGATCGTTATTAGTCGACCCAATACTTGCATAATGCATACCAATTACATGTAATCGAGACAGGATAGACCTTCGAATAAGTGACCGTAACTCTAAATCCACAACCAAACAAGGAACATGAAGTAAAGCAAAGATCACAGATTCTAAGTCTATAGCATCTTAGTCACATGTAACTGTAGTGTATCCACTTAGCAACTATTGCCCTACTAGTAACGACCTTTTTAGTTCTCACATATGTAAATTACAGGAAATGCAGAATACTCCTATAGTATTCTTGTTCAAATGTTCTTGTAGTAGTGTTGGTAAGTTTTTAGACTTGTTGCAACACCACAACCACTCTTAGGCACAGGCTAGTCACTCCTAGCTAAATGTAGTTGATCAGGCTACATCCTCCCAAATTTGACTATATGTCTCTAAGCCTAATTGTGCTGTTCAACAATCTTAATACTTTTGTTCTGTTCTAGTATGATACTGACCCTTAGTGTGAATGGATGTATATATACTTAGTTAAATATTTCCTTATTTAATAGTATATATTCTTGCTCAGAGTGTTTTAATCCCGATGTGTTTATAGTTCGTATATCTTTTATGGGTTGATATACTTGATTCACTATAAACAATGCTCTGATACCAATCTGTCACACCCCAAAACCGAGAACGGCGGAATACGTTCTGGGGTGGAGGACGTCATGTACAGTATCATAACAATGCATAATAGTAAAGACAAGCAACAACATCCATTGCATTAATATAATAATTGTAATACAAGCGTGTTCTGTACAGTTTGTTAGACACCAAAAGTATAATCAAAATAAAGAGGAGTCTTGTATGTGCTCCATCTTCTCAAAAGCTGCATCTGCACCTGTCTACTGATGACCTGAGAATACAAGTTATTTTGAAAGCGAGTATCAGCATAAAGCTGGTGAGTTCATGAGTATTTAGTGTCATTGCTTGTATAAAAATGATTACAACCATGTAGTATAATATTTGATCTCAATGTTGGAAAATAGTATGCTCCCTAGGAAAACCCTATGTTTTCCAGTAAAAGTGGTCTTCTACCAAGACCCGGTTGTATGTATGTTTGATCCTTTGAAAATGTAAAAGTTTTCCCAGAGGAACTATTAGTAGAAAAATATAGTTTTAGACTTCATTCATGTAAAGTAATTGGGAAAATAGTGTTTTACCCCAGCAGCATCACTGCCAGCTAATGAAATGAAAATGCAGACTCCAGGTAGTATTAAATGTACAATACACCTCGGGGAGTCTGTTTTGCCTTTAATTCTTAATGTATTAATTAAAGGTCGAAATGTGAACTTGTATGTAACCATGCTGATTGACGATCGAATCCCTGATGACCCTCCGAGTAATCTATAGAAATGTGACATTTTGTCACCCCTGGGCCTAGTCGGCTCGGACTGTAGCTAGCAGTCGGGATGTGGGAGTGTCTGTCCCGTATCGAGAGATAGTATGTCACATTCTGTTGTAGTATGTTCTCTTTGTATAATATATAATGTACTTTCTGGTATAGTGTATAGGGTGTTCTCTTGTATAGTATATAGTATTCTCTTTTTATAGTGTTTAACATGTATTGACTCATAACTGTTCGGGCTCTGGTAGGTACCATTGTAATAGTATACACGAGTAGTAATCCTTAACTATACCTATTATAGTTAAATAGTAAGGTTGGTTGCATGCCTTTGATACATAAAGGTATTGTACTGAAGTGAAGACTTTAATATTCAACACGAATATATATAATATATAACTAAGAATTCAACGACAGTCGGACAGATAACAATATACCCTAAGTCCACAATCAAACAAGAACAGGAAGTAAGGTGAGCTATCAGTCCTAAGTCCTTCAAGTCTCACTTATATAAATATATTGGTGTAGATATGGTTTGGGAACAGAAGGAGTTTAAAAGAGTTTAGAAATATTTTTTTTATAACAATTTAACATGAAAATGAGTTTGATAAACACTTAAAGCAGTTTTGTTGGTAAAGCAGTTAAAAGTATAAAAATCCTTTTGGTTGCAAGTTATAAATCACATGTGATTGATACTATAACTTGATTGATTCAACTTGTATTCCCCCCATAAAAGCATTTAAAAACATTTAAAAGGTTGATTAAGGGGTATGAACTCACCTGCAATGAGTGAAGTGGATGGAAGTGTCGGGTAGGATGCTAGGTGTCAAGTGAGGACTTGAACACACACACGGATCCTATGTAACATGTAGTGATACATAAATGTATCTAATTAGTTATTTAATCACAAATTAGGTAAGTAAAGACACTCTAATGCATGAAGACACTTTGTTTCAAGTGCAAGGAGTGCTAAAGGTTGCATCTAAGGAGTGTATGGCTTCACTATGGAGTTTACACTTCAATTGGTTACACTTAAGTGTGTTTACGGTTTCTGGACCATTATCCCCATGAGTTTACGGCCGTAAACTCATGGTAATGGTGCCATTGGGTGTTCAAAGGTCTTAAACTACTCAAGGAATTATGCTAGACTCGAATCCATGGCTTAGGAAGTGATTGGGGCTAGAAATGGACACTTCTTGGAGTTTACGGTCCTTGGACCACTCCCTTGGGAGTTTACGGCCGTAAACACATGAGTTTACGGTCGTAAACTCATGTTGGTTCATTTCTCTTGTGTTTTGGTGGTTCTAGGCTATGCATGCAAGGTTCTAGTCACTTACACAAGCATAGGAAGGTTTTTAAGGCACTTAAACATTCTTAGAAGGTGTTTACGGTTTTGGGAGGCCTTCCCAAACCGTAAACTCATGTTTGTCTCATCCTTACACGTTTTTGGGGTTCCTAGTTCATGCATGTAAGTCCTTAGTGCATTACTCAAGCATTGGAATGAGTTTGGGGCTTCAAAACCCTTCTTTGGGGTGTTTACGGTTTTGGAATGTTCCAAAACCGTAAACCCATGTTCTTGGGGTTTTTGGGTGTTTAATCCATGAATACTAAGCCAATAACTAGTTAGATGAAGTATACTTACTTATAGGAAGCTTGTAGAGGTGATTTAGGACCCAAAAACGCAAATGTGTTCTTGGTGTTCTTGAAGATTTGAAGATTCTTTGAAGATCTAAGTAAAAATCGGAATCCTTTGGATGAGAAGGTGTAGAAACACTAGATTAAGTGTTGTTTAAAAGGATCTAGGAAGAAAACTTACATTTTTGGGCGGATTTGGAAGAAGAAGATGATGATACTTGAGAGAAAAACTTGTGTTCTTGAGTGGAAGGTGGTAAAAAGTGAGGACAAGGGGTAAACTCATGTTGTATGCATGAGTTCTTGGAGAGAAGGGTGTTTACGGCCCAAACACCCCATGTTTGGCCGTGAACACCTAGTTAAGGTGTCGGGTTGTCCGGTTTATTACACGCCACTAATTACGTCACTTCCAATTAATAAATTGTTTGATGAAAAATAAAATAAAACACCAAACGGGTTTAAATCCGGCCAAAATGCATTTGAAATGTTTTTGAATATTATTATTTGACGTATTTAACCGTGGAAATTATACAAAGAAAATTTCGGGTTGTCACAGCTTTTGGCCCCTCCTCCTTTTTAGTTGGAGTACCCTTTGATTGTTGAACAGGAGCTTGACTTCTCACCGGTTGTTGAACAGAAGCTTGAATTCCCGTCATTTGACTAGTAAGAGTAGGGAAAAAACGCTTCCTATGGCCAGCAACACCACAAGCAAAGCATGTAACAGTCTTCATCGGGCAAACAAACTTCATGTGGCTTACTTCTCCACATCCATAACAGACCACTGATCCTTTTTCTAATCTGAATTCGCCCGGATGATTCTTTCCACAATTTCGAAACGATGGCGATTGAAGAGAAAAAGATTGCGACCTACCGCGGCCACGAGGGGCATTTTGAGTTTGCACTTGTTTACCAGGTTCAGTTTGAATATATTGCGCTGGTGGAATAGAGGAAACAGGAGCATTTCGATCAATACGTGGATGCCTCGGAACAGAAAGAGTGGCACCACGTATTTCTAAGTCATGCTCTCGCTTTCGAGCATACTCAACAACTTTTTCAAATGAAAGACCATCCCGATTAGCCACGAAATCGCGGATTTCATACAGTAGTCCATCCAGAAATAACTGAATTTTATCGTCTTCAGTTGGAATATACTTTGTAGCAAACCGTGCTTTTTGATTGAATTGAGTTTGATAATCAATCACAGTCATTCCTCATTGTTTAAGCTCGAGGAATTCTTTCTCCAATCTTCTCCTCATGTCCAGAGGACAATACTTCCCTAGCAAACGAGTTTTGAACATTTCCCAGGAAAAATTCTCCTGGTCAAACCCATTGAGAGCTTCATATGTTGCTTCCCACCAGACCAAGGCTTCTCCGACAACCATAGCAGAAGCATAATTAGCCTTGTCTTCATTATCCACATGAGAGATACGAAATACTTTTTCTGTGTTCTGAATCCAAGTTAGAACAACTATGGGATTAAGGACACCAGAAAACTCTGTAGCACCACTACTCTTGAAAGTTTTAAATGAGGGGCGTCTCATCTCTCCTTTTAAAGATTCTCCGGTGACTTTCTTTTTTCCTTTATCACTATTCTTTTTGTGTTCTTCGAGAGTCTACCGAATAACACCAGTAAGTTTACCCAAGAGTCGCTCCTTACGAGGGGATGCTGGAGTATTTACTTCATCAGGACGAGGATCTCCACCTACGCCTGGTGTATGGCCACCCACTTGTTCAGCCATTGTTCTGAAAATTTAAAGTAATATAATATTTTAGGATTTATCAGTACCTAATACTTTACTTTAAATCTTTCCTATGGTTTGTATCCATATACTTACAATGAATCCGTTCATATATTGAACTTCTGATGGTTTAAGTCTAAATACCAATCTGTGGTATTTAGTTCACTTAAACTACTGCTCTGATACCATGATTGAAAGGCCCACACTTTCATATGATTGAGAGAACTGCTTTCATTAATACTTAAAACTACATCATATTACTCCAAAACATGCTACATGCATATTTATAAATAATATTTTACATTGATAATTTGATTACAAAAGGTTGGATACAAACTGACTAAGTTTTTATATATTACAAAACTACCCAGGATATTATAATTTTATACATACACGATCACTAAATACAAAAGTAATAATATAAACTATTCTAAATCTTCCAATAGTATATGACTATACTGGATCCTTATTACCTGCAATAGTTAAACACTGAGAGGGATAAGCGGTGACGCTTAGTGAGTTCAATAATAGATACAATATAACATTATGCCATATATATACTTGAATATGGCAGAAGCAAAGAGGAACAAGGAACAACAAAGGCATATGTGAGTCATGTGACAAACTTTCCATATCAATCAATGATTTGATTCAAGGATATACAATCAATGAGATACAACAATTTCAACTTGATTTACATCAATAAGACTTCAGCCCAAGTGGCAAAGAAGACATAGAATTTCTAGTTAAACATTTTGGTAGATTTCAGGCTTTCAGCCCTATCTGACCTTCTGCCAATGCCATAGGGGTAGAATTCATTCTCTTGCGATACAGGATCTACACGGCCAGAGGCTACATACCAATACCACTGTGAATCTAAGTCCTTTCACTGATCAAATGGCCAAAGGTCTATATAGCACGAAATAATAACACGGGAAAATAATATGGAAAAAGCACATAGCATATATAACACATAACATACAATTGTTCCTATATATTGAACTCACCGTGAATTAACTGGAGGTTAAAATAGTAATTTGGGCAGCACTTCGTTACTATAATTAGCTTTCTTTGATGAAAACCGGGAGCTTTCTGGAAAACCGGGTCTTGCGAGGGTTGAGCTTCAAACCGAAAAGATAAATTTCTCGGGCTCTTCGGGCACTTCGGAACGTATTTCGGGTGTTGGGTATGATCCCGAGGCTTCGGGGGAAGTTGGAATGGTAAAAATATGAATTTAGGGGTGAAAGATGTGAATTTTCCAAACTTACCCGGGAGGTCTCGCACCCCCCCTTTATATAGGGTGCAAGGCGAGGATCCGGAGGGAAGGCGGGGGGGGGGGGGGGGGAAGCACGTGGCAGCAGCGAAGGCAGGTGGCGCGCATGCGAGAAGGGCAGGTGGCTCGCATCGGACAGCTAGCGAGACACGCGTCTCGGTTCGAAAGCCTCCACCGCGAGGACATGCATCAGTCTCGGACTAGGCTGCGCATCGAATGAGTCATCGGGTCGGACACGTGGCATGCTGCAAGCGAGGATGACGTGGCCGAAGTCTGACCATGTGAAATTCCTCAGATTTTGGGATTTTTCTCGAATTTTGTGCCCCGAACTTCAAAAATACATAACTTTTGCATACGAGCTCCATTTTTGACGTTCTTTATATGCACACGTAGGTGAAACTATGCTCTACAACTTTTGTTTAGACTCAGTTGGCTAATTTTGATTTATTTTTAATATTATTATTTTTAACAGACCGGGGCAGGAAAATCCGTTAAAAATTCTTAACTTCTTCATCTGATGTCCGTTTTCGTCTGTCTTTTTACCGTTGTACTACTATTGACGAGACCTTCGATTCTCGTTTAGGTTGCGTAGGCTAAAAATCACTCGATCTTTATTTCGAGTTTTTAGCTGTCTACTGCTATTCTGAAACTTAGAAAAATCATAACTTCGTCATACGAAGTCAGATTTGGACGTTCTTTTTATGAAAATTCTCGGTTTAACGAATACTAAGACTTTCGTTTAGATCACTAAAGCTAAAAAGTAGTTTATCGAAAACTCACTTTTTAAGCTAAAAAGTGTTTGTTAGTTTTGTCGCGGATCTTCGATTGGTCATAACTTCTTCGTTATAATTCGGATTTCGATGAGGTTTTCGCCTAAATGTTTCTAACGAGATTATTTACAAATTTAAATATTAAAATTATACTTATTTTAAATTTTATATGTTCGTTAAATTTCAATATTTGACTTTTGTTCGGAATCTCATAAGAGTTCCAAAACATTCTGAATGATTCTAAACATAGTTTTACTTCAATTCAAGTAAAAACTATATGTTAGAAATCAATACTCAAATTCATTTAATATTTCATAATATTATTCATTATAAAACACGATAACTAAACGTGTATGTTACACGCCTGATTGCCAACAATCCACTATTGACATGCACCGTGCTCCGATCCCCAGCACCCTCACAAATCAGGCATCACCTCCATTTGGGCCACAAGTGACTCATTTAGACTCCCAGTCTCTGAATCTCCATCATGAAGTAATGGAGGCCGAAGGCGAAGTCCGATATACGACAATGCAAATACGACGCCCTCACGAATAACGAGAACACTACTCCGGAGCCTTATGAAACCAAGAAATAGGACCAGAAAACTATGAGGACCATCTACACTCCTTAAAGGAAGAAGTGGTCATCCGGAGACAACAACTCATTGTAATCGAGGCTAGGGCAGCCTTAACAGAGCAGAGAATGGAAAAGGCCACTCATAACATAAGTGAAATGGCCAAGCACTTTGTGCACCATTTTGGCATAGGAGAATCACCACACTACTCGCCTTAGGTTTATAATGTCTTAAAACGCAACCAGTAGTAGTGAATCAAGAGAGGTACGCCCTCCCAGAACCCATATAATCTAAATCCACTAATTGTATAGGTGGCTATACCTTATTTTGATAAAACATAACATTCGTACAATGCTTATTTCTACTCTCTATCGTAAATACATCATAGGGATATAAGTTGAAACCAAGAGAATCATACAACAACACGTGAAAGTTATATGTAAATATAAATGACTAAAGATGACCATGGTTTATTACAAGATCGCTTCTCACCGTGCGACAGAATCATGTCTTCTCATGAGAATAATCAGCACCCCGACGAAGCACCAGTTGTACAGATAGACTCCGCCACATTTCAATCCGCGGTCACAGATGCCGTGACAGCCGTCATGGAACAACTCAACGCTAACAACCCATACGGAAATGGGAACAGTGGCAACAATACCAACCATAGTAGTAACTAAGGACACCAACAAATGGCTGCCTACAAGGATATCCCAACCCACAAATCTAAGAACAAGAAACGAAAGTCCCGGAAAAAGGAAAGGAACTGCTTAACTCAAGGACCTACCAAAAGGCAACAAGCTTTAGCAGCCCTCACCCCCACTGATCCTACTACCTCAACACCAAGGAAACCCTATGTTGGAAACCTACTAAAATGCAACAAGTGCAGCATCCATCATAAGGGAGACTGTCGGAAGTTACACTTCAATACTTGCAACAAGAAGGGGCACACCACCCGTTTCTGCAGAGCCCCGACCCAATGCATCACTCCAACCCCCAATGCTAAAGTAAGCTCAGTATGCCATACATGTGGTGAAACATGGCATTTCAACAGTGAGTGTCCAACAGAGAAGAATGACGGAGGAGTCGGAGGAGTTTGACAACTGGACATGAGGAAGCAACAAGGAACCCTACAGATATTTTTGGTACGTTCCCAAATGATAAACTTTATGCATCAATTTTTCACAAAAGGATTTGTCAATTAAAAACATATTAAAAAATTATGTCCTCATCCGAACAAATCATGTCAATCACATAGAAACTAGAGATCCTTGCAGGTGAACCAAGATAGTTCCGTGTAAATGTTAGGGTCATATATATTTAAGATTCTACGAACTAAAAGTGTGATCTCGCCTCATTTTCTGTCCCTGGTCTAATTTTGGATTATGACAGAGCCACTCAGTCGACTGTCCTTTCAATCTTAATTATATACGGCTAGGTTACACCCAACTATAATAGAAAAACCTAGTAGAAATCAGATTACGAATTCCATCGTTTTATATCAGAGCTCTCGTATTACTTGAACACCTAAAAAGCAGGAGCAAAATAAACGCAGTAGTAACAACAAGAACGAAATTGGTAGTGATAAGAACATGAACGTAGAACACCCTATCATTCTTAACAACTATTCCTTCCCAATCGACGTAACATCGGTTATAGTAAGAAGTCCAACGTTGTCAGTTGACACGGACTGGCTTGATTCTCACCTTACAAACTTCGAGCACTGCAAAGAGACTTCCGCCTTACCCAATCGATTTACAAAACTCTTTCAACCTATAACGACAAATCCCCAACATTCAGGCACACGAGTGCTTATGTAAGAGACTTTATGCTCCTTCCTAGCCCACAATAAAGATGGAAACAAGAAAAAGAAGACATCAAGGAAATCCCAGAGATTTATGACCTCCCCTAGATATTCCTATGTCTTTCGGAAACATCACCCATGCGCTGAGTTGAGATTGGAATCAACTCAACTCTTTGAACCACTCCAGTAACCAAATCCATGATACCACTTAGCACCAACACAAGAAAAAATATTGTCCGGTTAATAGAACGATCTAATAAGAAAGGAAATTATCAGACCAAGCCCCTAACCTCAGTGGACACCCGTCTGACTTAAGAGAAGGGAAAGCAGATTGCCCATAAGGTCACTAACTACTAAGAGTCAAGCGAACCCATCGTCAAAGATTGACACCCCTATTCTGAATCAACGACCCGCTCACCCAACTCAAAGAATCAAACAATGATCGACATTCCTTTAGTTCAGAAAGTCCGTAGAGGATAACCCCCAAGGCAGTCTAGGATTTATAAGGTCGGCTGCACCTCACACAACCTTAACCTTGGTAACAATGGTGTCGATCCTTAAGGTCCAAGAACACTACATCTAGGATACCAGGAGCACAATCTTCAGAAAATCATTCGAGACCCTCGCCAAGATAGGTTCGGTAACCTATAGCCTTTGATTATCATACGAACTCAGTTTCGTACATTTCATATTCCACGTATTCAACACTCATAAGTGTTTGACTACCGAAGCTCTAGAAATCCCACTTGACGAGATCAAGGTAAACAAGAACCCACACCCCGAAGAGAAGCATGTGTAATAGACTTTGGCAAAGCGTGGGATACCCACCTGCCTCTAATCGAATTCTCATATAACAACAACTACCACTCGAGCATAAGAGTTGCTCCCTTTGAGGCCTTGTGTGGACGAAAGTGCAGATCATCCCTTTGCTGGACTGAGGTGGGAGACACTCAGCTGGTAAAAGGGAAAATGCCCAACAGCACTCTTAATGGACCCGAGATTATTTGAGAAACAACAGAAAAAGAGAGTCCAAATCAGAGCATGGCTCCAAGCGTCGCAAGACCGACAGAAGAGTTATGCGAATAAAAGGTGAAAGCCTCTGGAGTTCCAAGTTGTGACAACCCGAAAATTTCTACCTTGTAAGTCAATCCAATCAACCAAAAGTCAGACTCGTTTTATTGCCTTTTAGCCTTGTTAAGGGTCATTCTAATGAGTTCTAAGCCTAGTACACTTAAGGATTGAGTGTTTTGAAGTATTAGCTCAAGATCAGAAGGCAACACCCGAACCAGAAAATCCAACACATGAGGTTCACGGCCGTGAACACTCTTCTGGCCATGAACCATCCTCCATATATGTGAGATTGCTTCATTTTATCCTCATTTCTCCAAGTTCCAGCCGCAAACAATCCATTCTCTCTCAAGTATCATCCAAGAAAAGCTCCCTTTTCACTCCAAAACGTAAGAATCTCATCCCTATTCTTGTTCATGCTTAGAAAACCCTTTGTTCTAGCCTTCATTCATCATTGTTCATCATCATCTTCAAGATCATCAAGGGTGTACGCCCGTAAACCCTTCATGAGGGCCATAAACCCTTCATGGAATCTTGGGCCGTAAACCCTCCCAAGGCCGTGAACTCATAGAGTTTGGCCGTGAACTCCTTGTGATCAATCACATGTGATTCTCACACTCCATTGAGAGTGTTTCCTAGTCCCTAAGGTTGTTTCCTTGCATGTTAGTTGTTTTAAACACTAATTACATGCCTATATATGTCATTATATGTCATTTAGGACTCGTTTGTGCCTCGGGAATTCATTCGTGGAACTTTTCATCCTTACACGAATCTTCAATTGAATCAGCTACATAAGGTGAGTTCATACCCTTATAATCAATCTTTTAAATGGGTTTAAATGCTTTTAAGGGGGGAATACAAGTAAAACACAAGAAATATGGTGTTTTAAAATATAAACTGCTTATTACGTCTTTGTACCAATAAACTGTATGTAGAACATGAAACTGTGAATAGAACATAGAAATAAGCTTATAAACTTTAATAAGTTTAACTTAAGGAACAACAGGATATTTTTATAAACTTATCTAACAAATATAAAAAGGGTTTTTCCAAATTATTACTTGTAAAGTCGTTAATCCAGCTTGTGAGACACGTCTTTGAGTACTCATATAAGTACCAATGAAAGTCTACCCTTACAACCAAAGTCTTATGGAGGGAGATCGTGAGTGTGTGTATAGATCTATACGGGATTGACAATCCCGCACCTCACTGTTAGCTACAGGCGGACTGGCAGGTCTGCGCGTGACAAATGTCATATTCTTTTCGACGTTTACCATACGTCGTGGTTAATTAGTCCAATTAGTATGGTCGTGAAACTCACAAATAGATAACAACGATATATTTACGTAGTAATAAACTTTTCATGAACAAATCTCAAAGGACACTAACTATGTGATTACCCAATGTATACTTTAGGGTTAGATAGAACTGAAGTCCGATAGACAGTGGAATGTGTGTTTTCCGCCTCATTTCATATTCGTTGTTTGGTTGTGGGCTTAGGGCAGATTCACCCGTTCAACTGTCTATTAGATCTCGGTTATATGCAACTCATATGTATTAGGTAATCATAGGAGGGTAGTAGTGTCGTATCAGGTATCCAGAACAACCAAGTCTTTATTCAGTTCAACATATTAACAAAACTATACATCATTGTAGTAAGTATAGGGAGTGTACTTGTGCTCTTCAAACTTAGAACAACCTGGACATCCAGTCGGTTTTCAGAAAGTACTTGTACTTTCTGAAAACAATAACGTTTTACCAAACACAACGTTTCACACTTGAGTTAGTGAAACTAGAAACTTATTTATAAAAGGGGTTTAATACTTCTTATTAAACCAGTATAACTTAAAGGACCTTTAGTAGTTAATTCTATAATAACATAGTTTATACATTAGGGTTGTATATAATTAATATCCAACAGGCAATTGGATGTGTGTTTTTCGCCTTACTTCTTGTTCCTTGTTTGGTTGTGGGCTTAGGGTAGATCCACCAATTTAACTGTCTGTTCGACATTAGATTATATATAGTTAGTATAAACTAAGTGATTATCGAAGGAACTTTTGTGGTTACTATTTTACTAAAGGAAATATATGATTTTCTTAAAGAATGTTTTCGTCAAATATAAAGAACTATTACAGTTAACTCCGTAAGTACCAAATGAATACGCCAGGGTTGTATACAATGAAGATCTAACAAACAATGGGATGTGTGCTTTCCGCCTTATTTCCTATTCCTTGTTTGGTTATGGGCTTAGGGCAGATTCACACAATCGATTGTCTGTTTACTCTAAATTGTATATAACTTGTATCCATTTAGTACGCATAGAAGGAATTGTAGAGTCATTTTTACTTTCATTCATCATATCAGAAAATATAGGATTTTCTGGAGGAACATGCGAACTTCTCTAAAAGAACTTACAACTTACTTTTCATCACTAAAATACTTATGAACTCACCAGCTTTAACACTGATCTACTCTTTCAAAATAACTTATATTGTCAGGAAACTAGTAGACAGGTACGCGCTCAGGGATTCAGAAGATGGAGCATAGTAGCTTCATGTCTTGTTTTTTTTATTTACTTTAGACTCAACCTTTTGTGAATCTAATAATTTGTAAACACTTTAACTATTAATGCAATGGTTGTTTGTTACTTTGATTACTATGATGCATGTGTTGTGATACTATACATGACGTCCTCCGCCCCCGAACGTTTCCACCGTTCCGGTTTGGGGGTGTGACAGATTGGTATCAGAGCATTATTTACAGTGAACTAAGTATACCAACCTATAAAAGATATACAACTATAAATACAATGGGGCCGAAGTGCTCTGACTAAATGTATATTTTAAAGTATAACAATATTTTATAAAAGTATACATACATGCTTATACATATATACATACTAGAACAAGTATCACAAGAAGAACAACACAGAAGTATTTAAAGGTTGAACACTACGGTCAAACCTGGACAGTTATGTAATCATATCTGGGATCAATATAGCCTTATCAACTATATTCATTTGAGATATGACCAACATGTGTTTGGGAGTGATGTGGTGTTTCAACAGTCTTAAAACTTACCTAACTGTATTTAAGGGATTTCTAGATCAAAACATAAAGTTAAAATACTATAGGAGTATTTTATGATACTATAAGACAACAACAAGTTTAAAACATACCAAGTTCATTACATTAAAATACTATAGGAGTATTTTAGGCACTATATAAATAACTTATGTGATAATTTAAAGACCCTTCTGGTAGGTCTATAATTTCAGAGTGTGTACTTCCAATCTTTTATATAATTGAGATTTTATAGACTTAGAATTTGTGATCTATGCTCTACTTCCTGTTCCTTGTTTGGTTGTGGTTTTAGGGTAGGATCACTTATTCGAAGGTCTATTTAATCTTAAATTATATACAACTTGTGTACACTGCGCAATTATAGGAGGTCCCTGTAAGGATCACCCCATAATGTTTCACTTAATCTCATACATTCTTTAGACACTTCCATTCTAGCACGACAAACCCAGATTGAGGTAACCACTCCATCATAGCAGTCAGCAGATGAGTCAAGGAGGAACAAGAAGATGTTCATGAGGAGTTTTTCAAAGAATGATCAGCCGAAGAAACCAAATGTCTTATGCGTCACACTAATAAATAATAACCTTAAATGACTTAATGAGCTAGTGAATACACTGCTCACATTATGTGTTAGGATTATTTGTTTTTCATGCAGCCAGTAACAGATATTCAATTTACAGAGATTCATTCGAGAATAGCCACTTCTGATTCATAAAGTTTATTTTATGTAGACTCACTTTATGAATTGTTTCCAAAACCCTATGAAAGTCAGAACCGAATACATTCAGAACTAGGATAACTTTGTCATTCAGCTTTCGGCTTATAACCACTGCTATAGACTTATTTCCGTCTCATCTTTGTATTCTTTTTAGCAAAAGATGCCTCGCGGTAGACCTGTAAGGCGCGTAGTCAATAACACAACAGAGAATCCACCACCGCCTCCACCACCACAATTCGATCCTGGTGCTCTCCAAGCAGTGATAATAGCCGCAGTAACATCTGCTATAACTCACATCCACGAAAGTGGTAGCAGGGAACTGGTAACGGTACCCACTTAACCAACCCCAGAATCTACCACGGACACCCACGGGAGTGTTCGTATAAGGACTTCATGAATTGCAAACCCAAATCCTTTAATGGAAACGGGGGAGTCATTACTCTGATTTGATGGTTCGAGAAAATAGATTCGGTCTTCGAAATCTGTGTGTGCCGAGAAGGGAGCAAAGTGAAGTTAGCTGCTTGCACCTTCTCCGACAGGGCCCTGACATGGTGGAATGTCCATGTTAAGTCACTGACCCTACCAGTGGATAACTCGATGGGTTGGGAGAACCTGAAAGAAATGATGTTGGAAGAATACTGCCCTAGGGGCGAAGTTCAAAAGCTGGAGCAAAAATGTCACACCTCGAAACCGATGGCGGAAACGTTCCGGGGCCGAGGACGTCATGCGTAGTATCATAACAGTTGTATCATAGTAAGCGAAGTAAACACAACCATTACATTATAATATGAATATTTACATTGTTCAAAAAAATGATTTGTACATAACAGTATATAGCAAAAGTAAAAGACGTTACTTCAGAGTGTTCCGTCTTCTCCAAAAGTTGGCAAGAGTACCTGTCTATTGATGCCCTGAGAATACAAGCAGTTTTAAAATATATCAGCATAAAGCTGGTGAGTTCATAAGCGTTTGATTCTGGTGAAAGAAATGTTTCTTTGATTATTTGAAAAGTTGTTTCCCAAGAAAATCCCATATTTTCTTATGAAAGAGATTTGATTATCCATTGGTTACACGTTAAACAGCCTGTTTATGAAAGGTTAATTTATCCCAGGAAAACCCTATATTTTCCTTCAAAGTTGATAGTTGATTTTTGATTCTGATACGAGGTGTACAAGTATTTATCATACTTGTATCGATAGATGTAGTTTCTTTGAAAAACCCTGGTTACTCACTGTGAGATGTATTAGCCTTATTACGTAAATAAAACTAATAAGATAGATAGTGAACTAGATCCTAAGGGCGTTACTGATGCCCTCTTGTAATCAAATCGGTTATTACTTTGAGGTTAGTTCACTGATTTCATTATTACATAAGTAAATTCTCGTTACCTAAGTTGTGAGTGCCATAACCGTACTTAGACTGGATAAGGCACGGACGGGGGCCAGTATCTTTTATGACTTTGTCACCCCTGAACCTAACGGTTCCGCTGTAGCTAGCAGCGAGAGTGCGGGATAGTCAGTCCCATATAGATCTATACATAATAGTCACGTTCTCCCTCCAAGAGATTCTGGTTATAAGTCGTAGTCCTCCACTAACGAATTCGGGGGAGTGTTACCAAGGACATGTCTCCAACTTAGCCTAACAAATTTACAAGTAATAATACGAAAATCCTGTTGATGATTTGCATGAATCCTTTGTAAGATAATACATATTATTACATGATTCATAAGTTTCTTGCTTTAGATATGAAAACTGTTTCTACAAGTTTATTTCTTTAATCGATTGGTAAAACGGTTTTCTGAGTTAAAAACATACTGAACATAAAATCATTTTATGCAAAACGAGATAATTTTGAGCACAAGTTTCCTTGTACTTTTGCTTGTATTCCCCCCCCCCCCCCCCCGCTAAAAACATTAAAAACACAGAAATGTAAGGGTATGAACTCACTGTTTATCGTAGGATTCGAAAGCACAGTTGGTTACGAGTGTTGAGTGTCAACCGATGTTTCGCACGCAAGTGGATCCTATTAGCATGTGATAACACATATGTGTGTTAGAATTAGGGTGTTTTATGGCTAAACATGACGGGAAACCACCCTACAGACTTGGAAATGCTTGTCGGGACCCTGTATGATCAATTAAGGGAGGTGTACGGCCATTTGAGTGGGTGTGCGGCCAGGGTGTGCGGCCAGCCTGCGTGTGCGGTTGCACACAGGAGTGTGCGGCCGTACAGAGGGTGTGTGCGGCCCTACACAGGAGTGTGCGGCCGTACACTCCTCATTTGTGCCCGAAATGTCGATTTTGAGGTGTTCTTGTGCTACTAATACTAAGTCCTACTAGTAAATGAAGGCTAAACTCTTCACTTTGGAGAGTTTTAGTGTGTGTGCGGCCACATTATGAAGGTGTGCGGCCGTACACCTTCAAAGGATGAAGAACACGAAGAACACTATGAGTTTTAGGCTTAGATTCAGGTGTCTTACCACTATAACAAGCTGAATGATGGAGTAGTTCACGTTTTTGAGGCCTTTAGAGTGTTCTTGGATGATGTTTCTAGAGAGAGAAAGTAGAGAGAGAGTAGGGTGCAGCCAAAAGAAGAAAAGAGTGAATGAAGGGGGGTCTCCTTCAATATATAGGGTCGGGTGTGAGGCTGGAGGGTGTGTGCGGCTGGGTGTGCGGCTGGCTGGCCGCACACGCGGGTGTGCGGCCGCACACACCTTCTTTGGTGTGTTTGGCCCAATTTTGTGATGCTACACACTTTCTAATCCTTCTAAGACTCATATCTAGGTTATACTAAGCCTAGAGCACTCATATGGACCCACAATTTCGTTAAAAGATGATAAATTCGAGTTTAATATTGATATACAGATCAATTGCACAGGATAAAAGTTTCGGGTTGTCACAAAAAACTATGGGAGCATACCATGGTCGGCTCAGACATAGTGACCTACACTGACAGGTTTAGCGACCTGGCAACACTGTGCCCCAGGATGGTTACCCCGGAGAGTAAGAAGATAGAAAGGTACATCTGGGGGTCATCCGGAGAGTAAGTAGTCTTCTAACCCAACTACCTTTGATAGCGCCAAACGCCTGGCCCAGCGACTCATTGACCTTGGAGTCCGCCATGTCGTGGTGGTCCCCGTTCCCGAGCCATCAAAGGGAGGGGACTATAAACAAAAGTCGGGGAACAAGAGGAAGAAACGAACGACACACGAACCCCCACAGGAGTAACAAGTGTTTACTGTACACGCCGCCACAACACCTGCCACTCCAGCATTTGTCAGTAGATATGCTAGAACTCTACCGAAGTGTGGTAAGTGTAACTACCACCACACCGGAGTATGTCGGGAAACGCAGTGCATGAACTGCCGCAGGAAGGGGCACACTGCCCGTTTCTGCAGGGCACCGGCACAACCGATCTCCCAAATCCCTGGAGTTGAAGTAAACCAGGCCTGCTATGGTTGTGGTGAGTCAGGACACTACAAGAGGGACTGCCCGATAATGAAGAACTCAGGCGTAGATGGACGAATTCTGATGATCACCGCAGGAGAAACTACCCCGGAATCAACAGCGAGCAGCGGTACGTCTTCGAAATAAAACAATTACTTTAAAATTTTAATTTATATTTAATATAAGATTAAAATTGGGGATACTAAAAGTAATTATAATAACTCACTCGTCTGAACAAGTCACAACATTGATAAGAGAACTAAAGATCCGTACAGGTGAACTATGATGGCTTAGTATGTACATCAGGGTTGTGCATAGCTAAGATTTTGCAGGCTTAGAGTGAGTGATTCCGCCTCATTTCCTATTCTTTGTTTGGTTATGGAATTAGGGCAGAGTCACTCAATCGACCGTCTTATTCATCTTAATTATACATAACTTGTATATGTCGGGCGATCATAGAGGTACCGAGGAGGATCATAATATAGACTATCGACACTAGTTATCAAAACACTTTCACTGTATGTACTCGCTTATCGCGGTATGATTTGTGACAATGGTAATATCAAGGAGAAAACTGAAAGGACTAGAAAGGTTACACAGAATACATTGTTGAACACACTAGGGATACGCCATCGTATAGCAAACGTTTCTTTAAAATCGTCGTCATCATTCGTCATGGATTGGCGTGGTCCTCACCATACTAAGTTCATGTGTTTCAAAAATACATCGCCTTAACCAACAAATTAATGAAATCCTCGTCATTCGTAACGACACCCCGACCCAGACCTCAGGAATTGTCTCTTGTCTTCTAAACCCCGAAGTACTCATGGGAGGAGTACCTTACCCTCCGAAACTTTGTCGCCGTATACTCATCAGACCTTCCCGAACTACCACTCGTCCAGCAGATCAAGTTCAAGTACAGAGGCTAAGGACGAATACAGCCCACCTATCACTATCAAGTGTATACGCGAGGGTGGTATATAATTATGATTATGAAAATTTAGTATGTGTGTTTCCGCCCTATCTCCTGTTCCTTGTTTGGTTGTGGACCTGGGGCAAAGCCGCACATCCGACCGTCTTACTAATCTTAATTATATACGATTTATATACACGAGGTAATGATAGATGGACCAGGAATGAATCTTATCATGAGCATAAGGGCAAAGTTGCCCAGGTCTACGAGTGGGTATTCTGCCCTTCAGAGAAGCACAACCCCAGGAGTACTGCTAGGAAAGCTAATTTCGGGACGAAATTCCATCTAACGGGGGGATGATGTGACAACCCAAAAATTTCTAACTTGTAAGTCAATCCAATCAACCAAAAGTCAGACTCGTTTCTATTGCCTTTTAGCCTTGTTAAGGGTCATTCTAATGAGTTCTAAGCCTAGTACACTTAAGTATTGAGTGTTTTGAAGTATTAGCTCGAGATCAGAAGGCTGCACCCGAACCAGAAAATTCAACACATGAGGTTCACGGTCGTAAACCATGTTCATGGCCGTGAACACTCTTCTGTCCATGAACCATCCTCCATATATGTGAGATTGCTTCATTTTATACTCATTTCTCCAAGTTCCAACCGCAAACACTCCATTCTCTCTCAAGTATCATCCAATAAAAACTTCCTTTTCACTCCAAAACGTAAGCATCTCATCCCTATTCTTGTCCATGCTTAGAAAACCCATTGTTCTAGCCTTGATTCATTATTATTCATCATTGTTCATCATCATCTTCAAGATCATCAAGGGTGTACGGCCGTAAACCCTTCATGAGGGCCGTAAACCCTTCATGGGATCTTGGGCCGTAAACCCTCCCAAGGCCGTGAACTCATAGAGTTTGGCCGTCAACTCCTTGTGATGAATCACATGTGATTCTCACACTCACTTGAGAGTGTTTCCTAGTCCCTAAGGTTGTTTCCTTGCATGTTAGTTGTTTTAAACACTAATTACATGCCTATATATGCCATTATATGTCATTTAGAACTCGTTTGTGCCTCGGGAATTAATTTTTGGGACTTCTCATTCTTACACGAATCTTCAATTGAATCACCCACATAAGGTGAGTTCATACCCCTATAATCAATCTTTTAAATGGTTTTAAATGCTTTTAAGGGGGGGGGGGGGAATACAAGTAAAACACAAGAAATGTGGTGTTTTAAAATATAAACTGCTTATTACGTCTTTGTACCAATAAACTGTATGTAGAACATGAAACTGTGAATAGAACATAGAAATAAGCTTATAAACTTTAATAAGCTTAACTTAAGGAACAAAAGGATATTTTTATAAACTTATCTAACAAATATAAAAAGGGTTTTTCCAAATTATTACTTGTAAAGTCGTTAATCCAGCTTGTGAGACACGTCTTTGAGTACTCATATAAGTACCAGTGAAAGCTACCCTTACAACCAAAGTCTTCTGGAGGGAGATCGTGAGTGTGTGTATAGATCTATACGGGATTGACAATCCCGCACCTCACTGTTAGCTACAGGCGGACTGGCAGGTCTGTGCGTGACAAATGTCATATTCTTTTCGATGTCTACCATACGTCGTGGTTATCCAGTCCAATTAGTATGGTCGTGAAACTCACAAATAGATAACAACGATATATTTACGTAGTAATAAACTTTTCATGAACAAATCTCAAAGGACACTAACTATGTGATTACCCAATGTATACTTTAGGGTTAGATAGAACTGAAGTCCGATAGACAGTGGAATGTGTGTTTTCCGCCTCATTTCATGTTCCTTGTTTGGTTGTGGGCTTAGGGTAGATTTACCCGTTCAACTCTCTATTCGATCTCAGTTATATGCAACTTATATGTATTAGGTAATCATAGGAGGGTAGTAGCGTCGTATCAGGTATCCAGAACAACCAAGTCTTTATTCAGTTCAACATATTAACAAAACTATATATCATTATAGTAAGTATAAGGAGTATACTTGTACTCTTCAAACTTAGAACAACCTGGACATACAGTCGGTTTTTATAGAAAATATAGGATTTACTATGGTAAACATCATTCTTTTTAAGGTAAACAGTTTTGATTGTACTTTCTGAAAACAATAGCGTTTTACCAAAAACAACGTTTCACACTTGAGTTAGTGAAACTAGAAACTTATTTATAAAAAGGGTTTAATACTTCGTATTAAACCAGTATAACTTAAAGGACGTTTAGTAGTTAATTCTATAATACCTTAGTTTATACATCAGGGTTATATATAATTAATATGTGACAGGCAATTGGATGTGTGTTTTCCGCTTTACTTCCTGTTCCTTGTTTGGTTGTGGGCTTAGGGCAGATCCACCCATTTAACTGTCCGTTCGATATTAGATTATATATAGTTACTATAAACTAAGTGATTATAGAAGGAACTATTGTGGTTACTATTTTACTAAAGGAAATATATGATTTTCTTAAAGAATGTTTTCATCAAATATAAAGAACTATTACAGTTAACTCCGTAAGTACCAAATGAATACGCCAGGGTTGTATACAATGAAGATCTAACAAACAATGGGATGTGTGCTTTCCGCCTCATTTCCTGTTCCTTGTTTGGTTGTGGGCTTTGGGCATATTCACACAATCGATTGTCTATTTACTCTAAATTGTATATAACTTGTATCCATTTAGTACTCATAGAAGGAATTGTAGAGTCATTTTTACTTTCATTCATCATATCAGAAAATATAGGATTTTCTGGAGGAACAGACGAACTTTTCTAAAAGAACTTACAACTTACTTTTCATCACTAAAATACTTATGAACTCACCAGCTTTAATGTTGATATACTCTTTCAAAATAACTTGTATTCTCAGGAAACTAGTAGACAGGTACGCGCTCAGGGATTCAGAAGATGGAGCATAGTAGCGTCATGTCTTGTTTTGTTATTTACTTTACAGTCAACCTTTTGTGAATCTAATACTTTGTAAACACTTTAACTATTAATGCAATGGTTGTTTGTTACTTTGATTACTATGATGCATGTGTTGTGATACTATACATGACGTCCTCCGCCCCCGAACGTTTCCGTTGTTCCGGTTTGGGGGTGCGACACAAGTTGGGGATCGAGTACTATTGATGGTCTCTCCTTGGAAAGGGATGATACGGTTTGGAAAGCTAAACCCACGTTAGATCAGACCATTTGAGATCCTTGCCCGGATTGGTCCGGTAGCCTACAAACTACAACTACCCTCAGAACTCAATAATGTACACCCCGTATTCCATGTGTCAAACCTAAAGAAGTGTCTATCGGACGAAACCCTCGCAGTTCCACTAGAAAATTTGAAGTGAACGAAAGCCTTCTGCTCTTTGAGCAGCCTATCGAGATTATGGATAGAGAAGTTAAGCGCACGAAACAAAGTCGCATCCCCATTGTGAAGGTTAGATGGAATGCCAAGCGCGGACCTGAATTCACATGGGAACACGAGGATCAAATGATGCAAAAATACCCTCACCTTTTCGCTAGTTCATAAGAATAACTTTTAAAGAATTTCGGGACGAAATTCCCTCTAACGGGGGGATGATGTCACAACTAGAAATTATGTGATCTAAAAACCAAGTCAAAAGGGGGTCTTGTATATGTTAAGGTTATAACTAAATTACTATTATGATATGTGCAATGTGAATTTTGGGAATTATATTGCCCTAAGCTCTAATGATCAATGCAAACAAATAAGAAATTTAAGTTGCATCAAGATATTGATCATATCAACATAAAACCAATACATTAAAGTTCATATGCATCTAGACCATGAACACTTCCCTAGGAAGCACCCAAGACCGTGAACTACTTCTTATGGACCATGGTTGGCTGTAAACAACTTCCAAGGAGCCACTTTGCTCGTGAACACTTCAAGGATGGAAGGATTGGCCGTAAATCCCATAAGGGACAACCATTTAGACTGTAAACCACCTTTGGTGGACCTCCTTTAGACCGTAAACCTTAGTTTAAGTCCCATTTAGACTGTGAGCCCCTTTCCAATTCAAGGGTGTTTACGGATTGTGAGCTGTAATATGTTAATTTCCAATGTAAATCTCAGTAACCTATGCATTACCCATCAGTAATCCAAGCACATCAAATCAATTTCACTATTCCATATGAAAGGGGCCTAACCCCTATTTTTCATTCCACAAACTCATTTTCACTTTCTGAGAACTCCATAAACACTCTCAAGAATTCAAGCCAAGTTCTAGGAGCCATTTCATCAGAACTCCTTCTAAATTCTTGTAAGTAATTTGTGCCTAGCTTGATGCTTCACACGTTAATTGTTAAATTCTTATTAAGCACACATAGCTTCATGTGTTAATAATATTAGGGTATCAAAATCTCCATGGGATTCATCCAACACTTCAAGTGTTCTAGGCTCAAATATCTCACCTCATCTCTTCAACCACACCTTCTTCTACCCAAGGTGAGCTTCATACCCCTATTTTTGAGTTTTCACTATTTTGGGGGAGGATACAAGTCAAAGGTCTTGTGAAATCTTGGTATAATTGCTTGTCTATACATGTATGTTATGTTGTATGTGTTTGAAGTTATAAAACTCCATGTGAATAGTCCAAAAACTCGAGATTTTGGTGAAGTCTCAAGAGTTTGGACTATATTTCACATATTGTGTTTTTAGAAACAAAAACTATCATTTGTATGAAATATGATTCATAAAATCTCATGTCTAGAACCGCAAGAATTTGCTTCAAGAAATTGTTTAAACAAAGTTGTTGGACATAAAATTTTGGAAGATGTAAAAATTATGAAAATTTATATTATTTTGAACCATTTTCGGCCATAAAATATATATATATATATATATATATATATATATATATATATATATATATATATATATATATATATATATATATATAAGGTCATCTTTGAAATGTTGGCTAAATTTGAGATTTCGATTTCAAACTGGGCCAAAATGGAAATATCTAATAAGTAAGGGTCATTTTGGACATTTTCCTAAATACGAGCCTGGGTCTTATGTTTGGATCACTCATGACACTTTTTGACAATTCTGGGTCTTATTTGATAATTTATAAAAAGGAAAGGCCACTTTAGACACATCGATAATATTGAGTCAATTTTGACAAATATGATTCAAAGTGGATTATTTTCAGTAAACAAAACGAAACACCTAGTCAACGAGCACAACTAAGGTTATGAAACGAAACGAAACACCTAATCAACGAGCACAACTAAGGTTATGAAACGAAACGAAACATCTAGTCAACGAGTACAACTAATGTTATTTATTAAATAAATAACGGATTTCAACTATTTGCGTAAATATCGGTTAGTATTCTAGTCAGACGCATCTTCACCGTACCTATATAATAATGTACGTTTAAAGTCTTGTAAGAGTTATAACCAGAGTCTCCTGGAGGGAGAGCGGGAATTTGTGTATAGATATATACGGGGTTGACACCCCGCACCTTCGCTGTTCGCTACAGCTAGACATGCCAGTCTAGGGTGACAAATGTCTTCAACAAAACCGACGCCTGAAGAACGTCTAGACAGGCACTCCGTCATATTAGTATGGTTATAACGACTCACTTAGAATATAACAAAATATATTTACGCGGATTACACCTTTTGTTTATAATCAACTCTGGTTTGGTTACCTCAAATGAAATTTTACCACACGAGTCTTAGGGTTTTAAGACTGCTATTTTTTGTATATCAGAAAATATAGGATTTTATGGGGGAAAACGAATTTTATACAGTTTTCGAAAAGTTATAACTAAAACACACACGTAATTATACTTGATTGGAAACAAGACTTACAACTATTTTGACAAGAAAATATTGGATTTTTTGGGTTTCTAAACTATCACAACTTTTATGTAAAAGTGCTTATGAACTCACCAACATATTATATGTTGACGCTTTTCAAACGACTTGTATTCTCAGGAAATCAGTAATCAAGTTTATGGATCGCAGATTATGGATTATTTTGCTGTCGTTTGGAACTTACTTACTAATGTCTCTTTTGTGTAATTTGAGAACAAATACATGATGTAAAAACAATGTAAGTTTGTTATCTTAATGGATGATGTTTGGATTTGCTATGTCTCATTTACTTTCAACTGTTATGGTACTATACAATGAAGTCACTCACCTCCAGACGTTTCCGCCGTTCTGGTCCGGGGGTGTGACAGATTGGTATCAGAGCATTGTTTATAGTGAACTAGTATATCGAACCATACAAGATATACAACTATAAATACAACGGAACTAAAACACTCTGACGAAAAATATACTTTTCTAAATATAAGTATAAATGTATACCTACATGCATACGTGTTAGGAGCATTGTCATAATAAGTAAATTATAAAAGTAGTGATGAGTTGAACACTACAGATAGGCCCCAGGATATGTAGTTAGACTCTGGATCAATGTAGTCTGATCAACTACATTTATTTGGAGTATAACTAGCATACGCTGGGAAATAGCCGTTGTGAACGGCAAGTCTACTACATACCAAAGGAACTCCAGAAATCAAACATAAATAATTAAAATACTATAGGAGTATTTTAGGACCCCATAGAACCTCCCACACTTAAATCCTCTACGAAATTCTCATACCTCGATGATCACACAAACAACATAGCTGAAATTCCTCACCAAGACCTCTAATACCCTACCACGATAACCAATGAATGGATTGAGGAGAACCTAGAAGTGGATCTTGAAGAATACCAAGAAATGGATTAAGAAGAGGGAGGATGTGAATGAAGAATCGGACAAGGATGAAGACGCTGGAGAAACTCTTAGCGAGTCTTACCCTATCAAGGGTGGGCAAGAAACCCTTCACATCTTCCTCCCAAGATACGTAAGCACCCAATGTAAATACTCTTGGAGTAGACATAACTAGTAATAAAATATTGCCCATGCAAGTACAAGTTTCGTGACCGACACCTACCGGATTTAAAATGCTTTACCATCAGGGAAAACCCAACTACACGCCTTGAAAGACCCACACTTTCATATGATTGAGAGAATCGCTTTCATTAAAACTTAAAACTACATCATATTACTCTAAAACATGCTACATGCATATTCATAAATAATATTCTAGATTGATAATTTGATTACAAAACGCTGGATACAAACCGACTAAGTTTTTATATATTACAAAGCTACCCAGGATATTATAATTTTATACATACACGATCACTAAATACAAAAGTAATAATATAAACTATTCTAAATCTTCCAACAGTATATGACTATACTAGATCCTTATTACCTGCAATAGTTAAACACTGAGAGGGATAAGCGGTGACGCTTAGTGAGTTCAATAATAGATACAATATAACGTTATGCCATATATATACTTCAATATGGCAGAAGCAAAGAGGAACAAGGAACAACAAAGGCATATGTGAGTCATGTGACAAACTTTCCATATCAATCAATGATTTGATTCAAAGATACACAATCAATGAGATACAACAATTTCAACTTGCTATACATCAATAAGACTTCCGGCCAAGTGGCACAGAAGACATACAATTTCTGATTAAACATTTTGGTAGATTTCAGGCTTTCAGCCCTATCTGACCTTCTGCCAATGTCATAGGGGTAAAAGTCATTCTCTTGCGAGACATGCAACAACCTTACTATTTAACTATAATAGGTATAGTTAAGGATTACTACTCGTGTATACTATTACAATGGTACCTACCAGAGTCCAAACAGTTATGAGTCAATACATGTTAAACACTATAAAAAGAGAATACTATATACTATACAAGAGAACACTCTATACACTATACCAGAAAGTACATTATACATTATACAAAGAGAACATACTACAACAGAATGTGACATACTATCTCTCGATACGACACTTCACTGTGCTATCACCGTGTAACCAGAGTCTCCTGGAGGGAGAGCGGGCATTATGTGTATAGATCTATACGGGACAGACACTCCCACATCCCGACTGCTAGCTACAGTCCGAGCCGACTAGGCCCAGGGGTGACAAAATGTCACATTTCTACAGATGACTCGGAGGGTCATCAGGGATTCGATCGTCAATCAGCATGGTTACATACAAGTTCACATTTCGACCTTTAATTAATACATTAGGAATTAAAGGCAAAACAGACTCCCCGAGGTGTATTGTACATTTAATACTACCTGGAGTCTGCATTCTCATTTCATTAGCTGGCAGTGATGCTGTTGGGGTAAAACACTATTTTCCCAATTACTTTACATGAATGAAGTCTAAAACTATATTTTCCTACTAATAGTTTCTCTGGGAAAACTTTTACATTTTCAAAGGATCAAACATACATACAACCGGGTCTTGGTAGAAGACCACTTTTACTGGAAAACATAGGGTTTTCCTAGGGAGCATACTATTTTCCAACATTGAGATCAAATATTATACTACATGGTTGTAATCATTTTTATACAAGCAATGACACTAAATACTCATGAACTCACCAGCTTTATGCTGATACTCGCTTTCAAAATAACTTGTATTCTCAGGTCATCAGTAGACAGGTGCAGATGCAGCTTTTGAGAAGATGGAGCACATACAAGACTCCTCTTTATTTTGATTATACTTTTGGTGTCTAACAAACTGTACAGAACACGCTTGTATTACAATTATTATATTAATGCAATGGATGTTGTTGCTTGTCTTTACTATTATGCATTGTTATGATACTGTACATGACGTCCTCCACCCCAGAACGTATTCCGCCGTTCTCGGTTTTGGGGTGTGACAGATTGGTATCAGAGCATTGTTTATAGTGAATCAAGTATATCAACCCATAAAAGATATACGAACTATAAACACATCGGGATTAAAACACTCTGAGCAAGAATATATACTATTAAATAAGGAAATATTTAACTAAGTATATGTATACATCCATTCACACTAAGGGTCAGTATCATACTAGAACAGAACAAAAGTATTAAGATTGTTGAACAGCACAATTAGGATTAGAGACATATAGTCAAATCTGGGAGGATGTAGCCTGATCAACTACATTTACCTAGGAGTGACTAGCCTGTGCCTAAGAGTGGTTGTGGTGTTGCAACAAGTCTAAAAACTTACCAACACTACTACAAGAACATTTGAACAAGAATACTATAGGAGTATTCTGCATTTCCTGTAATTTACATATGTGAGAACTAAAAAGGTCGTTACTAGTAGGGCAATAGTTGCTAAGTGGATACACTACAGTTACATGTGACTAAGACGCTATAGACTTAGAATCTGTGATCTTTGCTTTACTTCCTGTTCCTTGTTTGGTTGTGGATTTAGAGTTAGGGTCACTTATTCGAAGGTCTATCCTGTCTCGATTACATGTAATTGGTATGCATTATGCAAGTATTGGGTCGACTAATAACGATCATCTTATAAGTATCTTAGGATTAGTACGTCTACTAACTATCTTCTCTCCATTCTCGCATAGATACAATGGCTGATTCAAGGGTAACCCAGAGAGGGGTGCCCGTCGCCAGCAGAAGATTATCTACTCATCCTCTCTCTTCCTAAGAAGAATAGCCTTCCTCTTCAATACCTCCGTCTCACCTGTCTGTAAAACATTCCCGACTTTGAAAGTACTATAACTAGCCCTCTAAACTGTCAACATTCACCTTACGGTTTGATGTAAGACCAATTGTTAGGTCGTTTTTTCCTGAACTCATTTTACATCAGTAATACCAGTAATATTGGCAGTTGTCTAATCTATTTGGAAGTTCATGCCCTTGTGTTTTCTTACTCTATTGATATGCATCTATCTAATTGTTGGACTATGGCGATTTATTCCATGAGACACTCTCATCATACTTACAATTGATTCTCACTGTTGTCATCATCTTTTAAAATTTTTCAGTAAAAGATGCCTCCTCGCAAGCGTCCGACCAGACGCACGCTTGTGGATCAAACACCACCACCACCTCCCCCACCGCAGTTCGACCCGGTGATGTTTCAAGCAGCCGTGACTGCAGCTGTGACCGCCGTGCTGGCGCAAGTCAACTCCGGTGGTGTTAGTGGAACGGGAACTGGCACAAACTCCAGCCATGGTGAAATCCACCCACGTGCACGAGAGTGCACTTATAAGGATTTCATCAGCTGCAAACCTACTTACTTCAATGGAACCGGAGGGATCCTTGCACTGTCCCAATGGATTGAGAGAACCGAAGCGATCTTCGAAATGTGCTCATGCCCCGAAGGAAGCAAGATAAAATTTGCTGCTTGCACCTTCACCTAAAGGGCCTTGACGTGGTGGAATGGCCATGTCAAATCACTCTCCCTGGTCGCAGCCAACGCCATGGGCTGGGACACACTGAAGGACCTCATGACGAGGGAGTACTGCCCGAGGGGAGAAATTCAGAAACTTGAGGAGGAACTCTGGAACCTCAAAATGCAGGGTTCCGACATCGTAGCCTATACGGCCAGGTACTGCGACTTGGTGGCTCTATGCCCTAACATGGTGCCCACCGAAAGCAAAAAGATCGAGCGATACATCTGGGGTCTAGTACCCCCATATCGAGGGAACGTTCTATCATCAAAACCTGCGACCTTCGAAAGTGCCAAGGAATTGGCCCAAAGGCTGATTGATCATGAAGTTCCCTCCACTCCATCAGCTACTACAACCACCACTTCTGCCCCAACCCACACCTCCAACAACAAAAGAAAGCGGTGGGATCGAAAGAAAGGAAAATCAGCCAAATCCTCTTCCAATAACCAACAAACAGTGGCTGTCCACGCTGCCACTACTCCTACTGCCCCTGTGCCCTCCAAAACATATGCGGGGAATCTACCCAAGTGCGATAAGTGCTCTTCCATCATAACGGCCCTTGCCGTGAGATACACTGCACCAATTGCGACCGGAAGGGCCATACCGTCCGGTTTTGCAGAACACCACCCAAACCTATTTCCCAAATCCCCAGTTCGGGAGCAAGCCAGGCCTGTTACGGCTGTGGCGAAGTAGGGCATTTCAAAAGAAACTGTCCGAAGGTTGGGAACGCAGGAGGAACTGGCAGACTACTTACTATTGGCCACAATGAAGCAGTGGCAGACCCCACCGTAGTCACGGGTACGTTCCTTCTCGATAACTCTTATGCTTGTATCATATTCGATAGTGGGGCAGAAAGGAGCTTCGTTAACCAAAAATTCATACATTTACTTAAACAATCACCGCAACCACTAAAAGAAACCTTCGTCGTAGAAATGGATAACGGAAAGACAGAGAGTTCTAACGAAATCTACATAGGTTGTACACTCACGTTAGATAATCATTCGTTTCCTATCGACCTCATACCGGT
Organism: Lactuca virosa; assembly: GCF_052849685.1. Lineage (NCBI taxonomy): Eukaryota > Viridiplantae > Streptophyta > Magnoliopsida > Asterales > Asteraceae > Lactuca > Lactuca virosa. The sequence continues at coordinate 302,921,378 of NC_136428.1, read as the reverse complement.
AGCGATCAAGAGTTTTGATGTCATCATAGGCATGGACTGGCTGAGTCTCCACCGTACCGATATCCTGTGTTTCGACAAAGCCATCCGTCTAAACTTACCCAATAACGAAACCTTAATGATCTACGGAGACAAACCCAGTACGAGTCTTCATATCATCTCTAGTATTCAAGCTCAGAAGTACCTGCGTAAGGAATATCGTGCATTCCTTGCACACGTCATCGACACGAGCCAGAAAACGAAAGACCTAAAAGACTTCCCCGTAGTACGCAATTTTCCCGGCGTCTTTCCGGAAGAGCTACCAGGTTTACCTCCGCAACGTCAGGTCGAGTTCCGAATCGACTTACTCCCCGAAGCTACCCCCGTAGCAAAATCGCCTTATCGCCTAGCGCCTGCTGAGATGCAAGAACTGTCCGGTCAACTTAACGAACTGCTCAGCAAGGGCTTTATAAGACCAAGCTTCTCACCCTGGGGAGCACCGGTCTTGTTCGTGAAGAAGAAAGACGGATCGTTCCGTATGTGCATCGATTATAGGGAACTCAACAAACTGATGGTCAAGAATCGTTACCCTCTTCCTCGCATAGACGATTTATTTGACCAACTGCAAGGGGCGAGCTACTTTTCCAAGATTGATCTAAGGTCCGGGTATCATCAGTTACGAGTGCTCGAGCAGGATGTTCCGAAAACAGCCTTCCGAACTCGCTACGGACACTACGAGTTCGTAGTGATGCCGTTCGGACTAACCAATGCGCCCGCAGTCTTCATGGACTTGATGAATAGAGTATGTCGTCCTTACTTGGATCAGTTCGTCATCGTCTTCATTGATGATATACTTATCTACTCTAGAAGTAAGGAAGAGTATAGCGATCATCTGCGACAGGTCCTGGAAACCCTACGATCGGAGAAGCTTTACGCAAAGTTCTCTAAGTGCGAATTTTGGATCCGAAGAGTCGAATTCTTAGGACACGTGGTTAGCGAAGAAGGAATCCACGTGGAGCCATCCAAGATTAAAGCTATTGAGAACTGGTCAACACCGAAGACGCCTACAGAAATTCGCCAATTTCTAGGCCTCGCTGGCTACTACCGAAGGTTCATTCAAAATTTCTCTCGGATTGCGAAGCCTCTTACGACATTGACCCAGAAAGGCGTGGCCTTTGACTGGGTAGAGAAACAAGAGAAGGCATTCCAAACCCTAAAACGAGCCTTGTGCACCGCACCGAAGGGATAGAAGACTTTGTAGTATATTGCGATGCATCCAATCAGGGGCTCGGCTGTGTTCTGATGCAACGAGGTAAAGTCATCGCCTACGCCTCAAGACAGCTGAAGACACACGAGGTCAACTACACCACGCACGACCTCGAACTAGGAGCGGTTGTGTTCGCCCTAAAGATCTGGAGACACTATCTGTATGGTACGAAGAGCATCATCTATACCGACCACAAAAGCCTCCAACACATCTTCAACCAGAAAGAACTCAACATGAGACAACGACGGTGGGTCGAGCTACTCAATGACTACGAATGTGAAATTCGTTATCATCCGGGTAAAACCAACGTAGTAGCAGACGCTCTAAGTCGGAAAGATTATTCTGGTCGAAGAGTCAAGTCATTAACAATGACTATCCATTCGCGTCTCTCCGCACAAATAAAGGAGGCTCAGTTCGAAGCCTTGAAACCTGAAAATATAGCAGGAGAATCCCTGCGAGGAATGGATAAGAACCTACAGGTCAAGGGTAACGGAACCTTATATCTCATGGACCGGATCTGGACCCCGAGACACGGTGGCTTCAGAGACTTGGTCATGAAGGAGGCGCACAACACTCGATATTCCGTCCACCCGGGTTCAGATAAAATGTATCTGGATCTCAAGAAATTATACTGGTGGCCTAATATGAAAGCGGAGATCGCTACCTTCGTAAGTAAATGCCTTACTTGCGCCAAGGTCAAGGTCGAATACCAGAAACCTGAGGTCTACTCCAACAACCGGAGATACCTGAATGGAAGTGGGAGCGGATCACTATGGACTTCATAACCAAGCTACCCAAGACAACGGGTGGGCTTGATACCATATGGGTCATCGTCGATAGATTGACCAAGTCCGCACACTTCCTACCCATCAAAGAAACTGACAAGATGGAGAAACTCACAAGAACATACATCAGGGAGATCGTACGGCTGCATGGTGTTCCTATATCTATTATCTCCGATAGGGATAGCAGATTCACTTCGAGGTTCTGGCAGTCCCTACAAAGCTCCCTGGGAACGAGGCTGGACATGAGTACAGCCTACCATCCTCAGACTGACGGACAAAGTGAGAGAACCATCCAAACTCTGGAAGATACGCTGCGAGCCTGTGTGATCGACTTTGGTAAGGCTTGGGATACCCACTTACCCCTCGTCGAATTTTCCTACAACAACAGTTATCACACGAGCATCAAAGCTGCTCCATTCGAAGCCCTCTACGGCCGAAAGTGCAGGTCCCCTCTGTGCTGGGCTGAGGTGGGTGACACTCAAATAGCTAAAGGACGAGTTCCTGAAAGCACTCTCACAGGTCCAGAGATCATTCGGGAAACAACGAAGAAGATCGTTCAGATCCGTGAACGATTGAAAGCCTCCAGAGACCGACAGAAAAGCTACGCAGACAAACGAAGGAAACCTTTGGAATTCCAGGTGGGAGACCGGGTCCTTTTGAAAGTCTCACCCTGGAAAGGCTTGATACGCTTCGGAAAGCGTGGAAAGCTGAATCCAAGATACATAGGGCCTTTTGAGATTCTCGCTAGAATCGGCCCCGTAGCTTACAAACTCAACCTACCCCACGAACTTAGTAATGTACATCCTATCTTCCACGTCTCGAACTTGAAAAAGTGTCTATCCGACGAGACTCTTGTAATCCCACTCGACGAGATCGAGATCAACGAGAGCCTCAACTTCGTGGAAGAACCTATAGAGATTATGGACCGAGAAGTCAAACGAACAAAACAAAGCCGCATCCCAATTGTGAAGGTTCGCTGGAACGCCAAGCGAGGACCGAAGTTCACTTGGGAGCATGAGGATCAAATGAAACTTAAATATCCTCATCTCTTTGCTTAGTTGTGCTGTAATAACGTAGCTGCTTGAATCCTAAATTTCGGGACGAAATTTCCTCTAACGGGGGGATGATGTGACAACCCGAAATTTTCTTTGTATAATTTCCACGGTTAAATACGTCAAATAATAATATTCAAAAACATTTCAAATGCATTTTGGCCGGATTTAAACCCGTTTGGTGTTTTATTTTATTTTTCATCAAACAATTTATTAATTGGAAGTGACGTAATTAGTGGCGTGTAATAAACCGGACAACCCGACACCTTAACTAGGTGTTCACGGCCAAACATGGGGTGTTTGGGCCGTAAACACCCTTCTCTCCAAGAACTCATGCATACAACATGAGTTTACCCCTTGTCCTCACTTTTTACCACCTTCCACTCAAGAACACAAGTTTTTCTCTCAAGTATCATCATCTTCTTCTTCCAAATCCGCCCAAAAATGTAAGTTTTCTTCCTAGATCCTTTTAAACAACACTTAATCTAGTGTTTCTACACCTTCTCATCCAAAGGATTCCGATTTTTACTTAGATCTTCAAAGAATCTTCAAATCTTCAGGAACACCAAGAACACATTTGCGTTTTTGGGTCCTAAATCACCTCTACAAGCTTCCTATAAGTAAGTATACTTCATCTAACTAGTTATTGGCTTAGTATTCATGGATTAAACACCCAAAAACCCCAAGAACATGGGTTTACGGTTTTGGAACATTCCAAAACCGTAAACACCCCAAAGAAGGGTTTTGAAGCCCCAAACTCCTTCCAATGCTTGAGTAATGCACTAAGGACTTACATGCATGAACTAGGAACCCCAAAAACATGTAAGGATGAGACAAACATGAGTTTACAGTTTGGGAAGGCCTCCCAAAACCGTAAACACCTTCTAAGAATGTTTAAGTGCCTTAAAAACCTTCCTATGCTTGTGTAAGTGACTAGAACCTTGCATGCATAGCCTAGAACCACCAAAACACAAGAGAAATGAACCAACATGAGTTTACGACCGTAAACTCATGTGTTTACGGCCGTAAACTCCCAAGGGAGTGGTCCAAGGACCGTAAACTCCAAGAAGTGTCCATTTCTAGCCCCAATCACTTCCTAAGCCATGGATTCGAGTCTAGCATAATTCCTTGAGTAGTTTAAGACCTTTGAACACCCAATGGCACCATTGCCATGAGTTTACGGTCGTAAACGCATGGGGACAATGGTCCAGAAACCGTAAACACACTTAAGTGTAACCAATTGAAGTGTAAACTCCATAGTAAGGCCATACACTCCTTAGATGCAACCTTTAGCACTCCTTGCACTTGAAACAAAGTGTCTTCATGCATTAGAGTGTCTTTACTTACGTAATTAGTGATTAAATAACTAATTAGATACATTTATGTATCACTACATGTTACATAGGATCCGTGTGTGTGTTCAAGTCCTCACTTGACACCTAGCATCCTACCCGACACTTCCATCCACTTCACTCATTGCAGGTGAGTTCATACCCCTTAATCAACCTTTTAAATGTTTTTAAATGCTTTTATGGGGGGGGGGGGGAATACAAGTTGAATCAATCAAGTTATAGTATCAATCACATGTGATTTATAACTTGCAACCAAAAGGATTTTTATACTTTTAACTGCTTTACCAACAAAACTGCTTTAAGTGTTTATCAAACTCATTTTCATGTTAAATTGTTATAAAAATATTTCTAAACTCTTTTAAACTCCTTCTGTTCCCAAACCATATCTACACCAATATATTTATATAAGTAAGACTTGAAGGACTTAGGACTGATAGCTCACCTTACTTCCTGTTCTTGTTTGATTGTGGACTTAGGGTATATTGTTATCTGTCCGACTGTCGTTGAATTCTTAGTCATATATTATATATATTCGTGTTGAATATTAAAGTCTTCACTTCAGTACAATACCTTTGTGTATCAAAGGCATGCAACCAACCTTACTATTTAACTATAATAGGTATAGTTAAGGATTACTACTCGTGTATACTATTACAATGGTACCTACCAGAGTCCAAACAGTTATGAGTCAATACATGTTAAACACTATAAAAAGAGAATACTATATACTATACAAGAGAACACTCTATACACTATACCAGAAAGTACATTATACATTATACAAAGAGAACATACTACAACAGAATGTGACATACTATCTCTCGATACGACACTTCACTGTGCTATCACCGTGTAACCAGAGTCTCCTGGAGGGAGAGCGGGCATTATGTGTATAGATCTATACGGGACAGACACTCCCACATCCCGATTGCTAGCTACAGTCCGAGCCGACTAGGCCCAGGGGTGACAAAATGTCACATTTCTACAGATGACTCGGAGGGTCATCAGGGATTCGATCGTCAATCAGCATGGTTACATACAAGTTCACATTTCGACCTTTAATTAATACATTAGGAATTAAAGGTAAAACAGACTCCCCAAGGTGTATTGTATATTTAATACTACCTGGAGTCTGCATTCTCATTTCATTAGCTGGCAGTGATGCTGCTGGGGTAAAACACTATTTTCCCAATTACTTTACATGAATGAAGTCTAAAACTATATTTTCCTACTAATAGTTTCTCTGGGAAAACTTTTACATTTTCAAAGGATCAAACATACATACAACCGGGTCTTGGTAGAAGACCACTTTTACTGGAAAACATAGGGTTTTCCTAGGGAGCATACTATTTTCCAACATTGAGATCAAATATTATACTACATGGTTGTAATCATTTTTATACAAGCAATGACACTAAATACTCATGAACTCACCAGCTTTATGCTGATACTCGCTTTCAAAATAACTTGTATTCTCAGGTCATCAGTAGACAGGTGCAGATGCAGCTTTTGAGAAGATGGAGCACATACAAGACTCCTCTTTATTTTGATTATACTTTTGGTGTCTAACAAACTGTACAGAACACGCTTGTATTACAATTATTATATTAATGCAATGGATGTTGTTGCTTGTCTTTACTATTATGCATTGTTATGATACTGTACATGACGTCCTCCACCCCAGAACGTATTCCGCCGTTCTCGGTTTTGGGGTGTGACAACTTCCAAAGCATTCTGAATGATTCTAAACATAGTTTTACTTCAATTCAAGTAAAAACTATCTGTTAGAACTCAATACTCAAACTCATATAATATTTCATAATATTATTCATTATAAAACACGATAAAATGGGGATATTTTGCTCTTATCTCATTCTTATTTTCCCAAGTATAATTTGGGCCTCGATGGTGTTTCCACTTGACAAGCACCAATTACACTTCTTTATTACGTAGATTAGTCGTTCTTTCATTTACGATCTCTTCAGGCTCTTTTACATATGTTAACTTATTATCCAGTTTCACCTCGGATAACGGAACCGCTTCATCATATATGCTTAAACATTTACGTAGATAACTCACATGAAACACATCATAAATATCTGCCAAATCTTCCGGTAATTCCAAGCGGTATGTTTGCTTACCAATTCTCTGGATGATTTTGAAAGGACCAACAAATCTAGGACTTAGTTTTCCTTTCTTCCCAAATCGCATAATGCCTTTCCACGGGGATACCTTCAGCATTACGAAATCACCCACCTGGAATTCTATGGGTCGTCTCCTCCTTTTTGCATAGGACTTCTGTCGATCCTGGGCTGCTTTCATTCTTTCCTGTACAATTTGAATCTTGTCAGTGGTGTCTTGAATCATTTCAGGGCCTCCAAGGATTTTCTGTCCTATATCACGCCAACATAATGGAGTACGACATTTCCAACCATATAATGCTTCATATGGTGGCATTTTGATTGAAGCGTGGTAACTGTTATTATATGAAAATTCAACAAGAGGTAAATACTTATCCCAGTTACCACCAAACTCCAACACGCATGCACGAAGCATATCTTCTACTGTTTGGGTTGTTCTCTCTGTCTGACCATCTGTCTGGGGATGATAAGCTGTACTGAGAGCAACTCGAGATCCCAGTTCACGTTGCATACTCGCCCAAAAATGAGAAGTGAAGTGAGTATCACGATCGGAAATGATCTTTAGTGGCACACCATGTCTTGCAATAATTTCATCCAAGTATACTTGTGTGTATTTCTCCATTAGAGTCGTTTCACGCATGGCGAGAAAATGTGCACTCTTAGTTAGGCGGTCGACAATTACCCAAATGCTATCATGTTGTCTAGTAGTCTTTGGCAATTAGGTAATGAAATCCATGGATAGCTTTTCCCATTTCCATACAGGAACACTAAGAATTTCTCGAGTTCCGTAAGGCTTTTGGTGCTCTGCTTTGACTTGTAAGCATACTAGACATTCATGTACGTATCTTCCAATGTCTTTCTTTAATCCAGGCCACCAATAATCAGCTTTTACGTCATAGTACATTTTACTTGTACCAGGATGTATTGATAGCTTAGACTTATGAGCTTCATCTAAAATCTTCTTTCTTAATCCACCAATCTTTGGAATCCATAGCTGACTCTTGAATACCTTCAATCCTCGTGGATCATCAAGTAAAACATCAGTATAGTGTACCATCCCTTCTTTCTTCACATTTTCTGGCTTTAAGGCCTCTACTTTCCATTTCTCTAGTTCATCTAGAATAGTGAACTTTACTGTAGTGTGAGTAATAGCATAACACACACTATTATGATAAACCTTTCTGCTAATGTCACACTCCCAGCCACCGGCGGAAACACCGGGTGGTGTAACGTCATTCTTCGTATCACAGTTATATAACATACACTGAACAGTACTAAAGAAAATACATACCTTTATTTGATAATTGAAAGTTACATTATTGTTTTCCTAGTACTTGTTACATAATATCCGACTATGGCATACTTCTTAATGAACAGAAAGGTAATAGTAAAACTTCTCGTGTTCGAATACATACCAGCTTTTCAATTTCCTGAAAACACATGCATTTAAAAATACGTCAACATAAAGTTGGTGAGTCCACAGGTTTTGACTCCATATAAAAATAATACATTTTCCAAGTTCAAAAGTATAGTTTTGAAAGTATCATTTTGACTCTCCAACATTTAGTATATATATTAAGTATAATAGTTTACTTATCAATTAAGTGTTATACCTAAACATTCCTTGAGCCTAAGGTATAAGTAGGGGGAAACTTATACTTAACATTAATACTTGTATACGACAAAGTATAATGTTTCTAAAAATTTGCTACCATGAGCTTGTAACCGCTGCTACGACACAATACCTCTGATAAAACACACTCATGATTTCCATGAGAAACAATACACTCATGATTTCCATGAGAACAACACCGTACGCTTCATCGACGCCAGAACAATAACAAGTAAAAGGATAGTTCGTCACTTGCTTATCGTTGACTGTAGCTAACAATCACAAGTGGGGTGGTCAACCCGTATACTAATTATACACTACTTCCTCGCTCACACGGTATTAACGGTTACAGTATAGAGGATTTCCGCTAAGATCCCCAATCTTAGTTGATGAATACAATTACTCATGTAGACTTCGACGACTTCCTATAGCTCTAACAACAAAAGCATTTTCATGTCTAAAACCCTAAGTTACTAGACTATGCTTTTAAACATTACTCCTAACTTCATAACATTTAGGCAGTATAACAGTTATAACTTAAAGTAAAACCAGGTTTTATCTTAACATAAAACTAATAACAACAACAACATATAACATACCAAGTTTTATCTTGTCATAAAACTAACAATAACAACATATAGCATACCAAGTTTTATCTTGACATAAAACCAATAATGGCAACATACTTTATAAATTAACATATAGAACTTCTAAATATAACTTCGGAACTATATCGCACACAACATATATATATATATATAGAATCCTAAGTATAACTCAAGATCTACATTAGTATAATAACATGCTGACAAGTTGATAATAGTTGTATATATTCAAAATATTATATTTAGAACAACTATACCCCGGTTCTTATAACTATCTACGTTGATACTAATATACTATCATATAGACATAATAGTAATGTATATACATTATTTAACGTGTGTTTTTCCCCAAAATATTAGAAAGTGGGGCCGTGAAACTCACCCTAGTAGCGTGATTTTATGTAATCTAAGCAGAAACGGTCAGCGTACGAGGTCGCCGGGGCTCGGGATGCAAGAGGGCTTCAACAAATGAGAGAAATGAAAGAAGTTCAGGTGTAGGAATAGCTGAAGTCGGACCTGCTATTTAAAGTAAGATTTTTGGCCCTCACGTCGTGAGTTTTATAAGACTCACGTCGTGAGTCTAGCATGATCATCTTGTAGACTTGCCATTTGTGTCCCTAGCTTCGGAAGGTGGCCAGATGAGTCCTCACGTCGTGAGATATCCTTGCTCACGTTGTGAGTTTGGAACTTATCCCTTCGTAGCCTTGTCACGCACCTTCTAGATCCTAAATGTGGCAAAATGACTCCTCACGTCGTGAGTTTCTGTACTCACGTCGTGAGCTGAGTCAGATTAGGGTTTCTGACAGCTGAATCTTCGGAAGGTCGTAACTTTCATACACGAACTCCGTTTTTGACGTTCTTTATATGCACGCGTAGGTACTTACAAGAACAACAAATCTCTTTTAGACTCCAATAGCTAATTCTAAATATATTTTAAATTCCTATTATTATAGAAATTTATGGTGTTCGGTTTATCATAACTTCTTCATGCGAAGTCAGATTCAGATGTTTTCTATGTTTTTGGAATCGTATGGACGTATACTTTGAGTTGTATCATAAAGAAAGTTCATATTTGTATTAGAATTTATCATGAACCACATAGCACTCTTATCACATTACTAGTTTAACAAAATCACATTACATGATTGGCATAATCACATGTGATTGTCTATTGATCTATTTTGACTGGTGTTACAGCTAAGTGCATCGGCAACTACATTGGTCTTTCCAGGATGATACAGGATTTCACAGTTATAGTCTCATATTCAAATTTTGCTGACTGAATATATACTTGAGACTTTTGTGGTCAGTAAACAATTGGCATCTTGTACCAAAAAGATAATGTCTCCAAAGTTTTAGGGCAAATACTACTGCAGCAAGTTGAAGGTCATGTGTGGGATAATTCTTTTCATACTCTTTTAGTTGTCTTGAGGCATAGGCTATCACTTTACCACGCTGCATTAATACACAACCGAGTCCCAACCTTCAAGCATCGCTATATACGGAGAAATCATTATCACCTTCTGGGAGTGATAAGATTGGAGCATGAGTCAAAAGATCTTTTAAAGTTGAGAAAGCTTTTTCTTGTGCTTCACTCCATTCGAACTTCACTTCCTTCCGTGTAAGACTCGTGAGAGGTACAACTATATGTGAGAAATCTTTAATGAATCCCCGATTATATCCAGCGAGACCCAAGAAACTATGAATTTCAGAAGCATTACGAGCTGCTTCCCAATTCTGAATGGCTTCAATTTTGGTAGGATCTACAGATATACCTTCACCAGAAATTACATGGCCGAGAATTTGAACTTGGCGAAGCCAAAATTCACATTTTGAGAATTTAGCATATAATTTCTCCTTTCGAAGAAGTTCTAATACTTCGTGAATATGAATGACATGATCAGCTTCAGACTTGGAATAGATGAGAATATCATCAATGAATACGATGACAGATTTATCAAGCATTGGACGGCATACGCGATTCATCATATCCATGAATACAGCAGGAGCATTTGTCAGACCGAATGGCATGACAAGGAATTCATAATGTCCATATCGAGTACGAAAAGCAGTCTTCGGTACATCCTGCTCGTGTACTTTCAACTGATGATAGCCAGATCTCAAATCAATCTTCAAGAAATAGCTAACATCCTGAAGTTGATCAAACAAATCGTCAATGCGAGGTAGTGGGTACTTATTCTTGATAGTTACCTTATTTAGCTCATGGTAATCAATACACATTCGCATCGAACCGTCTTTCGTCTTGACAAATTACACTGGAGCACCCCATTGAGAGGTACTCGGTCGAATGAAACCTTTGTCAAGTAGTTCCTGCAGTAGGATCATTATTTCTTTCATCTTAGCTGGCGCAAGACGATAAGGAGTCTTTGTAATCGGAGCAGCACCAGGCAGAAGGTCAATTCAGAATTCTACTTGCCTGTCCGAAGGAAGGCCAAACAATTCTTCGGGAAACACATCAGGATATTCTTTAACAAAGGGAACATCATTTACCGTTTTCTTCTCCTCTTTTGAGATATCAACTATATAGGCCAGATAGATAGAACATCCCTTCGATATGAATTTACGACCTTTGAGGAAAGAGATTATTTTTACGATTTTAAGTCTATGTTCACCGTAGACATAAATAGGATTCTCCCCTTTAATGGGAATACGTACTATCTTTTCATAGCACAAAAGTTCTGCGCGGTTCTTTGACAACCAATCCATGCCGAGAATAATATCAAATTTGGGCAAGGAGATAGGAATCAGATTAGCAAGGAAATTATAGCCTTCAATTTCTATGACACAATCCCTATAGACTTTATCGGCAAGTAATGATATACTTCCCGCAGTATCTACATGAAATGGTTGTGCGAGTGCATAGCAATCAATTTGAAAGGAATGCGCAAATTCATGAGACACAGAAGAATCTGAGGCACCAGAATCAAATAAAATGTGAGCAGGTCTAGAGTTGACAAGATCTACATTAGTATAATAACATGCTGACAAGTTGATAATAGTTGTATATATTCAAAATATTATATTTAGAACAACTATACCCCGGTTCTTATAACTATCTACGTTGATACTAATATACTATCATATAGACATAATAGTAATGTATATACATTATTTAACGTGTGTTTTTCCCCAAAATATTAGAAAGTGGGGCCGTGAAACTCACCCTAGTAGCGTGATTTTATGTAATCTAAGCAGAAACGGTCAGTGTACGAGGTCGTCGGGGCTCGGGATGCAAGAGGGCTTCAACAAATGAGAGAAATGAAAGAAGTTCAGGTGTAGGAATAGCTGAAGTCGGACCTGCTATTTAAAGTAAGATTTTTGGCCCTCATGTCGTGAGTTTTATAAGACTCACGTCGTGAGTCTAGCATGATCATCTTGTAGACTTGCCATTTATGTCCCTAGCTTCGGAAGGTGGCCAGATGAGTCCTCACGTCGTGAGATATCCTTGCTCACGTTGTGAGTTTGGAACTTATCCCTTCGTAGCCTTGTCACGCACCTTCTAGATCCGAAATGTGGCAAAATGACTCCTCACGTCGTGAGTTTCTGTACTCACGTCGTGAGCTGAGTCAGATTAGGGTTTCTGACAGCTGAATCTTCGGAAGGTCGTAACTTTCACACACGAACTCCGTTTTTGACGTTCTTTATATGCACGCGTACGTATTTACAAGTACAACAACTCTCTTTTAGACTCCAATAGCTAATTCTAAATATATTTTAAATTCCTATTATTATAGAAATTTATGGTGTTCGGTTTATCATAACTTCTTCATGCGAAGTCAGATTCAGATGTTTTCTATATTTTTGGAATCGTATGGACGTATACTTTGAGTTGTATCATAAAGAAAGTTCATATTTGTATTAGAATTTATCATGAACTACATAGCACTCTTATCACATTACTAGTTTAACAAAATCACATTACATGATTGGCATAATCACATGTGATTGTCTATTGACCTATTTTGACTGGTGTTACAGCTAAGTGCATCGGCAACTACATTGGTCTTTCCAGGATGATACAGGATTTCACAGTTATAGTCTCATATTCAAATTTTGCTGACTGAATATATACTTGAGACTTTTGTGGTCAGTAAACAATTGGCATCTTGTACCAAAAAGATAATGTCTCCAAAGTTTTAGGGCAAATACTACTGCAGCAAGTTGAAGGTCATGTGTGGGATAATTCTTTTCATACTCTTTTAGTTGTCTTGAGGCATAGGCTATCACTTTACCACGCTGCATTAATACACAACCGAGTCCCAACCTTCAAGCATCGCTATATACGGAGAAATCATTATCACCTTCTGGGAGTGATAAGATTGGAGCATGAGTCAAAAGATCTTTTAAAGTTGAGAAAGCTTTTTCTTGTGCTTCACTCCATTCGAACTTCACTTCCTTCCGTGTAAGACTCGTGAGAGGTACAACTATATGTGAGAAATCTTTAATGAATCCCCGATAATATCCCGCGAGACCCAAGAAACTACGAATTTCAGAAGCATTACGAGCTGCTTCCCAATTCTGAATGGCTTAAATTTTGGTAGGATCTACAGATATACCTTCACCAGAAATTACATGGCCGAGAATTTGAACTTGGCGAAGCCAAAATTCACATTTTGAGAATTTAGCATATAATTTCTCCTTTCGAAGAAGTTCTAATACTTCGCGAATATGAATGACATGATCAGCTTCAGACATGGAATAGATGAGAATATCATCAATGAATACGATGACAGATTTATCAAGCATTGGACGGCATACGCGATTCATCATATCCATGAATACAGCAGGAGCATTTGTCAGACCGAACAGCATGACAAGGAATTCATAATGTCCATATCGAGTACGAAAAGCAGTCTTCGGTACATCCTGCTCGTGTACTTTCAACTGATGATAGCCAGATCTCAAATCAATCTTCGAGAAATAGCTAACATCCTGAAGTTGATCAAACAAATCGTCAATGCGAGGTAGTGGGTACTTATTCTTGATAGTTACCTTATTTAGCTCATGGTAATCAATACACATTCGCATCGAACCGTCTTTCGTCTTGACAAATTACACTGGAGCACCCCATTGAGAGGTACTCGGTCGAATGAAACCTTTGTCAAGTAGTTCCTGCAGTAGGATCATTATTTCTTTCATCTTAGCTGGCGCAAGACGATAAGGAGTCTTTGTAATCGGAGCAGCACCAGGCAGAAGGTCAATTCGGAATTCTACTTGCCTGTCCGAAGGAAGGCCAGACAATTCTTCGGGAAACACATCAGGATATTCTTTAACAAAGGGAACATCATTTACCGTTTTCTTCTCCTCTTTTGAGATATCAACTATATAGGCCAGATAGATAGAACATCCCTTCGATATGAATTTACGACCTTTGAGGAAAGAGATTATTGTTATGATTTTAAGTCTTTGTTCACCGTAGACATAAATAGGATTCTCCCCTTTAATGGGAATACGTACTATCTTTTCATAGCACAAAAGTTCTGCGCGGTTCTTTGACAACCAATCCATGCCGAGAATAATATCAAATTTGGGCAAGGAGATAGGAATTAGATTAGCAAGGAAATTATAGCCTTCAATTTCTATGACACAATCCCTATAGACTTTATCGGCAAGTAATGATATACTTCCCGCAGTATCTACATGAAATGGTTGTGCGAGTGCATAGCAATCAATTTGAAAGGAATGCGCAAATTCATGAGACACAGAAGAATCTGTGGCACCAGAATCAAATAAAATGTGAGCAGGTCTAGAGTTGACAAGAAATGTACCCGTCACAACATTCGGGTCCTCGCGTGCCTCCTATGTGGTAATCTGGAATGCACGACCCTTAGCTTTTGGCACCTCCTCCTTTTTAGTTGGAGTACCCTTTGATTGTTGAACAGGAGCTTGACTTCTCACCGGTTGTTGAACAGAAGCTTGAATTCCCGTCATTTGACTAGTAAGAGTAGGGAAAAAACGCTTCCTATGGCCAGCAACACCACAAGCAAAGCATGTAACATTCTTCATCGGGCAAACAAACTTCATGTGGCTTACGTCTCCACATCCATAACAGACCACTGATCCTTTTTCTAATCTGAATTCGCCCGGATGATTCTTTCCATAATTTCGAAACGATGGCGATTGAAGAGAAAAAGATTGCGACCTACCGCGGCCACGAGGGGCATTTTGAGTTTGCACTTGTTTACCAGGTTCAGTTCGAATATATTGAGCTGGTGGAATAGAGGAAACAGGAGCATTTCGATCAATACGTGGATTACACCTTTTGTTTATAATCAACTATGGTTTGGTTACCTCAAATGAAATTTTACCACACGAGGCTTAGGGTTTTAAGACTGCTATTTTTGTATATCAGAAAATATAGGATTTTCTGGGGAAAAACGAGTTTTATACAGTTTTTGAAAAGTTATAACTAAAACACACACGTAATTATACTTGATTGGAAACAAGACTTACAACTATTTTGACAAGAAAATATTGGATTTTCTGGGTTTCTAAACTATCACAAGTTTTATGTAAAAGTACTTATGAACTCACCAACATATTATATGTTGACGCTTTTCGAACGACTTGTATTCTCTGGAAATCAGTAAGCAAGTTTATGGATCGCGGATTCTGGATTATTTTGTTGTCGTTTGGAATTTACTTATTAATGTCTCTTTTGTGTAAATTGAGAACAAATACATGATGTAAAAACAATGTAAGTGTGTTATGTTAATGTATGATGTTTGGATTTGCTATGTCTCATTTATATTCAACTGTTATGGTACTATACAATGAATTCACCCGCCTCCGGACGTTTCCACCGTTCTGGTCCAGGGGTGTGACAATTAGGCAGTCATCATAAATCGGAAATCAGGAAACAACAGATGGACAGAGAGAATGATTATAATACATGTCTCAGTCCATATGATATCTTGTAGAATGGAGGAATATATGATCCCTTATCTAATGGACGCGTCATTGACTAGGTCAGAGTTCGACAGCGGCTTTCAAGAGCTACGGTTGCTAGTCGGGATTTTAGAGTCGTACTTGAAATAATAGTTATTAGACTTATCCAAGTGGGAGGCTGTTGGATGAAGTGTCTAAGCCCATAAGTATAATTGGTATGTACTTGACCCGAGAGTAGCATGGTCCATTTGGGTTGCCTTCACCAGAGCAATTTGATAGGATAGACTTTTGAGTACAGGTTATTTATGATTTATTAATATATTATAAGTTCTAATATATTAATATGAAATCATATTATTTAATTAGTATTGATCAAGAATTAATTTGGAATTAATTTAGTGATCAAAAGAGACTAATTAAATTAATGGGGACTAATTGTGTAAATTAGTTATATATATATGGTTTGGGCTTGTGATACATGATGGACTAAGTTTATGAAAGTATCCATAAAGAGGTAGTCCATATGGATCATGGATCATGGAGAATAAGGCCAAGGGTATGGATTAGGGTTTAACCATGACTCTTAGAATCCTATACTATATATATGACACCCCATAGCTAAAATCGGTTGCCACAAGTGTTCTAAGAGTTCATAAGAGCCGATTTTGAAGCATAAGAAACCTCTCTCTCAATAGTCCTCCATTTGTTCATGGTGTTTATGAACCAGTTGAGGCATCACACTTGAGGTGCTAAGTTCTTAAAGGCGAAAACTACAAGCTACAACAAAGAGGTAATTCTATAACTCAATTCCACGTTGTTTATGTCAATTGTATGCTATTTGTAGGCTTCATGCTTTGGAAACATTATTGCATGTATTATTAGAGAAAACATAGATCCAAAGCATTTAGGGTTGTATGTGCACCATAGGACGTTGTAGTATACAAAACCCAACAAGATCAATCTCCCAAACTTCCATGGACATTAACAATGGCAACATTGGAAGTCCAGAAAAGTTTTCTCTTCCCAATGGCAAGGGATTGGCCATGGTCAAACCGTTTAACCGAATGGTAAAGAGAAAGGCTGAATCTGAGATTGTCCCATGTGCTATCCTAAAAGAATTTGTTTGCTTCTACTGCCAATAGAAGGGGCATTGGTTATGAAGCTGCCATATCTACCTGAAGGATCGAAAGGATGCTAGAGTCAAGATGTATGACTCTGGTTCAGGTAAAATCCACTATCTAACTCTATTAATCATCTGCTTGTAGATTTTTAATACGTGATGTGATAAGATTGCATTTTGATGTTTTGTAGGATCGAAGAAGAGAAAGGAAGCTTAAAGGAAAAAGCATGTTGAGTCTGATCGTGAAGAAATGGATTTCGATCGGATGATTTGATGATCGGATTTTTGAGCTGCTACTTAGAAGTTATGATAGATTGCTTAGGACAAGTTTTTCCGCGTTTTCATGAATAAAATAAATTTTGATTTTTATCTTATTTATATTTCCTTGTAATGACACTTGTGAAAATTGATGTTTGTATGTTTCTATTATTAGCAATATTGAAATGGATGTGATTCTTTGTTATGTTATTTGTGATAGTGTATGTAATGCTCCAATTCTCAGGTATTAATATTATGGCTTTAATTTTCAAGTTTCAAGGTCTACTCGACGAGTTGGATGCCCTGACTCTTCGAGTAGCAGCAGGTTTGGGGCCACGTGTTTAAGTGACCAACTCGCCGAGTCGGAAGAGTGACTCGACGAGTTGGAGGTGGAGGGTGAAACCCTAATTTCCGGGGTTTTTCACCCTATTTAAGGAATTATTAGCCTCCCTTAGTCCCTTACAGCCTCTAGAGAGTCTAGCAAACCTTATTTCGTGTGAGAGCTTCAGTTGAGTGTGTTTTTGAGCTTTGGAAGGTGGAACTTGTGAAGGGAGCTTGAAGGTCAAGTAGCTAGCAGCAAGGGACTCGTGTAGATCTACAAAATTTATCTCAGTTAGCTTCATTTGAGGTATTAATTCATGATCTTGGCCTCATTTCTTTCTAGATCTCTTTGGATGAAGTTTAGGGCTTTTGGCTTGGTTTGAAGCTATTGTTGAGTATGAGCTGGATCTGAAGTTGTAACTTCAGATTTGAACCCTCCTTGGGATCTAGGTTCATAAAGTTTCTAGCCTTGTCATGTATGAAACCTTCCATTTGAGTTAGACCCCATTTCAAGTTTAGATTTGGCATTATGAGTCACTAGAGCCTTGCATGCACGTAAAGTTTTCAACTTTACGTGATAGGCATGCCTTGGGAAGTTGGATCTGTAGTATGGAGCCTTAGCATGGCTTAAAAAGCCTCTGTATGGATGAAGGACCGAAGGGACTCGGCGAGTGGCATGGTCGACTCGGCGAGTCCGATGAAGATTGTCAATAGACTCGGCGAGTCAATAGAGTGACTCGGCGAGTACGATGAAGATTGCTTTGGGCTCGGCGTGTCAGACGAGTGACTCGGCGCGTTGGCCAGTTATGCAAGGAACTCGGCGAGTAGCTGAGGGTACTCGACGAGTTAAGGTCAACATGGATTGTTGACCTTGGCAGTTGACTTTGACCTTGACCAAGGGTTGACCAGTTGACTTATGAGGGTATTTTGGTAAATTGGATATTTAAGCAAAAGACATTGGTGAATATAGGTGTGGGAGTTGGAGTTACATTTGGAGGAGTTTATCACTATCTTCCAAGCTACTTGTGAAGTGAGTTATCCTCACTGTACTCAAGGGTCTGAGGCACCAAGGCTGGCCCTTTGTTTTGTTATTGGGATTATTACTGTTGTGACATGTTAGTTCGATATCCTGGTAGATAGGATGGTTATATGCTAGTATGATCTGTTAGATCGGTATCCTGGTAGATCGGATGTGGTTAGGCTTAGTGACCTATAGTTGGTCTAACTGTCTGCATACTAGTTGTTATGCCAGTTAGGTAGATCTGTAGGACTACCTGTAGTATCATGTGATTATCTGCATGTGCATTATTTGTGTTATATGTCGACATATTATGTGGGATGGGTTGAGGAGAAACTGCTCCGTGCGGTAACCCAAAAACCCGGGAGCATTCCAGATACGAGTTGAGGGAGACTTGTATTGTGGGCTCGTGGCAATCAAGATGTGAGCTGTGGGCCCAGGGGTAATCCAGTCTGTAAAGCCGTGGATCTAGTACATGCTGGTATTTGTATATTCTTATGTGAAGTGTATCGGTATGTTGGCATTCCTACCAAATGGTTGAGGGCCTAGGGTATTCCATCCCGATGGGTGATTGGACCCATAGTATGCTGTTTGTTATTTTATGCGTATTGTTGTGTGTATGGGTATTTTGGGGGTAACTCACTAAGCTTTCGGGCTTACAGTTTCAGTTTATTGTTTCAGGTTCAGCGGATGGCCGCGGGAAGGCGAAGGCGTGACCGTACACTTCCCCGTTTGATGATTATGATTTCTGGGAACTCAGATGTTTAAACTATTTTGAAAACAAATTGTAATAACTGAGTAGTTTTTAAATGATTTAAAAGTTTTAAATTGGCTTGAATTTTATGGGTGTTACAAGTTGGTATCAGAGCCTTGGTTTGAGTGAATTGGAGGAACACTCGTGTGAATCCAGTCTCAAATCAAGGAAGGATTTTCAAAATGATTTTAAATGGTTTTCAAAATAAGTAAAAGGGGGATGCAAGTGTATGATCATCCGGAGCCAGTAAGTAGATCCCAAAATACCATATGGTTATTTGATTATGTGACATGATAGAACAACATGCTAGTATTAGGCTAGGGATCTTCAGGAATTGCATGACAGAATTCCCTGATTACATGATGCCTGCTAGCCTAGGGTTTTTTTATATGAGATTGACATCATTACTATAGTTACTTGTGTATGTATCACGGCTGTACATAATTAGGATCTTATAGCCCGAGAATGTTTGATTTGGCCTTATGTTCTGTTCTTATTGATTAGGGCTTAGGGTAGGATCAGATATTCAAAATTCTATAGGGTCCAGCATTATGTATGGTTAGCATACACTAGTGCTGCAGGGTTGGTAAAAGTTTCATAGATGGGTGGGTGGAGAGAGGTTGGTAGGTCAGTTATGAGATATTTAGCATTCCTATAGGAGTGAGGATTGAGCGCTCGCTATGATTATGTATATTGTTAGGGCGTTGTGATGATACTTGCGACAAATATGGGTAGGTGTGGAAGGTAGTATGGGCCCGTACTACTGTAAGCACAGGACCCATACGCGTAGCAAGGAAGTCATAACGCCTAGGGTTGGGTTGGGAGTTGCTTCTCTGTCATTATATGGGTTATCAGATATCTTTCTGGTATTTTACCAGAATGGTGGTCACGAGACGTCTTGAGACCGGATCCAGGTTAGGATCGGAAGCGGGCAGCCAACATAGGACAACATTTTCAGGGGATCGTGTTAGTGAGATCATCCGGGAGGAGGTGATCAAGATTGTCCGGGGGCATTTTTCGGAGATGTCGAGTCAATTAAGACCGCCATGGTTGAGTATTTCGACGAGTGCTATCCAGCAATTGTCGAGACGGTTGCCGCGACAGCTTTCGCAACTGTAACGACGGCAAGGGGAGGAGCTGGTCGAGCTTTCCAGTTCTGGGACGTATTCTCATGAGCGGAGGGTTGCAGTTACTTGAGATCAGGGAAGTATTTTGTACTCATTATTTTCCCGCGGGCTGAGTGGGAGTGGCTATCACAGTAGTGTATGGATTTGAGGCTTCGGGGGTTCTGCTCGAGGCCGGAATGTGAGTCGTGGGGACTCTGGAAAGGAGTGATGATTATATTCGGCTGGGGTTTCGATAGCTGGAAGTGGAATGGTTAATTCATGGATCGGACTGTCGTTTATAGGGCAAGGATTGTGCCCTCTTAGTTTTTCGAGCTCGAAGGAGTGAGCAGACTTGTGACCCCAGGATCAGGTTGTATTCCAGCTCAGGGTCAGTTGGTTGCAGGAATAGGCAACATTATTTCAGCGCCAGTGAGCGCAGGTGGGTCGACGTGGCATAAGTCATTGTCAGGTCCGGTTTGACTTGGATCTTTTGTATTGGACGGTAAGGATTGATTGTGCGATATATTGCACTTTTGGGATTAAATACTATGTCTTGGGAGTAGTTTGTAGCCCGGTTTAAGGCGGAGGTTGTTTCAGCTGCTGCAGTTCAACTGTGGGCGTTTGAGCTGGTAAGTGAGTCAGGGTGCGAACCCTGATGAGAATGATTCCTAGAGCCCGAGAGCGGAAACTTTTTTGGAACACATTTGGAAAAGGGGAATTAGGTGGGAGGTCTGCGGATAGGGTCCCGCAGGAGGGTTATTCAGCATCGTCAGGATTCAGTGGTTTTCGCAGCCATTAGTGATTGACGGACTAAAGCATCAAGGGAAGTAGCTCGTCGCCGAGGTATTAGTTGGAGCATATATCTTGTGGTCTTCAGGACTTGAGTGTGAGGTCATTCAAGCATTAGTGACTGTCGGTTTCACTGGGATTCAGGAAGTGTTCATCTGGTTCTTAGAAGTGTGTGATCAATTGGGATTGGCTAGTAATGGAGCACTAGCGGGAAAGAGTTGGTTGTCATCGGGTCGATCGTTGGGAAGTGAGAAGGATTGAGAATCCTCCAATTTTCATGTATTATGAAGGCTTAGTCGAATCTAAGTGGGGGAGAGTTAGCCTGGGATGCAGAGCGGGAGAGGTTTTGAAACGGGGATAAGTTTCACAACCCGACGGGGAGAATGGAGGCCCTAGTGGCTGCTTGGTTTGAGGGTTGTGTTGATTGGGGGTTCGACAAAACTTCCCAGCATTAGAAACACCTCTTATGGGTGCTTGATAGCAGAAGTTAGGGAACCAGGTTGGAGTTCTAGTCAGGAATTGAGTCCAGTTCGAGTATTCGGTCGAGGGTGTGCTTGACTCTGAGGGTTTTTGGATTGATAGATTGAGGGTTTTGCTAGCTGTCAGGGCTCAGCAGTGCATTCAGCATGGGAGTGTGGGTTATTTAGCGTATGTGGTAGACACGTGGGTCAGGGAACAGACCACGGATTTCCGAGAGGGTGGACGATCGACATGAGGCCTAGGGTTAGGCCGGGGTTAGAGTCCTCAGAATGGATCAGGAGTTCGGAACCCCAAGTGGGTGAGAACAGTCTGTATGGGAAGGATCACATGAGGGGTGCTCCAGGAAGATACTCAACAGTTTAGAGCGGATCGGATAGACTGAAGGCCTGGTGAGGCGGTCTAGTCATGCTGAAGACTAAGTTTGTGTTTGTAGATCTATGTGTGGGTATTGGGTATGCTGCTATGCTATATCAATCAGTACGTCTGTCCCCAAGTATTGAGCATGTTGCTGGAGTAGGCTGAAGACTCCAGTGTATTTTGGTTTGATCGGAAGTTGTTGTTAGAGATCAGATGGAGTACAGAGGATCTTAGGTGATCTCATCATTTCGAATTGTCTCTTAGGATTAATCTTTTGGATCGGGCTACATGCAAGTTGGGGACTGGGAGTAGATCCGAATGGGTATTCGTCAGCTTTGGGAAAGCTTGGGATTAGATGTTCCGTTGTTCAGGTTCTGGGAACCAGGTTACATCTTTTCTTGATTGTCTATGGCATTTGGATAGGGTTGAGGCAGTCCTGCTTTATGCGGTAGGCCAAGATACCCGGTGCGGGCCGACTGAAAGTCGTAGGCACGGAGGCTCAAGGGGAGCGGTAGGGCTGATACGGTAGGCCAACAAACCCTGAGAATTTCAACTGGATAGTTGAATTGATGAGACATGTTGGTATTCCAACCCGAAGGGGGTGATATGGATTAGATATGAGTGTCGTACTGGTTGGCCGGTAATGGTAGGTATGTTGATGATAGTTTGAGTTATTGTGATGTGTCGTCGGTTGGTTTCATCTGTGAAAGAGCCATAGTGTGTCTGAAGTAAGGAGAAGATGGGTCACTGAAGACCAGGTAGGATGTGAGGCTGACGTGGGTCATGTAACGTTCATTATGTTGGTAGGAGTTGGTGGCAGGGCGTGGAAGCAAGTCCAGCCAGTCGGTTTCTTTTTGGGAGACGCGTGGGACTACTGTTTGTGTGTGTCTTTTGGTTCAGTAATCGGTGAGCTGTCCGATGTTCGGGTAGTGGGCAGACAAGTTTGGACCAAGGAGGTTTCGACTTCGCTTGAGAAACGTCATATGGTAGCAGGAAGAGTTGAAGTGGGTTTATGACTTGGGATTCATGTGTAGTAGTAGTTTTGTATCGTTATGTTGTTCGTTGATGAGAGGAGCGTCGATTAGGCCCTTCCAGCAGCGGAGGAAAGTGGATATCTGCAGGGCTGGAGTTTTGGGTAACTGAAGTGATGATAGTAGTGTCGATCGGTCATCGGGAGCATTCCAGTCATGAGCTGAGGGCCGGAGAGGGCATACCAGACTTATGTTGTGGGCTCGGAGGCAATCCAGACCTTTGCTGAGGACCACGTAAAGGTATTCTAGTAATAGGCTGTGGGCATAAAGATTGTGTTGGTTATGTCTGTTGTAGGAGCGCGTTCGGATTGGATGTATTGTTGAAGATTCGGGGAAGTTGCACTCGGTTGTGACGAATCTGAGGATGGTGGATGAGACGCATGGATAGATCCTTGGATCTCAAGTTATGAGTAGACCTGAGTTATGTTCATAGAGGTATTCCAATCTAGGGTATTACATCTTGAGGATGACTGGACCCTATGATTGATTGGACCTGATATGTTTTGTATTCCAGCCAGAGGCTGATTGGGCCAGGCTTGTGTGTTCGTGTTTTAGTGGATCGATTTGGTATGATATTTTTGGGACAAATATCCTGTCAGCACAAAAGGGGTTCGCTTCAGGAAGACGGAAAGTTGGGTTTCTGATACTTTGGATCATCAGGATTTTGTCAAGTTGGCTAAGTGGCATGAAGGATAGACCTTATGAAAAGGTTCGATTGGGATTCACATCACCTTTCACGCTTCGCAGTTGCGAAAGTGCGTCATGGATCAGGAGGCTGTAGTATCGTTGGATGACATCCAGGTCGGTGAGCGCCTGGATTATGTTGTGGGGTCTGTGGCCATTCTGATGAGAAGGGTGAAGGTTCTGCGGAACAAGGAGGTACCTTTGGTAAAGGTACAGTGGGAGCACCAAAGAGGTTCCGAGTGGACTTGGGAGCCGGAGGCTGAGATGCGGGAGCACTATCCGGAGTTGTTCGTCGTAGCGGACTTCGAGGACGAAGTCTAGTTCAAGTGAGGGAGAATTGTAACACCCCGATTTTAAGGAGATAGAAATTGTGGTATTTGCATTCTCGAATAGGAACAAGTACACCATAAACTCCAAGTGGTAAGGTTTCTCTCCATTTCATGAAAATGATTATGAGGAAACGGTTTCACTAAGAATATTTTAAGGAGATAGCAATTATGGTATTTGCATTCTCGAATTCGATTATGATTACGGCATCCCTCTTTATAATTTGAATTATGAGAAATGGCCTGAACATTTGGGACTTATTGCTATAAGTTCTAGAACTGTTTAGACACACATATGAGCTATCTAAGGAAAGGTGTACGAGTTTGAGAAGCTTAGATAAAGACTTATCGAAGCATCTTGTATCAGAAACATGAACTTTGGTTAAGAAAGTCAATAAGTATTGATTTCTAGAAGTCCAGCTCATTTCTGAATACATGTCAAAGCCAGTGGGAGCATAAGTGTTGTGTTGGCAAGGAAATAATTATCATGTTAGTGGGAGCATGATTATTATGTTAAGTGTTGTGAGTTAGCAATATTAATTATAGAAAACAAAAGTTTCAATTCGCAAAGTTGCAGAGGCTGAAAGGTTGTTTTGCTATAATTAAGGGAGAGAACTTACACTTCATTTCAAATCTAAAAGCTTAGATCAAGAAATTTTAATCAATTTTAGTCAAAGGACATATATAAATGTTATGTTGAAAAAGGTTCAACATAAGGGAATTCTATATATGGCAATTTTATAGCAAGAGAATGGTAAAGTATCATGTCTTTATGTAGGACATTATGTATCGTATCCTATACGCTTCGGGTATAGGATCGATTACATATGTTGTAATATTCATCCGTTCTAATTTTCCAAATGCCTAGGGTATTAAGAAGGAAAAAGGACCAGAACCGAATATGACTAAAATAATTAAACAACTGTCAAGCACGATCTGAGGTTCTCTAAGGAATGGTTGCTTGTGGGCAGTTGGAAGTATTGTAATGGATAGACCATATTGGCATTATTATGAATAGATAGAACTCTATTAAGAATGAGTTGTCATATGGGAAATATGGAAATGTTTCCATAATGGAAGTTGGATATTGAGAATCTATGTAGATTAGAAACTTTTATGCAGGAAGGATGTTCAAAGGAATGTACTTTGAATGTGAGACTTCATGTCTATAGAGTTGTCTTGTAAAAATCTCCAACACGGCACTTTATAATTTCATTGGTAAAGTCTTGGTGACTTTGGTGCTATGACATTACAAAAGGATCATTGCATAAAATGTTAAAATCTAACATATTCTAATAATGGCAAGAATTTAGTATTCTTACACTTGTAAAAAGGATTAGAAATTGGGAAATGAGCATCATTGGAAATGTGTACAATTGATCTATTTCACAAAGTAAGGACCATAGGTAAACATAGTGTGCATGCTCGGAGCATGGGACATCTATTGTGACATCCCAAATTTTCTATCTTATAAGCCAAGCAAATCAATCAAAGTTAGACTTGTTTCTGTTACCTTTTAGCCTTGCTAAGGGTTATTCTAGGAGTTGTTAAGACTTATACACTTAGGATTCGATGCTATGAAGTGTGAGTAATGGATCTATGGATTGAATTCAAGCCAAGAACATCAACAAAGGATGTTCACGACCATAAACTAGGTTCACGGCCGTGAACCCTAGTTTGGCCATGAACCCCTCATTACTTAGATAGATTTCCTTCATTTCTCTTCAATTCACACTTCTTTCATCCAAGAACACTCAAACTCTCTCAAGTATCATCAAGGGAATCCATCCTTTCTCTTCAAAAACGTAAGTAATTCATCCATTTTACTAGTTGATCTTCTTGACCATATGAATCCTATGAATCACATCCTTGAATTCATCACTTTTCCTTCAAGATCTTCAAGCCTTCATCTTTTCACCAAGAACACCCACTTGTTCTTGGGCCGTGAACACCTTTAATATTTGCATTAAGTAAGTATCCTTTCCATACACTTGTTATCCATTGGAAGCTCTTGAATCCCAATGAAACAAACACCTTTTAAAGCATCATCTTCAAGAATTCACGGTCGTGAACCCTTCATGTGGCCGTGAACCCTTCAAGTGATCTTGTTAGGGCCGTAAACCCTTCTTAGACCAAGCTTTGGCCGTAAACACTTAAGCATTCTTGGCGGTGAACACTCTTTGGCCGTGAACACACCCTTGTGTGGCCATTAACTCCTTTCATACAATCATTTGTGATTGTAACACTTCATTACAAGTGTTTCCTAGTACCTAAGGTTGTTCCCTTACATGATTAGTTGTTTTATACACTAATTGTATGCCTATATATGTGATTATATGTCTAATAGGATCCAATTGTGCTTCGGGACTTCATTTGTGATCTCAAACATCCTATATCTATCTTTCATTCGAATCACTCTCTATAGGTGAGTTCATACCCTTAACTTATCTTTTAATGATTTTAAATGCTTTTATGGGGGGGGGGGGAATACAAGTAGAAAGCAGTATAGTTGCATAATCAATCACATGTGATTTATAACTATAAAAAAAAGGATTTCTTAGACTTCAAACTATGTTATCAAACAAACTGTTTCAAATCATTTTATAAACTGACATCAAGTCGTTAATAACCATTCAAATGGTTAAAACTCTTTTTATATAATAAACTCTTTATTGTTTTACAAAACTCTTTTAAACTTATATATTTTCAAAATCATGTCTATATAGATATAATTATATAAATAAGGTTAAAAGGGCTTAGGACTCATAACTCGCTTTATTTCCTGTTCCTTGTTTGGTTGTGGACTTAGGGTATCGGTTGTTTGTCTGAATGTCGTTTGAATCTTAGTTATATATTATGTATATGTATATAGATATAAAAGTACTTTCAATCAGTTCAATACCTTTGGGTAGCAAATGTGTACAAACATGATCAGTCATTCAATTATAGAGCTTACTAGTAAACTATAATAGGTATAGTTTAGGAGGTTATTACTTACTATTTCTAGAACAATGAAACTTACATGAATAAGTACTTACAGAAGTTAGTTATTAACTGAGTTAGTTCTTACATGAGTCAGTTCAAACATACAATAACTAGCATAGAAAAGAACATACAATAACTAGAATAGAGAGGAACATACAATAACAAGAACAGAAAGGAACATACAATAACAAGACCAGAAAGGAACATACATCCTTTTACAAGAACAAGATAACATTAATGTGAAACCACTACTTCACGGCATAGCAATATACTTGTTAGTGTGACAACCCGAAAATTTTTGCCTTGTAAGTTATGCTAGTGCAATCAACCTCAAGTCAGACTCGCTCCTGCTATCTATTAGCACTGTTTAGAGTCTGTTTGAGTGTTCTAAGCCCAAGTACACTTAAGGATTTAGTGTATGAATGGGTCAACTAAAGTTCCAAACCATCAAGCAAGCTATAAACCCTCAAATGAGGAGTTTACGGCCAGGACCCATGAGTTTACGGCCGTAAACTCATGGTGGCCATAAACTCCAGCCTATAAGTATGAAGCTTGGGCCATTTTCTTCACTTTTTTCCTTTCCTAGGCCGAAATCTCCCATTCTCTCTCAAGTATCATCGAGATTTCACTCCCGATCTTCATCAAAGGGCCTCCAAAGTGTGAGTACTCTTCCCCTAACTAAGTTGTATGCTAGAAACACTTGATCTACACTTTGAAATCATCCAATTCTCAAGAACAAAAGGAGTTTACGGCCAAGAGAATCTCCCTTGGCCGTAAACCCCTATAAAGGTGCCATTTGAGCCTTAAACTCTTCCTAAGGCTTGGATTTGAGACTAGAACACTCCCTTGTGCTTTGTAAGACCTTGAATCATCACCAAGCTCATCATCAAAGAGAGTTTACGGCCAGGAGTTTACACCTTGGCCGTAAACCCTTGTAGTTGTCATGATTTGGACCTTAAACACATCTAGACCTTTACTAACCATTGGAACACTTGAGTGTAACACCCATAAAAATTGACTCAAATTAAAACATTTTCATTCATTCAAAAACCATTAACTTCATACATCTCGTTTTCAAAATAGTTTATTATCAGAGTATCCCCAGAACCATATCATAAAAATCGTAAAACATGAGGAGCGGTACGATCACGCCTTCGCCTTGCCACGATCTCCTGAAGTACCTGAAACATAACACTACAACTGTAAGCCCGAAAGCTTAGTGAGTTACCCGCAAAATACCAACCACACATAACATACTCATATCATATCACAAATGGAACAGCCACGCATATCGGGTCTGCTGTGTGATCGAGTCTACAGTGTGATTGGTCCGCCCGCACCGGGCCTTCAATCCACCGGTCCACTCTCTGAGTCTACAGTATGACTGGTCCGCCCGCACCGGGCCTTCAGTACACCTGGTCCACCCTCCGAGCCTCGGCACGTCTGGTCCGCCCTCTCGGGGCCTTCAGCCTATCCGGACCGCTCGTTGGGCCTTCGGAATGTCCGGTCCGCCCTGGGTATGTTGGCCTACAGCACTAAGCAGGACCCGCCTCAACCCAACCCCCCGTCAAACAACCATGTGCACATAAAACAAATAATCACATAACAATCCTCGACCAGACAACAGTCTAACAGATCACATAGCATATCAACATCCTAACCAGGATTCCGACCTAACCAGTCACTAGCATAACATTACCCTATATCCCGGGTACCGACCTTAACCAGGTCACTAACATAACACCATCCTAAATACCAGGATGCAGATCTAGCAAAACAATCACATAACAATCAATACCCGGATTTCCATCCGTTAAAGGGTCGGCCTTGGTGCCGTAGACCCTATTGATATAGTGAGGATAACTCACCTTGCGACTGCCGAAATACTGCTGGTACCCTTCTGGCTGCTATCTGACAATCCCCGCACTGCTGCTCCTCTAGCTCCCCGAACTATCAATGCCACAAAAACACTTAGCCCAAAACAATATCCTTCTAAGGGTAAATTGACCATTTTACCCTTAACCCAATCTGGTCCATGACTAAGGCCCAACACCATAATATGAAGGGCCCAACACTAGGAAAGCTTCTCAAGCCCACTAGTGACCCACTAATGGCCCAATTTGCTATATTGGGCCCAATCCCTTAATGGGCCTCACCCTAAGCCCAAAATATATTCCTTGGTCCATATAATATGATTTATGATGGCCCACTAAGGCCCAAATACCCAAACATGCCCCAAACCACGGCCCAAAAACTCACGATCCATACAGACAGAGTATGCAGGGCGTACCCCCCATGTACGCTAAGCGTACAGGCAGAATGGTGAGTACGCTGGGCGTACATCACTTTACGCGGGGCGTAAACTCGCTGAACTAAAAGTCCTCATAAGTTCTTAATGGCTTAAGCTCTTAAGCCCAAACTTCAGATCCATCGACAAAACATGCCTAGGATCCATAAAGTCTCAAACTTTATCACTTGGGACGTCCATAAAGCTCTTAACTCAGGGTCTTAATCCATTAAGACCCACCTACATCATACATGAGACAACCAAAGCCCTTGGGACCTCATTTTTCTCACTCAAGACCTCTCCTAAGGTCTGAAAGGACAGCTAATCTCAACCAACTCACATCATGCATCACTTTGGGGTTTTAGGACAAGAAATGATGTCAAAACTTCATAACACCAAGATCTACACAAAATAGATGACAAGCAAGAGACTTTATACCTCAAAAGGGCTCCAGAAGATGATGCCTTCCCAGATCCACGAGCTCCAGCCACCCAACTCCTTCCTTGACAACTTCCTCTTTTCCTCTTCCAAGCTTAAACCACCAAGATGAGCTTTCCAAGGCCAAGATCTCTAAAAATGGAGGTTGGAACGTTCTAGGGTTTCTTCTGAGGTTAGGGAGGATGATATGGGGGCTAGGGTTGAAGCCATTATGTTCTATATATAGTGGCTCACCCTCAAATTAGGGTTTAAAGACTCTGGACGTACGCCCCCAACACCCGCGTTCATTTATCCACTCTACGTTGGGCGTAACCTAGCTTACGCTGGGCGTACCCAGCCAATTACACGCTGGGCGTACCCTTTGCCAGATATTTCCTTTAGGGACCATTGTTGACACTATCTTCAAAGTGTCATAACTCCTTTATTCTAAGTCCGCTTCCGACGAACTTTATATCCACGAAAAGGTGGCGAGAAGCCCTATGCTTCTAGCAACACTCCCCGACCTGAAACCTTCTCGAATAAAACCCATTGCCCATAAAAGACCGAAACGCCCTTACTCTTGATCTCGGAAGTTCATAAATAAGTACTTTTCGAACGGGGCGTTACAATTCTCCCCCACTTAAATTAGGCTTCATCCTCAAAGCCTGCGGCAACACAAACTTCCGGATGATACTCCTACAATGCATCCACTGATCTCAAACCGGCTCAGTTTCCCTCAAACACAGGTATCGAATCTATAAATCCATCTCTTCCCTTGCAGGGTTCCGATCAACTGCTTCAAGCCGGTCACCGGCTTCTTTTCTCTGATGACAACGCTCATCAACTGAGTGCCACCTGAAGACACTACCTTACTTCTGTCCCAATCTCCAATCGGGAATCCTTTACCTTCTCCTCTTCTAAGGAGACCGAACACATGCATGCGCATCATCCAACATTGCCACAAGGGGCATCTCAACGGGCATCCAACCCGTATGTGCTTCCATATATCTGGTACAATCCCAGTGCTTACTACCAATAACCGAAGCATCTTCGATTATCCTTTTACTCTGCATGCCTTCCTCTCAGAGGACCCACACTCCTTCCGGAGCTACATACCTTTCCTTTCCAGGAAGTCTACTCATCAACCCTTACCGCACCTATAAGTGCCACAGAGCTATACTCCGCTCTACACTATCCATGTACAGCAACCGTTATTCTCTAACTCCCATATACTCTGAATCCGATCACATAACTAACAAGGCCCACGCACGGCCTCCAGCCATCTCCATCATCCCGATCAATACTTGGGGCCAGACCCTATCGATTACTATTGCATGGCGACATTTTTAATCATTCTCCTCATATCGATCCACTATCACATACAGAGTCTTCAGCATGACTGGACCACCTTTCCAGGCCTTCAGCCTAGCTGGACCACTCTCAGAACCTTCAGCATGTCTGGACCGCCCTCCTGGGCCTTCAGCCTATCTGGACCGTTCCCCGAGCCTTCGGCCTGACTGGTACGCCTACCGGCCTTCAGTCTATCCGGACCGCTCAAAGAGTGTCGCACATCACCCTGATCCATTCTTCCCGGGAATCTCTCCCATGCAGTCTGTTCTAGCCCTCTTGGGGTTCTGAACTTCCAGTTCCATTCCCGGAATCCTTTCCATGGCCTAAACCCAGGCCTCACATCGACCAACTACCTTAACTGAAATCATGGTCTGTTCCCTGCCCCACTTGTCTATCACTTGCTCTAATCATGCCACACTCTCGGCTAACAACACTGATAAATCTAAACAGCTAACCAACCCTGGATACTTGCTGTTTTACCGGAGAATTTTCCAATTCCCCCCACTTAGTGCACTGACTACTAACCACCGATGCCCAAAACCGACATAGCTCAATCGCCCTTACTCCATATATTCCCTCTTATCCATGAACTGACTCCCTCGGGAGTGAGTAACCTCCACTGAATGACCCTTCCGCCATTATACACCCGAACTCTAAGGAAGTTCGAATCCCAACTGAACACTTCTTGCATCGCAGTCGCTATTCCTAGCAACAAGATCATGTACCTTATCTTTTGTCCAAGCGTCCTCCTGAACGCTAACTACAACTCCTAACTACTAAGATCCTCAATCATACTATGAAACATGCGGAACAAGGCAGACAGATTTACAATACCACATAATCAACAGATAACAAGACATCAAAATGGAAACTTACCTGCAGCTGCATCAGGCTCTGCCCTGACCTCCTCTGCCGTAAGCTGGAATGCGCGTCCCTGAGCCCTCGGAGGCTCCGCTCCACCCTGACCTCCACCCGTAATCCTCAAAGTGGCCGGCGCTGGAGCCTGCACCGGTCTTGTAACAAGCTGTGGACAGTTGGCCCTCAAGTGTCCAACCTGATGGCAGTGATAACAAATCCTCATATCCTGTACCGGGGCTGACTGTCGGCAATCCCTCGCATAATGCCCCTCCCTTCCGCACTTGCGGCACGTACCACCGGACCTACAAATTCCGGCATGACCCTTCCCACACTTCTCACAAGTGTGGCTGCTCTGACCTCCAACCCTAGAGTCAACGGTTTTGAACCGTTTCGGCGCCGGCTGCGACTGCACCGGGGCCTGCCTCTGCTCTCGCAACTGCAACTCCATCTCCAACTCACACCGTCGAGCGGCCTCCTGTAACTCAAGCAAAGTCTCGCACCTCTGCATAGACACAAACTGCCTGATATCCCTCTTGAGCATACTCAGATATTGGGACATCTGAGCCTGCTCCGAAGCAAACTTCGGGCAAAACATCGCCCTCTCAGTAAACATCCTGGTGATCTCCGTCACCGACTCTGAATCCTGCTTCAGCTCCAGAAACTCCTGAGCCAACCTCTCTCTCTCAACCCGTGGAACATAACTGGTACTGAACATTTCCCGGAACTGATCCCAAGTAACCGCAGCCCGCTGCGCGTCAGAATAAGATCCCGTAGTCAACCTCCACCAATCCTTCGCTCCGAGCCTCAAAAGGTTCAGAGCACACCTCACCCTCTGATCCGCAGGGCATGAACACGTGAAGAAACAACCCTCCACGTCTGAAAACCATCTCATCGCAACGATCGGATCCTAAACTCCATCGAAAGTAGGGGGCTTCGTATTATCGAAGTCCCGATACTGAAAACCTCGACCGGTTCCTCCCCTGCCGCTGCTACAGCCGCTATAGCTGCCGCGGCAACCGTCTCCGCAAGAGCTGCGTAGCGCTCATCAAAGTACTCAACCATGGCGGTCTTGATCGACCCAAACATTTCCGGCAACTCCGCCTGGAACATAGCAGCAACCTCATCATGCAGGATCTCACGAATCCTGGCATCCAACTCGTCCGTACTCATCTGACCAATGACCTCGGGTGGCACTGCTCCATCCTGACCACCCTCTCCTGATCCCGATCCCGAACCGGATCCTGCCCCGAAATGTCTCGTAATCGCCATACTGCAATACACCAACAAGACCCTTAGACACATCACATATCCACCCGGGGACTATCACATAACCGATACCCTAGAGAGTTGTGACTTCCTTGATACGCGTATGGGTCCTGTGCTTTCAGTAGTACGGACCCATACTACCTTCCACACCTACCCATATTTGTCTCAAGTATCACCACAACAATCTAACCATATATATACACACCCGCTCAAACCTCACTCCTAGAGGGAAAGCTGCATATCTCATATAAGGATAACCCAAGGCTAATAGGCATCATATAATCAGGAAATTCTATCATGCAAATTCCTGAAGATCCTTAGCCTATCACTAGCATGCTGTTCTAACATATCACATAATCAAATAGCTTGAATGGTATTTTGGGGTCTACTTACTGGCTCTGGCTGATCGTACCCTCTGCATCCTCCTTTACTTATCTCGAAAACCTTTTGAAAACCATTTTCAAAATCCCTCCTTGATTTGAGACTGGATTCACACGAATGTTTCTCCAATTCACTCAAACCAAGGCTCTGATACCAACTTGTAACACCCGTAAAAATTGAGTCAAATTAAAACATTTTCATTCATTCAAAAACCATTAACTTCATACATCTCGTTTTCAAAATAGTTTATTATCAGAGTATCCCCAGAACCATATCATAAAAATCGTAAAACATGAGGAGCGGTACGATCACGCCTTCGCCTTGCCATGATCTCCTGAAGTACCTGAAACATAACACTACAACTGTAAGCCCGAAAGCTTAGTGAGTTACCCCCAAAATACCAACCACACATAACATACTCATATCATATCACAAATGGAACAGCCACGCATATCGGGTCTGCTGTGTGATCGAGTCTACAGTGTGATTGGTCCGCCCGCACCGGGCCTTCAATCCACCTGGTCCACTATCTGAGTCTACAGTATGACTGGTCCGCCCGCACCGGGCCTTCAGTCCACCTGGTCCACCTTCCGAGCCTCGGTACGTCTGGTCCGCCCTCTCGGGGCCTTCAGCCTATCCAGACCGCTCGCTGGGCCTTCGGAATGTACGGTCCGCCCTGGGTATGTTGGCCTACAGCACTAAGCAGGACCCGCCTCAACCCAACCCCCCGTCAAACAACCATGTGCACATAAAACAAATAATCACATAACAATCCTCGACCAGACAACAGTCTAACAGATCACATAGCATATCAACATCCTAACCAGGATTCCGACCTAACCGGTCACTAGCATAACATTACCCTATATCCCGGGTACCGACCTTAACCAGGTCACTAACATAAAACCATCCTAAATACCAGGATGAAGATCTAGCAAAACAATCACATAACAATCAATACCCGGATTTCCATCCGTTAAAGGGCCAACCTTGGTGCCGTAGACCCTGTCGATATAGTGTGGATAACTCACCTTGCGACTGCCGAAATACTGCTGGTACCCTTCTGGCTGCTATCTGACAATCCCCGCACTGCTGCTCCTCTAGCTCCCCGAACTATCAATGCCACAAAAACACTTAGCCCAAAACAATATCCTTCTAAGGGTAAATTGACCATTTTACCCTTAACCCAATATGGTCCATGACTAAGGCCCAACACCATAATATGAAGGGTCCAACACTAGGTAAGCTTCTCAAGCCCACTAGTGACCAACTAATGGCCCAATTTGCTATATTGGGCCCAATCCCTTAATGGGCCTCACCCTAAGCCCAAAATATATTCCTTGGTCCATATAATATGATTTCTGATGGCCCACTAAGGCCCAAATACCCAAACATGCCCCAAACCACGGCCCAAAAACTCAAGATCCATACAGACAGAGTACGCGGGGCGTACCCCCCATGTACGCTAAGCGTACAGGCAGAATGGTGAGTACGCTGGGCGTACATCACTTTACGCGGGGCGTAAACTCGCTGAACTAAAAGTCCTCATAAGTTCTTAATGGCTTAAGCTCTTAAGCCCAAACTTCAGATCCATCGACCAAACATGCCTAGGATC
Source organism: Lactuca virosa (assembly GCF_052849685.1). Taxonomy (NCBI): domain Eukaryota; kingdom Viridiplantae; phylum Streptophyta; class Magnoliopsida; order Asterales; family Asteraceae; genus Lactuca; species Lactuca virosa. The sequence goes on along the minus strand of NC_136428.1, from coordinate 302,886,276 downwards.
CATAAAGTCTCAAACTTTATCACTTGGGACGTCCATAAAGCTCTTAACTCAGGGTCTTAATCCATTAAGACCCACCTACATCATACATGAGACAACCAAAGCCCTTGGGACCTCATTTTTCTCACTCAAGACCTCTCCTAAGGTCTGAAAGGACAGCTAATCTCAACCAACTCACATCATGCATCACTTTGGGGTTTTAGGACAAGAAATGATGTCAAAACTTCATAACACCAAGATCTACACAAAATAGATGACAAGCAAGAAACTTTATACCTCAAAAGGGCTCCAGAAGATGATGCCTTCCCAGATCCACGAGCTCCAGCCACCCAACTCCTTCCTTGACAACTTCCTCTTTTCCTCTTCCAAGCTTAAACCACCAAGATGAGCTTTCCAAGGCCAAGATCTCTAAAAATGGAGGTTGTAATGTTCTAGGGTTTCTTCTGAGGTTAGGGAGGCTGATATGGGGGCTAGGGTTGAAGCCATTATGTTCTATATATAGTGGCTCACCCTCAAATTAGGGTTTAAAGACTCTGGACGTACGCTGGGCGTACGCCCCCAACACCCGCGTTCATTTATCCACTCTACGCTGGGCGTAACCTAGCTTACGCTGGGCGTACCCAGCCAATTACACGCATGCACTCCATGCATGCCTAGGACCCCTTTGCCAGATATTTCCTTTAGGGACCATTGTTGACACTATCTTCAAAGTGTCATAACTCCTTTATTCTAAGTCCGCTTCCGACGAACTTTATATCCACGAAAAGGTGGCGAGAAGCCCTATGCTTCTAGCAACACTCCCCGACCCGAAACCTTCTCCAATAAAACCCATTGCCCATAAAAGACCGAAACGCCCTTACTCTTGATCTCGGAAGTTCATAAATAAGTACTTTTCGAACGGGGCGTTACATTGAGCCTTTGAAACTCCTTTCCTTTGAGACCTAATAAGACACCATTTGGTGAGTTTACGGCCATAGGGTTTATGGTGTGGTCGTAAACACCTCAACACTCTCCATTGAGTTGGTCTTTCTCATCCTTGTGTAGAGCAATGGTCCCTTAAGATTCCCTAGCCTTCAAACACACACTTATGGATGTTTGACCATGATTTTACGACCGTAAACTCCCTTGGCCGTAAACACATGGCCGTAAACACCAAACCATGGCCATAAACACGCTTTAGGTCAATCACATGTGATTCAACACTTCATTCCAAGTGTTTCCTAGTCCCTAAAAGTGTTTCCTTGCATGTTAGTTGCTTATAAGCACTATATTCATGCCATATATGTCATTTAGGACTCATTTGTGTCTCGGGACTTCATTCGTGGAACTTCTCATCCTTACGCGCATATTCGTTTGAATCACCCACATAAGGTGAGTTCATACCCCGTAATCAATCTTTTAAACTGCTTTAAATGCTTTTAAGGGGGGGAAGACAAGTTGAACACAATGATAATTGTGTAATTGTTTGTTATAAACATTTTCAAAAGATTACTTATGTCATTTATAAGTTGTCAAAACATTTCAAAAACTCTTTTCAAGTTATGTTACTTTATAGTTTAACAAAACTCCGTTTTTAAAGTACCAGCATAACTTAGTAGCAAAATGAGTCTTTTCAATAACAGTACAAGTAAAACACTAGTAAACTATAAGGGGTATAGTTTAGGGGTTCAGTACATACTAAATACTAGAGCATACTATAAAGAGAAACAGGGAGGTAGAAACAATACACGATAACATAAAGAGAAACAAGGAGGTAGATACAATACTTCAGAGAGACATACTATACACTACATACTATACACTACATACTATACACTACATACTATACATAACAAACATACTAAGATGTTATAGCATGAGAACATACTAGATCTAATTATACCAATGAATCACTAACTCATTGTTTGTAACAAAAGGTGATAGTTAAATTGGGTATACATCATCATAAAACTTTAATGTGAATTACACAGCTTGCAATTGTTTGCAGAGGTCGCGTTTGGTCCCCAGAATCTCTTGACAGGGAGAACGTATAGTACGAGCACTAGCCTTCACATTATAACCTTACTAAAACATACACGTTTTAAGGTAATTAGTACTACAGATTTTCAATTCAAAAGACAACTGCGTACTTATAAATTCCATTACTTTCAGTAAGTGACAGTTCCACTTGAAAGCTAATACAAACCATTTTCGAGTCAAGATAGTTATAAACTAGGGAAAACTTACATTTTACAAACGACACACAGAACAGTCGGGTCTAGTACATTCAGTAGAAAGGGACCTATAATGCTAACTTTATGATTCCTTAGTGTATGCATTCAGGGATATATATTAATCGGGTCCGATAGGTAGTAGGATGTGTGCTTTCCGCTTTATTCCCTGTTCCTTGTTTGGTTGTGGGCTTAGAGCAGATACACCCAGTCTACTATCTATCCGACCTTAGCTATATATATGTTCCTTGTACACCAAGTAATCATAAGTGGTACCATGTATGGGTCAGGTCATAGGACACTAATTCAATGCACCGTTTTCTAGTACAAAACATACTTTTCAAATAAAGAACTTTTGGAATACAAAACTAGAAACTTAAACAGTAAAGGGTTTAATCCATTTTATTAAACTAGTATAAACTTAAAGGACCTTAGGTGATTAACGCTATAATACCTTAGTTTATACATCATGGTAATATATCATTAATACCCAATAGGTAGTTGGATGTGTGCTTTCCGCCTTACTTCCTGTTCCTTGTTTGGTTGTGGGCTTAGGGCATATTCACCCAATTAACTATCTATTCGATATTAGATCATATAGAGCCAGTATAAACTATGTAATTATAGAAGTAATCACTGTGGTCACCATTTTATTATAAGGAATAAGGGTTTTCTTAAAGAATCTTTTCAATAAATATAAAGGAACCATTACAATTAACTCCATGAGTAACAAGTGAATACACCAGGGTTATATACAACAATGATCTAACAAACAATGGGATGTGTGCTATCCGCCTTACTTCCTGTTCCTTGTTTGGTTGTGGGCTTAGGGCAGATGCGCACAATCGATTGTTTGTTTACTCTGAGTTTTATGTAACTTGTATCCATTTAGTACTCATAGAAAGGATTGTAGAATCATTTTTACGTATCTTTCATCAAAGTAGGAAATATAGGATTTTCTGGAGGAACAGGCAAATTTTTCTAAACAAGAACTTACGACAACTTACTACAACTTTCTACAAACTTTCTTACTACTTACTATTTCACTAAAATCTTATGAACTCACTAGCTTAAATGCTGATCTACGCTTTCAAAATAACTTGTATTCTCAGGAGACCAGTACGCAGGTTCGCGCACTGGGATTCAGAAGATGGAGGAGTATAGCTTCATGTCTTTTTGTTATTTGCTATGTATTCTATATTATGTGAATCACATACTTTGTAAATACCTTCTTTCAAATGAAATGGTTGTTTATTACTTGCTTACTATGATGCATGTCTTGTGATACTAAACATGACGTCCTCCGCCCCAGAAGGTTTCCGCCGTTCCGGTTTTGAGGTGTGATAGTTAGGTTGCGTTTTGTAACCAGAGTCTCCTGAAGGGAGAGCGGGCATTGTGTGTATAGATCTATACAAGACTGACAATCTCGCATCCTGACTATTCGCTACAGTTTGGCCGGAAGGCCAATGGGTGACAAATGTCACATCGGTTTCGACGCCAGCAGGTCGTCGTGTTAAACACTCGTTAATTAGTATGGTTATAACCTCATCACATTACTGTACACTGTCATTTTCCCATTACATTCATATAGTGATCTTCTCATATAAAAGGTAATGTAAATTATTTTCTGGTAATAATAGTCATATACTTGGGAAAACACTTTCTTTTACAAAAGAACAAACATACAGAACAGTCGGGTCTTGGTAGAAGACTACTCTCCATTTTAGTACAAAAATATAGGATTTTCTAGGAAGTATAAAAACTTTACATCAAACACTTACAAACATTTTCTTCAAACTTATACAAACATTTGACACTAAAATACTTATGAACTCACCAGCTTAAATGCTGATCTACCCTTTCAAAATAACTTGTATTCTCAGGTCACCAGTAGACAGGTACACTGGACTAGGTTTTTGAGAAGACGGAGCGTGTTCAAGACTCGTCTTTTGTTTGGATATATATATTTTTGGTGTCTTTCAAACTATATATAACACACTTGTATTCAATAATATTATTAATGCAATGGATGATGTTGTTGCTTGTTTTACTATTATGCATTATGATGATACTGTACATGACATCCTCCGCCCCCGAACGTTTCCGTCATTCCGGTTTGGGGGTGTGACAGATTGGTATCAGAGCTTTGTTTATAGTGAATTGAGTATATCAACCCATAAAAAATATACAACTATAAACAGATCGGGATTAAAACACTCTGACCAAGAGTTAATACTTTTAAAATAATAAAATATTTTAGTAAAGTATACTTACAAGCATTCATACTAGGATCAGTGTCATACTAAGAACAAAATAAAAGTAATTGGATGTTGGACACTACAGATAAACCTGGATAGTTATGTAATCATATATGGGATCAATATAGCTTGATCAACTATCTTTATTTGAGATATGACCATCATGTGTTTGGGAGTGATTGTAGTGTTGCAACAAGTCTAAAACTTACCTAAGTACCAGAAGAATTCTAGAATCAAACATAAAGATTAAAATACTATAGGAGTATTTTAGGATGCTATAACAACAAAACTGAAAACTTACTAACTTCATATATTTAGAAGTTCAAGAATCAAACATAAAATTAAAATACTATAGAAGTATTTTAGGTACCATAAATAACTTAAGGGAATTGTTAAAAAGACCTTTTGTGGTAGGTCTATAATTACTAAGTGTATACTTTAAGGTTATATATAGTTGAGGTTTTATAGACTCAGAATAGGTGATTTTCACTCTACTTCCTGTTCCTTGTTTGGTTGTGGTTTTAGAGTAGAATCACTTATTCAAAGGTCTATTTGATCTGGATTATATATAATCCGTACGCACTTCATGATTATAGAAAGACCAGAAAGGATCACCTTCATGAAAATTTAAAATTTTGTTAATCTCATAGATTCATTAGATATTCCCATTCTCGTATAAACCACTTAAATTGATGTAGCCACTCCAGCAACCAACAGAGGAATCAACGGGGATCCAACAGAGTTCCATCAGGAGGATTCTGCGAAAGAAACAGATGAGAAGTAAAGAAACTATAGAAGTCATCTAGTGCCCTTACCTTAATAAGGACACCTATGAGAAGTTCGCATGAACTTCCGAGATTCGAAATCTTGATTATGAAGTAATGGGGATCAGTGTTAAAATCGGAAGTAAGACAGCACTGGGATTCAATATACCTACGGAGGAAAAGAACACTATTTAGATACCAGGAGAGAATAAACCATTACCGCCCAGATTAGAGCAGAGAACAGAGGGAAACCACGCGTGTTACATACGAAGTGTTTGAGTGCCTTTTCGTCATAGTAATAACTAATAAATCACTGCAACCTAATGAGTTAGTGATTACATTACTCGCATTAGGCTTTAAACTTATCGTCTTTTCTGTCACTACTAACAACAATAAATCGGGTCACGAAATCTCAATTGAGAGTGATTATTTCTCAAATTCATAAGTCTATTTTATGTAGACTCTATTATGAACTACTTTCAAATCTTTTTGAAAGTTGGAACATGATATCCACCAACCAAAGATAACTTAGTTTGGATGACACCCGCCTTATGACCATTCTAGAAACTTACTTCTACTCCTTACCATGACTACATCATAGGGATGTAGGTCGAATCATCGAGAACAGTATAACAAAACGAAAAAGTTACATTCACATAAATGATTAGGATACATCTAGAGCCAACCATAAACGCTCACAAACTCATTTTCTTATCATATAACATAATCATGCCTCTGAAGGAACGTAACCAAACCGCTGGAAAAACACCAATCCTTCAGATAGATATGGCTACCTTTCAAGCTGCGGTCTCAGCTGCCATAACAGCTGTCATGACTCACCTTAACGCTAACAACGCAAATGGTAGTGGAATTGTTATCGGCAATCCTAATCAAGGTGATAATAACGTACAACAACGAGTGGCTACTCGCAACAACACTCCGAACATCAAAATTAAGAACAAGAAACGGATGTTCTTGGATAAAAAGAAGGGCAAATGACCTCAAAATTTAGCTACGAGGCAACGACCTGTGGCCGCCTTTGTGGCAACGACATCTGTTGCTCCTACTGCCGTTCCTACTAGTATCTCGGTTACCCCTACCCCAGCAAGGCAGTATGTTGGAAATCTACCCAAGTGCAATGAGTGCAGCTTCCATCACCTGGGAGTCTGCCGAGTGATGCATTGCAGGAACTACAACAGGAACGGGCACACTATCCGTTTCTGCAGAATTCCAATCTGACACATTACTTCAACCACTAATGTTGGAACCATTCCAATATGCCACCTTTGTGGTGAAATATGACATTTAATAAGGGACTGCCCAATGGAGAAGAATAGAGGGGGAGCAGGAGGAGTTTGACCCCAGAATATGGGGAAGCATCAAAGAACCCTGCTATAAATTTTGGTATGCTTCCAAACGCCATTAATTAATTATAATTATAATGACTCTCTCGTTCGAACCAAATCATAGCACTCGTGTAAAAATTCGGAACCCTAACAGGTAAAGCTATGATGGCTTAGTGTATGCATTAGGGTCATCTATAATTAAGATTTGTAGACTTCGAGTGAGTGATTTCGCCTCATTTCATGTTCCTTGTTTGGTTGTGGATTTAGGGCAGGGTCACTCAGTCAACTGTCTTTCCAATCTTATTTATACATGACTGGTGTACACTAAACGGTTATAGAGAGACCTAGCAGAGGTCATTTCATGAAAGTTCATTCTTTCAAATCCTCAAAACCCTCGTTTAGTTGTATTTGTTAAATTTTGATAAAATAGGGTTCGTAGTAATCATACCAAGGTTAGTTCATCGTTATAGTAATTATTTCTTCTTCCAGATCAACATAATATCTAATTCATCAAGAAGTTTCGACATCATATTCCGACATGGTTTGGCTTGTTCCTTACCATGAAAAATTTATGTGTTGTGTACAAAAAAAGAACTCTTCCCTTAATCAACCGTCAGATGAAATTCTTCCGATCCATAACGCAAACCCTTATATCATCTCTCACTTCAGAACTTCAGAAGTACCCATGCGAGGGGTACCGCGCCCTTCTACCCTACCCAGTAGTTAATAGCCTTGAAGCGAAAAACCCGAAAGAAGTCTCAGAAGTCAGTAACCACCCGAAGTATACCCAATAGATCTCCGAGAAAGACCACTCGTACCGCAGGCCAAGTTCAAGAATAGAGACTAAGAACTCATTAGGTTACTCAATCGCTGCTAAGTGTATACGCAAGAATGTTATATAATTTAGACTCAACAAGATTTAGGATGTGTGATTCCGCCCTATCTCCTGTTCCTTGTCTGGTTGTGGACTTGGGGCAGAGCCACCCACCCGAATGTTTGTCAATCTAAATTATATACGACTTGTATACACGAGATGATGGTGGATGACCTAAGTATGAGTCTTATCATGAACTTCAGAGCAAAAGTTGCAGGCTTACTACAAACAACCGGAGATACCTAAGTGGAAGTGTTGACAGATTACAAAGAGATTCGTAATCAAGTTAACCAAGGCAACAGGTGGACTTGATTGCTATTTTTGGTGATCTTCTTCAGATTAGCCAAATCCGCATCCTTCCTACAATTTTAAGGAATCAGGAAAAATAGAGAAGTTAATTAGGACGTATGTCCGAGAAATTAGTTAGATTGCACGGTGTTCTAATATCTGTTATCTCCGTTTGAGATAGTAGAATCATCTCCCAGTTCAGGCAGTCACTTCTGAAATTTTTGGAAACTAGGTCAGTCATGATGCATAGCCTACCATCCTTAAACCAACACACAGAATGAGAGAAGGATTCAATCACTAGATGTTGTGCGAAGAGCATATGTGATAGACTTTGGTAGGAGAAGAATCCCTACTTATCAACTAATCGAGTCCTTTATTCCAACTAGCATTTAAGGTTGCTCCATTCGAAACCTTCTGTGGTCGCAAGTGCAGATCCCCTCTGCGCTGGAATAAATTAGGAGACAAGCAACTAGCTAGAGGTCAAATTTCCAGACAGCACCTTCGTTGGTCCGGAATTCATCCGAGAAACCACTGAGAAGAGAGTACAAATCCAGGAGCGACGTGAAGCTCCCAGGGTCAGGCAGAAAAGGTAACGCCTTCGATAAGAGAAAACCCTTGGAAATTCCAGGTTGGCGACCTCGTCAGGTGGAGGTCTCACCCGGAACGGTAGAATACGCTTCAAAAAGCGTGGAATACTAAATCCAAGGTGCGTAAGATCATTTAAGATCCTTACTAGAGTTAATCGAGTAGCTTATAGCCCTATCAAACATTCGACTACCTTCGAAATCCAATAGCATACACCCTACTTTCCACGTCTCTAACTTGAAAACTGGTCGTCCGACGAGACTTTTGTTATCCCACTCGCTTTGATCAAGGTAAGCGAGAACCTCAACTTTGTGGAAGAATCCGTAGAAATCCCAGACAACAAAGTCGTTAGGACTAATCAGATCTCTATCCTGAACACTCAAACTCTCTCAAGTATCATCAAGGGAATCCATCCTTTCTCTTCAAAAACCTAAGTAATTCATCCATTTTACTAGTTAATCTTCTTGACCATATGAATCCTATGAATCACATCCTTGAATTCATCACTTTTCCTTCAAGATCTTCAAGCCTTCATCTTTTCACCAAGAACACCAAGAACACCCACTTGTTCTTGGGCCGTGAACACCTTCAAGACTTGAATTAAGTAAGTATCCTTTCCATACACTTGTTATCCATTGGAAGCTCTTGAATCCCAATGAAACAAACACCTTTTAAAGCATCATCTTCAAGAGTTCACGGCCGTGAACCCTTCATGTGGCCGTGAACCCTTCAAGTGATCTTGTTAGGGCCATAAACCCTTCTTAGACCAAGATTTGGCCGTAAACACTTAAGCATTATTGGCCGTGAACACACCCTTGTATGGTCGTGAACTCCTTTTATGCAATCATTTGTGATTGTAACACTTCATTACAAGTGTTTCCTAGTACCTAAGGTTGTTCCCTTACATGATTAGTTGTTTTATACACTAATTTTATGCCTATATATGTGATTATATGTCTAATAGGATCCAATTGTGCTTCGGGACTTCATTTGTGATCTCAAACATCCTATATCTATCTTTCATTCGAATCACCCACTACAGGTGAGTTCATACCCCTAACTTATCTTTTAATGATTTTAAATGCTTTTATGGGGGCGGGGGAATACAAGTATAAAATAGTATAGTTGCATAATCAATCACATGTGATTTATAACTATCAAACAAAAGGATTTCTTAGACTTCAAACTATGCTATCAAACAAACTGTTTCAAATCATTTTATAAACTGACATCAAGTCGTTAATAACCATTCAAATGGTTAAAACTCTTTTTATATAATAAACTCTTTATCGTTTTACAAAAATCTTTTAAACTTATATATTGTCAAAATCATGTCTATATAGATATAGTTATATAAATAAGGTTGAAAGGGCTTAGGACTGATAACTCGCTTTATTTCCTGTTCCTTGTTTGGTTATGGACTTAGGGTATCGGTTGTTTGTCCGAATGTCGTTTGAATCTTAGTTATATATTATGTATATGTATATAGATATAAAAGTACTTTCAATCAGTTCAATACCTTTGGGTAGCAAAGGTGTACAAACATGATCACTCATTCAATTACAGAGCTTACTAGTAAACTATAATAGGTATAGTTTAGGAGGTTATTACTTACTATTTCTAGAACAATGAAACTTACATGAATCAGTACTTACAGGAGTTAGTTATTAACTGAGTTAGTTCTTACATGAGTCAGTTCAAACATCCAATAACTAGAACAGAAAAGAACATACAATAACTAGAACAGATAGGAACATACAATAACAAGAACAGAAAGGAACATACAATAACAAGAACAGAAAGGAACATACATCCTTTTACAAGAACAAGATAACATTAATGTGAAACCACTACTTCACGGCATAGCAATATACTTGTTACGTCACGTTTTGTAACCAGAGTCTCATGTAGGGAGAGCGTGCATTATGTGTATAGATCTATACGGGACTGACAATCCCGCATCCCGACTGTTCGATACAGTTTGGCCGGCAGGCCAAGGGGTGACAAATGTCACATTTGTTTCGACGCCAGCAGGTCGTCGTGTTAAACACTCGTCAATCAGTATGGTTATAACCTCATCATATTTTAACCTTAATTAAACAAATTGGTTTTAAGGTAGTAGTGCTTCAGTAGTTACTTATTATAACATTACTGTACACTGTCATTTTCCCATTACATTCATATAGTGATCTTCTCACATAAAAGGTAATGTAAACTATTTTCTGGTAATAATAGTCATATACTTGGGAAAACACTTTCTTTTACAAAATAACAAACACACAGAACAGTCGGGTCTTGGTAGAAGACTACTGTCCATTTTAGTAGAAAATATAGGATTTTCTAGGAAGTACACAAACTTTACATCAAACACTTACAAACATTTTCTTCAAACTGATACAAACATTTGACACTAAAATACTTATGAACTCACCAACTTAATTGCTGATCTACCCTTTTAAAATAACTTGTATTCTCAGGTCACCAGTAGACAGATACACTGGACCAGGTTTTTAAGAAGACGAAGCATGTTCAAGACTCGTCTTTTATTTTGATATATATATATATATATATATATATATATATATATATATATATATATATATATATATATATATATATATATATATATATATATATATATATATTTGGTGTCTTTCAAACTATACAGAACACACTTGTATTCAATTATATTATTAATGCAATGGATGATGTTGTTGCTTGTTTTACTATTATGCATTGTGATGATACTGTACATGACGTCCTCCGCTGCCGAACGTTTCCACCGTTCCGGTTTGGGGGTGTGACAACTGTTGTTATAATTCAAGTATTAAGTTGATTATCCGCAACATTATACAATGAATAATGTGTAATCAATATGGTGATTAAATAATAAGTATTTTATTTATACTCAAGGAGTTGGGATTATTCTTGTGTTTCACTTCGCATGTTTTGACTTCCAGAATAACTAGGTTATTCAAATATCCACAGTCGATCATACGTTGGAAGTAGGTATTGAGGCAAGACTGTCATGAATCCGACTGTAGATTGCCTAAAGCGTTTGGACATAGGAAAAGTCTGGTGCAATGTTCATGAGTGCTCATGAAATAAGATTTGAGTATTGGAATAAACTTACGCTCACTTGAATAACTTCATGGATTTTATCACGAGTGATTAATGAGACGATAATATCTTATATTCGTGAAACGAAGAGATATGAGTTGTTGTTTGCGAGTCGGTTGTACATTGATAATGCGTAAACGCACCAGTATCTTGGCGTTATAAAACGTATTGTTGTGTGTGATTTGATGAGTAAATAGTGCAAGCATATGAGTTGACGTTTATCCGTTCCTTTTACCCTAATAGGATAAAAGTGATATCTGTGGGCCCCTCGATGATTTAGTGATGACACCCTAAGCGCTTGGCCAATCCTGGACTAAGTTGATGTGTTCAATTGTAGTCTGTTGTCGGTCGTCATAAATCGGAAATCGGGAAACAACACATAGACAGAGAGAATGATTATAATCCATGTCTCATGTCTATACGATATGTAGAATGGAGGAATATATGATCCCTTATCTAAAGGACACGTTACTGATTAGATCAGAGTTCGACAGCGGCTTTTGAAAGCTGCGATTGCGAATCAGATTCTGAAGTCGTACTTGCAAAATAGTTATTAGACTTATCCAAGTGGGAGACTGTTGGATTCGGTGTCTAAGCGCATAACTATTTTTGGTATGTACTTGATTTGATTATGAGCATGGTCCTTTTGGGTTGCCTTCACTCATGCAACTTGATAGGATGACAAGAGGAGGGAGAGTAGAATTTATTATGTGAATAATAAATTCTTACTCAAATTGGTTTTATTAATATATTACAAGATTAATATATTATTTGGAAATCATATTATTTAATTAGTATTGATAAGAAATTAATTTGGAATTAATTTAGTGGTCAAAAGAGACTGATTAAATAACTCAGGGATTGTTATGCAAATTACTGATAGTTGCATAAATGGGCTAATGGACTCCATAGAGTGGAGTGGACGAATTTCTATTAGGAAGCCTTATAGAATTCGTCCATGGGCTCTAAGGAAAGGATTTCATGGGCTACTTGTTGCCTAAGTCAGGTATGAGGGTTTCCACCTGAAAACCCATGCAGCCACATCTATATAAGGAACCATCTACTATGGATTTTCAGCCCCGAAGTCTTTTAAGAGAGCCCTAGCCGATTTCCTCCCCTCTCCTAAGTCACCTTGTTGCAAGAGTGTTTCTGACTCCATTAGAGGTGCAACACTTGGGGAACTAAGCTTTCAAAGGTCAAGGAGTTCTTGTTATTACTACATACCAAGTTGAGGTAATCATTCTAACTTGTTTATTATGTCAATTTCGAAATAAGCATGCTAGATTAGGGTTTATTGCTTCGGTATTCATAGTTGTATGTTCAAATTAGAAAAACCTAGATCAAAGTAATTAGGGTTGCATGTACACCATAGGAATGATGTTATGCTCATAACCCAACAGTCTTAATCCAAACGTCACCAAAACTACAAGATAGACCATGGGGTCATAGATCTGGACTCTAGGGACAAGAAGATCACGTAAAGCTTCAAGCTTTATCCTCATGCATGTCCATTTGGAGCTAGAAAGGCCAAAATAGAAGCTTAGAGGTTGCATGGGACTTCCATGGCCATAAAGTTGGCACCTTTATGCCATGAAAACCCCTCAAGACCTTAGATCTGAAGTGTAAATCCATTTCGGACGTCCAACTCCCAAGGACCATGATATTTGGACCAAACTAAGCAAAATCACCCCAAAAGAGGATCTAAATAACTACAAAGCAAGGTTCAAAATTTATACCAGCTAAATGTCGTGAATAAAGAAAGGGTTCTGGATCTATAAACTCCTTCTTGTGTCCTCAAGCTTCTTATTCTTCCAATGGCTTCAAAATACACACTAAAACACTTGAAATAACTCACAAACACTCACAATATAATTAAGGTTTTGAGATCTAGGGTTTGGGACTTAGAGGGTGGAAATGAGGCCAACATGGAAGGTTTAAGGTGCTTAAATAGGGTGCAAACCCCATAAATTAGGGTTTCACCTCTGCCAGCCTACTCGTCGAGTTGAGGCCTCTCAAATCGTTGAGTAGGTTACTTAAATTACATGGCCCATATGATCTCTACTCGACAAGTTTGGGGCTTCCAACTCGTCGAGTTACTCTTATAAATTGAGTAATTAATAAATTAAATACATACCAGGAACCAGGCGTTACAAATCTCCCCCCACTTGTCTCAGACTTCGTCCTCGAAGTATGTTACCTCAAATAACTTTGGGTAATGTTCCCTCGTCTCCTCCTCTGGCTCCCGAGTCCATTCCGAGCCCTTACAGTGCTGTCACTGCACCTTCACCAACTGTACAACCTTTTTCCTTAAGGTTTTCGTCTTTCTGTCGAGGATAGCTACTGGTTTCTCGATGTAATTCAGGCAGTCGTCCACCTGAATATCCTCCAAAGGCACAACTACAGAGTCATACAGTAAGCACTTCTGCAGCTGGGAGACATGGAAAGTGAGGTGGATCTGGCTGAGCTCTGCTGGAAGATCCAAACAATAAGCAACCCGGCCCACCCGAGCCAAAACCCTGAACGGACCGATGTACCTAGGGCCCAACTCGCCCCGTTTCCTGAACCGGATGACACCTTTCCAAGGTGACACCTTTAGGAGGACCATATCCCCTACCTTAAACTCCAGGTTCGACCAGCGTTTGTCAGCATAGTTCTTTTGCCAACTCTGAGAAGTATGGAGCATGCTCCGGACTTGCTGGATCATCTCAGTGGTCTTAAGTACCACTTCGGTACTCCCCATGACTCTGTGGCCGACCTCACCCCAACAAATTGGGGTCCTATACTTCCTTCCGTAGATCATCTCGAAGGAAGGTTGATCTATGCTAGCGTGATAACTGTTGTTATATGAAAATTCCGCTAACAGGAGATACATATCCCAACTCCCACCAAAATCCAACACGCATGCGCGTAGCATATCCTCTAAAGTCTGAATCATCCTCTCACTCTGCCCATCCTTCTGAGGGTGAAAAGCGTTATAGAAGTGAAGGTGAGTACCTGTGACAACCCGAAACTTTTTCCGTTATCCTTACCCACTTTCCGTTAATAAAACTTGGGTTTTTATTTAATTCCGTCAAATTTCTTAGTTTGGGAAGGACTTTACGTTTTAAATAAATCAATTCGGATTTATTTCCGTTCACGTTAGTATTATTTTTGGTCTAACAGAATGTTCTAAGCTTAGTTCAATCAAAGTTTGGGTCCAAGAATGAGTTTTTCCAAGTCAAAAAGTAGTATCCGAGCCAAACACCCCTTCGAGAGGAGTTTACGGCCGCAAACTCAGTTTACGACCGTAAACCCTGTTTACGACCGTAAACCCTGTTCACGGCCGTAAACCCTCCACCCCACCCATTGGCCGTAAACTCACCCCTATATAAGGGATGAGTGGCCTTCATTTCACACTTTACACATCTCAGGAGCTTTCACTCTCTACTCTCTCTCTCTCTACAAATTTCGACATTGCTCAAGGACCCTCAAGAATGTAAGTGATTCTTCACTTTGATTGTGTTTCTATCTCACTTCTAGTGGTAAATCCATGTTCCTATCTCATGAATCTCATTTTTTCTAGATTTTCTCTCTCACCAAGAACACCAAGAACACACACTAGTTCTTGGTGGCTAAAAACCTCATTCCAAGCTTCTTAACAGTAAGTAACTACCATCTATATTTATTATCTACTAGAAACCATCGATTTTCGCCTAAAAATCGACCTGAAACGCATAACCACAGGGATTTACGGCCGTACTCCCTTCAATGGCCGTAAACTCCATTTTTGGTCGAGTATTGACCTTTAATGTCACACCCCGCTAAAGCGGAAACACGGGGCGTGGCAGTACAAAGGGTCTCATAGCAAAAATTTAAAGACAACACCAACCATAGTATTAAAAATCATTACAAATTTACAATGAGTTTGAACAAGTTTTTAAAATAAATTACAATGTATTTAAAAGTCAACACATGCAAATGCTCCTACAAGTGTTGTGTCTCTACGTGCCTCTTACTAGATGATTCCTGAAAAAGTATGTAAAACGAGCGTCAACTATAAAAATAGTTGGTGAGTACTCACAAATTAAAAATAATAATGGTTTCAAGAATCGAAATAAAAGTTTTGATAAAAGTTTCCATAAATAAAAGTATATTGCTAAAATGAGTTTTCAAGAATCGAAATAATATTCGTTGTTACAAGGAGCAAACAATTTCATTGTTAAAACAAGTATATAAGTTTTCAGTAATAAAAGTTCGTTGCTATAATGAGAAACAAAGTTCGATGCTATAATAAGCATAAAAGTTTCGTTGCTAAAATAAGTATACAAGTTTCATTGCTAAAATAAGTATACAAGTGTCGTTGCTAACATGAGAATACAAGTTTCACGTGTGCATAAAGATTCGTATGTGCATCAAGTTTCCATTCATGAGTTCACAACCCAAGCCTAATGACCGAATCGTGCCCTATTGACTACTATGTGTATCGCAAACATAGTGTATAAAATGGTAAAATGCACTCAAGTGAATCGTGCGAGTGAGGAGTTGTCTACCTCCTGATAGCGCTACCCATAATAACCATAGGCTCAAAAGAGTTAATGAGTTGTGTCTAGAGATTCCAGGGACTTAACCGCGATACAGTCCTCATGAATTAAAGTAACATACACATACATACGAAATATAGCAACCAAGTTTCATACGAGTCAAAATAAATACAACGAACATAAAAAGTTTAGGACATGCTTTTCCACCCCAAAACATTTTAAAACCAAAAATAGGGGAGTGGTGAATACTCACAATGCATTGAGATGATGCAAATGGTGCCTTGACTACGCTCCACTCGTACCACTATCGATTCCTACAATAATGGTATTCGCTAGTGAGTCTCTAATCAAAATTTAACACTAGTATACTTACTACTACTATATAATTATGCCAATATTGTGTCAAAATTTAATATTGTTAAGTTACAAACATTTTTCTGAAGTGGTGAAATTTTATAGCTCATGCGATTAAAACAATTTTGGATATTAATTTCCAGATTTTTGTAATATTAATTGAGGGTATTTCAACACATTTAAAGGTGTTTTAAACTCCTAAAAATCTAAAATATTATCAACAAGTTTCCAAAAATTGTCAAACTTTGGATTTTCATTCTAAATGCAGCAAAGGTTTTCCATAAATTTTCCCTTGAATTTTTGATGTGATTAACTATTTTTCCAAAATTTTAAGCCTTCATAACAATATAAATTCATGAAAAATAGCATTCAAAGGATACAAATTCCCAAACTTTTTATAATACTGCCATTAGACATAATTGAGCTGGGAAAAATATAAAAATGGTCTTCTAAATTGTTTAACCCAATTTTATGATTTTTGTGCATTTATTCTTATAAAAATTGAAATAAATAGCAAACAGTTTCCAAAATTACCCAAACTTTTTGTATTACTGTTATTAAACATTATTAAGCTGGGAAAAATATAAAAATGGATTTCTAAACTGTTTAACCCAATTTTATGATTTGTGTGCATTTATTCTAATAAAAATTGAAATAAATAGAAAACAGTTTCCAAAATTACCCAAACTTTTTGTATTACTGTTATTAAACATTATTAAGCTGGGAAAAATATAAGAATGGATTTCTAAATTGTTTAACCCAATTTTATGATTTTTGTGCATTTATTCTAATAAAAATTGGGTTTAAGTGTATTTAATCTTGGGAAAATAGAAGAAAAATAGTATACAGAAGAGAAAAATCATCAAATTTTTATGTAGCATCCTAATGTACTACAAGGTGTTCTGGTACATTTTCATGAACTTTGGATGAGCAGAACTATTTTTTCTATTTTTAGGCCATTATAAATACAAAAATCAGAGAAAAATAGGAATGCAATATGAAAAATTCTGAACATATTTTTCTAAGTCTTCCACATAGAATATAAACTTTGAAAATTATTAGGTAGCCATTTCACCTTCGCTAAAGTGGTTTTATGATTTATTGGAGCTAAACAAAAAGAAAAATCAAAACCATACTAAACAGTAACAAAAATCGATGAAATTTAATGAGGGGTCATTATTTCGCATAGGGGTCATCCACGAATGTTTCTAGGATTTATAGACCTCCGAAAGTATTTTATATGATTTATGGCCTTGTTTTATTGTAACAATTTTTGTAAATCAAGGAAATGATAAAAGATCTTAGTATTTTCCAGAACCTCTTATTATCTTACTGGGATTCTGAGAAAAAAAATTTTTGAACAGAAAAGGATTTTTAGATTTTTTTATGAATAAAATCATTTACATGCACTATTAACAATGACTTTGATCATCAAGCTCTTTAACTTGATGTTCATCACATGCTTCACGGTTTTAAGACCATGCATGGACATATTTTTTTCATAGTGATGTTTTCAATGGAAAAACTTGAATGCACAAGGTAGATGAACCTTTAAAACTTGTAAAAATCCGTATTTTAGGGTTTGACATAGGTTTTGGTCCTTGGATTTCACCATTAGACAACATACATGTTGTTCTTGGGTGAAACCCTACCACCATCATCATCAAACTCAACATTCATGGATATGTTCATGAATGTTCATAAAGAATGGTGCAGAAGAATGAGAAGTGCAAGAAAAACCTTTAAAACAAGAAAGAAAAGTGAAGGAAAATGAAGGATTTTCGGGTTTACCTTTAAGAATACTCCTAGATGATGAACATTTCGAGTTTAAGGAGTGTTTTTGGGTCCTATTCTCTGGAAATTTCGTGGTTCATAGAGAGAGGAAGAGAGAAAATGTGTGTGAGAGTGTGAGAGAGAAATTAGAGAGAGAGAGAGAGAGAAGTGAAGGAGATGGAGTGTGTGGGTGAAGAATGATTAATGTTTGTTGGGAAGAGATTTCTTGGGAGGTGGAGTCCAACTTTTGAATGGAGAGAGGGTCTCCCTATCTTAAATTTTATTAAATTATAACTTTATTTTATAAAAATATCAAGTTTTTATAAAATATGCACCTTATCTTAATTTTCATTCACAAAACCTTGATTTTTTGCTTAGAAAATAAGGTTAAATACTAATGACTTAAATTTTATTTCTCCTTGGTTATATTTTACTAATTTGAGTTACTTTAAATTGATATTATAAAGTCCATACCAATTTTATGGATTTTTAGGTGTTAAAGTTTATAAATTTGAGATTTTAGGGTTTTTAGGGTCTTGAGATTTAATATATATTTGAATATCAAAATAAATTGAATTATTTGAGATTTCAATTTATGTTAGAGTTTCATAACTCTTTTCTAGTTAAAAGTAATGTTTGTAATTTATTTTTATCGATTTATTGGCATTCTATGTAGTGGTTTTGAGATTCAAGCGAAATTGAGGAATCGAGTATACTAGTCCTAGTTTTCAACTTTGACTTAAGTTTCTATGAGACTTTGACCTAATTTCTACTTCTAGGTCATGTGCATGATGTGTGTATATGATTCATGAAAGGGTGTTCAAGTCAAAGAATGACCCGAATATGGATAGTCATTACAATTAAATAGTTGTAGAATTCACATACCAATGTGAAATCTAAGCACATTATCCATTGTTTCTAATTGTTTCCAAGTTTCTAGTGGGTTATAACTTAGCTTCTAGTTACTAAGTCTAGTATGTTTCGTGCCTATACTTGCAACTAAGTTTAGTCAAATCTAGAACCAACTCGAATTTCGACGGTAGTCATATTTAAACTCTTCCTTGAACTGGGCACGAGACTTAGGACACTTCCAGAAGGATAGAAAGGACCTTGAAACACAGAAAATCGCACCTTTCACCAGGTGTTTACGGCCGTAAACCCATGGGCCGTAAACCCATGGACCGTAAACACTTGGGCCGTAAACATATGGGCCGTAAACCCTGTTGGGCCGCAAACCCTTGACCGTACACTCCTTTTATGACCTCAAACTCCCCATTTTCAAATCACATGCGATTCCAACACTTAGTTTCAAGTGTTTCCTAGACCCTAGGATGATTTCCTTCCATAACAAATAGTGTTTTGCCCTCTCCTAATACATATATGTACTTTTACATGCTAAATAGGATCCGTTTGTGCCCGAAGCTTTATTTGACACTCAGCAATTCCTAGCAACTTACTTTCGAATCCCACGTCAAACGGTGAGTTCATACCCCTACGCTTTTTCCGAGTTTTCCATGTTTTCAGGGGGGATACAAGCAAGAGTACAAGGAAACTTGTGCTCAATATATATTATGATAACTATATGTTTAGAATGCTTTTAACACAGAAAACAGTTTGCTAAACAATTAAGAAATCAACTCGTAGAAACAGTTTTCAAAACTAAAGCAACGACGTGAATCATATCGTAAAATATATTATTTTATAAAGGATTCATACAAATCTTAAATAGGATTATTAGTATTATTACATACAAATTGTTAGTCTAAAGTTGGAACACGTCCTTGGTAACACTCCCACCGGATTCGAGAGTGTAAGATTAGCACTTGTAACTAGAATCTCTTGTAGGGAGAACGTGACTATTGTGTATAGATCTATACGGGACTGATTATCCCGCACCTGGCTGCTAGCTACAGTTGGACTGATAAGGCCAAGGGTGACAAAGTCATAAAAATATACTGACCCCGTTACGTGTCATATCAAGTCTAAGTACGGTTATGACACTCACAACCTAGATAACAGTAATTTACATTTGTAATAATGAAACAAGTAAACTTATTTCAAAGTAATAATCGATTTGACTACTAATAGTTAATAGTAATACTCTTAGGATTTTAGTTCATCTCGTATTCTTTAATCTTATTTATGTAATAAGACTAATACACCTCGCCAGGAGCAAACATGGTTCTTCAAGAAAACTACGTCTAACGATATAAGTATGAAAGATACTTGTACACTTCAGACTAGAAACAGATAACCAACCATCAACCTTACGGAAAATATAGGATTTTCCTGGAATAACTCAACCTTTCATAAACGGACTGTTTAACAAATAACTAATGGATAATCAAACATCTTTCATAAGAAAATATAGGATTTTCTTGGGAAACACTTTTCAAAGACATCAAAGAATCATTCCTACCTAACATTCTTTACATCAGAAAATATAAGGTTTTCAGGAGAAACATAACGTATCTTTTTTTGAAACAATAAAGAATAGTTTTCTAAAACATAAACGCTTATGAACTCACCAGCTTTATGCTGATACTCTTTCAAACTGCTTGTATTCTCAGGAATTTGTAGATAGGTACTTCCAGGATTTTGGAGAAGTCTGCGCGATAGAATCTCGTCTTTTCATTTTACTTTGATATGTATAAAACTATGTACTAAGACTATGCAAACCTTTTTCATATATGTATTCAATGTGTGACAACCCGAAATTTACTCCGTCACCGTAACCCGTTACCATTAATAAAAGTTAGTTCTATTAAAATTTTCCGTTAACTTTTATTTATTAAAATAATTCATTTTGAGTTATTAAAATAATATATATTTAATGACGGAATAAAAGCATCTAAGTCGGGTTACGGTTAGTTTACCGGGTAAAAACATTTAGCTCCGTTTAAACGACAGTGTATGGTGGGTCCCCACTAGGCAGCCATATATAAAGGAGGAGTGTCCACCTTTAGAGTCTTTTCCCCACCTTGGAGCTTTCTCTCTCTACCTTCTCTCTCAAAAATCGAGTTTGGCCAAGGATCACCACTTTCAAGCCTCAAAAATCAAAGGTAAACCCCCTAACTTGATTTTCTAGCTTGGTATTCATGCTATTTCGAGTTGGATCATCCAAATACCCCAACATGCATGTGTTTACGGTTTGGGGAGCCTCCCAAAACCGTAAACTCCTATGTGAGGGTTTTGAAGCCCCAAAACACTTCCAAACCTTCTCTAATGCTTAGATATAGCTTAGATACTTGCATGCATGGACTAAGGAACCCAAGATCATGACTTTTTGGCCATAAACTTGAGTTTACGGTTCTTGAACATTCAAGAACCGTAAACCCAAAACCGTAAACACCTCAAATGGTGTTTTGATGCCCCTAAACCCTTCCTTAGCTTGTTTGATGAACTAGAAACTAGTGTAGATGAGCTTAGGACCCTAAAACATGAAATGGTTGAAGTGGTCAAGGGTTTACGGCCGTAAACCCTAGAGTTTACGACCGTAAACTCCCAAGGAGTGGTCCAAGGATCGTAAACTCCAAGGGAGTACCCAATTGAACCCTAATCACTTCCCAAGCCCTTGAATTGATCCTAGGAACCTTCCTTATGATGCATGAGACCTTTAGACACACAAACTCACCATTTCCATGAGTTTACGGCCGTAAACTCATGGGGGAAATGGTCTCCCAACCGTAAACACACTTAAGTGTGGCCAAGTGAAGTGTAAACTCCATAGTGAGGCCATACACTCCTTAAATGCAACCTTTAGCACTCCTAACACTTGAAACAAAGTGTTTTCATACATTAAAGTGCCTTTACTCACTTAATTAGTGATTACACAACTAATTAGATACTTTATACATCGCTACATGTTACATAGGATCCGTGTGTGTGTTCAAGTCCTCACTTGACACCTAGCATCCTACCCGGCGTTTCCATCCACTTCACTCACTACAGGTGAGTTCATACCCCTAAATGAACCTTTTTAAATGTTTTAACCGTTTTATGGGGGGGGATACAAGTTGAACCAAATAAGTTATAGTAGCAATCGCATGTGAAATATAACTTGCAACCAAAAGGATTTTCTACACTATTAACTGTTTTTACCACCAAAAAGGGATTTTCTATATTTTCAACTATATTGTCAATTAAACTGTTTTCAAATGCTTACCAAATTTATTTTCGTGTTAAATCACTATAAAACTATTTTCCAAAATTCGTTTAAACTAATATTTATTCTCAAACCATATCTACACCAATATATTTATATAAGTAAGACTTGAAGGACTTAGGACTAATAGCTCACCTTATTTCCTGTTCTTGTTTGATTGTGGGCTTAGGGTATTTTGTTATTAGTCCGACTCTCGTTGAATTCTTAGTTATATATCTTATATATTTGTGTCAGATATAAAAGTTTTCATATCAGTTCAATGCCTTTGAATATCAAGGACATACAACCAACATTACTATTTAACTATAATAGGTATAGTTAAGGATTTCTACTCAGTGCTGCTATTGCCATGACAACTACCAGAGTCAGTTCAGTTGTGAGTCAATATATGCTATGTACTATACAAGAGAACACTATATACTATACAAGGAGAACATTACATACTATACAAAGAGAACACTATATGCTATACAAAGAGAACAATACATACTATACAAGAGAACTTACTAAAATAGAATGTGGCATACTATTTCTCGATACGACACATCTTTGTGCTATCACCGCGTAACCAGAGTCTCCTGGAGGGAGAGCGGGCATTATGGGTATAGATCTATACGGGACAGACACTCCCACATCCCGACTGCTAGCTACAGTCCGAGCCGTCTAGGCCCAGGGGTGACAAAATGTCACATCACTACATATGACTCGGAGGGTCAAAGGGATTCGATCGTCAATCAGCATGGTTACGTACGAGTTCACATTCAAACCTTTAATTAATACTTTAAGAATTAAAAGCAACAGACTCCCTGAGGAGTATTGTACATTTAATACTACATGGAGCCTGCATTTCATTACATATGGCCGACAGTGATACTGTTGGGGTAAAACATTTTTCTCATTACTATACATGAATAAAGTCTAAAACTATATTTTCAAACTAATAACTACTGGGAAAACTTGTACATTATCAAAGGAACAAACAAACCATCGGGTCTTGGTGAAGACTACTTTTTCTGGAAAACATAGGGTTTTCTAGGGCTCATACTATTTTCGAACACCGAAACTTTCTTTTACAATGTATAATTGTGAATATTTTTATACAGGAAATGACACTAAATACTTATGAACTCACCAGCTTTATGTTGATAAACGTTTTCAAAATAACTTGTATTCTCAGGTTATCAGTAGACAGGTACGGATGCAGCTTTTGAGAAGACGGAGCACCCATAAGACTCCACTTTATTTTGATTGTATTTTTGGTGTCTAACATTTGTACTGAACACGTTTGTATTACAATTATTGTCTTAATGCAATGGATGTTGTTGCTTGTCTTTACTATTATGCTTTGTTATGATACTGTACATGACGTCCTCCACCCCAGAACGTATTCCGCCGTTCTCGGTTTTGGGGTGTGACAGATTGGTATCAGAGCACTGTTTATAGTGAATCAAGTATATCAACCCATAAAAGATATACAAACTATAAACACATCGGGACTAAAACACTCTGAACAAGAATATATACTTTTAAATAATAAAATATTTAACTAAGTATATATATACATTCATTCATACAAAGGGTCAGTATCATACTAGAACAGAACAAAAGTATTAAGATTGTTGAACAGCACAGTTAGGCTTAGAGACATATGGCCAAAACTAGGCGGATGTAGCCTGATCAACTACATTTTCCTAGGAGTGGCTAGCATGTGCCTAGGAATGGTTGTGGTGTTGCAACAAGTCTAAAACTTACCAATACTGCTAAAGAACATCAGAACAAGAATACTATAGGAGTATTCTGCATTCTAGTTACAACATATGTGAGAACTAAAAGGGTCGTTACTAGTAGGGCAATAGTTGCTAAGTGGATACACCACGGTTACATATGACTAAGGCGTTATAGACTTAGAATCTGTGACCTTTGCTTCATTTCCTGTTCTTGTTTGATTGTGGGCTTGGAGTTAGGGTCACTTATTCGAAGGTCTATTCTGCTTCGATTACATGTAATTGGTATGCACTATGCAAATATTGGGTCGACTAATAACGATCATCTTATAAGTATCATAGATTAGCGCGCCTTTCAATTTTCTTTCCCCATTCTCGCGTAAATGGCATAACCGCATCCCGAGCGGAAGTCATGGAACTCCGAGCACGTCAGAGGACGCACGAGCGACATCTTCAGGGAGTTGTACGCCAACTGGCTGATCTTAGGGTTTGCCCCAAAGGATCCCCGTCGCCAGTAAAAGATGCCAACTCATCCCTCTCTTTTGATTAAGGAATAGCCTTCTTTCTATAGTCAATAGAGTACATGCCTGTAAACATTCCTAACTTTGGAAGTACTCGAGCTAGACTACTAAACTGCCAACATTTTCCCTGATGGTTTGATGTAAGACCTACTGCTAGGTCATTTTCTTTCTCGAACTCATTATACATCAGTAATACCAATACTATTGGCAGTATCTAATCGATGGGGAAGTTGTACTTTTGGGTGTCCCTAACCTAGCAGTACATTTCCCTTTGTTTGTTAGACTATAGAGAGTTAGTCCAAGAAACACTCTTATCATGTTTACAAATCGATTCTTACTATTGTCATCGTTTTCGTAACCTTTCAGTACAGGATGCCGCCTCGCAAGCGTCCAACCAGGAGAACTCCCGCAACTCAAGCTCCACCACCACCACCTACTCCGTCGGTTCCTCCGCAGTTCGACCCGGTGTTGTTCCAAACAGCCGTGACTGCAGCCGTGACCGCCGCTCTGGCGCAAGTCAATTCTGGTGGTGCCAGTAGAGGTGGACTGGGCACTATCTCTAGCCAGGGTGAAACCCACCCCCGTGCTCGGGAATGCACCTACAAAGATTTCATCAGTTGCAAGCCTACCTACTTCAACGGGACCGGGGGAATCCTTGCCCTAACCCAATAGTTCGAAAGAACCGAAGCAGTATTCGAAATGTGCTCCTGCCCCGAAGGGAGCAAGATAAAGTTTGCTACTTGTACCCTTACCCAAAGGGCCCTAACATGGTGGAATGGCCATGTCAAAGCCCTCTCCCTGGTAGCAGCTAACGCCATGGGTTGGGATACACTGAAAGACCTAATGATGACAGAGTACTACCCAAAGGGAGAAATCCAGAAATTGGAGGAGGAACTCTGGAGTCTCAAAATGCAGGGTTCCGATATAGTAGCTTACACAACCCGGTACTGCGAGCTGGTAGCCCTATGCCCTAACATGATCCCCTCGGAAGCCAAGAAGATTGAGCGATACATCGGGGGCCTAGTGCCTCCGTATCGTGGGAACGTTCTATCATCAAGACCAACGACCTTCGAAAGTGCCAAGGAGTTGGCCCAAATGCTTATCGATCATGAAGTTCCCCGTGCTCCATCAGCAACCACAACCATCACTACTGCTCCAACTCACGCCTCCGACAACAAGAGAAAACGGGGAGATCGAAAGAAGGGGAAATCAGTCAAATCCTCTTCCAGTAACCAGCAAATAGTGGCTGTCCATGCTGCCACTACTCCTACTACCCCTGTGCCCACCAAAACATATGCGGGGAATCTACCCAAGTGCGATAAGTGCGCCTTCCATCATAACGGCCCATGCCGTGAAATGCACTGCACCAATTGCGACCGGAAGGGCCACACCATCCGGTTCTGCAGAGCACCTCCCAAACCTATTTCCCAAATTCCCAGTTCGGGAGCGAGCCAGGCCTGCTATGGCTGTGGCGAAGTCGGACATTTCAAAAGAAATTGTCCAAAGGCTAGCAACGCGGGAGGAGCAGGTAGACTACTTGCTATTGGCCATAATGAGGCTGTAGCAGACCCCACCGTAGTCACGGGTACGTTCCTTCTCGATAACTATTATGCTTGTATTCTATTCGATAGTGGGGCAGAAAGAAGTTTCGTAAATCAAAACTTTAAACACTTACTCAAACAATCACCGCAATCACTGAAAGAAACCTTCGTCGTAGAAATGGCTAACGGCAAGACGGAAAGTTCTAACGAAATCTACATAGGTTGTACCCTCACGCTAGATAATCATTCGTTTCCTATCGATCTCATACCAGTAGCGATCAAGAGCTTTGATGTCATCATAGGCATGGATTGGTTGAGTCTCCACCGTACCGACATCCTGTGTTTCGACAAAGCCATCCGTTTGAACTTGCCCAACAATGAAACATTGATGATCTACGGAGACAAACCCAGTACGAGCCTTCGCATCATCTCGAGCATTCAAGCCCAGAAATACTTGCGCAAGGAATATCGCGCATTCCTTGCACACGTTGTCGACACGAGCCGGAAAACGAAAGAACCCAAAGATTTCCCCGTCGTGTGCGACTTCCCTGGCATCTTTCCAGAGGAACTGCCAGGCCTACCTCCCAAACGTCAAGTCGAGTTCAGAATCGATTTAATTCCAGGAGCTACCCCCGTAGCTAAATCGCCCTATCGTCTAGCGCCTGCTGAGATGCAAGAACTATCCGGCCAACTTAACGAACTGCTCAGCAAGGGCTTGATAAGACCAAGCTTCTCACCCTGGGGAGCACCAGTCTTGTTCGTAAAGAAGAAAGACGGATCGTTCCGCATGTGCATCGACTACAGAGAACTCAACAAGCTGACAATCAAGAACCGTTATCCCCTTCCTCGTATAGACGATTTATTTGATCAACTGCAAGGGGCGAGTTACTTTTCCAAGATTGATCTAAGGTCCGGGTATCACCAGTTGCGAGTGCTCGAGGAGGATGTTCCGAAGACAGCCTTCCGGACTCGTTACGGGCACTACGAGTTCGTAGTGATGCCGTTCGGACTGACCAATGCGCCCGCAGTTTTCATGGACTTGATGAATAGAGTATGCCGTCCTTACTTGGATCAGTTCGTCATCGTCTTCATTGATGATATACTTATCTACTCTAGAAGCGAGGAAGAGCATAGCGATCATCTGCGACAGGTCCTGGAAACTCTACGATCGGAAAAGCTTTATGCAAAGTTCTCAAAGTGCGAATTTTGGATCCGAAGAGTCGAATTCTTAGGACACGTGGTTAGCAAAGAAGGAATCCACGTGGACCCATCCAAGATTAAAGCTATTGAGGACTGGTCAGCACCGAAGACGCCTACAGAAATTCGCCAATTTCTAGGCCTCGCTGGCTACTACCGAAGATTCATTCAGAATTTCTCTCGGATTGCGAAGCCTCTTACGGCATTGACCCAGAAAGGCGTGGCCTTTGACTGGGAAGAGAAACAAGAGAAGGCATTCCGAACCCTGAAGCGAGCCTTGTGCACCGCGCCGATACTGTCCCTCCCCGAAGGGACAGAAGACTTCGTAGTCTATTGCGATGCATCCAATCAGGGGCTCGGCTGTGTTCTGATGCAGCGAGGTAAGGTCATCGCCTACGCCTCAAGACAGCTGAAGACACACGAAGTCAACTATACCACACACGACCTCGAGCTAGGAGCGGTCATGTTCGCCCTAAAGATATGGAGACACTATCTGTATGGTACAAAGAGCACCATCTCTACCGACCACAAAAGCCTCCAGCACATCTTCAACCAGAAGGAGCTCAACATGAGACAACGACGGTGGGTCGAGCTACTCAATGACTACGAATGTGAAATTCGTTACCACCCGGGTAAAGCCAATGTAGTAGCAGACGCCCTAAGTCGGAAGGAATATTCTGGGCGAAGAGTCAAGTCCCTAACCATGACTATCCATTCGCATCTACCCGCACAAATTAAGGGAGCATAGCTTGAAGCTTTGAAACCGGAAAATGTGGCGGGAGAGTCCCTGCGAGGAATGGATAAGAATCTGGTAGTCAAGGATGACGGAGCTTACTACCTCATGGACCGGATCTGGACACCGCGACACGGTGGCTTCAGAGACTTGGTCATGAAAGAAGCGCACCACACTCGATATTCCATTCACCCAGGTTCAGATAAGATGTACCTGGATCTCAAGAAATCGTACTGGTGGCCTAACATGAAAGCGGACATCGCTACCTTCGTGAATAAGTGCCTTACTTGCGCTAAGGTCAAGGTCGAATACCAGAAACCCTCGGGTCTTCTCCAACAGCCAGAGATACCTGAATGGAAGTGGGAGAGAATTACTATGGATTTCATTACCAAATTGCCCAAATCTCCGAGTGGGTACGACACCATTTGGGTAATTGTCGACCGGCTAACCAAATCCACCCACTTCCTTCCTATCAAGGAAAATTTCAAAATGGAGAGACTTACGCGAATTTACATCCAAGAGGTAGTCCGACTGCACGGTGTACCTGTGTCCATTATTTCCGATCGGGATAGCAGGTTCACCTCGAGGTTCTGGCAGTCACTACAGAAGGCTCTTGGAACTAAGCTGGATATGAGCACAGCATACCATCCTCAAACCGATGGACAAAGTGAGAGAACTATTCAAACCTTGGAGGATATGCTGCGAGCCTGTGTAATCGACTTTGGTAAGGCGTGGGATACCCACTTACCCCTAGTCGAGTTTTCCTACAACAACAGTTATCACACAAGCATCAAAGCTGACCCATTCGAAGCCCTATACGGCCGGAAGTGCAGATCCCCTCTGTGCTGGGCCGAGGTAGGCGACACTCAATTAGCTAAGGGACGAGTTCCTGACAGCACTCTCACCGGTCCAGAAATCATCCGCGAAACCACCGAAAAGATCGTACAAATCCGAGCACGACTTAAAGCCTCAAGGGACCGACAGAAAAGCTACGCAAACAAACGGGGGAAACCCTTGGAATTCCAGGTGGGAGACCGAGTCCTTTTGAAAGTCTCACCCTGGAAAGGCTTGATACGCTTCGGAAAGCGCGGAAAGCTGAATCCAAGATACATAGGGCCTTTTGAGATTCTCGCTAGAATCGGCCCCGTAGCTTACAAACTCAATCTACCCTGCGAACTTAGTAATGTGCATCCTACCTTCCACGTCTCGAACTTGAAAAAGTGCCTATCCGAAGAGACTCTCATAATTCCACTCGATGAAATCGAGATCAATGAGAGCCTCAACTTCGTGGAAGAACCTGTGGAGATCATGGACCGAGAGGTCAAACGAACGAAGCAAAGCCGCATCCCGATTGTGAAGGTTCGTTGGAACACCAAACGAGGACCAGAGTTCACTTGGGAGCGTGAGGATCAAATGAAACTTAACTATCCTCATCTCTTTGCTTAGTTGTGTTGTAATAACGTAACTACTTGAATTCTGAATTTCGGGACGAAATTCCCTCTAACGGGGGGATGATGTGACAACCCGAAATTTACTCCGTCACTGTAACCCGTTACAGTTAATAAAAGTTAGTTCTATTAAAATTTTCCGTTAACTTTTATTTATTAAAATAATTCATTTTGAGTTATTAAAATAATATATATTTAATGACGGAATAAAAGCATCTAAGTCGGGTTACGGTTAGTTTACCGGGTAAAAACATTTAGCTCCGTTTAAACGACAGTGTATGGTGGGTCCCCACTAGGCAGCCATATATAAAGGAGGAGTGTCCACCTTTAGAGTCTTTCCCCACCTTGGAGCTTTCTCTCTCTACCTTCTCTCTCAAAAATCGAGTTTGGCCAAGGATTACCACTTTCAAGCCTCAAAAATCAAAGGTAAACCCCCTAACTTGATTTTCTAGCTTGGTATTCATGCTATTTCGAGTTGGATCATCCAAATACCCCAACATGCATGTGTTTACGGTTTGGGGAGCCTCCCAAAACCGTAAACTCCTATGTGAGGGTTTTGAAGCCCCAAAACACTTCCAAACCTTCTCTAATGCTTAGATATAGCTTAGATACTTGCATGCATGGACTAAGGAACCCAAGATCATGACTTTTTGGCCATAAACTTGAGTTTACGGTTCTTGAACATTCAAGAACCGTAAACCCAAAACCGTAAACACCTCAAATGGTGTTTTGATGCCCCTAAACCCTTCCTTAGCTTGTTTGATGAACTAGAAACTAGTGTAGATGAGCTTAGGACCCTAAAACATGAAATGGTTGAAGTGGTCAAGGGTTTACGGCCGTAAACCCTAGAGTTTACGACCGTAAACTCCCAAGGAGTGGTCCAAGGACCGTAAACTCCAAGGGAGTACCCAATTGAACCCTAATCACTTCCCAAGCCCTTGAATTGATCCTAGGAACCTTCCTTATGATGCATGAGACCTTTAGACACACAAACTCACCATTTCCATGAGTTTACGGCCGTAAACTCATGGGGGAAATGGTCTCCCAACCGTAAACACACTTAAGTGTGGCCAAGTGAAGTGTAAACTCCATAGTGAGGCCATACACTCCTTAGATGCAACCTTTAGCACTCCTAACACTTGAAACAAAGTGTTTTCATACATTAAAGTGCCTTTACTCACTTAATTAGTGATTACACAACTAATTAGATACTTTATACATCGCTACATGTTACATAGGATCCGTGTGTGTGTTCAAGTCCTCACTTGACACCTAGCATCCTACCCGGCGTTTCCATCCACTTCACTCACTACAGGTGAGTTCATACCCCTAAATGAACCTTTTTAAATGTTTTTAACCGTTTTATGGGGGGGGGATACAAGTTGAACCAAATAAGTTATAGTAGCAATCGCATGTGAAATATAACTTGCAACCAAAAGGATTTTCTACACTATTAACTGTTTTTACCACCAAAAAGGGATTTTCTATATTTTCAACTATATTGTCAATTAAACTGTTTTCAAATGCTTACCAAATTTATTTTCGTGTTAAATCACTATAAAACTATTTTCCAAAATTCGTTTAAACTAATTTTTATTCTCAAACCATATCTACACCAATATATTTATATAAGTAAGACTTGAAGGACTTAGGACTAATAGCTCACCTTATTTCCTATTCTTGTTTGATTGTGGGCTTAGGGTATTTTGTTATTAGTCCGACTCTCGTTGAATTCTTAGTTATAAATCTTATATATTTGTGTCAGATATAAAAGTTTTCATATCAGTTCAATGCCTTTGAATATCAAGGACATACAACCAACATTACTATTTAACTATAATAGGTATAGTTAAGGATTTCTACTTAGTGCTGCTATTGCCATGACAACTACCAGAGTCAGTTCAGTTGTGAGTCAATATATGCTATGTACTATACAAGAGAACACTATATACTATACAAGGAGAACATTACATACTATACAAAGAGAACACTATATGCTATACAAAGAGAACAATACATACTATACAAGAGAACTTACTAAAATAGAATGTGGCATACTATTTCTCGATACGACACATCTTTGTGCTATCACCGCGTAACCAGAGTCTCCTGGAGGGAGAGCGGGCATTATGGGTATAGATCTATACGGGACAGACACTCCCACATCCCGACTGCTAGCTACAGTCCGAGCCGTCTAGGCCTAGGGGTGACAAAATGTCACATCACTACATATGACTCGGAGGGTCAAAGGGATTCGATCGTCAATCAGCATGGTTACGTACGAGTTCACATTCAAACCTTTAATTAATACTTTAAGAATTAAAAGCAACAGACTCCCTGAGGATTATTGTACATTTAATACTACATGGAGCCTGCATTTCATTACATATGGCCGACAGTGATACTGTTGGGGTAAAACATTTTTCTCATTACTATACATGAATAAAGTCTAAAACTATATTTTCAAACTAATAACTACTGGGAAAACTTGTACATTATCAAAGGAACAAACAAACCATCGGGTCTTGGTGAAGACTACTTTTTCTGGAAAACATAGGGTTTTCTAGGGCTCATACTATTTTCGAACACCGAAACTTTCTTTTACAATGTATAATTGTGAATATTTTTATACAGGAAATGACACTAAATACTTATGAACTCACCAGCTTTATGCTGATAAACATTTTCAAAATAACTTGTATTCTCAGGTCATTAGTAGACAGGTACGGATGCAGCTTTTGAGAAGACGGAGCACCCATAAGACTCCACTTTATTTTGATTGTATTTTTGGTGTCTAACATTTGTACTGAACACGTTTGTATTACAATTATTGTCTTAATGCAATGGATGTTGTTGCTTGTCTTTACTATTATGCTTTGTTATGATACTGTACATGACGTCCTCCACCCCAGAACGTATTCCGCCGTTCTCGGTTTTGGGGTGTGACACAATGTTTGGTTGTGTTTACTATGCTTACTATGATACAACTGTTGTGATATTACGTATGACGTCACCCGCCTCCGGACGTTTCCGCCGTTATTTCTGACGGTTCGGGGGTGTGACAGTACCCATCTCCTCTTGGATCCGCTTCCAAAATGGGGAAGTGAAGCGAACATCTCGGTCTGACACGGCCGACATTGGCACTCCATGATGTGCCACTATCTCGCGGACGTAGATCTTGGCTAACTTCTCAGCCAATATACTCTCTTGGATCGGGATGAAATGTGCACTCTTGGTCAACCGATCCACGATGACCCAAATCGAATCTACTCCACGTGCAGTCCTGGGAAGCTTTGTAATGAAATGCATGGTGATGTCTTCCCATTTCCACACGGGAATATCCAACGGCTGCATCTTCCCGTGAGGTCGCTGGTGTTCGGCCTTGACTTTCCTGCAAGTCAAGCATCTCTCTACATATCAAGCTATGTCCTGCTTCATGCAAAACCAACAATAATCAAGGCGAAGATCCTGATACGTCTTCGTCGCCCCTGGATGAATGTATAATCTCGACTTGTGAGCCTCCTCCATCAGAACCTAGCATACCCCGCCCCAGCAAGGAACCCAGACCCTCCGATGCAGGGTCAACAATCCACGGTTGTCGTAATCGAATGAGGCCACCTGGCCTATGATCCGATCACACTTCCAGTGCTCCTGATAGTTTCATTTTATTTACTTCTTTTTATAGTTTATTTTAGCACATTCCATCTCATTTTAGTTAATCTTCATGCATATTTTCTCTTTTTGTTATTTTTCTCCTTTACCGTGTGCTTTCCAGTCTTTTGAGCTTATTTGTAGGATTTATCGAAGACTATTTGTCATTGGAGGTATGGAAGGAGTGCGGGACTTTTGGAGGCTTCCGGTTTGCTTGTGGACTTGAAGTGGTGTGATTGGGCATGTTGTCAACATAATCAAAGGAGCAAGTTGGGCTTAATTTTAGATGAAGAATGACGATGATGTGAAGAGAATTTTGAGCTATAGAAGATCAAGGAAGCAATGACCCATCTTGGGAGAGTCAAGAAGACACAATTGGGCTATCAAGAATCTTTACATGTGAGCTGGACCAAGAAATAAAGGAGCAAAACTAGAAGGCCAATCAAATGGGCCAAATGGCCCAGAATCCACGCGGTCCGCGTGGATTTACAAATGGTCCGCGTGGATCGCACTGTGGAGAATCCGGATTTTTGACTTTTTGACTCTATTTTGGGAAGGTTGGTGGAATGCATTTGGGGGACTTTTGGATCCGATTTTTGACCACTTTTGCTGGAGTTTTGAAGCAAGAAGGAGGAAAAACACATGGAAGAACAACACATTTACTCTCTAAGAAGATTTGAAGATTTGTGGATTTCTTTCATCTTTCATCTTGAACAATGTTTGGTATCTCTAATCTCTCTTGTTTTTCTTTAATCTTAGCCATGCTAGGCTAGATTTACCATTTGGTTGACTTGGATGTAATTGCTTGAATGTTTTGGTTATTTTGAAGATCTCCATGAATTTGTGTTGAATATCTATGATTATATTTTCTATGAAAACTTCCTTCATGTTTATATATCGCTAGTCATGAATATTGATATGTGAATGTTATTTTTGTTGGTTAAATTCTTGGCTACCTAATGGGTCTTCAATTTAACAAGCAACAATTAGTTTAAATGTTTGTTTTCAATTCATTTAGACTAGGAAAATATTTTCTCCATAGTAGTAATGAAAGCAATAGATTACTCTTTGGACTTGGTGATTCTTAAAACCTAATGCTAATTGATTTTCACAAAATTACTTGCTTCATTAGTTTTGTGACTTTGATTTAGGAAATGTGCTATGAGCTTCTCTAGTCATTTTAATACAAAAGAAGAGTTGAGGCAAGTTATGCTTATAAATTGCTATAGCCAAGTTAGATTATAAACACAAGTATTGCACCTTGGTATTCTCATGATTAATTAACCAAATGTTCAAGTAATAAATGTCCAAAGTCAACCATCTTTATCTTATTGATTTTACATCAAACTTTGCTTTTGTTGAATTGTGTTTTTAAATCTTAGTGTAATTTTAGTTTTCTTTTAAACATATCAAAAGATCAAAATCCCCCAATTTTATTTTATTTTAGTTTTACAAGTATTTGTACAACAAGATTATCATAGAGTTATAAAATTGAACCAATCTCCGTGGATACGATCCCTTTACCACTATACACTATTTTAGTGTAAAAGATTTAGGGTTATTAATTGTTGGCCTCGACAACCACCAAATTTTGGCGCCGTTGCCAGTGATTGGTTTATATTTAATCAGTTTGTTTCTCTATGCCTAGATCTCATTGTGCAGGTACTCTAGTTTAAAACTCAAAAAATGAAAAAAAAAGTATGGTTTGGAAATGAACAATCCTTGCATTAAAGACCAAGTTTCTGAGCTAGCTCAGTTAGTTATGATGATTGGAAGTGACCAAAGTGTGCAACCCACAACTCTTCCTTGCGATAATTACGCCTAAAATGGACATCATTCCGATATGTGTCCGTATTTACAAGGAGAATGGGAAGAAGTACAAGAAAAGGAAAGCTACTACTTGTCAAACCAATGGAGTTATGATCAACCTCAACATGATCAATGGTGGGACAACAACCAAGCGTGGGGATACAACCAATACCAAAGCCCATACGAAGCTTGTAGAAGTGACCAATACCAACCAACTCCACAATTCCAACATCCATATCTTCCACCTCCTCAACAACCTGAAACGCCAAGCATGTCCTTAGAGGAGATTGTGAAGAGCATTGCCACTTCTACCCAACATTTCCAGGAAACAACGCAAGCTAGCCTCAAAAGCTTAGAGCAACAAATAACACAACTTGCTCAAACAATAAGTATAATGGAAGCTCAAGACAAACTACCATCTGAAGAAAGCCCATGGCATAATGCATGTGCCATTCCTTTGAAAGATGAGAAAAATTTTGATGCCCCAAGAGTGTTATATGGAGAAGTGGAAGAAGAAGTAGAAGTGGAAGAGGCTATCAAGGAGGAAGAAGAAATTGAGAAAGATGTCAATGCAACTATAGAGGACGTGTTGGGGGTTAATGAAAGAGAGTTTGAACCACCCACTACCATTGAGAAACTAACTCCAGTGATAGACCAACCACAAGAGCCGAAAACGCTAAATCTGTCAGACCCTTCAAAGGATACGTATCCCGAGAAAGAAAACGCCCAACCGGTCATCTACTCAACCACCATGTCAACGAGGGAAGAGTTTGTCACCTTACTAAACAAGTACAAGAAAGAATACGGTTGGATGATTGCTATTATCAAAGGTCTAAGTCCGATATGGTTCTCCCGTAAAAAGAAAGTCAAATACACGAAAAGAGTCATAATGGAGGTGTGGGAATTAAAAAATATCGATACGGGGAAAATCTTCAAAGTCAATGGACATCGTTTGAAACCTTTCTATGAAGCTTTTAATGCAAATGTCCTAGATGTCATCTATTTGGATGCCCCGGTATACTGAAATTGAGAGGGAAGTACGTCTCGCCAAAGACGTTAAAGAAGGGCATTTTTGGAAAAAACATTGTGTTTTCATCTTTTCTAATTCCGAATAAATGTTTTTAGATAAACCCTTTTTGCATTTCACATTTCTTCTTCCTTCTTGCAGTGAAAGAGTGTTGAATTTTAAGCCAACGATGCTCGTTTAAGTCAAGAGCGAAGATTTGAGATTTTTCACCGGTTAAAAAAATGGTCCGCGTGTACTCAAGGGATCGTCCGCGTGAATAAACAAATGGTCCGTGCACACTCGCCCAAGTCGTCCGCGTCATTCTTTGAATTTAGCATCATTACAGAACTTTTCACGAGGACCGCGTGTACTCAAGGGACCGTCCGCGTGAATAAACAAATGGTCCGCGTGTACTCCAGAACTGTCCGCGTGGATTCGTTGACCAGATTTGACTTCCATTGACTTGTTGAACAAATAATTTAAGTGACATGCAAACTTTCTTCTTCATTAGCGCACCGGTTGTTTCCCTCTCTATACATTCTTTCTCCCTCAAGAAACCATTAACCCAAACCCTCCACCCACTCACCCTTATCTAATGGGTTTTATACAAACAATCATATGTGTGCATGCAACCCTAGAGTTGGATCTATGTTTTCACTATTAGTTATACAACTTTATGAACACAAAAAGAAACCTGGCATGCTAGTACTATTTTCGAAATCCACATAGAAGAATAGAATACATACCTTTTGTTGTTATATAGTAATAACAACTAGTTCCTTGAATTTCCTTAGCTCTTGAAAGCAAGTACCACAAGTGTAGTACCTCTAATGGCTCACAAACACACTAGATGAAAGGATGAATATGGGAGAGATGAGAGAAGGGTATCTTGCCCTAAAATTCGTCCCTTTTAGGGTTTCCCAAGGCTTGGACGAATTCTAGTGCCTTAGGGTGCTATTTATACTGGAGGCTAGCTAGGGTTTCAAGGTGGAAACCCTAATCCCTTAGCTTAGGGCCTAAGCAAGTCCATGGACACCTTTCCTTAAGCCCTTGGACGAAAACTCCTAGATCCTTCTAGGATTTTCGTTCAAGCCTTAATAAAGGTGATCCAATAGCCCAAAGTCTCAACTATCAAATAATTACAAAACAGCCCCTGTACTTTTAATTAGTTTCTTTAATCCCAAAATTAATTCCTAATTAATTTCTGATTAAATACTAATTAATAATATGATTCCAAATTAATATATTATTCATATAATATAATAAATAAATCATATTTATGCCCTAATCATCCTCTCTCCTCAACTGTCATCCTGTCTAGTCACCCGTGTGAAGGCAACCCAAAAGGACCATGCTCACAATCGGGTCAAGTACATACCAAAATAGTTATGGACTTAGACACTAATCCAACATTATCCACCTCCACCTTACCCCTACCCTTACCCCCAATACCCATATCCTCCTCCCGATCCCCCGGTTTAGGTACTTTCGCCTCGCCCCAAGCATTGAGGACAATGTTTATTTCTAAGCTTGGGGTGGGGTATTCCCTTTTTCTTTTTCTTTTTGCTTTCTCATGCATTCTAACTTAGGTTGCACAGCATTTTAGCCTTAATTCGCATTCATTTTTTTTTTTATAAAATTCCAAAAAATTTTATTTTCTTCTTTTCTACTTTTATATTTTTGCATAACATTTAGCTTAGGGCATTAGCATTCATGCATTTTTGTTTTCTGTTTATTCTCACCTCTCTTGGATGCCATGGAACAGGTTCACAGTTATTGTATCATTATTGGTCCAGGATCTTGTTGCTATCTCAACCATCGAACCGGGACTACTAGCTGCAGTTTGGGATTTCATACTTGGGATCAGATGCTGGTAGCTTAAAGGGGTAAGTGATCATGGCCAGGTAGCTTCCATGAAAAATTGTGCATACAATACTAACGACTGTAGGATATACTATAGCAATGGATGTCTTAGCCTTGTGGTCACTACCGCCGAGAGGATCACACTTGATCATGTTTGAACCGTTAGGATGAAGCACCGGTGCTTGTCCCCGAGTAGAATCCATATCTGGTCTCTTTACATCACCATATCTTTTTGCGATTTTCTTAGGATTTTAGAGAGTCTTTCAGTCCACATTTGGACATTTTCATCATTTTTGAAAAATCACAAGTTTGAAAAGGAGCTTACATTACATATTTATGCTCTACACATGGTCATTTTCACACTTAGACCATTCGGATTATTATTATTTTTACCCCCTCGGTTCCACTTACATAACTTTGGGAACCAAATTTTGAGTCAAAAAGTTTTCTTGACAAAAAAAAAAAGAGAAAGGTTCATGGCTGTAATAATCTTAGATAGGTGACCGGTTCAATTATTGAACAAATTTTCCTACATTTTGGTCACCCGGCGTTTGATACTTATTCATTTATTTAGGTATGTTTTATTGTATATAGATCGAATTGTTTTCGCAAATTGGTGATGTTAGGCAGACTGTCGAGTCGGATACTACTGGAGGTTTGGGCCAACACTAAGTGAATTGATTCCTACAACGGTGCCCGAGCGATGAAACCCAATCACACTTGAGAGTGGCCGGCAGACGTGAGATCACACAACTTTCGTGATAAGAGTGCACACTTAAAAGAAGAGCTCCACGCGAGCCCATCCATTTGCTTTCTCCCTACTACATATGTTCTTCATTGTATGCATGTTCCATTGGAGCTGCGACTGACCATCCCTCCTTACTCACCTAAAGGAGTTGTTCTAGCTGTGGTTTATGGTTCCATTGTCATCGGATGAAAAAGTCATGAGATAATTGCAAGATTAATTCTGACCATGTTGACTAACGGTGATCAGGTTCCGTGGTTCTATCCATTCTTTTTATTTTCTTAGGATACTTCATCCCGAGTTCATTTTAGTCTTGTCTTACTTGAGGACAAGTAAGATTTAAGCTTGGGGTGATTTGATAGTTTCATTTTATTTACTTCTTTTTATAGTTTATTTTAGCACATTCCATCTCATTTTAGTTAATCTTCATGCATATTTTCTCTTTTTGTTATTTTTCTCCTTTACCGTGTGCTTTCCAGTCTTTTGAGCTTATTTGCAGGATTTATCGAAGACTATTTGTCATTGGAGGTATGGAAGGAGTGCGGGACTTTTGGAGGCTTGCGGTTTGCTTGTGGACTTGAAGTGGTGTGATTGGGCATGTTATCAACATAATTAAAGGAGCAAGTTGGGCTTAATTTTAGATGAAGAATGATGATGATGTGAAGAGAATTTTGAGTTATAGAAGATCAAGGAAGCAATGACCCATCTTGGGAGAGTCAAGAAGACACAATTGGGCTATCAAGAACCTTTACATGTGGGCTGGACCAAGAAATAAAGGAGCAAAACTAGAAGGCCAATCAAATGGGCCAAATGGCCCAGAATCCACGCGGTCCGCGTGGATTTACAAATGGTCCGCGTGGATCGCACTGTGGAGAATCCGGATTTTTGACTTTTTGACTCTATTTTGGGAAGGTTGGTGGAATGCTTTTGGGGGACTTTTGGATCCGATTTTTGACCACTTTTGCTGGAGTTTTGAAGCAAGAAGGAGGAAAAACACATGGAAGAACAACACATTTTACTCTCTAAGAAGATTTGAAGATTTGTGGATTTCTTTCATCTTTCATCTTGAACAATGTTTGGTATCTCTAATCTCTCTTGTTTTTCTTTAATCTTAGCCATGCTAGGCTAGATTTACCATTTGGTTGACGTGGATGTAATTGCTTGAATGTTTTGGTTATTTTGAAGAACTCCATGAATTTGTGTTGAATATCTATGATTATATTTTCTATGAAAACTTCCTTCATGTTTATATATCGCTAGTCATGAATATTGATATGTGAATGTTATTTTTGTTGGTTAAATTCTTGGCTACCTAATGGGTCTTCAATTTAACAAGCAACAATTAGTTTAAATGTTTGTTTTCAATTCATTTAGACTAGGAAAATATTTTCTCCATAGTAGTAATGAAAGCAATAGATTACTCTTTGGACTTGGTGATTCTTAAAACCTAATGCTAATTGATTTTCACAAAATTACTTGCTTCATTAGTTTTGTGACTTTGATTTAGGAAATGTGCTATGAGCTTCTCTAGTCATTTTAATACAAAAGAAGAGTTGAGGCAAGTTATGCTTATAAATTGCTATAGCCAAGTTAGATTATAAACACAAGTATTGCACCTTGGTATTCTCATGATTAATTAACCAAATGTTCAAGTAATAAAAGTCCAAAGTCAACCATCTTTATCTTATTGATTTTACTTCAAACTTTGCTTTTGTTGAATTGTGTTTTTAAATCTTAGTGTAATTTTAGTTTTCTTTTAAACATATCAAAAGATCAAAATCCCCCAATTTTATTTTATTTTAGTTTTACAAGTATTTGTACAACAAGATTATCATAGAGTTATAAAATTGAACCAATCTCCGTGGATACGATCCCTTTACCACTATACACTATTTTAGTGTAAAAGATTTAGGGTTATTAATTGTTGGCCTCGACAACCACCAAATTTTGGCGCCGTTGCCAGTGATTGGTTTATATTTAATCAGTTTGTTTCTCTATGCCTAGATCTCATTGTGCAGGTACTCTAGTTTAAAACTCAAAAAATGAAAAAAAAAGTATGGTTTGGAAATGAACAATCCTTGCATTAAAGACCAAGTTTCTGAGCTAGCTCAGTTAGTTATGATGATTGGAAGTGACCAAAGTGTGCAACCCACAACTCTTCCTTGCGATAATTACGCCTAAAATGGACATCATTCCGATATGTGTCCGTATTTACAAGGAGAATGGGAAGAAGTACAAGAAAAGGAAAGCTACTACTTGTCAAACCAATGGAGTTATGATCAACCTCAACATGATCAATGGTGGGACAACAACCAAGCGTGGGGATACAACCAATACCAAAGCCCATACGAAGCTTGTAGAAGTGACCAATACCAACCAACTCCACAATTCCAACATCCATATCTTCCACCTCCTCAACAACCTGAAACGCCAAGCATGTCCTTAGAGGAGATTGTGAAGAGCATTGCCACTTCTACCTAACATTTCCAGGAAACAACGCAAGCTAGCCTCAAAAGCTTAGAGCAACAAATAACACAACTTGCTCAAACAATAAGTATAATGGAAGCTCAAGACAAACTACCATCTGAAGAAAGCCCATGGCATAATGCATGTGCCATTCCTTTGAAAGATGAGAAAAATTTTGATGCCCCAAGAGTGTTATATGGAGAAGTGGAAGAAGAAGTAGAAGTGGAAGAGGCTATCAAGGAGGAAGAAGAAATTGAGAAAGATGTCAATGCAACTATAGAGGACGTGTTGGGGGTTAATGAAAGAGAGTTTGAACCACCCACTACCATTGAGAAACTAACTCCAGTGATAGACCAACCACAAGAGCCGAAAACGCTAAATCTGTCAGACCCTTCAAAGGATACGTATCCCGAGAAAGAAAACGCCCAACCGGTCATCTACTCAACCACCATGTCAACGAGGGAAGAGTTTGTCACCTTACTAAACAAGTACAAGAAAGAATACGGTTGGATGATTGCTATTATCAAAGGTCTAAGTCCGATATGGTTCTCCCGTAAAAAGAAAGTCAAATACACGAAAAGAGTCATAATGGAGGTGTGGGAATTAAAAAATATCGATACGGGGAAAATCTTCAAAGTCAATGGACATCGTTTGAAACCTTTCTATGAAGCTTTTAATGCAAATGTCCTAGATGTCATCTATTTGGATGCCCCGGTATACTGAAATTGAGAGGGAAGTACGTCTCGCCAAAGACGTTAAAGAAGGGCATTTTTGGAAAAAACATTGTGTTTTCATCTTTTCTAATTCCGAATAAATGTTTTTAGATAAACCCTTTTTGCATTTCACATTTCTTCTTCCTTCTTGCAGTGAAAGAGTGTTGAATTTTAAGCCAACGATGCTCGTTTAAGTCAAGAGCGAAGATTTGAGATTTTTCACCGGTTAAAAAAATGGTCCGCGTGTACTCAAGGGATCGTCCGCGTGAATAAACAAATGGTCCGCGCACACTCGCCCAAGTCGTCCGCGTCATTCTTTGAATTTAGCATCATTACAGAACTTTTCACGAGGACCGCGTGTACTCAAGGGACCGTCCGCGTGAATAAACAAATGGTCCGCGTGTACTCCAGAACTGTCCGCGTGGATTCGTTGACCAGATTTGACTTCCATTGACTTGTTGAACAAATAATTTAAGTGACATGCAAACTTTCTTCTTCATTAGCGCACCGGTTGTTTCCCTCTCTCTATACATTCTTTCTCCCTCAAGAAACCATTAACCCAAACCCTCCACCCACTCACCCTTATCTAATGGGTTTTATACAAACAATCATATGTGTGCATGCAACCCTAGAGTTGGATCTATGTTTTCACTATTAGTTATACAACTTTATGAACACAAAAAGAAACCTGGCATGCTAGTACTATTTTCGAAATCCACATAGAAGAATAGAATACATACCTTTTGTTGTTATATAGTAATAACAACTAGTTCCTTGAATTTCCTTAGCTCTTGAAAGCAAGTACCACAAGTGTAGTACCTCTAATGGCTCACAAACACACTAGGTGAAAGGATGAATATGGGAGAGATGAGAGAAGGGTATCTTGCCCTAAAATTCGTCCCTTTTAGGGTTTCCCAAGGCTTGGACGAATTCTAGTGCCTTAGGGTGCTATTTATACTGGAGGCTAGCTAGGGTTTCAAGGTGGAAACCCTAATCCCTTAGCTTAGGGCCTAAGCAAGTCTATGGACACCTTTCCTTAAGCCCTTGGACGAAAACTCCTAGATCCTTCTAGGATTTTCGTTCAAGCCTTAATAAAGGTGATCCAATAGCCCAAAGTCTCAACTATCAAATAATTACAAAACAGCCCCTGTACTTTTAATTAGTTTCTTTAATCCCAAAATTAATTCCTAATTAATTTCTGATTAAATACTAATTAATAATATGATTCCAAATTAATATATTATTCATATAATATAATAAATAAATCATATTTATGCCCTAATCATCCTCTCTCCTCAACTGTCATCCTGTCTAGTCACCCGTGTGAAGGCAACCCAAAAGGACCATGCTCACAATCGGGTCAAGTACATACCAAAATAGTTATGGACTTAGACACTAATCCAACAGTCTCCCACTTGGATAAGTCTAATAACTATTCTGCGTATGACTTCAGAACCTGATCAGCAATCGTAGCTTCCAAAAGCCGCTGTCAACTCTGATCTTATCAGATACGCGTGTCCTTTAGATAAGGGATCATATATTCCTCCATTCTACAAGATATCATATAGACATGAGATATGGATTGAAATCATTCTCTCAGTCTATGTGTCGTTTCCCGATTTCCGATTTATGACGACTGACTAATTGAACAAATCAAATCAGTCCTGGCCCGGCCGAGCACTTTCTTTTGTCATCACTAAATCATCGAGGGACCCACAGATATCGCTTTTATCCCACCTTGGGTAAAAAGAATGGATAAACTTTGACTCAAATGCTTGCTTGCACCTACTAATCGAATCACACACAACAATAAGTTTTATAACACCAAGTTACTGGTGTGTTTACTTATCATCAATGTGAAACCGACCAGCAAATAAC
The DNA here is from genome assembly GCF_052849685.1 of Lactuca virosa. Taxonomy (NCBI): domain Eukaryota; kingdom Viridiplantae; phylum Streptophyta; class Magnoliopsida; order Asterales; family Asteraceae; genus Lactuca; species Lactuca virosa. Next base: position 302,842,727 of record NC_136428.1, on the reverse strand, counting down.
AACTCACATGTCTCGGTTTCAAGAATATACAATGTTATCGTCTCACCAATCACTCGTGATAAAACCATGAAGTGATTCAAGTGAGCGTGGGTTTAATCCAATACTTTAATCTTATCAAAGCACTCATGAACTCTGCAGCAAACTTGTGCTTGTCTAAACACTTTAGACAATCTACAGACAGATTCATGACAGTCTTCCTTCATACCTACTTCCAACGTATGACCGACTGTGGAGGTTCGAATAACCTAGTTATTCTGGAAGTCAAAACATGAAAAATGAAACACAATAATAATATTAATCCTATATGGTCCCAAAACTCTTGAGCGTGAATAAAAACACTTTTATTTAAACACCATATTGATTACTCATTATTCATTGCTTACTGTTTCAGAAAATCAACTTATTACTCGAATTATAACCACAATTGTCCCATGCTCCAAGCATACACACTTTGGTTTCCTATGGTCCATACTTTGTTAAATAGATCAATTGAAAACTTTTCCAATGAAACTCATTTCACAATCCCCAATCCTTATTATTAGTATAAGAATACCAAATTCTTGCCACTTTTAGAATATGTCAGATTCTAACATTTTATGCAATGATTCTTTCGTAATGTCATAGCACAAAAGTCACCAAGACCCGGCTAATGAAATTACAAGGTATTCTATCGGAAATTGTTACAAGACAATTCCATAGACGTGAAGTCTCACATTCAAAGTACATTCCTTTGAACATGCTTCTCGCATAAAAGTTTCTAATCTAGACATATTTCTTAATATCCAACTCCCATTAATGGAAACATTTCCATATTTTCCATATGACAACTCATTCTTAATAGAATCTTATCTATTCATAATAATGTCAATATAGTCCATCCAGTACTATACTTCCAACTACTCATAAGCGACAAATCCTCAGTGAACCTCAGATCGTCCTTTGATAGTTGTTTAATTATTTTAGTCAAAACCAGTCCTAGTCCATTTTCCCTCTTAATGCCCTAGGCATTTGGAAAATTTTAGAATGGTCAAATATTATAGCATATGCAATCGATCCTATACCCGAAGCGTATTGGACACAATGCATAATGTCTCACATAAAGACATGATACTTCATCATCCTTCTGCCATAATATTTTATGTGCCCTGTTCCCACAATTCGAACTATGAAGAGGGATGCCGTAATCATAATCGAATTTTGAGAATGCACTATGTATCCTTGACTAAATTTATTAACATTTCTCAATCTAAGCTTTAGAATTTTGAAATGAAGTATAATATTCTCTCCCTTAATTATAGCAAAACTATTTTTCAACCCTTGCAACTTTGCAAAAATGAATCTTTGTTTTCTATAATTAATATTGCTAACTTGCAATACTTACCATAATAATCATGCTCCCACTAACATGACGATTATTTTCTTACCAGCATAACACTTATGCTCCCACTAGCTTTGACAAGTATTCAGAAAACAATTGAACTTCTAGAAAACAATGCTTATTGAATTCCTTAAGTTCATATTTCTAATACCTAATGCTTTGATAAGCCTTTATCTAAGTTTTTTTAAGCTCATACACCTTTGCCTTAGATAGCTCACATGTGTGTCTAAACAATTCAGAAGTTATGTTACTAAGTCCCAAATGTTCAGATCAATTGCCAAATCTCACAATTCGAACTATGAAAAGGGATGCCGTAATCATAATCGAATTTGAGAATACAATTTTCACAATTGCTATCTTCTTAAAATCTCTCTTAGTGAAAGCATTTCCTCACAATCATTTTCATGAAGGAGGAAAACCTTATGACACTCAGATTTTATGATGTATGTGTTCCTATCCATGTGAATTTGTCAAAACGAAAGTTTGCGACAAATCCAAAACCATATGGACTGAACTTGTTCAATCTTGATTTCTTGCCTAATGGTAACATGAATGCCCACCATGTCTTCCAAGCAACTCACCCTTTCATATCAATGTACTTTCCATTGATCAAGGTGCTTTGTCTTTATGCATTCAAATGAGAACTCATAGAACTCACACGCATAATTAACTCAATTGGAATGGCACAGAAAAAGAGTATGTCATCCACGATAGGCTTTAAACCTCAAGTCGTGTGCTAATGATGATCAACTAGGTTTACTCTTGATTTGTTCTTGAAATTTTTCAAGACCATTAAGACTCCCACTGACTCCATGACATATAAGATTCTCTTGTCAAGAACCATTTCTTGACAAACAAATATTCAAGAGTTAGTGTAGCCTTTTGTCAAGTTTAACACTTCACACAATTGGTCCTGGTTGGTCTTTGTCTTATCCAAGACATCACAACTTACCAATTTCAAATGTGCAAGAATAAGAAAACTTTTCCAAATTCCACATTTGTCGAGTGTTATAAACCTACTTAAGACTTGTCACTCATGTCAGAATCTTGACTCTAAGACTTGATATTGGAACGAAGTATGATTGACTTCTTGATTTAACCATTTCTACAATTCTTGATTCCTCTTCTTAGACATGCAATTGCACTAAGACTCACTTAGAGGATCAATTGGGATATGGTTCTTAATCATTAAGACTTATCATAAAACACAATAAAAGGTACTCTCCCTTCTTCTTAGAATAGAGAAACTTTTATCTTTCTGCCTACTTGATTCTTCTTATTCGTTCTGCTATTGATTGAAACTCTTTCAATCAACTCAGAATTATACTTAATCTTATAAGTATAATCATATTTACTAACCTTTAGTAAATCATGACGAATATCTTTATCACTCTTGTGGTGGACTTGATCAACGCACAACCTAGTGTACTCGATCTCCTGGTCCTTCTCTTGACACTTTGCCAAAGAATTAGTCTAATTTCCAAAATATGAAGTTTCTCATTCATCACGCAACCAAGTTGTATGATTCCAAGTTTATGTCCAATTGAAACTTGGGTGATGAGAATCTTCCTTTATTTGGCAAATCCTCGACATTTCACAAATAACATAATCAAGAATCACATCCAATTCAACATTGCTAAAATTAGAAATACATAAACATCCATTTTCACATATGCCATTGCAAGGATAAATAAATAGGACGAAATCAAAATTCATTTTATTGCGGAAAAACTTATCCTTACAATGCAATTCAAATGAAAACTATGCTATTTCAATTTCTAAGCAATCTATTCTAACTCTAAAGTAGTAGCTCAAAAATCCGATCTTCAAGCAATGCGATCGAAATCCATTTATTCACGATCAGATTCAGCTTACTTTTTCCTTTAAGCTTCCTCTCTTTTCTTCGATCCTACAAAACATCAAAATGTAATCTTATCACATCATGTATTGAAAATCAAAGAATAGGAACTTATAGAGTTAGTTATTGGATTTTACCTGAAGTAGAGCCATACATCTTGACTCTCCCATCTCTTAGATCTCTCAGGTAAACAGGGCAGCTTCGTCTCCAATGCCCCTTCTCTTGGCAGTAGAAGCAGATGGATTCTTTTGGAATGGCACAAGGAACTATCTCAGAATTTACCTTTTCTGGATTTCCAATGTCACTATTTTCAATGTCCATTGAAGTTTGGGAGTTTGATTTGCCAGACAAATTTGCTCGATTAGCACGCCAAATCATTTCTGATTCAGCAGCTATAAGCAAATAGGTCAAATCAATGAGGGTCACGTCATGGTCCATCATATAGTACTCTCTAACGAACTCACTATATGATTCAGGAAGTGACTGAAGAACCCAGTCAACAGCCAACATTTCTGAGATATCGACACCCATCATCCTTAACCTATCAATGTGTGACTTCATCTCTAAGATGTGTGCACACACAGGTTTCCCATCTTTGTGTTTACTTGCCAATAGGGCTTGAGTGAGCTTGAACTTTTCAAGCCTTTGAACTTGTGGGTTAGGGAGAATAATTGGAGGAGGTGGAGGAAGTGAAGCATGACACTCATTTCCTTGATCGTATCGTGGAACGTCATCTTCATTTGGAAAGCTTGTTCCAAGGGACTTGGGAAGACCATTGTAAGATTTAGACATCTACAAAACGGGAGAAAATTCAAGTTAGTTGATAAGAATCCTTGATGTAACACCCAAATGAAACATCAAGGCTAGGATCCAACACAACATTCTACAACCTAGAAGAGGGATGCCGTAATCTAGTTGCAGAATATTTGAAGGTGGGTAAATGACGATTTACCAATTCCCACCATGAAAAACGAAAAAGAAATTTAAGTTTTAAATGAATTGAAACTCCTAGATCTTTTGAGATTCATTGAACTTTTCAATGGCATGTTTAATCTCGATTATGCCCTTCTATTTGTGACTGGGATGCCGAGGATCACAAACAAGGTGTGAATAACCATACGAATCACGTGGTGCACCCAATTGCTACTATCACCTAATCAATGTGCCGGTTAGCCACACACGCTCCATTGATCTATGATAAACATCGAGCCACCCTTCGCCACCAATGTCAATCCCAAATTAGTGTGCCGGTTAGCCACACATGCTCCACTAACGTTTGACAAGGGTAAGAAGTGTAATTCCATGGATTAGCATACAAATTCACATTTTGCCCTAAAGTAACTAGATTTTGGGAATTTGTAAAAGCATGTAGTTACTTTGTACTTCATTATACTTATAATGGAAGGTTTCGTCCTATCCTACCCGTTCGGCTAACGACCCTCCACTAGTCAAGAGTGCGGTGGGTAAGAGTGGATACCCATTCAATCGCCATTTTATAGGCAATTTCCTTAAACACCCCTTATAGACCAGCTTCGTGAATGAGGCCTACTAACGGTAAGACTGACTGTTTACTTATACATATATAATATTAGACTTTTAATGTCATATATATAGTATAGGGTGTATTTTACACTTTTAAAATACTAGGTGGTTTTATTAACTTTCTCTTTTAATTAACTTAACAAAACCATAAGGGTGTAATTTGAACTTTTTCAAAATACGAGGGTTTTAGAATTTAACATTTCAAAATTAAACTTTTAATCAACTTTTAAATTCCAAAACTTTAGGGCAAGTTTTGAACTTTTCAAAACAATTAGGTTTAAAAAATTTTCGAAAAATTAAAACCTTTTAATCTTAAATATTAAAATTTGATTTAATAATTATCCAAAATTAAACAATTAATTTGAATTATTAAATCTTGGAGGATATCTATTAAATTAAACAATTAATTTAACCTAATCCCTTAAATCCCCTAAAATTCGAAATTATGGGATGGGATAATTCTAAATCTTTAATTACCAAATTTAAACACTTAAAAGATAATTACAAGATATGGCATTATCCAAATCCCTAAAAATTAGGATCTAATCTTGGGGAGGAGGCCAATTTCGAAATCCTAGGGTTGGATAACCCTAGAATTCGAAATCTTGGAGGCTAAGGAAAGGATTTTGGGAAACCCTAACCAAATTTCGAAATTTAGGGTTTATGAACCCTAATTTCGAAAATCAAGCCTTTAGGGTTTATTGGCTATAAACCCTAATATGTCAAATTCATACTTTTGTATAGATTCTAATTGAAAACAAAAACCAATGGCTCTGATACCACTAATGGGTTTTATACAAACAATCATATGTGTGCATGCAACCCTAGAGTTGGATCTATGTTTTCACTATTAGTTATACAACTTTATGAACACAAAAAGAAACCTGGCATGCTAGTACTATTTTCGAAATCCACATAGAAGAATAGAATACATACCTTTTGTTGTTATATAGTAATAACAACTAGTTCCTTGAATTTCCTTAGCTCTTGAAAGCAAGTACCACAAGTGTAGTACCTCTAATGGCTCACAAACACACTAGGTGAAAGGATGAATATGGGAGAGATGAGAGAAGGGTATCTTGCCCTAAAATTTGTCCCTTTTAGGGTTTCCCAAGGCTTGGACGAATTCTAGTGCCTTAGGGTGCTATTTATACTGGAGGCTAGCTAGGGTTTCAAGGTGGAAACCCTAATCCCTTAGCTTAGGGCCTAAGCAAGTCCATGGACACCTTTCCTTAAGCCCTTGGACGAAAACTCCTAGATCCTTCTAGGATTTTCGTTCAAGCCTTAATAAAGGTGATCCAATAGCCCAAAGTCTCAACTATCAAATAATTACAAAACAGCCCCTGTACTTTTAATTAGTTTCTTTAATCCCAAAATTAATTCCTAATTAATTTCTGATTAAATACTAATTAATAATATGATTCCAAATTAATATATTATTCATATAATATAATAAATAAATCATATTTATGCCCTAATCATCCTCTCTCCTCAACTGTCATCCTGTCTAGTCACCCGTGTGAAGGCAACCCAAAAGGACCATGCTCACAATCGGGTCAAGTACATACCAAAATAGTTATGGACTTAGACACTAATCCAACATTATCCACCTCCACCTTACCCCTACCCTTACCCCCAATACCCATATCCTCCTCCCGATCCCCCGGTTTAGGTACTTTCGCCTCGCCCCAAGCATTGAGGACAATGCTTATTTCTAAGCTTGGGGTGGGGTATTCCCTTTTTCTTTTTTTTTTTTGCTTTCTCATGCATTCTAACTTAGGTTGCACAGCATTTTAGCCTTAATTCGCATTCATTTTTTTTTTTATAAAATTCCAAAAAGATTTTATTTTCTTCTTTTCTACTTTTATATTTTTGCATAACATTTAGCTTAGGGCATTAGCATTCATGCATTTTTGTTTTCTGTTTATTCTCACCTCTCTTGGATGCCATGGAACAGGTTCACAGTTATTGTATCATTATTGGTCCAGGATCTTGTTGCTATCTCAACCATCGAACCGGGACTACTAGCTGCAGTTTGGGATTTCATACTTGGGATCAGATGCTGGTAGCTTAAAGGGGTAAGTGATCATGGCCAGGTAGCTTCCATGAAAAATTGTGCATACAATACTAACGACTGTAGGATATACTATAGCAATGGATGTCTTAGCCTTGTGGTCACTACCGCCGAGAGGATCACACTTGATCATGTTTGAACCGTTAGGATGAAGCACCGGTGCTTGTCCCCGAGTAGAATCCATATCTGGTCTCTTTACATCACCATATCTTTTTGCGATTTTCTTAGGATTTTAGAGAGTCTTTCAGTCCACATTTGGACATTTTCATCATTTTTGAAAAATCACAAGTTTGAAAAGGAGCTTACATTACATATTTATGCTCTACACATGGTCATTTTCACACTTAGACCATTCGGATTATTATTATTTTTACCCCCTCGGTTCCACTTACATAACTTTGGGAACCAAATTTTGAGTCAAAAAGTTTTCTTGACAAAAAAAAAGAGAAAGGTTCATGGCTGTAATAATCTTAGATAGGTGACCGGTTCAATTATTGAACAAATTTTCCTACATTTTGGTCACCCGGCGTTTGATACTTATTCATTTATTTAGGTATGTTTTATTGTATATAGATCGAGTTGTTTTCGCAAATTGGTGATGTTAGGCAGACTGTCGAGTCGGATACTACTGGAGGTTTGGGCCAACACTAAGTGAATTGATTCCTACAACGGTGCCCGAGCGATGAAACCCAATCACACTTGAGAGTGGCCGGCAGACGTGAGATCACACAACTTTCGTGATAAGAGTGCACACTTAAAAGAAGAGCTCCACGCGAGCCCATCCATTTGCTTTCTCCCTACTACATATGTTCTTCATTGTATGCATGTTCCATTGGAGCTGCGACTGACCATCCCTCCTTACTCACCTAAAGGAGTTGTTCTAGCTGTGGTTTATGGTTCCATTGTCATCGGATGAAAAAGTCATGAGATAATTGCAAGATTAATTCTGACCATGTTGACTAACGGTGATCAGGTTCCGTGGTTCTATCCATTCTTTTTATTTTCTTAGGATACTTCATCCCGAGTTCATTTTAGTCTTGTCTTACTTGAGGACAAGTAAGATTTAAGCTTGGGGTGATTTGATAGTTTCATTTTATTTACTTCTTTTTATAGTTTATTTTAGCACATTCCATCTCATTTTAGTTAATCTTCATGCATATTTTCTCTTTTTGTTATTTTTCTCCTTTACCGTGTGCTTTCCAGTCTTTTGAGCTTATTTGCAGGATTTATCGAAGACTATTTGTCATTGGAGGTATGGAAGGAGTGCGGGACTTTTGGAGGCTTGCGGTTTGCTTGTGGACTTGAAGTGGTGTGATTGGGCATGTTATCAACATAATTAAAGGAGCAAGTTGGGCTTAATTTTAGATGAAGAATGATGATGATGTGAAGAGAATTTTGAGTTATAGAAGATCAAGGAAGCAATGACCCATCTTGGGAGAGTCAAGAAGACACAATTGGGCTATCAAGAACCTTTACATGTGGGCTGGACCAAGAAATAAAGGAGCAAAACTAGAAGGCCAATCAAATGGGCCAAATGGCCCAGAATCCACGCGGTCCGCGTGGATTTACAAATGGTCCGCGTGGATCGCACTGTGGAGAATCCGGATTTTTGACTTTTTGACTCTATTTTGGGAAGGTTGGTGGAATGCTTTTGGGGGACTTTTGGATCCGATTTTTGACCACTTTTGCTGGAGTTTTGAAGCAAGAAGGAGGAAAAACACATGGAAGAACAACACATTTTACTCTCTAAGAAGATTTGAAGATTTGTGGATTTCTTTCATCTTTCATCTTGAACAATGTTTGGTATCTCTAATCTCTCTTGTTTTTCTTTAATCTTAGCCATGCTAGGCTAGATTTACCATTTGGTTGACTTGGATGTAATTGCTTGAATGTTTTGGTTATTTTGAAGAACTCCATGAATTTGTGTTGAATATCTATGATTATATTTTCTATGAAAACTTCCTTCATGTTTATATATCGCTAGTCATGAATATTGATATGTGAATGTTATTTTTGTTGGTTAAATTCTTGGCTACCTAATGGGTCTTCAATTTAACAAGCAACAATTAGTTTAAATGTTTGTTTTCAATTCATTTAGACTAGGAAAATATTTTCTCCATAGTAGTAATGAAAGCAATAGATTACTCTTTGGACTTGGTGATTCTTAAAACCTAATGCTAATTGATTTTCACAAAATTACTTGCTTCATTAGTTTTGTGACTTTGATTTAGGAAATGTGCTATGTGCTTCTCTAGTCATTTTAATACAAAAGAAGAGTTGAGGCAAGTTATGCTTATAAATTGCTATAGCCAAGTTAGATTATAAACACAAGTATTGCACCTTGGTATTCTCATGATTAATTAACCAAATGTTCAAGTAATAAAAGTCCAAAGTCAACCATCTTTATCTTATTGATTTTACTTCAAACTTTGCTTTTGTTGAATTGTGTTTTTAAATCTTAGTGTAATTTTAGTTTTCTTTTAAACATATCAAAAGATCAAAATCCCCCAATTTTATTTTATTTTAGTTTTACAAGTATTTGTACAACAAGATTATCATAGAGTTATAAAATTGAACCAATCTCCGTGGATACGATCCCTTTACCACTATACACTATTTTAGTGTAAAAGATTTAGGGTTATTAATTGTTGGCCTCGACAACCACCAAATTTTGGCGCCGTTGCCAGTGATTGGTTTATATTTAATCAGTTTGTTTCTCTATGCCTAGATCTCATTGTGCAGGTACTCTAGTTTAAAACTCAAAAAATGAAAAAAAAAGTATGGTTTGGAAATGAACAATCCTTGCATTAAAGACCAACTTTCTGAGCTAGCTCAGTTAGTTATGATGATTGGAAGTGACCAAAGTGTGCAACCCACAACTCTTCCTTGCGATAATTACGCCTAAAATGGACATCATTCCGATATGTGTCCGTATTTATAAGGAGAATGGGAAGAAGTACAAGAAAAGGAAAGCTACTACTTGTCAAACCAATGGAGTTATGATCAACCTCAACATGATCAATGGTGGGACAACAACCAAGCGTGGGGATACAACCAATACCAAAGCCCATACGAAGCTTGTAGAAGTGACCAATACCAACCAACTCCACAATTCCAACATCCATATCTTCCACCTCCTCAACAACCTGAAACGCCAAGCATGTCCTTAGAGGAGATTGTGAAGAGCATTGCCACTTCTACCCAACATTTCCAGGAAACAACGCAAGCTAGCCTCAAAAGCTTAGAGCAACAAATAACACAACTTGCTCAAACAATAAGTATAATGGAAGCTCAAGACAAACTACCATCTAAAGAAAGCCCATGGCATAATGCATGTGCCATTCCTTTGAAAGATGAGAAAAATTTTGATGCCCCAAGAGTGTTATATGGAGAAGTGGAAGAAGAAGTAGAAGTGGAAGAGGCTATCAAGGAGGAAGAAGAAATTGAGAAAGATGTCAATGCAACTATAGAGGACGTGTTGGGGGTTAATGAAAGAGAGTTTGAACCACCCACTACCATTGAGAAACTAACTCCAGTGATAGACCAACCACAAGAGCCGAAAACGCTAAATCTGTCAGACCCTTCAAAGGATACGTATCCCGAGAAAGAAAATGCCCAACCGGTCATCTACTCAACCACCATGTCAACGAGGGAAGAGTTTGTCACCTTACTAAACAAGTACAAGAAAGAATACGGTTGGATGATTGCTATTATCAAAGGTCTAAGTCCGATATGGTTCTCCCGTAAAAAGAAAGTCAAATACACGAAAAGAGTCATAATGGAGGTGTGGGAATTAAAAAATATCGATACGGGGAAAATCTTCAAAGTCAATGGACATCGTTTGAAACCTTTCTATGAAGCTTTTAATGCAAATGTCCTAGATGTCATCTATTTGGATGCCCCGGTATACTGAAATTGAGAGGGAAGTACGTCTCGCCAAAGACGTTAAAGAAGGGCATTTTTGGAAAAAACATTGTGTTTTCATCTTTTCTAATTCCGAATAAATGTTTTTAGATAAACCCTTTTTGCATTTCACATTTCTTCTTCCTTCTTGCAGTGAAAGAGTGTTGAATTTTAAGCCAACGATGCTCGTTTAAGTCAAGAGCGAAGATTTGAGATTTTTCACCGGTTAAAAAAATGGTCCGCGTGTACTCAAGGGATCGTCCGCGTGAATAAACAAATGGTCCGCGCACACTCGCCCAAGTCGTCCGCGTCATTCTTTGAATTTAGCATCATTACAGAACTTTTCACGAGGACCGCGTGTACTCAAGGGACCGTCCGCGTGAATAAACAAATGGTCCGCGTGTACTCCAGAACTGTCCGCGTGGATTCGTTGACCAGATTTGACTTCCATTGACTTGTTGAACAAATAATTTAAGTGACATGCAAACTTTCTTCTTCATTAGCGCACCGGTTGTTTCCCTCTCTCTATACATTCTTTCTCCCTCAAGAAACCATTAACCCAAACCCTCCACCCACTCACCCTTATCCACCTCCACCTTACCCCTATCCTTACCCCCAATACCCATATCCTCCTCCCGATCCCCCGGTTTAGGTACTTTCGCCTCGCCCCAAGCATTGAGGACAATGCTTATTTCTAAGCTTGGGGTGGGGTATTCCCTTTTTCTTTTTTTTTGCTTTCTCATGCATTCTAACTTAGGTTGCATAGCATTTTAGCCTTAATTCGCATTCATTTTTTTTTATTTTATAAAATTCCAAAAAGATTTTATTTTCTTCTTTTCTACTTTTATATTTTTGCATAACATTTAGCTTAGGGCATTAGCATTCATGCATTTTTGTTTTCTGTTTATTCTCACCTCTCTTGGATGCCATGGAACAGGTTCACAGTTATTGTATCATTATTGGTCCAGGATCTTGTTGCTATCTCAACCATCGAACCGGGACTACTAGCTGCAGTTTGGGATTTCATACTTGGGATCAGATGCTGGTAGCTTAAAGGGGTAAGTGATCATGGCCAGGTAGCTTCCATGAAAAATTGTGCATACAATACTAACGACTGTAGGATATACTATAGCAATGGATGTCTTAGCCTTGTGGTCACTACCGCCGAGAGGATCACACTTGATCATGTTTGAACCGTTAGGATGAAGCACCGGTGCTTGTCCCCGAGTAGAATCCATATCTGGTCTCTTTACATCACCATATCTTTTTGCGATTTTCTTAGGATTTTAGAGAGTCTTTCAGTCCACATTTGGACATTTTCATCATTTTTGAAAAATCACAAGTTTGAAAAGGAGCTTACATTACATATTTATGCTCTACACATGGTCATTTTCACACTTAGACCATTCGGATTATTATTATTTTTACCCCCTCGGTTCCACTTACATAACTTTGGGAACCAAATTTTGAGTCAAAAAGTTTTCTTGACAAAAAAAAAAGAGAAAGGTTCATGGCTGTAATAATCTTAGATAGGTGACCGGTTCAATTATTGAACAAATTTTCCTACATTTTGGTCACCCGGCGTTTGATACTTATTCATTTATTTAGGTATGTTTTATTGTATATAGATCGAGTTGTTTTCGCAAATTGGTGATGTTAGGCAAACTGTCGAGTCGGATACTACGGGAGGTTTGGGCCAACACTAAGTGAATTGATTCCTACAACGGTGCCCGAGCGATGAAACCCAATCACACTTGAGAGTGGCCGGCAGACGTGAGATCACACAACTTTCGTGATAAGAGTGCACACTTAAAAGAAGAGCTCCACGCGAGCCCATCCATTTGCTTTCTCCCTACTACAGATGTTCTTCATTGTATGCATGTTCCATTGGGGCTGCGACTGACCATCCCTCCTTACTCACCTAAAGGAGTTGTTCTAGCTGTGGTTTATGGTTCCATTGTCATCGGATGAAAAAGTCATGAGATAATTGCAAGATTAATTCTGACCATGTTGACTAACGGTGATCAGGTTCCGTGGTTCTATCCATTCTTTTTATTTTCTTAGGATACTTCATCCCGAGTTCATTTTAGTCTTGTCTTACTTGAGGACAAGTAAGATTTAAGCTTGGGGTGATTTGATAGTTTCATTTTATTTACTTCTTTTTATAGTTTATTTTAGCACATTCCATCTCATTTTAGTTAATCTTCATGCATATTTTCTCTTTTTGTTATTTTTCTCCTTTACCGTGTGCTTTCCAGTCTTTTGAGCTTATTTGCAGGATTTATCGAAGACTATTTGTCATTGGAGGTATGGAAGGAGTGTGGGACTTTTGGAGGCTTGCGGTTTGCTTGTGGACTTGAAGTGGTGTGATTGGGCATGTTATCAACATAATTAAAGGAGCAAGTTGGGCTTAATTTTAGATGAAGAATGATGATGATGTGAAGAGAATTTTGAGTTATAGAAGATCAAGGAAGCAATGACCCATCTTGGGAGAGTCAAGAAGACACAATTGGGCTATCAAGAACCTTTACATGTGGGCTGGACCAAGAAATAAAGGAGCAAAACTAGAAGGCCAATCAAATGGGCCAAATGGCCCAGAATCCACGCGGTCCGCGTGGATTTACAAATGGTCCGCGTGGATCGCACTGTGGAGAATCCGGATTTTTGACTTTTTGACTCTATTTTGGGAAGGTTGGTGGAATGCTTTTGGGGGACTTTTGGATCCGATTTTTGACCACTTTTGCTGGAGTTTTGAAGCAAGAAGGAGGAAAAACACATGGAAGAACAACACATTTACTCTCTAAGAAGATTTGAAGATTTGTGGATTTCTTTCATCTTTCATCTTGAACAATGTTTGGTATCTCTAATCTCTCTTGTTTTTCTTTAATCTTAGCCATGCTAGGCTAGATTTACCATTTGGTTGACTTGGATGTAATTGCTTGAATGTTTTGGTTATTTTGAAGAACTCCATGAATTTGTGTTGAATATCTATGATTATATTTTCTATGAAAACTTCCTTCATGTTTATATATCGCTAGTCATGAATATTGATATGTGAATGTTATTTTTGTTGGTTAAATTCTTGGCTACCTAATGGGTCTTCAATTTAACAAGCAACAATTAGTTTAAATGTTTGTTTTCAATTCATTTAGACTAGGAAAATATTTTCTCCATAGTAGTAATGAAAGCAATAGATTACTCTTTGGACTTGGTGATTCTTAAAACCTAATGCTAATTGATTTTCACAAAATTACTTGCTTCATTAGTTTTGTGACTTTGATTTAGGAAATGTGCTATGTGCTTCTCTAGTCATTTTAATACAAAAGAAGAGTTGAGGCAAGTTATGCTTATAAATTGCTATAGCCAAGTTAGATTATAAACACAAGTATTGCACCTTGGTATTCTCATGATTAATTAACCAAATGTTCAAGTAATAAAAGTCCAAAGTCAACCATCTTTATCTTATTGATTTTACATCAAACTTTGCTTTTGTTGAATTGTGTTTTTAAATCTTAGTGTAATTTTAGTTTTCTTTTAAACATATCAAAAGATCAAAATCCCCCAATTTTATTTTATTTTAGTTTTACAAGTATTTGTACAACAAGATTATCATAGAGTTATAAAATTGAACCAATCTCCGTGGATACGATCCCTTTACCACTACACTATTTTAGTGTAAAAGATTTAGGGTTATTAATTTTGTTGGCCTCGACAACCACCAGCTCCTCCTTCATACCCTCGACCTGCGCCTCCCGAATCCGTTCCAGGAACAAAGTAATCACTGTCATCCTCAGACATATGTCTCGAATCAGAGTCGCGATGGCCTTGCGGCTGAGAGCATCGGCCACTATATTGGCCTTCCCCGGGTGATAAAGGATCTCGCAGTCATAATCCTTCACCACATCTAACCAATGACGTTGCCTCATGTTCAGATTCGGCTGATCCATCAGGTACCTCAGGCTCTTGTGGTCCGTGTAAATGGTACAACAAACCCCATAGAGGTAATGTCGCAAAATCTTAAGGGCGAAAACCACAGCCCCCAACTCCAAATCGTGTGTCTGGTAATTTGTTTCATGAGGCTTCAACTGCCTCGAAGCGTACACAATCAAACGACCCCGCTGCATCAACACTGCACCCATGCCCGTGATCGAAGCGTCACAGTAAACCACGAAATTGTCGACGCCCTCTGGCAAAGTCAGAATCGGTGCCTCGCACAACCGTTGTCTGAGAGTCTCAAAAGCTGCCTGCTGCTCAGGCCCCCAACAAAATGTCACCATATTCTTAGTTAGTCGGGTCAAAGGAACTGATATCTTGGAGAAATCCTGGATGAATCTCCGATAATAACCCGCTAAACCAAGAAAATTCTGAATCTCAGTTGGAGACCTCGAAACCTCCCATCTCATCACGGCCTCTACCTTGGTCGGATCAACTAGTATACCATTCTAGTTGATGAGGTGCCCCAAAAATTGCACCTCGCGTAACCAAAACTCGCACTTGGAGAACTTGCGAAAAATCTCTCCCTCCTCAACATCTCCAGCACCTCCCTCAGGTGTTGCTCCTGCTTCTTGGACTAAACCAAGATGCCATCAATAAAGACTATCACAGACTGGTCCAACATCGGTCTATACATGCGGTTCATGAGATCCATGAATGCAGCAGGAGCATTGGTGAGCCCAAACGGCATCACCACGAACTTATAATGACCATATCGAGTCCGAAAGGCTGTCTTCTGTACATCCTCGTCTATGAATCTCATCTGATGATAACCTGATCGCAGATCAATCTTGGAGAACCAAGATGCACCCTGAAGCTGGTCAAATAAGTCATCAATCCTCGGGAGGGGATAACGGTTCTTCACCGTTACCTTATTAAACTCCCGGTAATCTATACACATCCGATGTGACCCGTCCTTTTTCTTCACAAATAGGATCGGGGCTCCCCGTGGTGAACTGCTCGACCAGATAAATCCCTTGTCCAACAGCTCCTGCAGCTGTGTAGACAACTCCTGCATCTCGGGAGGAGCCAACCGATATGGTGCCTTGGCTATCGGAGCCGCACCAGGAACGAGGTCAATCCTGAACTCTACCTGCCCCTCCGGATGCACCCCAAGCAAATCATCTGCGAACACATCCGGGTACTCCCGTACGATCGATACATCATGCACTTCGCCTTACCCGTATCCCAAGTATCCATAACATAGGCGACATAAACTACGCAACCCTACTGAAGGTAGCGCCTAGCTCTCGCTGCTGAACACAAAGTCGGCCCATGATGCGGCCTCTTTCCCTGAATGACCAACCCTCCCCCACTTGGGGTCCAAACTCACACTAGTTGCTGCTCGTAGTCACTCACTGCCCTGTTGGGGTTCAACCAGTCCATACCCACAATAACCTTATTCCCTCGCAGGGGAATGGGGACTAAATGCACAGAATACTGCTCATCAAATAACTGCAATGTACATCCTCGATGAACCCTCGCAACCCGAACGGTCCTATCATCCGCTATCTCTACATCAAGTGGACAGTCCAGCTCTCCTGGAGCTCCAAAAAATCGTTTGCTAAGCGCGAGCGATACAAAAGATCGGGTAGCCCTCGAATCAAATAATACAAGAGCAGATATACCGTTCACAAGGAACGATCCTATAACGAAACACATAAACATAAGCAACAATCAATATAAATAAAGAGATAAGGAGAAGATACATACCCGTCACAACATCGGGAGCTCCACGTGCCTCCTCTGCTGTCAGCTGGAAGGCTCTGCTCTTCGCCACAGGTGCCTCTGTCCAGCCCTGACGGCGTCGGTAATCCTCAATGTAGCAGGAGCGGGTGCCGCCACCAGTCCTGCTGCTGCTAGACTCGGACAATGGGACCTCTTGTGGCCCCTCTAATTGTAATGAAAGCAAATCAGATCAAATATTATCGTGGTGGTGGTGGTAGTAGTATAGTCCCTGCTGACATGACCAGTTCGGCCGCACTTAAAGCAGCCCGAACTACCCGCCCTGCACGCCCCCTCGTGCATCTTGCCGCACTTGCCACAACGGCTGCAGCCCTGTTGGCTCCTCGATCTGTGATCTGATACCTTGGGCTTCTTGCCCGAACTCCCTGTTTGAACCCCATCTGGTTTCCTCTTCCTTTCCATCTCTAAATCCAGCTCCCTCTCTTGAGCCCTCGTAATCATATCCTCCAGCGTCTTGCAGCTGGATCGGCTCACAAACTGGCGGATATCACTCCACAACATCTCATGGTACCGGGCCTTCTTCATCTCCTCGTCTACCACGTACTGCGGAACAAGAAGGGCCCTCTCCCTGAACATGGCGGTGATCTCAGTCACCGTCTTAGTAGTCTGTTGAAGATCCTGGAACTCCCTCGCAAGCTGTTGCACCTCGATCACAGGTGCAAACTCAGCCCTGAACCTGGCCAAGAAATCACTCCAATTCATCGCATCAAGAGCGACATCATCTCCAATATCATGTCCAACCTCCCCCTACTAGTCACGTGCTCTGTCCTTCAGGAGACAGGAAGCAAGTCGGACCTTGTCCCCCTCGGGACATCGGCTAGTATGGAAGGCGTTGGCGACGTCAGCCAACCACCTGCTGCTAGCAATGGGGTCCCGAGCCCCATGATAGTCTTGAGCTCCACAAGCTCGGAACTCCCTGAATGTCATCGTATGCGCCCCTATCATGGCCGCCATCTCGGTGCGGAATGCACCCAACCTCTCATCAAGAATCTCCAAAATGCCCTCCTTGACCGTACCGAAGATCACAAGAGTCTAGTCCATAATACTGTGCGTAATCTCAGATGAAATAAACTCTCTCATCTGGTCATCGGGCTGCCTGGCTCCAGAGCCCGAGCCTGATCCCTCATCGGCACCTGAACTGCCAACTGGTCTAGTGCGTAGCGTCACCATACTAAAAATACACCATAACAAACATCAGAATACTCATCATAACTCGAGGGATCACGCACACTACAAGTTCCCTGGATTCATCTAAGCCCTCCTTGACTCGAGTACGGATCCTCTGCTTTCAGTAGTACGGGCCCATACTACCTTCCACATCTATCCGTACTTTCCTCAAGAGTTGCATTGACTCCACCAAGTCCTTTCTACTACTACTGCTCTTCGCGCTAATCTCATCCTAGGCTTGACCTTGGGTAATCTCTGACCCACTCTCTGCCATCATCTGCATAAGAAATCTCTGCTATCTCTCCCTAACTAGCTCGCGAATAACATTACATATCATTAAGACCAGATAATTGTTTGAATGAGAGGTCCTACCCAACAACGGTTGGACTCAAACAAGAGCTGTGAAATAGGGCTAGACCTAACCTTCTGAAATTATTTAGTTCTCGTAATATGTAACTTAACGTATTTGTTTACTAGTTAATTAAAGATAAATAGAACTCTTAAAAGCACAAAGCACGCATCATTTGAGCATTGAGTAACTGAAACCAAGCATATCCTCATCAGACCATCATATTACTGACTAATCTGTACGAGCATGCAGTTCAGTAAGCTCATACAGCAGGCATACAAGGCATCCTTCCTAGATCCTTAGCCCTAATCTAGCATACAATTCTCATACATATAGCAGGCATACAAGGCCTTAGCCCTAATCTAGCATGCAGTTCTCATAATCATATCATATCATAACAAACATGTATGGGTAATTTTGGAGAACTTACTTGAGATCGGCTGATTGTATGCACCACACCCTTTTCTTTTTTCAAAATCTTTTTTATAAAAATGGTTTTCTTTTAAAAAAAATTTATACCAAGTCCTCAGTTTGAGTCCAGACACACCCGAGAGTGTGCCCGAATCCCTCAAACCAAGGCTCTGAGATCAACTTGAAACATCCCAAAAATCATGACTAAAAATTTCATTTTTAATTACTAAATAAAACCATAGTTATCAAAACACTTCATCGAAAACATAAGTCAAACTATCTCAAAAACATTATTATCAGAGTTTCAAAATCAAAACATTAGAGTAATCATCCCAGGCTAAACATAATGGTGTGTGCACTGCAGTCATCCCGAGCTCTTCCCTTTGCTACCAGATGTACCTGAAACCAAAACTGAAAACTGTATGCACGAATATAAATAAAGAGATAAGGAGAAGATACATACCCGTCACAACATCGGGAGCTCCACGTGCCTCCTCTGCTGTCAGCTGGAAGGCTCTGCTCTTCGCCACAGGTGCCTTTGTCCAGCCCTGACGGCGTCGGTAATCCTCAATGTAGCAGGAGCGGGTGCCGCCACCTGTCCTGCTGCTGCTGCTAGACTCGGACAATGGGACCTCTTGTGGCCCCTCTAATTGTAATGAAAGCAAATCAGATCAAATATTATCGTGGTGGTGGTGGTAGTAGTATAGTCCCTGCTGACATGACCAGTTCGGCCGCACTTAAAGCAGCCCGAACTACCCGCCCTGCACGCCCCCTCGTGCATCTTGCCGCACTTGCCACAACGGCTGCAGCCCTGTTGGCTCCTCGATCTGTGATCTGATACCTTGGGCTTCTTGCCCGAACTCCCTGTTTGAACCCCATCTGGTTTCCTCTTCCTCTCCATCTCTAAATCCAGCTCCCTCTCTTGAGCCCTCGTAATCATATCCTCCAGCGTCTTGCAGCTGGATCGGCTCACAAACTGGCGGATATCACTCCACAACATCTCATGGTACCGGGCCTTCTTCATCTCCTCGTCTACCACGTACTGCGGAACAAGAAGGGCCCTCTCCCTGAACATGGCGGTGATCTCAGTCACCGTCTTAGTAGTCTGTTGAAGATCCTGGAACTCCCTCGCAAGCTGTTGCACCTCGATCACAGGTGCAAACTCAGCCCTGAACCTGGCCAAGAAATCACTCCAATTCATCGCATCAAGAGCGACATCATCTCCAATATCATGTCCAACCTCCCCCTACTAGTCACGTGCTCTGTCCTTCAGGAGACAGGAAGCAAGTCGGACCTTGTCCCCCTCGGGACATCGGCTAGTATGGAAGGCGTTGGCGACGTCAGCCAACCACCTGCTGCTAGCAATGGGGTCCCGAGCCCCATGATAGTCTTGAGCTCCACAAGCTCGGAACTCCCTGAATGTCATCGTATGCGCCCCTATCATGGCCGCCATCTCGGTGCGGAATGCACCCAACCTCTCATCAAGAATCTCCAAAATGCCCTCCTTGACCGTACCGAAGATCACAAGAGTCTAGTCCATAATACTGTGCGTAATCTCAGATGAAATAAACTCTCTCATCTGGTCATCGGGCTGCCTGGCTCCAGAGCCCGAGCCTGATCCCTCATCGGCACCTGAACTGCCAACTGGTCTAGTGCGTAGCGTCACCATACTAAAAATACACCATAACAAACATCAGAATACTCATCATAACTCGAGGGATCACGCACACTACAAGTTCCCTGGATTCATCTAAGCCCTCCTTGACTCGAGTACGGATCCTCTGCTTTCAGTAGTACGGGCCCATACTACCTTCCACATCTATCCGTACTTTCCTCAAGAGTTGCATTGACTCCACCAAGTCCTTTCTACTACTACTGCTCTTCGCGCTAATCTCATCCTAGGCTTGACCTTGGGTAATCTCTGACCCACTCTCTGCCATCATCTGCATAAGAAATCTCTGCTATCTCTCCCTAACTAGCTCGCGAATAACATTACATATCATTAAGACCAGATAATTGTTTGAATGAGAGGTCCTACCCAACAACGGTTGGACTCAAACAAGAGCTGTGAAATAGGGCTAGACCTAACCTTCTGAAATTATTTAGTTCTCGTAATATGTAACTTAACGTATTTGTTTACTAGTTAATTAAAGATAAATAGAACTCTTAAAAGCACAAAGCACGCATCATTTGAGCATTGAGTAACTGAAACCAAGCATATCCTCATCAGACCATCATATTACTGACTAATCTGTACGAGCATGCAGTTCAGTAAGCTCATACAGCAGGCATACAAGGCATCCTTCCTAGATCCTTAGCCCTAATCTAGCATACAATTCTCATACATATAGCAGGCATACAAGGCCTTAGCCCTAATCTAGCATGCAGTTCTCATAATCATATCATATCATAACAAACATGTATGGGTAATTTTGGAGAACTTACTTGAGATCGGCTGATTGTATGCACCACACCCTTTTCTTTTTTCAAAATCTTTTTTATAAAAATGGTTTTCTTTTAAAAAAAATTTATACCAAGTCCTCAGTTTGAGTCCAGACACACCCGAGAGTGCGCCCGAATCCCTCAAACCAAGGCTCTGAGATCAACTTGAAACATCCCAAAAATCATGACTAAAAATTTCATTTTTAATTACTAAATAAAACCATAGTTATCAAAACACTTCATCGAAAACATAAGTCAAACTATCTCAAAAACATTATTATGAGAGTTTCAAAATCAAAACATTAGAGTAATCATCCCAGGCTAAACATAATGGTGTGTGCACTGCAGTCATCCCGAGCTCTTCCCTTTGCTACCAGATGTACCTGAAACCAAAACTGAAAACTGTATGCACGAATATAAATAAAGAGATAAGGAGAAGATACATACCCGTCACAACATCGGGAGCTCCACGTGCCTCCTCTGCTGTCAGCTGGAAGGCTCTGCTCTTCGCCACAGGTGCCTCTGTCCAGCCCTGACGGCGTCGGTAATCCTCAATGTAGCAGGAGCGGGTGCCGCCACTTGTCCTGCTGTTGCTGCTAGACTCGGACAATGGGACCTCTTGTGGCCCCTCTAATTGTAATGAAAGCAAATCAGATCAAATATTATCGTGGTGGTGGTGGTAGTAGTATAGTCCCTGCTGACATGACCAGTTCGGCCGCACTTAAAGCAGCCCGAACTACCCGCCCTGCACGCCCCCTCGTGCATCTTGCCGCACTTGCCACAACGGCTGCAGCCCTGTTGGCTCCTCGATCTGTGATCTGATACCTTGGGCTTCTTGCCCGAACTCCCTGTTTGAACCCCATCTGGTTTCCTCTTCCTCTCCATCTCTAAATCCAGCTCCCTCTCTTGAGCCCTCGTAATCATATCTTCCAGCGTCTTGCAGCTGGATCGGCTCACAAACTGGCGGATATCACTCCACAACATCTCATGGTACCGGGCCTTCTTCATCTCCTCGTCTACCACGTACTGCGGAACAAGAAGGGCCCTCTCCCTGAACATGGCGGTGATCTCAGTCACCGTCTTAGTAGTCTGTTGAAGATCCTGGAACTCCCTCGCAAGCTGTTGCACCTCGATCACAGGTGCAAACTCAGCCCTGAACCTGGCCAAGAAATCACTCCAATTCATCGCATCAAGAGCGACATCATCTCCAATATCATGTCCAACCTCCCCCTACTAGTCACGTGCTCTGTCCTTCAGGAGACAGGAAGCAAGTCGGACCTTGTCCCCCTCGGGACATCGGCTAGTATGGAAGGCGTTGGCGACGTCAGCCAACCACCTGCTGCTAGCAATGGGGTCCCGAGCCCCATGATAGTCTTGAGCTCCACAAGCTCGGAACTCCCTGAATGTCATCGTATGCGCCCCTATCATGGCCGCCATCTCGGTGCGGAATGCACCCAACCTCTCATCAAGAATCTCCAAAATGCCCTCCTTGACCGTACCGAAGATCACAAGAGTCTAGTCCATAATACTGTGCGTAATCTCAGATGAAATAAACTCTCTCATCTGGTCATCGGGCTGCCTGGCTCCAGAGCCCGAGCCTGATCCCTCATCGGCACCTGAACTGCCAACTGGTCTAGTGCGTAGCGTCACCATACTAAAAATACACCATAACAAACATCAGAATACTCATCATAACTCGAGGGATCACGCACACTACAAGTTCCCTGGATTCATCTAAGCCCTTCTTGACTCGAGTACGGATCCTCTGCTTTCAGTAGTACGGGCCCATACTACCTTCCACATCTATCCGTACTTTCCTCAAGAGTTGCATTGACTCCACCAAGTCCCTTCTACTACTACTGCTCTTCGCGCTAATCTCATCCTAGGCTTGACCTTGGGTAATCTCTGACCCACTCTCTGCCATCATCTGCATAAGAAATCCCTGCTATCTCTCCCTAACTAGCTCGCGAATAACATTACATATCATTAAGACCAGATAATTGTTTGAATGAGAGGTCCTACCCAACAACGGTTGGACTCAAACGAGAGCTGTGAAATAGGGCTAGACCTAACCTTCTGAAATTATTTAGTTCTCGTAATATGTAACTTAACGTATTTGTTTACTAGTTAATTAAAGATAAATAGAATTCTTAAAAGCACAAAGCAAGCATCATTTGAGCATTGAGTAACTGAAACCAAGCATATCCTCATCAGACCATCATATTACTGACTAATCTGTACGAGCATGCAGTTCAGTAAGCTCATACAGCAGGCATACAAGGCATCCTTCCTAGATCCTTAGCCCTAATCTAGCATACAATTCTCATACATATAACAGGCATACAAGGCCTTAGCCCTAATCTAGCATGCAGTTCTCATAATCATATCATATCATAACAAACATGTATGGGTAATTTTGGAGAACTTACTTGAGATCGGCTGATTGTATGCACCACACCCTTTTCTTTTTTCAAAATCTTTTTTATAAAAATGGTTTTCTTTTAAAAAAAATTTATACCAAGTCCTCAGTTTGAGTCCAGACACACCCGAGAGTGCGCCCGAATCCCTCAAACCAAGGCTCTGAGATCAACTTGAAACATCCCAAAAATCATGACTAAAAATTTCATTTTTAATTACTAAATAAAACCATAGTTATCAAAACACTTCATCAAAAACATAAGTCAAACTATCTCAAAAACATTATTATCAGAGTTTCAAAATCAAAACATTAGAGTAATCATCCCAGGCTAAACATAATGGTGTGTGCACTGCAGTCATCCCGAGCTCTTCCCTTTGCTACCAGATGTACCTGAAACCAAAACTGAAAACTGTATGCACGAAGCTTAGTGAGTCTCCCCAAACTACCACATACCATACACATAAGCAAATAATCACATATAAACATATCGTGGGCCCCGCCCCTTCATCGGGCCCCACCCGGCATTGGACAATGTCCGACATCGGGCCCCGCCCGACATTAAACAATGTCTGGCATCGGGCCCCGCCCGACATCGAGCAAAGCTCGGTATAAATATAAACATATCAATAAATACACATAAATAATCACATAACATAAACATATAAACATTCCTCGGGCCCCGCCCGGGATCGGACTGAAATCCGGAAACATACAAACATTCCTCGGGCATGGAACGACATCGGACCGTAATCCGGAACATACAATATAGACACATGCAAGAATCACGAAGACCTCAAGCATACAAACATTCCTCGGGCCCCACCCGACATCGGACCGAAAACTGGAAACTTATAAACCTACATCGGGCACTCCCCGGCAGCGGACCTTAGTTCGAAACATACTAACATATATATACAGGCCGGCATTGGTGCCTTCGACCCGTTCATACATGAGGAAAACTCACCTCCAATGTCGAATGATAGCTGAAACATCTCTGTCCCGGAATCAGCTCTACACACTACCTAAATCAAAACAACACCTTAGATACCATTTCATAATCATAACTCTTAGGGTCAACCATGGTCAAATTCAAGCCTAGGTCAAAGTCAAAGTCAACGCTCCGAGTTGAATCAACTCGCCGAGTTCTCATGAATCTCAGAACTGTGAAATCGCGATCCAACTCGTCGAGTTTTCTTCCAACTCACCGATATCTTCCTTTTAAACAAATTCGGGATTCTTCGACCCAACTGGTCGAGTTCCTCTATGAACTCGTCAAGTTCTTCAGTCCGTTATCCTTTCTTAATGCATTAAGCCCTTATTCTTTAGATCTACACTCTATACTCCGAATCTAGATTGGAAATGCTTCTAGAAGGGTAAAGTTTCCAACTTTACCCATTAATACCTTTCCTAAATGGATTAAGCTCAAACCCTAACCCAAAAAGGCCAAAGTCTTAATCCAAACATCACAAAAACTACAAGATAGACCATGGGGTCATAGATCTGGACTCTAGGGACAAGAAGATCACGTAAAGCTTCAAGCTTTATCCTCATGCATTGGCCATTTGGATCTAGAAAGGACAAAATAGAAGCTTAAAAGTTGCATGGGACTTCCATGGCCATAAAGTTGGCACCTTTATGCCATGAAAACCCCTCAAGACCTTAAATCTGAAGTGTAAATCCATTTCGGACGTCCAACTCCCAAGGACTATGATATTTGGACCAAACTAAGCAAAATCACCCCAAAAGAGGATCTAAATAACTACAAAGCAAGGTTCAAGCTTTATACCAGCAAAATGTCGTGAATAAAGAAAGGGTTCTGGATCTATAAACTCCTTCTTGTGTCCTCAAGCTTCTTCTTCTTCCAATGGCTTCAAAATACACACTAAAACACTTGAAATAGCTCACAAACACTCACAATAGCATTAAGGTTTCGAGATCTAGGGTTTGGGAGTTGGAGGCTGGAAATGAGGCCAACATGGAAGGTTTAAGGTGCTTAAATAGGGTGCAAACCCCGAAAATTAGGGTATCACCTCTGCCAGCCTACTCGTCGAGTTGAGGCCTCTCAACTCGTTGAGTAGGTTACTTAAATTACGCGGCCCATATGATCTCTACTCGATGAATTTGGGGCTTCCAACTCGTCGGGTTACTTTTATAAACTGAACAATTAATAAATTGAATACATACCAGGAACCAGGCGTTACACTTACGCTTTCAAAATTACTAATGTGTTTCATACCCAATAGCAACATTAAATTTTTATGCCCGATCAAACATCGCACTACTTTGTTGTACGAATCCTTCCTACAAATTTCGAATCCTCCTTCGAACCTTATTATTTTCATACATTCGTTTGAGCCTTAGCGACATTACTAACATTTCTATCGTTATAAAGGATTACATCCTCTTACATCGTGAGCCAGACGCCAAAACAATAACTTAACCTCTGACCCCTATAAAAGGCCGCAAAACTGCATTGACACCATAAAACATTTTACGAACACTTTTTCTTGTCCTTTATGTTGGGGAAAAGACATCGATACTCGCCTTATACTCGCCTTGTATTCGCCTTAGTATTTAGGTACGATCAACTACACTAATCTATTTATTCCATACATCTTAATCTTCCATCGAAAAGTTATTCCACTTCATCGGTTTTATTTATCATCGATATACTACTTTATAACCACTTCATACAACTTACTATATCCATCCTAACAATGTAAGCCATATTTCTCGCTAAAAACAACCAACTTTACTTTTAACAACTTGCTTTAACTTAACACTTTTCTTCAAAACTCAATTTAACCAATATTGGTTTTAACCTTGCTATTTCAGTTTCATTTCAAATCCATTTCAATGGATAAATCTGCTTTTAAGGGCATATAAACCATTTTAAACCTTGCTTACCATTTTTGGCATGTTTTCGAAAACCTTAGAAACATTTTCTTTTATAAAAGTGTTTAGACTCTATGATGTAAAACTTAAACATATGACATTGAAGTTCATATTATGTGTAAAAGCTTCATCGGATCTTTCAAACCACTTTTGTTTTGACTATTTTGACCACTTCCTCAATTAGACATTGTACTTTACTTAAATCTGTTTTCTTGAAACCCAACATGATATTTTTACAACTTTGTACTCCAAACGTATTTACAAGACATAACTAATGCCTACATTCAAAAGACACCTTAATTGTTTATTTTATTTCAAATTAGTTTTATAATCTATAAAGTTTCTAAAATTTAAAGCATTGCAAAACTTAGTGTTCACTTTTAAATTTCAAGTGGCACACTTTCAACAATGTATAATTATTCTTTTAAATATATTGATTCTTTACCTTATCCATTTTAACCATTGTTGGACTGCAGTCTAAAAGGTCAAAACTGACCGAATTTCAATTACCAGTTTTAGCGTTTCATCTTTTGCACAAATGAAGTTTAACTTAATAGATAGTTCATGAATATTTAGCAAACGCTTTAAAACCTCCACATGTCTATTTAATAACCACCATACATCAAGGATTGACGTTCAAATTATATCTCAACCCAGTTTGAAATCTACATACAATTATTGATCTTAAAATTTTAACAATAGCAAATATTGTTGCTACCATCCTTTTCTTTCCCTGTACTTTATTTATTTCTCTCTATCTGATTTGAGATCTCGCACACCCATAATAATAACACAATACATGGTCTAACTTTGTTTTTGTCTATTTTGCTTCCCTTAGTACCATATTTATACGCATACAGACTAGAAGTCTACTCTTATCAATCTAAGCGATTAATGTGCGTATAGTCGCGAGGCATAATTTTAATTTAGTCAACTTTGATATATTCAATTACGCCTTTTATCATATACTTTTTATTTTTATTTTGAAATCTACTGTAACAAGTAATCCTTATTTACATTTGCTCTTTCGTTCTAAATTCAGAAACTTGATTTAAAATGCAATTTTCATTGCATTTTCCTTACAATTAATACACAAGATGAATACCATTGTTCTTATCATTTTTCTAAATCTAGAAAATATATGTGAATATATATATATATATATATATATATATATATATATATATATATATATATATATATATATATATATATATATATATTCTTATGTTTCTTCTTTTCTTTAAAAATATAAAAAGTTTTAAATGTTAGGATTATCTATCATTCAAATGATTGTTTTTGGTAGAATTATGTAACGCCCATGTTTCTAGGCGAGGCATTAAAGATGATGTAATAGTCTAGGCCAACCTTTGTAATTTGTTTTGAAATAATAAAATGTATTATTTGAGTATTATGTGTTTTATGCTTAATTATTATAATTTAATGAATTAAGGATAAAAATAAGCGTCGAAAATAAATGTTAGATAAACCCGATATCTATGAAAAAAGTTGTAGTGGTTGAAACAATGATTTCGGAGATATAAAGAATACCGAAATCCGAGTTATAACGAAGAAGTTATGACCTGTCGAAGTTTTGCGACAGAACCGGCACAACGCTGTGTGACATAAAAAGTGAATTTACTATAAAGTTCTTTTTAGCATTAGTGATATAACGAAAGTCGTAGTGTTCGTTAAACCGAGAGCGTGCATAAAAAGAATGTCCAAATCTGACTTCGTATGAGGAAGTTATGATATTTCTAAGTTTCAGCTTAGCAGTATGCAGCCCGAAACTCAAATTTTAGTTCGAGTGATTTTTAGCCGAAACAATCTAAATGAGAATCAAAGATCTTGTTGATAGTAGTTTAACCGTAAAAAGACAGACGAAAACGGACGTCGGATGAAGAAGTTATGAATTTTCAACGGACTTTTCATGTTCCGGCCTGTTAAAAATATAACTTTCAAAATAAAGTCAAAATTAGCCAACGGAGTCCAAACGAAAGTTGTAGAGCACAGTCTCACCTACGCGTGGATAAAAAGAACGTCAAAAACGGAGCTCGTATGCGAAAGTTACGAATTTTTGAAGTTTGAAAATTCGGAGTACGCCCAGTGTACAGAAGTACGACCAGCGTACTCGTGTAAGTGTTTCGGAGTCAGTCACCCTCTCTACTCCTTCGCATGAGAGCCACATGTCGTAGCATTGACGCGTTCGATCTGATGCACTTCGTACGCCCAGCGAAGAGCCTTCTGAGGCAGTACGCCCAACGTACTCTAAAAATTACGCCTAACGTAATTTGAGTGTTCAGCCCCTATAAATAGTGGACAATGCCAGCCGAATTGATGTTACAATTTTCATTCTTCCCACCTTGTACTTTCTTCTATATTGAAAAAATTACCCCCAAGCCTATTTTATCATCCTAGCATCGTAAGCAAGCCCCGGAGAACCCGGAGATCCCGAGAAAAAGAGTTTTCGAGTCGAAACTCTGTCCACGCGAAGCCCGATTTTTGGGAAAACATCCCGGTTTTATCAGAAACGATCATTTTAAGAAACGAAGTGCTGACCAATTATCGTTAAATAAGTTGAGTGTGTAGTCACTTTCATCTTACACATAGATATGAAGTATTTTTTTTATAAAATACGTGCTATGTGTAATTATATTGTTTTTTTATTTGAGATGGGTGTTGAATAGATGTTTTATACATGTTTTCAACTGTATATGAAGTATTTTTTTTATAAAATACGTGCTATGTGTAATTATATTGTTTTTTTATTTGAGATGGGTGTTGAATAGATGTTTTATACATGTTTTCAACTGTATATGTATTTTTATCTATAAATATGTTGGGTAAAACATGGGTAGAT
The DNA here is from genome assembly GCF_052849685.1 of Lactuca virosa. Lineage (NCBI taxonomy): Eukaryota > Viridiplantae > Streptophyta > Magnoliopsida > Asterales > Asteraceae > Lactuca > Lactuca virosa. Next base: position 302,813,690 of record NC_136428.1, on the reverse strand, counting down.
GAAATAGTTGATGTGTGTTAAAATGATGAGAGGCCTCGATGTTGTTGTTGTTGTTGTTGTTGTAGTAGTAGTAGTCATCTAGCGGAGTATAGATGACGACCACAGACCTTTCTAGACAGTCCAGTGGAACGCTAGCAGGTTCGCAACCTGTAGGTGTTGGTGAACTATATGTTCATTGGTGTACTCCATCCCCCTCATGGTTGCCTTAAGGACATGTATGGCTGAGGAATCCCCTTAGCGGTAGTGTCCATCTTGATGATGATCCTTAGGCTAGGTCCCTTATGATAGGTGTTTAGGGACGTAAAGTGAGGATAACGGGAACGGGTAATCAGGGATATTGTTGGTTGATAAAATTAATAAATTTATTTTTGGTTGATGAATTTAATAAATTTATTATTATTTGTGGGTTGAAAACCCTATATACTTACCAGGCTCCCAAGCCTGACCCACTCAGCTTTTATATTACAGGTAGTGGACCCAGAGCATAGTTAGATGACAACGAGGGATTTTTGGATTATATGTCAGTAGTTGTAAATAACTGTTGTAAGGCTTATAATGTACTGTTTATGCTTTTGGTCTGTTTCAGAACATGACATCCCAAGGTTTTGATATATAATGAAAATATATATTTCTCTTTAAGAAATGTTTTGATAAATTTTTATCATGTTTTGTTTTGGGGACAAATTCCGCAAAATCTTTTAAAAAAGATTACTCTGATTTTATTTTAAAAGCATAAACTAAATCGGTTTTTTCTGGCCGAGAAATTTGGGGATGTCACAAATTACTAAATAAAGAATGCACTATTTTCAATGATCGACATTTTTACACCTTTCTTAAAATAGCATTCTACTTTGCAATTTCCAGTGAGTTCCTAAACTCTCAAACATGTTTCATAAATATTCTGACTCCTCGTAAACTTGAATTTGTCCCGACTTAAACAATTGGACAATTTTTCAAAAATTGTAATATGAATATTTCTATATAAATTCCCTCATTGACGACTTAAACCTTTAACACTAATTAATCTATTCATTATTTTACTACTTCGTTTAATTGCCACACATGTATCTTCATTTTATTGGAATTATTACACATTTTGATAATAGTGAGAGTACTTATCGCTTCTAAACGCTCAAAATGCTACCTAGATAATGTGATTTAAAATATCATAAACTTTCACTGCCTTTATTTGAAACAACGACTCTCTAACTATATTCTTCAATTATGATTCTATTATAGTAAGAGTACGCGTAGTAGAAATTATAGCTTCGGAAATCCTTGGCCATTTGATAATTTATTTTGTAGACGACACTCCTTACACTTGAGATGTACCAAAACTTTGTTGCCTACCCTTAGTACGTATCTTTAGCAACTTACCCTCGATTTCTTCTCTTTCATTCGTGTTATCCCTTCTTATTTCGAAAAATATATTTTCCAGATTTAGTAGCCAACCCGGAAGTGAACAAATTGTTCCTAGTCTCTTTTTTATTAGATGGCGAATTTACACTTAGTGATGATTTAGAATGTGACTTAAGGATCAGTGCAGACTTAGCACTCAATACAGCTGGTGCTACAAAAAACCTAATAACGCTCTTCAATTTAGATGATATCAAACTAGATAATCTTTTTCGACTAGGTCGCAATGGTTGGATCATGATTCCATGATCCTAATTTCCCACAATCTAGACTGTAGAACTTGAATTAGGGAAACAATAATTTGATTATAGCTAAAGAGTTGGGCTCTTCCCTTGAGGAATTAACCTAAAATAATCAAAGAGCTCTCAAAGTCACCACCTCTGCAACTATACAATTGTATTCGGCTGAGTTCTAATAGAATACGTCACGAATTGAGTTTCGGGACAAAATTCTTTCAACCGGGGGAGACTGTGACAACCGTCAAAATCTGAGACAGTTCTAGATTTGAATAAACTTAGTTACACATATAGGCACAACACATACTAGACTTTGTAACTAGGAACTACGTTATAACCTACTAGAAACTTGGAAACAAGTAGAATAGAAGAATAGTGTACTTAGATTTCACATTGGTATGTGAATTCTACAACTACTTATCTGTAATGACTATCCATATTCAGGTCATTCCTTGAATTGAACATCTTTGCATGAATCATGTACACACATCATGCAATTGACCTAGAAGTAGAAATTAGGTCAAAGTCTCATAGAAACGTAAGTCAAAGTTGAAACTAGGACTAGTATACTTCATTCATCAAATTAACTTGAATCTCGGAACCACTATATAGAATGCCAATAAACCGATAAAAATTAATTACAAACATTATTTGTAACTTAAATAAGAGTTAGGAAACCCAAAAACAATGTGAAGTCTCGAAGATTCAATTTATTTTGATATCCAAAGATTTACAAAATTCCTTAAAACCCTAAAAGTCATAAAAACTTAAATTTATGAAGTTTTATATTAAAATCCCATAAAACTTTTTATAAACACTATAATATCAAATTAATATATTTAAAATGTAGAAATATAATCAAGGAAATTAATTTAATTCATTAATACCTTACATTTATAAGCTAAAAATCCAAGAGTTATGAATAAAATTTATATAAAATACACATTTTATATAAATTGAATAAATTTTATAAAAATTAAAGAATTAATAAAAAAAAGAAAATCAAATATCCTCTCTCCTTTTCAAAAATCAGAATCCCTCTCTCTCCCCTCATTTCTCCTTCCAAAGTCAATCATTTTCACTTCCCATTCACTCCACCTCTTACTTTTCTCTCTCTAAAAATTCCCTCTTACTTCTCTCTAACAATGACAAACTTTGATGCAGAACAACTGGGAGAGATTTTAGAATTTGATTCTTCATGAGTTCATATACATCTCAGTAATTTGGTGGCCGTTTTTGGTGGAGAGAAACCCCAAAGAGATGACGAGAGAGATTGGGTATCCAGAGAGACAGAATCTCTATTTTCTCTCTAAAACCCCCATTCTTTCCCTTTATGAAATAGCTCCAAAACCCACGAACTTTCTAGCAAATATCCCTCATTTTACTCAAGAATATTCATCAATTGAAGTTGATCTTCAAGGTAAAATCAATTTCCTTACATTTTGTTCACTTTTCTTTCAAAAATATCAAGTTTGCTTGCATTTTTTTCTCCATAAACACTTTTCTTTGAGATTATTCACATGCATGTTCATGTATGTCGAATTTTATGGTAATGGTGGTAGGATTTCACCCAAAAACAACATGTATGTTGTTAGAAGGTGAAAATCAATGATCAAAACCTAAATCAAATCCATCAACTTGAGTTTTACAAGTTTTAAAGATCCAAAACCACATGCATTCAAGTTTTTTTCATTTAGAAACATCATTTTGAATAAAATAAGTTCATACATGGTCTTCAAATCATAATGCATGTGATGAACATCAAGCTTAAAGGCTTGATTATCAAAGTACATTGTTAAGAATGCTTATAAATGATTTATTCATAAATAAATATCTAAAACATCTTTTATGTTCAAATACGATTTTTCCCAGAATCTAAACCACAAAATAAGATGATCTGAAAATTTTCTGAAAATAAATCATTTTTCTCAATTTATTGTAATTTTTGCAAGAAAATAGAGCAATAATTCACATAAAATACTTTTTATGATCAATAAATTCTAGTAAATTTTTTATATGACCTATGCACTGATTAAAGATCTTTCATGAAGTTGTATGCATTTCTATGATTGTTTTCTGTTGATTTCAAATTTTTTTTTTTTGAAGAGAAATAAATTATAAAATACATTTATAAATGTCCAAAACCATATTTAACAATTTTCGCATGTTTGGGAAATCATAAAGACTCTATAAACAAATGTTTAGATTTTTCAAGAAAGTTTATTGTTTTTGTCGTTTTAATGAATATTTAAAGGATTAAATTTATGAAAAACAGCTACACTTACCCAAACATTATGAAGATTCATCAGATTATCTTATATTGCATAATAATCGTAAATCAAAAGATTAGTAAATTTTAGCTACTGTTTAATAATTTTTCATGAATTAATGCTTATTTAATTAAATAAAACCATGAAAAATAGTTAAATTGTTTTAAAATCAACTTTGATATTTTTCTCAGAATATATATGTTAAATAATAGTGTCACAAAAATTTTAGAGAATTTTATAAACTGTTTCCTATTTATTTCGAATTTGTGTTGATTTGAGCAATTAAATAAAGGAAAAATATCTATACATATATACAACCAGGTTTTTTCACTACTGTTTCCTACTGTTTTTAACTTCAGTTGGAACACAAATAAAAAGTTTGGTGATTTTTCACTACTGTTTTGTATTTAATTAAATTTTTTTGGTGCAAAAGATTATTAAATTATACAACCAGGTTTTATTGATCAAAATTGGCATTTAATAATTTTTCCAGTTTAAGGACACTATGAAGCAGTAACACAACAAATATAATAATTTTCTATGATCATTTACTATTTTCCCCAAATTTTATGATGTTTTCAAGGAATTAAATTGGTGAAAAATAGTTAGACAAATCAAAAATTCCAAAAAACTTATTTTAATGTCTTTGACTTCAGTTAACACTAAAATACAAAGTTTGGGAAATTTATAACTTATTTGATTTAGTTTTAAATATTTAACCATTTGAAACATTTCCAAAATGTTATAGTTACACTTCAATTGACATTGCCAAAAATGGGATTTTTCACTTGAATTTGTTATACAACAAATTGATTCATAGAAATCTAAATTTCATAGAAAATTGTTTGTAACTTAACAATATTAAATTTTGACATAATATTGGCATAATTATATTGGAGTAGTAAGTATACTAGTATTATATTTCGATTACACTCATTAGTGTGTAACATCATTTTAGGAATCGATAGTGGTACAAGTGGTACAAGTGGAACATAGTGAGTATTCACGACTCCTCCTATTTTCGGTTTTTAAATGTGTTGGGGTGGAAAAGCATGTACAAAAACTATTTATTGTTCGTTGTATTTAATTTGACTTGTATCAAACTTGGTTGCTATATTTTATTGTGTATGTATATGCTATTGTTAATTCATGTGGCCTTATCGCGTTTAAGTCCCTGGAATCAGTTCACACAACTCATTAACTCATTTGAGCCCATGGTCATTATGGATAGCGTTGTTAGGAGGTAGACAACTCCTCACTCGTACGATTTGCTTGAGTGCATTTTACCATTATTTATCCCTATGTTAGCGATAGACATAACATTCAATAAGGTATTCGGTCTTAGGCTTGGGTTGTGAACTCATGATTTGATCACTACACATATATAAACTTTGTTTCTAATTATAGAAATGAACTTCTATTACTGGAAACTTATTTACTTGTCTTAACAATGAACTTGTTTTCTCCTTGTAGCAACGAACTTTTATTACTAGAAACTTATTTAATTGTCTTAACAATGGACTAGTTTGCTCCTTGTAGCAACGAACTTGTTTGCTCATTATAGAAATGAAACTTGTTTACTAGTTTTAGCAACAAACATTATTTCCCATGAGGATATGAACGTTCATTTGGGCAACGTACTTTATTTCTCATGATGACAACGAACTTTGTTTATGAAAACTTATTTACTCAATTTAGCAATATATTTTTATTCATGGAAACTTGTATCAAAACTTTGATTTCAATTTATGAAACCAATATTATTTTTAATCTGTGAACTCACCAACTATTTTTATAGTTGACGCTCGTTTTACATGTTTTTTTAGGAATCACCTAGTATGAGGCACATAGAGACACAACACTTGTAGGAGCATTTGCATGTGTTGTTCCATTTTAATACGTTGTAATTACATTTGAAAGTTGTTCAAACTCATTGTAATTTGTAAATTTTTTAATACCATGGCTGGTGTTGTCTTTAAAGTTTTGCTATGAGACCCTTTGTACTGCCATGCCTCGTGTTTCCGCTTTAGCAGGGTGTGACAACATGATTCCGAATGAATCGGTTTTGATACATGCATAGATCAAGAGGGCCCAAAAGGTGATGGGTTGGTGCTTACTGTTGGATTTGAAGACTACTTGGGATCAATGGAATGTGGGTTTTTCATGGTGACCTTGATGCATTAGGATTGCATATTCTAATTCAATTAGAAACGTTTTAGGCATTTACTTGGTGCATTTAATAAGCCTTAGGTAGTTCTTTATGATTTTCAATAAGCCTTTAGTAGGCATTTACTTTTTATAACTGTTGTTTATGTTAGGCTTTAAATATCCATTTGATCCTCATTTGTAATCATCCAAGAATCAATTTTTAATCAAATAACTTTGTGTCCAACGAGTTGGTGCTGCACTGAAAATCGTCATTTGAGATAGGCTTTCCTGATTTTGATAGAACTGAAGTTAATAGGTCTTAACTTGTTTTCACCGATATTCAATCAATAGGTTTAGGTTATCTTTCTAATCTGTCCCTTTTATTATTTTCTCATCAAACCCTATCCAATCCCATAGAAAAACAGCCCATACTCGTTTCATCACCAAATCTTAAACTAGCTTCAAAAGACAAGAAGAGAAGGGGAAGAGTAAGAATCCACGATTCTTATGGAGAGAAAAAGGAAAACAAGAAGTAACTATTTAACTAGTTATGTGTCTACTTATATACAACCTCTTACATATAATTCACCATGCTTACCTTGAATGAAAGTATGGCTTGTTTATGATATGTAAGGTGTAAGAAGGAAGACAACAAGCAACATAAACCCTGGCTTGTGTGCTTACGATTTTGACAAAGAAGTAAAAACTTGGAGTGTCTTTCACTCTTTCATCTTAACTAGCATGCACATGTTATATTTATATAAACCAACTTTATATAAATGGACTGCATCAAGTCCAAAAACAGTATACTCAAAATTTAAATCATAAACTTTGAATAATTAGCTGACTTTCTCTTTTAGAAAATATTATCATCATAAAATAATAATTATTCCCTAATTAGTTACAAGAGTTGAATTTATTTATTAATAGTCATATTAATAATAAATATTCAATATGTTCCAACTTGATAAAGGTGTGACCCTGTAGGATCATATTTTATTAGCAATATCATTCAGTAATGATTCTTGAGCAAATAGATCCAACACGTTGACCCTCTTTGTGAGCGATTGCCTTTCCTTATTTATCTATTTTGTATGTTAAGTTAGGATTTCTATGTCTTTTGTTATAAATATTGATATCCCTCTTTGTGACAGATTATCGATCAAGAGTGTGTTTTGTAATCAATGTCTTTTTTATTACCTCTTATTTACGAAACTATTAGTATTCATTAAAAGTTTAGTTTCAATGTATTCTCATTGTTCTTTACTTGCATATATATATATATATATATATATATATATATATATATATATATATATTATATATATATATATATATATATAGAAGTAAGTTCAAATAAAAACAGTAAATAGTGTGAGAACGAAAAACACTATGTTTATGTTATTATTCTGTAATGAATTTTGTATATGTGTATTGTTGAAGTAATTCTAATATAAATATTAACTTTCGATTAGTCATATATTCATTACAATGTTATTATTCTATTATAAACTTATGTATGTGCATTTTTGTAGTAAATTCTAATTTTAATTTTAACCTTTGACTATTCATTTATTATTTGCTGAATAATGACATAAAGTTGTCGATGCAAAATTCATTGCAGAATAATAACATAAAAAAGTGTTTTTACGTTCTCACACTATTTACTGTTTTTATTTGAACTGTCCCCTATATATACATATATATATATATATATATATATATATATATATATATATATATATATATATATATATATACTTGTTGACTATGTTGTTAGGGACCAACAACTGGTATCAAAGAAACTTTTAGAATTATCTAAATTGATATGTTTTAATGACGACTGCAAGTTCCTCCTTTTTTTTTATTCTGTCTTTCGATCTAGTTCCTTGAAAAAATGTCCTCCCTTCGATGAAAACAACTTTTTTGTTTGGCTTACCAAAACCATGATGGTTCTTGAAACCATGGATGTGCATATGATTGATACATTGAATGGTGGCCCCTTTATTCAAATAAGAACAGTCACAGAAGATGGAAAGACTCTTACTCAAAAAAGCGCTCTTCTTCATCAGTAGGCTGGAGAATAGAATAAAAAAGTAAATCTAGATGTTCGAGCTAAGGTTCAATCCATTCAACCTTTTTTTATGATGTATATCATTTGGTCTAAAATTGTGTATCTGCTAAGGAAATCATTAAATCTCTCAAAGTCACTTATGAAGAAATTGATGAATTGTGTAACAATTAGAAGAACCCTCTTATTAGTAAGTATGAATACTTCTTTTCTTACAATAATGAATCTCTCACAAGTACTTTTAACCGTTTCAACGGTTTAATTAATAATTTGAGAAAGTTTGACATCATCAAGAATAATGATATGTTGGTTCACAAGTTTCTTGACTTTCTTGAAGAGAGTTAGGAACATCATGTTGATATATTGAAGAACAACGAAAAGGTAAAGTAGATGAATCTCCCAAGCATTTTTAGAAATATGAGAAACTATGAGAAAAGTAAGGCTTAAAAAGAGAGAGTGTTAAGGATATGAGAGAAGTAAGAAAAAAAAAAGATAAATCAGCAGCTTTGCTAAAATTACCTCTAAAACTGCGCTAATTGTAAAGAATTTCAAAGGTATGAAGAACTCAATAAAATTTAAACCTAATCAAAGATCTTTTAGCCCTAGGAATACTAATTTTTACTTGTCCTATAGAGCTAAAAAAGAAAAAAAAAATACTATCCCTAACAAGTGTTACAAGTTTGGAAATGTCAGGCATTATGTAAAAGATTGTTGTGTCAAATCAGTGGATCAAAAGGATGAGTCTTATGAAACTAAGTACACATGGTTGGTTACAAGTACGAAACAGAAGAATCTTGGCTTAAAGGTGTTGGTGTTTTGTTTAGGTTTGGGTTTTTTAAAAACATAAATCATAGACAAGAATAGAATAAGCCTAAGTTAATGGATATTTATTTTTGGATTATTAAATTAATAAAAATGGAGTAGAAATAATAATATGTGATTTTGATGGTGAGATTATGGCCATCATAATAAAATATTCTTTTGTTGAATGAATAAAAATTAGTACGGATTGAGAGGCAGGTTTAGCAAAGTGCTGATAATCATTATCTTCTTTTTCTAAATCATCACCAGAGGCTTGAGAGGCATGTTTAGCAAAGAGCTAATAGTCATCATATTCTTCATTTGAATCATCACCAGTGGAAAGTTTAGCAAAGCCATGATAATCAAAGGTATTTCAGCCCCAGGAATATTGATTTTAACACTGCCTATAGAGCTGAAAAAAAAAATACTATCCCCGACAAGTGTTACAAGTACGAAATATTGGGCATTATGTAAGAGATTGTCGTGTCAAATCAATGGATCAAAAGGATGAGTCTTATAAGACTAAGTATAAAAGGTTGGTTACAAGTCTGAAAAAGTAGAATCTTGGGTCAAAGGTGTTGCTGGTGAAGTGAGGAAAGAACTTAAAGTTCAGATCTATTATAGAAATAATCCACCAACAAGCTCCAACACTTAATATAATGCTAGTCCTTCTCTTATATAACTTCAACATCTTAAGCTTGAAAGCAAAATCCGACTTTTTGGATATCAAGAGAGGGATGAAGAGAGTCCTTTTTTCTAATACCTTTAGAGGGTAAAAGAAAGAAGTATATGTGTATCTATATAAAATTTTGACAACAATAAACTAAAGGATTAATAGGAGTAATTCAAGTCACTAGCTTAAGACTTACTTAAGTACATATCCTCTATGTAGTTAACCACCAAGTATTTAATGCTCTATACATGTATTAATTCACCCTCATGAGAGAGGGTGGTGATGTTGGACGAAATCATGACAGGGAAGTAGGAGAGTGAGTCAAGTACCGACCCTCTCTCTTGTTGGATTTGGTGTCTAAGCCCATAACTATTACTAGTATGTACTTGACCCGATTGTAGTATGGTCCTTTTTGGGTTGCCTTCACCAGTGCAATTTGATAGGATGGATTTTTGAAAATAAGGTTATTTGTGATGTATTGATATATTACAAGTATAATATATTAATATTATTTAATTAGTATTGATCAAGAATTAATTTGGAATTAATTTTGTGATCAAAAGAGACTAATTAAATATATGGGGATTGATTATGTAAATCAATGATTCTTGTAATGTGGACTAATGATCCATGACTATATGGTTGGGCTAAACCAATAAGATAATCCTTGGAGGTTAACCCATGGAGCATAAGAATGTGAAAAGTCATGGAGCATTAGGGTTTACAAAGTGTAACAAAGATTCATAAGTCTATTATACATAGACCTCTGTTATGAATTGCTTTCAAAAGTCAGAACATGATACACTCAGAACTAAGATAACTTAGATTCAAATAACAGTCGACTAGTAACCACTACTAAAGGCTTACCATCGTTTCATCTTTTAAACCTTATGCCAGAAAGATGCCACCAAAGAACTCGAACAGAAAAAAAAACGCACCACCGCCACCACCTCCACAGTATGATCCGGTAGTCTTTCAGGCTGCAGTAACAGCCACAGTGACAGCTGTCATGACTCAAATCCACACAAGTGGTACTAGCGGGGTGGGTAGTGGACTAGTGGTACTAACAACTCTAACCACGGGCAAAGCCGCGGACACCCAAGGGAGTGTTCGTACAAAGACTTCATGAATTGCAAACCCAAATCCTTTAATGGGAGTGGGGGAGTCATTGCCCTAATTTGATGGTTCGAGAAAACAGAGTCGATTTTTGAGATATGTGCGTGACTAGAAGGGAGCAAGGTGAAGTTTGTTGCCCGCACCCTCTCTGACAGAGCCCTTACATGGTGGAATAGCCATGTCAAGTCACTGACCCTACCAGTGGCAAACGCGATTGGCTGGGAGAATCTAAGGGAGTTGATGATGGAAGAGTATTGCCCGACGGGCGAGATACAAAAGCTAGAGCAAGAGCTGTGGAACCTTACCATAGCAGACTCGGACATAGTAGCCTACACCGATAGATTCAGTGATTTAGCCGCACTATGCCCCGGGATGGTTACCCCGGAGAGCAGGAAGATAAAGAGATACATTTGGGGACTATCTCCTCCAATCTAAAGAAATGTGATAGCGGTGAAACCCCTCACGTTCGACATTGCCAAGCGTCTAGCAAGAACACGTGTGGACCATGGAGTCCGCCAAGGCACAATGAACCCCGTTCCTGAGTTAACCAAGGGGAGTGACTATAAGCAAAAATCTGGGAACAACCAGAAAAGACGGTCAAAACAAGAACACTCAAATGAAAAACAGATTGTTGCGGTCCATGCTGCCACAACACCAACCACTCCAGCACCCGTCAGTCGATATTCTGGAACCCTCCCAAAATGTAATAAGTGAAGCCTCCATCACACTGGGGTGTGCCGGAAGATGCATTGCAAGAACTGCCTCAGAAAGGGACACACTATCCGTTTGTGCAGGGCACCGGCACGACCAATCTCCCAGGTCCCATACGATAGAGTAAGCCAGGCCTATTACGAGTGTGGTGAAACTGGACACTACAAGAGAGATTATCCAACAACAAGGAACTCCGACGAAGATGGAACAGTGCTGATGATTACCGCAGGAGAGACTATCCCGGAACCATCTGAGAACAGTGGTACGTTTTCCAAATAAAAATATTTTTAAGACTTAAATTTTACGAAAACCGTTACCAACTAAACCCTAACCATAAATTGCTTCATCGTCCAAACAAAGCACATCGTCCATATAAAAACTAAGTACCCTTATAGGTAAGCTATAATGGCTTAGTGTAAACATTTGGGTCACATATAATTAAGAATACTTAGAGTGTGTGATTCCTCCTTATTTCATGTTCCTTATCTGGTTGTGGATTTAGGGCAGAATCACTCAGTCGACCGTCTACTCAGGCTTAATTATATATGACTTGTAGACACCAAGCGATCATAGACGGACCGAGTGGGGATCATAGCACGAAGTATCATCACTATCTATCAGAACACTCTTACTACTGGTATTTACTTAACGCAGTACAAAACTTTCACAGTAATAATAACAAGGATAAAACTGAAAGCACTAGGAACGTACGCATAGAATGCATTGTCGCTCTAACAAGCACTCCTTCCGAATAAACTTAACACGTGTGTCAATAAGAAGTTCCGACATCCTCAGCCGACATGGATTAGCTTGGTTCTCACCATGCCGATCGCATGTGATACCAAAATGAACCTTCACCTTAAACTGACTGACTAACGAAACTCTTGTCACTCATCACGACAAACCAGATACGAACCTCAGAATCGTCTCTCGCTTCAAACCTCCGAAGTACTCATGCGAGGAGTACCACACCTTCCCTAACCTTCTCGAAGTATCCCTAGCAGATCTTTCGGGAATACTACTCGTACAGCAGGTCAAGTTCAAGCACAGAGGCTAGGGACAAATACGAATCACCGATCACTACTAGTGTATACACGAGGGTGGTATATAATTAAGATTCTATGGACATAAAATGTGTGTTTCCGCCCTATCTTCTGTTTCTTGTTTGATTGTGGACTTGGGGCAGAGTCACCCATCTGATCATCTTATAAATCTTAATTATATACGACTTGTATACACGAGGCGATGACGGATGGACCAGGTATGAGTCCTACCATGAACTTCAGGGCAAAAGGCTGCCTAGGACTACGAGTGTACATGCTACCATTCAAATAAACATAGACAAGTAAGTCAAACCCACACACTTTCTACCGATCAGAACAACAGACCCAACAGTAAAGATCCGCCGGAATGCCAAGCGAGGATCAGAATTCACTTGGGAACAATAAGATCATATGGAACAGAGCTCTCTCCCTAGTTCATGAGTAACCACTTAGGATTCGAATTTTGGGACGAAATTCCCTCTAACGGGGGAATGATGTCACAACTCAAAATTTTTAGATCAAGTAAAGTCGGAACCCTAACCAAGTACAAGTGAAATTGCATTGTAATTCTTGTTGCATTTTATCATCTATAGCCTTAGGGCTTGTTTAAAGAGTTAACAAAGAAGTATAGATTGAATACTAAGCTAATTTAGGGTGTTATAAATAAACATAAGTTAAAAGACTAAGGGTTTAAAACATAAATATAACCATTAAATGAGTTTTCACCCAAAGTAATTAATGGAGCAAAGGGGTTTACGGTCAAGAAAACAACTCCAAAGGAGTTCACGGTCAAGGAATAACTCCAAATGGAGTTCACGGTCAAATAATTAAAGGAAACAAGTTCTTTACGGTTTGGCTTTATTTCAAAAAGAGTGTTTACGGTTGTTTTTAAACCAAAAACACAATCCAAAGCCCATTAAGGGCGAAAACCCAAATGGTAGAACCGTAAACACAAAAGGCCTTGGCCTATTATGACCGTAAACACTCCGTATATATATTCACCCGTAAATCAATTCATTTCTCACCTTTTCAACCGTGAACCACTCCCAAATTGCTCTCAACTACCATCCGTGAACTCTCCCAATCTTCAAAGATTATACCCAGATCTTCATATTTCCAATAAGAACATTCAAGCCCACCTTCAAATCTTCATATGATCTTCAAATCTTCATAATTTATCAAGATCCAACCGTGAACCCATTTATCCAACCATAAACCCATTTTGTCCAACCAATACCACTTTGCAACATTTCCAAATAATTTCCAATAAATTGTAATTATTCCTTATATAATTTAATTAATATTTCTAATATTATTTAAGTCATTATTTAAATTAATATATTATTAATTTAAATACGACGTCGAATATAATTATTTTTAGGATAACGTTATTCGCATGTATTCTAACCCGAGGAGCATTTGCGATCACTTCGAGTCCGATCAAGCACACGCACTAGAGGTGAGTTCATACCTCCGTATTTTTCCAAGCTTTTTCAATATTATTAGGGAGGGATATAAGTAAAACACAAGAAATCTCGTGTTTAAAAATATAATTTACTTGTTATATTTTCTTACCGTTAACATGCATCTGAATATGAAATTGCGAAATACGTCAAACATCATTGCGGTTAAACTACAAATTATCTTAAGTCGTAACAATTCATACACCAAAGGAAACTATTTTACAAGTTCAATTTTTAACACGGAAACAAACTTATAAACTATATTAAGTATAGTTTATGGAACGAACGAACGAACTACTTTTACAAAGTTGCACAATACTTACAAAAGGTTTTCATTGTATTATTTATGAATTCGTCGAGTCAACAAATTTATGAGACATGTCTTTGAGTACTTACCTAAGTACCAAGGGAAGTCTAGCCTTATGAACCAGAGTCTCCTGGAGGGAGAGAGTGAGTTTGTGTATAGACCTATACAGGACTGACAATCATGCGCCCTGACTATTAGCTACAATCATTCTGGGTGACAAACGTCATTAACGATAACGACGTCTGAAGAACGTTGTATCAGGTTATCCGTCAATCAATATGGTTATAAGAACTCACATGGATAAAACAACGATTCATTCACGTAATAATATACTTACCAGACAGTCTTCAGGATTAGTAACTATATGATTACTTAGTATATACCTCAGGGTGATGTGAGATTAATACCCGATAGGCACTGGAATGTGTGGTTTCCGCCTCATTTCTTGTTCCTTGTTTGGTTGTGGGCTTAGGGCAGAATCACCCAATCGACTGTCTGTTTGATCTAGATTTCTATAACCCGTATGTACTAAGTGATCATAGGAGGGTATTAACATCACTTCCAGTTTACACGGCAAACACGGCTTTGGCTAGTTTTATTTAATAATAAAGATACATCTTATCAACTTAAGTATGGATAAATACTTGTACTTTTCAGTTTTGGAACATTAGAGACAACAATTCACTTTTATGGAAAATATAGGATTTTCTAGGATAAACATCGTTATTTTTCAAGCAAACCGTTGACCATTTAACTTACGAACAGTCAATGTTAATTCTATGATTCCTTAGTTTATACATCCAGGTTATATATGAAGAATATTCAATAGGCAGTGGAATGTGTGGTTTCTGCCTCATTTCTTGTTCCTTGTTTGGTTGTGGGCTTAGGGCAGATCCACACAATCAACTGCCCGTTTGATATTGGTTTATATATAACCAGTATAGACTAAGTGGTCATAGAAGGAACTGATATTATCATATTTCGTACTAAGAAAATATAGGTTTTTCTGAAGGAGCACATTCATCACATCTTAAAGGACCATTACAGTTAACTCTGTAAGTACTTGGTGAATACGTTAGGGTTATATACAATGAGGATCCGACATGCAGTGGAATGTGTGGCTTTCCGCCTCATTTCCTGTTCCTTGTTTGGTTTTGCGCTTGGGGCAGAACCACACAATCGATTGTCTGGTCGATCTGGATTGTATATAACTTGTATACACTAAGTACTCGTAGAAGGAACTAGTACGAGTCATTTTACTTATTATTCATCACATCAGAAAATATAGGATTTTCTGGAGAAACACATCATGTTTTACAACGAACAAGGAACTTTTTTTGTAAAACCAAACGCTTATGAACTAACCAACTTTAATGTTGACACTTTCAAAACCACTTGTATTCTCAGGGCACTAGTAGACAGGTACTTGCACAGGGTTCTAGAAGACGGAGTATAGTAGCTTCAAGTCTTTATTTTGCTATATACTTTTTGAGTCAATCATATATGATTCGAACATAATGTAACTACTAATTTATTAATACAATGGTTGTTGTTACTTTGATTACTATTATTCAACTGTTGTGATACTATACATGATGTCCTCCGCCCCCGAACATTTCCGTCATTCCGGTTTAGGGGTGTGACAGGTTAGCCGTAGGCATTGTATAATAGTATGTTATTCCGGACCAAGGTCCGATGTCGGGTGGTGTCCGAGGAAGGTTTGTATGTATGTTATTCCGGACCAAGGTCCGATGTCGGGCGGTGCCCGAGGAATATTTACATGTTAGATTATACTTGTTGTATGTGTGATACTTGTATGTGCCTGGTAGGGAGGTGAGTGTGGGCGAGGTCCCGTGTCTAATCACTAGCTGAGTATGGACAGGGTTCCATATCTCGTTATTAGCATAGTAGGGGCGGGGCCCATGATAGGAGAGAAGTGAGTGTGGGCGGGGGCCCGTATATCACTATCAGCAGGAGTGTGGACGGGGTTCCATGAATCATCAGTAGCAGGATAGGGGCGGGGCCCAAGTTAGGCGAGGCCTTAGAACAGGAAATAAATTTAGAGTATGTTTGCGTTATGTACTAGCATGTTTATGTGATTGTATGTGTATAGCGGACGGGGCCTGGAAGAAACAAATTCGTATACCGAGTGGGGCTCGATGCTAGGCGGGGCCTGATGCCGGACTAGTCTGAAGTCGGGCGGGGCCCGATGTAGGGGCGGAGGCCCAGTATATGTGCTTATGTGTATGGTATGTGGTAGATTGGGGAACTCACTAAGCTTCGTGCTTACGGTTTTCAGTTTTGGTTTCAGGTATTTCCAGTAGCGGAGGGAAGAGCTCGGGATGACTGCATTGCACACACCATGATGTTTAGACTGGGATGTTTACTATAATATTTTGATTTGGAAACTCTGATAATAATGTTTTGAAATACTTTAACTCACGTTTTGATGGAGTGATTTGATAACTATGGTTTATTTAATGGTTTATTAATGGATTAAAATGAAATTTTTGGATCGTATTTTTGGGATTTTTCAAGGATCCTGATCATTATCATTACTGTTATTTCCTAACATTTTTAAAGGATACATTTCTAGGATTTTTCTCACATGTGAAGAAATAGTCAACATAAGACTCATTCTTAACGAAGAAACATTTTTACCTGGAAGAAGGCCCATAAATACCAAGTCAAGCTAACATGTTCATTTTTATTCGATAGGATCCCATTAATATTGTACTTATTGTTACTTAGACTAGACTACAAATACACATGTACTTCGCACACTACATGCACATAGACTCACTGCAACACTTTTACTTGTTTACTTACTTTTATCTGTAATTCATATTCCAATCAATATAATTAAACAAGACAGATGATCATTATCACCTCCCAAGGTATTCTGTCGGAGGTCCTAGCAAGGATCAAGGGCTTTCCTTGTAAATCACTTGTGCAATCTTGTTCTAATTTCGATAATCACTTTACCAACAACACCAGATCCTCTTATTCAATTTGGTTAATATTCACTCAATTGATTTTTGACCAAAACATAATATATATATGTATATATATATATATATATATATATATATATATATATATATATATATATATATATATACTCAATCGATATATGTATATATATATATATATATATATATATATATATATATATATATATATATATATATATATATATATATATATTATTAACAGTTAATTACTATATGTATAAGAAAAGTCAATTGAATGAATAGTAGGCCTCATTCACGAAACCATGCTATAAAGAGGGTATAAGGAAACGACCTATAAAATGATCGTTGAATGTGTTTCATTTTCACCCAACGCTCTCCTTTGTGGTGGAGGGTCATTAGCCGAATGGGTTCGATGAGACATAACCTCATTAAAATTATAATGATATAAAGTACTAGAATCTATTTATAAAATCCCACTCTAGTTACTTTTAGAAAATTTGAAAAGTATGCTACTCCATGAAAACGCACATCATTCTTTATGAGTCGTTAATGGAGCGTGTGTGGTTAACTGACACACTAATATGAGACTATAATGTTGAATGATGGTACAAATCATAAATTATCATTGTTGATGGAGCGTGGGTGGTTAATCGGCACATCAATGTGAGATGATAAAAGACATCGAGGTTGTCAAGAGGGGTGCATGGTTATTCACATCGCGTTTGTGATCCTCGGCATCCCAGTCACAAAAGTTCTAGGAGTTTCATTAGATTCAATGAAATCTAAAAATCTATAGGAGTTTCATAAGACTGAAATTGGTAGAAGTTTTACCTGCCATTATAAATTCACAATAAGACTATGACATTCTGCTTCTTGATTGTGAATTTTATTTTGGATCCTAGCCTTAATTTAAAATTGGGTTAATAATGAAGGATTAAAATCAACTAACTTGAATTCTCTCTTTTCCCACATTTAGATGTCTTTTGAAGATAGAAAAGGCATTCTTCATTCTTTTGGAAATGGTTTTCCACTTTCTTTTGAATATTTTCTTCCACATTCTGATCAAGGTGAAAATATCTTCCCTTCTTCGGGTAATGGTGGAAATGGACATCATGCTTATTCAACTCTTCCACCTCCTCCTCTTGTGACTCTCCTAACATCACGTTTTCCTCAAGTTGAAAGATATGAGACTACTCAATCCCTATTGGCATGTAAACATCAAAATGGAAACTCTATGTGTATGCATGTTCTAAAAATGAAATTGTACCTTGAAAAGTTGGATAGAATGGCTGTCATTTTCCCAAGGGAGCAAGCCATTGATTTGGTCCTTCTCTCGCTTCCAAAATCATATGATCAGTTCATTGAGAACTTTTTTATGAATAATATGAACGAGACCCTAATTGATGCGACCCAAATGTTGATAGTTGCTGAAGGATAAATGCTTAAGAGAACATCTAAAGCAGAGGTGCTTAAAGGGTCTAATTCCAAGGTTTACATGGACATTGACAATGGTGATAATGGCAGTCCAAAAAAGATATCTCTTCCCAATGGAAAAGGGTCATCCAAGATCAAACCGTTTTATGGTATGGTAAAGAGAAAGGCTAGTTATGGGATCATTCCATGTGTTGACCCCAGAAAGTCCACTTGTTTCAACTGCCAATTAAAGGGACATTGGTTGCGAAGCTACCTAAAGTACCTGAAAGATCTGAGAGATGGTAAAGTCAATTCGAATGACTCTACTTCAGGTACATCCATTATCTAACTCCAATGTTTTATGAGTTCATATTCATAGGCTCTTAATACATGATGTGATAGTCATATTTTGATGATATTGCAGGATCTTAGAGAAAGAAGGAAGCTTAAGCAAAGTGAGCTAAATCTGATCGTAAGAGATGGACTTTTGTCACATGGTTCGATGATCAGAATTTGGATCTACTTTTAAGGAGTTAGGATAATTTAATAGATTGCTACTACTCTTAGGAGATGTCTATAAAGATAGTTTTTCATTTTATGTGTTGTAAGGCCAAGTTCTAATTTTTTGTTTATTTTCAATAAAAGTGAAATTTTGGTTTGTCTAGTTGCCTTATTTTATATTTCCTTTCAATGGTATTTATGAAAGTGTTGGTTATGTTTCTAATATTAGCAATACTAATTATGGATTTGATTCTTATGATATCGCTTGTGGTATTGTCATAGTTGACTAAGTGAAAATAATTCTCATCACCAAGTTTCAAATTGGATAGAAACTTGGAGTCATGCAGTTCGACTTGTGTGATGCATGAGAATCGTGGTCATTAGAAAATTATAAGTAATTGATTGATCACATGTTTATGTGAGGCAAGTGAAGGACTGATGGATCTAGTACATGTTGATATGGACTATTCAAATCCACCACAAATGTTGATACTCTATTCTTCTTGATTTACTGATGCTTTAGTAAATATGGTTGTGTTTATGAGATTAAGCATAATTCTAATACTTTGAAAAGATTCAAAGTGTAGTAGAACGAATAGAAGAAACTATTAGGCTGAAAGATAAAATATTCTCCAATCTGAAAAGAAAGGAGAATGCTTTAGTATCATGTTTTATGATCATCTTAGTAATTGTGAAATTGTATCACAATTGTCTCCTCCAAGAACATCTTAGTGCAATTGTATGACTAATTAAGAAGAGGAATCAAACATTGTTGGAAATGATTCGATCATAGATGAGTCATATTTGTTCCAATCGAGTTTTAGAGTCATACTCTTATAACTACAAATCGTATCTTTAAACTCATTTCATACTAAGAATGTTGATAACACCTCGTAACATGTGGAGTAATGATGTTTTCTTACTCTTGACATTTAGAATTGTAGTTTTGATGTATTTCGTTGATTAAGAAACAAAAGATAAACTGAGAACAATTCTACGAAGTGTTTTCTTTTCGAGAATCCACACAAACTTTTGAATATTTTTTTAGCTCGTCAAAGGAATGTTCTTTGAGAGAAAACTCATATGTCATGGAGTAAGTAGGAGTCGTATTGATCTTGAGAGTTTCAAGAGTCTACCGAAAATAAACCTTTCAGTTATCACTAGCACGCGACCTAACTATCGTGTTTGGTTTACACATTCTTATTTATGTGCACTTCTAGTTGAGTTATCAATGCTTATGAGTTCTCTGTTTTTCATTTAACTACAAAAGAAAATTGTATTGGTCAGTGAACGTGTATTGATCAATATGGGTGACTTGCTAAAAACATGGAAGCATTGGTAGGCCCTTGAGCTACCAGAGGGAAAGAAATTTAGAATAGAAAAGTTCAGTCCATGAAGGAAAGCTAGATTCGAATTTCGTTTTGTCCTAAACCTTATCTTATGATTGTAGGCTGGAAATGATAGATTCACATGGATGGGAATGTATGCGCCTTAAAATCTAGGTGGCAAAGGTTTCGCTCTAATTCATGAGAATGATTATGAGGAAATACTTTCGCTGATAGATTTTAAAAGATCTGATTAATATGGATATTGGTTCTGTTAATTGCATTCTCAAATTAGTAATATGATTACGACAACCCTCTTCATAATTCGAATTATGAGGAATGGCAAGGAATTGTTTGAACTTTCAAGAGATATATCTATCAGTCTTGAAGGGTTTAAACACACACATATTGTTTTGGTCAAAAATTGATCAGGTGTAATTCAACCAAATTGTATGAGAGGCTGTAGTGTTAGGATAATGCAAGTGTAGAACAATAATCAAAGTGAGACAAGTGAGTTACAAGGAAAGCCCTTGATTCTTTATAGGATCTTTGGCATAAAAC
This sequence comes from Lactuca virosa, assembly GCF_052849685.1. Lineage (NCBI taxonomy): Eukaryota > Viridiplantae > Streptophyta > Magnoliopsida > Asterales > Asteraceae > Lactuca > Lactuca virosa. Next base: position 302,792,660 of record NC_136428.1, on the reverse strand, counting down.
CTTGGGAGGTGATAATGATCACCTGCCTTGTTGTTTTTTTATTGATTTTAATATGAGATTACAGAGATGATGAAGATAATACGAGTACAAGTCTAACGGCAGAGCTAATCGTGTGTGTAGTGTGCAATTTATAGGTGTTATTTATAGTATAATCTAATCAACAAGAAGTCCGATATTTTCGAGATCCTCATTGAACAAGTATTTGCACGTTGTTTGACTTGGTATTCCCGGGTGTTAAGCTTGGTTGAAGCGAATCTCCGTTGAGATTGAGTATTATGTTTACAAATTCTATATATGTGAGGAAATGAAAGAAAAATATAGTCGTTATAAGTGTTAGGAAATATTGGTGATAATAATCAGGAGTCTGTGATATGCTTAAGGACCCTAAGGCTTCAAGAATATTAAGGATTCTAAATATGATTATGGGATCCTGCCCCTAACAATTTCCCCCAAATTATACCTGTGAAATATTAATGTTACTTTTCCAATATTTAGACGTATAATTTTAAAGTAAAAATGAAGTAAAAAGTTCTAACGGATAGCGTAATTTAAATTTCAATGGATAGATTTCTAGCCATTGGAATAGGTCAAATAAACCTTCTACCTTTCCAAGACTCTCGTATAAATAGGGCACTTAGTTTTTCAATTTCGTCTTACACTTTTAGCTCTTCTTTCGGACGTTCACTAAATATCATCGAACGTACTGCCTTTGTCTTTTTTTCTCCTTCGTTTTTTTAAATATCATAAAAAAAGTAACTCATACTTGCGCAAGCATTTTCGCTATCCCTGATGACGATTTCATAGACCAAAAAGCCTTATCCTATAATGAAACATGTACCTTCGATGACAATGATATCGAACCTTTGAAATCATTCGGAACTTTCCCTGTGGGTACCACTTTTATATCTTTTGATCCGAGGATCCAATCGGACTTTGTTTCGTCCTCCTGGTTCTGGTTTCCAGTATATCCTTTTACCTTAGGTCTTACTTATTCCTTTTCCGGAATCATCTACGAATTCTTTGAAATTACTAAGATTTCATATATCCAAGTCATGCCAGCAGTTTAGAGGATCCTTTATTGGATCGATCGTATGAACTGCACCATGGCTCTCAACATTGGTTTAAACGAGTTGGATTACACTTATGACCTTTCGATCTTTAGGAATTCCCGTTTCCTGTTTAAAGTCAAAAGCGACAAATTTCCGCTCATCTTAAAATCCAAGCATAATGACGGTGCTTGGAAAGAAAAATACTTTTTTGTGAAACGTGACTCCATTCCTAACGGAAATCGTTTACCACGGTCTTGGGTTAAAAAGGGTAGGGTTCATATTTTTTTCACTAAGGATCATGATATTCATATTTCTTATTTCACTTGATTTTTTGCAGCTTTTAAATTTTAAGAACTTGTCCCTCCTGCTAAAGACATTAAGGATAGAATTGAGAGTTTTTTTGCCTTGTCTGATTCAAAAAGATCATTCAAGCTTAGTCATCAAGATAGTTCTTATGCCACTGTCTTTATGTCGAAAGTTAAGGATCCTTAATTCATCCTTCTTTTTCATAAAGGATCCTGATTTCTTATGGTTTTTACTATCAGGTTCAGGATCCAAGGTTACACGCTCCAGTGCTCACTTCTCTCTCGCTGATCTCGACATGGCCATGTCTAGTGGCCAACTGTTGGTAAAGAAGGAGAAGGGTTCATCCTCTTTCCCTATCAAAAGGATTACTATAGATGTAACAGTGAAAACTCCAGGATCTAAAAAGAAAAAAAACTATTGGGGTTGTGGACTTAAGCTTAGAGAATCTTGGAGCAGAGGAAGCACTTTGGAAGTTTGTTTCCTTTTCTCAGGCTATAAGTGTCAATGTAGTTTTTCTTTTCGCATTTTTTCTTTTTTTCGACTTTAATGTATTTTTTTCTTCACGTCTTTGACCACATCTCTGCCAACTTGAGGATCCAGGATGATAGGTTTTAGCGAGTCCTCAACGAGCAAGAGATAATGTGGAAAGAAACCAATGAGGATCTCTTGAATCGGGTGGATATTTTGAGCAAAGAAAAGGCCAAAAAGAGGACGAGCACGATGCGGAGATGGCGGAGGTGATCATTGAAGTAAAGGCCAGCGCTGTCATGGATGTTTGGGAGGCCAAAACCAAATTGGCTGAAGATGTGGCCAACACAGGATCCTGGAATCTGGCTGGGTGGTGTGAAGCCTTAGCCAAATTAAAGGGTTAACCTGTTAATACCAGTCAAGATCTTGAAGGGCAGCAACCGAGGGCGAATGAGGAGGAGAAAACCCCAGGAAATGATGACCAAGCCACAGTCTAGGCCTGTTAGCTAGAAATATTTTACACGGTTTTGTATAAGACAATTTTTCTATATCATGGAGTCGGTGTACGACTCCTATTTTAATCTATGGTTGTTTCATACTTCCCTGCTTGCATGGTTGACTTGTGTGGTAGTAGTAATAGGTTATCTAAGAATCCTTCAAACCTTATAAGAACTTTTTTAAGACCTAAATAACCTGAAAGGATTAGCAATCAATTTGGGATCTTAAAATAGTTAGGAACTTTTAAGATAACAAACCTTCAAACATTACGTAGGAAAGAATAATTTTAAAGGATAGATAAAACTTGGTGCTCTTTAGGGTTCACAATCTTTTGAATTAGAAGAAATTTAAAGTTGTGATTTCTTTAGTATCATCAAGAAGTTTGTGTATGAAAGGATCCTTACTTTAGGAGTTCATCATAGAAGATCCTTGTTGGCCTTTTACTTACCAAACCGGTGAGGATCCCTCCTTAGGAGTTAAGTGGGAATAATCCCAACTTTGAAATAGCAGGGAATAATCCCCGTTTGTAACATGATAATTGTTTTGGTTAAAAATCAATCAGAAGGATATCAACCAAATTGCATGAGAGGCTGTGATGTTCAGAATAAAGCAAGTATAAAATGATGATCAAAGTGACACAAGTTGTTTACAAGGAAAGCCCTTGATCCTTGCTAGGATTTCCGACATAAAACCTTGGGAGGTGATAATGATCACCTACCTCGATGATTTTATTGATTGAAAAGGTTGATTACAGATGAAATGTAAAGAATGTAAGTACAAGTATTGTCGTTCAGCTAAGTGTCGTGTGTAGTGTGACGAATACAATTGTTTTTATAGTCTAAAGCTAAAAACAAGAACTCCGAGAATTCCGGGATCCTCCGAGATCAACTTATAGACGTTACTTGAATTGGTCTTCCGGGTCTTTTGCATGGTCATGACGACTATTCGTTGAGAATAAGTCTTTGGCTGACTATTTATGCACATGTGATTAAAATAATAGAGTATATAGCCGTTAAAAATGATAGGAGAATAAATAATAGTCAGGATCCTGAAGTATGTTTAGGGATCCTGAGGTTTGAGGATCTTGAATGTAGTTCTGGGATCCTAGCCCTAACAATTGCCCCTAAAATATTCCTACGAAATATCTGAGGTTAGTTTGCCAAAATTTAAAGGGATAATTTAAAAAATAAAAAAGAAACAAAAGTAATAAAGGGGTTTTGAATTTTAAACCCTAACGGATAGAATTTATCCATTTAAAAACAATCATAACTAGTCAAATCGATCTTTCTCTTTCTTCTGCCATCAGCATAAATATAGGCAATCGATTAGCGTTATTCTTCCCTGGGTCTTTTAGCTTTCATCCAAGAGCTTACCAGTCGTCTTTGAAGGTACACTTCTCACTTTTTCTCTGTAGATTTCTTTTCACTAACCATGTTGTTTTCAAACCTTTCAATCTGAAGTACCAACCTGATTTTGCTTCCTCCTCTTGGGTCTGATTTCCCGAATACCCCTTTGGTTTGGGTCTGAAATACCCCTTTTCTGGAATCATCTCCAAGTTTTTTGAAGTTACCCAAATCTCCTACATCCAAGCTATGCCTATTGTTTGGAGGATCTTGTTCTGGATCGACAAACTGAACCAGTCCAAAGATCTAGACATAGGTTCAGCTGAGTTGGCTCATATGTATGATCTTACTACCTTTGGAAGTTCTCTTTTTCTTCTCAGACTCAAACCCCACAATTCCCCTCTGTTGTTCTGAAAACAAAACACAATGACGATACTTGGAAGGAAAAATACTTCTTTATGTGACGTGATTCGATCCTTGGAAGGGATTCCCTGCCGAAGACTTGGGTTAAAAATGGTAGGAATAATTTTTCCTTGTACTGAGGATCCTGGAATTCACATTTAATTATTTTTGTTTGATGTTTTTCAATTTTCAAGTTTGAAGAACTCAACCCTGTTGCCAAGGATACCGAAGAGAATATAGAGAAGTTTCTCATTGTTTCTACAGCTGATAGGTCTTTCAAATTCAATTGCTCCAGTCTCCAAGAAGGTTCGTCCACCACTGCGCCAATGACTACTAGTAAAATCCTTATTTTGCCTGTAACAGTTTACAATTAATGAGGATCTTGAACTAATGAGGATCTTGAACTAATAAGGATCCTGTGCGATGTGTAGGATCCAAGGTTACTCGCTCCAATGCCCGATTTGGTTTATCTGATCTCAAAGACGATATGTCCAATGTTCTGATTCTAGTCAAGAAGGAGAAAACTGCCTTGCCACTTCCTCTTAAGAAATATAACATCGATCTTACTGTGAAGACCCGAAGCTCCCATAAGAGGGACATCAGAAACCACAGATTTGAATCTGGAGAATCTTGGCGTCGAGGAGGCGCTTCAAAAGTTTCTTTCTTTTTCCTAAGTTGTAAGTATCTGTGTGATATTATTTTCTAACTCCTACTTCTTTTCATTGACGTCACGCTTGTTTTAGGTTTATGCTCATGTTTCCGAGTCTGTAACTGATCTACGGATCCGGGATGAGGGGGTCGAATGAGCCTTGAAGGAGCGGGAGAATGAGTGGAAGGCGACCAATAAGGATCTCCTCAAGAGGATAGAGCTGTTAAGCAAGGAAAAGGATGATAAAAAGGAAGAGACTGTCGTGGAGATGGAGGAGGTGATTGCGGAGGCAAAGTCCAGTGTTGATATGGCCGTCTGGGAGACCAAGATCAAATTAGTTGAAGATGTCGCCAATGCAGGATCCTGGGATTTGGCGGGGTGGCGTAAAGCTCTGTCCGAGTTGACTGGTAAGTTTGTAAATACCAGTCAGGATCTCGAACGCCAGCCGTCAAAAGTGGACGAGGTGGAGAAGACCACAGGCGATGATAACCAGTTAACAGTTTAGGCCTGCTAAAATTTGGTTTATGTAGTTTATTGTTTCCTTAGTGATGTGAGACAATATTACTATTTTCCTTTTTGTTGGGTTGGTGGCCAACCCCTTAATGCTATGGTTCTATAATATTTCTTTGCATGCTTGATTAAATTGCTTGGTTGTAGTAGTAGGATTTCTGAGGACCTTTATAATCAGGATCCTAAGTAGTTCAGGGTTTACAAGAATTCTTAGGATCCTGAAATAACCTGAAAACAGTTAGTATTCCAATTAGGGTCCCAAAATAGTTGAGATCCATGCAGGATAAACCTTCTATTATATAAGAAATACAACTTTTAAGAACAAGGATAGATAGAACCTGATTATCTTTGGGCTTTTTGACCTTTGGGACTCACTTCTATGACAAGTGTAAAGTTACAATTCTTTTTGCTCTATAGGATCACAGAGCTCGTTCATAGAAGGATCTTTGATCGTCAAGGAGGATCTTTGATTGTCTTTAACTCAGTAATATTTAAGGAGGATCTATCCTTAGGAATTGACTGGAAATGACTCTAACTTGGAAAATAACTGAAGGAATTGTTGCAACATTATAATGCTATAAATTCCGCATATCTTCTGGGGAAGATCCCATCTTCAAGAAATACGTTAGTATCATAATTCTTGAAAAGCCTTGGGAAAAATTCCAAACTTAGTAAACCTTGGGTAAAATCCCAAACTTAGCAAATCGCTGGGGAAAATTTCAAACTTAATAAGTCTTGGGAAGAATTCTAAACTTAGTAAATCATTGGGGAAAATTTCGAACTTAGTAAGTCTTGGGTAAAATTCCAAACTTAGTAAATCACTAGGGATGATCCCAAATCATATGATAACATAAAAACGTTATAAATCTTATTTATTTCTAGGGGAAGATCCCAACTAGAGACAACACAAAAATGTTATAAACCTTGTGTATTTTTGGGGAACATCGCAACTTGAGATAACATGAAAATGTTATAAACCTTGTGTATTTTTAGGGAAGATCGCAACTTGAGATAACATGAAAATGTTATAAAAACATTGTGTATTTTCTGGGGAAGATCCCAACTTGAGATAACATGAAAATGTTATAAACCTTAAATTTCAACTTTACGATCTTAACTTATGTTAAAAAATAAAAGGGTTTCCAAGTCACTGCAGCGTGAATTGATCCCCTTATTCACACCCCATAGTTACATAATGTGCGTTCAAGCAAGGTGTATAAACCTTAACTCGTGTTTAAGATGTAATTAACTCTTTAAACCTTCTAGGGGATTAGGTACCCTTATCCATTGGAGAGATGATCAGTCACTATTCTTAGGACGTTTGTAGTTTTGGAACTCTTTGGTGCTAGGGTCTTCAAACGTGAAGATCCTTGTTTATCAGGATCCTTGAATTTTCATCTGTCAAGATCCTTGTACGTCAGGATCCTTATGTGTCAGGATCCCTAAATGTCCGGTTCCCTGAGCGTTAGTATCCTTGAGTGCATGTGCACAACAAACATTAGCTAGGGGTGGGCGTTAGTCTAGCTAATGCCCCTCCGATGCTTAAGTCAGTAATGGTATTTGAAGACAATAAATAGTAATAAAAATAGAGGGTAAAAGGTAAAGAGCATGTATACCTTGAGTGTGTTGGAAAGTGACAGATCTTACATAAAATAAGCTTTAAGATGTATAGCATTCCAGGATCTTGGAAGGACATTTCCACCGAGGGTTGCCAACCAATATGCCCCCTTCCTGCTTCGGCATCTATGAGATATGGTCCTTCCCATTTAGGTGCCAGTTTACCTACATTAGGATCCTTGGTATTTTCGAAAATTTTTCTTAGTACCAAGTCTCCTTTATGGAACCTTCAAACTCTTATATTTTTGTTGTACGCTTTGGTGATCCTCTGTTGATGAGCAGTGATACGGATTTTGGCAAGATCCTTGAGTTCATCTATAGTATCAAGATCCTGGGCCAGGATCATGTCTTTTTCCTCTTGGTTTTGAAATGGGTATCTTGCTGTTGGGATTACCACTTTAGTGGGAATCATTGCTTCCATTCCAAACACTAAGGAGTATGGGGTTTGACCCATAGCTACCTTGGAAGTGGTCATGTCTACCCATAATACGAAAGGAAGTTCTTCTACCCATCTTCCTTTCTTCTCATCCAGCTTTTTATTCAAGTTGGTGACTATGATTTTTTTGTTGGACTCTACTTGATCGTTGGCTTCAGGGTGGACAGGAGTGGACATTACCATCTTGATTCCCCAACTTGTGCAAAAGTCTCTTGTCCTTTTGATTATGAACTGGGATCTATTGTCGCATATACTTTCGGCAGGGATCCCGAACCTAGTCAAAATATTACCTTTAATGAAGGAAACTACATCTTTGTCTCTTACCTGGACGAAAGCCTCGACTTCTTTCCATTTTTAAATGTAGTCATTCATCACTAGCATAAAGACCTTTCCTCCAGGAGCTACCGGCAATTTTCCCACTATATCCATCCCCCATTTCATGAACGGCCTAGGGGAGATGATATGATGTAGAGGTTCTGCTGGTTGATGCAGGATGTTGCTATGTCATTGACAAGCATCACATTTCTGGGCATAAAGGAAGGAATCTTTCTTCATGGTTGGCCAGTAGTATCCTGTCCTCAACAATTTCGAGCATAAGGATCTGCCCCGAGTATGGTTGCCACAGTATCGAGCATAAGGATCTGCGTCTACCTGTCTTCCCATCTCCATTTCTCCGACGACGCCGCCTGAAATGACATCAACGCCGCTGCACCTCTGCATATCTCGGATTGTGCCCTAAACTCAAAAATCAAAAATCGAAAACAGGCTCGTTTCTCTTCTTCTGAAAATCAAAAATCGAAATTAGAATGTGTTTATTGCTCTTCTTCTGTTTCTTCCTTCTTCCCCCCCCCCCCCCAAACTCAAAAATCAAAAGTCGAAATCAGGTCTTATGTTATGCTAATCAGTTTCTGATTTGTTCAATGAAATCAATATTTGATGTTATGCTCGATTATGATGTTATATGATCGAATTTGAATGTGTTCAATGGATATGATGAAATGTTGATGTTGAATTTTTGATGTTATGCTTCATTTTTTATACTCAAATTTTTATGGTCAATGTTTTTATGTTCGATTATTATGCTGAAATGTTGTTGCTGAAATCATATTTGTGTTTGATGTTATAGTGAAATCATATATGTTCTTGCTGTTATCATGAAATATGCATTAGTTTTTCTAAATTGTGCATTTCTTTTGTTGAAGTAGTTGTTGAAAATCTGCCTTTGTTTTGTTGAAGTAGTTGTTGAAAATGTCCATTTGTATTGCTTAAATTGTTGCTGAAAATGTGCATTTGCAATGCTTAACTTGTTGTTAAAACATGCATTTTTTTGTTGAATTGATCAAAGAAATGAGATAAAAGAAGGATAGGATTAGTTGGAAGGTTGAAGGTGAAGAGAAAACGTTTCTCGAAGCTTGTTTACATGAAGTTACGCTCAATAGACGGGAATGGAGTAGTTTAAATTTGTAGGAAATGCAATATTCATGATGAGTTATTTATGGCGTTCGAGGAGAACAATGGTCAACCACAAGGGGGAGAGAATGATGGCCAAAACGTACAAGATATGGAATGGGGTTCACAAGGCAATGAATTTGTAGGATTTTATTTGGATTTTAGTATGATTTTATGGATTTAAAAATATTTATGTTTGATTTGGATTTGTGTTTAATTTTGATTTATGCTAAATTTCGATTTTATATGGTGTTTATCATTTTTATGCATATTTAAGAAATTTATTTGGTTATTTTCTAAACAAACACTTGAATTCAATAAAAAAAATAAAACAATAGGGTAAAATGGTCATTTTAATAATTCAGCGTAGAAATTTAGAGGTCCCAACCAAACAGCATGTTAAACATTCAACTCTTAAAATTTCAGACCCTCTTAGAAATTCAGATCTCTTAAAAATTCAGATCCTGCTAAACAGCCCCTTACCTTGGATTGTAACAAACCTTGAGACCCTTGTTTTGAATGCCCTTTATCTTTTTTCTTCTTTAGGGATCGTGCCATTCTGGGGGTACTCCATAATGGGTTGGATCCAGGATCCTGAGGTTGGAAAGGGATCCTTGATATTGGGATCCTGATTTTGAATCGTCGAATCGGGATCTTCGATTGTAGCGACGTCAGTAGTTTCCACATGATCGTCGTGATCCTTAAGTCTCTTGGCAGGATCCTCGATTGTTGGGATCAATACATGGGTTATCAAGATCCTGGTTTCTGACGGGACCCTTAGGGAAGATCCTAGATTGGCCAAAGCATCTGCTTCAGCATTGTCTTCTCTAGGAACCTGGTTTAAGCTAAATGCTTCGAATTCTGAGGCTAAGTTTTTGAGGATCTGGAGGTATGGTGCTAATTTCTCTCCTTTTACTCTATAGGATCCATTAAAATGGTTAGTCCATAGTAAATAATCGACGATTACCTGAAGATCCTTGATTTGAAGATCTTTGGCCAGTTGTAATCCCATGATTAGTACCTCGTATTCTACTTCGTTGTTGGTTGCATTGAACTCACAGCTGATTGCTAGGGGTAGGATGTCCCTCTATGGCGATTTTAGTATGATCCCCAAGCCAGTTCCTCTTTGGTTTGACGCTCCATCCGTGAATAGAATCCATCTTCGCCTGTTCTTGTCTTCTAGGAATTCTTTGGCTTCTATTTATACTTCAGCTCTTAGATCATCACTGAAATCAGCCATGAAGTATGCCAATGCTTGAGACTTTATAGCGGATATTATGTCATATGTGCTTAACTTCATGGGCTACTTTTCCATCCTTACTGACAATTTTGGTTTTCTTATAACACTCTTAATGAAGTTCTTACAGTTATAGAGCGTGTTTCAAAATAATGTCGTAATTTAGTAGAAGCAGTTACTAATGCAAGTATAAGTTTTTCAAGGTGGGAGTACATGGTCTCGGGATCCAGGAGACTTTTACTTACATAGTAGAAGGGAAGTTGGTCCCCATGAAGATCCTTACCTAATATTGCACCCACCGCATTTGAGGATACTAAGAGGTAGAGAAGGAGTGGTTCCCCGTCTAATGGTTTTACCAATAGGGGTGGTGAACTTAAATATATTTTGAGTTCCTGGAAAGCATCTTCATGTTCCTGCTTCCACTCAAATCTTTTGTTCTTCTTCAAGATGTCGTAGAAAGGCTTGAATCTTTCTGAGGATCTTGAGATGAACCTATTTAGGGTTGCCACTCTTCCTGATAGTCTCTGAATATCTTTTGTCGAGGATGGTGATCTTAGATCGAGGATGGCCTTGATTTGTTCCGGGCTTACTTCGATTCATCTTTTGGTTACCATGTATCCCAGGAACATACCTGGTCTCATCCCAAAGTGGCACTTGGAGGGATTCAACTTCATGTTATATTGGTCCAGGATTTGGAAGGCTTCTTCGAGATCCTAGAGCTGATCCTCAGCTTTTTTGGACTTGACCACCATGTCATCGATGTAGACTTCCATGGTGTCCCCCAGTTTCTCTTTGAACATCTGGTTGACCAGTCTTTCGTATGTGGCACCTACATTTTTAAGACCAAATGGCATGGCAGTATAACAATAGATACATGTTGGAGTTATAAACGTCGTGTCCTCTTGGTCAGAGGGCTCCATCAGGATCTGTTGGAATCCTGCTGATGCATCCATGAATGTCAATAATTCATGACCCGTTGTCGCGTCTATCATGGAGTCTATATGTGGTGGAGGGAAAGGATCCTTGGGATAATCCTTGTTAAGATCTGTGTAATCTACACACACTCTCCACTTACCGTTCTTCTTTTGTACCACGACCACATTAGTTAGCCATCTTGGGAATTTCACCTCCTTGATCATCCCAGTTTTGAGAAGTTTTTCTACTTTTTCTTGTAGAACTTGGTTTATTTCCGGTGCAAGTTTCCTTCTCTTTTGGTGAACCGGTCTGAAAGATGGATCAATGTTATGTTTATGGGTTATTATGCTTTTATCAATACATGTCCTATCCTCATGCTTCCATGTAAACTTCTTCTTCTAGCTTTGAGGAACTTTATAAGATCATGTTCGACTTGTTCAGGCATTGAGGATCCTATGAGAACTTTGGTTTCAGGATGCTCAAGGTTCAGGGGAACTTATTTTATATATTTCTCTCTTGCTTCTAGCACGTATCGTGCCCCCTGATTTAATTGCTATGCTTGTTGTGGTATTTTTGAAGATTTCATCGAAGTCTTGTAGCATTCCTTCGATTCTTGTTGATCTCCTACGATCTTCATTGTCGCCCATGGGGTGGGCATCTTTACGCATTGATGATATGTTGATGGGACGACCTTCATTTCGTGGATCCATGGTCAACCTAGTATGACATTATAAGAAGATAACATATCAATTACACAAAAACATTGTACAAAGTTTACCCCCTCTATGTAGATAGGTAGCTTTATCTCGTCGACGGTGTGCTTGGTTTCGCCACTGAATCCAATCAGCACTGAGGATCTTGCAACTATCTCAGACTCCGGGATGTTCATTCTTTTTAACGTGTCCAGGAGTATGATGTTGACCGAGGATCCTCCATCGACGAGGATCCTTCTGATGAAATGGTTGGCAATGTAGAGAGTAATCACCAATCCATCATGGTGAGGATCTTGGACGTCTTGTCCATCTGCTTCGTCGAAGGTGATCTCCTTCTCTTTTGTAATCGATGTGTTCTTCTGTGGTCCTTTTTCCTTCTCTGTTTTGGATACTTTGGCGTGCCTCTTTGCTGCAAAATAAGAGGTACCACAAATGTCAGATCCTCCAGATATCATATTGATTACCTTGGTGTCAGCAGGGGGATCCTGGTCTGTCGAGGATCTTCTGGGGATCCTGATCTTTTTATTTGGATCTCTATTTTCTTCTTCCAAGGATTTCGTTGAGGTATCCTTTGCCTAGGATGTAGTTGATCTCCTTCCTGAGAGGTATGCAATCCTCTGTGATGTGACCAAAGTCTTCAAGGTATGCACACCATTTGGGTTTGTCTTTCCAAGCAGTAGACTTTTCTCCTTTTCTTGGCCATCTTGCTTTGTCTCCAAGATCCTGCATAGCGAATATTACACCTTAGTGCTCTGCTTCTGACTTCGTCTATTCTCTTGCATGGAGTCATTACCAGGTCTTCATAGAAGGGAGAATCCTTATTTAAGCTCATTTTAAAGGCTTCACGTGCAATTGTCATGTCGATGTTGGGGATTCTTAAAGCTTCCCTGCCAAACCTGTTCACAAAAGTCCTAAGGGATTCCTTAGGATCCTGGACCACCCGATAGAGATCACTGGTGATCTTTTCAAACGTTCTGCTACAAAAAAATTGATTGTTAAATAAATTAATCAAATAAGCAAACGATGTAATAGAATAAGGAGGAACGTTAAGAAGCCATTTTAAAGCTGATCATGTGAGGGTGGAACAAAAACCCTTGCATAGGCAAGCTTCTTTCAAGTGAGTGGGGATGGGGATGATCTCCATCCTTTCCCTGTACTGTGCCACGTGCTCCTCAGGATCTGTAGTCCCGTAATATGGCTTCATGTTGGGGGTTTAGAAGCGCTTTGGGACTTCGGTGTCAGCTATCACCGGAATGAATCTTGAGATCTTGTGGCTTGTGGGGATACTTCTGGTACAGGTTGAACTGCTCCAGGCATGCTCGAGATCATTTGTCTTAGTTGCTGTAGCTCTTTAGCCATGATCGGGCTTAAACCTGTGTCAAGATCCATTGAGTTAGTAGTAAAGATATTATTATTGACGTGGTTACCATGATCCTTGTTATGGGGAATAACAAAGGTTTCGTTGGCATCCTGGTTCGTATAGGGTTGGTTTCTTGGATTCGCACCCTAAGCGGGAATAGAGGTCGGTATTGAGGATCCTATCTCGTGGCGAATCATTGAGGATCCTATGTTATCAAAGTTCAGGATCTTGGGTTGCAAGATCGAGGGTACTTCTTCCTGAGGCTTGTGGATTTATGTCCTCATTCTCTCCACTTCCTTAAGAATTGTCTTGTTATCCTCCTAATGTTGGGCGACTTGTCATTCTAGTTTCTTCATCATAGCGAAGATTTCATTGTTGGAAATCAACACAGGAAGATCCTGGAGTCCTTGGGTAACGATCGGAGAGGTGTTTTCCTTCGGTGCTTCTAAGGCTTTCTTGGGAGCTCCAGTCGGTGGTGGTAGAAGGTTTTTGGAGGAAATGGGAGGAATTGAGGAAAAGAACAAGTTCGATTGTGTAGAAATGATTTTTTTGAAGGATTTTAAACACCACGGCCCCACGGTGGGGGCCAAATTTTTTTTGGTCAAAAATCGATCAGAAGGATATCAACCAAATTGCATGAGAGGATGTGATGTTCAGAATAAAGCAAGTATAAAATGATGATCAAAGTGATACAAGTTGTTTATGTCACACCCCCGGACCAGAACGGCGGAAACGTCCGGAGGCGAGTGACGTCATTGTGCAGTATCATAACAATAGTATATAAATGAAACATAGCAAACCCGAACATCATACATCAATATAACAAGCTTACATTGTTTCACATCATGTTCATGTTCTCAAATTTTACACAAAAGAGACATCAGTAAGCAAATCCAAAATATAGCAAAAATAATCTTGAGTCCGCGATCCACAACCTGCTTATTGGTTTCCTGAGAATACAAGTCGTTTGAAAAGCGTCAACATAAAAAATGTTGGTGAGTTCATAAGCATTTTTGTATAAAACTTTGATGATAGTTTAGAAATCCAGAAAATCCAGTATTTTCTTATCAAATAGTTATATGTCTTGTTTCAACTCGAGTATAGTTGCATGTGTGTCTTAGTTAGTCGTTTTCGAAAATCGTATATAATTGTTTCCTCCAGAAAATCCTATATTTTCTGATGTATAAAATAGTAGCTTTGAAAATCATAATACTTGTATAGAAAAGTTTCATTTGAACAAACCAAAGCATAGTTGTTTGTAAACCAAAAGTGAAATCTGTATAATTACATTTCTGATATATTGTAGTGAGTCGTTATAACCATACTAATATGACGGAGTGCCCGTTATGACGTTCTTCAGGCGTCGGTTTCGTTTAAGACATTTGTCACCCTAGACTGGCCGGTCTAGTTGTAGCGAACAGCAGAGGTGCGGGGTGTCAACCCCGTATAGATCTATATACAAATTCCCGCTCCCCCTCGAGGAGACTCTGGTTATAACTCTTACAGGACTTTATGCGTACACTATTATATAAATAAATGTACTGTGAAGATTTGTCTTACTAGAATACTAACCGACTTTTGAGCAAATTGTGAAAACCATTATTTACTAAATAGATAATAATAGCCGTACTCGTTGACTAGATATTTCGTTTCGCTACGTTTCATTTGTTGAAAATAATACGTTTCAAATATTTATCAAATCGAACCAATATTAGCGAAATCGACAAGATGGCTCTTTTCTTTATAAATTACTAAATGAGACCCCATTTGTCGGAAGATGTCAAGTTATGGTTTGCGTAAAACTATGACTTCTGTGAAGTTATGACAGCAGCTTTATGACATGCAAATTTTTCTGTCATAAAGGCTTTATATGTATATTTCCTTCGTGAAATTGTTCATCTCAAATATTTGTAAATAATTACTAATAGTTTGCAAAAAGTCATTAATATGACCCTAAGTTCCAAATTTCGAAAGTTTCTAGACACAATGTCATCATAACAAGATATATTTCAACAACTTTTAATTTTTGGACATAGATCCATGGATCAAGGGAGTATGCTGGACATACTCAAAACTTGGGAGGCTCCTTTTGTAAATAGTATTCTTCATATGGTGATTAAAATATTATTTATCTTCATGTGTTTTGTGAATCCTCACGTTCACAGAGAGTTAAAGTAAAATAATAATATTCAACACACACATACCAAACATACGTATACACGCAATCATTCAAGAATTTAGAACAAGAGATGACTTGTACTCTCCCCCAAAAACAATAGAAACTTAGAAAAAGTGGGGGTATGAAGCTCACCTTGGTTATCTTTGCTGGGTGGTTTGAAGAGTGATGAGGAAGTCTCCAACTCCAAAACTTGGAAGATTCTTAAATCTCTAAAGGATTCTAGGAATAATTTTTGTGTGTAAATATAGTGAAATCTTAGAATAATGTAAAGAATTATTATTCAAGAGGATAAAATACTCACCAAAGAAATCTAGGAATTTCCTTTGAAAGGATGAACTTGAGGCTTGAAGGTGTTGAGAGTATTTCTTAGCAGTTTGCTGAGTATGAAGTGAGATGTGTAATGTGGGGGAGGAGATTCACGTATCTAGGGGAAGGATAAGGGTGACTTGACATTTGCATGGAAAGCTGGTGGGTAAAGCTTATTTTCTTATGGATAATGTGTGTTTATTTGGGATTTGCATGGGAAATGAGGAATTATCATCACATCATAAAGTCAAACCCCTTCCTCTTCTAAAAATCTCTTTAAAACCTTGGGTATTATTTTATATAAATATGTTTAAAATAATTGATTTTGGCATAAAATAGGGGTCTAAGGGGTTTAGGACATGAAAAATACGAGTTTGGTGTGATTTCCGGCGTCAAAATGCCTTAAAATGATAAAAAGGTCCGGAAATGGCAAACATCCGGAGCTTAGAAGCGAAATCCGAAGTCCTTATGAAATTTCCGGAGCAAAGGAGTAGATTCCGAAGCAAACAGAGGAGTTCCGGAGCTAAATCTCGCAATTTTGGAGTCACATGCGAAGTTCCGAAGTCAGGAGGCGGAGTCAGTGGTCCGGACCGACCAGGTGCTTCCGAACCGCAGCGAGGCTAGGTCTTCCGGAGCCAAGAAGGTGCTGAGATGTGAAATGGCCCGGATCCAGATGCTTCCTATATGCGAGGTCCAAAGCAAGGCTTCACCCTTCCAGAGCAGGTAAGATCCGAAGATGCGCTCCTCTTGGTTCCTTAGAAGGCATTCCGGACCAAGAGGGTTCCGGACCAAGAGGGTTCCGGACGAAGAGGGTCCTATTGGGTTTTCTTCTTCGGTTTTGGGCTGCTTTCGACTGAGGAAGATACATAGAGAGATTTGGGAGAGATTTCACATACTTGGAGAGATTTAGGAGAGATTTCACATACTTGGAGAGATTTGGGAGAGATTTCACATACTTGGAGGGATTTGGGAGAGATTTCACATACTTGGAGAGATTTGGGAGAGATTTCACATACTTTGAGAGATTTAGGAGAGATTTCACATACTTGGAGAGATTTGGGAGAGATTTCACATACTTGGAGAGATTTGGGAGAGATTTCACATACTTGGAGAGATTTGGGGAGAGACTTCATATTCTTGTAGAGATTTTGGAGAGAGAGATATACATTGGGAGAGATTGAGAGAGACTTTGTCGGGGGACTTTATTAATGTTTTTCTTCGTAGTTCAAAGGTCGTGGACTTAGTTACATCCCATTTCGAGTGTTATATACCCCCGAATGGCACTTACTAATGTTTTGTAGAGCTATTACTTCCCTCAATCAGATTAGGGTTTTAAATTCTGAACATTTGAAACCTTCAAGTGTTACTTTGCATTAAGATTTATAGTCATACATTAGAAAACATAAAGTAATTCCTAACATATAAGCACTAGTTGAGTTGACCAGTTGCCCCGTTGACCTTGACTTGACTTTGACTTGACCAGAACCTTGCCGGTTGTCACAGTTTACAAGGAAAGCCCTTGATCCTTGCTAGGATCTCCAACATAAAACCTTAGGAGGTGATAATGATCAACTGCCTCGATGATTTTATTGATTGAAAAGGTTGATTACAAAGAAAATGTAAAGAATGTAAGTACAAGTATTGTCGTTCTGCTAAGTGTCGTGTGTAGTGTGACAAATACATGTATTTTTTATAGTCTAAAGCTAATAACAAGAACTCCGAGAATTCCTGGATCCTCCGAGAATAACTTATAGACATTACTTGACTTGGTCTTCCGGGTCTTTTGCATGGTCATGACGACTATTCATTGAGAATAAGTCTTTGGCTAACTATTTATGCACATGTGAGAATAATAATAGAGTATATAACCATTATAAATATTATGAGAATAAATAATAGTCAGGATCCTGAAGTATGTTTGGGGAACCTGAGGTTTGAGGATCCTGAATGTAGTTCTGGGATCCTAGCCCTAACAATAATGCTACAAGCCTTAGACATTTCTTAGGGAGAATCCCAACTTATGAAAACATGACAATGTTTATGGGTCTTAGCAAATCACTAGGGAAAATCCCAACTTAATACAACACGTTAATGTTATAAATCTTAGGAAATTACAGGGGAAAATGCCAACTCAAGATAACACGTCATTGTTATAAACATTAGGAAATTACTAGGGAAAATACCAACTTATGATAACACGTTAGTGTTATAGACCTTAGGAAGTTACTGGGGAAAATCCCAACTTAAGATAACACGTCAATGTTATAAACCTTAGTTTTAACCATAAGGATCTCAACATATGTTTAGAAATAAGAGGGTTTCCAAGTAACTAAAGCATGAAATGATCCTCTTAATCACATCCCATAGTAAGATTTTGTGCGTCCAAGCTAGGTGTGGAAATCTTAACTCATATGAAAGAGGTAATTAACTCTTTAAACCTTAAAGGGTATTAAGTAGCCTTAATCGTATGAGAGATGATCAGTCTCTATTCGTAGTTGCTGGGATATTTGTGTATTGCAATCATTAGGATCATATCGATGTATTTGCCAGGATCCCTGAGTGTTAGGATCCTCGAATGTCAGGATCTTTGTTTGTCACGATCCTCGAGTTCCTACGCGTAGAAAACATTAGCTTGGGGATGCTAACGCCCCTTCGAAGCTTAAGTTAGTAATGATTCTTAGAATAGTAAATAAAAGAATCAGATAAAAGTAGAGGGTAAAGAGAATGTGCCTCGAGTTCATCAAAAGTGATTTATACAACTTACATGAAATATGCCTTAAGATGAATGGCATTCCAAGGTCTTGGCAATCTTCCCTTGAAGGGTAGCTAGCCAATATGCCCCTTTTCCTGCTTTTGAATCTATGAGATATGGTCCTTCCCATTTAGGTGCCAATTTTCCTACATTGGGATCCTTTCTATTTTGGAATGTCTTCCTAAGGACCATGTCACCTACCTGGAATCTTCTGACTTTGATGTTCTTGTTATACGCTTTAGTGATCCTTTGTTGATGAGCAGCAATGTGGATCGTAGCAAGATCCATGGTTTCAATGATAGGGTCAAGATCCTAGGGTAGGATCCTATTGTTGTTCTCTTGATCCTACAATTGGTATCATGTCGTTGGGATCACTACTTCAGTAGAGATCATGACTTCTGTTCCAAACACCAAAGAGTATGGAGTTTGGCCAGTGGCTATTTTTGAAGTGGTCCTATCTGCCTATAGGACTAAAGGAAGCTCCCATGCCCATCTTCCTTTCTTTTCATCTTACCCTTTCTTTAGATTGTTGATGATGATATTGTTGCTGGATTCAGCTTGACCATTAGCTTGAGGATGAACAGGAGTGGACATTATCATTTTAAGTCCCTAACTGGTGCAAAAGTCTCTAGTCCTCTTGCTTATGAACCGGGATCCATTATCGCATATGTTCTCGACAGGGATCCCGATCCTGATCAAGATATTATGTTTGATAAATGAGACTACCTCCTTGTCTTGTATCTGAACAAAGGCTTCATCCTCTACCCACTTCGAGAAGTAGTTTGTCATCACTAACATGAACACCTTTCCACCAGGAGCTTTTGGTAGCTTGCCAACTATATCCATTCCTTATTTCATGAATGGCCATGGGAAAACGATATGATGCAACGGTTTAACAGGTTGATGAAGGATGTTGCTATCTATTTGACAAGAATCACATCTTTAGGCATGCAAGAAAGCATCTTTTTTCATTATTGTCTGGCAGTATCCCATCATTAACACCTTGGAGCATAAGGATATGCCCCCAGTGTGGTTACCACACTCTCCTTTGTGTATATATTTTAGGACTTCTACAGCCTCGTGATCATCTAAGCATCTAAGGTATGGGCCTGCTATGGATTTCTTGTATAGTTTTCCTTGGATCATCACAAAATGTGAGACCCTCATCTTGAATGCTCTATCACTTTTCTCTTCTCTGATGATCGTGCCATTTTGGAGATATTCCACAATGGGCTGGATCTAGTATTTTGAGTATTGCGGAGGATCCTGAATGTTGGGATCTTGGTGATTAGGATCTTGAGGAAGTGGTTGAGGACCAGGATCCTTGATTATTTCTACGTTGGTTGTTTGATCATGGTCATTAGGATTATTTGGTTTGATGGAGAGATCTTCGATATTCGGGATCAATATATGGGTTATAGGGATCCTTACTTATGTTGGGATGCTAAGGGAAGATCCTAGGTTAGCTAGCGCGTCTGCCTCAACATTTTCTTCTCTGGGAACTTGGCTTTGGCTGAAAGCTTCGAATTCGGATGCCAATTTTTTGAGGATTTGGAGGTATAGTTCTAGTCTTTCACCTTTTACTGGATAGGATCCATTAAAATGATTAGTTAGTAATAAGGATTCAATGAATACCTAAATATCCTTGATTTGAAGATCCTTGGCCAATTATAATCCCATGATCAATGCTTCGTATTCAACTTCATTGTTGGTTGCATCGAATTCACAGCTGACTTCATGGGGTATGATGTCCCCTTATGGCGATTTTAGTATGATCCCTAGGTTTGTTCCTCTAAAGTTGGAAGATCCATCAGTGAAGAGTGTCCATCTTCCCATGTTTTCTTCTTTTTGGAGTTCCTTTCTTTCCAACTCTGCTTCAGGTTGTAGATCATCACTGAAATCAGCCACAAAGTCTGCTAGTGCTTGTGATTTTATTATTGATCTTGGTTTATATTTGATGTCATATGTGCTTAGCTTCACGGACCACTTTTCCGTCCTACCTGACATTTATAGTTTTCGCATAACATTCTTAATGGTGTAATTATTTCTTACATGTATAATATGTGTTTCAAAATAGTGTCTTAATTTTGTGGAAGCAGTCACTAATGCAAGTATTAGTTTTTCAAAATGGGAATACCTAGTCTCAAGATCTAAGAGACTTTTACTTACATAGTAGATGGGATGTTGGTCTTTGTTGAGAACCTTGGCTAAACCAGCACTTACAACGTTAGAGGATACCGAAAGGTATAGGAGGAGTGGTTCCCCATCTAATGGTTTCACTAGCAAGGGTGTAGAACTTAGATAATTTTTAAGTTCTTTAAAAGCATCTTCGTGCTCTTTAGTCCATTCAAACCTTTTGTTCTTCTTCAAGATGTCATAGAAAGGCTTGCACCTTTCTGACGATCTTGAAATGAACCTGTTTAGTGCTGCTATTCTACCTGTTAGTCTCTGAATATCCTTTGTCGAGGATGGGTATCATAAATCTATGATGGCCTGTATTTTCTATGGACTTGCTTATATTCTCTTTTAGTCACCATGTATCTAAGGAACTTTCCTGATCTCATTCATAAATGGCATTTGGAAGGATTCAGCTTCATGTTGTATCCATCTAGTATTTTGAAGGTGTCTTCAAGATCCTTGAGGTGATCTTCAGCATTCTTTGATTTTACCACCATGTCATCGATATAGACTTCCATGGTGTCCCCCAGTTTATCCTTGAAAATCCGGTTAACCAGCCTTTGGTATGTTGCACCTGAATTTTTGAGACCAAAGGGTATAGCAGTATAACAGTATATACCTGTTCGGGTTATGAATGTGGTATCCTATTAGCACTGAGGATCTTTTGACTATTTCAGCTTCACGTATGTTCATCCTTTATAAAGCATCCAAGAGTATAATGTTGATTGGGGATCCTCCATCGACAAGGATCGACAAAATGGTTGGAGATGTAAAGTGTGATCACCAGTCCATCATGGTGGGGATCCTGAACGTTTGTTCTATCTTTTTCGTCGAAGGTAATCTCCTTCTCATTCGAGATCAATGTATTCTTCTGTGGCCTTTCTTTTTTTCTCCATTTTCGATACTTTGGCATGTCTTTTTGTTGTATATTAAGAGGTGCCACAGATGTTAGATCCTCCAGAGATCACATTGATTACTTTGGCGTCCGCAGGTGGGGATCTTGTTTCTCTAGGATCTTATGAGGATCCTGATCCTTTTCTTTGGATCTTTGTTTTCTTCTTCCGAAGATCTCCTTGAGGTATATCTTGCTAAGTAGGTAACTAATCTCTTTTCTGAGGGATATGCAATCTTCTGTAATGTAACCAAAGTCCTCATGGTATGCACACCATTTGGACTTATCTTTCCAGGTGGTGGACTTTTCTCCCTTTCTTGGCCATATCGCTTTGTCTCCAAGATCCTACATAGAAAATATCAAACCTGAAATATCCATAGAAAAACAATAGTCAGTGATCTTAGAAAATTCTTCTTCCTCCCCTTCATCGTCAAGGGTATTAACCCTATGATGATCAGGTCTGGAATAAGGTTTAGAATTACAGGGTCTCTGGACCGAGGATTCGACCTTCCAATTGGGTTTTCATATGATTTTGGTGGGTTGCTCCTCTTTTGTATCTCCTTGTCTTCTTCGAGCCTTATGAGCCTTAGTTCTCTGCTCCTTACTTCATCCATTCTTTTCCATAGACTCATTACAAGGTCTTCATAGAAAGGAGAGTCCTTCTTTAAGCCCATTTTGAAGGCTTCTACGGCAATTTCCATGTCAATATTGGGGATAGTCAGAGCTTCCCTGCCAAACCTGCTCTTGAAATCCCTAAGGGGTTCTTTAGGATCCTGAACCACCTGCTAGAGATCACTAGTGATCTTTTCGAATGTTCTTCTACAAGAAAAATGGTTGTTAAAAATATTAACTAAATGTGAAAATGAACTAATAGAGTAAGGAGGAACATTTAGCAACCATTTCAAGGTTGATCCTATAAGATTCGAACCAAAACACTTGCATATGCAAGCTTCCTTAAAATGTATGGGAATGGAAATGATCTCCATTCTTTCCCTGTATTGTGTCACATGTTTTCCAGGATCCGTAGTCCCATCGTAAGGCTTCATCTTGTGAGTTTGGAAGCGCTTTGGGACTTCGATGTTATCAATTGCACGAGAGAATCTTGAGACCATGTGGCTTGTTGGGGAGGCTTTCGGTATAGGTTGGACTACTCCGGGCACACTTGAGATCATCTGTCTTAACTGTTGAAGTTCTTTGGCCATGATCGGGCTCATTCCTAAATCAACATCCATAGAGTTAGTAGCAAAAGTATTATTATTCACGAAGTTACCAAGATCCTTATTATTGGGAGTGACGAAGGTTTCGTCGGCATCCTGGATCACATGAACTTGTTCTTTTGGAGCTGCACCCTAAGAGGAAGCAGGGCCAGTGTCAAGGATCCTATCTCCTAACGGTTTCCTAAGGATTCTGTATTGTCAAATTTTAGGATCTTGGGCTGCAAGATCGAGGGTGCTACTTCTTGGGGTTTGTTGATTTCCGCCCTCATTCTCTCCATTTCCTTGAGTACCATTCTGTTTTCCTCCTGCTGCTAAGTGACTTGTCATTCCAATCTCTTCATCATATCAAAAGAGGTCGTTATTGGTGTTGGATATAGTGTCTAAGTCCATAACTTTATTTGGTATGTACTTGACCCGACCCGACATGGTCCATTTGGGTTGCATGGCATTGCAATACTTGGATAGACTAAATGAGAGAATAAGGCACTTATGATTATTAATATATTATAAGTTCTAATATATTAATAATAGTATTATTTAATTAGTATTGATCAAGTATTAATCTAGTATTAATTTGGTGATCAAAGTGAGACTAATTAAATATATAGGGTTGATTATGACAATCATCAATTCTTTTATGGTGGATTAATGATCCATGGTTTATGGGTTTGGTTATAACCATATGGAGCTCCATGGATAGTCCATGGGAGTTACAAACCCATGGGTCATGAGAAATCAAGAGTCATGACAATTAAGGGCATTCATGTGTAAACCCTAATTGTGACAACACTATAAAAGGAACCCTATGGCTAGCAAAATCGTGACCTAGTGTTACTAGAGAGGGCATAACCGATTTTGAGTGCTAGAAGTATTCTCTCAAGTTATTCCAAGTTTTGTGGTGTTGTGTGAAGCATTTGAGGCACAACATTTGGGGTGCTAGGCTCACAAAGTCTTGAAGGAATCCAAGCAACAACAAGGTATGTATTTCTACTAGTTTTATGTTCTATGTAATCCCCATGCCATGCTAGTTAGGAAATAACCTTGAAAAGAAATTTGCATGTATATAGAGAAAACATAGATTCAAGGTTATTAGGGTTGCATGTACACTTAGGAAGTGTTAGAATGCTCAAAACCCATCAATTGGAAATTAGTACAGGATGATCCTAAAACCCTTAGGTAGTGACCGGAGAGGTATTTTTCTTTGGTGCCTCAGAAGCCTTCTTGGGAGCTACGTCTGGATGTGGTGGAAGGTTTTTAGAGGAAATGGAAGGAATGGAGTAAGAGGATAAGGTTGGTTAGGTAGACATGGTTTTCGAATGATTGTGAACACCACAGTCCCACGGTGGGCACCAAATTGTTTTGGTCAAAAACTGATAAAGTGTAATTCAACTAAATTGTATGAGAGGCT
Source organism: Lactuca virosa (assembly GCF_052849685.1). NCBI lineage: Eukaryota > Viridiplantae > Streptophyta > Magnoliopsida > Asterales > Asteraceae > Lactuca > Lactuca virosa. The sequence goes on along the minus strand of NC_136428.1, from coordinate 302,768,776 downwards.
GTGGTGTTAGGATAATGCAAGTGTAGAACAATAATCAAAGTGAGACAAGTGAGTTACAAGGAAAGCCCTTGATCCTTTATAGGATCTACGACATAAAACCATGGGAGGTGATAATGATCACCTGCCTAGTTGGTTTTTATTGATTTTGATATGAGATTATAGAGAAGATGAAGATAATACGAGTACAAGTGTAATGGCAGAGCTAATCAGGTGTGTAGTATGCGATTTACAGGTGTTATTTATAGTCTAAGCTAATCAACTAGAAGTTTGATATTTTCGGGATCCTCCTTGAACAAGTATTTGCACGTTGTCTGACGTGGTATTCCCGGGTATTAAGCTTGGTTGAAGTGATTCTCCGTTGAGATTGAGTCTTATGTTGACCAATTCTGCATATGTGAGAAAAAATATAGTTGCTATAAATGTTAGGAAATATTGGTGATAATAATTAGGATTTTGTTATATGTTTAAGGATCATGAGGCTTCAGGAATATTAAAGATCCTGAATATGATTCTGGGATCCTGCCCCTAACACATATGCTATCTAATTAAGGTGTATACGCTTAAGAAGTCTAGTTAGAGACTTATCGAAGTATCACGTAACAGAAATTTGTACTTGTGTAAGAATGTCAAGAGTATTGATTTCTAGAAGTCCAGTTGATTTCTGGGTTAATGTCAAAGCTAATGGGAGCATAATTGTTATGCTAGTATTGCATGTTAACAATATTGTTCGTAGGGAACAATGTTTCAAATTTGAAAATTGAAAAAGTTTGGGAATTGTTTCACTATAGTAGACTTAAGGGAGAGGGCACTCATACTTCATTTCAAATCTAAAGGTTTAGATCATATACTTTAATAGAGCTTAGTCATAGACATAAGAATATCGTGTTGAAATGGTTCAACATAGGAAATTCCATATATGGAAATATTATAGCAAGAGATTGAATAGATATTAGATCCTTATATAAGATATAATGATTCGAGTCCTATATTCTTCGAATATAGGATCGATTACATATGATATAATATCAACTTATTCTAATTTTTCAAATGCTTAGAGCATTGCGAGAAAAAGGACTAAATATTTTTGTGACTAAAGTTGTTAAACAACTGTGAAGAACATTCTAAGGTTATACCAAAAGACCGGTTTCTTGTGGACAATTAGAAGTATGATATTAATTTGGACCGACCATAGTCATATGATTCTGGATTGAGATGATTCTTGATCAGAATTGATGGTCATATACGAATATGGAAATGTTTCATAATGGGAGATTGTTGAAAAGTTTGCATATGAGTTAGAAACTTTAATACAAGAGAAGTATTCAAGGAGTGTACCTTCACTACAAGAAAAAGACCCTTTTACAACGCACAAACCACGACACTCATTGATTTATGTTACGCAAAAGCGTGTGACATTCAAAAAGTGTCATCTCTTCAAAAAATTTAAGGATTTAGGTCACGCATTATTGCGTGCCCTTAAATTAGTGTCTAAACAAAAAAAAACACAGAGGGCACCTATAATAAAATGCGTGTCGTCTAAGCTTGTCACTTTATAAATTTTAATGGAACGTACGTTTCCAAACTTTAATAGCTAAGAGGGAAACGAAATCCCCAAAAATTAGAAAACCCCGCCTTGTTCTCATCTTCCTTCGTTTCTACTTTTCTCTTTTCCATGGTTTGGCTTAATGAAGCTCCGTGAATTCCATGAGTTATTGCTATGAAGTATGGAATGCAAAGCTTGATTCTCGTTTGTTTCTAATTTCCCGTAGATAAATCAAAACAACACACAGACGAAGAACCCTAATGTGCGTCTTCCTTCTTAGTAGGTAGCAGGAGCTCTTTTATTTTCTTCTAAAATCCTGATTCTCTCGTTTTTCTATCGACTTAGTACGTGCTAGGGTTTTTGGTGGTGATCGACGGGTACGAGACATAATAGAACAACTGAAGAGGCTATTACAAAGGGTTGAAATCATATGGAATCGTTTGGAGATGATGGAGTTTAGCTTTCACCTTCGTCAAATCCTAAGGTGGAACAAGACTGTTGAGATTGAGGGTTTTTTGCTCCCAAAAATAGACCTTAAAAAATCATTACGACTGAGGGATCTATGACGAAGAACTAGGGATTCTAAGCCCAGCAAGGTTTCCTCCTCTCCTTGAATTCACGTTTTCAAAACCTAAAAGGCAATTTAGGTTTCTATCTACTATTTTAGAGTTATCTTATTAAATTGTCTTGTTCCTTCACCCAGCTTGGCTATGGATTCCCGGTATGGCATCACAACCCTGCGACTTGGTTAGTCTCGAGCCTACAAGGGTCGTTGAAACCCTCAAGAATCTCACCACAAGGTTTCGTGACTACAGAGTGGTTGATGTCGTGAACTTGTTACCCACTGCCAATGATAGAACCATCAGGCATTTATATATGCAGGTGAGTAATCAAATCTTAGTATAGTCATCAGTAAACACTTTTTTTCTGAATTACGTTGTTTGTAAATCTTTTGAATCTTCTAAGCACAGTTGATGTTTTATTTCTCTACGCTCCTACAACTCGGGCTACTGCTTGTTATTTTTTGTTGCTTTGTTACTACATAAGACAGCAACCTGGTAATCTTTGAATAATTAATCACTGCCTGTTTAGGCATACTTTTTGGTGAACACCAACTGTTTGATAAAATGCCCCAATGAGTGACTCTTGTGTTTTCACGCTATATGTGACAACCCGAAACTTTTTCCGTTTTCATTAATCAATTTCCGTTAATAAAAATTTATTTTATTGGGTTCCGTCAACTTCCTTCGGTTTGGAAATCATTTAATTATATATTTTGAGTTCTATATTCGAGTCGGAACCAAAACCACGCAAAATTTCGGAAATTCCTTCGAACAAGACCGAGTTCACAGCTGGACTTGGGTTCATGGCCGTACACCCGTGTACGGCCGTACACTCGTATACAGCCGGAGTCGGGTGGACCCCACCCACCGACCACAAAAACCCCTATATATATGAGACCCTACCCCTCATTTACAATCTCTGGCTGAACACCCACTCATTCTCTCCCAAGACTTGTTACTGTACACCCCTAAAAGCACCTTCATTCTCCCGAAAAACATTGAAAAACACCGTTGGCGGTCATTTCGGAGCACCTAGAGCACGTTTCTCGTCGAAATCAGCATCTTTGTTCTTGAGTGTAGGACCGTACACCTTCAAGTTCATTGACCGCACACTAGTCTACAGCCATACACCTTCAAAGGCCGTACACCATCCAAGAGCTAGTTCACGGCCGTACACCTATCCACGGCCGTACACCCTAGTTCACGGCCGTACACACTTCCTAAGTGGTGCATTAGACTAAAAATCCACTTCCCTCGATTCAATCAAGTCCCGGTAACATTCCTTAACCGAAAGCAAGTGTTTTTCTAACACTTTATGTAACGAAATCGCTAATTTAGATACATATATGTATTTAATTGTTATTAGGATTCCGTTAGGTGCCACACAACAACTCGAGGGTCTTCATTCTTGTTCGTTGATTTGACGGTTGCACACAACTAACAGTGAGTTCATACCCCTATGTCTTTACTATTTTTAAACGTTTTCAGGGGGGAATACAAGCCAAACATAAATGATTTTGTGAAACTTATACAAAAAGGATTTCAATAAACTTAAAACGTATGCAATGGATACAATCATACAGTTTTTATACTTTATAAAATATGTAGATATTTTATCCCTTTTGTATTATGCAGAGCATAAGGGAAGTTTTCATTATAATCACAGAGCTTTCAATGTAAAACACGAATTGAATACATGAATGAACATATAAACTATAATAGGTATAGTTTATGGATCAATTAACATATCAATGTACAAATCATAGATTCAATGCAACCAAACATATAAACTATAATAGGTATAGTTTATGAGATATATAGACAGCAAGTTAAATTCAATGGATTCATTTTATTTCTACATGTAATCGTTAGTATAGCATTTTATGAGTGAGCATTCTTCGCGTACTTACCTAAGTACTAACAAAAGCCCTGAGATTATAACCAGAGTCTCCTGGAGGGAGAACGTGAGTTTGTGTATATATCTATACGGGATTGACAATCCCACACCATAACTGCTAGCTACAGTTAGGCCGACAGGCCTGGGTGACAAAGTCATTTCGATTCCGACGCCTGAAGAACGTCGTTCAGGCAATTCAATGGTCAAGTATGGTTATAACAACTCATAAATTTGGTACTAAGAATATACTATTAATGTATGAATGATAATAACTTCAATTAGTTTTATTTAAAGTAATAGAACTACTATATATTACTGGGGTAGCCAGGGTTTTTCAAAATAGAATAATGTTTAAACAACATAAGTATGGTAGATACTTGTACTTTACGATATGGAACAGATAATTCAATAACTTACATTTAGGGAAAATATGGGATTTTCCAGGGTAAACATCAGTATTTTTGTCACACCCCAAAACCGGAACGGCGGAAACGTTCTGGGGTGGAGGACGTCATGTTTAGTATCACAAGACATGCATCATAGTAATCAAAGTAATGAACAACCATTTCATTGGAAAGAAAGTGTTTACAAAGTGTGTGTTCACAAAACATAGAATACATAAGCAAATAACAAACAAGACTTGAAGCTATACTGCTCCATCTTCTGAATCCCAGTGCGTGAACCTGTCTACTGGTCTCCTGAGAATACAAGTTATTTTGAAAGCGTAGATCAGCATTTAAGCTGGTGCGTTCATAAGATTTTAGTGATGTAAGTAAGTTTTAGAAAGTTGTTGTAAAATAGTGTTGAAAATGTAGTTGAAAAATGTAGTAAGTTGTAAGTTCTGATTAGAAAAGTTCGCATGTTCCTCTTAGAAAATCCTATATTTCCTACTTTGATGAAAGATATGTAAAAATGATTCTACAATCCTTTCTATGAGTACTAAATGGATACAAGTGATATAAAACTCAGAGTAAACAAACAATCGACTGTGCGCATCTGCCCTAAGCCCACAACCAAACAAGGAACAGGAAGTAAGGCGGATAGCACCCATCCCATTGTTTGTTAGATCATTGTTGTATATAACCCTGGCGTATTCACTTGTTACTCATGGAGTTAATTGTAATGGTTCCTTTATATTTAATGAAAAGATTCTTTTAAGAAAACCCTTATTCCCTATAATCAAATGGTGACCACAGTGATTACTTCTATAATCACTTAGTTTATACTGGCTATATATGATCTAATATCGAATAGATAGTTAATTGGGTGAATCTGCCCTAAGCCCATAGCCAAACAAGGAACAGGAAGTAAGGCGGAAAACACACATCCAACTACCTATTGGGTATTAATGATATATAATCATGATGTATAAACTAAAGTATTATAGTGTTAATCACCTAAGGTCCTTTAAGTTTATACTGGTTTAATAAAATGGATTAAACCCTTAGCTGGTAAGTTTCTAGTCTTATATACCAAAAGTTCTGATTTGGAAAGTATGTTTTGTACTAAAAAACTGTGCATTGACTCTGTGTCCTATGACTTGACCCATACCTGGTACCATTATGATGACTTAATGTTTACTGAACCTATATATTTACAATCGAATAGATAATAGACTGGGTGAATCTGTTCCAAGCCCACAACCAAACAAGGAACAGAAAATGAAGCGGAGAGCACACATCCTATTACCTGTCTGATCCTATTGATATATATGTATCCTTTGATGTATACATTAAGGAATCATAAGGTTAGCATTATGATCCTTTCTACTAAACGTAGCCTTCTACCAACGCATCAAATGTTATGTATGTTTGTTTCTTGCACGAGTGTGTATTTTCCCGAGTGAGACTATCATTAACTAAATATAGTTTATACATTAATGAATATGTGAGAAGATCACAAAGTAAATGTAATAGGGAAAATAATGTTTTACCTTAGCAGTGACATTGCTGGCTATAAAGTAATAAAATACAGACTCCAGGTAGTATTAAATGTACAATACACCTCGGGGAGTCTTTTTGCCTTAAATCCCAAGTTGGTTAATTAAAGGTTTAAATGTGAACTCGTATGTAACCATGCTGATCGACGACTGAATAAATGATGACCCTCCGGTGTCATATGTAGTGAGGTGACATTTGTCACCCCTTGGCCTTATCGGCTGGGACTGTAGCTAGCAGTCGGGGTGTGGGAGTGTCTGTCCCGTATAGATCTATACACAAGATGCCGCTCTCCCTCCAGGAGACTCTGGTTACAATATGATACAATACTGTATTGTTGTATCCTTAAATAGTATGTCACATTAATTTATCGTATAACAGTGTTTATATAGTAAGTGATAGTGTAGTAATGTTCTTTCTGTACTAGTGTATAGTATACTCTCTTGTATAGTGTATTGTGTTTCTCATAATAGTGTGTTCTGACTCATGTATGAACTGACTCTTTGTATGCTTCATTGTACTAGAAGTGATGAGTAGTGACTCCCTAAACTATACCTATTATAGTTTACTAATGTTTTACTTGAAATGTTATTGAAAAGACTCATTTATCTACTAAGTTATTTTTGTACTTTAAAAATGGAGTTTTGTAAAACTATAAAGTAACATAACTTTAAAAGAGCTTTTGAAATGTTTTGATCACTTATAAATGACATAAGCAATCTTTTTGAAAGGTATTTATAGCAAACATTTACACAATTATCATCGTGTTCAACTTGTATCCCCCCCCCCCTTAAAAGCATTTAAAACAGTTAAAAGATTCATTACGAGGTATGAACTCACCTAATGTGGGTGATTCAACGAATACGCGTGTAAAGATGAGAAGTTCCACGAATGAAGTCCCAAGATACAACAAGTCCTAAATGACATATATTGGCATATACTGACATAAATATAGTGTTTGGAAGCAACTATATGAAAGGAAACACCTCACGGGACTAGGAAACACTTTGACCAAGTGTTGGAATCACATGTGATTCATCAAAGGAAAGTGGAATGCACTACCATGAGTTTACTGCCATGGGTTTACGGCCAAGGGAGTTTACGGCCGTAAACTCATGGTCAAACATGCATAAGAGGGTGTTTGAAGGCTAGGGAAGCTTGAGGGACTTTTGCTCTACACAAGGATGAGAAAGACCAACTCAATGGAGAGTGTTGAGGTGTTTACGGCCAAGGGAGTTTACTCCTGGCCGTAAACTCTCTAAATGGTCACATTTAGGGTCTTAAAGGTAAGGAGTTTCAAAGGCTTAAATGTCCCAAAGGTTAGCAAAGGCCTAGATGTGTTTATGGTCCAAGACTTGACCATAATTGGAGTTTACGGCCAAGGGTGTTTACTCTTGGGCCGTAAACTCTCTAAATGATGAGTTTGGTGGTGATTCAAGGTCTTACAAAGCACAAGGGAGTGTTCTAGCCTCAAATCCAAGCCTTAGGAAGAGTTTATGGCCAAAATGGCATACTTATAGGGGTTTACGACCATGGGAGATGGCTTGGCCGTAAACTCCTTTTGGTCTTGCATTCTTGATGATTTCAAGGTTATAAGCATGAGTCTTAACTAGATATCAATTATAGGGAAGAGTACTTACGATCTAGAGGCTTGAAATGGTGGTTAAGGTCCAAGAACAGGTCCAAGAACACTAGTGTGTGTTCTTGGTGTTCTTGAAGATCTAAGAAAAGATGATTTCCATGGATGAAATCATTAGATGATACTAGATTAAGAGATGTATTAACAAATCAAGGAAGAACACTTACAACTTTTGAAGATCTAGGATGAAAATCGGGATGATATTTGAGAGAGAAATGGAGTGTTCTTGAGGTTGGAATGTAAGAAATGGCTAGAAATGATCAAGGGCCATATATATGGACTTGAGTTTACGGCCACATGAGTTTACGGCCGTAAACTCATTGGAATTGTGGCCGTGAACTCCTTATGATGAGGTTAAGGCTGGATTTGTTGTACAGTGTCTCTAGCAGGTACATTCTAACACTCATTCCTTAAGTGTACTCGGCTTAAAACTCCTTAGAATGACCTTTAACCAGGCTAGAACTCATTACCAATGAGTCTGACACTCAGTTGAGTTGACTGACTGAGCTTTCAAGGCAAAAAAGTTTCGGGTTGTCACATCATCCCCCCGTTAGATGGAATTTCATCCCGAAATTAGCTTTCTTAGCAGTACTACCGGGGTTTCTCTCCTCTGATTGGCAGAATACCTACTCGTAGGCCTGACAACTTTGCCCTGGCGTTCATGATAGGATTTGTACTTGGTCCATCTATCACTACCTCGTGTATACAAGTCGTATATAATTAGGATTAGTAAGACGGTTGGATGTGCGACTCTGCCCCAGGTCCACAACCAAACAAGGAACAGGAGATAGGTCGGAAACACACATACTAAATCTGCGTAATCATAATCATATACCACCCTCACGTATACACTGAATAGTGATAGGTGGGCTGTATTCGTCCATAGCCTCTGTGCTCGAACTTGGCCCGTTGGACGAGTGGTATTTCGTGACGGTCTGCGGACATCTGACGATAAGGCTTCAGAGGACAGAGTACTCTTCGCATGTGTACTTCGGGGTTGACAATACGAAAGATAAAACTGAGGTTTAGGTCGGACAGTCGATACGAATGACGAAGGTTTCGAGAACTTGACAATCGAGGCGATAGAAACATATAAACTTAGTATGGTGAGGACCACGCCAACTCATGATGAAAGATAGCAACGGACTCTTTACTGAACAAAGCTTGGCCGATTGGAAAGATATCTATGTCATAAGATGATGTATCCCTAGCGTGTTCGATAATGTACTCCTAGTGTGTTCGACAATGTACTCTTAGTGAATGTTCTAGTGCTTTCTGTTTTCCCTTTGATGTTGACACTTCTACGTATCGTACCGCGATGAGCGAGTACATACAAATGAAAGTGTTTTGATAACTGGTGATGATACTTTATATCATGATCCTCCTCGGTACCACTATGATCCCCTGTCATATACAAGTTATGAATACTTAAGATGAATAAGACGGTCGACTGAGTAACTCTGCCTCAAATCCACAACCAAACAAGGAACAAGAATTAAGGCGGAATTACTCACTCTAAGTCTGCAACATCTTAGTTATGCACAACCCTGATGTATATGTTCAACCATCATAGCTTCTCTAAACGGATCCATTAGTTCTCTTGAATACTGTGACTTGTTCGTATGAGTGAGTTATTATAATTACTTTTAAGTGTTATCTCCAAGTTTTAATCTTATATAAATATAAATTAATTTTCAAAGCAATTTCTAAATCGAAACGTACCGCTGCTCGATGGCGATTCCGAGGTCGATTCTCCTGCGGTGATCATCATAATTCTTCCATCCGCGCCTGAGTTCTTTGTTATCGGGCAGTCCCTCTGGTAGTGTCCAGTCTCACCACAGCCATAGCAGGCTTGGTTTTCTTCAACTCCGGGGACTTGGGAGATCGGTTGAGCCGGTGTCCTGCAGAAACGAACTGTGTGTCCTTTTCTATGGCAGTTCAGACACTGCATTTTCTGGCATACTCCGGTGTGGTGATAGTTGCACTTCCCACACTTCGGAAGGGTTCCAGCATATCGACTGGCAGGTGCTGGAGTAGCAGGTGTTGTGGCGGCGTACATAGTACTCGTTCGTTCCTCCTGCGGGGTGTCCTGTGTTGTTCGCTTCTTCTTCCTCTTGTTCCCCGACTTCTGTCCATAGTCCTCTTCCCTCGATGGCTCGGGAACCGGGACTTCTACGCCATGGTGGACTTCATGGTCGATGAGTCGCTGGGCCAGGCGTTTGACACTATCGAATGTGGCTGGGTTAGAAGACAACACATCTCCTTGGGTCGGGGCAGTCAGACCCCAGATGTACCTTTCTATCTTCTTGCTCTCCGGGGTAACCATCCCGGGGCATAGTGCTGCCAAGTCGCTAAACCTGTCAGTGTAGGCCACTATGTCTGAGCCAACCATCTTGAGCTCCCATAGCTCTTGTTCCAGCTTTTGTACTTCGCCCCTTGGGCAGTACTCTCCCATCATCATTTCCTTCAAGTTTTCCCAGCCCATAGAGTTTGCCACTATTAGAGTCAGTGACTTAACATGGCCATTCCACCATGTTAGGGCTCTTCCGGAGAAGGTGCAGGCAGCAAACTTGACTTTGCTCCCTTCTGGGCATGAATAGATTTCGAAGACCGAATCTGTTTTCTCGAACCATTGCATCAGAGCAATGACTCCTCCATCTCCATTGAAGGATTTGGGTTTGCAGCTCATGAAGTCCTTATACGTAAATTCCCATAGGTATTCATGGGTATCTCTGTGGTTGCTTAGGTGAGCACCGCTACCAGGTCCAATGATACCACTTGCACGAATGTGGGTTAGGGCGGCTGTCGTTGCTACTGTTACCGCTGCCTGAAAAGTAGCTAGGTCGAACTGTAGCGGGGGTAGTGGCAGTTGAGTTGGAGTTATCGGAGTAGTGCGTCTGTTTGATCTGCGAGGAGGCATCTTTGCTAAAAGAATACAGAGATGAGACGGAATAAGTCTAAAGCAATGGACACAAGCCAAAAGCTGAAAAGACAAAGTTATCCTAGTTCTGGGTGTATCGGGTCCTGACTTCCACAGGGTTCTAGAAATAATTCATAAAAGAGTCTATACCTAATAAACTCTATGAATTTGATATGGCTATCCTCGAATGAATATCTGTTACCTGAATAACTGATACTAGTTGCATGTAAAGAACATAATCATAACACATAAGGTGAGTAGCGTTTCCACTAACTCTTTAAGTTAACCAAGATTATTATTTATTAGTGTGACGCACAAGACGTTTCGGTTACTTCGGTTGATCCTTCTTTGAAAGCTCCTCATGATCTTGCTCTCGTTTCCTCCTGAATCTTCTGTTGTCTACTATGAGGAAGTGGTTACATCTATCTGGGCTTGTCGTGCGAGAATGGAAGTGACTAAAGAATCTATGAGATTTAATGTGAAACATTATGGGGTGATCCTTATAGAGTCCTCCTATAATTGCACAATGTATACAAGTTGTATATAATTCAAGATTAAATAGACCTTCGAATAAGTGATCCTACTCCAAAACCACAACCAAACAAGGAACAGGTAGTGAAGCGTAGATCACAAATTCTAAGTCTATAAAATCTCAATTATATATGACCTTGGGAGTATACATTGCAATATTATAGACCTTGTCCGTAAGGGCCTTTTAAGTTATCACATAAGTTATTTGTATAGTGCCTAAAATACTCATATAGTATTTTAATATAATCTACTTGGTATGTTTTAAACTTGTTATCGCGTTATAGTATCATAGAATACTCCTATAGTATTCTAACTTTCATGTTCTGATCTAGAGATCCCTTGTATAGAGTTAGGTAAGTTTTAACACCGTTGCCATACCTCATCGCTCCTAAGCACATGTCGGTCGCATCTCAAATGAATATAGTTGATCAGGCTATATTGATCCCAGATACGACTACATAACTGCCTAGGTTTGACCGCAGTATTCAACCTTTAAATACTTCTGTTCTGTTCTTCTTGTGATACTCGTTCTAGTATGTATACATGTATAAACAAGTAGATATATTTTTATAACTTATTGTTATATTCTTAAAATATATCATTATCCAGAGCACTTAAGCCCCATTGCATTTATAGTTGTATATCTTTTATCGGTTGATATACTTAGTTCACTATAAACAATGCTCTGATACCAATCTTGCACACCCCAAAACCGGAACGGCGGAAACGTTCTGGGGTGGAGGACGTCATGTTTAGTATCACAAGACATGCATCATAGTAATCAAACTAATGAACAACCATTTCATTAGAAAGAAAGTGTTTACAAAGTGTGTGTTCACAAAACATAGAATACATAAGCAAATAACAAACAAGACTTGAAGCTATACTGCTCCATCTTCTAAATCCCAGTGCGCGAACCTGTCTATTGGTCTCCTGATAATACAAGTTATTTTGAAAGCGTAGATCAGCATTTAAGCTGGTGAGTTCATAAGATTTTAGTGATGTAAGTAAGTTTTAGAAAGTTGTTGTAAAATAGTGTTGAAAATGTAGTTGAAAAATGTAGTAAGTTGTAAGTTCTGATTAGAAAAGTTCGCATGTTCCTCTTAGAAAATCCTATATTTCCTACTTTGATGAAAGATACGTAAAAATGATTCTACAATCCTTTCTATGAGTACTAAATGGATACAAGTGATATAAAACTCAGAGTAAACAAACAATCGACTGTGCGCATCTGCCCTAAGCCCACAACCAAACAAGGAACAGGAAGTAAGGCGGATAGCACCCATCCCATTGTTTGTTAGATCATTGTTGTATATAACCCTGGCGTATTCACTTGTTACTCATGGAGTTAATTGTAATGGTTCCTTTATATTTAATGAAAAGATTCTTTTAAGAAAACCCTTATTCCCTATAATCAAATGGTGACCACAGTGATTACTTCTATAATCACTTAGTTTATACTGGCTATATATGATCTAATATCGAATAGATAGTTAATTGGGTGAATCTGCCCTAAGCCCATAGCCAAACAAGGAACAGGAAGTAAGGCGGAAAACACACATCCAACTACCTATTGGGTATTAATGATATATAATCATGATGTATAAACTAAAGTATTATAGTGTTAATCACCTAAGGTCCTTTAAGTTTATACTGGTTTAATAAAATGGATTAAACCCTTAGCTGGTAAGTTTCTAGTCTTATATACCAAAAGTTCTGATTTGGAAAGTATGTTTTGTACTAAAAAACTGTGCATTGACTCTGTGTCCTATGACTTGACCCATACCTGGTACCATTATGATGACTTAATGTTTACTGAACCTATATATTTAGAATCGAATAGATAATAGACTGGGTGAATCTGTTCCAAGCCCACAACCAAACAAGGAACAGGAAATGAAGCGGAGAGCACACATCCTATTACCTGTCTGATCATATTGATATATATGTATCCTTTGATGTATACATTAAGGAATCATAAGGTTAGCATTATGGTCCTTTCTACTAAACGTAGCCTTCTACCAACGCATCAAATGTTATGTATGTTTGTTTCTTGCACGAGTGTGTATTTTCCCGAGTGAGACTATCATTAACTAAATATAGTTTATACATTAATGAATATGTGAGAAGATCACAAAGTAAATGTAATAGGGAAAATAATGTTTTACCTTAGCAGTGACACTGCTGGCTATAAAGTAATAAAATACAGACTCCAGGTAGTATTAAATGTACAATACACCTCGGGGAGTCTTTTTGCCTTAAATTCCAATTTGGTTAATTAAAGGTTTAAATGTGAACTCGTATGTAACCATGCTGATCGACGACTGAATAAATGATGACCCTCCGGTGTCATATGTAGTGAGGTGACATTTGTCACCCCTTGGCCTTATCGGCTGGGACTGTAGCTAGCAGTCGGCGTGTGGGAGTGTCTGTCCCGTATAGATCTATACACAAGATGCCCGCTCTCCCTCCAGGAGACTCTGGTTACAATATGATACAACACTGTATTGTTGTATCCTTAAATAGTATGTCACATTAATTTATCGTATAACAGTGTTTATATAGTAAGTGATAGTGTAGTAATGTTCTTTCTGTACTAGTGTATAGTATACTCTCTTGTATAGTGTATAGTGTTTCTCATAATAGTGTGTTCTGACTCATGTATGAACTGACTCTTTGTATGCTTCATTGTACTAGAAGTGATGAGTAGTGACTCCCTAAACTATACCTATTATAGTTTACTAATGTTTTACTTGAACTGTTATTGAAAAGACTAATTTATCTACTAAGTTATTTTTGTACTTTAAAAATGGAGTTTTGTAAAACTATAAAGTAACATAACTTTAAAAGAGCTTTTGAAATGTTTTGATCACTTATAAATGACATAAGCAATCTTTTTGAAAGGTATTTATAGCAAACATTTACACAATTATCATCGTGTTCAACTTGTATTCCCCCCCCCCCCTAAAAGCATTTAAAACAGTTAAAAGATTCATTACGAGGTATGAACTCACCTAATGTGGGTGATTCAACGAATACGCGTGTAAGGATGAGAAGGTCCACGAATGAAGTCCCAAGACACAACAAGTCCTAAATGACATATATTGGCATATACTGACATAAATATAGTGTTTGGAAGCAATTATATGAAAGGAAACACCTCACGGGACTAGGAAACACTTTGACCAAGTGTTGGAATCACATGTGATTCATCAAAGGAAAGTGGAATGCACTACCATGAGTTTACTGCCATGGGTTTACGGCCAAGGGAGTTTACGGCCGTAAACTCATGGTCAAACATGCATAAGAGGGTGTTTGAAGGCTAGGGAAGCTTGAGGGACTTTTGCTCTACACAAGGATGAGAAAGACCAACTCAATGGAGAGTGTTGAGGTGTTTACGGCCAAGGGAGTTTACTCCTGGCCGTAAACTCTCTAAATGGTCACATTTAGGGTCTTAAAGGTAAGGAGTTTTAAAGGCTTAAATGTCCCAAAGGTTAGCAAAGGCCTAGATGTGTTTATGGTCCAAGACTTGACCATAATTTGAGTTTACGGCCAAGGGTGTTTACTCTTGGGCCGTAAACTCATTGGCGTTGTGGCCGTGAACTCCTTATGATGAGGTTAAGGCTGGATTTGTTGTACAGTATCTCTAGCAGGTACATTCTAACACTAATTCCTTAAGTGTACTAGGCTTAAAACTCCTTAGAATGACCTTTAACCAGGCTAAAACTCATTATCAATGAGTCTGACACTCAGTTGAGTTGACTGACTGAGCTTTCAAGGCAAAAAAATTTCGGGTTGTCACAATTTTATGAACAGTCGGTTTATTATTCAATTAACAAGTATTCATTATGGATTATTTAATTCCTTAGTTGATACGTTCGGGTTACATATGGAGAATATCTGAAAACAGTGGAATGTGTGGTTTCCGCCTCATTCCCTGTTCCTTGTTTGGTTGTGGGTTTAGGGCAGATCCACACAATTAACTGTCTATCCGATATTGGTTGCTTAGTTATTTTATACGCACGAGGCTCGAGGTTGAGTTCTACACCGATCCCACTGCATAACTACTATGAACTAAGTAGTTATAGAAAGAATGGGTTTAATCATGCTTTTCATAAGAAAATAATGGATTTTCTTGAGGAACAATATCAATAGATATCAAAGAACAAAGAACAGTTTTCTAAAACAAAATGCTTATGAACTCACCAGCTTTATGCTGATACTCTTTCAAAACTACTTGTATTCTCAGGACATCAGTAGACAGGTACCTCCTGGAGTTTTGAGAAGACGGAGCGTATAGAGTCTCGTCTTTTACTTTTGTCATACTTTTGATGTCTATATTCATGAATCAAACTGATGTAAACATTTTTACTTAATTAATGTAATGGTTATGTTTACTTTGATTACTATAATGCAATGGTTGTGATACTATACATGACGTCATCCACCCCCGAACGTTTCCGCCGTTCTGGTTTGGGGGTGTGACAGATTGGTATCAGAGCTCTTGTTTATAGTGAACTAAGTATACCGAACCTTACACGGTATACAACTATAAACATTAAGGGGCCAAAGTGCTCTGAACTAAAAGTATACTTTTAAAATATAAGTATTTTATAAGAAGTATACAAGTATACATAGATACCAGAAACAATA
The DNA here is from genome assembly GCF_052849685.1 of Lactuca virosa. NCBI lineage: Eukaryota > Viridiplantae > Streptophyta > Magnoliopsida > Asterales > Asteraceae > Lactuca > Lactuca virosa. The sequence goes on along the minus strand of NC_136428.1, from coordinate 302,753,093 downwards.
TCATAAGAAGAACAAAACAAAAGTATTTGGATGTTGGATGCAGCGGTTAAACCTGGATAGTTATGTAATCATGTCTAGAATCAATATAGCCTGATCAACTATATTTATTTGAGACATGACCAACATGTGTCTGGGAGTGACTGTGGTGTTGCAGCAAGCCTAAAACTTACCAAGCTATATACATCAAGATATCGATAAAACAGAGCATACAACTTAAAATACTATAGGACTATTTTAGCTAGAGCCGAATACAATATAGAAATTCATTTCAAGTGTTGCTACTTGTTTCTTCTTAACGATAGATTTACTTGCATTAGTAACCTTTCTCTATTATCGCTTAGTAGAACACTTTATCTATCAGGATGAGATATATCTTGTTTCATATCTCTTAATTTAAGACCTAGGGGACTTACCATCCTCTTCTTCCTGATTACTTTTAGAAAAGATGCCTTCCAGAAAGAGACCCTGCAAGAAGAACAGCGACCCTCTGCCGCCACCGCCTCCTCAGTTCGATCCTGCCATGTTTCACGCAACAGTTACAGCCGTCGTGACTGCAGCAATGGCACAAATAAACTCGGGTGGCTCGGGTGGATCAGGAGGTCGACCAGATTCCTAAAATCTTGGTGGAGGCCAGGGACACCAGAAGGAGTGTTCCTATAAGGACTTCATGAACGTGAAACCCAAACCCTTCGACGGCAAATGAGGAGTCATTGCCCTAACTCGATGGTTCGAGAAGATCGAATCCATCTTCGAGATTTGCGCATGCTCTGAGGCAAATAAAGTGAAGTTCGCCGCTTGCACCTTCACCGAAAGAGCACTGACCTGGTGGAATGGTCGAGTCAAATCCCTAACCCTGCCGATAGCCAATGCCATGGGTTGGGAGAGTCTGAAAGAACTCATGCTGGCTGAGTACTGCCCAAGGGACGAGATGCAAAAGTTAGAGCACGAGCTCTGGAACCTGAAGATGAAGGGTTCTGAAATTGCTGCTTACACCGCTAGATTCTGTGATCTGGCTCTTCTATGTCTGGGAATGGTCACCCCGGAAAGCAAGAAGATTGAAAGATACATTTGGGGATTGACGCCCCCAACACAAGGAAATGTCTTGGATGTTAAGCCTACTACTTTTGACAGTGCCAAGTGTTTGGCGCGGACTCTGATAAGTCAGGGGGTTGATTTGGATGCAGTAACAACTGTTCCCGAACCACCAAAGGCAAGTGGTGGGAAGAAATTTTGGAATAAACGAAAGGGCCAGTCTTCGCAGGGGCCCTCCAAGAAACAACAAACAGTGGCAGTCTACGCTGCTACTACTCCTGCTGCTGTTCCCACTACTCCAACAACTCCCAGCCGCTATGCTGGAAACCTACCTTTGTGCAACAAATGCAACTTCCATCATTTGGGAGTTTGTAGAGAAATGCAATGCAACAAATGTGACAGAAAGGGGCATACAACACGATTCTGCAAGACACCAGCTCAACCGACCAACCAGGCAACTGAAGCAGGCGTAGGTCAAGCCTGTTATGGCTGCGGGGAGATTGGGAACTTCAAAAGAAATTGCCCCAAGGCAACAACAGGTGGTAACACATGGAAAGTGTTGGCGATGGGCCAGGAGGAGGCAGTTGCTGATCCCACAGTTGTTACGCGTACGTTCCTCCTCGACAACTGTTATGCATGCATTCTTTTCGATTCTGGTGCAGAGAGAAGATTTTTAGTCATGCATTTAAACATCTACTCAAATGTAAATCCCAAACTTTAACTGAAAAATTTACCGTTGAGATGGCTAACGGAAAGAAAGAAAGCACTAACAACGTATTCATAGGTTGTACCCTTACCCTAAACGATCATTCTTTCCCCATCGACCTTATGCCAGTTTCCATAAAGAGCTTCGACGTTATCATCGGCATGGATTGGCTGAGCCCCAATCGTGCTGGTATCCTTTGCTACGAAAAAGACGTCTGTCTCAATCTGCCCTCGGGCGAAACTCTCATAGTTTACGGCGATAAACTCAGCTCGAACCTTCGTATCATTTCATGCATCCAAGCCCAGAAATGTGTGCGAAAGGAGTTCCATGCATTCCTGGCTCATGTCGTTAACGAAAAGCAGGAAGTTAAGGACCTCGAGAGCATCCCCGAAGTCTGTAACTGTCCTGATGTCTTCCCCGAAGATCTTCCAGGAATCCTTCCCGAGCGCCAAGTCGAGTTTCGTATCGACTTAATCCCCGGAGCTACTCCCGTAGCTAAATCCCCATATCGTCTAGCATCGGCAGAAATAAAAGAGTTATCCAGTCAACTCAATGAGCTGCTCAACAAAGGATTCATAAGACCAATTTCCTCACCCTGGGGAGCCCCGATCTTATTCGTGAGAAAGAAAGATGGATCCTTTCGGATGTTCATTGATTATCGAGAACTGAACAAGTTTACCATCAAGAACCGTTATCCCTTACCCAGAATCGACGACCTCTTCGAATCCCTTACCCAGAATCGACGACCTCTTCGATCAACTTCAAGGAGCCAGTTACTTCTCGAAAATAGATCTAAGATCAGGGTACCATCAGCTGCGAGTTCATGAGAAACATGTTCCCAAGACAGCATTCCGAACTCGTTATGGACACTACGAGTTTGTAGTGATGCCCTTTGGCCTAACCAACGCACCTGCTGTATTCATGGATCTGATGAATCGGGTGTTCCGCCTTTTCCTAGACAAGTTTGTGATCGTGTTCATTGATGATATACTTGTCTACTCTCGGAGCGAGGAAGATCATAGACAGCTCTTGAGACAAGTGTTAGAAATACTAAGGGCGGAGAAGCTCTACGCAAAGTTTTCAAAGTGAGAGTTCTGGATCCGAAAAGTATCTTTCCTTGGTCACGTGGTTAGCGAGCAAGGCATACACGTGGACCCTTCCAATATCAAAGCGATTGAGAATTGGTCAGCACCGAAGACACCCACAGAAATCCGTCAATTCTTGGGTCTCGCTGGCTACTATCGCAGATTTATCCAGAACTTCTCCAGAATTGCTAAGCCTTTAACCACCCTGACACAGAAAGGTGTAACCTTTAGTTGGGGAGAAAAGCAAGACACTGTGTTTCAAACATTGAAGCAGGCCCTATGCAGTGCACCTATCCTATCTCTGCCCGAAGGGACGGGGGACTTTGTTGTCTACTGTGATGCATCCAGTCAGGGACTAGAATGTGTGCTCATGCAGCGAGGAAAGGTTATTGCCTATGCCTCGAGACAGCTGAAAACACACGAAGTCAATTACACAACTCACGATCTAGAGTTGGGAGTAGTGGTCTTTGCGTTAAAGATTTGGAGACACTACCTCTACGGAACCAAGTGCACTGTCTTCACCGACCATAAGAGCCTACAACATATCTTCAATCAGAAAGAGTTGAACATGAGACAACGACGATGAGTAGAGCTACTCAGTGATTACGAGTGCGAAATACGCTACCATCCCGGCAAGGCCAATGTGGTAGCAGATGCCCTCAACCGAAAAGAGTATTCAGGTCATAGAGTGAAGGCACTAACAATTACCATCCATTCCCATTTATCCGCTCAAATCAGAGAGGCTCAGCTGGAAGCCTTAAAACCAGAGAACATGACAGATGAACCCTTGAGAGGAATGGAAAAGAACTTAGAGGTCAAGGGAGACGGAGTTTACTATTTCATGAACCGGATCTGGACCCCAAAGTTTGGAGGTTACAGGGAGGTTGTCATGAACGAAGCTCACAAGACTAGATACTCCGTTCACCCGGGTTTGGATAAGATGTATCTGGATCTCAAGCAACTCTATTGGTGGCCGAACATGAAAGCAGAGATCTCTACCTTCGTGGGCAAGTGCCTGACTTGCGCCAAGGTGAAGGTGGAATATCAAAAGACCTCATGTCTACTCCAGCAGCCAGAAATACCTGAGTGGAAGTGGGAAAGGATTACAATGGATTTCATCACTAAGTTGCCCAAGTCTCCGAGTGGGCACGACGCCATCTGGGTAATTGTCGATCGACTAATTAAATCCGCCCACTTCCTGCCAATCAAAGAAAACTTCAAAATGGAGAGACTGACACGAATCTACATTCGAGAAATAGTTTGCCTTCATGGTGTGCCTGTATCCATTATCTCCGATCGAGATAGCAGGTTCACCTTGAGATTTTGGCAGTCACTACAGAAGGCTCTTGGAACTAAGCTGGATATGAGCATAGCTTATCATCCACAGACAGATGGGCAGAGTGATAGAACCATTCAGACATTGGAGGATATGTTAAGAGCCTGCATCATCGACTTCATCATGTCGTGGGACACTCATTTGCCCTTGGTCAAATTTTCCTACAATAACAGCTACCATACCAGCATCAAGGCTGCGCCGTTTGAAGCCCTCTATGGCCGTAAGTACAGATCCCCTCTGTGTTGGGCTGAGGTGGGTGACGCACAGCTAGTCAAAGGTCAAGTCCCTGATAGCACCCTCACAGGCCCAGAAATCATCCGAGAGACTACTGAAAAGATCGTACAAATCCAGGAACGACTAAAGGCTTCAAACGATAGACAAAAGAGTTACGCCGATAAGAGACGAAAACCATTGGAGTTCCAGGTTGGTGACCGTGTTCTTTTGAAGGTCTCACCCTGGAAAGGCATGATACACTTCGGAAAGCGTGGAAAGTTGAATCCGAGATACATAGGACCATTCGAGATCCTCGCTAGGATCGGTCCCGTAACATACAAACTTCATTTACCCCAAGAACTTAGTAACATTCACCCTGTCTTTCACGTGTCGAACCTAAAGAAGTGTCTGTCCGAGGAGACACTTGTGATTCCCTTGATGAGATCGAACTAGATGAGAACCTACACTTTGTGGAAGAACCCGTAGAAATCATGGATCGGGAAGTCAAGAGAACAAAACAGAGCCGCGTCCCGATAGTGAAGGTTTGCTGGAATGCCAAGCGGGGACCTAAATTCACTTGGGAGCACGAAGATTCAATGAAACAGAAGTACCCTCATCTATTTCCGAGTCCATGATTTGTATTCTGTGTCTGAATTTCGGGACGAAATTCCCTCTAACGGGGGGATGATGTGACAACCCGAAACTTTTTCTGTTTTCATTAATCAATTTTCGTTAATAAAATTTTATTTTATTGGGTTCCGTCAACTTCCTTCGGTTTGGAAAATCATTTAATTATATATTTTGAGTTCTATATTCGAGTCAGAACCAAAACCACGCGAAATTTCTGAAATTCCTTCGAACAAGACCGAGTTCACGACCGGACTTGGGTTCATGGCCGTACGTGTACGGCCGTACACTCGTCTACAGCCGGAGTCGGGTGGACCCCACCCACCGACCACAAAAACTCCTATATATATGAGACCCTACCCCTCATTTACACTCTTCTGGACGAACACCCACTCATTCTCTCCCAAGACTTGTGACCATACACCCCTAAAAGCACCTTCATTCTCCCGGAAAACATCGAAAAACACCATTGGGGGTCATTTCGGAGCACCTAGAGCACGTTTCTCGTCGAAATCAGCATCTTTTTTCTTGAGTGTACGGTCGTACACCTTCAAGTTCATTGACCGCACACTAGTCTACGGCCGTACACCTTCAAAGGCCGTACACCATCCAAGAGCTGGTTCACGGCCGTACACCTGTATACGACCGTACACCTGTCCACGGTCGTACACCCTAGTTCACGGCCGTACACACTTCCTAAGTGGTGCATTAGACTGAAAATCCACTTCCCTCGATTCAATCAAGTCCCGGTAACATTCCTTAACCGAAAGCAAGTGTTTTTCTAACACTTTATGTAACGAAATCGCTAATTTAGATACATATATGTATTTAATTGTTATTAGGATTCCGTTAGGTGCCACACAACAACTCGAGGGTCTTCATTCCTGTTCGTTGATTTGACGGTTGCACACAACTAACAGTGAGTTCATACCCCTATGTCTTTACTATTTTTAAACGTTTTCAGGGGGGAATACAAGACAAACATAAATGATTTTGTGAAACTTATACAAAAAGGATTTCAATAAACTTAAAACGGATGCAATGGATACAATCATATAGTTTTTATACTTTATAAGATATGTAGATATTTTATCCCTTTTGTATTATGAAGAGCATAAGGGAAGTTTTCATCATAATCATAGAGCTTTCAATGTAAAACACGAATTGAATACATGAATGAACATATAAACTATAATAGGTATAGTTTATGGATCAATTAACATATCAATGTACAAATCATAGATTCAATGCAACCAAACATATAAACTATAATAGGTATAGTTTATGAGATATATAGACAACAAGTTAACTTCAATGGATTCATTTTATTTCTACATGTAATCGTTAGTATAGCATTTTATGTGTGAGCATTCTTCGCGTACTTACATAAGTACTAACAAAAGCCCTAAGATTATAACCAGAGTCTCCTGGAGGGAGAACGTGAGTTTATGTATAGATTTATACGGGATTGACAATCACGCACCATAACTGCTAGCTACAGTTAGGCCGGCAGGCCTGGGTGACAAAGTCATTTCGATTCCGACGCCTGAAGAACGTCGTTCAGGCAATTCAATGGTCAAGTATGGTTATAACAACTCATAAAGTTGGTACTAAGAATATACGATTAATGTATGAATGATAATAACTTCAATTAGTTTTATTTAAAGTAATAGAACTACTATATATTACTCGGGTAGCCAGGGTTTTTCAAAATAGAACAATGTTTAAACAACATAAGTATGGTAGATACTTTTACTTTACGATATGGAACAAATAATTCAATAACTTACATTTAGGGAGAATATGGGATTTTCCAGGGTAAACATCAGTATTTTATGAATAGTCGGTTTATTATTCAATTAACAAGTATTCATTATAAATTCTTTAATTCCTTAGTTGATACGTCCGGGTTACGTATGGAGAATATCTGAAAGACAGTGGAATGTGTGGTTTCCACCTCATTCCCTGTTCCTTGTTTGGTTGTGGGTTTAGGGCAGATCCACACAATTAACTGTCTATCCGATATTGGTTCATGCATAACTAGTATGAACTAAGTAGTTATAGAAAGAATGGGTTTAATCATGCTTTTCATAAGAAAATAATGGATTTTCTTGAGGAACAATATCAATAGATATCAAAGAACAAAGAACAATTTTCCAAAACAAAATGCTTATGAACTCACCAGCTTTATGCTAACACTCTTTCAAAACTGCTTGTATTCTCAGGAAATCAGTAGACAGGTACCTCCTGGAGTTTTGAGAAGACGGAGCGTATAGAGTCTCGTCTTTTACTTTTGTCATACTTTTGACGTCTATATTCATGAATCAAACTGATGTAAACATTTTTACTTAATTAATGTAATGGTTATGTTTACTTTGATTACTATAATGCAATGGTTGTGATACTATACATGACGTCATCCACCCCCGAACGTTTCCGTCGTTCCGGTTTGGGGGTGTGACACTATATTATATATTTTGAGCAAGGAATTACACATGTTTTTATTAAATCTGAAGTGTAATGTGCAATAGCAATAACATTGAGGTAGATTACATGTATTGTTCTTTTATGTGTTATTGTGTTTTGAAGTAATTCTTGCAGATCTTGAGCAGGTAGAATTTGCACATTCGTTTCTTTTGGTAAAATCTTAAATGTATTTTTTTTCTTCTTCCCTAATTGTTGTTTGATCTGTTGTGTTTCAGCTGCTGAACTTGTTAGATGTGATCATTCACAATGCGGAAAGCAAGCAAGCTCCTGCTCCTGAAGAATAACCTATTCAGATGTCCACATTAAATGCTGATGATGCTGGTGGCTCAGGCTCAAATACCAAATCACCCAAAGGTGATCATGCCTCTAAGCCCTCATCTTCCGGTGCTAATACAAAATATGACTCCCACACTATGCTGCTAAACTTACCACAAGCAGAACTACGTCTTTTATGCTCAATGCTTGCACGTGAATGGTATGTGATCACCACTTCACTTCAATTTGCTCATTATATGTTAAATCATATGGGAACTTGTTGTATTAAACTATAAACTTTGTTGTTTTAGTTTGTTGGATAATGCATATGCTCTTGTGGCGGATGTATTGACGAAGCTGGTGACAATCGCACTTGTGTATTATAGGGGACTGTTTTAGACACAACCAAGTCACTTATATTTCCTCTTCCACTCATGTCTGCTGCTCATCAACAATTCCTAGCAGGTATGCTCTACATCAATAACATTATATGAATGCTAAAATCCAATGAATAATCAGTGATTCTTGTTTGTGTTCATATTGAACAGGCTGTAGACATGCAGATACAAATGGTCTTGATGGTTTAAAGGTTCAGATTATACTTTGTTTGAACTTGGTTTAGTTTCAAAATATTTTCTTGCATGTTTTGAAAAATTGCTAATATTTAATTTCTCTTTTTTGGGCATGATAGTAGATGAAACAAAGCTACCAATCAAGGGCCATCATACATGGGAATCATATGGTAAGTTTTATTAAAATATATTAATCTCAAACCTGTAAATGCTTTTCCCATATCTTTATTGAAATGAATTTATCTCATGGTTAGATGAATCTTTTTTCTTATACAGAAAATAGAAAATGTAAGCGTTTTTTTTCACAGAGTTGAGTAAATAGGAGGCAGATGATGTTCGGTTTAATCAGGTAATTTTTCTACTTAATTGTCTAAGTATTCATTTTTTCTTTCATTTAGGCCTAAGTTTAATAAGATTATAATCCTCCAAAAATAGGCTTGGCTGATATATTTTTGGAGAAGAGTAAAAATTCATGGGTTAGAAGTAGATATAGTAGACGAGCGATTGTAGTTCTTCATCAATCAAAGTGATCATCCACCCACTTCACATGATGTCGTTGATGGTAACTTTTTTTATTACTATTATTGGTAAATATATTATATTATGTGTAATGATTTATTAATAATATTCCCTTGTTGCAGTTGAAAGGGGACTTGTTGAGCTTCGGAAATTGGGAATTGAAGCTCAATTGTGGCAAGAATCTCACAAGTTGGTTGACCCTGAATCGGAACATAAATGGCAAATGCACATTAACTTCTAGTTTCTTTTTTCTTATTAGGCCACGTGCAAATTTTGGACATGTAAGTAAGTACGTATTAACTTTGATATCAAATACATTCTTTAATTCATTTAAGTAAGTATTAATTTTGATATCAAATACATTCTTTAATTCATTTTTTGTTAGTATGTATTACTGAACTTGCATCTTACATCTACATGGAAAAAATTTTAGATATGGATTAATTACCTAAATCAAGGCATGTCAATTGTGCAATCCATGTATATGTTAACATAGAAAATTTTTAAATTTTTATTAATTTATTTATTTTTTTAATTCTTCATTTTATCCATTAAGTTAGAAACAAATAATGCACCTAAATCTCAATTAATCTACATTTGTAAACAAACAACAAAAGTAATGTACAAAATTTATATCAACATTGTTTATTCTTTGTTTGAATGTTGATAGAGAGTGAAGTATCAAGTGTGTTACCCTGTGATTGATTGATTATTATTAAATTATAGGTGGGTCGTTCCGGAAGGTTTGGGCATCTTGGGTTGCTTGTGAATTTGATAACCTTTGAAGACAGATTTAACCTGTAAGTCTTCATCCTGATAATATTAATTAGCATTACCAGATTTACCCCTATCTTTCTAACTCTATGGTTTCATGGCTATTTATTAATGCTATAGGTATCAAATAGAGCTGGAACTTGGAACCGAAATTAAACAAATTCATCCACTAATTGATCAAGCCATTTATTGTCGTTGACCCATCATTATCAAACCTGCTGCCTTCATCATATTACATACTATCATCTTCATCTTGGTCAGTAACAACTAACAACAACAGTTTTTTTTCATATTAATGATGTTTAAAAAATATTTAAGAAAATGATGGATTGGAAACAAAAAAGTCAGGGGAAAATCCTTTTTCCACTCCATTGACTCATTCTTTTGGCATTAAAAAGAAAATGATGGTGTTGTTTCTTTTTCAATTGATGGACTTAAGGATTTAAATATATTACTGACAACATTTGTGTAGTATGAAATAAAGGTGAAACATGTAAATGAACAGTCAATTTTATATATATATATATATATATATATATATATATATATATATATATATATATATATATATATATTCAGCATCACTTCCTACAAAAGGGTAAAATGGTCATTTTCTTTTTCATCCTCAGTATGTTCATTCAGTCCAAAAATAGAAAGCAGCAAAGGATGATAGCAGATTACCTTTTGAGAAAGATTACTTGGAGTGCAAATTACCTTTTGAGGTCAGTATTTAACATTCTGTAGAGACGAAATCTTGTTGAAGATGAAGAGTGTTATTGAAAGCCAATAAAAATACTGTCAAAGTTAAATGAACTTGCTGGGTTTGAACCTGATGACATTATTTTTTGTAATTCCAAAAGTACTTTGATGGAGTTTACTGAAATAAATTTTTTTTATTATTTGTCTACAGCCGTTTGGTTCGGACATGCCATACACTGCTATACAGTTCATGGTTCTGCATAAAGTGAAAACTTTTGCTTCTAGGTCATCCAAGTCAGGTTAGTGTCAAAGTTTAAACTTTTGAAAGCATTTATCTTTCAAGTGTAGAGGGGGTATTATGGTTCGAATGACACAGTGAAAACCAGATCACTTGAAAATAAGCAATCTCAAACTGAATGATATATATTTTATCATTTAAACTATCATTAACCTATAATACTAGCAAGTGATTAAACTTTTAATACACTTTATCAACCAACTGCAGATGATGAAGGAGATGGGAATGAGTCTAATTCAACCATTTCTTTTGAGTCTGATGTTAATGGAGTTGCTAATGAAGAATCCCAAAGCCAAAACAACAAAAGATCAGAGATGAGAATGCTTGGGTGCTAATATGGATGATCTTAATCTTGTCACTGTATGTATTAATAAAATGTTTCAACTTTAAGTGCTTACCTTTTTGCTTTATGATTCATAACTCTTGATTTTATTTTAAAATGTAAATACAGAGGTGGATTGTTGATTTGGTTATATAGTTGGGGAAAACCTCTTACTAACAATGTACAATAAGATCCCCTTAATATCAATGTATTACAATTTTTTGACATGATGTTATTGGATGAAATTGATTGTTTTGGCATATATATGTTTCTATATTTTTGTATTATGCGTAAATAAGTATCGTAAAGGCACGTCGTATATGCATATCGTAAATGGTTGTTCAAGTTTATGACACGCAAATTTGTGTCATCTTCATTTATGACAGGGGCTTTAATGATACGCAATGCGTGTCCTAAACTCGCGTCGTAAGGTTATGACACGCAAATGTGTGTCGTCTTCCTTTATGACAGGGTCTTCCTTGAAGTAATAGAGATTATTTATATTCAATAATTTTGAGACCATATTTAATTAGTTTATTATTGTGTTTTACTTTGCATGTTTTACTTCCTGAATGATTTGGTTATTCGAATTGCACAATCGCTCATACTTTTGGAAGTAAGTGGTGAATTAAGATTGTCATGAATTGAATTGTAGATTGTCTATGGGTATTAAACATTGCAATAAGATTGCTACAATGTTCATGAGTACTTATAAAAATGAGGATTTTGAGTATTAGATAAACCCACGCTCAAAGAATTAATTCATGGATTCTATTATGAGTAATCGTGAGACGATAATATCTTTTATTCTTAAAACGGAGATATATGAGTTGTAATTTACAAATCGATTGTGCATTGGTATTGTGAAAACACATCAGCAACGTGAGTCATAAAACATAGTGTCGTGCATGATTCAGTGAGTAAAAGAATGAAGCATATAAGTTGAAGTTTATTCGTTTCTTTTGCCCTAATAGGAAAAGCGATATCTTTGGGCCCCTCGATGATTTGTTGTCGACATCTAAAGTGCTTGGTCAAGCCCGGTCTAAATTGATGTGTTCAATTAGTAGTTTGAATTCAGTTTTCATAAATCAGGAAATCGAGAAATAGAATCTTGGACAGTGAGATTGATTTGATCCATGGCTCATATCCATATGATATCTTGTAGAACGAATGAATATTTGATCACTTATCTTAGGGACAATGTCTGATTATATAGGAGTTCGGCAGTGGCTTTGGAAAGCACTCTTTGTTATTTGATCGTACTTCCAATAGTAGTTATAAACTTATCCAAGTGGGAGACTTTTGGATTAAGATGTCTAAGCTCATAACTAAATTGGTATAAACTTGTAAATAGAAGCAAAGTCCTTTTTGGGTTGCCCTCATAACCAAAAATAGCCATACATGATATTAGGAGAGAGAGATAGAGATAAATGATTTGTTAATATATTATGTGATTAATATATTAATTGGAAATAGATAATTAATCTGTTAACTTGTTATGTGATTAATAAATTAACATGAGATTAATAGTAAATAATTGATTTGTTAATTTATATGGTTAATAATTAATAAGAAATCAATTAGAATTAATTAATTATTAATCTGAAATCAATTTGGGATTAATTGGAATTAGTTAAAGGTGAAAGGGATGAATTGTAATTGTTTAATAGTTGAACAAAAGAAACAATTCTAGAACCCTCCATGGCATGGACGGTTTTGGAGGGGTTCTTAGGGTTTCTGGAAGCCTCCTCGATGTAGATAATGAAATATTTGAATTGGGATTAAATCTATTATTTAATCAATTCAAATCTTGCTTGGTTTCAAAGTTACCTAAACTATAAGAAGCATAGGAACAAAATTTCTTCATCTCTCCTCTTCATTCTAGGGTTTCTAGGATTTTGGGTACAAACCATTAGAGGCACTAAACTTTTGGTGCTTGCTTTCCAAGGTTTTCAAGAAGGATAATAATGTGATTATTTGTTACAATAATCAAGAGGTATGTAAACCCTAAATCTATGTATATTACAATTATGATAGAGTTCCCTTAGGGTTCTTGATGTTCATAGTTTATTGCTATCAATAGAGAAAACATAGATCCAAATAGGTTGCACGTGAACTTAAGAGTTAAGTAATTTTCCGCCTCATGCATAGATTTATAACCTATAAAACCCATCAATTTGGTAGAAGATTCTCTAGAAAACAAAATTTATTTACTTTTTAATCCAAAAGTATTTACTTAGAAGCAATTTGTTGTGAAGAGCGGTAAAGTGAGGAATGAAGAATTTAAAAAGAGAAAAAAATAGTTTTCAAGTAGTGCTGGGAAAAGTGCAAGAAGAAGTTTGGAGCTTGACCAACAATAAAGAAGGTCTTGGATTGTAGAAATATGTTTTGTTTTAAGATACATTCCAGAATCTAAAGTATAAAGGGGTGAGAGGGAAGGACGAAGATTCTGAATTTACAATTGCAAAATTTCCACTTCTTAATCTAAATGTTGTTGTGAATCTTCTAAAAATATTTTCTTCAATGTAACAACGTAAATTTTAAAACAATTTTTCATTTTTCAACATAATAAAAACTCATATAATATTCTCAAAATCTCATATATCAAATGTCATCATAATAAAACATATCCCAGAATCTCAAAACATAATCCTCTGCCAGTGTGTACAAATCATGCCGGTGCCTTCCCGCGATCCTCGCTGGTACCTGAAACACATATCACATAACACGGTAAGCATAAATGCTTAGTGAGTTCCCCAAAATACCACATACATCATATAAGCCACTCAAGGCTATAACTCGGTATGACCCTCCGGTCAAGATGTCTCAGCGGGACCCTCCAGTCCCGTAGCTCGTTGGACCCTCCAGTCCGGTCTAGCTCGTTGGACCCTCCGGTCCGGTCTAAATCGTTGGACCCTCTGGTCCGGTCTAAATCGTTGGACCCTCCGGTTCGGTCTATATAACACATAGCATACATATATCACAATGCACATAAACTCAAACATACACATAATACATAAGACCTCCGGTCTGCACATAGATACCACTCTAGGTAATGTATAGTGAGAAGACTCACCTCGGGTAATCTCGGGAGTCTCGAACCCGAATATCTGATCTAGCCTCCGCCTAATCACATAAAGTAATTATCTCTAATTAATACGGCTCTCAAAGGCTAGACTAGTCCCTCCCTATATTCTCTCAGAAGGGGAAAAGACCATTTTACCCCTCCAATGGTCCAAAGTCCAAATGTTGACCAAACCCTAAAAGTCAACCCCAGTCAACGGTCTAACTTTGACCAGACTTGTCGAGTACACTCGGGTGACTCGGCAAGTCCATGCGTGTCCTCTGAATCCTCCTAAGGCCTTACTCGACTCGTCGAGTTAACCTTTCACTCGACGGGTTACCACTGATCACGAATCGTGGTGCAACACGATCCGACTCATCGAGTCCGTTCATGGACTCGGCGAGTTTCTTCCATTAGAATGCTCAAACGACCTTCTGAGGTCAGATCTGTTTCTCTAACCTATAGATCTGACCTTATAACACTCAAAAGTTACGTAAAGGTCCAAACTTTATGCTCATGCAACACACATATGGCTCTATTTGATGAATTAGCCCTAATATGACAACCATGATCTAAAACCCAAAAAGAGACTGCATAAAGTTGGATGCTTGGGGCTCTCTGGACCTCTCAAGGTCCAGATCTAAGGTTTATTTCACATTGGGACCTCTCATGCTCTTATTCCAACTCAAGAAAGGGTAAAGAAACCCTTGATTTAAGAAGCCTACACAATAAAGAAGAAAAGGGCCGAATTGCTACCTCAAAGTGAAGCCTCCTTGCTTGAAAGCCTCAGAACAACAACCTCCTTTGGTCCTTCTTGCTGGATCACTTCTCCTCCTTAGCAAAATCACAACAAATGGTTCAAGATGGCTCTCTCTCTCACTACACATGCTCAAATATGCTAGGGTTCTTTTCTCTGAAAGGGTGGCCGCAAATGAAGGCCATAAGGACCCTTAAATAGGGCACGGGCCCAAGGATTTAGGGTTTCTGTTCACAGCGCGGACTCGTCGAGTCGACCCGCCGACTCGTCGAGTCCATTCATTAATCCTAGTCAGAATCGCGATCCTACTCGACGAGTCTAGGCGTCAACTCGTCGAGTCCTTCTCCTTGACTCAAAAATAAATACTCAATTTATGATACTTGGAAATCTGGATGTTACATTCAATGGATCATGTAGCTTTTTATACATCCCTCAAACATATCCATTATTTTATGATTTATACTATCAAGAAGTTGCAATGTTTGATTATGAGTTGGATAAAAAATTTAGGAAGAATGGTCCAATTTCCAATATGAAGTTGTAGAATGCTAACAAGTATAGAGATGGAGAGATCATTCATGAACCAAAATAAGGTGTGATTTACTCTTACAAGAAAAAGGAAGGGACTAATGACAAGGCATTTCAGAGAATTTATGATAAAGAAATATATCATTCCACAACTCTTCAAAGCATAATGATCAGGATCACTACTTGTGATTCTAATTTTGAAAAGGGTAGAAAAGAGATGATTGATCATCTGGCATGGTGGTTGGCATTTTGGAAATCATTTCTTAGTGCAGTTTGTTGTTTGATAAATTACTTCGGATCATTTGTTGACTTATCACAAAGGTGAAGCATGGGAGATTTGTTAGATGCATTTTTATGCATTTTGTTTGTTTTATTTCTGTTTTTGCATAAACGTTTTTGCAGTTTTACTTGTATTTTAGTATTAATTGGAAAACTTGTGTTTTTTCACCGACCGCCCCATACTGCTCACTGTTTACTGGATTTTGTAGGGTAATTGGCAAGGAAACGATATGAAGGATCGGAGCATAGCCGGAGCTGAAAAATACCAAAGGAAGCTTAAAGTTGGATGGAAGCAGCTTGGAATAAAGATTTGAAGGTCGAAACGTGGAGATTTTGACTTACACGACCGTGTTTCTCATTACACGAGTCATGATTTCCTATCAATTATTTCTGGGGATTTAATTCATTAAACGAAAACTTCGACACCAAACCACGACCATGCTTTCCAAAGCATGACCCGTATTTCATTTTTGAGAGGTCTTAGGCTGATTTTTCACAAGGACTTAACTTTGTGACACTTACATGATCACGTTTCCCAAAGCACAAGTTGTTTTTTGAACACGTTTTCTCATAAAACTAATAAATTTCTTTTCATAACATTCTTTATAGGGAATTAATATAGACACCCCAACACTCCCTAACTATATATAATAGTTGGGTACCTATGTCCAGAAGGTCTAGTTACCTTATATTTCTTTTCTCTGCTCATCAATTTAACTCTAGGAATTTACTACAAGACACCTAGTTCACTTAAATTTACAAAATAGCTTGGTGTATATTCATATTAACTACTTGTCTACAAGTAGTTACCAAAAGGATTGTATACCACAAAATTATACGAAGATTGGATCCAGGTGTGACCAGTCATCTAATAGCTCTTCTGTCTCTCATCTGTTAGCTTGATATCTTTATTGGGTTTACCTAATCCTGAAAGGCACAATAGAAAATAAAGGTTACAGTACGAAATCTTAGTAAGTAACCTACTCAACATGCAAGTACAATATATGGTACAATTAATCATAAGATTAAATTAACATCAAAAAGTATAATATTGTTAGGTCATAAATTGTGGTTTATACTTTGCTTTTCATAAGATATTAGAGTTCTCGGTCTAGGACCGAAAACACCATGTTTTGGTGTTGTTTGGACCAAACTCACATGTGATTTTGGTTAGGCTTAATATTGTTTTGTTTGGGTTTCGGGCTTAGGCTTGGTTATTAGGTCTAGGTATAAATAGCTTTATTTGAGTCTTGTAAAGGGTGTTAGACGTTCTTGGGGGCTGCCATATGCTAGTAACGTGATATAGAGAGAAACAAGAGAAAACCATGTGTAATCGGAATCTTATGTACCGTACGATTAATCAATATATTGTGCGCATTGAAGATTAGTTATGTGTTCTTGTTCATCTTATATCTTGCATTATACACTTTGATTGGGATTCCGCACCATCAAAGTGAATCCAATTGATACGTAGGAGAATTCGGGACTTGCAAGTGATATCAAAGCTTGGATAGGTATCAATTGGGTCATTGCAAATAGTTTTTCTTGGAGTTTCTTGGTGTTTTTGATTTATATTTTATGAATTTTTGGCCATTTTTCTTCGTGTTCTTCATATTTTTGGGAGTTTTGATCGAGTTTGGCATTAAAGATTTGAAAATCCTATGTTTTTGGCAAGTTTTTGGTGTTTTTAGTCGAAATCTGCGAGACCTCGGCGGCAGTCCTCGGCAGTCGAAATTTGCGAGGGTTCTCCGTCTACACGCACGTTTTCGGTCCGAAGCGGGGGGTTTATGGTCTGCAGGTTTTTAGATCGCATGTTCACGGTCAGCAGCCTCGGTGTTTGCGGTCAGAGCCTTGATTTCAGTCTAGCGATTTCAGTGGAGTGTGAGCGAGTCTTCTCGGTTGGACTAAGAGGCTTCACAATTTCGGTCTAAAATCTCATTTTTTAGCCCAAAAGTCACGTTTTTTATCCAAAACTCTCGTTTTCGATATAGAAACTTTTGTTTTCGATTAGGATTATTTTTTTTGGACAAAAGGTTTGACTTTCATCTTTGACTTTCAAGTTTGCAAGTTTGAGTTTTTAAGTTTGACTTGTGACTTTCAAATTTGACCTTTGACTTTCAAGTTTGACTTTTCAAGTTTGACTTTTCAAGTTTGACTTTCAAGTTTGATTTTTAAGTTTGATTTTTAAGTTTGACTTTTACGTTTGACTTTCAAGTTTGACTTTTTAAGTTTGATTTTTCAAGTTTGACTTTCAAGTGTGACTTTTTAAGTTTGATTTTTCTTGGTTTCACAATCAGTTCTATTTTTGGTAAAAAAAATTGAATAATGAGTTCATCAATCACAAAAGAGGTCAATGAAACTTCCTGTTCTCAAGCATGTAGTGATACAATTAAATTTCTTCGTGATCAAATTGATATATTACGTAGAGACAATGAGGACCTTAGGTATGAAGGATACACTCTCACGAAGGGCCAAAAACCTTTAAAAAATCAATTAGAGGCCAAAACCTTAGAAAACTTCAAGAAGAATACAACACAAAGTGTGTACGTTATGATAATGCTCAACAAAAAATTTTCGAATTAACTGCCGAACTTGATGCATTAAAAGCTAAATATAAAGATGCTAAATTTAACTTTAAGAAATTTGACGTGTCAAGTGAGGTAGTTGTGTCCATGATTGAAAAACAATTAAAATTTAAAGATAATAAGAATAAGGGTCTAGGGTATCATAGTGTTCCACCTCCCTTCAATGACAACTATACCCCACCCCTTGAAGCCAATGAGGTAGAGATACCTGCTCAGTATGGCCAACCCCCTGTACCAGCTTCAGTTAAGACTGAACAATCTGGCCCAACTGAGAATATTGAGGTGAACGATACTAATACCTCTACTTCATGTGCAGAGCAGGTCCTAGTGCAAGATGAGCATGAGCAGAACAAAAATGATTCTAGTTCTGCTGATAATGATTCAAAACCTTGTGATGTTGATACTCCCACTGGGGAAAAACCCAAGCCACAAAAGTTTGTTAAACAATCTGTTAAATGTTCGTGTGCTTGTTCTTGTGCTTGTGCTTGTGGAAGTCCCTTGAAACAAAATTCTTTTGGACAAGGACCAAGTCACAATGTCATCTATATGAAAAGACAGGCTTGCTTCAACTGTGGGACTCCCGGTCACATTGCCAGAAATTGCCCACATCGTTTGTATGTTCCTTACTACAGACAAGGTTGGCAGAACGCGCCAAGAGGAAGATCCTCCAAAAGAAATCCTTCAAGGTCACAATCGCGCAATGGTGACTGGAATGCAAAAGGGGCCAACAATCAAACTCCCAAGGACAAGAAGGGAATGTCGGACAAGAAGCCAAATTCAAGAGATGGTTCAGTTAAATGAATATCAATTAGTTCGAAGTCATCTCGGCAATCGATTTCAAGTTCTAAAGCAAGTGATAAGGCATCCATCCGATCAAACAAGAAATGGGTTAAACGCGACTACAGATGGGTACCAAAGGTTCATACTCCCAAATCATCTAATGATTCTAACATTTCTTCATCTTCTGTGTCTGATAAACATGATATGTCATGTGTGACATCCCCTAATTTCTCGGCCAGAAAAGACCGATTTAATTTATGCTTTTTAAAATAAAATCAGAGAAATCTTTTTAAAAGATGTTGCTGAATTTGTTCCCAAAACAAAACATGATAAAAGTTTGTCAAAACCTTTCTTTAAGAAATATAAAATGTCCTTTTATAACAAAACCTCGGGATGTCATGTTCCGATACAGATCATGTGACAACCCGAAATTTGTATTATGTACAACCATTCGATTCAATAGAAGTCAGAACAGTTTCTACTAACTTTCAAGCTTTTTGGAATAAGTTTGAGTGTTTTAAAGTTAGTACTTCAGGAGATAACAGGAGAGAGGATGTCCTAGGGTTTATTGTGCAACAATAATGTCCCAAAACTCCAAGAGTTTGGAGTTTACGGCCTAAACAAAGGTGTTTACGGCCGTAAACCCTAAAAGGGGGTATAAATATGACACTTAGTCATTATTTACCACTTTTCACATTTTCAAGATCCAAAACCCATTTCTCTCTCAAGTATCATCCGACTTTTCTTCAATATCTTCAACTTTGTAAGTGTTTATATCCCTAAAAAGTCGATATCTTACTTAATCTAGTGATCTTACATGACTCCATCCGTGAAATCATTCCAAAAGTGTAGATCTTCAAGTTTCACCAAGAACACACACTAGTGTTCTTGGACTTTTAGCACCTTTTCAAGCTTCTACCTAGTAAGTACTCTTACCCTAGAGTATTATAAGACTTGTTACACTTCTAATCATCAAGAAAACACCCAAGAAACACAAGATCAAAGGTGTTTACGGTCCAAGATGTTCTTGGACCGTAAACCCTAGTAAGGGTACCAAAGTGTGCCCTAGTCCCTTACCAAGCCTTGGAAACTAGCCTAGACCCTTCCTTGATGTGCTTAGTACTTGAAAACATCAAAAGACCATAAACCATTTGGGTTTACGGCCGTAAACCCAAAGACAAATGGTCCAAGGACCGTAAACTCCACAAAGGAGTGAAATGGTGCCCTAAACACTTCCTAAGGCTTAAACATGAAGTAGGAATGCTTCTTATGATCTTTAAAGCTTCAAAACTCAAAATGGTCAAAGTACCATGAGTTTACGGCCGTAAACTCATGGGTTTACGACCGTAAACTCATTGAGTGATGGTCACAAAACCGTAAACTCCAAGGGAGTTTACCCTTGAACCCTAAACTCAAATACAAGGTCCAACCACCCTTAGATGCAATCCTTAGGACTTATAGCACTTAAATCAAGTGTTTTACATGTCTTAGAATGTCTTAAACTTGGTTAATTAGTTGTTTAATGACTAATTGGATACATATATGTGTGCTTATATGTTAACTAGGACCCTTGTGTGTGTTCAAGTCTTCACTTGACACTTAGCATCCTATATCAATCCGTTCATCCAAACCACTCACTACAGATGAGTTCATACCCCCTTAATTAACCTTTTTAATGTTTTTAAATGCTTTTATGGGGGGGGGGGGGAATACAAGTTGAACAATTATAGTTATTATATCAATCACATGTGATTAATAACTACCAAACAAGTGAATTTCTTACTTTTCAGACTGTGTTACCAAACTGTTTTACTTCAAACTGTTTTATAAACTCTTTTTCATATCAAATACTTTTATTAAACTCTTTTAACTTATATTCTATGTATCTATGTAGATATAGTTATATAAGTAGGATTGAAAGGACTTAGGACTGATAGCTCACCTTACTTCCTGTTCCTTGTTTGGTTGTGGACTTAGGGTATTCAGGTTATTTGTCCGAAGGTCGTTTGAATCCTAGTTATATATCATGTATATGTGTATAGATATAAAAGGTTACTTCATTCAGTTCAATACCTTTGGGTAGCAAAGGTACACAAACATGTTCATACATTCAAACAACATTACTAGTAAACTACAATAGGTATAGTTTAGGGAGATACTAATACTATTACTAGAACAGTGAAACATACAATGAGTCAGTTCATTCATGAGTAGTACATAGTGATGAGAAACAAACATAATACATAGTGATGAGAAACACGCAATACATTACCGAGAGAACATACATACAGGCTAGACAGAGGAAGAACACACAATACAGCTAGCACATACATATACATATACATTACTTACAGTTAGGTGAGCCACGTAACGGGGCATGGCACTACCTGCCATGACCGTTTTGTATCCAGAATCTCCTTAAATGGGGAGCGTATGAGTTTGTGTATAGATCTATACTGGATTGACTATCCTACACCTTGCTGCTCGCTACAGTGGGACTTGCAAGTCTACGGGTGCCAAACGTCATTTCTTACGACGTCTTACATCGTCGTTTTTCTATGAGTCGGTAGCAAGATACAGGCCGATCACATGGTACTTTAAATAACAATTGGTTTAAGGTAGTTAGTACAGCAGTAGTTACTTAATACAACACTACAGTACTATTTCATTTTCCCATTACATTTACTTTGTGGTCTTCACACAATAAACAATAATGTAAAAACTATATTTTGGTTAATAATAGACGGATTTGGGAAAATACACACTCTTACAAGAGACACACACAGATACTAGATGCCTTGGTAGAAGGATACTTTTAGTCGGAAACATAGGGTTTTCTAGGAGAGTTCAAACAATTACAAACTTTTACAAACTTATACAATTACAGACTTACAAACACTTTCATACAAACACAGACATTAACATACTTATGATCTCACCAGCTTTAAAGTTGATAAACTCTTTCAAAATAACTTGTATTCTCAGGTCACCAGTAGACAGGTACCGGTGCCAGGTTTTGAGAAGATGGAGCTCGTTCAAGACTCATCTTTTATTTTGATTCATATTTTTGGTGTCTATATAACTTGACAGAACACACTTGTATGAAATTATATTATTAATGCAATGGATGATGTTGTTGCTTGTTTACTACTTTGCATTGTTGTGATACTAAACATGACGTCCTCCACCCCCGAACGTTTCCGCCGTTCCGGTTTTGGGGTGTGACAGATCAAAAGCATAAACAAGACATTATAAGCCTTACAACAGTTATTTATAACTACTGGCCTATAATCCAAAAATCACGCATCATCATCATCCGACTATGCTCGGGGTCCACTACCTGTAATCATATAGTTCATTACACCTACAGGTTGCGGGCCTGCTAGTGTTCCACAGACTGTCTAGAATAGTCCATGGTTGTCATCCATACTCTGTTGAATGACGGGGGCCAACATTTTGGGTAAGTGATTCTCTCAAATTTCACCACTCACCCTCAACTCATGATCAATATTACTGATCATCTCCTTTATCCAACTCACCTATCATCACACACCCATTATTTCATCTACCCATGTTTTACCCAACATTTTTGTAGATAAAAATACATATACAGTTTAAATTATTTAAAAACATGTATAAATCACACCTTCAACATCCAACTCAAATAAACAAACAATAAATATTCACACAGCACGTATTTTATGTAAAATACTTCATATCTATGTGTAAGGTGAAAGTAACTACACACTCATCTGATTTAATGAAAATCGGGCAGCAATTCGTTTTCTAAAACGATCGTTTCTAATAAAACCGGGAGTTTTATTGAGAAACCGGGCTCTGCGAAGGGTCGGACTTCGAAACCGAAAAGATAAATTTTCCGGGCTTCTCGGGCACTTCGTGGCGTATTCCGGGGGTTATAATTGATACCGGGGATTCGAGGGAAGTTGAAATGAAAGAAATATTGAAAAAAGGGCTAAAAATGACAAGTTTTCAAAGTTTACCCAGGAAGTCTCGCACCCTCCTATTTATAGGGCCGAGCCTCCTGATCCAACGGCTGAGAAGAAGCCACACATCGTAGATCCGAGGGCTCGCAGGGAAGGCTCGCACGTGGGCTCGCACATGGCTGCGCATGTGAGGGCCTCGCTGGAGGCTTCTGATTGGACCGCTTCGGACAGCTGGTGCGACACGCGTCGGGGCGAGGTAAGGCAGCTTCGGATGGAGGAGTCACCTGGTACGCGTCGGACTCTCGGCTGCACACGCGTCACTCCTCGGATGCTTCCACGACTTTGGTGACTCATCAGAATTTCGGACACGTGGCACCTGCGAGGCGTGGACACGTGGCCGAAGTCCACCTATGCGAAATTCCTCGGTTTTGGGGATTTTTTCTTGTTTTTCGTGCCAAAACTTCTAAAATCCATAACTTTCGCATACGAGCTCCGTTTTTGACGTTCTTTATATGCACGCGTAGGTAAAATTACGCTCTACAACTTCCGTTTAGACTTCGTCGGCTAATTTTGACTTTAATTTTTATATTATTATTTTTAACAGACCGGGACAGGAAATCCGTTAAAAATTCATAACTTCTTCATCCGACGTCCGTTTTCGTCAGACTTTTTACCGTTGTGCTACTAATGACGAGACCTTCGATTCTCGTTTAGGTCGTGTCGACTAAAAATCACTCGATCTAAAATTCGAGTTTTTAGTTGTCTACTGCTAAGCTGAAACTTCGAAAAATCATAACTTCCTCATACGAAGTCAGATTTGGGCGTTCTTTATATCGAACTTCTCGGTTTAACGAATACTACGAGTTTCGTTTAGATTACTAAGGCTAAAAAGTAGTTTATCAAAAACTCACTTTTTACGACATTCGGCACCGTGCCGGTTTGTTGCGAAACTTCGACAGGTCATAACTTCTTCGTTATAACTCGGATTTCGGCATTCTTTATATATCTGTAATCCTTGTCACGCCCACCACAAGTTTCTTAATAGATATCGGCTTTATCTAAAATTTAATTTTTGACGCTCATTTTTATTCTTAATTATTTAAACCCTAATAATTAAGCATAAAACACATAAAACACATAATATTCACATAATTACTTTTCATTTCTCCAAAATGAGTCACAAAGGTTAACCTAGACCATTATGTCAATATTAATGCCTAGTCTAGAAACACGGGCGTTACATCATGGGAGAGAGTACCTGGTGTAGATGATAAAGGTCAACCCAGCTTCAAAATGGACTCTATGCTGGAGCAGCTATGGAGGAATATCATCAGACTTCGGTTTGTTGATAGTGGCTGTTCTAGACACATGATAGGAGACATCTCTCAACTACATTACATTCAGAACTTTGATTGAGAGCATGTATCCTTTGCGGGAAAGGAAGAAAGAAGAGGATCACAAATGGGGATTGTACTTAACGATGTGAAGAATTTTCGAATCTGTTCCGAAATTGAAACACAACTAAGGTTGAACATGTTGTTGCATCTGCGTGCTATTCTCAGATCATCTGGATGCAACTTAAATTGCGGAATTATGGTTTGAGTTTTCTTCTCGATACTTCTAAGTTTTTCATAAAATGATTTGTTTTGTAGACAAATTTTTTTAAATTTGCGCATTTATTTTATTTTCTTTCTTCCCCATGCCCAAATTAAGGGGGAGAAATCAAAATACAAAAAAAAATTATAAAATCAAAAATACAAAATATATATATATATATATATATATATATATATATATATATATATATATATATATATATATATATATATATATATATATATATATATATATGTTTTCTTTTGTAAGTATTTTTGGGAAGTGATATGAAGTTTGGTGCTAAAGGACAATATGAGATGTGTGTAATGCACTGAAGCTAAATTGTTTAGACTCTGTGTTCAATGTGCTGGTAGGCACGAAGGATTCAAAAGGACTAGACATAGCTGAAATTGAAAGGACTTGAAAATGTTAATTCATCTAGACTTAGATAGTTTCATTTGGACTGACCATACGACGCTTGGATAGATTGGGCAGTGAGATAAACAAGGGAGCCTATGAGATACATTAAAGTTACTTATCATCTAGATATGTGGCTCAACATTTCTTCGATGTACGGACTTATGTCCCTGATTCTGGTGTTGATAGGGTGACTGGGGGGTTCTGATAAAGTAGGTCGGTGTAAAAAAAAATTCTTTCTTATCCTCTCTGTCAGTCATATGTTGCCCCATTTGCGTGATCGGAAGATCCGACCTGGGACACAACATATGCATTCTATTTCTATGCATCTCTATCTATGCTTCTCTCTATCTATCTATGTCAGTCATATGCTGTCCCCTCTGCGTGATCGGAAGATCCGACCTGGAACACAACATATGCACCCTTATATCTCTCTAACCCTCTATCCACGTTAGTCATATGTTGTTCCCTCTGCATGATTGGAAGACATCCAACTTGGGATACAACATATGCATCTCTATATCCATCTTCTCTCTCAAATAAGTGAGCACTCACCTAAAGTAAAGAGCTTTTTGGAATTCCTTGATTGCTAGGGTATGTCGTGAACTAGGGAACACGTTCTAGTGCACTTAAAATTGAATTAACTAAAGGTTGTCTGTAGATCTCGCTGCTGAATTTAAGTGGACAACAATATCATTGGCCGTCGTCAGCAAAATGGTCTATTTAGGGATATAGTTGCAATGTATTGTCACTTATAATCTGTCCAGATTGTCAATATATTTTGTGTTTAAGTGGATCACAATATTGGTGATTGACCAGAGCTAAACATGCAGACGTGTGCTGATAAACGATATTGAATTGTTTGACAACTTTGATCCCCAAAAAAAGTTATAAATTTAGTTATTAATTTTTTTTCTGTTAAATTTGTTCATATTTTTCCTCTATGCACAAATTTAAGGGGGAGAATTAAAAAAATCAAACAAAAAAATCATAAAATTTAAAAATCCAAAAATATGTTTATTTCAATTTTATTTCCTTTTCAGAAAATTAAAAATCCAAAAATATTGTTTTTTAGTGTATTTTTAATTTTAATTTTATTTATTAGTTATTTCTATTGTGTGCTAAGTTTATTTTTACTTTTATTTCTTATCTCAAAGTTTTGTTTGTCTAAAAAAGCGAATTAAAAAAAAAAGACTCAAGGAGACTGTATCGGAATTTTCTGAGCAAGGAGAAGAAACGTGGAAAGGAATTGACGGTCATTACACTTCACTCCATTTTCACAAGGAATTGAAGGATTGAAACTGTACAAATTGTCAGTTAGGCAGTATCTTTCAAAGAACTGTCGTATTTAAGGAACTAAAAGTCTGAAACTGTACAGATGTCATGGCACTAGGGCGATGCACGAGCAAGGCACGATTATCGATGAACTTCTAGTCAAGGGCCAAGTTAACTTGTTTAACTTGAAAAACTGTATTGAGATCTTTGATCTAGGATATACAGGTGCTGACATCAAAAAGGCCATGAGTAGTTCTACAATACTCAACAAATCACAGTGCGTTCCTCCGAGTTCACACAGATACTACGAGTAGTCTCCATCTGAGCCAAGGTTGGGTCCTTGAACAACTGTGGTGAGAAGGGTATTTATGATTCTGTGATCCACAGAGACTTTTTAGTCATGATTACTTTTCAAGGCACAACGGTGATCGTTAAATAACACTCATTCGAAGGAACTGGAAGTGAATATTATTTTTCAACATTCAATCTTTCAACCCCAGAAGCAAGGTGAAGTTGTACTTGAAGTTATGTGATAGATTGCATTGAAGCCTCCTCAATCAATTTGCTGCTATATATGAACTTGCTGAAGTGATCCAGAAGAATCGGTCTTTCTACTATTTTCTCTGAAGTTTCTCAAAGTTGGAAGTGCTGATTTTACAAGAAGCCTTACACCCACTGTGCGTTCAAAGTCAAAATCTTTGAAGGAAGTTCAACTGTTCAAGATAAAGTCATTCATGCAGACATTCATATGTTCATCTTGAAGTTGTGAAGAAATCGAAGATTAGAGCTGAAAGCCAAAGATCAATGAAGACTGAAAAGAAAAGAAAGCAATAAACCAAGGGGGAGATTGTTAGGACTAAATTATTGTTTATTCTTTGTGAAAAGAAAGCTATAAACCAAGGGGGAGATTGTTAGGTCATAAATTGTGGTTTATACTTCGCTTTTCATAGGATATTAGAGTTCTCGATCTAGGACCGAAAACACCATGTTTTGGTGTTGTTTGGACCAAAATCACATGTAATTTTGGTTAGGCTTAATATTGTTTTGTTTGGGTTTTGGGCTTGGGCTTGGTTATTAGGTCTAGGTATAAATAGCTTTATTTGAGTCTTGTAAAGGGTGTTGGACGTTCTTGGGGGCTGCCATATGCTAGTAACGTGATCTAGAGAGAAAACAAGAGAAAACCGTGTGTAATCGGAATCTTATGTGATGCCACTTGTAAGTCCCGAATTCTCCTACGTATCAATCGGATTCACTTTGATGGTGCGGAATCCCAATCAAAGTGTATAATGCAAGATATAAGATGAACAAGAACACAAAATGAATCTTCAATGCACACGATATATTGATTAATCGTCTGGTACATAAGATTCCGATTACACACGGTTTTCTCTTGTTTTCTCTCTAGATCACGTGACTAGCATATGGCAGCCCTCAAGAATGTCCAACACCCTTTACAAGACTCAAGTAAAGCTATTTATACCTAGACCTAATAACCAAGCCCAAGCCCAAAACCCAAACAAAACAATATTAAGCCTAACCAAAATCACATGTAATTTTGGTCCAAACAACACCAAAACATGGTGTTTTCGGTCCTAGACCGAGAACTCTAATATCTTATGAAAAGCAAAGTATAAACCACAATTTATGACCTAACAATCTCCCCCTTGGTTTATAGATTTCTTTTCACAAAGAATAAACCATAATTTAGTCCTAACATATATATATATATATATATATATATATATATATATATATATATATATATATATATATATATATATATATATATATATATATAGCCTTTCAAGAATTCTGCTCATGTTGATCATTCCGACTAATACCACTTATATGGTCTTCAATAATTATCTAGTGTGATTTTCAGCAATTACCAACCATGGTTTTACCATTATATTTCCATAATATCCAACTACAATTTTATCAAAATTATCTCACGATGTGGGTCAGGGTATTAAGTTGCAAAGACAACCAAAATTATTCAGTAATAAAATATATACGTATTACCACCAAAACTCATCAAAATCGGTCAACAACTATCAACAAGAGGTCTCACCATAAAGGCTTACTCAATAATCAATTAGTGATATCCATTTTTGATATTACGACCATAAAGGCTATCATTTCAATTATCAACATTCAATTATGATATTACGACAATAAAGGCTACCAATGTAATTAACAACATTCATAATCGAGTATGCATTCATGATGATTTTGTTGTTATCGAAGCAATTTGGGTTCGTTCGGATCTTCATGTTAATTTTATTGTTGTCTATGCTCCTCAAGGGATAAGTAACAAAAGACTTATTTGGAACGATATTTATAATTTTATCTCCAAATCTTCGGGGGAATGTATTGTTATGGGGGATTTCAATGAAGTTAGAGATGACTCTGAGAGATTGGGATCGAATTTCAACTCGTCTTCTGCGAGAGTCTTTAATGATTTTATTAATTCTCTTGACCTTGTGGATATTCCTTTGGGTGGCCCTCGGTTTACTTGGAGCGATAAATGGGGTTCCAAATTTAGCAAGCTTGATAGATTTTTGGCTACGGAGGGTTTTATGGAAATGTTTCCTCATCTTTCTGCTATTGTCTTGGAAAAGAATATTCCTGATCACCGCCCTATTCTTCTCTTGGAGCATCGAGTAGATTATGGCCCAACTCCTTTTCGTTTATTTCACTCTTGGTTTGATATGGAGAGGTTCGATAACATTGTTCGGGAGATGTGGGCAACCCCGTTGGTGGGGATGGAGTCGACTAACCCTTGGGTTATTTTTAAGAAAAAGCTCCAGCTTCTTAAATCTAACCTCAGGGTGTGGAATTCCAAGCACCGGGATATGGTGGTTAGTAAAAGGAAGAATATGCAAGATTTATTAGAGTCTATTGATATTAGGCTCATGGACTATGAAGGCTCTGCCAATTTAAGAGAGCAAAGAGTTTCTTTAATGAAAGAGCTATCGGATCTAAATCACTTAGTTCAAGCTGATCTTGCTCAAAAAGCTAAAATCCAGTGGGGCATTGAAGGGGATGAGAATTCTAAATTTTTCCACGGTATGCTTAATCGAAAAAGGAGACAAACAGCTATTCGTGGTTTGATGATTGATGGTGTGTGGGTGGATAATCCGGTCAAGGTTAAAAAGGGGTTTCACGATTATTTCCAATCTCTGTTTCAGCAGCACTCTTCGTGGAGACCGGTTACAGATGGTGTTTTTTTAGTACCTTATCCCAATTGCAGGTTGACTATTTGCAATCCCCTTTCTCTTGTGAGGAGATAAAAAAGGCTGTTTGGGACTGTGGCTCTAACAAAGCCCCTGGCCCCGATGGGTTTACTTTTGGTTTTTTAAAGAGATATTGGGACCTTGTTGCTACTGATGTTGAGGCCTTTGTTCATCATTTTTACCATCATTCTGTTATTCCTAAAGGATGTAATGCCTCGTTCTTCTCTATTATCCCAAAAGTCAGAGATCCGAAGACTCCTAAAGATTTTAGACCCATTAGTCTCATTGGTTGCCAATACAAAATTATTGGCAAACTTCAGACTAATCGTCTGGTGGAGGTCATTCATAGTGTTGTTAGCCTTGAGCAAACTGCTTTTATCAAAGGCAGACAGATTCTGGACGGTCCTTTTCTTCTCAACGAATTAGTTGCTTGGAGCAAGTCTTCCAATAATCCTTTGCTCTTTAAGGTTGATTTCGAAAAGGCCTTTGACTCCTTATCTTGGGATTACTTACTGGAAATCATGTCCATTATGGGATTCAGAACTATGTGGTGTCGGTGGATTAAGGAACTTTTGTCGACTGCGAGGGCTTCTGTGTTGATTAATGGATCCCCGACTAATGAATTTCAAATCCATCGTGGGTTGAGACAGGGTGATCCTCTTTCCCCTTTCTTGTTTATTTTGGCTATGGAGGGTCTTCATATTGCTTTGATGCGGGCTCAGGGCTGTGAATGCTCTTAGAGGGGTCTCTATTTCAGACATTGAGATTTCTCATCTCCTGTATGCGGATGATGTTATGTTAGTCTCTCCTTGGAATCCTGAGAACGCTAACTGTCTCCTTCGTATCCTTAGATGCTTCTACTTGGCTTCTGGACTTAAAATCAATTTACTTAAAAGTAAATTGATTGGTGTGGGAATTGATTTTTCTCAAGTTCTTGCGGTGGCAAACAGGATTGGTTGTGCAACCTCTATGCTTCCTTTTTCTCATCTTGGTATCCCGGTGGGGCAGCCTATGACTCGAAAGTCCTCTTGGGTTCCTATGATTGATAGATTTCGCTCCAAGCTCTCAAACTGGAAGGCTAAGTGCCTCTCGTTTGGAGGTCGTCTTACTTTGATAAAGTATGTCTTGGGCTCGTTAGGGAGCTACTTGATGTCTGTTTTTCTTGCTCCTACTTCGGTTTTGAAGGACCTTGAAGGTATGAGGGCGAGATTTTTTTGGGGTGCAGATCGTGATGATCGTCGTATGCATTGGGTTAGATGGGATAAAGCCTTATCCTCCAAGGATGAAGGGGGTTTGGGGATTGGAAGTTTGTTCTCTTTCAATAGAGCTATGATTTTTCGCTGGTGGTGGAGATTTTATCACTGTCCTGATCTTCTATGGGTTAGAGTGATAAAATCTATTTATGGTTTGGATGGTTCTTGCAGGAATCTGAGATTTCCTATTTTTGCCCAAGGTTCTTGGGGTGGGGTCGTTCGTATGTTCTCCCAATTACGTAAGAAAGACATTGATCTTCAATCTCTGTGCCCTATTAGAGTTGGAGATGGTACCCGTACTTCTTTTTGGCATGATGTTTGGAGGGATGATACACCCCTGTCTGCTACGTTTCCTAGAATCTATGCGTTGGATTTGCATAGACATGCTTCTATTCCAGACAGGTTGTCCAAGGGTTTGGGAGTTAACACTCTTAGACGTGACCCTAGAGGTGGTGCGGAACAGGAGCAATGGGATAACTTTACTTGTCTTTTGCAGGATCTCCAACTCAGTCCGGTCCCAGATAGACTGGGTTGGGCTATTGATGTTTCAGATAACTTTTCAGTTTCTTCGGCTCGAAAATTCTTGGATGGTCTTACGCTTAGCAACGGAGGTCACTCTACTCGCTGGAATAATTGGGTTCCAATTAAGATCAATATTCTTATTTGGAGAATTAGATTGTCTAGTATCCCTACTAGAGAACGTTTATCTCATAGAGGTATCATGGTGGATTCTATTCTTTGCCCTGTTTGTTCTTCTAGAGTGGAGACTGTTGACCATATTTTTGCTGACTGTCCTGATTTGAGTGCTTTATGGTCCCGTATCGCGATCTGGTGGGGTGTCAACTGTCCTTCTCAGTTGACTGTGGATTCTCTTATCAATTGGGCTGACTCAACCATCCGGCCTCTTAGGCAGCGCAAAGCTTTTGATGCGGTGATCTTAACCGCCTTTTGGTGCATATGGAATTTCAGGAACGGTTTTGATTTTAAGAGCGGCTACGTCTAAGAAATCTATGATTTTTGATAATGTTGTTCATAATTCTTTCGTTTGGATTTCCAGTAGATGTAGTAAAGCCAAGTTTAGTTGGTCCTCTTGGCTTCATAATCCTCTTTCAGCTACTATTTTGATGTAATTCTCTTTCTAGCTTCTTGCTTGTTTTATAAAATTCCGCCGTTCCAAAAAAAACATTCATCAAAGGGTCTTTCGACAAAGTATCACCAAAATAAATCATTAGCTATCAACAATGAGTCTTGACACAAAGGCTTACCAAATAAATCAGCTATTAGAATTAGTTTTTGCCGCAAAGGTTCACTAAATAAATCATTAGCTATCAACAATGGTTTTTCCACAAAGGCTCATTAAATAAATCAACTATCAAAAATTTGTCTTGCCAAAAACGCTCACCAAATAAATCATTGGCTATCAGCAATAAGTCTTGCCACAAAGGATCACGAAAATAAGTCATCAACTATCAGCAATGGTTATCAACTATATAGTCTTATCATATCGTACAACAATAACTAGCTAAGATTTTTATTTATAAAAGCTTATCATATCATTTTAATGAAAACTAGCTAAAATTTCCAGTCATAAAAGTTATTATGTCATTTAGCAATGACAAGGTATGGCCTTCAGCTATACATGACTACTCTATCAGACAACAATAATCATCTATGGGTTTTAGCAATACAAAAACACGTAATATCATTCAGCAATAACCAACAATGGTTTCAGCTATACCAACTTACCATAATACTTAACAATAATCAACTATAATTTCAATTTTACAAGTTCAATATATCATACAACAATAACCAATTATAGTTTCAGCCATACGGGCTTACCCTACAGTCAAGAATAACCAACAATAGTTTCAGCACTACAGACTTATCATATCATTAAAAAATGATTGATAATAGTATCTTTCACACAATTCTATTATAACCACATATCTATATACCAAATTATCAAAGGTGACGCATGCCTACTCACCTTAGGTTTTTACTTAAGGATGAGTTCCCAATTCCATAGTTGCCTATCATCTTTTGTTTCCAAAACTATCAAAATACTACACTATGGTTTAGTATCATAACTCAAAGCACAACTATATTTTTGCATATGTTTAGTTCACCCATTTAAATGTATTAGTGAAGCTCTTGTTAACTTCAAATTATGAGAACACAAACTCACTTCCATGTTTCCAACAAATCATCCAACTTAAGGTTTGTTTCCATCAAGCTTCAACTCATCATGAGAAGAGTTCTACACCTTATTTTATAGGTTTTAAGTATTAGAGTAAACAAATAAATCCTCTAATTGTTCTTATCTTTCAAAGAATCATCATACATGCATAATTAGAACTTAGGGTTCACAAACCATCCTTCAATCTAACCATTACAGCTAGTATCATTAAAGAAATAAGAGTTATAAGAAATTATTATCGCATGTTCAGAAAGTGTTCCAAAGGTGTTGGATATGTTTTTGGAGCACATGTGCCCGACCTACCCTTAAATCAAGCTTATAAGCTTTTAGCAGCATTACATTGGCCGTGTTTTACAAATCACAATCTTGTTTTTGCCAAATACACCCAATATTGCATTGCACTTCATTTAGACAGACTTTAAACACTTCGACACCAAAACACGGTAAACACGATCATGTTTTGCACCATCTTGTCCCTTTTGGGCAATGTACTTTCCAACTTAAATCTAGTTCAACCCCCAAATTTCTAACATCTATATCTCTCATATGGACTTCGTTTTAGCCGATTCTTTCGCTCACGAGTTTTACATTGTCATAGATACATTCCAAAACCAAGAATTAATCATTTTGACTCCAAAAAACCCTGCTTTCATAGTCTCAAACATCGACTATCGGCTAACAACTTATTGATAAATCAACAAATCTTCTCCAAACAACACAACTTTCCCTTGTATAATTTTACCAACATATTCAAGGGTTA
This sequence comes from Lactuca virosa, assembly GCF_052849685.1. Lineage (NCBI taxonomy): Eukaryota > Viridiplantae > Streptophyta > Magnoliopsida > Asterales > Asteraceae > Lactuca > Lactuca virosa. The sequence goes on along the minus strand of NC_136428.1, from coordinate 302,719,494 downwards.
TTATCATATAACCAACTCTTTTAAAAGATAAATACAACTTGGTTTACCGCCACAAATCCTCAAAATGGGGTGTTATATAATAGGGATCCTAAGATCACATACATATCTTACTTCATAATCAATACTAATGTGAGCGAGTTACTTCCTCTAGCATCTTAAGATAATCTGATTTTGATGTTAACAACCATGTATTTATTTTTAACAATAATGACATAACACCATACGAAAGCAAGGTCAATGAATCAACCACAGACCAATCAAGTTTATTATTAGGTTTTGATAAAAGAATTAGAACAGGAAGGCCTAAATAACTTGTCATTTGTCACATAGGCTAGTGTGCAGGTGAGACTCCGACAAACTTGCATGGCTACTTTCGATGGTAAGGATGACTAAATGAGGACATCATTGTTTCAATAATTAAGATATGAAGAGCAAATACATGTTACAAACTGAAAATTGCACTGTCTATGAGACTCAAAATAAACCAAGCATGGTTTTTATATCATTAAAACTAAAAGATAAAAAAAGATCCTAGAGTTTGAAAGCTTTTGGCTTTAGATTCTCAATAGTTTTTGTGCGTTTCATGTAATATGGTCAAAGTTATTACAAATTTCAGTGAACAACATGATTACAATATCCTATTTTATAAATACTTTAACAATTAGATTATACAAAAACACGTTTTATTGATATAGTTCAACTTTTATATAGCAAAACCAAACCAACCCTAATAATCTTTTCCAAAAAGAAAAAAAATATCATGCCAACGGTTTTTCAAAATGATCAAATTGTTTTTAGTTTATTTCACACCCCAACAATCCAATACAAGACCTTGTATTTGGTTTTATCCTTTGCAATTGTAAGAAATAACCGGGTAACTAGTCCATGAACATTGCATACTTTCATGTTTACTGCCACACTTGTTTTTAACCAAAATAAACTCCCATATATATATATATATATATATATATATATATATATATATATATATATATATATATATATATATATATATATATATATATATATATATAACCAGATATGGGAGTTTAACCAAAATAAACTCCCATATATATATATATATATATATATATATATATATATATATATATATATATAAAATTAAAAGAACAAATCCAAACACACATTTTTATGTACAATTAAGAAACCGGTAAAACCAAAAACGATTTTTACCATTTAATGAAAATTGGAATAAAAAATAAAGAAAGCAATTAAAGTATCAATCTTTGTATTTTACCATTTTGCCCATGAACGAGTGTTAAAGCCGTTCTTATGTGCTTCTATCTTCGCCTCCTTTCCTTGATCATCGTTCATGGCAATCAATGACTTTATATATTTTAATAATAAGTCATTTATGGTGAACTCAAAAGGGATATCAGGATCAAGCCATCTCCTCAAAAACCATCAACTACAAAGCACAACATACTTTCATCATTTTATTGATTTACTCACTTAACCATTTTTTTAAGTGATTAAAACATTACACTTCTTTTGACCATTTAAGGAAACAATTTTCCTGATACAAGGTTTTTATAAAAAGTTAAAATTAAAAAAAAATTAAAAAAAAAAAACATTTTATTGATTCCGGGTATACTTCTTTTGACTGTAGAAAAACCCATTCATTTTCGATTTCCCAGTTGAAAAAGTTAAAATACAAGAAAGCACAACATTCTTTAAACATTTTATCAATTTAGCTACTGAACTATTCTTTTTTATTCGAGTAAATTACAAAAATGGTCCTTATTTCAAGGTTTCATATCAATTTTGGTCCATGGGATCTAGAAATAAGGAGCAAAACTAAGAAAGATTTCAAGCTTGGTAAAAATCAGAAAGCACAGGGACCATTTTTGTAATTTTACTCATTTTATAGTTTCTAAATCGAGAATAAATAATAGTTCAGGGACTAAACTATAAAATGGTAAAACTACATTGTGTCATGTATTTTGCCCTGATTTCAAAAGCAGGGTAACCAGGAAAATGTTTTTTTAAACAGTCAAAAATGATAATGGTTTAATTCCTACGAAACATATGTTAAATAGGCTAAATCGATATAATGATTAGAGTACAAGGGCTTTTTCGTAATTTGCGTTTGTTTTTACTCATTTAATGTGGCAGTGATGAGCAAAATAAAGAAATGTTAGTTGGACTTGTATGGTCAAAAAAGTTAGATTTCAGATGTGAATTTAATATGGATCCTAAAATAAATGATTGACATTGAACTATTAAAAGTCAAAAGGATAAATAAAAAAATATTACCTTGGAACAAACTGGACATGTTTTGCTTCTCTCATTCCATTCATAGATGCAACTTAAGTGATAATGATGCGCGCATTTGGTAATTATCCGAGGATTTTCAGTCGTATATTCTACAAAAAATAACTTTTTTCACGTTACTGACTGGGGAACATTTTGACCTCCAAAGAGCATTCTTGTCTTTTTGCATAATAGACGAGAGAGTGAGCCCATGTCCCTCAAGACCTGCTCTATCTAAATCATATGGGACCCACAAGAAAAAGAAAAAAAAGTAAAAATATTTGTTACCTTCGAGACATATCGGGCAAACATCCTCATCATCTACGGAAATAGTGTTGAGTTTATCGGATGCAGGCATCAGAGGGGTAGCTTTTTTGGAGCCCTTTTCACTTGTTGTTGACTGAAGGTTGACCGGTCCTGGTCCCCTTTCTTTTTGATGTCTCATAAAAGATACACCGGTAGATCCAGATGAACTGCTTTGTGCAATTGTAGGTTGTGAAGTGCTTGGACCTTGATAATAAGGCCAAGCCATGCTTTCCATTCCTCCTCTTCTTCCAAGAACAGCTTCACACTTTTTCAGAAATACAATCCAGGGTCAAAATTTACAAATTACTATGGATTAACAAAATTTCACCAAAGATTAAGGAAGTTTAAACAGTCAATCTTTAATCTTTTACACACAAGTTAACCGCTTCCGCTTGTCAACTACACACATGTCACACACGTTATTGATATTAAATTTGAAAACTCCAAGGGTTTGCCATTTATAAGTCAAAACACATCCTTTTTGACAAAACTAAGGGGTCACTTTATATCATATGTCATAAATTGCAATTAAAAAAGCAATATACATCAAAATCTAAACATGTGTAAATGCATACTAAGGTTTTGTTTCTTTTTTACTTAAAGGGCTTAATGGGGATATGATTTAATCATATGCTATCTATGGATGTTTCTTTTTTATTTAATCTTTTTTGAACAATTAATAACGTAAGTCATGACTTTTTACAAATTTCGCATCGTTTACTTTTCCTCCCATTTCCCCAAGCCTGCCCATAATCTTTTCAAATGTTGTAAACCATCAGTTATCCAAACAACAATCAATGAAGAAGAAAAAAAAAAAAAAAAAAAAACCTAAGCTATGTAAAAGGCCTCAAAATGCATAAGATAATTAAATTTATGAATTCCAAGAAAACAAATAAGATCCTAAAATTGTACAAAGCAACATAAATATAAAGTTACAGACGAATCTGTTTGAAATACTTGAAGATGCATATGATTGTATTTAAGAATTCTCATCAAAAGCAAAAACTGTATCTACATGATGCTCTTATTATAGCCCTGTGAGTTATATATGGAAGATACAAATAATTTCCAAACAAGAGTCATAAGAATAAAACTCAAGAACTTTCTGATAATTAGTTCAAGAATTCTCACCACAACCACATTAAAAACAAGATATTTATAATGTTAGATGAAGCAATTAAAAGGATCTAAAGATAGGTACCATAATTAGATGAAACAATTCTCATCAAAATCAATTTTTTTTTGTAAAATGATATTCTAGGGAGCCAAATTTGAGGTTAAAAACCATGAACACTAGAGTTATACACAAGGAAATATACGAATTTAGTTATTTTTAGTCATATAGTAATTGAACACGAATAACAATTAAAGAATGTAAACTGCATAAACTTACCTTATTGGTCAAGTCCTGTAGGAAGGAAGCGAAATTTGCAGGTGCAGTTCTATTAACCACACTACTGGAGTCTTGAACTTGTTCCAAGTCATCTGAGTCTACACTTTCATCATCAGGCTCTGGGGCACGAAAACAGGAACACAAGGATCCCATATTGCAATTTGATCAGTTTAGATCTCTATAAAAGTGTGAGTTAAAAGTAATGTCATCAAAAGCCATCATAAACAAACTGTAATAACACAGGAATAAGCCAACTAAATGGACTATAAAAAGCTAAGAAAAGAAGAACAGAGGTAATAACAACATGGAAATTGAGTATATCTTAGGGTTTAGGCAAAAAAAAAAAAACCCCCCGAACTTTAACACATGATCGATCATTCCAAATTCGATAGAAATTTGATGTTCAAACAGAAAATCAAAGCAAATAATGGAAATACCAACGTAGAACTTGGAATTCGACCGTCAACGCCGATTCACAGAAACAAAAACAGGATCCCACATAAATAGCCATCTTATTTTGCGGAAAATTGACATAAATTCGAATTTTCTAAAGTCTCACCTTGTCTAAGCTAAACCTCGCGATAGGTAATCTAAACGATTGAAGAAAAGAACGGATTATGATAATTATAGAGAGAATGAGAGAAGGTAGAGAGAGAAACGGATGGCATATTGATCAGCAGTCATTAAAGGGAGTATTGATAATAAAAGTGATAAAGGAGAATTGGCTTCAACGTTGGACTGAAAGCGACCCTGTTATTTTAGAATCTTCAATTGCTCCGGTTGTTTCATCGGAAAATAAGGGATTTGGGTTCCCCTAACAATTTGCCGATTGAATGATTGATTTTCCAAAATTTAAGAGAATATGTTTCGTTATTACACAATTATGAACTCAATAGTACGTGTTTGACAACGCTTAATTATTTAAAGTTAATTTTTTATTTTTTCAAAAACAACTTACAAGTTACAACTTAACTTTTATCATTCTTGGCATGTATGACATTTAGTGATGAGTTATAAAACCGAAAAACCGGACCGGAACCGGAAGTAGTATAACCGGAAAATGCATAAACGGTCTGGGTATTTATTGGGTTCCAAAATTATTAATATCCGGGTACCGGGTATTTCGGATATGGGTCCAACGGGTCCGGGTTATCTGGGTTTTTTGAACCGGATATGTTTAAAAAACCGAAACCGGGTTTAGTGGGCCAAGGAACCGGTATAGGGTAAAAGAACCGGAACTGAAGGGTTGTCTATTGTGATCGACATTCGACAACTCTCTTTTCTCTTGCTTGACGACTCTCTTTTCTCTGCTCGACATTGAAAGGATCCTCATCTGTTTGTGATAATCATTAAATAAATTCAATCTCGTTTTTTTTTTTGCCCTTCTCTGTGATCGACGACAACAACTCGTTTTTTTGGTCCTTATATGTGATCGACGACAACAACAATTCCTCTCTGTGATCAACAATGGTGGACAATTGGATAGATAACAATGAAGATACACAAGTAAGTGTCAAGAATTTTGATTTCATGGCTTGTGAAGATACACAACTCGTTTTTTTTTTGCCCTTCACTGTGATCGACAATGGTGGACATTCAAATATTATGTTATGTACTGGAATCAACTATTGTGATATTTGTATTTCAATCGTAGCCTTGGAATCTGAAATGTTAAAAGGGCAAATGGTTATTTCATCCCATTCAAATGAATTAAGTTCCAATCTTGATTTTGTGCACAAAAGTTACAGTTTGACCTTTTTGGTCAAACAGTTTGATTCTGAAAGTCAAAATGCAACTTTTCTTTCTTGAAACTTTAGAAAAGAAGAAAAGGTATAAGAAACACGTGACATATGCTTATCAATGACTTTCTGTTAATCCACAATTCCACATTATACCCCTAACATTTTTCATAAAGACTTGATAATCAAAGGATAGAATTGTCATTTGTCATTTTAAATTCATAAAGTTGCATAATACCCACTTACCCGGCATGTGCTTAGTTAACACATTGTGTTTTATCTAAATCACTGATTAAGAGATGGCCTAATACTTTCAATTAGACCTGGCAATTCCAGACACGAATACACGAATCTGTGAGAGACACGACACGGCACGAATACACGACACGAATACATCTTAAAAATTAAGATAAAGCTTATTTCTCATCGTGTAATCGTATCGTGTCAAATTCGTGGCTGACACGTTTTCATGACACGAATACACGAATTGTCAGGTCTTTCAATGTCATTTTACCTTTTTCTTTAAAGAATCCCATTTGATATACTAGTTTGGTGGAAAAATAACGCATATCGTTACCCAATTCTCTCGCGGATGGCAAAAGGTATAATTTTAATTACTTATATTTTTTATTATAATGTAGTATAATTTAACATTATATGTTTATGTTATTAGATATTTTGGGCATTCAAATATCTACCGTAGCATCCGAGTCCGCTTTTAGTACAAGCGGTCGCATTGTCCGCACCTATAATAGAGGCCTTAGTTTGCACCCAAGATTGGGTAAGGAAATCAAATAAGGAAATTAAATCATTGTTGACAACATCGAAGACATTTTAAAAGATGATGACATAGCCAAAGGTAACAAACATTCATTTTATTATGTAATAAAAAATGTTGGTTATATACTCACTTTCGCATTACTTTTTTTTCCGATATATATTAGAGTTGGAAGACGCGATACGCACCCAAAATGGAAATGGAAAAAGACCGATAGATATTAACGACTAGTTTTTAGCTTTTTTTTGTTGATAAATGATTATTGCTTTGTAAGTTTTTAGTTTGGTTGATTATTGTTTTTGAATTTGAATCAAAATTTTTGAACTTAAATCATTAGAACTTGATAAATGATTATTGGTTTGGTGATGTTATTGTTAAACGAGCATTCATTCAAATTAAAATTGTTAAACTAAAAACAAAAATACATGACTTTCTTCCATGAGACTACTTAGTCTAACATTCAAAACAATTCAAATCAAAATTCTTAAACAATTAAGAACAAAACAATACGTGTTCCTTGACCATCTTATCTAGTTAACACATCTTCAATCTCTGTACATAAAACAAAAATAAACATATTTCGTATTGAAAAAAATGTTACCAAATAAATTAAAAATACAAAGCTTATTACCTAACTATATTATTCGGATTTTTGGCACACGAACAGAAATGATTATTAAGACTACTTGTACCGTGTCTCGATGGATCGGCTTTAAGTGTAGTAAAGCAATACTTACATTTTGCTTGCCTTCGTTCAACCCCATCATCTTCTACTACCCACAACATATCAAAGTGTAGCCAACATGTGGACCTCTCCTTTAATTTCAAGTGTTAAACAAATAAGTAAAAATAATCTACGTAGATTTAAAGCATGCAGAAAAATGAAGTATCAAAGAGACAAAGACATACTTGATTTTGGGGGTTAGCTTCCATGAATGCTTTTATAAAGAAAATTTGTCTTGCTTTTATAAAGAAAATGAAGTATCAAGGCCCTATTTATAATGAGAAGTTATGGACTTGTGGTGTGTGGATATATTGATCTCGAGAGATGCAAAAGAAAAGTTAACTTTTATGTTCTTGTTTTTATAAAGAAAATTTTGTCTTCTTTCATTTATGTTCATGTGAAAAGTGGTGAAAGGAAACTAAAGTTTTAATAAAAGAAAAAGTCAATCCTTTGCCTAATAAATGGATCCAACCACTTGAATCTGATATGTTGTCTAATTAATAAAGTCAGTGCCAATTTGCCATATTCCAACAACATTATCTTTTCCATTAATTGTCATATTATGATATTAAATACAATATTAGTACTTTAATCGTGAATCTTACCTACGATTTTTAAGAAGTAATAATGTAACGTTGCAAAAATTGCAAATAAGAGCAGGGGTATTTTTGGAAGTTTTCTTATTCCGATTCCAATCTTGGGTTTCCGGTTCCAATGTTCAAATTTCGGTTCCAACCAGTTCCATACCCACTTTACCCGGTCCGATACCTGGAACCGAACCGGAACCGGTTTCCGTATACCGGTCCGGTTTTCGGGTCTTATAATCCGTCAATTCCGAGTTCCAGGTTTTCCGGGTCCGGGTCCAACGGTCCGGGTTTGGACCCACTTTCATCCCTAATGACATTTCCACCCCAACAGCTAGTTACAACACCACTACAAAAATTGACATATGTTGCACAAAAGAATTATAACAATAAGTTTTACACGACATGTTTTTCTCCGCTCAAGCTCAAAGTATGATAAACAATAATGATTTAAAATAGTAATATTTTTTTATTTGTACATATTTGGTCACATAGATTTTTTTGGGGAAAATGACACATATGCCCTATGAAGTTTCTAGGGGTTACTCTTTTAGTCACTTAACTTTTTAAGTGAACAAATTTGGTTTTGTCGGGCCCAATATGTCCTTTTTGAGAAAACGAAGCGGTAACCCGGTTACCCCTTATGCCAGCTCACTTATTTTTATATTTTAATAAATTAAAAAAATTAAAAGGTCCCACAACATCTGAATCTCTCTCTCTCTCTCTCTCCAACAACCCATCTTCTTCTTCCTGTAAAGTAGTCCCAGATGAACAAACCCAGATTTACTCCAGCTTCCCCCTAAAAAAATTCTAGGTTTAAGTTTTTCCCACTTCCGCCTCCTTTGTATTCGCACCTCCGATTCACGATTCCTCAACATTCTTCCCTTTCGATCGACTGTTCATTCTCCATCTTTCTACACAAACACAGGGATCTATCTGCCATCACCACCTCCGACGATCCATAAGTTCAGTCAAACGCGAAGCCACTGTCCTTCGCTTGTTTTATATTGAAATCAGTATGACATTCCTCTCGTGAAGCCTAGCCCTGATCCTCCTCCGGCAACACCACCTCGATAAAAGCCTTCCGCCAGAGTCGTTTTCCTTTAGCCCTTCTCCTCTGCCAGCGCCATCGTACTCCAGCTCTTGGTAAGCTCTGTGAACTCAGCCTAACCCTATCTCTATACTTTGAATCTGTAACGCCCGTGTTTCTAGGCTAGGCATTAATATTGATGTGATAGTCTAGGTTAACCTTTGTAACTCATTTTGAAGAAATGAAAAGGAATTATGTGAATATTATGTGAATTATGTGTTTTATGCTTAATTACTAGGATTTAATTAATTAAGAATAAAAATGAGCGTCGAAAATAAATATTAGATAAAGCCGATATCTATTAAGAAAGTTGTATTGGTCGTGACAAGGATTACGGATATATAAAGAATACCAAAATCCGAGTTATAACGAAGAAGTTATGACCTGTCGAAGTTTCGCGACAAAACCGGCACGGTGCCGAATGTCGTAAAAAGTGAGTTTTTGATAAACTACTTTTTAGCCTTAGTGATCTAAACGAAAGTCGTAGTGTTCGTCAAACCGAGAGTATGTATAAAAAGAACGCCCAAATCTGACTTCGTATGAGGAAGTTATGATTTTTCTAAGTTTCAGCTTAACAGTAGACAGCTAAAAACTCGAATTCGAGTGATTTTTAGCCGACACAACCTAAACGAGAATCGAAGGTCTCGTCAATAGTAGTACAACGGTAAAAAGACAGACGAAAACGGACGTCGGATGAAGAAGTTATGAATTTTTAACGGATTTTCTGTCCCGGTCTATTAAAAATAATAATATAAAAATTAAAGTCAAAATTAGCCGACGAAGTCTAAACGAAAGTTGTAGAGCGTATATTTACCTACGCGTGCATATAAAGAACGTCAAAAATGGAGCCCGTATGCGAAAGTTGTGGATTTTAGAAGTTTTTGCACATAAATTGAGAAAATTTGCATAGTCATGCTTCGGCCACGTCACCTTCGCTCCATGTGCGCCACGTGTCCGAAACTGCTGAGTCACCGAGGCCAGCTGGCGAGGCGTGTCGCATTCCCTCGCATCTGAAGTGCGGTCCAATAGGAGTCCGACGTGTGCCTTCTCCTGACGTGTCCGAGCTTTGTATGGTGTGCCACGACTCCGAACCTCGGACCTAGACCTCGGTCCAATCATAAGCCCACACCTGGACCCTCGCATGTGCGAGCCATCTGCGTGCCTTCGCCTCCTGCTGCCACGTGCCCTCGCTGCTGACTCACCCTTCTCGGCCGACCTTCGGACCTCGCCTATAAATACAAGGCTTGCGAGATTACCCGGGTAAAAATTGGATTTTTGCCATTTTACACCCCTCTTTCAATATCTTTATCATTTTGACTTCCCCCAAAGCCCCGGTATTATACCAAACACCCGAAACACGTCCCGAAGTGCCCGAGAAGCCCGAGAAATTTATCTTTTCGATTTTGAAGTCCAACCCTCGCAGAGCCCGGTTTCTCAATAAAACTCCCGGTTTTATTAGAAACGATCGTTTTAGGAAACGAAGTGCTGCCCGATTATCATTAAATCAAGTGAGTGTGTAGTTACTTTCACCTTACACATAGATATGAAGTATTTTATATAAAATACGTGCTCTGTGAATATATATTGTTTGTTTATTTGAGATGGATGTTGAAGGAATGATTTATACAGGTGTCTAAATAATTTAAACTGTATATGTATTTTTATCTACAAAAATGTTGGGTAAAACATGGGTAGATGAAATAGTGGGTGTGTGATGAAAGATGGGTTGGATAAATGAGATGATCAGTGATATAGATCATGAGTTGAAGGTGAGTGGTGAATTATGAGAGAATCACTTACCCAAACGTTGGCCCCCGTCATTCAGCAAAGTATGGATGACAACCATGGACTATTCTAGATGATTTGTGGAACATTAGCAGGCTCGCAACCTGTAAGTGTGTGAACTATATGTTCATCAGTCGTACTCTAAAAACCCATTGACATGTATGGCAGGGAGATTCCTGTGAATAATACTATCGATAAATAAGAGCTATGGACTTAGCACATGTTGTATAAACCTTGGCAGCTATGGACTTAGTGCCTGTTATAAACCCTGGCAACTATGGATTTAGTGCCTGTTGTATAAACCCTGGCGACGATGTGACTTCGTGCCTATTCCTTAGGATGAAACCTTAGGAATGAGTGGTAGTTGACTCTTGGGGTAAATCCTTAAGAAATAAATAAGATAATGGGGTTGGGGTAATTTGGTTGATTGTTGATGTTTAAGCATAATAAATTTATTTATTGTGGGTTGAAAACCCTATATGCTCACCAGGCTTCCAAGCCTGGCCCACTCAGCTTTTTATATTACAGGTAGTGGACCCCGAGCATAGTCGGATGATGATGATGATGAGTGATTTTTGGATTATAGGCCAGTAGTTGTAAATAACTGTTGTAAGGCTTATAATGTCTTGTTTATGCTTTTGATCTGTATCGGAACATGACATCCCGAGGTTTTGTTATAAAATGAAAATATATATTTCTTAAAGAAAGGACATGATAAATTTTTATCATGTTTTGTTTTGGGAACAAATTCCGCAACATCTTTTAAAAGGATTAATCTGATTTTATTTTAAAAAGCATAAATTAAATCGGTCTTTTCTGGCAGAGAAATTAGGGGATGTCAAAGAATCGATTTCATTTTTTTTATAACGATACAACTGAATCCTGGTTGGCCTTCTATGTAAAGTTCTGGTTGAAGTTTTTACTTGTAGAGAGGTCCATCAATCTGCTAAGCCACATATGAAGTATACTTACGAGAGGATGGGTAGAAAAGAGAATTCGTCCCAAGAGAATCCATTCGTAACTTGTTCAAGGGCAATTTTGGTAATTTAGTTATTTAAGTTTGTTAGAAGTTCTCTTATAGTCAGTGAGGAGGTTAGTTTTTATCATCGGTTTTCATTTGGAATATTAGTTAGGAGACCCTAGCATCTCGAAGGGGGCTACTGAGGTCTTTCTTATGCTCTTGTAATCTTTTGGTTATTGAAGGACCAAGATTAACTTCAATCTGGTGAAGAAGATAGCGGCAGGTGCAAGCCTGCCATTTTGTCCATGGAAGTCACCTTTGATGCTCTGTTCCTCACACGTATTATGTTCCTATTCTTTTTTCTTGATTTTGTTCTAGATCTGGGTGTGATTTTCCTCTTCTGATCTTGAATAAAATTTAATAATGGATGGCAGAAGATGTTGGTGGTGAACAAAGGAAAATACGGGTGGTGATTGGTTTATGGGTAACAATTATTCAATTGAGAGAGAGAGAGAGAGAGAGAGATGGGTGGGCCCCAAGTTTTGTTTATGTGTCCCATAAACCGGCTAAAACAAGTAAAGGGGACTACAAGGACAGGTTGCCCACAACTTTGGGATGAGTTATAAAACCGAAAAACCAGACCAGAACCGGAATCGAACCGGAACTGGAACCGGTATAACCGGAAAATGCTTAAACGGTCTGGGTATTGGGTTCCAAAATTACACTTATCCGGGTTCTGGGTATTTCGGGAATGGGTCCAACGGGTCCGGGTTATCCGGGTTTTTTGAACTGGATATGTTTAAAAAACCGAAACCGGGTTTAGTGGGCCAAGGAACCGGTTTAGTGTCCAAGGAACCGGTATAGGGTAAAAGAACCGGAACTGAAGGGTTATCTATTGTGATCGACATTCGACAACTCTCTTTTCTCTTGCTTGACGACTCTCTTTTCTCTGCTCGACATTGAAAGGATCCTCATCTGTTTGTGATAATCATCAAATAAATTCAATCTCGTTTTTTTGCCTTTCTCTGTGATCGACGACAACAACTCGTTTCTTTGGCCCTTATATGTAAACGACAACAACAAGAATTCCTCTATGTGATCGACAATGGTGGAAAATTGGATAGATAACAATGAAGATACACAAGTAAGTGTCAAGAATTTTGATTTCATGTATTGTGAAGATACACAACTCGTTTTTTTTTGCCCTTCACTGTGATCGACAATGGTGGACATTCAAATATTATGTTATGTAATGGAATCAACAATTGTGATATTTGTGTTTCAATCGTAGCCTTGGAATCTGAAATGTTAAAAGGGAAAATGGTTATTTCATCCCATTCAAATGAATTAAGTTCCAATCTTGATTTTGTGCACAAAAGTTACAGTTTGACCTTTTTGGTCAAACAGTTTGATTCCGAAAGTCAAAATGCAACTTTTCTTTCTTGAAACTTTAGAAAAGAAGAAAAGGTATAAGAAACACGTGACATATGCTTATCAATGGCTTTCTGTTAATCCACAATTCCACATTATACCCCTAACATTTTTCACAAAAACTTGATAATCAAAGGATAGAATTGTCATTTGTCATTTTAAATTCATAAAGTTGCATAATACCCACTTACCCGGCATGTGCTCAGTTAACTCGTGTTTTTTTTTTATCTAAATCACTGATTAAGAGATGGCCTAATACTTTCAATGTCATTTTACCTTTTTCTTTAAAGAATCCCATTTGATATACTAGTTTGGTGGAAAAATAACGCATATCGTTACCCAATTCTCTCGCGGATGGCAAAAGGTATAATTTTAATTACTTATATTTTTTATTATAATGTAGTATAATTTAACATTATACGTTTATGTTATTAGATATTTTGGCCATTCAAATATCTACCGTAGCATCCGAGTTCGCTTTTAGTACAAGCGGTTGCATAATTGATAGTTACCGAACAAACTTGTCCGCACCTATAATAGAGGCCTTAGTTTGCACCCAAGACTGGGTAAGGAAATCAAAGAAACCCATTGTTGACAACATCGAAGACATTTTAAAAGATGATGACATAGCTAAAGGTAACAAACATTCATTTTATTATGTAATAAAAAATGTTGGTTATATACTCACTTTCGCATTACTTTTTTTTTCCTGTATATATTAGAGTTGGAAGACGCGATACGCACCCAAAATGGAAATGGAAAAAGACCGATAGATATTAACGACTAGTTTTTAGCTTTTTTTGTTGATAAATGATTATTGCTTTGTAAGTTTTTAGTTTGGTTGATTATTGTTATTGAATTTGAATCAAAATTTTTGAACTTAAATCATTAGAACTTGATAAATGATTATTGGTTTGGTGATGTTATTGTTAAACGAGCATTCATTCAAATTAAAATTGTTAAACTAAAAACAAAAATACATGACTTTCTTCCATGAGACTACTTAGTCTAACATTCAAAACAATTCAAATCAAAATTCTTAAACAATTAAGAACAAAATAATACGTGTTCCTTGACCATCTTATCTAGTTAACACATCTTCAATCTCTGTACATAAAACAAAAATAAACATATTTAGTATTGAAAAAAATGTTACCAAATAAATTAAAAATACAAACCTTATTACCTAGCTATATTATTCAGATTTTTGGCACACGAACGAAAATGATTATTAAGACTACTTGTACTGTGTCTCGATGGATCGGCTTTAAGTGTAGCGAAGCAATACTTACATTTTGCTTGCCTTCGTTCCCATCATCTTCTACTACCCATAACATATCAAAGTGTAGCCAACATGTGGACCACTCCTTTAATTTCAAGTGTTAAACAAATAAGTAAAAATAATCTACGTAGATTTAAAGCATGCAAAAAAATGAAGTATCAAAGAGACAAAGACATACTTGATTTCGGGGGTTAGCTTCCATGAATGATTTTATAAAGAAAATTTGTCTTGCTTTTATAAAGAAAATGAAGTATCAAGGCCCTATTTATAATGAGAAGTTATGGACTTGTGGTGTGTGGATATATTGATCTCGAGAGATGCAAAAGAAAAATTGACTTTTATGTTCTTGTTTTTATAAAGAAAATTTTGTCTTCTTTCATTTATGTTCATGTGAAAAGTGGCGAAAGGAAACTAAAGTTTTAATAAAAGAAAAAGTCAATCCTTTGCCTAATAAATGGATCCAACCACTTGAATCTGATATGTTGTCTAATTAATAAAGTCAGTGCCAATTTGCCATATTCCAACAACATTATCTTTTCCATTAATTGTCATATTATGATATTAAATACAATATTAGTACTTTAATCGTGAATCTTACCTACGATTTTTAAGAAGTAATAATGTAACGTTGCAGAAATTGCTAATAAGAGCAGGGGTATTTTTGGAAGTTTTCTTATTCCGGTTCCAATCTTGGGTTTCCGGTTCCAATGTTCAAATTTCGGTTCCAACCGGTTCCATACCCACTTTACCCGGTCCGATACCCGGAACCGGTTTCCGTATACCGGTCCGGTTTTCGGGTCTTATAATCCATCAATTCCGGGTTTCGGGTTTTCCGGGTCCGGGTCCAACGGTCTGGGTTTGGACCCACTTTCATCCCTACCACAACTTGGTTCCCTCATAAAGCCACGAAAAAACTTAAGTGACTAGAAGGGTCAACCCTAAAAAATTCATGGGCTATATGTGTCGTTTTCCCTTTTTTATTTCATATTTGTCCCTTCAACTTGTTTAATTGTAAATATTTAGTCCTTAAGATTGGCTACTCCAGGTAAACCGGAATATATGACTAAATAGAGTAATATATTTCTCACTTTGTACACATTTAGCCCTTAAAATTTTTGTACACATTTAGTTTTTAATATTTTTTGTCGCAAAATAAGTCCTTATTGTTTTTGTACACATTCAATACTTATGACCGGTTTTTTTAGATTTTCTCACGGCATCCTACGTGGGACAATCATTAATGAGGTGTTCTAGGCTTTTGATGTTTATGGTCACCGCGATCTTAGTTGTTTGGTTGCTTAGGTCTTGTACTTCATTTTGGTATTGTGTTTCGCTTAGGTCTTGTGTTCCGAATTTCGTAACTTCTTCATAAGATCTCGGATTTTCACGATCTTTATATCCACGTATTCGTATTTGTTGCGTTCCGAACGTCGTAACTTCTACATACGATCTCAGATTTTAACGATCTTTATATCCACGTTGTAACACCTCGAATTCTAGATATTAACATGTTGACCCTACATGAGAATTATTTGCAAAGTTGGTCCCATGTGGCATTTAAATGAAAATTCGGACTCGATCACGTACGTTAGGCGTACGTGGCAAAGACTTAAACCTTAATTTTTAGGGTTTGGACCCTATTTAAACATCCTTAACTCATTGATACCTCTTCATTCTTCAGCCTCCACCTCCATATTCGACCCTAACTAACCATAATCCATTTTTAGCATCCTTGAGCCATTAGTGTGTGTTTTGGTGTTCATAAAGGAAGGAGAAGGAAATGAGAACATCTTGGAAGCTTGGAGAAACCTTGGATCGGGAAGTTTTGTCCCCAAACAATGGTGTTCTTGAGTATGGCACGCTCTAGACCAAATGAATTGTCTTTTCAGACATTTTGGAGTGTCTAAGGTCATAAAAATGCAATCTTCGTCATTAGTTTCCTTCCATGCATGGGTTATAATGCCTTAATGAGTTAAGAAGTTGGAGTTTTTAGTATTGAGCACTTCCTCGACATGCAAAGTCATAAAGCTGGAAACTTTATGACTTAAGATGTTATTTTGGGACTAGATCTGCTTTTGGTCGAAGGGACTTAATGAAATAATCCCTTAAACGGAAGGAACGCATTCAACCAGCGTACGTTGGGCGTACGCCACACGTACGCGATAGGAGCCCCAATCTTGGATCTTGAGTATGCTAAGCGTACAAGCTGAGTACGCTGGGCGTACTCAGCTAAGTCAACTCGGCTGACTGTTTGACTTTTGACCTTTGACCATATTTTGACCAAGTTTGACCTAGGGGTATTTTGGGTATTTTGAATTGTATTTGAGTTTGGTCATTTTACAATGTATAGGTGACCGGTAGAGTTGATATTAGGAGCAGTTTCCTGTTCAACTATCTTTTCAGACTGAGAGGTGAGTTTTCCTCACTGTAATTATGGATCGAATGCACCAATACCGGCCTCACTAGGTTATGTGCCCTGGTATATAGGATGTTGTTATGTTGTAGTGATCTGTTAGATATGTACCCCGGTATATAGGATGTGTTACGCGGTAGTGATATATAGATCTGTCTGTTTCATGTTGCCTGTTGATTGTTTATATGTTTATCTATTGCATATGTCGACATAGTATGGCTTAGGGTTGAGGCTTTACTGCTATGTGCGTGAGCCAACAGACCGCGGGTAATCCAACCCCAATGGTTGTGGACCTGAGGGTATGCCAATCCGATGACTGATTGGACCCATTGTATAGTAGCATTCTAGTCTGATGACTAATTGGGTCGGGGTAATCCAGCCATGATGGTTGTGGACCTAAAGGTATTCCAGTCCGATGACTGATTGGACCTAGCATGCATGATTGCATATGTTATATATGTTCTGTGTGGTACTTTGGAGGAACTCGCTAAGTGTTGGCTTACAAATTCAGTTTACTGTTGTAGGTACTTCAGACGGTCGTGTAAAAGTGAAGGAGTGATCATGCACATCCTCTTGGTTTTTATGATTTTGGATTTTGGGATACTCTAATTGTGCTATTATTCTTGGAAACAATGTTTTGTAACTATTGTGGTCGTTGGATTGGTTTTGAAAAAATTGTGAATTTTACTCTGATTTTTAGGACGTTACACACGTGTTCATATTTGAGTCTACTACAACTTTCGTTTAGATTACTCTTGTTAAAAAGCAATATATTTTTACTTACGATCTTTATATACATTCGGTCTTTACGAATATATGTATGAATGTGTTATTTATAGAACTGTAAGTCAAAATATATTACTTTTTAACAGGGGTAATCTAATTTGTTTGGTTGGTTAGGTATTGTGTTTTGAACGTCGTAACTTCCTCATACGATCTCATATTTTAACGATCTTTATACTCACACATTCGCATTTAAGTCTACTACAACTTTCGTTTAGATTACTCCCATTAAAAACTGTTATATTTTTACTTACAATCTTTATATACACATATTCTCTATTGTCACACCCATGGCCGAGGCAGCGGAACATGCCAGGCTGTGCGACTTAGTATATGGATTACAGGCGATTGGATACATAGCACAAGTACAACAATAACAAAACAGTAACTGTATTTCATCTAGAAGTTTGAATACGAGGTTTTTACAGATAATAATAAAGTACATAGATTGCCTTAAACAGCTAGGCAGATACAAAAAAAAAACTAGAAAAACTAGGTCGCCCGAAATCCATGACTATTCCATCGTCTAATATGCTTGTTTAGTGATTTCCTGGGAAAACATGTAGTTTTGAGGGTCAGCAAAAGGTTGGTGAGAATTGTAGGTTTTCTAAAAATGACCAAAAAGTATTTTCTTTGTAAGTAAAACCATGCTTAAGATAAGTTTATAAAGATCCTTTAAAGAAACTTTGAAAACCAAAAGGTGTTTTTCCATAAGTAAAACCATACTTATAACTGTTTTTGAAGTGGGAGAGAAACCAAATCAATGGTTTGTAGAGATACTATCAATGTTTATAGTGAGTTCTATAATCGGGCTATATGGCTAGAGTACCATCTATGACATTTCATTTGACGTCGAAGCGTTGATAAGATAAATATCACCCACTTCGATTTGTCGTCCTGGTTGTAACTAGCAACTGCAGGTGGGGGTGTCAACCCGTATAGATTTATACATTTGTATCTCACTCCGAATGATTAATAGTTATAGTAGAAAGGGTCTTCTAAGTATTTCTACCTAGGGAAATGAATAGCGTCTCACTATAAAAGCCACTGACTAGTGTATACGAAAAACTCCCAGCCCTAACTTATATGTGGATAAGTAACTAGGCAAAATGATTTATGTTGCATAAAGTTTATAAAAGACGAGTATGTTCGATAAATATATACGTAAAAGTGTACAATACTCGCTTAAGTAAGTGGTAAATCACATAGTAGTGATCACATGTACATGTATAAATTACAAGTTATAATATTTACAACTTATATATATATATATATATATATATATATATATATATATATATATATATATATATATATATATATATATATATATATAAGTTTGAATACTACAAAGGTGATAAACTTTTATGACATTCGATTTATGACATGCAATTATCACATAAAATCATAACATTTTTGTAGTAAGCAACATATGTTCTTTTTGACTAGCTATTTCATTTTAAACAACATAACATATGCATATATCAAGTTTAAAACTAGTTTATGTGTAAGTAATATGGTACTTGACAAAATAACCTTTTATAACTAGATATAAGTTGGTAAGTGTTTTCATAAGCAAAATATGATATTGCACATGTATTTTGCCCCAAAGTGTATAAAAACGTAAAAAGAGAGGCCGTAAACACTCACCTTAATGGATGATCTTTAGTCTAGACTCGAGAATGTGATCATGTTCGGGAAGCACCGCAAGATAGCACGAATATCAATGAACTTTGATCTAGTTGTTCGGAATCAATACTCACGAAACAAACAATAAAAATTCAAGACTTGGTCTTAGAATCATCCCATAAAAAAGCAGCAAGAGGTGGCGACCAAGTGGTGGTGGCTGAAGGGTGGTTTAGCAATGGCAGTGGGCGGCTCCAACAGCTTAGCTACTTCTTTTCTTTTTTGCCCGACATCAAACAACGAAGGGAAGGGTAGGAGGAGGAGGAGGGGGGAAATGGAAGGTGGCAGGGGCATTTGGGTGGTGGCTATTAACGAAACAGAAGAGAAAAAGGGATGGAGTGGCGGTGGTTCTCGGTGGTTAATGACCTCCTCCAGTGGGTGGTTCTTGGCCGGAAAAAAGAGCAAAGGTGAGGAGGAGAGTAAAGGATGATGCTTGGTTGATTTGTATGATGAAATGGGGAGGCCAAGGCTTCGATTTATAGCCTCATGCAAGCTTGCAAGGCCAAGCAAGCACCCATACTCTTTAGGTTACCCAAACACTCCAAAGCACCATGCTTGGTACTAGGAGGTGAGGGAGTAAGGTGGTGATGGAGGGTAGACATGATTATGGCCAAGAAAAGGGAGAATGGGTTGATTTCTTTCTTCATATGCTAGGTCACAAAGGCTTGGTGATGTCATCTTTCCCATAAAGTCCCTAAAACCGTTCTAGATTTGTGTGCCAAGATCCAGATGTCTAATATTTTTTAGAAAGTACTGAATGATAGAGTTGAGTACACTGGTTCTAGAAACCCGAACGGATTAATTTTTTGAGTTGTAGAGCTTCGGGAAATCGCATTTAATTGACCTGAAACATCCGATTTTTCGACTTTTGCAAATATTTTTACTAAAAATATTTTGAGTATGGAATTAAATAATAGACCATAACCCGAGTCTAAAAACATTCTCAGAATTTCCATCTGAGGTGTGCAAGTGGCTCAACGGACCGAAACAGTTGATACAGTTTAAAGAAAATCAGTATTATACTGGTTTGTTTTCTTATAATAGTCGTATCTTTTGCATATGAGCTCCGTTTCGGACTCAGGTGAATGTGTACTACGATACTAAAGTGTTTACTTTTCTTACAACTGCTTAATAAAAAAAAATTAATTTCTCAGATGTATTAACTAGGGTTACAGTTTGTGCTTTATGATTCGTTTGAGATTTTCCATAATTGGAAGTAAGATACCATCTCGTATCTTATTTTAACTGTAATGACACTATTTTTTTTTTAAATATGCATTAAGGCCCAATAGGTTAGGTTACAAAGATGTTCGCAGTGAATTGATTGTGTATAGTTTTAGACCTAAATTCCAGGATGTCACATTACCTCCCAGTTAAAGGAATTTCGTCCCAATATTATTTTGTTCCACTAGTAGAGGGAGCACCACTGAAGAGTTGTGGGTACTTTTGTTTCATCTGATCCTCGCGTTCCCAAGTAAACTTCGGCCGTCTACGAGAGTTCCATCGGACTTTTACTATAGGTATGCAATTTTGTTTGAGGCTTTTGATTTCTCGATCCATGATCTCCACCAGTTCCTCCACGAAGTGAAGTTTAGTGTTGATCTGGATCTCTTCAAAAGGAATAACAAGGTTCTCATCAGAGAGACACTTCTTGAGATTACACACATGGAAGGTATCGTGAACTTTGTTGAGTTCTTGAGGTAGCTTGAGTTTGTAAGCCATCAGACCAATCCTTTCCAGGATTTCAAAAGGTTAATGTAACGGGGATTTAGTTTACCATTTTTTCCAAATCTAATGACACCTTTCCATGGTGCGACCTTTAGTAGGAAACTGCCTCCTACTTTGAATTCTAGGGGTTTACGTCTCACGTCAGCATATATTTTCTAATGACAACGTGCGGCCTTTAATCGTTCCTTTATCTGGACAATATTTTTCGTTGTTTCATGAATGATAGCAGGACCAGTAAGTAGAGTATCTCCAACATGCTTTCTAGCTAGTTGAGTATCTCCAACATCTGTCCAGCATATCGGAGAATGTCATCTGCGTCCGTACAAGGCCTTAAATGGAGTAGCCTTTATGTTAGAGTGATAACTATTGTTGTATGAAAACTTAACTAGCAGTAAGTGAGTATCCCATGCATTACCGAAGTATATCACACAAGCACAGAGCATGTATTGTAGAGTTTGTATCATTCTTTCACTCTGTCCATCTGTTTGAGGATGATATGCAATACTCATGTCTAGTTTGGTCCTTAAGTACCTTTGCAATGATTGCCAAAATATGGAAGTGAATTTGCTATCTCAATTTGAGATAATAGATATTGGCACCCTGTGTAGTCTGACTATTTCCTTAAGATAGGTCCTGATGAGTTTCTCCATTTTTTCAGTTTCTTTGATGGCTAGGAAGTGGGCGAACTTGGTAAAATGGTCAACCACTACCCAAGTGGTGTCATAACCATTTGAAGTTCTTGGAAACTTCATTATGAAGTGCATGGTTATCTGTTCCCATTACCATTCCGGGATTAACGGTTGTTTTAGTAGACCAGATGGCTTATGGTACTTTGTTTTGACTTTGGAGCAAGTCAAGCATTTACTGACATATGTAGCAATCTTTGCCTTCATGTTGGGCCACCAATAAAGCTTCTTAAGATCAAGATACATCTTATGAGCTTCATTTAAGACTAGACTCTAGACTTCACCAAACTTTGCGGGTCCAAATTCGGTTCATGAAATATCGTGTTTTGTCTTCCTTGAGGTTGAATTATTTGTCCATTCCTCGTAGGTTTTCTTTTATGATATTTTCGAGTTTGAGAACTTCTAGTTGTGCGTCTCAAATTTGGGTGGTGAGATTGGAGTGGATTGTTAGGGTTAGAGTCTTTACACGAAGTGGCTTTGCTCGTTCTTTCCTGCTTAAAGCCTCTGCTACGATATTCGCTTTACCAGGATGACAGCGAATTTCTCATTCGTAATCATTTAGAAATTCGATCCACCTTCGTTGTCTGATGTTGAGCTCCTTTTGATCGAAAATGTATTGTTGGTTTTTGTGGTCGGTGAACACGACACACTTTGTTCCGTATAGGTACTGTCTCCAATTTTTTTAAGGAAAAGACTACAACTACTAATTCTAAGTCATGGATAGTGTAGTTGGTCTCGTTTGGCTTAAGTTGTCTGGATGCGTATGCAATGACTTTATTTGGTTGGCGTTGTTGGTGCCTTTCAATCCCTTACTTGTTTGATCTTCGTGGAATCGACATGAATACCATTGCTACTGGCCATATGGCCGAGAAAATTCACTTCATTCATCCAGAACACACATTTAGAGAACTTTTTGTAAAGCTTCTCCTTCCTTCATAGTTCTAGAATTAATTGCAAGTGTTGGCCATGTTTTTCCTTAGTTCGTGAATATTTTAATATGTCATTGATAAACATGATCACAAATTTATCCAAATAGGGTTTAAACACTCGATTCATAAGGTCCATGAATACGGCTGGTGCATTGGTTAGTCTGAAGGGCATAACCAGAAACTCCAAGTGACCGTATCGAGTCCTGAACACCATTTATGGAATGTATGATTCTTGAACTATGCTTTGATGATATCTGGATCTCGGATCGATCTTCGAGTAGTAGCAAGATCCTTGTAGATGATCAAATAGGTCATCGATCCTCAGGAGTGGATATCAGTTTTTGATGGTGAGTTTGTTCAACTCTCGATAGTCGATGCACATCCTGAACAATCCATCCTTCTTTTTTATAAACAATACCGGAGCTCCCCATGGTGAGAAGCTTGACCGAATAAAGCCTTTGTCAAAAAGTTCTTGGAGTTGACTGGAGAGTTCTTGCATTTCCAATGGAGCCAGATGATAAGGAGATCTTGCCATTGGTGCTGCAGCCAAGATTAGGTCGATTCGAAATTCAACCTGTCTGACTGGAGGTACTCCAGGAAGATCATCTGGAAATACGTTTGGGTTATTGCACACTTGAGGAATTTCTTTGATTTCCTTACCCTTGCCTTGCATATTTACCACGAGGGCCAAGAAATCGAAACATCTTTTCTACAAACACTTTATCGCCTTCATGCAAGAGATGACTCTTAGATTCTTTCTTGATTTATCTTTGTAAATCATGAGGGATTCATTGTTGGGTAAGGGTAGTCGAATGGCCTTTTCGTAGCTTAAAATCCCTGCTCTATGAGGTGATAACCAGTCCATTTTAATGATTACAATAAACTTCTAATGGTCATAGGCATTAGGTTGACATGAAAGACGTGGTTATTCAGGCTGAGAAGGCAATTGGAGAGTATTTCTAAAGTGCTTTCTAACTGGACGTTTTCTACTTCTACCGTGTAAGCTTTTTTAATTTTGCATGATTTATGGTTTATCATGCTTCTAAACTTATGGGAATTAAAGCTTTTATCGACACCAGTATCAAATAATACGGAAGCATAAATATTGTTGATAGGAAACGTGTCAGTAACCATAGTTGGTTCCTGGAGAGCATCTCCAGCACCAATCACAAATGCTCTTCCTTAGCCACCCTAATTCTTTAGTTTTGGGAATTCCTTCATAAAATGCCCTAGTTGATTGCATTCGTAGCAGTCACGACTTCCTCCTACAGCAGGGGTTAAGCTTGTAGTGGTTGGGGCCCTTCTTCAGAACTTAGAGGTGTGATCTCTCAAGTTACAGTTTGTGCAAACCATATCCTTGCAATATCCGACATGGTGGAAATTGCACTTGGTACAATGGGGTAATTTCCCAGTGTAGGACTTGTATGGGGTGGGAGTGTTTCTGATTGCGGCATAAACAACTACATGTTCTGTCTTAGGGTTTGTGATGCTTGAAGTTCCCTTTTGACTTTCCATGGAACTTTCATCTCGTACTCCCCGTCTGGTTCTTTTCCGTTTGCAGGGTCATGGTACCCTCACGGATACACTACTCAATCAATTGATATGCCAATTGCTTAGCACTATCAAAGGTGGTGGGTTTGGATGCAGTAACCAAATCTTGAACTGGTGAAGCTAATCCCAAATGTACCTTTCAATCATTTTATATTCTGGGTTCACCATCCCCGGACAATGGTTTGCAAGATCGTTAAATCGGGAGGTGTAGGAAGTCATCTGCGATCCTTTGATAGTTAAGATTCCAAAGCTCTTATTCCAGAGCTTGGAATTTTTTTCAAGGATAATACTCCTCGATCATCATTTGTTTTAAGGGTTCCCAACCCATGGCATGAGTTGCATCGGTTCCTATGGACTTGGCGTGATCATTCCACTAAGTCAAGGCGGGATCCATTAGAGTACAAGTAGCATCTTTGACTTCGCAGTCATCAGTGCAAGAACTGATGTGAAACACTGCCTCTATTTTCTCTATCCAGAGGGATAGAGTGACAACTCCTTTTGTGTTGAAGAAAGATCTGGGTTTGCAGGCTAAGAAATCCTTGTGTGAACAGGATCTGAAATTGTTTTGGTTAACAACTGGAATACTGCCACCATTTCTACTATTCCAGGATGTTTCGTTCTGGGCAGCGTCATATGCAACTAAGGCTGTGGCAATCCCTTATGCAAGCAGAGTCTGCATTTGTGTGAGATCCATTTATAATGTTGGGGTTGTAGGATTGATAACTGGTGGGGTTTCGGTTGGAGTTCCTCCAGAATTTAGAGTTTCTTCTATAGTTGGGGTTACCGTTTGTACAACTCTTAGAGTGACTTGGGGAGTTGGTGGCGGACGAACTCGCGGACATTTTCGCGATGGCATCGTGCTAATATGTTCAGACAGACACGTTAAGTTGTTTTACACCGTTTAGTCATAAACAAGTATGTATGAGTTGTATTTTATGATAGTGTATTAGTGTAATTTGTTCCTTAAATCCTACAAATTTCTAAATGATAAAGAGTGCGATCGATTTCTGAAATCCTACAGATTTCGAAATGATAGAGCAAGAATTGAAATCGTACTGATTTAAAATGATGGAGAGAGAATTGAAATCCTTCCATGTTTTCTTTAACTGGTTTCTTATCTTCGATCGTTCTTTTCTCTTCTTCAGATTCCTCCCTTTTAGTGGGTTCTTTAGATGGTTCATCCTCGAAAGTATCCTTGTCATCTTTGGAAGATAAGGGAGAGAGAAGTTTGGAGACTACTGAACGATCAACAGGGAACTATGGGTTTCTCTGCTATGAAGCTAGCAGAGCTATTGGTTCTTTGTTCTTCTTCAAATTTAGGTAAATCAGGAAAACCTGGGATAACATATTTTAAGTGTTTTTATGATTTTTAAAATGTATGTGTCATTTTGGAGTTTATATAATCATTCTAAGGTACTAGGTATCTGCATCGAATCTTGAGAGCATTCTTCAATCTCTAAAACTGTCAACCATTGTATTATGTCAAACACCTTGCTCAAGGTTGGTTGTGCACCGGCCCGACCATAAATAACATAGGCGTGCGTTCCAGGTTTATATGTAGTATGAATTATGTACATTATTTATGATTTTTAGGTAAATCAAGAAAACCTAGGATAACATATTTTAAGTGTTTTTATGATTTTTAAAATGTATGTGTCATTTTGGAGTTTATATAAGCATTCTAAGTAACTAGGTATCTACAGCGAATGTTGAGAACATTCTTCAATCTCTAAAACTCTCAACCATTCTAGTATGTCAAACACCTTGCTCAAGGTTGGTTGTGCACTGTCCTGACCATGTACGTTCCAAGTTTATTTGTAGTATGACTTATGTACAATATTAACCGTCATCGAGTTGTTTGACCTAAATGACTGAATTTGTAGTTTTAGTTGAAGGTATGTTAAAATTTTATTAAGTGTTCTCATCGCGGGTCAGAGTATATATATAACTCTTATATTTATTGTTGGTGAGGTTTGCAGTATTATTAGTTTTTGTTTTGTACTCCAAGACTATCTAGTAAGGATCAGCCAGGTGTGAAGTACCGTAGGGCAAGACCATTTTAGCATATAGCAATTTTGAAATCGAGCAACCCAAGCGATAGTTTAAACTTGACACCTCCCGTAAGTAGTCGAGAACTAGGGTAATTAATAATAATACTTTTATTAGGAGCCTGTAGAGATAGTTGTATTCCTCTTTCGAGGATACGAGTTCTCTATAGTCAACTTAGCTTTGATACCAATCTGTCACACCCCCGGCCGAGGCGGCGGAACATGTCGGGCTGTGACGACTTATTTCATGGATCACATGCAATTAGATACATAGCACAAGTACAACAATAAATAAAACAGTAGTTGTATTGCATCTTGAAGTTTGAATACATGGTTCTTACAGATAATAATAAAGTACATAGATTGCCTTAAACAACTATGCAGATATAACAAAAAACTAGAAAAACTAGGTCGCCCAAAATCCATGACTATTTCATCGTTTGAAATGCTTTTTTAGTGATTTCCTAAGTATACATGTAGTTTTGAGGGTCAACACAAGGCTGGTGAGATACAGTTTTTCTGCTAGAGTAGTAGTACTGATACTTTAAAAATGACCAAAAAGTATTTTCTTTGTAAGTAAAACCATTCTTAAAAATGAGTTTGTAAAGACCCTTTAAAGAAACTTGAAAACCAAAAGGTGTTTTTCCATAAGTAAAACCATACTTATAATTGTTTTTGATGTGGGAAAGAAACCAAATCAATGGTTTGTAGAGATACCATCAATGTTTATAGTAAGTTCTATAACCGAGTTATACGACTAGAGTACTGTAACGTCCCAAATATGAGACCAAAATTTTTTCATTTTTAAATTAATAAAACGGTAATCCAAAACATCATCATAAAACCAGGATGGATCAAAGTGTATTAATATATCATAAAACATCAGAGTAAATCACAAATCGTGGAATAAGGTGGTGTGTGCTCTGTTATCATCTCGGGCTCTTCCCTTTCGAACCAGAAGTACCTGAAACATAAACTGAAAACCGTAAGCACAAAGCTTAGTGAGTTCTTAAAAATACCACATAGCATACATAATAAATGCATAATGGGCCCCGCCAGGCATCGTGTGACAACCGTCAATTTCTAGTCAAGTCAAAGTCAAATAAAGTCAACAAGTCAAACCGGTCAACTCAACTAACCCTTGTATATTAGGGTTTACATTATGATTACTACTGTACAACTTGCTATTTTAATAAGAAGTCATCACTTGAAAAATTCATATGTTCAGAATTCTTAAACCCTAATCAGGGTAAGTGATGAAACTACTTGGTAAAACATTATTCCGTACCCCTCGGGGGTGTATAACATTCATAACAAGGCTTAACGGGGTTTACAAACCTTGCGTTGCGAAGCTAAACATCTAAAAAGGTCACAAACGAAGTCTTTCTCAATCTCCCTTTATCAATCTCTCTCTCTCAAATCTCTCCTAAATCTCTCCCAAATCTCT
This sequence comes from Lactuca virosa, assembly GCF_052849685.1. Taxonomy (NCBI): domain Eukaryota; kingdom Viridiplantae; phylum Streptophyta; class Magnoliopsida; order Asterales; family Asteraceae; genus Lactuca; species Lactuca virosa. The sequence continues at coordinate 302,691,876 of NC_136428.1, read as the reverse complement.
CTCTAAACTTTTATAATCATTTGGGGCATCCCGACCCTTAATTTAGTCGAAAACAACTCGAAACGGGAAGATAAATGGAGAAACCCTCTTAAGGAACCGAACCCTCTTAAGGAACCGAACCCTCTGATAAGAACCGAAACCTCCTTAGGACCGAAATGAACCAAGCCTTCGGTCCATTTCGCTTTCGGGTACATTTGCTCCACTTCACCTTCGGTTCGGATCAGGCTTCTCGGATCGAAGCTCCGCCTTCGCTTCCCACACAACACTTTCGCCTGCGAGACTGCTCGGACCGAACCCTTCTCTCGGTTCTCATCCAACAACCGAACCCTCCTCTCGGTTCTAAGCACCCAAGGACCGAACCTTCGGCCATGAACTCGGATTTTCGCAGATTTCGCCCCTTTTCCAGGTTTTCGACCCCGACTTCGTTTTAAGCTCGTTCTTCGTGATTTTAACGTGGGATTTTCACCCAAACTCGTATTTTGGCATAAGAGACCCTATATATTCATAATTTAAGCACATAGTGAGGGAAATCCTTGTCTAAGAATAATATCTAGTGGGTTAGATTTGGAGGTGGAGTGTTCACTTTCCTATAAGTCTATGACACAAGTTACCTCCCATACCACTCCATAACCACTCCATGTCACTATTCCCACCTTACCTTAGTCAAATCAAGATCTCCCCATATCTTTTTCATCAGCTCACTCTCTAATCCCTCACTCTCCTCCCTATAAAACCCCACTCTCCTCCTCCCAAGACACACTTTTTACACACTCTCATACTTCTCTCTAAAAACTCGAGTTTCCTCTAGGAGTCACAAGTTCTTCCCCTGTTGCTGGTAAGATTTTCCTTCCTACACATAAACATTCTACACAACTTTACCAAAATCATAGATTTCTTACACAAATATCGACATATTTGTTCTTAGATCTTCGAATCTTCAAGCATCTCCCAAGTGTTCTTGACTTGGAAACTTCTTCTCATCCTCATCCATCTTAAGAGATCACTCAAGGTGAGTTAATACCCCTACATTTTCATGTTTTCTTCAAGTTTTAGGGGGGGGGGGAATACAAGTAAAGTACCAAAAACTTAACTAAACTCAAACATCAGTTTTCAACAGGAAAGTTTAGTTCCACTCACGGACTGTTTTGACCATCTTAAACTTAATATCATTCAAAACTGTTTCATATGAAAATAGTTCAGGTTCATACCTTTAAAATGACTACTTGCACATCTCCATACGATTTGTCTACAATTTATGGTGATTTGTACAAAACTGTCTATCATTTCAGAAACGAATTCGGACCAGTCTGTGAATATGAACATTTTCACACAAGTTAGAGACTTCTAAAAATCATAATAAAAATTATGAATAAACTAGACACATTTTATAAACTCTCAGAGCTTACGGATTCGGTTTTTGACTTCATATGATTTTTATATGACTTTTCTAAAACAGTGGAGAAAAGTTAAAAACAAGTTAACAGCTTACAATTTTCGTAACACCTTGTAACATGTTGAGCAAAGTGTAATCTTTGATGACTTCATATTTCGCATGTGTCTTTCTGTTGTGATATATTTATATAACAGAACATATTCTCTGAAATATAAAAGTCCTTTGTAATTACAAATAATGCATGATGAAATATAATAAGTATAGTTATGCATTGGTTAAACTATTACATACACATGAAGGGTTTTACCATGATACAAACGGATTTTCAACTACTACATGATAAACTATAATGGGTATAGTTTATGAATTTCACATCACTAATTTAGTACACAAAGGGAAATTTCACTTCAACCACAGAAAAGGGTTTTACTCGAATACTACACGTAAACTCGTTAACGTAAGTTGTGAGACAATTCTTCAATTGTACTCTTAGAGTCACAAGTTCTTCCCCTGTTGCTGGTAAGATTTTCCTTCCTACACATAAACATTCTACACAACTTTACCAAAATCATAGATTTCTTACACAAATATCGACATATTTGTTCTTAGATCTTCGAATCTTCAAGCATCTCCCAAGTGTTCTTGACTTGGAAATTTCTTCTCATCCTCATCCATCTTAAGAGATCACTCAAGGTGAGTTAATACCCCCACATTTTCATGTTTTCTTCAAGTTTTAGGGGGGGGGGGGCGGGGGGGAATAGAAGTAAAATACCAAAAACTTAACTAAACTCAAACATCAGCTTTCAACAGGAAAGTTTAGTTCCACTCACGGACTGTTTTGACCATCTTAAACTTAATATCATTCAAAACTGTTTAATATGAAAATAGTTCAGGTTCATACCTTTAAAATGATTACTTGCACATCTCCATACGATTTTTCTACAATTTATGGTGATTTGTACAAAACTGCCTATCATTTCAGAAACGAATTCGGACCAGTCTGTGAATATGAACATTTTCACACAAGTTAGAGACTTCTAAAAATCATAATAAAAATTATGAATAAACTAGACACATTTTATAAACTCTCAGAGCTTACGGATTCGGTTTTTGACTTCGTATGATTTTTATATGACTTTTCTAAAACAATGGAGAAAAGTTAAAAACAAGTTAACAGCTTACAATTTTCGTAACACTTTGTAACATGTTGAGCAAAGTGTAATCTTTGATGACTTCATATTTCGCATGTGTCTTTCTGTTGTGATATATTTATATAACAGAAAATATTCTCTGAAATATAAAAGTCCTTTGTAATTACAAATAATGCATGATGAAATATAATAAGTATAGTTATGCATTGGTTAAACTATTACATACACATGAAGGGTTTTACCATGATACAAATGGATTTTCAACTACTACATGATAAACTATAATGGGTATAGTTTATGAATTTCACATCACTAATTTAGTACACAAAGGGAAATTTCACTTCAACCACAGAAAAGGGTTTTACTCGAATACTACACGTAAACTCGTTAACGTAAGTTGTGAGACAATTCTTCAATTGTACTCTTAGAGTCACAAGTTCTTCCCCTGTTGCTGGTAAGATTTTCCTTCCAACACATAAACATTCTACACAACTTTACCAAAATCATAGATTTCTTACACAAATATCGACATATTTGTTCTTAGATCTTCGAATCTTCAAGCATCTCCCAAGTGTTCTTGACTTGGAAATTTCTTCTCATCCTCATCCATCTTAAGAGATCACTCAAGGCGAGTTAATACCCCCACATTTTCATGTTTTCTTCAAGTTTTAGGGGGGGGGGGGGGGAATACAAGTAAAATACCAAAAACTTAACTAAACTCAAACATCAGCTTTCAACAGGAAAGTTTAGTTCCACTCACGGACTGTTTTGACCATCTTAAACTTAATATCATTCAAAACTGTTTAATATGAAAATATTTCAGGTTCATACCTTTAAAATGACTACTTGCACATCTCCATACGATTTTTCTACAATTTATGGTGATTTGTACAAAACTGCCTATCATTTCAGAAACGAATTCGGACCAGTCTGTGAATATGAACATTTTCACACAAGTTAGAGACTTCTAAAAATCATAATAAAAATTATGAATAAACTAGACACATTTTATAAACTCTCAGAGCTTACGGATTCGGTTTTTGACTTCGTATGATTTTTATATGACTTTTCTAAAACAGTGGAGAAAAGTTAAAAACAAGTTAACAGCTTACAATTTTCGTAACACTTTGTAACATGTTGAGCAAAGTGTAATCTTTGATGACTTCATATTTCGCATGTGTCTTTCTGTTGTGATATATTTATATAACAGAAAATATTCTCTGAAATATAAAAGTCCTTTGTAATTACAAATAATGCATGATGAAATATAATAAGTATAGTTATGCATTGGTTAAACTATTACATACACATGAAGGGTTTTACCATGATACAAACGGATTTTCAACTACTACATGATAAACTATAATGGGTATAGTTTATGAATTTCACATCACTAATTTAGTACACAAAGGGAAATTTCACTTCAACCACAGAAAAGGGTTTTACTCGAATACTACACGTAAACTCGTTAACGTAAGTTGTGAGACAATTCTTCAATTGTACTCTTAGAGTCACAAGTTCTTCCCCTGTTTCTGGTAAGATTTTCCTTCCTACACATAAACATTCTACACAACTTTACCAAAATCATAGATTTCTTACACAAATATCGACATATTTGTTCTTAGATCTTCGAATCTTCAAGCATCTCGCAAGTGTTCTTGACTTGGAAACTTCTTCTCATCCTCATCCATCTTAAGAGATCACTCAAGGTGAGTTAATACCCCCACATTTTCATGTTTTCTTCAAGTTTTAGGGGGGGGGGGGGGAATAGAAGTAAAATACCAAAAACTTAACTAAACTCAAACATCAGCTTTCAACAGGAAAGTTTAGTTCCACTCACGGACTGTTTTGACCATCTTAAACTTAATATCATTTAAAACTGTTTAATATGAAAATAGTTCAGGTTCATACCTTTAAAATGACTACTTGCACATCTCCATACGATTTTTCTACAATTTATGGTGATTTGTACAAAACTGCCTATCATTTCAGAAACGAATTCGGACCAGTCTGTGAATATGAACATTTTCACACAAGTTAGAGACTTCTAAAAATCATAATAAAAATTATGAATAAACTAGACACATTTTATAAATCTCAGAGCTTACGGATTCGGTTTTTGACTTCGTATGATTTTTATATGACTTTTCTAAAACAGTGGAGAAAAGTTAAAAACAAGTTAACACCTTACAATTTTTGTAACACTTTGTAACATGTTGAGCAAAGTGTAATCTTTGATGACCTCATATTTCGCATGTGTCTTTCTGTTGTGATATATTTATATAACAGAAAATATTCTCTGAAATATAAAAGTCCTTTGTAATTACAAATAATGCATGATGAAATATAATAAGTATAGTTATGCATTGGTTAAACTATTACATACACATGAAGGGTTTTACCATGATACAAACGGACTTTCAACTACTACATGATAAACTATAATGGGTATAGTTTATGAATTTCACATCACTAATTTAGTACACAAAGGGAAATTTCACTTCAACCACAGAAAAGGGTTTTACTCGAATACTACACGTAAACTCGTTAACGTAAGTTGTGAGACAATTCTTCAATTGTACTCTTAGAGTCACAAGTTCTTCCCCTGTTGCTGGTAAGATTTTCCTTCCTACACATAAAAATTCTACACAACTTTACCAAAATCATAGATTTCTTACACAAATATCGACATATTTGTTCTTAGATCTTCGAATCTTCAAGCATCTCCCAAGTGTTCTTGACTTGGAAATTTCTTCTCATCCTCATCCATCTTAAGAGATCACTCAAGGCGAGTTAATACCCCCACATTTTCATGTTTTCTTCAAGTTTTAGGGGGGGGGGGGGGGAATACAAGTAAAATACATAAAACTTAACTAAACTCAAACATCAGCTTTCAACAGGAAAGTTTAGTTCCACTCACGGACTGTTTTGACCATCTTAAACTTAATATCATTCAAAACTGTTTAGTATGAAAATAGTTCAGGTTCATACCTTTAAAATGACTACTTGCACATCTCCATACGATTTTTCTACAATTTATGGTGATTTGTATAAAACTGCCTATCATTTCAGAAACGAATTCGGACCAGTCTGTGAATATGAACATTTTCACACAAGTTAGAGACTTCTAAAAATCATAATAAAAATTATGAATAAACTAGACACATTTTATAAACTCTCAGAGCTTACGGATTCGGTTTTTGACTTCGTATGATTTTTATATGACTTTTCTAAAACAGTGGAGAAAAGTTAAAAACAAGTTAACAGCTTACAATTTTCGTAACACTTTGTAACATGTTGAGCAAAGTGTAATCTTTGATGACTTCATATTTCGCATGTGTCTTTCTGTTGTGATATATTTATATAACAGAAAATATTCTCTGAAATATAAAAGTCCTTTGTAATTACAAATAATGCATGATGAAATATAATAAGTATAGTTATGCATTGGTTAAACTATTACATACACATGAAGGGTTTTACCATGATACAAACGGACTTTCAACTACTACATGATAAACTATAATGGGTATAGTTTATGAATTTCACATCACTAATTTAGTACACAAAGGGAAATTTCACTTCAACCACGGAAAAGGGTTTTACTCGAATACTACACGTAAACTCGTTAACGTAAGTTGTGAGACAATTCTTCAATTGTACTCTTAGAGTCACAAGTTCTTCCCCTGTTGCTGGTAAGATTTTCCTTCCTACACATAAACATTCTACACAACTTTACCAAAATCATAGATTTCTTACACAAATATCGACATATTTGTTCTTAGATCTTCGAATCTTCAAGTATCTCCCAAGTGTTCTTGACTTGGAAATTTCTTCTCATCCTCATCCATCTTAAGAGATCACTCAAGGCGAGTTAATACCCCCACATTTTCATGTTTTCTTCAAGTTTTAGGGGGGGGGGGGAATACAAGTAAAATACCAAAAACTTAACTAAACTCAAACATCAGCTTTCAACAGGAAAGTTTAGTTCCACTCACGGACTGTTTTGACCATCTTAAACTTATTATCATTCAAAACTGTTTAATATGAAAATATTTCAGGTTCATACCTTTAAAATGACTACTTGCACATCTCCATACGATGTTTCTACAATTTATGGTGATTTGTACAAAACTGCCTATCATTTCAGAAACGAATTCGGACCAGTCTGTGAATATGAACATTTTCACACAAGTTAGAGACTTCTAAAAATCATAATAAAAATTATGAATAAACTAGACACATTTTATAAACTCTCAGAGCTTACGGATTCGGTTTTTGACTTCGTATGATTTTTATATGACTTTTCTAAAACAGTGGAGAAAAGTTAAAAACAAGTTAACAGCTTACAATTTTCGTAACACTTTGTAACATGTTGAGCAAAGTGTAATCTTTGATGACTTCATATTTCGCATGTGTCTTTCTGTTGTGATATATTTATATAACAGAAAATATTCTCTGAAATATAAAAGTCCTTTGTAATTACAAATAATGCATGATGAAATATAATAAGTATAGTTATGCATTGGTTAAACTATTACATACACATGAAGGGTTTTACCATGATACAAACGGATTTTCAACTACTACATGATAAACTATAATGGGTATAGTTTATGAATTTCACATCACTAATTTAGTACACAAAGGGAAATTTCACTTCAACCACAGAAAAGGGTTTTACTCGAATACTACACGTAAACTCGTTAACGTAAGTTGTGAGACAATTCTTCAATTGTACTCTTAGAGTCACAAGTTCTTCCCCTGTTGCTGGTAAGATTTTCCTTTCTACACATAAACATTCTACACAACTTTACCAAAATCATAGATTTCTTACACAAATATCGACATATTTGTTCTTAGATCTTCGAATCTTCAAGCATCTCCCAAGTGTTCTTGACTTGGAAATTTCTTCTCATCCTCATCCATCTTAAGAGATCACTCAAGGCGAGTTAATACCCCCACATTTTCATGTTTTCTTCAAGTTTTAGGGGGGGGGGGAATACAAGTAAAATACCAAAAACTTAACTAAACTCAAACATCAGCTTTCAACAGGAAAGTTTAGTTCCACTCACGGACTGTTTTGACCATCTTAAACTTAATATCATTCAAAACTGTTTAATATGAAAATAGTTCAGGTTCATACTTTTAAAATGACTACTTGCACATCTCCATACGATGTTTCTACAATTTATGGTGATTTGTACAAAACTGCCTATCATTTCAGAAACGAATTCGGACCAGTCTGTGAATATGAACATTTTCACACAAGTTAGAGACTTCTAAAAATCATAATAAAAATTATGAATAAACTAGACACATTTTATAAACTCTCAGAGCTTACGGATTCGGTTTTTGACTTCGTATGATTTTTATATGACTTTTCTAAAACAGTGGAGAAAAGTTAAAAACAAGTTAACAGCTTACAATTTTCGTAACACTTTGTAACATGTTGAGCAAAGTGTAATCTTTGATGACTTCATATTTCGCATGTGTCTTTCTGTTGTGATATATTTATATAACAGAAAATATTCTCTGAAATATAAAAGTCCTTTGTAATTACAAATAATGCATGATGAAATATAATAAGTATAGTTATGCATTGGTTAAACTATTACATACACATGAAGGGTTTTACCATGATACAAACGGATTTTCAACTACTACATGATAAACTATAATGGGTATAGTTTATGAATTTCACATCACTAATTTAGTACACAAAGGGAAATTTCACTTCAACCACAGAAAAGGGTTTTACTCGAATACTACACGTAAACTCGTTAACGTAAGTTGTGAGACAATTCTTCAATTGTACTCTTAGAGTCACAAGTTCTTCCCCTGTTGCTGGTAAGATTTTCCTTTCTACACATAAACATTCTACACAACTTTACCAAAATCATAGATTTCTTACACAAATATCGACATATTTGTTCTTAGATCTTCGAATCTTCAAGCATCTCCCAAGTGTTCTTGACTTGGAAATTTCTTCTCATCCTCATCCATCTTAAGAGATCACTCAAGGCGAGTTAATACCCCCACATTTTCATGTTTTCTTCAAGTTTTAGGGGGGGGGGGAATACAAGTAAAATACCAAAAACTTAACTAAACTCAAACATCAGCTTTCAACAGGAAAGTTTAGTTCCACTCACGGACTGTTTTGACCATCTTAAACTTAATATCATTCAAAACTGTTTAATATGAAAATAGTTCAGGTTCATACCTTTAAAATGACTACTTGCACATCTCCATACGATTTTTCTACAATTTATGGTGATTTGTACAAAACTGCCTATCATTTCAGAAACGAATTCGGACCACTCTGTGAATATGAACATTTTCACACAAGTTAGAGACTTCTAAAAATCATAATAAAAATTATGAATAAACTAGACACATTTTATAAACTCTCAGAGCTTACGGATTCGGTTTTTGACTTCGTATGATTTTTATATGACTTTTCTAAAACAGTGGAGAAAAGTTAAAAACAAGTTAACAGCTTACAATTTTCGTAACACTTTGTAACATGTTGAGCAAAGTGTAATCTTTGATGACTTCATATTTCGCATGTGTCTTTCTGTTGTGATATATTTATATAACAGAAAATATTCTCTGAAATATAAAAGTCCTTTGTAATTACAAATAATGCATGATGAAATATAATAAGTATAGTTATGCATTGGTTAAACTATTACATACACATGAAGGGTTTTACCATGATACAAACGGACTTTCAACTACTACATGATAAACTATAATGGGTATAGTTTATGAATTTCACATCACTAATTTAGTACACAAAGGGAAATTTCACTTCAACCACGGAAAAGGGTTTTACTCGAATACTACACGTAAACTCGTTAACGTAAGTTGTGAGACAATTCTTCAATTGTACTCTTAGAGTCACAAGTTCTTCCCCTGTTGCTGGTAAGATTTTCCTTCCTACACATAAACATTCTACACAACTTTACCAAAATCATAGATTTCTTACACAAATATCGACATATTTGTTCTTAGATCTTCGAATCTTCAAGCATCTCCCAAGTGTTCTTGACTTGGAAATTTCTTCTCATCCTCATCCATCTTAAGAGATCACTCAAGGCGAGTTAATACCCCCACATTTTCATGTTTTCTTCAAGTTTTAGGGGGGGGGGGGAATACAAGTAAAATAACAAAAACTTAACTAAACTCAAACATCAGCTTTCAACAGGAAAGTTTAGTTCCACTCACGGACTGTTTTGACCATCTTAAACTTAATATCATTCAAAACTGTTTAATATGAAAATAGTTCAGGTTCATACCTTTAAAATGACTACTTGCACATCTCCATACGATTTTTCTACAATTTATGGTGATTTGTACAAAACTGCTTATCATTTCAGAAACGAATTCGGACCAGTCTGTGAATATGAACATTTTCACACAAGTTAGAGACTTCTAAAAATCATAATAAAAATTATGAATAAACTAGACACATTTTATAAACTCTCAGAGCTTACGGATTCGGTTTTTGACTTCGTATGATTTTTATATGACTTTTCTAAAACAGTGGAGAAAAGTTAAAAACAAGTTAACAGCTTACAATTTTCGTAACACTTTGTAACATGTTGAGCAAAGTGTAATCTTTGATGACTTCATATTTCGCATGTGTCTTTCTGTTGTGATATATTTATATAACAGAAAATATTCTCTGAAATATAAAAGTCCTTTGTAATTACAAATAATGCATGATGAAATATAATAAATATAGTTATGCATTGGTTAAACTATTACATACACATGAAGGGTTTTACCATGATACAAACGGACTTTCAACTACTACATGATAAACTATAATGGGTATAGTTTATGAATTTCACCTCACTAATTTAGTACACAAAGGGAAATTTCACTTCAACCACGGAAAAGGGTTTTACTCGAATACTACACGTAAACTCGTTAACGTAAGTTGTGAGACAATTCTTCAATTGTACTCTTAGAGTCACAAGTTCTTCCCCTGTTGCTGGTAAGATTTTCCTTCCTACACATAAACATTCTACACAACTTTACCAAAATCATAGATTTCTTACACAAATATCGACATATTTGTTCTTAGATCTTCGAATCTTCAAGCATCTCCCAAGTGTTCTTGACTTGGAAATTTCTTCTCATCCTCATCCATCTTAAGAGATCACTCAAGGCGAGTTAATACCCCCACATTTTCATGTTTTCTTCAAGTTTTAGGGGGGGGGGGGGGGAATACAAGTAAAATACCAAAAACTTAACTAAACTCAAACATCAGCTTTCAACAGGAAAGTTTAGTTCCACTCACGGACTGTTTTGACCATCTTAAACTTAATATCATTCAAAACTGTTTAATATGAAAATAGTTCAGGTTCATACCTTTAAAATGACTACTTGCACATCTCCATACGATTTTTCTACAATTTATGGTGATTTGTACAAAACTGCCTATCATTTCAGAAACGAATTCGGACCAGTCTGTGAATATGAACATTTTCACACAAGTTAGAGACTTCTAAAAATCATAATAAAAATTATGAATAAACTAGACACATTTTATAAACTCTCAGAGCTTACGGATTCGGTTTTTGACTTCGTATGATTTTTATATGACTTTTCTAAAACAGTGGAGAAAAGTTAAAAACAAGTTAACAGCTTACAATTTTCGTAACACTTTGTAACATGTTGAGCAAAGTGTAATCTTTGATGACTTCATATTTCGCATGTGTCTTTCTGTTGTGATATATTTATATAACAGAAAATATTCTCTGAAATATAAAAGTCCTTTGTAATTACAAATAATGCATGGTGAAATATAATAAGTATAGTTATGCATTGGTTAAACTATTACATACACATGAAGGGTTTCACCATGATACAAACGGATTTTCAACTACTACATGATAAACTAGAATGGGTATAGTTTATGAATTTCACATCACTAATTTAGTACACAAAGGGAAATTTCACTTCAACCACAGAAAAGGGTTTTACTCGAATACTACACGTAAACTCGTTAACGTAAGTTGTGAGAAAATTCTTCAATTGTACTCTTAGAGTCACAAGTTCTTCCCCTGTTGCTGGTAAGATTTTCCTTCCTACACATAAACATTCTACACAACTTTACCAAAATCATAGATTTCTTACACAAATATCGACATATTTGTTCTTAGATCTTCGAATCTTCAAGCATCTCCCAAGTGTTCTTGACTTGGAAACTTCTTCTCATCCTCATCCATCTTAAGAGATCACTAAAGGTGAGTTAATACCCCCACATTTTCATGTTTTCTTCAAGTTTTAGGGGGGGGGGGGGAATACAAGTAAAATACCAAAAACTTAACTAAACTCAAACATCAGCTTTCAACAGGAAAGTTTAGTTCCACTCACGGACTGTTTTGACCATCTTAAACTTAATATCATTCAAAACTGTTTAATATGAAAATATTTCAGGTTCATACCTTTAAAATGACTACTTGCACATCTCCATACGATTTTTCTACAATTTATGGTGATTTGTACAAAACTGCCTATCATTTCAGAAACGAATTCGGACCAGTCTGTGAATATGAACATTTTCACACAAGTTAGAGACTTCTAAAAATCATAATAAAAATTATGAATAAACTAGACACATTTTATAAACTCTCAGAGCTTACGGATTCGGTTTTTGACTTCGTATGATTTTTATATGACTTTTCTAAAACAGTGGATAAAAGTTAAAAACAAGTTAACAGCTTACAATTTTCGTAACACTTTGTAACATGTTGAGCAAAGTGTAATCTTTGATGACTTCATATTTCGCATGTGTCTTTCTGTTGTGATATATTTATATAACAGAAAATATTCTCTGAAATATAAAAGTCCTTTGTAATTACAAATAATGCATGATGAAATATAATAAGTATAGTTATGCATTGGTTAAACTATTACATACACATGAAGGGTTTTACCATGATACAAACGGACTTTCAACTACTACATGATAAACTATAATGGGTATAGTTTATGAATTTCACATCACTAATTTAGTACACAAAGGGAAATTTCACTTCAACCACAGAAAAGGGTTTTACTCGAATACTACACGTAAACTCGTCAACGTAAGTTGTGAGACAATTCTTCAATTGTACTCTTAGAGTCACAAGTTCGTCCCCTGTTGCTGGTAAGATTTTCCTTCCTATACATAAACATTCTACACAACTTTACCAAAATCATAGATTTCTTACACAAATATCGACATATTTGTTCTTAGATCTTCGAATCTTCAAGCATCTCCCAAGTGTTCTTGACTTGGAAACTTCTTCTCATCCTCATCCATCTTAAGAGATCACTCAAGGGGAGTTAATACCCCCACATTTTCATGTTTTCTTCAAGTTTTAGGGGGGGGGGGGAATACAAGTAAAATACCAAAAACTTAACTAAACTCAAACATCAGCTTTCAACAGGAAAGTTTAGTTCCACTCACAGACTGTTTTGACCATCTTAAACTTAATATCATTCAAAACTGTTTAATATGAAAATAGTTCAGGTTCATACCTTTAAAATGACTACTTGCACATCTCTATACGATTTTTCTACAATTTATGGTGATTTGTACAAAACTGCCTATCATTTCAGAAACGAATTCGGACCAGTCTGTGAATATGAACATTTGCACACAAGTTAGAGACTTCTAAAAATCATAATAAAAATTATGAATAAACTAGACACATTTTATAAACTCTCAGAGCTTACGGATTCGGTTTTTGAATTCGTATGATTTTTATATGACTTTTCTAAAACAGTGGAGAAAAGTTAAAAACAAGTTAACAGCTTACAATTTTCGTAACACTTTGTAACATGTTGAGCAAAGTGTAATCTTTGATGACTTCATATTTCGCATGTGTCTTTCTGTTGTGATATATTTATATAACAGAAAATATTCTCTGAAATATAAAAGTCCTTTGTAATTACAAATAATGCATGATGAAATATAATAAGTATAGTTATGCATTGGTTAAACTATTACATACACATGAAGGGTTTTACCATGATACAAACGGACTTTCAACTACTACATGATAAACTATAATGGGTATAGTTTATGAATTTCACATCACTAATTTAGTACACAAAGGGAAATTTCACTTCAACCACAGAAAAGGGTTTTACTCGAATACTACACGTAAACTCGTTAACGTAAGTTGTGAGACAATTCTTCAATTGTACTCTTAGAGTCACAAGTTCTTCCCCTGTTGCTGGTAAGATTTTCCTTCCTACACATAAACATTCTACACAACTTTACCAAAATCATAGATTTCTTACACAAATATCGACATATTTGTTCTTAGATCTTCGAATCTTCAAGCATCTCCCAAGTGTTCTTGACTTGGAAACTTCTTCTCATCCTCATCCATCTTAAGAGATCAGTCAAGGTGAGTTAATACCCCCACATTTTCATGTTTTCTTCAAGTTTTAGGGGGGGGGGGAATACAAGTAAAATACCAAAAACTTAACTAAACTCAAACATCAGCTTTCAACAGGAAAGTTTAGTTCCACTCACGGACTGTTTTGACCATCTTAAACTTAATATCATTCAAAACTGTTTAATATGAAAGTAGTTCAGGTTCATACCTTTAAAATGACTACTTGCACATCTCCATACGATTTTTCTACAATTTATGGTGATTTGTACAAAACTGCCTATCATTTCAGAAACGAATTCGGACCAGTCTGTGAATATGAACATTTTCACACAAGTTAGAGACTTCTAAAAATCATAATAAAAATTATGAATAAACTAGACACATTTTATAAACTCTCAGAGCTTACGGATTCGGTTTTTGACTTCATATGGTTTTTATATGACTTTTCTAAAACAATGGTGAAAAGTTAAAAACAAGTTAACAGCTTACAATTTTCGTAACACTTTGTAACATGTTGAGAAAAGTGTAATCTTTGATGACTTCATATTTCGCATGTGTCTTTCTGTTGTGATATATTTATATAACAGAAAATATTCTCTGAAATATAAAAGTCCTTTGTAATTACAAATAATGCATGATGAAATATAATAAGTATAGTTATGCATTGGTTAAACTATTACATACACATGAAGGGTTTTACCATGATACAAACGGATTTTCAACTACTACATGATAAACTATAATGGGTATAGTTTATGAATTTCACATCACTAATTTAGTACACAAAGGGAAATTTCACTTCAACCACAGAAAAGGGTTTTACTCGAATACTACACGTAAACTCGTTAACGTAAGTTGTGAGACAATTCTTCAATTGTACTCTTAGAGTCACAAGTTCTTCCCCTGTTGCTGGTAAGATTTTCCTTCCTACACATAAACATTCTACACAACTTTACCAAAATCATAGATTTCTTACACAAATATCGACATATTTGTTCTTAGATCTTCGAATCTTCAAGCATCTCCCAAGTGTTCTTGACTTGGAAACTTCTTCTCATCCTCATCCATCTTAAGAGATCACTCAAGGTGAGTTAATACCCCCACATTTTCATGTTTTCTTCAAGTTTTAGGGGGGGGGGGAATACAAGTACAATACCAAAAACTTAACTAAACTCAAACATCAGCTTTCAACAGGAAAGTTTAGTTTCACTCACGGACTGTTTTGCCCATCTTAAACTTAATATCATTCAAAACTGTTTAATATGAAAATAGTTCAGGTTCATACCTTTAAAATGACTACTTGCACATCTCCATACGATTTTTCTACAATTTATGGTGATTTGTACAAAACTGCCTATCATTTCAGAAACGAATTCGGACCAGTCTGTGAATATGAACATTTGCACACAAGTTAGAGACTTCTAAAAATCATAATAAAAATTATGAATAAACTAGACACATTTTATAAACTCTCAGAGCTTACGGATTCGGTTTTTGACTTGGTATGATTTTTATATGACTTTTCTAAAACAGTGGAGAAAAGTTAAAAACAAGTTAACAGCTTACAATTTTCGTAACACTTTGTAACATGTTGAGCAAAGTGTAATCTTTGATGAATTCATATTTCGCATGTGTCTTTCTGTTGTGATATATTTATATAACAGAAAATATTCTCTGAAATATAAAAGTCCTTTGTAATTACAAATAATGCATGGTGAAATATAAAAAGTATAGTTATGCATTGGTTAAACTATTACATACACATGAAGGGTTTTACCATGATACAAACGGATTTTCAACTACTACATGATAAACTATAATGGGTATAGTTTATGAATTTCACATCACTAATTTAGTACACAAAGGGAAATTTCACTTCAACCACAGAAAAGGGTTTTACTCGAATACTACACGTAAACTCGTTAACGTAAGTTGTGAGACAATTCTTCAATTGTACTCTTAGAGTCACAAGTTCTTCCCCTGTTGCTGGTAAGATTTTCCTTCCTACACATAAACATTCTACACAACTTTACCAAAATCATAGATTTCTTACACAAATATCGACATATTTGTTCTTAGATCTTCGAATCTTCAAGCATCTCCCAAGTGTTCTTGACTTGGAAACTTCTTCTCATCCTCATCCATCTTAAGAGATCACTCAAGGTGAGTTAATACCCCCACATTTTCAAGTTTTCTTCAAGTTTTAGGGGGGGGGGGGGAGGGGGGGGGGAATAGAAGTAAAATACCAAAAACTTAACTAAACTCAAACATCAGCTTTCAACAGGAAAGTTTAGTTCCACTCACGGACTGTTTTGACCATCTTAAACTTAATATCATTTAAAACTGTTTAATATGAAAATAGTTCAGGTTCATACCTTTAAAATGACTACTTGCACATCTCCATACGATTTTTCTACAAATTATGGTGATTTGTACAAAACTGCCTATCATTTCAGAAACGAATTCGGACCAGTCTGTGAATATGAACATTTTCACACAAGTTAGAGACTTCTAAAAATCATAATAAAAATTATGAATAAACTAGACACATTTTATAAACTCTCAGAGCTTACGGATTCGGTTTTTGACTTCGTATGATTTTTATATGACTTTTCTAAAACAGTGGAGAAAAGTTAAAAACAAGTTAACAGCTTACAATTTTCGTAACACTTTGTAACATGTTGAGCAAAGTGTAATCTTTGATGACTTCATATTTCCCATGTGTCTTTCTGTTGTGATATATTTATATAACAGAAAATATTCTCTGAAATATAAAAGTCCTTTGTAATTACAAATAATGCATGATGAAATATAATAAGTATAGTTATGCATTGGTTAAACTATTATATACACATGAAGGGTTTTACCATGATACAAACGGACTTTCAACTACTACATGATAAACTATAATGGGTATAGTTTATGAATTTCACATCACTAATTTAGTACACAAAGGGAAATTTCACTTCAACCACGGAAAAGGGTTTTACTCGAATACTACACGTAAACTCGTTAACGTAAGTTGTGAGACAATTCTTCAATTGTACTCTTAGAGTCACAAGTTCTTCCCCTGTTGCTGGTAAGATTTTCCTTCCTACACATAAACATTCTACACAACTTTACCAAAATCATAGATTTCCTACACAAATATCGACATATTTGTTCTTAGATCTTCGAATCTTCAAGCATCTCCCAAGTGTTCTTGACTTGGAAATTTCTTCTCATCCTCATCCATCTTAAGAGATCACTCAAGGTGAGTTAATACCTCCACATTTTCATGTTTTCTTCAAG
The DNA here is from genome assembly GCF_052849685.1 of Lactuca virosa. NCBI lineage: Eukaryota > Viridiplantae > Streptophyta > Magnoliopsida > Asterales > Asteraceae > Lactuca > Lactuca virosa. The sequence goes on along the minus strand of NC_136428.1, from coordinate 302,674,633 downwards.
TTTTAGGGGGGGGGGGAATACAAGTAAAATACCGAAAACTTAACTAAACTTAAACATCAGCTTTCAACAGGAAAGTTTAGTTCCACTCACGGACTGTTTTGACCATCTTAAACTTAATATCATTCAAAACTGTTTAATATGAAAATAGTTCAGGTTCATACCTTTAAAATGACTACTTGCACATCTCCATACGATTTTTCTACAATTTATGGTGATTTGTACAAAACTGCCTATCATTTCAGAAACGAATTCGGACCAGTCTGTGAATATGAACATTTTCACACAAGTTAGAGACTTATAAAAATCATAATCAAAATTATGAATAAACTAGACACATTTTATAAACTCTCAGAGCTTACGGATTCAGTTTTTGACTTCGTATGATTTTTATATGACTTTTCTAAAAGAGTGGAGAAAAGTTAAAAACAAGTTAACAGCTTACAATTTTCGTAACACTTTGTAACATGTTGAGCAAAGTGTAATCTTTGATGACTTCATATTTCGCATGTGTCTTTCTGTTGTGATATATTTATATAACAGAAAATATTCTCTGAAATATAAAAGTCCTTTGTAATTACAAATAATGCATGATGAAATATAATAAGTATAGTTATGCATTGGTTAAACTATTACATACACATGAAGGGTTTTACCATGATACAAACGGATTTTCAACTACTACATGATAAACTATAATGGGTATAGTTTATGAATTTCACATCACTAATTTAGTACACAAAGGGAAATTTCACTTCAGCCACAGAAAAGGGTTTTACTCGAATACTACACGTAAACTCGTTAACGTAAGTTGTGAGACAATTCTTCAATTGTACTCTTAGAGTCACAAGTTCTTCCCCTGTTGCTGGTAAGATTTTCCTTCCTACACATAAACATTCTACACAACTTTACCAAAATCATAGATTTCTTACACAAATATCGACATATTTGTTCTTAGATCTTCGAATCTTCAAGCATCTCCCAAGTGTTCTTGACTTGGAAATTTCTTCTCATCCTCATCCATCTTAAGAGATCACTCAAGGTGAGTTAATACCCCCACATTTTCATGTTTTCTTCAAGTTTTAGGGGGGGGGGGGGGGAATACAAGTAAAATACCAAAAACTTAACTAAACTCAAACATCAGCTTTCAACAGGAAAGTTTAGTTCCACTCACGGACTGTTTTGACCATCTTAAACTTAATATCATTCAAAACTGTTTAATATGAAAATATTTCAGGTTCATACCTTTAAAATGACTACTTGCACATCTCCATACGATTTTTGTACAATTTATGGTGATTTGTACAAAACTGCCTATCATTTCAGAAACGAATTCGGACCAGTCTGTGAATATGAACATTTTCACACAAGTTAGAGACTTCTAAAAATCATAATAAAAATTATGAATAAACTAGACACATTTTATAAACTCTCAGAGCTTACGGATTCGGTTTTTGACTTCGTATGATTTTTATATGACTTTTCTAAAACAGTGGAGAAAAGTTAAAAACAAGTTAACAGCTTACAATTTTCGTAACACTTTGTAACATGTTGAGCAAAGTGTAATCTTTGATGAATTCATATTTCGCATGTGTCTTTCTGTTGTGATATATTTATATAACAGAAAATATTCTCTGAAATATAAAAGTCCTTTGTAATTACAAATAATGCATGAAGAAATATAAAAAGTATAGTTATGCATTGGTTAAACTATTACATACACATGAAGGGTTTTACCATGATACAAACGGATTTTCAACTACTACATGATAAACTATAATGGGTATAGTTTATGAATTTCACATCACTAATTTAGTACACAAAGGGAAATTTCACTTCAACCACAGAAAAGGGTTTTACTCGAATACTACACGTAAACTCGTTAACGTAAGTTGTGAGACAATTCTTCAATTGTACTCTTAGAGTCACAAGTTCTTCCCCTGTTGCTGGTAAGATTTTCCTTCCTACACATAAACATTCTACACAACTTTACCAAAATCATAGATTTCTTACACAAATATCGACATATTTGTTCTTAGATCTTCGAATCTTCAAGCATCTCCCAAGTGTTCTTGACTTGGAAACTTCTTCTCATCCTCATCCATCTTAAGAGATCACTCAAGGTGAGTTAATACCCTCACATTTTCAAGTTTTCTTCAAGTTTTAGGGGGGGGGGGGGGGAGGGGGGGGGGGAATAGAAGTAAAATACCAAAAACTTAACTAAACTCAAACATCAGCTTTCAACAGGAAAGTTTAGTTCCACTCACGGACTGTTTTGACCATCTTAAACTTAATATCATTTAAAACTGTTTAATATGAAAATAGTTCAGGTTCATACCTTTAAAATGACTACTTGCACATCTCCATACGATTATTCTACAAATTATGGTGATTTGTACAAAACTGCCTATCATTTCAGAAACGAATTCGAACCAGTCTGTGAATATGAACATTTTCACACAAGTTAGAGACTTCTAAAAATCATAATAAAAATTATGAATAAACTAGACACATTTTATAAACTCTCAGAGCTTACGGATTCGGTTTTTGACTTCGTATGATTTTTATATGACTTTTCTAAAACAGTGGAGAAAAGTTAAAAACAAGTTAACAGCTTACAATTTTCGTAACACTTTGTAACATGTTGAGCAAAGTGTAATCTTTGATGACTTCATATTTCGCATGTGTCTTTCTGTTGTGATATATTTATATAACAGAAAATATTCTCTGAAATATAAAAGTCCTTTGTAATTACAAATAATGCATGATGAAATATAATAAGTATAGTTATGCATTGGTTAAACTATTACATACACATGAAGGGTTTTACCATGATACAAACGGACTTTCAACTACTACATGATAAACTATAATGGGTATAGTTTATGAATTTCACATCACTAATTTAGTACACAAAGGGAAATTTCACTTCAACCACGGAAAAGGGTTTTACTCGAATACTACACGTAAACTCGTTAACGTAAGTTGTGAGACAATTCTTCAATTGTACTCTTAGAGTCACAAGTTCTTCCCCTGTTGCTGGTAAGATTTTCCTTCCTACACATAAACATTCTACACAACTTTACCAAAATCATAGATTTCTTACACAAATATCGACATATTTGTTCTTAGATCTTCGAATCTTCAAGCATCTCCCAAGTGTTCTTGACTTGGAAATTTCTTCTCATCCTCATCCATCTTAAGAGATCACTCAAGGTGAGTTAATACCCCCACATTTTCATGTTTTCTTCAAGTTTTAGGGGGGGGGGGGGAATACAAGTAAAATACCGAAAACTTAACTAAACTTAAACATCAGCTTTCAACAGGAAAGTTTAGTTCCACTCACGGACTGTTTTGACCATCTTAAACTTAATATCATTCAAAACTGTTTAATATGAAAATAGTTCAGGTTCATACCTTTAAAATGACTACTTGCACATCTCCATACGATTTTTCTACAATTTATGGTGATTTGTACAAAACTGCCTATCATTTCAGAAACGAATTCGGACCAGTCTGTGAATATGAACATTTTCACACAAGTTAGAGACTTCTAAAAATCATAATAAAAATTATGAATAAACTAGATACATTTTATAAACTCTCAGAGCTTACGGATTCAGTTTTTGACTTCGTATGATTTTTATATGACTTTTCTAAAACAGTGGAGAAAAGTTAAAAACAAGTTAACAGCTTACAATTTTCGTAACACTTTGTAACATGTTGAGCAAAGTGTAATCTTTGATGACTTCATATTCCGCATGTGTCTTTCTGTTGTGATATATTTATATAACAGAAAATATTCTCTGAAATATAAAAGTCCTTTGTAATTACAAATAATGCATGATGAAATATAATAAGTATAGTTATGCATTGGTTAAACTATTACATACACATGAAGGGTTTTACCATGATACAAACGGATTTTCAACTACTACATGATAAACTATAATGGGTATAGTTTATGAATTTCACATCACTAATTTAGTACACAAAGGGAAATTTCACTTCAACCACAGAAAAGGGTTTTACTCGAATACTACACGTAAACTCGTTAACGTAAGTTGTGAGACAATTCTTCAATTGTACTCTTAGAGTCACAAGTTCTTCCCCTGTTGCTGGTAAGATTTTCCTTCCTACACATAAACATTCTACACAACTTTACCAAAATCATAGATTTCTTACACAAATATCGACATATTTGTTCTTAGATCTTCGAATCTTCAAGCATCTCCCAAGTGTTCTTGACTTGGAAATTTCTTCTCATCCTCATCCATCTTAAGAGATCGCTCAAGGTGAGTTAATACCCCCACATTTTCATGTTTTCTTCAAGTTTTAGGGGAGGGGGGAATACAAGTAAAATACCAAAAACTTAACTAAACTCAAACATCAGCTTTCAACAGGAAAGTTTAGTTCCACTCACGGACTGTTTTGACCATCTTAAACTTAATATCATTCAAAACTGTTTAATATGAAAATAGTTCAGGTTCATACCTTTAAAATGACTACTTGCACATCTCCATACGATTTTTCTACAATTTATGGTGATTTGTACAAAACTGCCTATCATTTCAGAAACGAATTCGGACCAGTCTGTGAATATGAACATTTTCACACAAGTTAGAGACTTCTAAAAATCATAATAAAAATTATGAATAAACTAGACACATTTTATAAACTCTCAGAGCTTACGGATTCGGTTTTTGACTTCGTATGATTTTTATATGACTTTTCTAAAACAGTGGAGAAAAGTTAAAAACAAGTTAACAGCTTACAATTTTCGTAACACTTTGTAACATGTTGAGCAAAGTGTAATCTTTGATGACTTCATATTTCGCATGTGTCTTTCTGTTGTGATAGATTTATATAACAGAAAATATTCTCTGAAATATAAAAGTCCTTTGTAATTACAAATAATGCATGATGAAATATAATAAGTATAGTTATGCATTGGTTAAACTATTACATACACATGAAGGGTTTTACCATGATACAAACGGACTTTCAACTACTACATGATAAACTATAATGGGTATAGTTTATGAATTTCACATCACTAATTTAGTACACAAAGGGAAATTTCACTTCAACCACAGAAAAGGGTTTTACTCGAATACTACACGTAAACTCGTTAACGTAAGTTGTGAGACAATTCTTCAATTGTACTCTTAGAGTCACAAGTTCTTCCCCTGTTGCTGGTAAGATTTTCCTTCCTACACATAAACATTCTACACAACTTTACCAAAATCATAGATTTCTTACACAAATATCGACATATTTGTTCTTAGATCTTCGAATCTTCAAGCATCTCCCAAGTGTTCTTGACTTGGAAACTTCTTCTCATCCTCATCCATCTTAAGAGATCACTCAAGGTGAGTTAATACCCCCACATTTTCATGTTTTCTTCAAGTTTTAGGGGGGGGGGGGATACAAGTAAAATACCAAAAACTTAACTAAACTCAAACATCAGCTTTCAACAGGAAAGTTTAGTTCCACTCACGGACTGTTTTGACCATCTTAAACTTAATATCATTCAAAACTGTTTAATATGAAAATATTTCAGGTTCATACCTTTAAAATGACTACTTGCACATCTCCATACGATTTTTCTACAATTTATGGTGATTTGTACAAAACTGCCTATCATTTCAGAAACGAATTCGGACCAGTCTGTGAATATGAACATTTTCACACAAGTTAGAGACTTCTAAAAATCATAATAGAAATTATGAATAAACTAGACACATTTTATAAACTCTCAGAGCTTACGGATTCGGTTTTTGACTTCGTATGATTTTTATATGACTTTTCTAAAACAGTGGAGAAAAGTTAAAAACAAGTTAACAGCTTACAATTTTCGTAACACTTTGTAACATGTTGAGCAAAGTGTAATCTTTGATGACTTCATATTTCGCATGTGTCTTTCTGTTGTGATATATTTATATAACAGAAAATATTCTCTGAAATATAAAAGTCCTTTGTAATTACAAATAATGCATGATGAAATATAATAAGTATAGTTATGTATTGGTTAAACTATTACATACACATGAAGGGTTTTACCATGATACAAACGGATTTTCAACTACTACATGATAAACTATAATGGGTATAGTTTATGAATTTCACATCACTAATTTAGTACACAAAGGGAAATTTCACTTCAACCACAGAAAAGGGTTTTACTCGAATACTACACGTAAACTCGTTAACGTAAGTTGTGAGACAATTCTTCAATTGTACTCTTAGAGTCACAAGTTCTTCCCCTGTTGCTGGTAAGATTTTCCTTCCTACACATAAACATTCTACACAACTTTACCAAAATCATAGATTTCTTACACAAATATCGACATATTTGTTCTTAGATCTTCGAATCTTCAAGCATCTCCCAAGTGTTCTTGACTTGGAAATTTCTTCTCATCCTCATCCATATTAAGAGATCACTCAAGGTGAGTTAATACCCCCACATTTTCATGTTTTCTTCAAGTTTTAGGGGGGGGGGGAATACAAGTAAAATACCAAAAACTTAACTAAACTCAAACATCAGCTTTCAACAGGAAAGTTTAGTTCCACTCACGGACTGTTTTGACCATCTTAAACTTAATATCATTCAAAACTGTTTAATATGAAAATATTTCAGGTTCATACCTTTAAAATGACTACTTGCACATCTCCATACGATTTTTCTACAATTTATGGTGATTTGTACAAAACTGCCTATCATTTCAGAAACGAATTCGGACCAGTCTGTGAATATGAACATTTTCACACAAGTTAGACTTCTAAAAATCATAATAAAAATTATGAATAAACTAGACACATTTTATAAACTCTCAGAGCTTACGGATTCGGTTTTTGACTTCGTATGATTTTTATATGACTTTTCTAAAACAGTGGAGAAAAGTTAAAAACAAGTTAACAACTTACAATTTTCGTAACACTTTGTAACATGTTGAGCAAAGTGTAATCTTTGATGACTTCATATTTCGCATGTGTCTTTCTGTTGTGATATATTTATATAACAGAAAATATTCTCTGAAATATAAAAGTCCTTTGTAATTACAAATAATGCATGATGAAATATAATAAGTATAGTTATGCATTGGTTAAACTATTACATACACATGAAGGGTTTTACCATGATACAAACGGACTTTCAACTACTACATGATAAACTATAATGGGTATAGTTTATGAATTTCACATCACTAATTTAGTACACAAAGGGAAATTTCACTTCAACCACAGAAAAGGGTTTTACTCGAATACTACACGTAAACTCGTTAACGTAAGTTGTGAGACAATTCTTCAATTGTACTCTTAGAGTCACAAGTTCTTCCCCTATTGCTGGTAAGATTTTCCTTCCTACACATAAACATTCTACACAACTTTACCAAAATCATAGATTTCTTACACAAATATCGACATATTTGTTCTTAGATCTTCGAATCTTCAAGCATCTCCCAAGTGTTCTTGACTTGGAAACTTCTTCTCATCCTCATCCATCTTAAGAGATCACTCAAGGTGAGTTAATACCCCCACATTTTCATGTTTTCTTCAAGTTTTAGGGGGGGGGGGGGAATACAAGTAAAATACCAAAAACTTAACTAAACTCAAACATCAGCTTTCAACAGGAAAGTTTAGTTCCACTCACGGACTGTTTTGACCATCTTAAACTTAATATCATTCAAAACTGTTTAATATGAAAATAGTTCAGGTTCATACCTTTAAAATGACTACTTGCACATCTCCATACGATTTTTCTACAATTTATGGTGATTTGTACAAAACTGCCTATCATTTCAGAAACGAATTCGGACCAGTCTGTGAATATGAACATTTGCACACAAGTTAGAGACTTCTAAAAATCATAATAAAAATTATGAATAAACTAGACACATTTTATAAACTCTCAGAGCTTACGGATTCGGTTTTTGACTTCATATGATTTTTATATGACTTTTCTAAAACAGTGGTGAAAAGTTAAAAACAAGTTAACAGCTTACAATTTTCGTAACACTTTGTAACATGTTGAGAAAAGTGTAATCTTTGATGACTTCATATTCCGCATGTGTCTTTCTGTTGTGATATATTTATATAACAGAAAATATTCTCTGAAATATAAAAGTCCTTTGTAATTACAAATAATGCATGATGAAATATAATAAGTATAGTTATGCATTGGTTAAACTATTACATACACATGAAGGGTTTTACCATGATACAAACGGATTTTCAACTACTACATGATAAACTATAATGGGTATAGTTTATGAATTTCACATCACTAATTTAGTACACAAAGGGAAATTTCACTTCAACCACAGAAAAGGGTTTTACTCGAATACTACACGTAAACTCGTTAACGTAAGTTGTGAGACAATTCTTCAATTGTACTCTTAGAGTCACAAGTTCTTCCCCTGTTGCTGGTAAGATTTTCCTTCCTACACATAAACATTCTACACAACTTTACCAAAATCATAGATTTCTTACACAAATATCGACATATTTGTTCTTAGATCTTCGAATCTTCAAGCATCTCCCAAGTGTTCTTGACTTGGAAACTTCTTCTCATCCTCATCCATCTTAAGAGATCACTCAAGGTGAGTTAATACCCCCACATTTTCATGTTTTCTTCAAGTTTTAGGGGGGGGGGGGGGAATACAAGTAAAATACCAAAAACTTAACTAAACTCAAACATCAGCTTTCAACAGGAAAGTTTAGTTTCACTCACGGACTGTTTTGACCAACTTAAACTTAATATCATTCAAAACTGTTTAATATGAAAATAGTTCAGGTTCATGCCTTTAAAATGACTACTTGCACATCTTCATACGATTTTTCGACAATTTATGGTGATTTGTACAAAACTGCCTATCATTTCAGAAACGAATTCGGACCAGTCTGTGAATATGAACATGTTCACACAAGTTAGAGACTTCTAAAAATCATAATAGAAATTATGAATAAACTAGACACATTTTATAAACTCTCAGAGCTTACGGATTCGGTTTTTGACTTCGTATGATTTTTATATGACTTTTCTAAAACAGTGGAGAAAAGTTAAAAACAAGTTAACAGCTTACAATTTTCGTAACACTTTGTAACATGTTGAGCAAAGTGTAATCTTTGATGACTTCATATTTCGCATGTGTCTTTCTGTTGTGATATATTTATATAACAGAAAATATTCTTTGAAATATAAAAGTCCTTTGTAATTACAAATAATGCACGATGAAATATAATAAGTATAGTTATGCATTGGTTAAACTATTACATACACATGAAGGGTTTTACCATGATACAAACGGATTTTCAACTACTACATGATAAACTATAATGGGTATAGTTTATGAATTTCACATCACTAATTTAGTACACAAAGGGAAATTTCACTTCAACCACAGAAAAGGGTTTTACTCGAATACTACACGTAAACACGTTAACGTAAGTTGTGAGACAATTCTTCAATTGTACTCTTAGAGTCACAAGTTCTTCCCCTGTTGCTGGTAAGATTTTCCTTCCTACACATAAACATTCTACACAACTTTACCAAAATCATAGATTTCTTATACAAATATCGACATATTTGTTCTTAGATCTTCGAATCTTCAAGCATCTCCCAAGTGTTCTTGACTTGGAAACTTCTTCTCATCCTCATCCATCTTAAGAGATCACTCAAGGTGAGTTAATACCCCCACATTTTCATGTTTTCTTCAAGTTTTAGGGGGGGGGGGGGGAATACAAGTAAAATACCAAAAACTTAACTAAACTCAAACATCAGCTTTCAACAGGAAAGTTTAGTTCCACTCACGGACTGTTTTGACCATCTTAAACGTAATATCATTCAAAACTGTTTAATATGAAAATATTTCAGGTTCATACCTTTAAAATGACTACTTGCACATCTCCATACGATTTTTCTACAATTTATGGTGATTTGTACAAAACTGCCTATCATTTCAGAAACGAATTCGGACCAGTCTGTGAATATGAACATTTTCACACAAGTTAGAGACTTCTAAACATCATAATAAAAATTATGAATAAACTAGACACATTTTATAAACTCTCAGAGCTTACGGATTCGGTTTTTGACTTCATATGATTTTTATATGACTTTTCTAAAACAGTGGAGAAAAGTTAAAAACAAGTTAACAACTTACAATTTTCGTAACACTTTGTAACATGTTGAGCAAAGTGTAATCTTTGATGACTTCATATTTCGCATGTGTCTTTCTGTTATGATATATTTATATAACAGAAAATATTCTCTGAAATATAAAAGTCCTTTGTAATTACAAATAATGCATGATGAAATATAATAAGTATAGTTATGTATTGGTTAAACTATTACATACACATGAAGGGTTTTACCATGATACAAACGGATTTTCAACTACTACATGATAAACTATAATGGGTATAGTTTATGAATTTCACATCACTAATTTAGTACACAAAGGGAAATTTCACTTCAACCACAGAAAAGGGTTTTACTCGAATACTACACGTAAACTCGTTAACGTAAGTTGTGAGACAATTCTTCAATTGTACTCTTAGAGTCACAAGTTCTTCCCCTGTTGCTGGTAAGATTTTCCTTCCTACACATAAACATTCTACACAACTTTACCAAAATCATAGATTTCTTATACAAATATCGACATATTTGTTCTTAGATCTTCGAATCTTCAAGCATCTCCCAAGTGTTCTTGACTTGGAAACTTCTTCTCATCCTCATCCATCTTAAGAGATCACTCAAGGTGAGTTAATACCCCCACATTTTCATGTTTTCTTCAAGTTTTAGGGGGGGGGGAATACAAGTAAAATATCAAAAACTTAACTAAACTCAAACATCAGCTTTCAACAGGAAAGTTTAGTTCCACTCACGGACTGTTTTGACCATCTTAAACGTAATATCATTCAAAACTGTTTAATATGAAAATATTTCAGGTTCATACCTTTAAAATGACTACTTGCACATCCCCATACGATTTTTCTACAATTTATGGTGATTTGTACAAAACTGCCTATCATTTCAGAAACGAATTCGGACCAGTCTGTGAATATGAACATTTTCACACAAGTTAGAGACTTCTAAACATCATAATAAAAATTATAAATAAACTAGACACATTTTATAAACTCTCAGAGCTTACGGATTCGGTTTTTGACTTCATATGATTTTTATATGACTTTTCTAAAACAGTGGAGAAAAGTTAAAAACAAGTTAACAACTTACAATTTTCGTAACACTTTGTAACATGTTGAGCAAAGTGTAATCTTTGATGACTTCATATTTCGCATGTGTCTTTCTGTTGTGATATATTTATATAACAGAAAATATTCTCTGAAATATAAAAGTCCTTTGTAATTACAAATAATGCATGATGAAATATAATAAGTATAGTTATGCATTGGTTAAACTATTACATACACATGAAGGGTTTTACCATGATACAAACGGATTTTCAACTACTACATGATAAACTATAATGGGTATAGTTTATGAATTTCACATCACTAATTTAGTACACAAAGGGAAATTTCACTTCAACCACAGAAAAGGGTTTTACTCGAATACTACACGTAAACTCGTTAACGTAAGTTGTGAGACAATTCTTCAATTGTACTCTTAGAGTCACAAGTTCTTCCCCTGTTGCTGGTAAGATTTTCCTTCCTACACATAAACATTCTACACAACTTTACCAAAATCATAGATTTCTTACACAAATATCGACATATTTGTTCTTAGATCTTCGAATCTTCAAGCATCTCCCAAGTGTTCTTGACTTGGAAACTTCTTCTCATCCTCATCCATCTTAAGAGATCACTCAAGGTGAGTTAATACCCCCACATTTTCATGTTTTCTTCAAGTTTTAGGGGGGGAATACAAGTAAAATACCAAAAACTTAACTAAACTCAAACATCAGCTTTCAACAGGAAAGTTTAGTTTCACTCACGGACTGTTTTGACCATCTTAAACTTAATATCATTCAAAACTGTTTAATATGAAAATAGTTCAGGTTCATACCTTTAAAATGACTACTTGCACATCTCCATACGATTTTTCTACAATTTATGGTGATTTGTACAAAACTGCCTATCATTTCAGAAACGAATTCGGACCAGTCTGTGAATATGAACATTTTAACACAAGTTAGAGACTTCTAAAAATCATAATAGAAATTATGAATAAACTAGACACATTTTATAAACTCTCAGAGCTTACGGATTCGGTTTTTGACTTCGTATGATTTTTATATGACTTTTCTAAAACAGTGGAGAAAAGTTAAAAACAAGTTAACAGCTTACAATTTTCGTAACACTTTGTAACATGTTGAGCAAAGTGTAATCTTTGATGACTTCATATTTCGCATGTGTCTTTCTGTTGTGATATATTTATATAACAGAAAATATTCTCTGAAATATAAAAGTCCTTTGTAATTACAAATAATGCATGATGAAATATAATAAGTATAGTTATGCATTGGTTAAACTATTACATACACATGAAGGGTTTTACCATGATACAAACGGATTTTCAACTACTACATGATAAACTATAATGGGTATAGTTTATGAATTTCACATCACTAATTTAGTACACAAAGGGAAATTTCACTTCAACCACAGAAAAGGGTTTTACTCGAATACTACACGTAAACTCGTTAACGTAAGTTGTGAGACAATTCTTCAATTGTACTCTTAGAGTCACAAGTTCTTCCCCTGTTGCTGGTAAGATTTTCCTTCCTACACATTAACATTCTACACAACTTTACCAAAATCATAGATTTCTTATACAAATATCGACATATTTGTTCTTAGATCTTCGAATCTTCAAGCATCTCCCAAGTGTTCTTGACTTGGAAACTTCTTCTCATCCTCATCCATCTTAAGAGATCACTCAAGGTGAGTTAATACCCCCACATTTTCATGTTTTCTTCAAGTTTTAGGGGGGGGGGGAATACAAGTAAAATACCAAAAACTTAACTAAACCCAAACATCAGCTTTCAACAGGAAAGTTTAGTTTCACTCACGGACTGTTTTGACCATCTTAAACGTAATATCATTCAAAACTGTTTAATATGAAAATATTTCAGGTTCATACCTTTAAAATGACTACTTGCACATCTCCATACGATTTTTTCTACAATTTATGGTGATTTGTACAAAACTGCCTATCATTTCAGAAACGAATTCGGACCAGTCTGTGAATATGAACATTTTCACACAAGTTAGAGACTTCTAAACATCATAAAAGAAATTATGAATAAACTAGACACATTTTATAAACTCTCAGAGCTTACGGATTCGATTTTTGACTTCATATGACTTTTATATGACTTTTCTAAAACAGTGGAGAAAAGTTAAAAACAAGTTAACAACTTACAATTTTCGTAACACTTTGTAACATGTTGAGCAAAGTGTAATCTTTGATGACTTCATATTTCGCATGTGTCTTTCTGTTGTGATATATTTATATAACAGAAAATATTCTCTGAAATATAAAAGTCCTTTGTAATTACAAATAATGCATGATGAAATATAATAAGTATAGTTATGCATTGGTTAAACTATTACATACACATGAAGGGTTTTACCATGATACAAACGGATTTTCAACTACTACATGATAAACTATAATGGGTATAGTTTATGAATTTCACATCACTAATTTAGTACACAAAGGGAAATTTCACTTCAACCACAGAAACTCGTTAACGTAAGTTGTGAGACAATTCTTCAATTGTACTCTTAGAGTCACAAGTTCTTCCCCTGTTGCTGGTAAGATTTTCCTTCCTACACATAAACATTCTACACAACTTTACCAAAATCATAGATTTCTTATACAAATATCGACATATTTGTTCTTAGATCTTCGAATCTTCAAGCATCTCCCAAGTGTTCTTGACTTGGAAACTTCTTCTCATCCTCATCCATCTTAAGAGATCACTCAAGGTGAGTTAATACCCCCACATTTTCATGTTTTCTTCAAGTTTTAGGGGGGGGGGGGAATACAAGTAAAATACCAAAAACTTAACTAAACTCAAACATCAGCTTTCAACAGGAAAGTTTAGTTCCACTCACGGACTGTTTTGACCATCTTAAACGTAATATCATTCAAAACTGTTTAATATGAAAATATTTCAGGTTCATACCTTTAAAATGACTACTTGCACATCTCCATACGATTTTTTCTACAATTTATGGTGATTTGTACAAAACTGCCTATCATTTCAGAAACGAATTCGGACCAGTCTGTGAATATGAACATTTTCACACAAGTTAGAGACTTCTAAACATCATAAAAGAAATTATGAATAAACTAGACACATTTTATAAACTCTCAGAGCTTACGGATTCGATTTTTGACTTCATATGACTTTTATATGACTTTTCTAAAACAGTGGAGAAAAGTTAAAAACAAGTTAACAACTTACAATTTTCGTAACACTTTGTAACATGTTGAGCAAAGTGTAATCTTTGATGACTTCATATTTCGCATGTGTCTTTCTGTTGTGATATATTTATATAACAGAAAATATTCTCTGAAATATAAAAGTCCTTTGTAATTACAAATAATGCATGATGAAATATAATAAGTATAGTTATGCATTGGTTAAACTATTACATACACATGAAGGGTTTTACCATGATACAAACGGATTTTCAACTACTACATGATAAACTATAATGGGTATAGTTTATGAATTTCACATCACTAATTTAGTACACAAAGGGAAATTTCACTTCAACCACAGAAACTCGTTAACGTAAGTTGTGAGACAATTCTTCAATTGTACTCTTAGAGTCACAAGTTCTTCCCCTGTTGCTGGTAAGATTTTCCTTCCTACACATAAACATTCTACACAACTTTACCAAAATCATAGATTTCTTATACAAATATCGACATATTTGTTCTTAGATCTTCGAATCTTCAAGCATCTCCCAAGTGTTCTTGACTTGGAAACTTCTTCTCATCCTCATCCATCTTAAGAGATCACTCAAGGTGAGTTAATACCCCCACATTTTCATGTTTTCTTCAAGTTTTAGGGGGGGGGGGGAATACAAGTAAAATACCAAAAACTTAACTAAACTCAAACATCAGCTTTCAACAGGAAAGTTTAGTTCCACTCACGGACTGTTTTGACCATCTTAAACGTAATATCATTCAAAACTGTTTAATATGAAAATATTTCAGGTTCATACCTTTAAAATGACTACTTGCACATCTCCATACGATTTTTCTACAATTTATGGTGATTTGTACAAAACTGCCTATCATTTCAGAAACGAATTCGGACCAGTCTGTGAATATGAACATTTTCACACAGGTTAGAGACTTCTAAACATCATAATAAAAATTATGAATAAACTAGACACATTTTATAAACTCTCAGAGCTTACGGATTCGGTTTTTGACTTCATATGACTTTTATATGACTTTTCTAAAACAGTGGAGAAAAGTTAAAAACAAGTTAACAACTTACAATTTTCGTAACACTTTGTAACATGTTGAGCAAAGTGTAATCTTTGATGACTTCATATTTCGCATGTGTCTTTCTGTTGTGATATATTTATATAACAGAAAATATTCTCTGAAATATAAAAGTCCTTTGTAATTACAAATAATGCATGATGAAATATAATAAGTATAGTTATGCATTGGTTAAACTATTACATACACATGAAGGGTTTTACCATGATACAAACGGATTTTCAACTACTACATGATAAACTATAATGGGTATAGTTTATGAATTTCACATCACTAATTTAGTACACAAAGGGAAATTTCACTTCAACCACAGAAACTCGTTAACGTAAGTTGTGAGACAATTCTTCAATTGTACTCTTAGAGTCACAAGTTCTTCCCCTGTTGCTGGTAAGATTTTCCTTCCTACACATAAACATTCTACACAACTTTACCAAAATCATAGATTTCTTATACAAATATCGACATATTTGTTCTTAGATCTTCGAATCTTCAAGCATCTCCCAAGTGTTCTTGACTTGGAAACTTCTTCTCATCCTCATCCATCTTAAGAGATCACTCAAGGTGAGTTAATACCCCCACATTTTCATGTTTTCTTCAAGTTTTAGGGGGGGGGGGAATACAAGTAAAATACCAAAAACTTAACTAAACTCAAACATCAGCTTTCAACAGGAAAGTTTAGTTCCACTCACGGACTGTTTTGACCATCTTAAACGTAATATCATTCAAAACTGTTTAATATGAAAATATTTCAGGTTCATACCTTTAAAATGACTACTTGCACATCTCCATACGATTTTTTCTACAATTTATGGTGATTTGTACAAAACTGCCTATCATTTCAGAAACGAATTCGGACCAGTCTGTGAATATGAACATTTTCACACAAGTTAGAGACTTCTAAACATCATAAAAGAAATTATGAATAAACTAGACACATTTTATAAACTCTCAGAGCTTACGGATTCGATTTTTGACTTCATATGACTTTTATATGACTTTTCTAAAACAGTGGAGAAAAGTTAAAAACAAGTTAACAACTTACAATTTTCGTAACACTTTGTAACATGTTGAGCAAAGTGTAATCTTTGATGACTTCATATTTCGCATGTGTCTTTCTGTTGTGATATATTTATATAACAGAAAATATTCTCTGAAATATAAAAGTCCTTTGTAATTACAAATAATGCATGATGAAATATAATAAGTATAGTTATGCATTGGTTAAACTATTACATACACATGAAGGGTTTTACCATGATACAAACGGATTTTCAACTACTACATGATAAACTATAATGGGTATAGTTTATGAATTTCACATCACTAATTTAGTACACAAAGGGAAATTTCACTTCAACCACAGAAACTCGTTAACGTAAGTTGTGAGACAATTCTTCAATTGTACTCTTAGAGTCACAAGTTCTTCCCCTGTTGCTGGTAAGATTTTCCTTCCTACACATAAACATTCTACACAACTTTACCAAAATCATAGATTTCTTATACAAATATCGACATATTTGTTCTTAGATCTTCGAATCTTCAAGCATCTCCCAAGTGTTCTTGACTTGGAAACTTCTTCTCATCCTCATCCATCTTAAGAGATCACTCAAGGTGAGTTAATACCCCCACATTTTCATGTTTTCTTCAAGTTTTAGGGGGGGGGGGGGGGAATACAAGTAAAATACCAAAAACTTAACTAAACTCAAACATCAGCTTTCAACAGGAAAGTTTAGTTCCACTCACGGACTGTTTTGACCATCTTAAACGTAATATCATTCAAAACTGTTTAATATGAAAATATTTCAGGTTCATACCTTTAAAATGACTACTTGCACATCTCCATACGATTTTTCTACAATTTATGGTGATTTGTACAAAACTGCCTATCATTTCAAAAACGAATTCGGACCAGTCTGTGAATATGAACATTTTCACACAGGTTAGAGACTTCTAAACATCATAATAAAAATTATGAATAAACTAGACACATTTTATAAACTCGCAGAGCTTACGGATTCGGTTTTTGACTTCATATGACTTTTATATGACTTTTCTAAAACAGTGGAGAAAAGTTAAAAACAAGTTAACAACTTACAATTTTCGTAACACTTTGTAACATGTTGAGCAAAGTGTAATCTTTGATGACTTCATATTTCGCATGTGTCTTTCTGTTGTGATATATTTATATAACAGAAAATATTCTCTGAAATATAAAAGTCCTTTGTAATTACAAATAATGCATGATGAAATATAATAAGTATAGTTATGCATTGGTTAAACTATTACATACACATGAAGGGTTTTACCATGATACAAACGGATTTTCAACTACTACATGATAAACTATAATGGGTATAGTTTATGAATTTCACATCACTAATTTAGTACACCAAGGGAAATTTCACTTCAACCACAGAAAAGGGTTTTACTCGAATACTACACGTAAACTCGTTAACGTAAGTTGTGAGACAATTCTTCAATTGTACTCTTAGAGTCACAAGTTCTTCCCCTGTTGCTGGTAAGATTTTCCTTCCTACACATAAACATTCTACACAACTTTACCAAAATCATAGATTTCTTACACAAATATCGACATATTTGTTCTTAGATCTTCGAATCTTCAAGCATCTCCCAAGTGTTCTTGACTTGGAAATTTCTTCTCATCCTCATCCATCTTAAGAGATCACTCAAGGTGAGTTAATACCCCCACATTTTCATGTTTTCTTCAAGTTTTAGGGGGGGGGGGGAATACAAGTAAAATACCAAAAACTTAACTAAACTCAAACATCAGCTTTCAACAGGAAAGTTTAGTTCCACTCACGGACTGTTTTGACCATCTTAAACTTAATATCATTCAAAACTGTTTAATATGAAAATATTTCAGGTTCATACCTTTAAAATGACTACTTGCACATCTCCATACGATTTTTCTACAATTTATGGTGATTTGTACAAAACTGCCTATCATTTCAGAAACGAATTCGGACCAGTCTGTGAATATGAACATTTGCACACAAGTTAGAGACTTCTAAAAATCATAATAAAAATTATGAATAAACTAGACACATTTTATAAACTCTCAGAGCTTACGGATTCGGTTTTTGACTTCTTATGATTTTTATATGACTTTTCTAAAACAGTGGAGAAAAGTTAAAAACAAGTTAACAGCTTACAATTTTCGTAACACTTTGTAACATGTTGAGCAAAGTGTAATCTTTGATGACTTCATATTTCGCATGTGTCTTTCTGTTGTGATATATTTATATAACAGAAAATATTCTCTGAAATATAAAAGTCCTTTGTAATTACAAATAATGCATGATGAAATATAATAAGTATAGTTATGCATTGGTTAAACTATTACATACACATGAAGGGTTTTACCATGATACAAACGGATTTTCAACTACTACATGATAAACTATAATGGGTATAGTTTATGAATTTCACATCACTAATTTAGTACACAAAGGGAAATTTCACTTCAACCACAGAAAAGGGTTTTACTCGAATACTACACGTAAACTCGTTAACGTAAGTTGTGAGACAATTCTTCAATTGTACTCTTAGAGTCACAAGTTCTTCCCCTGTTGCTGGTAAGATTTTCCTTCCTACACATAAACATTCTACACAACTTTACCAAAATCATAGATTTCTTATACAAATATCGACATATTTGTTCTTAGATCTTCGAATCTTCAAGCATCTCCCAAGTGTTCTTGACTTGGAAACTTCTTCTCATCCTCATCCATCTTAAGAGATCACTCAAGGTGAGTTAATACCCCCACATTTTCATGTTTTCTTCAAGTTTTAGGGGGGGGGGGAATACAAGTAAAATACCAAAAACTTAACTAAACTCAAACATCAGCTTTCAACAGGAAAGTTTAGTTCCACTCACGGACTGTTTTGACCATCTTAAACGTAATATCATTCAAAACTGTTTAATATGAAAATATTTCAGGTTCATACCTTTAAAATGACTACTTGCACATCTCCATACGATTTTTCTACAATTTATGGTGATTTGTACAAAACTGCCTATCATTTCAGAAACGAATTCGGACCAGTCTGTGAATATGAACATTTTCACACAAGTTAGAGACTTCTAAACATCATAATAAAAATTATGAATAAACTAGACACATTTTATAAACTCTCAGAACTTACGGATTCGGTTTTTGACTTCATATGATTTTTATATGACTTTTCTAAAACAGTGGAGAAAAGTTAAAAACAAGTTAACAACTTACAATTTTCGTAACACTTTGTAACATGTTGAGCAAAGTGTAATCTTTGATGACTTCATATTTCGCATGTGTCTTTCTGTTGTGATATATTTATATAACAGAAAATATTCTTTGAAATATAAAAGTCCTTTGTAATTACAAATAATGCATGATGAAATATAATAAGTATAGTTATGCATTGGTTAAACTATTACATACACATGAAGGGTTTTACCGTGATACAAACGGATTTTCAACTACTACATGATAAACTATAATGGGTATAGTTTATGAATTTCACATCACTAATTTAGTACACAAAGGGAAATTTCACTTCAACCACAGAAAAGGGTTTTACTCGAATACTACACGTAAACTCGTTAACGTAAGTTGTGAGACAATTCTTCAATTGTGCTCTTAGAGTCACAAGTTCTTCCCCTGTTGCTGGTAAGATTTTCCTTCCTACACATAAACATTCTACACAACTTTACCAAAATCATAGATTTCTTACACAAATATCGACATATTTGTTCTTAGATCTTCGAATCTTCAAGCATCTCCCAAGTGTTCTTGACTTGGAAACTTCTTCTCATCCTCATCCATCTTAAGAGATCACTCAAGGTGAGTTAATACCCCCACATTTTCATGTTTTCTTCAAGTTTTAGGGGGGGGGGGGGGAATACAAGTAAAATACCAAAAACTTAACTAAACTCAAACATCAGCTTTCAACAGGAAAGTTTAGTTTCACTCACGGACTGTTTTGACCATCTTAAACTTAATATCATTCAAAACTGTTTAATATGAAAATAGTTCAGGTTCATACCTTTAAAATGACTACTTGCACATCTCCAAATGATTTTTCTACAATTTATGGTGATTTGTACAAAACTGCCTATCATTTCAGAAACGAATTCGGACCAGTCTGTGAATATGAACATTTTCACACAAGTTAGAGACTTCTAAAAATCATAATAAAAATTATGAATAAACTAGACACATTTTATAAACTCTCAGAGCTTACGGATTCGGTTTTTCACTTCGTATGATTTTTATATGACTTTTCTAAAACAGTGGAGAAAAGTTAAAAACAAGTTAACAGCTTACAATTTTCGTAACACTTTGTAACATGTTGAGCAAAGTGTAATCTTTGATGACTTCATATTTCGCATGTGTCTTTCTGTTGTGATATATTTATATAACAGAAAATATTCTCTGAAATATAAAAGTCCTTTGTAATTACAAATAATGCATGATGAAATATAATAAGTATAGTTATGCATTGGTTAAACTATTACATACACATGAAGGGTTTTACCATGATACAAACGGATTTTCAACTACTACATGATAAACTATAATGGGTATAGTTTATGAATTTCACATCACTAATTTAGTACACAAAGGGAAATTTCACTTCAACCACAGAAAAGGGTTTTACTCGAATACTACACGTAAACTCGTTAACGTAAGTTGTGAGACAATTCTTCAATTGTACTCTTAGAGTCACAAGTTCTTCCCCTGTTGCTGGTAAGATTTTCCTTCCTACACATAAACATTCTACACAACTTTACCAAAATCATAGATTTCTTACACAAATATCGACATATTTCTTCTTAGATCTTCGAATCTTCAAGCATCTCCCAAGTGTTCTTGACTTGGAAACTTCTTCTCATCCTCATCCATCTTAAGAGATCACTCAAGGTGAGTTAATACCCCCACATTTTCATGTTTTCTTCAAGTTTTAGGGGGGGGGGGGAATACAAGTAAAATACCAAAAACTTAACTAAACTCAAACATCAGCTTTCAACAGGAAAGTTTAGTTTCACTCACGGACTGTTTTGACCATCTTAAACTTAATATCATTCAAAACTGTTTAATATGAAAATAGTTCAGGTTCATACCTTTAAAATGACTACTTGCACATCTCCAAATGATTTTTCTACAATTTATGGTGATTTGTACAAAACTGCCTATCATTTCAGAAACGAATTCGGACCAGTCTGTGAATATGAACATTTTCACACAAGTTAGAGACTTCTAAAAATCATAATAGAAATTATGAATAAACTAGACACATTTTATAAACTCTCAGAGCTTACGGATTCGGTTTTTGACTTCGTATGATTTTTATATGACTTTTCTAAAACAGTGGAGAAAAGTTAAAAACAAGTTAACAGCTTACAATTTTCGTAACACTTTCTAACATGTTGAGCAAAGTGTAATCTTTGATGACTTCATATTTCGCGTGTGTCTTTCTGTTGTGATATATTTATATAACAGAAAATATTCTCTGAAATATAAAAGTCCTTTGTAATTACAAATAATGCATGATGAAATATAATAAGTATAGTTATGCATTGGTTAAACTATTACATACACATGAAGGGTTTTACCATGATACAAACGGATTTTCAACTACTACATGATAAACTATAATGGGTATAGTTTATGAATTTCACATCACTAATTTAGTACACAAAGGGAAATTTCACTTCAACCACAGAAAAGGGTTTTACTCGAATACTACACGTAAACTCGTTAACGTAAGTTGTGAGACAATTCTTCAATTGTACTCTTAGAGTCACAAGTTCTTCCCCTGTTGCTGGTAAGATTTTCCTTCCTACACATAAACATTCTACACAACTTTACCAAAATCATAGATTTCTTACACAAATATCGACATATTTGTTCTTAGATCTTCGAATCTTCAAGCATCTCCCAAGTGTTCTTGACTTGGAAACTTCTTCTCATCCTCATCCATCTTAAGAGATCACTCAAGGTGAGTTAATACCCCCACATTTTCATGTTTTCTTCAAGTTTTAGGGGGGGGGGGGGGAATACAAGTAAAATACCAAAAACTTAACTAAACTCAAACATCAGCTTTCAACAGGAAAGTTTAGTTCCACTCACGGACTGTTTTGACCATCTTAAACGTAATATCATTCAAAACTGTTTAATATGAAAATATTTCAGGTTCATACCTTTAAAATGACTACTTGCACATCTCCATACGATTTTTCTACAATTTATGGTGATTTGTACAAAACTGCCTATCATTTCAGAAACGAATTCGGACCAGTCTGTGAATATGAACATTTTCACACAAGTTAGAGACTTCTAAACATCATAATAAAAATTATGAATAAACTAGACACATTTTATAAACTCTCAGAACTTACGGATTCGGTTTTTGACTTCATATGATTTTTATATGACTTTTCTAAAACAGTGGAGAAAAGTTAAAAACAAGTTAACAACTTACAATTTTCGTAACACTTTGTAACATGTTGAGCAAAGTGTAATCTTTGATGACTTCATATTTCGCATGTGTCTTTCTGTTGTGATATATTTATATAACAGAAAATATTCTTTGAAATATAAAAGTCCTTTGTAATTACAAATAATGCATGATGAAATATAATAAGTATAGTTATGCATTGGTTAAACTATTACATACACATGAAGGGTTTTACCGTGATACAAACGGATTTTCAACTACTACATGATAAACTATAATGGGTATAGTTTATGAATTTCACATCACTAATTTAGTACACAAAGGGAAATTTCACTTCAACCACAGAAAAGGGTTTTACTCGAATACTACACGTAAACTCGTTAACGTAAGTTGTGAGACAATTCTTCAATTGTGCTCTTAGAGTCACAAGTTCTTCCCCTGTTGCTGGTAAGATTTTCCTTCCTACACATAAACATTCTACACAACTTTACCAAAATCATAGATTTCTTACACAAATATCGACATATTTGTTCTTAGATCTTCGAATCTTCAAGCATCTCCCAAGTGTTCTTGACTTGGAAACTTCTTCTCATCCTCATCCATCTTAAGAGATCACTCAAGGTGAGTTAATACCCCCACATTTTCATGTTTTCTTCAAGTTTTAGGGGGGGGGGGAATACAAGTAAAATACCAAAAACTTAACTAAACTCAAACATCAGCTTTCAACAGGAAAGTTTAGTTTCACTCACGGACTGTTTTGACCATCTTAAACTTAATATCATTCAAAACTGTTTAATATGAAAATAGTTCAGGTTCATACCTTTAAAATGACTACTTGCACATCTCCAAATGATTTTTCTACAATTTATGGTGATTTGTACAAAACTGCCTATCATTTCAGAAACGAATTCGGACCAGTCTGTGAATATGAACATTTTCACACAAGTTAGAGACTTCTAAAAATCATAATAAAAATTATGAATAAACTAGACACATTTTATAAACTCTCAGAGCTTACGGATTCGGTTTTTCACTTCGTATGATTTTTATATGACTTTTCTAAAACAGTGGAGAAAAGTTAAAAACAAGTTAACAGCTTACAATTTTCGTAACACTTTGTAACATGTTGAGCAAAGTGTAATCTTTGATGACTTCATATTTCGCATGTGTCTTTCTGTTGTGATATATTTATATAACAGAAAATATTCTCTGAAATATAAAAGTCCTTTGTAATTACAAATAATGCATGATGAAATATAATAAGTATAGTTATGCATTGGTTAAACTATTACATACACATGAAGGGTTTTACCATGATACAAACGGATTTTCAACTACTACATGATAAACTATAATGGGTATAGTTTATGAATTTCACATCACTAATTTAGTACACAAAGGGAAATTTCACTTCAACCACAGAAAAGGGTTTTACTCGAATACTACACGTAAACTCGTTAACGTAAGTTGTGAGACAATTCTTCAATTGTACTCTTAGAGTCACAAGTTCTTCCCCTGTTGCTGGTAAGATTTTCCTTCCTACACATAAACATTCTACACAACTTTACCAAAATCATAGATTTCTTACACAAATATCGACATATTTGTTCTTAGATCTTCGAATCTTCAAGCATCTCCCAAGTGTTCTTGACTTGGAAACTTCTTCTCATCCTCATCCATCTTAAGAGATCACTCAAGGTGAGTTAATACCCCCACATTTTCATGTTTTCTTCAAGTTTTAGGGGGGGGGGGGAATACAAGTAAAATACCAAAAACTTAACTAAACTCAAACATCAGCTTTCAACAGGAAAGTTTAGTTTCACTCACGGACTGTTTTGACCATCTTAAACTTAATATCATTCAAAACTGTTTAATATGAAAATAGTTCAGGTTCATACCTTTAAAATGACTACTTGCACATCTCCAAATGATTTTTCTACAATTTATGGTGATTTGTACAAAACTGCCTATCATTTCAGAAACGAATTCGGACCAGTCTGTGAATATGAACATTTTCACACAAGTTAGAGACTTCTAAAAATCATAATAGAAATTATGAATAAACTAGACACATTTTATAAACTCTCAGAGCTTACGGATTCGGTTTTTGACTTCGTATGATTTTTATATGACTTTTCTAAAACAGTGGAGAAAAGTTAAAAACAAGTTAACAGCTTACAATTTTCGTAACACTTTCTAACATGTTGAGCAAAGTGTAATCTTTGATGACTTCATATTTCGCGTGTGTCTTTCTGTTGTGATATATTTATATAACAGAAAATATTCTCTGAAATATAAAAGTCCTTTGTAATTACAAATAATGCATGATGAAATATAATAAGTATAGTTATGCATTGGTTAAACTATTACATACACATGAAGGGTTTTACCATGATACAAACGGATTTTCAACTACTACATGATAAACTATAATGGGTATAGTTTATGAATTTCACATCACTAATTTAGTACACAAAGGGAAATTTCACTTCAACCACAGAAAAGGGTTTTACTCGAATACTACACGTAAACTCGTTAACGTAAGTTGTGAGACAATTCTTCAATTGTACTCTTAGAGTCACAAGTTCTTCCCCTGTTGCTGGTAAGATTTTCCTTCCTACACATAAACATTCTACACAACTTTACCAAAATCATAGATTTCTTACACAAATATCGACATATTTGTTCTTAGATCTTCGAATCTTCAAGCATCTCCCAAGTGTTCTTGACTTGGAAACTTCTTCTCATCCTCATCCATCTTAAGAGATCACTCAAGGTGAGTTAATACCCCCACATTTTCATGTTTTCTTCAAGTTTTAGGGGGGGGGGGAATACTAGTAAAATACCAAAAACTTAACTAAACTCAAACATCAGCTTTCAACAGGAAAGTTTAGTTCCACTCACGGACTGTTTTGACCATCTTAAACTTAATATCATTCAAAACTGTTTAATATGAAAATAGTTCAGGTTCATACCTTTAAAATGACTACTTGCACATCTCCATACGATTTTTCTACAATTTATGGTGATTTGTACAAAACTGCCTATCATTTCAGAAACGAATTCGGACCAGTCTGTGAATATGAACATTTTCACACAAGTTAGAGACTTCTAAACATCATAATAAAAATTATGAATAAACTAGACACATTTTATAAACTCTCAGAGCTTACGGATTCGGTTTTTGACTTCATATGATTTTTATATGACTTTTCTAAAACAGTGGAGAAAAGTTAAAAACAAGTTAACAGCTTACAATTTTCGTAACACTTTGTAACATGTTGAGCAAAGTGTAATCTTTGATGACTTCATATTTCGCATGTGTCTTTCTGTTGTGATATATTTATATAACAGAAAATATTCTCTGAAATATAAAAGTCCTTTGTAATTACAAATAATGCATGATGAAATATAATAAGTATAGTTATGCATTGGTTAAACTATTACATACACATGAAGGGTTTTACCATGATACAAACGGATTTTCAACTACTACATGATAAACTATAATGGGTATAGTTTATGAATTTCACATCACTAATTTAGTACACAAAGGGAAATTTCACTTCAACCACAGAAAAGGGTTTTACTCGAATACTACACGTAAACTCGTTAACGTAAGTTGTGAGACAATTCTTCAATTGTACTCTTAGAGTCACAAGTTCTTCCCCTGTTGCTGGTAAGATTTTCCTTCCTACACATAAACATTCTACACAACTTTAACAAAATCATAGATTTCTTACACAAATATCGTCATATTTGTTCTTAGATCTTCGAATCTTCAAGCATCTCCCAAGTGTTCTTGACTTGGAAACTTCTTCTCATCCTCATCCATCTTAAGAGATCACTCAAGGTGAGTTAATACCCCCACATTTTCATGTTTTCTTCAAGTTTTAGGGGGGGGGGGGGGAATACTAGTAAAATACCAAAAACTTAACTAAACTCAAACATCAGCTTTCAACAGGAAAGTTTAGTTCCACTCACGGACTGTTTTGACCATCTTAAACTTAATATCATTCAAAACTGTTTAATATGAAAATAGTTCAGGTTCATACCTTTAAAATGACTACTTGCACATCTCCATACGATTTTTCTACAATTTATGGTGATTTGTACAAAACTGCCTATCATTTCAGAAACGAATTCGGACCAGTCTGTGAATATGAACATTTTCACACAAGTTAGAGACTTCTAAACATCATAATAAAAATTATGAATAAACTAGACACATTTTATAAACTCTCAGAGCTTACGGATTCGGTTTTTGACTTCATATGATTTTTATATGACTTTTCTAAAACAGTGGAGAAAAGTTAAAAACAAGTTAACAGCTTACAATTTTCGTAACACTTTGTAACATGTTGAGCAAAGTGTAATCTTTGATGACTTCATATTTCGCATGTGTCTTTCTGTTGTGATATATTTATATAACAGAAAATATTCTCTGAAATATAAAAGTCCTTTGTAATTACAAATAATGCATGATGAAATATAATAAGTATAGTTATGCATTGGTTAAACTATTACATACACATGAAGGGTTTTACCATGATACAAACGGATTTTCAACTACTACATGATAAACTATAATGGGTATAGTTTATGAATTTCACATCACTAATTTAGTACACAAAGGGAAATTTCACTTCAACCACAGAAAAGGGTTTTACTCGAATACTACACGTAAACTCGTTAACGTAAGTTGTGAGACAATTCTTCAATTGTACTCTTAGAGTCACAAGTTCTTCCCCTGTTGCTGGTAAGATTTTCCTTCCTACACATAAACATTCTACACAACTTTACCAAAATCATAGATTTCTTATACAAATATCGACATATTTGTTCTTAGATCTTCGAATCTTCAAGCATCTCCCAAGTGTTCTTGACTTGGAAACTTCTTCTCATCCTCATCCATCTTAAGAGATCACTCAAGGTGAGTTAATAACCCCAAATTTTCATGTTTTCTTCAAGTTTTAGGGGGGGGGGGGGAATACAAGTAAAATACCAAAAAATTAACTAAACTCAAACATCAGCTTTCAACAGGAAAGCTTAGTTCCACTCACGGACTGTTTTGACCATCTTAAACGTAATATCATTCAAAACTGTTTAATATGAAAATAGTTCAGGTTCATACCTTTAAAATGACTACTTGCACATCTCCATACGATTTTTCTACAATTTATGGTGATTTGTACAAAACTGCCTATCATTTCAGAAACGAATTCGGACCAGTCTGTGAATATGAACATTTTCACACAAGTTAGAGACTTCTAAACATCATAATAAAAATTATGAATAAACTAGACACATTTTATAAACTCTCAGAGCTTACGGATTCGTTTTTTGACTTCATATGATTTTTATATGACTTTTCTAAAACAGTGGAGAAAAGTTAAAAACAAGTTAACAACTTACAATTTTCGTAACACTTTGTAACATGTTGAGCAAAGTGTAATCTTTGATGACTTCATATTTCGCATGTGTCTTTCTGCTGTGATATATTTATATAACAAAAAATATTCTCTGAAATATAAAAGTCCTTTGTAATTACAAATAATGCATGATGAAATATAATAAGTATAGTTATGCATTGGTTAAACTATTACATACACATGAAGGGTTTTACCGTGATACAAACGGATTTTCAACTACTACATGATAAACTATAATGGGTATAGTTTATGAATTTCACATCACTAATTTAGTACACAAAGGGAAATTTCACTTCAACCACAGAAAAGGGTTTTACTCGAATACTACACGTAAACTCGTTAACGTAAGTTGTGAGACAATTCTTCAATTGTACTCTTAGAGTCACAAGTTCTTCCCCTGTTGCTGGTAAGATTTTCCTTCCTACACATAAACATTCTACACAACTTTACCAAAATCATAGATTTCTTACACAAATATCGACATATTTGTTCTTAGATCTTCGAATCTTCAAGCATCTCCCAAGTGTTCTTGACTTGGAAACTTCTTCTCATCCTCATCCATCTTAAGAGATCACTCAAGGTGAGTTAATACCCCCACATTTTCATGTTTTCTTCAAGTTTTAGGGGGGGGGGGAATACAAGTAAAATACCAAAAACTTAACTAAACACAAACATCAGCTTTCAACAGGAAAGTTTAGTTCCACTCACGGACTGTTTTGACCATCTTAAACTTAATATCATTCAAAACTGTTTAATATGAAAATAGTTCAGGTTCATACCTTTAAAATGACTACTTGCACATCTCCATATGATTTTTCTACAATTTATGGTGATTTGTACAAAACTGCCTATCATTTCAGAAACGAATTCGGACCAGTCTGTGAATATGAACATTTTCACACAAGTTAGAGACTTCTAAACATCATAATAAAAATTATGAATAAACTAGACACATTTTATAAACTCTCAGAGCTTACGGATTCGGTTTTTGACTTCATATGATTTTTATATGACTTTTCTAAAACAGTGGAGAAAAGTTAAAAACAAGTTAACAGCTTACAATTTTCGTAACACTTTGTAACATGTTGAGCAAAGTGTAATCTTTGATGACTTCATATTTCGCATGTGTCTTTCTGTTGTGATATATTTATATAACAGAAAATATTCTCTGAAATATAAAAGTCCTTTGTAATTACAAATAATGCATGATGAAATATAATAAGTATAGTTATGCATTGGTTAAACTATTACATACACATGAAGGGTTTTACCATGATACAAACGGATTTTCAACTACTACATGATAAACTATAATGGGTATAGTTTATGAATTTCACATCACTAATTTAGTACACAAAGGGAAATTTCACTTCAACCACAGAAAAGGGTTTTACTCGAATACTACACGTAAACTCGTTAACGTAAGTTGTGAGACAATTCTTCAATTGTACTCTTAGAGTCACAAGTTCTTCCCCTGTTGCTGGTAAGATTTTCCTTCCTACACATAAACATTCTACACAACTTTAACAAAATCATAGATTTCTTACACAAATATCGTCATATTTGTTCTTAGATCTTCGAATCTTCAAGCATCTCCCAAGTGTTCTTGACTTGGAAACTTCTTCTCATCCTCATCCATCTTAAGAGATCACTCAAGGTGAGTTAATACCCCCACATTTTCATGTTTTCTTCAAGTTTTAGGGGGGGGGGGAATACTAGTAAAATACCAAAAACTTAACTAAACTCAAACATCAGCTTTCAACAGGAAAGTTTAGTTCCACTCACGGACTGTTTTGACCATCTTAAACTTAATATCATTCAAAACTGTTTAATATGAAAATAGTTCAGGTTCATACCTTTAAAATGACTACTTGCACATCTCCATACGATTTTTCTACAATTTATGGTGATTTGTACAAAACTGCCTATCATTTCAGAAACGAATTCGGACCAGTCTGTGAATATGAACATTTTCACACAAGTTAGAGACTTCTAAACATCATAATAAAAATTATGAATAAACTAGACACATTTTATAAACTCTCAGAGCTTACGGATTCGGTTTTTGACTTCATATGATTTTTATATGACTTTTCTAAAACAGTGGAGAAAAGTTAAAAACAAGTTAACAGCTTACAATTTTCGTAACACTTTGTAACATGTTGAGCAAAGTGTAATCTTTGATGACTTCATATTTCGCATGTGTCTTTCTGTTGTGATATATTTATATAACAGAAAATATTCTCTGAAATATAAAAGTCCTTTGTAATTACAAATAATGCATGATGAAATATAATAAGTATAGTTATGCATTGGTTAAACTATTACATACACATGAAGGGTTTTACCATGATACAAACGGATTTTCAACTACTACATGATAAACTATAATGGGTATAGTTTATGAATTTCACATCACTAATTTAGTACACAAAGGGAAATTTCACTTCAACCACAGAAAAGGGTTTTACTCGAATACTACACGTAAACTCGTTAACGTAAGTTGTGAGACAATTCTTCAATTGTACTCTTAGAGTCACAAGTTCTTCCCCTGTTGCTGGTAAGATTTTCCTTCCTACACATAAACATTCTACACAACTTTACCAAAATCATAGATTTCTTATACAAATATCGACATATTTGTTCTTAGATCTTCGAATCTTCAAGCATCTCCCAAGTGTTCTTGACTTGGAAACTTCTTCTCATCCTCATCCATCTTAAGAGATCACTCAAGGTGAGTTAATAACCCCAAATTTTCATGTTTTCTTCAAGTTTTAGGGGGGGGGGGGGGGGAATACAAGTAAAATACCAAAAAATTAACTAAACTCAAACATCAGCTTTCAACAGGAAAGCTTAGTTCCACTCACGGACTGTTTTGACCATCTTAAACGTAATATCATTCAAAACTGTTTAATATGAAAATAGTTCAGGTTCATACCTTTAAAATGACTACTTGCACATCTCCATACGATTTTTCTACAATTTATGGTGATTTGTACAAAACTGCCTATCATTTCAGAAACGAATTCGGACCAGTCTGTGAATATGAACATTTTCACACAAGTTAGAGACTTCTAAACATCATAATAAAAATTATGAATAAACTAGACACATTTTATAAACTCTCAGAGCTTACGGATTCGTTTTTTGACTTCATATGATTTTTATATGACTTTTCTAAAACAGTGGAGAAAAGTTAAAAACAAGTTAACAACTTACAATTTTCGTAACACTTTGTAACATGTTGAGCAAAGTGTAATCTTTGATGACTTCATATTTCGCATGTGTCTTTCTGCTGTGATATATTTATATAACAAAAAATATTCTCTGAAATATAAAAGTCCTTTGTAATTACAAATAATGCATGATGAAATATAATAAGTATAGTTATGCATTGGTTAAACTATTACATACACATGAAGGGTTTTACCGTGATACAAACGGATTTTCAACTACTACATGATAAACTATAATGGGTATAGTTTATGAATTTCACATCACTAATTTAGTACACAAAGGGAAATTTCACTTCAACCACAGAAAAGGGTTTTACTCGAATACTACACGTAAACTCGTTAACGTAAGTTGTGAGACAATTCTTCAATTGTACTCTTAGAGTCACAAGTTCTTCCCCTGTTGCTGGTAAGATTTTCCTTCCTACACATAAACATTCTACACAACTTTACCAAAATCATAGATTTCTTACACAAATATCGACATATTTGTTCTTAGATCTTCGAATCTTCAAGCATCTCCCAAGTGTTCTTGACTTGGAAACTTCTTCTCATCCTCATCCATCTTAAGAGATCACTCAAGGTGAGTTAATACCCCCACATTTTCATGTTTTCTTCAAGTTTTAGGGGGGGGGGGGGAATACAAGTAAAATACCAAAAACTTAACTAAACACAAACATCAGCTTTCAACAGGAAAGTTTAGTTCCACTCACGGACTGGTTTGACCATCTTAAACTTAATATCATTCAAAACTGTTTAATATGAAAATAGTTCAGGTTCATACCTTTAAAATGACTACTTGCACATCTCCATATGATTTTTCTACAATTTATGGTGATTTGTACAAAACTGCCTATCATTTCAGAAACGAATTCGGACCAGTCTGTGAATATGAACATTTTCACACAAGTTAGAGACTTCTAAACATCATAATAAAAATTATGAATAAACTAGACACATTTTATAAACTCTCAGAGCTTACGGATTCGGTTTTTGACTTCCTATGATTTTTATATGACTTTTATAAAACAGTGGAGAAAAGTTAAAAACAAGTTAACAGCTTACAATTTTCGTAACACTTTCTAACATGTTGAGCAAAGTGTAATCTTTGATGACTTCATATTTCGCGTGTGTCTTTCTGTTGTGATATATTTATATAACAGAAAATATTCTCTGAAATATAAAAGTCCTTTGTAATTACAAATAATGCATGATGAAATATAATAAGTATAGTTATGCATTGGTTAAACTATTACATACACATGAAGGGTTTTACCATGATACAAACGGATTTTCAACTACTACATGATAAACTATAATGGGTATATTTTATGAATTTCACATCACTAATTTAGTACACAAAGGGAAATTTCACTTCAACCACAGAAAAGGGTTTTACTCGAATACTACACGTAAACTCGTTAACGTAAGTTGTGAGACAATTCTTCAATTGTACTCTTAGAGTCACAAGTTCTTCCCCTGTTGCTGGTAAGATTTTCCTTCCTACACATAAACATTCTACACAACTTTACCAAAATCATAGATTTCTTACACAAATATCGTCATATTTGTTCTTAGATCTTCGAATCTTCAAGCATCTCCCAAGTGTTCTTGACTTGGAAACTTCTTCTCATCCTCATCCATCTTAAGAGATCACTCAAGGTGAGTTAATACCCCCACATTTTCATGTTTTCTTCAAGTTTTAGGGGGGGGGGGGGGAATACTAGTAAAATACCAAAAACTTAACTAAACTCAAACATCAGCTTTCAACAGGAAAGTTTAGTTCCACTCACAGACTGTTTTGACCATCTTAAACTTAATATCATTCAAAACTGTTTAATATGAAAATATTTCAGGTTCATACCTTTAAAATGACTACTTGCACATCTCCATACGATTTTTCTACAATTTATGGTGATTTGTACAAAACTGCCTATCATTTCAGAAACGAATTCGGACCAGTCTGTGAATATGAACATTTTCACACAAGTTAGAGACTTCTAAACATCATAATAAAAATTATGAATAAACTAGACACATTTTATAAACTCTCAGAGCTTACGGATTCGGTTTTTGACTTCATATGATTTTTATATGACTTTTCTAAAACAGTGGAGAAAAGTTAAAAACAAGTTAACAGCTTACAATTTTCGTAACACTTTGTAACATGTTGAGCAAAGTGTAATCTTTGATGACTTCATATTTCGCATGTGTCTTTCTGTTGTGATATATTTATATAATATTTATATAACAGAAAATATTCTCTGAAATATAAAAGTCCTTTGTAATTACAAATAATGCATGATGAAATATAATAAGTATAGTTATGCATTGGTTAAACTATTACATACACATGAAGGGTTTTACCATGATACAAACGGATTTTCAACTACTACATGATAAACTATAATGGGTATAGTTTATGAATTTCACATCACTAATTTAATACACAAAGGGAAATTTCACTTCAACCACAGAAAAGGGTTTTACTCGAATATTACACGTAAACTCGTTAACGTAAGTTGTGAGACAATTCTTCAATTGTACTCTTAGAGTACGGGTTAAAAAAATTCCTGTAAGTTATAACCAGAATCTCTTTTAGGGAGAGTGTGATAATTGTGTATAGATCTATATTGAGATTGACACCCCACACCTTGCTGCTAGCTACAGCGGGACCTGCAGGTCTAGGGGTGACAAAAGTCATAGGATCTTGGCGTCTGAAAAACGTTGTATCAGGTTCATTCTCGTTATAGTATGGTTATAACGACTCACATAGGGAGTTAACAACATTTTAAGTTTACGGGAAAATGCTACTTTACAAAAAGGGGTTTTAGCTAACTAGAACTGCATACTCTCAGTCTTGGGATTTAGGACTAAACGACTTTGTATAAGGAAAATATTGGATTTTTCTTGAGTATTCATTTACATTTACAAATAAAGGTTTTTCCAACATTTCATCCAAAAGCTTATGAACTCACCAAATTAATTGTTGACACTCTTTCAAAACTACTTGTATTCTCAGGAAACCAGTGAAACAGGTAACCAACTGCTTTTGAGGATGGGACGCAAGACGTCAATTTATACATTTTCTTCGTCATAATGTAATTGATTTTGAAACATGTAAACTCATACTATGGTGTAACTTTTTCAATTATATTTATGATGGTTGTATTTACTATGAGCACTATTATACTCGTTGTTGTGATACTGTACATGAAGTCCGCCACCCTCGGACGTTTCCGCCATCCTTGGTTTGGGGGTGTGACAGATTGGTATCAGAGCATTGTTTATAGTGAACATAGTATATCAAACCACATAAGATATACAAACTATAAACACAAAGGGACTAAGATTCTCTGATTTAAAGGTTTTCCCTACAAGTATACTTCTAAAAATATTAAAAGTGTTATTTTTATGAAAAAGTATAAGTGCATACATGCATACCTGTATAGTGTCACGTCTAAGGAAAACGCAAAAGTTAAAAATAGAGGAGTTGTGCAATGTGAATATGCCTTGGGATATGCAATCAAGTCTGGGAGGAATATAGCCTGATCAACTATATTCGTCCGAGAAGTGACTAGTATATGCCGGGGGATATTCGTAGGGGACAACAAGTCTATCAACTTACCAACACCCATACAGGAAACATTTTAAGAATCAAACACAACCGTTAAAATACTATAGGAGTATTTTATGTTAACTAAGCACAATATTTCTAGATTCATTATGTGCCTCTTACACCCCTATTCTCGTACAGACGATATGGCAAGATTTCATTTACCCGGAGACCCCTACTTTCCGAACCAGGGGAACGGTGGTTGGTTGGAAGCAGAACCGGAAGAGGATCCCGAGGAACTATTCGAGGAGGAGCCCGAAGAAGACCCCGAAGAGGACGAAGAAGAAGAGGAGGAGCCGGAGGAGGAAGTCATCAACCCTCCTTACATCGCCAGGGTGCCTGCGATCCGATTTGGTTATAACGGGCCCGAACCCCGTTGGGCAACAGTGATCGAGAGATGGAGCCGTCAACAACGACAACGATCACCATTTGGCGATCAACGGGGTTACTACGACCTCAGTCATGGGGGACCGGCTGACAGAGCCCTTCCAGTCGTGATCCAGCAGATTACGAACCTTGGGGACCAAAATCGGGAAATGGCGAATCAAGTTCGGGATCTCAACGCGATCGTAGAAGCCTCAGATGCTCGTACCAGGGACTTGGAAAGAGACTTCTATCCCATGGACCAACTCATCGAGGACCTTACCACCGCTCGGGCGGAGGTAAGGGAGTACCAGGTAAGGCACGCGGCTCTCGAGGAGAGAGTGATCGCGGTCGAGCGCCGAATTGCGGAGCTGCAGGGAGCCTCGACCTCGTCTCAAGGCCACAGTGGACCAGATGATACCACCCGCCTCGAGTAGTGTTTGCACTACTCACATTTTGTTATAAACTAGGTTTATGGGTATGCGTTGGGGCTACTCTTTCCTGTAAGTAGGTTTGACCCTGCGTCTAAGTGGCTACACTAGTCGAAGGGTCTATGTGCTGCCAAAAGTTTCTGTTACATTGATATAATGTAGACCTTCTATAAGGTCAAATTTTCCTAAAAGCATGTACTAAATTGTATCAATGAAAAATTGGCGTGCATTTTATTTTATTGGGAGTTCACCTCAGATTGCATAACATAACATTACAAACGATTTGCTTATGGTGACTCTGAGATTATTTAATATATACCTCGAGGTTATGTGTAATTAAGAGGCGATCGACTTAGAAATGGTGAGTCCGCCTTGGATCCTGTTCCTTGTTTGGTTGTGGGCTCAGGGCAGACTCATTAAAGTTCGACAGTCTGTTGAACCTTAGTTACACACAACTAGTGTACATTGAGTGGTCTTATGAGTGGATCAGGCATGGAACAAAGATTACAAGATTTCATTTGATTCATTACTACTAAATTCATAAGTTTATTTATATAGACTTCTGCTATGAATCGTTTGCAAACATTTAAAAATCGGGAATTACTATACTTGAAAACTAATAACCTAGTTTTGCAACTCCCGACTGATAACCATTACTAAAAGACTTATACTCATTTCGTCTTTGAAATTCTATAACAGAAAGATGCCGCCTCGTAGATCTGCTAGGCGCACTGGCGGAACGCAAACAAATCCACCACCCCCGCCTCCCCAGTATGACCCTGTTATGTTCCAAGCTGCGGTCACGGCCGCGGTGGCAGCTGCTATGTCCCAAATCAGCACTGACGGTGCCAGGAGGACAGGGAGCAGAACTAATAACTCCACTCAAGGAGATAGCCAAGGGCGTTCGAGAGAGTGTTCCTTTAAGGACCTCACTAATGGCAAACCCGATTCGTTCAATGGTAGCGGGGGAGTCATCGATTTGATGCAGTGGTTCGAGAAGACCGAATCTGTCTTCAAGATCTGTGCGTGCCCCGAAGCAAACAAAGTCAAATTCGCAGCTCACACTTTCACCGGAAGGGCCCTTACTTGGTGGAACGGCCACGTAAAATCTCTAACTCTCGCCGTGGCTAATTCGATAAGCTGGGAAGATTTGAAAACCATGATGCTGAAGGAGTATTGCCCAAGGGGTGAAGTGCAAAAATTAGAACAAGAAATATGGAGTCTCAAGATGACGGGCTCTGACCTTGCAGCTTACACTGCCCGGTTCAAGGATCTAGCACTCCTCTGTCCGACGATGGTCACTCCGGAAAGCAAGAAGGTGGAACGATATCTCTGGGGATTAAATTCCCAAATTCAAAATAGCGTGTTGGCCTCACGGCCAACTACCTTCGAGAGTGCCAAGGAGTTGGCACAACAACTCATTGATCATCGAGCTAGCCATGCCACTGTGACAACCACCTCTGATCAAGCACGAGGAGGGAACAACAAGAGGAAGTTCTGGGATAATAAAAAGAAGCAACCGACGCAGGACCCCGCAAAGAAGCAGCAAACTATTGCCATCCATGCTGCCACTACTCCTTCCACTCCAGCACCACTGAGACAATATGCTGGAACCCTCCCCAAGTGCAACTTTCACCACAACGATCCTTGTCGTGAAATGCACTGCAACCGTTGTAACAAGAAGGGTCATACCGCCCGTTTCTACAGGGTATCTGCCCAACAAGCCAACCCGGCCGCCAACGCCGGAGCAAGCCGAGCCTGTTTCGGCTGCGGGGAAACTAGGCACCTCAAGAGGGATTGCCCAAAAGCTAGAAATGTAAACATCGGCGGCATCGGAAGGGTCTTGGCCTTAGGGCAGGGAGAAGCAAGGGAAGATCCTACGGTAGTTACCAGTACATTTCTCCTCAATAACTCATATGCATGGAGATTATTCGATAGTGGAGCGGAGTGGAGTTTTGTTAGCCACAAATTCAAACAATTATTAAAACAAAATCCCCAAACACTAAAAGATACATACGTCGTAGAAATGGCAAATGGAAAGACAAAAAGCACTAACGACATATACTCAGGGTGTACCCTCACTCTAGACAATCACTCATTCAAAATCGATCTATTGCCGGTATCAATAAAAAGTTTTGACATCATCATTGGCATGGATTGGTTAAGCTCAAATCGTGCTGACATTCTGTGTTACGAAAGGGCCGTTCGCCTTATTCTGCTGAGTGGCGAAACTCTTGTCGTCTACGGCGACAAACCCATTACAAGCCTACAAATCATCTCTTGCGTCAAAGCCCAAATGTATCTCCGCAAGGAATACCATGCCTTCTTAGCCCACGTTATGGATAAGAAACAAGAGGTGAAAAACATCAAGGACATTCCGGAGGTCTGTAATTTCTCTGACGTATTCCCGGAAGACCTTCCCGGAGTTCCACCAGTACGACAAGTCGAATTCCGAATCGACCTAATCCCCGGAGCTACCCCCGTAGCCAAAGCGCCCTACCGTCTAGCGCCAGCCGAGATGCAAGAACTATCCAGCCAGCTAAACGAACTGCTGAGCAAAGGGTTCATTAGACCCAGCTTCTCGCCTTGGGGAGCACCAGTTCTGTTTGTGAAAAAGAAGGATGGATCGTTTCTCATGTGCATCGACTACCGCGAGCTAAATAAGCTTACCATCAAAAAACGATACCCTTTACCCCGAATCGACGACCTATTTGACCAACTCCAAGGAGTATCTTACTTCTCAAAGATCGACCTGAGGTCGGGATACCATCAGCTACGACTTCAGGAGGAGGATGTCCCTAAAACGGCATTCAGAACTCGGTACAGTCACTACGAGTTTGTAGTGATTCCCTTTGGGTTAACAAACGCACCCGCAGTGTTCATGGATCTAATGAACCGGGTGTGCCGGCCTTACCTAGACAAGTTCGTGATTGTTTTCATAGACGACATCCTGGTCTATTCCAGGAGTATGGAAGAGCATAGCCAACATCTATGGCAGGTATTGGAGACTTTAAGGGCGGAGAAATTATATGCAAAATTTTCAAAGTGTGAATTTTGGATCCGAGAAGTGGACTTCCTCGGTCATGTGGTTAGCGAGAAAGGGATGTGGATCCCTCCAAAATCAAGGCGATTGAGAACTGGTTAGCACCAAGGACGCCTACAGAAATCCGCCAATTCTTAGGCCTCGCTGGCTACTACCGAAGGTTCATCCAGAACTTCTCCAAGATTGCCAAACCACTTACCACCCTGACCCAAAAGAGTGTGACTTTCAGCTGGGGAGAGAAACAAGAAACCGCTTTCCAAACATTAAAGCAGGCCCTGTGCAGCGCCCCGATTTTGTCCCTACCCGAGTGAACCGAAGAGTTTGTGGTCTACTGCGACGCATCAAACCGGGGTCTGGGGTGTGTGTTAATGCAACAAGGAAAGGTCATTGCCTATGCATCGAGGCAATTAAAAACGCACGAGGTCAACTATGCCATGCATGACCTCGAATTGGGAGCAATAGTATTCGCCCTAAAGATCTGGAGGCACTACCTTTACGGAACAAAGTGTAACATCTTTAGCGATCACAAAAGCCTTCAACACATCCTCAATCAAAAAGAGCTCAACATGAGGCAGAGACGATGGGTAGAATTACTGAATGATTACGAGTGTGAGATTCGTTATCACCCAGGAATAGCCAACGTGGTAGCTGACGCCTTAAGTCGAAAAGAATACTCGGGTCGCCGAGTAAAGTCATTAACCATGACAATCCATTCGCACCTGTCCGTGCAAATCAAAGAGGCCCAATTGGAAGCTTTGAAGCCTGAGAATGTGGCAGGTGAGGCTTTAAGAGGAATGAATAAGAATCTAGAAGTCAAGGACGACGGAGTTCGTTATCTCATGAACCGAATTTGGACACCGAAATTCGGCGGGTTCAGGGACGTCGTCCTGAATGAAGCACACAAAACTCGATACTCCGTACATCCTGGTTTAGACAAGATATACTTGGACCTGAAGCAACTCTACTGGTGGCCGAACATGAAAGCTGAAATCGCTACATACGTGAGCAAGTGTCTGACTTGCGCCAAAGTTAAGGTAGTGTACCAAAAGCCTTCGGGTTTACCACAACAACCTGCGATACCCGAATGGAAGTGGGAACGAATAACCATGGATTTCATAACCAAACTGCTTAAGACAACGGGTGGTCTTGATACCATTTGGGTAATCGTCGATAGATTGACCAAATCCGCGCACTTCTTGCTAATAAAGGAGACCGACAAGATGGAAAAGTTGACTAGGACGTACATCAAAGAGGTGGTACGATTACATGGTGTGCCGATATCCATTATCTCTGACAGAGATAGTAGATTCACTTCACGGTTCTGGCAGTCCTTACAGAAAGCTCTCGAGACCAAGCTAGACATGAGTACGACCTACCATCCACAAACCGACGGGCAGAGCGAAAGAACTATTCAAACCTTGGAAGATATGCTAAGGGCTTGTGTTATTGACTTCGGTAAAGCGTGGGATACCCATTTACCACTTGTCGAATTCTGGTACACTAACAGTTATCACACTAGCATCAAGGTTGCACCATTTGAAGCCCTCTAAGGCCGCAAGTGCAGATCACCTCTGTGTTGGGCTGAAGTGGGCGACACGCAACTAGCTAAGGTACAAGTCCCTAACAGCACCCTCACTGGCCCTGAAATCATAAGGGAAACTACGGAAAAGATTGTTTAAATTCGAGAAAGACTGAAAGCATCTCGAGATCGACAAAAGAGTTACGCCGACAAGCGACGCAAACCCTTGGAATTCCAGGTTAGGGACCGGGTGCTACTGAAGGTCTCACCATGGAAAGGAACGATACGTTTTGGTAAATGTGGTAAACTAAATCCAAGGTATATAGGACCGTTCGAAATCCTTGCCAGGATTGGCCTGGTGGCATACAAACTTCGGCTACCACAGGAACTTAACAACATACACACGACCTTCCACGTGTCAAATTTAAAGAAGTGTCTGTCTGACGAGACTCTGGTGATTCCACTCGAGGAAATCGAGGTCAAGGAGAGTCTCCACTTCGTAGAAGAACCGGTAGAAATCATGGATCGAGAGATACATATAAACATATAAACATATAATCATACAAACACATGCGATAACCACAAAGAGAATAGCATATGGTACAATCAGCAGGCCCTGCCCAGCATCGGGCCTTGCCCGGTAAGCATATCAACACATAGCACATGCAAGAGTCACACATACATCTAGCATCCTAACATAATAAACCATTGGCCAACATTGATGCCTTTGACCTCCTAAAACCAAGTGAGGAAACTCACTTCTAATTGCTGAATCACTCAGATAAATCTCTGTTTGTTGGTTTGGCAAATCCCCACATTGTCATCATAAAACACATCCAATTAATAATTGGATTCTGACCCATATCTAAGAGTCTAAGCTAGGGTAAACGACCAATTTACTCTTTATCTAACTTGACCCAAAACCAAGACCCAACTCAACCATACAAAGGCCCAAATCCTAAAGCCCAATATATTTGTGGCCCAATCTTCCAAATTGTACCCAAACTCATCATGGGCCTAAAATCCAAGGAAGCCCAACATGCTAGTCCAAAGCCTAAAACCCCTAATGGCCCAAGGCCCAAATCGAACCATTGGGTTTTTGCACAGAACGTCTGGCGTCTGAACGCCGAGCGTTCACATGCAAACGCTTGGCGTTTGCTCGCTATTCACCAACTTCCTAACCAACGACTTAATGGCTTAAGAAATCAAGTCCAAACTTCAGATCCGGTCATAATGGAACGTCTAAAGCCATAAAGTTGCAAACTTTATGGCCATGCATGGCTATAATGAGCCCAACACCAAGATCCTAACTCAAACTCAACTACAAAATTCTAAAACTCTTGCATGGAAAATTATGAACACCCAAGATTCCATTTTTATGATTCTAGACTCACTAGTATGCTTGAAAGGACAATCCAAACCTCTGGAGCATTCCAAACTTATAAAGATCAAGTTTTTGGGACCAAAAAGAACATAGCTAGCCCTAAATCAAGATCTAACAAATGAGACATCAAGATCTGAACTTTATACCTCAAAATGATGCTCCAAGTCAAGAGTCTAGATCCACAAGCTAGAGAGCAACTACAATACTCCAAAGATCTTCTTTCTCTTATCAAGAACACTAAGTGAAACCAAAAAGATGGATCAATGCTTCAATCTCTCATACACACTTAGAGTTTCAAAATGAGGATAGAGGCTGGAGTGGTGTAGGGTTTAGAGGCCATAATGTTCTTTAAATAGGATGAAAACTCTAAAAATTAGGGTTTGGTCTCTGCACGGAAACGCCCGACATCCATCATAAAACGCCTGGCGTTTGAATGCCTAGCATTCCATGCCAAATGCCTAGCGTTTGGACCAAAGTGTAAAAAATCAACACAACAAGGTTAAAAGTGCGAATACCTGGAAACCATGGTGTTACAATTCTCCCTCACTTGAATCAGACTTTGTCCTCGAAGCCCGCTGCTCCAAATAACTCTTCTGCTGACTCTGAGCTATCTGGAGTCTACTTCGAACCTGTTGTATCAAATCAGTGGTCTTGAGTACCACCTCGGTACTCCCCATAACCCACTGACCGACTTCACTCCAACAAATCGGGGTCATGTATTTCCTCCCATAGATTATCTGGCGTGATAGCTATTGTTATATGAAAATTTCGCTAACGGAAGATACATACCCCAACTTCCACCTAATTCCAAAACTGTCACACCCCCAAACCAAGGATGGCGGAAACGTCCGGGGGTGGAGGACTTCATGTATAGTATCATAACAACAATTGTAATAGTAATTGAAGCAAACACAACCAACATATATATAATTGAAAAAGTGACATCATTGTATGAATTACATGTTTACGAATCAATTACAATATGTTGACAAAATATGAAATAGTAGACGCCTTAGCGCCCCATCCTCAAAAGCACTTGGTTACCTGTTTAATGATTTCCTGAGAATACAAGTTGTTTGAAAAAGTGTCAACACAAAGGTTGGTGAGTTCATAAGCTTTTGTTTGGTATTATTAAAAGCCTTTCGTTTGTAAAAGTAGTATTTGTATTAGAAAATCCAATATTTTCCTTAGTGTGTAAATGTAGTCTTAAAACCCAAAGACCGAAATGTACAAGTAATTTGTCATATTTATAGTAAAACAATGCAAGTTTAAATCGACATAAACTCGTTAGATTTTAATGAAGTTCCCGTAAATTCCAATGTTTATTAATACTTTATGTGAGTTTATTATAACCATACTATGACCAAGGTTGCCCAAAACGACGTTCTTCAGGCGTCGGAAATGTTATGACATTTGTCACCCCAGACCTATCGGTCTAACTGTTGCATGCAGTTTAGGTGTGGGTTTGTCAAACCCAATATAGATCTATACACAACTATCACGCTCTCCCTCAAGTAGACTCTGGTTACAATACAGGACTTAATGGTAATTTGAAGTAAATGTCTCACAAAGTCATTAACGGAATTACGTGTTATGAAAACTTGGTACCGTATGGCCGTACCTTGCTTAATGAAAATATCATTTGTATAAATGTACCCTTTTTAAATGTATGTGTTATGTAATGTATCATAAACTATACCTATTATAGTTTATCAACCAAGGGTAGTACGTTGTAATGTATGCAAACTATATTCAAAATAGTTTATTAAATGTTTGAATGTATCGGTTGTACTTTGATTATAATCACTTGTTATTCTTTATATTTTATATGTCCAAATCCATTTGTAAACTGATGTGTGTCTAAATATTAAGATAAAATGTCATATATTGCAATAACATATAATCACATAAAGATATACACCTTGCTCAACATGTTACAAGGTGAAATGAAATTGACAGCAACTTTTCGTTGAATACAGTTTCTGTTACTGTTTTTAGAAAATTTATAGAAAAATCATCAAAGCTCTAAATCCAAATCCGCAAATTCTGAGAGTTTGGAA
Source organism: Lactuca virosa (assembly GCF_052849685.1). Classification (NCBI taxonomy): domain Eukaryota; kingdom Viridiplantae; phylum Streptophyta; class Magnoliopsida; order Asterales; family Asteraceae; genus Lactuca; species Lactuca virosa. The sequence continues at coordinate 302,630,589 of NC_136428.1, read as the reverse complement.
TATGAGTCTAGTTTGTTTGTAAATTTTATCATGATTTTTAGTGATCTCTAACAGAGGTGAAAATGTTCATAATCACAGACTGGTCCGGGTTTGCCTCTGAAATGACAGGCAGTTTTGTAAAAATCACCATAAATTGTAGAAAAATCATATGTAGATGTGCAAGTAGCCATTTTAAAGCTAAGAGTTTGAACTACTTGCACCTGGAACAGTTTTGAAAACTAAAATATTTAAGTTGACCAAAACAGTCCGTGATCGAAGTTCATCTTTTCTGATGTAATCTGATAGAAAAAGTTTAATTGTGTTCTTGATGATTTTACTTATATTCCCCCCTTAAAACTTAAGAAAAACATGTAAATGTAGGGGTATGAACTCACCTTATGTGGTTTCAGTAGATGAAAGTGAGAGAGAGGAAGTATTCAACCCAAGAACACTAAGAAGATGTCTTGATGATTCGAGAATCTAACACCGAATAAGATGGAATTTGTGTAAGATATCAATGATTTGAGTAGAATGGAGTGTAATAATTATATGAATGATGAAGATACTTACTAATTGAAGAAAAAAATCCCTGAAGAAAGCCTTGAAGTTCTTGAAGTTGAGAGAAAAGATGAGAGAATTTTGGAGAGTGTCCTTTGGTTGCTAAGTGTAGAATGAAAGAACTTTATGGAGAATGAGGAGAGAGGATCAATCCTCCAGCTCTTAGAACGTGGGAAGAGCTGGAGATTGGGTGTAAAGGTCTACTAAGGAGACAAGGGGTAGTGGGAAAGAGTGGCTGATCATAGAGTGAGGTGGTGGAGGTTTGCTTTTGCCATAAATTAAGGAAAAGCAAATATTCCCTCAATAATTAGTTCAACCACTAATTATTTTAATATATTTTTATAAAAACCCTGGAGATTTATATATTTTGGGGCCTTAGTTTATAAAATAAAGTTTTGGGTGAAAATCCCACGTTAAAATAATGAAAAACGGAGTTAAAACGAAGTCGTAGTCGAAAAACCGGTAAAAAGGGGCCGTCTGCGAGACCTCTCGCATGGGCTGTCTGAGAGGCTTCTCATGCGAGTCTTCTGTCCTGAGAGGCTTCTAATGAGAGGATTCGGTCCTGAGAGGCTTCGGTCCTGAGAGGCTTCTCATGAGAGTTTTCGCTTCTAATAGGAGGGTTTTGGTTCCTTAAGGTTATTTTACCCGTTTTTACCCCGTTTCAAGTGGTTTTTGACCCAGTTAAGGGTCGAGATGACCCAAATGATTACAAAAAGTTAAAGTAACTTTTGAGAGAGATTCGGGAGAGATTTGGGAGAGATTTGGGAGAGATTTCAAATAGAAAGAGATAGAGTGAAAACGATTTAGAGAGGTTTCGTTTGTGATTAATTTGAGTGTCCGGCTTCACAACGCAAGGTTCGTAAACCCCGTTAAACCGTGTTTTAGTGTCGTACACAATCCCGATGATTGTGCAATAGTGTTTTATCGCTTTGGTTCGTTGTTTAGCACTGTTAAGGCTAAGGAAAATCAAACACATGAACTTTCCAAATGATGATTTCTCATTAAAATAGCGAATTGTATAGTGATTACATAACGTAAACCCTAACATACAAGGGTTATTGGAGTTGACCGGTTTGACTTGTTGACTTTGTTTGACTTTGACTTGACCGAAATTTGACGGTTGTCACATCATCCCCCCGTTAGAAGGAATTTCGTCCCGAAATTTTCATTTTTGACTGGGATTTCAAGAGTTTGGGAAGAGATGTGGATACTTTTGTTTCATCTGATCCTCGCGTTCCTAGGTGAATTCGGGTCCTCGTTTAGCGTTCCAACGGACCTTCACGATGGGAATACGACTTTGTTTCGTTCGTTTGATTTCCCGATCCATGATTTCGACTGGTTCCTCCACGAAGTGGAGATTTTCGTTAACTTCGATTTCGTCGAGTGGTATTACGAGTGTCTCATCAGACAAACACTTCTTTAGGTTCGACACGTGAAATGTGGGATGTACTTTGTCGAGTTCCTGAGGTAATCGAAGTTTGTATGCTACTGGCCCAATCCTAGCAAGGATTTCGAATGGCCCGATGTACCTTGGATTTAGTTTCCCGCATTTGCCGAATCGTATCATTCCTTTCCAAGGGGAAACTTTTAGTAGTACACGATCACCCACCTGGAATTCCAAGGGTTTGCATCGTTTGTCTGCGTAAATCTTTTGCCGATCGCGAGACGCTTTCAGTCTTTCTCGAATTTGAACGATCTTTTCTGTGGTTTCCCTTATGATTTCAGGGCCAGTGAGGGTACTATTAGAGACTTGCCCTCTAGCTAGCTGTGTATCCCCCACCTCAGCCCAACACAGGGGTGATCTGCATTTGCGACCGTAAAGAGCTTCGAATGGAGCGACTTTGATGCTAGTATGATAGCTGTTATTGTAGGAGAATTCGATAAGCGGTAGATGGGTATCCCATGCTTTGCCGAAGTCTATCACACAAGCTCTTAACATGTCTTCCAACGTTTGAATGGTTCGTTCGCTCTGTCCGTCGGTTTGTGGGTGGTAGGCCGTACTCATGTCAAGCCTAGTTCCCAATGATTTTTGTAGAGACTGCCAAAACCGTGAGGTAAATCTACTATCTCTATCGGAGATAATGGATATCGGCACACCATGGAGTCGTACAATCTCTTTGATGTACGTTCTAGTCAGCTTCTCCATCTTGTCGGTTTCTTTTATCGGTAGGAAGTGTGCTGATTTGGTCAATCTGTCTACGATTACCCATATGGTGTCAAGCCCGCCCGATGTCTTAGGCAGCTTGGTTATGAAGTCCATGGTTATTCGTTCCCACTTCCACTCAGGTATATCCGGCTGTTGTAATAGCCCGGATGGTTTCTGGTATTCGATTTTGACCTTGGCGCAAGTCAGACACTTGCTCACATAGGTAGCAATCTCAGCTTTCATGTTCGGCCACCAGTATAATTTCTTGAGGTCCAGATACATCTTATCCGACCCGGGATGGATGGAGTATCGAGTCTTGTGTGCTTCATTCATGACGACGTCTCGGAGTCCACCGAACTTCGGTGTCGAAATCCGGTTCATGATATAACGTGCTCCATCATCCTTTACTTCTAAGTTTTTATCCATTCCCCTTAATGTCTCTCCTGCCACCTTTTCTGGTTTCAAAGCTTCCAGTTGAGCTTCCTTGATTTGTATGGTCAGGTGGGAATGGATTGTCATTGTTAAGGATTTTACTCGGCGGCCCGAGTACTCCTTCCTGCTTAGAGCATCGGCCACTACATTGGCCTTGCCCGGATGATAACGAATTTTGCACTCGTAGTCATTCAGCAACTCTACCCATCTCCTCTGTCGCATGTTGAGCTCTTTCTGATTGAGGATATGCTGAAGACTTTTGTGATCAGTGAAGATAGTGCATTTCGTGCCGTAGAGGTAGTGTCTCCAGATCTTCAAAGCGAATACTACTGCTCCTAATTCCAGGTCGTGCGTAGTATAATTAACCTCGTGCGTCTTAAGCTGTCTTGATGCATACGCGATAACCTTCCCTCTCTGCATGAGCACACATCCGAGGCCTTGATTCGAAGCATCACAGTACACTACGAAGTCTTCGGTTCCCTCTGGGAGAGACAAGATCGGTGCGCTGCATAGGGCTTGTTTTAACGTTTGGAAAGCAGTTTCTTGTTTATTTTCCCACTTGAATATCACACCTTTCTGCGTCAAGGTGGTGAGTGGTTTCTCAATCTTGGAGAAGTTTTGTATAAATCTTCGGTAGTAGCCAGCAAGCCCAAGGAATTGTCGAATTTCGGTTGGCGTCTTGGGTGCTGACCAATTCTCGATTGCCTTGATCTTGGAGGGATCCACATGTATGCCTTTCTCACTTACCACATGGCCAAGGAAATCCACTTCTCTAATCCAGAATTCACACTTAGAGAACTTAGCATAAAGCTTCTCCGCTCTTAGTGTCTCTAGCACTTGGCGTAGATGTAGGCGATGCTCTTCTTCGCTTCGCGAGTAGATCAAGATATCGTCGATGAATACGATTACAAACTTGTCTAGGTAGGGTCGACACACTCTATTCATTAGGTCCATGAATACCGCAGGTGCGTTTGTTAAACCGAAGGACATCACCACAAACTCGTAGTGCCCATAGCGAGTTCTGAATGCAGTTTTGGGAATATCTTCTTCTTGAACTCGTAGCTGATGGTAACCTGACCTTAGGTCGATCTTTGAGAAGAAATTTGCTCCTTGGAGTTGGTCGAAAAGGTCGTCGATTCGGGGTAGAGGATATCGGTTCTTGATGGTGAGTTTGTTTAGTTCCCGATAGTCGATGCACATGCGAAAGGATCCGTCCTTCTTCATTACAAAAAGGACTGGTGCTCCCCAAGGTGAGAAGCTTGGTCTGATGAACCCTTTGCTCAAAAGCTCGTTCAACTGACTGGACAACTGTTGCATTTCTGTTGGTGCGAGGCGGTATGGAGCTCTGGCTACGGGGGTAGCTCCGGGTATTAAGTCAATTCTGAAATCGACTTGTCGTGCGAGTGGTACACCAGGAAGATCTTCTGGGAACACATCCGGGAAGTTACACACTTCGGGGATGTCTTTGATGTCTTTCACGTCTTGTTTCTTGTCTACTACGTGGGCCAAGAAGGCGTGGTACTCCTTCCGGAGATACTTTTGGGCTTTGATGCATGAGATGATTTGTAAATTCGCACTAGGTTTGTCACCATAGATGAGAAGGGTTTCGTCATTTGGTAGATTGAGGCGAACGGCCCTTTCGTAACATAGAATGTCGGCACGGTGAGGAACTAACCAATCCATCCCGATGATTACGTCGAAGCTTTTTATGGTGACCGGCATCAGGTCAATTTTAAATGTATGGTTGTCTAGAGTGAGATTACACTCTGAGTATATATCGCTAGTGCGTTCTACTTTCCCATTTGCCATTTCTACTACATAAGTATCCTTTAGTGATTGGGGATTTTGTTCAAGTAATTGTTTATAATGGTGGCTCACGAAACTCCTCTCCGCTCCACTATCGAATAGTACGCATGCATAAGAGTTATTGAGGAGAAACGTACCGGTAACCACCGTGGGATCCTCGACTGCTTCTCCATGTCCTATTGCCAGGACTCTTCCTACTCCACCAGCATTAGGGGCTTGTGCTTTGGGGCAGTTTCTTTTGAAGTGACCTGCGTCTCCACAGTTGTAGCAGGTTCGGGTTGCCCCCGTACTGGCGACTTGGTTGATTGGTCGAGCCGGCGCTTTACAGAAACGAGCAGTGTGCCCCTTCCTATCGCAGTTGTTACAGTGCATCTCCCTACAAGCACCATTGTGGTGAAAGTTGCACTTGTTGCACTTGGGTAGGGTTCCAGCATATGGCTTCGGTGGTGCAGTAGTGGCAGCATTAGTGGCAGCATGGACAGCAACAGTTTGTTGCTTCTTAGCGGGGTCCTGTGCTGGTTGGCTCTTCTTTTGGTTCCAGAACTTCCTTTTGTTGTTTCCCCCTTTTGATTGATCAGTGGTGGTAGTTGTAGTATTATGACCGGCTCGGTGGTCAACAAGTTGTTGTGCCAGCTCCCTGACACTGTCAAAAGTAGTTGGCCTTGAAGCCAGGACACTACTTTGCACTTGGGAAGACAGTCCCCAAAGGTATCGCTCCACCTTTTTCTCCTCCGGAGTAACCATTGTTGGGCAGAGGAGAGCCAATTCATTGAATCGAGTGGTGTAGGTTTCAAGGTCGGAGCCCGTCATCCTGAGGTTCCAAAGTTCTTGTTCCAGCTTTTGAATTTCACCTCTCGGGCAGTACTCCTTCATCATCAAGGTTTTTAGTTCTGCCCAGGATATGGAGCTAGCCACTTCGAGAGTAAGTGAATTAATCCGACAGTTCCACCAAGTAAGGGTCCGGCCGGTGAAAGTGAAGGCTGCGAACTTAACTTTGCTCGCTTCAGGGCAAGAGCACACTTGAAAGACTACTTCAGTCTTTTCAAACCATTGCATTAAAGTGATGACTCCCCCGCTCCCATTGAAGTTGTCGGGTTTGCCATTGGTGAAGTCTTTGTAGGAACACTCTCTTGTACGCCACGTACTGTCTCCGTGGTTAGAGTTTGTAGCACCCGATCCAGAACCACCAGCTCCGTTTGTCCCTATCTGCGATATTGCGGCCGCTGCGGCTGCTGTTACTGCAGTCTGGAACATCGCAGGATCAAACTATGGAGGCAGCGGCGGAGGAGGTGTTGCTGTGTTGCCGGAAGGTCTTGGTCTTCTCCTTGGCGGCATGGTTCTGTCATAAGTCGTAAACCAATGTACTTTTAGTAAAAGTATATTTATAGGAAGAGAAATCTTTTATACATAAAGTATATTATTACGTTGTTTTCCGGTATGTTTACGATACATACGATTTTATACTTTTAATTGACCCAATACATTGGGTTATGAGGTAAAATGAAAGTCTAAAATATTTTATTTGAGTTTCCTTGTTTCCAAGTATATGACCATTTGTAAGAGTTTCCCATATACTAATTTAGTCGGGACATAATTAATATATTTATTATAGTAACACAAAATACTCCTATAGTATTTGTAAATATTTAGTTTTGAGTTCTTAAAGTATCCTTTGTAGTGTGATATTAGGTTGTTAGATTTGTTGCCCATCCTGACCATCCCCCGGTATATGCAAGTCAATTCTCAGACAGATATAGTTGATCAGGCTATATCCTTCCCAGAATTAATCCACATATACTAAGGCATACTCAAAATGTTCAACTCTTCTTCTTTTGCTTTATGTTTTCTCTAGTCATGATATCATGCGAGCATGTAATGTATGTATGTATACTTTAATCAAGAAAATCATTTATTTTCTAAAAGTATATTTATTTGAAAAAATGCACAAATCAGAGACTATTAGTCCCAATTGTGTTTATAGTTTGTATATCTTATGTGGTTTGATATACTTAATTCACTATAAACTGTGCTCTGATACCAATCTGTCACACCCCCAAACCAAGGATGGCGGAAACGTCCGGGGGTGGAGGACTTCATGTATAGTATCATAACAACAATTGTAATAGTAATTGAAGCAAACACAACCAACATATATATAATTGAAAAAGTGACATCATTGTATGAATTACATGTTTACGAATCAATTACAATATGTTGACAAAATATGAAATAGTAGACGCCTTAGCGCCCCATCCTCAAAAGCACTTGGTTACCTGTTTAATGATTTCCTGAGAATACAAGTTGTTTGAAAAAGTGTCAACACAAAGGTTGGTGAGTTCATAAGCTTTTGTTTGGTATTATTAAAAGCCTTTCGTTTGTAAAAGTAGTATTTGTATTAGAAAATCCAATATTTTCCTTAGTGTGTAAATGTAGTCTTAAAACCCAAAGACCGAAATATACAAGTAATTTGTCATATTTATAGTAAAACAATGCAAGTTTAAATCGACATAAACTCGTTAAATTTTAATGAAGTTCCCGTAAATTCCAATGTTTATTAATACTTTATGTGAGTTTATTATAACCATACTATGACCAAGGTTGCCTAAAACGACGTTCTTCAGGCGTCGGAAATGTTATGACATTTGTCACCCCAGACCTATCGGTCTAACTGTTGCATGCAGTTTAGGTGTGGGTTTGTCAAACCCAATATAGATCTATACACAACTATCACGCTCTCCCTCAAGGAGACTCTGGTTACAATACATGACTTAATGGTAATTTGAAGTAAATGTCTCACAAAGTCATTAACGGAATTACGTGTTATGAAAACTTGGTACCGTATGGCCGTACCTTGCTTAATGAAAATATCATTTGTATAAATGTACCCTTTTTAAATGTATGTGTTATGTAATGTATCATAAACTATACCTATTATAGTTTATCAACCAAGGGTAGTACGTAGTAATGTATGCAAACTATATTCAAAATAGTTTATTAAATGTTTGAATGTATCGGTTGTACTTTGATTATAATCACTTGTTATTCTTTATATTTTATATGTCCAAATCCATTTGTAAACTGATGTGTGTCTAAATATTAAGATAAAATGTCATATATTGCAATAACATATAATCACATAAAGATATACACCTTGCTCAACATGTTACAAGGTGAAATGAAATTGACACCAACTTTTCGTTGAATACAGTTTTTGTTACTGTTCTTAGAAAATTTATAGAAAAATCATCAAAGCTCTAAATCCAAATCCGCAAATTCTGAGAGTTTGGAATATGAGTCTAGTTTGTTCGTAAATGTTATCATGATTTTTAGTGATCTCTAACAGAGGTGAAAATGTTCATAATCACAGACTGGTCTGGGTTTGCCTCTGAAATGACAGGCAGTTTTGTAAAAATCACCATAAATTGTAGAAAAATCATATGGAGATGTGCAAGTAGCCATTTTAAAGCTAAGAGTTTGAACCACTTGCACCTGGAACAGTTTTGAAAACTAAAATATTTAAGTTGACCAAAACAGTCCGTGATCGAAGTTCATCTTTTCTGATGTAATCTGATAGAAAAAGTTTAATTGTGTTCTTGATGATTTTACTTGTATTCCCCCCTTAAAACTTAAGAAAAACATGTAAATGTAGTGGTATGAACTCACCTTATGTGGTTTCAGTAGATGAAAGTGAGAGAGAGGAAGTATTCAACCCAAGAACACTAAGAAGATGTCTTGATGATTCGAGAATCTAACACTGAATAAGATGGAATTTGTGTAAGATATCAATGATTTGAGTAGAATGGAGTGTAATAATTATATGAATGATGAAGATACTTACTAATTGAAGAAAGAAATCCCTGAAGAAAGCCTTGAAGTTCTTGAAGTTGAGAGAAAAGATGAGAGAATTTTGGAGAGTGTCCTTTGGTTGCTAAGTGTAGAATGAAAGAACTTTATGGAGAATGAGGAGAGAGGATCAATCCTCCAACTCTTAGAACGTGGGAAGAGCTGGAGATTGGGTGTAAATGTCCACTAAGGAGACAAGGGGTAGTGGGAAAGAGTGGCTGATCATAGAGTGAGGTGGTGGAGGTTTGCTTTTGCCATAAAATAAGGAAAAGCAAATATTCCCTCAATAATTAGTTCAACCACTAATTATTTTAATATATTTTTATAAAAACCCTGGAGATTTATATATTTTGGGGCCTTAGTTTATAAAATAAAGTTTTGGGTGAAAATCCCACGTTAAAATAATGAAAAACGGAGTTAAAACGAAGTCGTAGTCGAAAAACCGGTAAAAAGGGGCCGTCTGCGAGACCTCTCGCATGGGCTGTCTGAGAGGCTTCTCATGCGAGGCTTCTGTCCTGAGAGGCTTCTAATGAGAGGCTTCGGTCCTGAGAGGCTTCGGTCCTGAGAGGCTTCTCATGAGAGTTTTCGCTTCTAATAGGAGGGTTTTGGTTCCTTAAGGTTATTTTACCCGTTTTTACCCCGTTTCAAGTGGTTTTTGACCCAGTTAAGGGTCGAGATGACCCAAATGATTACAAAAAGTTAAAGTAACTTCTGAGAGAGATTCGGGAGAGATTTGGGAGAGATTTCAAATAGAAAGAGATAGAGTGAAAACGATTTAGAGAGGTTTCGTTTGTGATTAATTTGAGTGTCCGGCTTCACAACGCAAGGTTCGTAAACCCCGTTAAACCATGTTTTAGTGTCGTACACAATCCCGATGATTATGCAATAGTGTTTTATCGCTTTGGTTCGTTGTTTAGCACTGTTAAGGCTAAGGAAAATCAAACACATGAACTTTCCAAATGATGATTTCTCATTAAAATAGCGAATTGTATAGTGATTACATAACGTAAACCCTAACATACAAGGGTTATTGGAGTTGACCGGTTTGACTTGTTGACTTTGTTTGACTTTGACTTGACCGAAATTTGACGGTTGTCACAAAAACACACGCCCAAAACATATCCTCTAAAGTCTGGATGGTCCGCTCACTCTGGGCGTCAGTTTGCAGATGGAAGGCCATGCTGAAATGCAGACGAGTACCCAACTCGTCGTGGAACCCCTTATAAAATACGGAAGTAAACCGGATTTCCCTATTTGAAACTGCTGAAACCGGCACCCCATGCCATGCCATGACCTCTCTAATATATACCATAACCAACTTCTGTGTAGAGATACTCTCCTGAATCGGGATAAAATGCACGCTCTTGGTCAATCGATCCACGATGACACTAATCGAATCCACTCTACACGTAGTCCGAGGCAACTTCGTGATGAAATATGTGGTACTATCCTCCCATTTTCAAACGGGAATCTCCAACGACTTCATCTTGTCGTGAGGTTGCTGATGCTCGACCTTGACTTTCCTGCAAGTCAAGCACCTCTCCACATACCAAGCCACATCCCGCTTCATGAAGGACCACCAATAATCAGTATGAAGATCTCTATACATCTTCGTCTCCCCGGGATGAATGGAAAATCTCGATTTGTGCACCTCCTCCATGAGAACATGACACAAATCGCCCCGATACGAAATTCATACCCTCTGATGAAGAGTCGACAACCCACGCCTATCACAATCAAAGGAATCCACCTTACCCACAATACGCTCACTCTTCTGATTCTCTTCCTTCATAGCCTCGATCCAAGCCTCACGAATCCGCTCCAAAAGTGGAGTAATCACAGTCATCCTCAAACATATATCTATGATTGGAGCCGCGACCGCCTTGCTAATACGTGCATCGACCACCACATTAGCCTTCCCCGGGTGGTAAAGGATCTCACAATCATAATCCTTCACCACATCCAACCACCGACGCTGCCTCATATTCAGATTTGGCTGATCCATCAGATACCTCAGGCTCTTGTGATCTGTGTAAATAGTACAACGGACCCATAGAGGTAATGTCGCCAAAATCTTGTGGGCGAAAACTATAGCCCCCAACTCCAAATCATGCGTCGGATAGTTAGCCTCATGATGCTTCAACTGCCTCGAAGCGTAGGCAATCACATGACCCCTCGACATCAAAACTGCCCCCAAACCCGTGATCGACGCATCACAATAAAACACAAAATCCTCAACACCTTTTGGCAGGGTCAAAATCAACGCCTCCCATAATCTCTGCCTCAAGGTCTTAAAAGCTGCCTGCTGCTCGGGCCCTTAGTGAAACGTGACCGTATTCTTCGTCAACCGAGTCAAAGGAACAAGTATCTTGGAGAAATCCTGGATGAATCTCTAATAGTAACCTGCTAAACCAAGGAAACTCCAAATCTCAAATGGAGACCTCGAAACCTCTCACCTCATCACGGCCTCGACCTTCGCCGGGTCAACCAGAATATCGTTGTGATTGACTAGGTGCCTCAGAAATTGCACCTCGCGCAACCAAAACTCACACTTGGAGAACTTCGCAAAAAGTCTCTCCCTCCTTAAAGTATCCACCACCTCCCTCAAGTGTTCCTCGTGCTACTCCTGGGTCTTGGAACAGACCAGGATATCATCAATGAATACGGTTATAGACCGATCCAGCATCGGCGTGTATACGCAGTTCATGAGGTCCATGAACACGGCTGGAGCATTGGTGAGCCGAAATGGCATCACAACGAACTTGTAATGACCATAGAGAGTCCAGAATGTCGTCTTCTGAACACCGTCCTCTCTAACCCTCATCTGATGATAACCCGAATGCAAATCAATCTTGGAGAACCAAGATGCACCCTGAAGCTGGTCAAATAGATCATCAATCCTCGGGAGTGGATAACGTTTCTTCACCGTCAGCTTATTCAGCTCCCGGTAGTCAATAAACATACGATGAGACCCATCCTTCTTCTTCACAAACAAGATCGGTGCTCCCCAAGGATAAAGTTTCGGTCGAATGAATCCCTTGTCTAACAGCTCCTGCAGCTGTGTAGACAACTCCTGCATCTCGGGAGAAGCCAACCGATACGGTGCTTTGGCTATCGGAGCCGCACCTAGAACCAGATCAATCCTAAACTCAATTTGCCTCTCAGGAGGCACCCCATGCAAATCCTCTGGAAACACATTCGGATACTCCCGCACAATCGGCACATCATCCACAGTCTCCTTACCCTTATCCCGGGTAACCATAACATAGACGACGAATCCAGAACAACCCTGATGAATATAGCGTCTGGCCCGCGCTGCTGAACACAAAATCGGCCCACTCTGAGCTCTTTGTCCATGAACTAGTAACTCTCCCCCCACTTGGGGTTCGAATCCATACTAACTGGTGCTCAGAATTGATCACTGTTCTATTGGGGCTCAAGCAATCCATACCCACGATAACCTTGTTCCCGCGCAAAGGAATAGGAACCAAATCAATTAGATACTGCTCGCAGAACATATGAAGAATACAACCCCGATGAACCCTCGCTACCCGGACAGATTGATCATCTACAATCTCAACATCTAACAGACAATTCAACTCCCCCGAAGCTCCAACAAAGCTCTTGCTAAGCGCAAGCGATACAAAGGATCGGGTAACCCCCGAATCAAACAATACCAATGCAGAAATACCGTTCACGAGGAATGATATTAAAATAAAACACATTAGTATAAGCAAGCAAATCAATATAAATAAAGAGATAAGGAGAATATACCTACCCGTCACCACATCTGGTGCCGCGCAAGCCTCCTTGGCCATCAACTGAAAAGCCATGATCTTCACCATAGGCGCAGGCACCTTGCCTTGGCCGCCATCGGTGATCCTCAACGTCGCTGGAGCCGGTGCTACTACTGATCTCGCTGCTGCCAAACTCGGATAATGAGCCTTCTTGTGGCCCCTCTAATTTCAATGGAAGCAATTCAGATCAGATACCAGGGTGGTGGTGGTAGTAGCAGTACAATCACTGCTAATATGACCCGTCCGACCGCACTTGAAGCAGCCAAAACCACCCACCCTGCACGCCCCATCGTGCGTATTGCCGCTCTTGCTACAACGGCTCCAGCCCTGGTGGCCTCTCGACCTAGAATCAAATACCTTGGGCCTCTTGCCTGAACTCCCTGAAACCAGAGTCTGATCTGGCTTCCTTTTCCTCTCCATCTCAAGATTGATCTCCCTCTCACTAGATCTCACAATCATATCCTCTAGTGTGCTGCAAATGGATTGACTCACAAACTGCCGAATGTCATTCATCAACATCTCGTGGTACTTTGCCTTCTTCATCTCTTTGTCCGCCACATACTACGGAACCAACAGTACTCTCTCCCGGAACATCGCAGTGATCTCAACCACCGTCTCAGTAGTATGACGGAGATCTTGAAACTCTCATGCCAACTGTTTCACCTCAATTACTGGTGCAAACTCCGCCTTGAATATAGTCACAAAGTCATACCATGTCATGGATTCAATCGCCTCACCTCCCAAGGCATGTCCTACCTCCTCCCACGAGTCGCATGCTTTGTCTTTCAAAAGGAAGGAAGCAAGTCTGACATTTTCCCCATCAGGACAACTGCTGGTGCGGAAGGCGTTAGCGACATCCGCTAACCAACACCTGCTCGCAATTAGGTCCTTCTCCCCATGGTAATCTGGAGCCCCACATTCTTGGAACTCCCTGAAGGTCAGTGAACGCGTCCCAATCAAAGTTACCATCTTAGAACGGAAAGAGCCTAAATTCTCCTTTAACACCACCATGATACCCTGCTTGATCGTACCAAAAATCACAAGAGTCTGCTCAAGTATGCAATGCGTAATCTCAGACGAAATGAACTTTTGCGTCTGATCATCCAATTGCCCGACTCCAGAACATTAGCCCGAGCCCTCACGAACACTTCAACTACCAACCGGTCTGCCTCGAAGAGTCACCATACTGAAAATAGACCATATAAACCATCAAAATACGCATCAATATATATATATATATATATATATATATATATATATATATATATATATATATATATATATATATATATATATATATATATATATATATATATATATATATCGAGGAATCTCATACTCTACAAGCTTCCTGGGCTCATCGCAACTCTCCTTGACTCGAGTACGGATCCTCTGCTTTTAGTAGTACGGGCCCATACTACCTTCCAAGTTACTCGTTATTCAGACAATTAATCCTCATCAAGATAAGGCTCCTAGCACTAAATATCTTCTTAGGTTTTCCTAGGGTAACAACCACACCACTCTCTGCCATCAGCTGTAAAAGGAACGCCCGCTAACCCCTCTAACTAGCTCACGAATACAATTACATATCACTAAGATCAGATAATTCTTTGAATGAGGTCTCACACTACAACGGTTGGACTCAGACAAGAGCTGTGTAATAGAGTTAAAACCTAACCTTCTAAAATTATTTAGTCTCAATAATTCATAACTTAGGATATTCGCTTACTAGTTAGCTGACGTTAGTGGGAACTCTTAAAAAGCACAAAGCAAGCAACATTCGAGCATTGAGTAATCGGAACCAAGCCTAACCTAACCAGGCCATCCTATCACAAACTGATCAGTACTAGCATGAAAGTCTACAAGCTCATACAGAAGGCATATAAAGGAATCTCTCCTAGCATTCTATCATGCAAATTCTGAGGAGATCCTTAGCCCTAACTAGCATGCGATTCACAGATTCAAAAATCAAAGCATATCATAAATCATGTATGGGTATTTTGGGAAAACTTACTTGAGCTCAGTCGATTGCATGCACCACACCCTTTTATTTTATTAGAACTATTTTTATAAGTCATTTCCTTTTTGAAATTTTTTACCAAACCCTCAGTTTAAGTTCAGACATACCCGAGAGTACGTCTGAATCCCTCAAACCAAGGCTCTGATACCAACTTGTAACGTCCCAAAAATAAGACCAAATTTTTTTCATTTTTAAATTAATAAAACCGTAATCCAAAACATCATAATAAAACCAGGATGGATCAAAGTGTATCAACACATCATAAAATATGAGAGTAAATCACAAATCGCGGAATAAGGTGGTGTATGCTCTGCAATCATCCCAAGCTCTTCTCTTTCGAAGAAGAAGTACCTGAAACATAAACTGAAAAATGTAAGCACAAAGCTTAGTGAGTTACAAAAATTACCACATACCATACATAATAAATACATAATAGGACCCGCCCGGCATCAGGCCCCGCTCAGTATACAGATCTATCAGTCATCAGTCCCCGCCTGGCATCGGGCCCTGGCAGGTATACATATAAACATATAAACATAGAATCATACAAACAAATGCGATAACCACAAAGATAATAGCATACAGTACAGTCATCGGTCCTTGCTTGGTAAGCATATCAATAAAGTACATGGAAGAGTCACATAGACATCTAGCATCCTAACGTAATAAACCATGGGCCAGAATTGATTCCTTTGACCTGCTAAAACAGAGTGAGGAATCCCCGCACTCACCTCTAATTGCTGCATCACTCAGATAAATCTTTGTCTGCTGGTTTGGCAAATCCCTACACTGCCATCAGAAAACACATCTAATTAATAATTGGATTCCGACCCATATCTAAGAGTCTAAGCTAGGGTAAAAGACCAATTTACCCTTTATCTAACTTGGCCCAAAACCAAGGCCCAACTCAACCATACAAAGGCCCAAATCCTAAAGCCCAATATAATTGTGGCCCAATCTTCCAAATTAGGCCCGAACTCATCATGGGCCTAAAATCCAAGGAATCCCAACATGCTAGTCCAAAGCCCAAAACCCCTAATGGCCCAAGGCCCAAAATCGACCCCATTAGGCTTCTACACTGAACACATGACGTTCCTCCCTACGACGCCAATTTTCGAACGCCGAGCGTTCACATGCAAATGCCCCGCGTTTGCTCGCTGTTCACCAACTTCCAAACCAACGACTTAATGGCTTAAGATATCAAGTCCAAACTTCAGATCCAGTCATAATGGAACGTCTAAAGCCATAAAGTTGAAAACTTTATAGATATGCATGGCTATAATGAGCCCAACACCAATATTTTAACTCAAAATCAACTACAAAGCACCAAAACTCTTGCATGGAAGATTATGAAGACCCAAGATTGAATTTTTATGATTTTAGACTCACTATTATGCTTGAAAGGACAATCCAAATCTCTAGAGCATTACAAACTCTCAAAGATCAAGTCTTTGGGACCAAAAAGAGCATAAACTAGCCCTAAATCAAAATCTAACAAATGAGACATCAAGATCTGAACTTTATACCTCAAAATGATGCTCCAAGATGTCAAGAATCCAAATCCACAAGCTAAAGAGCAACCATAATACTCCAAATATCTTCCTTCTCTTATCAAGAACACTAAATGACACCAAAAAGATGAACCAATGCTTCAAACTCTCATACACACTTATCTTATTAGCGCTACGACGCCCGACATCCATCATAGAACGCTTGGCGTTCCATGTCATACGCCTAGCGTTTGGACCAAAGTGTCAATAATCAACACAACAAGGTTAAAAGTGCAAATACCTGGAAACCATGGTGTTACAAGTACCCTCTACGATGCTTCATTGGACGTCGTAGCGCTAATAAGATAAATATCACCTACTTTGATTTGCCATCGTGATTGTAGCTAGCAACCGTAGGTGGGGATCTCAACCCGTTAATTCAGGGCAACAAAAAGTCAAAAACAACCAAGAAACTAGAAACCATTTGATGAAATTGTTATTATAATTAGGTGATAGTGTAAAAGTGTTATTGAGATCAAAATATGCCTTTTCTACGAAAACTGAGAAGTCTCAGAATCACTTGCCTCGGACCGAAAACGAGTGTTCGGTCAGGGCTACGAACCCTCACATCTGACCATTTCCTTCGGACCGCAAACGGTTCGCAGCCGCAAACAGTTCGCAGCCGAGAACCCTCGGTTTCCAGCCGACAACCCACGGTCTTATCCCCTCGGTTCGCATCCCCACGCATGTGTCACTTCTTGTCAGTTTCTTGCTATAAATAGCATGGACCGAAAACCTACTCACACGTCTTCTATATCCAACCGAAAACACTACCTATTCTCTCAAGAACACCAACCGAAAACCCCTTTTTCTCTCTCAAGTACCATCCGAAATCCTTTGAATCTCCTTCAGATCTTGATTAGAACATCAAGTGTTCTTCATATCATCAAGATATCACCTTCCTTTTTGGTGATCTTTAGCCGAAAACCCTTGAATCTTCTTAGTTTGACCAAGAACACGAAGAACATCACCAGGATCTTCATATGGCCGAAAACCCAACGGCTGGCCGAAAACACCTTGCAGTCTCACAAATTCATTTCTAACACTCTTATTTGTAAGTAAAACATACAAATTAGGCTACTTCCTTAACATACTTGCAAATTTATTCACTAATTGTATACCTATATTGTCGCACCCCCAAACCAGATTGGCGGAAACATTCGGGGGCGGAGGACTTTAGGTAAGTATCATAACACATGCAATATAGTAATCAAAGTACAAACAACCATTGCATTAATAAGTATAAGTTTTACATAAGTGTTTAAACATTACATATTCAAACACTAAAGTAGGTACAGTAGAAGACAAGAGTCGCGGTACGGTACTAGGTAGTCTTCTCAAAAGCTTCCGGAGTGTACCTGTCTTCTGGATTCCTGAGAATACAAGTTATTTGGAAAGAGTAGATCAACATTTAAGCTGGTGAGTTCATAAGTATTTTAGTTCTGATAAGTATACCCTAAGTTCTTTGAATAAGTTCACTGGTTTCTCCAGGAAATCCTATATTTCCTGAGGTGATTAACTGATAACCTCAATAGTTTCCCTCTGTAATTACTTAGTTTATACTGATTATATATAACCCAATATCGAATGGACAGTCAAATGGGTGTATCTGCCCTAAGCCCACAACCAAACAAGGAACAAGAAGTAAGGCGGAAGTCACACATTTCAATGTCAATCAGACATTACTTATGTATAACTCTGATGTAATAACTAAGGAATTATAGAATTAACCACTAAAGGTCTTTTATGTTATACTAGTTTACAAAGATTGAATGACTAAGTTTCATTTGATAAGTGGTTTAATCCCAAAAACCGTTTCCCTTGTATAAGTGGTTTAATCCCATAAACCGTTTCATTTGTAAAAGTGTTCTTAGTTATATCTGTTCTATAGTAAAAACCTTAGTATTAATCCTGGAGAGTATTGTATTATCCATAATACTACCTTGTGGTTTTAAATGTTCAAAACCATAAGTACAATACTTGATTTCATGATACGTAGCTTTTACTGTAAGTAAAAACTACTGAAGGTATATCTGGTCGGGATGTAATTAACTTTTCTTACTGTTATAAGAGAAGTATATTACTTTGTAATTCACTCGTTGTTTTATCCATGTGAGTTCTATTAACCATACTAATATGACTGATATGCCTGCGGCGACGTTCTTCAGGCGTCGGAATGGAATGATATTTGACACCCTAGGCCTGCCGGCCAAACTGTAGCGAACAGTAGAGGTGCGGGATTGTCAGTCCCATATAGATCTATACACAAATTCACGCTCTCCCTACAAGAGATTCTGTCTAATAGTTCAGGACTTAAAATGTCGTACTTAGATAAGAACATCGTGAAGGGTCTCACAAATTTATTGTTTCAACGAGATTTACGATGTATTATTTTTACTTTGTGAATGCTAACTCTGGTACTTCGTATCGTACGCTTGGTTAATGCAAACCCTGTATAATGTATTATTACCTCGTGTTTGCTAACTCGGGTACTCTGTATAGTACCTTTGCTAATGCAAACCCGGCAGAATGTATTATTACCTCGTGTTTGCTAACTCGGGTACTCTGTATAGTACCTTTGCTAATGCAAACCCGGCATTACCTCATGTTTGCTAACTCTGGTACTCTGTATAGTACCTTTGCTAATGCAAACCCGGTATGATGTATCTTTACTTCTTTAATATGTTGTTCGTATATTAAAGGTATTATACATATCTTGTTATAGTTGAATGTATTTTGGTAATTTGCTTGGAAAGTATACAGTCGTGAATCATACTTGTATCTTTAGTTTTGAATCATAAATTATACCTATTATAATTTATATGTTCTAACTGATTAGCATGGTTTCTCATGGATGAACACCTTTGCTCAGCCTGATACAAAGGTGATGATACCAAAAGGAGTAACCTTTTGTACTCATATATGTATAATATATATATATATAATTAAGAAGGAAACGACCTTCGGACAAATAATACAACCCTAATTCCACATCCAAACAAGGAAAAGGATATAAGATAATTCATTAGTCCTAAGCCCTTCAAATCTTATTTATATATTTATACATATATAAACATGATTTTGGCATTTATACTTTGAAATAGCTTATAAAACATTTTTCAAAGAATTTAACAGAGTTTACATGACTTTTAAGATTTAACATGGCTTTAAGTTATTTTGGAAGTATTTGATAATTCTTAAAAGCATACATAAACTTTATGTGTGATTATTATCACACACAGTTATTAACACAATTTATTATTGTGTTAAACTTGTATTCCCCCCCCCCCCTAAAAAGCATTTAAAAACCATTGAAAAGGTAAATTATAGGGGTATGAACTCACTTTGATAGGCGGTGATTCGGGTAGCGTTTCGTTTCCCGGAAGATAGTTTGTTTGACGAAAAACCGGCTCAAACCGGGCAGAGTTTCGGCAGGAGAGAGGATGACTTCTCGAGAATTCTGGGGCTCCGGGGCTTGCTTCGGGCTTTAGACACGATACCGGGGCCTTGGGGGGTCGTGAGAAAGTCGAGGGGGTGAAAATGTGAATTTTGGGAAGTTTTGGGGTGAAAAAGTCCTTCCATCCGAGAAGGCTCGCACCCTTTATATAGGGGTGCGAGGGTTCGGCCGAAGCAGCTTAGTCATCGGACAGGTGGCGAGGCTCGGACAGCTGGCAAGGCGAAGGCGCGGAGTCAGCAGCTACGTGGCAGCTCCTGCGAAGGCCACGTGCGAAGGCTTAAGGCGGTGCAGCTTCGGAACATGTGCGAGGCACGTGATTTCGGAAAGGTGGAGGCTCCTAAGTGGACCGGACTTCGGTCCAATGGGGAAAGGAGGTGACGACTTCTGGAAGCTTTATGTCGCTTCCTGATGCGTTGGCTAAATATCGATCGATTTATATTTCGAATTTTTAGCTGTCTACTGCTAAACCGAAACTTCGAAAAATCATAACTTCCTCATACGAAGTCAGATTTTTACGTTCTTTTTATGAACGTTCTCGGTTTAACATATTCTACAACTTTCATTTATATTGTCAAGGCTAAAAAGCCTTTTATCGAAAATTCGCTTTTTACACTGAACAGTGTTTTGCCGGTTTTATCGCGGATTTTCGATTGGTTATAACTTCTTCGTTATAACTCGGATTTCAGTGTTCTTTATATTTTTTGATTGGTTCATCCCAATTACGATTACTGATCAATTTATTTTTGACCAAACTTTGACTGGTGTCACATTATCCCCCCCGTTAGAGGGAATTTCGTCCTAAAATTAAGTCTAAAGTGATACTCATGGACTAGGTCTAATCTTCCTTTCCCAAGTGAATTCAGGTCCTCGGTTTGTAATCCAGCGAACCTTCACTAACGGGATAAGACTTTGCTTGGTTCTTTAGATTTCCCAATCCATGGTTTTTATTGGTTCTTCTACAGAGTGTAGACTTTTATTTAACTTGATTTCATTGAGTGAAATAACAAGTGCTTCAGCGGGTAGACACCTCTTTAGATTAGATATTTGAAAGATGGGATGAATGTTATTAAGTTTTTGTGGTGGTTTAAGTTTAATAGTACAAGACCGATTCTGGTAAGAATCTCAAATGGTCCTATGTACCTTGAATTTTGTATTCCACGCTTTCTCAAGCGTATCTTGTCCTTCCAAGGTGAGACCTTCATATGACAAGATCATCAATCCTGGAATTCCAAGGGTTTTCTTTTATCGAAGTCGTAGCTTCTTTTATTAACTCTGGAAGCTTTATGTCGCTTCCTGATTCGTATTTTGTTTTTGGTAGTTTCTCGGATGACATCCAGATCAGCGAGGGTGCTGTGTGGAAATTGGATTTCTAGCTAGTTGCATATTACCTACTTTAGTCCAGTGCAGATAGAATCTGCAATTGTGACCACAGAAGGTTTCGAATGGAGCAACTTGAATGCTAGCGTGATAAAGGACTCGACTAATTGGTAAATGGGTATCCCATTGTTTACCATAGTCGATCCCATAGAATCATGACTACTCTGGTTCCTAGAGATTTTTGAGTGATGGCCTGAACTGGGAGATGATTCTATTATCTCAGTGGAGCTAACAGATATTGGCATACCGTGCACTCACACGTTCTAGTTATCTTCTCTACTTGTCACATTTTTAGGTTTCAAGGCTTCCTGTTAAGCCTCCTTACTTTGTGTTGAGAGATTTGAAAGGGTTATCATAGTCCGTGATTGGCACTATGACCTGGGTACTCTTTCCGACTTAGGGTGTCAGCTACTATATTGGCTTTGTCGAGATGATAACGAATTTCAAATTCGTAGTCATTTAGTAGCTCGACCCACTGTCGTGGTCTCATGTTGAATTCTACCTGGTAGAATACATGATGCTGGCTTTTTCTCCGAAGTTCATGATCAGACTCATACTTGGCTCATCCACCATTACCTCGTGTATACAAGCCGTACATAATTTAGATTTCACAAAACGTTCGGATGGGTGACTCTGCCCCAGGTCCACAACCAAACAAGGAACATGAGATAGGGCGGAATCACACATCCTTAATCTTGTTAAGTCTAATTTATATACCACTCTCGTGTATACACTTAGCAGCGATAGATTAACTTAATGAGTTCTTAGTCTCTATTCTTGAACTTGACTTGTAGTATAATGATTTTCCTACGAGATCTATTGAGGTACTTCGGTAGTTACTGACTTCTAAGACTACTTCGGTGCTTTTCGTTTGAAGTTTCCTGTCTACTGAGTAGGCTGGAATGGCGGGGCGCCCTTCGTATGGGTACTTCTGAAGTTTTTAAATGAGAGATAACCTAAGGGTTTTGCGTTATGGATTGGAAGAATTTTATCTTACGGCTGATTAAGGAAAAAGTTCTCTTATACAGCATAAGAATTTTCACATGGTAAGGGCCAGGCCAAACCATGTCGAATGAGGATGTCGGAATTCTCTCGATGAAATAGATATTAAGTCGTCCTGGGACGAATGATTACTAGAATGATATCCTATGTACCTAAGTTTTCAGCGCTTCTGGTTTTATTCTGTTATTATCGCTATGAACCCCTTTTTGATTCAAAATTGGCGGGTACTACCAATACGAGGGTTCTAATAATTTGAAATTATAAACTTTCATGAAACGATCCTTACTAGGTCTCTCTATAATCGCTTGGTGTATACAAGTCATGTATAATTAAGATTGGTAAGACCTTTGACTGAGCAACCCTGCCCTAAATCCACAACCAAACAAGGAACAGGAAATGAGGCGGGATTACTCACTCTAAGTCTACACATATTAATTATAAATGACCCTTATGTATCCACTAAGTGTAAGTCCCCAAATTTGCTTGTGTATCAATCAGATCCGTTTGACGGTGCGGAATCCCAATCAAACGGATGATTTCAGATCTAATAGAATAGAAGGAGAAGAAGAAGATGAATCTATGATGTATTCAAGATTGGAATGATGAACAATACACAAGATTCACACACACTTTCCTCTCTTGTTTCTCTCACACCTTAGAATACACACACTTAAGCTCCTTGGCTCTTACCCTCACATGCACTCCTCACCCTATATGTATATGGACCTAAGGCCAAGCCCAAAATACAAATAATCCAATGCTAGACCGAAAACACATGGGTTTTCGGTCCAAGCTACAATTAATCCTATACTATTTTCAGCCCAAATAATAAAAACAATAAATGATTAGAAAAGCAAAGTATAAACCATATTTTTGACCCAACAATCTCCCCCCTTGGTTTATAGCTTTCTTTTCTAAATGACGCAACAAGCTCCCCCTAAAAAGGTAGCTGGCTTTTCTTCTTAATCTTCATTGTGAGCTTGGCTTCAGCATTTATCTTCAAATTCTTCACAACTTCAAGATGAACTTGATGAATCTTCAATGAATGACTTCATCTGGAGCAGTTGGGCTTATCTTCAAAATTTGACATTGAAAGTGCATTGGGTGAGGAGGCTTCTTGAAAAGATTCTTGAAAGATAGCGCTTTCAGCTTGAGAATCTTCAGAGAGAACATCAGAGATAACGAATCTTTTGGATCACTTCAGCAGGTACATAGATAGCAGCAGACTGATTGAGGAGGCTTCAATGCAATCCGTCACATAATCTTCAATTTCAGCTTCACCTTGCTTTTGGGGTTGACAGATTGAATGTTGAAAGAATAATCTTCATTTCTTGCTCCTTCGAATGAGAATTCTTCGATGATCACGGATGAAGCCTTGGCTCAGAAAATCTTCGATACAGTCTCCATGAATCTCATCTACACCTGGATTCACTTTTCAAGACAAAACAAAACTAAAAGAAAACTTAGCACACAAATTAAAACAAAAACTAAAATATTTTTGGGTTTTTGACTTTTCCGAATTTTGTTTGATTTTTAATTTTCTGATTTTTTTGTTTGATTTTTAATTTTCTGATTTTTGTTTGATTTTTTTTATTCTCCCCCTAAATTTGTGCATAGAGGAAAACTATGAACAAATTTAACAAAAACAAAAATATTTGGGATCAAAGTTGTTAGACAGCCTTAATCCGTTCATCGATACCTCCCCCTTCATGAATAGATCTGGTCGATCGCCGGTATTGTGGTCCACTTAAACACAAAAGATAGTGACAAATTTAGGACATACTACAAGTGACGAGACATTGTGATCCTGTGTTCCTAGACAAACTTCCTAAAGACCATTCAGCTGACGACGACCAAGGATATTGTTGTCCACCTAAATTGAGCAGCGAGATCTACAGACAATCTATAATTGTTCAATTTTTAGATGTACTAGAACATGTTTCCCGCTTCCTGATATACCCCAATAATCAAGGACTTCCGAGATACTCCTTACTTCTGGTGAGCAGACAATTATTAGGAGACAGGATAGATTTAGAATGCATATGCTGTACACCCAGGTCGGATCTTTCAATCACGCAGATAGTGAAACATATGACTGACTAGAATTTCAGAGGGATTGAGAAGTAGAAGGTTGCATATGCTGTGTACCAGGTCGGATTGTTAATCACGCAAAGGAGACATCATATGGCTAACAGATAGGAAGAATTGCATAGGTAGAAGATGCAGAGAGACAGAGTTGCATATGTTGCAATCCAGGTCGGATCTTTCGATCACACAGAGGAGGCAACATATGACTAATAGTAAGAAAGAAAGAAAATAATTTTCTACAGACCTAATTTATCAGAATTCCCCAGTCGCCCCGTCAATATCGGAATTAAGGACAAAATCCGTACATTAATGAAAAGTTAAACCACAGTTCTAGATACGAGTTCTCTTAATGTGACCGGTAGATTCTCATGTATATCTCCTTGCTCAACCTACCCAAGCGTCATATTGTCAGGCTAAACGGAACTATCTAGGTCAAGATTTATCAAGTCTCTAGATTCCTTAAGTTCATTTGTACCTAGTCAAGTCCATTAAACTTTTCGTGCCTACCAGCGCATCGAACACAGAGCCTAGACAATTCAGCTTTGGTACCTTACACAAATTCAGATTTCCTGTTATCACAAGCTGATATCACTTCCCAATAATACATACTAAAGAAAGGCATATAAGAAAATAAAAGATTGTCTTCAAAACGAATCAGTGTAAGATAAAATCAGGAGTATAGAAAATAAAACTCAAACCGTAATTCCCCGATTGAATTTGCATCCAGAAGGTCTAAGAACAACACGCGTAATCTCAGAACAGATCCAAAAATTCTTCATGTCATTAAGCACTAACCCCGTTTGTGATCTCTTCCTTTCTTCCTTTCTTTCCTTTCCCGCAAAGGACACATACTCTCGAACAAAGTTCCGAATGTTGTACAGTTGAGAGATGTCCCCTATCATGTGCCTGGAACAACCACTACCAACAAACCGAAGTATGATGATATGCCTCCATAGCTGCTCCGACACAGAGCGGGATCAGTTGGTCTTTGGAACCCAGACCATTTTGAAACTGGGTCGACCTTTTTCATCCTTGCACGGTACTCTCTCCCATGACATATCCTGTTTATCACAAACAGAAGATGAAGAAATATTAGAATCGTTAGAAGATTTGGGAGAGTGAGCCTTTGGAACCCATTTGTAGTTGGGTTTAACCCATTTCTTTTTCGATCCGATGGGTGCCTCGGCACTTGATTTTGAACTTGAAGCCGATCTTCGAGTTGACTTTGATTTTTGATTGGGCTTTTTGGCCGACATTCCCTTCTTGACCTTGGGAGTTTGATTCTTGGTCTTGTGGGATTGATTTTTGGCCTTCGTGGCATTCCAGTCGCCATTGTATGAACGTGACCTTCAGGGGTTTCTTTTGAAGTATCTCCCTCTTGGCGCGTTCTGCCAGCCTTGTGCATAGTAGGGAACGTATGCGCGATTACGACAATTTCTGGCAATGTGTCCAGGTGTTCCACAGTGAAAACATGTCTTTTTCTTCACTGTGAAGTTGTTTCTTCCTGCCCCTGGTGTTGGGTTTTAAGCATTCTAACACTCCTATGGTGTACATGCAACCCTATAAACCTTGGATCTATGTTTTCTCTATTATACATGCAAATATTAACTATTCCAAGGTTTCATCCTAACTAGCATATTATGAAGCACCTATGCTACAAAGTTCTAGTTAGATGACATACCTTTTGATGTAGCTTGATGTCTTCAAGCTTTAAGAGCTTAGCCCCAATAGTGTGGAAGCCTCAAATGGAATCAAAAATCACCAAAACACCTTGGAAGAACTTGAGAGAATATGTATGCACACTAAAATCGGCCCACTCTTATTTTCACACACTTGTGCCAATTTTGTGAGCCAATGACCCCTTTATATATTATGGAGGATTAGGGTTACATCCATGTAAACCCTAATACCCATGACCTTTCATTTACATAGGATCCATGGGTTAAAAGCTCCATGGAACATCCATGAAAGCTTAGCCCAACCTAAATGAACTTGGCCCATTCCATATATATAAGAGTCCATATTTAATTAGTTCTTTTTGATCACTTAATTAATTCTAAATTAATTCTTGATCAATACTAATTAAATAATATGATTCCATATTAATATATTAGAACTTATAATATATTAATATAAATCATAAATATACTATTCTCAAAAGACTATCCATATAAATTGTGCCGGTGAGGTGCAACCCAAATGGACCATGCCGGGTCGAGTCAAGTACATACCAAATATAGTTATGGACTTAGAAATTAATCCAACAGTCTCCCACTTGGATAAGTCTAAAACTATTATTGAGTATGACTTCAAAACCTAACTGGCAATCGTAGCTCTTAAAGCCGTTGTCGAACTCTGACCTTGTCAATGACTTGTCCATTAGATAAGGGATCATATATTCCTCCATTCTAGATATCATATGGACTGAGACATGGGTTATCAATCATTCTCTCTGTCCATTTGTTGTTTCCCGATTTCCGATTCATGATGACTGACTGATTGAACAGATCAAATCAGTCCAGGCTTGGCCAAGCACTCACATGTGTCATCATTAAATCATCGAGGGGCCCACAGATATCGTTTTTATCCCGAAGGTAAAAGGAATGGATAAACTTCGACTCATATGGCTTGTTCTACTACTTGTTGAATCATACACAAAGACACGTTTTATAACATCGAGTTACCAATGCGTTTTCGTGCAATCAATGTATAACCAACTCAAAGTAACAACTCATATCTCTAGGTTTGAAGAATATAAGATATTATCGTCTCATGATCACTCGTGATAAAATCCATGAAGTGATTCAAATGAGCGTGGGTTGAATCCAATACTCAAAACTTATGAGCACTCATGAGTGTTGTAGCACCGCTTTGTCCAACATCTTAGACCTCTACAAGCCAACCCATGACAGTCTTGATTCATATCTACTTCCAACATATGACCGACTGTGGATAGTTTGAATAACTTAGTCATTCAGGAAGAATGACCTAGTTTATTCTAGAAGTCAAAACATGCAAAGTGAAACACAAGAACAATTGAATCTAATATGGTATCAAAACCTATGAATATAAATAAGACACTTTTATTTTATCACCATACTGATTACTCATTATTCATTGTTTCGATTTCATCAACTTTATACTTGAATTAAAAAACACTAGTTGTCCCATGCTCCAAGCAAGTACACTATGTTTTCCAAAACAATAGCTTTGCCATACACCAAGTATGCACTCTATTTTTCTATGATCCTTACTTTGTGAAATAAACCAATTGAACATAATTTCAATGATTCACACTCCCAAATCCTTATCGAAAAATGTGAGAATTTCAAATTCCTATCATTTATCGAAATCTGTTTAGATTTTAAACTTATATGCACTGACCCTCCTATAATGAATATGTACAAAGTCACAAAGACTTGTCAACAGTCATTATAAGGTATTCCAATGGAGATCAACTCCATGGAAACTAAGTCTCATATTCAAAGTACATTGCTTTGGACATGCTTCTTGTATTAAGTTTTCTAATCTTACACAGATAACTTCCACCTATGGAGACAACTCCATATTCTCATTTTGACTATCACTTCTGAACAAGAGATGCCTCTTTTCAGAATATGTCAATATGGTCCTTCCAAAATTAGCACTATACTTCCAACTGTCCCTGAGCAACCAATCTTTGGTAAACCTTAGATTGTCCTCGATAATTGCTTAATCCTTTTAGTCATATCCAATTCTAGACCTTTGCCCTTCTTAATGCCCCAGGCATTTGGAAAATTTTAGAAAGGACAAATATTATAGCACATGCAATCGATCCTGTACCCAAAGCAAATGGGACACGATTCATGATGTCTCACATAAAGACATGATTCTAGACTAGTCTTTTGCTACAATATTTTTATTTGCCATGTTTTCAAAATTTGACTATGAAGAGGGATGCCGTAATCATAATCGAATTTTGAGAACGCAATATATAGAATTTCCTTAAGTTGAACCGATCCAACATGAAATTCATATATATATTCTTGACTAAAGATTATTAAGGTCTCAATCTAAGCCTTTAGAACTGAAATGAAGTATATCCTCTCCCTTAATTATAGCAAAACAACTTTTTCAATCCCTGCAGCCTCACGAATTGAAACTTTTGTTTTCTATAATTAACATTGCTAACTTGCAACACTAACAATAATTATCATGCTCCCACTAACATGATGATTATTAGCATAACACTTATGCTCCCACTAGCTTTGACATGTACTCAGAAATCAGCTGGACTTCTAGAAATCAATACTTTATTGACTTTCTTACCAAAGTTCAGATTTCTGATACGAGATGCTTTGATAAAACTTTATCAAAATCATACACCTTTCCTTAGATAGCATGTATGTGTGTCTAAACAATTTCAGAACTATGAAAAGGGATGCCGTAATCATAGTCTCAATTGTTTAGACCTTTTGCCATCTGCTTCAAATCTACTTGGTGGAAGTGTTTCCTCACCATCATTTTCATGAATTGGAGAGAAACCTTATGACCCTTAGATTTTATGGTGTATGTGTTCTTATCCATGTGAATCGTCAAAACCATAGTCACAAGACAAGGATAATGACAAATCCAAACTCATATGGACTGAACTTATGCAATCTTAACTTCTTGTCACCTGGCAGTACAGGGCTTGCCATTGCTTCCAAGTTGTTATGCAACCAATTGAGAACTGTCAGAACTCCTATGCAAAGCCAACTTTAACTGGAATGGGCACAGAATATGTCAACACGATAGGTTATAAACATCAAGTCGTGTGCTAGTGAAGAACCTCAGGTTTTATTCTTGATTAGTTCTTGAAATTCTTTTTAGGATCTTTAAGACTCCCACTATCCTCTTGACATATAAGACACTTCAAGAAAAACACTTCACACAATTGGCCTTAGTTGGTCTTTGTTTTATCCAAAACATCACAACTTACCAATTTCAAATGTACAAGAGTAGGACAGTTTTACTCTTACATTTGACAAGTGTTTTAAACCTTTCTTTAAGATATGTCACTCAAGTTACAATCTTGGAGTATGACTCTAAGAATTGTTTTGGAACGAAGTATGACTCATCTTCCTGATCGAACCATTTCAACAATTCATGACTCCTCTTCTTAGTCATAAGAATGCACTAAGATGACCTTTAGAGGACTAATTGTGATATGATTTCTAAATCATTAAGATGATCAGAAACATGATACTAAAGTACTCTCCCATCTTTTCAGATTTGAGAAACTTTTATCTTTCTGCCTAATTTGATTCTTCCCATTCGTTCTGCCATACATTGAGACTTTTCCAATGTTTCAGAATTATACTTAAACTTGTAAGTATAACCATATTTACTGAACTTTAGTAAATCAAATAGTCTTAACGAGCTTTGTGGTGGACATGACCAGTGCACAAGAATGTGTACTCGATCCCTTTAGTCCTTCACTTGACTCACACATCCATGTGAACAAGTAATTAGTCTTGATTTTCCAATGCTTGAAAGTTCTCATTCATCATACTATTCAACTTGCATGATTCCAAGTTTCGGTCTAATTGAAACTCGGGTGATGAGGAACTTTCCTGATTTGGTAAATTTAGACACTACCACAAATGAAAGAATCAAATCCATTTTCCAATATTGCTGTCAGTGGAATCATATAAGCAACAATTTTCCACAAATGCCATTGTAAGGATACTTCAAATAAATAAAATTAAACAATTTTCTTTTATTTTAAAACTTTGCGGAAAAACTTATCCTTACAATCCACATGGAAAATTGTTGTTATCTATTCCTTAGCAATATATCATAACTTCTTAAGCAACTGCTCAAAATTCTGATGCGATCGAAATCCACCTTCGCGATAAGAATCAACATATACTTCCTTTAAGATTTCTCTCTATTCTTTGATTCTTAAAACATCAACATGTGACCCAGTCACATCATGTAATGAGGATCTCAGAATAGAACTTAACAGAGTTAGGTAATGGGCTCTACCTGATGTAGAGTCAAACTTATTGACTTTAACATCCTTAGGTAAATTTGGCAGCTTTGCAATCAACGCCCATTCCTTTGGAAAAATAAACATATGGACCCTTTGGTAATGGGACTATCTCAGACTTAGCCTTTCTCTTTACCATTTGGTCAACCAGGTTGACTATGGCCAATCCCTTTCCATTGGGAAGAGAATGCTTTTTCTGGATTTCCAGTGTCACCATTGTCACTGTCCATAAAGTTTTTGGGAAGTTGATCTTCTAATCAAATTTGATATACTATCGTTCCAAATCATTGCTGATTCAGCAGCACCAAGCAAATAGATATGATCATTACGGTTCATGTCATAGTCTGTTTCATAGTAGTCCCAAAGGAACTCACTATGTGACTTAGAAAGTGATTGAACATCCAACTTTCTCAAGACTTTGACACCCAACTCTCCTGGCTTGTCAATATGTGACTTCATCTCTAAGATGTGATCACACATAGACCTTGCTTGCCATTAGGGCTTGAGTGACCTTGAACTTGTGGGTTAGGGAGAATAATTGGAGGAGGTGGAGGAAGTAAAGTTCCAATAGATTTGGGAAGATCATAGATGTCTGAACTCGACATCTTTTGGGAGATATTCAAGATAGTTGATCTAAAGTCCTTAATATAACACCCAATATGAAATATTAAGGCTAGGATCCAACAACCTATTTATAACTGGAAGAGGGATGCCGTAATCCGAGTTATAAAATAGTTGAAGGTAGGTAAATGACGATTTACCAATTTCCACCATGAAAAACGAAATAATTTAATTAGGTTTTTTACTTGGATTTGAAACTCCTACATCTTTTGAGATTCATTGAACTTTTCAATTGCATGTTTTAATCTCGAGTGTGCCCTTCAGGTTTTGTGACTGGGATGCCGAGGATCACAAAACAAGGTGTGAAGTAACCATGCAAATATACTTGGTACCCATAATATTTACCCCTCAATCGATGTGTCGGTTAACCACACGAGCTCCACCGATACTATGATAAATATTAAGTTACCCTTTGCCTACTTTGTTAAATCCAGGTTAGTGTGCCGGTTAACCACACACGCTCCACTAACGGTTTAAACAAAGTGCAAAGTGTAATTTCATGGATTAGCACCTTATTCACATTTTCCTAAGTAACTAAGATTGGGAATTAATAAAAGGTTTAATTACTTAGTATTTATCATTAATACTTTTAATGAAGGGAGAATTATAGCCCTTGTCCTACCTGTTCGGCTAACGACCCTCCACCAGTCAAGGAAGCGGTGGGTGAGAGTGGACACCCATTAAGCTGCCATTTTATAGGCAACAATCTTATACCCCCCTTATAGACCGGCTTCGTGAATGAAGCCTACTAATGGTAAGACGACTTGCTCTTATACATATAATATATTAAACTTTTAATATTATAATAGTATAAGGGTGTATTTTAGACATTTAAAATACTTGATGGTTTAATCTATTAATTAAACTAGACTTTTAATTTAATTAAACTCAAATCATATATTTATGGATTTAATAATACTCTTTTAATTAAACGCTTTAATTAACTATTAATAAAGTCCATAAGAGTTAATTTGAACTATTCAACAAAACATCATAATTCTAATTATTAAACTCAAAATTAAAACCATTTAATTAATTGTTTAAGTTATGAACCCAAGAGTTCTAGAATTCAATTCTTTTTTTCATAAAAAACTTTTCTCAAATTCCAAAACTTGAGGGCAAGTTTTGTAATTCTTGAAAACCTTTGGATTCCATAACTTATGGAATTAATGATGTTTTATGATGAAACTTTCCATGTTCCATAACTTAAGAACAAGTTATGGAATTCTTTAAAACATTAACACCAAATTTTGTAACTCCATAAAAACTTTGAATCAAAATTTTTTTTTTTAAAAAAACTTTCATATCCACAACTTATGGAAGTTTCAAAAACCCTTAAGATCACAACTTTAAAAAAAACTTTTGAGCTCCAAAATTTTATGACAAAATTTGTAACTCCTTAAAACATTTAGATCAAACTTTTAAAACTAATAAAATAATCATATCATTTTATCTTTTACTAAATTTGACCTAATTCAACTCATATAACAAATGATTCAAATTTTACAAATAATTCGTTTTTCACAAAACAAGTAATTATCTTAAAATTTGACAAACGTCATGTTTTTTTTTTCCTTTTTTTTCCAACTTGAAAATAAAACATTTGCATCAATATAACAGAAAACAACCCATGGCTCTGATACCACTGTTGGGTTTGAGCATTCTAACACTCCTATGGTGTACATGCAACCCTATAAACCTTGGATCTATGTTTTCTCTATTATACATGCAAATATTAACTATTCCAAGGTTTCATCCTAACTAGCATATTATGAAGCACCTATACTACAAAGTTCTAGTTAGATGACATACCTTTTGATGTAGCTTGATGTCTTCAAGCTTTAAGAGCTTAGCCCCAATAGTGTGGAAGCCTCAAATGGAATCACAAATCACCAAAACACCTTGGAAGAACTTGAGAGAATATGTATGCACACTAAAATCGGCCCACTCTTATTTTCACACACTTGTGCCAATTTTGTGAGCCAAGGACCCTTTATATATTATGGAGGATTAGGGTTACATCCATGTAAACCCTAATACCCATGACCTTTCATTTACATAGGATCCATGGGTTAAAAGCTCCATGGACCATCCATGAAAGCTTAGCCCAACCTAAATGAACTTGGCCCATTCCATATATATAAGAGTCCATATTTAATTAGTTCTTTTTGATCACTTAATTAATTCTAAATTAATTCTTGATCAATACTAATTAAATAATATGATTCCATATTAATATATTAGAACTTATAATATATTAATATAAATCATAAATATACTATTCTCAAAAGACTATCCATATAAATTGTGCCGGTGAAGTGCAACCCAAATGGACCATGCCGGGTCGGGTCAAGTACATACCAAATATAGTTATGGACTTAGACATTAATCCAACACCTGGTGGCGTATCCTTGCCTTGTCTCTTGCTTTTCCCACACGCACAGTTACAGCAGGCATTCTGTTTAACTTGTGTTGGTGGCCTGTATTTCTCAACAGTAGGCTTGTTAGGAGTAACAGAATTAGAAGCAACAGAATCAGAGTTCAAGGAGTCATTGGATTGTTCAATAGTTTTCTCCTTGTTCTCATCCTCCACTACTTTACCTACACAGAAAGTAGAATCATTAGTATCTTTCATCTCAACACCCTCAGTTGCCTGTTCAGCAGCTGGTTTACCATATACCATATATGGTTCTCTATCAATCTCTTCCTGAGTCAAGGGA
Source organism: Lactuca virosa (assembly GCF_052849685.1). Classification (NCBI taxonomy): domain Eukaryota; kingdom Viridiplantae; phylum Streptophyta; class Magnoliopsida; order Asterales; family Asteraceae; genus Lactuca; species Lactuca virosa. The sequence continues at coordinate 302,597,180 of NC_136428.1, read as the reverse complement.
TTAACATAATACGAATGGTTAAATGGAGGAGGGACACTATCATACCCTAGACCCTTGTTTTGATTATCTTTGAATTTTAATTGGTTTTCAAATAAGGACTCGACTGTCTTACTTGACGCAGTATAATTTTTGAAACTAACATTTGTTTTTCCACACTTAATTTTCAAAGCGTCAAGTTTTTCAGTTACAGCAACAAGTTTTTTCTTAATGTGATCGTAATTTGCACACTTGTTGCTGTAATCTTGTTGTAATTTCTTAAAGTCCTTAGTCTTGGCCTCTAATTGAGCTTTCAGAGGTTTCTGACCTTTCCTAAGAGTATAGCCTTCGTATTTGAGGTCCTCATTTTCTCTTTTTAATAAATCGATTTGATCTCGGAGAAATTTAATAGTAGTTTCACAAGATGGAGTACATGAAACTTCATTTACCGGAATTGATGCGGAACTCATTTTTTATTTTATTTTATTTTTAAAGGAAAAAGTCAAAATTAAAAGTCAAAAATTAAAATAAAAAATTTTTGGGTTGAAAAAGGATTTAAAAAAAAAAGAAAATTGATTTTTGGGTTAATAATGTAAAAAATGCAAAAGAAGGGTCGAAATGAAGACGAGTTATGAATTAAATTGGGAAGGATTGTATGAACTTGCAGCCTAGAAGAGTTGGAAAGGGCGCTGATTTAGTTGGGAGGAGACCAGGGTTCGATCCTCGGCACCTCCAAAAATCCGATCCTTTTTATTAATATCATGTAAGCATATGAACATAACATACATTTTTTGACTTTATATTGAAAAAAATGGATTATGTTTTTGATACAAATGAAGCAACAACTGCATATTCATTCCCCCTTCACATTAATGATCTAAAAATTTCAGTAAAAACTCAGATATGGGAACCACTTAAAGCCATAAACTTGCATTGTTCATTCATAGCCAACAATTGAGCCTCTTTTTGATCCAAAACACCCTTCAATCTCAAATTCTCCTCCATTAATCTCTCAACTTCCCCTTCTTTCTGCTTCTTTTCACTCTCCAGCTGTGTCGTCTTTGCAATCAACCTTTCAAAAAGCTTTTCCATTGTTTGAAACTGTTTTTCTGAAGAAACAAGTGTTTCTCTTACACTAATAAGACTATTAACGTAAGATTTTAAAGATTCAAAATCCTATTTGACACGAATAAGTTCTTGTTCATTTTGTGTTGCCCTTTGCTTTTGTCTTGATGTTTCTTCAACCAAATTGTCAACCCAATTTCTCATTTCATTCAGAGCACAGTTTGTATCCACTGCAAATCGATCCATTTCATCTAATTTCTCAGACATTATCTCAACTTGGATTTCCTTTTTGATAATCTCTTCTTGACTTATTGCCACCTTCTGTTTCTCAATATCAGTTTCTTAAAGTCCTTTGTTTTATTCTCTAATTGTGTTTTTAAAGGCTTTTGATTTTTCCTAAGTGTGTAACCCTCATACTTAAGGTCCTCGTTCTCTCTCTTGATTAATTCAATTTGGTCACGTAAGAATTTAACAGTTTTAATGCAAGATTGAGAGCAACCAAATTCACTGACCTCGGGTTTGGTTGGCTCAGGAGTAGTTTACACCATGAACGCAAACTGAAGATTCATCATCTCTTCTTCAGGGTCTTTTTCTGCTTCTTCCTCCACACAATCCTTGATTTGAGCAAGATGCGCATTTTCAGGTCCTGAAATATTCAGAGCCTGAATTTGATCTTCCCAATCAAAGGATTGGGCCACCATCGCCAAGTTAGCAGTCTGATTGCTTGAAGAAGATCCCTTGTTGACATAGGTCACCGACACCATGGTTCGCTCAGAATTCTCCCTTCGATCTAGCTTTGGACATTCTCGAGCAAAGTGACCAGGTTCATGACAATTGTAGCATCTCAGCTTCCCTTTGTTGAACCCCACTTTCTTGTCTGAATTCACACTCCAATTGTTCTTTCCGGTTTTCTTGGAGAACTGCTTTGCCCTAAAAACAACCATGGCCATTTGCCAGGTGATGTCCATCTCCTCCACATCCTCTGGATGGATCTGGTCTAGGTCTGCAAAAAAAAGTTGTGGGGAAAGCTCTCCGGCCACAAAAGCGTTGTAGCAGTTTACCAAACCAGTGGCGAGGGCCAGATTTTCTTCCTTCTCTTTCAATGATGAAGCTTGAGAACTGAATCCATGAGATTGAATGGGTGCAACTGTTGATGAACCAACACTAGAACCAACTTGTTGAGCTAAAGTTTGAGGTTGAGGAACTTGAATGTGTTGCATTTTTGGGATCACGTATGAGGTAGGCTGATGAGTCACATAGGGTTGAACTTGAGGAACATGAACTTGAGGAGCTTGAGGAGTAGAAAAGCTTGAGAAAGCAGTGTTGTTGGTGGTTTGGATCCCAAGATTTGCTGTGGAGTATGAATTAACATGATTAATCTCCCTTTGCTTATCATCGAGATCGCAAGCCTTAATGATCGCCATCGTTTCAGCCAAACTCAACCTGTTCAAATCTTTGGTCTTTTTGATCACTGAGACATTCATATCCCAAGATTTTGGTAGAGAGTTCAGCAGCTTCTTGTTTATCTCTGATCATGTCACCATAACACCAAACAAGGAACATGAAATGAGGCGGGATTACTGACTCTAAGTCTACACATATTAATTATAAATGACCCTTATGTATCCACTAAGTGTAAGTCCCCAAATTTCCTTGTGTATCAATCAGATCCATTTGACGGTGCGGAATCCCAATCAAACGGATGAGTTCAGATCTAATAGAATAGAAGGAGAAGAAGAAGATGAATCTATGATGTATTCAAGATTGGAATGATGAACAATACACAAGATTCACACACACTTTCCTCTCTTGTTTCTCTCACACCTTAGAATACACACACTTAAGCTCCTTGGCTCTTACCCTCACATGCACTCCTCACCCTATATATATATGGACCTAAGGCCAAGCCCAAAATACAAATAATCCAATGCTAGACCGAAAACACATGGGTTTTCGGTCCAAGCTACAATTAATCCTATACTATTTTCGGCCCAAATAATAAAAACAATAAATGCTTAGAAAAGCAAAGTATAAACCATATTTTTAACCCAACAATAAGTCATCATAGCTTACCTGTTAGGGTTTCAAATTTTATATAATTGTTGTGATTTAATTTGAACGGAAGAGTAATCATAATTGTAGTTAGTTATTGGGGTTTGGAAGCGTACCAAAATATAGCAGGGTTCTTTGATGCTTCCCCATGTATTAGGGTCAAAATCCTCCTGCTCCCCCGTCGTTCTTCTTTATTGGATAATCCCTCTTGTAATGTCCTATTTCACCACAAAGGTGACATATGGGAATGGTTCCAACATCGGTAGTTGAAGTGATGAACTCAACCGGAGTTCTACAGATGCGGGCGGTATGCCCCTTCATGTTGCATCTATTGCAATGCAGTTCTCGGCAAACTCCATGATGATGGTAGTTGCACTTGATGCAGTGTGGAAGGTTTCCTAAGTACGGCTTGGTTGGTGCTAGGATAACAGGGCTGATGGGGGTATTGACTGCCCTAGTTCGTTGCCCTCTGCTATGTTCTTGAGTTGAACAACTCCCTTCCTTGTTCTCGAACTTTCGTTTCAAGATATTAGGCTTAAGGTTCAAGGTGTCCTCACAAGTAGGTGCTCGTTGCTGTACTTGGCCATCACCATGATCGGGGTTACCGATAGCATTACTACTAACATTTGCATTGTTAGCATTAAGGTGTGCCATGACAGCTGTTACAGCTGCTGTGACCGCACTTGAAACGTAGCCGCATCTATCTGAAGGATTGGTGTTTCGCTGGTGGGTTGGTTACACTTCTTTGGAGGCATGATTATGTTACATGATAAGAAAATGAGCTCATGAGCGACGATAGTTGTCTCTAGATGTATTCTAACCATTTGTATCTATGTATTAATCTTTCGTTTTGTTATATTGTTCTTAATGATTCGATCTGCATCCCTATGATGCAGTCCTGGTAAGGAACAAAATTAAGTTTCTAGAATGGTTAGGAACCGAGTATCATCCGAACTAAGTTACCTTCGTTTGGTGGATATCGTTTCCTAATTTTCGAAAATATTCGAAAACAATTCATAACAGTGTCTACATAAAATAGACTTATGAATTTGAGAAGTAATCACTATCAATTAAGATTTCGTGATCTGATTTATTGTTATTAGCCGTGACCGGAAAAGAGGATAAGCTCCAAACCTAATGTGAGTAATGAAATCACTAACTCACTAGGTTGAACCGATTTACTAGTTATTACTTAGATGAAAAGGTGCTCGAACACTTCACATGAATCATGCGTGGTTTTCCTTTGTTCTCTGTTCTATTCTGAGTGGTAATGATTTGTTTCCCCCTAATATCTATAAGGTGTCCTTCTCCTCCTTAGGTATATTGAATTCCTGAGCTGTCTTACTTCCGATTTTGACACTGGTCTCCATTACTTCGTAATGGAGATTTTGAATCTCGGAAGTTCATGCGAATCTCTCATTGGTGTCCTTAATAGGGTAAGGGCACTACATGATTTCTATAGTTTATTTACTTGTCATCTGTTTCTTTCTCGGAATTCTCCTAATGAAATTCTGTTGGCTCCTCCTTGACTCTTCTATTGATTGCTGAAGTAACTATGTTTATCTAACGGGTTTATACGAGAATGGGAATGTCTATGAGAAAATTTGAATTTTTACGAAGGTGATCCTTCCTGGTCCTCTCATAATCACATGGTGTGTACTGATTATATATAATCCAGATCAAAAAGACCTTTGAATAAGTAATCCTACTCTAAAACCACATCCAAACAAGGAAAAGGAAGTAGAGTGAAAATCACATATTCTAGGTCTATAAAATCTCGGCTATATATAACCTTAACGTATCCACTTAGTAATTATACACTTATCAGAAAAGATCTTTTTAACATTTCCCCAAAGGTATGTTAAATACCTCCATGTTATTTTAGTTATGAGTTTGATTCTTGGACTTCTAGATATAAGAATTTGACAAGTTTTCAGTTTTCTTGTTATAGCATCCTAAAATACTCCCATAGTATTTTAGTCTTTATGTTTGGTTCTAGAATTCTTCTGGTACTTAGGTAAGTTTTAGACCAGTTGCAACATTACAATTACTCCCAAACACATGTTGGTCATATCTCGGATGAATATAGTTGATCAGGCTATATTGATTCCAGATATGATTACGTCACTGTCTAGGTTTGACTGCAATGTCCAACATCCAAATACTTTTGTTTTGTTCTTCTTGTGATACTCATTCTGGTATATATATATATATATATATATATATATATATATATATATACTCTGCATGTACTTATACTTTTATATAATATTGATATATTTTTAAAGTATAACTCTTGGTCAGAGTGTTTTTATCCCAATGGGTTTATAGTTGTATATCTTTTATGACTGATATACCGAGTTCACTATAAACACTGCTCTGATACCAATCTGTCGCACCCCCAAACTAGAATGGCGGAAACATTCGGGGGCGGAGGACTTTAGGTAAGTATCACAACACATGCAATATAGTAATCAAAGTACAAACAACCATTGCATTAATAAGTATAAGTTTTACATAAGTGTTTAATCATTACATATTCAAACACTAAAGTAGGTACAGTAGAAGACAAGAGTCGCGGTACAGTACTAGGTAGTCTTCTCAAAAGCTTCTGGAGTGTACCTGTCTTCTGGATTCTTGAGAATACAAGTTATTTGGAAAGAGTAGATTAGCATTTAAGCTGGTGAGTTCATAAGTATTTTAGTTCTGATAAGTATACCCTAAGTTCTTTGAATAAGTTCACTGGTTTCTCCAGGAAATCCTATATTTCCTGAGGTGATTAACTGATAACCTCAATAGTTTCCCTCTGTAATTACTTAGTTTATACTAATTGTATATAACCCAATATCGAATGGATAGTCAAATGGGTGTATCTGCCCTCAGCCCACAACCAAACAAGGAACAGGAAGTAAGGCGAAAGTCACACATTTCACTGTCAATCGGACATTACTTATGTATAACTCTGATGTAATAACTAAGGAATTATAGAATTAACCACTAAAGGTCTTTTATGTTATACTAGTTTACAAAGATTGAATGACTAAGTTTCATTTGATAAGTGGTTTAATCCTATAGACCGTTTCCTTTGTATAAGTGGTTTAATCCCATAAACCGTTTCATTTGTAAAAGTGTTCTTAGTTATATCTGTTCTATAGTAAAAACCTTAGTATTAATCCTGGAGAGTATTGTATTATCCATAATACTGCCTTGTGGTTTTAAATGTTCAAAACTAGAAGTACAATACTTGATTTCATGATACGTAGCTTTTATTGTAAGTAAAAACTACTGAAGGTATATCTGGTCGGGATGTAATTAACTTTTCTTACTGTTATAAAAGAAGTATATTACTTTGTAATTCACTCGTTGTTTTATCCATGTGAGTTCTATTAACCATACTAATATGACGAATATGCCTGCGGCGACGTTCTTCAGGCATCGGAATGGAATGATATTTGACACCCTAGGCCTGCCGGCCAAACTGTAGCGAATAGTAGAGGTGCGGGATTGTCAGTCCCATATAGATCTATACACAAATTCACGCTCTCCCTACAAGAGATTCTGGCTAATAGTTTAGGACTTAAAAGGTCGTACTTAGATAAGAACACCATGAAGGGTCTCACAAATTTATTGTTTCAACGAGATTTACGATGTATTATTATTACCCTGTGAATGCTAACTCTGGTACTTTGTATCGTACCCTCGGTTAATGCAAACCCGGTATAATGTATTATTACCTCGTGTTTGCTAACTCGGGTACTCTATATAGTACCTTTGCTAATGCAAACACGGCAGAATGTATTATTACCTCGTGTTTGCTAACTCGGGTACTCTGTATAGTACCTTTGCTAATGCAGACCCGACAGGATGTATTATTACCTCGTGTTTGCTAACTCGGGTACTCTGTATAGTACCTTTGCTAATGCAAACCCGGCATTACCTCATGTTTGCTAACTCTGGTACTCTGTATAGTACCTTTGCTAATGCAAACCCGGTATGATGTATCTTTACTTCTTTAATATGTTGTTCGTATATTAAAGGTATTATACATATCTTGTTATAGTTGAATGTATTTTGGTAATTTGCTTGGAAAGTATACAGTCGTGAATCATACTTGTATCTTTAGTTTTGAATCATAAATTATACCTATTATAATTTATATGTTCTAACTGATTAGCTTGGTTTCTCATGGATGAACACCATTGCTCAGCCTGATACAAAGGTGATGATACCAAAAGGAGTAACCTTTGGTTTCTCATGGATGAACACCATTTCGGGGCTCCGGGGCTTGCTTCGGGCTTTAGACACGATACCGGGGCCTTGGGGGGTCGTGAGAAAGTCGAGGGGGTGAAAATGTGAATTTTGGGAAGTTTTGGGGTGAAAAAGTCCTTCCATCCGAGAATGCTCGCACCCTTTATATAGGGGTGCGAGGGTTCGGCCGAAGCAGCTTAGTCATCGGACAGGTGGCGAGGCTCGGACAGCTGGCGAGGCGAAGGCGCGGAGTCAGCAGCTACGTGGCAGCACCTGCGAAGGCCACGTGCGAAGGCTTAAGGTGGTGCGGCTTCGGACCATGTGCGAGGCACGTGATTTCGGAAAGGTGGAGGCTCCTAAGTGGAGCGGACTTCGGTCCAATGGGGAAAGGAGGTGACGACTTCGGACCTATCAGGAGACGACACGCGAGGCTGAGGTCCAATGAGAAGCGAACACGTGGAGGCCTCGCATGCGAGGTGACGTGTCCGAGGTGACTCATGCGAATTTGCCCGGTTTTCCACATTTTCTTGATTTTTGTGCCAAAAACTTGCGAAAATCATAACTTTTGCATACGAGCTCCGTTTTTGGCGTTCTTTATATGCACGCGTAGGTAAAACCATACTCTACGACTTTCGTTTAGACTTCGTCGGCTGATTTTGACTTTATTTTTAATATTATTATTTTTAACAGACCGGGACAGGAAATCCGTTAAAAATTCATAACTTCTTCATCCGACGTCCGTTTTCGTCTGTCTTTTTACCGTTGTGCTACTTTTGACGAGACCTTCGATTCTCGCTTAAGTTGCGTTGGCTAAATATCGATCGATTTATATTTCGAATTTTTAGCTGTCTACTACTAAACCGAAACTTCGAAAAATCATAACTTCCTCATACGAAGTCAGATTTTTACGTTCTTTTTTATGAACGTTCTCGGTTTAACATATTCTACAACTTTCATTTAGATTTTTAAGGCTAAAAATCCTTTTATCGAAAATTCGCTTTTTACACTGAACAGTGTTTTGCCGGTTTTATCGCGGATTTTTGATTGGTCATAACTTCTTCGTTATAACTCGGATTTCAGTGTTCTTTATATTTTTGGAAACCTTGTTACAAACTCTACCACTTGGTTCATCCCAATTACGATTATTGATCAATTTATCTTTGACCAAACTTTGACTGGTGTCACATATATATTACGTGAAATGCTTTTAGGACTCGGTTTTGTTGCGGGAGTTAAATTGTGGAAATAGCATCCTACATCGAACCTCCTATCGAATCACTCACATATGGTGAGTTCATACCCCTATGTTTTTACTATTTTTCAAAGTTTTAAAAGGGGGGGAATACAAGTAAAAACACAAGGAAATCTTGTGTTAAACAATTCAAGCTATTTCAATTGATTTAAACTATTTTAAAAAGTGTTTTCAAACTACTTAAATTGTTTTATACTTTTATTTTCCAAAATACATGTTTATATATATATATATATATATATATATATATATATATATATATATATATATATATATATATATATATCCAACAGACTTAGGACGGGTGTTTCCACCTCATATCCTGTTCATTGTCTGGTTGTGGATTAGGGTTAGAACCATTTGTCAGACTACCTGTTTGATCTCAATTGTATATGTTTCATATATATATATATATATATATATATATATATATATATATATATATATATATATATATATATTGAACATGAAACTTATTTAAATAAAGCTTTAACCCTTTTTGTAAACATGTCGAGTAATAGTCATCTCTCTCAATTTATTTCATTGTGTTATATAAACTGTTAAATTACTAAGATTTTCATTGCGTACAGAACATACATGTAAACTATAATAGGTATAGTTTAGGGAACACTAATACTATTTTACTAAGTCAGGATTATCATACTAAAATCATTATTTAAATTATAATTATTCTACACTACTAGTACAATGTAACTCATACATTTTCAAGTACAAAAGAACATTGGTATTCTCTTCGTGTCTAGTTATACAGAGTTGTGAGGTATTGCTTGGTCGTACCCATCTGGGTACAAGTTTCTAAGTGTTATATATTATAACCAGAGTCTCCTGGAGGGAGAGCGATAGTTTGTGTATAGATCTATACGGGACTGACAATCCCGCACCTTGGTTGTTAGCTACAGTTGGGACCGATAGGTCTACGGGTGACAAACGTCATAACTTTTTCGACGCCTACAGCACGTCGTGTTTTTATCCGTTCCAATTAGGTATGGTTATATGAAACTCACAATGGTATTAACTAAGGCATTTAGATTACGGGATTTTCATAACTTCAAGTAGTTTTACTAAACAATAGAACTACACCACATCACTTTACCAGTAACATGAACATACAGTTTAGAAAGGGGCCTATAATGCTAACTCTATGATTTCTTGGTTTATACGTTAGGGTTATATATTGATAGGAGCCGATAGGTAGTAGAATGTGTGCTTTCCGCTTCACTTCCTGTTCCTTGTTTGGTTGTGGGCTTAGAGCAGATTCACACAGTCTACTATCTATTCAATCTTGGTTATATATATAATCCGTATACACTAAGTAATCATGGGGGGAAACAGGTATGGGCCAGGTCATAACTTACAAGTACAACATACTATTTTATAGTACAAAAACATACTTTTCGGAAGGAACGTTTAACTAAGTACATACATACATAAAGGATTGCATACAAATACAACAACATTACATTACTTTCTAAGTACAATGTAGATGTCACACAAAAAGGACCAACATCGTTAGCTCTGTATTTATCTGTTGTATATGGCAGGGTTACATACAATGTAGATCCGACAAATAGTGGACTATGTGGATTCCGCCTCATTTCCTGTTCCTTGTTTGGTTGTGGGCTTAGGGCAGAACCACACAATCGATTGTCTGTTCGATATGTATTGTATATAACCCGTATCTACTAGGTGATTGTAGAAGGAACTAAAGGGTCACATTTTTCTTACATTAGATTACATTAGAAAATATTGGATTTTCTGGAGTAATATACTAAGGTCTTCGAGGAACAAAGAACATGCTTTCTAAAATAAAATACTTATGAACTCACCAACTTAAATGTTGATACACTTTCAAAATCACTTATATTCTCAGGAAACTAGTAGACAGGTACACACACATGGTTCTAGGAGACAGAGCATAATAGCTACGAGTCTTGTTTTTCCACTTACTTTTGGAGTCAATCATATGTGATTTGAATACTATGTAAACACTTTAATATTAATGCAATGGATGTTGTTGCTTGTTTTACTATTCTACATTTGTTGTGATACTGAACACGACGTCCTCCGCCCCTGAATGTTTCCGCCATCTCGGTTTGGGGTGTGATAGATTGTTATCAGAGCATTGTTTATAGTGAACTGAGTATATCAACCCATAAAAGATATACAACTATAAATACAATGGGATAAAAACACTCTGACAAAGAGTTATACTTTTAAAATATAAGTATACATACATACATGTATACATACTAGAACAAGTATCACAAGAAGAACAAGACATAAGTATTTAAAAGTTGGACACTGCGGTCAAAACTGGACAGTTATGTAATCATATCTGGGATAAATATAGCCTGATCAACTATATTTTGAGATACAACCAACATGTGTTTGGGAGTGATGTGGTGTTGCAACATGCTTAAAATTACCTAACTCGTTATACAAATGATCTCTAGAACAAAACATAAAGTTAAAAATACTATAGGAGTATTTTATGATACTATAAGAAAACAGCAAGTTTAAAACTTACCAAGTTAATACCATTAAAATACTATAGGAGTATTTTTGGCACTATAAATAACTTATGTGAAAATTTAAAGACCTTCACTGGTAGGTCTATAATTTCGGAGTGTATACTCCCAGGGTTTAATATAATTGAGATTTTATAGACTTAGAATTGGTGATCTACGCTCTGCTTCCTGTTCCTTGTTTGGTTGTGGTTTTAGAGTAGGGTCACTTATTCGAAGGTCTATTTAATCTTAAATTATATACAACTTGTATACACTGCATGATTATAGAAGAACCCGGTAAGGATCACCCCATAATGTTTCACTTAATCTCATAGATTCTTTAGGCACTCCCATTCTCGCACGACAAACCTAGATAGATGTAACCACTCCATCACAATAGTCAGCAGAGGAGTGAAGGAGGAACAAGAAGAGATTCATGAGGAGGATTCTGAGAAGGGATCAGCCGAAGAGACCAAACGTCTTATGTGTCACGCTAATAACTAATTAACTAATATAACCTAGTGAGTTAGTGAGTACACTACTCACACTATGTGTTAGGATTATTCATCTTTCGTAACAACTTGTAGCAGTTATAAATTTACAGAAATTCATTCAAGGGTAGTCACTACTAATTCAAAAGTTTATTTTATATGGACGTCCATTATAGATTATTCTCAGAACGCTATGAAATTCGGAACATGATACACTCAGAACTAGGATAACTTAGTTTGATCAACACCCAACTTATAACCACTACTATAGACTTATCACCGTTTCATCTTGTAAACGTTATAGCAAAAAGGTGCCTCGCGGTAGACCTATAAGGCGCGTAGTCAACAACATAACAGAAAATCCACCACCGCCTCCACCACCACAACACGATCCTGCTATTTTCCAGGCAGCAGTAACAGCCGCAACGACAGCCGCTATAACTCAAATCCGCGCATGTGGTGTTAGTGGATCTGGTATCGGTTCCCACCTAACTAACCCCAGAGTTACCCTCGGACACCCATGGGAGTGTTCGTACAAGGACTTCATGAACTGAAAACCCAAATCCTTAAATGGAGATGGGGGAGTCATTGCTCTAATGCAATGGTTCGAGAAAACATAGTCAGTTTTCGAAACCTACACGTGCCCAGAAGGGAGCAAAGTGAGGTTTGCTGCCTGCACCTTCTCCGACAGAGCCCTAACATGGTGGAATGGCCATGTTAAGTCAATGACTATATTGGTGGCTAACTCAATGAGCTGGGAGAACCTTAAAGAGATGATGATGGAAGAGTATTGCCCAAGAGGCAAAATACAAAAGTTGGAGCATGAGCTATGAAACCTTACCATGTCAAGCTCAGACATAGTTGCCTACACTGCCAGTTTTAGTGACCTGGCAGCACTGTGCCCCGGGATGGTTACCCCGTAGAGTAAAAAGATAGAGAAGTACATCTAGGGTTTATCTCCCCAGATTCAAGGGAATGTACTGGCTTCCAAACCAACTACCTTCGATAGCGCCAAACGCCTGGCCCAACGACTCATTAACCATGGAGTCCGCCATGGCGTGGTGGACCCCGTTCTTGAGCCAACAAAGGGAGGAGACTATAAACGAAAGTCGGGGAACAAGAGGAAGGGTCAAACAACACAGGAATCCTCGCAGGATCAACAGATAGTTACTGTACAGCCTTCCACAACACCTGCCACTCCAGCGCCTGTTAGTCGATATGCTGGAACTCTCCCGAAGTGTAGTAATTGTAACTACCACCACACCGGAGCTTGCCGGGAGATGCAGTGCAAGAATTGCCGCAGGAAGGGGCACACTACCCATTTCTGCAGGGCGCCGATACAACCAATCTCCCAGGTCCCCGGAGTTGAAGTAAATCAGGCCTGTTATGGGTGTGGTGATACGGGGCACTACAAGAAGGACTGCCCAATAACAAAGAACTCTGGCGGGGAGGGGAGAATACTGATGATCACTGCAAGAGAGACTGTCTCGGAGCCAACAGTGGACAGCGGTACGTTTTCTAGATAATAATAAAATTTTTAAACTTAGTATTCCAATTAAAAAGAAAAAAAATTAAAATTACACACTCGTCTGAACAAATCACAGCATTCATATAAGAACCTAGGATCCGTACAGGTGAGCTACGATGGCTTAGTTTATATATCAGGGTTATGCATAACTAAGATTTTGTAGGCTTAGAGTGAGTGATTCCGCCCCATTTCATGTTCCTTGTTTGGTTGTGGATTTAGGGCAGAGTCACTCAATCGACCGTCTTATTCATCTTAAGTATGCATGACTTGTATACACCAAGCGATCATATAGGGACCTGATAAGGATCATAATATGAAGTATCATCACTAATTGCGGTACGATATGTTGCAGTGGTAATAACAAGGAGAAACCTGAAAGCACTAGAAAGTATACACAGAATGCACTATCGAGTACACACGAAATACACTATCGCTATAACAAACGTTTCTTTCGAATCGACTTAACACTTGTTTCTATAAGGAGTTTGACGTCATCATTCGACGTGGATTGGCGTGGTCCTCACCATACCAAGTTCATGTACTGCGAAAACACATCGCCTTAACCGACCGACTGACGAAACCCTCGTCACTCATAACGACAAAACCGTCATAGACCTCAGAATTGTCTCTCATATTCTAAACCCCGAAGTACTCATGCTAGGAGTACTTTGCCCTTTGAAACCTTTCCAATGTTTACCCAGCAGACCTTTCGGGAACACCACTCGTGCAACAGGTCAAGTTCAAGCACAAAGGCTAAGGACGAATACGGTTAAACTATCACTACTAAGTGTATACGCGAGAGTAGTATATAATTAAGATTCTACGGACTTAGAATGTGTGTTTCCTCCCCTATTCCTTGTTTGGTTGTGGACCTGGGGTAGAGTCGCACATCCGACCGTCTTATTAATCTTTATTATATACGACTTGTATACACGAGGTAACGATAGATGGACCAGGTATGAATCCTACTATGAACTTCAGGACAAGGCTGCCTAGGACTATGAGTGGACATTCTACCATTCAGATGAGCATGACCCCTGAAGTCTTACTTAGAAAGCTAATTTCGGGATGAAATTCTCTCTAACGGGGGGATGATGTGACAACCCGTTAATTCAGGGCAACAGAAAGTCAATAAAAACCAAGATACTAGAAACCATTTGATCAAATCGTTATTATAATTAGGTGATAATGTAAAAGTGTTATTGAAATCAAAATATGCCTTTTCTATGAAACTGAGAAGTCTCGCAATCACTTCCCTCGGACCGAAAACGAGTGTTCGGTCAGGGCTGCAAACTATCGCATCTGACCATTTCCTTCGGACCGCAAACGGTTTGTAGCCGCAAACAGTTTGCAGCCGAGAACCCTTGGTTTCCAGCCGACAGAACCCTCGGTCTTATCCCCTCAGTTCGCATCCCCACGCATGTGTCACTTCTCGTCAGTCTCTTGTTATAAATAGCATGGACTGAAAACATATTCTCACTTCTTTTACATCCAACCGAAAACACTAACTATTCACTCAAGAACACCAACCGAAAACCCTTTTTCTCTCTCAAGTACCATCCGAAATCCTTTGAATCTCCTTCGGATCTTGCTTAGAACATCAAGTGTTCTTCATTTCTTCAAGATATCACTTTCCTTTTTGGTGATCTTCAACCGAAAACCCTTGAATGTTCTTAGTTTGACCAAGAACACGAAGAACATCACCAAGATCTTCATATGGCCGAAAACCCAAGGGCTGGCCGAAAACACCTTGCAGCCTCACAAATTCATTTCTAACACTCTTATTTGTAAGTAAAACTTACAAATTAGGCTTCTTCCTTAACATACTTGCTATTTATTCACTAATTGTATACCTATATATTACGTGAAATGCTTTTAGGACTCGGTTTTGTTGCGGGACTTAACTTGTGGAAATAACATCCTTTATTGAACCTCCTATCGAATCACTCACATAAGGTGAGTTCATACCCCCTATGTTTTTACTATTTTTCAAAGTTTTAAATGGGGGGGGGGGGGGGGAATACAAGTAAAAACACAAGGAAATCTTGTGTTAAACAGTTCAAGCTATTTCAACTGATTTAAACTATTTTAAAAAGTGTTTTCAAACTACTTAAATTGTTTTATACTTTTATTTTCCAAAATACGTGTTTATATATATATATATACATATATATATATATATATATATATATATATATATATATATATATATATATATATATATATATATATATATATATATATATATATATATATATGTATGTATATATATATATATATATATATATATATATATATATATATATATATATATGTCACACCCCAAAACCGGAACGGCGGAAACGTTCTGGGGTGAAGGACGTCATGTTTAGTATCACAAGACATGCATCATAGCAAGCAAAGTAACGAACAACCATATCATTAGAAAGAAAGTGTTTACAAGGTGTGTGTTCACGAAACATAGAATACATAAGCAAATAACAAACATGACTTGAAGCTATACTGCTCCATCTTATGAATCCCAGTGCGAGTACCTGTCTACTAGGCTCCTGAGAATACAAGTTATTTGAAAGAGTTGATCAACAATTAAGCTGGTGAGTTCATAAGATTTTAGTGATGTAAGTAAGTTGTAGAAAGTTGTTGTAAAATGTTGTTGAAACTGTAGTTGAAAAATGTAGTAAGTTGTAAGTTCCTTTTAGAAAAGTTCGCCTGTTCCTCTTAGAAAATCCTATATTTCCTACTTTGATGAAAGATACGTAAAAATGATTCTACAATCCCTTCTATGAGTACTAAATGGATACAAGTGATATAAAACTCAGAGTAAACAAACAATCAACTGTGCGCATCTGCCCTAAGCTCACAACCAAACAAGGAACCAGTAAGTAAGGCGGATAGCACACATCCCATTGTTTGTTAGATCATTGTTGTATATAACCCTAGCGTGTTCACTTGTTACTCATGGAGTTAATTGTGATGGCTTCTTGGTATTTAGTGAAAAGCTCCTTTATAAAAACCCTTATTCCTTATAATAAAATGGTGACCACAGTGATCACTCCTATAATCACTTAAGGTCCTTTAAGTTTATACTGGTTTAATAAAATGGATTAAACCCTTAACTGGTAAGTTTCTAGTTTTCTATACCAAAAGTTCCGATTTGGAAAGTATGTTCTGTACTAGAAAATTGTGCATTGACTCTGTGTCCTATGACTTGACCACCTGGTACCCTTATGATGACTCAATGTATACTGGACATATATATCTAGGATCGAATAGATAATAGACTGGGTGAATCTGCTCCAATCCCACAACCAAACAAGGAACAGGAAATGAAGCGGAGAGCACACATCCTATTATCTGTCGGATCCTATTGATATATATGTATCCTTTGATGTATACATTAAGGAATCATAAGGTTAGCATTATGGCCCTTTCTACTAAACGTAGCCTTCTACCAAGGCATCAAATGTTATGTGTGTTTGTTTCTTGTATTAGTGTGTATTTTCCCGCGTGAGACTCTCATTAACTAAATATAGATTATACATTAATGAATATGTGAGAAGTTCACAAAGTAAGTGTAATAGAGAAAATAATATTTTACCTCAGCAGTGACACTGCTGGCTATAAAGAAATAAAATACAGACTCCAGGTAGTATTAAATGTACAATACACCTCGGGGAGTGTAAAGTAGTAAAATACAGACTCCAGGTAGTATTAAATGGACAATACACCTCGGGGAGTCTTAAGTGATAAAATACAGACTCCAGGTAGTATTAAATGGACAATACACCTCGGGGAGTCTAAAGTAGTCTTTAATCCCAAGTTGGTAAATTAAAGGTTTAAATGTGAACCCGTATGTAACTGAGAAGATATATTATTATATTTCATCACCTCGTGTCTGCTAACCCAGAAACGTGTAATCGTACTAAAGTTAACGCAAACCTGAAAGATATATTTTACGTGCTTTTCCCTGGTACTTAGTGTGGTGTGCTTTTCCCTGGTACTTAGTGTGCTTTTCCCTGGTACTTAGTGTGGTGTGCTTTTCCCTGGTACTTAGTGTGGTGTGTTTCTCTCTATACTAGTTATAGTATGTTTCCCCTTTGTACTTGTTATAGTATGTTCTCCTCTGTACTTGTTATAGTATGTTTCTCATTTGTACTTGTTATAGATGTTTCTCTATGTATTTGTTATAGTATGAACTGAACCCTTAAACTATACCTATTATAATTTACTAGTAATGTACTTGGACTGTTGTTAAAAATACTCATTTTACCACTAAGTTACGCTTGTACTTTAAAAACGGAGTTTTGTTAAACTATAAAGTAACATAACTTGAAAAGATTTTTTGAAATGATTTGACGACTTATAAATGACATAAGTAATCTTTTGAAAATGTTTATAACAAACATTTACACAATTATCATTGTGTTCAACTTGTATTCCCCCCCTTAAAAGCATTTAAAACAGTTAAAAGATTCATTACGGGGTATGAACTCACCTGATGTGGGTGATTCAACGAATATGCGTGTAAGGATGAGAAGTTCCACGAATGAAGTCCCGAGACACAACAAGTCCTAAATGACATACATTGGCATACATTGACATAAATAGAGTGCTTGGAAGCAACCAAATGCAAGGAAACACCTCACGAGACTAGGAAACACTTCGACCAAGTGTTGGAATCACATGTGATTCGTATAAAGGGTGTTTAAGGCCATTGTTTGGTGTTTACGGCCATGTGTTTATGGCCAAGGGAGTTTACGGCCGTAAACTCATGGTCAAAGATGCATATGAGGGTGTTTGAAAGCTAGGGAAGCTTGAGGGAATTTTGCTCTACACAAGGATGAGAAAGACCAACTCAATGGAGAGTGTTGAGGTGTTTACGGCCAAGGGAGTTTACTCCTGGTCGTAAACTCTCTAAATGGTGACATTTAGGGTCTTAAAGGTAAGGAGTCTCAATGGTCCAAGTGTTCTAAGGTTTAGCAAGAGCCTAGATGTGTTTAAGGTCCAAGACTTGACCATAATTGGAGTTTACGGCCAAGGGTGTTTACTCTTGGGCCGTAAACTCTCTAAATGATGAGTTTGGTCATTATTCAAGGTCTTAAAAAGCACAAGGGAGTGTTCTAGCCTCAAATCCAAGCCTTAGGAAGAGTTTATGGCCAAAATGGCACCTTTATAGGGGTTTACGGCCATGGGAGATGGCTTGGCCGTAAACTCCTTTTGGTTCTTCATTCTTGATGATTTCAAGGCTCTAAGCATGAGTCCTAATTAGATATAAGGTGTAGGGAAGAGTACTTACGATATAGAGGCTTGAAAGGGTCGATTTTGGCCAAGACCACAAGTGTGTGTTCTTTGTGGAACTTGAAGATCTAAGAAAAGTTGATTTTCATGGATGAAATCAAAGAGTGTAACTAGGAGATGAAGTGTAACAACAAATCAAGGAAGAACACTTACCACTTTTGAAGATCTAGGATGAAAATCGGGATGATAGTTGAGAGAGAAATGGAAGTTCTTGAGTTAGGAAATGAAAGAATGGCTAGAAATGACCAAGGGCCATATATATGGATTTGAGTTTACGGCCACATGAGTTTACGGCCGTAAACTCATTGGCTTTGTGGCTGTGAACTCCTTATGATGAGGTTAAGGCCCTAATGTTTGCACAATGTCTCTAGCAGGTACATTCTAACACTTATTCCTTAAGTGTACTAGGCTTAAAACTCCTTAGAATGGCCTTTAACCAGGCTAGAACTCATTACTCTTGAGTCTGACACTCAGTTGAGTTGACTGACTGAGCTCTCAAAGCAAAAAAAATTTGGGTTGTCACATCATCCCCCCGTTAGATGGAATTTCGTCCCGAAATTAACTTTCTTAATAGCACTACAGGGGTTGCGCTCCTCTGATTGGCAGAATACCCACTCGTAGACCTGGCACCTTGCCCTACTGTTCATGATAGGATTCATACTCGGTCCATCTATCATTACCTTGTGTATACAAGTCATACATAATTAGGATTAGTAAGACGGTCGGATGTGCGACTCTGCCCTAGGTCCACAACCAAACAAGGAACAGGAGATAGGGCGGAAACACACATACTAAATCTGCGTAATCATAATTATATACCACCCTCGCGTATACACTTAATAGGGATAGGTGGGCTGTATTCGTCCTTAGCCTCTGTGCTAGAACTTGGTCTGCTGGACGAGTGGTATTTCGTGACGGTCTGCGGACATCTGACGATAAGGTTTTAGAGGACAAAGTACTCTTCGCATGAGTACTCCAGGGTTTAGAATACGAAAGATAAAAACTGAGGTTTAGGTCGGACTGTGTGACAACCCGAAATTCTCATTTGTATAAACTCTACAGTCAAGCACTACAAATAGTAGTCAAATTCATTTCAGTACATTTTTGGTCGGATTAAAGTCCGTTTGAGTGTTTTTATTTTAAATTCATCAAACGAATAAATAAAAGGAAGTACTTTTTTTAGGATTAAAGTGGAGCGAGTAAGCATTTAACACCATGACATGGTGTTTACAGCCAAACCTTGGGGGTTTGGGCCGTAAACTCCATTTTGACCATGAACTCATGCTTAAGGCATGAGTTTACTCCCTAAACTCCTCACTTCTCACTTCCTAGCTCAAGAACTCCCACCATTCTCTCTCAACTATCATAAGATCATCTTCCCAATCCTCCAAAAATGTAAGTTTCTCTTCACTTGATTTGTTGTTATAACCTTCCATCTAGTTGTTATACATCATTTCATCCATGAATTCTTCATTTTTACCTAGATCTTCAAGTGTTCTTCAAAACACCAAGAACACACACTAGTGTTCTTGGGCTCTAAACACTCTTACAAGCTTCCCATAAGTAAGTACACTCGTCCAAACTAGTTACTTGCTTAGTATACATGTTTATCCATGGAAAAACATCAAGAACACCCAAGAACACTTGGGTTTACGGTCAAGGGATATCCTTGAACCGTAAACACCATCAAGTGGTGTTTAAGTGCCCCTAACACCTTCTAAGGCTGGGATATTGGACTAGAACCTTGCATGCATGAGCTAGAAACCCCAAAACACGAAATGGTTGAGGTGACCATGAGTTTACGGCCGTAAACTCATGGGTTTACGACCGTAAGCTCAAGGGTTTACGACCGTAAACTCCCAAGAGGTGGTCCAAAGACCGTAAACCCCAAAGAAGGTCCATTTTGAGCCCTAGTCCCTTCCTAAGCCTTGAATACAAACCTAGAACACTTCCTTGAGGGGTATAAGACCTTAAATCACACAATTGTACAATTTACAATGAGTTTACGGCCGTAAACTCATGGGGGAATTGACCAAAAACCGTAAACACATATAGGGTTGCCAAATGAGAAGTAAACTCCAATGTGAGGCCATACTCTCCTTAGATACAACCCTTTAGCACTCCTAGCACTTGAAACAAAGGATCTGTGTGTGTGTTCAAGTCCTCACTTGACACTTAGCATCCTATCCGACACTTCCATCCAAACCACTCACTGCAGGTGAGTTCATACCCCTTAATTAACCTTTTAAATGATTTTAAATGCTTTTATGGGGGGGGGGATACAAATTGAACATTTCTAGTTATTGCTTTAATCACATGTGATTAATAACTAGAACAAACAGAAAGATTTACCACTGCTTTCAAAATTGCTATCAAAATTATGGAATTTCAAGTTTTCAAACCTTTTTATTAAACTCTTTAAATGCTAAAACTGTTTTCAAACTCTTTTAAACTTACATTATTTTCAAACCCATATCTACACCAATATATTTATATAAGTAAGGCTTGAAGGACTTAGGACTGATAGCTCACCTTATTTCTTGTTCCTTGTTTGGTTGTGGACTTAGGGTATTCTGTTATTTGTCCGAATGTCGTTGAATTCTTAGTTATATATCATATATATATATATATATATATATATATATATATATATATATATATATGTTGGATATAATAGTTTTCACTTCAGTTCAGTACCTTTGTGTAACAAAGGCATGCAACCAACATTACTATTTAACTATAATAGGTATAGTTAAGGATTACTACTCACTACTACTATTACAATGACTCCTACCAGAGTCAGTACAGTTATGAGTCAATACTCACTTTATACTCTACAAGAGAACACTCTATACATTATACAAGAAAATATGCTATACAATATACAAGAGAATACACTATATACTACTACAAGAAAACATCACTACACTATGACATACTACATAAACATTTGAATACTATAAATAGAATGTGACATACTACTTCTCGATACGACACTTTATTGTGCTATCACTTTGTAACCAGAGTCTCCTGGAGGGAGAGCGGGCATTATGTGTATAGATCTATACGGGACAGACACTCCCACATCCCGACTGCTAGCTACAGTCCCAACCGAAAGGCCAAGGGGTGACAGAATGTTACCTCACTATTTATTGACCTGGAGGGTCATCCGTTATTCAGTCGTCGATCGGTATGGTTACATACGAGTTCACATTCAAACCTTTAACTAATCACTTAAGAATTAAAGGCAAAATAGACTTTTCGAGGCGTATTGTTCATTTAATACCACCTGGAGTCTACATATTACTACTTTAGACTCTCCGAGGCGTACTGTACAATTAGTACCACCTGGAGTCTGTATTTCATTACCTTGTGACTTTGTCACATACTCTTTTTATTAAACTATATTTTCATAATGATAGTTTCACTGGGGAAAACCCTTACTTTTACAAAGAACAGACATACAAACAATCGGGTCTTGGTAGAAGACTACTTTTTACTAGAGAATATAGGTTTTTCTAGGGAGTATACTATTTACAAACATTTGAAATCAGTTACTTCATTACATTATTACAAACCTTTTTATATAAGCAATGACACTAAATACTTATGAACTCACCAGCTTTATGCTGATACTCGCTTTCAAAATAACTTGTATTCTCAGGTCATCAGTAGACAGGTAAAGATGAAGCTTTTGAGAAGATGGAGCACATACAAGACTCATCTTTTATTTTGATTATACTTTTGGTGTCTTACAAACTATACAGAATACGCTTGTATTACAATTATTATATTAATGCAATGGATGTTGTTGCTTGTCTTTACTATTATGCATTGTTGTGATACTGTACATGACGTCCTCCACCCCAGAACGTTTCCGCCGTTCTTGGTTTTGGGGTGTGACAGATTGGTATCAGAGCCAGGTTTATAGTGAACCAAGTATACCAACCCATAAAAGATATACGAACTATAAACACATCGGGATTAAAACACTCTGACGAAGAATATATACTTTTAAATAATAAAATATTTAACTAAGTATATATATACATCTATTCATACCAAGGTCAGTATCATACTAGAACAGAACAAAAGTATTAAGATTGTTGAACATCACGATTAGGCTTAGAGACATATAGTCAAATCTGGGGGGATGTAGCCTGATCAACTACATTTCCCGAGGAGTGACTAGTATGTGCCTAAGAATGGTTGTGGTGTTGCAACAAGTCTAAAAACTTACCAACACTACCACAACGAGAACATTAGAACAGAATACTATAGGAGTATTCTGCATTACTATAGGTTATATATGTGAGAACTAAAAAGGGTCGTTACTAGTAGGGCAATAGTTGCTAAGTGGATACTCTAAGGTTACGTGTGACTAAGGCGCTATAGACTTAGAATCTGTGATCTTTGCTTTATTTCCTGTTCCTTGTTTGGTTGTGGATTTAGAGTTAGGGTCACTTATTCGAAGGTCTATCCTGTTTTGGTTGCATGTAATTAGTATGCACTATGCAAGTATTGGATCAACTAATAACGATCATCTTATAAGTAATCTTAGATTAGTACGTCTATTAACCATTCTTTTCCCCCTATTCTCGCGTAGATTCTATGGTTGACTTAAGGGTTCGCCCAAGGAGTGCCCGTCTCCAGTAGAGGATTATCTGCTCATCCTTTCTCTTCCTAAAAAGAATAGCCTTTCTCTTCAGTATATCTGTTCACTTATCTATAAACATCCCTAACTTTGAAAGTACTCTAAACTAGACTTCTAAGCTGCCAACATTTTCCCTTATGGTTTGATGTGAGACCTACTGTTAGGTCATTTTTCCTGAACTCATTTTACATCATTAATGCCAGTAATATTGGCAGTTGTCTAATCTATGGGGAAGTCTGTACTCTTGTGTTCCCTACTCTATTGTTATGACTTTATCTGATATTCAGACTATGGCGATTTAGTCCATGGAACACTCTCATCATACTTACAATCGATTCTTACTATTATCATCATCTTTATGAACTTTTAGTAAAAGATGCCGCCCCGAAAGCGTCCGACCAGAAACACGCCTGCAAATCAAACTCCACCACCACCACCCCCTCCACAGTTCGATGCGGTGGTATTTCAAGCAGCTGTGACCGCAGCCATGGCCCAAGTAAACTCGGGTGGTGTTAGTGGGATGGGGACAGGAACAAACTCCATCCATGGTGAAATCCATCCACGTGCACGAGAGTGTACTTATAAGGATTTCATCAGCTGCAAACCTACATACTTCAACGGAACCGGAGGGATCCTTGCACTGTCCCAATGGATCGAGAGAACAGAAGCAATCTTCGAGATGTGCTCGTTCCCTGAAGGAAGGAAGATAAAGTTTACTGCTTGCACCTTCACCCAAAGGGCCTTGACGTGGTGGAATGGCCATGTCAAATCACTCTCACTAATAACAGCCAACGCCATGGGCTGGGACACACTGAAGGACCTCATGACAAGGGAGTACTGCCCGAGGGGCGAAATTCAGAAGCTCGAGGAGGAACTCTGGAACCTCAAAATGCAGGGTTCCGACATAGTGGCTTATACAGCCAGGTTCTGCGACCTTGTGGCTCTGTGTCCTAACATGGTTCCCACCGAAAACAAAAAGATCGAAAGATACATCTGGGGTCTGGTACCCCCATATCGCGGGAATGTTCTAGCATCACACCCTGCGACCTTCGATAGTGCCAAAGAATTGGCCCAAAGGCTCATCGATCACGAGGTTCCTTCTACTCCATCAACAACTACAACGACTACCCCTGCATCAACCAAAACATCTGGCAACAAAAGGAAGCGTTGGGACGAGAAGAAGGGAAAATCAGCTCAATCCTCTTCCCAGAACCAACAGACAGTGGCTGTCCATGCTGCCACTACTCCTGCTGCCCTGTACCAGCCAAACCATATGCAGGGAACCTACGCAAGTGCACTAAGTGCTATTTCCATCATAACGGCCCCTGCCGGGAAATGCACTGCACTAACTGCGACCGGAAGGGCCAAACGCCTGGTTTTGCAGATCTCAACCCAAACCCATCAATCAGGTTCCCAGTACCAGAGTGAGTCAAGCCTGCTACGGGTGCGGCGAGACATGACACTTCAAAAGAAACTGCCCGAAAGCTGGGAATGCAGGAGGAGCAGGAAGACTACTTGCTATTGGCCACAATGAAGCCGTAACAGACCCCACAGTAGTCACGGGTACGTTCCTTCTCGATAACTCTTATGCTTGTATCCTATTCGATAGTGGGGCAGAAAGGAGCTTCGTAAACCAAAAATTTAAACACTTACTTAATCAAACACCGCAAACACTAAACGAAACCTTCGTCGTAGAAATGGCTAATGGCAAGACAGAGAGTTCTAACGAGATTTACATAGGTTGTACCCTCACGCTAGATAATCATTCGTTCCTAATCGACCTCATACCAGTAGCTATCCAGAGTTTCGACGTCATTATAGGCATGGACTGGCCGAGTCTTTATCGTGCCGACATCCTGTGCTTGCGTAAGGAATATCGTGCATTCCTGGCGCACATTGTCGATACGAGCCAGAAAACAAAAGACATAAAAGACCTCCCCGTAGTGCGCGATTTTCCCGACGTCTTTCCGGAAGAACTCCCAGGATTACCCCCGCAACGGCAAGTCGAGTTCCGAATCGACTTAAGTCCAGGAGCGACCCCCGTAGCCAAATCGCCCTATCGTCTAGCACCTGCTGAGATGCAAGAACTATCCGGTCAACTTAATGAACTACTCAGCAAGGGCTTTATAAGAACAAGCTTCTCACCCTGGGGAGCACCAGTCTTGTTCGTGAAGAAGAATGACGGATCGTTCCGTATGTGCATCGATTACAGGGAACTCAACAAGCTTACAGTCAAAAATCGTTACCCTCTTCCTCGCATAGACGATTTATTTGACCAGCTACAAGGGTCGAGCTACTTCTCCAAGATTGATCTGAGGTCCGGGTATCACCAGTTACGAGTGCTGGAGGAGGATGTTCCGAAGACAGCCTTCCGAACTCGTTACGGACACTACGAGTTCGTAGTGATGCCATTTGGACTGACCAATGCGCCCGCAGTATTCATGGACTTGAAGAATAAAGTGTGCTGTCCTTACTTGGATCAGTTCTTCATCGTCTTCATTGATGATATACTTATCTACTCTCGAAGTGAGGAAGAGCATAGCGATCATTTACAACAAGTCCTAGGAACCTTGCGATCAGAGAAACTTTATGCGAAGTTCTCTAAGTGCGAATTTTGGATCCGGAGAGTCGAATTCTTAGGACACGTGGTTAGCGAAGAGGGAATCCACGTGGACCCATCCAAAATTAAGGCCATTGAGAACTGGTCAGCACCGAAGACGCCTACGGAAATTCGTCAATTTCTAGGCCTCGCTGGCTACTACCGAAGGTTCATTCAAAACTTCTCTCGGATCACGAAACCCCTTACGACATTAACCCAGAAAGGCGTGGCCTTTGACTGGGAAGAGAAGCAGGAGAAAGCATTCCAAACGCTAAAACGAGCCTTATGCACCGCACTGATACTATCTGTAACGCTCTGTTCCGAATTGAGTTCTAGTCTGAGGCTGTGGGCCGAAGGTTGGTCTTCATAAGGAGTATGGCTCTAGATAAGGTAAGATCTAGGTCCATTTGGGTGCGGGTGATGTATTAGAAGTGTTTCGGGTGTTCGGGTTGTGTTTTGAAGCTTACGGGTATTTCGGTGATGTGTCAGTTTGGGCTTTTGTGGATAATGGATTTTTGTTCAGAATGTCTAAAGTGATATATGATTTGATATATGTGTAGAGCTTCTCGTTACCTTTCCGTGGATATAAGGATCGTTGAAAACGGATTTATAACGAAGAAGTTATGGCTTTCGGAAGTTTAGTAGTTTCAGGCTTAGCCGAGTACGCTGGGCGTACACAAGGAGTACGCTGGGCGTACTAGGGAAAAAGGGAGTACGCTGGGCGTACCTTGGGTTACGCTGGGCGTAATGACCAGGAGTGGTCGTGAAGGTTCTCTGGAGTACGCTGGGCGTACCATAATTACGCTGGGCGTAATCCCGTCAGATTAGAACCCTATTTTAGGGTCTTGGACCCTATTTAAACCCCTTATCTCATAACCAAACCCTAACATCTTCAGCCTCCACCCCTCTAAACATTAGAAATCGACATATATCATCCATGGTGGCATTTTGAGCTTATGGAGTCCATTTTTGGGGTGTTTAACCCATTTCCAAGAAGTTGGAGTTTGATGCAAGGATGGGAATCAAGGAGGAGCTTATGGATCTGGCTTTTAGGACTCATTCTCAGCTTAATGAAGGTATAAAGCTCTGAACTTGACCATTGAATGCTTAGATCTATTATGTTGAGTTATTGGATCTTTTTGGTCCCAAGAATGGGGCTTTATGGTTCCAAATCTGTTTTTGGGCTTGGGGTTGCCACCCTTGATGCTATTTGAGTCCATAAGGCAGAAAGTTGCCATCTTGATGGTCTTAATGGGTTCATGCTTGAGTTAGGGTCACTTTTATGGAAGTCTAATGCCATTTTTGGAGTTTGGGTTTGTTTGGGGCATGCAAAGTCACCAAGTCAGTGACTTTATGGGTTTAGATGTTAAGTATAGCTCAGATCTGTAATTTGGACTTGTTGGATCAAGTATTAAGCACTTAATGGATGTTGTGCATGAGCTACTTGTACGCTGGGCGCACTACGTAGTACGCTGCGCGTACAGTCCATTTGCTTAGTACGCTAAGCGTACAGAAGAGGTACGCTGGGCGTACGCTCTCAGGAGGACTTGGGCCTTTGAGGACTTTGGACCTTTGGGCCCTAATGGTTTTGGGGCTGGATTTGTTGATAGTTGGGCCTGTATGCATCTTTGGGCCAATAATGGAATAGTTGGACCTATTGGGCCTTGTGGCCCAATATAGAAATGGACTTCACATTTGTGACCCTCGGTTTGGGCCAATTCTTGGAATAGGTTGTTGTGGGCCTTCGTGGGCCAATTTGGTCGGTATTATTGACTAAGGAGAATATTGAGATTTAGTATAAGGTCCATTAGAAAGGTTTGGGCCCAATTTGGAAAATTGAGCCATTGACGGTTTTATGGACATTATAATGTTGGGCTTTTGTTTTGGGTTCGGACCTTAGTTGTGGGTCATATTGGGCCAGGGGTAAAACTGTCATTCTACCCCATGTGTGGATTAAGGATTATGGTATGGGGCCCAATTGTTAACTTGGGTATATTGATTGGTAGTGGCAGCTCGGGAAGCTGGCGGGGCAGCAGCTAAGGATTTCTTCAGGAAGCTTCTGCATTTGAGGTGAGTCTTCTCACCATACCAATGGGTCTAAGGCACCAAGGCCGACCCATTTTACGTTATGTGGTACACTAGCTGTAGTAGAGATATGTGGTATGGTAGTTAGCTTTATGCTAAGTGATATGCTAGTGATTATATGATACGTTTTATGCTAGTTGTCTTTGTGATACTTGCATGGAAGACCCCGGGGGGAGCCCATGGCATTGGATGTAAGACCATGTGGGGTAGCCCATGACAGTCCTAGGTAAGGACCATGTGGGGGGTAGCCCATGGCATTGGATGTAAGACCATGTGGGGTAGCCCATGGCAGTCCTAGGTAAAGACCATGTGGGGTAGCCCATGGCATTGGAAGTAAGACCATGTGGGGTAGCCTATGGCTTTCCTAGGTTTTATGTATGCATGGCTTATATGATACAGGTAGCTTTTATAGCTAACAGGATATGTGTTATGTGGATTGTATGTATGGTATGCTCTGGGAAACTCACTAAGCTTCGTGCTTACAAGTTTTTGTTTATTGTTTCAGGTATCATCGTTTTGGAAAGGAAGGGCTCAGATTGATCGCAGTGCACACACCTATGATTTCCGCAATGAATGATTTTGGGATGAACTCTGATAAATGTTTTACTTAATGATGATTTGAAATGTTTGGAATAAATGATATCTATTTTTAGGTTATATTAAAAATGAAATTTTTACCCCTGATTTTTGGGTCGTTACAAGTTGGTATCAGAGCCTTGGTTTGAGGGATTCGGACACACTTTTGGGTGTGTCTGAACTCAAATTGAGGATCTGTAAGGTTTTAAAGGAAAAATGTTTTCAAGGAAAAGTTTTCTAAGAAACGAAAGGGTGTGGTGCATGCAATCAGCCGAGCTCAAGTAAGTTTCCCCATAATACCCACATCTGTTATTTGTTATGATTTGATTATGAATCTGGATATCGCATGCTAGTTAGGGCTAGGAGAGATGCCTTTATATGCTGTATGAGCTTTTAGATTTGCATGCTAGTACTGAGTAGTCAGCAATAGGTTGGCCTGATATGTGGTGCTTGTAGCCATGAGGATATTGGATGTCATGCTGGAATGAGAATGATAATTGGTAATTGTAAGTGCAATGTGTATGTTTTGAAAATTATATACGGTTAGGATCTTATAGCCTTAGAATAATTGATTTGGCCTTATTTCCTGTTCCTCGTCTGGTTGTGGTCCTAGGGTAGAGTCGATTATTCGACAGTCTATTAGATCCTGTTCTGTATATAATTTGCATGCATAAGGCAGCCGTCAGTGAGGATGGATGGATGTGGACAGCGCAAGTCGCGACATGTGGACGGAAAGTTCTATGATAGTTCTTTGGATCGGAGTGCTACTGCATGAATGCTGCTTGCTTTGTGCTTTGTGGAACTCTTGAATGATGGGAGTCAACTACTAAGCGGATATGACGATATCCAGGAGGTGGATGGTTGGCATCATGGGGAGTTCCTCAGCAGCTGATGGCGGGGTGAGGTTGGGAACCTAGGAAAGCTTAGGATATGCTCTAGTGAGCTTAGTGGGGCAGTTCGGTGAAGTTGGGAACCCAGGAGGAGCCTAGGAGGTGCTACGGTAGGGATTGTCTTGCTGTTTAGCAGACATGTAGTGTACCGGTGGAGTAAGCGACTTAGAGGATTCAAGAGGATTGCTGAGGAAAG
The DNA here is from genome assembly GCF_052849685.1 of Lactuca virosa. Taxonomy (NCBI): domain Eukaryota; kingdom Viridiplantae; phylum Streptophyta; class Magnoliopsida; order Asterales; family Asteraceae; genus Lactuca; species Lactuca virosa. Next base: position 302,567,742 of record NC_136428.1, on the reverse strand, counting down.
TATGGATAGGTGTGGAAGGTAGTATTGGGCCCGTACTACTGAAAGCACAGGATCCATACTCGAATCGGTAAGAGTCTTGGAGAATCTGAGAAGCTTATGGGAAGGAGAATTCTTGGTTATGCCTTGATCGTGGGAATAGCTGTTGTGCTGAATGGGGATGAGCACGCAAGGGCAAGGACCAGGGTTTGGTCCCGGCTCCGGTGGTGACCCAGTTAGCGGAAGGACTGCCAGGGTTTGGAGATCGCATTGGATCTCTTGCATCAGGCGGCAAGGATCGATGGTGCGATCTATTGCACTTTCGGAGTTAGAGACTTGCCTTGGGGGTAGTTTATAGCTGGTTGAGAGCATAGGTTGCTCCATCTATTACAGATCGGCCGTGGACGATTGAGCTGGTGAGTGTGTCAGGGTGCGAGACCCTGAATGATATGACTTCTAGAGTTCGAGAACAGGGATTGATTAGGGTCACCTTGGGAAGAGGGGACCAGATTGGGTGCCTATAGTGGAGGATCTCGAGAGGGGATCCAGGAGTTTGGATCGGCTTGTGAGAGGCCAGTAGGGCCGAATTCGGTGCAACACTTGCGGAGACTGCATGATGGAGTTTCGTTACAAGGGATTGGAATGTCTTTGAGATCGGGATGAAGTGTTGCATCATGTTCTCAGGTTGTTCGAGGTAACCCAGGTGGAGGTGGTCAGGGTTCCTCCAGATGTTACAAATATGTTATCTTCGGCCAGTTTCGGTGAGTATCAGAAATTTGCATCGCGTGGGAAGTGTGATAAGTTAGATCTCGGGTCGGTTTTCTGCTATTGTTTGAATTAGCAAGAGTATCAGGTGTCGGTCAGCATGCCGATGAATCTTTGAGAGATCTTCAGACGGAGGTGTCTTGCGGAGCGGATTCCGCATGTACCGTGATTGCTTTGAGTCGTTATCGGAATCTGTTCAGTGACCTAGGATGCTATGGGTGTAGCGGGTTCGGCCACGTCAGCAGGGAATGTCCATAGGGGGCAAGTCCTTCATATTGTCGTTGGGGGCAGATGCGGGACAAGGAAGTCAACTTCTGGACGATCAGGGAAGAGCAGTGAGGGCACCGACTCCAGTTATCTCGGAGTTTTCAGTGCGCGCGTGTCATTTTGGGGTATGGCCGGGATTGGTTCAAGGGCTTGTACGAGGGAATTATGACTAGGTTCCAGTAACCTTAGCTATCATGTTTGGAAAGGCTTCCGAGGTTGTCAAGGGAAGAGAGAATTGTTGCTGAAGATTTGGTTAGACCATCTGTTCTTTGGTCAGCAAGAACCGAGTATGACTTTATTTTAAGCATCTGAATCCATTGATATGGTTAGGGTTCAGAGATGCTAGCGGGTTTTCGGAAGTTGTGTTGCTTTGGGAAGGGTTATTCATGGTGTTCTAGCTTTGTTAGGCACCGCCCGTCAGCAGATTGATCATTAGAACGAGAGAGGATTTGGGAGTCCTTCAATTTTCATGTGCCAAACGGACTTAGTCGACTCTAAGTGGGGGAGAATCATTCGGATATCTAGGATAAAAGCGAGTGTGAAACGAGGATGCGTCTCACATTCCCCTTTTTGGGAGGAAAGGCGGCCTTAGGGGCCGACTGAGTATCGGATATCGTGGTATGGGAGTTCGGGAGCATTTGGATCGCGTCCTTCTGACGTCATATTACAGGCTTCGGGGAAAGGAACCATGTAGAGTTCCAGTCAGTAATTGAGTTCAGTTTGGGAGGATAGGCTGTGTGGGTGCTCAATATTGAGATGTGTTCGGATTGATAGGTGAGCAGTAGGGCCATGGGTATCGATCATGTAGTATGTAAGTGTTGTAAGGCTACGGGGGAGCTGTAGCATTCACTAATGGACTGTTAAGGTAAAGGTGTTGTAAGAATACAGGGGAGCCGTAGCATTCACTGTGGAAGTGTTGTAAGACTACGGGGGAGCCGTAGCATTCACTAATAGACAGTCAGGGTGGAAGTGTTGTCAGACTACGGGGGAGCCGTAGCACTCACTAATCATCGGATGGCATGGGAAGTGTTGTAAGACTACGGGGTAGCCGTAGCATTCACGATTTCTTCGAGTGATTGAGGCTAAAGTAGACCAGTTCGCAAGGTTGTGGGAAAGCCACAACTTAGGTAGAGTCGGGACCGGATGGATTATTCGATCGACTATCCGTGGGCGAGCCCGGATGGTTATGGGAATGCGGAATGAAACTGGTAGAGACTGCTGAGTCAAGGTTTGGATCTTGCATTGCAGGATCTGGTGGATAAGTTGTCACACCCCGCTAAAGCGGAAACACGAGGCGTGGCAGTATAAAGGGTTTCATAGCAAAAGTTAAAAGACAACACCAACCATAGTATTAAAAATCATTACAATTTTACAATGGGTTTGAACAACTTTTAAAAGAAATTACAATGTAAATTGAAATACAACACATGCGAATGCTCCTAAAAGTGAAGTGTCCCTAAGTGCCACTTACTCGATGATTCCTGAAAAAGCATGTAAAACGAGCGTCAACTATAAAAAATAGTTGGTGAGTACTCACAGATAAACAAAATAATATTGGTTCCATGAATTGAAATCAAAGTTTTGATAAAAGTTTCCAATAATAAAAGTATATTGTTAAAATGAGTAAATAAGTTTGTAAAAACAAAGTTCTTTGTCATCATGAGAGATAAAGTATGTTGCCCAAATAAGATGCAACATTCATATTCTCATGGAAGATAAAGTTCGTTACTCAAACGAGTAAACAAGTTTCATTGCTAAAATGAGCAATCAATTTCGTTGCTACAAGGAGCAAACAATTTCATTGCTAAAACATGTATATAAGTTTTCAGTAATAAAAGTTCGTTGTTGTAATGAGAAACAAAGTTAATTGCTATAATTAATAACAAGTTTATTGCTATAACGAGAAACGAGTTTGTATGTGTATGAGCAAACAATGAGTCTCAACCAAACCTATGACTGAAGCCCTATCAAGATCTATGCTTATCGTTCCATAGATGAATATGGTATCATGCACTCCAGCAATAGGGCGAGTGAGGAGTTGTCAATTCCTAATAGCGCTATCCATAATGACCATTGGCTCAAAGAGTTAATGGTTAGAGATAAGGGAAGGGCCTTAGTACGATAAGTTCTCATGTTCCGTGTTGCATAGACATACATAGAGAGACATAGCAATAAAATAGCAATCATGTTTGATACAAATCAATTTAAATACAACATTCAAATAATAGTTTTTCGGGACATGCTTTTCCACCCCAAAACATAAAAACTGAAAATAGGGGAGTGCGTGAATACTCACAATATGCATTGAGACGATGCAAATGGTGCCTTTACTACGCTCCACTCGTACCACTATTGATTCCTACAATAATGGTATTCGCTAGTGAGTCTCTAATCGAAATCTAACACTAGTATACTTACTACTACAATAGAATTATGCCAATAGTGTGTCAAAATTTAATATTGACAAGTTACAAACATTTTTCTGTGAAAAATTAATTTCAATGAATCAATTGTTATATAACAATTTAAGTGGAAATTTCCCATTATTGAAATGCTAATATTTAACATTTTAAGAGGTGTTCCAATGATTAAATATTCAAAAACTAAATTAATTTAGTTCTAAAATTTCCCAAAGTTTTAATTTTAGTTTTAATTGAAGTCAAAGACCTCAAGATAAATTTTCTTGAATTTTTGATTTGTCTGACTATTTTTCACGATTTTAGTTTCTTGAATAACCATAAAATCATGAAAAATACTAAACAGTTAATAAAAATTACCAAACTTCAGATTTTGGTTCTAAATGTACTAAAAGACTTCTAGATAAATTTTCATGGATTATGAATATGTATAACCATTTTTCATATATTTAATTCTCTAAATAGATACAAATTCATGAAAAACAGAAATCAGTTTCCAAAATTACCCAAACTTTTTGTATTACTGTTAGTAAACATTATTAAGCTGGGAAAAATATAAGAATTGATTTCTAAACTGTTTAACCAAATTTTATGATTTTTGAGCATTTATTCTAATAAAAATTGAAATAAATAGGAAACAGTTTCCAAAATTGCCCAAAATTTTTGTAACACTTTTATTATACATGTAGAAGCTGTGAAAAATATAAAAGATATTTTTCAGTTAGTGTTGTTATTTTTCCTTGTGTAATCCTCTTAAATAATCATTAATTGAATAATAATTATTAAACAGTTAAAGTAAATTACCAAAAATTTTGTACACTTCATTTACAGAGTAAATAATCTGGGAAAAATACCAAATGTGATTTTTATATACTGAAATCCGATTTTGTGTATTTAAGTGTATTTAATCTTAGAAAATAGGAGAAAAATAGTATACAGAAGAGAAAAATCATCAAAAATTTTATATAGCATCCTAATGTACTACAAGGTGTGCTGGTAAATGTTTATGAATTTTGGATAAGCACAACTATTTTTCCTGTTTTTAGTCCATAATATACACAAAAATTGGGGAAAAATAGGAATACATTATGAAAAATTCTGAAAATATTTTTCTAAGTCTTCCACAGAGAGTATAAGCTGCGAAAATTATTATATTAACTTTTCAAATTATCTAAAGCGGTTTTATGATTTATTGGGGCTAAACAAAAAGAAAATTCAAAACCATATTAAACAGTAACAAAAATCGATGAAACTTAATGAGCGATCATTATTTAGCATAGGGGTCATCCACTAGGATTTATAGACCCCAGAAAGTATTTTATATGATTTATTGCCCTATTTTCTTGCATTAATTATAGTAATTCGAGATAAATGAATTATCTTCCGGAAATTTACAGAGCATCTTATTTTGTTGATGGGAATCTGGGAAAAATCGGATTTGGTCAGAAAAGGAGTTTTAGATATTTATTTGGAAATAAATCCTTCATGAACATATTTGAAAGCTTTTAACAACATACTTTGATGATCTAGCATCTAAGCTTGAAGATCATCACATGCATGTTTGTTTGAAGTTCATTCATGAGTTTGAAATGTTTTAAATTCGTTTTTGAAAGAAAACTTTGGATGCATGTGGTGATTTTCCACCAAAACGTGTAGAAAAGTGCATTTCCATGGTTTTGACTTAGGTTTAGGTCATGAATCTTCACCATTTTGTAACATGCAAGATGTTTTTGGTGAAAATCTACCACTATCATCATCAAAACTGAAGTGAATGAACATTCACACAAATTTTCTAAGAGAATGGTGTAGAAGAACAAGGAAATGCAAGAAAAACCTTTAAAACTAGAAAGAAAAGTGAAGGAGATTGAAGGATTTTCGTGATTACCATGAAGAACAACCCTAGAAGATGAAGATTTGAAGGTTAAGAGATGTTCTTGGCTGGAGAATTTCGTGGTTTTAGAGAGGGAAAGAGAGAGTTTGAGTGTGGTAAATGGTGGAGTGTGAGAGAGAAAGAGAGAGAAGTGAAGGAGATGGAGTGTGAGAGAGGAGTGATTATGTGTTTTGGGAAGAGGGGAAGCATCTTGGGAAGAGGGTGGACGGTTTTGAGTGTAAAATGCCCTCCCTCTCTTTTAATTTTATAAAAAAATTCAATTCTTTTATAAAAATATCAAACTTTTTATAAAATATACACCCTAACCAAGTTTTTGCTCATGAAACCTTGATTTTTGACTTATAAATTTAGGGCAATTGTTAATGACTTAAATTTTATTTTCCTTAAATGAATTTTCATAATTTTAATTATTATAAGATAATATTAGAAGCTTCATAATTATTTTTATAGAATTTTTAAGGTTAAAGTTTATAAATGTGAGTTTTTAGGGCATTTAGGGCTTTTGAGAGTATGTAAGTCTTTGGATATCAAAATTAATTAAATATTTGAGACTTGAAATTATCTTATGGTATTATAACTCTTTTATAGTTATAAATAATGTTTGTAACTTATTTTATCGGCTTATTGGCATTCTATGTAGTGGTTTCGAGATTCAAGCGAAATTGAGGAAATCAAGTATACTAGTCCTAGTTTTCAACTTTGACTCAAGTTTCTATGAGATTATGACCTAATTTCTACTACTAGGTCAAGTGCAAGATGGGTGTATATGATTCATGAAATGGTTTTCAAGTCAAGGAATGACCCGAATGTGGATAGTCATTAAAGTCAAGTAGTTGTAGAATTCACATAACCATGTGAAATCTAAGTACACTATTATTCGATTCTACTTGTTTCCGAGTTTCTAGTAGGTTATAACTTAGCTTCTAGTTACTAAGTCTAGTATGTGTCGTGCCTATACGTGCAACTAAGTTTAGTCAAATCTAGAACCGACTCGAATTTTGACGGTTGTCACAGTCTCCCCCGGTTGAAAGAATTTCGCCCCGAAATTCAATTCGTGACGTATTCTATTAGAACTCAGCCGAATACAATTGTATAGCTGGAGAGGTGGTGACTTGAAGTGTTCTTTGATTATTTTGGGTTTATTTCCTCAAAGGAAGAACCCAATTCTTTAGCTATAGTCAAATTAGTGTTTCCTTAATTCGAGTTCTTTCGTCTAGATTATGGAAAATTTGGTTTATGGAATCATGATCCAACCATGGCGACCTAGTCAAAAAGGATCATCTAGTTAGATATTATCTGAATTAAGAGAGCGGTATAAGTTTTGCTGAAGCACCAACTGCACTGAGCGTTAAATTCGCATTGATCCTTAAGTTGCATTCTAAATTAGCACTAAGTGTAAATTCGCCGCCTAATGAAGAAGAGATTAGGAACAATTTGTTCACTTCCGGGTTGGCTATTACCTCTGGAAAAGATATATTTCGAAATAAGAAGGGGTAGCACGAATGAAAGGGAAGCGATCGAGGGTAAGTTCCTAAAAATACGTACTAAGGGTAGGCAACGAAGTTTTGGTACATCTCAAATGTAAAGGCTATTTAAGTGTCGTCTACAAAATAAATTACGAAATGATTGAGGATCTCCGAGGCTATAATTACTACTACGGTTACTCTTACAATAATAGAACTATATTCGAAGAGTATATATAGTTGGAGAGTCATTGTTTCTAATGAAGGCGGTGAAAGTTATGATAAATTAAATCACATTGTGTAGATAGCATTTTAAGTGCTTAGAAGTGATAAAAATCTCACTGTTATCAAAATGTGTGTTTAGAAATGATAATTAATCTCACTATTATCAAAATGTGTAATAATTCCAAGATAATGAAGATACATGTGTGGCGATCCAAAAAAGTAGTAAAATCATATAAAGATTAATTAAGGTTACATGTTTAAGTCATCAATAAGAGAATTTATACAAAAATATTTTGATTACTCTTTTGAAAAATTGTCTAATTGTCTAAGTGAGGACAAATTCAATTTTATGAGTCAGAATATTTATGAAAACAAAGTTGAGAGTTTAGGAACTCACTGAAAATTACAAAGTAGAATGTTATTTTAAGAAATGTGTAAAATATCGATCATTGAAAATAGTGCATTCTTAATTTAGTGTTTCTACAAAAACAATCATTTAGAGAATAGATCATAGTAAAATTCAAGACTTTTGATGTATTTAAAGAAAACAAGAAGCATAAGAAAATGTATTCTTTCACATATATTTTACGGATTTAGAAAAATGATAAGAACAATGGTATTCATCTTGTGTATTAATTGTAAGAAAAATACAATGAAAATTACATTTTAAATCAAGTTTCCGAATTTAGAACGAAAGAGAAAATATAAATAAGGATCACTTGTTTATAGTAGATTTCAAAATAAAAGCAAGATGTATATGATAACATGCGTAATTGAATATAGCAAAGTTAACTAAATCAAAATTATGTCTCACGACTATACACGTATTAATCGCTCAAAACGAAAGTGTAGACTTCTAATCTTTATGTGTACGAACATGATACAACGAGAAGCAAAATAGACAGAAACAAAGTTAGACAATGTATTATGTTACTATCATGGGCGTGCGAGATCTAAAATCAGAAGGAGAGCGAGAAATCAAGTTCGGAGGAAAGAAAAAGGAAGGTAGCGGCGACAATGATTGTTATTGTTAAAATTTTAAGAACAATACATATAGGTAGATTTAAAACCAGGTTGAGATATATTTCGAACTTCAATATTTGATGTATATTGATGGTTACATAGACATGTGGGAGTTTTAAAGTGTTTGCTAAGGATTGCTAAAAATTCATAAGTTATCTATTAAGTTAAACTCCATTTGTGGGAAAAAAAAGAAGCCCTACAAATGGCAATTGAAAATCTGACAATTTTGACTTTTTAGACTGAAGTCCAACAATGATTAAAATGGATAAGGTAAAGAATCAATATATTTAGAAGAATAATTATTCATTGTTGAGAGTGTATCACTGGAAATTTAAAAGTGAACACTAAGTTTTCAAATGCTATAAATTTTAAAAACTTTATAGATTATAAAACCATATTCAAGCAAAGTACACAAATAAGGTATGTTTTGAAATACAAGCATTAGAGATTTCTTATAAACATGTTTGAAGTAGAAATTTGCATATATATCATGTTGGGTTTCGAGAAAACACATTAACGTAAATTACAATGTCTAAATGAGAAAGCTGTTAAAAGTGTCAAAACAAAAGTGTTTTGAAGATTCGATGAAACTTTTTCACATATTAAGAACTTCAATATCATATGTTTAATTTTTATAGCATAGATTTTAAACACTTTTATAAAAGAAAATGTTTCTAAGTTTTTCGAAAACGTGTCAAAATGGTAAGCAAGGATTAAAATGGTTTACATGCCCTTAAAAGCACATCTATCTATTGAAATGGATTTGAAATGAAATTAAAATAGCAAGGTTAAAAAAATATATTAGTTAAATTGAGTTTTGAAGAAAAGTGTTAAGTTAAAGCAAGTTGTCAAAAGATTTTTAGCGAGAATATGGCTTACATTGTTAGGAAATGTCTACTAAGTTGAATGAAGTGATTATAAAATATTTTATCGATGATAAATAAAACCGATGAAGTGAAATAATTTTCGATGGAAGATTAAGAAGTAAGGAGAAAGTATGTTAGTGTAGTTGATCGTACCTAAATACTAAGGCGAGTACAAAACGAGTATAAGGCGAGTGCCGATGTCTTTTCCCCAAAATAAAGGACAAGAAAAATTGTTTGCAAAACATTTTTAATATAGAGGCCAAAGGGATATCCTATGTTAAGTTTTAAGCTCAAGGTGGAAACAACCTAAAGCTAAATTCGTAGCGTAGTAGAGAAGTCTCACGTATGGGTTAAACCTTCGTGTCTCCTCATGAGTCGAACCCGGAATGCCTGCCAATGGTATCCAAGTGATTACTTAGTGGCGACTCATCTACCTCCTTACGTGATGCTCCAGTTTTCATCTGTGTCGGTATCGGAAAGCTTTCCTAGTTGTAACTATGGTACAAAGAAGATGAAGAGGTATTGAGGTATAATTGGTATAGGTTTCGACTAAAGATTATTACTAGTGTGTATCTAGCTACTAACCTTACATCTAAAGTCAACAGCTACCGAGGAATACTCATACTCAGTACTAAGTGCATTGCTCCTAGAGTGGCTAGTGATATAACCTAAGTGGTTAACCTCGCACTTGATAAGGGATAAGATTATTTCTAAATAAAGGCATTGTTATAAAAGTGCACTTAGTTTCTAAGTGTATCTAGATGAATGCCTATAATATGCAATGCCCGTACGCACACCGAAAAACTTTGTTTTTCAAAAGTTCAAGCTGAAAATCGTTTTGAACATAATTCTACTATAACCGTTTCCAGCCTCGCATTAATTTTCCTTAATTAAGCATAGTTGGCCAGGCTATACTTAATTAAAGTCCAATAATACGTACTCGAATTAGTTATACCAGTAGTGTGTTCAGTATTTTAAAAACATTTTGAAATTTTTTTTTGGCTATAGTTGTGGTTCTCCAAAGGAAAACCGATATTCTCTATAACCTTCGGCTCTGATACCATTTTCTGTCACACCCCGCTAAAGCGGAAACATGAGGCGTGGCAATATAAAGGGTTTCATAGCAAAAGTTAAAAGACAACACCAACCATAGTATTAAAAATCATTACAATTTTACAATGGGTTTGAACAACTTTTAAAAGAAATTACAATGTAAATTGAAATACAACACATGCGAATGCTCCTAAAAGTGAAGTGTCCCTAAGTGCCACTTACTCGATGATTCCTAAAAAAGCATGTAAAACGAGCGTCAACTATAAAAAATAGTTGGTGAGTACTCACAAATAAACAAAATAATATTGGTTCCATGAATTGAAATCAAAGTTTTGATAAAAGTTTCCAATAATAAAAGTATATTGTTAAAATGAGTAAATAAGTTTGTAAAAACAAAGTTCTTTGTCATCATGAGAGATAAAGTATGTTGCCCAAATAAGATGCAACATTCATATTCTCATGGAAGATAAAGTTCGTTACTCAAACAAGTAAACAAGTTTCATTGCTAAAATGAGCAATCAATTTCGTTGCTACAAGGAGCAAACAATTTCATTGCTAAAACATGTATATAAGTTTTCAGTAATAAAAGTTCGTTGTTGTAATGAGAAACAAAGTTCATTGCTATAATTAATAACAAGTTTATTGCTATAACGAGAAACGAGTTTGTATGTGTATGAGCAAACAATGAGTCTCAACCAAACCTGTGACTGAAGCCCTATCAAGATCTATGCTTATCGTTCCATAGATGAATATGGTATCATGCACTCCAGCAATAGGGCGAGTGAGGAGTTGTCAATTCCTAATAGCGCTATCCATAATGACCATTGGCTCAAAGAGTTAATGGTTAGAGATAAGGGAAGGGCCTTAGTACGATAAGTTCTCATGTTCTGTGTTGCATAGACATACATAGAGAGACATAGCAATAAAATAGCAATCATGTTTGATACAAATCAATTTAAATACAACATTCAAATAATAGTTTTTCGGGACATGCTTTTCCACCCCAAAACATAAAAACTGAAAATAGGGGAGTGCGTGAATACTCATAATATGCATTGAGATGATGCAAATGGTGCCTTTACTACGCTCCACTCGTACCACTATTGATTCCTACAATAATGGTATTCGCTAGTGAGTCTCTAATCGAAATCTAATACTATACTTACTACTACAATAGAATTATGTCAATAGTGTGTCAAAATTTAATATTGACAAGTTACAAACATTTTTCTGTGAAAAAATAATTTCAATGAATCAATAGTTATATAACAATTTAAGTGGAAATTTCTCATTATTGAAATGCTAATATTTAACATTTTAAGAGGTGTTCCAATGATTAAATATTCAAAAACTAAATTAATTTAGTTCTAAAATTTCCCAAAGTTTTAATTTTAGTTTTAATTGAAGTCAAAGACCTCAAGATAAATTTTCTTGAATTTTTGATTTGTCTGACTATTTTTCACGATTTTAGTTTCTTGAATAACCATAAAATCATGAAAAATACTAAACAGTTAATAAAAATTACCAAACTTCAGATTTTGGTTCTATATGTACTAAAAGACTTCTAGATAAATTTTCATGGATTATGAATATGTATAACCATTTTTCATATATTTAATTCTCTAAATAGATACAAATTCATGAAAAATAGAAATCAGTTTCCAAAATTACCCAAACTTTTTGTATTACTGTTATTAAACATTATTAAGCTGGGAAAAATATAAAAATTGATTTCTAAACTGTTTAACCAAATTTTATGATTTTTGAGCATTTATTCTAATAAAAATTGAAATAAATAGGAAACAGTTTCCAAAATTGCCCAAAATTTTTGTAACACTTCTATTATACATGTAGAAGCTATGAAAAATATAAAAGATATTTTTCAGTTAGTGTTGCTATTTTTCCTTGTTTAATCCTCTTAAATAATCATTAATTGAATAATAATTATTAAACAGTTAAAGTAAATTACCAAAAATTTTGTACACTTCATTTACAGAGTAAATAATCTGGGAAAAATACCAAATGTGATTTTTATATACTGAAATCCGATTTTGTGTATTTAAGTGTATTTAATCTTAGAAAATAGGAGAAAAATAGTATACAGAAGAGAAAAATCATCAAAAATTTTATGTAGCATCCTAATGTACTACAAGGTGTTCTGGTAAATGTTTATGAATTTTGGATAAGCACAACTATTTTCCTGTTTTTAGTCCATAATACACACAAAAATCAGGGAAAAATAGGAATACATTATGAAAAATTCTGAAAATATTTTTCTAAGTCTTCCACAGAGAGTATAAGCCGCGAAAATTATTATATAACCTTTTCAAATTATCTAAAGCGGTTTTATGATTTATTGGGGCTAAACAAAAAGAAAATTCAAAACCATATTAAACAGTAACAAAAATCGATGAAACTTAATGAGCGATCATTATTTAGCATAGGGGTCATCCACTAGGATTTATAGACCCCAGAAAGTATTTTATATGATTTATTGCCCTATTTTCTTGCATTAATTATAGTAATTCGAGATAAATGAATTATCTTTTGGAAATTTACAGAGCATCTTATTTTGTTGATGGAAATCTGGGAAAAATCGGATTTGGTCAGAAAAGGAGTTTTAGATATTTATGTGGAAATAAATCCTTCATGAACATATTTGAAAGCTTTTAACAACATACTTTGATGATCTAGCATCTAAGCTTGAAGATCATCACATGCATGTTTGTTTGAAGTTCATTCATGAGTTTGAAATGTTTTAAATTCGTTTTTGAAAGAAAACTTTGGATGCATGTGGTGATTTTCCACCAAAACGTGTAGAAAAGTGCATTTCCATGGTTTTGACTTAGGTTTAGGTCATGAATCTTCACCATTTTGTAACATGCAAGATGTTTTTGGTGAAAATCTACCACTATCATCATCAAAACTGAAGTGAATGAACATTCACACAAATTTTCTAAGAGAATGGTGTAGAAGAACAAGGAAATGCAAGAAAAACCTTTAAAACTAGAAAGAAAAGTGAAGGAGATTGAAGGATTTTCGTGATTACCATGAAGAACAACCCTAGAAGATGAAGATTTGAAGGTTAAGAGATGTTCTTGGCTGGAGAATTTCGTGGTTTTAGAGAGGGAAAGAGAGAGTTTGAGTGTGGTAAATGGTGGAGTGTGAGAGAGAAAGAGAGAGAAGTGAAGGAGATGGAGTGTGAGAGAGGAGTGATTATGTGTTTTGGGAAGAGGGGAAGCATCTTGGGAAGAGGGTGGACGGTTTTGAGTGTAAAATGCCCTCCCTCTCTTTTAATTTTATAAAAAAATTCAATTCTTTTATAAAAATATCAAACTTTTTATAAAATATACACCCTAACCAAGTTTTTGCTCATGAAACCTTGATTTTTGACTTATAAATTTAGGGCAATTGTTAATGACTTAAATTTTATTTTCCTTAAATGAATTTTCATAATTTTAATTATTATAAGATAATATTAGAAGCTTCATAATTATTTTTATAGAATTTTTAAGGTTAAAGTTTATAAATGTGAGTTTTTAGGGCATTTAGGGCTTTTGAGAGTATGTAAGTCTTTGGATATCAAAATTAATTAAATATTTGAGACTTGAAATTATCTTATGGTATTATAACTCTTTTATAGTTATAAATAATGTTTGTAACTTATTTTATCGGCTTATTGGCATTCTATGTAGTGGTTTCGAGATTCAAGCGAAATTGAGGAAATCAAGTATACTAGTCCTAGTTTTCAACTTTGACTCAAGTTTCTATGAGATTATGACCTAATTTCTACTACTAGGTCAAGTGCAAGATGGGTGTATATGATTCATGAAATGGTTTTCAAGTCAAGGAATGACCCGAATGTGGATAGTCATTAAAGTTAAGTAGTTGTAGAATTCACATAACCATGTGAAATCTAAGTACACTATGATTCGATTCTACTTGTTTCCGAGTTTCTAGTAGGTTATAACTTAGCTTCTAGTTACTAAGTCTACTATGTGTCGTGCCTATACGTGCAACTAAGTTTAGTCAAATCTAGAACCGACTCGAATTTTGACGGTTGTCACATAAGTGGTACGTAGCATATTCGGGCTACGGTTGGGTAGTCTTGATACTGACTTCTCGGGAACTAGGTGGTTGGACCAGGTGCGAGACTGGTAGTCTCGGGGATCGAATAAGGGTACCTATTTACCGGTCAGGAAGGGGAAGTCAGAAGTTATGGTGTATTATGAATCTCGGGATAGTAGCGAGGTACCGACTCGTTTCGGAAAAGATTCCGAACCGGGGTTCGGGCATGTTCAGTACAGGATTTTGTTTTAGTAAGATGAGATTTGGGAGCGTAAGATGCCAAGGGCATCAAATGCAGGATGCCAGGGTAATGTATGGGTTTGGTTCGATGGTAGCTCAAGCCATCACAATGTGACTCGAGTTGGTTCTATCAGTAATGGGACCATGATGTGTTGAACCAGGAAAAGTTAGGTCAAGGGAGGTCGGGTACAATGTAAGACCACAGTTGTTCTTGTGGCATTCATTTTGCGTCGGGTTCAGTGGCAACGGGTTGTCAGCCTGTCATGATCGGATGGATCAAAGGGTTGAAGGAGTTGAGAGAAGCGGTATCGCCAGGGCGATTATTGTCAGTCTAGGTGTCCTTCAAAGTTCATGCGGGACTGTGGAGCGTGTGTCTCTGGCTCAGCAATCGGGAAGGTGTCCGGTGTTCCGGATAGTTGGCAGGCAAGTTGGGATCGGGAAGGTCCCGACCGTCTTTAGGAAAGTAGCCATGTGGCAGGAACAGGAGTCAGAGCGGCTTCAGTGATTCGAGATCCGTGTGTGGAATTGCTTGTTATTCGGTAGCCGTAGTTGACCGGTCATTTTTGTCCTTATTGGAAGCCTCAAGATATTACGGGTGGAAAGTATTCTATTTTTGACTGGTTCTCTTATAGAATCAGTTCTATGATGATTCGGTGTGGGCAGTATGTCAGGGAGACGGATCATCTCAAAACTTCAGATTTCAGGTGGGGCAGGTGTGATCGGGTTGCAAGGAATTTGTTCATCTCCGTGTTCTAGAACCTTATGAGGATTGGTTTTAGTTGCCTTGAGTAGGTTGTGGTATTAACGGGTTTGTGGCGGTGTTGCTCAGGTTGTCTAGTGTGTTGGGGACGGTGATGCTTGATTTCGAGGATGAAATCTAATTTAAGTGGGGGATAGTTGTAACGCTCTGTTCCGAATTGACTTCTAGTCTGAGGCTGTGGGCCGAAGGTTGGTCTTCATAAGGAGTATGGCTCTAGATAAGGTAAGATCTAGGTCTATTTGGGTGCGGGTGATGTATTAGAAGTGTTTCGGGTGTTCGGGTTGTGTTTTGAAGCTTAGGGGTATTTCGGTGATGTGTCAGTTTGGGCTTTTGTGGATAATGGATTTTTGTTCGGAAGGTCTAAAGTGATATATGATTTGATATATGTGTAGAGCTTCTCGTTACCTTTCCGTGGATATAAGGATCGTTGAAAACGGATTTATAACGAAGAAGTTATGGCTTTCAGAAGTTTAGTAGTTTCAGGCTTAGCCGAGGACGCTGGGCGTACACAAGGAGTACGCTGGGCGTACTAGGGAAAAAGGGAGTACGCTGGGCGTACCTTGGGTTACGCTGGGCGTAATGACCAGGAGTGGTCGCGAAGGTTCTCTGGAGTACGCTGGGCGTACCATAATTACGCTGGGCGTAATCCCGTAAGATCAGAACCCTATTTTAGGGTCTTGGACCCTATTTAAACCCCTTATCTCATAACCAAACCCTAACATCTTCAGCCTCCACCCCTCTAAACATTAGAAATCGACATATATCATCCATGGTGGCATTTTGAGCTTATGGAGTCCATTTTTGGGGTGTTTAACCCATTTCCAAGAAGTTGGAGTTTGATGCAAGGATGGGAATCAAGGAGGAGCTTATGGATCTGGCTTTTAGGACTCATTCTCAGCTTAATGAAGGTATAAAGCTCTGAACTTGACCATTGAATGCTTAGATCTATTATGTTGAGTTTTTGGATCTTTTTGGTCCCAAGAATGGGGCTTTATGGTTCCAAATCTGTTTTTGGGCTTGGGGTTGCCACCCTTGATGCTATTTGAGTCCATAAGGCAGAAAGTTGCCATCTTGATGGTCTTAATGGGTTCATGCTTGAGTTAGGGTCACTTTTATGGAAGTATAATGCCATTTTTGGAGTTTGGGTTTGTTTGGGGCATGCAAAGTCACCAAGTCAGTGACTTTATGGGTTTAGATGTTAAGTATAGCTCAGATCTGTAATTTGGACTTGTTGGATCAAGTATTAAGCACTTAATGGATGTTGTGCATGAGCTACTTGTACGCTGGGCGTACTACGTAGTATGCTGCGCGTACAGTCCATTTGCTTAGTACGCTAAGCGTACAGAAGAGGTACGCTGGGCGTACGCTCTTAGGAGGACTTGGGCCTTTGAGGACTTTGGACCTTTGGGCCCTAATGGTTTTGGGGCTGGATTTGTTGATAGTTGGGCCTGTATGCATCTTTGGGCCAATAATGGAATAGTTGGGCCTATTGGGCCTTGTGGCCCAATATAGAAATGGACTTCACATTTGTGATCCTCGGTTTGGGCCAATTCTTGGAATAGGTTGTTGTGGGCCTTCGTGGGCCAATTTGGTCGGTATTATTGACTAAGGAGAATATTGAGCTTTAGTATAAGGTCCATTAGAAAGGTTTGGGCCCAATTTGGAAAATTGGGCCATTGACGGTTTTATGGACATTATAATGTTGGGCTTTTGTTTTGGGTTCGGACCTTAGTTGTGGGTTATATTGGGCCAGGGGTAAAACGGTCATTCTACCCCATGTGTGGATTAAGGATTATGGTATGGGGCCCAATTGTTAACTTGGGTATATTGATTGGTAGTGGCAGCTCGGGAAGCTGGCGGGGCAGCAGCTAAGGATTTCTTCAGGAAGCTTCTGTACGGTACGAAGAGTGCAATCTTTACAGACCACAAAAGCCTACAACACATATTCAACCAGAAGGAGCTCAATATGAGGCAACGACGGTGGGTCGAGCTACTCAATGACTACGAATGCGAAATCCGTTATCATCCGGGAAAAGCCAACGTGGTAGCAGACGCCCTAAGTCAGAAAGAATATTTTGGCCGAAGAGTCAAGTCATTGAACATGACTATCCATTCGCATCTATCCACACAAATTAAAGAGGCTCAGCTCGAAGTCTTAAAACCTGAAAATGTGGCGGGAGAATCCCTGCGTGGAATGGATAAGAACTTGGAAGTCAAGGGTGACGGAGCCTTATACCTCATGGACCGGATCTGGACACCGCATCACGGTGGCTTCATAGACTTGGTCATGAAGGAAGCACACAACACTCAATATTCCGTCCACCCAGGTTCAGATAAGATGTATCTGGATCTCAAGAAATCATACTGGTGGCCTAACATGAAAGCAGAGATTGCTACCTTCGTGAGTAAATGCCTTACTTGCGCCAAGGTGAAGGTCGAATACCAGAAACCATCAGGTCTACTCCAGCAACCGGAGATACCTGAATGGAAGTGGGAGCAGATCATTATGGATTTCATAACCAAGTTACCCAAGACAATGGGTGGACTTGATACCATATGGGTCATCGTCGACAGATTGACCAAGTCCGCACACTTCCTGCCTATCAAGGAAACAGACAAGATGGAGAAGCTCACTAGAACCTACATTAGGGAGATCGTACGACTGCATGGTGTTCCTATATCTATTATCTCCGATAGAGATAGTAGATTCACTTCGAGGTTCTGGCAGTCATTACAAAGCTCCCTAGGAACGAGGCTGGACATGAGTACAACCTACCATCCACAGACCGACGGACAAAGTGAGAGAACTATCCAAACTCTGGAAGATATGTTGCGAGCCTGTGTGATCGACTTTGGTAAGGCATGGGATACTCACTTACCCCTTGTCGAATTTTCCTACAACAACAGTTATCACACGAGCATCAAAGCTGCCCCATTCGAAGCCCTCTATGGCCGGAAGTGCAGATCCCCTCTGTGCTAGGCTGAGGTGGGCGACACTCAGTTAGCTAAAGGAAGAGTTCCTGACAGCACTCTCACGGGTCCGGAGATCATTCGGGAAACGACAGATAAGATCGTTCAGATTCGTGAACGATTGAAAGCCTCTAGAGACCGACAGAAAAGCTACGCAGACAAACGAAGGAAACCTTTGGAATTCCAAGTGGGAGACCAAGTCCTTTTGAAAGTCTCACCCTGGAAGGGCTTGATACGCTTTGGAAAGCATGGAAAGCTAAATCCAAGATACATAGGGCCTTTCGAGATTCTTGCTAGAATCGGCCCCGTAGCTTACAAACTCAACCTACCTCGCGAGCTTAGTAACGTACATCCTACCTTCCACGTCTCGAACTTGAAAAAGTGCCTATCCGACGAGACTCTTGTAATTCCACTCGACGAGATCGAGATCAACGAGAGCCTCAACTTCGTGGAAGAACCTGTAGAAATCATGGACCGAGAGGTGAAACGAACCAAGCAAAGCCGTATCCCAATCGTGAAGGTTCGCTGGAACGCCAAGCGAGGACCAGAATTCACATTGGAGCGCGAGGATCAAATGAAACTTAAATATCCTCATCTTTTTACTTAGTTATTTGTAATAACTTAGTTACTCGAACTCTAATTTCGGGACGAAATTCCCTCTAACGGGGGGATGATGTGACAACCCGAAATTCTCATTTGTATAAACTCTACAGTCAAGCACTACAAATAGTAGTCAAATTCATTTCAGTACATTTTTGGTCGGATTAAAGTCCGTTTGAGTGTTTTTATTTTAAATTCGTCAAACGAATAAATAAAAGGAAGTACTTTTTTTAGGATTAAAGTGGAGCGAGTAAGCATTTAACACCATAACATGGTGTTTACGGCCAAACCTTGGGGGTTTGGGCCGTAAACTCCATTTTGACCATGAACTCATGCTTAAGGCATGAGTTTACTCCCCAAACTCCTCACTTCTCACTTCCTAGCTCAAGAACTCCCACCATTCTCTCTCAACTATCATAAGATCATCTTCCCAATCCTCTAAAAATGTAAGTTTCTCTTCACTTGATTTGTTGTTATAACCTTCCATCTAGTTGTTATACATCATTTCATCCATGAATTCTTCATTTTTACCTAGATATTCAAGTGTTCTTCAAAACACCAAGAACACCAAGAACACACACTAGTGTTCTTGGGCTCTAAACACTCTTACAAGCTTCCCATAAGTAAGTACACTCCTCCAAACTAGTTACTTGCTTAGTATACATGTTTATCCATGGAAAAACATCAAGAACACCCAAGAACACTTGGGTTTACGGTCAAGGGATATCCTTCAACCGTAAACACCATCAAGTGGTGTTTAAGTGCCCCTAACACCTTCTAAGGCTTGGATATTGGACTAGAACCTTGCATGCATGAGCTAGAAACCCCAAAACACGAAATGGTTGAGGTGACCATGAGTTTACGGCCGTAAACTCATGGGTTTACGACCGTAAACTCAAGGGTTTACGACCGTAAACTCCCAAGAGGTGGTCCAAAGACCGTAAACCCCAAAGAAGGTCCATTTTGAGCCCTAGTCCCTTCCTAAGCCTTGAATACAAACCTAGAACACTTCCTTGAGGGGTATAAGACCTTAAATCACACAATGGTACAATTTACCATGAGTTTACGGCCGTAAACTCATGGGGGAATTGACCAAAAACCGTAAACACATATAGGGTTGCCAAATGAGAAGTAAACTCCAATGTGAGGCCATACTCTCCTTAGATACAACCCTCTAGCACTCCTAGCACTTGAAACAAAGTGTTTCCATGTATTAGGATGTCTTTACTTGATTAATTAGTTGTTCAATGACTAATTTGATACATTTATGTATCACTACATGTTACATAGGATCCGTGTGTGTGTTCAAGTCCTCACTTGACACTTAGCATCCTATCCGACACTTCCATCCAAACCACTCACTGCAGGTGAGTTCATACCCCTTAATTAACATTTTAAATGATTTTAAATGCTTTTATGGGGGGGGGGGGGATACAAGTTGAACATTTCTAGTTATTGCTTTAATCACATGTGATTAATAACTAGAACAAACAGAAAGATTTACCACTGCTTTCAAAATTGCTATCAAAATTATGGAATTTCAAGTTTTCAAACCTTTTTATTAAACTCTTTAAATGCTAAAACTGTTTTCAAACTCTTTTAAACTTACATTATTTTCAAACCCATATCTACACCAATATATTTATATAAGTAAGGCTTGAAGGACTTAGGACTGATAGCTCACCTTATTTCCTGTTCCTTGTTTGGTTGTGGACTTAGGGTATTCTGTTATTTGTCCGAATGTCGTTAAATTCTTAGTTTTATATCATATATATATATGTGTTGGATATAATAGTTTTCACTTCAGTTCAGTACCTTTGTGTAACAAAGGCATGCAACCAACATTACTATTTAACTATAATAGGTATAGTTAAGGATTACTACTCACTACTACTATTACAATGACACCTACCAGATTCAGTACAGTTATGAGTCAATACTCACTTTATACTCTACAAGAGAACACTCTATACATTATACAAGAAAACATGCTATACAATATACAAGAGAATACATTATATACTACTACAAGAAAGCATCACTACACTATAACATACTACATAAACATTTGAATACTATAAATAGAATGTGAGATACTACTTCTCGATACGACACTTTATTGTGCTATCACTTTGTAACCAGAGTCTCCTGGAGGGAGAGCGGGCATTATGTGTATAGATCTATACGGGACAGACACTCCCACATCCCGACTGCTAGCTACAGTCCCAGCCGAAAGGCCAAGGGGTGACAGAATGTTACCTCACTATTTATTGACCTGGAGGGTCATCCGTTATTCAGTCGTCGATCAGCATGGTTACATACGAGTTCACATTCAAACCTTTAACTAATCACTTAAGAATTAAAGGCAAAATAGACTTTTCGAGGTGTATTGTTCATTTAATACCACCTGGAGTCTACATATTACTACTTTAGACTCTCCGAGGCGTACTGTACAATTAGTACCACCTGGAGTCTGTATTTCATTACCTTGTGACTTTGTCACATACTCTTTTTATTAAACTATATTTTCATAATGATAGTTTCACTGGGGAAAACCCTTACTTTTACAAAGAACAGACATACAAACAATCGGGTCTTGGTAGAAGACTACTTTTTACTAGAGAATATAGGTTTTTCTAGGGAGTATACTATTTACAAACATTTGAAATCAGTTACTTCATTACATTATTACAAACCTTTTTATATAAGCAATGACACTAAATACTTATGAACTCACCAGCTTTACGCTGATACTCGCTTTCAAAATAACTTGTATTCTCAGGTCATCAGTAGACAGGTACAGATGAAGCTTTTGAGAAGATGGAGCACATACAAGACTCATCTTTTATTTTGATTATACTTTTGGTGTCTTACAAACTATACAGAATACGCTTGTATTACAATTATTATATTAATGCAATGGATGTTGTTGCTTGTCTTTACTATTATGCATTGTTTTGATACTATACATGACGTCCTCCACCCCAGAACGTTTCCGCCGTTCTTGGTTTTGGGGTGTGACAGACTGTCGATACGAATGACGAAGATTTTGAGAACTTGACGGTCGAGGCGATAGAAACATATGAACTTAGTATGGTGAGGGCCACGCCAATTCATGACGAATGGTAGAAACGGACAATTTGTGTAAATTCGCACTAAGTGTAAATTCGCACTAAGGAGGCGATAGAAACATATGAACTTAGTATGGTTAGCACTAAGTGTAAATTCGCCGCCTAATGAAGAAGAGATTAGGAACAATTTGTTCACTTCCGGGTTGGCTATTACCTCTGGAAAAGATATATTTCGAAATAAGAAGGGGTAGCACGAATGAAAGGGAAGCGATCGAGGGTAAGTTCCTAAAAATACGTACTAAGGGTAGGCAACGAAGTTTTGGTACATCTCAAATGTAAAGGCTATTTAAGTGTCGTCTACAAAATAAATTACGAAATGATTGAGGATCTCCGAGGCTATAATTACTACTACGGTTACTCTTACAATAATAGAACTATATTCGAAGAGTATATATAGTTGGAGAGTCATTGTTTCTAATGAAGGTGGTGAAAGTTATGATAAATTAAATCACATTGTGTAGATAGCATTTTAAGTGCTTAGAAGTGATAAAAATCTCACTGTTATCAAAATGTGTGTTTAGAAATGATAATTAATCTCACTATTATCAAAATGTGTAATAATTCCAAGATAATGAAGATACATGTGTGGCGATCCAAAAAAGTAGTAAAATCATATAAAGATTAATTAAACATATGAACTTAGTATGGTGAATACTGTGACTTGTTCCTATGAGTGAGTTATTATAATTACTTTTAAGAGTTATCCCCAAGTTTTAATCTTATATAAATATAAATTAATTTTTAAAGCAATTACTAAATCGAAACGTACCGCTGCTCGATGGCGATTCCGAGGTCGATTCTCCTGCGGTGATCATCAGAATTCTTCCATCCGCGCATGAGTTCTTTGTTATCGGGCAGTCCCACTGGTAGTGTCCAGTCTCACCACAGCCATAGCAGGCTTGGTTTTCTTCAACTCCGGGGACTTGGGAGATTGGTTGAGCCGGTGCCCTGCAAAAGCGGACTGGGTGTCCTTTTCTGTGGCAGTTCTGACACTGCATTTTCCGGCATACTCCGATGTGGTGATAGTTGCTTTTCCCACACTTCGGAAGGGTTCCAGCATATCGACTGGCAGGTGCTGGAGCAGCAGGCGTTGTAGCGGCGTACATAGTACTCGCTTGTTGCTCTTGCGGGGGTGTCCTGTGTTGTTTGCTTCTTCTTCCTCTTGTTTCCCGACTTCTGATTATAGTCCTTTCCCTTTAATGGCTCGGGAACGAGGACTTCCACACCATGCCGGACTCCATGGTCGATGAGTCACTGGGCCAGGCGTTTGGCGCTATCGAATGTGGCTGGGTTAGAAGACAACACATCTCCTTGGGTCGGAGCAGTCAGACCCCAGATGTATCTTTCTATCTTCTTGCTCTCTGGGGTAACCATCCCGGGGCATAGAGCTGATAGGTCGCTGAACCGGTCAGTGTAGGCTACTATGTCTGAGCCAACCATCTTGAGTTCCCATAGTTCTTGTTCTAGCTTCTGTACTTCGCCCCTTGGGCAGTACTCTCTCATCATCATTTCCTTCAAGTTTTCCTAGCCCATAGAGTTTGCCACTGTTAGAGTCAATGACTTAACATGGCCATTCCACCATGTTAGGGCTCTTCCGGAGAAGGTGCAGGCAACAAACTTGACTTTGCTCCCTTCTGGGTATGAACATATTTCAAAGACCGAATCTGTTTTCTCGAACCATTGCATCAGAGCGATGATTCCACCATTTCCGTCGAAGGAATTGGGTTTGCATTTCATGAAGTCTTTATATGAACATTCCCTTGGGTGTTCGTGGATATCCCCGTGGTTGTTTAGGTGAACACCGCTACCAGATCCACTGATACCACTTGCGCGAATTTGGGTTAGAGCGGCTATCGTTGCTACTGTTACCGCTGCCTGAAAAGCAGCTAGGTCGAACTGCGACGGGGGTAGTGGCGGTGGAGTTGGAGTTATCGGAATAGTGCGTCTGTTCGATTTGCGAGGAGGCATCTTTGCTAAAAGAATACAAAGATGAGATGGAATAAGTCTATAGCAGTGGACACAAGCCAAAAGCTGCAAAGACAAGGTTATCCCAGTTCTGAGTGTATCAGGTCCTGACTTCCACAGGGTTCTAGAAACAATTCATAAAAGAGTCTATACCTAATTAACTCTATGAATTTGAAATGACTATCCTCGAATGAGTATCTGTTACCTGAATAACTGTTACCAGCTGCATGTAAGAAAATAATCCTAACACATAATGTGAGCAGTGTTTCCACTAACTCATTAAGTTAACCAAGATTATTATTTATTAGTGTGACGTGTAAGACGTTTTGGTTACTTCGGTTGACCCCTCTTTGAAAGCTCCTCATGATCTTGCTCTCGTTTCCTCCTGACTCTTCTGTTGTCTACTATGAGGAAGTGGTTACATCTACCTGGGCTTGTCGTGCGAGAATGGAAGTGACTAAAGAATCTATGAGATTTAAGGTAATTTTATGGGGTGATCCTTACAGAGTCCTGCTATAATTGTACAATGTATACAAGTTGTATATAATTCAAGATTAAATAGACCTTCGAATAAGTGATCCTACTCCAAAACCACAACCAAATAAGGAATGGGTGGTGAAGCGTAGATCACAAATTCTAAGTCTATAAGATCTCAATTATATAAAATCTTGGGGGTATAGGTTATAGACCTATCCGTAAGGGTCTTTTAAGTTATCATGTAAGTTGTTTATATAGTGCCTAAAATACTCCTATAGTATTTTAATGTAATCTTCTTGGTATGTTTCAAACTTGTTATCGCGTTATAGTGTCATAGAACACTCCTATAGTATTCTAACTCTAATGTAGTTGATCTAGTATTCTCTTGACTGGTGTTTAGATAAGTTTTAAGACTGTTGCAACACCACATCACTCCCAAACACATGTCGGTCACATCTCGAATGTATATAGTTGATCAGACTATATTGATCCTAGCTATGATTACATAACTGTTCAGGTTTGACGACAGTGTTCAACCTTTAAATACTTTAGTTCTGTTCTTCTTGTGATACTTGGTCTAGTATGTACATATATAAGCAAGTAGGTATATTTTTATAACTTATCGTTATACTCTTAAACTATACCATTATCCAGAGCACTTAAGCCCCATTGTATTTATAGTTGTATATCTTTTATCGGTTGATATGCTTAGTTCACTATAAACAATGTTGTGATACCAATCTGTCACACCCCAAAACCGGAACGGCGGAAACGTTCTGGGGTGAAGGACGTCATGTTTAGTATCACAAGACATGCATCATAGTAAGCATAGTAATGAACAACCATATCATTAGAAAGAAAGTGTTTACAAGGTATGTGTTCACGAAACATAGAATACATAAGCAAATAACAAACACGACTTGAAGCTATACTGCTCCATCTTCTGAATTCCAGTGCGAGTACCTGTCTACTAGGCTCCTGAGAATACAAGTTATTTGAAAGAGTTGATCAACAATTAAGCTGGTGAGTTCATAAGATTTTAGTGATGTAAGTAAGTTGTAGAAAGTTGTTGTAAAATGTTGTTGAAACTGTAGTTGAAAAATGTAGTTGAAAAATGTAGTAAGTTGTAAATTCCTTTTAGAAAAGTTCGCCTGTTCCTCTTAGAAAATCCTATATTTCCTACTTTGATGAAAGATACGTAAAAATGATTCTACAATCCCTTCTATAAGTACTAAATGGATACAAGTGATATAAAACTCAGAGTAAACAAATAATCGATTGTGCGCATCTGCCCTAAGCTCACAACCAAACAAGGAACAGTAAGTAAGGCGGATAGCACACATCCCATTGTTTGTTAGATCATTGTTGTATATAACCCTGGCGTGTTCACTTGTTACTCATGGAGTTAGTTGTGATGGTTTCTTTGTATTTAATGAAAAGCTCCTTTATGAAAACCCTTATTCCTTATAATAAAATGGTGACCACAGTGATCACTCCTATAATCACTTAAGGTCCTTTATGTTTATACTGGTTTAATAAAATGGATTAAACCCTTAACTGGTAAGTTTCTAGTTTTGTATACCAAAAGTTCCGATTTGGAAAGTATGTTCTGTACTAGAAAACTGTGCATTGACTTTGTGTCCTATGACTTGACCCATACCTGGTACCCTTATGATGACTCAATGTATACTGGACATATATATCTAGGATCGAATAGATAATAGACTGGGTGAATCTGCTCCAAGCCCACAACCAAACAAGGAGCAGGAAATGAAGCGGAGAGCACACATCTTATTATCTATCGGATCCTATTGATATATATATATATATGTATCCTTTGATGTATACATTAAGGAATCATAAGGTTAGCATTATGGCCCTTTCTACTAAACGTAGCCTTCTACCAAGGCATCAAATGTTATGTGTGTTTGTTTCTTGTATTAGTGTGTATTTTCCCGCGTGAGACTCTCATTAACTAAATATAGATTATACATTAATGAATATGTGAGAAGTTTACAAAGTAAGTGTAATAGGGAAAATAATATGTTACCTCAGCAGTGACACTGCTGGCTATAAAGTAATAAAATACAGACTCCAGGTAGTATTAAATGTACAATACAGCTCGGGGAGTCTAAAGTAGTAAAATACAGACTCCCGGTAGTATTAAATGGACAATACACCTCGGGGAGTCTTAAGTAATAAAATACAGACTCTAGGTAGTATTAAATGGACAATACACCTCGGGGAGTCTAAAGTAGTCTTTAATCCCAAGTTGGTAAATTAAAGGTTTAAATGTGAACCCGTATGTAACTGAGAAGATATATTATTATATTTCATCACCTCGTGTCTGCAAACCCAGACACGTGTAATCGTACTAAAGTTAACACAAACCTGAAAGATATATTTTACGTGCTTTTCCCTGGTACTTAGTGTGGTGTGCTTTTCCCTGGTACGTAGTGTGGTGTGTTTCTCTCTATACTAGTTATAGTATGTTTCCCCTTTGTACTTGTTATAGTATGTTCGCCTCTGTACTTGTTATAGTATGTTTCTCTTCTGTACTTGTTATAGTATGTTTCTCTATGTATCTGTTATAGTATAAACTGAACCCTTAAACTATACCTATTATAGTTTACTAGTAATGTACTTGGACTGTTGTTAAAAATACTCATTTTACCATTAAGTTACGCTTGTACTTTAAAAACGGAGTTTTGTTAAACTATAAAGTAGCATAACTTGAAAAGAGTTTTTGAAATGATTTGACGACTTATAAATGACATAAGTAATCTTTTGAAAATGTTTATAACAAACATTTACACAATTATCATTGTGTTCAACTTGTATTCCCCCGCTTAAAAGCATTTAAAACAGTTAAAAGATTCATTATGGGGTATGAACTCACCTGATGTGGGTGATTCAACGAATATGCGTGTAAGGATGAGAAGTTCCACGAATGAAGTCCCGAGACACAACAAGTCCTAAATGACATACATTGGCATATATTGACATAAATATAGTGCTTGGAAGCAACCAAATGCAAGGAAACACCTCACGGGACTAGGAAACACTTCGACCAAGTGTTGGAATCACATGTGATTCATCTAAAGGGTGTTTAAGGCCATGGTTTGGTGTTTGCGGCCATGTGTTTACGGCCAAGGGAGTTTACGGCCGTAAACTCATGGTCAAAGATGCATATGAGGGTGTTTGAAGGCTAGGAAAGCTTGAGGGAATTTTGCTCTACACAAGGATGAGAAAGACCAACTCAATGGAGAGTGTTGAGGTGTTTACGGCCAAGGGAGTTTACTTATGGCCGTAAACTCTCTAAATGGTCACATTTAGGGTCTTAAAGGTAAGGAGTCTCAATGGTCCAAGTGTTCTAAGGTTTAGCAAGAGCCTAGATGTGTTTAAGGTCCAAGACTTGACCATAATTGGAGTTTACGACCAAGGGTGTTTACTCTTGGGCCGTAAACTCTCTAAATGATGAGTTTGGTGATGATTCAAGGTCTTACAAAGCACAAGGGAGTGTTCTAGCCTCAAATCAAGCCTTAGGAAGAGTTTATGGCCAAAATGGCACCTTTATAGGGGTTTACGGCCATGGGAGATGGCTTGGCCGTAAACTCCTTTTGGTCCTTCATTCTTGATGATTTCAAGGCTCTAAGCATGAGTCCTAACTAGATATCAAGTGTAGGGAAGAGTACTTACGATATCGAGGCTTGAAAGGGTCGATTTTGGCCAAGAACACTAGTTTGTGTTCTTGGTGTTCTTGGTGAAACTTGAAGATCTAAGAAAAGTTGATTTTCATGGATGAAATCAAAGAGTGTAACTAGGAGATGAAGTGTAACAACAAATCAAGGAAGAACACTTACCACTTTTGAAGATCTAGGATGAAAATCGGGATGATAGTTGAGAGAGAAATGGAAGTTCTTGAGTTAGGAAGTGAAAGAATGGCTAGAAATGACCAAGGGCCATATATATGGACTTGAGTTTATGGCCACATGAGTTTACGGTCGTAAACTCATTAGCTTTGTGGCCGTGAACTCCTTATGATGAGGTTAAGGCCCTAATGTTTGTACAGTGTCTCTAGCAGGTACATTCTAACACTTATTCCTTAAGTGTACTAGGCTTAAAACTCCTTAGAATGACCTTTAACCAGGCTAGAACTCATTACTCTTGAGTCTGACACTCAGTTGAGTTGACTGACTGAGCTCTCAAAGCAAAAAAAATTCGGGTTGTCACAATATATATATATATATATATATATATATATATATATATATATATATATATATATATATATATATATATATATATATATATATATATATATATATATAATGTAGATCCAACAGACTTAGGACGGGTGTTTCCACCTTATCTCCTGTTCCTTGTCTGGTTATGGACTAGGGTTGGAACCATTTGTCCGACTACCTGTTTGATCTCAATTATATATGTTTTATATATATATTGAACATGAAACTTATTTAAATAAAGTTCTAATCCTTTTTGTAAACATGTTGAGTAATAGGGTATCTTTCTCAATTTATTTCATTGTGTTATATAAACTGTTAAATTACTAATATTTTCATTGCATACAGAAAATACATGTAAACTATAATAGGTATACTTTAGGGAGCACTAATACTATTTTACCAAGTCAGGATTATCATACTAAAATGATTATTTAAATTATAATTATTGTATACTACTAGTAAAATGTAATTCATACATTTTCAAGTGCAAAAGAACATTGGTATTCTCTTCGTGTCTAGTTATAGAGAGTTGTGAGGTATTACTTGGTTGTACCCATCTGGGTACAGGTTTCTAAGTCTTATCTATTATAACCAGAGTCTCCTGGAGGGAGAGCGTGAGTTTGTGTATAGATCTGTACGGGACTGACAATCCCGCACCTTGGCTGTTAGCTACAATTGGGACCGGTAGGTCTACGGGTGACAAATGTCATTTAACTTTTTCGACGCCTACAGCACGTCGTGTTTTTATCCGGTCCAATTAAGGACGGTTATATGAAACTCACAATGGTATTAACTAAGACGTTTAGATTACATGATTTTCATAACTTCAAGTATCTTTACTAAGCAATAGAACTACACCACACCACTTTACTAGTAACATGAACATACAGTTTAGAAGGGGCCTATAATGCTAACTCTATGATTTCTTCGTTTATACGTTAGAGTTATATATTGATAGGATCCGGTAGGTAGTAGAATGTGTGCTTTCCGCTTCACTTCCTGTTCCTTGTTTGGTTGTGGGCTTAGAGCAGATTCACACAGTCTACTATCTATTCAATCTTGGTTATATATATAATCCGTATACACTATGTAATCATGGGGGAAACAGGTATGGGTCAGGTCATAACTTACAAGTACAGCATACTATTTTCTAGTACAAAAACATACTTTTCGGAAGGAACGTTTAACTAAGTACATACATACATAAAGGATTGCATACAAATACAACAATATTACATTACTTTCTAAGTACAATGTAGATGTCACACAACAAAGACCAACACCGTTAACACTGTATTTACCTAGTGTATACGCCAGGGTTACATACAATGTAGATCCGACAAACAGTGGAATGTGTGGATTCCGCCTCATTTCCTGTTCTTTGTTTGGTTGTGGGCTTAGGACAGAACCACACAATCGATTGTCTGTTCGATCTGTATTTATATAACCCGTATCTACTAGGTGATTGTAGAAGGAACTAAAGGGCCACGTTTTTCTTACATTAGATTACATTAGAAAATATTGGATTTTCTGGAGGAACATACTAAGGTCTTTAAGGAACAAAGAAAATGCTTTCTAAAACAAAATACTTACGAACTCACCAACTTAAATGTTGATACACTTTCAAACTCCTATGTATTCTCAGGAAACTAGTAGACAGGTACACGCACAGGGTTCTAGCAGACGAACCATAATAGCTACAAGTCTTGTTTTACCACTTACTTTTGGAGTCAATCATATGTGATTTGAATACAATGTAAACACTTTAATATTAATGCAATGGATGTTGTTTCTTGTTTTACTAGTCTACATTTGTTGTGATACTGAACATGACGTCCTCCGCCCCCAAAAGTTTCCGCCATCTCGATTTGGGGGTGTGACCACACGTATAGTAGTAAGGGCCTTCTAAGTATTTCTACCTAGGGAAATGAATACCGTCTCACTACAAAAGCCACTGAGTAGTGTATATGAAAAACTCCCAGCCCTAACTTATACGTGGATAAGTCACTATGCAAAATGATTTAGGTTGCATAGATTATCTAGCGTGATAGCTATTGTTATATGAAATTGATGGGTTTTGATCATTCTAACACTCCTATGGTGTACATGCAACCCTAGAAACCTTGGATCTATGTTTTACTAAGATACATGCAAATTTTCTTTTCCAAGGTTCTTAACCTAACTAGCATGGCATGGGGAACTTTGAAACATAATAAGCTAGTAGAGTTACATACCTTTTAGTAGTGATTGATTGCTTGGAGTTTGAGAGGCTAGCACCAATAATGTGGATGCCTCAAATGGAAGTCACAAATCACCACAAACCTTGGAAACTTGAGAGAATAGTAGAACACTTCTAGAAATCGGGCACCCTTAGTTCTCACACAAAAACTAGTGCAATTTCAAGTGCCAAGGACTCCTTTATTTAGTGTGGTGGATTAGGGTTTCATCCATGTAAACCCTAATACCCATGACCTTTCATTTCCATGAGATCCATGGGTTAAAGTTCCATGGACTATCCATGGACTTACCATGAAAGCCTAGCCCATTCTAAATAAGCATTAGCCCACACTATATAAATACAAGAGTCCATATTTAATTAGTCACACTTTTGATCACCAAATTAATTCTAAATTAATTTTAGATCAGTACTAATTAAATAATATGATTTCATATTAATATATTAGAACTTATAATATATTAATAAATCATAACTTAAACTATTCTCAAAAGATTATCCATATAAATTGTTCGGGTGAAGTGCAACCCAAATGGACCATGTCGGGTCGGGTCAAGTACATCTCAAATATAGTTATGGACTTAGACACCTTATCCAACAGTCTCCCACTTGGATAAGTCTAATAACTATAGTTGCAAATATGACTTCAGGAACCGACCGACAATCGTAGCACTTAAAACTCTGTTGAACTATGAAGCGCCATTTTAGATAAGGGATCATATAATCCTCCGTTCTAGATATCAGCCAGACAAATACATGGAGCAATGTCTTACTTATTGTCCAGCAGTTTGTTTCCCGATTTCCGATTTGTTTGACATAGAACTTAATTGAACACATCAATTTAGTTCTTACCGGGCCCGATACATAGGTCACAACAAAATCATCGAGGGGCCCAAATATCGCTTCTAGTCCAAGGAGGAACATATAAACTTCGACTCGTATGCTTGTTCTACTACTTGTTGAATCATATGACCGACTATGGAGAATTTGAATAATATGATATACCATAACATAATTATTCCGGAAGTCAAAACATGCAAAACTGAAATGATAGTAAACGATTGACAAAAGATAGCAACACTTTACTCATAAATAAACAACAACCTTTATTCATCATCAAATGTCAATTACACTTTACAAATTTCAAAAACAATCTAATTTCCAAAACTAATATCATCCTTTAGCCCTATACGCCTTGCATGCTGAAGATGCTTAACCCTACTCAGTTCCTTCGTGAGGGGATATGCTGGGTTCTCATCCGATGATACCCTCTTTGCCACGAGGAGTCCTTCTTCTATTCGATGTCTGATGAAGTGATATTTTCTGTCAATGTGCCTGGATCTGCCATGATCTCTCGGTTCCTTAGCTAAGGCAACCACACTATTGTTGTCACCGAAAATCTCCATAGGCTCCTTTATAGCTGGTACAACTCCAAGATCTCCAATGAAGTTCTTTAGCCATATAGCCTCCTTTGCTGCCTCGCTTGCCGCTATATACTCTGATTCGCAAGTTGAATTAGCCACTATCTCCTGCTTGGAACTTTTCCAAGAAATTGCTCCTCCGTTTAAGGTAAAGACCCAGCCTGACTGAGAGAGGAAATTATCCCTATCAATCTGAAAGCTAGCATCACTATACCCTACTACTCTCAAGTCATTACTCCCACCGAGGGTAAGGACCCAGTCCTTAGTCCTCCACAGTCCGGTGATGCTTGCCAGGATGCTTGCCAGGATTCCCCTGATATCTGCTGACCATGCTCAATGCAAAGGCCACATCAGGACGAGTACAAGTCATAGCATACATGATCGAGCCTACAGCGGAAGCATACAGAACTCGACTCATCTCTTCTATCTCAGCCTCTGTACTCGGGCTCTGAGTCTTACTCAGTCTGGCGTTACTCTGGATCGGTAACTCACCTTTCTTGAAGTTCTGCATGTTGAACCTTTTCAACACTTTATCCACATAGGTGCTCTGACTAAGTCCAATTAGTCTTTTACTCTTGTCTGTCAAAATACTTATCCCTAGGATATAGGCAGCTTCTCCAAGGTCCTTCATAGCGAAACACTTCCCAAGCCAGGATTTCACTTCCTGCAGAGTTGGGATGTCATTTCCTATGAGTAGTATGTCATCCACATACAATACCAAAAAGCTAACTATACTTCCACTAGCCTTGACATATAAACAAGACTCATCTTCACTCTTTCACTTTCTCATCGAAACAAAGATTACATCTGAGAAGTGCTTGTTTTAATCCATAGATGGATTTCTCAAGCTTGCACACTCTATTAGGCTACTCTGTGCTGACAAAACCTTCTGGCTGACTCATGTAAACATCTTCAGCCAACTTTCCATTAAGGAAAGCGGTTTTGACATCCATTTGCCATATTTCATAGTCATGAAACGCACCAATGGCTAGCATAACCCTAATAGACTTAATCTTTGCTACTAGTGAAAAGGTCTCACCATAATCAACTCCCGGAGTTTGAGAAAAGCCCTTTGCAACCAGTCGCGCCTTATAAGTCTGTACATTACCATCCATGTCGGTCTTCTTCTTGAAGATCCATTTGCACCCGACTGTCTTACGACCTGGTACATTGTCAACCAAGTTCCAAACTTGATTGTCAAACATGGACTGTATCTCGTTGTCCATAGCCTCTTTCCATTTAGCAGCCTCAGGGCCTGCCATGGCTTCCGTGTAACTGTTAGGTTCATCCAGACTTAACAGTGTGCTATCACTGATAAGTGTATCACCTTCTGCAGTAATATGAAAACCATAGTAATGCTCAGGTGCATTCCTAACTCTCGTGGAACGCCTCAGAGGTACAGACTCATCTGTCAGATCAACATGAGTTTCCTCCTCAGGTTGATTGCTAGGGTTTGAGGTTCCTTCACCACTTGACTCTTCAATTTCTTCAAGGTCAATTTGCCTCCCACTGTTTCCTTGACTCATGAACTCTCTCTCGCGAAAGACTCCCATCCTTGATACAAAGACCACATTATCACTGGGTCTGTAGAAGAGGTAACCAAAGGATCTCTGTAGGTAGCCGATGAAAATACACCTCTCACTTCGAGGTTCGAGCTTATCGTGAGACTCGCGCCTCACGAAAGCCTCGCAACCCCAAATCTTGATGTGGTCCAGATTGGGAACGTTTCCAGTCCACATCTCGTGAGGTGTTTTGGAAACCTTTTTGGTAGGGACTAGATTAAGGATATGGGCGGCAGTCTCTAAGGCATACCCCCAGAATGAGATTGGTAGCGAAGCTCGACTCATCATGGAACGAACCATACCCAACAAGGTTCGATTACGCCTCTCAGCCACACAATTCAACTGTGGTGTCCTGGGAGGTGTCAATTGTGAGACAATCCCACATTCCTTAAGATAGTCAAGGAACTCTGTACTAAGATACTCACCACCTCGAT
This sequence comes from Lactuca virosa, assembly GCF_052849685.1. Classification (NCBI taxonomy): domain Eukaryota; kingdom Viridiplantae; phylum Streptophyta; class Magnoliopsida; order Asterales; family Asteraceae; genus Lactuca; species Lactuca virosa. The sequence continues at coordinate 302,533,685 of NC_136428.1, read as the reverse complement.
CGGATTGAATCATCTTAATGTTCCTGCCCAACTGATTCTCCACTTCCTGTTTAAACTCCTTGAACTTTTCAAAGGTTTCTGACTTATGCTTGATTAAGTAGACATATCCATATCTACTATAATCATCAGTAACAGTCGCATAGAAGCGGTTAGCATCTCTTGTGACAGTTCTGAAGGGTCCACACATATCAGTATGTATGAGGTCCAACAAACCCTCACCCCTAGCACAAGTACCCGTGAAGGGTGACTTTGTCATTTTCCCAAGCAAACAAGATGCACAACTATCATCTGACTTTAGGTCAAATGACTCCAAGACTCCATCCTTTTGGAGTTGGCCTATGCGTTTCTTGCTTACATGTCCAAGACGATAATGCCATAATGATGCTTTATCCAAGCTAGTGGAAGAATCGATACACAACACAATATTTCCTAGGTTATCTACAACCGACACAGTTTCATACACACCATCACAAGGTAATGCTTTAAATTAAAGAACATTATTAAAGAAAGCATTAATACCACCACATTCATTATCAAACGAAAAGGTAAAACCTGGTTTGTACAAATCATAAAAGGAAATAATATTTGATGAGACAATGAATCAAGCATTGAACGAATTAGAGAGTAAATTCAAAGTAGAATTGAAAGATTTGAACACCGATGTAAATATGATCTGTTTGGCTCTATTACGCTTTTGCAAATTTTACAGAGTATAATGAATATTTTGTAAAGACTTCGTTACTAAGACACTAGTAACCACTCCTATTTATAGAAGAGAAAAGCGTACAAAAAATATACTAAGGACTAAACTTGAAGCTTCGAATATTATGCCCTAGTAAAATACATTATAAAAATGTTCGAAGACCCAAAATACAAACTTCGACTATTACAACATTTCGACCCTAACAATCTCCCCCTTTGTAATCAAAGTCGAAGTCTTCAGTTTGTAATTAGAGTAATGGAGTACAGCAAAACTCTTCGAACCTCAGTATACCAAGAAATAATTTTCTTCAATTCCTTCTTGTCTCCTTCATTGTTCTTTTTGCAGTGGTTCATACGAACAATCAAGTTCGTATATTGAGATGTAGAATATCTCTCCACTTCGCTAGCTTGGAACAAAAACCGCTTCGCTTTTCCAGCTTTATCCTTTCCAGCAAAAACTATTCCAAATGGCTTTAAACATATTTCTCCATCAGCATATTTCTTTAACTCAGTCTGAGTCAACGAAGGAGCCATTGGAACTTTTACTTCCATTCCCTTTGCAGTAGCCAACTCCACATCAGTCAGTGCTAGGCACTCATAATAATTCTCAATGAAGATTTTGATGTGAGCAACTCCAAGTTTGAATTCCTCTGGATCTGTGTTTTGTAGAAAAGAAAAGGATTTGTCTTTCAGAAGCAATGTCACTTGTATAAGGTCATACAAGTTCATCAGAGGAAAATCTGCAATAGTGAATTCGCATGTTTTTCCATTTGCCCTGGCCACAACATATTTAACATTTTGAACAATGTTTTCAAAGACCACATCCTTTTTCATGCTTATCACCTTCTTGATCTTGATCAGTGACCATACATCCTCAGGGGCTTTGCCAAGTACTGCATGAAAACGAATTTTCATATGAGTCCCTTCATCTTTTTCTTTGAAATTCCCTTCAGCTTTGAACTGAGGCATGATGAACATCATCTCATTTATAGGGAAATCCAACTGGCATGCATCAGTGTTTGTAACCACATAACTCTGTTTTGGCTTCTTATCAAAAGAGTACATGTGATTAAAGGCAACCAAGGCTTCGATTGTTTCATAGTTGTAATGTTTTGCTGGATCACCTTTATTCATGCCCTTCGGATCACCGGCCCTCTGAGTCATGATGCTTTGAATAAGCCTCATTTTCTCGAGTTCAGCTTCAGCTTCAGCCTTCTTTTCTTCTTTAGATTTTTCAACCAGAATTGATTTTCCTTTGTCTTTCGAAGCAGATTTTTCAGTTACGTCTTTTAGCTTCGAACCACTTCCACCAGATTCCAAAGGTTTACCAATTACAATTCCTTTCGAAATTGTTCTTGTAATTGGTAATGTTGTTACTATTGTTGAGGTCACTAGTTGAGCAGACACAATTACTGGTTTTGTTAAAGGGATGCTAGATGGAAATACCTTGCCCACCACTTTCGCTTCTTCTTCTGTTGACTTCCTTTCTCCCCCTTGCACCCCTGTGAAAACAGGAGGGGCAGTAGTTGTGGGAAGAAGACTGGATATGCGAAATAGTGGAGCAAGTTGCTTGTTAAGTATGGCTTCGAACTGCACAAACTTCTGGGATAAAAATTCTGGAGTAATCAACGGTGACAAAACCGGTTTCGTTGAGATCTCCTTCAACTCCTTTAACAACTTGATCACACCTTCAAAATTTTCACTTTCAGACTTGGAGATTTGAGTTATTTGAGGACTCAAACCTTCGTATAGCTTGACAAATCGAGTGACAGCATCACAAATGATATCGACCTTCTGATTCAAGGACGCATAATCATGTTGAACAGATAGAATTTCCTTTTTCATGTCTTCACGAAGTTCGTGAATTTGGGAGTTAACATCCTCCTTCACTTTCTTGACTTCCTGAACAAAAAGAACATGTCGTTCTTTTGTTATGCTTCGCAGATCCTTAACTTCTCCCATAAAATCAGATCTGAGAGTTTTAACACGAAGCTCAGAATTCTGATCTGTGTAATCAACCTTTTCTAAAATAACAGACTTTGAGGCTTTTATCATTCCAGAAACTTTGTTGATTACTCTTGATTCAAACATCTTGAGCATAGAATCAACCTCCAAACTTGAAATAGATGAACCTCCGCCAAGATCAGCTTGAGATTGAATGATGGAGTTCAACTTTTGATTAAGAATTTTGTATTGCTTCATTGTCATTAACATATGATCAGGAAATTCTTCTTCTTCATCATGAAACTCTAGGTCTTCGAATGTTCGACCAAACCCTTCATTATCAGTTTCAGTGGGTGAAGATGGTTTGGGTGTATCAGTGGATTGAGATGAAAAAATGGAAGTAATTGGTTGATTGATGATATGTTCAAAGGTTGGTGAAACAGTGGTTGATGTGAGAGGAATAGTAGATGTTGGTGTAACAGAAACCAATGATTTGAAAGGAGTAGAGATAATTGGACCTTGATCTGCATCTTTCGAACCACCTTCACCCATGTTGACATTTGCATCCGTATCAGATACGTGTGCAGGGATGCCTGAAGTTCGAACCTCCTCAAAAATTGACTTGGCAATCGAAACTTCGGGTCGTATGATAACAGTCTTCTCAGGAATGGAACTTGTAATGATAGAAGTGAACTCTGGAGTTTCTGGTATTCGTTCATCCTCTTCTGTAGACTCAGTAGATAAAACAATCTTTCGAGTCTTCTTCGTCTTCTGCTTTTTCCGTTGTGACAAGTGTTTTGCCATATCTTCTGCTGCTCTTTTCTTGGATCCGGGAGAAACAGGAACAGGTACCTCACGAATTAAAACTCCTTGGTGAGTAATTTGAGGCTTGCGAATCAACTTCTGTGATGGTGACTTTCGTTTGTGAGTGGATTTCATCTTGATTCTTCGAAACATCCCTGTTTTCGAAGGAATAATCACGTTCTCTTGAGTCTCTTCCACTATTGGCTCAATCACTTGTGTTGCTTCAACTGTCACTGCAACATTTTCTGTCTTCTTCTTTGAAGATTTAGAGGATGTTGAACCCTTCGTTTTCTTTTCAGGTGAGCAGAATCAGCTTTCTTCGACTTTTTGGTCTTCTTTTCGTCGCGTGGCAACAAAATTCCCGTAGGAATAGAAGAATCGAATGTTTTCAGATATGCAATCAAAACAGTGTTCGTAGGATCCACCCTTTTACGCATCGCATCTGGAATCCGAGCAACGTTTGGAAATTCATCATCATTGTCAACAACTTCCTTCGGAAAGTGATAAGATTGAAAAGTAACCTTCTCTTCTTCATTTGAAACCAAGATGCCTTCCTTGTTGTAAAAATGTTGCAGAATTAGACTCCAACACCTAGCACACGAAATGCCATGAACAACATTCGTATGTTCTACTCCTTTTTGGAATTCCTTCCATAGCTGTGTAGAGTAGTTTGCTGGAAGATCATAGTATAAACCAGCCACCATGGCATAAACCTCCATCCTTCCTTTATCTAATCCAACTGTTCTTCCGGTTAAACAACGCAAAAATATCCCAAACAAAAAATTCCATACTTTTGGAAGACCAGACTTCTTAAAGTCACTTATCTTTGACAATGGGGGCTGGTATCCCATTTCATTAAACATATGAATTATTTGGGAGAATTGAAATTCAACAAAAGGAGGTGTATTTGGAATGTTAAGAATCTGACAAAACAGTTTCTTGGAAAGCCTAACCTTTTTGTCATTGATTAGGTGAAAAGTAATCGAATCAGAGGCTTTGTTGTATGTGGCAGTAGATCCTGCTTGAGAAAGCCAGGATACCGGAACAGAAAAGGAATTGAACATTGCTTTGGATAAAACAGAGTGTTTTAAAGAAACAATAATCATCTTGAATTCTTCTGGACATTGAGAAAGTTCACCATCCACATAATAATTGGTAGATTGAATCTTCATAACTGGTGCAGAAGAAGTATCTTCAGTAGAAGGATCGACATGAGCAGTAGTCGCCATTGTTATGGTTTGAAAAAGATGAAGAACAAAGAATTTGGGAAGTTTTGAGTTTTGATCGCATAAACGTATAAAGTACTCTTGAACCCCCTTTTATATGTAACCCTAAATGATTTGAATTTGAAGCGGGATGCATTTAATGAGATCCGACGTGGCACCTTGAAAATTGGACCTGTACAGCGGAAAGGTAGCCATGCGTCAAAAAGTGTCTGTCACATCACCTGGAAAACCGGGCAAAATACCATACGTCACGTATACACAGCCTGCCATTATCCCCTTAATAGAATTGTAACCGTTAGAACCCTTCGAATGGAGGCAAGGCTCTTTCACTTTTGGGATAAAAAGCGAAGTCATTTGCCAGATGTTCGAAATCATCAGCCTGAGTTGGTATTACTCAGAACCTCAAGGATTTCGTGTGTGTAGTGTGCCAAAGAAAGTTTAGACAAGAAACAACAAATTTTTTATTTTTTATTTTTTTTTTAAATTTTGTGATGTCAAAAATTTAATTTGACACGAAGGCAGTTAAACCCCGGGCAAAGGTTGCTTCGTTAATCATCAAGAGAGATGATCAACAGCTTGTGTATGTTCCCGTGAATTACAATCGAATACTTTTTGATAAGTATCAAAGGGCTTCTTTTAAGAATGCTTCGTGGGTAGGTTCAAAATTTCGTTACATGTCAACCTAAACATAAGGTGATAAAGTGTAACAGAAATTACTTGTATGACCAATGTAGTCAGTGACAAGTCGGCTTTGAAAAATTTTAACATGACTAGGACATTCGAATGAAACTCACACGGAAATCATATTCATAAAAAATTTGTATACTGGATCTTGTTGGGTAACAAACATCGTGGGTTTCGAATGCTTGATCAAGACCACTCATTCGAAATGAATATGATTTGGAGTTTCGAACATTGGTACAGAAACAAAAGTTTCGTATATATCTGGAACAATGTTCCCCGTCAATTCCTTAATTTGTAAGATTTTTGGGTTTCACTTCCATCACGGACTCATGATGTCAGATCATAAACACAGAGTTTTTATATATCTAAGTCTCGATGGGTTTGATCAGAGACCTCTCGGATATACGTCTTTGTGTGTGATCGTGTAAGAATGTTTTGGATGAAAAAGATTGGTGTAAGACACGAAAAGTACCTCTGTTATGTTTTGGACCAAACAGGAAACTCTTAACTCATTGTGAGAAGAGTAAGGTAGCTCAGAGACTAATGTGAATATAAGCCTGATTGGGAAGAAATTTTCGTATGAAACATTTCATTAAGGCTTTCGTACACACACATTGAGTCATGGAGGCTTTGGACGACCTGCAGCAGCATGCTTCTAGGGACAACCTAACTAATTCGAATAATGAAAAACATATTAATTCATACGAAAATTTTTACCTGACCCTAAAACTGCCTGCATTGTCCCCTCTGAATCATCATCATAATGAATTCGAAGCATTCGAAGCGTTGACTATGAACAGTAACCATTAACTCAACGCTGAAAATAAGTGACAATCATGCGAATTCGAAGCGGTCGAAGCGTTGACCATGAACAGTAACCTCTGAATGCTGAATGACTTTGTGTTATCTTTTATTCAGCGCCTCTGATTCATTCTTTTTCGCCTATCATTCTTCTTTTTCGCATGGAACAGAATTGCCATCGATCATTCCAAGACCTTCTATTATTCGCATTAGAGATTTTTCATCCAAAGCTTTCGTGAATATATCAGTTAACTGATCAGTTGTTTTCACGAAATGTACTTCAATGTTTCCATCCTCCACGTGATCTTTAATGAAATGATAACGAAGAGCTATGTGTTTAGTCTTTGAATGCTGCACAGGATTATGACAAATTCTTATTGCACTTTGAGAATCACAATATAATGGAATCTTTTTCATATTAATTGCATAATCACGCAATTAACTTTGGATCCATATTATTTGCGAAGTGCAAGCAGCAGCAGCCACATATTCTGCTTCAGCTGTGGAAATTGACACACACGTTTGCTTTTTCGACTGCCAGCTGACTAATTTGCCATCAAGAAATTGACATCCTCCACTTGTGCTTTTTCGATCAAGATTACAACCACCCAAGTCTGCATCTGAGTATGCTTGAACGAAGAATCCAGTTTTCGAAGGATACCACAATCCTAACGAAATTGTGCCTTTAAGGTAACGAAAAATATTCTTCACTGCAGTAAGATGTGGTTCGCGTGGATTAGACTGATACCAAGCACAATTACACACAGAAAACATGATATCAGGTCTACTTGCTGTTAGATAAAGTAATGAACCAATCATGCTCCTATACAACGTTATATCAACAGCAGGTTTGTCCAACGATGGTGTTAGCTTTATGCCTGTTGCCATTGGTACACGAAGCTTTGTGCTATTCGTCAATCCAAACTTTTCTAACAGATTTTTCGTATATTTTTCCTGATTAATGAAAATCCCTTCTCTGTTTTGACGAATATTCAATCCAAGGAAATTATTGATTTTTCCCATCATGCTCATTTCAAATTTGCTTTTCATCAATTCTTCGAATTCTCTAGACAAAGCAGGTTCAGTCGAGCCAAAAATAATATCATCAACATAAATTTGAACAAGCATTAGATGATTCCCCACTTTCTTTCGAAATAATGTGGGATCAACTGATCCTTGTTTAAATTTAGATTGTTTCAAAAATGATGTAAGTGTTGCATACCATGCTCTTGGTGCTTGTTTCAGACCATAAACTGCCTTATCTAAAATATAAACATGATTAGGATATTCTTCGTTAATAAAACCTGGGGGTTGTTCCACATAAACTGTTTCTTCAAGCTCTCCATTGAGAAATGCATATTTCACGTCCATTTGATAAACATCAAAATCTTTGTGAGCTGCATAAGCCAAAAATATTCGAACCGCCTCGAGTCTTGCGACAGGGGCAAAATTTTCTTCATAGTCAATTCCTTCTTGTTGTGAATATCCTTTTACAACAAGTCTGGCTTTATTTCGAATAATGTTTCCATCTTTGTCGGTTTTATTTTTAAAAATCCATTTTAACCCGACAATCGAAACATTTTCAGGTTTAGGAATTAATCTCCAAACCTTGTTTCGTTCAAATTCAGACAACTCCGATTGCATTGCAACAACCCAATCTGAGTGTTCCATTGCATTCTTAATTGTTTTTGGTTCAATTTTAGAGATGAAAACATTAAACATGCAAAATTCTTGATGAGTATTCAATACCTCATTCTTTGCACGAATTTGAGCTCTTGTCAGAACTCCCTCTTGTGGATTCCCAATAACTTGATCCTTCGGATGGTCTCTTGTCCATTTTTCCATGGGTGGATATGCTGGATCAAATTCCAAAGGGGCATCTTTGTATATTTCATCATTTTCTGAGCTTACATTCGAACAAGCATCATCAACATTATGCTCCCCCTCAACAACATGCTCCCCCTCAATTTCAGCATTCAATTGTTCTTTCTCCCCCTCGAAAGAATGCTCTTCATTATCTAAAGTATTCGAATCCAATTGCTCCCCCTCCAGTGGACTATCACTCATAGTTTCGCCTTCTTGAGGAGTCGATGGTGAATCATCAGTAAGTTTTGAAAATTCTGGTATGTGATTATCAGGAGCATGAACTTCAGCATCAACTGCATGATCTGAAATTCCAAAAATCAAATCATAATCAATATCATCCATTTGTATAGATTCAGTTTCAACTTGTGTTTCTTGTAAAATTGGATGATTCGTAAATCTATGCTCATTTGATTTAACATAATAATCATCGAATGTGAGATTGAACGTTTCTTCCACTTTTCGTGTTCGCTTATTTAACACTCGATATGCCACTGAATTGTGCGAATATCCAAGAAAAATTCCTTCATCAGCTTTTGTTTCAAACTTCGAAAGATGATCCTTGAGATTCATAATAAAACACCTACATCCGAAAACATGAAAAACCTTCACATTAGGTTTACGATTATTCAGAATTTCGTATGGTGTAATATTAAATCGACGATGAATGAACGATCTGTTTTGAGTAAAACATGCAGTTGAAACAGCTTCAGCCCATAGATATTAAGGTAAATTCGCATATGCCAACATGGTTCTTGCTGCTTCGCATAATGAGCGATTCCTTCGTTCTACAACACCATTTTGTTGTGGTGTATATGGTGATGAAAAATTATGCGAAATTCCTTTGTCCACCAAAAATGAATCAAGAACTTTGTTCTTAAATTCAGTTCCATGATCACTCTTGATTTTTCTAACAGTCTTCTTCAACGTGGTTTCTATCTTTTTGATAAAGTCAATCATAATTTCTGCAACTTCAGATTTGAGCCTGAGAAAATAAACCCACGTAAATCTGGAAAAATCGTCAACAATAACTAAAATGTACCGTTTATAGTTGAGTGTTGAAACAGTTGAAGGACCACACAAATCAATATGTATTGACTCAAGAGGTGCAACAATTTTTGAATCAATTGTGATTGGATGACCTTGTTTATGTTGCTTTCCAACTTCACAAGCTGCACATAAAGAATCATTGTCAAATTTAAGTATAGGTAAACCTCTTACCAGATCTTGTACCACAAGTTTATTTATGTTTCGAAAGTTGAGATGTGAAAGTCTTCGATGCCATAACCAGCTTAAATCAGATGTAGCTTTCGAAAGAAGACATACTGCTGGTTTGCCTACAATTGGATTGATGTCCAAAGTGAACATGTCACCTTTCCTTTTAGATTTCAATAATATTTCGTTTGTGTTAACATTCGAAATAACACTTCCTTCTTCGTTGAAAAGAACTTGATTGCCAGTGCCCACAACAAGTTGAGAAACACTAATCAAGTTATGTTGAAGACCTTCAACATATGCAACACGATTCACTGTGAATTGTCCATTTGTGATTTTTCCATATCCCATGACTTGACACTTTTGATTGTTCCCAAACTTTACTACTCCAGCATTTTTGAGACTTCAAAAATCTCTTAAATTCTCCTTCTTTCCAGTCATGTGACAAGAGCAACCACTATCAATGTACCATTTGTTATCATATTGCTCGTCACACAATACTTGCAATCAATGAAAAATTTTAGGTACCCAAGGCTTTTTGGGTCCTTGGAAATTAGATTTCAATTTCGAATGAAATGAAGAACTTTTAACCCAATCACAAACTTTGGTTTTGAGACTATTAATTAAGTTCACTTCATCATTTAAAGGAACTGAAACATAAGTGTTTAATAGTTTCGAATGTTCACTGACTTTTCCCTTCGTATCTTGAGTTTGTGATTGAACAGTCTTCGCTTTTGTGACAGGTCTCCATGTTTTGACTGAGATATTTGAATCCTTAGATGATGAGCTGCCATTCGAAGAAGTATTGACATACTTTTCGTATGCTTCATGAATTTGCTCTTTTGAATATTTATTTGACTGATACATGTTTCCTCTTCCGTCAAGCCAATGATCAATGTTCTTCCTTGAAGTCATTCCTTTTTCCCGTGACGTCCTCATAGTTTCTTTCTTTGTATAATTAGGAAAATTTGGCTTTTGAGGTACAAAATCAACTTTGGGTTTGGTAACATAAGAGTAAGCATAGGATGTATCAATTTTTGATTTAAAATGTTGACGTTGAAAAACTTTTTGATTTGAATTGGATCTTTCTGAAAAATCTCTTGTTTTGTTAGTTTCAGAAACTTTCGAAAACTTTGTTTTGCTTAGTTTCAGACCTTGTTTGATTTGATTGAGATGATTGTTGAGTTTTTGAAAAAGAATCATTTTTAACTTTGAAAACCTTTTTGATGGATTGTGATTCAGACATCTTTTGAGACTCAATATTTTGCCAAAATATTTTCTTTCGTGCTTGTCTTTTTGAAATGTTGTTTTCCTTCGAAAATTTGTCAATTTGATCTTTAAATTCCTTAGAGTTTAATTTGACAACTTTTTCATTTTCCTTTTCAACACGAATTACTTTCTCTTTTTCAACTTTTGATTTTTCAACCCATTGTTTTTGTGGTTTTTGTCGTTGAAAAATATATGAATTCTTTGTTAAGTTGTTCTCAACTGTGTTTTGATTTGCGAAAAAACCTTCCTCAGTTGTTTTTGAATTATCCTCCTCAACCATCTTCTTGAACTCTGGTTTGATATTCTCAACATTTCCGGTAGTTACGAAAACTTGATTTGGAAAAATGACATCATCTGTGCATTTGAAATTTGGAAAAACCACCGTGTTTGTTTCAAGATAATGTTCACCTTTTTCATTCATCACTTTTTCGAACTTTTGTGTATCACCATACACTTGGTCAACAACTATTCGTGGAATTACTTCTTTCTTTGAAGATTTCTTTTCTTTCGGAACTTTCTCTACATCTTCATCATCACTATCATCAGTTTGGTAATCTTTGAGATCCACGAAGTTCATTTCACTAACTTTTGAAGTTGAGAGAATATCAGTTTCTTTCTCAACTATCAAATCCTTAACTTTTTCTTTCCCTTTAGAATTCGAAGCAACATTAACAATAGACAACTGAGAACAATCAACATCTTCAAGCTCACTAATTTCACTAATATTGTCAGAATTATCTTCAATATCAGCAAAATTAGATTGAGAATCAGATGATGAATTCTCAGTCTTTTTCAAAATATGAATTTGTTCAGATTTAGTCAAAGTATCATTTACAATGTTAACTAAATCATTCGAATTAAGACATTCATCAACTTTGACAATTCCATATCTATACTTGTCATTCGGAACTTTGTCAAAATCAGCTATTTCTTTTTCACAGTCATACGAAATGTTATCTACCTTAGCTCTTTCATAAGCTAAAAATGACAGCAATTTTCTATGTTGTTCTTTACTGATTTCGCATGAATGATGAAGTTCAGTTATTTTCCCATATAATCTTTTAGCAGCATTACAGTAAATGTTTCTTTGTGCTAACAACAGTTTATTATCACTAGATAAATTGTCCCTATCAACCATGATATTCGTTATTTGAAGTTCTAGACAATCTATCTTAGTGATTTTCGAATCTAATTTCTTCTGTGTCTCTAGCAATTGCATTGACAGCTTCTTAGCCTCATTGCTAGCAGATACCATAATCGAATCAAAATAAGTAACAGTTTCATCAAAAGATACTAATTCAGAATTATAAGCATGTACTGGAATATTAAAAGATTCAAGAATGTTTCGTACCTTTGTGGTCATTGGTGATTTGTCAGCAGCTTTTGATACGAAGCATCTTCCATGCACTTCGTTTGTTTCCTCCTCTGATTCTTCCTCCATTTTTGCAAACATAGCTCCATGGGTTGGATTTCGCATTTCCTCATCATCTGATCCAGATGACCAGATTTGATAAGTACCATCTTCATCCTCATTCGCACCCTTTGCAACCAGAGACAAATTCTTGGCTTTCGCACGAACCTCCTCCAACTTTTCAGCATAGTACGCCTCATCCTTGACCTTATTCTTTCTCTCATCCTTCTTTCGAAGCATACAGTTATTAGCAAGGTGATTAGCACCATTGCAATAATGACAATCAATCCCAACATCTCCCTTTAGCTTCTTCTCAGACTTTCCCTCAACAGGCTTCGAATCTTTCATCTCATCTTTCTTTTTCTCTTCCCCAGCACTTTTACTCAGAAAGTTCCCTTTTGTCTCAGACGACTTTGCCTTCGGATTGAAAGGCTTTTTGAAGAACTTTTTCACACGATTGTTTGAATAAAAGGCAACTGCCTCATCATCTGAGTTCATGATGAACCCTTCATCTTCATCCGAAGCATCTTTCTCAGCATCGTTTTCAGAGATCTTCGAAACCAAAGCTAGTAGACCTCCCAACATAGCCTTCGATTCTTCAGCTATTTCGTTCACTTCGCTTTCATGAGTCTTAAGTTGGTTGTACAAGTCATTCAATGTTGACGTATCAAAGCTCTGTTGATTCTTCACCATCATGCTCACACTATGCCATTCCTTTCAAAGTCCCATAACAAATATCAGATTGAATTCCATGGCTGATCTAGTGATACCATATCGATTGCATCGATATATCAATTCATTAAGACGATCGTAATAAACTTCAATTGTTTCACCATCTTTCTGTCTGAAGTCCTTCAGCTCCACTAAACATTGCTTCACAGAATTAACTTTTGTCTTCTCACTTCCCTAAAATTTTTCCTTGAGATTGTTCCAGATTTCCTTTGTAGTTGTACAACTCCTCACGTAGTTGTAAGCAACTGGAGGCAAAGCTCCTCTTAGCTCTCTTACACACCTTTTCTCCAGCTTTTTCAGACGATCAGATTGATTTTCAACTTCAGAGTTTCCAGAGGAAGAACCAATTGGTTGAACATTCGATGGTGGATTGAGATTGCCAGAAATGCAATTCCACAGTTCTTCATCCAATCCATTGAGATAATCCTGCATACGATCAACCCACTGATCGTAATACTCAGGGATGAGCATAGGAATTTTGGTGGATGATCCTAGAAGATGAGAAAATGAAGTCATGGAATTCAGATTGAATGACGCCATTGTTGTACGGAATAGATCCTTGAGAATTTTTGAAGAAACTTTGAGAATTTGACAACAAACTGTATGATTCAAATCACAATCACTCTTAGAACACTCGATTCAATGAATTAAGTGCAGAATCGAATCACATACTTAGATCTAAACAATTTTTCACTTTCAAAAAGTGCGGAAACTTTTGAATCAAAAAGTTGACTCAAAAACCTTTTGAACAAAGTGAAAATCAGATCAGAGATATGATTCCTGCTCTGATACCAATTGATGAGACAATGAATCAAGTATTGAACGAATTAGAGAGTAAATTCAAAGTAGAATTGAAAGATTTGAACACCGATGTAAATATGATCTGTTTGGCTCTATTACGCTTTTGCAAATTTTACAGAGTACAATGAATATTCTGTAAAGACTTCGTTACTAAGACACTACTAACCACTCCTATTTATAGAAGAGAAAAGCGTACAAAAAATATACTAAAGACTAAACTTGAAGCTTCGAATATTATGCCCTAGTAAAATACATTATAAAAATGTTCGAAGACCCAAAATACAAACTTCAACTATTACAACATTTCGACCCTAACAATATTCCTTGCCATTTCAGACGAGTAACAACATTTATTCAAATCTAATGTTAACCCAATACTTAGAAACAAAGAATAAACTCCAATCTTGGTGACAGGTGTAACTTTCCTATTCCACATGATCAAGTTTATCTTCCCATGCTCCACATTCTCACTTCTTCTTAGTCCCTGCAAATAAGAACATATGTGAATACCACAACCTGTATCAAGGACCCAAAAATTAGAATAGGGTGAGTTATTAGACAATATAGTGTATATACCTGCATGGTTGAGTTTTACTTTCCCATCCTTAACATCTTGCAAGTACTTCGGGCAGTTTCGCTTCCAGTGAGACTTTTCATGGCAATATAAGCATTCAGTCTCTTTAGGGTTAGCAGAAGGAGTGACAAAACTTTTCTTGGTTGCACTTGAAGAGGAGCCATCAAGGGACTTTCCCTTGGTACCCTTCGAAGGGCTCTTCCTCTTCTTTCCTTTGCCTTACCTGATTGCCAAGACAGGGGCCGCGGTAGGAGTAGGAGTAGTAACAACCGACTTACCTTTAAGACCACTTTATGCGGTCTTCAAAAGTCCTTGAAGTTTGCTGAGTGTAACTTCCTCCTTGTTCATGTGGTATGTCATTCGGAATTGATCATAACATGAAGGTAAGGAGTGCAAAATGATATCAATTGCCAACTCCTCTGGCAAGTTCACATTCAGTTTCAGCAAACGGTCCACATACCTTTACATTTTTTGCATGTGGCCCGTGATGGGTTCACCATCCTTCATCCAGGTTGTTATCATGGAGGAGATGATTTCATACCGCTCTTGACGAGCACTCTGATGGTAGCGGTCCATCAAGTCTTGGTGCATCTCAAAAGGGTAATAGTCCTCATAGGACTTTTGGAGCTCAGCTGTCACTGTGGCCAACATGATACATGCCACTTTGGTGGCATCTCTCTCATGTGCCTGGTATTCAGCGATCTCCTCAGGAGTAGCAGACGACTCATCAAGTTCCTTAAGCTCTTTGTCGAGGATATATTCTTTGTCCTCATACCGAGTGACCATCCTGATGTTCCTAATCCAATCTATAAAGTTGGATCCATCGAAGATGACTCTCCCACAAAGGTCCATGAGAGAGAAGGAACATGTAGGGTTTGAGCCAGAAGCAGCATTGTTGGAAGACATCTGAAAAGAAGAAAGACAAGTTTAGATTAGATATAAAGATAGTCCTTAATAAGACACCCAAATATAATATTAAGGCTAGGACCCAACACAATATTTTATAACATAGAAGAGGGATGTTGTAATCCAAGCTATAAAATATTTGAAGGTAGGTGAATGACGATTCACCAATTTCCACCATGAAAAACGAAATAAATTATTAGGTTTTTACTTGGTTTTGAAACTCCTAGATTCTTGAGATTCATTGAACTTTTCAATGGCGTGTTTCAATCTCGAATGTGCCCTTCAATTTTTGTGACTGGGATGCCAAGGATCACAAAACAAGGTATGAAGTAACCATGCAAATTACTTGGTACTCTTAATGTTTATCACTCAATAGATGTGCCGGTTAACCACATGCGCTCCACCAACCTATGATAGACCTTAAGCCACCATTTTCCTACCTTGTTAAGTCCTGGTTAGTGTGCCACTTAACCACACACGCTCCACTAACGACTTAATCAAAGTGCAAAGTGCAATTTCATGGGTTAGCACCTTATTCGCATTTTCCTAAAGTAACTAAGATTGAGAATTTATAAAAACATTTAGTTACTTTACATTCATCATACTTTTAATGAGGATTAAAGTCATTGTCCTACCCGTTCGGCTAACGACTCTCCACCAGTCAAGGAAGCGGTGGGTGCGAGTGGACACCCCTTAAGCTGCCATTTTATAGGCAACAACCTTATACCCCCTTATAGACGGCTTCGTGAATGAGGCCTAGTAACGGTAAAACGACTTGTTCTTATACATATATATATATATATATATATATATATATATATATATATATATATATATATATATATATATATATATATATATATATATATATATATATATATATATATATATATATATATGTATATATATATATATATTATTATTATTATTATTAACTTATAATAGTATAAAGTATAAGGGTTGAATTTTAACTTTCAAAATTCTAGGGGTTGGAACTAAAGTTTACTAAAATGTGTGAGACTTTACATGTTCCAAAACTTGAGGGCAAGTTTTGTAAGTTTCAAAACTTTTCATCTTTCATAACTTATGAGTTAATGGTTTATTAAAATGAGAGACTGTTCATTTTATGTAACCTATTTGTTTCTTTAATGGAATTTAAAAGAGTGACTTTTGGTAATCCATAACTTGAGGACAAATTATGGATCCCATTAAAACACATAATGATCAAGAATTAAACTAACAAGCATGTTGCAAATAATTCCTATGATCTTCTAAACTCATAAGTGTATGAATATTCATATCAACAATTTCAAGAATCATAAAAAACACATATAAGACTTGAAATTTTGATAATAGCTATTGAAAATGGATTAGCATAACCATTACACCATCTAAAATAGGTTTTATAAGACCAAAACAGTTTAGGGTAATGTTTCTAGTCCATTTCCAGCACCAAAACTCGAAAAACTGCACTCTGGGCCTTCTACTCGTCGACTGCATGAACCTACTCGACGAGTAGGATAATTTTACACATGGACTCGTCGAGTCCCCCCATGGACTCGGCGAGTTCATTTAGCAGAATGCATAATTTTCGACTTTTTTCAACAATTTGCATCAAGTATCAAGAAAACAAGCCTAGGCTCTGATACCACTGATGAGTTTTGAGCATTCTAACACTCCAATGGTGTACATGCAACCCTAGAAACCTTGGATCTATGTTTTACTAAGATACATGCAAATTTGTTTTTCCAAGGTTCTTAACCTAACTAGCATGGCATGGGGAACTTTGAAACATAATAAGCTAGTAGAGTTACATACCTTTTAGTAGTGATTGATTACTTGGAGTTTGAGAGCCTAGCACCAATAATGTTGTAACACCCGATTTTTCAGGGATATTATTGTGTATGCTAATCTTGAGATTGAAGGAGAGACTCGACGAGTTGAGGGTCCAACTCGCCGAGTCGAGTCGAGTTGCTCGCCTGGATTTAATGAATGGACTCGACGAGTCAAAGGAGGGACTCTCCGAGTAGGTGCTTGGCAGAGAAACCCTAATTTCCCAGGTTTGGGACCTATTTAAAGGCACTTATAGCCTCATTTGCGGCTACCTTCCCCTGAGAGCAAACCCTAATTGCTATTGGAGTTAGAAAGTGAGAGAGAAGCTCATATTATGGTTCTTGTGCATAATTTGAGAAAGAGGAGGAGGTTATCAAGCAAGGAGCTAGAGGTGAGGTTGTTGGATCCAGTGATTTCTTGTTCAGAGCTCCTGAGGAAGGTAAGAAGTCTTTACGTTTCTTCTTATTTTGGATAGATCTCATATCTATGGAGATTTACGGCTTTTTGCCATATTTTGTTTGGGCTTTTGAGTAGCATGAGTTGCCAAGAAGTCTAGACTTTATATCTGGACTTTGTGAGGTCCAGAGAGTCCAAAGATTATAGCTTTATTCAACCATATAAGAGTTATTGTGGTTAATCATCCTTGTTAGAGTTATATTAGCATTATGTATGCTATGTTTAAACGTAAAGCTTGCAGCTTTACGTGACAATCGACCCTTAGGATGATAGATCTAGTGTTCGGGGTAATGGATCTGCCTTAAATCATTTGAATGAGGAATCTGATCGAAGGGACTCGCCGAGTCCATGGCCTGACTCGACGATTCGGTTAGGGTTTGTCCCGATGAATTTGATCATGTGATAACTCGGCGTGTTGGAGGTCAACTCGACGAGCTGAGCTGGACTTTCTGGATACTTTTGAGGAAAAGAGGGGACTCGACGAGTTGCATGAGTGCACTCGACGAGTCTGGTCAAAAATTGGACTGTTGACTGGAGTTGACTTTTGTTGACCTTAGGGTTTGGTCAAGATGAGTGTAAAAAGTATGGAAGGGTAGAATGGTCTTTTACCCTTCTGAGATAGATCATAGGCAGGGTATAGGCTAGCCTTCGAGAGCCATTGTTAACTAGAGGTAATTTCTGTATGTGATTAGGCGGAGGCTAGATCAGTGTTTCGAGTGCGAGATCATCCGAGTTTACCCAAGGTGAGTCTTCTCACTATACGTTACCTAGAGTGGTATTTATATGTGACTGGAAGGTCTTATGTGCTTACTTGAGTTATGCATCTTGTATATGTGATATTATGCTATGAGTTATTTAGACCGGGCCGGAAGGTCCAACGATATATGAGGCCGGAAGGCTCAACCAGACCGGACCAGAGGGTCCAACGAGCTGCAGGACTGGAAAGTCATCATGGGTAGTACCGGAACGTCTACCAGAGTTGTGGAGCCAGAAGGTCCACTGAGACACATCGACTCGGAGGGTCCATTAGAGTTATAGCCTCGAGTGGATAATATGTGTATGTGGTATTTTGGGGAACTCACTAAGCTTTGTGCTTACCGTGTTATGTGTTTCAGGTTTCTCAGGATCACGGGACGGCACCGGCTTGATTGTACAGCAGTGAAAGAGTTATGTTTATGAGGATCCTAGATTTTAACCAAGCAATTATGGAGTTTTGAACTGTAAACGTAATAAATGAGATTTTTGTGAAATACCTTACGAGGATTATGTGATTGTAAATGAAAAATTTGTTTTGAAAATTCACGTTGTTACAAGTTGGTATCAGAGCCTTGGTTTTCAGTAAATGATTTTTCTAAAGTGAACAAGAGTTTTTAAGAGAAAACGAGAAGGAGCAGTGTGTACAATCAGCCAGAGCCCAAACGGTGATTTCCCAAAATACCATTTCTTCTATGTTATGAGATGTTTATGAGATATTTTATGAGATATCATGCATGCTAGAAATAGGCTCGGTATTCCATATTTTAGGACTAGAGTTGCTGTTATCCGTGATGTGCTTTCGAGTATGTGCTGAGTAAGAGTATCCAGCAGGAATATTTTAGAGATAGAGCTTCGAGTGGAGGAGTAGTCTAGGATAGATACCTAGATAAGCATCGAAGGATGCCTACTGAGAGAGTAGTTATATGCCCTTGTGGGGTAGAGTGCTTGAGGTCGGTGACACCTGTTGTGTGTGAATAGAGCAAGTGGATTTGTAACCTAGAGTGGTTTACGTATTGGAGGAGATTATTCGATGCCCGAATGCTGCTTGCTTCGTGCTTTGTGGAACTCTCGATGATGGGAGTCTGCTACTAAGTGAATATGACGATATTCAGGAGGTAGATGGCTAGCATCATTAGGAGTTTTTTAGCAGCTGATGGCAGAGAAGTGTGAGCACCTAGGAAGAGCCTAGGGTGGGTGACCATGGTCAGATGAGTGCGCTGACAGGGTAGAGCATTTCGCTGGGGAGCGAGCACGCGTGTAACGGGATGGACGAACGAGAAAGTTGCGCAACTACTTAGGAAATCTGGGATGGTCTGTGTGGAAAGTATGGGTAGATGTGACAGGTAGTATGGGCCCGTACTACTGAAAGAAGAGGACCCATACTTGATGCAGGGAGTATTCTGGATATTCTAAGTAGCAGATTGATTGGTGATGTCATGGTTCGAGTACCATGCATGGTGACAGATTGATTGGTGATGTCGTGGTTCGAGTACCATGCTTTGTAGCGGACTGAGAATAGAGAACATGGTTTGAGTACCATGATCTGTAGCAGATTAAGTGGAGATAACATGGATCGAGTACCATGGGTTATAGCAGATCGAGAGGTGGCCACATGGTTCGAGTACCATGACCCGTGGCGGTTAGTGTTACTGGTTCTACCAGTTATTCCGTTGTGATTGGTTAGACCGAGATCGGATGCAATAGAGTATGATGTCAGAGGGTCATGTGGAACAAGTTCCAGCGAAGCGTCCCTTATGAGGGAAGTCGAGATGATTCCAAGGTATTTTTGGTGAGATGTCAGATGAAGTCGCAAGGCTCAAGGATGAGTAGAGATGACATTTATGGAGGATTGCGGCATGAGTTGAGCAATCAATCGATAGTGGAGATGTCACCTTCTGTGACCTGGGTGGTATTATTTCAGTTTCCTGTAGGAAACATAAGAGGTGTTGAGATTTCGGTTTCTGAGCTTGGGGGTAAAACCCTGCGGGTTAGCATTGATGGCGACCTTCCATCAGCGTATTTGGGCAGTATGTCTGCCGAAAGGTAATGATAGAGCATGAGCAGGTTGTCAGTGGGGACTGAGATGGTTAAGGACAAGGATACACCCTATTTGAGCATAGTAGGGCATGTATTAGCTGCAGCGGCGAACGATCAAGAAGAGGATATTGGGGTGGTGGCTCTTATTGTCTATGATGAGTATCGAGTGTGGTAATGAGGTCTCCGCTCTTATTACAACCCACGTGATGGAACGTTGGTTGAGGGGTCGAGGATGAGGAGTATTATAGTTCATTATTTTCAAATTAAGAGTCAGAGTTACTACTGGACAGTTGAGATGTCCGATAATGGGATGGTATGAGATTCTGTATGATTAGAGGCAATCATGATGAGAAGCTTCTGAGGATTTCAACTGAGATTCGGGGTAGTTGGAGTTGCGGGGTCTCTATCGGGGAGACCACCGAGCATTGCGTAGTACCCTCCAAGAGTAAGTGTGATGTTCCTGGTGGAAACAGTCTGTGGAATAGATTATTGGTGCGCCGATTGGTGATGGTTCGAACCCTGAGTGAGGGAGAACCGGGTATTCTATCGAGAGGATCAGAGATTTGTTCAAGAGCGGTTGAGGAACTGGATAGAGACATACACTATGGATTCATGAGACCAGTGTTATTGGTGGTTGAGGTGAGTTGCAGAAGGAATTAATGCATGTTGTACGCGTTCAAGAAAGGATGAATGTTTGCACGGCAGGTGGCCGTTGGTCAGAGGCCTTGAGGTAGATAAGAATTTTTCGATGTGGTTGGTTTGTAGAGATACTTCGGCAGTTGGGGAATTTTGGTTCGATGAATGGATTATTCTATGGTCCTTGGAAAAGGTAAGAGATGATCGGGCATCCAATATCAGGGTCGGTATGTGTATTCTTGGATTGGTTTTGAGCGATAGAGGAACGAGTTTCGGATGGTCGCCAATGTGTCCTGAGTCATTGACGATTCCTCCGTGTCCCAATCGGGATTCGGGGTACTCCGAAGCTGCAAGTGGTGTGAGAGGAGAATCAGTTTTAATATTCTGAAGGGATGCGTGTCTATATCTGAGTATGACGTTGTAAGTAAGAGATCAGTGTTTGAGGCAAGTCATTGTGAGGTCCTGTGATGGTGTACCGAGGTATCCGAGTATATTGCCCGGAATTTCAAGTTATTTTGAGTCTTGAATTATGAGATGGCGACTGGTGTATCAGGTGTCTTCGGTTCCAGTGGGAGCCCTTTCAGCCAATTGACATCAAGCGAGATTATTCGAGAATGTGTATTGCAGCAGGGAAAGGTTGTGGTGATGCTACGGGGAGCCGTAGTACTCACTATTCAGTAATAGGTTGCGGTGATGCTACGGGGAGCCGTAGTACTCACTATTCAGTAAGAGGTTGTGGTGATGCTACGGGGAGCCGTAGTACTCACTATTCAGTAAGAGGTCGCGGTGATGCTACGGGGAGTCGTAGTACTCACTATTCAGTGAGAGGTTGTGGTGATGCTACGGGGAGCCGTAGTACTCACTATTCAGTGAGAGGTTGTGGTGATGCTACGGGGAGCCGTAGTACTCACTATTCAGTCACAGGTTGTTGTGATGCTGCGGGGAGCCGTAGTACTCACTATTCAGTGAGAGGTCGTTGTGATACTGCGGGGAGCCGTAGTATCCACTAGTCAGCGAGAGAATGTTGTGATGAAGTACTCTCTGATAAGAGCATGACGCAGAAGAGTTTTAGGCTTGGGTAGCCCTAATATTTGAGTTTGTGGGAGCCTGGTGGTCGAACCAGGGGCGAGACTAGGGTCTCCATATTTTTCGGGAGTCGTTATATTCTTAATTGAGTAGTGGTTGTCGCAACCAAAGGGAAGTGGATAAGTGGGGTACGCATGGGTGCGGGTCATGAGTCAGGAGTGGAGTGATTCATCGGGATGAGTGGTCCCGATTCTGGGTCGAACCAGACTCTTGAGTTTGAGTTTGGCGTTAGTGGTACATCGAGTTGGCGAAATGAGACTCCGGATTCTGAGAGGGGTCCTATTTTGAGGAGTAATGTTTTTCATCCAAAGTTTTAGACCTGAGTGCAGTCAGTTCGTTGGTGCGGGAGGTACCGCGAGGTGCATGGATCTAATGAGTAGTAGACGACAGAGGTTGAAGGTGAAACAACTTCCGTGTTCGCTTGAGGTAAAGAAAATTTGTGATTTGTATGTCACACTGGGATGAGATAGTTGTTGTGAGAAGAAAGTCAGTGAGACGTTTTGGGTCACGCAATGGGTAACCTTTGGAGGTTCAACCACTGGGTCGGGGAGACGACCTGTTGCTCAGTCTTGAAAGGGATGTTGAGAGGGGAGCCGAGATTTATGTTTGTTAGACGTCGGAGGACGCTTCTGAACAATCATGATCATTTTCCGTGACTAAAGATAGAGTATTGAGGGTTTGTTGTTCAGATGGGTTTTGATTGCAGTATAGTGGATGGGTCCCTGGTGGAATGTGATCCTTTCATTCCTTAGTATAGGATCTGGATTGTTTATCTTGTCTGGGATGAGCGATCGGTAGCCAATTTTGGGCATGGACTTTTTTTTATCGGTCCCAACTAAAGAATCAGAGGGGCAGTGAGTTATCGGGGTTTGTTATTCGAGGAGCGACTAACATGGTGATATCTTGCGAGGGCGGTCTGGCTGTATAGCAGGCGTCTAGAGCTTCTAGGTTTTGGAGAGTAAGAAGGGGTAGCGTAGTGGTGGACATGTCTGCCCTTTCTCCAGGGGGGGAGTTCCTGTCTGGATTCAGGTGTCCAGAAAGGAAGATAGCTGTGCGGTATGAGATCATTTCGATGGTGCTGTTCGGTGATTGGATTAGATCTATATGTTGTTGAGGAGCGATTTCGAGGGCGAAATCTAATTCAAGTGGGGGAGAATTGTAACATCCAGTTTTTCAGGGATATTATTGTGTATGCTAATCTTGAGATTGAAGGAGAGACTCGACGAGTTGAGGGTCCAACTCGCCGAGTCGAGTCGAGTTGCTCGCGTGGATTTAATGAATGGACTCGACGAGTCAAAGGTGGGACTCGCCGAGTAGGTGCTGGGCAGAGAAACCATAATTTCCTGGGTTTGGGACCTATTTAAAGGCACTTATAGCCTCATTTGCGTCTACCTTCCCCTGAGAGCAAACCCTAATTGAAATTGGAGCTAGAGAGTGAGAGAGAAGCTCATATTGTGGTTCTTGTGCATCATTTGAGAAAGAGGAGGAGGTTATCAAGCAAGGAGCTGGAGGTGAGGTTGTTGGATCCAGTGATTTCTTGTTCATAGCTCCTGAGGAAGGTAAGAAGTCTTTACCTTTCTTCTTATTTTGGATATATCTCATATCTATGGAGATTTAGGGCTTTTTGCCATCTTTTGTTTGGGTTTTTGAGTAGCATGAGTTGCCAAGAATTCTAGACTTCAGATCTGGACTTTGTGAGGTCCAGAGAGTCCAAAGATTATAGCTTTATTCAGCCATATAAGAGTTATTGTGGTTAATCATACTTGTTAGAGTTATATTGGCATTATGAGCCCTATATGCCATGTTTAAACGTAAAGCTTGCAGCTTTACGTGACAATCGACCCTTAGGATGGTAGATCTAGTGTTTGGGTGATGGATCTACCTTAAATCGTTTGAATGAGGAATCTGATCGAAGGGACTCGCCGAGTCCATGGTCTGACTCGACGAGTCGGTTAGGGTTTGTCCCGATGAGTTTGATCATGTGATAACTCGGCGAGTTGGAGGTCAACTCGACGAGCTGAGCTGGACTTTCTGGAGACTTCTGAGGAAAAGAGGGGACTCGACGAGTTGCATGAGTGCACTCGACGAGTCTGGTCAAAAATTAGACTGTTGACTGGAGTTGACTTTTGTTGACCTTGGGGTTTGGTCAAGATGAGTGTAAGAAGTCAGGAAGGGTAGAATGGTCTTTTACCCTTCTGAGATAGAGCATAGGCAGGGTATAGGCTAGCCTTCGAGACCCATTGTTAACTAGAGGTAATTTCTGTATGTGATTAGGCGGAGGCTAGATCAGTGTTTCGAGTGTGAGATCATCCGAGTTTACCCGAGGTGAGTCTTCTCACTATACGTTACCTAGAGTGGTATTTATGTGTGACCGGAAGGTCTTATGTGCTTACTTGAGTTATGCATCTTGTCTATGTGATATTATGCTATGAGTTATTTAGACCGGGCCGGAAGGTCCAACGATATATGAGGCCGGAAGGCTCAACCAGACCGGACCAGAGGGTCCAACGAGCTGCAGGACCGGAAGGTCATCATGGGTAGTAGCCGGAAGGTCCACTGAGACAGATCGGGCCGGAGGGTCCATTAGAGTTATAGCCTCGAGTGGCTAATATGTGTATGTGGTATTTTGGGGAACTCACTAAGCTTTGTGCTTACCGTGTTATGTGTTTCAGGTTTCTCAGGATCGCGGGACGGCACCGGCTTGATTGTACACACCAGTGAAAGAGTTACGTTTATGAGGATCCTGGATTTTAACCGAGCAATTATGGAGTTTTGAACTGTAAACGTAATAAATGAGATTTTTGTGAAATACCTTATGAGGATTATGTGATTGTAAATGAAAATTTTGTTTTGAAAATTCACGTTGTTACAAATGTGGATGCCTCAAATGGAAGTCACAAATCACCACAAACCTTAGAAACTTGAGAGAATAGTAGAACACTTCTAGAAATCGGCCACCCTTAGTTCTTACACAAAAAGTAGTGCAATTTCAAGTGCCAAGGACTCCTTTATATAGTGTGGTGGATTAGGGTTTCATCCATGTAAACCCTAATACCCATGACCTTTCATTTCCATGAGATCCATGGGTTAAAGCTCCATGGACTATCCATGGACTTACCATGCAAGCCTAGCCCATTCTAAATAAGCATTAGCCCACACTATATAAATACAAGAGTCCATATTTAATTAGTCACACTTTTGATCACCAAATTAATTCTAAATTAATTTTAGATCAATACTAATTAAATAATATGATTTTATATTAATATATTAGAACTAATAATATATTAATAAATCATAACTTATACTATTCTCAAAAGATTATCCATATAAATTGTTCGGGTGAAGTGCAACCCAAATGGACCATGTCGGGTCGGGTCAAGTACATCTCAAATATAGTTATGGATTTAGACACATTATCCAACAAAAATTTCGCTAACGGAAGATACGTATACCAACTCCCACCTAAGTCCAAAACACATGCCCGAATTATATCCTCTAAAGTCTGGATGGTCCGCTCACTCTGGTCGTTATTTTGCAGATGGAAGGCCATGCTGAAATGCAGACGAGTACCCAACTCGTCGTGGAACCGCTTACAAAATCCTGAAGTAAACCAGATTTCCCTATTTGAAACTGCTAAAACCGGCACCCCATGCCATGCCACGACCTCCCTAATGTATACCATAACCAACTTCTCTGCAGAGATACTCTCCTGAATCAGAATAAAATACACGCTCTTGGACAATCGATCCACGATGACCCTAATCGAATCCACTCCACGCGCAGTACGAGGCAACTTCATGATGAAATATGTGGTAATATCCTCCCATTTTCAAACGAGAATCTCCAACGGCTTCATCTTGTCGTGAGGTCGCTGATGCTCGACCTTGACTTTCCTACAAGTCAAGCACCTCTCCACATACCAAGCCACATCCCGCTTCATGCAGGGCCACCAATAATCAATATAAAGATCTCTATACATCTTCGTTTCCTCGGGATGAATGGAAAATATCGATTTGTGCACCTCCTCCAATAGAACCTGACACAAATCGCCCCAATATGGAACTCATACCCTCCGATGAAGAGTCAACAACCCACGCCTATCATAATCAAAGGAAGCCACATGACCTACAATACACTCACTCTTCTGATGCTCTTCCTTCATAGCCTCGATCCAAGCCTCATGAATCCGCTCCAATAGTGGAGTAATCACAGTCATCCTCAAACATATGTCTATGATTGGAGTCGCGACCGCCTTGCTGATACGTGCATCGGCCACCACATTAGCCTTCCCCGGGTGGTAAAGGATCTCACAATCATAATCCTTCACCACATGCAACCACCGACGCTGCCTAATATTCAGATTTAGCTGGTCCATCAGATACCTCAGGCTCTTGTGATCCGTGTAAATAGTACAACAGACCCATAGAGGTAATGTCGCCAAATCTGTGGGCGAAAACCATAGTCCCCAACTCCAAATCATGCGTCGGATAGTTAGCGTCATGAGGCTTCAACTGCCTCGTAGCGTAGGCGACGACACGACCCCTCCACATCAAAACTGCCCCCAAACCCATGATCGACGCATCACAATAAAACACAAAATCCTCAACACCTTCCGGCAAGGTCAAAATCGGCGCCTCCCATAATCTCTGCCTCAAGGTCTCAAAAGTTGCCTGCTGCTCAGGCCCCTAGTGAAACGTGACCGTCTTCTTTGTCAACCAACTCAAAGGAACAAGTATCTTGGAGAAATCCTGGATGAATCTCTGATAGTAACCTGCTAAACCAAGTAAACTCCGAATCTCAGATGGAGATCTCGAAACCTCTCACCTCATCATGCCCTCGACCTTCGCCAGATCAACCAGAATACCGTTGTGATTGACAAGGTGCCTTAGAAATTGCACATTGCGCAACCAAAAGTCACACTTGGAGAACTTCGCAAAAAGTCTCTCCCTCCTCAAAGTCTCCAGCACCACCCTCAAGTGTTCCTCGTACTGCTCCTGGGTCTTGGAACAGAAAAGGATATCATCAATGAATACAATCATAGACCGATCCAGCATTGGCGTGCATACACGGTTCATGAGGTCCATGAACATGGCTGGAGCATTGGTGAGCTGAAGAGGCATCACCACGAACTCGTAATGACCATAGAGAGTCCAGAATGCCGTCTTCTGAACACCGTCCTCTCTAACCCTTAGATGATGATAACCCGAACACAAATCAATCTTGGAGAACCAAGATGCACCCTGAAGCTGGTCAAATAGATCATCAATCCTCGGGAGTGGATAACGTTTCTTCACCGTCAGCTTATTCAGCTCCCGGTAGTCAATACACATACGATGAGACCCATCCTTCTTCTTCACAAACAAGATCGGTGCTCCCCAAGGATAACTTTTTGGTCGAATGAATGCCTTGTCTGACAGCTCTTGGAGCTGTGTAGACAACTACAGCATCTCGGGAGAAGCCAACCGATACGGTGCTTTGGCTATCGGAGCCGCACCTAGAACCAGATCAATCCTAAACTTAACTTGCCTCTCAAGAGGCACCCCATGCAAATCCTCTGGAAACACATCCGGATACTCCCGCACAATCGACACATCATCCACAGTCTCCTTACCCTTATCCCGGGTAACCATTGTTGGATTAGATGTCTAAGCCCATAACTATTCTTGGTATGTACTCGACCCGAGAGTAGCATGGTACATTTGGGTTGCATAACATCAGGACAATTTGTTAGGATGGACTTTTGAGAAGAGGTTATATATGATTTATTAATATATTATAAGTTCTAATATATTAATATGAAATCATATGATTTAATTAGTATTGATCAAGAATTAGTTTGGAATTAATTTAGTGATCAAAAGAGACTAATTAAATCTATGGGGACTAATTATGTTAATTGGTTATATTTATATATGTTGGGCTTATTATCCATATTGGACTAAGTTTATATATGGATACATAAAGAGTTGGGCCACATGAACCATGGATCATAAAACCTATGGGTATGGATTTGGGTTATACCCATGACCTTTGAAATCCTACATATAAATATATGCTCCATAACCTAAAAACGGGTGCTTCTAGTCTTAGAGAAAGATGGACGATTTTGGTGCATGGAAATTCTCTCTCAAGAGTCACCTTTGTCCTAGGTGAGTTGTGATTCCATTTGAGGTGCAACACTTGGGCACTAAGTTCTTAAAGGCCAAAGTCTTTCTAGCAACATCAACAACATCAAGAGGTATGTCTAAAACTTGTTTTATTATACATATGTTGTTTGCATGCTAGTTATATGCTTATTGCTTTGGAAACACCATTACATGTATAATTAGAGAAAACATAGATCCAAGGAATTTAGGGTTGTATGTGCACCATAGGATGTTGTAGTATACAAAAACCAATAGTGGTATCAGAGCCATGGGTTGTTTTCTATTATATTTGATGTTATTATTGGTTTTCGGAGCAAAAAAATCGAATTTTTTGCATTCTGTCAGCAGGACTCGCCGATTCCACTGGGTGACTCGACGAGTTGCTTGAAGATACTCTTGGACTCGTCGAGTGCATCAAGGGGCTCGATGAGTTGGTTGTCCTGAGTGCAGTTTTTCGAGTTTTTTGGTCTGTTTTGGATTAGGATCATTACCACAAAATGTTTTTGTTCATAAAATTTGATTTTGATGCTATGGTAATGATTATCCTCATCCAAATAAAGGATTATTGTCAAAGTTTCAAGATTTGTATTAGTTTATGTGATTAGCTAATTTCTTGAAAATTGTTGATGTGAATTATCTTTACTTATGAGTTTGATCTAGATCATAGAAATTTTTTTTGATTTTTGTGGTAATTAAAATAATTGATCTTAATTGATCTTAATGATTATCCTCATCCAAATAAATGAAGAGTTTTTCTTTTAAAAGATTCATTAAAGTTCATAGGTTATGAAAAATGAAAGGTCTTGCTTTTAAATGTCATCATAAAATAGTTTTATGTCTTTCATAACTTGTCCTCAAGTTATGGAACTTGAAAAGTCTTCCATAAAAATCATATTAAACTCATAAGTTATGGAAACCAAAAGTTTTTGAATTGTTCAAAACTTGCCCTCAAGTTTTGGAATTTGTAAAGTTACCCCCCATGTATACTTTAATTCCAACCCTTAGAATTTTAAATAGTTTTAAATTTAACCCTTATACTATTATAATATTATAGGTTTAATATTTATATATATGTATATTCTCCTTTCATTAAAAGTATAATGATAAATACTAAGTAACTAAACACTTATAAATTCCCAATCTTAGTTACTTAGGAATATGTGAATATGGTGCTAACCCATGAAATTACACTTTGCACCTTGTTAAGTCGTTAGTGGAGTGTGTGTGGTTAACCGGCATACTAATCTACGACTGACAATGTGTGGCAAAGGGTAGCTTGATGTTAATCATAGATCAATGGAGCGTGTGTGGTTAATCGACACATTGATTAGGTGGTTGTAGCATTAAGTGTACCAAGTTAATTTGCATGGTTATTCACTCCTTGTTTGTGATCCTCGACATCCCAGTCACAAACTTGGAGGGCACAATCGACATTTAAACATGCCATTGAATAGTTCAATGAATCTCAAAAGATCTAGGAGTTTCAATTCATTTAAAACCTAATGTTAAATTTCATTTTTCAAGGTGGAAATTGGTAAATCGTCATTTACCTACCTTCAAATATTTTGTAGCTTGGATTACGACATCCCTTTTCCAAGTTATAAAATATTGTGTTGGGTCCTAGCCTTAAAATTTCATATTGGGTGTTATATTAAGGACTTAAATCAACTAAACTTGAATTTATCCCTCATAGATGTCTAGTTATGACAACTATGGTCTTCCTTATCGTTTTGGATAAAGCCTTCTTAATGAAGATCATATCCCAAATGGCGATCAAGGTGAAAGATTAATCCCTTTGTTGTGCATTAATGGGACTGGAAATCATATGTCACTTCCTCCACCTCCTCCAATTATTCTCCCTAAATCACAAGTTCTTGAAAAGTTCAAGGTCACTCAATCCCTATTGGCAAGCAATGTCTATATGTGCTCACATCTTGGAGATGAAGTCTCATATTGACAAGCTGGGAGAGTTGGGTGTCGAAGTCTCAAGGAAGTTGACTGTTTATTGGGTTCTTCAATCACTTTCCGAGTCATATAGTGAGTTCGTTAAGGAATACTATGTGACAGACCACGACATGACCCTTAATGATCTTACCTATTTGCTTGTTGTTGCTGAATCAGCAATGATTTGGGGCACTGGTAAAGCAAATTTGATTGGAAGATATACTTCCCAAACTTACATGGACATTGACAATGGAAACATTGGAAGTCCAGAAAAGTCTTCTCTTCCCAATGGAAAGGGATCGGCCATAGTCAACCCGGTTGACCAAATGGTAAAGCGAAAGGCTAAGTCTGAGATAGTCCCATTACCATTACTAAAGAGTCCATATGTTTCTATTGCCAAAAGAACGGGAATTGGTTGCGAAGCTGCCTTATTTACCTGAAAGTTCACTAAGATGGTAAAGGTCAAAAAATTGACTATGCTTCAGGTAAAATCCACTATCTAACTCTATTAAGTTCCTATTTGGAGATTCTTATTACATGATGTGACTAGGCCGCATTTTGATGTTTTGTAGAATCTAAAAAGGAGAGGAAGCTTAGAAGAAGAGTATGCTGAATTTGATCGCAAAGATGGATCGCATGATTCGAAGATCAGAATTTTAAGCTACTGCTCAAGAGTTATGATAGATTGCTTAGGAATAGATAACAATAGAGTTTTCATATGTATTTGCATTGTAAGGATAAGTTTTTCCACAATTTTAAAATAAAAGGAAAATTTTGATTTTATTTACTTTTAAGTATCCTTACAATGGGACTTGTGAAAATTGTTGTTTATATGATTCCATTGATAACAATATTGGAAAATGGATTTGATTCTTTCGTTTGTGGTAGTGTCATAATTTACCAAATAAGGAAAGATTTTCATCACCCAAGTTTCAGTTGGATAGAAATTTGGAATCATGCAACTTGTATTGTATGATGAATGAGAATTT
The DNA here is from genome assembly GCF_052849685.1 of Lactuca virosa. Classification (NCBI taxonomy): domain Eukaryota; kingdom Viridiplantae; phylum Streptophyta; class Magnoliopsida; order Asterales; family Asteraceae; genus Lactuca; species Lactuca virosa. Next base: position 302,502,867 of record NC_136428.1, on the reverse strand, counting down.
TCATCTTTGGGAAATTAAGACTAATTCCTTGTTCACATGTATATGTGAGTCAAGTGAAGGACTAGGAGATCGGGTACACTTGGTTGTGCGCTGATCAGGTCCACCACAAAGAACGATAAGGCTATTTGTCATGATTTACTAAAGTTTAGTAAATATGGTTATGCTTACAAGTTTAAGTGTAATTCTGAAACATTGGAAAGGTGTCAATGTATGACAGGACGAATGAGTAGAATCAAATTAGGCAGAAAGATAAAAGTTTCTCCAATCTGAAAAGATGGGAGAGTACTTCAGTATCATGTTTTATGATCATCTTAATGATTATGAAAAATCATATTACAATCGATCCTCTAAGGACATCTTGGTGCATTTGTTTGGCTAAGAAGAGGAATCGTGAATTGTCGAAATGGTTAAATCAAAAGATGAGTCATACTTCGTTCCAAAATTGAGTCTTAGAGTAACACTCCAAGATCGAGCCTTGCGTGACATAATGTTAAGAAGGTTTAAAACACTTATCAAATGTAGAGTAAAATGTTTTCTACTCTTGTACATTTAAAATTGGTGAGTTGTGATGTTTTTGGATAAAACAAAAGACCAACTAAGGCCAATTGTGTGAAGTGTTTGTCTTGATAAGAATCCGCATAAACTCTTGAATATTTGCTTTGTCAAGGAATGGTTCTTGACAAGAGAATCTTATATGTCAAGAGGTCAGTGGGAGTCTTAAAGGTCTTGAAAAGTTTCAAGAACTAATCAAGGGTATTGTTTATCACTAGCACACGACTTGAGGTTTATAACCTATCGTGTTGACATATTCTTGTTTCTGTGCCCATTCCAGTTAAAGTTGACTATGCATGTGAGTTCTATGAGTTCTCAGTTGTTTGCATAACTACTTGGAAGCAATGGTAGGCCCTTGTGCTGCCAGGTGGCAAGAAGTTAAGATTGAACAAGTTCAGTCCATATGAGTTTGGATTTGTCACTAACCTCCTCTTGTGGTTATGTTTTTGACAAATTCACATGGATAGGAACACATACACCATAAAATCGAAGTTTCATAAGGTTTCTGTTCGATTCATGAAAAGGATGGTGAGGAAACGCTTTCACTAAGTAGATTTTAAGGAGATAGAAATTGTGATATTTGCATTCTCAAATTCAATTGTGATTACGACATCCCTTTTCATAATTCGAATTGTGAGCAATGGAAAAGGTCTAAACATTTGAGACTATGATTACGACATCCCTTTTCATAGTTCTAAAAGTTGTTTAGACACACATGTGAGCTATATGAGGAAAGGTGTATGATTTTGGGTAGCTTAGATAAAGTTTTATCAAAGCATCTCGTATTAGAAACCTGAACTTTGAAAATGAAAGTCAATAAAGGATTGATTTCTAGAAGTCCAGTTGATTTCTGGATACATGTCAAAGCTAGTGGGAGCATAAGTGTTATGCTGATAAGAATATAATTATCATGCTAGTGGGAGCATGATTATTATGTGTTGCAAGTTAGCAATGTTAATTATAGAAAACAAAAGTTTCAATTTGCAAAGTTGCAGGGTTTGAAAAGTTTTTTTTGCTGTAATTAAGGGAGAGGAAATTATACTTCATTCCAATTCTAAAAGCTTAAATTGAGATTTTAATCAAATTTAGTCAAGTATATACATGAATGTTATATTGGAATGGTTCAACATAAGGAAAATCTATATATGGAAATATTAATTGCGTTCTCAATATTCGATTATGATTACGACATCCCTCTTCATAGTCCGAATTTTGAGAACATGGCTGATAGAAAAAATTATAGCAAAAGACTAGTCTAGGATCATGTCTTTATGTGAGACATTATGAATTGTATCCCATATGCTTCGGGTATATGATCGATTGCATATGCTATAATATTTCTATGTGTTCTGAATTTTCCAAATGCCTAGGGCATTAAGAGGGAAAAAGGACCAGAACTGTATATGACTAAAATGATTAAAAAATTATCGAGGACAATCTGAGGCTTACCAAAGATTGGTTACTCATGGGCAGTTGGAAGTATAGTGTTAATTTTGGAAGGATCATATTGACGTATTCTGAAAAGAGGCAACTCTTGTTCAGAAGTGATAGTCAAAATAGGAATATGGAAATGTTTCCATAAGTGGAAGTTATTCTTTAAATCTGGGTAAGATGAGAAAACTTAATGCAAGAAGGATGTTCAAAGGAATGTACTTTGAATGTGAGACTTCGTTTCCATGGAATTTCTCTCCATTGGAATATTTTGTAATGTTTGTTGTCGGGTCTTTGTGACTTTTGTGCATAGTCATTACAAGAGGATCATCGCATATAAGTTTAGAATTTAACAGATTTTAGTAAATGGCAAAGAATCTTGGATTCTTACATTTATCATAGGGATTTGGAATTGTGAAATGAGCATCATTGAAATGTTTTCAATTGATCTATTCCATAAAGAAAGGACCATAGGGAAACATAGTGTGCATGCTTGTAGCATGGGACAACTATTGTTTTAGTTCAAGTATTAAGTTGATTATTTGAAACATTATACAATGAGTAATGAGTAATCAATATGACTCAAAAGTTTTGGGGCCATATAGTATTAGTATTATTCTTGTGTTTCACTTTGCATGTTTTGACTTCCTGAATAACTAGGTTATTCAAACCATCCACAGTCGATCATACTTTGGAAGTAACTATTGAGGCAACACTGTCATGAATGGGTCTGTAGTATGTCTAGATGTTATAGACATAGTTGCAGTATTCATGAGTACTCCTGGAATAAGATTCGAATATTGGATTAAACCCACGCTCATTTGAATCACTTCATGGATTTTATCACGAGTTATCATGAGACGATAATATCTTATATTCTTCAAACGGAGACGTGTGACTTGTAGTTGCGAGTCGGTTGCACATTGACATATGTAAACGCACCAGTAACTTGGATGTTATAAAACATATCGTTGTGTGTAATTTGATGAGTGAGTACAAGCGAGCATTTGGGTCGAAGTTTATCCGTTCCTTCAACTCCCCCGAAGCTCCAACAAAGCTCTTGCTAAGAGCAAGCGATACAAAGGATCGGGTAGCCCCCGAATCAAATAATATCAATGCAGAAATACCATTCACGAGGAACGATCTTAAAATAAAACACATGAATATAAGCAAGCAAATAAATATAAATAAAGATATAAGGAGAAGATACATACCCGTCACCACATCTGGTGCCGCGCAAGCCTCCTTGGTCATCAACTAAAAAGCCCTGATCTTCACCATAGGCGCATCCACCTTGGCCTGGCCGCCATTGGTGATCCTCAACATCGCTGGAGCCAGTGCTACCACTGGTCTCGCTGCTGCTAAACTCGGACAATGAGCCTTCTTGTGGCCCCTCTAATTTCAATGGAAGCAAATCAAATCAGATATCGGGGTGGTGGTGGTAGTAGCAGTACAATCCCTGCTAATATGACACGTCCGTCCGCACTTGAAGCAGCCAAAACCAACCACCCTGCACGCCCCATCGTGCGTCTTGCCGCTCTTGCTACAACGGTTCCGACCCTGGTGGCCTCTCGACCTAGAATCAAATACCTTGGGCCTCTTTCCTGAACTCCCTGAAACCGGAGTCTGATCTGGCTTCCTTTTCCTCTCCGTCTCAAGATCCATGTTCCTCTCCCTAGATATCGCAATCATATCCTATAGTGTCCTGCAACTAGATCGACTCACAAACTGCCAAATGTCATTCCTCAGCATCTTGTGGTACTTTTCCTTCTTCATCTCCTCGTCCGCCACATACTACATAACCAAAAATACTCTCTCCCGGAACATCACAGTGATCTCAGCCACCATCTCAGTAGTCTGGCGGAGATCTTGAAACTCTCATGCCAACTGTTGCACCTCAATCACTGGTGCAAACTCAGCCTTGAATATAGTCACAAAGTCATCCCATGCCGTGGACTCAATTGCCTCACCTCCCAAGGCATGTCCTACCTCCTCCCACGAGTCGCGGGCTCTGTCTTTCAGAAGGCAGGAAGCAAGTCTGACATTTTCCCTATCAGGAGAACTGCTGATGCGGAAGGCGTTAGCAACATCCGCTAACCTACGACTGCTCGTAATCAGGTCCTTCTCCCCATAGTAATCTGGAGCCCCGCATTCCCGGAACTCCCTGAAGGTCAGTGAACGCATCCCAATCAAAGCTACCATCTTAGAACGGAAATAGCCTAAATGCTCCTTTAACACCTCCATGATATCCTCCTTGATCGTACCAAAAATCACAAGAGTCTGCTCAAGTATGCAATGCGTAATCACAGATGAAATGAACTCTTGCGTCTGATCATCCTCTGCTTTTAGTAGTACGCGCCCATACTACCTTCCAAGTCACTCCTTATTCATACAATTAATCCTCATCAACATAAGGCTTCCAACACTAAATATCTTATTAGGTTTTGCTAGGGTAACCACCGCATCGCTATCTGCCGTCAGCTACAGAAGGAATGCCCGCTAACCCCCTCTAACTAGCTCACGAATACAATTACATATCACTAAGACCAGATAATTCTTTGAATGAGAGGTTTCACACTACAACGGTTGGACTCAGAGAAGAGCTGCGTAATAGAGTTAAAACCGAACCTTCTAAAATTATTTAGTCTCAATAATATGTAACTTAGGATATTCGTTTACTAGTTAGCTGACGTTAGTGGGAACTCTTAAAAAGCACAAAGCAAGCAACATTCGAGCATTGAGTAATCAGAACCAAGCATAACCTAACTAGGCCATCCTATCACTAACTGATCAGTACTAGCATGAAAGTCTACAAGCTCATACAGAAGGCATATAAAGGCATCTATCCTAGCATTCTATCATGCAAATTCTGAGTAGATCCTTAGCCTTAACTAGCATGCGGTTCATAGATTCAAAAATCAAAGCATATCATAAATCATGTATGGGTATTTTGGGAAAACTTACTTGAGCTCGGCCGATTGGATGCACCACACCCTGTTATTTTATTAGAACTATTTTTATAAATCATTTCCTTTTTGAAATTTTTTACCAAACCCTCAGTTTAAGTTCAGACATACCCGAGAGTACGTCCGAATCCCTCAAACCAAGGCTCTGATACCAACTTGTAACGTCCCAAAAATAAGACCAAATTTTTTTCATTTTTAAATTAATAAAACCGTAATCCAAAACATCATCATAAAACCAGGATGGATCAAAGTGTATCAACACATCATAAAATATGAGAGTAAATCACAAATCACGGAATAAGGTGGTGTGTGCTCTGCAATCATCTCGGGCTCTTCTCTTTCGAAGCAGAAGTACCTGAAACATAAACTGAAAAATGTAAGCACAAAGCTTAGTGAGTTCCGAAAAGTACCACATACCATACATAATAAATACATAATGGGACCCGCCCGACATCGGGCCCCGCTCAGTATATAGATCTATTAGTCATCAATCCCCGCCTGGCATCAGGCCCCGCCAGGTATACATATAAACATATAAACATAGAATCATACAAACAAATACGCTAACCACAAAGATGATAGCATACAGTACAGTCATCGGGCCTTGCCTGGTAAGCATATCAACAAAGCACATGGAAGAGTCACGCAAACATCTAGCATCCTAACATAATAAACCATGGGCTAGAATTGATTCCGTTGAACTGCTAAAAGAGTGTGAGAAAACTCACCTCTAATTGCTGCATCACTCGGATAAATCTTTGTCTGCTGGTTTGGCAAATCTCCACACTGTCATCAAAAAACACATCTAATTAATAATTGCATTATGACCTATATCTAAGAGTCTAAGCTAGGGTAAAAGACCAATTTACCCTTTATCTAACATGGCCCAAAACCAAGGCCCAACTCAACCATATAAACGCCCAAATCCTAAAGCCCAATATAATTGTGGCCCAATCTTCCAAATTAGGCCCGAACTCATCGTGGGCCTAAAATCCAAGGAAGCCTAACATGCTAGTCCAAAGCCCAAAACCCCTAATGGCCCAAGGCCCAAAATCGACCCCATTAGGCTTCTGCAATGAACGCCTGTCGTTCCTCTGTACGACGCCTGGCGTCCGAACGCCGAGCGTTCACATGCAAATGCCTGGCGTTTGCTCGCTGTTCACCAACTTCCAAACCAACGACTTAATGGATTAAGATATCAAGTCTAAACTTCAGATCCAGTCATAATGGAACGTCTAAAGCCATAAAGTTGAATACTTTCTGGATATGCATGGTTATAATGAGCGCAACACCAATATTTTAACTCAAAATCAACTACAAAGCTCCAAAACTCTTGCATGGAAGATTATGAAGACCCAATATTGCATTTTTATGATTTTAGACTCACTATTATGCTTGAAAGGACAGTGCAAACCTCTGGAGCATTACAAACTCGCAGAGATCAAGTCTTTGGGACCAAAAAGAACATAAACTAGCCCTAAATCAAAATCTAACAAATGAGACATCAAGATCTGAACTTTATACCTCAAAATGATGCTCCAAGATGTCAAGAGTCCAGATCCACAAGCTAGAGAGCAACCATAATACTCCAAATATCTTCCTTCTCTTATGAAAAACACTAAATGACACCAAAAAGATGAACCAATGCTTCAAACTCTCATACACACATAGATTTTTCGAAATGATGATAGAGGTTGGAGTGGTGAAGGGTTTAGAGACCATAACATTCTTTAAATAGGGTGCAAACCCTAAAAATTAGGGTTTGATCTTTGCGTGAAAATGCCCGACATCCATCATAGAACGCTTGGCATTCCATATCATACGCCTGGCGTTTGGACCAAAGTGTCAATAATCAACACAACAAGGTTAAAAGTGCAAATACTTGGAAACCATGGTGTTACAAGTACCCTCTACGATGCTTCATTGGACGTCGTAGCGCTAATAAGATAAATATCACCCACTTTGATTTGCCATCGTGGTTGTAGCTAGCAACCGTAGGTGGGGGTGTCAACCCGTATAGTAGTAAGGGCCTTCTAAGTATTTCTACCTAGGGAAATGAATACCGTCTCACTATAAATGCCACTGAGTAGTGTATATGAAAAACTCTCAGCCCTAACTTATACATGGATAAGTCACTATGCAAAATGATTTAGGTTGCATAGAGTTTATAAAGGCCAAGTACGTTCGATAAGTACATACGTAAAAGTGTACAATACTCACTTAAGTGGTAAATCTCATAGTAGTGTTCACATGTACATGTATAAATTAAATGTTATAATATATATACATATATATATATATATATATATATATATATATATATATATATATATATAAAGATTTTCATTGCATTGTATTTATTTTAATATATATATATATATATATATATATATATATATATATATATATATATATATATATATATATATATATATATATATATATATATATATATATATATATATATATATTAGAAAAACTATAAAAAAAATTCTTTTCATTTAGGTTTTTTGGGTCATTTTCATGCATTTTTCTCTCCTCCTTCTTCACGTCTCTAGGATTCCTTTTACTTTTTGTCACAATACACGGTCAAGTTCAAACTTTTGTCTGCTTATACCCCGTTTACATGTGGTGTCACTAATTTGTGAAACTTTAGAACTATTGAGAACACATTTATTTGCTAATTTAATTAGTGGCGGTGCATTGAGGTATTTTATGACAAGCAGCTCCTATTAAATAATTCGGTCATAGCAGGTGATAATCAAATATAAGGCGTTTTTAAAATACCCGTGAGTAAGTAGCATATGTTCTTTTTGTAGTAAGTAGCATATGGTCTTTTTGACTAGTTATTTCATTTTAAACAACATAACATATGAATATATCAAGTTTAAAACTAGTTTTTGTGTAAGTAATATGTTACTTGAAAAAATAACCTTTTATGAACTAGATATAAGTTGGTAACTGTTTTTCATAAGCAAACTATGATATTGCACATGTATTCTCCACCAAAGTGTATAAAAACATAAAAAGAGTAGCCATAAACACCCACCTTCATGTGTGAATTTCAGTCTAGACTCGAGAATGTGATCGTGTTAAGGAAGCACCGCGAGATAGCACAAATAGCAATGAACTTTGATCCAGCTGTTTGGACTCAATACTCACGAAACAAATAATAAAAAGTCGAGAATTGGTCTTGAAATCATCACAGAAAAAGGCACCAAGAGGTGGCAACCAAGTAGTGGTGGTCGAAGGGTGGTTTTCTACACCATGCGTAGCAAGCCTACTACGCCAAGTGTAGTTGGTCATGTTGAACATGAGAAATTAATGATCTATGCCCAACGTAGATCAAATTATGCCCAGCGCAGTACATCGGTTGAAATCTTCATAAATAGTTATTTATGTCTAACCTAAAGAGAGATTCAGATTTGTAATCAACCTTGGTCAAAAATTAACTCCTATATTTTCCATTTTGAGGGTCTAGAAGGCGGCTGGAGGGTTGTTAAGCTGAAAAAAGAAAAGATCTGAAGGATTAGAGAGGGGATTCATGCCAGAAATCATTTGGATTGTTGTTCCGACCACAATTAGCATTCTGATATGATTCTATATGTGTTTACTTTCTGATTTGGGGATTGAAAACCCTTTTGCTCTGTGTTAGACAAGATGAATCCTTGAAATTATGGATTATTTCCTATTTAGATTATTTATTCTTTCTCAATTTATTATGTTTTCTTGATAAAGGATCCTTATGTGTTAAAGTTTCAATCTTTTCTATTCACTGTTGAGCATTGTTAAGTTTAGATGAACAATCTAGCTTGATGTGCTTGAATCATATGTGTTTATGCGTTATAAATTTGTGTGACTAGTGCTAGATCAAAACCTAGGGTTAAATAGTAAGTTTGTAATTTTAATGTATAAGTATACATGTGATGACCATTCATATGTACTAGCTTCATGATTTTGATGCTAATAATTCAAGTCTCTCATAATACAAATTGAACATCGATTTTTAGGATAACTGGTTCACTTGATCATTTTAACTAAAAGTCTTAAAGATCAAAAGATTAGTTATCTAGACCTAGAAACTAGTCATATTAGGAATCGGTGAATAAATAATAAATAACTATTGCATTAGTAGTTATCTATGATTTTGAGATGTAATGTTGTCTAAACCAAAGTACCTAAAGTGATTAATTTTCAGTTAGTTTATCAATATTATTTGTTTATTTAATTAAGATTTTAGAATCATAAACCCCCACTTCTATTGCGTTCTGTTATTCAGTGTAACCTATGATCAAAATCCCAGGTTAATTCACTATCGTTTCCCGAGAGTTCGAGAACCCGTATTTACCGTCTCTATATTGTCAAACGAATAGGTACATTTGCCTAATTGTGTAGCAGTTCTAGTTAATAAGTACAAAATGATAAATATAAAATTACTGTATTTCTACACATCAAGTTTTTGGTGCAGTTGCCGGGGAACGGTTTTCATTTTATTTGGTTTGTTTGATTATTAGTTATTTGTTTTTAAATTCTTAGTTTTATTTATTTTATTTTCTTTGATAACATGTCACTTGTTAGAAAGGTTTATGCTATTGTTTTGCACCAATTTGAAGTATAAGAAAGTACTCGGTGGACCTAGAAACAAAAATGATCAAAATGGAGGATTGATCGGTTACGCGTGGTGTAATTTTACCTACGCCCAACGTAGGTTTAAAAAATCGTGACTATGCATACCGGCCACACCTTCTACACCCATCGTAATGTGATAGCTTACATGCAATGTAGGCCAACTCAGGTAACTCTGTTCTTACCCGATTCACTTTTCACCTTTTCACAAACCTCACCAGATACCTCTCGACTGTATCGGCAAATCTCATCAAATATATCTGATTTTTTTTTTCTGAAATCAACTCAAGGGTATGTTAATTGTTGACCCTATCTCTTAATTTGCGGTTTAATTTCATGTTTTTTTGCTGCAATAAGCGTAAATGGATTTCTAGGGTTTATGTGACTTGATTCGTTTGTTTTCTGATTTTTATGAAATCGATGCATGATATTGCTCGTTCGGAGTGATTAGCACTCATATCACTTCCATTTTGACCGATTTCTGTCCTGGACATCGACTGGAAGCACCGTTGTGCGACCAGCTATGCCGAGCGTACACAAACCTACACCCAACATAGAGCAGACAACCAAAATGTTGTATTTTTCATAATCTGTTTTACTAGGTTGTGTTGTTTGGTTTTCTGTGTTTGTTTTTACTGGATAATTCCCATACGGAATAAAAGGAGTGATCAAGATCAGACTCCCAAAGAATTGAATGACCACCAATTTTTGCAATTCCCAAGGAACTTGAATGCAAAACACTTTTGGGGTATCAGAGTAGGCTTCGTCAATTTCTTCACAAAGAGATTGACATTGCACCTTCATTTTATTAGTAATCGGTGTCCCAAACTAGACCACATGAACTGATTTGGTTTTTTTTTTGACATACACCCACTTGGATGCAGGTGGTGTGCCTTTGTTTACATGTCGTGGTTAGGACAATTTGTTCAGGTTTTAGGAGCCTGTTTATAAGGATTTTTTTGTTGGAGTTCTTTTCTACGGTTTCTTTCGATCATACTAAGGCTTATGGTGATAGATTGTCTTTTCTTTTAGACTCGATGGAGTTAGTAGAGAGTGTAGCATGATTGAGCTTGCTACTAGAGTTGAGATTTACATTGTGGATGAGATGAGGAGCATCTACTTCCAGGAGTTTCTTAGAGCTTGTATTACATTACCACCTGAGGATTACAGTGAGAGTGATTTCTGGGTTGAGCTTACGGGTAGTGGGTATGTTCTGTCGATTGCGCGAGGAATGATGATTCGTTCGACTACTTATCATTATTGCACTGGTTGATTTATATATCTCTCACGCATCACAAGAATCACGAGAGGGTACCTTCGACCGATCTATTTTTCTTATGGACACTTATCACTCCAGGGAGGTACCTAAACCTCCTAGTTTTTGTAGCTACATATTTAGCGCAAGAGGCCAGGGGGATTCATGAGGGTAGCCCAATTTTTATGTGCATTTCGTCATTAGATTGGCCCAATCTTATTCCTTATTCATGAAAGACATTACATGGAGGATGATATGTTATGACATGAAGTTGATGAGTCAACAAATTTTGGAGGCGATGAGGGTTTTATTACGTGGTGATGATGGCATCTTGAGGATATGGATTGTTGATGCATAAAAGTGAACCTCTAGCAATCCGAGCCAAACCAGATCCGAATCCAACCTTAGTCCGAAAAGTGAAGTGTTCCAAAGTCTGTCTTCTTCCGAGATAAAGACATTTCCAAGAAATCCAAAGTTAGCCTTTTGATGTGATAGAGTCTGTACAAACATTAAATGCTCTTTGCCTTTTTAGTTGAGTGAACAGTTCATAGGACCAAATCAGTAAATCTTTTATGTGTCAGTTTTGTTAAACACTTAGTTTTACCTTATCCATAGAATGTTCTCGGTTTGTACTATGTCTCTCCTTTACTATTTAAGGAGATGATGTTTCAAGAATTGTAAGCAAGAAATAGCATTACTTCACATCAATTACTAATTCTATTGCAAGTCAAATCTCTTTCACTTCCATTCTTCTTGTTCTTAAATTATCTTTACTTTGTTCTTACTCTATTTTACTTACTTGAATACTTTGTTGAATATCATCTTCACGTCTTGACTGGTTTACCAGACTTGACTGGACCAATATTTTAGCAGCAAACATTCATCTTAAAAGTTAATTCAAGGTTTGAGTTTTCAAACCTTGTCTGCGCACTGAATCTTGTACTCTTAATTGGTATCAGAGCTTAAGTGGTTGTCCTTTGAATCCATAAGACCATATTATAATTGATCTGAGATCACCTTGGTATCTCAATAATTTTTGTGTTCAAGAAAAAAGTTCTTCTATATATCACTTCTACTCCAATACTCTAACTTCAATGGCTGCTCATAATCAAACTCAACAAATGTATTCGATGCAAATAACAAATAGCATGGGTTGCACCTCTCGTGCCTATTGCTATTTGTTGAAGAGTATGATCACTGGAAAGTTAGGATGGAAAGATTTTTACTAGGCAAGGAAAAAGGTGAAGAAATATGGAGGTCTGTGAAAGAAGGTCCTCGTGTTCCAGTGAGACAAATGGTGAAAGATGATGTTGTTACTCTCATGGGCCAAGAAGAACAACGTCCATCACCTCTTACTGCTTCAAACATCGAAAAGCTTCATGCATACCAGATTGCATTTTCAGAGATGGTGTTTGGTGTCCTCTGTCTCTCTTTGAGCACATAAATTATGCAAATCTGCAAAAGTGATTTGGGACACTCTTCAGGACTTGTTCGGAGGGTCCGAGAACATAAAGGATAAGTGTATGACTTCGGTTGTCAACGGTTTTGATACCTTCACCACTACTCCAGGTGAATTGGTAGCTTCGACTTCAAATAGGTACATAATTGTTGTGAACAATATGAATACACACAATATAGTCAAAACTCCTCATGAGTACAATCTGAAGTTTATCAATAGCCTTGGAAAAGGTTGGGGGAGCATCAAGTCATGTCTTAAGAGTAACGGATCTCTGAAGAAACTGAAGCTTTATCCACTTTTTGATGAACTACAAGGCCACGAATCTAACATTTCTCAAATGTTAAGAGAACTATCAGGAGGTCCTCTTACCTTGCTTAGTTGTGTTAACCCACTTACTCCGAGCCTATCTGTGTCAGATCCTTTTGGAACTATCCCACCTATTTCTCCTAGTCAACCAACATTTTTGAAACCTTCAGAAAACCTACCTGCTTGCCGACGCAACATCCCCTCATCAAGTCACTCCTCAAAATCCCAAGAATTTATGAAATCAAACAAACCCAAAATAGTTTGTCATAAATGTGGTCTTGGTAACCATTTTTCTAAATACTGTTTGGTTGAAACCTCTCAAAAACTGAAGGTAAAATATTCTGCATACTATGCTCACAGAGCCCAAGAGCTGGCAGCAAGTGAGAAAGCTTTTGTTACCACTGTGTTAAGAGATGTTGAAGGGTACTGGTCTTCTGGAGATGAGGATGACGTGAGAAATGGAAGGAATATGTTTCTTATAGCAAGACATTCGATCAAATGCGATGAAGGATACTAGTCTTTAGGATCAAAAGAAGACGAGGAAGATGCTGAGCCAAACTTTTGCTATATGGCAACAAATGATCCAACAGGAAGAAACATCGTCAACAGGTAAGATCTATGATCACTAAAATAATTTTGATTTATCTATTTGTGAAACATATCCAACCCAGATCCAATCATATATGACTTTATTCATAAAGCCTATGATTCTGCCATAGAAGTAACTGAGAAGCTGGAGAGTGAATTGACTCGCCTTAGGTTATGCTTTGAAGATCACAAGCTTAAGATAAAATCACTAGAAAGAGAGCTTGTAATGTCTAACGATCAATGTATCACTTTAAAAGTCAAATATGAAATCACTTTTTGTGAAAGGAATATCTTAGTTTCTGATAACAAACGTCTTAATGCCAAAATTCATGGTTTGCATAACTCAATTGATATTCTTGAATCAAACGAATGGATGGCATATAATTTTCGTCACCCATGGTCCAAAGCACCAGGCCTCGTAAGGAAGTTTCTGAAACCTGTTGCACGTCCCTTGAAGGGGTTGCAAAATCTAACGTTTATGGGAGATGTTCCGAACCGCACTCATTCGGATATCCCTGTCTCACCATTGTCACGCCTTCCTGAGACTTCAGACCAGTTCCAATCTCTGATTCCTGAGTTCCAACCTATCATTGTCAAATTTCTTGATTCCACGCCTCTTCCGCCTCTAATACCCCTGGACCTGAATCAGTCTTCGGATTCATTCGCTCACATCAACTATACTGGAGTTCAAATTCCAAACTCTAGTCCACCGAACAATTGTATAGTTGAGGAATTAATTCCCGAGACAATTGGACATGACTCTGACAAATCCGACTTCATTTGGGCGTCATTTGATAATAACATAGATGAAGAAATTGTGAATGATGATTCATCTAACTCTTGTATATCTAATGCTGAAGTGGTTTCCAAATCAACTCTAGTGCCAACTAAGCCTATCTTCGACAATTCATCATCTAGACAAACTTCCAAGTCATAATCTGACTCTCGAAAGAAACCTTGGTTAAATAAGAAAGATGTTTTCCACCATAAGATCGCAGCCCAAAATGCCCTTAAGAAAAAAATTAGGTCAAGGCAAGATTCCAGATTCATTGAGAAATCTGAAAAGAAAGTGTCTCGAACAGTTAGTCCAGCCACTAGGAACCACAATACCTTTATGCCTGTTAAGATTCTGTCACAACTAGGAATTCTGATGCTTTGTAAAACCCTTAACAAGGATAACATTGTAACTAAAACTTGAAAACATGTATGGTGCTTATTCAATGACCACAAAATTCCATCAAATACTCTATACTTCAAATAGTCAACAAAAGGTTGGAAACCCTAAAAATCCCGGTTCAAGTCCATTTTGGACTAGGATTTCCTTATTGGGCCTAATGGACCAATAAGCTTCCAATTTGACTATTTTGGCTTAGGACCCTTAAATGGACCCTAATTGGACTAACCTTTTTGGGCCTTATAAGCCTAAAATTGGCTAGTTTATCTAAATGGGCCTCATTGGGCCATAACAAATCTAATTAGCCCTAATGGGCCATAAAACTCATTCCTTGATGTATATTGGGCCATGAATTGATCTAAAAGGCCCAATGGGCCGAAAACCATCAAATTGGGCCCATATTAAGGACTCAAGCACAAAAAGGCCCAAACCATTCTTTTCCTTAGCCATTCTCGGCCAACAAGTATAAAAAAAAGAAAAAAAGGGAAATGAATGAAAGAATGGCTCCATGACACCTCATTATTGTTTAGAGGTTAAGTAATGGATTATCCAACAAACAACCATGCAAGTCTCATATACCCATGCAATTCTCTCTCTTCTCCCTCTCTCCTTTCTATCTTCGGCCGAAGACACACAACCCACACACACATTTCATCCATCTCTTTCAAACAAACTCTCTCTAGACAGGTTCCTTCTTCTCCACAAATTTTCGAAGATCTAAGTTGGATCAAGGAGATTTCCACCAAAAACTCGCCCCTTCCTTGAAAACCTCCATAAGTTCGAGATCAACCCAAGAAAGCTTGCTAGGGCCGAAAATAGCATCAAACTCTTCCCTTTCTTCTTCAAATCGAAAACAACAAGAAAAGGTGAGTTCATACCCCTCTATTTTTGGTTTTCATAAGTTTTATGGGGGAGAATAGAAGTAAAATGTGTAGATCTATGTGTATGCGTATGTTATGTGTGATTTCATGTGTTTATGTGGTAAATATGCAACAAAAATGAAAGAAACCTCGAGATCTATGGCACAAGAAGGAAAATAAACATAATATAAGATATATTACACTAAACAAGTCAAGGAAAATTACCCTCTAAGGTTATAATAAACATTATGCAACATAAAACTCATTTTTGGACTATATTTGTCAAATAAACAAAAGTTGGGTTAAAAATTGTCATTCACGGTTTTCTTAAGGACCAAAAAAGTCAAAACGGTTAAAATAAATATTTTTATGAATATTATGCTCTTCAAAGGACTAGATATGTAATTTGTAGCTTAATGGGCCAATTTTTGGGCTTTTCGGCCCATAGGCCCAAAAAATGCGAAAATATGATTTTCAAGGGATTGAAGTGGTACAACTCTCAAAACAGGGGGTAAAAGGGGTAAACAAAACTATTTCAGGGGTTAAAATGATTTTTGTCCAAAAAGGATAAAAAATGTAAAGTTTTTGGAATTTGGGCCAAAATTGTAAAAGTTGCGAGAAACTTGGACTTTAACCGAAAAACTCCCTACTGAAGGGGCTGAAACTGCCAAAGAGTAAATTTTGAGCTAAAAACATTACTTAAACAAGTCTATGGGTCAAAAATGTCAAGAAAATGGTTTAAGGGCCTAAAATGTCTTTTTTTATATAAGGGACTAAAATTGTCATTTTTATTAGAAAGAGGGTTGAATGGGTCAAACCAATATTTTGAGTCAATTATTTTATTATTAAGATATTTGGGTCAAAAATACCAAATTACAACTTATAAAAATAGAATGAAAAATATACATTTATTTTCAAATATCGTTATAAACAATCGACAAACCTCGTGCGTTTGCGATTTAACAATTGAACAATCAGACCTTCCGACAATTATATCATACCTAAAACAAGTAAATATTTAAATTGTTGGGCTTGAAAGATTCTAATCATGTTTATTGGGCCTTCGCGACCCATCGACATGACTTTTGGGCCTAACACTAATAACACATGTCTATTGGGCCTCCTGTGACCCAATACATGTTTAAGGGATCCTCAATGGCTTCTATGTGTTATTGGGCCTCAGTGGCCCATTAGCATTGCTAGTAAGGTCCAATTAAATCAAATGTGAAATGGGCCAACGCGTCCTTCGTATAACCAACAACCTTAAATAACACACGTAATTAGCAGGACTTTGTAATCCTCTTCTCCTCGTTTGTTAGGCTTACCTTCAATTCAAGTAAACAAATACAGGTCGTTAATCAATGGTAAACAATTTCGTTTGGATTAAGTGAGTAATAACGGGCGACACCTCTAAGTGTCGTTCGTAGTCTGTAGTTATAATCAAAGTCTCCTGGAGGGAGAGCGAGAGTTTGTGTATAGATCTATACGGGGGTGACTCCCCCACACCTCAGCTGTTCGCTACAGTTAGACTCGGCCAGTCTAGGGTGACAAAATCTTAAGATCAATCCCGGCGTCCGCTAGAATGCCAAGACAGACGAACTAGTCATTATCATGCATGGTTATAACGACTCACATAAATAAATGAATCCAATACCATCCGAGTAATCAAGGAAAATCATAATCATTCGTTGTGACGGTATAACAATTTGAAACAATTATATTATATTATCGGAAAACATCGGGTTTTTTGAGGAAATCAACACCATTTACTTGTACTTTCAATAACTATAATGCAAAACTTCTCATTTATACACGTTTTGAAATCATTCATGCACAAACTTATGGATTTTCACAATTTGGTATAAACAATTGTCTTATCAGAAAATATCGGATTTTCTGGGTTTTATAAACTACACAAAACATTTTTATAACCCTGCTTATGAACTCACCAACATACCATATGTTGACGTTTTCAAAATAACTTGTATTCTCAGGTAACAGGTAAGCTGAAGAGTAATACCAAGTATGTTAGGATGTTATGTTTTGAAAACTCTCAAACAATTTATGCTATGGATATGTAATATTTAGACAATGTACTTGATGTGAACAATGTCAGTTGTAATGTATTAATGCATGGTGAAGTTTATGTTGTGTTTCATGTATAATCATTGTGATGATATTCAATTTGAGTCACGCGAGCCCTCGGACGTTTCCGCCGTCTGGTTCGGGGGTGTGACAGGTTGGTATCAGAGCTCTATTTATAGTGAACTGGCATATCTAACCACACATTGATATGCAACTATAAACCAAAGAGGGACTAAAACAACTCTGAACAAAACAAATAAAACACAACGATAAAACACCTCTACTTGTACGATATAGGAAAAAGATCATAATACTAAATAAAATAAGATAATACTGACATCTCGGTTAAGTCGGGACTGTTCCTAGTTGTATTAAGGGGTGAATGTAGCCTGATCAACTACATTTTCTCCAAAGTACAACTATCACATGCCCCGGGGAAACCTCGATGGTCGGTAAACCTAAAAACATACCCCTTTGTTACCAAGAAGAGAACATCAACTCAAAATGCATAATAATTAGAACATCTTAGGAATAATATTAGTACATTTATACACTCTCGCAGACAGTATGGCCGGCTTCCATCACCCCGGAGATCCGTATTTCCCTAATCAGGGGAATAACGGATGGTTGGAGGAGGAACCTGAAGAAGACCCTGAGGAGGGGTCTGAAGAGGAACCTGAGGCGGAAGTCGAGGGCGGATCTGCTGAGCCAGTTGTGGACCTGGAAAAAGAAGAAGCCGAAGAGGACCTCGAGGAGGAACCCAGCGATGACGGTGATTCGGACGCGGAGTCCGAAGTCATCAACCCCCCCTTACCCGACTAGGGTGCCCGCTCATCGGATGGGCCCGACTGGCCCTACACCCCCCTGGGGTATCGACCTTTGGAGGTGGAGCAGACAACAGGGACAGCGACCCCCGTTTGGCATGGCACGCGAGTTCTACGACTTGAGGGAGGGAGGACCGGCTGATCGCGCGCTTCCGGTCATGGTGAGATGATTGCGGAACACTGACGACCTAGCTCAGAGCACCGCCGATCAGATGCACCAGATGCGGACTAGAGTTGAGCGTGCAGAACAGGAGACGCAAGAGGTTATCCGAGAGTTCCACATGAGGCAGGTGAGGTGGGAGACTCGACTCCGAGACGCGGAACGACAGGTGGCTCGCCTACAGGGAGCGTCCACTTCCTCAGCACCACCCCCTGGCACATCCCACCATGACTAGGACTAGTCATATCCATCTTTAGTATTATGCTTATATGATCCATGCTATGTACCATCGACTCTATGTTTAAGTGATTACACTACTCATAGAGTCGTTACGCTGCCGAACTTGCACCACTTATGTATGCTCTTTTGAGCAAATTTTCATGTATCAAAGTATGGATATTATTAATGGAAAAATATATGTGTTCTATTGTGATGTTGTTATCTGTTATGTGTTATGTATCCATGATTGTATGTTAACATGTGAAACTACTTAAGTACATGCAATACACCTAGTTTATAGGACCACAAACTCACAAAAATCATAGGCACTCAACATCTTTCCGTTCAATGACAGAAAGATGCCTCAATGACCAACCCGTGGAAACCCTGAGCCAACCCCACCAGAAATCAACCCAGCTGCATTTCAAGCAGCTGTATCTGCTGTAGTCACCGCAGCCATGGCGCAAATCCACCAAGGGAACAATGGTTTAGGCAATGGACAAGGGGCTGGAAGTTCGAACAACAGAATAAATCAAGGACCTACCAAGAGATGCTCTTACAAGGACTTCACCAACGCCAAGCCACGAACCTTTAATGAAACGGGTGGAATGATAACCCTAAAGAGATGGATTGAGAAGGTGGAATCGGTATTTGAGATATGCGAATGCCCCGAGGAGATGAAAGTGAAGTTTGATGCATGCACATTCGTTGACCAAGCTCTCACCTGGTGGAATGGACATGTAGAGGCCATGACTCTCCCCGTAGCCAACACCATGCCATGGACGGAGTTGAAAGAAATGTTGATGGCCAAGTACTGCCCGCGAGGCGAAATTCAGAAAATGGAGCAAGAGTTATGGAATCTCACCGTCCGCAACTCCGACATTGATGCATACATATCAAGGTTTAGCGAACTGTCACTGTTGTGCCCTGGCATGATTACTTCAGAGGGAAAGAAAATCGAACGATTCATCTGGGGATTAACCTCCCCAATTCAAGGAAATGTGATAGCTGTAAATCCCGAAACCTTCGACAGTGCCAGGAGGTTGGCCAAGAAACTGTACGACCACAACAACAAGAAGGGCGAGAAGCCAGGGAAAACTGAAGGCAAGAAGGAGAGTGACAACAAGAAAGGAAAGAATAACAAGAGAAAGGGGCGACAAGGTTCAGAGTCGTCAAAGAAGCATCAAACAATGACAGTCAATGCTGCAACCACCCAAGTACCCTCCACACCACATGCTCCAATCTCAGCTACTCCAAGTGCCCCTAGGCAGTATTCGGGTAATCCCCCAAAGTGCAACAAGTGCAGTCTCCATCATAATGGCGAATGCAGGGAGATGCATTGTACCAGTTGCAATTGAAAGGGTCACACGACAAAATATTGCAGGACCTATCCTCCCCAGAACCAGCAGCAAGGAAACAACAACAACAACAACCGCAATAACAACAACAACACCAACAACAGCGGCAATAATGCGGGACCAAGCCACACCTGCTATGGATGTGGAAAGACTGGGCATTTCTGTCAAAACTGCCCCCACATCAACAACCCTGGGAATGGAGGAGCAGGAAGAGTGTTGACCATGGGTCAGGGAGAAGCGGTTCAGGATCCCGCTGTTGTCACCGGTACGTTTCTCCTAAACCACACTTATGCATGCATCCTATTCGATATCGGGGCAGAACAAAGCTTTGTAAGTAATAGATTCAAACACTTGTTAGAACAACAACCCCAGAAGCTTAATGAAACCTTTACGGTGGAAATGGCTAATGGGAAAACAGAATCCACTGGGGAAATCTACATCGGATGTACCCTGGCCTTGAACCATCACGTCTTTCAAATAAACTTAGTGCCTGTATCCATTAGGAGTTTTGATGTGATTATCGGCATGGACTGGTTAAGCCCCCACCATGCTGAAGTTATGTGTCACGAGAAGGCCGTTCACCTTCACCTCCCAAATCGCGAAACCCTAATTATATACGGAGACAAACCCAGCACGAACCTTCGTCTTATCTCGTGCATTAAGGCTCAGAAGTATCTACGAAAGAAGGACTTGATGTTTCTGGCTCATATAGTGGATAAGTCCAAAGAAGAGGTCAATATTCGAAACATCCCAGTGGCTTGCGATTTCCCGGATGTCTTTCCTGAAGATCTCCCGGGGATACCCCCAGAAAGACAAGTCGAGTTCCGAATTGACCTCGTGCCAGGAGCTACACCCATCGCCAAATCGCCCTACAGACTGGCTCCTGCGGAAATGCAAGAGCTGTCCAGCCAACTCAGCGAACTTTTGGACAAAGGATTCATCTGACCCAGTTTCTCACCTTGGGGAGCTCCGGTTCTCTTTGTTAAGAAGAAAGACGGTTCCTTTAGGATGTGTATTGACTACAGGGAACTAAATAAGCTCACTATCAAAAATCGCTATCCACTTCCGCGAATCGACGATCTATTTGACCAACTCCAAGGAGCAAGTTACTTCTCTAAGATAGATCTGCGATCCGGATACCACCAACTCAAAGTCCGGGAAGAGGATATCCCCAAAACCGCTTTTCGAACTCGTTATGGACATTATGAATTTGTCGTAATGCCCTTCGGTCTAATGAATGCCCCTGCCGCATTCATGGACCTAATGAATCGAATCTGCCGACCATTCCTCGACAACTTTGTGATCGTTTTCATCGACGATATTCTAGTCTATTCTCAAAGCGAAGAGGAGCATGGACGACATCTCCGACAAATCTTAGAAACCCTAAGAACCGAAAAACTATACGCAAAACTCTCTAAGTGTGAGTTCTGGCTCCGTAGTGTGAACTTTTTAAGTCATGTTGTTAGTCAAGAAGGGATACATGTGGATCCTTCTAAGGTCAAAGCCATCGAAGGATGGGCGATCCCAACGACACCCACATAAATTCGTCAATTTTTAGGTCTCGCAGGCTATTACAGGAGGTTCATTCAGAACTTCTCCAAAACAGCCAAGCCACTTACCTTGCTTACGCAAAAGGGTGTACCCTTTCAATGGACGGATAAGCAAAAAGCTGCATTCCGAACTCTGAAGCAAGCACTCTGCAGTGCACCAGTATTATCACTACCAGAGGGAACAGAGGACTTCGTAGTTTACTGTGATGCATCGAATCAGGGTTTAGGCTGTGTACTCATGCAGCGTGGGAAGGTGATAGCTTCCGCGTCCTGGCAACTAAAGACACATGAGGTGAATTATACCACCCATGATCTTGAATTAGGAGCTGTGGTCTTCGCCTTGAAGATTTGGAGGCACTACCTTTATGGTACCAAGTGCACCATTTTCACTGACCACAAGAGTCTCCAACATATTTTAAATCAAAAGGAGCTAAACATGAGGCAACGAAGATGGGTTGAACTGCTGAACGATTATGAGTGCGAAATCAAGTACCACGCAGGAAAGGCTAACGTGGTAGCTGATGCCTTGAGTCGAAAAGAATACTCGAATCGTCGTTTTAAGACTCTTTCCATAACCATTCAATCCCAACTAACCTCACAAATCAGAGCAGCCCAGTTCGATGCCATGAAGGCAGAAAACAAAACAAGCGAAGCGTTACGTGGAATGGAAAAGAATTTCGAAGTGAAGGAGGACAGAGCATATTATTTCATGAACCGCATTTGGATCCCTAAACTTGGGGGATTCAGAGAAGTAGTCATGAATGAAGCCCACAAGACACGATACTCCATCCATCTGGGTTCAGATAAAATGTACTTGGATATCAAGCAACATTATTGGTGGCCTAACATGAAGGCAGAAATTGCCACTTACGTTAGCAAGTGCCTCACGTGTGCTAATGTAAAGGTGGAATATCAGAAGCCCTCGGGATTACTACAACAACCAGTAATTCCCGGGTGGAAATGGGAAATGATTACTGTGGACTTTGTGACCAAACTACCCAAGACGACTGATGGTTTGGATACCATATGGGTAATAGTTGACAGGTTGACAAAATCCGCTCATTTCCTGCCAATAAAAGAGTCATACAAGATGGAACGAGTGACAAGGATCTATATCAAGGAAATCGTGAGACTCCACGGAGTGCCAATATCTATCATCTCAGATAGAGATAGTAGGTTTACTTCACGCTTTTGGCAATCGCTTCAGAAAGCTATGGGAACACAACTTGACATGAGCACCGCCTACCACCCACAAACGGATGGTCAAAGCGAGCGAACCATTCAAACGCTAGAAGATATGCTTCGCGCATGTGTGATAGACTTTGGAAGGTCGTGGGATACCCACTTGCCTTTGATCAAATTCTCGTACAACAACAGTTATCACTCAAGCATCAAAGTTGCTCCTTTTGAGGCATTGTATGGGCGTAAATGTAGATCACCGTTGTGTTAGGCTGAGGTAGGTGACACTCAGCTAGCAAGAGAACAAACACCAGGAAATGCATTAACGGGACCAGAAATCATACGCAAAACGACCGAGAAGATAATTCAGATCAGAGCCCGACTGCAATCATCACGAGACAGACAGAAGAGCTACGCCGATAAGCGGCGAAAGCCCTTGGAATTTAAAGTCGGGGATTATGTGTTGTTAAAGGTCTCTCCCTGGAAAGGGGTGATTCGTTTTGGGAAACGGGGAAAACTAAACCCACGATACATTGGACCCTTCGAGATTCTTGCCCGAATCGGTCCAGTGGCTTATAGACTGCAGCTACCCGCTTAGCTCAGCAGTGTACACCCCGTATTCCATGTTTCCAATTTAAAGAAGTGCTTATCCGACGAAACTCTCGTCATTCCATTAGAAGCAATCAAAATCAACAAGAATCTCCTGTTCATCGAAGAACCAGTCGAAATCATGGACAGGGAAGTGAAGCATACTAAGCAAAGTCGCATTCTCATTGTGAAAGTTCAGTGGAACGCGAAACGTGGACCAGAATTCACATGGGAACGCGAAGACCAGATGAAGCAGAAGTACCCTCACCTATTCTCGCAATTTCAAATCTAGCTTCAAAAAGAATTTCGGGACGAAATTCCCTCTAACGGGGATGATGTCACAACTAGGAATTCTGATGCTTTGTAAAACCCTTAACAAGGATAACATTGTAACTAAAACTTGAAAACATGTATGGTGCTTATTCAATGACCACAAAATTCCATCAAATACTCTATACAAACATTCAAATAGTCAACAAAAGGTTGGAAACCCTAAAAATCCCGGTTCAAGTCCATTTTGGACTAGGATTTCCTTATTGGGCCTAATGGACCAATAAGCTTCCAATTTGACTATTTTGGGCTTAGGACCCTTAAATGGACCCTAATTGGACCCACTTTCATAAAACTTAACCTTTTTGGGCCTTATAAGCCTAAAATGGGATAGTTTATCTAAATGGGCCTCATTGGGCCATAACAAATCTAATTAGCCCTAATGGGCCATAAAACTCATTCCTTGATGTATATTGGGCCGTGAATTGATCTAAAAGGCCCAATGGGCCGAAAACCATCAAATTGGGCCCATATTATAGACTCAAGCACAAAAAGGCCCAAACCATTCTTTTCCTTAGCCATTCTCGGCCAACAAGTATAAAACAAAAAAAAAGGGAAATTAATGAAAGAATGGCTCCATGACACCTCATTATTGTTTAGAGGTTAAGTAATGGATTATCCAACAAACAACCATGCAAGTCTCATATACCCATGCAATTCTCTCTCTTCTCCCTCTCCTTTCTATCTTCGGCCGAAGACACACAACCCACACACACATTTCATCCATCTCTTTCAAACAAACTCTATCTAGAAAGGTTCCTTCTTCTCTACAAATTTTTGAAGATCTAAGGTGGATCAAGTAGATTTCCACCAAAAACACACCCCTTCCTTGAAAACCTCCATAAGTTCGAGATCAACCCAAGAAAGCTTGATAGGGCCGAAAATAGCATCAAACTTTTCCCTTTCTTCTTCAAATCGAAAACAACAAGAAAAGGTGAGTTCATACCCCTCTATTTTTGGTTTTCATAAGTTTTATGGGGGAGAATACAAGTAAAATGTGTAGATCTATGTGTATGTGTATGTTATGTGTGATTTCATGTGTTTATGTGGTAAATATGCAACAAAAATGAAAGAAACCTCGAGATCTATGGCACACGAAGGAAAATAAACATAATCTAAGATATATTACACTAAACAAGTCAAGGAAAATTACCCTCTAAGGTTATAATTGCAACATAAAACTAATTTTTGGACTATATTTGTCAAATAAACAAAAAATGGGTTAAAAATTGTCATTCACGGTTTTATTAAGGACCAAAAGAGTCAAAACAGTTAAAATAAATGTTTTTTATGAATATTATGCTCTTCAAAGGACTAGATATGTAATTTGTAGCTTAATGGGCCAATTTTTGGGCTTTTCGGCCCATAGGCCCAAAAAATGCGAAAATATGATTTTCAAGGGACTGAAATAGTACAACTCTCAAAACAGGGGGTAAAAGGGGTAAACAAAACTATTTCAGGGGTTAAAATTGTAAAAGTTGCGAAAAACTTGGACTTTAACCAAAAAACTCCCTACTGAAGGGGCTGAAACTGCCAAAGAGTAAATTTTGAGCTAAAAACATTACTTAAACAAGTCTATGGGTCAAAAATGTCAAGAAAATGGTTTAAGGGCCTAAAATGTCTTTTTTTATATAAGGGACTAAAATTGTCATTTTTATTAGAAAGAGGGTTGAATGGGTCAAACCAATATTTTGAGTCAATTATTTTATTATTAAGATATTTGGGTCAAAAATACCAAATTACAACTTATAAAAATAGAATGAAAAATATACATTTATTTTCAAATATCGTTATAAACAATCGACAAACCTCGTGCGTTTGCGATTTAACAATTGAACAATCAGACCTTCCGACAATTATATCATACCTAAAACAAGTAAATATTTAAATTGTTGGGCTTGAAAGATTCTAATCATGTTTATTGGGCCTTCGCGACCCATCGACATGACTTTTGGGCCTAACACTAATAACACATGTCTATTGGGCCTCCTGTGACCCAATACATGTTTAAGGGATCCTCAATGGCTTCTATGTGTTATTGGGCCTCAGTGGCCCATTAGCATTGCTAGTAAGGTCCAATTAAATCAAATGTGAAATGGGCCAACGCGTCCTTCGTATAACCAACAACCTTAAATAACACACGTAATTAGCAGGACTTTGTAATCCTCTTCTCCTCGTTTGTTAGGCTTACCTTCAATTCAAGTAAACAAATACAGGTCGTTAATCAATGGTAAACAATTTCGTTTGGATTAAGTGAGTAATAACGGGCGACACCTCTAAGTGTCGTTCGTAGTCTGTAGTTATAATCAAAGTCTCCTGGAGGGAGAGCGAGAGTTTGTGTATAGATCTATACGGGGGTGACTCCCCCACACCTCAGCTGTTCGCTACAGTTAGACTCGGCCAGTCTAGGGTGACAAAATCTTAAGATCAATCCCGGCGTCCGCTAGAATGCCAAGACAGACGAACTAGTCATTATCATGCATGGTTATAACGACTCACATAAATAAATGAATCCAATACCATCCGAGTAATCAAGGAAAATCATAATCATTCGTTGTGACGGTATAACAATTTGAAACAATTATATTATATTATCGGAAAACATCGGGTTTTTCGAGGAAATCAACACCATTCACTTGTACTTTCAATAACTATAATGCAAAACTTCTCATTTATACACGTTTTGAAATCATTCATGCACAAACTTATGGATTTTCACAATTTGGTATAAACAATTGTCTTATCAGAAAATATTGGATTTTCTGGGTTTTATAAACTACACAAAACATTTTTATAACAACCCTGCTTATGAACTCACCAACATACCATATGTTGACGTTTTCAAAATAACTTGTATTCTGAGGTAACAGGTAAGCTGAAGAGTAATACCAAGTATGTTAGGATGTTATGTTTTGAAAACTCTCAAACAATTTATGCTATGGATATGTAATATTTAGACAATGTACTTGATGTGAACAATGTCAGTTGTAATGTATTAATGCATGGTGAAGTTTATGTTGTGTTTCATGTATAATCATTGTGATGATATTCAATTTGAGTCACGCGAGCCCTCGGACGTTTCCGCCGTCTGGTTCGGGGGTGTGACAGATTCTTAAGAGGCCATCCAATCCTCCTAGTTCGGATGTTCAAAACAAATATGTCAGCCCTAATCCAAAAAAGGTCAATGTTGAGACTCCTATGAAAACTGACTCTTCTCGGACAGTTTCTTTTGTGTTTATTGGTGAATCTGATGGCATGATTTTCAAAGCAAAACAATTTCCGAAACCAAATGTGCCTTTAAAAGGAACAAACATAGAACAGGTTGGTAAGAACAATGTTGTCCAGAAATCCTCAAAAGATTCAAAACAAAAGTTTGATTAAAAAGTAAAAAAAAAAGGTTGAAAAACACATCTGTAACATCTGCCAACACAATGATTCCTACAACATCTCAAAAAACTATTGGTCCGAGAAAAGCAGTATCCAAACAACCTTTGGTTGAATACGATTTTAGGATTAATGAAAAGACCTTGGCATTGTGCTTCTTTCCCAAAGTATCTCAAAACAAGTCCTTCGAGATGCAGTTGTTTAAAAGTCACAATCCAAGTCCAAAGCCCTTGACAATGTCCCTAAACCTAACTCAGAGCCTAAAAACTCCAAAACTCACTGATTTTGCAGGCACTCTGCGCTTCGGAACAAGTTACAATATGGTATATTGATAGTGCTTGTTCCATGCACATGGTTGGGCAGAAAGACTTTCTGCGTGATCTTAAGCTCGCTCCTAAAATTGGTTATATGACATATGGCAACAACTCAAATTCACAAATTCGAGTTTATGGCGTCTTGACCAATGTCAACTTCTCTGTATCCATTCTGGCATATGTGGCTGATCTTAAGCACAACCTCATTAGTGTAGCTCAACTCACTGATGCAAACTGAAGAGTTGAATTCTGCAAAAAGCATAGCTACGTCATGACAGAAGACCGAAAAGAATGTCTAATCAAATCAGATCGCAACAAAAACATGTATCCATTAGACATCAACATGATCATCGGAAAGCCTCAACTTTTTCTTCTTTCAAAGGTCATTTCTTACGTTAGTTGGCTATGGCATCAGAGGCTCGCTCATCTCAACTTCTGATATATGAAAGATCTTGTTTCTGGTGAAATGGTCTGAGGTCTGCCACTTGTCAAATTCGAAAATGATCATCTCTGTGTTGCATGTGAATGTGGGAAGGAATCCAAGAAAGGTCATCCTGTAATCATTGAAATGTCAATTTCGGAACCGTTAGAACTTCTTCATATTGATCTTTGTTGACCCTCCACCGTAGAAAATTTGCATCACAAAAAGTACATTCTTGTGATTGCTGATGACTACACAAGGTTCACATGGGTATTCTTCGTTAGGATAAAATCTAAAACAACCATTGAACTTGTTAACTTCATCAAAGGAATTGATATTCTTGTCAAATTTCTTTTTAAAAGAATCCAAAGTGACAATGGCTCGGAATTCACCTATGTCACCATTATGAAATTCCTCTCCGACAAAGGCATCAGCCATAATTTCTCTGCTCCCTACACTCCTCCACAAAAGGGTATGGTTGAAAGAATAAACCGAACTCTCTTTGAAGACACTCGATCAATGTTGAACTTTAAAAATCTTCCTCTCTATCTTTGGGCTGAAGCTGTGTCCACTACCTGCTTCACTCAAAACTGAAGCATCATTAATCACAGTCTCAACATGACACTGTATGTAGCCATGAATGGACGCAAGCCGAGTATCTTGTTCTAACATGTTTTTGGCTGCAGATGTTTTATAAAAAACAACCATGATCAACTCACCAAGTTTCAACCCAAAGCTGTGGAAGCAATCTTTTTGGGATACTCAGCCAAATCCAAAGCCTACAGATTTTTAAATCGTCAAACTCGTCTACTTGAAGAAAGCTTTGATGTCATTTTTGATGACAACTTTGTTCAGAATTCTGTTCCAACTCATGCTAGAACTCACATCATGGAGTTCGATGCTCCACCACCAGGATTTCTGAGTTCCCAAATCATCTATGAATTCGACTTTGAAACCCTTATCGGACCATTAGAAACTTCTCTTGATTCGGAATCTCGATCAAGACAGTCCTCATCAACTGCAACTCCAATTTCTTAAAACATTTCTGGTCTGACACCTACCTTTCCTCCATTTGATTCTGACCTATTTCAACCTTTTCAGGTTGACGGGTAGAATGGTCATCCTTCCCTCGAATGAAATGTTGATGGATTTCAAGATGCATCAGATTAATTTGTTGGATTTGATCCTATTCCGAACAACGAAGATAATGCTAACTTCTTTGACTTTCCGAACGATGACGACGTCAACATACCCAGTTCAGAAGTTTAGGGGGAGCATCATCCTCAAATTCAAATTGTTTAGGGGAGCAACATAGCCCCATTACTGATAACGGCTCATCCGTTGCACAAGAACTTCCGCGATTACACATCTGGACAAAGGATCATCCTCCAAATCAAGTCATCAGAAATCTCAATGTTGGTATTGAAACTCGTTTTGCTATGAACATACAAAATGAGTGCCACTTCTCGGCATTCATTTCAATGGTTGAACCAAAATCCATAAAGGAAGATTTAGACATGCTGACTGGATTACAGGCATGCAAGAAGAGTTAGCAAAATTTGAAAAAAATGAAGTGTGGGCTCTCTTCCCTCCTCCTCAGGATCACCTTATTGTTGGCACAAGATGGATCTTTTGAAACAAGCTTGATGACGCCAAAGTTATTATCAGAAACAAAGCAAGATTGGTGCCCAAAGGATTCAGTCAGATTGAAGGACTTGATTACGACGAGATTTTCACTCTTATTGCTCGTCTTGAAGCCATCCAAATATTACTTGCTTATGTAGCTCACAAAGGCTTTAAAGTTTACCAAATGGACGTTAAAAGTTCCTTTCTCAATGGTGAACTGGATACCGAAGTGTATCTTCAACAACCCCTCGTTTTGTAGATCTTTCATATCCAAACTATTGTTACAAACTTCAAAAAGCTGTTTATGGCTTCAAGCACGCTCCACGTGCATGGTACTAGACTCTCACCGATTTTCTAAAGAATTTCGGTTTTCAAAGAGGAATTCTTGATCCTAACCTATTCCAAAGATCGAATGTAAACCATCTCATGTTAGTCCAAGTTTATGTTGACGACATCATTTTTGGATCCACGGATTCAACGATGGTTGCTGATTTCGCAAAGTTAATGGTTAGTCGATTCTAAATGAGCATGAAGCGTGAATTAAGCTTCTTCCTCAAACTCCAAGTCAAGCAAAACAACAAAGGTATCTTTATTCACCAGGAGAAATACATTTCCGAAATTCTGAAAAAGTATTCAGTGGACACCTATGCCTCTGCAAATGTTCCAATGGGTATCGGACATAAGATCTTCTCGGACCCACCAGGTGTTGCTGTTGATCAAAAGAAGTCTAGGGGAATGATTGGATCGCTACTCTACCTTACTGCAAGTCATCCGGACATCATGTTCTCTACATGTTTGTTTTCCAGATTTCAGGTCAATTCGAAGATGTCTCATCTTCTAGGTGTCAAACAAATATTCTGATATCTCAAAGGAACAAAGAACATCGGAATTTGGTATCCGACAAATGAAAGTTTCCTTCTTCAGGCATACTCCAATTCAAACTATGGAGGTATTCAACTGGATATAAAAAGCACTTCAAAATGCTGTTAATTTTTGGGTGGAAGATTGGTTAGTTGGTCATCTAAGAAACAGAACTGTATTGCTCTCTCAACAGCCGAAGTAGAATACATCGATGCTGCAAGCTGCACCTCGCAAGTTCTTTGGATGAAATATTAACTTCTGGACTATGGTTATCGATTCCAATAAATTCCAATCTACTGTGACTCTCAAAGTGCAATTGCAATTTCTCACAATCCAGTCTGATTCAAACTATGGAGGTATTCAATTGGATCGAAAAATCACTTTAAAAGGCTGTCAATTTTTCGGTAGAAGATTGCTTAGTTGGTCATCTAAGAAAAAAAATGTATTGCTCTCTCAATAGCCGAAGTAGAATACATCGATGTTGCAAGCTGCACCTCGCAAGTTCTTTGGATGAAATCTTAACTTCTGGACTATGGTTATCGATTCCAATAAATTCCAATATATTGTGACTCTCAAAGTGCAATTGCAATTTCTCACAATCTAATTCAGCACTCCATGACCAAACACATCGATATTCGGTACCATTTCATTAAAGATCATGTTTTAAAAGGAAACATCAGACTTATTTTTGTTCCATCTGAAGATGAAATTGCTGATATCTTTACTAACGCATTAGACGAAACCAAATTTAATGGGATTCTGAACAAAATGGGTATGATGATGCCTGATCCACAATTCTTCCAAGAGGCTTGTACTCTCTGATGGGAACATCATAAAGTAAAATAATTTCGAATTCAAATTGATTTCAGCTCGGAATCGTTTCCTCTCGGAAAATATAGGATCATTATATGTGTCTTTTTGTCTAACCGCTTCTTCTCGTTTTTCAGTTGTATAACTCTCCTCGTCTCTTGAAGATTCTGACCAATATAGTTACATTTGTGTTTTTGCATTAATCCCATCTAAGAATTTATTTCAAAATCAAGTGTGTTATGAAGTCCATCTCGGAATTAAAATCCAAAATGCTAATGTGCGTCATCTCTTATCTTCATCCGAGCTTTGATCCTTCAATTCTTTGAATCTAAATCTTTTGAAAATGGTCCTCTAAGATCTTCATGCATTTTTACCTCTGATATTTAGTTTGAGATTGTCCCATCTCGAAATCTATACTATGTACTAATGATGTGTTCATATTCTTTCCGAAGTATCTTATGACATCTCATCTCGGAATCAAATTGTTCCGAGATCCTCAACTGTAAAAGAATTTCATATATTTTCATTAAAGTTTTTTATCCGCAATGTTTTATCATTTGTATTAACGATAATTTTTCTTGATGATTATCCTTTAATTTTCAATAAACGTGTTTTGGAACGCGTTCCCATAAAGTACATGTCAACTCAGAACTGAAATGACATTTTTCTTCTTTGGAACAAACGAACGTCCAATCTTTTGGATATGGTAGTTGTTTTTGACAACACATTAAATGCAACCCATTTCGTGTTTGGGTGTCATCATTGCTTTTTATTCGACCCGACCTGGAATATCCAACCTATAAAGGATTTTGAATCCTAATTGTTTCCACTTTTCACTTTATCTATTGTCTTCCTTAGAGCCTTCTATGTACTCTATTCTTCGAAGCTTTCAAGAATTCATCAATGGCGTCTTCCCAAAATGTTCCTAAAGTGTCCAAACTTGCAACCAAGAAGAAATCTTCCAAGGGTTCTGCCTCATTGTCATCCACTGAGCCTATCCTTGGGGAAACAACCCAAATTTCTCACTAAATCCCATGGATTACGACGAATCCATTGGAGTGATGATCAAGTTCATCTCTCATCATCCCACAGCAGTTCCATTCACCAAAATCCCAAACCCTAAACTTCTTCTTCATGTTCTTCATAAACGTTTTGAGAGAATCAAGATTGAGAATGATGTGGTTGAAACTAAACTCGCTGACGACAAGATCGTTCCTCTGCACAAGAAAACTTTTCTCAAAGCTATCAGTATTCCAGAAAACCCCAAGGGTGTTCATGGTCAAAAACCCATGTTTGAAGAGTTTCAGTCTTTTCTTAATGAAATTGGGTATAGTGGTGAATTCAAGGCCAAGAAGTTCAATAAGTTTGTTGTTCTTGGTCTTTGGACATGTTCTGATGCACCTAATCATTCGAGGATTATCCGGCTACCATGGTGGTACTAACACCATGAGCAAAGACTGGTTGTACGTCGTATACAACATCTACTCTGGAAGAAGCAACAGAGTTGACTTGACCGAAGTGTTATGGCAGGATTTTCGAAAGTTTGCCATCAAAAGGAATCCTAACGTGACATCGAGTCCGAGATTCTGGGCTCTGATGCTTCAAAAACTGTATGATGAAAGACGATAAGCCACTCCTCTCAATTCCGAACTCAAAGAGTTATATCTTTCTTTTAAGGCCATTAAAACTTATAGGCTTCCGAACCAATATGCCTTCAGGCCTATTCGTCTCTTGCCACAACATATGTTGGCAGTAGTTCCGTCCAACTCAATTTATTTCAAACACCATCTTGAGACTTCGGTTGTGTATGACCCTACACAATCAACCCCAGTCACAGATGAGAAGCCTTCGAGTGTGAATAAACAAGTTTCTACTGGTGGTCGAAAGAAGAAAATGGCTAAACGAAAAACATCACCCTCAAAAGTTCAAGCCAAAAAAAGAGCCAAAGTCAGTGGATCCTCTCAAAGGGAAACACATGTTGGCATTCGATTTAGTTCTAGATCATTGCTAACGCCTCCCGTCCACTCTTCCAAAGTACCCTTCAAAGTTTCAATATCATACACACACACACTCACGGGGAGTCAGCACGCAATCTACCCTCATCTTCCCAAAAAGATGGTGCTGGTATTGAACATAGTCCCTTGAAGCCCCCTGGGACACACCCACGAGTCATTTTGGAATTCCCTCTCGGTTATACAGTTGCACAATCAGGAGCCCCTACTTCTAATTCTAAGCTTTCGAAAGCTGGAGTTGTCCCTCCTATTTCTAGAGCCCTAACTGGTCTGATATCTAGTTCAGGTAAAGGACGACCATGTACTTCTGATAAAGATTGGTCTGATTTTGTAGATAGGGCTCATACTCGTCATCTGGAGCTAACAAGAGCTCAAGTGGAGTATACGCTTATCTCAATGCGTCATAGAGCTATTCAAATCAATTTTTCTTTCACTTTTCCAACTGATGTAGCAACTGATTAAGAGTTCACCTCTTCCGAACAAGCTCAGCAAACCGCTACAAGAGATGTTCCCGATCCAATAATTGTTTCGGATGATCCTCCTCCAGTGTTTACTAGTGAAGAAACTCCTAAGCCTCCCTCCGACGAAGAACATTCTGATGATGCAATGTTTGATGATGACAACACATCTGTTGGTGCTATTCCGATCCTTACAACTTTCAAGTCATTACAGAAGCCCTCCTCTTCCAAACCAGCATATGATTTCGACCTTTTCTCCTCCTCCTCGGAAGAAGAAGAAGAAATAAATGTTGATGCCAACTCTTTAGGCAATTAAGGCAATGAAACAGAAACCAATCCAACTGATAATCCCAAGCGTTCCGAACCACAAGATGATGATGTTGGTCATGATAATGATCAACAATCTGAGAATTCTACCTCAGACACAAGATCTTCGGATGAAAACATTGCATATCCTTTTTCCTTGTTAGAACTTAGAGACAATGTTGTTAGTGTTGTTTGCAAGGTTGACTCTCTCGACAAGTTTGTAGCTCAACTTGACTCCAAGATGGATTAGAAGGTTACCAACCTTGACTCCAAGCTTGAACTCATTCTCAAATATATGTCCGAGATCAAAGAAGTTGGCCCCTCGAAACTCGATCGAGAAAATAAACTTGACCAGCTCATTTCCCTCCTATTCAAGCATACACTGGAAGAACTTGAACAGAAATACAACGACACCCTTGATCACCATATCTCCACCACCTAGCATGCTCAAGATTCATGACGACATGATCAGTACGACCAACGAACTGATAAAACAAAATCATGTTCGTCATGAAAAGCAAATCCAAAGGCTGGAGAAGGAGATTCAAAAAAAGGACGAGATGAATTTGATTATGCAACCGGTCCTCATCAAGCTTCTCCGAGCTTGTTGGAATGCTGTTAATGTTCTGAACAACAAGTTTTACGAAATGCTCTCAATTTTGGGTTCACTATATGACCATCTAAAAGCTCAAGCCCCCACTGGTGAAGCCTAAAACTCTCTTTCCAAATAGATAAACATGAGATTTCAGCAAGTTTTTGAATGCTTAACTGACCTTCAGGCCAATGTCAGACTTGCATTAGATGATGGGCCTTCCAATGCAAGAGGGAGAGAAAGTGCTAGTCAGAGAGAAAGAAGGATTCAATGGAAGCCTGTCTCAGAATTTACACTCCGAGATGAGTCATCTAAAGAAGATTTAATCGAGGTTGAACCAGTTGAACCTCTTGAGTCTAGTGATTAAGAAAAAGAAGATCTAATTGAAAATGGTGTTTTGGGACTACAAGCTATCAAGGAACAACCAATGAAGGTTCTCTCAGAAGAAGAAAAAAGGATATGCTGCTGCCTCTTGGCCATCATCCTTGGCATAAGTGCTCAAGTGAAGTCGTGAAATGGTGAAGCTCAAAACGAAACTAACGGTTGATGCCTTCCGAGTGTTGAATCATGAAAAGCGAACCTCTAGCAATCCCAAGCAATCAAGTACCGATATCAGTTGAGTCCGAGAAACTGGGAAACAAGTAGGATTGAAGCTCTACGAATCCCAGACAATCTAGGCACGACATATACTAGACTTAGTAACTAGAAGCTAAGTTATAACCTACTATAAACTGGGAAACAAGTAGGATTGAAGCATAGTGTTCTTAGATTCCACATTGATACGTGACTTCTATAGTTACTTTAACTGTAACAACTATTCAAATTCGGTTCATTCCTTGACTTGAACACCTTTTCATTAATCATACACACACATCATGAATTTGACCTAGTAGTAGAAATTAGGTCCGAGTCCCGTTGGAACTTAAGTCAAAGTTGAAAACTAAGACTAGTATACTTGATTCTTCAATTTCGCGTGAATCTCGGAATCACTACATAGAATGCCAATAAACCAATAAAAATAAATTAAAAACATTATTTCTAACTTGAATAAGAGTTAGGAAACACAAAAATAATTTGAAGTCTCAAAGATTCAATTTATTTTGATATCCAAAGATGTATTAAACTCCAAAACCCTAAAAGCCATAAAAACTCATATTTATAAACTTTAACCTTAAAAATCCTATAAAAATAATTAAGAACCTTATAATATTATCTTATCATAATAATTATTATGAAATACAATCAAGGAAAAAAAAAGTTTAGTTATTAATATTTACCCTTGATTTATAAGTAAAAAATCAAGAGTTTTATGCATAAAACTAGGTTAAAGTGCACATTTTATAAAAAGTTGGATATTTTTATAAAAGATTTGAATTTTTATAAAAGAAACAAGAGAGAGGAAGCCTCAGTCACCCAAGATTTCGTCCTCCCCTCTCCTAAGACACTCCCTCTCTTCCCAACATACATATAATCATTTTTTCTTCTCTCTCACACTCCACCTTCTCCTTCATTCTCTCTCATTTCTCTTTACCTTCACCACTCCATTTCTCTCTTCTCCACCCTTTAAACCACGAAATTTCCAGCAAATAGGACCCAAGAACACTCCTCAAACTCTAAATCTTCATCATCTTGTGGTGTTCTTGAAGGTAAAATCGATTTCTACTTCATTATTCCTTCAAAGTTTACTATTTTTCTTAGATTTTCTCCATCTTCTACTCCATTCTAATAAAAGATCATGAACACATAAACATACACACACACACACTCATGGTTTTGATGATGATGGTGGTAGGATTTCACCCAAAAACAACATGCATGTTGTAGATGGTGAAGTCCCATGACCTAAACCTAAGTCAAAATCATGGAAATTCACTTTTCTACAAGTTTTGGTGGAAAATCACCACATGCACCCTAAGTGTTCTTTCCAAAACGATTTTTGACCATTTCAAAATCATGAATGGCCTTCAAAACAACATGCATGTGATGATCTTCAAGCTTAGATGCTTGATGATCAAAGTTTGTTGTTAAAAGCTTTCAAATATGCTCATGAATGAGTTATTCCCAAATAAATATCTAAAACTTCTTTTCTGAAGAAATCCGATTTTTCCAAGAATTCCACCAACAAAATGAGAAGTTCTACAAATTTTCAGAAAATAGTTCATTTTTCTCGAATTATTATTATTATTGCAAGAAAATAGGGCAATAATTCATATAAAATACTTTCGGAGGTCTATAACTCCTAGATAAAATCGAGAATGACTCCTAAAGTAAATGATGACGTCTCAGTAAGTTTCATCGATTGTAGTAACTGTTTGGTATGGTTTTGAATTTTCTTTTTGTTTAACTAAAATAAATCATAAAACCATTTTAGGGAATGTGAAAAGGCTATATAATACTTTTCGCAGATCCTACCTCATGTGGAATACTTAGAAAATTATTTTCAGAATTTTTCCTAATGCATACGTCTTTTTCCCCGATTTTTGTATTTATAATGGACTAATAATGGAGAAAGTAGTTCTACTAATCCAAAATTCATGAACATTTACCAGAAGATCTTGTAATATATTAGAACTCTAAATAAAAAATTGGATGATTTTTCTATTCAGTATCCTGTTTTTCTTCTATTTTCTAAGATTAAATACACTTGAATCCACAAAATGGGATTACAGTATATAAAAATCACCATTAGTATTTTTCCCGAATTATGTACACTGTAAATGAAGTTTACAAAAATTTTGGTAGTTTAATTTAACTGTTTGATAATTATTCACCAATTAATGATTATTCAAGAGAATAAAACAAAGAAAAATAGAAAACCTAATTGAAAAATATCTTTTATATTTTTCAAAGCTTCTATATGTATAATAAAAGTGTTCAAAAAACGTTTGGGCAATTTCGGAAACTTTCTTCTATTTATTTCCATTTTTGTTAGAATAAATGCACAAAAATCATAAAATCAGGTTAAAATGTTTAGAAATCCATTGTTATATTTTTCCCAGCTTAAGTATGTTTAATGACAGTATTATAAAATGTTTGGAAATTTTTATCATCTGGATACTATTTTTCACGAATTTATATTGTTTTGAAGACTTAAAAATTTGGAAAAATAGTTAATCACATCAAAAATTCAAGGGAATATTTATGGAAGACCTCTACTATAATTGGAACGAAAATGTAAAATTTGATGAATTTTGGAAACTGTTTGATAATATTTTTGGATTTTAGGAGTTTAAAAACACCTTTAAATGTATTGAAATACCCCCAATTTAATATTACAAAAATCTGGAAAATAATATCCAATATTATCTTAATCACATGAGTTATAAAATTTCACCATTTCAGAAAAATGTTTGTAACTTAAGAATATTAAATTTCGACGCAATATTGGCATAATTCTATTGTAATAGTAAGTATACTAGTGTTAGATTTCAATTAGAGACTCATTAGTGGGTAATATTATTGTAGGATTCGGTAGTGGTACAAGTGGAACTTAGATCAAGGCATCATTTGCATCATCTCAATGCATAGTGAGTATTCACGACTTCCCCTATTTTCGGTTTTAAATGTTTTGGGGTGGAAAAGCATGTCCAAAAACGGTTTATGTTCGTTGTATTTATTTTGACTCGTATAAACTTGGTTGTTATATTTTTCATGTATGTGTATGTTACTTTAATTCACGAGGACTGTATCGCGGTTATGTCCCTGGAATCATTCGACACAACTCATTAACTCTTTTGAGCCTATGGTTATTATTGATAGCGCTATCAGGAGGTAGACAACTCCTCACTCGCACAATTCACTTGAGTGCATTTTACCATTTTATTCTCTATGTTTGCGATACACATAGTAGTCAATAGGGCATGATTCGGTCATTAGGCTTGGGTTGTGAACTCATGAATGGAAACTTGATGCACATACGAATCTTACATCGTATTTTAGCGACGAAACTTGTATACTCATTTTAGCAACAAAACTTGTATACTCATTTTAGCAACGAAACTTGTATACTCATTTTAGCAACGAAACTTGTATACCCATTTTAGTGATGAAACTTGTATACTCATTTTATCAACGAAACTAGTATACTTATTTTATCAATGAAACTTGTATACTTATTTTATCAATGAAACTTGTATACTCATTTTAGCAACGAAACTCGTTTACTCGTTTTAGCAACGAACTTTATATCCCATGAGGATATGAACTTTGCATCTCATTTTGGCAACATACTTTATTTCTCATGATGACAATGAACTTTGTTTATGCAAACTTATTTACACATTTTAGCAATGTACTTTTGTTTATAGAAACTTCTTTTAAAACATTGATTATGATTCATGAAACCAATATTATTTTTAACCTGTGAGTACTCACCAACTATCTCGGTAGTTGACCGCTCATTTTACATGCTATTTCAGGAACTCGTCTATAAGATGGCACTTAGGGACACATCACTTTTAGGAGCATTCGCATGGGTTGTATTTCAATTGCATTGTAATTTCTTTTAAAATATGTTCAAACACATTGTAAATTGTAATACTTTTTAATACTATGGTTGGTGTTGTCTTTTAACTTTTGCTATGAGACCCTTTGTACTGACACGCCTCGTGTTTCCGCTTTAGCGGGGTGTGACACAATGGCTGCTCCTAATTCTCAAAAAATATATTCAATGCAAATAGCAAATAGTGTGGGTTGCCCTTCTCGTGCCCCACTGCTAGTTATTGAAGAGTATGATCACTGGAAAGTCAGAATGGAAAGATTTTTAGTTGGTAAGGAAAAAGGTGAAGAACTATGGAGATTCATGAAAGAATTTCCACATGTTCCGGTCAGACAAATGGTGAGAGATGTCGGTGCAACTCGCATGAGCCAAGAAGAACAACGCCCAACACCTCTCACTACTACCAACATCGAGAAACTACATGCAGATTAAGTTTCATTTTCCGATATGGTGTTCGGTGTCCCTCCTTCTCTCTTTGAGCAAATTAAGTTATGCAAATCGGCTAAAGATATTTGGGAGACACTCCAAGATCTATTTGAGGGATCATAAAACATGAAGGATAAGCGTCTGACTTCGGTTGTCAACGAGTTCGATACCTTCACCACCTCTCCTGGTGAATCAGTTGCCTCAACTTCCAATAGGTACCGAATAGTCGTCAACAACATGACAGGTCACGAGATTGTTCGAACTCCGCTAGAATACAATCTCAAGTTCATCAATAGTCTTGGTAAAGGATGGGGAACCATAAAATCGTGTGTTCAAAGTAATGGATCTCTGAAGAAGCTGAAGCTTTACCAATTGTTTGATGAGCTACAAGGACATGAATCAAATGTTGCACAAACATTGAGAGAACTCTCAGGATGTCCTCTAGCTCTCGTTAGTTATTTTGCTCCTCAAGTCTCGAACCCCTCTGTTTCGGACCCTTTCAAAGTTGTTATCCCACCCATTCCATCTGTTCAACCCACTCCACCAACTTTACATATTCCTACTAATTCCAACTATCAGTTTGATGGAGATCTTGATCCTAAAGCAATGGACTCCGAACTTCGCTTTCAACAAGAGTTTGCTTTACTGTCCATGAAATACAAGCGTCCATGGAATCCTACTCACAAACCATATCATAACCGTTTCCAAGCCCCTCACCAAAGTAATCCTCAACCATTTCACAAACCTTCAGAGAACCCACCTGCTTATAAACCCAACATTTCTACACCAAGTCATCCCTCAAAATCTCGCGATAATCCGAAGTCAGACAAACCCAAGATAGTTTGTCACAAGTGTGGTCATGGAAATCATTTTGCCAAAGTTTTTATGGCTGAAGCCACACATAAACCAAAGATCAAGGATTTTGAATACTATACACGCCGAGCCCAGGAGATGGTTACAAGTGAAAAAGCGTTCGTCACCACTGTTTCAAGAGATGTTGATGGGTATTGGTCATCTAGAGATGAGGACGACGTAAGCACTGGAAGAAACATGTGTCTTAAGGTTAGACTAATGAGCAAATGTGATGAAGGCTACTGGTCATCAGGATCAGAAGGAGATGATGAAGATGTTGAGCCAAACTTTTGCTACAAGGCAACCAACAATCCACCAGACAGAAGCATCGTTCAACAAGTAAAATCTATAATTACTGATAATAATCTTAATTTATCTCTTTGTGAACCATATCTAACCCAGATCCAATCAGATATGACCATCATCCATAAAGCCTATGAGTCTGCCATATAAGTGAGTGAGAAGATGGAAAGTGAACCGACTCGTCTTAGATTACATTTCGAGGATAGGAAACTTAAGACAGAATCATTAGAGAGAGCTTGTAATGTATCAAGATGAATTTATCATTTTAAAAGACAAATGTGTGGCAATTGTCAAATTCGGGTCATTCTCGGACTCATGCATCTTTTTATAAACCATATATGCACATCATGCCATGGCCTAGTAGTATAAATTAGGTGAAAACTTGTAGAAACTAGGATCCAACTAAAATCTAGGACTAATATATTGGATTAGGTGTCTAAGCCCATAACTGTAATTGGTATGTACTTGAATTGATAGCAGCACAGTCCTTTTGGGTTGCCCTCAAACCTAGCAACTGGACAAGGAAATTATGAAAGGAGAGATATTGATTTATTATAAGATTAATAAAATATAAATGATTTATTAATATGTTAAAAGGTTAATATATTAATTTGAAATCATAATATTTAATTAATAGTTAGGCAGAAATTAATTAGAATTAATATTAGGGTTAATTGTATTAATTATAAAGTGCAGGGACTAGTTTGCAATTATCTAATAGTTGAGTTGAAGGTTCCAGAACCTCCTTGGAAGGGGGTGGACGAAATCTATAGGGGAAACCCTAATGATTTCGTCCAAGGGGCTTGGATAAGGCCTTTGGATAAGCTTAGGCCCCAAGCAAAGGAATATTAGGGTTTTCCCTAAACCCTAGATCCCTCAGCTATATAAGGAGCCTCCTGGCTCCCAAAATTGGCACTCCTTCTCTTGAAGAAACCCTAAGCCGATTTTTGCATACCCTAGCCTCTCTCCTCCCAAGTTTCCTTCTTGCTAGTTCTTGGGTGTGACTCCATTAGAGGCATTACATTTGTGGTGCTAAGCTTCCAAGAAGATCAAGATCAAGAGGATTACCAACTGTTTGCTATAACAATTGAAAGGT
The DNA here is from genome assembly GCF_052849685.1 of Lactuca virosa. NCBI lineage: Eukaryota > Viridiplantae > Streptophyta > Magnoliopsida > Asterales > Asteraceae > Lactuca > Lactuca virosa. Next base: position 302,461,398 of record NC_136428.1, on the reverse strand, counting down.
ATGTAACTCTTAAACCCTAATTGGTATTTTCGAAAATAGCCTCTCTCCTTAGGGTTCTTGTTTTCAAATTCAAAGTTATATGTTCAATAGTTAAAACATAGATCCAAAGTAGGTTGCATGTGAACTTAGGAATTGTTTTCTAGTTTATTTGTTTCTCCTAAAACCTATCAGTGGTATCAGAGCCATTGTTTTTGTTTTAAATTAAATAGCTATAATAGTTGAATTCCAAATTAGGGTTTATAGCTATTAAACCCTAAATGGCCAAGTTTTCGTTTTTAGGGTTTTTGGCTTGAAGGGTTTTCGAAAACCCTAGCCTCCATGAACCCTAATCGTTTTTAGGATTAGGGTTTTGAAAAACCGCAGCCTCCTCCCTTGAATTTCGAAATTTACATGGTATTTTTCGGGTTTCTTGTTTTGGATAATAGTTGCCTAATTGGATAATTGAAAAAAAAAATAAGGAAATTATCCTATACCCTTAATTTTCGAAATCTAGAGGGATAAAGATTAGGATTAAATTAATTGTTTAATTTGATTAGATAATCCTTACACGATTTAATAAATTAATTAAAATTTGATTAATAGATAATTATTAAATCTAGTTATTTGGTTTATTTTAAATTTAAATTAGTAGTTTATATATATATATTATAATTAAAAGTTAAATATTATATATGTATAAGAATTGGTCAGTCAAATCGCTAGTATGCCTCATTTACGAAGCTAGTCTATAAGGGGGTATAAGGAAACTGCATATAAAATGGTAGTTGAATGGGTGTCCACTCACACCCACCGCTTCCTTGATTAGTGGATGGTCGTTAGCAGAACGGATTTGATAGGACAACTAAATCTCATTAAAAGTATAATGTTATTAAGAAAGTACTAGAACATTATTTTACAAAATCCCAACTCTAGTTACTTTAGGAAAAATGTGAAAAAGTATGCTAACCCATGAAATTGCACATTATGCTTTATTGGTCGTTAGTGGAGCGTGTGTGGTTAACCAGCACACTAATAGGCACTAATAAAGAGTAGTAATGGGTATCTCATAATTATCATTTTGATGGAGTGTGTGTGGTTTACCGACAGATCAATAGTTAATGATAAAGACAATGAGGTTACCAAGCACATTTGCATGTTTATTCACATCTTGTTTGTAATCCTCGATATCCCAGTCACAAATAGAAGAGCATAATCCGAGATTAAAACATGCCATTGAATAGTTTCAATGTATCTCAAAAGAATTAGGAATTTCACTTCATTTCGTCCTATGGTGGAATTGGTGAATCGTCATTCACCTACCTTTATGAAATTTACACTTGGATCTCGGCATCCCATTTCTAAGTTGTGAATCATCATAGTTGGATCCTAATCTTAATATTGTATCTTTGGGTTATTATATTGAGGTATCTTGAAATCTAACTAAAACTATCTTTCTTTTCAGATGTCTACTCCTGGAAACACTTCTGCTTCATCATCTTCCAACCACAACTTCTCTTTGCTCAACATTTGCTCCAAAGTCGTTATGGATGGCTCAAACTATAACGATTGGATGCGCAACATCAAAATGGCGCTTCGTTTTGAGGACAAAGAGTATGTGCTTGAAAAGGAGCTCAAAGAAATTGATGAATCCAAAGCCACTCCCGAAGAATATGCTGCCTACAAGAAGCACTATGATGATGCCACCAAAGTGGCATGTATCATGGTTGCAACCATGTCCCCAGAACTGCAGAGGTACTATGAGGACTATTGGCCCTTTGAGATGAACAAGGACCTTTTGGAAAAGTACCATAAGCGAGCTCGTCAGGAAAAGTTTGAAGTAGTCAAGTCACTCATGGCTTGCAAGATGAAAGAAGGGGAGTCGGTTGTATCTCATGTGCAAAGAATGCAACGCTACATAGAGCGTTTGGTCAAGCTCAACATTCAATTTGACGAGGAATTGGCCATTGACATGGTCTTGAACTCATTACCTGATTGTTTTGGTCAGTTTATCCTAACTTACCATTTGAACAACACTGAGCAGACACTAGCCCAATTGCACAACTTGTTGCTGACAGCTGAAGCAGGGATGAAGGGTAAAAGTATAGCCTCCACTCCTGCAAGTGCCCCTGTCTTGGCTATTGGACAGGGAAAGGGGAAAAAGAGGAAATGTCCTCCTAAGCAAAATTGGAAGAGCAAGGCTCAAGGTGGGTCATCTAGTAATGGCCCAAAGGCTAAGCCCAATGCTACCATTCCCTATGTTTCTGATCCAAAGGATGCTGATTGCTTTTATTGCAATGACAAAGGGCACTGGAAGAGAAGCTGCCCAAAATATCTACAAGATATCAAAGATGGCAAAGTGAAGCCATCTTCAGCAGGTATTTACACTATTTCTTCTAATAACTCATTATCTTCTCGTTCATGGGTCCTTGATACAGGATGTGGTTTTCACATCTGTTCTGATTTGCAGGGGCTAAAAGAAAGTGAGGAGGTAAAGCGAGGGAGGATAAACTTGATCATGGGGAATAAGAAGTCTTCACCAGTAACCAAGATCGGAGTTTATCAACTTTTGCTTAATAATGATGTTAGATTAGATTTATTAAATTGTTGCTATTCGTCTGAGATGACGAGAAACATTATTTCATTTCATGCATTGTTCATACAAGGTTTTAAGTATTCTTTTAATGATTTGAATGGTTCAATTTCTGTTTATAAGAATGGTGTCTTTGTGTTTGAAGCTTTAGCTTGTGATGGTGTGTATGAAATAGTGACTTCTGTTGATAGCTTAGGTAATAGTGTGTTTAATATTGACTTGTCTAATAGTGTAGACAAGGCATGCTTGTGGCATTGTCGTCTTGGACACATTAACAAGAAACGCATAGCCCAACTCCAAAAGGATGGAGTGTCGGAATCATTTGACCTAAAATCAGATGATATGTGTGAATCTTGTCTTTTGGGAAAGATGACGAAATCACCATTCATAGGGTCTTGTGAAAGAGGTGAAGGTTTGTTGGACCTCATACATACAGATGTATGTGGGCCCTTCAGATCAACTACAAGGGATGCTAATCAATTCTATGTGACTTTCACTGATGATTATAGCAGATATGGATATATCTACTTAATCAAACATAAGTCAGAAACCTTTGAAAAGTTCAAAGAGTTTAAGCATGAGGTCGAAAATAAATTGGGCAGGAAGATAAAGGTACTTAGATCCGATAGAGGGGGAGAGTATCTTAGTATCGAGTTCAACGACTATCTAAAAGAATGTGGGATAATCTCACAATTAACTCCTCCTAGGACACCACAGTTAAATGGTGTAGCTGAGAGGCGTAATCGAACCTTGTTGGACATGGTTCATTCTATCATGAGTCGTGCTTCGCTTCCTATTCACTTTTGGGGGTATGCCTTAGAGACAGCCGCCCACATCCTCAATCTTGTCCCTACAAAGAAGGTTGCCAAAACACCTCACGAAATGTGGACGGGGAAAGTTCCCTCGTTAGCACATATTAAAGTCTGGGGTTGTGAAGCTTTCGTAAGACGAGAGACTCACGACAAGCTAGCAGCTAGAAGTGAGAAATGTGTTTTCATTGGTTACCCAAAACAGCCTTTTGGATATTTGTTCTACAGACCTAGTGAAAATGTGGTGTTTGTAGCACGAAGAGGAGTCTTTCTAGAAAGAGAGGTCATATTCAAAGAGGACAGTGGGAGCACCATTGACCTTGAAGAAATTCAAGAGTTAGCCAATGAAGGAACCTCAGATGACACTAGCACTCAACCACAGGAAACAGTTCCTGTTGAACTAGTTGATAACTCATTGCCTCTTCGAAGATCCACTAGGGTGAGTGTGCCACCTGAGTTGTATGGTTTTCATATTACTTCAGATGGTGACACATTCATTAGTGATAGGAAACTGGTAAATTTAGATGAACCAGTTACTTACAAGGAAGCAATGACAGGCCCAGAGGCTTCCAAGTGGAAAGAGGCAATGGACAGCGAGATTATGTCCATGTATGACAACCAAGTTTGAAATTTCGTTGATAGCGCACCAGGTCGGAAGACAGTTGGGTGCAAATGGATCTTCAAGAAGAAGACAGCCATGGATGGAAATGTGCACACATTCAAGGATCGACTGGTTGCAAAAGGTTTCACTCAAACCCCAGGGGTTTACTATGATGAGACCTTCTCGCCAGTAGCTAAGATTAAATCTATTAGGATATTGCTCGCCATAACTGCCTTTCATGACTATGAAATTTGGCAGATGGATGTCAACACTGCTTTCCTTAACGGGAAGTTGGCTGAGGATGTTTACATGAATCAGCCAAAGGGTTTTGTTGATGCAAAGTTTCCCAATAGAGTGTGCAAGCTTGATAAATCCATTTATGGATTGAAACAAGCATCTCGCAGCTGGAATCTTTGCTTCCATGAGAAAGTCAAAGAGTTTGGTTTCTCTAGAAGTGAAGATGAGTTTTGTGTGTATATCAAGGCTAGTGGGAGTATAGTAACTTTTCTGGTATTATATGTCGATGACATATTACTCATTGGTAACGACGTTCCAACCTTGAAAGATGTTAAGTCTTGGCTTGGAAAGTGTTTTGCTATGAAAGACCTTGGAGAAGCTGCCTATATTCTTGGGATTAAAATATTGAGAGATAGAAAGAAGAGACTAATTGGACTTAGTCAGAGCACATACTTGGATAAGGTACTGAAGAGGTTTAGTATGGAAAATTCCAAGAAGGGAGAGCTACCTATCCAGAGCAATGCCAAATTGAGTAAGACTCAATGCCTGAGTACAGATGAGGAAATAGCTGACATGAGTCATGTACCTTATGCTTCCGCTGTCGGATCGATCATGTACGCTATAACATGTACTCGCCCTGATGTGGCTTTTGCTTTGAGCATGGTCAGTCGCTATCAGGGAAACCCGGGTAGAGCTCATTGGATAGCGGTTAAGAATATACTTAAGTATTTGCGAAGGACAAAGGAATGGGTCCTTGTACTTGGTGGCAAAGATACTTTGAGAATAGATGGTTACAGTGATTCCAACTTTCAAACAGATAGAGATAACTTTCGTTCTCAATCAGGCTGGGTATTTTTACTGAATGGAGGAGCAGTTACTTGTAAAAGTTCCAAGCAAGATACGGTGGTTGATTCTACTTGTGAATCAGAGTATATAGCAGCGAGTGAAGCGTTGAAAGAAGCAGCTTGGTTGAGGAACTTCATCGGAGATCTCGGAGTTGTTCCAACCATCCAGGAGCCTATGGAACGGTTATGCGATAATGAAGGAGCGGTTGCCTTAACAAAGGAACCCAGAGATCATGGTAAAATTAGACATATCGATAGAAAGTACCATTTCATAAGACATAGAGTAGAAGAAGGCCATCTTGTTGTAAAGAGGGTATCATCTAAGGACAACCCAACAGACCCTCTCACAAAGGGTCTGAGTAGGGTTAAGCATATTCAGCATGCTTGGAGCATTCTCTGAGAGATGATATTAGTTTTAGTAGTTAGATTAATTTTATTCTGAAACTTGTAAGAAAGTAAATGTAATTGACTTTTGGTGATTAAATAATAAAGTATTATTTATGAGTTTGGTTACTGCCTTTTGTCAATTGTTTATTATTGTGTTTCATATTTTGTATGTTTTACTTCCCGAATAATATGATTATTCAAACTCCACAGTCGCTCGTACTTTTGGAAGTAAGTAGTGAATTAAGACTGTCATGAATTGGATTGCAGATTGTCTAAGGGAGTTAGACATAGCAATAAAATTGCTGCAATGCTCATGAGTACTTAGAAATAGAGATTTGAGTATTGGATAAACCCTCGCTCAGAGTATTACTTCATGGAATTCATCACGAGTAATACTGAGACGATAATATCTTATAATCTTGAAATGGAGATATATGAGTTGTAATTTGCAAGTCGATTGCACATTGGTGATACGAAAACGCATCAATAACTTGATGTTATAAAACGTATTGTCATGTATAGTTTGATGAGTAAAAGATACAAGCATATGAGTCAACGTTTATTTGTTCCTTTTGCCCTAACCGGAAAAGCAATATCTGTGGGCCCCTCGATGATTTGGTGTTGACTTATGTGCTGGGCCCAACTAGGACTAAATTGATGTGTTCAATTAGAAGTCCTATATCATCACAAATCAGAAATCGGGAAACATAGATTCTGGACAAAGAGATTGATTACATTCTATGTCTTATGTCTGGGGATATCTTGCAAAACGAAGGATTATATGATCACTTATCTTAGGACATGTAACTGACTGGGTCAGAGTTCAACAGCGGCTTTTGGAAGCTACAATTTGCTGGTCAAATTTAGAAGTCATACTAGCAATTATAGTTACAGACTTATCCAAGTGGGAGACTGTTGGATTAGGTATCTAAGCCCATAACTGTAATTGGTATGTACTTTAATTGATAGCAGCACAGTCCTTTTGGGTTGCCCTCAAACTTAGCAACTGGACAAGAAAATTATGAAAGGAGAGATACTGATTTATTATAAGATTAATAAATTAATATAAATGATTTATTAATACGTTAAAATGTTAATATATTAATTAGAAATCATAACATTTAATTAATAGTTAGCCAGAAATTAATTAGAATTAATTTTAGGGTTAATTGTATTAATTATAAAGTGCAGGGACTAGTTTGCATTTATCTAGAAGTTGAGTGGAAGGTTCCAGGACCTCCTTGGAAGGGGGTGGACGAAATCTATAGGAGAAACCCTAATGATTTCTTCCAAGGGGCTTGGATAAGGCCTTTGGATAAGCTTAGGCCCCAAGCAAAGGAACATTAGGGTTTTCCTTAAACCCTAGATCCCTCAGCTATATAAGGAGCCTCCTGGCTCCCAAAATTGGCACTCCTTCTCTTGAAGAAACCCTAGGCTGATTTTTGCATACCCTAGCCTCTCTCCTCATAAGTTTCCTTCTTGCTAGCTCTTGGGTGTGACTCCATTAGAGGCATTACATTTGTGGTGCTAAGTTTCCAAGAAGATCAAGATCAAGAGGATTACCAATTGTTTGCTATAACAATTGAAAGGTATGTAACTCTGAAACCCTAATTGGTATTTTCGAATATAGCCTCTCTCCTTAGGGTTCTTGTTTTGCAGTTCAAAGTTATATGTTCAATAGTTAAAACATAGATTCAAAGTACGTTGCATGTGAACTTAGGAATTGTTTCCTAGTTTATTTGTTTTACCTAAAACCTATCATAATATACTTGACTCTTACGACTCTAGTAAGTTGTCTAGCTATTGTAGAAAAATGCCAATACACGAATTGGATCAAACTCAAAACATTTGTTACAATTGAAAAAGAGTATAAAACCCTAAAAATAAATTAAAATATTCTAAATCTACTCCATTTTGATGTTAAATATCTAACAATGTTCCAAAAGCCCTAAAATCCAAATTTATAAACTTTAAAACCTAAAAACTCTATAAGATTGTTTATGAACCTCATTATATCAAATTTAAATAATCAAGTTACGAGAGATAATAAGAGACATAAAAATTTAATTATCAAACATTAAGCACATTTTATGAGTTAAAAACAAGATTTTTAATAAATCAAGATTTATATAAAGAAGCCTTTTATAAATATTAGGATTTTATAAAAATTGAAAAGAGAATGTATTTAATTTAAATTATGAGAGAGAGGGCCTCTCTCATCCATCAAAAATCCGGCCACCCCCTCTCCAAGACACCCTTTCCTCAAGTTTTTTAATCATTATTTCTCCATCATACTTCGTATCCCTCTCTTCACACTCTCTCTCACACACTCTACCATTTACAAAACTTAAACTCTCTCTTTCTCTCTTCAAACTCATGAAATTCTTCAGCCAAGAACACCTCTCAATCTTCAAATCTTCATCTTCTAGGATTGTTCTTCAAGGTAAACACGAAAATCCTTCATTCTCATTCACTTTTCTTTCTAGTTTTAAAAGTCTTCTTGCATATCTCCTTCTTCTACACCATTCATTATGAGCATTCATGATCATAGCCATGAATGTCGAGTTTGATGATGATGATGGTACGATTTCACCCAAGAACAACATGCACGCTGTTTGATGGTGAAATCCAAGGACCAAAACCTATGTCAAACCCTAGAATACAAATTTTTACAAGTTTCAAAGGTTCATCCACCTTATGCATCCAAGTTTTTCCTTTGAAAACATCACTATGAACAAAATATGTCCATGCATGGTCTTCAAACGGTGATGCATGTGATGAACGTCAAGTTAAAGAGTTTGATGATCAAAGTACATTGTTAATAGTGCATGTAAATATTTTTATTCATAAAAAAATATAAATATTGTTTTCTGTTCAAAAAATATTTTCATAGAATCCCAGTAAGATAATAAGAGGATCAAAAACATCCCAAGTGTGGTTGTCATTTCTTTGATTTATTATAATTGTTACAAGAAAACAAGGCCATAAATCATTTAAAATACTTTCTGAGGTCTATATATTCTAGATAAATTCATGAATGACCCCTAAAATAATTAACGGCCTCTCATTAAGTTTCATCAATTTTTGTTACCGTTTACTATTGTTTTTAATTTTCTTTTTGTTTATTTCCAATAAACCATAAAACCACTTTAGGGAATGTGAAAAGATTATCTATGATTTTTCGAAGCTTCTACCCCATGTGGGATACTAAGAACAATATTTTGGGAATTTTTCATAATGCGTATCTATTTTTCCATGATTTTTTGTTTATAATGGACTAAAAACGGGAAAAATAGTTTTACTTATCCGAAATTCGAGAACATTTGCCAGAGCACTTTGTAATATATTAGGATGCCACATAAAAAGTTGTACAATTTTTTATCTTCTGTAAGATATTTTTCTTCTATTTTCCTAAGATTAAATACACTTAAATCCACAAAATCGGACTCCAGTACATAAAAACCACCTTTGGTATTTTTCCCAGATTATGTATAATGTATATGAAGTTTACAAAAAGTTTGGTAATTTACCTTAACTGTTTAATAATTATTCACGAATTAATGATTATTTAAGTGAATAAAACAAAGAAAAATAAACAAACTGACTGAAACATAACTTTTATAGTTTTCACAGCTTCTATATGTATAATAACACTGGTACAAAAAGTTTGGAGAATTTTGGAAACTGTTTTCTATTTATCTCTATTATTGTTAGAATAAAGGCACAAAAATAATAAAATCGGGTTAAACTATTTACAAATCTATTTTCATATTTTTTTTCCAGCTTAAGTATGTTTAATAAAAGTAGTACAAAAAGTTTGGGTAAGTTTGGAAACTTTTTTGTATTTATCTCCATTTTTGTTAGAATTAATGCACAAAAATAATAAAATCGGGTTAAACTGTTTAGAAATCCATTTTCATATTCTTCCCAGCTTAAGTATGTTTAATGGCAGTATTACAAAAAGTTTGGGAGTTTTTATCATCTGAATGCTATTTTTCACGAATTTATATTGATATGAAGGCTTAAAAATTAGGAAAAATAGCTAATCACATAAAAAATCCAAGGGAAATTTTCAGGAAGACCTCTACTTTATTTGGAATGAAAATTTAAAGTTTGAAATTTTTTGGAAACTGTTTGATAACATTTTTGGATTTTAAGAGTTTGAAACACCTTTAAATATGTTGAAATACCCTCAAATAATATTACAAAAATCTGAAAAATAATATCCAAAATTGTCTTAACCACATGAGTTATAAAATTTCCCCATTTCAGAAAAATTGTTACCAATTAATATAAAACCAATATTTCAACAAAAAATGTGGCATTTCTCTGTATGTAGAATTTAGTATATTAGCGTTAGATTTCGACATAGAAACTCACTAGCATGTGTTTGATGTCGTAGGATCCCGGTAGTAAGGCATTGGTGTATTTCGAGGCACCACTTGTAGCAACTTGAAACATTGTGAGTATTCACACTTCCCCTTATTTTCGGTTTTTACGTTTTGGGGTGGAAAAGAATGTCCAAACTAAAATTAGTATGTATTTGACCCGATAGTAGCATGGTCCATTTGGGTTGCATTCACCGAAGCAATTTGATAGGAAGGATATTTGAGAAAGAGGTTATTTGTGATTTATTAATATATTATAAGAATAATATATTATTTGAGAACTCATATTATTTAATTGGTATTGATCAAGAATTAATTTGGAATTAATTTGATGATCAAAAGAGACTGATTAAATTAACGGGGGCTGATTATGTAAATCAGTGATAGATATACTTTGGGCTAATGATCCATGATTGATTAGTGATGAACTAAGCTTATGTGAGAGTCCATGAAATGATTAGTCCAAATGAATTATTGGATCAAAAGCCTAAGTGGACGGATTAGGGTTTACAAGTGACCCTTGGAATTCTACACTATATATGTAACCCGTAAGGCCTAAAATCGGACACACAAGTATTCTAAGAAGAGTATAGACGATTTTGGATGCCTCCTAAACCTATCTCATAATACTCCATTTGTTCTTGGTGTTTTGTGAAACATTTGGGGCATCACACTTGAGGTGCTAAACTCTTGTAAGACCAAGTTCTACAAGCTACAACAAAGAGGTAATCCTCTAACTTGGTTTTATGTTTCAATTATCAAAGTTGTATGCTAATTAGGCTTCATGCATTGGAAAAATGAAATTGCATGTATAATTATAGAAAACTTAGATCCAAGGCATTAGGGTTGTATATGCACCATAGGGATGTTATAGTGCTCAAAACCCATCAGTGGTATCAGAGACTAGGGTGTTTTATGTTATATTGATGCATTGGTAATTAATCAAAGCAAGGAAATCGTTTTTTTTTTTTGGAATCTGCCTGATGACCACGACGTAGTCATAGTTACCACGACGTGGCGACTGTTCAGTGGGCAGATTTTCAAGTTTTGGATTAGAATCATCACCACAAACTGTTTTGACTGATAAAAAAAATTTGTTTTTAATGATAAGGTAATGATTATCTTCATCCAAATTAAAAGATAATTGTCGAAATTCTAAGATAATTGCTAGTTAATATGATATGCTAATTATTTGTATTATTTGATTTGAAATTATCTTGCTATATGAGTTGAATTAGATCAAATTGGCAAATGATAAAAATATGTGATTATTTTACTTGTTTAGAATTTGATCTAAATGGCTTTGAAGAGTTACAAAACTTGCCATCAAAGTTTTGGAATTTAAAAGGTCTTGAAGAGTTATAAAACTTGCCATCAAGTTATGAAACCTTAAAGCTTTTGAAGAGTTTCATAACTTGTCCTCATGTTATGGAATTTGAAAAGTCTCATTTATGAAACATTCAATTCTAAAATTCAAGAGGTTTTGAAGAGTATCAAAACATGCCCTCAAGCTTTGGAATTTGAAATAGTCTCGTTTATGAAACATTAAATTCTAAACCCTAGGATTTTAAAAGTTTAAAATTCAACCCTTATACTATTATAATATTAAAGGATTAATACTTATATATATGTATAAGACAAGTCAGTCTTACCGTTAGTATGCCTCATTCACGAAGCTGGTCTATAAGAGGGGTATAAGGAAATTGCCTATAAAATGGCGATTGAATTGGTGTCCACTCTCACCCATCGCTTCCTTGACCGGTGGAGGGTTGTTAGCCGAACGGGTAGGATAGGAGATTAATTCTCATTAAAATGTATAATGATAATTATAAAAGTAACTAAATGTTTTTTATAAATTCCCAATCTTAGTTACTTTAGGAAAAATGTGAAATTGGTGCTATTCAATGAAATTGCACTTTGCACATTGCCAAGTCGTTAGTGGAGCTTGTGTGGTTAACCGGCACACTAACTTAGACTAGCAAGGGCGGAAAAAGGTAGCTTGATGTTTGTCGTAGATCAATGGAGTGTGTGTTGTTAACCGACACATTGATTAGGTGATAAATGACATCAAGAGCACCAAGCACATTTGCATGGTTATTCACACCTTGTTTGTGATCCTCGATATCCTAACCACAAACTTGAAGGGCATAATCGAGATTTAAACATACCATTAAAAAGTTCAATGAATCTTAAAGATCTAGGAATTTCAATTCATTTAAAACTTAATCCTAAATTTCATTTTTCATGCTGGTAATTGGTAAATCGTCATCTACCTACCTTCAAATATTTTGCAATTGGATTACGACATCCCTCTTCCGAATTGTGAAATATTGTGTTGGGGCCTAGCCTTAATATTTCATTTGGGTGTTATATTAAGAATTCTTATCTAATCTAAACTTTGTCTTTCTTTTCAGATGTCTACTTCAAACACTACTTCAAACTCAAACTCTTCCGGCTCTTTGTCCCTCATGAACTTATGTGGGAGGGTCATTTTTGATGGCCATTCGATACGAGGAAAAAGAGTATGTCCTCGACAAAGAGCTTAAGGAGATTGATGAATGTACTGCCACTCCTGAACAGATAACTGAGTACAGGGCTCATGAAAAGGACGCGACAAAGGTGTCGTGCATCATGATAGCCACTATGACTCCTGAGATTCAGAAGTCTTATGAGGACTTTTGGCCTTTCGAGATGCACCAAGACTAGATGGAAAGGTACCATCAAAGTGATCAACAGGAAAGGTATGAAATCATTTCCTCCATGATAACAACCAAAATGAAGGATGGAGAGTCCATCACGGCCCACTTGCAGAAGATGCAAATATATGTGGACCACTTGCTGAAGTTGAATGTCAATTTTGATGAAGAGTTGGCTATCAACATTATCCTACACTATTTACCTTCTTGTTATGATCATTTCTGTATGACTTATCATATGAACAAGGAGGAGGTCACTCTAAGCAAGCGTCAAGGCCTTCTCAGAACTGCTGAAAGTAGTTTGAAAGGAAAATCTATTGTACATACTCCTACTACTGTTGCCCCAGTCCTGACAATTGGACATGGTAGAGGGAAGAAAAAGAAAGCTCCTACAAAGAATCACAAGGGAAGGTCTCGTGATTGAGCCTCTTCTAGTGGGTCCAAAGGTGGTTCTACTGCTCCCTCTTCCAATCCATAAGAAGCAGAGTGCTTCTACAGTCACAACAAAGGGCACTGGAAACGGAGTTGCCCCAAATACTTGCAGGACATTAAGGATGGGAAGATAAAGCCCACCTTCGCAGGTATTTATACTATTCATTCTAATAACTCATCACATGCTAATTCTTGGGTCCTCGATACAGGATGTGCTTTTCACATTTGTTCTGATTTGCAGGGTCTAAAAAGAAGTAGGGATGTGGAGCACAGGAAGATGAACCTGATCATGGGGAATAGAAAAGTGTCGCATGTCACCAAGATTGGAGTTTATTCTTTATTGCTTAGTAGTGGGTTAGAATTATACTTGAATAATTGTTGCTACTCGTTATATATGGCATGAAACATTATTTCTTTTCATGGTTTGTATAAAAAAGGATTTATATTTTCATTTAATAATGAAATTGGTTCTATAAATGCTTTTTATAATGGTATTTTTATTTTGAAGCATTGCCTTGTAGTGGTATATATGAAACTGTGATGGTTGTAGACAACTTAGGAAATAATGTATTGCATATTGATTCGTCCAATGGTTTTGAAAAAGCATGCTTGTGGCATTGTCGTCTTGGACATGTCAACAAGAAGCGCATAGCCCAACTCCAAAAGGATGGAGTGTTGGAGTCATTTGACTTAAAGTCGGATGACACATGCGAATCTTGTTTGCTTGGAAAGATGACCAAGTCACCTTTCACTGGTTCTTGTAAAATAGGTGAGGGTTTGTTGGATCTCTTACACACCGATGTGTGTGGGGCCTTCAGATCCGCCACAAGGGATGCTAACTGCTTCTATGTGACTTTTACCGATGATTGTAGCAGATATGGATATTTCTACTTAATCAAGCATAATTCAGAAACCTTTGAGAAGTTCAAAGAGTTTAAACAAGAAGTAGAGAATCAGCTGGGCAGTAAGATAAAGATGCTCCGATCCGATCGAGGTGGTGAGTATCGTAGTATTGAGTTCCACGATTGTTTAACAATTGACGCCACCTAGGACACCGCAGCTTAATGGTGTGGCTGAGAGGCGCAATCGATCCTTTTTGGACATGGTTCGTTCCATAATGAGTCGAGCTTCGTTACCTATCTCATTATGGGGTTATGCCTTAGAGACTGCCGCCCATATTCTTAATCTAGTCCCAACTAAGAAGGTTGCCAAAACACCTCACGAAATGCGGACAGGGAAGGTTCCCTCGTTGGCATATATCAAGGTTAGGGGTTGCGAGGCTTTTGTAGGACGAGAGACTCATGACAAGCTCGAATCTCGTAGTGAGCGTTGTATAGACCGAGTGACAATGTTGTCTTCGTTGCGAGGAGAGGGGTTTTCTGCGAAAGAGAAGTCATATGTCAAGAGGACAGTGGGAGGAAAATTGACCTTGAAGAGATTCAAGAGTTAAGTGATGAAGGAACCTCAAACACTAGCACTCAACCTGAGGAGGAAACTCATGTTGAACCAGTTGACGAGTCCTTACCTCTGAGATCTTCCAATTGAGTTAGAATGGCGCCGGAGTTTTATGGTTTTCATATTACTACGGAAGGTGATACGTTTATCAGTGATAGTACACTCGTAAATTTGGATGAGCCATTTAACTACAAGGAAGCCATGGCAGTCCCCGAGTCCGCAAAATGGAAAGAGGTATGGACAGCAAGATTCTGTCCATGTATGACAATCAAGTTTGGAACTTGGTTGAAAATGTACCAGGTCGTAAGACGGTTGAGTGCAAATGGATCTTCAAGAAGAACACCGACATGGATGGGAAAGTACACACATATATGGCGCGATTGGTTGCGAAGGGCTTTGTTTCGATAAGAAAGTCAAAGAGTTTAGTTTTTCGAGAAGCGAGGATGAGTCCTATGTGTATGTCAAGGCTAGTGGGAGTATAGTTAGCTTTCTGGTATTGTATGTGGATGACATACTACTCATAGGAAACGGCGTCCCAACTTTGCAGGAGGTTAAGTCCTGGCTTGGTAAGTGTTTCGCTTAGAAGGACCTCGGGGAAGTTGCTTACATTCTAGGGATAAGGATATTGAGAAATAGGAGTAAAAGACTAATAGGACTTAGTCAAAGTACCTACTTGGACAAGGTGTTGAAACGTTTCAGCTTGGAGAATTCCAAGAAAGGAGAATTGCCTATCCAGAACAATACCAAACTGAGTAAGACTTAGAGTCCGAGTACTGATGACGAAATAGCAGAAATGAGTTGAATACCATATGCTTCCGTAGTTGGCTCGATCATGTATGCTATGACATGTACTCGCCCTGATGTGGCCTTTGCTTGGAGAATGGTCAACAGATATCAAGGGAATCCTAGTAGAGCTTACTGGACTGCGGTAAAGAACATTCTTAAGTACCTGCGGAGGACTAAGGACTGGGTCCTTACCCTCGGTGGGAGTGATGACTTGAGAGTAACAGGGTATAGTGACGCCAACTTTCAGACCGACATAGATCATTTCCGCTCTCAGTCGGGATGGGTATTTACCCTAAATGGAGGAGCAGTAACATGGAAAAGTTCCAAACAGGAGACTGTAGTTGATTCAACGTGCGAATCAGAGTACATAGCAGCAAGCAAAGCGTCGAAGGAGGTGAGATGGCTAAAGAACTTCATTGGAGACCTTGGAGTTCTACCACCTGTAAAGGAGCCTATGGAGATTTTCTGTGATAGCGAGAGTACGGTCGCCTTAACCAAGGAACCAAGGGATCAAGGCAGATCTAGGCACATCGACATAAAATATCACTTCATAAGACATCGGATAGAAGAAGGACTCCTCGTAGTAAAGAGGGTATCGTCAGAGGAGAACCTAGCAGATCCCATTACGAAGGGACTACGTAGGGTGAAGCACTTGCAACATGCTAGGAGTATTGAGCTGAAGGACGATATTATTTTTTTAATTATTAGATAGGTGTTTAGAAACTTGTAATAGATAAAATGTAATTAACATTTGATGATTGAATAAAAGGAGTTTTATTTATGAGTAACGTTACTATCTTGTGTCAATCGTTTACTATTGTTTCATTTTGCATGTTTTGACTTCCATAATAATAAGATTATTCAAATTTTACGCAGTCGATCATACTTTGAAGTAGGTACTGAGGCAAGAATGTCATGAATTGACTTGTAGATTGTCTAAAGTTGTGACATCCCCAATTTCACGGCCAGAAAAGACCAATTTCGTTTATGCTTTTTAAAATAAAATCAGAGTAAACCCTTTTAAAAGATGTTGCGGAATTTGTTCCCAAAACAAAACATGATAAAAGTTTATCAAAACCTTTCTTTAAGAAATATATAATTTCCTTTTATATCAAAACCTCGGGATGTCATGTTCCGATACAGATCAAAAGCATAAACAAGACATTATAAGCCTTACAACAATTATTTACAACTACTGGCCTATAATCCATTAATCACTCATCATCATCCGACTATGCTCGGGGTCCACTACCTGTAATATAAAAAGCTGAGTGGGTCAGGCTTGGAAGCCTGGTGAGCATATAGGGTTTTCAACCCACAATAAATAATAAACTTATTAAGTTCTCAATCAACAATAAATTTATTAATTTCATCAACCAGAAATAACCCTAATTACCCATTCCCATTATCCTCACTTTATGTCCATAATACAACTAGCACAAGGGACCTAGCCTAAGGATTTTTATTAGGGGTGACAACATTGTTTTCCTCAACAATTTATGTCAAACAAGACAACCAATAAGGTGACAACATTTCTTTCCTCAGCAATTTATGTCCAACAAGACAAACATCAGGGTGACAACATTGCTTTCCTTCAGCAATTTATGTCAAACAAAACAACCTAACATAAAAAAACCAATAAGGTGACAACATTGCTTTCCTTCAGAAATTTATGTCAAATAAGACAACCAATGTGGTGACAACATTGCTTTCCTCAACAATTTATGTCAAACAAACATCGGGGTGACAACATTGCTTTTCTCTCAGCAATTTATGTCAAAAGGGTGACAACATTGCTTTTCTCTCAGCAATTTATGTCAAAAGGGTGACAACATTACTTTTCCCTCAGCAATTTATGTCAAATAGACACGAAGTCACATCGTCGCCAAGGTTTATACAACAGGCACTACGTCTCATAGTCGCCAGGGTTTATACAATAGGCACTACGTCTCATAGTCGCCAGGGTTTATACAGTCGCCAGGGTTTATACAATAGGCACTACGTCTCATAGTCGCCAGGGTTTATACAATAGGCACTAAGTCTCATAGTCGCCAGGGTTTATACAATAGGCATTACGTCACATAGTCGCCAACGTACTAAATCCATAGCTACCAACGTACATCTATACTGTACTAAATTCATAGCTACTAACATACATCTATACTGTACTATTATCCCTCATCCTTTATCTACCCATGTTTTACCCAACATATTTGAAGAAAAAAAATATATACATTTTAAATTATTTTAAACATGTATAAAATATCCATTCAACATCCATTTCAAATAAATAAACAACATATATACACATAGCACGTATTTGATATAAAATACTTCATATCTATGTGTAAGATGAAGGTGACTATACACTCACCTGATTTAATGAAAATCGGGCAGCAATTCGTTTCCTAAAACGTTCGTTTCTAATAAAACCGGGAGTTTTATTCAGAAACCGGGCTCTGCGAGGGTCGGGCTTCGAAACCAA
The DNA here is from genome assembly GCF_052849685.1 of Lactuca virosa. Taxonomy (NCBI): domain Eukaryota; kingdom Viridiplantae; phylum Streptophyta; class Magnoliopsida; order Asterales; family Asteraceae; genus Lactuca; species Lactuca virosa. Next base: position 302,443,708 of record NC_136428.1, on the reverse strand, counting down.
AAAGATAAAAATTTTCAGGCTTCTCGGGCACTCCGGGACGTGTTCCGGGCGTTGGAAATGATCTCGGGGCATCGGGGGAAGTCAAAATAATAAAAAAGATGAAAATGGGTGAAAAGTGAGAAATTTCGGAATTCTACCGGGGAGATCTCGCAGCCACCACTATATATAGCAGCGAGGGTTGGATCCGAAGCAAGGAGGGAGAAGCAGGTGTCTGCGAGGCTCGGACCAGCTGGCTGCTTCGTTGAGGCTCGGATGCGAGGAGGCTACGTGCCGGCTTCGGATTGGGCAAGCACCTCGGACACGGGGCTACAACAACGATGCGCGTCGGAAGTTCATTGGACCGCACCCTCGGTCGAATCAGCATGCGACACGCGAGTTGCGCACGAGGCAAGCATGCGAGGATCACCTGACCAGCACCATTCCTTGCGAATTTTCTCGAAAATTGTGCCCATTCTTGTAAAATCCATAATTTTCTCATACGGTCTCCGTTTTTGATGTTCTTTATATGCACGCGTAGGGAAAATTATGCTCTACAACTTTCATTTAGATCACTAAGGCTAAAAAGTTGTTTATCAAAAACTCACTTTTTACAACATTCGGCACCGTGCCGGTTTGTCGCGAAACTCCGACAGGTCATAACTTCTTCGTTATAACTCGGATTTCGGCATTTTTTATATATCCGTAATCCTTGTCACGACCACTACAACTTTCATAATAAATATCGGCTTTATCTAATATTTATTTTCGACGCTCATTTTTTAGTCTTAATTAATTAAATCCTAATAATTAAGCACAAAACACATAATTCACATAATTCCTCTTCATTTCTTTAAAATGAGTTGCAAAGGTTAACCTAGACTATCACATCAATATTAATGCCTAGCCTAGAAACATGGGCATTACAATTCTCTCCCCCTTAGGATGATTCCGTCCCCGGAATCACACCTCAACAAACAACTGCGGGTAGCGACTCATCATGTCACTCTCCGTTTCCCAGGTGAGATTTGGCCCATTCGTATGTTTCCAACGCACAAGCACTAAATCGACCATCTTGCGTTGCAACTTCTTAGTCTTACGGTCAACGATTGCCTCAGGTTCTTCCATTAACTCTTATTTTCATCCAACCTTAATTCAGGGATTGGAATTACGTCGGGCACATCTCCCGTGAACTTGCTCAAATAACACACATGAAAGGTGTTATGAATACCCTCTAGTTCTTCTGGTAATTCTAGCTTGTAAGCTTGATTCCCGATCCTCTGAAGAACCTTAAATGGTCCAATAAACCTTGGACTCAACTTTCCCGAACCACGTAACATACCTATCTTAGCCGGACTCAATTTGATATGACCTCTAGGGTCGGAATAACAATCATCTTCTTAGTCATTACCGAAACGAAGGTATTGAAATACTCGAACAAAAACGAAATCAATTACTAGCTCCTTGGTGACCTTGTGACTTTCCTTGATCCAAGTGTGAGTCCTGTGCGTCCAGTAGTATAGATCTCTAGTACTATTCACACCTACTCATACTCGTCCCAAGTACTGTCTCGCAGTCCCCAAGTCCTAAAATCAAAAAAACAATTTAACACATACGAATGTGTCCAATTAATCATAAAACTTTCCTAGACTCTACTAGGACTTCTTCCATGCGTATCTTCAATCGTCAATTCTACTTCAACTTGGTTGGTGATGGAAATTCCAGACGATGGGACAACCTCAAGAATTACACCAATCATTTCATCATCTTGCCAATCAAAGGTGTACTTCAGACGTACCGTACCCCTCTAAACGTTCCATTATTTTATTAGACATATTCTAAAGGCAAGATACCACTCTTACGATATCTTCTGATAGGTATCATTCACTATCATAAGCTTTTCTGTAATGGTCAAAATGTTGTAATTAGTCGAAATATATTTTGCACTCTTCGAATGTTTTGTAATCTATTTTACTAAGGCACTTTTATTCGAAGCTTAAGTGTCTATGCCTTAGTATATTTTTTGTATGCTTTCTGTTCCCTATAAATAGGGATATTTACTAGAGTTAGATAAGAGTTTTTACAGGCCTGTCTTTGTACTCTATAAACATTCGAAAGCGTAATAGAGCTGAAACAATAGCATATTTACATCTGGTGTTCAATCTTGCATTCTTACTTGATTTTATACTCTGATTTATTTTACACTCGATTCTTTGATTCATCAATTGGTATCAGAGCAGGAATCACTCCTGTGATCTAATTTTCATCTATTCAAAAAGTTTTTGAATCAACTTTTTGGTTCAAAAGTTTCCGCACTTTTTTGATAGTGAAAAATTGTCTAGATTTTAGTTTGTGATTTGATTCTGCATTTGAATAGTTGAATCGAGTGTTCTTATTGTAATTCCAATTTCATTCAACTAGTTTTTTTTCAAATTTCCAAATCTTCTTAAAAATTTTCAAAATCATCTTCCGTACAACAATGGCGAGCTTCAATCTCAATTCGATGACCTCGTTTTCTCATTTGTTAGGATCATCGACCAAAATTCCAATGCTAATCCCTGAATATTATGATCAGTGGGCTGATCGTATGCAGGATTATTTGAATGGTCTTGATGAAGAATTATGGTCATGTATCACTGGAAATGTCAATGTTCCAGTGAATGTTCAAGCAATCGGATCATCTTCTGCAAGTTCTGGTGTTGAAAATCAAACTGATCGTCTGAAGAAACTGGAGAAGAGATGTATGAGGGAACTGTGAGGTGCTTTACCTCCAGTTGTGTACAATTATGTAAGGAGTTGTACAACTGCTAAGGAAGTCTGGAACAATCTGAAAGATAAGTTTCAAGGAAGTGAGAAGACGAAAATCAATTCAGTCAAATAGTGTTTGGTCGAGCTAAAAGATTTCAAGCAAAAAGAAGGAGAAACAATTGAAGTTTACTATGATCGTCTGAACGAGTTAATCTATCGTTGCAATCGCTATGGAATTACCAGGACTTCAATGGAATTCAATCTTATCTTTGTGATGGGTCTTCGAAAAGAATGGAGAATCGTGAGTATGATGGTGAAGAATCAGCAAAGTTTTGATACATCAACTCTCAATGATCTGTACAATCAGTTGAAGACACACAAAATTGAGGTAAATGAAATTTCTGAGGAATCGAAGCTGAATTTGGGAGGTCCATTGGCACTTGTGTCAAAGATATATGAGAAAGAAGCTGAAAATGGTTATTCAGAGGAAGAAGAGGGATTCATCATGAATTCGGATGATGAGGCAGTAGCATTTTACTCGAATAATCGTGTTAAGAAGTTTTTCAAAAAGCCGTTCAGTTCGAAGGCTAAGCTTGCTGAGGAAAAAGGAAGTGGTGTGAGTAAAACTGTTGTTGAGGAGAAAAAGAAGGTTGAGAAGAAAGATTCGAAAATGTCTGAAGGAAAGAGTGAAAAGAAGCTGAAAGGTGATGCTGGTATTGATTGTCATTATTGCAATGGAGCCAATCATCTTGCGAATGATTGTATGCTTCGGAAGAAAGATGAGAGAAAGAATAAAGTAAAAGATGAGGCTTATTATGCAGAGAGGATTGAGGAGGTTCGTGCGAAAGCTAAGAATTTATCACTAGTCGCAAGGGGTGAACAGGAGGAGGATGGAACTTATCAAATCTGGTCATCCGGATCAGACGATGAAGAAATGAGGAATCCAACACATGGAGCAATGTATACGAAGATGGAGGAGAACTCAGATGAAGAGGAATTCGAAGTGAAAGGAAGATGCTTCGTATCAAAGACAGCAGACAAATCTCCAATGACAACAAAGGTATGTAATATTCTCGAATCTTTTAATATTCCTAAACATGCTTATGACTCTGAACTAATATCTTTTGATGAGACAGTTACTTATTTTGATTCAATTGTTGTGTCTGCTAGCAATGAGGCCAACAAGTTGTCCATGGAGTTATTAGAGACCAAAAAGCGATTAGACATGAAAATAAGTAAAATTGATTGTTTGGAATTACATATAACAAATATTATGTGTGATAGGGATACTTTATCAAATGAAGTCAAACTTTTGCTAGCACAAAGAAATATATACTGTAATTCTGCTAAGAGACTTTATGGCAAATTAACTGATTTACATCATTCATGTGAAATAAGTAAAGAGCAACATAGAAAATTACTACCTTTTCTAGCATACGAAAGAGCTAAGGTAGATAATATTTCGTATGATTGTGAGAAAATAATAGTTGATTTTGACAAAGTTCCTGATGATAGATATAAATATGGAATTGTCAAAATTGATGAATGTCTTGATGCGAATGAATTAGTTAACATAGTGAATGATACTTTGACTAAATCTGAACAAATTCAAATTTTGAAAAAGACTGAGAATTCAACTTCTGATTCTCAATCTAATTTTCCTGATATTGAAGATAATTCTGACAATATTAGTAAAATTAGTGATCTTGAGGATGTTGATTGTTCCCAGTTGTCTGTTGTTATTGTTGCATCAACATTTAAAGGGAAAGAAAAAGTTAAGGACTTGATGGTTAAGAAAGAAACTGATATACCCTCAACTTCGAAAGTTTGTGATATGGACTTCGTGGATCTCAGAGACAGTCAAACTGATGATAGCGATGATGAAAAAGAAGAGAAAATTTCGAAGGAAAAGAAATCTTCAAAGGAAGAAGAAATTCCTAGAATAGTGGTTGATCAAGTGTATAGTGATACACAAAAGTTCGAAAAAGTAATGAATGAAAAAGGTGATCACTATCTTGAAACGAATACTGTGGTTTATCCAAATTTCAAGTGTATAGATGATGTCATTTTTCCAAATCAAGTATTCGTAACTACTGGAAATGTTGAGAATATCAATCCAGAGTTAAAGAAGTTAGTTGAAGAAGATAATTTGAATACAACTGATGAAGGTTTCTTTGCAAATCAAAGCACAGTTGAAAACAACCTAACAAAGAATTCGTATGTTTTTCACCGTCAAAAACCACAAACAAATTGGTTGAAAAATCAAAAATTGAAAAAGAGAATTCAAAACAAGTTGTAAAGGAAAATGAAAAAGTTTTCAAACTAAACTCCAAGGAATTCAAAGATCACATTGACAAATTTTCGAAGAAAATAACATTTCAAAAAGACAAGCTAGGAAGAAAATATTTTGGCAGATTATTGAGTCTCAAAAGATGTCTGAATCACAATCATCCAAAAATGTTTTCAAAGCAAAAAATTCAAGGTCTGAAGTGAATAAACAACCAAAGTTTTCGAAAGTTTCAGAAACTAATATTCCAAATACATCAAATCCGAATAAAAAATTCTTTCAACGTCAATATTTTAAATCCACTGTTGATACATCTTATGGTCAATCTTTTCTAACCAATCCAAAAGTTGATTTTGTTCCTCAAAAGCCAAATTTTCCTAATCATACAAAGAAAGAAACTATGAAAATTTCACATGAAAAAGGGATAACTTCAAGGAAGAACATTGATCATTGGCTTGAAGGCAAAGGAAAAATGTATTAGTCGAATACATTTTCAATGGAGAAAATTCACGAAGCCTATGAAAAGTATGTAAATACTTCATCAAATGGAAGTTTATCTTCTAAGGATTCGAACATATCCGTCAAAGCATGGAAACCAGTAATCAAAACAAAGAATGTTCATTCACAAACATAGAATACGAAGGGTAATGTTAGTGAACATTCGAAACCATCAAAATCTTATGTTTCGGTTCCTTTAAATGAAGATGTGAACTTAATTGATAGTCTCAAAACCAAAGTTTGTGATTGGGTTAAAAGTGCTTCATTACATTCGAAATTGAAATCTAATTTCCAAGGACCCAAAAAGCCTTGGGTACCTAAATTTTTCCACTGATTGTAGGTACTATGTGACGAGCAATATGATAATAAATGGTACATTGATAGTGGTTGCTCTCGTCACATGACTGGGAAGAAGGAGAATTTACGTGATTTTCGAAGCCTAAAGAATGCTGGAGTTGTGAAGTTTGGGAACAATCAAAAATGTCAAGTCAAAGGATATGGGAAGATCACGAACGGACAATTCACAGTGAATCGTGTTGCGTATGTTGAAGGTCTTCAACATAACTTGATAAGTGTTTCCTAACTTGTTGTGGGCACTGGCAATCAAGTTCTTTTTAATGAAGAAGGAAGTGTTATTTTGAATGTTAACACTAAAGAAGTTTTACTTAAATCCAAAAGGAAAGGTGACATGTTCACTTTGGACATCAATCTGAAAGTAGGGAAACCTGCTATATGTCTTCTTTCAAAAGCAACATCAGACTTAAGTTGGCTTTGGCATCGAAGACTTTCTCATCTCAACTTTCGAAACATCAATAAACTTGTGGTACAAGATCTGGTAAGAGGTTTACATGTACTTAAATTTGATAATGATTCTTTATGTGCAGCTTGTGAAGTTGGAAAGCAACATAAACAAGGTCATCCAATTACGATAGATTCGAAAATTATCGCACCTCTGGAGCTCTTACATATTGATTTGTGTGGTCCATCAACAGTTTCAACACTCAACAAGAAACGGTACATATTAGTCATTGTTGATGACTTTTCCAGATTTACGTGGGTTTATTTTCTCAGGCTTAAATCCGAAGTTGCACAAATCATGATTGACTTTATCAAAAAGATGGAAACAACATTGAAGAAGATTGTTCGAAAAGTTAAGAGTGATCATGGAACTGAATTTAAGAACAATGTTATTGATTCATTTTTGGTGGACAAAGGGATTTCGCATAATTTTTCATCTCCATACACACCACAACAAAATGGTGTTGTTGAACGAAGAAATAAGTCTCTATGCGAAGCGGCAAGGACTATGCTGGCATATGCGAATCTTCCACAATACCTTTGGGCTGAAGCAGTATCCACCGCATGTTTTACTCAAAACAGATCTTTCATTCATCGTCGTTTTAACATCACTCCATATGAAATTTTCAACAATCGAAAACCTAACGTCAAAATTTTCCATGTTTTCGGATGCAGGTGCTTTATTATGAATCTCAAGGATAATCTTACAAAATTTCATGCTAAAGTAGATGAAGGGATTTTCTTGGGATATTCGCATAATTCAATCGCATATCGTGTGTTGAACAAAAGAACACGAAAAGTTGAAGAAACTTTTAATCTTACATTTGATGATTACTATATTAAACAAACTGAAACGCAGTGTGAAAATCATCCTATTCTAAAAGAAATACAAGATGAATCTGAATCTTCACAAACCTTAGATATTGATTATGATTTAATTTTTGGTATTTCAGATCATGCTGTTGATGCTGAAATTAATGCAAATGATAATCATCTTTCTAAATTAATGAAGTTTACTGATGATTCAACATCAACTTCTCAAGAGAAAGGCGAAAGTGTGCAAAATAATCCAGTGGAGGGGGAGCACTTGGTTTCGAACACTCTAGTTGAGGGGGAGCATTCTTTCGAGGGGGAGAATGAGAGATTGAATGCTGATATTGAGGGGGAGCATAGTGTTGAGGGGGAGCATTTAGAAAACATTGAAAATAATAATGATTTTGATGATGTTTGTTTGATTGCAGGTTCAGAGAATGATGATTTATACGAAGATGCACCTTTGGAATTTTATCCAGCTTATCCGCCAATGGAAAAGTGGACAAGAGATCATCCGAAAGATCAAATAATTGGAAATCCACAAGAGGGTGTTTTAACAAGAGCTCAAATTCGTGCAATGAATGAGGTATTGAATACTCATCAAGAATTATGCATGTTCAATGTTTTCATCTCTAAAATTGAACCAAAAACAGTTAAGGTTGCAATGGAACACTCAGATTGGGTTGTTGCAATGCAATCTGAATTGTCTGAATTTGAACGAAACAAGGTTTGGAGATTAATTCCTAAACCTGAAAATGTTTCGATTGTCGGGTTAAAATGGATTTTCAAAAACAAAACCGACAAAGATGGAAATATCGTTCGAAACAAAGCCAGACTTGTTGTTAAAAGGATATTCACAACAAGAAGGAATCGACTATGAAGAAACTTTTGCCCCTGTCGCAAGACTCGAGGTTGTTCGTATATTTATGGCTTATGCAGCTCACAAAGACTTTGATGTTTATCAAATGGATGTGAAGTGTGCATTTTTAAATGGAGAGCTTGGAGAAACCGTTTACGTGGAACAACCCCTAGGTTTTATTAAAGAAGAATATCCTGATCATGTTTATATTTTAGATAAGGCAGTTTATGGTTTAAAACAAGCACCACGAGCATGGTATGCAACTCTTACTTCATTTTTGAAACAATCTAAATTTAAACAAGGATCTGTTGACCCCACATTATTTCGAAAGAAAGTTGGGAATCATCTAATGCTTGTTCAAATTTATGTTGATGATATTATTTTTGGCTCAATTGACCCTGCCTTATCTAGAGAATTCGAAGATCTAATGAAAAGTAAGTTCGAAATGAGCATGATGGGAAAAATCAATAATTTTCTTGGACTAAATATTCGTCAAAGCAGAGAAGGAATTTTTATTAATCAAGAAAAATATACAAAGAATTTGCTAGAGAAGTTTGGATTGACGAATAGCACAAAGTTACGAGTTCCTATGGCAACTGGCATAAAGTTGACACCTTCGTTACATAAACCTGCAGTTGACCTAACTCTTTACAGGAGCATGATTGGTTCATTACTTTATCTTACAGCAAGTAGACCTGATATCATGTTCTCTGTGTGTAATTGTGCTAGGTATCAGTCAAATCCACGAGAACCACATCTCACTGCTGTGAAGAATATATTTCGTTATCTCAAAGGAACAATTTCGTTAGGATTGTGGTATCCTTCGAAAACTAGGTTCTTTGTACTAGCTTATTCAAATGCAGACTTGGGTGGTTGTAATCTTGATAGAAAAAGCACAAGTGGCGGATGTCAATTTCTCGATGGCAAATTGGTGAGCTGGCAGTCGAAAAAGCAAACATGTTCATCAATTTCAACAGCTGAAGCAGAATATGTGGCTGCTGCTGCTTGCACATCACAAATTATATGGATTCAAAGTCAATTGCGTGATTATGCAATCAATATGAAAAAGATTCCATTATATTGTGATTCTCAAAGTGCAATCAGAATTTGTCATAATCCTGTGCAACATTCGAAGACTAAACATATAGCTCTTCGTTATCATTTCATAAAGGATCACGTGGAGGATGGAAATATTGAAGTACATTTCGTGAAAACAACTGATCAGTTAGCTGATATTTTCACGAAACCTTTAGATGAAAAATCCTTTGTGAAAATTTTAGAAGGACTTGGAATGATAGATGGAAATTATGTTCCATGTGAAAAAGGAGAATGAAAACTGACCAGGAATGATTCAGAGGCACTGAATGAAAGACAAAGCAATAACAGTCAACGTTTAGAGGTTACTGTTCATAGTCAACGCTTCGACCCCTTCGAATTCGTAAATTTATCATATATTTGAAGGGTTGATTCAGAGGTTACTGTTCATAGTTAACGCTTCGACCCCTTCGAATTCGTAAATTCGTCACTTATCAGGGGATGATAAAATTTCGTGTATTTGCAACAAGTAAAGTTAGTATTAATTTTCGAAAAAAAAATCAAAAATCCAAAAAGATTTTCGTTTGTTTTTGTTTTGTCAATTAATTTTCGAAAAAAAAAATTCAAAAATCCAAAAAGATTTTCGTTTGTTTTTGTTTTGTTAATTAATTTTCGAAAAATTTAAAAATCCAAAAAGATTTTTGTTTGTTTTTGTTTTGTCAATTAATTTTCGAAAAATTTAAAAATCCAAAAAGATTTTCGTTTGTTTTTGTTTTGTCATTTAATTTTCGAAAAATTAAAAATCCAAAAAGATTTTGTTTTGTTTTTGTTCTGTCTCTATTTTCGAAAAATCAAATCAACAAAAATATTTTGTTTCTTATTTCTTTTTAGTACTTTGTTGCAGATATTCATGATGATACACAATGAATTATGCTTGCAGTTCTAGGGTCAGGTACATTTTTTGTACAAATCGATAAATTTTTCAATATTTTGAACTAGTTAAGTTGTCCCTAGAAGCATGTTGCTGCATGTTGTCCAAAGCCTCCAATGACTCAATGTGTGTGTACGAAAGCCTTAATGAAATTATTCATACGAAAATTTCTTCCCAATAAGGCTTATATTCACATTAGTCTCTGAGCTACCCGACTCTTCTCAAAATGAGTTAAGAGTTTACTGTTTTGTCCAAATATAACAGAGGTACCTTTCGTGTCTTACATCAATCTTTTTCACCTATAAAGTTCTTACACGATCACACACGAAGACATATGTCCGAGAGGTCTCTGATCAAACCCATCGAGACTTAGATATATCAAAAATCTGTGTTTATGATCTGACATCATGAGACCGTGATGGAAGTGAAACCCAATTTTCTAAACTTTTAAGGAATTGACGGGGAACTATGTTCCAGATTTTCATGAAACCTTTGGTTCAGTACCAAAATTCGAAACTCCAAATCATATTCATTTCGTATGAGTGGTCTTGATCAAACATTCGAAACCCATGATGTTTGTTACCCAACAAGATCCAGCACAAATTTTTTTCTTGAATATGATTTCCGTGTGAGTTTCATTCGAACTTCAATGTCACTTAAAATTTTTCAAAACAAACTTGTCTCTGACTACACTGGTCAAACAAGTAACTTATGTTACAATTTATCACCTTATGTTTAGGATGACATGTAACGAATTTTTTTTAACTACCCACGAAGCATTATAAAAGAAGCCCTTCGATACTTATTTACAAGTATTCGATTGTATTTCACAGGAAACTACACAAGTTGTTGATCATTTCTCTTAATAATTAATGAAGTAATCTTTGCCCGAGATTTTATCTGCTTTCGTGTCAAATTAATATTTTGACATCACAGTATCCCAAATTTTTCTTATCTTTGTTTCTCGTCTAAATCCTTTGGAACACTGCACTCACGAAATCCTTGAGGTTCTGAGTAATACCAACTCAGGCAGATGATTTCAAACATCTGGCATATGACTTCGCTTTTCATCCCAAAAGTGAAAGAGCCTTGCTTCCATACGAAGGGTTCTGACGGTTACAATCTTCTTGGGGATAACAATACAGACTGTTTTTTTTAAATGACATATGGTATTCTGTCCAGATTTCAAGGTGATGTGACAGCTACTTTTTGACGCATGGCTACTTTTACGCAGTAATGGTCCGTTTTTCAAGGTGCCACGTCAGATATCATTAAATATACATCCCGCTTCAAATTCAAACTTTAGGGTTACATATAAAAAGGGATTCAAGGGTTCATTATCAGTTTATGCGATCGAAAAGAAAAATTCCCAAATTCTCTGATCTTCAAAGTTTTCAAACCCTAACAATGGTGACTTCTGTTCATGTTTATGCTGATCCTTCTCATACCACTGATGATGTCTCTTCATTACCAATTATGAAGATTCAAGCAACTAACTATTACATGGAGGGTGATGTCTCTAAATACCCGGAAGAATTGAAGATGTTAATCGTTGCCTTGAAGAGCTCTGTTTTGTCTACAGCGATGTTCAGTTCGTTCTCAGTTCCAATGTCATGGCTTTCTCAAGCAGGATCAACCGCTACTTACAACAAAGCTTCTGATACCATTACTTTCCATCCGGTGAATGACAAAAAGGTCAGATTATCAAAGAAACTCTTTTGCCAAATTTTTGAAATTCCGAATTCACCTCCGTATGTTGCTTTCACATTCCCTCAAATCGTTCATATGTTTAATGGGATGGGATATCAGCCTCAACTATCCAAATCAGTGATTTTAAGAAATCTGGTCTTCCAAGTATCTGGAATTTCTTATTTGGTATTTTTCTGAGATGTTTAACTGGGAGAACAGTTGGTCTTGATAAAGGAAGAATGGAGGTATATGCCATGGTTGTTGGGCTATATTATGATCTTCAAGTGGATTATTCTACACAATTGTGAAAGGAATTCCAAAAGAGTGTAGAACACACGAATGCTCTTCATGGTATTTCGTGTGCACGATACTGGAGCTAGATTTTGCAATATTTTTACAACAAGGAAGGGATTTTGGTACCCAATGATGAGGAAAAAAGCAGTTTTTCAATCGTACCACTATCCGAAGGATCTCACAGATAATGCTGAGGATTTTCCATCTGTTGCTCGTATTCCTGATGCAATGCTCAAAAGAGTTGATCCTTCGAATTCTGTCTTAGTGGCATATTTGAAAACTATTGATTCTACTGTCGAAACTGGGATACTATTGGAAAGGGAAGACAAGAAATCCAAGCGGTCAAAGAAGAATGAAACTACTTCTTTTGAAAACAAAATCACAGAGTTGAAATCTTCGAAATCTCCAAAGAAGAAGCTTCTTATAGTTGAAGTGTCTGTTGCTGAGACACAATTAATTGAGCCTGTTGTTGAAGATACTCAAGAGCAAGTGATCATTCCTTCGAAGACCGGTATGTTTCGAAGAATCAAAATGAGGTCAACACATAAAAGCAAGTCTCCAACACATAAAGTGGTCAGAAAACCTCATGTCACTCATCAAGGTGTTTTAATTCGAGAAGTTCCAGCACCTGTTTCTCCATTGTCCAAGAAACGAAGGGCTGAGGATATGGCCAAACATCTGTCAAAGAAGAAGAAGAAGAAGAAGACACGAAAGATTATGCTTTCTACCGAGTCTACAGAAGATGACGATGAAAGAATTCCTGAAACACCAGAAGTAACTCTTCACGCATAAAGTTCAACTCCTGAGCAGACAATAGTCATACCACCCGAAGATTCGGTTGCCAAATCAGTTTCTGAGGAGGTACGAACTTCAGGCATCCCTGCAAACGTATCTGATACGGATGCAAATGTCAATATGGGTGAAGAAGATTCGAAGAAAGAAGATCAAGGTCATCCAACTTCTATAGCCTTCGAACATATTGTTTCTTTACCTCCACCAATTATTCCAATTACTTCAACCACTGATTCCCCTACATTCGAAAGCATTATCAATCAACCCTTTACTTCTATTTTTTCTTCTCAATCCACTGATACACCCAAACCTAATTCAACCGTTCAAGAAACTGTTTTTATGGAGACAGAAACTGATAATGAGGGTTTTGGAGGTACGTTTGAGGAATTAGTGTTTCGTGAAGAAGAAGAGGATTTTCCAGATCATATGCTGATGACAATGAAGCAATTTTAAATTTTGAATCAGAAGTTGAATTCTATAATTCAATCTCAAGCTGATCTGGGGGGTGGTTCGTCTGTTTCAAGTTTAGAAGTTGATACTTTGTTGAAAATGTTCGAAGCCAGAATCGTAAGTAAAGTATCTGTGATGATTACAGACTCCGAATCACGAATTTTGGAGAAGGTTGATCATAGTGATCAAAACAATGAACTACGAATCAATTCTCAAACTTCGAAGTTTGCCGGAGATATGAAAGAATTAAAAAATGTAACAAAGGAAAGTCATGTTCTCTTTGTTCAAGACGTAAAGAAAGTCATGGAGGATATCAATTTGCAAATTCGTGAACTTCGCGAAGATATGCAAAAAGAGATTGCAAATGTTCAAAAAGACTATGCATCTCTGAATCAGAAGATTAATATTATTTGTGACGCTGTCACAAAATTTGTCAAATTGTATGAACGTTTGAGTCCTCAACTTACTCAACTTTCAACAATAGAACGTACCAACTTTTTGGAAGTGATTACTTTGCTAAAGGAATTAAAAGAACTATCTGTCCAGCCGGTTTCTTCTTCCCTGATTACTCCTGAATTTTTATCTCAAAAGTTCCTACAATTCGAAGCAATTCTCAAAAAGCAACTTGCTCCTCTCTCTCGCATATCAAGCCTTCTTCCAACAACAAATGCCCCACCTGTTTTCACATGGGTGCAAGGGGGAGAAAGAAAAACTGGTGATTCGAAGGCTAGTGGTGATGATGCGAAGGTTGTAGGAAAGTTGTTTTCTTCAAAGATCACAACAACAAAGCCAGTTATAGCATCTGCTGGGCCGGTTACTTCAACTGTTGTAACAAATATGCCAATTACAAGACCAATTTCGAAAGGAATTGTGATTGGTAAATCTACTGATACTGGTGGGAGTGGTTCAAAAACAAAGGAGGTGAAAGATGATTTAGTCTTGAAAGATAAAGGGAAAACAATAGTGGTGGAAAAATCAAAAGAAGAAAGGAAAGCCGAAGCAGAAGCTGAAATTGAAAAGCTAAGGTTGATTCAAAGCATAATGACTCAGTGTGCAAGTGATCCGAAGGGTATGGACAAAGGTGATCCGGCCAAACACTACAATTATGAAACAATTGAGGCCAATGTAGCTTTTAATCATATGTATTCGTTTGAGAAGAAACCAAAACAAAGTTATATGGTTACGAATACTTATTCAAATCAGCTGGACTTTCCAATAAATGAAATGATGTTCATCATGCCTTAATTTAAAGCAGAAGGAAATTTCAAAGAAAAGGATGATGGTACACACATGAAAATAAGATTTCATGTTGTTCTTGCAAAAGCCCCTGAGGAAGTTTGGTCTTTGATAAAGATCAAGAAAGTAATCAGTATAAAAAAGGATGTGGTGTTCGAAAACACAGTCCAAAATATCAAGTATGTGGTTGCAGGGCAAATGGAAATATTTGCGAATTTACAATTGCAGATTTTCCATTAATGAACTTGTATGATCTTATACAAGTTGCATTGATTCTAAAAGACAAATCGTTTTCTTATCTTCAAAACACTGAACCTGATGAATTTAAGCTTGGGGTTGCTCACATCAAGATTTTCATCGAAAATTATTATGAGTGCTTGGCTCTAACAGATGTGGAGTTAGCTACAGCTAAAGGTATGGAAATAAAAGCTCCAATGGCTCCTACGAAGACTCAAGCAGAATTAAAAAAGTATGCTGATGGTGAAATCTGCTTGAAGCCTTTTGGGATGGTCTTCGCAGGAAAAGACAAGGCTAGAAAAGCAAAACGTTTCTTATTCCAGGCATGCAAAGTGGAAAGATATTCAACGTCTCAATATACGAACTTAATTGTTCGTATGAATCATTGTAAGAAGAACAATGAAGGAGATAAGAAAGAGCTAAAGAAGATTATTTCCTGGTACACGGAAATTCGAAGAGTGATGTTGTATTCTATCCAGCTTCTTACAAATTAAGAAGTTCGACTATGATTCCAAAGGAGGAGATTGTAAGGGTCAAAATGTTGTAATTAGTCGAAATGTATTTTGCACTCTTCGAATGTTTTGTAATCTATTTTACTAAGGCGTTTTTATTCGAAGCTTAAGTGTCTATGCCTTAGTATATTTTTTGTACGCTTTATATTCCCTATAAATAGGGATATTTACTAGAGTTAGATAAGAGTTTTTACAGACCTGTCTTTGTACTCTGCAAACATTCGAAAGCGTAATAGAGTTGAAACAAGATCATATTTACATCTGGTGTTCAATCTTGCATTCTTACTTGATTTTATACTCTGATTCATTTTACACTCGATTCTTTGATTCATCATTTTCATTTCCTCCATCTACTCAATTCTCTACGAGTCTTCACCATAATGTTTTGTACACCCAAACAAACGTTCGGTGTACCGGGCGAGAATTTAAGATAGGAAAGCTTTATTTACGATAGACGTATAAATCTCCTTATTTTTTTCTAAACGTTTACATGTTAGTTCTAATCTCGTAATCATACGCTTAGAATCCTACACACATAAGGTTTCCAGATCCGGTCGGCAACAGACCATAGATCCGAACAAATAATAGCATCATTATAGCTATAACACAAAACATTTAGCACATAAAAGCATTTTAGGCATCCTTCCTAAAATAAACTAGTGCTCGTGTCAATTTAGGTGTACTACCTAAAATATAATAGACACACTCAACTCACAATCATCGCTTAGCATTCTAAGTTTAAGTCTAGAAATCCTACAAATTTCTTAGTTCGCTTAAACTAATGCTCTGATACCAACTGTGACATCCCCAATTTCACGGTCAGAAAAGACCAATTTCGTTTATGCTTTCTAAAATAAAATCAGAGTAAACCCTTTTAAAAGATGTTGCGGAATTTGTTCCCAAAACAAAACATTATAAAAGTTTATCAAAACCTTTCTTTAAGAAATATATAATTTCCTTTTATATCAAAACCTCGGGATGTCATGTTCCGATACAGATCAAAAGCATAAACAAGACATTATAAGCCTTACAACAATTATTTACAACTACTGACCTATAATCCATAAATCACTCATCATCATCCGACTATGCTCGGGGTCCACTACCTGTAATATAAAAAGCTGAGTGTGTCAGGCTTGGAAGCCTGGTGAGCATATAGGGTTTTCAACCCACAATAAATAATAAACTTATTAAGTTCTCAATCAACAATAAATTTATTAATTTCATCAACCAAAAATAACCCTAATTACCCATTCCCATTATCCTCACTTTACGTCCCTAAAACAACTATCACAAGGGACCTAGCCTAAGGATTTTTCTTAGGGGTGACAACATTGTTTTCCTCAACAATTTATGTCAAACAAGACAACCAATAAGCTGACAACATTGATTTCCTCAGCAATTTATGTCCAACAAGACAAACATCAAGGTGACAACATTGCTTTCCTTCAGCAATTTATGTCAAACAAAACAACCTAACATAAAACAACAAATAAGGTGACAACATTGCTTTCCTTTAGCAATTTATGTCAAATAAGACAACCAATGTGGTGACAACATTGCTTTCCTCAGCAATTTATGTCAAACAGACATCGGGGTGACAACATTGCTTTTCTCTCAGCAATTTATGTCAAAAGGGTGACAACATTGCTTTTCCCTCAGCAATTTATGTCAAAAGGGTGACAATATTACTTTTCCCTCAGCAATTTATGTCAAATAGGCACGAAGTGACATCGTCGCCAAGGTTTATACAACAGGCACTACGTCTCATAGTAGCCAGGGTTTATACAATAGGCACTACGTCTCATAGTCGCCAGGGTTTATACAATAAGCACTACGTCTCATAGTCGCCAGGGTTTATACAATAAGCACTAAGTCTCATAGTCGTCAGGGTTTATACAATAGGCACTACGTCACATAGTCGCCAACGTACTAAATCCATAGCTACCAACGTACATCTATACTGTACTAAATTCATAGCTACTAACGTACATCTATACTGTACTATTATCCCTCATCCTTTATCTACCCATGTTTTACCCAACATATTTGAAGATAAAATATATATACATTTTAAATTATTTTAAACAAGTATAAAACATCCATTCAACATCCATTCAACATCCATTTCAAATAAATAAACAACATATATACACATAGCACGTATTTGATATAAAATACTTCATATCTATGTGTAAGATGAAAGTGACTATACACTCACCTGATTTAATGAAAATCGGGCAGCAATTCGTTTCCTAAAACGTTAGTTTTTAATAAAACCGGGAGTTTTATTCAGAAACCGGGCTTTGCGAGGGTCGGGCTTCGAAACCGAAAAGTTAAAAAATTTTGGGCTTCTCGGGCACTCCGGGACGTGTTCCGGGCGTTGGAAATTATCTCGGGGCTTCGGGGGAAGTCAAAATAATAAAAAAGATGAAAAATGGGTGAAAAGTGACAAATTTCGGAATTCTACCCGGGAGATCTCGCAGCCACCACTATATATAGCAGCGAGGGTTGGATCCGAAGCAAGGAGGGAGAGGCAGGTGTCTGCGAGGCTCGGACCAGCTGGCTGCTTCGGCGAGGCTCGGATGCGAGGAGGCTACGTGCCGGCTTCGGATTGGGCAAGCACCTCGGACACGGGGCTACAGCAGCGATGCGCGTCGGAAGTTCATTGGACCGCACCCTTGGTCGAATCAGCATGCGACACGCGAGTTGGGCACGAGGCAAGCATGCGAGGATCACGTGACCAGCACCATTCCTTGCGAATTTTCTCGAAAATTGTGCCCATTCTTGTAAAATCCAAAACTTTCTCATACGGGCTCCGTTTTTGACGTTCTTTATATGCACGCGTAGGAAAAATTATGCTCTACAACTTTCGTTTAGATCACTAAGGCTCAAAAGTAGTTTATCAAAAACTCACTTTTTACGACATTCGGCACCGTGTCGGTTTGTCGCGAAACTTCGACAGGTCATAACTTCTTCGTTATAACTCGGATTTCGGCATTCTTTATATATCCATAATCCTTGTCACTACCACTACAACTTTCTTAATAAATATCGGCTTTATCTAATATTTATTTTTGACGCTCATTTTTTAGTCTTAATTAATTAAATCCTAATAATTAAGCACAAAACACATAATTCACATAATTCCTCTTCATTTCTTCAAAATGAGTTGCAAAGATTAACCTAGACTATCACATCAATATTAATGTCTAGCCTAGAAACACGGGCATTACAATTCTCTCCCCCTTAGGATGATTCCGTCCCCGGAATCACACCTCAACAAACAACTGCGGGTAGCGACTCATCATGTCACTCTCCGTTTCCCAGGTGAGATTTGGCGCATTCGTATGTTTCCAATGCACAAGCACTAAATCGACCATCTTGCGTTGCAACTTCTTAGTCTTACGGTGCCTCAGGTTCTTCCATTAATCTCTTGTTTTCATCCAACCTTAATTCAGGGATTGGAATTACGTCGGGCACATCTCCCGTGAACTTGCTCAAATAACACACATGAAAGGTGTTATGAATACCCTCTAGTTCTTCCGGTAATTCTAGCTTGTAAGCTTGATTCCCGATCCTCTAAAGAACTTTAAATGGTTGGACTCAACTTTCCCGAACCACGTAACATACCTATCTTAGTCGGACTCAATTTGATATGACCTCTAGGGTCGGAATAACAATCATCTTGTTAGTCATTACCGAAACGAAGGTAATGAAATACTCGAACAAAAACGGAATCAATTACTAGCTCCTTGGTGACCTTGTGACTTTCCTTGATCTAAGTGTGAGTCATGTGCTTCCAGTAGTATAGATCTCTACTACTATTCACACCTACTCATACTCGTCCCAAGTACTGTCTCGCAGTCCCCAAGTCCTAAAATCACAAAACAATTTAACACATACGAATGTGTCCAATTAATCATAAAATTTTCCTAGACTCTACTAGGACTTCTTCCATGCGTATCTTCAATCGTCAATTCTACTTCAACTTGGTTGGTGATGGAAATTCCAGACGATGGGACAACTTCAAGAATTACACCAATCATTCCATCATCCTGCCAATCAAAGGTGTACTTCAGACGTACCGTACCCCTCTAAACGTTCCATTATTTTATTAGACATATTCTAAAGGCAAGATACCACTCTTACGATATCTTCTAATAGGTATCATCCACTATCATAAGCTTTTCATTTCCTCCATCTACTCAATTATCTACGAGTCTTCACCATAATGTTTTGTACACCCAAACAAACGTTCGGTGTATCGGGCGAGAATTTAAGATAGGAAAGCTTTATTTACGATAGACGTATAAATCTCCTTATCACTTCGAAACGTTTACATGTTAGTTCTAATCTCGTAATCATACGCTTAGAATCCTACACACATAAGGTTTCCAGATCCGGTCGACAACAGACCATAGATCCGAACAAATAATAGCATCGTTATAGCTATAACACAAAACATTTAGCACATAAAAGCATTTTAGGCATCCTTCCTAAAATAAACTAGTGCTCGTGTCAATTTAGGTGTACTACCTAAAATATAATAGACACACTCAACTCACAATCATCGCTTAGCATTCTAAGTTTAAGTCTAGAAATCCTATAAATTTCTTAGTTCGCTTAAACTAATGCTCTGATACCAACTGTGACATCCACAATTTCACGGCCAGAAAAGACCAATTTCGTTTATGCTTTTTAAAATAAAATCAGAGTAAACCCTTTTAAAAGATGTTGCGGAATTTGTTCCCAAAACAAAACATTATAAAAGTTTATCAAAACCTTTCTTTAAGAAATATATAATTTCCTTTTATATCAAAACCTCGGGATTTCATGTTCCGATACAGATCAAAAGCATAAATAAGACATTATAAGCCTTACAACAGTTATTTACAACTACTGGCCTATAATCCATAAATCACTCATCATCATTCGACTATGCTCGGGGTCCACTACCTGTAATATAAAAAGCTGATTGGGTAAAGCTTGGAAGCCTGGTAAGCATATAGGGTTTTCAACCCACAATAAATAATAAACTTATTAAGTTCTCAATCAACAATAAATTTATTAATTTCATCAACCAAAAATAACCCTAATTACCCATTCCCATTATCCTCACTTTACGTCCCTAAAACAACTATCACAAGGGACCTAGCCTAAGGATTTTTATTAGGGGTGACAACATTGTTTTCCTCAACAATTTATGTCAAACAAGACAACCAATAAGGTGACAACATTGCTTTCCTCAGCAATTTATGTCCAACAAGACAAACATCAGGGTGACAACATTGCTTTCCTTCAGCAATTTATGTCAAGCAAAACAACCTAACATAAAACAACCAATAAGGTGACAACATTGCTTTCCTTCAGCAATTTATGTCAAATAAGACAACCAATGTGGTGACAACATTGCTTTCATCAGCAATTTATGTCAAACAAACATCGGGGTGACAACATTGCTTTTCTCTCAGCAATTTATGTCAAAAGGGTGACAACATTGCTTTTCCCTCAGCAATTTATGTCAAAAGGGTGACAAAATTGCTTTTCCCTCAGCAATTTATGTCAAATAGGCATGAAGTCACATCGTCGCCAAGGTTTATACAACAGGCACTACGTCTCATAGTCGCCAGGGTTTATACAATAGGCACTACGTCTCATAGTCGCCAAGGTTTATATAATAGGCACTACGTCTCATAGTCGTCAGGGTTTATACAATAGGCACTACGTCTCATAGTCGCCAGGGTTTATACAATAGGCACTAAGTCTCATAGTCGCCAGGGTTTATACAATAGGCATTACGTCACATAGTCGCCAACGTACTAAATCCATAGCTACCAACGTACATCTATACTGTACTAAATTCATAGCTACTAACGTACATCTATACTGTACTATTATCCCTCATCCTTTATCTACCCATGTTTTACCCAACATATTTGAAGATAAAATATATATACATTTTAAATTATTTTAAACAAGTATAAAACATCCATTCAACATCCATTTCAAATAAATAAACAACATATATACACATAGCACGTATTTGATATAAAATACTTCATATCTATGTGTAAGATGAAAGTGACTATACACTCACCTGATTTAATGAAAATCGGGCAGCAATTCGTTTCCTAAAACGTTCGTTTCTAATAAAACCGGGAGTTTTATTCAGAAACCGGGCTTTGCGAGGGTCGGGCTTCGAAACCGAAAAGATAAAAATTTTTGGGCTTCTCGGGCACTCCGGGACGTGTTCCGGGCGTTGGAAATTATCTCGGGGCTTCGGGGGAAGTCAAAATAATAAAAAAGATGAAAAATGGGTGAAAAGTGACAAATTTCGGAATTCTACCCAGGAGATCTCGCAGCCACCACTATATATAGCAGCGAGGGTTGGATCCGAAGCAAGGAGGGAGAGGCAGGTGTCTGCGAGGCTCGGACCAGCTGGCTGCTTCGGCGAGGCTCGAATGCGAGGAGGCTACGTGCCGGCTTCGGATTGGGCAAGCACCTCGGACACGGGGCTACAGCAGCGATGCGCGTCGGAAGTTCATTGGACCGCACCCTCGGTCGAATCAGCATGCGACACGCGAGTTGGGCACGAGGCAAGCATGCGAGGATCACGTGACCAGCACCATTCCTTGCGAATTTTCTCGAAAATTGTGCCCATTCTTGTAAAATCCATAACTTTCTCATACGTGCTCCGTTTTTGACGTTCTTTATATGCACGCGTAGGGAAAATTATGCTCTACAACTTTCGTTTAGATCACTAAGGGTAAAAAGTAGTTTATCAAAAACTCACTTTTTACGATATTCGGCACCGTGCCGGTTTGTTGCGAAACTTCGACAGGTCATAACTTCTTCGTTATAACTCGGATTTCGGCATTCTTTATATATCTGTAATCATTGTCACGACCACTACAACTTTCTTAATAAATGTCGGCTTTATCTAATATTTATTTTCGACGCTCATTTTTTAGTCTTAATTAATTAAATCCTAATAATTAAGCACAAAACACATAATTCACATAATTCCTCTTCATTTCTTCAAAATGAGTTGCAAAGGTTAAACTAGACTATCACATCAATATTAATGCCTAGCCTAGAAACACGGGCATTACAAAAGCATTTAGACATAGCAAACGTTTGCTACAAAGTTCATGAGTGCTCCTGAAATAAGATTTGAGTATTGGATTAAACCCACGCTCACATGAATCACTTCATGGAATTTATCACGGGTGATTGTGAGACGATAATATCGTATAGTTTTCAAACCAAGATATATGAGTTGTTGATTACGGGTTGGTTGTGCATTGATAGTATGAAAACGCATCAGTAACTTTATGTTATAAAACGTGCTGTTGTGTATAATTTAACAAGTAATTAGTACAAGCATATGCCGAAGTTTATCTGTTCCTTTTATCCTAAGAGGATTAAAAGCGATATCTTGGGCCCCTCGATGATTTTGTTTTGACTTATGTGTCGTGCCCGGTCAAGACTCAATTGATGTGTTCAATTAAGTTCTATGTCAAACAAATCAGAAATCGGGAAACAAACTGTTGGACAATAAGTATGACTATGTTCCATGTATTTGTCCACACGATATCTTCAAGAACAGAGGATTACATGATCCCTTATCTAAAGGACGCGTTATTGATCAGAGTTGACAACGGCTTTTGAGAGCTACGATTGCTAGTCGGTTTTTGAAGTCGTACTGTGACAACCCGAAAAAAATTTTGATTTTAAAAGCCCAGTCAATCAATTCAAATGAGTGTCAAACTCATTAGTACTGAGTTCTAGCCCGGTTAAAGGTCATTCTAAGGAGTTTTGAGTCTAATACACTTAAGGATTAAGTGTCAGAAAGTACCTGCTAGAACCACAGTGTAGCAAAGCAAACCTAAACCTCATCTAAATGAGTTCACGGCCACAAGACCATGAGTTTACGGCTGTAAACTCATGTGGCCGTAAACTCAAGGGTATATAGGTGAGACTTGGCCATTTTTCCCATTCTTTCCTTTCCTTGGCCGATTTTCCTTCAAATCCTCTCAAGTATCATCAAGTTTTCCTTCTAAGATCTTCACATAAGTAAGTATTCTTCCTAGGTTTGTTGATACATCACTTAATCTAGTATCCTTCCATGATTTCATCCATAGAAATCACTCTTTTCTTAGATCTTCAAGTTTCACCAAGAACACCAAGAACACACACTAGTGTTCTTGGCCAATATCAACCATTTCAAGCTTTTAGATCGTAAGTACACTTCCCTATACTTCATATCTAGTTAGTATCCATGCTTAGAGACTTGGAAACATCAAGAACACAAGATCAAAGGGAGTTTACGGCAGTAAACTCCCAAGACCGTAAACCCCTTTTTGGTAGCCATTAGGGCCATAAACCCTATAGGATGCAAGGCAAATGACCCAGAACCCTTCCTTGATGTTTGAAGGACCTTAAACTTCACTCAAGTTCACAATGACCATGAGTTTACGGCCGTAAACCCCTTTGGGCCGTAAACTCATCAAAAGCCTCATTTGAGGTGGTCTTCCTCATACAAGTATAGAGCAAAAGTCCTTAAAGCATCCCTAGCTTTCACACCAACACTTAGCCATGTTTGACCATGAGTTTACGGCCGTAAACTCATGAGGAATGGTCCATGGGCCGTAAACTCTAAAAAGTGGTGCAATGGTGCCACAATTACTTCCTAAGGCTTAGACTTGATCATAATATGCTTAACCTTGACTTGTTAGACCTTAAAACACCAAATGGTAGAAGTTACCATGGGTTTACGGCCGTAAACCCATTAGGACCGTAAACCCAAAACCGTAAACTCATGTTAAAACCATTTCACTTTCCTTTGTTGAATCACATGTGATTCCAACACATGATCAAGGTGTTTCCTAGTCCCGGAAGGTGTTTCCTTTCATATAGTTGTTTATAAACACTATATTCATGTCAATATGTGTCCTTATATATCATTTAGGACTTATTGTGTCTCGGGACTTCATTCGTGGAACTTCTCATCCTTACACTCATACCAGTTTGAATCACCCACATCAGGTGAGTTCATACCTCGTAATGAATCTTTTAACTGTTTTAACTAATTTAAGGGGGGAATACAAGTTGAACATAATGATAATTGTGTAAATGTTTGTTATAAACATCTTTCAAAATGTTACTTATGTCATTTATAAGTTGTCAAAACATTTCAAAAACTCTTTTAAAGTTATGTTACTTTTGTTGGGTTTTAGTATACTACAACATCCTATGGTGCACATACAACCCTAAATACCTTGGATCTATGTTTTCTCTATTATACATGCAAATGGTTTCCAAGGCATTAAACCTATAACTAGCATGCATTTGACATAAACCATATAATATACTAGTTAGGGAAACATACCTTTTATGTGGCTTGAAGTCTTGATGAATTTGGCCTTAAGAGCTTAGCACCAATAGTATGAAATGCCTCAAATGGAATCACAACACACCTAGGACAAAGGTGGCTCTTGAGAGAGAAATCCATGCACCAAAACACCTCCATATTTCTCTAAGAAAAGAAGTGGTGATTTTGGCTATGGAGTAACCTATTTATATGTAGGATTCCAAGGGTCATGGGTATAACCCATAATCCATACCCATGGGTTTTATGATCCATTGTTCATGTGGCCCAACTCTTTATGTATCCATACATAAACTTGGTCCAACATGGATCATAAGCCCAACACATATAAATATAACTAATTATCATAATTAGTCCCCATAGATTTAATTAGTCTCTTTTGATCACTAAATTAATTCCAAATTAATTCTTGATCGATACTAATTAAAACATATGATTTCATATTAATATATTATAACTTATAATATATTAATAAACCATAAATAACCTTCTCTCAAAAGTCCATCCTAACAAATTGTCCTGATGATATGCAACCCAAATGGACCATGCTACTCTCGGGTCAAGTACATACCAATAATAGTTATGGGCTTAGACATCTAATTCAACAGTCTCCCACTTGGATAAGTCTAAAACTATTATTGCAAGTACGACTTCATAACCCGACTAGCAATCGTAGCTCTTAAAGCCGCTGTCGAACTCTGAACAAATCAATGACGCGTCCATTAGATAAGGGATCATATATTCCTCCATTCTAGATATCATATGGACTGAGACATGGATTATAATCATTCTCTCTGTCCATTTGTTGTTTCCCGATTTCCGATTCATGATGACTGACTGATTGAACAAATCAAATCAGTCCTGGCTTGGCCAAGCACTCACATGTGTCATCGCTAAATCATCGAGGGGCCCACAGATATCGCTTTTATCACGAAGGTAAAAGGAATGGATAAACTTCGAATCATATGGCTTGTTCTACTACTTGTTGAATCATACACAAAGGCACGTTTTATAACATCGAGTTACCAAATGCGTTTTCGTGCAATCAATGTATAACCAACTCATAGTAACAACTCATATCTCTAGGTTTGAAGAATATAAGATATTATCGTCTCATGATCACTCGTGATAAAATCCATGAAGTGATTCAAATGAGCGCGGGTTGAATCCAATACTCAGAACTTATGAGCACTCATGAGTGTTGTAACACCACTTTGTCCACCAACTTGGACCTCTACAAACCAACCCATGACAGTCTTGATTCATATCTACTTCCAACATATGACCGACTGTGGATGGTTTGAATAACTTAATCATTCAGGAAGAGCGACTTAGTTATTCTGGAAGTCAAAACATGCAAAGTTAAACACAAGAATAAATGAATCAAATATGGTATCAAACCCTATGAATATAAATAAACACTTTTATTTATCACCATACTGATTACTCATTATTCATTGTTTCGGTTTTATCAACTTTATACTTGAATTAAAAACACTAGTTGTCCCATGCTCCAAGCATGTACACTATGTTTTTCTTAAACAATAGCTTTGCCATACACCAAGTATGCATTACTTTGTGAAATAAACCAATTGAACATAATTTCAATGATTCTAATTTCACACTCCCAAATCCTTATCGAAAAATGTGAGAATTTCAAATTCCTATCATTTATCGAAATCTGTTTAGATTTTAAACTTATATGAACTGACCCTCCTGTAATGAATATGTACAAAGTCACAAAGACTTGTCAACAGTTATTATAAGGTATTCCAATGGAGATCAACTCCATGGAAACTAAGTCTCATATTCAAAGTACATTGCTTTGGACATGCTTCTTGTATTAAGTTTTCTAATCTTACACAGATAACTTCCACCTATGGAGACAACTCCATATTCTCGTTTTGACTATCACTTCTGAATAAGAGATGCCTCTTTTCAGAATATGTCAATATGGTCCTTCCAAAATTAGCACTATACTTCCAACTGTCCCTGAGCAACCAATCTTTGGTAAACCTCAGATTGTCCTCGACAATTGCTTAATCATTTTAGTTATATCCAATTCTAGACCTTTTCCCTTCTTAATGCCTCTGGGCATTTGGAAAAATTTAGAAATGACAAATATTATAGCACATGCAATCTATCCTGTACCCAAAGCAAATGGTACACGATTCATGATGTCTCACATAAAGACATGATTCTAGACCAGTTTTTTGCTACAATATTTTTATTTGTCATGTTTTCAAAATTTGACTATGAAGAGGGATGCCGTAATCATAATCGAATTTTGAGAACGCAATATATAGAATTTCCTTAAGTTGAACCAATCCAACATGAAATTCATATATATATTCTTGACTAAAGATGATTAAGGTCTCAATCTAAGCCTTTAGAACTGAAATGAAGTATATCCTCTCCCTTAATTATAGCAAAACAACTTTTTCAATCCCTGCAGCCTCACGAATTGAAACTTTTGTTTTCTATAATTAACATTGCTAACTTGCAGCACTAACAATAATTATCATGCTCCCACTAACATGATGATTATTAGCATAACACTTATGCTCCCACTAGCTTTGACATGTACTCAGAAATCAGCTGGACTTCTAGAAATCAATACTTTATTGACTTTCTTACCAAAGTTCTGATTTCTAATACGAGATGCTTTGATAAAACTTTATCAAAATCATACACCTTTCCTTAGATAGCATGCATGTGTGTCTAAACAATTTCAGAACTATGAAAAGGGATGTCGTAATCATAGTCTCAATTGTTTAGACCTTTTTCCATCTGCTTCAAATCTACTTGGTGGAAGTGTTTCCTCACCATCATTTTCATGAATCGGAGAGAAACCTTATGACCCTTAGATTTTATGGTGTATGTGTTCTTATCCATGTGAATCGTCAAAACCATAGTCACAAGACAAGGATAATGACAAATCCAAACTCATATGGACTGAACTTATGCAATCTTAACTTCTTGCCACCTGGCAGTACAGGGCCTGCATTGCTTCCAAGTTGTTATGCAACCAATTGAGAACTTTCAGAACTCCTATGCAAAGCCAACTTTAACTGGAATGGGCACAGAATATGTCAACACGATAGGTTATAAACCTCAAGTCGTGTGCTAGTGAAGAACCTTAGGTTTTATTCTTGATTAGTTCTTGAAATTCTTTTTAGGATCTTTAAGACTCCCACTATCCTCTTGACATATAAGACTATCTTGCCAAATATTCAAGAGATAGTGCAGATTCTTTATCAAGACAAACACTTCACACAATTGGCCTTAGTTGGTCTTTGTTTTATCCAAAACATCACAACTTACCATTTTCAAATGTACAAGAGGACACTTTTACTCTTACATTTGACAAGTGTTTTAAACCTTTCTTTAAGATATGTCACTCAAGTTACAATCTTGGAGTATGACTCTAAAAGTTGTTTTGGAACGAAGTATGACTCATCTTCCTGATCTAACCATTTCAACAATTCATGACTCGTCTTAACGAGCTTTGTGGTGGACATGACCAGTGCACAAGAATGTGTACTCGATCCCTTTAGTCCTTCACTTGACTCACACATCCATGTGAACAAGTAATTAGTCTTGATTTTCCAATGCTTGAAAGTTCTCATTCATCATACTATTCAACTTGCATGATTCCAAGTTTCGGTCCAATTGAAACTTGGGTGATGAGGAACTTTCCTGATTTGGTAAATTTAGACACTACCACAAATGAAAGAATCAAATCCATTTTCCAATATTGCTGTCAGTGGAATCATATAAGCAACAATTTTCCACAAATGCCATTGTAAGGATACTTCAAATAAATAAAATTAAACAATTTTCTTTTATTTTAAAACTTTGCGGAAAAACTTATCCTTACAATCCACATGGAAAATTGTTGTTATCTATTCCTTAGCAATATATCATAACTTCTTAAGCAACTGCTCAAAATTCTGATGCGATCGAAATCCACCTTCGCGATCAGAATCAACATATACTTCCTTTAAGATTTCTCTCTATTCTTTGATTCTTAAAACATCAACATGTGACCCAGTCACATCATGTAATGAGGATCTCAGAATAGAACTTAACAGAGTTAGATAATGGGCTCTACCTGATGTAGAGTCAAACTTATTGACTTTAACATCCTTAGGTAAATTTGGCAGCTTTGCAATCAACGCCCCTTCCTTTGGCAAAATAAACATATGGACCCTTTGGTAATGGGACTATCTCAGACTTAGCCTTTCTCTTTACCATTTGGTCAACCGGGTTGACTATGGCCAATCCCTTTCCATTGGGAAGAGAATTCTTTTTCTGGATTTCCAGTGTCACCATTGTCACTGTCCATAAATTTTTTTGGAAATTGATCTTCTAATCAAATTTGCTTTATTATCGTTCCAAATCATTGCTGATTCAGCAGCACCAAGCAAATAGATATGATCATTAAGGTTCATGTCATAGTCTGTTTCATAGTAGTCCCAAAGGAACTCACTATGTGACTTAGAAAGTGATTGAACATCCAACTTTCTCAAGACTTTGACACCCAACTCTCCCGGCTTGTCAATATGTGACTTCATCTCTAAGATGTGATCACACATAGACCTTGCTTGCCATTAGGGCTTGAGTGACCTTGAACTTGTGGGTTAGGGAGAATAATTGGAGGAGGTGGAGGAAGAGAAGTATGACTTCCATGAGCCAAACTCGGGAAGTCATATTCATTAGGAAAGCTTGGTTTGGGAAGATCATTGTTGTCTAAACCAGACATCAACAATGGGAGAAATTCACGTAAAGTTGATTTAAGTCCTTAATATAACACCCAATATGATATATTAAGGCTAGGACCCAACAAACTATTTTATAACTTGGAAGAGGGATGCCGTAACCCAAGCTATAAAATATTTGAAGGTAGGTGAATGACGATTCACCAATTTCCACCAAGATAAACGAAATGTATTATTAGGTTTTAATTGGTTTTGAAACTCCTAGATTCTTTTGAGATTCATTGAACTTTTCAATGGCATGTTTCAATCTCGAGTGTGCCCTTCAGGTTTTGTGACTGGGATGCCGAGGATCACAAAACAAGGTGTGAACTAACCATGCAAATATACTTGGTACCTGATGCGTGTATGGGCTTGATTTAGTGAGTGGGCTAGTGTTTAGGTAAATTAGGCTAGAATAACAACCACAAATATATGGAATGAAAAGGATAGATTTGATAAACAAACTAGACCTATAGCTTGTAAATCTGAAGACAAACTAAGACCTATTATATTGAATTCGATCAACTCAAGGATCACGTCCAAAAGATGATAATTTGTGAACTATGACAATAATTCAAAGTGAAAATAAGGGTTCTTTGATTAAAATTCGTGTCTTATCTTTCCCATGCATAAACTTGGCTTTATATGAAGCCTTTATTACAAACTTGGTGGTTACAAGCCAACCAACCAATTATTCATTAAAACTAGTAAATGAAATTTAAGGAAACTCTTGAAATAACAGAAAAAAAACGTCCAAGACACTTGAGAATGAAAAAAAAACGTCTATGCTTCATTAAGGAGCCATATGAAGCATTAAGGAGCCATAAGAAGCATTAAAGTGCAACCATAATCCACCAAAGAGTGATAAAAACGGCTAGGAGGCTATATGAAGCAAAAAGTAACGTTTTTAGCACTTATGAATCCTTAAAAATGTTGCCCTAGCCTTCATGCAACCCTAATTCAATTTGTGGGTTACTATGCATAACCCAACCATTGAGCCCAAGCCACCTTCTAGCCCACTAGTAATCACTAATCCATCACCTTTTGGGCTTTCATAATCCATGCATGGATCATCCCCTCCCCCTTTGAAAGGAATTGACCTCAATTCATCAAGTCCATCATCATCAAGATAAGGTGAAAGATCTCCCACATTAAAGGTAGCATGCACTCCATGGTCTCCTCCTAAATCTACCTTAAAAGCATTATCATTGACACGTGACACCACTTTATAAGGACCTTCGGCTCTTGGCATTAACTTGTTTTTCCTTTTGTTAGGAAAACGTTCTTTCCTCATATGGACCCACACCAAGTCACCATCTTGAAAGACACGTGGTTTCCTATGCTTGTTTGACTTCTGTTTGTACAACTCATTCACCGTTTCAATCTTCTCAC
This sequence comes from Lactuca virosa, assembly GCF_052849685.1. Taxonomy (NCBI): domain Eukaryota; kingdom Viridiplantae; phylum Streptophyta; class Magnoliopsida; order Asterales; family Asteraceae; genus Lactuca; species Lactuca virosa. Next base: position 302,413,007 of record NC_136428.1, on the reverse strand, counting down.
GAACTTGTTGGTGTAGTTTCATCATGGCCTTCAACTTGTCATTAGCATCCTTGTGAACCAATTCATCCTTTGGCAATGGAATCAAATCCAAAGGCATGTAAGGATTCACACCATACACTACTTCAAAAGGAGAATGACCTGTTGCATAAGTAGGAGAACGATTATAGGCAAATTCAGCATGTGCAAGTTTGATGTCCCAATCTTTTTGAGTTTTGCTAACCAACCCTCTCAACAAAGTACCCAAAGTTCTATTAGTCACCTCCGTTTGTCCATCCGTTTGTGGATGATGGGATGTACTAAAAAGTAACTTAGTACCCACTTTCCTCCATAAAGTGTTCCAAAAGTAACTTAGAAACTTGGAATCCCTATCAAAAACAATTGTTTTAGGAATACCATGCAAACGAACCACCTATTTAAAGTACAAATCAGCCACATTAGATGCATCATTGGTTTTATGACATGGCACAAAGTGAGCCATTTTTGAAAACCTATCCAACACCACCATAATGGAATCCTTCCCCCTTTGAGTTCTAGGCAAAGCCATAATGAAATCCATGGACACATCTTCCCAAGGACGAATAGGAACAGGCAAAGGAGTGTAAACACCATGCTTGAAAGTTGTTTTCGCCATGTGACATGTAACACACTTGCCCACTATGTTGGTTACATCGCCCAACATTTTTGGCCAAAAGAAATGTTCTTTAAGCACCTCCAAAGTTTTGGTAATGCCAAAATGACCAGCCAAACCACCGCCATGAGCTTCACGAATCAGCAACTCCCGTATTACATGTTTTGGGACACAAAGGCGATTGCCTTTGAATAGAAAGCCATCTTGAATCACAAATTCACCATTAGGACCACCTGCACATTTCAAAAGCATATCTCCAAAGTCCACATCAGATTGATAATGGTCCTTTAGAGTTTCAAATCCTAAGAAACGAACATCCAAAGTCACCAACAATGAGTAACGCCTCGAGAGTGCATCAGCCACCACATTGCTTTTGCCATCGTTGTATTTGCATGAAAAATGAAAGGATTGCAAGAACTCCACCCACTTTGCATGTCTTGTGCTCAACTTTTGTTGCCCATTGATGTACTTCAAGGATTCATGATCAGAATGCAAAATAAAATGATTTGCACGCAAATAATGACTCCAATGATCTAAAGCACGAACAATAGCATAAAACTCCTTATCATAAGTGCAATAATTCAAACGAGCACCACCCAACTTTTCAGAAAAATAAGCAATAGGACGTTTGGATTGGATCAAAACAGCCCCAATACGAACTCCACTTGCATTACACTCCACTTCAAATGGTTGAGAAAAATCTGGAAGAGCCAAAATAGGAGCATCACACAACAATGCCTTGAGTTTCTCAAACGCCTTTTGAGCTTCTTTTCCCCATGCAAAGACTCCTTTCTTCAAACAACCTGTTATGGGACTTGCAATGGTGCTAAAATCACGAACAAATCTTCTATAGAAAGAAGCAAGACCATGAAATGATCTAACTTCAGAAATGCTAGTAGGAATAGGCCATGACTTGATTGCTTCAGTTTTGGATGGGTCCACGGACACGCCATTTCTTGACACCACAAAACCCAAAAATGCCACTTCTTCCACCAAAAAACGAACATTTTTCTTGCTTCCCATAGAGTTTTTGAGCTCTAAGCATCTCGAAAACCTGTTTTAAGTGCACCAAATGATCCTCCAAGCTCTTGCTATATACCAAGATATCATCAAGGTACACCACCACAAACCTGCCCAAAAAAGATTTTAGCACTTCATTCATTAGTCGCATGAAAGTGCTAGGTGCATTAGTTAGACCAAAAGGCATCACGGTCCATTCATACAAGCCATGTTTAGTTTTAAAGGCTGTTTTCCATTCATCCCCTTCACGCATACGAATTTGATGGTAACCACTTCTCAAATCAATTTTTGAGAACACAATAGAACCATGCAACTCGTCTAGCAAATCATCAACTCTAGGAATAGGAAATCGGTATTTTATGGTGATGTTATTAACAGCCCTACTATCAACGCACATCCTCCAAGAACCATCTTTTTTTGGAACCAACAAAACTGGAACAACACAAGGACTTAGGCTTTCACGAACATAACCCATTTTCATGAGTTCATCAATTTGTTTTTGCAACTCTTTTGTCACCTCCGGATTACATCTATAGGCAACTTTATTAGGCAAAGGAGCACCCGGAATAAGGTCAATTTGGTGTTCAATACCACGGATTGGAGGCAAACCCGGTGGTAATTCGCTTGGAAACACATCTTGAAACTCCAAAAGCAAATCAGCAATAGCGTTTTCTCCATGCACGATCTTCTCCATCTTTGCATGCTCTTTGGCCACAAGCATGTAAATCACATCACCTTTGTCAAGAACTTGCTCCACCTCCCTTTCACTAGCAAACACAGAAAGATTAGGTTTTTTTACTTGTTTAGAATTCATGGACCTTATCGCCGTTGGGGACATGGGTTTTAACACAATTTTTTTATTATTGTGTTTCAACTCATATTCATTGCTCCTCCCTCTATGTAACACGTCCCTATCAAATTGCCAAGGACGCCCCAACAAAATATGACATGCATCCATAGGAATAACACCTCACAACACTTCATCTTCATAAGACCCCATAGTTAGAGCAACTCTAACCTGTTTTGTCACCTTTATTTTGCTTCCATCATCCAACCAATGAAGAACATATGGTTTTGGATGGTTTGTAGTAGACAAACCCAATTTGGTCACCATTTCATTAGAAGCAACAGTAGTACAACTTCCACCATCAATAATCAAACTACACCACTTGTCTCTAACCAAACATTTGGTGTGAAACAATTGGTCTCGTTGATCCATATCAGCCACAGTTTGAACCCCTTGAGTTTTAAGGGTTCTAAGCACCAAAACTGTATCATACACCGGTGCTTCATACTCTACCTCCTCCTCTTCTTCCTCTTCTTTTTGTATATCATGAAAAATACCCGCCAACCTCTCTTCTTCCTCCAACTCTTCACGACATTCAATGGCCTCCCTTAAAGTCACCACCCTTTTGTTTGGACAAGCATTTTGGTAATGACCAAAACCTTGACACTTGAAACATCTAATTTTCGCCAAACTAGTTTCTTTGGTACCACTAGTAAGTTTAGGAGCAACGGGAGCACTACTAGAACCAGAAGGAGTAGAAACAGAATTTTGTCTATTGCTAGACTCGGGCTTGGACCACGATTTTGACTTAGGACTTTCAAGACTTGAACTTGAACTCCCACCAAAACGTGTTTTGGCTTGCCCCTCCAACTTCAAACACAAACCACAAAGAGTTCCAAAATCAGCATAAGGATACAACTCCACAACATTGGCAATGTTGTAGTTCAACCCTTTTAGAAAACGAGTCATTTTTTGTTCTTCAATTTCTTCAATATCCCCCATCAAGGACAACTTCTCAAATTCATCAATGTATTCTCCAACACTCATTTTTCCTTGCCTCAAATCAGCAATCTTCTTGTAAGTGGCATTTCTATGAGTAGAAGGAACATATCTCTTTCTTAGCTTTCGTTTTAGAGAAAGCCAAGAACAATTTTTTTTCTTTGCCTTCACGGGTTCTCTTGGCCTTAAGCCCTTCAAACCACAATGAAGCACCACCACTTAGCTTGAGAATGGCATACTTGCAGCTTTTTTTGTCATCCACTTCTTTGAACTCGAACATTCTTTCAATCTTCCTTTCCCACTCCAAGTAGCGTTCAGGATCAGTTCCACCAACAAATTCAGGCAAGTCAGACACCTTGAATTCTTCCACAGCCCTATGTTCACCACGGCGGGGTTGCCTTCGATTTCCACCTTCTTGGATGTTTCTTAATGCTTCACGAAGATTTTGTAGGAACTCCGGATCATCAAAATCCATTATGCGCTCTGATACCACTTATGATGCGTGTATGGGCTTGATTTAGTGAGTGGGGTAGTGTTTAGGTAAATTAGGCTAGAATAACAACCACAAATATATGGAATGAAAAGGATAGATTTGATAAACAAACTAGACCTATAGCTTGTAAATCTGAAGACAAACTAAGACCTATTAGTTTGAATTCGATCAACTCAAGGATCACGTCCAAAAGATGATAATTTGTGAACTATGACAATAATTCAAAGTGAAAATAAGGGTTCTTTGATTAAAATTCGTGTCTTATCTTTCCCATGCATAAACTTGGCTTTATATGAAGCCTTTATTACAAACTTGGTGGTTACAAGCCAACCAACCAATTATTCATTAAAACTAGTAAATGAAATTTAAGGAAACTCTTGAAATAACACAAAAAAAACGTCCAAGACACTTGAGAATGAAAAAAAAACGTCTATGCAACATTAAGGAGCCATATGAAGCATTAAGGAGCCATAAGAAGCATTAAAGTGCAACCATAATCCACCAAAGAGTGATAAAAACGGCTAGGAGGCTTTATGAAGCAAAAAGTAACGTTTTTAGCACTTTTGAATCCTTAAAAATGTTGCCCTAGCCTTCATGCAACCCTAATTCAATTTGTGGGTTACCATGCATAACCCAACCATTGAGCTCAAGCCACCTTCTAGCCCACTAGTAATCACTAATCCATCACCTTTTGGGCTTTCATAATCCATGCATGGATCAGTACCCTTAATATTTACCCCTCAATCGATGTGCCGGTTAACCACACACGCTCCAACGATACTATGATAAACATTAAGTTACCCTTTGCCTACCTTGTTAAGTCCATGTTAGTGTGCCGGTTAACCACACATGCTCCACTAACAACTTAAGCAAAGTGCAAAGTGTAATTTCATGGATTAGCACCTTATTCACATTTTCCTAAGTAACTAAGATTGGGAATTTATAAGTGTTTAGTTACTTAGTATTTATCATTATACTTATAATGAAGGGAGAATTATAGTCCTTGTCCTACCTATTTGGCTAACGACCCTCCACCAATCAAGGAAGCGGTGAGTGAGAGTGGACACCCATTAAACTGCCATTTTATAGGCAGTAACCTTATACCCCCCTTATAGACCGGCTTCGTGAATGAGGCCTACTAATGGTAAGACGACTTTATCTTATACATATCCATATAATTAAAATTATAATAATAGTATAAGGGTTGAATTTTAAACTTTAAAAATTCTAAGGTCTAGTTTGGAATTAAAGTATACATGGGGGGTAACTTTACAAATTCCAAAACTTGAGGACAACTTTTGAAACCTTTCAAAACTCTTGGATTTTTCATAACTTATGAGTTTAATTAAGGTTTAATGAAAAAAAAAATTCAAGTTCCATAACTTGAGGACAAGTTATGGAAGACATTAAATTATTTAATGATGACATTAAAAATAGTGACTCTTCTATTTTCATAACCTATGAGACTTAATGACACTTTAAAAAGAAAAACTCTTCACTTTCCATAACTTGAGGACAAGTTATGGAGTTCATAAAAACCATTAAGATCAAATATTCCAATTAACACAATAATAAAATAATTTTTCTATGATCTAGATTAAACTCATAAGTAAAGATAATTCACATCAACAATTTTCAAGAAATTAGATAATCATATAAACTAATACAAATCTTGAAACTTTGACAATTATCCTTTGAAGACTCTTGGAATTCATAACCTAAAGAGTTAATAAATGAGACATTTCACATCCATAACTTATGGAAGTTTCAAAACTCTTAAGATCATAACTTTAAAAAAAACTTTTGAGTTCCAAAATTTTATGACAAAATTTGTAACTCCTTAAAACCATTTAGATCAAACTTTTAAAACAAATAAAATAATCATATCATTCTATCTTTTAATAAATTGACCTAATTCAACTCTTGTAGTAAAGTGACTCAAATTTTATAAATAATTAGTTTTTCATAAAATCAAGTAATTATCATAAAATTTGACAAACTTCATGTTTTTTTTTTCTTTTTTTTTTTTTCCTTCAACTTGAAAAAAAAATACATTTGCATCAAATATAATAGAAAACAACATATGGCTCTGATACCACTGTTGGGTTTTAGTATACTACAACATCCTATGGTGCACATACAACCCTAAATACCTTGGATCTATGTTTTCTCTATTATACATGCAAATGGTTTCCAAGGCATTAAACCTATAACTAGCATGCATTTGACATAAACCATATAATATACTAGTTAGGGAAACATACCTTTTATGTGGCTTGAAGTCTTGATGTATTTGGCCTTAAGAGCTTAGCACCAATAGTATGAAATGCCTCAAATGGAATCACAACACACCTAGGACAAGGTGGCTCTTGAGAGAGAATTCCATGCAGCAAAACACCTCCATATTTCTCTAAGAAAAAAGTGGTGATTTTGGCTATGGAGTAACCTATTTATATGTAGGATTCCAAGGGTCATGGGTATAACCCATAATCCATACCCATGGGTTTTATGATCCATGGTTCATGTGGCCCAACTCTTTATGTATCCATACATAAACTTGGTCCAACATTGATCATAAGCCCAACACATATAAATATAACTAATTATCATAATTAGTCCCCATAGATTTAATTAGTCTCTTTTGATCACTAAATTTATTCCAAATTAATTCTTGATCGATACTAATTAAAACATATGATTTCATATTAATATATTATAACTTATAATATATTAATAAACCATAAATAACCTTCTCTCAAAAGTCTATCCTAACAAATTGTCCTGATGATATGCAATCCAAATGGACCATGCTACTCTCGGGTCAAGTACATACCAATAATAGTTATGGGCTTAGACATCTAATCCAACAACTTTATAGTTATACAAAACTCCGTTTTTAAAGTACAAACATAACTTAGTAGATAAACGAGTCTTTTCAGTAACTGTCTAGTTAGAACATTAGAAAACTATAATAGGTATAGTTTAGGAGAATGCTATTCATTACTTCTAGTACAATGAAGCACACAAAGAGTGAATCCATACATGAATCAAACAATACCATACAGAGAGAACACACAATTACAAGAAACAAGCAGAACGTACAATATACAGTACAAAACAAACAAGTTAGGTTGCTATAGCATGAGAACACATACAGGATCTAATTATACCAATGAATCACTAACTCATTGTTTTAAACAAAAGGTGATAGTTATATTGGGTATACATGATCATATACTTTAATGTGAATTACACGGCTTGCAAGAATTTGCAGAGGTCGCGTTTGGTTCCCTTAATCTCTTGACAGGGAGAGCGTTTAGTAGGGGTTCTAGCCTTCACATTATAACCGTAATAAAACAGATATGTTTTTAGGTTATTAGTACATCCACACGTCATTATAAACGACAACTGTGTACTTATATTTCCCATTACTTTCATAAATTGACAGTACCCCTTGAAAGTCAAACTCAAACTATTTTCGAGTGAAGATAGTTATAAACTAGGGAAAATATACATTTTTACAAACGACAACCGGAACAGTCGAGTCTAGCACATAACAGAAGATGCCTTGGTAGAAGGCTACGATTAAAAGAAAGGATCATAATGCTAGTCTTATGATTCCTTAATGTATACATCACAGGATATATATATACCAATAGGGTCCGACAGGTAATAGGATGTGTGCTCTCCGCTTCATTTCCTGTTCCTTGTTTGGTTGTGGGCTTGGAACGAATTCACCCAATCTATTTTCTATCCGATTCTATATATATGTATTCTTAGTATACATTAAGTCATCATAAGGGTACCAGGTATGGGTCAGGTTATAGGACACAGAGTCAAAGCACAGTTTCTCTAGTACAAAACATACTTTCCAAAATCAGTACTTTTGGTATACAAAACTAGAAACTTCCCAGTAAGGGGTTTAATCCATTTTATTAAGCCAGCTAAATATAAAGGACCTTAGGTGAGTAACTCTATAATACCTTAGTTTATACATAAAACTAATACCCAATAGGTGGTTGGATGTGTGCTTTCCGCCTTACTTCCTGTTCCTCGTTTGGTTGTGGGCTTAGGGTAGATTCGCTCAATTAACTTTCTATCCGATATTAGATTATATATAGCAGTATAAACTAAGCTATTATAAAAGTAGTCACTGTGGTCACCATTTTATTATAAGAAATAAGGGTTTTCTTAAAGAACTTCTTCATTAGATATAAATGAACCATTACAATTACCTCTATGAGTAACAAGTGAATACACCAGGGTTATATATGACGATGATCTAACAACCAATGGAATGTGTGCTATCCGCCTTAGTTTCTGTTCCTTGATTGATTGTGAGCTTAGGGCAGATGTGCACAATCGATTGTTTGTTTACTCTGAGTCTTATATAACTTGTATCCGCTTAGTACCCATAGAAAGGATTGTAGTGTCATTTTACTTAAACTTCCATCAAAGTAGGAAATATAAGATTTGGTAGAGGAACAAGCGAACTTTTCAAAACAGAACTTACAACTTACAACATTTTACAACTACATGTTTCAACTACATTTTCAACACTATTTTACATCTACATTTTAACAACACTTTTCAACTTACTCATATCACTAAAATCTTATGAACTCACCAGCTTAATTGCTGATCAACTCTTTCAAATAACTTGTATTCTCAGGAGACTATTAGACAGGTACTCGTGCTGGGAATTCAGAAGATGGAGCATTATAACTTCGAGTCTTGTTTTGTTATTTGTTTATGAATTCTATGTTTTATGAACATACACATTGTTAAACACTTCTTTCGAAATGAAATGGTTGTTCATTACTTGCTTACCATATACATATCTCGTGATACTAAACATGACGTCCTCCACCCCTGAACGATTCCGCCGTTCCGGTTTTGGGGTGTGACACATACTTGCAGTTATAGTTATTAGACTTATCCAAGTGGGAGACTATTGGTTTAGGTGTCTAAGCCCATAACTATAAGTAGTATGTACTTGACCCGATAGTGGCATGGTCCATTTGGGTTGCATTCACCGAAACAATTTGATAGGAAGGATATTTGAGACAGAGGATTTTTGTGATTTATTAATATATTATAAGAATAATATATTAATTGAGAAATCATATTATTTAATTGGTATTGATCAAGAATTAATTTGGAATTAATTTAGTGATCAAAAGAGACTGGTTAAATTAACAGGTGCTGAATATGTAAATCAGTGATACATATAGTTTGGGCTAATGATCCATGATTGATTAATGATGGACTAAGCTTATGTGAGAGTCCATGAAGTGATTAGTCCAAATGAATTATTGGATCAAAAGCCTAAGTGGGATGGATTAGTGTTAGGAATAAATCCGAGATGACGAATGCGGAATATCAAGAACAATCAAGAATCAATCACCAACATATGCAAGTAATCTGATAAAGGTTTTTCTTGTATTGATTATGAGATGAACGTACAAAGAAAACCCTAATCTTGGTCAAAAGCTTACACCAAAAGTAAACCTAATGATTCTTTATAGGGAACAATAAATATCTACCATAAATATAAAATAAATGCCTAATATAAAACCAATGCCTTAGAAGAGCTCGATTAAGAACTTCTACTGTAAAGGCACCGTAGGGAATCATAAAATGATTAACCCTAAAAAGGCTTCCCTAAATAACCAAATATGCCAAATCAGTTTCAATATCTCAAATACTCAACAATCTCCCCCTAGATGTTGAAACTGATGAAGATCACGATTTCCGATCTTCTTGGCATTTCTCCCCCTAAATTGTGAGACTCATCAGTACATGGGGTCTTCAAAGCGAGAGAAATAGAAATAATCTTCCAAATACGAACTCCCTCTTGAATAATCATCACTCCCCCTTGAATCTTCAACAAATACCATGGAGAGAATCCGGAAAGTTAAAAAGAATCACCAACAATCTTCAAAACCCGTCAGATATGATGAAATAAATCCTTTTTGAATAAACCCAATCTTCAAAAAATTAAAACCGGAAAAATAACAAAAAATAATTTTGTATTTTTCGATTTTAAATTTAGACAAAAGAATAGAAAAGAAGCAATTATTTAGAAGGGTTTAAAAAGAATAAGACCAAAGAAAATGGATAAGAAGTGAAAATCTTTTGGAAATAATGGGTAAAAGTGGTAAAATCCTAAAAATATTGAAAGAATTAAGAATCTTGGGTAAATTCTGTGAAGTTCTGAAAGTCAGGGGGGCAAATATTGAAAATAAAACTCATTTTCTTCAATGTAGCGCTGAAACAAGTGGTATCAGAGCGGGTTCTTGTAGATCTCAGCGATGACGAATGCGGAATAACAATCACCAACATATGCAAGTAATCTGATAAAGGTTTTTCTTGTATTGATTATGAGATGAACGTACAGAGAAAACCCTAATCTTGGTCAAAAGCTTACACCAAAAGTAAACCTAATGATTATTTATAGGGAACAATAAATATCTACCATAAATATAAAATAAATGCCTAATATAAAACCAATACCTTAGAAGAGCTCGATTAAGAACTTCTACTGTAAAGGCACCGTAGGGAATCATAAAATGATTAACCCTAAAAGGCTTCCCTAAATAACCAAATATGCCAAATCAGTTTCAATATCTCAAATACTCAATAATTAGGGTTTATAAGTGACCCTTGGAATTCTACACAATATATTTAATCCCTAAGCCCTAAAATCAGACACACAAGTATTCTAAGAAGAGTATAGATGATTTTGGGTGCCTCCTAAACCTCTCTCATATTCCTCCATTTGTTCTTGGTGTTTTGTGAAACATTTGAGGCATCACACTTGAGGTGCTAAGCTCCTGTAAGGCCAAGTTCTACAAGCTACAACTAAGAGGTAATCATTTAACTTGGTTTTATGTTTTAATTATCAAGGTTGTATGCTAGTTAGGCTTCATGCTTTGGAAAAATGAAATTGGATGTATAATTAGAGAAAACTTAGATCCAAAGCATTAGGGTTGTATGTGCACCATAGGGATGTTATAGTGCTCAAAACCCATCAGATTTATCGTCTTAAGTCCTTTCCACATTACTCCAACCAATAACTCTTTGAGCCAATGGTCATTATGAATAGCGCTATTAGGAATTGACAACTCCTCATTCACCCGATTGCTTGAGTACATGATACCATATTCATCTATGGAACGATAAGCATAGATCTTGATAGGGCATCAGTCATAGGCTTGGTTGTGAACTCATTGTTTGCTCATATACATACAAACTTGTTTATTAATTATAGCAATGAACTTTGTTTCTATTTATAGCAATGAAATTTGTTTCCCATTATAGCAATGTACTTGTATTTATGGAAACTTTTATACCAAATCTTGATTTAGTAAACTTGTGAACTCACCAACTATTTTCGTAGTTGACCCTCGTTTTACATGCTTTTTTAGGAAATAATTAGTAAGTGGATATAAAGATTCATCATCAAAGAGCGTGCTGCATCGTGTAGAAGTTATTTTATGAAGTTGACTTTTAAACAATGTTATTTTGGGAAACTTGTATTTTGTTTTGTTTAAATTATGGGTTGTAAACTTTTAACTACTACTATGGTGATGTATCTTTATCTTTTGCAATGAAGCCTTTATCGCTGTCATATCTTGCATTTCCGCTTTAGCGGGGTGTGACAGAAATGGTATCAGGTTTAAAGTTATAGAGAACATCAGTTTTCTTTTAAGAAAACACAACCAATAACCAAAATATATAAAATTTCTTTTACATCGAACATACTGCTAATGTAATTGGGTCGGGTGTTGTATTATTGGACCTCAATTAAACATAGCTTGATCACCTATGTTTAATTAAGGAAAGATTTTACAAGAGTTGAGCTAATTATAATGGGAGTATGTTCAACCAAATTTTCGTGAGAACTTTATGTCAAAAATTAAAAGGTGAATTTTGGTGTGTGTGAGCATTGCATATTATGGGCATTGATTGGTATTTAGTTCCCAACTCTTTAAAACTATGTCTCAGTCCACTATGTCGATATTGTCATCCTCTCGCGCTACCCCCTCAGCTGATGAGTCCGGCTATGTCACCGTTGTCCCTCGACGTGATCCCCCCGCCTCTATGGAAGAAGACCCCTCGGAAGACACATAAGAGACAATAGACTCTGTGGAGATTAGCAGCGACAACACCTCGAGTCAGCAACGCGAGGCATCGCCTGTATCGGTGTTGCCACAGCCGCCACCCTCTGGGCCTCGTATCCGACACACTGCGAGGAAGAACGTCTCTAGGTCCGTGGGGATGTCATACGATGGAGCATGACCCAGTAGGGCAGGACCCAGCATGGCAGGACTGAGAGCACCCCCACCATATCGAGTCATTGGGATACCTGTCAGACCGGCATGTATGACCCATGAGGAGTCTTGGAGAATGTAGTTGATGGCAGCGGACCTATGTCAGAGCCTCGCAGTGATAGCAGAGCATCGGGAGGTTTTGGATGAAGTGGCGACAAGAATGGACGTCCTGTTTCAGCATGCGATGGAGGCTGCGGATACTGCTAAAGCTACCAGGCGAGTGGTAGGTCGTGCGATGACCGCATGTTATGTGTGCGGAGGGATGCTACTGATTATGGTGTGGATGTTTCTTGTTGGGATAGAGATTCGTATTTGGTTCTGATTTCAGTATCTTATTTTATCATGTATTAAAAACCCATGTGAGGTGTCTTTTGGGAGAAACATTGAAACTTTGTTTTTGGAAGGATGTATTGTTTTGGTATTAGAACTATTTCAAATGGTCATGAAAAAAAGATTATTTTATGTTTTAAAACTTTTACTATGAGATCAAACCCTAGATTTTATTTAGTCAATGGTTGAATAAAAATATTTTTTTCTTTCTTTTTTCAAATCTATATAATAATGCAAACCGTTAATTTGACAACACATATGGTTTTAAAAATGGTAGTGAATAAGATATTATACATTATGTTATATATTTATATGTATTTCTTATCTTGTGTCTTAGAACCACGTCAGGAAGGCCTACTCGCGGGCGCCCACAAAACGAAACACCCTATGTTGCTCATTTGGTAGCAGAACAACTCATGGTAGCAATCCTAAACATTGTTACTTAAGTAACTACAGTTCTTAATGCTAACAAGGAAGTAGAGGAGGAAATCAGGGAAGCAATGAAAGAGAATGCATCAACAAGTCTTTTATGGCTTGTAAACCTAAGGAATTCCATGGAAAGGAAGGTGCGGCAGGGTTGCTGAAATGGATAGACGACATGTTGTCGGTCCTTCACATTAGCAAATGCCTCGAACGTAACAAAGTGGAGTATGAAACTTCTCTACTCAAGGATACGGCATTAACCTGGTGGAATACCCTAGTGCAAACCCGAGGCCGTGCAACGGCATATGATCTAACTTGGGAAGACCTGAAGAAGCTGCTATGGTTGGAACACAAATAGAGAAGTACACAGTCCGATTTCATGAACTATAAAAACCGGTACCTCACATGGTCACTTCTGAGGAGAAACGAATAGATCGCTACCTTTGGGGTTTGGCGCCTGAGATTTCGGGGAATGGTTACTGCAGCTAACCCAACCACCATTAAAACTGCATTAAGTCTAGCAAATCGATTGACCAATGATGTGATTGGAACAGGAGCCTCGAAAAAAGAAAACTCTAGTAGCAAGAGGAAGCCAACAGATCAAGGAGAGAAGAAGTTTGAAGGCAAGTCAAGGAGGAAGCAGAAAGTCTCAAGAAACTTTATGATAAGAGCCCAGGAGTAAGAACAGGTGAAAACTCAAGAACAGAAATGCGTGGAAACTCAGGAGCGAAAGCAGTACACATGACCGCATCCGAAGTGTAACAAGTATAACTTTCGTCATAAAAGAGCTTGCCCTGTGTGCAAAAATGTAACCAGACATGCCATTACCCGAAGTATTCTAAGCTGAATAAGGATGGAAAAAGGGCATGTTACGAGTGCGGGAGTACTGATCAGCTCCGTAATGCTTGTCCCAAACTAAACAGGAGGCCTGGTAACAACGGAGAAGACCAGGCTAGGTAAAATTTCCTTGGAAATCAAGGTGGGCGGGCAAGAGGTGTAGCCTTTATGATTGGTGTAGAAGAAGCTCGTCAAAACCCTGAAGTTATTACAGGTACGTTCCTCCTAAACAATCACTATGCATCAGTAATATTTGATGTGGGAGCAGATAGAAGTTTCATTTCTTTAGCATTTAGACCGTTAATTGACTTGAAATCGAGAAAGATGAGGAATACTTATGCTATTGAACTTGCTGATGGGTATGAAATTATGGGTAAATGTAATAATTCCAGGTTGTAATTTGAACTTAGCTGATAAACTCTTTAGCATTGACCTAATTCCCATAGAGCTAGGTAGTTTTGATGTAATAGTAGGAATGGATAGGTTATCCAAGAATAGGGCGGACATTGGTTGTTATGAGAAAGTCATTAGAATACCTCTCCCCAATGACGAAACCCTTATCATACATGGTGAGAAACCGGGAAGAAGTTTAAACATTGTGTCAAGCATGAAGATTCACAAGTGCCGGAAGAAGGATTGTAATGCATTCATGGCCCACGTGGTAGAAAGAGAACCTGAAGCAAAGCAAATCCAAGAGATTCCGGTGGTTCAAGAATATCCCAAAGTGTTTCCGGAGGAATTGCCCGGTCTACCCCCACACAGACAGGTCGAATTTTGGATCGACCTAATTCCCGGAGCGGCACCTGTAGCAAAAGCACCATATCACCTCGCGCCATCCGAGATGCAAGAATTTTCCGGACAACTTCAAGAACTTCTAGACAAGGGGTTTATACAACCAATCTCTTCACCTTGGGGAGCCCCAATGTTGTTCGTCAAAAAGAAAGACGGGTCATTCTGAATGTGTATTGATTACAGAGAACTGAACAAGTTGGCAATCAAGAATCGATACCCTCTTCCTCGAATTGATGACTTGTTCGATCAGTTGCAGGGCGCTTCATACTTCTCAAAGATCGACCTCCGGTCAGGATATCATTAACTAAGAGTTCACGAAGGAGACATTCATAAAACAACATTTAGAACCCGTTATGGACATTATGAGTTCTTAGTCATGCCTTTTGGACTAAGGAATGCGCCAACTGTTTTCATGGATTTGATGAACAGGGTCTGTAGACCATACCTAGACAAGTTCGTAATCGTATTTATTGATGACATAGTTGTTTACTCGCAAACCAAAGAAGATCATGAACGACATTTGAAGCTAATGTTGGAGCTATTGAAGGAGCAGAAACTGTATGCCAAGTTCACTAAGTGTGAATTTTGGATTCGGGAAGTACATTTCCTTAATCATGTGGTCGGCGAAAAAGGAATTCATGTAGATCCAACTAAGATTGAGGAAATCAAGGAGTGGGAAGCCCCCCAAACCCCGAAAGAAATACGACAGTTTGTAGGATTAGTTGGGTACTACAAACGTTTCATTGAGAATTTCTCAAGGATTGCTCAACCATTAACATCTTTGAACCAAAAGGACAGAAAATTTCTCTAGGAAGAGAATCACGAAGAAGCTTTCCAAATACTGAAAAACAAACTCTGCAATGCACCAATTCAGGCCTTACCAGAGGGATCAGAGAAGTTTGTAGTGTATTGTGATGTTTCTCATATAAGAGCTTTGGGAATGGTAATACAGAAAAGTTTGAAATCTCAAATCATTAAGGCCCAGGAAAAAGCCTTGATCAAGGAAAATCTTCAAGGCGAAACTTTACATGGTTTAGAAGGGAGATTTGAGACCAAACTCGACGGAGTACGTTATTTTAAGGATAGAGTTTGGATTCCAAGGGTTAAAATATGAGAGACATAGTACTAGAGGAGTCTCATCGATCTAAATACTCAATCCACCTGAGAGCATGAGGACTTCATGAAGGAAAAATATCCACAACTTTTCCAAGCGATGGCAAATGATGACATAAAATGAATTTCGGGACGAAACTCTTTTTGAGTGGGGGATACTGTGACAACTGTCAAATTCAGGTCATTCTCGGACTCATGCATATTTTTATAAACCATATATGCACATCATGCCATGGCCTAGTAGGAAAATGACAATAAACGAACATCTAGGACTAATATACTTGAATCTGTCACAATCTTGTTTCTCCATCACACTAGGACACTGTGACATGGCCTAGTGGGGGACACTGTGACAACTGTCACAATCTTGTAGAAACTAGGATCCAACTAACATCTAGGACTAATATACTTGACTCTTACAACTTTAGTAAGTTGTCTAGCTACTGTAGGAAAAAGACAATACACGAATTGGATCAAACTCCAAACATTTGTTACAATTCAAAAAGGGTATAAAACCCTAAAAATAAATTAAAATCTTCTAAATCGACTCCATTTTGATGTTAAATATCTAAAAATGTTCCAAAAGCCCTAAAGAGCCCTAAAATCCAAATTTATAAACTTTAAAACCTAAAATATCTATAAGATTTGTTATGAACCTCATTATATCAAATTTAAATAATCAAGTTACGAGATATAATCAAAGACATAAAAATTTAATTACCAAACATTAATCATATTTTTATGAGTTAAAAACAAGATTTTTAATAAATCAAGATTTAAATAAAGAAGCCTTTTATAAAAATTAGAATTTTATAAAAATTGAAAAGAGAATGTATTTAATTTAAATTATGAGGGATAGGGCCTCTCTCATCCATCCAAAATCTGGCCATCCCCTCTCCAAGACACCCTTTCCCCAAGTTTTTCAATCATTATTTCTCCATCACACTTTATATCCCTCTCTTCACTCTCTCTCACACTCTACCATTTACAACACTTAAACTCTCTCTTTCTCTCACTAAACTCATGAAATTCTTTATCCAAGAACACCTTCCAATCTTCAAATCTTCATCTTCTAGGGTTGTTCTTCAAGGTAAACACGAAAATCCTTCATTCTCCTTCACTTTTCTTTCTAGTTTTAAAAGTCTTCTTGCACTTCTCCTTCTTCTACACCATTCTTTATGAACATTCATGAGCATAGCCATGAATGTTGAGTTTGATGATGATGGTAGTAGTGTAACACCCATAAAATTTACGCCAAATTTAAACTTTTCAATCATAAATAAAACCCAATAGTATTGTTTACAAAAATGTTTTCAAATCTTTATTCGATCAGAGTGTCCCAAAAGCCAGATCATAAGGATGAGGAGCGGTACGGTCACGCCTTCGCCTTGCCATGATCTCTTGAAGTACCTGAAACAATAAACTGAAAACTGTAAGCCCGAGGGCTTAGTGAGCTACCCCCAAAATACCAATACCAAACTGATAATACCATATCCGTAATAATCAATCAATCAACATGCATACTAGGCCATCGGCTTGACTGGACCACCCTACAGGGCCTACAGTCTAACTGAATCTATACCGAGCCTTCGGCATGACTGGACCGCCACGTGGGCCTATAGTCTCCCCGGACCGCTCATAGGGTGTGTTGGCCTTCAACACAAGCAGGACCGCCTCAACCCAAGCAACAAGCAATTAACCATGTGCGCATAACTAACATATACTGGCATATACAAACATCAAACATATCTATCTCACTGATCACCAAACATAGCAATCTCTCATAACTAGAGCACTGACCTAGCAGGTCACTAACATATTAATCTCTACGGATCATAAGAGCATAACATACTGTCTATCCTGATTCCGATCTAACAGATCATATCCACATGTAACATACCATAACGATAACAACTAAAGGGCCGACCTTGGTGCCTTAGACCCTATCAATATAGTGAGGATAACTCACCTTGCAGATGTCGTCTCGGTAGATAAACTTCAACCCTCGGATCACTGCCACAAACTCCACCACCTATTACCATAGTATAAACATACCCATAAGCCAACTAATGAAACCCTGGTTAAAGTCAAAGTTGTTAGTCAAGGTCAGCAGTCCATGTTGACCTTGACTCGCCGAGTACCCTCGGTTACTCGCCGAGTTCCTTGAAGTACTAACACACTCGCCGAGTCACCTGAGTGACTCTTCGAGTTCCTTTTGTTTACGATCGAGACCCTAATGCAACTCGTCGAGCTTCCTTCTTGCAACTCGACAGTTACCCGCGCATACATAAATTGGGGCAACCTCAACCGACTCGCCGAGTTGTTCATCCACTCGTCGAGTCTACGACAATCTTCATCGGACTCGCCGAGTTGTTCTTCCAACTCGCCGAGTCCATGCCTATCTTCATATGACTCGCCGAGTCGACCATGCGACTCGCCGAGTCCCTTCAGTCCTTTTTGCCATACAGACTCATTTGAGCCATGCAGCAGCTCCAAACTACAGATCCAAGCTTCTAAGGCATGCTTTTCACGTAAAGTTGCAAACTTTACGTGCATGCATAGCTACAAAGGCTATTAATGTCAAATCCAAGCTCATAATGGGGGTTTCATACTCAAAGAGGCTTCATACATGACCAAATTCGGGGCTTTATGACTATAGAACCCCAGAAGGGTCCAGATCTGAAGTTACAACTTCAGATCTAGCCCATATCCCACTTCATCTTCTCAATCAAACCATAAAAACCCTAGATCTCAACCAAAAGAGGTCTAGAAGGAAAAGAAGAAAAAATGACGACTTGATACCTCCAAATGATGCTATCTGAGGTAGATTTCTGATTTCCCACACTTCCTTGCTCCTAGCCTTTTGTTCTCCAAGCTCTTCTTCTCAAAAGATCTCCTCTCCAAAGCTTTAGACACACAAGAATGAAACACCACACGAATTAGGGTTTTCTGAGCTCTCAAAGGACTGCTAAGAGGCCAAAGGAGGCTTATGCTTCCTTAAATAGGGTGCAAAACCCTGGGATTTAGGGTTTCATCTGCCAGCTCCTACTCGTCGAGTCCCTTCATGGACTCGGCGAGTAGGCCATTAAATACGCGAACCAAGCCCGCTGCTACTCGACGAGTAGGGCGACCAACTCGTCGAGTAGGCCTTGAAACCAATTAAATTCTTATTTAAACAATACCTGAGAATCGGGGGGTTACAAGTAGGATTTCACCCAAGAATAACATGCATGTTGTTTAATGGTGAAATCCAAGGACCAAAACCTATGTCAAACCCTAGAATACAGATTTTTACAAGTTTTAAAGGTTCATCCACCTTATACATCCAAGTTTTTGCTTTGAAAACATCACTAAGAACAAAATATGTCCATGCATGGTCTTCAAACCGTGATGCATGTGATGAACATCAAGTTAAAGAGCTTGATGATCAAAGTACATTGTTAATAGTGCATGTAGAGGATTTTATTCATAAAAAATCTAAATATTGTTTTTTGTTCAAAACAAAATTTTTCTCAGAATCCCAACTAGATAATAAGAGGATATGAAAAATCCCAAGGGTTGCTTTCTTTTCTTTGATTTATTATAGTTGCTACAAGAAAACATAGCCATAAATAATTTAAAATACTTTCTTAGGACTATAAATCCTAGATAAATTCATGGTGAACCCTAAAGTAGATAATGGCCTCTCATTAAGTTTCAACAATTTTTGTTACTATTTAGTAAGGTTTTTAATTTTCTTTTTATTTAGTTCCAATAAATATTAAAGCCACTTTAGGGAATGTGAACAGATTATCTATGATTTTTTACAGCTCCAAACCCATGTGGGATACTCAAAAAAATATTTTGGGAATTTTTCATAAACCATATCTCTTTTTCCATGATTTTTGTGTTTATAATTGACTAAAAATGGGAAAAAATAGTTTTACTTATCCAAAATTCATGAAATTTACCAGAACACTTTATAATATATTAGGATGCCATATAAAAAGTTGTACAATTTTTCTCTTCTGTAAGCTATTTTTCTTCCATTTTCCTCAGATTAAATACACTTAAATCCAGAAAATCAGACTCAAGTATATAAAAATCACATTTAGTATTTTTCCCAGATTATGTACACTCTATATGACGTTTACAAAAAGTTTGGTAATTTACCTTAAGTGTTTAAGAATTATTCACGAATTAATGATTATTTAATTGAATAAAACAAAGAAAAATAGCCAAACTGATTGAAATATAACTTTTATATTTGTGACAGCTTTTATATGTATAAAATCGGGTTAAACTGTTTACAAATCCTTTTTCATATTTTTTCCAGCTTAAGTATGTTTAATAACAGTAGTACAAAAAGTTTGGGTAATTTTGGAAACTGTTTTTCTATTTATCTCCATTTTTGTTAGAATAACTGCAAAAAAATAATAAAATCGGGTTAAACTGTTTAGAAATCCATTTTCATTTTTTCCCGGATTAAGTATGTTTAATAACAGTATTACAAAAATTTTGGGTAATTTTGGAAACTGTTTTCTATTTATCTCCATTTTTGTTAGAATAAATGCACAAAAATAATAAAATCGGGTTAAACTATTTCGAAATCAATTTTCATATTTTCCTAGCTTAAGTATGTTTAATAGCAGTATTACAAAACGTTTGAGAGTTTTTTTATCATCTGATTGCTATTTTTCACAAATTTATATTAATATGAAGGCTTAAAAATTTGGAAAAATAGTTAATCACATCAAAAATTCAAGGGAAATTTTCTGGAAGACCTCTGCTATATTTGGAATGAAAATGTAAAGTTTTAAAATTTTTGGAAACTGTTTGATAATATTTTTGGATTTTAAGAGTTTGAAACACCTTTAAATATGTTGAAATACCCTCAAATAATATTACAAAAATCTGGAAAATAATATCCAAAGTTGTCTTAATCACATGAGTTATAAAATTTCACCATTTCAGAATAATTGTTACCAATTAATATAAAACCAATATTAGAACAAAAATTTGGCATTTTTCTCTATGTAGAATTTAGTATATTTGCGTTAGATTTCGACATAGAAACTCACTAGCGTGTGCTTAATGTCGTAAATTATCATTGATCGATGGAGCGTGTGTGGTTAATCAGCACATTGATTAGGTGGTGAATGATAACGACAGTACCAAACTAGTTTGCATGGTTATTCACACATTGTTTGTGATCCTCGGTATCCTAGTCACAAACTTGAAGGGCATAATCGAGATTAAACATGTCATTGAAAAGTTCAATGAATTTCAAAAGATCTAGGAATTTCATTTAATAAAATCGAATCTATTTATATTTCAATTTCGTGGTGGAATTGGTAAATCGTCATTTACCTACCTTCAAATAATTTACAATTGGATTACGGAATCCCTCTTCCGAATTGTGAAGTATCATGTTGGGTCCTAGCCTTGATATTTCATTTGGGTGTTATATTGAGGATTTCCATATCTAATCAAAATTTGTCCTTATTATTTTTCATTTGTCTTGTTCAAATAACGTTTCCGGCTCCTCAAACAACAACAACTCCTCCAACACTTTATCGCTCTTGATCATCTGCACAAAGGTGACATTCGAAGGGTCCAATTTCATTGATTGGATCCGCAACATTCGAATGGCCTTGCGATTCGAAGACAAAGAGTATGTCCTCGATAAGGAGCTGAATGAGATTGATGAGTCTAAGTCAACTCCCGAAGGAATCGCTGAACAAAAGGCCCATGTCAAGGATGCGACAAAGGTGTCATGCATCATGGTTGCCACTATGACTCCAGAACTGCAACAGTTTTATTAATACTACTGGCCTTACGAAATGTGCCAGGACTTAATGGAAAAGTACCATCAAAGAGCACGTTAATAGAGGTACAAGATAGTCACGTAATTCATCACGACCAAGATGAAGGATGGATAGTCCATCACGACTCACGTGCAACGTATGCATAGATACGTGGATCATCTGCTCAAGCTGAACGTGAAATTTGACGAAGAGTTGGCTATTGACATACTCCTACACTCTTTGCCTCTCTGCTATGATCAGTTCAAGATGACTTATCATTTGAGCAAGGACAAAGCCACCTTGAGCGAACTTCAAGGTCTGTTGAGAGCCGTTGAAAGTGGTCTGAAAGGGAAAAATGTCGCTCCCAGTCCTATTGCTGCTACTCCTGTCCTGGCCATTGGACAAGGAAAGGGGAAGAAGTGGAAAGCTCCCTCTAAATCGAGCCGGAAAGGAAAGTCCAATGAAGGGTCCACTAGTGGATCCAAAGCAAAGTCCGGTTCTGCTCCTCCCTCTTTCGATCTAAAGGAAGCAACGTGCTTTTATTGCCAAGAGAAGGGGCATTGGAAGAGAAGCTGCCCGAATTACTTGCAAGACATCATTGATGGGAAGATAAAGCCCACCTTCATAGGTATTTATACTATTCTATCTAAAACCTCATCACATGCTAGTTCTTGGGTCCTTGATACAGGATGTGGTTTTCACATTTGTTCTGATTTGTAAGGACTAAGAAGAAGTAGGGATGTGGAGCATGGGAAGATAAACCTGATAATGGGGAATAGGAAATCGTCGCCTCTCACCAAGATTTGAGTTTATTCTTTAGTGCTTAGTAGTGGGTTAGGATTAGATTCGAATGATTATTTCTACTCATCAGAAATGACGAGGAATGTTATTTCTTTTCATGGTTTGTACAGACAGGGTTTTAGATTTTCATTTAATAATGAAATTGGATCTAATAATGCTTATTATAATGGTTTATTTTATTTTGAAGCACTGCCTTGTAATGATGTATATGAAAGTGTGATGGTTGTAGATAACTTAGGAAATAATGTATTGCATATCGATTTATCTAATGGTTTAGACAAGGCATGCTTGTGGCATTGTCGTGTTGGACATGTCAACAAAAGGCACATAGCCCAACTCCAAAAGGATGGAGTATTGGAGTCATTTGACCTAAAGTCGGATGACACGTGCGAATCTTGTTTACATGGAAATATGACTAAATCACCTTTCACCGGTACTTGTGAAAGAGGTTAGGGATTGTTGGATATCATACACACAGATGTGTGTGGGCCCTTCAGATCCACCACAAGGGATGCAAACCGCTTCTATGTGACTTTTACCGATGATAATAGCAGATATGGATATATCTACTTAATCAAGCATAAGTCAGAAACTTTTGAAAAATTCAAAGAGTTTAAGCAAGAAGTGGAGAATCAATTGGGCAGGAAGATAAAGATGCTCAGATCCGATAGGCGTGGTGAGTATCTTAGTATCGAGTTCCACGACTATCTTAAGGAATGTGGTATTGTTTCACAATTGACGCCACCTAGGACACCGCAGCTGAATGGTGTGGATGAGAGGCGCAATCGAACCTTGTTTGACATAGTTCGTTCCATGATGAGGCGAGCTTCGCTTCTGATATCGTTCTGGGGGTATGCCTTAGAGACTGCCGCCCATATCCTTAATCTAGTCCCTATAAATAAGGTTGCCAAAACACCTCATGAGATGTGGACATGGAAGGTTCCCTCGTTGGCACATATCAAGGTTTAGGGTTGTGAAGCTTTCGTAAGACGAGAGACTGACGAAAAGCTTGAACCTCGAAGTGAGCTGTGTATTTTCATCGGCTACCCACATAAATCTTTTGGATATCTTTTCTACAGACCTAGTGACAACGTGGTCTTCGTAGCAAGGAGAGGGGTTTTCTACGAGAGAGAACTCATATGCCAAGAGGACAGTGGGAGGAAAATTGATCTTGAAGAGCTTCAAAACTCAAGCGATGAAGGAACCTCTAACACTAGCGCTCAACCCGAGGAAGAGATTCCTATTGAACCGATTCACGAGTCATTACCTCTTCGACGTTCCACTTAAGTTATAATGACACCAGAGGTTTATGGTTTTCATATTACTACGAAAGGTGATACGTTTATCAGTGATACTACACTGGTAAATTTGGATGATCCTACTAACTACAAGGAAGCCATGGCGGGACCTGAGTCTGCAAAATGGAAAGAGGCAATGGACAGCGAGATCCATTCCATGTATGACAATCAAGTTTGGAACTTGGTTGAAAATGTACCAGGTCGAAAGACAGTTGGGTACAAGTAGATCTTCAAGAAGAAGACCGACATGGATGGAAAGGTGCACACATTGAAGGCACGACTGGTTGGGAAGGGCTTTACTCAAACCCCAGGGGTTGACTATGATGAGATCTTCTCACCAGTAGCCAAGATCAAGTGTATTAGGGTTATGTTAGCTATCGCTGCATTGCATGATTATGAAATTTGGCAAATGGATGTCAAAATCGCTTTCCTTAATGGTAAGTTGGCTGAAGATGTTTACATGTGTCAGCCAGAAGGTTTTGTGGATGCTAAATACCCCAATCGAGTGTGTAAGCTTGAGAAATCCATCTATGGATTGAAGCAAGGGTCTCGCAGATGGAATCTTTGCTTCGATGAGAAAGTCAAAGAGTTTGGTTTCTCTAGAAGTGAGGATGAGTCATGTGTTTATGTCAAAGCTAGTGGGGGTATAGCTAGCTTTCTATTATTATATGTCGATGACATACTGGTCATAGGAAACGATGTTCCAACCTTGCAGGAAGTTAAGTCCTGGCTCGGAAAGTGTTTCGCTATGAAGGATATAGGGGAAGCTGCTTATATTCTAGGGATAAGGATATTGAGAAATAGGAGTAAAAGACTAATAGGACTTAGTCAAAGTACTTACTTGGATAAGGTGTTAAAACGTTTTAGCATGGAGAATTCCAAGAAAGGGGAGTTACCAATCCAAAGCAATACCAAGCTGAGTAAGACCCAGAGTCTGAGTACCGATGCCGAAATAGCGGAAATGAGTCGAGTGCCATATGCTTCCGCCGTTGGCTCGATCATGTACGCTATGACATGTACTCGTCGTGATGTGGCTTTTGCCTTGAGCATTGTCAGTCGTCAGTCAATATCAAGGGAACCCGGGAAAAGCTCACTGGACAACAATAAAGAACATTCTTAACTATCTGCGAAGGACTAAGGACTGGGTCCTTATACTCGGTGGAAGTAAAGACTTGAGAGTGACAGGGTATAGTGACGCCAGCTTTCAGACTGACCGAGACAATTTTCGTTCTCAGTCAGGCTGGGTATTTACCCTTTATGGAGGAGCAGTAACTTGGAAGAGTTCCAAGCAGGAGACCGTGGCTGATTCAACATGCGAATCAGAGTAAATAGTTGCGAGTGAAGCGTCAAAGGAGGCTATATGGTTCAAGAACTTCATTGGAGACCTTAGAGTTGTTCCAGCCATAAAGGAGCCTATGGAGATTTTCAGTGATAACGGAGGAGCGGTTTCCTTAACCAAGGAACCGAGGGATCATGGTAGATCCCAACATATTGACATAAAATATCATTTCATCAGACATCGTGTAGAAGAAGGACTCCTTATTGTCAAAAGGGTATCGTCAGAAGAGAATCCTGCAGATCCCCTCACAAAGGGTCTGGGTAGGACTAAGCACGCTCTGTCACACCCCAAACGGAACGGCGGAATAGGTTCTGGGGTGGAGGACGTCATGTACAGTATCATAACAATGCATAATAGTAAAGACAAGCAACAACATTCATTGCTTTAATATAATAATTGTAATACAAGCGTGTTCTGTACAGTTTGTAAGACACCAAAAGTATAATCAAAATAAAAGATGAGTCTTGTATGTGCTCCATCTTCTCAAAAGCTTCATCTGTACCTGTCTACTGATGACCTGAGAATACAAGTTATTTTGAAAGAGTTTATCAGCATAAAGCTGGTGAGTTCATAAGTATTTAGTGTCATTGCTTGTATACAAATGTTTACAACAATGTAGTATAATAGCCGATATCAATGTTTGACAATAGTATACTCCCTAGAAAATCCTATATTTTCCAGTAAAAGTAGTCTTCTACCAAGACCCGTTTGTTTGCATGTTTGATCCTTTGAAAATGTAAAAGTTTTCCCCAGTGAAACTACCAGTAAGAAAATATAGTTTTAGACTTTATTCATGTAAAGTAATTGGGAAAATACGGTTTTACCCCAGAAGTGGCACTACCGGCTAAATGAAATAAAATGTAGACTCCAGGTAGTATTAAATGTACAATACACCTCGGGGAGCCGGTTTGGCCTTTAATTCTTAATGTGTAATTAAAGGTTTGAATGTGAACTCGTATGTAACCATGCTGATTGACGATCGAATAACTGATGACCCTCCGAGTCATATATAGTGATGTGACATATTGTCACCCCTTGGCCTTTCGGCTGGGACTGTAGCTAGCAGTCGGGATGTGGGAGTGTCTGTCCCGTATAGATCTATACACACAATGCCCGCTCTCCCTCCAGGAGACTCTGGTTACACGGTGATACCACTGTGAAGTGTCGTATCGAGAAGTAGTATGTCACATTCTAATTATAGTATATTCTCTTGTATATTGTATAATGTATTTTCTGGCATAATGTATAGAGTGTTCTCTTGTATAGTATATAGTATTCTCTTTGTATAGTATTTAGCATGTATTGACTCATAACTGTACTGACTCTGGTAGGTGTCATTGTAATAGTAGTAATGAGTAGTAATCCTTAACTATACCTATTATAGTTAAATAATAATGTTGGTTGCATGCCTTTGATACACAAAGGTATTGAACTGAAGTGAAGACTTTTATATCCAACACAAATATATATATGATATATAACTAAGAATTCAACGACAATCGGACAAATAACAGAATACCCTAAGTCCACAACCAAACAAGGAACAGGAAATAAGGTGAGCAATCAGTCCTAAGTCCTTCAAGTCTTACTTATATAAATATATTAGTATAGATATGGGTTTGAAAATAAAGCAAGTTTAAAAGAGTTTGAAAACAGTTTTGGCATTTAAAGAGTTTGATAAAAGGTTTGAAACACTTGAAAATCCAAAGTTTGATGGTTATTTGAAAGCAGTAACAAATCTTGTAGTCTGTTCTAGTTATTAATCACATGTGATTGATACAATAACTATAACAGTTCAACTTGTATTCCCCCCATAAAAGCATTTAAAATCATTTAAAAGGTTGATTTAGGGGTATGAAATCACCTGCAGTGAGTGGATTGGATGGAAGTGTTGGGTAGGAAGCTAGGTGTCAAGTGAGGACTTGAACACACACACGGATCCTATGAAACATGTAGTGATACATAGATGTATCTAATTAGTCACTTAATAACTAATTAATCAAGTAAAGACCTCCTAATACATGGAAACACTTTGTTTCAAGTGCTAGGAGTGCTAAAGGGTCGCATCTAAGGAGAGTATGGCCTCACATTGGAGTTTACTCCTCATTTGGAAACCCTAGATGGTGTTTACGGTTTATGGACCATTTCCCCCATGAGTTTACGGCCGTAAACTCATGGTACTTGGTGTATTTGTGTGTTTTAAGGTCTTATACTTCACAAGAAAGTGTTCTAAGTTTGAATCAAAGCCTTAGGAAGTGGTTAGGGCTCGAAATGGACCTTCTTGGAGTTTACGGTCCTTGGACCACCTTGGAGAGTTTACGGTCATAAACCCATGAGTTTACGGCCGTAAACTCATGGTTACTCCAACCATTTCGTTTTTTTGGTGTTTCTAGTTCATGCATGTAAGGTTCTAGTCTTTTATCCAAGCCATATAAGGTGTTAGGGGCACCAAAACACCATTTGATGGTGTTTACGGTTCAAGGATCTCCATTGACCGTAAACACATATGTTCTTGGGGATTTTGATGTTCTTCCAAGGGATTAACAAGTATCCTAAGCAAATAACTAGATAGGAGGAGTGTACTTACTTATAGGAAGCTTGTAAGAGTGTTTAGGACCCAAAAACACTAGTGTGTGTTCTTGGTGTTTTGAAGAACACTTGAAGATCTAAGTAAAAATCAAGAATCCATGGATGAAATGATGTATAAACACTAGATTAAGTGTTGTATGAACGAATCTAGGAAGGAAACACTTACATTTTGGCGGATTTGAAGAAATGATCCTATGATAGTTGAGAGAAAAACTTGGGTGTTCTTGAGGTTGGAAGTGTAAAGTGAGGGAATAGTGGGTAAACTCATGCTATATGCATGAGTTCTTGGAAAAATGGTGTTTACGGCCCAAACTCCTCTTGTTTGGCCGTAAACACCTAGCTGAGGTGTTGTTTGATTTGCTTGCTACACATCACTCATAACGACACTTCCTTTTATTTATTCGTTTGACGATTTTTTTTAAATTAAACACCCAAGTGGACTTAAACCCGGCCAAAAATGTACTGAAATGTATTTGACTATTATTTGAAGTATTTGACTGTAGAGATTATACAAATGAAAATTTCGGGTTGTCACATCATCCCCCGTTAGAGGGAATTTCGTCCCGAAATTAGAGTTCAAGCAACTAAGTTATTACAAAATAACTAAGTAAAAAGATGTGGATATTTAAGTTTCATTTGATCCTCACGCTCCCATGTGAATTCAGGTCCTCGCTTGGCGTTCCGGCGAACCTTCACTATCGGGATACGACTTTGTTTCGTTCGTTTGACCTCTCAGTCCATAATCTCTACAGGTTCTTCCACGAAGTTGAGGTTCTCGTTGATCTCGATCTCGTCGAGTGGGATTACAAGAGTCTCGTCGGATAGGCACTTTTTCAAGTTCGAAACGTGGAAGGTAGGATGTACGTTACTGAGTTCGCAAGGTAGATTGAGTTTGTAAGCTACGGGGCCGATTCTAGCAAGAATTTCGAAAGGCCCTATATATCTTGGATTCAGCTTTCCACGCTTTCCGAAGCGTATCAAGCCTTTCCAGGGTGAGACTTTCAAAAGGACTCGGTCTCCCACCTGGAACTCTAAAGGTTTCCTTCGTTTGTCTGCGTAGCTTTTCTGTCGGTCTCTAGAGGCTTTCAATCGTTCACGAATCTGAACGATCTTCTCTGTCGTTTCCCGAATGATCTCCGGACCCGTGAGAGTGCTGTCAGGAACTCGTCCTTTAGCTAATTGAGTGTCACCCACCTCAGCCCAGCACAAAGGGGATCTGCACTTTCGGCCATAGAGGGCTTCAAATGGAGCAGCCTTGATGCTCGTGTGATAACTGTTGTTGTAGGAAAATTCAACAAGGGGTAAGTGGGTATCCCATGCCTTACCAAAGTCGATCACACAGGCTCGCAATATATCTTCCAAAGTTTGGATAGTCCTCTCACTTTGTCCGTCGGTCTGTGGATGGTAGGTTGTACTCATGTCCAGCCTCGTTCCTAAGGAGCTTTGTAATGACTGCCAGAACCTCGAAGTGAATCTACTATCTCTATCTGAGATAATAGATATAGGAACACCATGCAGCCGTACGATCTCCTTAATGTATGTTCTTGTGAGCTTCTCCATCTTGTCGGTTTCTTTGATGGGTAGGATGTGTGCGGACTTGGTCAATCTGTCGACGATGACCCATATGGTATCAAGTCCACCCGCTGTCTTGGGTAACTTGGTTATGAAGTCCATAGTGATCCGCTCCCACTTCCACTCAGGTATCTCCGGTTGTTGGAGTAGACCTGACGGCTTCTGGTATTCGACCTTGACCTTCGCGCAAGTAAGGCATTTACTTACGAAGGTAGCAATCTCTGCTTTCATGTTAGGCCACCAGTATGACTTCTTGAGATCCAGATACATCTTATCTGAACCTGGGTGGACGGAATATCGAGTATTGTGCGCTTCCTTCATGACCAAGTCTCTGAAGCCACCGTGCTTCGGTGTCCAGATCCGGTCCATGAGGTATAAGGCTCCGTCACCCTTGGCTTCCAGGTTCTTATCCATTCCTCGCAGGGATTCTGCCGATACATTTTCAGGTTTCAAAGCTTCGAGCTGAGCCTCCTTAATTTGTGCGGATAGATGCGAATGGATAGTCATTGTTAGTGACTTGACTCTTCGGCCAGAATATTCCTTCCGACTTAGGGCGTCTGCTACTACGTTGGCTTTACCCGGATGATAACGAATTTCGCATTCGTAGTCATTGAGTAGCTCGACCCACCGTCGTTGTCTCATGTTGAGCTCTTTCTGGATGAAGATGTGTTGGAGGCTTTTGTGGTCGGTATAGATGGTGCTCTTCGTACCATACAGATAGTGTCTCCATATTTTTAGGGCGAGCACAACCGCTCCTAATTCGAGGTCGTGTGTGGTGTAGTTGACCTCGTGTGTCTTCAGCTGTCTTGAGGCGTAGGCGATGACCTTACCTCTTTGCATCAGAACACAGTCGAGCCCTTGGTTGGATGCATCGCAGTATACCACGAAGTCTTCTATCCCTTCGGGGAGGGACAGTATCGGTGCGGTGCATAAGACTCGCTTCAGGGTTTGGAATGCCTTCTCTTGTTTCTCTTCCCAGTCAAAGGCCACGCCTTTCTGGGTCAATTTAGTCAAGGGTTTCGCGATTCGAGAGAAGTTTTGAATGAACCTGCGGTAGTAGCCAGCGAGGCCTAGAAATTGACGAATTTCTGTAGGCGTCTTCGGTGCTGACCAGTTCTCAATAGCCTTAATTTTGGATGGGTCCACGTGGATTCCCTCCTTGCTAACCATGTGTCCTAAGAATTCGACTCTTCGGATCCAAAATTTGCATTTAGAGAACTTCGCATAGAGCTTCTTCGATCGTAAAGTTTCCAGGACTTGTCGCAGATGATCGTTATGTTTTCCTCACTTTGAGAGTAGAAAAGTATATCATCAATGAAGACGATGACGAACTGATCCAAGTAAGGACGACATACTCTATTCATCAAGTCCATGAATACTGCGGGCGCATTGGTCAGTCCGAATGGAATCACTACGAACTCGTAGTGTCCGTAACGAGTTCCGAAGGCTGTCTTCGGGACATCCTCCTCAAGCACTCGTAACTGGTGATACCCGGATCTTAGATCAATATTGGAAAAGTAGCTCTCCCCTTGCAGTTGGTCAAATAAATCGTCTATGCGAGGAAGAGGGTAACGATTCTTGACCGTCAGCTTGTTGAGTTCCCTATAATCGATGCACATACAGAACGATCCGTCTTTCTTCTTTACGAACAAGACTGACGCTCCCCAGGGTGAGAAGCTTGGTCTTATAAAGCCCTTGCTGAGCAGTTCGTTAAGTTGACCGGACAGTTCTTGCATCTCAGCAGGCGCTAAACGATAGGGCGATTTGGCTACGGGGGTAGCTCCTGGGATTAAGTCGATTCGGAACTCGACTTGTCGTTGCGGAGGTAAACCTGGTAGCTCTTCCGGAAAGATGTCGGGGAAATCGCGTACTACAAGGAAGTCTTTTAGGTCTTTTGTTTTCTGGCTCGTATCGACGATGTGTGCAAGGAATGCACGATGTTCATTACGCAAGTACTTCTGGGCTTGAATACTTGAGATGATACGGAGGCTCGTACTGGGTTTGTCTCCGTAGATCAACAAGGTTTCGTTATTTGGTAGGTTCAGACGGATTGCTTTGTCGAAACACAGAATATCGGTACGATGGAGACTCAACCAGTCCATGCCCACAATGACATCGAAGCTCTTGATTGCTACTGGTATGAGGTCGATTGGAAACGAATGGTTATCTAGCGTGAGGGTACAACCTATGTAGATCTCGTTAGAACTCTCTGTCTTTCCGTTAGCCATTTCTACGACGAAGGTTTCTTTTAGTGGTTGCGGTGATTGTTTAAGTAAGTGTTTAAAGTTTTGGTTTACGAAACTCCTCTCTGCCCCACTATCAAATAGGGTACAAGCATAAGAGTTATCGAGAAGGAACGTACCCGTGACTACTGTGGGGTCTACTACTGCTTCATTGTGGCCAATAGAAAGTAGTATCCCTGTTCCTCCCACATTCCCAGCCTTCAGACAGTTTCTTTTGAAATGCCCTATCTCGCCACAGCTGTAGCAAGCATGGCTTACTCCCGAACTGGGGACCTGGGAAATGGGTTTGGGTGGTGTTCGGCAAAACCGGGCGGTATGGCCCTTTCGGTCACAGTTAGTGCAGTGCATTTTCCGGCAGGGGCCGTTGTGATGGAAAGAGCACTTGGTGCACTTGGGTAGACTCCCTGCATATGTTTTGGCTGGTACAGGGGCAGCAGGAGTAGTGGCAGCATGGACAGCCACCGTTTGTTG
Organism: Lactuca virosa; assembly: GCF_052849685.1. Lineage (NCBI taxonomy): Eukaryota > Viridiplantae > Streptophyta > Magnoliopsida > Asterales > Asteraceae > Lactuca > Lactuca virosa. The sequence continues at coordinate 302,381,150 of NC_136428.1, read as the reverse complement.
GTTCTTTGAAGAGGATTGGGCTGATTTACCCTTCTTTCGGTCCCACCGCTTCTTTTTGTTGTCGGATGTCTTGGTCGGTGCAGTGGCAACCGTTGTGGTTGCTGATGGAGTGTAAGGAACTTCATGATCAATCAACCTTTGGGCCAATTCCTTGGCACTATCAAAGGTCATAGGGTGTGATGCTAGAACGTTCCCTCGATACGAGGGCACTAAACCCCAGATGTATCTTTCAATTTTCTTGCCTTCGGTGGGGACCATGTTAGGACACAGAGTCACCAGGTCGCAGAACCTGGCTGTATAATCCACTATGTCGGTCCCCTACATCTTGAGGCCCCACAGTTCCTCCTCCAGCTTCTGAATTTCGCCCCTCGGGCAGTACTCCCTCGTCAACAGGTCCTTTAGTGTATCCCAGTTCATGGCGTTGCCTCTCACCAAGGAGAGTGATTTGACATGGCCATTCCACCACGTCAAGGCCCTTTCGGTGAAGGTGCAAGCTGCGAACTTTATCTTGCTCTCTTCGGGGCACAAGCACATCTCGAAGATTGCCTCAGTTCTTTCGACCCATTGGGACAGTGCAATTATCCCTCCGGTCCCATTGAAGTATGTTGGCTTGCAGCTCATGAAATCCTTATAGGTACACCCCTATGTACGTGGGTGGATTTCACCATGTCTAGAGTTGGTGCCCATTCCGGCTCCACTTGCATCACCAGAATTTATTTGGGCCATAGCTGCGGTTACAACTGCCTGAAACATCACCGCATCGAACTGCGGAGGAGGTGGTGGTGGTGGAGTTTGACTTGCAGGCGTGTTTCTGGTCGGACGCTTGCGAGGAGGCATCTTTTACTGAAAATTTATAAAGATGATGACAATAGTGAGAAACAATTGTAAGCATGATGGGAGTGTTTTATGGACTAAATCGCAATAGTCCAACTACCAGATAGAAATGTACTAATAGATTAGAGAAACACAAGAGTACAAACTTTCCCATAGATTAGATAACTGTCAATATTACTGGTATTACTGATGTAAAATGAGTTCAGAAAAGTTGACCTAACAGTAGGTCATACATCAAACCATAAGGAAATTGTTGGCAGCTTAGAAGTCTAATCAGAGTACTTTTAAAAAAATTAGGAATATTTTACAGACAAGTGCTTCCTAAAGCACGGAAAGAAAGGCTATTCCCTAATTCAAAAGTAAAGATGAGTTGACATCTTCTACCGGCGATGGGTATCCCTCGGACGAACCCTTAGGCCTGCCAGTTGACGTAGAACTTCCTGAAGATGTCGCTCATGAGCTCTCTGACGAACTCGGAGTTCCATGACTTCGGCTCGGGATGCAGCTAATTGTTGCTGCAGAGCCTCATTGGTCCTCCTAGTCCTATCCACAGTCTCTTCAAGTTGGCGAATGCGGATCGTGTTAAGGTTAGAGTTGGCGTCAATTTCCACTACCCTATCTATGGCTGCATGACCTTGCTCGACGTTCCGAGCAATCCTACGGACCATGATGGGTAGGACCCGGTCAGCTGAACTTCCCTCGCCTATGTTGTAGAAGCTTCGGTCTCCGTTGAAAGGTAACGGCTGAACCTGTTCATCACTCCATCGATTCAAGGTTGTTGCCCACATGGGAGTGGGACCTTGAAACTCCGGACGGGGGTTGGGGTTTGGAATTGGAACTTCTTGGGGATGGTTGTTGACTTTTGGTTCCGAGTCGGAGCCATCTGAAAAGCCTTCTGCGAGGTGATCATCCAAAGGGATTGGGTGATCATCTTCTGGCTCATCATCAAGCCATCCACCTAAGTCTTGGTTGGGATAATACAGATCGCAAGGGAGGTGGAAGCCAGCCATGCTATCTATGCGAGAAAAAAGGGATATAAGAATCTTATAAGGATAGACGTACTAATCTAAGATAATTATGTGATGATCTTTACTAGTTACTTCAATACTTGCATAGTGCATACCAGTTACATGTAACCAAAACAAGATAGTCCTTCGAATAAGTGACCCTAACTCTAAGTCCATAACCAAACAAGGAACAAGAAGTAAAGCAAAGGTCACAGATTCTGAGTCTATGGCGTCTTAGTCGCATGTAACCGTAGCGTATCCACTTAGCAACTACTGCTCTACTAGTAAAGACCTTTTTAGTTCTCAAGTAAGTAATTACAGTAGTGCAAAATACTCCTATAGTATTTTAGGTTCATGTTTTGTTCAGATGTTCTTGTTGTAGTAGTGTTGGTAAGTTTTTAGACTTGTTGCAACACCACAACCATTCTTAGGCACATGCTAGTCACTCCTTCGAATAAGTGACCCTAACTCTAAGTCCACAACCAAACAAGGAACATGAAGTAAAGCAAAGGTCACAGATTCTGAGTCTATGGCGTCTTAGTCGCATGTAACCGTAGCGTATCCACTTAGCAACTATTGCTCTACTAGTAAAGACCTTTTTAGTTCTCAAGTAAGTAATTACAGTAGTGCAAAATACTCCTATAGTATTTTAGGTTCATGTTTTGTTCTGATGTTCTTGTTGTAGTAGTGTTGGTAAGTTTTTAGACTTGTTGCAACACCACAACCATTCTTAGGCACATGCTAGTCACTCCTCGGAAAATGTAGTTGATCAGGCTACATCCTCCCAGATTTGACTATATGTCTCTAAGCCTAATTGTGCTGTTCAACAATCTTAATACTTTTGTTCTGTTCTAGTATGATACTGACCCTTGTATGAATATATGTATATATATATTTAGTTAAATATCTTCTTATTTAAAAGTATATATTCTTGGTCAGAGTGTTTTAATCCCGATGCGTTTATAGTTCATATATCTTTTATGGGTTGATATACTTGATTCACTATAAACAATGCTCTGATACCAATCTGTCACACCCCAAAACCGGAACGGCGGAATACGTTCTGGGGTGGAGGACGTCATGTACAGTATCATAACAATGCATAATAGTAAAGACAAGCAACAACATCCATTGCTTTAATATAATAATTATAAGACACCAAAAGTATAATCAAAATAAAAGATGAGTCTTGTATGTGCTCCATCTTCTCAAAAGCTTCATCTGTACCTGTCTACTGATGACCTGAGAATACAAGTTATTTTGAAAGAGTTTATCAGCATAAAGCTGGTGAGTTCATAAGTATTTAATGTCCTTTCTTGTATACAAATGTTTACAACAATGTAGTATAATAGCTGATATCAATGTTTAACAATAGTATACTCCCTAGAAAATCCTATATTTTCTAGTAAAAGTAGTCTTCTACCAAGACCCGTTTGTTTGCATGTTTGATCCTTTGAAAAAATGTAAAAGTTTTCCCCAGTGAAACTATCAGTAAGAAAATATAGTTCTAGACTTTATAGTAAAGTAATTGGGAAAATAAGGTTTTACCCCAGCAGTGGCACTACCGGCTAAATGAAATAAAATGCAGACTCCAGGTAGTATTAAATGTACAATACACCTCGGGGAGCCTATTTGGCCTTTAATTCTTAATGTGTAATTAAAGGTTTGAATGTGAACTCGTATGTAACCATGCTGATTGACGATCGAATAACTGATGACCCTCCGAGTCATATGTAGTGATGTGACATTTTGTCACCCCTTGGCCTTTCGGCTGGGACTGTAGCTAGCAGTCGGGATGTGGGAGTGTCTGTCCCGTATAGATCTATACACACAATGCCCGCTCTCCCTCCAGGAGACTCTGGTTACACGGTGATACCACTGTGAAGTGTCGTATCGAGAAGTAGTATGTCACATTCTAATTATAGTATATTCTCTTGTATATTGTATAATGTATTTTCTGGCATAATGTATAGAGTGTTCTCTTGTATAGTATATAGTATTCTCTTTGTATAGTATTTAGCATGTATTGACTCATAACTGTACTGACTCTGGTAGGTGTCATTGTAATAGTAGTAATGAGTAGTAATCCTTAACTATACCTATTATAGTTAAATAATAATGTTGGTTGCATGCCTTTGATACACAAAGGTATTGAACTGAAGTGAAGACTTTTATATCCAACACAAATATATATGATATATAACTAAGAATTCAACGACAATCGGACAAATAACAGAATACCCTAAGTCCACAACCAAACAAGGAACAGGAAATAAGGTGAGCTATCAGTCCTAAGTCCTTCAAGTCTTACTTATATAAATATATTAGTATAGATATGGGTTTGAAAATAAAGCAAGTTTAAAAGAGTTTGAAAACAATTTTGGCATTTAAAGAGTTTGATAAAAGGTATAAAAAAATTGAAAATCCAAAGTTTGATGGTAATTTGAAAGCAGTAACAAATCTTGTAGTCTGTTCTAGTTATTAATCACATGTGATTGATACAATAACTATAACAGTTCAACTTGTATTCCCCCCCATAAAAGCATTTAAAATCATTTAAAAGGTTGATTTAGGGGTATGAAATCACCTGCAGTGAGTGGATTGGATGGAAGTGTTGGGTAGGAAGCTAGGTGTCAAGTGAGGACTTGAACACACACACGGATCCTATGAAACATGTAGTGATACATAGATGTATCTAATTAGTCATTTAACAACTAATTAATCAACTAAAGACCTCCTAATACATGGAAACACTTTGTTTCAAGTGCTAGGAGTGCTAAAGGGTCGCATCTAAGGAGAGTATGGCCTCACATTGGAGTTTACTCCTCATTTGGAAACCCTAGATGGTGTTTACGGTTTCTGGACCATTTCCCCCATGAGTTTACGGCCGTAAACTCATGGTACTTGGTGTATTTGTGTGTTTTAAGGTCTTATACTTCACAAGAAAGTGTTCTAAGTTTGAATCAAAGCCTTAGGAAGTGGTTAGGGCTCGAAATGGACCTTCTTTGGAGTTTACGGTCCTTGGACCACCTTGGAGAGTTTACGGTCGTAAACCCATGAGTTTACGGCCGTAAACTCATGGTTACTCCAACCATTTCGTTTTTTTGGTGTTTCTAGTTCATGCATGCAAGGTTCTAGTCTTTTATCCAAGCCATATAAGGTGTTAGGGGCACCAAAACACCATTTGATGGTGTTTACGGTTCAAGGATCTCCATTGACCGTAAACACATATGTTCTTGGGGATTTTGATGTTCTTCCAAGGGATTAACAAGTATCCTAAGCAAATAACTAGATAGGAGGAGTGTACTTACTTATAGGAAGCTTGTAAGAGTGTTTAGGACCCAAAAACACTAGTGTGTGTTCTTGGTGTTTTGAAGAACACTTGAAGATCTAAGTAAAAATCAAGAATCCATGGATGAAATGATGTATAAACACTAGATTAAGTGTTGTATGAACGAATCTAGGAAGGAAACACTTACATTTTGGCGGATTTGAAGAAATGATCCTATGATAGTTAAGAGAAAAACTTGGGTGTTCTTGAGGTTGGAAGTGTAAAGTGAGGGAATAGTGGGTAAACTCATGCTATATGCATGAGTTCTTGGAAAAATGGTGTTTACGGCCCAAACTCCTCTTGTTTGGCCGTAAACACCTAGTTAAGGTGTTGTTTGATTTGCTTGCTACACATCACTCATAACGACACTTCCTTTTATTATTCGTTTGACGATTTTTTTTTTAAATTAAACACCCAAACGGACATAAACCCGGCCAAAAATGTACTGAAATGTATTTGACTATTATTTGAAGTATTTTACTGTAGAGATTATACAAATGAAAATTTCGGGTTGTCACATGTTCAGGATTCGAGGAGCATTGGTCTGAAGGACGATATTAGTTTTAGCGATTAGATAGGTAGTTAGAAACTTGTAACAATATAAATGAAATTGACATTTGATGATTAATTAATGGAAAATTTATTTATGAGTAAATTTTACTGTCTTTTGGCAATTGTTTATTTAGAGATTCACTTTGCATGTTTTACTTCCTAAATAATTGGATTGTTCAAATTATCCACAGTCGTTCATACTTTAGAAGTAAGTTATGAGGTAAGGCTCTCATGAATTGGTTTTTAGATTGTCTAAGTGCTTAGACATAGCAAAGGTTTACTGCAACGTTAATGAGTACTCCTGAAATAGGATTTGAGTATTGGATTAAACCCACGCTCATTTGAATCACTTTATGGAATTTATCACGAGTGATTGTGAGATGATAATATCGTATAATCTTTAAAATGAGATATATAAGTTGTGGTTTACGAGTTCGTTGTACATTGATAATGCGTAAAAGCATCAGTAACTTGGTGTTATAAAATGTATTGTTGTGTACGATTTGATGAGTAAATAGTACAAGCATATAAGTCAAATTTTATCTGTTCCTTTTATCCCTAGGGGTAAAAGCGATAGCTTTGGCCCCTCGATGATTTTTTGTTGAATTATGTGCCGAGCCCGGTCAGGACTGAATTGATGTGTTCAATTAAGTTATATGCCAAACAAATCAGAAATCGGGAAACAAACTGTTGGATAATGAGAATGATTATGTTCCATGTATTTGTCCACACGATATCTTGCAGAACGGAGGATTATATGATCCCTTATCTAAAGGACACGTCATTGACTAGGCCAGAGTTCGACAGCGGCTTTTAAAAGCTATGATTGCTAATCAGATTTTGAAGTCATACTTGCAGTTATAGTTATTAGACTTATCCAAGTGGGAGACTGTTGGATTAGGTGTCTAAGCCCATAACTATAATTGGTATGTACTTGATCTGATAGTAGTAATGTCCTTTTGGGTTGCTGTGACAACCGTCAAATTTCGGTCAATTCAAAGTCAACAAGTCAAACCGCTCAACTCCAATAACTCTTGTATGCTAGGGTTTACGTTATGTAATCACTATACAATTCGCTATTTTAATGAGAAATCATCATTTGGAAAGTTCATGTGTTTGATTTTCCTTAGCCTTAACAAGTGCTAAACAACGAACCAAAGCGATAAAACACTATTACACAATCATCGGGATTGTGTAAGACACTAAAACACGGTTTAATGGGGTTTACGAACCTTGCGTTGTGAAGCCGGACACTCAAATTAATCACAAACGAAACCTCTCTAAATCGTTTTCACTCTATCTCTTTCTATTTGAAATCTCTCTCAAAAGTTACCTTAACTTTTTGTAATCATTTGGGTCATCTCGACCCTTGACCAGGTCAAAAATCGCTTGAAACGGGGTAAAAACGAGTAAAATAGCTTTAAGGATCCGAAACCGAAGCTTCTGGACCGAAGCCTCGCATCCGAAGCCTCTGATCCGAAGCGAGGGTCCGAACGTCCGAAGCGAGGGTCCGAATGTCCGAAGGTCCGAAGCGAGGGTCCGAAGGTCCGAAGGTCCGAAGCGAAGGTCCGAGGGTCCGAAGTCCGAAGCGATTTACCGGTTTTTCGACTACGACTTCGTTTTAACTCCGTTTTTCATTATTTTAACGTGGGATTTTCACCCAAAACTTTATTTTATAAACTAAGGCCCCAAAATATATAAATCTCCAGGGTTTTTATAAAATATATTAAAAGAATTGGTGATTGAACTAATTATTGAGGGAATATTTGCTTTTCCTTAATTTATGGCAAAAGCAAACCACTACCACCTCACTCTATGATTAGCCACTCTTTCCCACTACCCCTTGTCTCCTTAGTGGACCTTTACAGCCAATCTCCAGCTCTTCCCACGTTCTAAGAGCTGGAGGATTGATCCTCTCTCCTCATTCTCCATAAAACTCTTTCATTCTACACTTAGCAACCAAGAACACTCTCCAAAATTCTCTCATCTTTTCTCTTAACTTCAAGAACTTCAAGGCTTTCTCCAGGGATTTCTTTCTTCAATTAGTAAGTATCTTCATCATTCACATAATTATTAAACTCCATTCTACTCAAATCATTGATATCTTACACAAGTTCCATCTTATTCGGTGTTAGATTCTCGAATCATCAAGACATCTTCTTAGTGTTCTTGAGTTGAACACTTCCTCTCTCTCACTTTCATCTACTGAAACCACATAAGGTGAGTTCATACCCATACACTTACATGTTTTTCTTAAGTTTTAAGGGGGGAATACAAGTAAAATCATCAAGAACACAATTAAACTTTTTCTAACAGATTACATCAGAAAAGATGGACGTTAATCACGGACTGTTTTGGTCAACTTAAATATTTTAGTTTTCAAAACTGTTTCAGGTGCAAGTAGTTCAAACTCTTAGCTTTAAAATGGCTACTTGCACATCTCCATATGATTTTTTTACAATTTATGGTGATTTTTACAAAACTGCCTGTCATTTCAGAGGCAAACCCGGACCAGTCTGTGATTATGAACATTTTCACCTCTGTTAGAGATCACTAAAAATCATGATAAAATTTACGAACAAACTAGACTCATATTACAAACTCCCAAAATTTGCGGATTTGGATTTAGAGCTTTGATGATTTTTCTATAAATTTTCTAAGAACGGTAACAGAAACTGTTTTTAACGAAAAGTTGCTGTTAATTTCATATCACCTTGTAACATGTTGAGCAAGGTGTATATCTTTATGTGATTATATGTTACTGCAATATATGACATTTTGTCTTAATATTTAGACACACATCAGTTTACAAATGGATTTGGTCATATAAAATACAAAGAATAACAAGTGATTATAATCAAAGTACAATAGATACATTCAAACATTAAATAAACTATTTTGAATATAGTTTGCATACATTACCACGTACTACCCTTGGTTGATAAACTATAATAGGTATAGTTTATGATACATTACATAACACATACATTTAAAAAGGGTACATTTATACAAATGATATTTTCATTAAGCAAGGTACGGCCATACGGTACCAAAATTTCATAACACGTAATTCCGTTAATGACTTTGTGAGACATTTACTTCAAATTACCATTAAGTCCTGTATTGTAACCAGAGTCTCCTTGAGGGAGAGCGTGATACTTGTGTATAGATCTATATTGGGTTTGACAAACCCACACCTAAACTGCATGCAACAGTTAGACCGATAGGTCTGGGGTGACAAATGTCATAACATTTCCGACGCCTGAAGAACGTCGTTTTAGGCAACCTTGGTCATAGTATGGTTATAATAAACTCACATAAAGTATTAACAAACATTGGAATTTACGGGAACTTCATTAAAATTTAACGAGTTTATGTCGATTTAAACTTGCATTGTTTTACTATAAATATGACAAATTACTTGTACATTTCGGTCTTTGGGTTTTAAGACTACATTTACACATTAAGGAAAATATTGGATTTTTCTAACACAAATACTACTTTTACAAACGAAAGGCTTTTAATAATACCAAACAAAAGCTTATGAACTCACCAACCTTTGTGTTGACACTTTTTCAAACAACTTGTATTCTCAGGAAATCATTAAACAGGTAATCAAGTGCTTTTGAGGATGGGACGCTAAGGCGTCTACTATTTCATATTTTATCAACATATTGTAATTGATTCGTAAACATGTAATTCATACAATGATGTAAATTTTTTTAATTATATATATGTTGGTTGTGTTTGCTTGAATTACTATTACAATTGCTGTTATGATACTATACATGAAGTCCTCCACCCCCGGACGTTTCCGCCATCCTTGGTTTGGGGGTGTGACAGATTGGTATCAGAGCCCAGTTTATAGTGAATTAAGTATATCAAACCACATAAGATATACAAACTATAAACACAATTGGGACTAATAGTCTCTGATTTGTGCATTTTTCAAATAAATATACTTTTAGAAAATAAATGATTTTTTTTTTTATTAAAAGTATAAATACATGCATACATGCTCACATAGTGTCATAACCAGAAAAACATAAAATAAAAGAAGAGGAGTTGTACATTATGGGTATGCCTTGGTATATGTAAATCAAGTCTGGGAAGGATATAGCCTGATCAACTATATCTGTCCGGGAATTGACTTGCATATACCGGGGGATGGTCAGGATGGACAACAAATCTAACAAACCTAATAACATACTACAAAGGATACTTTAAGAACTCAAAACTAAACATTTACAAATACTATAGGAGTATTTTGTGTTACTATAATAAAAATATTTTATACTTTCATTTTACCTCATAACCCAATGTATTGGGTCAATAAAAAGTATAAAATCGTATGTATCGTAAACATACCGGAAAACAACGTAATAATATACTTTATGTATAAAAGATTTCTCTCCCTATAAATACACTTTTACTAAAAGTACATTGGTTTACGACTTATGCCAGAATCATGCCGCCAAGGAGAAGACCAAGACCTTCCAGCAACACAGCAACACCTCCTCCGCCGCCGCCTCCACAGTTTGATCCCGCGATGTTCCAGGCTGCAGTAACAGCAGCCGTAGCGGCCGCAATGTCGCAGATAGGGACCAACGGAGCTGGTGGTTCGGGATCGGGAGCTACACACTCTAACCACGGAGACAGTACGTGGCGTACAAAAGAGTGTTCATACAAAGACTTCACAAATGGCAAACCCGACAACTTCAATGGAAGCGGAGGAGTCATCGCTTTGATGCAATGGTTTGAAAAGACCGAAGTAGTCTTTCAGGTGTGCTCTTGCCCCGAAGCGAGCAAAGTTAAGTTCGCAGCCTTCACCTTCACCGGCCGGGCCCTTACTTGGTGGAACTGCCGGATTAAGTCACTTACTCTCGAAGTGGCTAGCTCCATAACCTGGGCAGAACTAAAAGCGTTGATGATGAAGGAGTACTACCCGAGAGGTGAAATTCAAAAGCTGGAACAAGAACTTTGGAACCTCAGGATGACGGGCTCTGACCTTGAAACCTACACCACCCGATTCAATGAATTGGCTCTCCTCTGCCCAACAATGGTTACTCCGGAGGAGAAAAAGGTGGAGCGATACCTTTGGGGACTGTCTCTCCACGTGCAAAGTAGTGTCCTGGCTTCAAGGCCAACTACTTTTGACAGTGCCAGGGAGCTGGCACAACAACTTGTTGACCACCGAGCCGGTCATAATACTACAACCACCACCACTGATAAATCAAAAGGAGGAAACAACAAAAGGAAGTTCTGGAACGAAAAGAAGAGCCAACCAGCACAGGACCCCGCTAAGAAGCAACAAATTGTTGCTGTCCATGCTGCCACTAATACTGTCACTACTGCTACCACTCCAGCACCACCGAAGCCATATGCGGGAAAACTACCTAAGTGCAACAAGTGCAACTTTCACCACAATGGTGCTTGTAGGGAGATGCACTGTAACAACTGCGACAGGAAGGGGCACACTGCTCGTTTCTGTAAAGCGCCGGCTCAACCAATCAACCAAGTCGCCAGTACGGGGGCAACCCGGACCTGCTACAACTGTGGAGACGCAAGTCACTTCAAAAGAGACTGCCCCAAAGCACAAGCCCCTAATGCTGGTGGAGTAGGAAGAGTCCTGACAATAGGACATGGGGAAGCAGTCGAGGATCCCATGGTGGTTACCGGTACGTTTCTCCTCAATAACTCTTATGCATGCGTACTATTCGATAGTGGAGCGGAGAGGAGTTTCGTAAGCCACCAATATAAACATTTACTTGAACAAAATCCCCAATCACTAAAGGATACTTATGTAGTAGAAATGGCAAATGGGAAAGTAGAACGCACTAGCGATATATACTCAGAATGTACTCTCACTATAGACAACCATACATTTAAAATTGACCTGATGCCAGTCACCATAAAAAGCTTCGACGTAATCATCGGGATGGATTGGTTAGTTCCTCACCGTGCCGACATTCTATGTTACGAAAGGGCCGTTCGCCTCAATCTACCAAATGACGAAACCCTTCTCATCTATGGTGACAAACCTAGTGCGAATTTACAAATCATCTCATGCATCAAAGCCCAAAAGTATCTCCGGAAGGAGTACCACGCCTTCTTAGCCCATGTAGTAGACAAGAAACAAGACGTGAAAGACATCAAAGACATCCCCGAAGTGTGTAACTTCCCGGATGTGTTCCCAGAGGATCTTCCTGGTGTACCACTCGCACGACAAGTCGATTTCAGAATTGACTTAATACCCGGAGCTACCCCCGTAGCCAGAGCTCCATACCGCCTCGCACCATCAGAAATGCAGGAGTTGTCCAGTCAGTTGACCGAGCTTTTGAGCAAAGGGTTCATCAGACCAAGCTTCTCACCTTGGGGAGCACCAGTCCTTTTTGTAAAGAAGAAGGACGGATCCTTTCGCATGTGCATCGACTATCGGGAACTAAACAAACTCACCATCAAAAACCGATATCCTCTACCCCGAATCGACGACCTTTTCGACCAACTCCAAGGAGCAAATTTCTTCTCAAAAATCGACCTAAGGTCAGGCTACCATCAGCTACGAGTTCAAGAAGAAGATATTCCCAAAACTGCATTCAGAACTCGCTATGGGCACTACGAGTTTGTGGTGATGTCCTTCGGTTTAACAAACGCACCTGCGGTATTCATGGACCTAATGAATAGAGTGTGTCGACCCTACCTAGACAAGTTTGTAATCGTATTCATCGATGATATCTTGATCTACTCGCGAAGCGAAGAAGAGCATCGCCTACATCTACGCCAAGTGCTAGAGACACTAAGAGCGGAGAAGCTTTATGCTAAGTTCTCTAAGTGTGAATTCTGGATTAGAGAAGTGGATTTTCTTGGACATGTGGTAAGTGAGAAAGGCATACATGTGGATCCCTCCAAGATCAAGGCAATCGAGAATTGGTCAGCACCCAAGACGCCAACCGAAATTCGACAATTCCTTGGGCTTGCTGGCTACTACCGAAGATTTATACAAAACTTCTCCAAGATTGCGAAACCACTCACCACCTTGACGCAGAAAGGTGTGATATTCAAGTGGGAAAATAAACAAGAAACTGCTTTCCAAACGTTAAAACAAGCCCTATGCAGCGCACCGATCTTGTCTCTCCCAGAGGGAACCGAGGACTTCGTAGTGTACTGTGATGCTTCGAATCAAGGCCTCAGATGTGTGCTCATGCAGAGAGGGAAGGTTATCGCGTATGCATCAAGACAGCTTAAGACGCACGAGGTTAATTATACTACGCACGACCTGGAATTAGGAGCAGTGGTATTCGCTTTGAAGATCTGGAGACACTACCTCTACGGCACGAAATGCACTATCTTCACTGATCACAAAAGTCTTCAGCATATCCTCAATCAGAAAGAGCTCAACATGCGACAGAGGAGATGGGTAGAGTTGCTGAATGACTACGAGTGCGAAATTCGTTATCATCCGGGCAAGGCCAATGTAGTGGCCGATGCTCTAAGCAGGAAGGAGTACTCGGGCCGCCGAGTAAAATCCTTAACAATGACAATCCATTCCCACCTGACCATACAAATCAAGGAAGCTCAACTGGAAGCTTTGAAACCAGAAAAGGTGGCAGGAGAGACATTAAGGGGAATGGATAAAAACTTAGAAGTCAAGGATGATGGAGCACGTTATATCATGAACCGGATTTGGACACCGAAGTTCGGTGGACTCCGAGATGTCGTCATGAATGAAGCACACAAGACTCGATACTCCATCCATCCCGGGTCGGATAAGATGTATCTGGACCTCAAGAGATTATACTGGTGGCCGAACATGAAAGCTGAGATTGCTACCTATGTGAGCAAGTGCCTGACTTGCGCTAAGGTCAAAATCGAATACCAGAAACCATCCGGGCTATTACAACAGCCGGATATACCTGAGTGGAAGTGGGAACGAATAACCATGGACTTCATAACCAAGCTGCCTAAGACATCGGGCGGGCTTGACACAATATGGGTAATTGTAGACAGATTGACCAAATCAGCACACTTCCTACCAATGAAAGAAACCGACAAGATGGAGAAGCTGACTAGAACGTACATCAGAGAGATTGTACGACTCCATGGTGTGCCGATATCCATTATCTCCGATAGAGATAGTAGATTTACCTCACGGTTTTGGCAGTCCCTACAAAAATCATTGGGAACTAGGCTTGACATGAGTACAGCCTACCACCCACAAACCGACGGACAGAGCGAACGAACCATTCAAACATTGGAAGACATGTTAAGAGCTTGTGTGATAGACTTCGGTAAAGCATGGGATACCCATCTACCGCTTATCGAATTCTCCTACAATAACAGCTATCATACTAGCATCAAAGTCGCTCCATTCGAAGCTCTTTACGGTCGCAAATGCAGATCACCCCTGTGTTGGGCTGAGGTGGGGGATACACAGCTAGCTAGAGGGCAAGTCTCTAATAGCACCCTCACTGGCCCTGAAATCATAAGGGAAACTACAGAAAAGATCGTTCAAATTCGAGAGAGACTGAAAGCGTCTCGCGATCGGCAAAAGAGTTACGCAGACAAACGACGCAAACCCTTGGAATTCCAGGTGGGTGATAGAGTACTACTAAAAGTTTCCCCTTGGAAAGGAATGATACGATTCGGCAAACGCGGGAAACTAAATCCAAGGTACATCGGGCCATTCGAAATCCTTGCTAGGATTGGGCCAGTAGCATACAAACTTCGATTACCTCAGGAACTCGACAAAGTACATCCCACATTTCACGTGTCGAACCTAAAGAAGTGTTTGTCTGATGAGACACTCGTAATACCACTCGACGAAATCAAAGTTAACGAAAATCTCCACTTCGTGGAGGAACCAGTCGAAATCATGGATCGGGAAATCAAACGAACGAAACAAAGTCGTATTCCCATCGTGAAGGTACGTTGGAACGCTAAACGAGGACCCGAATTCACCTGGGAACGCGAGGATCAGATGAAACAAAACTATCCACATCTCTTCCCAAACTCTTCAAATCCTAGTCAAAATGAAAATTTCGGGACGAAATTCCTTCTAACGGGGGGATGATGTGACAACCGTCAAATTTCGGTCAATTCAAAGTCAACAAGTCAAACCGCTCAACTCCAATAACCCTTGTATGCTAGGGTTTACGTTATGTAATCACTATACAATTCGCTATTTTAATGATAAATCATCATTTGGAAAGTTCATGTGTTTGATTTTCCTTAGCCTTAACAAGTGCTAAACAACGAACCAAAGCGATAAAACACTATTACACAATCATCAGGATTGTGTAAGACACTAAAACACGGTTTAATGGGGTTTACGAACCTTGCGTTGTGAAGCCGGACACTCAAATTAATCACAAACGAAACCTCTCTAAATCGTTTTCACTCTATCTCTTTCTATTTGAAATCTCTCCCAAATCTCTCCCAAATCTCTCTCAAAAGTTACTTTAACTTTTTGTAATCATTTGGGTCATCTCGACCCTTGACCGGGTCAAAAATCGCTTGAAACGGGGTAAAAACGAGTAAAATAGCTTTAAGGATCCGAAACCGAAGCTTCTGGACCGAAGCCTCGCATCCGAAGCCTTTGATCCGAAGCGAGGGTCCGAAGGTCCGAAGCGAGGGTCCGAAGGTCCGAAGGTCCGAAGCGAAGGTCCGAGGGTCCGAAGTCCGAAGCGATTTACCGGTTTTTCGACTACGACTTCGTTTTAACTCCGTTTTTCATTATTTTAACGTGGGATTTTCACCCAAAACTTTATTTTATAAACTAAGGCCCCAAAATATATAAATCTCCAGGGTTTTTATAAAATATATTAAAAGAATTGGTGATTGAACTAATTATTGAGGGAATATTTGCTTTTCCTTAATTTATGGCAAAAGCAAACCACTACCACCTCACTCTATGATTAGCCACTCTTTCCCACTACCCCTTGTCTCCTTAGTGGACCTTTACAGCCAATCTCCAGCTCTTCCCACGTTCTAAGAGCTGGAGGATTGATCCTCTCTCCTCATTCTCCATAAAACTCTTTCATTCTACACTTAGCAACCAAGAACACTCTCCAAAATTCTCTCATCTTTTCTCTTAACTTCAAGAACTTCAAGGCTTTCTCCAGGGATTTCTTTCTTCAATTAGTAAGTATCTTCATCATTCACATAATTATTAAACTCCATTCTACTCAAATCATTGATATCTTACACAAGTTCCATCTTATTCGGTGTTAGATTCTCGAATCATCAAGACATCTTCTTAGTGTTCTTGAGTTGAACACTTCCTCTCTCTCACTTTCATCTACTGAAACCACATAAGGTGAGTTCATACTCGTACACTTACATGTTTTTCTTAAGTTTTAAGGGGGGAATACAAGTAAAATCATCAAGAACACAATTAAACTTTTTCTAATAGATTACATCAGAAAAGATGGACGTTAATCACGGACTGTTTTGGTCAACTTAAATATTTTAGTTTTCAAAACTGTTTCAGGTGCAAGTAGTTCAAACTCTTAGCTTTAAAATGGCTACTTGCACATCTCCATATGATTTTTTTACAATTTATGGTGATTTTTACAAAACTGCCTGTCATTTCAGAGGCAAACCCGGACCAGTCTGTGATTATGAACATTTTCACCTCTGTTAGAGATCACTAAAAATCATGATAAAATTTACGAACAAACTAGACTCATATTACAAACTTTCAAAATTTGCGGATTTGGATTTAGAGCTTTGATGATTTTTCTATAAATTTTATAAGAACGGTAACAGAAACTGTTTTTAACGAAAAGTTGCTGTTAATTTCATATCACCTTGTAACATGTTGAGCAAGGTGTATATCTTTATGTGATTATATGTTACTGCAATATACGACATTTTGTCTTAATATTTAGACACACATCAGTTTACAAATGGATTTGGTCATATAAAATACAAAGAATAACAAGTGATTATAATCAAAGTACAATAGATACATTCAAACATTAAATAAACTATTTTGAATATAGTTTGCATACATTACCACGTACTACCCTTGGTTGATAAACTATAATAGGTATAGTTTATGATACATTACATAACACATACATTTAAAAAGGGTACATTTATACAAAGGATATTTTCATTAAGCAAGGTACGGCCATACGGTACCAAATTTTCATAACACGTAATTCCGTTAATGACTTTGTGAGACATTTACTTCAAATTACCATTAAGTCCTGTATTGTAACCAGAGTCTCCTTGAGGGAGAGCGTGATACTTGTGTATAGATCTATATTGGGTTTGACAAACCCACACCTAAACTGCATGCAACAGTTAGACCGATAGGTCTGGGGTGACAAATGTCATAACATTTCCGACGCCTGAAGAACGTCGTTTTAGGCAACCTTGGTCATAGTATGGTTATAATAAACTCACATAAAGTATTAACAAACATTGGAATTTACGGGAACTTCATTAAAATTTAACGAGTTTATGTCGATTTAAACTTGCATTGTTTTACTATAAATATGACAAATTACTTGTACATTTCGGTCTTTGGGTTTTAAGACTACATTTACACATTAAGGAAAATATTGGATTTTTCTAACACAAATACTACTTTTACAAACGAAAGGCTTTTAATAATACCAAACAAAAGCTTATGAACTCACCAACCTTTGTGTTGACACTTTTTCAAACAACTTGTATTCTCAGGAAATCATTAAACAGGTAATCAAGTGCTTTTGAGGATGGGACGCTAAGGCGTCTACTATTTCATATTTTATCAACATATTGTAATTGATTCGTAAACATGTAATTCATACAATGATGTAAATTTTTTTAATTATATATATGTTGGTTGTGTTTGCTTGAATTACTATTACAATTGCTGTTATGATACTATACATGAAGTCCTCCACCCCCGGACGTTTCCGCCATCCTTGGTTTGGGGGTGTGACAGTTGCCTTCACCATAGCAACTTGACAGGATGACTTTGGAGAGAGAGGTTATTTAATGGTTTATTAATATATTATAAGAATAATATATTAATTAGAAATCATATTATTTAATTAGTATTTAATCAGAAATTAATTTTCTATTAATTTTGGGATTAAATGAACTGATTAAAAGTACGGGGACTGATATTGCAGATCATTGATAGTTGCAGTATTGGGCTGATGGACTCCCTTGGTAAGGGTTGGACGAAATCGATAAGAGGCCCTATAGAATTTGTCCAAGGCCTTCTAGAAAGAGGGTTCATGGGCTGCTTGGAGCCTAAGCAAGGATTAGGGTTTCCACCTAAAAACCCTAGCAGCCACAACTATTTAAGGACCCCCTGACCTCCAAATTTCGGCCACTGCTTCCAAGAGAAACCCTAGCCGAAATTTTGCCCCCTCTCTCACTCATCCTTTTCTTTTGGTGTTTGTGACTCCATTAGAGGTGCAACACTTGGGACGCTCAAGCTTTCAAGAGTCAAGATCATCCGTGGATTACTTGTTATTAGAAGATAATAAAAAGGTAACATTCTAACCCTAGTTTGATATTGTTTTCTGAAATTGTATGCTAGTATTAGGGTTATTGTAACACCCGTTTATTTATTAGATAAATAAATAAATTAATGAACGAATAGTAGCCCTAAAATAAATAACTGAAAGTTTAGGGGGTTAAAAATATAATTTCCGGATTAGTTATAAAGAATTTTTGAAGTCGGGGGCTCCGTGGTAATTATTGGAACTTAAGTTGAAAAGAATGTGAGGAGGAGGGACTAAAAATGTTAACATGGCTGAAGTTTGATCATTCGGACCTAATTTCTAAAGGGTTTTAGATGGTGGGGTTCAAATGGTAACTTATGGACTGATTGTGAAAGGATTTTGGTTGCTGGGGGCTGCTTTGTAAAATATGGCCTTATTTTGAAAGAAAATGCCATGGGGAGGGATCAGTCTTGCCATTATGCTAACAAGTTTGGTGTGGTGGCGGGTATATATGTCATAGCAAACCCTAACCCTAGAACTAGGTTGCATCCGTCATCTCTCCACCTTATACCTTCCACCGGCCTCCACCCTCTCCACCTTCAATTTCCAGCCGCCACTGTGATGGAGCCACCCTCGTCCGCCGCTGCTTGCCAAAGACCGCCACCACCATAGTTTCGTTGCCGGTGATGCTGTGAGCAACTGGGACGACCACCGAGATACCATCGCCGTAGTTCCTGCCGCCGATGAAGCCGAGAATGCCAACGATCGACGTCGTGTCTATGCGTTGCCATGCTCTTCTTCTTCTGTTCGTCGAGTTCCCTATCACCCATAGCTGAAGTTCTGTTGCCGTCAACAGCGCTTGCTGTAGGCGCCGTTGTTGCTGCCGAGACGTTGTACGCCACAGGTATGATGTGTGTGCTTCTCTTGCCGCCGTGTATATCGTGCACACGGTGTGGTTGATGGCCGACAACCGCGAAGAACCACCATGGCCGCCAGCCATGGTGGCTGCCATTTCTTCGTTACCGCCACTAGCCACCGTGGGGGTGGCTGTGTGCGTGTTATGGTTTTTAGATGCGTGTGTTGTGATGGTATAGGTCTACATGAGCTTTTCTTGGCCGGAGATCCGAAGAAAGACCCCACTGCCACCACCGTAAGGTGGTGGCTGCCACCATGTGCCACCTTGGGTGTGTGTGTATGTTAGTTAGCGTGTGTTTATTTTTGGGTTAAGACATTGTAAGGTGTAATTAGCAAAAATATATTGAAAAGAAATTGAAAACCAACACCTTAGGGTGGTGGCTGCCGCCACTGACCGCCGTGTCGGGTGGTGGTGTGCTTGCCTCGTTGAGTTCGATTCCTTTAGGGTGCTTGAAACCCTAATGGTCCTTGTAAGCTCTAATGGACCCTAATTGACCGAAATTAAACCCTAATGGGCCTATTAAACCCTAATGGGCCTAATGAAACCCTAGTGGACCCAAAAGCCCAAACATGTGACTAATGGGTTTAATAAACCCTAATTGACCTAAGGAAAACCCAAATGGGCTTAAGGACTTGGTTTTGGGCCTATTGGGCTAAGATGGGATTGGAAACCCTAATTAGGGTTTAGAAAACCCTAATATTGGATTTATGGGCTTGGACTTATCGGGACCCACATTTGGGCCATTAGTATGAAAGTGTGTGTGTATTAAGCCCAATCACACCATATGATTTATTTAGAAGAGTGATGGACTTAATGGATTAAGTTCTAAATGGGTTAAGTGAGAAACACTTAACCCTAATCGTCATTTTATGTGAAACCCTAATTTCACTTGGGTTTATTGTTGGGCCTTTCTATTGGGCCTTGATGATTGGATTATTAATGAACCATCCAAGATCAAGAAAATGGGCTAGAATAATTAATGGGCTTTGAGGTAAGGCCCATATGAGGAGTTGGGCCTAATTTGGAAAATTGGGCCATAGATGGGCCATAGTTTGGGCCTTTATGATTATGTGATATTGGGCCATTAGAATGTTGAAGGTTGGACTGGAGTAAATGGTTGGGCCTTATGGTAAGACCTTATAAAGGTTTGGGCCCAATTTGGAAAATTGGGCCATGTGATGGGCTTTGATTTCCTAGTTGACTTTGGGCCTATGGATTGGGCCTTGGGCTTGCATAAAGCCAAGCTTGGGGTAATGTAGTAATTATCCAAAGTATGTACTCATGGTTATGTAGTGGAACCCAATTATTAATTAGGTGTTATTTTGATGTTGACAGTTTGGGAATCTGTCATCCAGCAGCTGGGGTTGAGTCTGCGGGACTTCAGTAGTGTGGGATTGAGTCTGCGGGACTTCAGTAGTGTGAGGTGAGTTACCTTCCAGTAGAGGTGGGTCTACGGCCACAATGCTGGCCCACCAGCAGGGATTGTCTTTACATGCTTGTCTGTGTGATAATTATCTAGGTTGCTATTACTAGATGTGCTTTATGTGCAAGTATGATATGCTTTATGTGATAGCGGTAGTAGGAGGGAATAGTCCCTCGCCTCGGTCGTTAGCACCGAAGGGTAGGCCAGTACCCCAAGAATGCTTGATAGTAGGATTCCGACAGTATGATTATGACAACATGATCATGCCAGTATGATTATGATTTGATAGTAGTAGGGGTGAAATAGTCCCCGTTGCTGGTTGAGATAGACCGGAGGGTAAGTCAGCACCCCAGAATGGCTTGACACGGGTAGTCAGCACCCCAGAATGGCTTGAGACGGGTAGTCAGCACCCCAGAATGGCTTAACATGGGTAGGTCGGGCACCCCAGAATTTCCCGGCAGTATGTATGCTACGTGGTTGTATGGTATGTGGTGTGATGGTGGAACTCACTAAGCTTTGTGCTTACGGTTGTCAGTTTTGGTTTTAGGTACTTCGTTTTTAAAGGAAAGGAGCCGGCTTGATCGCATCGCATCACACTATGGTTTTCCGCACATGAGATCCTTGGGATTACACTTTGATATTGTTTCATGATAACACGTTTTGATTATTTCTACTTTGGTTTGACATGTCATGATATTATGGATGTTTTCTTATGTTGTTGGTTTTATAATAACTTATTTAAAAATGAAATTTTTGGACTTGAATTTTGGGATGTTACCAGTTGGTATCAGAGCCTTGGTTTGAGGGATTCGGGCACACTCTCGGGTGTGTCTGAACTCAAACCGAGGACTTGGTATGAAAATTTTCAAAAGAAAATCATTTTATAAAAGAGTTTGAAAAGAATTTGGAAGGATAAAAGAGCATTGAAAATAACAAGGTGTGTGATGCGTGCAATCAGCCGAGCTCAAGTAAGTTTTCCCCAAGATTCCCATACATGTTATCTTGTGTTATTCTATGATATGATATGATTATGAGAACTGCATGCTAGATTAGGGCTGAGGATCTAGGAAGGATTCCTTATATGCCTATTGTATGTGCTTGTAGACTTGCATGCTAGTACTGATCAGTCAGTAATAGTATAGCCTGTACAGATCCCTGAGTAGAGGATAGAAAGGTTTGATTGGAATATGATGGTTAGGTTTTTCCACTGTCTGAATGTTGCTTGCTTTGTGCTTTGTAGGACTTTTAGTAATGTGAGCTAGCCATTTTCATGAGATAGCTAGTTGACATTACTGGGAATCTTTCAGCAGCTGAGGACTGGGTGAGTTCTGGAACCTAGGAAAGCCTAGGATACGTTTCAGTGGGTTAGTAGTGAGGTTCAGTGAGACTTGGGTGTACCAGTTTGAGCAAGTAACTTGGAGGATTCGGGAGGATTGCTGAGGAAAGTATGGATAGGTGTGGAAGGTAGTATTGGGCCCGTACTACTGAAAGTACATGATCCATACTCAAATCGGTGAGAGTCTTGGAGAATCTGAGAAGCTTCAGGGAGGAGTTTGTGACCCGGTTTGGGGACAGAGGATGTTCCAGTTGTTGCATCTTAGCCATGGGCAAGTAAGCTAGTGAGCATGACAGGGTGTTAGACCCTGAAGGATATGACATCCAGGATATTGTAGATGCGAGATTGGTTGGAGCGCCCTGGGAAGAGAGGGACTTGCTAGGTGCGCATAGTAGAGGGTCCCGGGAAGAGACTCATGACTTCTGATAATCGGATGAAAGGCCAGCGAGGCCGGAGTCATTGCAGCACGTACGGGAAAGTGCACAAGGGAGTTTGTCGCTCTAAGGGTTTAGGCTGCTACAAGGTAGCAGGGTTGGTAATGTCAGCAAAAGGTGATAGGGATTCTTGGGTATATTCGAATCTTTAGAATGTCAGCTCGGTATGGTGTTAAGCACCCAAGAATGAAACTCAGATTCTGGTTCCGACTCAGGAGCAGAGCCTAAACCAGTCGATGCGCGATCGCGAAAGTTCATCTCCTCGGAGATTACTTGTGGAGTTTGGGAATGGACCTTGGTGATCTTTTGTTCAGCCAAGGAAGGGATTTGGGAGCTTATGACAGTCGTCTTGGGGCCTTTCAGGCCAGATTCGTTGCAGGATAGTTAGGGGTTCATTTAAAACCCAAGGTCTGTTGATTATTAGAATCCTTCGTGAAGGAAGATCATATAGTTGGTCCCTGTCATCAAGATCAGGATTTTGTTAGATGTTCGCATGTATGTCTTCTTTTGCAAACTTCAAGTGGATATTGGGAATCTGTACTACTTCAGAATTTTGAGTGAGTTTGGACAAGTCAGATACTAGGTCGGTTTCTGCTACGATCTGGGTTATCAAGGATTTTCATATGCCAATCTGCATGCTGGGAGTCCTTGATGAACCTACAGAGGGATGTATCTTGCGGAGTGGATTCCGCATGTATCGTTCTCAATCCGGATCTTTGTCGGGATCTGTGCTGGAGTATTATTCAGAGAATATTGGGTTAGGAGTAGAGCGATAGTTCTCCAGTGAATTCATGGTTCAGTGGTTCTATCATTGTTTGGGTATGGTCGTTAGCTGTCTATGGAAGAACTTTGGAGTTCAAGGCACCACCGTTGCTAGGGAAGAACCGGTAGCATGAAGATGGTAATGTCAATTGCGGCTGTTACATGCATAAGTGGTTAGTCATTGGATGTTCAAGAGAATTGTATTTTCGCATGGGCTATGTTCAGTTAGAGTTCAGTGGTGCTGCAAAATTAGAAGTGGGAACGAGGATTCGTCAGCCAGAGTGAAGATTAAGGCCTCCAGTTGTCAGCATGGGAGGCAGATTGAGGTGTCAGACTGGATAAGATTTCAAGAGTACTCATCAAGATTTCTGAGGATGGGAGATCTCAAGGTTTAATCGGTGATTAAACGCTAGCATTGGCAGGCACAGGTTGTCATCAGTGGGGTATTAGAAAGCGAGAAGGATTGGGAATCCTACAATTCTCATGTACCGTGAAGACTTAGTCGAATCTAAGTGGGGGAGAGACTTTTTATAAAGTTCTCCAACTGTGAGTTCTGGTTGCGCAAGGTGCAATCTCTTGGGCTCCTTGTCAACCAGAAGGGTATTCTGGTCGATCCGGCCAAGATAGAGGTCGTGATGCAGTGGGAGATTCCGAGATCTTCAACTGAGATTCGGAGTTCCCTAGGTCTAGCGGGTTATTACCGGAGATTTATGAGGGACTTCTCCGAGATTGCGGTTCCTTTAAATGACTGACCAAAAAGTCGGTGGCCTTTCGTTGAGGGCCTGAGCAGCAGGCAGCCTTCGAGACTCTCAGACATCAGATTTCAGGAACCAGGGTAGAGCTCCATTTAGGACTCAAGTTCAGTGGTATGTTAGGTCGAGTGCGTGTTCGACCTAGTTGGGAAAGTGTTGTAAGACTACGGGGGTAGCCGTAGCATTCACTAGTGATCAGGTAGTATGGAAAGTGTTGTAAGACTACGGGGGTAGTCGTAGCGCATTCACTAGTCGTCAGTTAGCATGGGAAGTGTTGTAAGCCTACGGGGGTAGTCGTAGCATTCACTAGCGATCAGGTAGTATGGAAAGTGTTGTAAGTCTGCGGGTATAGCCGTAACATTCACTAGCAGTCAGATAGTATTAGAGTGTTGTAAGTCAGTGGGTGTAGCCGTTGCATTCGCTAGCAGCCAGATAGTGTTAGAGTGTTGTAAGTTTGCGGGTGTATGTCACACTCCAAAACCAAGAACGGCGGAAACGTTCAAGGGTGGAGGACGTCATGTAAAGTATCATAACAGTGCAAAGTAGTAAACAAGCAACAACATCATCCATTGCATTAAAAGTAAAGTTTTAATACATGAGTGTTCTTTCATAGTAATAAGACTCCAAAATATGTAATCAAAATAAAAGACGAGTCTTGTCTGTGCTCCGTCTCCTCAAAACCTGGTCATCGTACCTGTCTACTGCTGACCTGAGAATACAAGTTATTTTCAAAGCGTAGATCAGCATAAAGCTGGTAAATTCATAAGTATTTTAGTGTCATTGATTTGTAAAGCTGTTATGAAAGACTTGTAAATGTTTAATGAAACATTTAGTGTAAGTGTGAAAACCCTAGAAAATCCCATATTTACTACTAGTATAAAAGGTAGTCTTTTACCAAGACCCGAATGCTTTGAAGGTTTGCATCTCTGTATGAGTGAAGGTTTTCCCCCTGTACAACTATTATTATAAAAATATAGTCTACCTCATCGTTTATGTGAATGTGTCACAAAATAAAAGTAATAGGGAAAATTATATAATCATTGAAATCGTATCCTTTTGCCTTAGGATAATCACGGCGTGGTAACTCGCCGAACAGTACAACCGAGAACATCTGTTGATGAACAGGTCCCGCTGTAGCTAGCAGCCAGGTGTAGGATGGTCAGTACCGTATAGTATGTAGTATTTCTCCTTGTATAGTATATAGTATTTCTCTCTGTATAGTATGTAGTATTTCTCTCTGTATAGTATGTAATAGTATCTCTTCATATAGTATGTAGTATATTTGTATAGACTCATGAATGAACCGACTCTTGTGTGATTCCTTGTACTAGGAATAGTAATTAGTATCTCCTAAATTATACCTATTATAGTTTACTAGAATGTAGATTGAATGCCCAAGTAGGTTTATACACCTTTGTTACTCAAGGGTGTTGGAACTGAATAAAGAATGAAAGTTCTCATATCAATACATATAAACTTGAAACATAAGTGTATAGATATGGTTTTTAACAATAAGCTTTGAAAGAGGTTTTGTAATACATTTAAGGGTTTTGAACAATAAATAATAATGACTTGACGTCAGGTTATAAAGCGATTCAAAAGTAGTTTGTTTGATAACAAAGTATAAAGTAACTGAAATCCGATGTATGAAACACATTTTGAAGTATATGAAATCCGTTGTTTGAAAACACAGTTATAAATCACATATGATTGATCCTATAACTTCATGTTTTCTACTTGTATTCCCCCCATAAAAGCATTTAAAATCATTTAAAAGGATAGATTAAGGGGTATGAACATATAATTAACATATAATTACACATATATGAATACATTCCATGTATATAACCACTAAAAGTGTTAGGGACAGGCCTTAGGGACATAAAAACACTTAGAATTAAGTGTTACAACCATATATGATTGTATATAAGGGTTATATGGCTATACAAGGGAGTGTATGGTCAAAATGCACAACATTTATGTGTGTGCAGCCAGGGTGTGTGGCCATGATGTGTGTTTGGCCGCACACTCCCTATGAAATGTGCCAAAACGTATTTTAAGGCTTTAGGACTCATCTAGGAAGGTTTCTTACTTCATGCCTTAGCCTTATATGGAGTTTATTGCCATTTTTGGACCTAAAAAGGGTGTGTGCGGCTACACATGGTGTGTGCGGCCGCACACCCTTTATGAAGATGATAAAATTGAGTTTTTCTAGTATATCATCAAGTGTTCTTAGCATATAACAAGTTATGATAAGTGTATACACGTTATAGAGGCTTGAAAGGGTGATTAAGGTCCAAAACTAGTGTGTGTTCTTGGTGTTCTTGGTGATCTAACACCAAATAGGTGTTTTCATGGATCAAATCAAGGAGAAAGGCTAGTTAAGGTCATATATTAGCTATTTAAAGGATGAATCACTCACTTGATTGAAGATTGAAGTGAAACTTTGGATGATACCTGAGAGAAAACGAGTTCTAGCTTTGAAGAAGTGGAAAAAGTGTTCAAAATGGCTAAGTGTTGAATATATAGGTGGGAGTGTGCGGTTGGGATGGGTGTGCGGCCGCACACACCTGTGTGTGGCCGTACACTCAAGTGTGCGGCCGTACACTCCATGTGTTGGAGTGTTTGGCCCGATTTTGCTTGATATGCATCGTGTTATCCCATTTCTAGGTTCCTACCTTAATTGTACTGGGTTTAGAACACTCAAATAGACCCCAAACAGTGCTAAAAGCTAGCGAAAGGAGTCTATCGTTGATTAAATTGATCCATTGATCGAGATAGAAATTTCGGGTTGTCACATCATCCCCCTGTTAGAAGGAATTTCGTCCCGAAATTAGAGTTTAAGCAAATAAGTAGTTACAAATAACTAAGTAAAAAGACGAGGATATTTCAGTTTCATCTGATCCTCTCTCTCCCAAGTGAATTCAGATCCTCGCTTGGCGTTCCAGCGAACCTTCACTATCGGGATATGGCTTTGCTTTGTTTGCTTGACCTCTCGGTCCATGATCTCTATAGGTTCTTCCACGAAGTTGAGGCTCTCGTTGATCTCGATCTCGTCGAGTGGGATTACAAGAGTCTCGTCGGACTGACACTTTTTCAAGTTCGAGACGTGGAAAGTAGAATGTACGTTACTGAGTTCACGAGGTAAGTTACGTTTGTAAGTTACAGGGCCGATTCTAGCGAGAATCTCGAAGGGCCCTATGTATCTTGGATTTAGCTTTCCACGCTTTCCGAAGTGGATCAAGCCTTTCCAGGGTGAGACCTTCAATAGAACACGGTCGCCCACCTGGAATTCCAATGGTTTCCTTCGTTTATCTGCGTAGCCTTTCTGTCGGTCTCTAGAGGATTTCAATCGTTCACGAATCTGAACGATCTTCTCTGTCGTTTCCCGAATGATCTCCGGACCTGTGAGAGTGCTTTCAGGAACTCGTCCTTTAGCTAACTGGGTATCACCCACCTCAGCCCAGCACAGAGGGGATCTGCACTTTCGGCCATAGAGGGCCTCAAATGGAGCAGCCTTTATGCTCGTGTGATAACTGTTGTTGTAGGAAAATTCGACAAGGGGTAAATGAGTATCCCATGCCTTCCCAAAGTCGATCACACATGCTCGCAACATATCTTCCAAGGTTTGGATAGTCCTCTCACTTTGTCCGTTGGTCAGTGGATGGTAGGCTGTACTCATGTCCAGCCTAGTTCCTAAGGAACTTTGTAGCGACTGCCAGAACCACGAAGTGAATCTACTATCTCTGTCCGAGATAATGGATATGGGAACACCGTGCAGTCGTACAATCTCCCGTATGTAAGTTCTTGTAAGCTTCTCCATCTTGTTTGTTTCTTTGATAGGCAAGAAGTGTGCGGACTTGGTCAATCTGTCGACAATGACCCATATGGTATCAAGTCCACCCGTTGTCTTGGGCAACTTGGTTATGATGTCCATAGTGATCCGCTCCCACTTCCATTCCGGTATCTCCGGCTGCTATAGTAGACCGGAGGGTTTCTGGTATTCGACCTTGACCTGGGCGCAAGTAAGGCATTTACTCACGAAGGTAGCAATCTCTGCTTTCATGTTAGGCCACCAGTATAGCTTTTTAAGATCCAGATACATCTTATCTGAACCTGGGTGGACGGAATAACGAGTGTTGTGCGCCTCAGTCATGACCAAGTCTCTGAAACCACCGTGTTTTGGTGTCCAGATCCGATCCATGAGATACAAGGCTCCGCCACCTTTGACTTCCAAGTTCTTATCCATCCCTCTCAGGGATTCACTCGCCACATTTTCAGGTTTCAAAGCGTCGAGCTGAGCCTCCTTAATTTGCGTGGACAAGTGTGAATGGATAGTTAGAGTCAAAGATTTGACTCTACGACCAGAGTATTCTTTCCGACTTAGGGCGCCAGCTACTACGTTGGCTTTACCCGGATGATAACGAATTTCACATTCGTAATCACTGAGTAGCTCGACCCACCGTCGTTGTCTCATGTTGAGCTCCTTCTGGTTGAATATATGTTGTAGGCTTTTGTGGCCTGTAAAGATAGTGCTTTTTGTACCATACAGGTAGTGTCTCCAGATCTTCAGAGCAAACACAACTGCTCCTAGCTCAAGATCGTGGGTGGTGTAGTTGACTTCATGTGTCTTCAGCTGTCTCGAGGGGTAGGCGATGACCTTACCTCGTTGCATCAGAACACAGCCGAGCCCTTGATTTGAAGCATCACAATAGACAACGAAGTCTTCTATCCCTTTGGGGAGGTATAGTATTGGTGCTGTGCACAAGGCTCGCTTGAGCGTTTGGAACGCTCTCTCCTGCTTCTCTTCCCAGTCAAAGGCTACGCCCTTCTGGGTCAGAGTGGTAAGAGGTTTCGCAATTCGGGAGAAGTCCTGAATGAACCTGCGATAGTAGCCAGCGAGACCTAGAAATTGACGAATTTCTGTAGGTGTCTTCGGTGCTGACCAGTTCTCAATGACCTTGATTTTGGAAGGGTCCACGTGAATTCCCTCTTCACTAACTACGTGGCCCAAGAATTCGACTCTTCGAATCCAAAATTCGCACTTAGAGAACTTCGCATAGAGCTTCTCCGATCGTAATGTTTCTAAGACTCTTCGTAGGTGTTGACTATGTTCCTCTTACTTCGAGAGTAGATGAGTATGTCATCGATGAAGACAATGACGAACTGATCCAAGTAAGGACGAAACACCCTATTCATTATATCCATGAATACTGCGGGCGCCTTTGTTAATCCAAATGGCATCACTACAAACTCGTAGTGTCCATAACGAGTTCGGAAGGCTGTCTTGGGAACATCCTCCTCTAACACTGGTAGTTGGTGATACCCGGATCATAGATCTATCTTCGAGAAGTAGTTGGCTCCTTGAAGTTGATCAAATAAATCGTCAATGCGGGGTAGAGGATAACGATTTTTAATGGTAAGATTGTTTAGTTCCCTGTAGTCGATGCACATACGAAACGATCCGTCTTTCTTCTTGACGAACAAGACCGGTGCTCCCCATGGTGAGAAGCTTGGCCTAATGAATCCCTTATTGAGAAGTTCGTTAAGCTGACTGGAAAGTTCCTGCATCTCTTCTGGTGCCAGTCGATATGGAGATTTGGCTACTAGAGTAGCCCCTAGCACTAAGTCGATTCTGAACTCGACTTGGCGTTAAGGTGGTAATCCCGGTAGTTCTTCTGGAAAGATGTCGGGAAAGTCGCGTACTTCTGGGATGTTCTGAATGTCTTTCACTTCTTGACTCGTATCGACGATGTGTGCGAGGAATGCATGATTTTCCTTTCGCAAGCACTTCTGAGCTTGGGTACACGAAATGATGCGAAGGTTCGTACTAGGTTTGTCGCCGTAGATAACTAGAGTTTCGCTGTTAGGGAGGTTAAGACGAACTGCTTTCTCAAAGCACATGATGTCGGCGCGACGATGACTTAACCAATCCATGCCGATTATGACGTCGAAACTTTTAATTGGGACCGGCATGAGGTCTATTTTTAAAGTATGCCCATCTAGAGTTAGAGTACAACCTACGTATATGCAGTTAGTACTTTCCGTTTTCCCGTTTGCCATTTCTACAGTGAATGGTTCATCTAGTGCACGTGGTTTTTGTCTAAGTAAGTGTGCAAATTTCTGGTTTATGAAGCTTTTCTCCGCTCCACTGTCGAAAAGTATGTATGCATAAGAGTTATCGAGGAGAAACGTACCAGTGACCACTGTGGGGTCGGCAACCGCTTCCTCGTGGCCTATGGCCAGAACTCTTCCTACTCCGCCAGCTATCCCTGCCTTAGGGCAGTTCCTCTTGTAGTGGCCCACTTCGCCACAACCGTAGAAAGCTTGGCCCATACCGGCGTTAGGAACTTGAGCGATCGGCCTTGCTGGAGTCTTGCAGAAACGAGCAGTATGCCCCCTTCTGTTGCAGTTAGTGCACTGTATTTCCCGACAAGGTCCGTTGTGGTGGAAGGTGCATTTGTTGCACTTCGGAAGATTACCGGCATAAGGCTTAGCTGGTAAGGGATTAGCAGGGACAACATGAGTTACCGTGGCAGCATTGATTGTAACTAGTTGTTGTCTCTTTGAGGATTCTTGCGAAGTCCCGCTTTTCCTCTTGTTCCACCCCTCTTTCTTGTTGTTGCTGTTGTTTCCCTTTTGTTGCTCGGGTGTAGTAATCGTTGGGTTCTGGTAGTTTCCGTGATCGATAATAGATTGTGCCAGCTCTTTAGCACTGTCAAAAGTAACAGGCCTTGATGCTAACACACTTGACTGGATCTGGGGCGACAGTCCCCAAATATATCTCTCTATTTTCTTGCTCTCAAGAGCAACCGTATCCGGGCAAAGAATTGTCAGATCACAGAATCTATTAGTATAGGTTGATATGTGAGAACCAACCATTACTAGACCCCAGAGTTCCTGCTCGAGTATTGAATCTCCCCTCGTGGACAGTACTCTCTCATCAGCATGGCTTTCAAGTTCTCCCAGCTTATCGAATTTGCCACTATTAGAGTCAGTGACTTAACGTGGCCATTCCACCAAGTTAAAGCCGTGTCAGAAAAGGTACAAGTAGCAAACTTGACTTTATTGTTCTCTGGGCAGGCGCAAATTTCAAAGACTGTTTCTGTCTTTTCTATCCACTGCCTTAAAATCATAACCCCTCCAGTTCCATTGAAATTCCTGGGTTTGGCATTCGTAAAATCTTTGTAAGTGCATTCTCGGGGGTGCCCATGACTCTCGCCATGGTTAGAAAGAGGTGCCCCAGTTCCCGATCCACTAGGGACAGGAGTATTGATGTGTGACATGGCAGCCGCTACGGCCGCCGTCTGCTTGGAACATAGCAGCGTCGAACCGAGGAGGTGGTGGAGGTGGTGGTGGTATCGGTGTTTCATTATTATTGTTACGCCTTGGATTTCTGCGAGGAGGCATCTTTTAACTTCAAGTTTAAAAGATAGAAACAATGAGAAGAATCCATTAGTATAAAGAATGAATGTGTCGTGTGAACTAAGTCGCCATAGTTCAATATCAAATGAGAGTATGAATTTCTGAATAGATTAGATAATTGCCGAAATTACTGGTATAAAAGATGTAAATAAGTTCGGGAAAATGACCTAACTATAGGACTTACATCATACCATAAGAAAAATGTCGACAGTTTAGAAGTCTAATAAAGTACTTGAGAGACAGGAATATTTTACAGAAGAGTGCTACTTAGAGCTCAGTTAGGAAAGGCTATTCCTTATATCAAAAGAAAAGATGTACTAGACATCTTCTACCGGCGACGGGAATTCCTGGGGAGAATCCTCATATCCGCCAGTTGACGTACCAGTTCTTCGAGATGTCGCTCGTGAGCCCTCTGATGAACTTGAAGTTCTAGGATTTCGGTCCGAGATGCAGCTAACTGTTGCCGCAGAGTCTCATTGTTTCTCCTCGTCCCTTTGACAGCGTCTTCCAGATGTCGAATGCGGACGGTGTTAACGCCTGAGTTGGCATCAATTTCCATGACTCGGTCGATGGCTGCTCGACCTTGCTCGAGATTTCGAGCAATCCTACGGATCATAACAGGCAGAGCTCGATCCGCAGAGCCACCTTCGCTAAGGTCATAGAAGCTTCGGTCCCCATAGTAGGGTAAGGGTTGACCCTGTTCGTCGCTCCAGCGATTCAAGTTTGTTGCCTACAAGGGTGTGGGACCTTGAAATGCGGGTTGGGGGTTGAGAGTTGGGTTTGGGTTTTGAGCCGCTGGGGGTAGGTTGTTGACTTCAGGCTCTGAGTCAGAACTATCAGAAAAGCCTTCAGCATGGTGATCATCCAAAGGAATTGGGTGATCATCTTCTGGTTCTTCCTCTAGCCATCCAACATTGCCTTCGTTTGGGAAGTACGGGTCGCCGTGGGGATGGAATCCAGCCATGATATCTACGCGAGAAATGGGGTATAAGAAGTAATTAATAGACGTACTAACTAAGATAATTATAAGATGATCTTTATCAGTTACTTCAATACTTGTTTAGTGCATATCGGTTATATGTACTTAAAACAGGATAGACCTTCGAATAAGTGACCCTAACTCTAAGCCCACAACCAAACAAGGAACAAGAAGTAAAGCGAAGGTTCACAGATTCTAAGTCTATGACGTCCGAGATACATATAACCTTAGTGTATCCACTTAGCAACTATTGACCAGCTGATAAAGACCCTTTTAGTTCGCAGATGAGTAATTATAGTAACACCAAATACTCCTATAGTATTCCATTGTGGTAGTGTTGGTAAGTTTTTAGACTTGTTGCCATATCACAACCATTCTTGGGCATATGCTAATCACTCCTCGGACCAGCATAGTTGATCAAGCTATGCCACTCCCAGGACTGACCATACATCCCCGAGCTTACTTGTGATATTCAACAATCGTAATACTTTTGTTTTTGTCATTGTGACACTGATTTTAGTATGAATGCAGGCATGTATACTTAGTTAAATATTTTATTATTTAAAAGTATAAACTCTTGGTCAGAGTATTTTAATCCCATTGTATTTATAGTCAGTATATCTTTTATGGGTTGATATACTCAATTCACTATAAACAATGCTCTGATACCAATCTGTCACACCCCAAAACCAAGAACGGCGGAAACGTTCAGGGGTGGAGAACGTCATGTAAAGTATCATAACAGTGCAAAGTAGTAAACAAGCAACAACATCATCCATTGCATTAAAAGTAAAGTTTTAATACATGAGTGTTCTTTCATAGTAATAAGACACCAAAATATGTAATCAAAATAAAAGACGAGTCTTGTCTGTGCTTCGTCTTCTCAAAACCTGGTCATCGTACCTGTCTACTGCTGACCTGAGAATACAAGTTATTTTCAAAGCGTAGATCAGCATAAAGCTGGTGAATTCATAAGTATTTTAGTGTCATTGATTTGTAAAGCTGTTATGAAAGACTTGTAAATGTTTAATGAAACATTTAGTGTAAGTGTGAAAACCCTAGAAAATCCCATATTTCCTACTAGTATAAAAGGTAGTCTTTTACCAAGACCCGAATGCTTTGAAGGTTTGCATCTCTGTATGAGTGAAGGTTTTCCCCCTGTACAACTATTATTATAAAAATATAGTCTACCTCATCGTTTATGTGAATGTGTCACAAAATAAAAGTAATAGGGAAAATTATATAATCATTGAAATCGTATCCTTTTGCCTTAGGATAATCACGGCGTGGTAACTCGCCGAACAGTACAACCGAGAACATCTGTTGATGAACAGGTCCCGCTGTAGCTAGCAGCCAGGTGTAGGATGGTCAGTACCGTATAGTATGTAGTATTTCTCCTTGTATAGTATATAGTATTTCTCTCTGTATAGTATGTAGTATTTCTCTCTGTATAGTATGTAATAGTATCTCTTCATATAGTATGTAGTATATTTGTATAGACTCATGAATGAACCGACTCTTGTGTGATTCCTTGTACTAGGAATAGTAATTAGTATCTCCTAAACTATACCTATTATAGTTTACTAGAATGTAGATTGAATGCCCAAGTAGGTTTATACACCTTTGTTACTCAAGGGTGTTGGAACTGAATAAAGAATGAAAGTTCTCATATCAATACATATAAACTTGAAACATAAGTGTATAGATATGGTTTTTAACAATAAGCTTTGAAAGAGGTTTTGTAATACATTTAAGGGTTTTGAACAATAAATAATAATGACTTGATGTCAGGTTATAAAGCGATTCAAAAGTAGTTTGTTTGATAACAAAGTATAAAGTAACTGAAATCCGATGTATGAAACACATTTTGAAGTATATGAAATCCGTTGTTTGAAAACACAGTTATAAATCACATATGATTGATCCTACAACTTCATGTTTTCTACTTGTATTCCCCCCCCCCCCCCATAAAAGCATTTAAAATCATTTAAAATGATAGATTAAGGGGTATGAACTCACCTGTAGTGAGTAACTCGAATGAAAGATCGATATAGGATTGTTGGGTGTCAATTGGAGTCTTGAGCACAAACGAATCCTATTTAACATATAATTACACATATATGAATACATTCCATGTATATAACCACTAAAAGTGTTAGGGACACGCCTTAGGGACATAAAAACACTTAGAATTAAGTGTTACAACCATATATGATTGTATATAAGGGTTATATGGCTATACAAGGGAGTGTATGGTCAAAATGCACAACATTTATGTGTGTACGGCCAGGGTGTGCGGCCAGGATGTGTGTGCGGCCGCACACTCCCTATGAAATGTGCCAAACCGTATTTTAAGGCTTTAGGACTCATCTAGGAAGGTTTCTTACTTCATGCCTTAGCCTTATATGGAGTTTATTGCCATTTTTGGACCTAAAAAGGGTGTGTGCGGCTACACATGGTGTGTGCGGCCGCACACCCTTTATTAAGATGATAAAATCGAGTTTTTCTAGTATATCATCAAGTGTTCTTAGCATATAACAAGTTATGATAAGTGTACACACGTTATAGAGGCTTGAAAGGGTGATTAAGGTCCAAAACTAGTGTGTGTTCTTGGTATTCTTGGTGATCTAACACCGAATAGGTGTTTTCATGGATCAAATCAAGGAGAAAGGCTAGTTAAGGTCATATATTAGCTATTTAAAGGATGAATCACTCACTTGATTGAAGATTGAAGTGAAACTTTAGATGATACTTGAGAGAAAAAGAGTTCTAGCTTTGAAGAAGTGGAAAAAGTGTTCAAAATGGCTAAGTGTTGAATATATAGGTGGGAGTGTGCGGTTGGGATGGGTGTGCGGCCGCACACACCTGTGTGTGGCCGTACACTCAAGTGTGCGGCCGCACACTCCATGTGTTGGAGTGTTTGGCCCGATTTTGCTTGATATGCATCGTGTTATCCCATTTCTAGGTTCCTACCTTAATTATACTGGGTTTAGAACACTCAAATAGACCCCAAACAGTGCTAAAAGCTAGCGAAACGAGTCTATCTTCGATTAAATTGATCCATTGATCGAGATAGAAATTTCGGGTTGTCACAGTGTAGCCGTAGCATTCGCTAGCAGCCAGGTAGTGTTAGAGTGCTGTAAGTTTGCGGGTGTAGCCGTAGCATTCACTAGCAGTCAGATAGTATTAGAGTGTTGTAAGTCTGCGAGTGTAGCCGTAGCATTTACTAGCAGCCTGATAGTGATAGAGTGTTGTAAGTCTGCGGGTGTAGCCGTAGCATTCACTAGGTTGGTAGATAGCTTGAGCGCGTTGTTAGGATGCGGAAGGAACAGTAGTACCCACCAGTTCGGGTGTAACAATGAGGATATGGAAATCCACGGATTGGATTTTGGAATTACACGGACAGATTAGATCCGGTTGCGCCAATGATAAGACTGTGGGAGCACCACTATAGTTATGAGATCAAGGAAGCAAGGGATTGCTAAAGGTCATTTGTGATATAAGTCTACTGTTGGTCATGTAGCAATCACTTTTAGCCTCGGATTTGGCGACGTCAGGATTCGACGCAGGGACCCGATCGGTTGGATCGGGAGGTTGTTAGAACCACAGTCGCATGATAACTAGTCACATCTAGTTCCAAAGAAGGATTTCGTTCAGAAGTCGTGTGAGACGACTAAGTGGGAGTCCTTTGGCTCCGCGGCCGGGCGGTAACCCGAAATTCAGACGACTAACGGATGAATGGGGACCAGAGAGATCTCGATAGATCTTGGGAAGCAGCTATGTAGCAGCATACTGCTTCAGGCAGTTCAGTGTTCGGGCAATTTCAGCGTTGGGGCAGTGTTAGTATTTGTGTTTAGGGTTGCATATACGTACGAAATAGCCAATTGCTTGGGTTATGCTAACGACCTGCAGGGATGATTGGGTGTGTGATTCAGTTTTCTAGTTGGAGCCTCAGGCTATCAGAATTTGAGTAGTCAGTTGAGGGATAAGCAGACTAGATTCAACGATAAAGATTCAGTATGAGTGGTCTGTCGGGGATTCAGATCGTCTCAAGACAGCAGATTTTAGACGGAGTAGATGTGATCTTATTGTGAGAAATTCGTTCATATGAGAATTTTAGGTCTTGCGAAGATTGGTCACGGTTACCCTGGGAAGGCCAGGGTGTGCCCATGATTGTGGCCATGATACTTGAGTGGTTGGCGTGTAAGGGATGGTAAGAAATGATTTCGAGGACGAAATCTAATTTAAG
Organism: Lactuca virosa; assembly: GCF_052849685.1. NCBI lineage: Eukaryota > Viridiplantae > Streptophyta > Magnoliopsida > Asterales > Asteraceae > Lactuca > Lactuca virosa. The sequence goes on along the minus strand of NC_136428.1, from coordinate 302,344,701 downwards.
CGGGGGAGAGTTGTAACACCCGTTTATTTATTAGATAAATAAATAAATTAATGAACGAATAGTTGCCCTAAAAAAATAACTGAAAGTTTAGGGGGTTAAAAATATAATTTACGGATTAGTTATAAAGAATTTTTGAAGTCAGGGGCTCCGTGGTAATTATTGGAACTTAATTTGAAAAGAATGTGAGGAGGACGGACTAAAAATGTTAACATGGCTGAAGTTTGATCAATCAGACCTAATTTCTGAAGGGTTTTAGATGGTGGGGTTCAAATGGTAACTTATGGACTGATTGTGAAAGGATTTTGGATGCTGGGGGCTGCTTTGTAAAATATGGCCTTATTTTGAAAGAAAATGTCATGGGGAGGGATCAGTCTTGCCATTATGCTAGGTTGCATCCGTCATCTCTCCACCTTATACCTCCCACCGGCCGCCACCCTCTCCACCTTCAATTTCCAGCCGCCACTGTGATGGAGGCACCCTCGTCCGCCGCTTTTTGCCAAAGACCGCCACCACCATAGTTTCGTTGCCGGTGATGCTGTGAGCAACTGGGACGACCACCGAGATGCCATCAATGTAGTTCCTGCCGCCGGTGAAGCCGAGAATGCCAACGATCGACATCGTGTCTATGCGCCGCCATTCTCTTCTTCTTCTGTTTGTCGAGTTCCCTATCACCCATGGCTGAAGTTCCGTTGCCGTCAACAGCGCCGACTGTAGGCGCCGATGTTGCTGCCAAGTCGTTGTACGCCACATGTTTGATCTGTATGCTTCTCCTGCCGCCGCACATATCGTGCACAGGGTGTGGTTGATGGCCGACAAACGCGAAGAACCACCATGGCCGCCAGCCGTGGTGGCTGCCATTTCATCATTACCGCCACTAGCCACCGTGGGGAGTAGCTGTGTGCGTGTTATGGTGTTTAGATATGTGTGTTGCGATGGTTTAGGGCTACATGAGCTATTCTTTTCCAAAGATCCGAAGAAAGACCCCACTGCCACCATGTGCCACCTTGGGTGTGTGTGTATGTTAGTTAGTGTGTGTTTATTTTTGGGTTAAGACATTGTAAGGTGTAATTAGCAAAAATATAATTAAAAGAAATTGAAAACCACCACCTTAGAGTGGTGCTGCTGCCTCCTGTCGCCACCGGCCGCCATGTCGGGTGGCGGTGTGCTTGCCTCGTTGAGTTCGATTCCTTTAGGGTGCTTGAAACCCTAATGGGCCTTGTAAGCTCTAATGGACCCTAATTGACCCAAATAAAACCCTAATGGGCCTATTAAACCCTAATGGGCCGAATGAAACCCTAGTCGACCCAAAAGCCCAAACATGTGACTAATGGGTGTAATAAACCCTAATTGACCTAAGGAAAACCCTAATGGGCTTAAGGACTTGGTTTTGGGCCTATTGGGCTAAGATGGGATTGGAAACCCTAATTAGGGTTTAGAAAACCCTTATATTGGATTTATGGGCTTGGACTTATCGGGACCCACATTTGGGCCATTAGGATGGAAGTGTGTGTGTATTAAGCCCATTCACACCATATGATTTATTTAGAAGAGTGATGAACTTAATGGATTAAGTCCTTAATGGGTTAAGTGAGAAACACTTAACCCTAATCGTCATTTTATGTGAACCCCTAATTTCACTTGGGTTTATTGTTGGGCCTTTCTATTGGGCCTTGATGATTTGATTATTAATGGACCATCCAAGATCAAGCAAATGGACTAGAATAATTAATGGGCTTTGAGGTACGGCCACAATGATGGCTCATCAGCAGGGATTGTCTTTAGATGCTTGTCTGTGTGATAATTATCTAGATTACTATTACTAGATGTGCTTTATGTGCAAGTATGATATGCTTTATGTGATAGCGGTAGTAGGAGGGAATAGTCCCTCGCCTCGGTCGTTAGGACCGAAGGGTAGGCCAGTACCCCAGGAATGCTTGATAGTAGGATTCCGACAGTATGATTATGACAACATGATTATGCCAGTATGATTATGATTTGATAGTAGTAAGGGGTGAAATAGTCCCCGTTGCTGGTTGAGATAGACTGGAGGGTAAGTCACCACCCCAGAATGGCTTGACACGGGTAGTCAGCACCCCAGAATGGCTTGACACGGGTAGTCAGCACCCCAAAATGGCTTGACATGGGTAGGTCGGGCACCCCAGAATTGCCCGGCAGTACGTATGCTACGTGGTTGTATGGTATGTGGTGTGATGGGGGAACTCACTAAGCTTTGTGCTTACGGTTTTCAGTTTTGGTTTCAGGTACTTCGTTTTTAAAGGAAAGGAGTCGGCTTGATCGCAGCGCATCACACTATGGTTTTCCGCACATGAGATCCTTGGGATTACACTCTGATATTGTTTCATGATAACACGTTTTGATTATTTCTACTTTGGTTTGATATGTCATGATATTATGGATGTTTTCTTATGCTGTTGGTTTTATAATAACTTATTTAAAAATGAAATTTTTGGACTTGAATTTTGGGATGTTACAGTTATTTCTTTGACTGATCTATTTGTATGTATAAATGGAGAAAAACATAGATCCAAAGCCATTAGGGTTGCATGAACACATAGGAATGTTGTTATGCTCAAAACCCAACAAGTTTAACAACCCATCTGTTGGCCAAACTTCCAAGTCATCATCTGAATCTCGGAAGAAACCTTCATTAAACAGGAAAGATGTCGTCGACACTAAGATTGAAGCCAAAAATGCCCTAAAAAAGGAAATTAGGTCAAGGCATGACTCCAAATTCATTGAGAATTCCAAAAAGAAAGTATCTTGGACTGTTAGACCATCCACTAGGAACCATAACACATTCATGCCTGTTAAGATTTATAAAACGCCATCCAATCCTCCTAGTTCGGTAGCTCAAAACAAGGTTGTCAGTCCCATTCCGGAAAAGACTACTGTTGATACTCATCCCACCAAAACTAACTCTCCTCGGACAGTTTCCTCTATATTCATTGCTAAATCTGATGGTACGATTTTCAAACCGCAACAACTTTCAAAACCAAATGTGTCATCAAAAGTAGCAAACAAATATCGAGTTTCTAAGAACACTATTACTCAAAAAATTTCGAAATATTCAAAGAAAAAATTTGAGTGGAAAGTAAAAAGTGTTGAAAAACAAACTGTAACTTCAAATAACACTGTCATTCCTACAACTCCAAAAACTGTTGGTCCAACAAAAGTTGTTCCCAAACAACCTGTTGTTGAATATGATTTTTGGATCAATGAAAAGGCCATGTCTTTTTGCTTCTTTCCAAAAGTACCTCGGTACAAACCCTCCGAGACGTCTGTTACTCAAAAGTCACAGCCCAAGTCCAAAGCCCGTGCCAAAGTCCCAAAACCTAACTCGAAGCCTAAAAAATAAAAAACTCACTAATTTTGCAGGCACTCTGTGCTTCGGAACAAGATACAATATGGTATATTGATAGTGCTTGTTCCATGCACATGACAAGGTAGAAAGACTTTCTGCGTGATCTGAAACTCCCACCAAATGCTGGCTATGTGACGTACGGCAACAACTCCAATTCTTAGATCTGCGTTTATGGCATCCTCACCAATGGAAATTTCTCTGTCTCAAATGAGGCGTACGTAGCTGACCTGAAGCACAATCTGATTAGTGTGGCTCAACTCACCGACGCTAACCGAAGAGTTGAGTTCTACAAAAAGCATAGCTTTGTCATGACAAAAGATCAGAAAGAGTGTCTAATTAAATTGAATCGCAACAAGAACATGTGTCCTTTAGACATCAACATGGTTATTGGCAAGCCTCAACTCTGTCTACTCTGAAAGGGCGTTCCTGACATCAGTTGGTTATGACATTGAAGGCTTACTCATCTAAACTTCTGATATATGAGTGATCTTGTCTCCGGTGAAATGGTCAGAGGTCTGCCACTCCTCAAGTTTAAAAATGATCATTTGTGTGTTGCGTGTGAATGTGGGAAGCAATCCAAGAAAGGTCATCCTCTTATTATTGAAAAATCAATCGGAACCATTATAACTTCTGCATATTGATCTTTGTAGACCCTCCACTATAGAAAGTATGCATCATAAAAAGTACATTCTTGTGATTGTTGATGATTTTACAAGGTTCACTTGGGTCTTCTTCCTTAGGATAAAATCTGAGACAACCTCAGAACTTATCAACTTTATCAAAGGAATTGAAGTTCTCGTCAAACTACCTGTAAGACCAATCCGAAGTGATAATGGCTTGAATTCACCAATGTCACCATTGAGAAATTCCTCTCCGACAAAGGCATTGACCATAATTTCTCTGCTCCCTACACTCCTCACCAAAACGATGTGGTTGAAAGAAGAAACATAACTCTCGTTGAAGATGCTCGTTCGATGCTCAACTTTGCAAATCTTCTACTTTATCTCTGGGCTGAAGCTGTGTCCACTTCCTGTTTCACTCAAAATCGAAGCATCATCAATCGACGCCTCAACATGACGCTCTATGAATCCATGAATGGTCGCAAGCCAAGTATCTCATTCCAACATGTCTTTGACTATAGATGCTTTATCAAAAACAACCGTGATCAACTCACGCAGTTTCAACCGAAAGCCGATGAAGCAATCTTCCTAGGATACTCAACAACATCCAAAGCATAAAGAGTTTTGAATCGTCGGACTCTTTTTCTTGGAGAAAGTTTTGATGTCACCTTCGATGACAACTATGTTTGGAATTTTGGCCCAACCCATGTCACAACCCACATCATGGAGTCTGATGCTCCAGCTCCAGGATGTCCGAATTCCCAAATTATCCATGAAATTGACTTTGAAACCCTATCCGGACCATCAAAAACAACACTTGATTCGGAATCTCGATCAAGACCGTCCGCATCAACTGTGGCTCCAATTTCCCAAAATGTTTCTGGTCTGACTCCCACTTTTCCTGCATTGGATTCTGATCCAAGTCAACCTTCTCAGGTTGAGGGGGAGAACGGTCTTCCCTCTCTTGAATCAAATGTTGAAGGATTCCAAGATACAACAGATCAATTCGCTGAATTCAATCCTATTTCGAAAAACAACGAAGGCGATACCAACTTCTTTGAATTTCCGAACGAAAACGACGTAGATATATCCGACTCAGAAGTTCAGGGGGAGCATCATCCTCAAATATCAAAGTGCTCACGGGGAGAAACATAACCCCATTGTTAATGTCGAATCATCCGCTCCACAAGAGCTTCCGAGATTACATACCTGGACAAAGGATCATCCTCCAAACCAGGTCAACGTAAATCTCAACATTGGTGTTCAAACTCGCTCTACTACTAACATCCAAAATGAATGTCATTTCTTGGCATTTATCTCAATGGTTGAACCAAAATCCATCAAGGAAGCATTAGAACATGCTGACTGGATTACAACCATGCAAGAAGAGCTAGCAGAATTCAATAGAAATGAAGTGTGGACTATCGTCCCTCCTCCTCAGGATCACCCTATTGTTGGTACGAGATGGGTTTTCTGAAACAAGCTATGACGTTGGAGTTATTATTCGAAACAAAGCAAGATTGGTGGCCAAATGATTCACTCAGATTGAAGGACTTGATTATAACGAGACCTTTGCTCCTATTGCTTCTATTGAAGCCATCAAAATCTTTCTGGCTTATGCATCTCATAAAGGCTTTAAAGTTTACCAAATGGATGTCAAAAGTGCTTTTCTTAATAGTGAACTAGATACTGAAGTGTATCTCCAACAGCCCCCAGTGTTCTCAATATTTCTTATCCGAACTATAACTATAAATTCCGAAAAGCTGTTTATGGCCTCAAGCAAGCTCCTCGTGCCTGGTACGAGACTCTCACCGACTTTCTCAAGCGTTTCAATTTTCAAACAGGAATTCTCGATTCTACCCTATTCCCAAGATCAAATGGAAAACATCTCATGCTAGTCCAAATCTACGTTGACGATATCATTTTTGGATCCACAGATTATTTAATGGTTGCTGATTTTGCCAAGTTAATGGTTAGTCGATTCCATATGAGCATGAATTGTGAATTAAGTTTCTTCCTCAGTCTCCAAGTAAAGCAAACCAACAGATGAATCTTTATTCACCAAGCAAAATACATTTCTGAGCTTCTCAAGAAATATTCAATGGACACATGTGCCTCTCAAAGGTTCCTATACGTTTCGGACACAAGATCAGGTGTTGTGTTGATGAAAATAAGTATAGGGTAATGATTAGATCGCTACTGTACCTAATAACAAGTCGTCCAGACATCATGTTCTCTACATGCCTGTGTGCCAGATTTCAGGTCAATCCAAAGATGTTTCATCTTTTGGTGGTTAAGCAAATATTCTGATACCTCAAAGGTACAAAGAGTCTCGAAATCTGTTATCCAACAAATGAGAGTTTCCTCCTTCAAGCATATTCCGATTCAAAATAATGTGGTCTTCAATTAGACCAAAAAAACACCTCTGGTTCTTGTCAATTTTTGGGTAGAAGACTGGTTAGCTGGTCATCTAAGAAACATAATTGCATTGCTCTTTCAACAGCCAAAGCGGAATACATTGTTGCTGCTAGTTGCATTTCTCAAGTTCTTTAGATGAAATCTCAGCTTTTGGACTATGGTTATCGATTTCAACAGATTCCAATCTATTGTGATTCTCAAAGTGCCATTGCAATTTCTCACAATCTAATTCAGCACTCCATGACGAAGCACATTGATATTCGGTACCATTTTATTAAAGATCATGTTTTAAAAGGAAACATTGAACTTATTTTTGTTCCATCTGACGATGAAATTGTTGATGTCTATACTAAGGCATTAGAAGAAACCAAATTCAATGGGTTTCTGAACAAAATGGATCTCATGTTGCCTGATCCTCAATTATTCCAAGAGGCTTGTACTCTCTGATGGAAACACCAGAAAGTGAATTGATTATGAAGTCAAAATATTTTTCATCTCGGAATCATTTCCTCTCGCAATAAATAATATCATTTTACGTGTGTTTTTGTCTAACATCTTCTTCTAGTTTTAAGTTGTATAGCTATCCTTATCCTTTGAAGTTCATGACCAATACAGTCACATTGGTGTTTTTCTTTGATGTCGCCTCGAAATCCATCTCAAAGTGTGTTATGAAGTTCACATCGAAATTCAAATCTGAAATGGTAATCTGCATTCACCTCTTACCATTGTCCGAGCTCTGATTCTTCATGTCTTGGAATGTCAAATCTGTTTAAAAAAAAGTCCTCTAAGATCTTCATATACTTTGCCTCTGATATTCAGTCTGAGTTTATCTAATTTCGAACTCTATATCATGTAAAAGTGTTGTTCTCATTTTCTCCTCGAAGCATCTTATGACAATCTATCTCAGAACTTCCTTGTTCCGAGATCACCCATTTCAAGAGAAGTTCAAAGGTTTTTCATTAATTTTTTTTCTTCTGAAACGTTTTCTTAAATGACTTAACGGTTATTTTTTTATGATTATCCATAAATCCTAAATAATCGCGCTTTTTGCACATGTCTCGATAAAGTGCACATCATCTCAAACTCAAATGACGGTTTTCAATTTCGCACGTATCGCCATCGCATCTTTTGTCCTTGCAGTTCAAACGCATGCCATTTTTGGCGACACATTTAATGTGATCCGTTCACCAATCGGGCATAATCATTATGCTTTTTCACAACTTGACCCAGATATCCAAACTATATAAAGATTTCAAACCCCAACTGTTTCTTTTTATGGTCTATCCTTCTTCTTCTCCAATATTCTCTCTACTAACCTGTTCTTCAAGCTTCATACCTGCAGTAATGGCATCTTCACAAAATGCCCTAGAAATTCCAAAATCTGTCCCAAAGAAGAAATCCTCAAAAGGTTTCGCCTCATCTTTGTTAATTGAACCCATCCTTCGTGAAACCACTCAGCTCTTCTCACTCGATCCTATGGATTACTACAAATCCATTCGAGTGATGATTAAGTTCATCTCATGCCGTCCCATTGAAATTCCTCTCAATAAAACCCCAAATCCCTAAATACCTCTTATAATCCTTCATACTGCTTTCGAGAGGATCAAGATCCAAGATGGAATTCTGGAAACAAAAATCACAGGCGATCGCATTGTTACTATGTCATAGCAAACCTTCCTCAAGGCGATTGGAATACCAGAAACCCCAAGGTTTTTACAGTTCAAGAACCAACGGCTGAAGAGTTCCAGACGTTTCTCAACGAAATTGGGTATATATAAGAGCTTAAGGCCAAGAAATTCAAGAAATCAGCTGTTCTTGGCCTTTGGACGGTACTCATGCACCTCATTCTTCGAGGTCTGTCAGAAAAATATGGAGGAACTGACATAATGAGCAAAGACTGGTTCTTTGTAGCTTACAACATCTACTCAGGAAGGACGAATGTAATTGATTTAACCAAGGTTCTGTGGCAAGACTTTCGGAAGTTTGCCGTGAAGAGAAAGCCATAAGAAATTTCTAGTCCGAGGTTCTGGGCTCTTACACTTCAGCAACTCTACCGAGAGAGACAAAGAGCCAATTCCGATCAAAACAAAACCGAAAGAGGTATTTCTCTCCTTTAAACATATTAAGACATAGAGACTTCCGAACCAATCTTCTTTCGGACCCACACGTAGACTACCACAACACATGTTGGCCATTATTCCATCTGATTCTCTTTTCTTGTAATATCATTTAGCGACTCCGACTGTATATGACCCAACATAGTCTGCCCCAGTCTCTGTTGAACAACCCTCAGATGTGGTCAAACCTAAAACCAAAAAGAGAGCCAAATTCGATGCTTGCTCTAAAAAAGAATCACTTGATGACATTCCGACAGAATCTGGTCATTTGCTTCCCCCCTGGCCACTCTTCCTAAGTACCCTTTGGAGCTTCAATACCACATGCACACACACACACACGTGGAGTCACCACACGATCCATCCTCACCTTCCTTAAAAGGTGATGCCGGTGTTGAAAGGAGTTCCTTGCACCCCGTGGAACACACTCACGAGTCATCTCGGAAATCCATCTTTCTTCTACATAAGCACGATCAGAGGCCCCTACGTTAGATCCTAAGCTCTCTAAAGTTGGGGTTGTCCCTCCAACTTCAAGAGCGACAAATGGTCTGATACCTGGCTCAGGTAAAGGACGACCAGGTTCTAATGATGTAGATTGGATTGATTTTGTCAATAGGTCTCACACAAGACATCCAGAGCTCACTCGTTGTCAAGTTGAATCAACTATCATCTCCATGAGAGATCGTGCCATTCAGATCAACCTGAAATTTATTGCTCCCACAGATGAGGTCACAGATCAAGAATTTGCATCAGGAGAAGCTCATCAAACCACAATCATCTCGGACAATCCTTCGAAGTTTCCTCATCATGATGCCTTCCAACCTCACCCAGACGAAGAACACTCGACGGAGTTCATGTTTGATGACGATAGCGCTTACGTTGGCGCTCATCCACTCTTCTCTTCATTCCATTCACTACAAAAGCCTACATCATCTAGACCTGTTTATGTTTTCGGACTGACGTCATATTTATCGGAGCATGTTGATGAAGAAATACAGATAGATGACCAAGTCCAGGAAACACTTGGAGGTGAAACAGAAGCAAATCCTCCCAAAGAAAATCAAACAGAGAATAATCCAAATTCTTCCGAACCTCCTCTCAACAAAAGTGCTGATAAAGAAAAGTCTGAGAGTTCCACCTCTGACACTAGATCATCAGATTAAAACATAGCTGATTAGTTTGCCTTGTTGGAACTCCGAGACAAAATTGTTGCTACTGTCTCCAAGGTAGAATCACTCGACCAATCTGTGGCGAAGCTAGAGTCGAAGATTGATGACAAGGTCTCCAGCCTCGATACCAAGCTTGATGTTATTCTCAAGTCCCTATCCGAGATGAAGCAACCTGGGCCCTCAAAAGCAAAAAAGGAAAATCAACTTGATCAACTCATCTCCCTGTGTTTCAAGCATACATTGGAAGAGGTTGAGCACAAATACAACTCCAGCCTGGATCACCACATCGAAACCACCTCTACCATTCTCAAAATCCACGATGATATGATCAGTTCAACTAACGAGCTTATCAAGCAAACCCATGTCCGACATGAGAAGCAGATCCGGATGTTGGAGAAGGAAATCTAAAAGAAGGATGAACTTAATCTCATCATGCAGCAGGTCCTCATAAAATTAATCTGAGCTTGTTGGAACACAGTCGACGTTCCGAACAACAAGTTCGATGAAATGCTCTCCATCCTTGCCTCCTTGTTTGATCATCTAAAAGCACAAGCTCCTACTGCCGAAGCCTACGATGCTCTCACCAAGCAACTCAACATGAGCTTCCAAAAGGTATTCTAAAAGTTGTCAGAAGTTCAAGATACAGCTCGACTTGCCTCGGAAGCAGGGCCATCCGATGCAAGAAAGGGTCGTACCATTCCATAGAAACCTACCTCGGAGTTCAGTATCTGAGATGAATCTGATGACGATGACATTCAGGTTTTGTCCATGGGCACCCCATCCAAAGTTGATGATGAAGAAGATGAAGAGGAAGTTGAGTATATCACCAATGCTGTGGTTGGAATTCAAGCTCCTCGGAAATTTCCAACTAAAGTTATTTCAGATGAATAGAAAAGGATATGGTCCACTGTTACTTGGCCATCATCCTTGGCAGAAGTTCTTCAAAGAAGCCGCGAAATGGCCAAAGTCAATACTAAGCTCACCATCGATGCTTTCCGAGCTACCCAGTCTATGATACCTCCCTCTCCAAGAATTTCTCCCATTGATGAACGTTCTCCTCTTCAGAAACTTGATGATATTCCAAAAGAGCCTCTGATTCCTCCTCCTCCCGAGTTCACCATCACTTAAAACATTCAAAAAGTCATTTTTGACTTAAGCAATACACATCAAGACAAAGGAAAGAGCATTGCCGATGAACGTCACTGTCACACCCCCAAACCAGACGGCGGAAACGTCCGGGGGGAGGACTTCATTTGTAGTATCACAACACATGCATTATAGTAATCAGAGTACAAACAACCACTGTATTTAAAAAGTATAAATATTTACATGTGTTTCAACCTTGTATTATGAAACTAAATAGTTGTACAAAAGAAGAAGATAAGACATAAATAGCTCCATCTTCTCAAAAGCTCGGGGTGTACCTGCCTACTGGTTCCCTGAGAATACAAGTAATTTGAAAAGAGAGTATCAACATAAAGTTGAGTGAGTGCATAAGTATTTATGTTTTGAAAGAATGTCTTCTGTTTCTTGAATATATAACTGTTTCCAGAATACCCTATATTTTCTGTTGTATATGAAAAGTAGTTTTAGTTGCATAAAACTGTTCTATTTGTAAACCAATGTTCTGTATTTGTAATCCTTTTGTAAACTTGTATCTGAGAGTATGTCTGAATTCATCAACTGTTATTGTAAACTATAATGTAATACTGTAAACTGTATCTTGTAAACTTAGTACTTTGGAATGGTACATAAATTTAGTTAATTATACACTAACGTATTGCTAATATCTTTTAATGAGTTATTATAACCATACTGACTAGGTGGCCTGACCCAACGCTATGAGTGCGCTGAAAGTTGATGATAACAATTGTCACTCACAAGCGTGTATGCCTGACTGTAGCTAGCAGTCCGAGTGCGGGGTTGTCAATCCCAATATAGATCTATACACACATTGTTTCGATCCCCTACTGGAGACTCTGGTCATAATATCAGGACTTTACTATATTGTGTAAAATGAATTAAACAAACTGTACTACTTGACTCATAAAAGCATATAAACGTTACATGTATACTACTTATGAAAACTCAATCATTCTGAAATAAATGATTAATAGTATGTTCTTGAATTAGTACTCTTAACCTGTATCTGAAAGAATGTATACACTTGGATAGTTTTGAATTAAATCTTTGTTTTTGTAGAACAATGTATTCTAGTATGCTTGAATCATGAATTAATGTTTTGTGAATCATAAATTATACCTATTATAATTTATATGTACTTTCTGTATTGATACTTAGTATTAATGAATACAACCCCTTGCTCAACTTGTTACAAAGGGTAATTGAAACTAAATGAACTCAGTATATCAATCCATAAAATATATACAAACTATAAATACATTTGGGGCTGAGAGCTCTGATACCAATCTGTCACACCCCCAAACCAGACGGCGGAAACGTCCGGGGGTGAAGGACTTCATTTGTAGTATCACAACACATGCATTATAGTAATCAGAGTACAAACAACCACTGTATTTAAAAAGTATAATTATTTACATGTGTTTCAACCTTGTATTATGAAACTAAATAGTTGTACAAAAGAAGAAGATAAGACATAAATAGCTCCATCTTCTCAAAAGCTCGGGGTGTACCTGCCTACTTGTTCCCTGACAAGACAAGTAATTTGAAAAGAGAGTATCAACATAAAGTTGAGTGAGTGCATAAGTATTTATGTTTTGAAAGAATGTCTTCTGTTTCTTGAATATGTAACTGTTTCCAGAAAACCCTATATTTTCTGCTGTATATGAGAGTATATCTGAATTCAGCAACTGTTATTGTAAACTGTAATGTAATACTATAAACTGTATCTTGTAAACTAGTACTTTGGAATGGTACATAAGTTTAGTTAATTATACACTAACGGATTATTAATATCTTTTAATGAGTTATTATAACCATAATGACTAGGTGTCCTGACCCAACGCTATGAATGTGCTGAAAGTTGATGATAACAATTGTCACTCACAAGCGTGTATGCCTGACTGTAGCTAGAAGTCCGAGTGCGGGGTTGTCAATCCCAATATAGATCTATATACACATTGTTTCGATCCCCTGCTGGAGACTCTGGTTATAATATCAGGTCTTTACTATATTGTTTAAATGAATTAAACAATCTGTACTACTTGACTCATAAAAGCATATAAACGTTACATGTATACTACTTATGAAAATTCAATCATTCTGAAATAAATGATTTATAGTATGTTCTTGAATTAGTACTCTTAACTTGTATCTGAAAGAGTGTATACGCTTGGATAGTTTTGAATTAAACCTTTGTTCTTTGTAAAACAATATACTCTAGTAATCTTGAATCATGAATTAATGTTCTGTGAATCATAAATTATACCTATTATAATTTATATGTACTTTCTGTATTGATACTTAGTATTAATGAATACAATCCCTTGCTCAACTTGTGACAAAGGGTAATTGAAACTAAATGAATAAACTTTTATACTTGTATACATATAGAAATATATATAAGTAAAATTTAAATGACACTCAGACAAATAACTGATACTTGTAATCCCACATCCAAACAAGGAAAAGGAACCAAAGTGGGTTAACAGTCCTAAATCTTTTAAATCTTATTTATATAAATATATGTATACTAGTATGATTTTTGGGGAAAAATATAAGTTTATAAAATATTTAAAAGAAGCTTCATATTTTGAAATCCATTTTGGTGACTTGATGTCTTTTTGAAACAATCACTTAAAACCACTTGATTTGATGATACTGAAATTCATTTCGATAAGATGTTTAAAACCATTTGTTTTGATAACTGTAATCCATTATAAATTATTTGTTATAACACAAAATCTTTGTGTTAGACTTGTATTCCCCCCCCCCCTTAAAACAGTAAAAACTATGAAAATGTGGGGGTATGAACTCACCTGTTGTAAGTTATTCAAATGTAAGATTGGTGTAGGATGGTAAGTGTCAAGTGAAGTCTTGAACACAACGGATCCTATTAACATAAAATGATACATATATGGATATAATTAGTGTTTAAAACAACTAATCATGAAAGGTAACACCCTATTAGACTAGGAAACCTTAGGATTGAAGTACTACAATCACATATGATTGCATACTAAGGGTGTATGGCCATTCTAGGGAGTTTACGGCCAGGGACCATGAGTTTACAGCCATGGTGACCGTAAACTCCATACTATATATATGGTCCTTAGTCATTTTCAATCACTTTTTACCATTTCAAGCCAAAGAACTCATTCTCTCTCAAGTACCATCTGAATTTTCTCTTAGATCTTCAACATTGTAAGTGTTTCTTCCCTTGATTTGTTGATATCCTTCAATATCAAGTGAATATACATGATTTCATCCATGAAATCTCTTCTTTTGGTTAGATCCTCAAATATTCTTCATTTCACCAAGAACACCAAGAACACACTAGTGTTTTTGAACCTTAATCACCCTTTCAAGCTTCTATATCGTAAGTAATCTCTCCCAAGCTTGTTCTATACTTGTAATACCTGAAGAACACTTAGAAAGCATCCATTTGACAAGAACAAAGGGAGTTTACGGCCAAGACCATCTCCCTTGGCCGTAAACCCTTGTTAAGGGTGCATTTGTCGGCCTTAGAACTATAAATATTAAGGGTATATTACAATTATATATAATTAAAGTTATATAGACTTAGAGTATGTGATTTGGCTTCATTTCCTGTTCCTTGTTTGGTTGTGGATTTAGAGCCGGGTGATTTAATCGAAGGTCGAATATAACCAAGTTATATATAATTTATATGCACTTTATAGTTATAGTAATATCTAGAACAAGTTGTACTTAGTACATTATTTGTTAATTGTAGATCTTTCTTGTAGAAACTTATTGTTATTAAATATATCCTATATCTCTTATCCCTATTCTCGCTTAGATAACAATGGTTGGATTTCACATACCCGGAGACCCTTATTTCCCTAATCAAGAACAAGATGCTGAGCCAGAAGAAAATCACGAAATTCCCTTAGATGATGATTTTGCAGAAAACTTTCCTGAAGGCAATGATTCCGAATCAGAAGCCTATAATCCACCACCAATTTCTCAAAATCCTAACCCTCGTCCAGTTTTCCAAGGTCCGACGCCTCTATGGGTAGAAAGCTTGGAAACATGGAGTCAGGAGCAGGGTCAACCAATGCCTTACAACGGAGACAGAAGATTCTACAATTTAAGCGAAGGAGGTTCAGCAGACAGAGTCCTGCCGATTATAGTCAGCAGAGTTGCTCGAAATGAAATTCAGGGTAGATCAGTCATCAACCGAATCAGAGAAGTTGATGCCAATGTGAGGATTAATACAATCAGTATTAATCATCTTGAATATGGCTGAGATGAGGTTTCATCGAAATGATACCCGTCGCCATTAGGAAATACTCTACTCATTTCCTATTTTACTCTTTTGGTTATAGTTAAGTCTATGGATAGGTTTTAGTGTTATTTTTCAGGTTTTTCAGTAAGACCACGGAAATTTTATTTTCGATAGGTCTTTATGATGTCGATATTTTTCTCAGAATTTGGTGTATTGTAGACCTGTCTAGGGTCAAGTTTTCCAAACTTATGTATTCAATACTCCAATGTAATCGACATGCATTTTCTTAGTAATTGAAAAATAACCATTCACTTTCATATTATTCAGTTACAAGTTATACTTGTCATAGACTTCTATTTCCAATTCATTCCAAGATTCATATTGAACTATATGTTTTAGTTAAGAGATATTAGAATTCATATTCACTCTTGATATCTTATCATCTTTTTATCTTTTGACTTTATAGAAAAAGATGCCTCCTCGTAGAAATCCAAGACGTCACAATGTAAATGAACCGCCGGTACCACCTCCGCCACCACCTCCTCAGTTTGACCGCGCTATGTTCCAAGCGACAGTCACGGCGGCTGTAGCTGCTGCCATGTTTCATATAAATACTTTCGGAGCTAATGGTTCAGGAGTTGGTGTAAATCCTTCTAACCATGGCGAAGGTCATCGTCACTCGCCAGAGTGCACTTATAAGGATTTTTATAATGCCAAACCCAGGACCTTTAATGGAACTAGAGGAGTTATGGCATTAAGGCAGTGGATAGAGAAGACAGAAGCAATTTTCGAAATCTGCTCTTGTCTTGAAGGCAGCAAGGTTAAGTTCGCTGCTTGTACCTTTTCAGAAAGAGCTTTAACATGGTGGAATGGCCATGTTAAGTCACTTACCCTAGTGGTGGCTAATTCAATAAGCTGGGAGAACTTCAAAGCCATGCTTATGCGGGAATACTGTCCGCGAGGAGAAGTTTAGAAACTTGAGGAGGAGCTCTGGGGTCTCTCAATGGTTGGTTCTGAAATATCAACCTATACTAGTAGATTTTGTGATCTGGGAAGTCTGTGTCGGGAGATGGTTGCTCTAGAGAGCAAAAAGATTGAGAGATATATTTGGGGACTGTCGCCCCATATTCAATCTAGTGTTTTAGCTTCAAGGCCTGTTACTTTTGACAGTGCTAAAGAGCTGGCACAATCTCTTATAGACCATGGAGTCCATCAACACTCAGTGGTTGCTATGCCAGAACAACCAAAGGGAAACAACAACAACAACAATAACAACAACAAGAAGAAGAAGGGTCGGAACAAGAGGAAGGGCAAGTTTTCACAGGATTCCTCAAAGAAACAACAACTGACTACAGTCAACGCTGCTATTGTACCTGCTGTTGTTCCTGTTAATCCAGCACCAGCCAAGCCTTATGCTGGTAATCTTCCGAAGTGCAACAAGTGCAATTTTCACCATAATGGAAATTACAGAGAAATGCAGTGTCGTAACTGCAACAGAAAAGGGCATACTGCCCGATTCTGTAGAGCACCACCTCAACCACTTAACCAAGTACCTGCTGCGGGAGTAGGTCAAGCATGCTATAATTGTGGTGAAGTGGGGCTTTTCAAGAGAGATTGTCCTAAAGCTGGAAATGCTAGTGGAGTCGGGAGAATATTAGCCCTAGGTCACGAAGAAGCGGTAGCAAACCCTGCCGTAGTTACGGGTACGTTCCTTTTCAACAACACTTATGCATGCATTTCTATTTGATTGTGGCGCTGAGAAGAGCTTTGTGAGCCATAATTTCAAACAATTGCTAAATCAAAACTCCCATCCATTAAAAGAAACATTCACAGTCGAAATGGCTAACGGGAAATCCGAATCCACCAACGAAATATACATAGGATGTACTCTTACCTTGAATAACTTTTCGTTCCCAATTGACCTTATGCCGGTCTCTATCAAGAGTTTCGACGTAATAGTAGGTATGGATTGGTTGTGTCCTAACCGTGCTGACATCCTATGTTATGAAAAAGCCATTCGTCTGAACATGCCAACTAATGAAACTCTTGTTATTTATGGCGACAAACCCGGAACGAACCTCCATATCATTTCTTGCATTAAGGCACAGAAGTACCTTCGCAAAGAGTATTGTGCTTTCTTAGCTTACGTGGTAGACACAAAGCAAGAAGAGAAATATATCACGAAAATTCCTGAAGTCTGTAACTTTCTCGACGTTTTTCCTGATGATCTTCCAGGAGTGACTCCCGAACGACAAGTCGAATTCCGAATCGACTTAATTCCAGGAGCTACCCCTGTAGCCAAATCTCCTTATCGTCTTTCACCTTCTGAATTGCAGGAATTATACAGCCAGCTTAACGAACTCCTTAGCAAAGGTTTCATAAGACCAAGCTTCTCACCCTGGGGAGCACCGGTTTTGTTCGTGAAGAAGAAGGATGGATCATTCCGTATGTGCATAGACTACCACGAGCTGAATAAACTTACCATTAAGAATCGATACCCTCTGCCTCGCATTGACGATCTGTTCGACCAACTTCAAGGTGCGAGCTACTTCTCCAAAATAGACTTAAGATCCGGGTATCACCAGTTACGAATTTCGGAAAAAGACATTCCCAAAACCGCGTTCAAAACTCGTTATGGTCATTATGAATTCGTAGTGATGCCATTCGGATTGACGAATGCACCTGCTGTGTTCATGGATTTAATGAACAGAGTGTGTCGTCCTTTTTTGGACAAATTCGTCATTGTCTTCATCGATGATATCCTTATCTACTCAAGAAGTGAAGAGGATCATGGCCAACATCTTCGTCAAGTTTTTCAAACTCTTATAACAGAGAAACTCTATGCAAAGTTTTCAAAGTGTGAATTTTGGATCAGGAAGGTTGAATTCTTAGGTCACGTGGTCAGTTCTGAAGGAATACACGTCGACCCTTCCAAAATTAAGGCAATTGAAAACTGGTCAGCACCCAAAACACCTACAAAAATTCGTCAATTCTTAGGTCTTGCAGGCTATTATCGTAGGTTTATCCAGAATTTCTCTTGAATAGCTAAACCTCTTACCACCTTGACGCAAAAGGGTGTAAATTTTATCTGGGGAGAAAAGCAAGAAACAGCGTTCCAAACACTGAAGCGAGCTTTGTGTAGTGCACCAATCCTATCTCTTCCTGAAGGGACAGAGGATTTTGTAGTGTACTGCGATGCTTCTAATCAAGGGCTTGGATGTGTTCTTATGCAAAGAGGAAAGGTGATATCTTATGCCTCAAGACAGCTAAAGACACATGAAGTAAATTATTCAACACATGACCTTGAAATAGGAGCAGTAGTATTTGCTCTGAAGATCTGGAGACATTATTTATATGGCACGAAATGCACAGTATTCACAGACCATAAAAGTCTCCAGCACATCTTCAATCAGAAAGAGCTGAACATGAGACAACGACGATGGGTGGAGCTACTGAACGACTATGATTGTCAAATTCTTTATCACTCTGGTAAAGCTAATGTAGTAGCTGACGCCCTTAGCAGAAAAGAATACTCGAGACGCTGAGTAAATTCGTTGACCATGACAATCCATTCACATCTGTCCACACAGATCAGAGAGGCTCAACTCGATGCCTTAAAACCTGAAAATGTGGTAGGTGAAGCCTTGAGAGGAATGGATAAAAATTTCAAAGTTAGGGATGATGGAGTCTTTTATTTGATGAACCAGATCTGGACACCTAAGTTTGGTGGTTACAAAGACGTAGTCATGAATGAAGCTCACAAAACCAGATACTCCATTCATCCAGGTTCAGACAAGATGTACCTGGACCTCAAGAAACTATACTGGTGGCCAAACATGAAGGCCGAAATTGCTACCTTTATGGGCAAGTGCCTTACTTGTGCCAAGGTGAAGGTAGAATACCAGAAACCTTCAAGTTTATTGCAACAACCTGAAATCCCTGAATGGAAGTGGGAGCGGATTACAATGGATTTCATAACCAAGTTACCCAAGACATCGGGTGGTTATGATACTATTTGGGTAATCGTCGATAGATTAACCAAATCCGCACACTTCTTACCAATCAAAGGAAATCGTTAGACTGCATGGTGTGCCAATATCTATTATTTCTGACCGAGATTGTAGATTCACTTCTCGTTTCTAGCAGTCTTTACAAAAATCTTTGGGAACTAGGCTGGACATGAGTACAGCCTACCATCCACAAACTGACGGACAAAGTGAGGGGACGATTCAAACTTTAGAAGATATGTTGCGAGCTTTCGTGATAGACTTTGGTAAGGCATGGGATACTCATTTACCCCTTGTCGAATTCTCTTACATCAATAGTTATCACACTAGTATAAATGTTGCTCCTTTCGAAGCTCTCTATGGCCGCAAGTGCAGATCACCTCTGTGCTGGGTTGAAGTGGGTGATACGCAGTTAGCTAGAAGTCAAGTTCCTCACAGTACCCTTACTGGTCCGGAAATCATTCGCGAAACCACAGAGAAAATGGTACAAATCCGGGAGCGGCTTAAAGCTTCCAGAGATAGACAGAAAAGCTACGCCGACAAAAGAAGAAAACCTTTGGAGTTCCAGGTTGGTGACCGCGTCATGTTGAAGGTCTCACCCTGGAAAGGCATGATACGCTTTGGAAAGCATGACAAGTTGAATCCAAGGTATATAGGACCATTCGAGATTCTTGCTAGGATCGGTCCCGTAGCTTACAAACTCCGACTACCTCAAGAATTAAGTAACATACATCCTGTTCTCCACATCTCAAACTTGAAAAAGTGTCTGTCCGACGAGACTCTTGTTATCCCACTCGACGAAATTGGGATCGATGAGAGCCTCAACTTCGTGGAAGAACCAGTAGAAATTATGGACCGAGAGGTCAAGCATACAAAGCAAAGTCGTATTCCTATAGTGAAGGTTCGCTGGAATGCCAAGCGAGGACCCGAATTCACTTGGGAACGTGAGGATGAAATGAAATTGAAATATCCTTAACTTTTCGCTTAGTTATTTGTAATTGCTTATTTAGTTAAACTCTAATTTCGGGACGAAATTCTCTCTAACGAGGGGATGATGTGAGAACCCGAAATTTCTATCTTGTACAAACCATTCACTTCAATCAAAGTCAGACTTGTTTCTGCTAACTTTTAGCACTATTTAGAGTCTGTTTGTGCATTCTGAGCCTAGTGCACCAAAGGAATGAGTGAAAGGAAGTGCCAATTGAAGTTGTAACCTACCAAACAAGCCATAAACCCTCAAATGAGGAGTTTACGGCCAGAGACCATGAGTTTATGGTCATGGTGGCCGTAAACTCCATACTATATATATGGTCCTTAGTCATTTTCAATCACTTTTTACCATTTCAAGCCAAAGAAATCATTCTCTCTCAAGTACCATCCGAATTTTCTCTTAGATCTTCAAGATTGTAAGTGTTTCTTCCCTTGATTTGTTGATATCCTTCAATATCAAGTGAATATACATGATTTCATCCATGAAATCTCTTCTTTTGGTTAGATCATCAAGTGTTCTTCATTTCACCAAGAACACCAAGAACACACTAGTGTTTTTGAACCTTAATCACCCTTTCAAGCTTTTATATCGTAAGTACTCTCTCCTAAGCTTGTTGTATACTTGTAATACTTGAAGAACACTTAGAAAGTATCCATTTGACAAGAACAAAGGGAGTTTACGGCCAAGACCATCTCCCATGGCCGTAAACCCTTGTTAACGGTGCATTTATCGGCCTTAGACCCCCCCTAAAGGCTTCTAAACTTTTGAGTATCTTCCTATGTGTAGTACTTACTAGTTATGCTACTTGAAATCATCCAATATCCAAGATCAAAGAGAGTTTACGGCCAAGAGCATCTCCCTCGGCCGTAAACTCTAATTAGTGATGTATATGGACCATAACTTCTTCATAAGGCTTGGAATTAGGGCTAGAACACTTCCTTGTGGATTGTAAGACCTTGAAACACCTTTTGACACAAATCATCATGAGTTTACGACCGTAAACTCATGAGGCCGTGAACTCATGGCCGTAAACTCCCTAGAATGGCTATATACCCTTAGTATGCAATCATATGTGATTGTAGTACTTCAATCCTAGGGTTTCCTAGTCTAATAAGGTGTTACCTTTCATGATTAGTTGTTTATTCACTAATTATATCCATATATGTATCATTATATGTTAATAGCATCCGTTGTGTTCAAGACTTCACTTGACACTTAGCATCCTACATCAATCTTACATTTGAATAACTTACAATAGGTGAGTTCATACCCCCACATTTCCATAGTTTTTACTGTTTTAGGGGGGGGAGGAATACAAGTCTAACACAATCTTACATTTTCATAGTTTTTACTGTTTTAAGGGGGGGGGGGGGGGAATACAAGTCTGACACAAATATTTTGTGTTATATTAAATAATTTCAAATGGATTACAGTTATCAAAACAAATGGTTTCAAACATTTTATCGAAATGAGTTTCAGTATCATCAAATCAAGTGGTTTTAAGTGATTGTTTCAAAAAGACATTAAATCACCAACATGGATTTCAAAATATGAAACTTCTTTTAAATATTTTATAAACTTATATTTTTCCCCAAAAATCATACTAGTATACATATATTTATATAAATAAAATTTAAATGACACTCGGACAAATAACTGATACTTGTAATCCCACATCCAAACAAGGAAAAGGAACCAAAGTGGGTTATCAGTCCTAAATCTTTTAAATCTTATTGTGGGGGTATGAACTCACCTGTTTTAAGTTATTCAAATGTAAGATTGATGTAGGATGCTAAGTGTCAAGTGAAGTCTTGAACACAACGGATCCTATTAACATATAATGATACATATATGGATATAATTAGTGAATAAACAACTAATCATGAAAGGTAACACCCTATTAGACTAGGAAACCCCAGGATTGAAGTACTACAATCAAATATGATTGCATACTAAGGGTATATGACCATTCTAGGGAGTTTACGGCCATGAGTTCACGGCCTCATGAGTTTACGGTCGTAAACTCATGATGATTTGTGTCAAAAGGTGTTTCAAGGTCTTACAATCCACAAGGAAGTGTTCTAGTCCTAATTCCAAGCCTTAGGAAGAAGTTATGGTCCATATGCATCACTAGCTAGGGTTTACGGCCAAGGGAGATGCTCTTGGCCGTAAACTCTCTTTGATCTTGGATATTGGATGATTTCAAGTAGCATAACTAGTAAGTACTACACATAGGAAGATACTCAAAAGTTTAGAAGCCTTTACGGGGGTCTAAGGCCGACAAATGCACACTTAACAAGGGTTTACGGCCAAGGGAGATGGTCTTGGCCGTAAACTCCCTTTTTTCTTGTCAAATGGATACTTTCTAAGTGTTCTTCAAGTATTACAAGTATACAACAAGCTTAGGAGAGAGTACTTACAATATAGAAGATTGAAAGGGTGATTAAGGTTCAAAAACACTAGTGTGTTCTTGGTGTTCTTGGTGAAATGAAGAACACTTGATGATCTAACCAAAAGAAGAGATTTCATGGATGAAATCATGTATATTCACTTGATATTGAAGGATATCAACAAATCAAGGGAAGAAACACTTACAATCTTGAAGATCTAAGAGAAAAATCGGATGGTACTTGAGAGAGAATGAGTTCTTTGGCTTGAAATGGTAAAAAGTGATTGAAAATGACTAAGGACCATATATATATAGTATGGAGTTTACGGTCACCATGGCCGTAAACTGATGGTCCCTGGCCGTAAACTTCTCATTTGAGGGTTTATGGCTTGTTTGGTAGGTTACAACTTCAATTGGCACTTCCTTTCACTCATTCCTTTGGTGCACTAGGCTCAGAATGCTCAAACAGACTCTAAATAGTGCTAAAAGTTACCAGAAACAAGTCTGATTTTGATTGAAGTGAATGGTTTGTACAAGATAGAAATTTCGGGTTGTCACACTCACAACCCTCCAATAACATTTAGAAAGTCTGTAGGCTGGTCACAAGCCCAAATTGATCAAGCACTTGAACAGAGCACTCGGATCCAAGCTTTAGAAGACAATCCTGATCCAATGCTAGGCAACTCTTTCATGAAGGGATCATTCATGACCAAGACATTGTGCCATTCATGTAATTTGATCTACCCATGCAAGATTTAGACCAAATTGATCTCCCAATCTCTCCCTTCGGAAGATATTACATCAAGTTCGCTCCACTCCATCCCATGGATGATCCTCAAACAATCATCAGAACTGAGCGAGAGAGATTGAAGACATTATATTCCATAAATGCACGAACTCAAAAGGAAGTGTAGTCTCGAAAGAGAATCAGAAAAATTGTTGCGTTCGGACGAAAGGTTTAGAGCAAGTTTGACATGAACTGCATGTTATACAGATACTACATCAATCAGAACAAAATAACCACCATCACCATCACGGATACAGACTTTCCTTCCATTAATTCGAATGATGTTCTCATTATTGCCGCTCACTTCCAAATTCGCCAGAATGATCAAATGAAAATCACTGCTTACAGTGTGGCAACGAACTTTCTCAAATGTTATGTTGCTGAGTTTTGCCGATGTGATTTCAAATTTACGCATCTGTTCGGAACTGAAGAGCTTTTGGCCAAGAAGAACTATGAACTGCCCGAAGCACAAATTTTGGCAGAAGGACCTATTGAGGAACCAAAGCTTGGATATGTCTACTTGCAAAAGAAGACCAACAAAAGGGATTTCTTTTGAGTACTTGACAAACACCTCGTTCCCTCCAAGATCCTCTAAAAATTCATTGAAATGCAGCCAAATATGATGCTCAGGAGCATGTGAAGAACAAATTCATCAACCATCTCAAGTGGTACCTGGAATTCCGAAAATGGATCTATAGAGCCTACTTGTTCTTTACCGAAGCCCACTAAGCTGACATGATTGCTAAGTTCACTTAGGGGGATATTGTTGAATCATGAGTGAACCTTTAGCAATCCCAAGCAATCAGGTTCTGATATCAGCTTAGTTCGAGATATGGTGAAGTTCTGAGATTGTGATCAAGTCCGAGATCAAGATGTTCAGAGTTCTGATGTCTGTTCATGCATTTAATGCATTTTGTCTTATCTTTGATGTAACAGTTCATAGGACTTATTTATCTATATCTTTTAGATATCAGTTTGTCAAACACTAATTATTATCCATTCCTAAGAATGTTTTTCAGTTTGTTCTATGTTCCTCTGCCACTATATAAGGAGTGAAGGTTTCACCATTTTAATAGGTGTGAACGATTCAAAGTTATAATCCAAGAGTAACAAATATTCTCTTCACATCACTTTCACTTTCCTTCAAGTCAAACTTCTTTCATTACACTTTTCTTGTTCTTTAAATATTTTTGCATTGATTATACTCAAGTTTACTTCATTTATTACTTGAATACTTTGTTGAATATTTACCTCCACGTCCTAACTGGTTTACCAGATTGTACTGGAACTCTATATTAAGAGCAAACATTGATCTTAAAGATTAACTCAAGGTTTGAGTTTTCAAACCTTTTATTTGTGCGTTGATTATCGTACTCACATCGAGCTATACAATCCATGCTACCACCAATCCCTGCTTTGAGGATCATTCGAATCGATGAAGATTCTCCAACCTGAAAACCTGATGATCTCTCTGACAAGCCCCTGGTTACTCCTCCACATGAATTCATCATCTCTAAAACAGTCCAACAAATCATCTCTGAACTAAACGAGCCTCCTCAAGACAAAGAAAAGAAGATTGCTACTGAACCAGACAACCCAGTGAAGACGTTCAAAAAGTCTGAGGGTTGGGATCAAGAACAAATAGATCAAGTCTTGTAAGAAAGCATCAGGATTCAAGAATTGAAAGACAATCCGAATCCGATGTAAGGAATATATCCTCTTTTTTTAGATGGAGTTATTCACAATATTGATTTTGTGCCCTTCATGTACTATGATCTTCCAACTCAGGATGCTGACCAAATTGATATTTCAATTTCTCCACATGGTAAATTCTACATCAAATACACTACTCTTCATCCGAATGATGATCCACAAACAATCATCAGGACAGAGCATGTGAGATTGAGAACCTTCTACTTCGTTAACGCACATCCTCAAAAAGAAGTCTGGTCTCAGAAGCGGATTACAAAGATTGTTTGATTCGGCAACAAGGTTTAGAGCAAGTTCGATCTCAACTGTATTATATACAGATACTATATGTCTCAGAATAAAGAAGCAACCCTCAGTCTCATGGATGCCAAATTTCCCTCAATCAACCCTAATGACATTCTCACCATTTCTTCTCATCTCCGAGATCGCCAAAATAATCACTCAAACATCGGAGCTTGAAGTGCTGCAATCAATTTCTTGAAGGACTATGTTTCAAAATTCTGTAGGCCCGATATTACCTTTGCTCATTTGTTCGGAACAGAAAATGTTTTGGCGAAAATCACTTATGAACTGCCTGAAGCTCAAATCTTGGTAGAAGGACCCATTGAAGAACCGAAACTTGAATACGTCTATCTCAAAAAGAAGACCAATCGAAAAGAATTCTTTAGAGTTCTTGATAAACATCTAATTCCTTCAAATATCCTTCAGAAGTTCATCTCCAACGATGCAAAAAGTGAAGCTCCTAAGCATGTCAAGAAGAAGTTTATCGAATACCTGAAATGGTACTTGGAAGTCCGAAGCTGGCTACAAAGTGCCTATCTCTTTGTGTCTGATGAATCCTACTAAGTTGTTTGATTGCTAAGTTCACTTAGGGGAGATTGTTGATGCATAAAAGTTAACCTTTAGCAATCTGAGCTAAACCACATCCGAAGTCAACCTCAGTCCGAGAAGTGAAGTGTTCAGAAGTTTGTATTCTTCCGAGATGAAGACATTTACAAGAAATCTGAGTTAGCCTTTTGATGTGATAGAGTCTGTAAAAGCATTAAATGCCCTTTGTCTTTTTAGTTGACTGAATAGTTCATAGGACCAAATCAGTAAATCTTTTAGGAGTCAGATTTAACAAACACTTAGTTTTACCTAGTCCATAGAATGTTCTTGGTTTGCACTATTTCTCTCATTTACGATTTAAGGAGATGATGTTTCAAGAATTGTAAGCAAGAAATAGCATTACTTCACATCAATTACTAATTCTCTTGCAAGTCAAATTGCTTTCACTTCCATTCTTCTTGTTCTTAAATTGTCTTTACTTTGTTCTTACTTTATTTTACTTACTTGAATACTATGTTGAATATCATCTTCAACTCTTGACTAGTTTACCAGACTTGACTGGACCAATATTTTAGCTGCAGACATTGATCTTAAAAGCTAGTATAAGGTTTGAGTTTTCAAACCATGTACGCTTACTGGATCTTGTACTCTCATGGACCGATGACGCGACACCAATAGTTAAGGAGATAACAGCAACACCAAAGCCATCAAGACTTGGCAGGAATAACCCTGCCCCTAAGGAAGTGCAGTAGGGATCAAAGCTTGAGATTGATATCTGTTACCTTGCTTAGCGCATGGACGAGCGCATGGATGTGTTCAAGATTCGACTACAGCGATTAAGAGATGATTTGAATACATTATTCGCCCACCATGGCTTTCATTATATGGTACCTTTTCCTCCACCATACCGACAATCGACTGATAGATCCGACCCATCAAGGACACAACAGCAAGACGACAATGATGATGAGTGATTGCGGTTATCATTTTTAGTTTATTTTTTATTGATTAAACTTAGAATGTTAGTATTTTATTTTGGTATCTTTATTTTTCGTTTGTTTAAACTGGGTTGTTTGGTTTTATTTTTAGTTGATGTAATTTTCTTTTGTTTTCCATGTTGACGCTATTTGATGTTTTAGATTTTTACAGAAATCCCACCCTTAGAATGTTGGAAGTAAGTTCAACAACTAGGACCGAGTGCGATTTCGTCATTAGAAATATTTCATGAGAGGCATTGCGGCACATAAGTGTGGGGTAACTTACCTACACGAGAGCGGGAACGTGGCTTTATCAAAAGCCATTACTTATACGAGAGACAAGAAGAGTGTTTGGCTGACACGAATCTAGTTCTTATTATTCACTGTTCCGGGATCTTCATATTTGTTGTTATATGATGTTTTCGCCAATCGCTTCACGCACCGAGTCCCGATCTGAGCAGAAAAGCAGCTAATCCAGGTTTTAGTTTTCCAACAGATTTTGGAGCAACATAATTCTCAAGCAACCCACTATCATTTTGATCTCACCACGACTACCTTAGGGGAGTCTGTTTGTTTTTCTCATTTTAGCTTTTATGTGCTTTAATTGTTTATACATACAATGAGTTCATTATATGAAATAAGTGTAGGGTAGGGGGTCGAAAAAGGATTTTCAAGTATAATTGAAAAAATTGCTAGATTTGAAATATTTAAAAAATTTTATATAGACTTGAAAAATGGTCTAATTAAGAAATCTAGTAAAATTTAAATGTTGTAATATTGTTGCGTTAGGACTTAAATTTGTAATACATGTTCCTGGTTGTAGAGGTTATTTATAATTTATAAGGGTTTTGTGCATGGACTCAGCGAGTTGGGAGTCCAACTCGTCGAGTAAGGGCATTTAATCACGGACGCGGGATCGGGACCTACTCGGCGAGTCGGAAGTACCGACTCGGCAAGTAGGAGTTGTAAGAGGAAACCTTGGTTCTTAGGGTTTGCACCGTATATAAGGATCATTATCTGCCCTTGGGGCCTCCCTTAGCACTTTATTTTCCCAGAGAAGGACGTTTGCGGCCGTGAACCCCCTTGAGTGAGAGTTAGAGCTTGGTTTAGCAAGCTTGGAGTGTTGAAGAAGAGATCTAGAAGAAGGAACAAGAGGGGAAGCAGTAGATCCGACATCTAAAATGCATTGGGCATCATTTTAAGGTAAAAAGTCGTTACCTTGATATGTAGATTCTTAGATCTCTCCTCTTTCTAGTTCATGTCCATTCTGGGGCAAATGCAGTCCAATTTTAGATCTGGATGTCTCATTGGGATATAGTTTCAGATCTGGACCTTTTTAGGTCCCCAAAGTCTGTTGCTCCCTTTATGTAGCTTGACCCTTCCCATGCACAAAAACCTTGTTGAGAGCATTATATTGACCTCCTAGCATTATGAGGCCTTGGATGCACGTAAAGTTTGCAACATTATGTGGCATTTGTGATAGAGAAGGTTGGATTTGAAGTTTGGGACTCCAGATTCCACTGCAAAGGACCGAAAATGAAATGGACTAAAGGAACTCGTCGAGTCGCCTAGTGAACTCGGCGAGTAGGGTTCACGGCTAAGGGTTTGCGGCCATGGGGTTTTCAGCCAGGGTTTGCGGTCGAGTGTTTGGAGGGGACTTGGCGAGTCGACGAGTTAGGAAAGGAACTCAGAGAGTGGCTGGTTATACTCGACGAGTTGAGGTTAACATGGACTGTTAACCTTGGCTATGGACCTTGACCAGGGTAGACTATGAGGGTATTATGGGCTTGTGTTAAGTAAATCACTTGATGATTATAGGGAGCTGAGAAGGGGTAGCGTCGGACGTATCTGAATTCAGCTTACCAGTTCAGCATTCGAGAGGTGAGTCTTCTCACCATACCCATGGGTCTACGGCACCAAGGTCGGACCATTCCATGATAGTTGGTATATTGGTTGTTAGAAACGTGTGGCATGTTTGTGTGTTGATGTGTGGTAGAGATAGCCTTTGTGGTTAGCGGTAGAGATAGCCTGTATGGCTAAGAGTAGAGATAGCTTTGATAGCTAACTGTAGAGATAGACTTTATGACTACTGGTAGAGATAGCTTTATAGCTACTGTGATATATGATATGTGGTAGAAGTACCTTGCATAGTTGATATGATGTGTGGTTTGTATATGGGATGTGCTCTGGGAACTCATTAAGCTTTAAAGCTTACCGTTTGTGGATTTGTTTCGGGTACATCTGAGCCCAAGGGCAAGGTCAAGGCGTGATGGCGCAGCGTGCACTCTGTCTCTCTTTCACTAATGAGTTTTGGGGACACTCTGATGTTTTCTTTTAAATAAAATTATAGTGAATGTGGATTTGAAAACAATTATGTTGGGATTTCATGATTTATGTAAACGTGTTTGACTAACTAAAAATGAATTCTTTAAAAAAAATTGGGTCGTTACAAGTTGGTATCAGAGGCTTGGTTATTCGGGCACACCCTCGAGTGTGTCAGGACTCAAACTAAGGAAATGGTGAAAAGAAAACTGTTTTTTCAAAAAAATAAATGAAATAAAAAGCTTTTAAGGAAAGGAAAAGATGAGAGTGCAACGCGCGTGATCAGCCGAGCCAAGTAAGAAGTTCCCCAATGTGATAGCTATGTATACTCAATTTGAGTTTTGATGATCGTATGGAACTTGCTATGTGTATGCTTTTAAAATTGTATACGGTTAGGAGCTTATAGCCTCAAAATGATTGATTTGGCCTTATTTCCCGTCCTTTGCCTGGTTGTGGTCTTAGGGTAGAATCTTTTATTCAAAACTCTATTTGATCCTCTTCTGTGTATAATTTGCATGCATAAAGGCAACCAGTTATAATTGGTCAGATTGGTACTAGTAGAGCAAATCTTAGGGTCTCCTAGGATATGAGTTATGAGTAGTCTGGAAGACATGATTGAGCTTGGGACAAATTAGGGTCATCGGATATAGCCTTGGGAAAGGTACATGTATGTGTGGGAGGTAGTATTGGGCCCGTACTACTGAAAGCACAGGACCTGTACCCGAACCAATGCTAGATCTGACAACTTCAAGGAGGACCCGTGTGGGAAGATCCCTTATATGGTAATCCTGATCATTATGCATTATGGTATTTCAATTCAGCATGGTGGTGACACGATTTGGAGCAGGGGGATCAGGATC
Source organism: Lactuca virosa (assembly GCF_052849685.1). Classification (NCBI taxonomy): domain Eukaryota; kingdom Viridiplantae; phylum Streptophyta; class Magnoliopsida; order Asterales; family Asteraceae; genus Lactuca; species Lactuca virosa. Next base: position 302,314,738 of record NC_136428.1, on the reverse strand, counting down.
AGGATCTGGATCCGGGGCGGGATCAGGTGACACTACCGATGGCATTGATGAGAGGTTGCGCGAGCTGATTGCGGCCGAGGTGACGAAGGGCATCCTTGAAGCTACCCCAGTCATCTTTAGGACGGTCAAGGAGGGCATGATGGAGATTATGGAGGAGAGGCTCCGGGCATTCAGAGCCGAGATTGATGCGGGCCAGGTTTGGGCCCGAACTCCCTCGTTTTGGGAGTTCAAGGCGTATGGAGCGCCAACGTTTTTCGGGGTCATGGACCCCATTGTTAACAAACGCTGGATCGCGGATATCGAGAACGCCCAACGCATGAGTTCTTGTCCGGATGCGTCAAAGGTGCGATTTGCTTCTTGTATGCTGAGAGATAGAGCCCAAGATTGGTGGTTGAAGTTACTAGCCAGGTGGGAGCTGCCGGTTTAGCTGCGATGACAGGGGCCGAATTCGTGTGGCGATTTGATTTGGAGTTTGTACCAGCCATTGAGGTGCAGAGGATGGTGAGGGAGTTCCAGAAACTCCAGCAGACCACCGAGACTGTAGCGGAGATCACCGCCAAGTTTCGGGAGCGAGCATTGTTGATCCCACAGTATGCTACCAGTGAGGATATGCAAAGGACGAGATGTCATTCCATGCTAAGGGATGATATCCGGGAGTTTGTAAGCTTTACAGGGTGCAAAACCCTGAATGAAATGGTAGAGAAGTCCCGGGAACGGGAGATGGAGTTGGACTTCCGCACCAAGCGGAAGTCGGAGCAGGCATAGACAGCGGTGGGACAGGCTAAGAAGTCGAAGCAGGGTCGGGGACAGTGTGCCAAGTGCGGTAGGGTGCACAATGGAGCATGTCGTATCTCGATATGCATGCGGCCAGCAAGGCCACTTGAGCCGGGATTGCTCTACGAAGAACTTGATTTGTTTTCACTATAACCAGACCGGACATAAGCGGGTCAACTGACTATCGAGGGCCGCCCTGTATGGCTAAGGGTTTCTGGCCATGGGGTTTTCGGTTGAGTGTTTGGAGGGGACTCGGCGAGTCAACAAGTAAGGCAAGGAACTCGGCGAGTGGCTGGTTATACTCGACGAGTTGAGGTTAACATTGTTTGTTAACCTTGGCTATGGACCTTAACCAGGGTAGACAATGAGGGTATTATGGGGTTGTGTTAAGTAAATCACTTGATGATTATAGGGAGCTGAGAAGAGGTAGCGTGGGAAGTATCTGACTTCAGCTTACCAGTTCAACATTCGAGAGGTGAGTCTTCTCACCATACCCATGGGTCTACGGCACCAAGGCCGGCCCATTCCATGATAGTTGGTATATTGGTTGTTAGAAATGTGTGGCATGTTTGTGTGTTGATATGTGCTAGAGATAGCATTTGTGGCTAGCGATAGAGATAGCATGTATGGCTAAGAGTAGAGATAGCTTTGATAGCTAACTGTAGAGATAATCTTTATGATTACTGGTAGAGATAGCTTTATAGATAATGTGATATATGATATGTGGTAGAGGTACATTGCAGAGTTGGTATGATGTGTGGCTTTTATATAGGTTGTGCTCTGGGAACTCACTAAGTTTTCAAGCTTACCGTTTGTGTATTTGTTTCAGGTACATCTAAGCCCAAGGGCAAGGGCAAGGCGTGATGCTGCGGCGTGCACTCTATCTCTCTTTCACTGATGAGTTTTGGTGACACTCTAATGTTTTATTTTAAATAAAATTGTAGTGAATGTGGATTTGAAAACAATTATGTTGGGATTTCATGATTTATGTAAACGTGTTTGACTAACTAAAAATGAAAAATTTCTTTAAAAAAAATTTGGGTCGTTACAAAGTTGCTAGTGTTGTGTGGGAGGATTCGATGCGAACTCTAAAGTTTAATTGAACCAATATGTTTTAGTATATTTGCAGCTTTCCAGTCCTAGTGAAATAATGAGACAAAAATGCGACCTTATGAAGTTTGAAGGACATAATAAGTTTTGCATTGCGAATACCTGATCCTAATAAAAAGCCTACTGGTGATTGATTTATCTCCTGGGTCCTTTCTGTTAAAATAAAGCGAGTCAAATTACAAGTAATATCTGTTTAATTATCTACATTGTTGAGTCTAGTTAAATATTTAAAGTAAGTAACAGTTCAGGAGTGGAACCAATTTGTGGCCTTTAAGACTCGATGAGTATCCCCCCCCCCCCCCCGGATATTTTATATATCTATCCACCTATTTATAAAAGCTTGGATGGATGGGAAGAAAGATCGTTTAAATGGGTTTTAGTAGAAAGTCATGGGTTCTATTAGTGGCCTAAGGAATTTCGAGTACTCCAATGAATTTCTTAGAAAGTCACGGACTATAGTATTAATAAAAGGTTAAAGTTAAAGTTTTTTGTTGATTATATTTGAGAATTAAAAGTTGAAGTATTGAGAAAAGATAAAAAGTAGAAAAAGTGAAAAAAAAAAAGAGAAAAAGTTTCACGAAAATATAAACTTTCAATAAAAGTTTAGTTATATTTTTAGGGTAATTATGTTCTATAGTAGTTTTTCTTTTTTTAAGTTGAGTCGCTTGGAATTTGGCAATAACTTTTGAAACGAAATTGGGTAAATAAAAGGGCGTAGGTGGTAGGAACGTTAAAAATGAATGTTGTTCAAAATAAAAGGGAAACGTTTATAAGGATTGTGAGTATTGAGGATTGGGAAGTTCCTAATAATTTTTATAAACAAATATATGCATTGAGGTAAAATGTAATGAATGAGTTAAATTTGGATTGCTTTGTGCGATGTTGGTAATTGAGATTTTGATGTAATGGTATGAAAAAAAATCAGTTTTGCTTGGGGCCAAGCAATAGACTAGTGTGGGGCAATTTGATAACGCCTATTTTTAACATATATTTTCGGTCTTTTCTTATTATTTTGTACTATGTTATGATATTATTTTGAGAAATAGGTACATATAATACTTTGAATTAATATTTTATAGATATAATATGTTGCTAGAGAAAAAAGGAAGCAAAAAGACTGGAAAACAGGTTGGAATGCAAAAATAAGGACTTATGTTGAAGTAAGCTTCTACGCCCTTCTGCTACGCCCAATGTAGATGGTCCTATTGAATATAGGAAAGTAATGATCTACGCCCAACCTAGATCAAATTACGCCCAACGTAGTACGTCGACTAAAATATTCATAAATAGCCATTTATTTCTAAACTAAAGAGAGATTCAAATTTCTAATCAACATTTGTAGAAGTGTAACACCTATATTTCCCGTTTTGAGGGTCTAGAAGGTGGTCGGAGGCCATTAAGCTGATAGAAGAGACGATTTGAAGGATTAGAGAGTAGATTCATGCCAGAAATCATTCGGGTTGTTGTTCCGACCATGATTAGCATTCACATATAATTCTATATGTGTTTAATTTCTGATTTAGAGATCCAAAACCCTTTTGCTTTATGTCAGACTAGATGAATCCTTGAAGTTATGGATTATTTTCTACTCAGATTATTTATTCTTTTTCAATTTGTTATGTTTGCTTGATAAAAGATCCATATGTGTTAAAGTTTCAATCTTTCCTGTTTATTGATGAGCATTGTTAGGTTTAGATAAACAATCTAGCTTGATGTGCTTGAATCATATGAGTTTATGAGTTATAAATTTTATGACAAGTGTTAGATCAAAACCTAAGGTTAAACATAAAGTTTGTAATTTTAATGTGTAAATATACATGTGATGACAATTCATATGTGATAGCTTCATGATTTTGATGCTAATAATTCAAGTATCTCATAATATGAATTGAACAATGATTTTTAGGATAATTGGTTCACTTGATCAATGTAACTAAGAGTCTTAAAGATCGAAGGATTAGTTGTCTAGACCTGGAAACTACTCATATTAGGAATCAGCGAATAAAGAATAAATAACTATTGCATTAGTAATTATCTATGATTTTGAGATGCAATTTTGTCTAAACCAAAGTACCAAAAGTGATTCGTTTTCAGTCAGTTTATCGAGATTAGTTGTTCTAACATCCAAAAACTCAAGGTAAGATTATCATTTTCCAAAATCAACCCACAAACCATAAATGTTTACAAAACTTAGTTTCCAAAAGTCAAAATCACAAATCAGAGTATCCCCACAATCAGATCTCCTAAAAACTGGAGGATGTATACGATCATGCCTTTGCTTTGCCCCAATCCTATGAAGTACCAAAATGGACACAAACTCAAAGCTAACAAGATCTAAGCAAATACTTATCAAGCTTCAGAATTTATACCTCCAAATGATGCTTGAGGCTGAAAAACATCTGGATCCAAAGTGCCTTAAGCTTCCAAGATGGTTTCATTCCCTTCTCCTTCCTTCAAGAACACTACAAACGCACTCTTAAGCTTACAAGGTCTCACACAGGGATTTAGGGTTTGTTAGGGACTAAAATAGGGTGGATGCTGATGAATGAAGGGGCATCAATGAAATAATGATCCTTAAATAGGGTTCAAACCCTAAAAATTAGGGTTTGGATTTTTGCCACATACGCAAAGCGTACGCACAAGGTGGTGCGTTTTCGCTTAAGTGCGAAAGAGATCAATTTTGCAACACATTTTATATATAAGGGTAGAAAGGGAAAATACCTGGATCAAGGTGTTACAATTCTCACCCACTTGAATCAGAATTCGTCCTTGAAGTTCGTTGTTGCGAATAACTAAGGGCAGCGCTCTCGCATCTCTGCCTCGGGTTCCCAAGACCATTCAGAACCCTTCCGATGCTGCCAATGAACCTTGACCAATGAAACCACCTTCATCTTCCTATCCAGAATCACCACTGGTCTCTAAACATAATTCAGGCGATCATCAAGCTGAATATCTGTTGGATTAATGTCTAAGTCCATAACTATATTTGGTATGTACTTGACCCGACCCGGCATGGTCCATTTGGGTTGCACTTCACCGGCACAATTTATATGGATAGTCTTTTGAGAATAGTATATTTATGATTTATATTAATATATTATAAGTTCTAATATATTAATATGGAATCATATTATTTAATTAGTATTGATCAAGAATTAATTTAGAATTAATTAAGTGATCAAAAAGAACTAATTAAATATGGACTCTTATATATATGGAATGGGCCAAGTTCATTTAGGTTGGGCTAAGCTTTCATGGATGGTCCATGGAGCTTTTAACCCATGGATCCTATGTAAATGAAAGGTCATGGGTATTAGGGTTTACATGGATGTAACCCTAATCCTCCATAATATATAAAGGGGTCCTTGGCTCACAAAATTGATACAAGTGTGTGAAAATAAGAGTGGGCCGATTTTAGTGTGCATACATATTCTCTCAAGTTCTTCCAAGGTGTTTTGGTGATTTGTGATTCCATTTGAGGCTTCCACACTATTGGGGCTAAGCTCTTAAAGCTTGAAGACATCAAGCTACATCAAAAGGTATGTCATCTAACTAGAACTTTGGAGTATATGTGCTTCATAATATGCTAGTTAGGATGAAACCTTGGAATAGTTAATATTTGCATGTATAATAGAGAAAACATAGATCCAAGGTTTATAGGGTTGGATGTACACCATAGGAGTGTTAGAATGCTCAAAACCCAACAGTGGTATCAGAGCCATGGGTTGTTTTCTGTTATATTGATGCAAATGTTTTATTTTCAAGTTGAAAAAAAAAGGAAAAAAAAAACATGACGTTTGTCAAATTTTAAGATAATTACTTGTTTTGTGAAAAACGAATTATTTGTAAAATTTGAATCATTTGTTATATGAGTTGAATTAGGTCAAATTTAGTAAAAGATAAAATGATATGATTATTTTATTTGTTTTAAAAGTTTGATCTAAATGTTTTAAGGAGTTACATATTTTGTCATAAAATTTTGGAGCTCAAAAGTTTTTTTTTAAAGTTGTGATCTTAAGGGTTTTTGAAACTTCCATAAGTTATGGATATGAGAGTTTTTTTTTAAAAAAAAAAATTTGATTCAAAGTTTTTATGGAGTTACAAAATTTGGTGTTAATGTTTTAAAGAATTCCATAACTTGTTCTTAAGTTATGGAACATGGAAAGTTTCATCATAAAACACCATCAATTCCATAAGTTATGGAATCCAAAGGTTTTCAAGAATTACAAAACTTGCCCTCAAGTTTTGGAATTTGAGAAAAGTTTTTTATGAAAAAAAAAAAGAATTGAATTCTAAAACTCTTGGGTTCATAACTTAAACAATTAATTAAATGGTTTTAATTTTGAGTTTAATAATTGGAATTATGATGTTTTGTTGAATAGTTCAAATTAACTCTTATGGACTTTATTAATAGTTAATTAAAGCGTTTAATTAAAAGAGTATTATTAAATCCATAAATATATGGTTTGAGTTTAATTAAATTAAAAGTCTAATTTAATTAATAGATTAAACCACCAAGTATTTTAAATGTCTAAAATACACCCTTATACTATTATAATATTAAAAGTTTAATATATTATATGTATAAGAGCAAGTCGTCTTACCATTAGTAGGCCTCATTCACGAAGCCGGTCTATAAGGGGGGTATAAGGTTACTGCCTATAAAATGGCAGTTTAATGGGTGTCGACGCTCACTCACCGCTTCCTTGACCGGTGGAGGGTCGTTAGCCGTACAGGTAGGACAAGGACTATAATTCTCCCTTCATTATAAGTATAATGATAAATACTAAGTAACTAAACACTTATAAATTCCCAATCTTAGTTACTTAGGAAAATGTGAATAAGGTGCTAATCCATGAAATTACACTTTTCACTTTGTTTAAGCTGTTAGTGGAGCGTGTGTGGTTAACCGACACACTAACCTGGACTTAACAAGGTAGTCAAAGGGTAACTTAATGTTTATTATAATATCGTTGGAGCGTGTGTGGTTAACCGACACATCGATTGAGGGGTAAATATTAAGGATACCAAGTATATTTGCATGGTTACTTCACACCTTGTTTTGTGATCCTCGGCATCCCAGTCACAAAACCTGAAGGGCACACTCGAGATTGAAACATGTCATTGAAAAGTTCAATGAATCTCAAAAGAATCTAGAAGTTTCAAAACCAATTAACACCTAATAATACATTTCGTTTATCTTGGTGGAAATTGGTGAATCGTCATTCACCTCCTTCAAATATTTTATAGCTTGGATTACGACATCCCTCTTCCAAGTTATAAAATAGTTTGTTGGGTCCTAGCCTTAATATATCATATTGGGTGTTATATTAAAGACTTAAATCAACTTTATGTGAATTTCTCCCATTGTTGATGTCTGGTTTAGACAACAATGATCTTCCCAAACCAAGCTTTCCTAATGAATATGACTTCCCGAGTTTGGCTCATGGAAGTCATACTTCTCTTCCTCCACCTCCTCCAATTATTCTCCCTAACCCACAAGTTCAAGGTCACTCAAGCCCTAATGGCAAGCAAGGTCTATGTGTGATCACATCTTAGAGATGAAGTCACATATTGACAAGCCAAGAGAGTTGGGTGTCAAAGTCTTGAGAAAGTTGGATGTTCAATCACTTTCTAAGTCACATAGTGAGTTCCTTTGGGACTACTATGAAACAGACTATGACATGAACCTTAATGATCATATCTATTTGCTTGGTGCTGCTGAATCAGCAATGATTTGGAATGATAGTAAAGCAAATTTGATTAGAAGATCAACTTCCCAAAAACTTTATGGACAGTGACAATGGTGACACTGGAAATCCAGAAAAAGCATTCTCTTCCCAATGGAAAGGGATTGGCCATAGTCAACCCGGTTGACCAAATGGTAAAGAGAAAGGCTAAGTCTGAGATAGTCCCATTACCAAAGGGTCCATATGTTTATTTTGCCAAAGGAAGGGGCGTTGATTGCAAAGCTGCCAAATTTACCTAAGGATGTTAAAGTCAATTAGTTTGACTCTACATCAGGTAGATCCCATTATCTAACTCTGTTAAGTTCTATTCTGAGATCCTCATTAAATGATGTGACTGGGTCACATGTTGATGTTTTAAGAATCAAAGAATAGAGAGAAATCTTAAAGGAAGTATATGCTAATTCTGATCACGAAGGTGGATTTCGATCGCATCAGAATTTTGAGCAGTTGCTTAAGAAGTTATGATATATTGCTAAGGAATAGATAACAACAATTTTCCATGTGGATTGTAAGGATAAGTTTTTCCGCAAAGTTTTAAAATAAAAGAAAATTGTTTAATTTTATTTATTTGAAGTATCCTTACAATGACATTTGTGGAAAATTGTTGCTTATATGATTCCACTGACAGCAATATTGGAAAATGGATTTGATTCTTTCATTTGTGGTAGTGTCTAAATTTACCAAATCAGGAAAGTTCCTCATCGCCCGAGTTTCAATTGGACCGAAACTCGGAATCATGCAAGTTGAATAGTATGATGAATGAGAACTTTCAAGCATTGGAAAATCAAGACTAATTACTTGTTCACATGGATGTGTGAGTCAAGTGAAGGACTAAAGGGATCGAGTACACATTCTTGTGCACTGGTCATGTCCACCACAAAGCTCGTTAAGACTATTTGATTTACTAAAGTTTAGTAAATATGGTTATAGTTACAAGTTTAAGTATAATTCTGAAACATTGGAAAAGTCTCAATGTATGGCAGAACGAATGGGAAGAATCAAATTAGGCAGAAAGATAAAAGTTTCTCAAATCTGAAAAGATGGGAGAGTACTTTAGTATCATGTTTCTGATCATCTTAATGATTTAGAAATCATATCACAATTAGTCCTCTAAAGGTCATCTTAGTGCATTCTTATGACTAAGAAGAGGAGTCATGAATTGTTGAAATGGTTAGATCAGGAAGATGAGTCATACTTCGTTCCAAAACAATTCTTAGAGTCATACTCCAAGATTGTAACTTGAGTGACATATCTTAAAGAAAGGTTTAAAACACTTGTCAAATATAAGAGTAAAAGCGTCCTACTCTTGTACATTTGAAATTGGTAAGTTGTGATGTTTTGGATGAAACAAAGACCAACTAAGGCCAATTGTGTGAAGTGTTTGTCTTGATAAAGAATCCGCACTATCTCTTGAATATTTGGCAAGATAGTCTTATTTGTCAAGAGGATAGTGGGAGTCTTAAAGATCCTAAAAAGAATTTCAAGAACTAATCAAGAATAAAACCTGAGGTTCTTCACTAGCACACGACTTGAGGTTTATAACCTATCGTGTTGACATATTCTGTGCCCATTCCAGTTAAAGTTGGCTTTGCATAGGTGTTCTGAAAGTTCTCAATTGGTTGCATAACAACTTGGAAGCAATGGCAGGCCCTGTACTGCCAGGTGCCAAGAAGTTAAGATTGCATAAGTTCAGTCCATATGAGTTTGGATTTGTCATTATCCTTGTCTTGTGACTATGGTTTTGACGATTCACATGGATAAGAACACATACACCATAAAATCTAAGGGTCATAAGGTTTCTCTCCGATTCATGAAAATGATGGTGAGGAAACACTTCCACCAAGTAGATTTGAAGCAGATGGCAAAAGGTCTAAACAATTGAGACTATGATTACGACATCCCTTTTCATAGTTCTGAAATTGTTTAGACACACATGCATGCTATCTAAGGAAAGGTGTATGATTTTGATAAAGTTTTATCAAAGCATCTCGTATCAGAAATCTGAACTTTGGTAAGAAAGTCAATAAAGTATTGATTTCTTGAAGTCCAGCTGATTACATGTCAAAGCTAGTGGTAGCATAAGTGTTATGCTAATAATCATCATAATAGTGGGAGCATGATAATTATTGTTAGTGTTGCAAGTTAGCAATGTTAATTATAGAAAACAAAAGTTTCAATTCGTGAGGCTGCAGGGATTGAAAAAGTTGTTTTGCTATAATTAAGGGAGAGGATATACTTCATTTCAATTCTAAAGGCTTAGATTCAGACCTTAATCATCTTTAGTCAAGAATATATATATATGAATTTCATGTTGGATTGGTTCAACTTAAGGAAATTCTATATATTGCGTTCTCAAAATTCGATTATGATTAAGGCATCCCTCTTCATAGTCAAATTTTGAAAACATGGCAAATAAAAATATTGTAGCAAAAGACTGGTCTAGAATCATGTCTTTATGTGAGACATCATGAATCGTGTACCATTTGCTTTGGGTACATGATCGATTGCATGTGCTATAATATTTGTCATTTCTAAATTTTTCCAAATGCCCAGAGGCATTAAGAAGGGAAAAGGTCTAGAATTGGATATGACTAAAATGATTAAGCAATTGTCGAGGACAATCTGAGGTTTACCAAAGATTGGTTGCTCAGGGACAGTTGGAAGTATAATGCTAATTTTGGAAGGACCATATTGACATATTCTGAAAAGAGGCATCTCTTGTTTAGAAGTGATAGTCAAAATGAGAATATGGAGTTGTCTCCATAGGTGGAAGTTATCTGTGTAAGATTAGAAAACTTAATGCAAGAAGCATGTCCAAAGCAATGTACTTTGAATATGAGACTTAGTTTCCATGGAGTTGATCTCCATTGGAATACCTTATAATGACTGTTGACAAGTCTTTGTGACTTTGTACATATTCATTACAGGAGGGTCAATGCATATAAGTTTAAAATCTAAACAGATTTCGATAAATGATAGGAATTTGAAATTCTCACATTTTTCGATAAGGATTTGGGAGTGTGAAATTAGAATCATTAAAATTATGTTCAATTGGTTTATTTCACAAAGTAAGGATCATAGACAAACATAGAGTGCATACTTGGTGTATGGCAAAGCTATTGTTTAGAAAAACATAGTGTACACGCTTGGAGCATGGGACAACTAGTGTTTTTAATTCAGGTATAAAGTTGATAAAACCGAAACAATGAAATAATGAGTAATCAGTATGGTGATAAATAAAAGTGGTCTATTTATATTCATAGGGTTTGATACCATATTTGATTCATTTATTCTTCTGTTTCATTTTGCATGTTTTGACTTCCAGAATAAACTAGGTCATTCTTCCTGAATGACTAAGTTATTCAAACTATCCACATTCGGTCATATGTTGGAAGTAGATATGAATCAAGACTGTCATGGGTTGGCTTGTAGAGGTCTAAGATGTTGGACAAAGCGGTGCTACAACACTCATGAGTGCTCATAAGTTTTGAGTATTGGATTCAACCCAAGCTCATTTGAATCACTTCATGGATTTTATCACGAGTGATCATGAGACGATAATATCTTATATTCTTAAAACCTAGAGATATGAGTTGTTACTATGAGTTGGTTATACATTGATTTCACGAAAACGCATTGGTAACTCGATGTTATAAAACGTGCCTTTGTGTATGATTCAACAAGTAGTAGAACAAGCCATATGAGTCGAAGTTTATCCATTCCTTTTTCCTTCGGGATAAAAGCGATATCTGTGGGCCCCTCGATGATTTAGCGATGACACATGTGAGTGCTTGGCCAAGCCAGGACTGATTTGATTTGTTCAATCAGTCAGTCATCATAAATCGGAAATCGGGAAACAACAAATGGACAGAGAGAATGATTGATAATCCATGTCTTAGTCCATATGATATCTAGAATGGAGGAATATATGATCCCTTATCTAATGGACAAGTCATTGACAATGTCAGAGTTCGACAGCGGCTTTAAGAGCTACGATTGCCAGTTAGGTTTTGAAGTCATACTCAATAATAGTTTTAGACTTATCCAAGTGGGAGACTGTTGGATTAATGTCTAAGTCCATAACTATATTTGGTATGTACTTGACCCGACCCGGCATGGTCCATTTGGGTTGCATTTCACCGGCACAATTTATATGGATAGTCTTTTGAGAATAGTATATTTATGATTTATATTAATATATTATAAGTTCTAATATATTAATATGGAATCATATTATTTAATTAGTATTGATCAAGAATTAATTTAGAATTAATTAAGTGATCAAAAAGAACTAATTAAATATGGACTCTTATATATATGGAATGGGCCAAGTTCATTTAGGTTGGGCGAAGCTTTCATGGATGGTCCATGGAGCTTTTAACCCATGGATCCTATGTAAATGAAAGGTCATGGGTATTAGGGTTTACATGGATGTAACCCTAATCCTCCATAATATATAAAGGGGTCCTTGGCTCACAAAATTGATACAAGTGTGTGAAAATAAGAGTGGGCCGATTTTAGTGTGCATACATATTCTCTCAAGTTCTTCCAAGGTGTTTTGGTGATTTGTGATTCCATTTGAGGCTTCCACACTATTGGGGCTAAGCTCTTAAAGCTTGAAGACATCAAGCTACATCAAAAGGTATGTCATCTAACTAGAACTTTGTAGTATAGGTGCTTCATAATATGCTAGTTAGCATGAAACCTTGGAATAGTTAATATTTGAATGTATAATAGAGAAAACATAGATCCAAGGTTTATAGGGTTGCATGTACACCATAGGAGTGTTAGAATGCTCAAAACCCAGCAATATCATCTAAAGGAATAATTGTTGAATCATCAGTCACACACTTCCGAAGCTGGGAAACATGGAAGGTGTTGTGAATCTGACTGAGCTCCTTAAGAAAATCCGACCGATAGGATACCCTACATACCATGGTTAATACTCAAAACAACCCAACATATCGAGGCACAACTTTCTCCTCTTCCTGAAGCGCATTACACCCTTCCAGGGTGATACTTTCAGTAAAACCATGTCGCCGACCTAGAACTCCAACTCCGATCGACGCCTGTTAGCATAACTTTTCTGCCGATTCTGAGCAACCTACAACCTCTATTTGATATGCTGAATCAGCTCTATCATCTGAAAAGCTACCTTAGTCCTTCCCATAACCCTGTGACCAACCTCTCCCCAATAGACTGGGGTACGAAACTTCCTCCCATAGAGAAGCTCAAATGACGGCACATCGATATTGGAATGATAGCTTTTATTGTAACATAACTTACCGAAAGGAAGGTAGGAATCCTAATTTCCACCGAAATCTATCACACAGGCTCTCAACATATCCTTAAACGTCTAGATGGTCCTCTCGCTCTGGTCGTCAGTGTGCGGATAACGATAAGTGCTAAAGTGCAACCTCGTACCGACTGCCTCGTGGAACCTCTACCAAAATCAAGAAATGAACCGAACATCTCGATCAGATACAATGGAAACTGGAACACCATGTCGGGCGACAATCTCACACACAAATACATCGGCTAATTTCTCGGACGACGAGCTCTCCCAAATAGCCAAAAAGTGGGAACTCTTGGTTTGACAGTCCACTATAACCCATATCGCATTGAATCCCTTAGCCATCCATGGTAACTTGGTGATTAATTCCATGGTGATCTGTTCCTATTTCCACATGGAAACCTCCAATGGCTGAAGCTTTCTATGCGGGTCATAAATCACTGCAATAATAACAATACTAAACAAAAACGTGTAAAAGGAATAAAAATCACCAAGCTAAAAATTAACTCAGACGTGACCACGACGTGGTTAATATGACCATGATGTGATTGCACCTTAGAAAGAAAAATAAAATAAACTAATGCAGCCAAAGGATAGAACAACTAAAAGCAATTAAACTATAAATCAAATAAGTCCTTCCCTGGAAACGGCACCAAAAAACATGATATGCACAATATTAACTACTCGTTTTAAATTTATAACCTAACTTAATTTGCTAACTATGCACTTATAAGCAATGTACCTAGTCATATTATAGAATAGCTCAAGTAAGTCGAGTGTCGATAATAGAGAACAGAATTCAATTAAATAAATTAACTACTACTAATTAAACTAAGAAACAAACTATGGTTGGGGGTTTGTACTAATTTTTCAAGATCAGAAGAACTTAAAATATCAACTAACAGTTAAGCAAGCAAAGAAAACAAATTCACTTCGATATTTAAAATAATACTCTTGCTTAGATTCGATTTCACCTTCTCGTATGATTGATTTCTAATGGATGGATTATATTGATTACCAATTTGTTACAAGCTATTATGATCAAATATCTAGGCCTTCCAATTTATGAATTACCAAGCAATGATTATGAATAAGTTAAACACCAAATCGATAATAAGCACAAATTGGACTATGAATGATAGTAGTTACTTTCCTATGATCAAGTTAAGCAACTAAGCACTAATTAAGACTAATTATGCTCTCTTACAAAGTTAAAGTTACTAGCTTTGATTACTTAATCCAAGATGTGATTAATCCTACCTCTAATTATTTAATGATCCTAAACAATTAGGATACAAATTCATGAAACTAATACGATCAATTAACACACAAAATCTGATTTATAAGCAATATAAAGTTCATCATCACCAAGTTCATCATCACCAAATATCAAAATCAACACATACGGATCAAGTTCATCATCACCAAACAGAAGTAAAATGTATTCAGCCTCTCATTGTAGCAGAAAAACACAATTGATCCATATAAAATAAGCTAGACAGAAGTATGATAAGCAAACCAACTAGATAACGTTTATCTTGTATTCTACAATCCTTGAGCTTCACTTGAGTTTCTATGGGTTTTCAGTCGTAATTATCTTTAGAAAACCAATTGTATACCTCCGCATTCGACCTAATGTTCGGGATATTATAATTGTCTTATATCGGTTCACCATGTCGTGGTTGGACACCACCACGTAGTACTGATCATGTTTATATCGTATTCTACAAGTCATCTGATTGGTCGAGAACTTTCCATTCACCAGTTCATGTTGGAGATCACCACCACGTGGTCTTCAGTCCTCTTTTCTTCTTCTTTTATTTTAGCTCCCGTTTCATGCTTCCAACTCCTCGTATGCTTCCTTTTTGTCTCGACAAAGTCTTCGCTGCTACAAAACATATTTTAAACATAATAAGTATCTTTTGTTCCAAAATAAACATAATTTTAGCTAAAAATATTAGAAATATGCATTAAATGTAAAGTTAAATATGAACATATCAAAATACCCAAACTTGGATTTTGCTTGCCGTCAAGCAATACTAATTTTATTATTATGATATCAAGACTTTAGGTACCAATATCGCACAAGACAATCGATTTTGATCCTCTCCATTACTCCAAGACCGCG
Source organism: Lactuca virosa (assembly GCF_052849685.1). Classification (NCBI taxonomy): domain Eukaryota; kingdom Viridiplantae; phylum Streptophyta; class Magnoliopsida; order Asterales; family Asteraceae; genus Lactuca; species Lactuca virosa. The sequence continues at coordinate 302,299,683 of NC_136428.1, read as the reverse complement.
ATGCATGTATTTGTGTTTAATTTTCCTAAGAACTTCCCCAATCCTAAATATTCACAATTTTCATAAAAACTTCCTCACTTCCTTTGAACAACACTCATTTTATGCATCCCTCCGAATACATCCTCATAAATCTTTCTTAACCTCATGGTATTTTTGGTTATGCCCCCAAGCATACATATGGAAACATAACCTAGAAAATAAAAATTACAACAAATAATAACTTGAAAATTTTTGCCTTATTCTTGAATCTTTGATTGTTTGGAGGTTTTCTTCATGATATTTCTTTATTTTCATATCTTTGTACACTCTTATTCCCCCAAAATTTTGCAACCCCCTTTTTTTTTATTTTTTTATTTTTTTTTTCTCACTTTTTTCAATCAAAACTAAAAATCCTAAAAACATATTCTTAAGCAAGCGAACTTAACTTCAACCCCTATTGGTTAGAGGTATTAGTATAAGGTGCAATGACTACATAAGCTCTCCTGGATACAGTTATGGAAAACATATTATATCCCTCAAACTCAGCAAGATCGTGTTTTTGTTCTATGATTTCACTAGGATATGGAAGCCACAAATACACTAGAACATATATTGGCTCAAATATACATTGAAACTCACATCAGATCGTCCCACACAACACTAGAAATCTAGATCTCAACACAACAATTTTTTTAACTACATTTAATTTTAGATTATTATTTCAAATCTTTCTAATAATTTTTTAAATCCTAGTTATTTTTTCAATTATTTTTAATTAGTAAGCTTGTATTCCTATATTCGACCCCTACCCCACACTTCAATGATGCAATATCCCCATTGCATGCTAAAACAACTAAAGAACATAAGATTAAAGAGGAAGAATTGAAACAGACTCCCCAAGGGTAGTAGTGGCGAGATCGAAGAGCCTTCTTCTCTCACGAATGTGAATGTAAATGTGTCGGATTAAAATGAACCAAAGAACCATCTTCAAAAATTGTGTTGAACCTTAGAGATGACATGGGAAAGGAACACCATATCGTGGTTTCAGGTTCGAGGTCATAATGGGCGAATTATAAAATTTCCATGGCGTGGTTTAAGGTTGCAACCTTGTGGTGTCAGGTCAGATGCAATGGCGGGAAAATTAATTGCCACGACATGGTGATAATGGCCACGTCGTGGTGTCTTCTCAGAACTCTTTGTAAGATCCAACGTAATGCATTAACTCTTTGTAATGACTTAGGACCATTCCCGGTCTTTCTTTCTATAAAATTCTTCAAAATTCTTCTCTTCTTCATGTGGGAACCCCACACTTATCCAAGAACATGTTCTTCAATTATAATCTTCACAAATTGCATGGCTTCTTAATCCGTTAAGCTCCTTTACTGCTTCACTTTACTTTAACACTACAAAATAAAATCAAAAGACAAGAGAAACACATGATCATTTGGTTAAAATATCATAAACACTAAAAATAAAAACTAAAAAGTAAAAAGAAATCAAAAGAAAAAGAAAATGCAAACTCTAAAAACATCGGGTTGCCTCCTGAAAAGTGCTTCTTTTTGGAGGTCTCATGAGCCGGACTCCTTCCCATTCTACGTTGTTGTGGTTGGGAGTAGGATCTCCCTTTTCTCCTTTTTCTCTTTCCACTTGCCTTTTTAAGCTTGAACCCTTCTTTTGTATTCCTTCTTGGAATATTCCTTTTTCCTTTTATTGGCACCTTCTTCATGCTTGTGATTTACCCCTTTACCTTGCTTTTTTTATCTTCTTACTCCTATTCTCATCTTCTTTAGGACCTTCCTTATCTAACTCCATCTTGACCATTTTAGGCTCATCTAATTCCCTACCCATGTCTTCATTAATTATCATAACTTCTTCATATAAATCATCTTCTATTTCATCAATTTCTTCTTCCACTTGAACCTTGGGTGTTGTAAATGTAACCACCTCAATTTTTATGGGAATTGGGGCTCTTGGTTTAGAACTTTTGACTTTTTAACCATGGGAGTTCTCCTAAACCTTCAACTATTCTTCTGTCATCTTTTCAATTTCGTCTAGCTCACTAAGGTCTTCTTCCATATCATCCGTCTTTGACACTTCATCTTTTGGCTTTTCATGACTCACTTTTGAACACATCTCGAAAGTAATTGCTTCGTCTTCTACACGAAGTGTGAGTTTTGAGTCATGAATATCAACTAAAGCTCTTGTGCTACTCAAGAACGGTCTTCCCAAAATTATGGGAAGGTTTTCATCTTCCTTCATGTCGAGGACCACAATGTTAACCGAAAAAAAAACATTCCCACTTTTACTAACAAGTCTTCAATGATTCCTCGTGGGTAAGTGATCGAGTGATTTTCCATCCGAGTTGCATCCTTGTATCTTGGAGCCATGGTAAACCGAGCTTTTGGTAAAAAGAATAATGCATAAGGTTGATGCTTTCCCCCGAATCAGCTAAAGCATTAATAGAATTGGAATTACCAAACGTACAAGGCAAATTTAGCTGGCCTAGATCTCCCATCTTGATTGGCAATACATTGATGACTGCTGTTGAGCACAACTCCTTTAGCACTGTTGTTGATGCCTTTTCCAACTCTTTATGATTAGTCATCACATCTTTTGCAAATTTTGAAAATTTCGCCATTGATTTGAGGAATGGGGCATTTATTGAGAGTGAGAGTACTTGTTCCATAAATTTCTTTTGTTCAGGCTCCACATAATTCTTGATTTCTCAAGATGGGAATGGCAAAGGAGGCTGATTCGAATTTAGAAGTGAAATTTTTTGTCCTCTCGAGACCACGACATGGTAGAGCCACCACGACGTGGTGAATCATCGGAACACGGTCCACTTTTTTCTCTTTTTGCTCCGAGCTTCTCTTCTTTGAAATAGGAATTGGGCTGCATGGTAGCTGCTTCATGGGTCATAAATGGATCAGAATGAACTAGTTCTTCAGTGTAGATCGCCATTACATGTTGTTGTGATTTTTGGTCTTGATTTCTAAGTGGTAACCTCTCATTAACAATTGTTATTAGTTGCCGAAATTGAGTCTCTATGTTCTTAATGGAAGCTTGATGATTTATCACATTAGCATCAATAGTATCATGTCTTTTTTTAGATGCTTTCATAAACCTATGAAGTACCAACTCGAAATCCATCTTCTTTTCAGGTGGTGGTTGCTCTTTTTGGTAGAAAACCTGACCAGTTTGTCTATACTTTTCATCTTTCTGTTTCTTGTACTCCTCATGAGTCAACCACTCCTTTTTGGGCTTCCTCCAATCTTCATCATGCTTATCACCACTAGAGTAGAACACATGTGCCTTCTTGTTCCTATTTTCATCCAAATCACAATCCTTGGTTAAATCTGGCCCACTACAATTGTCACACCCAAGTCTTATGGCATGAATGGATTGATCCAATTTTTTCATTCGCCTATCCATATTTTCTAACTTTGCCAAAACCACATCCATGTTCTCGTTCCCTCCGTCTCCTTTACTTCTAGTAACATCCTATCATGGGTTATGATACTCACGTGAGTGCTTTGCAAACTCTTCAATCAATTCCTTAATAGTTGCCGACTCCTTCTTCGTCATTGGCCCTTGAAAATGGACTAAATTTCTCAATAAAAGCATCTCAAAGATTTGTCCATGTACTAATGGATACGGGCGCAAGTGACTTCAACCAAACCTTAGCTTCACCGGTACATGACACCGGAAGCATCCTAAGTAACACGGATTCTCTTGGCACATTTGGAACATTGAAGTAGTTGGGAATATCATTAACTTCATCAATATGCTTGTATGCATCTTCATAATATTTCCCGGTGAAAGGTGTATCCTTGAGCATTGATAGTATATGCCCATTGAGCTTGAAACTTCTTTCAACTAGTATTTCGGGTGAAACAAGACCTGGTCCATGTTCTTCACGTATCCTCTTCTTGTAATCTCCCATAGTAATTCTCATGATATCCTCCATCTCTTCAATTTACTCTTTATCTCTTCCTCGTATGAATTTTCTTTGGTAGATATTTCTGGCTCGTATCCAATTACCTTCTTATTAGGCGTCCTCTCGAAACTTTGAAATCCTTTTTCCAATTGAAAAGCACGTGTTGACTCGTTGACTTTCTAGTTCTTCTTTTTATGAAAAGTTGATTTTGGATCTGGAAGTGGTGGAACTATTGGAGTTTTAGATCCTCGGGTCATAAATCACTGCAATAAAAATAAAACAAAACCAAAATGCATAAAAGGAATAAAAATCACCAAATATAAATTAATTGAGACGAGACCACGACGTGGTTGCACCTCAAAGAGAAAAATAAAATAAACTATTGCAAAAAAAGTTACTCTTTGCGTTTTTTACCCCACAAAAAGGATCGAATAACTAAAAGAAATTAAACTATAGATCAAAGAAGCCATTCCCCAGCAACGGCGTCAAAAAACTTGATGTGCAAAATAGTACCTATTCGTTTTAAATTTATAACCTAACCTAATTTTTTAACTATGCACTTATAGTCAGTGTACCTAGTCAGATTATAGAATAGCTTAAGTAAGTCGGGTGTCGATCATAGAGTACGAAATTCAATTAAATAAATTAACTTCATCTAATCAAACTAAGAAACAAACTATGGTTGGGGGTTTTTATTGATTTTTCAAGATGAGAAGAACTTATACTATCAAATAACAATTAAGAAAGCAAAGAAAACAAACTAACTTCAATAATTAAAAGAATACTTCTCCTTAGATCCAATTTCACCTTCTCCTATGGTTGATTTCTAATGCATGGATTGTATTGATTACCAATCTGTTACTATCTATTATGATAAAATATCTACTTCTAACAATTTATGAATTAACAAGCAATGATCATGCATAAGTTAAACACTAAATTGATAATAAGCACAAATTGGACTATGAATGAGAGTAGTTACTTTCCTATGATCAAGTTAAGCAACCAAGCACTAATTAATACTAATTATGCTCTCTAACACAGTTAAAGTTACTAGATTTAATTACTTAATCTAAGATGTGATTAATCCTAGCTCTAATTATTTGATGATCATAAACAATTAGGATACAAATTCATGCAATTAATATGATCAATTAGCACACAAAATCTGATTTATAAGCAATATAAAGTAGAACAAAACATGTTATGGTTTAGATATCAATCACAATTAAAATCAAATATAATCATAAAAATATCAAAATAAAAACATGTGGATCAAGTTCATCATCACCAAAAAGAAGTAAAAGGTATTTAGCCTCTCATTGTAGCAGAAAAACACAGTAGTTCAATATAAAATAAGCTAGACATAAGTATGATAATCAAACCAACTAGATTAATGTGAAATTCTTCTAAATATTCTTCAATCCATGAGCTTCACTTGAGTTTCGATCTTCTTCTTACTTTCTAAGGGTTTTCAGTCGTAATTATATTCAGAAAATTGATTGCATGCCTCCCCATTCTACCTAATGTTTGGGATTTTAAAATTGTCTTATATCGGTTCACCACGTCGTGGTCTGACACTACCACATCGTGGTCGGACACCACCACGTTGTGGTCATCGTGTTTATCATGTATTCTCCAAGTCATCTGATTGGTCGCAAACTTGCCATTCACCACATCGTGTTGGATATATCGAAGACGTGGTCTTCAGTCCTCTTTTCTTCTTCTTTTATTTTACCTCTTGTTTCCTGCTTCCAGCTCCTCGTATGCTTCCTTTTTGTCCCGAGAAATTCTTCGCTGCTAGAAAACATATTTTAAGCATAATAAGTATCTTTTATTCCAAAATAAACATAATTGTAGCTAAACGTATTAGAACTATGCATTAAATATATAGTTAAGTATGCACATATCACCTCCCATAACCAAAAACTCCTAGAAGTTCACGAAGGTGCTCCTCATGCTGCTTCCTGGTCCTGAAATAGACCAGGATATCATCGATGAACATAATAACTTATCGATCGAGTCTTGGCTTGCAATCTTGATTCAATAAATTTATAAATGCCGCAAGCGCATTGGTGATCCGAAAGGGTATCACCTCGAACTCGTAATCACCATACTGAGTCCGGAACGTTGTCTTATCCACGTCCTCCTCTCTAACCCTCATCTGATGATACCCTAACCTCAAATCGATCTTAAAGAACCAAGATGGGCCCTGCAATTGTTCGAAGAGGTCATCAATTCGAGGAAGTGGGTAACGGTTCTTCACTGTTAACTTGTTCAAATCCCGATAATCAATACACATGTGGTGAGACTCATTCTTCTTCTTCAGAAACAAGATCAGAGCTCCCCAAGGTGAACTACTTGGTCTGATAAAATGTTTGCCTAATAGCTCATGAAGTTGAGAGGACAACTCTTGCATCTCTGGTGGTGCTAAGTTCTATGATGCCTTCGCAATCGGGGCCGCACCGGGGACCAAATACATCCAAAACTCAACGTGCCTCTTAGGAGGCACACCTGTTAATTCCTCCAGAAACACATTTGGGAACTCCCTAACTATGGGCATATCCAAAACCTACTTCCCGACCCGAGTATCAACTACATACATGAGGTAACCCATACATCCATGCTGCAGATATTGCTGAGCCCTGGCAGCAGAACCAAAAGGCTAATCCAACCGTGGTACCCTCACCATAAATAACCAGTTCTCCCCTACTTTAGGTTCGAACTATAATCCGTTGCCCCTCAAAGTTAATCATTGCACTAAACCTGCTCAACCAGTCCATCCTTACTATCATGCACACATCCGCCCAGGGGATAGGGAACATATCAATCGGGTAAGGCTCCCCGAATATCTCCAAGGTATAATCCTAAAAAATGCTCAAATTCAGAAACACCATGCTTGTTGGCGACGGAAACTCACAACGGGCAATCCCAATCTCCAAGAGACATATCAAAACTCCCACTAAACGACCGAGATAGAAAGGACGGCTCGCACCCATGTCAAAAAGCACAAGAGTGGGCAAGGAATTCACTAAGAAGGTAACTAGCAGAATCATGAACATAAGCATACCATATAATAAATTAACAAAATAATAAATGAGAGCATACCAATAACAATGTCTGGAACCGCCCTGGTGTGACAACCGTCAAAATTCGAGTCGGTTCTAGATTTGAATAAACTTAGTTGCACATATAGGCACGACACATAATAGACTTAGTAACTAGAAGCTAAGTTATAACCTACTAGAAACTTGGAAACAAGTAGGATCGAATGATAGTGTACTTAGATTTCACATTGATACGTGAATTCTACTACTACTTAACTGTAATGACTATCCATATTTGGGTCACTCTTTGACTCGAACACCATTTCATGAATCATATACACACATCATGCACTTGACCTAGTAGTAGAAATTAGGTCAAAGTCTCATAGAAACTTAAGTCAAAGTTGAAGACTAGGACTAGTATACTTGATTCCTCAATTTCGCTTGAATCTCGGAATCACTACATAGAGTGCCAATAAACCGGTAAAAATAAATTAGAAGCATTATTTCTAACTTGAATAAGAGTTAGAAAACCCAAAAATAATTTGAAGTCTCAAAAATTTAATTAATTTTGATATCCAAAGACTTACATACTCTCAAAAACCCTAAATGCCCTAAAAACTCACATTTATAAACTTTAACCTTAAAAATTCTATAAAAGTAATTATGAAGCTTCTAATATTATCTTATAATAATTAAAATTATGAAAATGCATTTAAGGAAAATAAAATTTAACTCATTAACATTTACCCTTAATTTATAAATCAAAAATCAACACTTTTATGCATAAAAACTAAGTTAAGGTGCACATTTTATGAAAGGTTTGATATTTTTATAAAATATTTGAATTTTATAAAAATGGAAGAAGGGGAAACCCTATCTTATTCCCCTAAAATCGGACACCCTCTCTCCTCCTTCAAAATTCATCTTTCCAACACACTAAATGACTTCTTCTCTCTCACACTCCATCTTCTCTCTCACTCTACCTCTCATTCTCTCTCACACTCTTCATCACCACCACTCCATTTCTCTCTTCATCTCTCTACACTCACGAAAATTTGCAGAAAACAAACCCAATAACACTCCTCAAACTCGAAATCTTCATCATATTGTAGTGTTCTTGAAGGTAAAATCGATTTCCCTTCATTTTCCTTCAAAGTTTTGTTATTTTTCACACACTTTCTTTTTCTTCTACTCCATTCTATTGTAAAATCATGAACACTTGCACCTACTCACGGTTTTGATGATGATGGTGGTAGGATTTCATCCAAAAACAACATGCATGTTGTAAATGGTGAAATCCAAGGACCTAAACCTAAGTCAAGATCATGAAAATGCACTTTTCTACAAGTTTTGGTGTAAAATCACCACATGCACTCTAAGTTTTCTTTCAAAAACGATTTTTGAACATTTCAAACTCATGAATGGTCTTCAAACAAACATGCATGTGATGATCTTCAAGCTTAGATGCTAGATCATCAAAGTATGTTGTTAAAAGCTTTCAAATATGTTCATGAAGGATTTATTTCCAAATAAATATCTAAAACTCCTTTTCTGACCAAATCCGATTTTCCCAGATTCTCATCAACAAAATAAGATGCTCTGTAAATTTCCAGAAGATAATTCATTTATCTCGAATTACTATAATTAATGCAAGAAAATAGGGCAATAAATCATATAAAATACTTTCTGGGATCTATAAATCCTAGTTAAATTCGTGGATGACCCCTATGCTAAATAATGATCCCTCATTAAGTTTCATCGATTTTTGCTACTGTTTAATATGGTTTTGATTTTTCTTTTTGTTTGGCTCCAATAAATCATAAAAGCACTTTAGAAAATCTTAAAATGATATATAACAATTTTCGCAGTTATTACCAGAGGTATAAGACTCAGAAAAATATTTTCAGAATTTTTTATAATGCATTCCTATTTTTCCCCGATTTTTGTATTTATAATGGCCTAAAAATAGAAACAAATAGTTCTGCTCACCCAAAATTCATGAAAATTTACCAGAACACTTTGTAGTACATTAGGAGGCTACATAAAAATTTTGATGATTTTTCTCTTCTGTATACTATGTTTCTCCTATTTTCTAAGATTAAATACACTTAAATACACAAAATCGGATTTCAGTATATAAAAACCACATTTGGTATTTTTCCCAGATTATTTACTCTGTAAATGAAGTGTACAAAAATTTTGGTAATTTACTTTAACTGTTTAATAATTATTCTCCAATTAATGATTATTTAAGAGGATAAAACAAAGAAAAATAGAAAGACTAATTGAAAAATATCTTTTATATTTTCACAGCTTCTACATGTATAATAAAAGTGTTACAAAAATTTTGGGCAATTTTGGAAACTGTTTTCTATTTATTTCAATTTTTATTAGAATAAATGCTCAAAAATCATAAAATTGGGTTAAATAGTTTAGAAATCAATTTTTATATTTTTCCCAACTTAAGAATGTTTAATAACAATATCACAAAAAGTTTGGGTAATTTTTGGAAACTGTTTTCTATTTATCCCCATTTTTATTAGAATAAATGCATAAAAATCATAAAATTGGGTTAAACAGTTTAGAAACCCCTTTTTATATTTTTCCCAGCTTAAGTATGTGTAATGTCATTGTTATAAAAAGTTTGGGGTATTTTCGTAACTGATTTCTATTTTTCATGAATTTGTATCTATTTAGAGAATTAAATATGTGAAAAATGCTTATACATATTCATAATCCACGAAAATTTATCTAGAAGTCTTTTAGCACATTTAGAACCAAAATCTGAAGTTTGGTAATTTTTATTAACTGGTTAGTATTTTTCATGATTTTATGGTTATTCAAGAAACTAAAATCGTGAAAAATAGTCAGACAAATCAAAAATTCAAGAAAATTTATCTTAAGGTCTTTGACTTCAATTAAAACTTAAATGCAAAGTTTGGGAAAGTTTAGAACTAAATTGATTTAGTTTTGAATATTTAATCATTGGAACACCTCTAAAATGTTAAATATTAACATTTCAATAATGGAAATTTTCCACTTAAATTGTTATATAACAATTGATTCTTTGAAACTTAATTTCCACAGAAAAATGTTTGTAACTTATCAATATTAAATTTTGCTACATAGAGTGCCAATAATTCTATTGTAGTAGTAAGTATACTAGTGTTAGATTTCGATTAGAGACTCACTAGCGAATACCATTATTGTAGGAATCGGTAGTGGTACACGTGTAACGTAGTTCAAGGCACCATTTGCATCATCTAAATGCATTGTGAGTATTCACGCACTCCCCTATTTTCAGTTTTTATGTTTTGGGGTGGAAAAGCATGTCCCGAAAAACTATTATTTGAATGTTGTATTTAAATTGATTTGTATCAAACATGATTGCTATTTTATTGCTATGTCTCTCTATGTATGTCTATGCAACACGGAACATGAGAACTTATCGTACTAAGGCCCTTCCCTTATCTCTAACCATTAACTCTTTGAGCCAATGGTCATTATGGATAACGCTATTAGGAATTGACAACTCCTCACTCGCCCTATTGCTGAAGTGCATGATACCATATTCATCTATGGAACGATAAGCATAGATCTTGATAGGGCTTCAGTCATAGGTTTGGTTGAGACTCATTGTTTGCTCATACACATACAAACTCGTTTCTCGTTATAGCAATAAACTTGTTATTAATTATAGCAATGAACTTTGTTTCTCATTACAACAACGAACTTTTATTACTGAAAACTTATATACATGTTTTAGCAATGAAATTGTTTGCTCCTTGTAGCAACGAAATTGATTGCTCATTTTAGCAATGAAACTTGTTTACTCGTTTGAGTAACGAACTTTATCTTCCATGATAATATGAATGTTGCATCTTATTTGGGCAACATACTTTATCTCTCATGATGACAAAGAACTTTGTTTTTACAAACTTATTTACTCATTTTAACAATATACTTTTATTATTGGAAACTTTTATCAAAACTTTGATTTCAATTCATGGAACCAATATTATTTTGTTTATCTGTGAGTACTCACCAACTATTTTTATAGTTGACGCTCGTTTTACATGCTTTTTCAGGAATCATCGAGTAAGTGGCACTTAGGGACACTTCACTTTTAGGAGCATTCGCATGTGTTGTATTTCAATTTACATTGTAATTTCTTTTAAAAGTTGTTCAAACCCATTGTAAAATTGTAATGATTTTTAATACTATGGTTGGTGTTGTCTTTTAACTTTTGCTATGAAACCCTTTATACTGCCACGCCTCGTGTTTCCGCTTTAGCGGGGTGTGACAGGAAATGGTATCAGAGCCGAAGGTTATAGAGAATACCGGTTTTCCTTTGGAGAACCACAACTATAGCCAAAAAAATTTCAAAACGTTTTTAAAATATTGAACATACTACTGGTATAACTAATTCGAGTACGCATTATTGGACTTTAATTAAGTATAGCCTGGCCAACTATGCTTAATTAAGGAAACTTAATGCGAGGCTTGAAACGGTTATAGTAGAATTATGTTCAAAACAATTTTCAACTTAAACTTTTGAAAAACAAAATTTTTGGTGTGCGTACGGGCATTGAATATTATAGGCATTCATCTAGATACACTTAGAAACCAAGTTCACTGTTATATCAATGCCCTTATTTAGAAATATTCTTGTCCCTTATCAAGTGCTAGGTTAACCACTTAGGTTATATCACTAGCCACTATAAGAGCAATGCACATAGTACTGATAATGGGTATTCCTCGGTAGCTATTGACTTTAGATATAAGGTTAGTAGTTAGATATACACTAGTAATAATCTTAAGTCGAAACCAATACCAGTTATCCCTCAATACCTCTTCATCGTCTTCGTACTAGAGTTACAACTAGGAAAAAGCGTTTCGATACCGACACGAATGATAATTGGAGCATCGCGTAAGGATGTAGATGAGTCACCACTAAGTAATCACTTGGATACCATTGGCGGGCATTCCGGATTCGACTCACAAGGAGACACAAAGGTTTAACCTATTGCTACTAATACGTGAGACCTTATTACTACGTTACGACTTAGCTCTAGGTTGTTTCCACCTTGAGCTTAAAACTTAACATAAGATGTCCCTTTGACCTGTATAAAAGGTCGTAAACTATATTGACACGATAAAACGTTTTTCAAACAATTTTTCTTGCCCTTTATCTTAGGGAAAAAGACATCGGTACTCGTCTTATACTCGCCTTGTACTCGCCTTAGTATTTACGTACGATCAACTACACTAACATACTTATTCCTTACTTCTTAATCTTCCATCGAAAAAAGATTATTTCGTTTCATCGGTTTTATTTATCATCGATAAAATACTTTATAACCACTTCATACAACTTACTAGACCTTTCCTAACAATGTAAGCCATATTCTTGCTAAAAATCTTTTGACAACTTGCTTTAACTTAACACTTTTCTTCAAAACTCAATTTAACCAATATTGGTTTTAACCTTGCAATTTCAATTTCATTTCAAATTCATTTCAATGGATTGATGTGCTTTTAAGGGCATATAAACCATTTTAAACATTGCTTACCATTTTGACACGTCTTCGAAAAACTAGAAACATTTTCTTTTATAATCGTGTTTAAACTCTTTACTATAAAACTTAAACATATGATGTTAAAGTTCATATTATGTGTAAAAGCTTCATCGGATCTTCAAACCACTTTTGTTTTAAGACTTTTGACTACTTCCCCATTTAGGTATCGTACTTTACTTAAATGTGTTTTCTTGAAACCCAACATGGTATTTTTACAACTTTCTAATCCAAATGTGTTTACAAGACATCACTGATGCCTACATTTAAAAACACACCTTATTTGTTTATTTTATTTCAAATTAGTTTTATAATCTGTGTTTATAAAACTTACAACATTGCAAAACTTAGTGTTCACTTTTAAATTTCCAGTGACACCTTCAACTATGTATAATTACTATTCTAAATCTATTGAGTCTTTACCTTATATGTTTTAACTATTATTGAATTCCATTCTAAAAAGTCAAATTGTCAGATTTTCAACTACCGTTTGTAGTGCTTCTTCTTTTTCACAAATGGAGTTTAACTTAATAAGGTAACTCGTGATTATTAGCAAACATTCTAAGACTCTCACATGTCTATTTAATCATCAATATACATCAAATATTAAAGTTTGAAATATATCTCAACCTGGTTTTAATCTACCTATAGGTATTGTTCTTATAATTTTAACAATAACAATCATTGCCGCCGCTACCTTCCTTTTTCTTTCCCCCGCACTTGATTTCTTGCTCTCCTTATGATTTTAGATCTCGCACACCCATAATAGTAACATAATACATTGTCTAACTTTGTTTCTGTCTATTTTGCTTCTCCTGGTATCATGTTTGTACACATACATACTAGAAGTCTATCCTTTCGTTTTGAGCGATTAATACATGTATAGCCGTGAGGAATAATTTTTATTTAGTCAACTTTGATATATTCAATTACGCCTTTTTATCATATACATCTTGTTTTTATTTTGAAATCTCTATAAACAAGTGATCCTTATTTACATTTGCTCTTTCGTTCTAAATTCAGAAACTTGATATAAAATGCAATTTTCATTGTATTTTTCCTTATAATTAATACACAAGATGAATACTCTTATGCTTATAATTTTTCTATATCTGAAAAATATATGTGAAGGATATGTATCCTTATGTTTCTTCTTTTCTTTAAATACATCAAGAATTTTGAATTTTACGATTATCTATTCTCTAAATGATTGTTTTTGTAGAAACACTAAACTATGAATGCCCTATTTTGAAGATTGACATTTTTATACCTTTCTTAAAATAGTAATTTACTTTGCAATTTTCAGTGAGTTCCTAAACTCTCAAGCTTGTTTACATAAGTATTTTGACTCCTCGTAAACTTAGATTTGTCCTGACTTAGACAATTAGTCAATTTTTCAAATAGCGTAATATCAATAATTTCAATAAATTTTTTTCCCTTAATGACGACTTAAACCTTTAACTTTAATTAATCTTTATATTATTTTACTACTTTGTTGGATCGCCACACATGTATCTTCATTATCTTGGAATTATTACACATTTTGATAATAGTGAGATTAATTATCATTTCTAAACAGACATTTTGATAACAATGAGATTTTTAATCACTTCTAAACACTTAAAATGCTATATACACAATGTGATTTAATTTATCATAAATTTTCATCGCCTCCATTTGCACCAATGACTCTCTAAATATATTTATTCTTCGAATAAGGTTTTATTATTGTAAGAGTAACCGTAGTAGTAATTATAGCCTCGGAGATGCTCAATCATTCGTAATTTATTTTGTCGACGACACTTAATTAGCCTTTACATTTGAGATGTACCAAAACTTCGTTGCCTACCCTTAGTACGTATTTTTAGGAACTTACCCTCAAATGCTTCTCTTTCATTCGTGCTACCCCTTCTTATTTCAAAATATATCCTTTCCAGATGTAGTAGCCAACCCGGAAGTGAACAAATTGTTCCTAATCTCTTCTTTATTAGGCGGCGAATTTACACTTAGTGCTAATTTAGAACGCAACTTAAGGATCAATGCGGATTTAACGCTCAGTGCAGTTAGTGCTTCAGCAAAACTTATAGCTCTCTTAATTCAGATAATATCTAACTAGATGATCTTTTTCGACTAGGTCGCCATGTTTGGATCATGATTTCCATGATCCTAATTTCTCGCAATTTAAATTGTAGAACTCGAAATAAGGAAACATTAATTTGACTATAGCTAAAGAATTGGGTTCCTCCTTTGAGGAAATAAACCCGAAATAATCAAAGAACACTGCAAGTCACCACCTCTCCAGCTATATAATTTTATTCGACTGAGTTCTAATAGAATACGTCACGAATTGAATTTCGGGGCGAAATTCTTTTAACCGGGGGAGAATGTGACAACCGTCAAAATTCGAGTCGGTTCTAGATTTGAATAAACTTAGTTGCATATATAGGCACGACACATAATAGACTTAGTAACTAGAAGCTAAGTTATAACCTACTAGAAACTTGGAAACAAGTAGGATCGAATGATAGTGTACTTAGATTTCACATTGATACGTGAATTCTACTACTACTTAACTGTAATGACTATCCATATTTGGGTCACTCTTTGACTCGAACACCATTTCATGAATCATATACACACATCATGCACTTGACCTAGTAGTAGAAATTAGGTCAAAGTCTCATAGAAACTTAAGTCAAAGTTGAAGACTAGGACTAGTATACTTGATTCCTCAATTTCGCTTGAATCTCGGAATCACTACATAGAGTGCCAATAAACCGGTAAAAATAAATTAGAAGCATTATTTCTAACTTGAATAAGAGTTAAAAAACCCAAAAATAATTTGAAGTCTCAAAAATTTAATTAATTTTGATATCCAAAGACTTACATACTCTCAAAAACCCTAAATGCCCTAATAACTCACATTTATAAACTTTAACCTTAAAAATTCTATAAAAGTAATTATGAAGCTTCTAATATTATCTTACAATAATTAAAATTATGAAAATGCATTTAAGGAAAATAAAATTTAACTCATTAACATTTACCCTTAATTTATAAATCAAAAATCAACACTTTTATGCATAAAAACTAAGTTAAGGTGCACATTTTATGAAAGGTTTGATATTTTTATAAAATATTTGAATTTTATAAAAATGGAAGAAGGGGAAACCCTATCTTATTCCCCTAAAATCGGACACCCTCTCTCCTCCTTCAAAATTCATCTTTCCAACACACTAAATGACTTCTTCTCTCTCACACTCCATCTTCTCTCTCACTCTACCTCTCATTCTCTCTCACACTCTTCATCACCACCACTCCATTTCTCTCTTCATCTCTCTACACTCACGAAAATTTGTAGAAAACAAACCCAATAACACTCCTCAAACTCGAAATCTTCATCATATTGTAGTGTTCTTGAAGGTAAAATCGATTTCCCTTCATTTTCCTTCAAAGTTTTGTTATTTTTCACACACTTTCTTTTTCTTCTACTCCATTCTATTGTAAAATCATGAACACTTGCACCTACTCACGGTTTTGATGATGATGGTGGTAGGATTTCATCCAAAAACAACATGCATGTTGTAAATGGTGAAATCCAAGGACCTAAACCTAAGTCAAGATCATGAAAATGCACTTTTCTACAAGTTTTGGTGTAAAATCACCACATGCACTCTAAGTTTTCTTTCAAAAACGATTTTTGAACATTTCAAACTCATGAATGGTCTTCAAACAAACATGCATGTGATGATCTTCAAGCTTAGATGCTAGATCATCAAAGTATGTTGTTAAAAGCTTTCAAATATGTTCATGAAGGATTTATTTCCAAATAAATATCTAAAACTCCTTTTCTGACCAAATCCGATTTTTCCCAGATTCTCATCAACAAAATAAGATGCTTTGTAAATTTCCAGAAGATAATTCATTTATCTCGAATTACTATAATTAATGCAAGAAAATAGGGCAATAAATCATATAAAATACTTTCTGGTATCTATAAATCCTAGTTAAATTCGTGGATGACCCCTATGCTAAATAATGATCCCTCATTAAGTTTCATCGATTTTTGCTACTGTTTAATATGGTTTTGAATTTTCTTTTTATTTGGCTCCAATAAATCATAAAAGCACTTTAGAAAATCTTAAAATGATATATAACAATTTTCGCAGTTACTACCAGAGGTATAAGACTCAGAAAAATATTTTCAGAATTTTTCATAATGCATTCCTATTTTTCCCTGATTTTTGTATTTATAATGGCCTAAAAATAGAAACAAATAGTTCTGCTCACCCAAAATTCATGAAAATTTACCAGAACACTTTGTAGTACATTAGGAGGCTACATAAAAATTTTGATGATTTTTCTCTTCTGTATACTATTTTTCTCCTATTTTCTAAGATTAAATACACTTAAATACACAAAATCGGATTTCAGTATATAAAAACCACATTTGGTATTTTTCCCAGATTATTTACTCTGTAAATGAAGTGTACAAAAATTTTGGTAATTTACTTTAACTGTTTAATAATTATTCTCCAATTAATGATTATTTAAGAGGATAAAACAAAGAAAAATAGAAAGACTAATTGAAAAATATCTTTTATATTTTTCACAGCTTCTACATGTATAATAAAAGTGTTACAAAAATTTTGGGCAATTTTGGAAACTGTTTTCTATTTATTTCAATTTTTATTAGAATAAATGCTCAAAAATCATAAAATTGGGTTAAACAGTTTAGAAATCAATTTTTATATTTTTCCCAACTTAAGAATGTTTAGTAACAATATCACAAAAAGTTTGGGTAATTTGTGGAAACTGTTTTCTATTTATCCCCATTTTTATTAGAATAAATGCATAAAAATCATAAAATTGGGTTAAACAGTTTAGAAACCCCTTTTTATATTTTTCCCAGCTTAAGTATGTGTAATGTCATTGTTATAAAAAGTTTGGGGTATTTTCGTAACTGATTTCTATTTTTAATGAATTTGTATCTATTTAGAGAATTAAATATGTGAAAAATGCTTATACATATTCATAATCCACGAAAATTTATCTAGAAGTCTTTTAGTACATTTAGAACCAAAATCTGAAGTTTGGTAATTTTTATTAACTGGTTAGTATTTTTCATGATTTTATGGTTATTCAAGAAACTAAAATCGTGAAAAATAGTCAGACAAATCAAAAATTCAAGAAAATTTATCTTAAGGTCTTTGACTTCAATTAAAACTTAAATGCAAAGTTTGGGAAAGTTTAGAACTAAATTGATTTAGTTTTGAATATTTAATCATTGGAACACCTCTAAAATGTTAAATATTAACATTTCAATAATGGAAATTTTCCACTTAAATTGTTATATAACAATTGATTCTTTGAAACTTAATTTCCACAGAAAAATGTTTGTAACTTATCAATATTAAATTTTGACACATTATTGGCATAATTCTATTGTAGTAGTAAGTATACTAGTGTTAGATTTCGATTAGAGACTCACTAGCGAATACCATTATTGTAGGAATCGGTAGTGGTACACGTGGAACGTAGTTCAAGGCACCATTTGCATCATCTAAATGCATTGTGAGTATTCACGCACTCCCCTATTTTCAGTTTTTATGTTTTGGGGTGGAAAAGCATGTCCCGAAAAACTATTATTTGAATGTTGTATTTAAATTGATTTGTATCAAACATGATTGCTATTTTATTGCTATGTCTCTCTATGTATGTCTATGCAACACGGAACATGAGAACTTATCGTACTAAGGCCCTTCCCTTATCTCTAACCATTAACTCTTTGAGCCAATGGTCATTATGGATAGCGCTATTAGGAATTGACAACTCCTCACTCGCCCTATTGCTGAAGTGCATGATACCATATTCATCTATGGAACGATAAGCATAGATCTTGATAGGGCTTCAGTCATAGGTTTGGTTGAGACTCATTGTTTGCTCATACACATACAAACTCGTTTCTCGTTATAGCAATAAACTTGTTATTAACTATAGCAATGAACTTTGTTTCTCATTACAACAACGAACTTTTATTACTGAAAACTTATATACATGTTTTAGCAATGAAATTGTTTGCTCCTTGTAGCAACGAAATTGATTGCTCATTTTAGCAATGAAACTTGTTTACTCGTTTGAGTAACGAACTTTATCTTCCATGAGAATATGAATGTTGCATCTTATTTGGGCAACATACTTTATCTCTCATGATGACAAAGAACTTTGTTTTTACAAACTTATTTACTCATTTTAACAATATACTTTTATTATTGGAAACTTTTATCAAAACTTTGATTTCAATTCATGGAACCAATATTATTTTGTTTATCTGTGAGTACTCACCAACTATTTTTATAGTTGACGCTCGTTTTACATGCTTTTTCAGGAATCATCGAGTAAGTGGCACTTAGGGACACTTCACTTTTAGGAGCATTCGCATGTGTTGTATTTCAATTTACATTGTAATTTCTTTTAAAAGTTGTTCAAACCCATTGTAAAATTGTAATGATTTTTAATACTATGGTTGGTGTTGTCTTTTAACTTTTGCTATGAAACCCTTTATACTGCCACGCCTCGTGTTTCCGCTTTAGCGGGGTGTGACACCTGGCCTCCTATGTTGTGAGCTGAAAAGCACAACCTTGAGCCCAAGCAGCCTCCGAGCTACCCTGGCCTCTATCCGTGATCCGAAGGGTAGAAGTAGCTGGTGTTTGCATCGGACTGGCAGCAAGCATTGGACAGCTGGCCTTCACATGGCCAACCTGGTCACAGTGGTAACAAATCCTGGTGCTCCCTAACGGGGCCTGCTGACAATAATCCCTAGCAATGTAGCCCTCCCTGCCACATTTGTGGCACCCATAAGAAGATCGAAAAGCAACCTCGTGAACCTTGCCGCACTTGCCACAAGCACGACCCTTTTTTCCCTCAGATCGTGAATTAGTAGACCTGAACCGCTTCACTGCAGGTTGTAACTTAATGAGAGCCTGCCTCCACTCCCTCATCTGAGTCTCGATCTCAATCTCCTGTCTCCGCACGGCATCCTGAAGCTCGGAGAGGGTACTGTAGCACTGGATAGAAACAAACTGTCGAATGTCAGTCTTGAGCATGCTTAAGTACCGCGTCATCGAAGGCTGCTCCGAAGCATAAAACTCGGGACAAAATAAAGCCCTCTCAGTGAACATCTTGGTGATCTCCGTCACCGTCTCTATCGTCTATCTTATATCCAGGTACTCCTAAGCCAATCTCTTCCTCTCTACCAAGGTAACATACCCCGTGTGAAACATCTTGGAGAACTGCGCCTAAGTAACAACAGTCCTGTACTCAGGAGTATAGGAACCAGTCACCAAGTTCCACTAGTCCTTCGCGCCAATTCGTAGGTGGTTAAGGGCGCACATGACCTTCCAGTCCTTCAGACAGGAACAAGTGAAGAAGTAGCCCTCCACATCATAAATCCCTAATCGGGTCGTTAACCTTGTCAAACACTGGGGAATTCGTGTTGTTGAAATCCTAGTACTAGAGTGAGCCTCCTCCTTGGCCTCCCGTAGCAGCAATGGTTGTAGTGGTTACAATAGTAGCAGTCTCAGTGAGGGCACCATAGCGATCATCGAATAACTCAATCAAAGCGCTCTTGATAGACCCAAACAGCTCTGGAATAGAACTTCGGATAGCAGTAGCCACCTTAGTGGCAATCAACTCATGTATCTAATCATCAGTCAACCCTAACCTATCCTGGCCGCCCGCTCCATATCTAGAACCAGATCCTCTCGTGAACACCATAATGAAAATGAACCAATATATATATATATATATATATATATATATATATATATATATATATATATATATATATCAAAAATGACATAATCGATACTATTTCAATCATCACAAAGCAGCTAAACCCTAAGGGTTGTGACTTCCTTGTTACGCATACTAGTCCTGTGCTTTCAGTAGTATGGGCCCATACTACCTTCCACACCTACCTGTATTCATGTCAATGGATCATCACAAAGTACTCGAAAACAAACCCACAACTAGGACACACATACAACCTATACTCACTCTCTCTCTCTCGAGTGGCTAATCATTCCTCAACTGGCCTATAACAGACACTCACCCATCATGTTACTCCCAACACCCTCTAAGTAGCACACCATGAGTACTACATACTCCCTAGGATATCCTAGGACCCTCACCTCACCCTACCATCAGTTGCTTAATGACCCTATTGGTTCCAGTTAACTACTTCCTAAATACAATCACATGAAACATAACCTCAATAATCTTAGATTACAAGATTCAACCATATAACGATTAGACTCAGACAAGAGTTGCACAATACTACCAAATCATTCACTCTAATATTATTTAACCCATGCAACATATGACTTAATGTGTTTAATTAGTAGTTAATTTAGATCCGAAAGATTCCTATAAGAACAAGCAAACAACATTCGAGCAGAAAAACTCTATAGGAATAAGGCATCATAAATCAGGCAACTCTATCATGCAATTCTGGAAGATCCCTACCCTGAAAATAAGATATAAGAGAAAATAGTTTCTTAATTTTTCATGTTTTGATAAATTGATTAGAAACTGTTTTGGAATTAATTAAATAGAGGGGTTGAATGTTAATTAATAAAAAGTTAATTAATTAGAACATTGCAGACCCCTAAGGATACACTGGATGAACTTGGCAAGGATTCCCTAGGGTTTTGGAGAGGCTGTGGGATTGAGAAATTGAAGACTACAAATAGGGCGTCAGGGATCAAACCCTAGATACCCATTCTTCCCTTTCAAATTTCATTTTCCCCTCTTTTCCTTAAGGTGGACGAAAATCGTAATCGTTTTAGGGTTTGTGGAGTTTTTGTTCCTAACCTCCCATCTCCTAGGTTTTGTCATTTTTCTTTTTGGTATTTTTGGGTATGAGCCATTTAAGAGATTATGGTTTGGGTCCTCTCATCCAAGAAAGATGGAAAGAATAAGATCTCAAGCAAGGAGATCATTGGCTTCAAAAAAGGTATGTTCTTTTCTTTATATCTTATAGTAGTTAGAGTAATAGAATGAAACTTATATCCTCTAGGTTGCAGAAACTCATAGGAAATATTGTATGTTTTCGTTGCACATAAGTGTGTATCTAAATGTAGAAAATTATTAGTGGTATCAGAGCCTTAGTTCATGATTACTTGCACTGCTAAGTCCAAATTTATTAGAATCTTGTTTGTTAAATAGGGTTTTATAATTTTAGGTTTTCAGGGTACAAAAGTGTTATTTTTGTTTCTGATGGTTATATATTTTTCTTGTGCCCTAAGCTTTGGTTTAGTAACCACAACCTTAAAAACAAAATCGAAAAAGAAACCTTAAAATTAACCAGGAACGATGAGCTTCATCCAGGTGTGATGTACCTTGCTTGATTTTGTCCATTGGAACCCTAACTTGAGTAGATAAACAAAGTGTTTTATATAATTTTGAGTGTATATATATATATATATATATATATATATATATATATATATATATATGTGTGTGTGTGTGTGTGTGTATGTATGTATGTATGTATGTATGTATGTAAGATGTGCATAAACTAGTTGTGGACCTCCCTCTTGTGATGTGTTTGTGTTGATTTATTAAAATGGTTGTAGTATTTATTTATTCATATGGTATCTTATAAATAAATAGATATTTTTCATTTTGTTTATTTTTATAGTTAATAAATTAGTTTTAGAAATAGTTTATTTTTATAAAAATGTAACAAGGATGAATATGGTGGCAATTTTAAAGATAAAAAGTTTATAAACTTTATTTTATAAAAGTTTTATAAACTTTATAAAAATATTTTTATAAATTTGCTACAAGGTGTTGAAGTAAGTGGGAGCATGAAGACATTACAAAATTTTTTGGTCCCTTTATGTCCCTTAGTAATGGACATGACATTTTTGTGATGACTCGAAAAATGCCACTAGTATATGGTTGGTGTATGCACATATGTTTTGCATGCTTGTGTTGTTTAACTTTATGTTGATATTATGTTATAATTGTTAAATTTACATTTCACATGGAAAATAATTTTACATAAATAACATCACAAGGAGTTTTGTTTTAATGGAGTTTATCTTTTAACATAAGATGGAAAAATTATTTTAAAAATAAAAAATGAGTTTTATCGTTTAAAAACTAGCTAACGGTAAACTTCGAGATTAAAATTATGTAAGTTTAAGATTGAGATTTTAGAGACTTATCAAACTCTAAACCATATTTTATAAAAGAAGGTTTTATTAAAAGGTTACCAGGTGTTCTTTACCGCTCAAATGCCCAAACTTAATATTGGGTATTAAATTTATAATTTGATCGCGTCAATTATATGAAATTTAGATTTTATAAAAGAACTTTGCTAAAATGCTATTTTCAATAAAAGTATACCATGACTTATTGGATGCATTCAATAACCATGATATAATATGTTTTTTAAAGTAGAGTTATAAAAATATCAAAGAGCCATTATTTAAACTCAAATATATGCAATCCTATTTGAATAACACTGCTTGTCTCTTGTATATGCTAGTGGGATAAAGGTCACCTAACCGCTATGTGTTATCATTTGATGGCCGGGGGTGTATTCACGATTTTTATAATCTAGTTATAAGTTGACTACACAAGTTCTTGAAACTTGATAATTTGATTGGAAATCTATTGTGATAAAGATCACCAAAGCAATAGAGATTCAATGCATGGATGAGATCAAATATGTCTATTAAACTTTTTTATTAATGTAACACTAGGAATTATAAAATAGACTATAATTGATATTCAATATCTACCGAGTTGGATTTAATGAATGGAATAAAGTATACCTAACAAAATTGGATCCTAGACTTTGATAATTAATGTTTTTGGAAGCTGAAGGGTATTCATTATTGAAGATTTAAATATCAAAAATACTAAATGACTGTCACACCCCAAAACCGGAACGGCGGAAACGTTCAGGGGCGGAGGACGTCATGTTTAGTATCACAAGACATGCATCATAGTAAGCAAAGTAATAAACAACCATTTCATTAGAAAGAAAGTGTTTACAAAGTATGTGATTCACATAATATAGAATACAAAGAAAATAACAAAAAGACATGAAGCTATACTGCTCCATCTTCTGAATCCCAGTGCGCGAACCTGTCTACTGGTCTCCTGAGAATACAAGTTATTTTGAAAGCGTAGATCAACATTTAAGCAGGTGAGTTCATAAGATTTTAGTGATGTAGTAAGTAGTAAGAAAGTTTGTAGAAAGTTGTAGTAAGTTGTAGTAAGTTCTTGTTTTAGAAAAGTTTGCCTGTTCCTCCAGAAAATACTATATTTCCTGCTTTGATGAAAGATAAGTAAAAATGACTCTACAGTCCTTTCTATGAGTATCAAATGGATACAAGTTATATAAAACCCAGAGTAAACAAACAATCCGTTGTGTGTATCTGCCCTAAGCCCACAACCAAACAAGGAACAGGAAATGAGGTGGAAGACACACATCCCATTGTTTGTTAGATCGTCGTTGTATATAACCCCTGCGTATTCACTCGGTACTCACGGAGTTAACTGTAATAGTTCCTTTATATTTGATGAAAAGAACCTTTAAGAAAACCCTTATTTCTTATAATAAAATGATAACCACAGTAGTTCCTTCTATAATCACTTAGTTTATACTAGTTATATATAATCTAATATCGAACAAATAGTTAATTGTGTGAATCTGCCCTAAACCCACAACCAAACAAGGAACAGGGAATGAGGCGGAAGGCACACATCCAACTACCTATCAGATATTAATTATATATAACCCTGGTTATAAAATAAGGTATTATAGAATTAACCACCTAAGGTCCTTTAAGTTTTACTGGTTTAATAAAATGGATTAAACCCTTTACTGGTTAAGTTTCTAGTTTTGTATTCCAAAAGTTCTTCATTTGAAAAGTATGTTTTGTACTAGAAAACGGTGCACTGAATTAGTGTCCTATGACCTGACCCATACATGGTACCCCTTATGATTACTTGGTGTATATAGAACATATACATAGCTAATCTCGGATAGATAGTAGGTTGGGTGTATCTGCTCTAAGCCCACAACCAAACAAGGAACATGAAATGAAGCGGAAAGCACACATCCTACTACCTGTCGGACCCGATTAATATATATCCCTGATTGCATACACTAAGGAATCATAAAGTTAGCATTATAGATCTCTTTCTACTAAATGTACTAGACTCGACTGTTCTGTGTGTCGTTTGTAAAATGTAAGTTTTCCCTAGTTTATAACTATCTTGACTCGAAAATAGTTTGTATTAGCTTTCAACTGGAACTGTCACTTACTGAAAGTAATGGGAATTTATAAGTACGCAGTTGTCTTTTGAATTGACAACCTGTAGTACTAATTACCTTAAAACATGTTTGTTTTAGTAAGGTCATAATGTGAAGGCTAGTACCCATACTATACGCTCTCCCTGTCAAGAGATTCTGGGAACCAAACACGACTGCAGCAAACAATTGCTAGCCGTGTAATTCACATTAAAGTTATATGATCATGTATAACCAATTTAACTATCACCTTTTGTTAAGAACAATGAGTTAGTGATTCATTTGTATAATTAGATCTTGTAGTTGTTCTATGCTATAGCATCTTAGTATGTTCGTTCTGTTATAGTGTATAGTGTATAGTATGTCTCTCTGATGTATTGTATCTACCTCCTTGTTTCTCTTTATGTTATCGTGTATTGTATCTACCTCCCTGTTTCTCTTTATAGTATGTTCTATCATCTAGTATGAACTGAACCTCTAAACTATACCCCTTATAGTTTACTAGTATTTTACTTGAACTGTTATTGAAAAGACTCATTTTACTACTAAGTTATGCTTGTACTTTAAAAACGGAGTTTGGTTAAACTATAAAGTAACATAACTTTAAAAGAGTTTTTGAAATGTTTTGATCACTTATAAAAGACATAAGCAACCTTTTGAAAGATGTTTATAAAAAACAATTACACAATTATCATTGTGTTCAACTTGTATTCCCCCCCTTAAAAGCATTTAAAACAGTTTAAAAGATTGATTATGGGGTATGAATTCACCTTATGTGGGTGACTCAAACGAATATGCGCGTAAGGATGAGAAGTTGCACGAATGAAGTCCCGAGACACAACAAGTCCTAAATGACATATATTGGCATGAATATAGTGTTTATAAGCAACTATATGAAAGGAAACACCCCTAGGGACTGGGAAACACTTGGACCAAGTGTTAGAATCACATGTGATTCATCTAAGGGATGTTTAAGGCCATTATTAGGTGTTTACGGCCATGGGTTTACGGCCATGGAGTTTACGGCCGTAAACTCATGGTAAAAGGTGTAAAAGAGGGTGTTTGAAGGCTTGGGAAGCTTGAGGGACCATTGCTCTACACAAGGATGAGAAAAACCAACTTTATGGAAGGTGTTGAGGTGTTTACGACCACACCATAAAGTGTATGGCTGTAAACTCACCAAATGGTCTTATTTTGGGTCTTAAAGCATTGAGGAAGGGTTCTAGGTTCATGTCTAAGCCTTAGGAAGAGTTTCAGGTCCAATTGCACTTCAAACTAGGGTTTACGGCCAAGGGAGATGCTCTTGCCCGTAAACTCTCTTTGATCATGGATATGGGATGATTTCAAGGTGCTAAGCATGAGTCTTAACTAGATAGTAAGTATAGGGAAAGAATAATCACCTTTGGGAGGCTTTATGGAGTTCACGACCACCAAGAACAAGTGTGTGTTCTTGGTGAAAGATGAAGATCTAGACTCAAAGATGAAATCCATGGATGAAATCAATGGTGATTCATGGATAAGAGAAGTATTAACACATAGATGGAAGGAATCACTTACATTTTGAGGGTTTTGAAGCAAGATCCTATTATATTTGAGAGAGTTTTCGAGTTCTAAGCCTTGGAAATAGCCCAAGCTTCATACTTATAGGCTGGGGTTTACGGCCACCATGAGTTTACGGCCGTAAACTCATGGGTCCTTGCCGTAAACTCCTCATTTGAGGGTTTATGGTTCGCTTGATGGTTTAGAACTTTAGTTGACCCATTCATACACTTAATCCTTAAGTGTACTTGGTTAAAACTCCTTACAATGACCCTTAAAAAGGCTATAAGTCATTAGAAATGAGTCTGACTTAAGGTTGATTGGCTTGACTTATAAGGCAAAAATTTTAGGGTTGTCATAATGACTTTTGTTAAAATTTTGTAAATGAAAACAAAATTCGATCTCATAACTATGCATCATCTTTCTCTTGCAAATCAACAAGAGTGTATAACATTCGATGGATACAATTTCTACGACTGGCTTCGTACCTTGAAATAGAATCTCGAAAGAGATCAAAAATTGTACATTATTGAAGGCCCTATTCATAAAAAACCTACACTTACTAGTAACACTGAACATGGTGTTTGGTGGAAGCATTGTTGTGATGCTGATGATGTTTCTGAATTCATACAGTGATTCCTAAACTTTGGAGGGAATTGGAAAACTTGGAAACAATTTATATGTTTCCTCAGGTGAAGTAGATAATCTGAAGATATAGAGCTATTTGTGTCACACCCGAAAACCGGAACGGCGGAAACGTTCGGGGGTGGAGGACGTCATGTATAGTATCACAACAATGCAAAGTAGTAAACAACCAACAACATCATCCATTGCATTAATAATATAATTTCATACAAGTGTGTTCTGTCAAGTTATATAGACACCAAAAATGTACAAATCAAAATAAAAGATGAGTCTTGAACGAGCTCCATCTTCTCAAAAACCTGGCACCGGTACCTGTCTACTGGTGACCTGAGAATACAAGTTATTTTGAAAGAGTTTATCAGCTTTAAAGCTGGTGAGATCATAAGTATATTAATGTGTGTGTTTGTATGAAAGTGCTTGTAAGTCTGTAATTGTATAAGTTTGTAAAAGTTTGTAATTGTTTGAACTCTCCTAGAAAACCCTATGTTTCCTACTAAAAGTAGCCTTCTACCAAGGCATCTAGTATCTGTGTGTGTGTCTCTTGTAAGAGTGTGTATTTTCCCAAATCCTACTATCATTAACCAAAAATATAGTTTTTTACATTATTGTTTATTGTGTGAAGATCACAAAGTAAATGTAATGGGAAAATGAAATAGTACTGTAGTCTTGTATTAAGTAACTACTGCTGTACTAACTACCTTAAACCAATTGTTATTTAAAGTACCATGTGATCGGCCTGTATCCTGCTACCGACTCTATAGAAAAACGACGATGTAAGACGTCGTAATAAATGACGTTTGGCACCCGTAGACTTGCAAGTCCCACTGTAGCGAGCAGCAAGGTGTAGGATAGTCAATCCAGTATAGATATATACACAAACTCATACGCTCCCCACTTAAGGAGATTCTGGATACAAAAATGGTCATGACAGGTAGTGCCATGCCCCGTTTAGTGGCTCACATAAATGTAATAATGTTCTAGTATATGTATGTGCTAGCTGTATTGTGTGTTCTCTCCCTGTCTAGCATGTATGTTTGTTTCTCATCATAGTATTCTATTGTTTGTTTCTCATCATAGTATCTATTGTTTGTTTCTCATCATAGTATCTATTGTTTGTTTGTTATGACTCATGTATGAACTGACTCATTATATGTTTCATTGTTCTAGTAATAGTATTAGTATCTCCCTAAACTATACCTATTATAGTTTACTAGTAATGTTGTTTGAATGTATGAACATGTTTGTGTACCTTTGCTACCCAAAGGTATTGAACTGAATGAATTAACCTTTTATATCTATACACATATACATGATATATAACTAGGATTCAAACGACCTTCGGACAAATAACCTGAATACCCTAAGTCCACAACCAAACAAGGAACAGGAAGTAAGGTGAGCTATCAGTCCTAAGTCCTTTCAATCCTACTTATATAACTATATCTACATAGATACACAGAATATAAGTTAAAAGAGTTTAATAAATGTATTTGATATGAAAAAGAGTTTGTAAAACAGTTTGATAACACAGTTTGAAAAGTAAGAAATCCACTTGTTTGGTAGTTATTAATCACATGTGATTGATATAATAACTATAATAGTTCAACTTGTATTCCCCCCATAAAAGCATTTAAAAACATTTAAAAGGTTAATTAAGGGGTATGAACTCACCTGTAGTGAGTGGTTTGGATGAACGGAATGTATAGGATGCTAAGTGTCAAGTGAAGACTTGAACACACACAAGGATCCTAGTTAACATATAATAACACATATATGTATCCAATTAGTCATAAAACAACTAATTAACCAAGTTTAAGACATCCTAAGACATGTAAAACACTTGATTTAAGTGCCATAAGTCCTAAGGATTGCATCTAAGGGTGGTAGGACCTTGCATTCGAGTTTAGGGTTCAAGGGTGAACTCCCTTGGAGTTTACGGTTTTGTGACCATAACCCCTTGAGTTTACGGTCGTAAACCCATGAGTTTACGACCGTAAACTCATGGTACTTTGACCATTTTGCGTTTTGAAGCCTTAAAGGTCATAAGAAGCATTCCTACTTCATGTTTAAGCCTTAGGAAGTGATTAGGGCACCATTTCACTCCTTTATGGAGTTTACGGTCCTTGGACCACTTCTCTTTGGGTTTACGGCCGTAAACCCAAATGATTTATGGTCTTTTTGTTGTTTTGAGTTCCTAGCACATCAAGGAAGGGGTCTAGACTAGTTTCCAAGGCTAGGTAAGGGACTAGGGCCACTTTGGCCCCTTTGTTAGGGTTTACGGTCCAAGGTGTTCTTGGATCGTAAACACCTTTGATCCTTTGATTCTTGGGTGTTTTATTGATGATTTGAAGTGTAACTAGTCTTATAATACACTAGGATAGAAGTACTTACTATGTAGAAGCTTGAAAAGGTGCTAAAAGTCCAAGAACACTAGTGTGTGTTCTTGGTGTTCTTGGTGAAACTTGAAGATCTACACTTTTAGAATGATTTCACGGATGGAATCATGTAAGATCACTAGGTTAAGCAAGATATCAACTTTTTAGGGATTGAAACACTTACAAAGTTGAAGAAAAGTTGGATGATACTTGAGAGATAATTGAGTTTGGATCTTGAAAAGGTGTAAAAGTGGTAAATAATGACTAAGTGTCATATATATACCCCCTTTTAGGGTTTACGGCCGTAAACACCTTTGTTTAGGCCGTAAACTCCAAACTCTTGGAGTTTTGGGACATTATTGTTGCATAATAAATCCTCAGGCATCCTCTCTCCTGATATCTCCTGAAGTACTAACTTAAAAACACTCAAACTTATTCTAAAAAGCTTGAAAGTTAGCAGAAACTGTTCTGACTTCTATTGAATTGAATGGTTGTACAGAATAGAAATTTTGGGTTGTCACATCATCCCCCGTTAGAAGGAATTTCGTCCTGAAATTAGAGTTTAAGCAAATAAGTAGTTACAAATAACTAAGTAAAAAGAAGAGGATATTTCAGTTTCATCTGATCCTCTCGCTCCCAAGTGAATTTAGGTCCTCGCTTGGCGTTCCAGTGAACCTTCACTATCGGGATACGGCTTTGTTTCGTTTGCTTGACCTCCCGGTCCATGACCTCTACAGGTTCTTCCACGAAGTTGAGGCTCTCATTGATCTCGATCTCGTCGAGTGGGATTACAAGAGTCTCGTCGGACAGACACTTTTTCAAGTTCGAGACGTGGAAAGTAGAATGTACGTTACTGAGTTCGCGTGGTAAGTTAAGTTTGTAAGCTACAGGGCCGATTCTTGCGAGAATCTCGAAAGGCCCTATGTACCTTGGATTTAGCTTTCCACGCTTTCCAAAGCGTATCAAGCCCTTCCAGGGTGAGACCTTCAATAGAACACGGTCGCCCACCTGGAATTCCAACGGTTTCCTTCGTTTATCAGCGTAGCTTTTCTGTCGGTCTCTAGAGGCTTTCAATCATTCACGAATCTGAACGATCTTCTCTGTCGTTTCCCGAATGATCTCCGGACCTGTGAGAGTGCTGTCAGGAACTAGTCCTTTAGCTAACTGGGTATCACCCCCCCTCAGCCCAACACAGAGGGGATCTGCACTTTCGGCCATAGAGGGCCTCGAATGGAGTAGCCTTTATGCTTGTGTGATAACTGTTGTTTTAGGAAAATTCGACAAGGGGTAAATGAGTATCCCATGCTTTCCCAAAGTCGATCACACAGGCTCGCAACATATCTTCCAAGGTTTGGATAGTCCTCTCACTTTGCCCACCTATCTGTGGATGGTAGGCTGTACTCATGTCCAGCCTAGTTCCTAGGGAACTTTGTAGCGACTGCCAGAACCTCAAAGTGAATCTACTATCTATGTCCGAGATAATGGATATGGGAACACCGTGTCCCTAATGTAAGTTCTTGTAAGCTTCTCCATCTTGTATGTTTCCTTGATAGGCAGGAAGTGTGCGGACTTGGTCAATCTGTCGACGATGACCCATATGGTATCCAGTCCACCCGTTGTCTTGGGCAACTTGGTTATGAAGTCCATAGTGATCCGCTCCCACTTCCATTCAGGTACCTCCAGCTGTTGTAGAAGACCGGAGGGTTTCTGGTATTCGACCTTGACCTTGGCGCAAATAAGGCATTTACTTACGAAGGTAGCAATCTCTGCTTTCATGTTAGGCCACCAGTATAGCTTTTTAAGATCCAGATACATCTTATCTGAACCTGGGTGGACGGAATAACGAGTGTTGTGCGCCACGTTCATGACCAAGTCTCTAAAACCACCGAGAACTTCGCATAGAGCTTCTCCGAACGTAGTGTTTCTAAGATCTGTCGAAGATGTCGACTATGTTCCTCCTTACTTCGAGAGTAGATAAGTATGTCATCGATGAAGATGATGACGAACTAATCCAAGTAAGGACGTTACACCCTATTCATTAAATCCATGAACACTGCGGGTGCGTTTGTTAATCCGAACGACATCACTACGAATTCGTAGTGCCCATAACGAGTTCGGAAGGCTGTCTTCTGAACATCCTCCCCTAGCACTCGTAGTTGGTGATATCCGGATCTTAAGTCGATTTTTGAAAAGAAGTTCGCCCCTTGAAGTTGGTCAAATAAATCGTCAATACGAGGCAAAGGATAACGATTTTTGACGGTTAGCTTGTTGAGCTCCCTATAGTCGATGCACATACGAAACGATCTGTCTTTCTTCTTGAAGAACAAGACTGGAGCTCCCCAGGGTGAGAAGCTTGGTCTTATAAAGCCCTTACCGAGCAGCTCGTTAAGTTGACAGGATAGTTCTTGCATCTCTGCAGGTGCTAGACGATAGGGCGATTTGGCTATGGGGGTAGCCCCTGGAACTAAGTCGATTCGGAACTCGGTTGCGGAGGTAATCCTGGGAGTTCTTCTGGAAAGATGTCGGGAAAGTCACGTACTACTGGAATGTTCTTAATAGATTTTGTTTCTTGGCTCACATCGACCACATGAGCAAGGAATGCATGACATTCCTTTCGCAAAAATTTCTGAGCTTGAATGCTCGAGATGATACGAAGGTTCGTGCCGGGTTTGTCGCCATAAACTACTAGAGTTTCGCCAGACGGCAGATTAAGGCGTACAGCCTTTTCATAACACATGATGTCGGCACGATGAAGACTCAACCAATCCATGCCGATAATGACGTCGAAACTTTTAATTGAAACCGGCATGAGGTCGATCGAAAATGAATGGCTATCTAAAGTTAGGGTACACCCTATGAATATACTGTTCGTGCTCTCTGTCTTTCCATTAGCCATTTCTACAGTGAACGGTTCTTTAAGTGCTCGTGATTTTTGCTTAAGTAAATGAGCAAATTTTTGGTTCACGAAACTCCTCTCCGCTCCACTATCAAACAGTATGCATGCATAAGAGTTATCGAGGAGAAACGTACCAGTGACCACTGTGGGGTCGGCAACCGCTTCCTCGTGGCCTATGGCCAGAACTCTTGCCACTCCACCGGCATTCCCTGCCTTCGGGCAGTTTCTTTTGTAGTGGCCTACCTTGCCACAACCGTAGCAAGCTTGGCCCACTCCTGTGCCGGGGACTTGGTTGATTGGTCTCGCTGGAGCTTTGCAGAAACGAGCTGTGTGCCCCTTCCTGTTGCAGTTCAAACACTGCATTTCCCGACAGGCACCGACGTGGTGGAAGTTGCATTTGTTGCACTTAGGCAAACTTCCAGCGTACTGCTTTACCGGAGCAGCAGCGGCAGGTGCTATCGCAGCATGAACTGCCACGACCTGCTGCTTTTTGGCAGCCTTTGTCTTTCTCTTGTCATCCCAAAACTTCCGCTTGGAATCAGCGGTTCTGGCGGGTTCTGAGATGGCCAGGGTCGTTGTTGCGGCCGGGGTACGAACCCCGTGGTCTATAAGTTGTTGTGCCAATCGCTTGGCACTATCAAATGTAGTGGGGTTTGAAGCCAAAACATTTCCCTGGAATGCTGGCATCAGCCCCCATATATATCTTTCTATCTTCTTCCCCTCTGTATGAACCATGTTGGGACAGAGGGCCACCAGTTCACAGAACCTGGCGGTATAAGAGACTATGTCGGAGCCCTTCATGGTCAGGCTCCACAGTTCTTCCTCCAGTTTTTGGATTTCGCCCCTCGGGCAATACTCTTCAACCATTAGCTCTCTCAGAGCTTCCCAGCCCATCGCATTTGCCACTATAAGAGATAGTGACTTGACATGGTTATTCCACCATGTCAGGGCTTTTGAATCGAAGGTACAAGCAGAAAATTTGACTTTGCTTCCCTCCGGGCATGAGCAGATCTCAAAGACCGACTCTGTCTTTTCGAACCATTGCGAGAGGGCAATGACTCCGCCAGTCCCGTTAAAGGACAATGGATTGCAGTTTGTGAAGTCCTTGTAGGAGCACTCTCTCAAGCGCACAGGGATTTCACCATGAGTAGATAGGACAGGGGTTCCTCCTCAAGTGGAACCAGAAGAATGATATTGTGCCATGGCTGTAGCCACAGCCACAACTACAGCAGCATGTAGAGCTGCCGTATCGAATTGAGGAGCAGGTGGTGTCGGTGCGGGAGGATTGCGTCTTGTTGATTTACGAGGAGGCATCTTCCAACTATAAGTTTACAAAGATGAAGATATTGATAAGAATTTAATAGAAAAATTGATGAGAATGACTCATGGACTAACTCTCCATAGCCCAACAACACAATTGAATAGTATGATTGAACGAAGATCTTGTACTAGCAGATGATAGCAATTGGATCTTGATTTCCATAAGATTATATGTCTGTCAATGATACTGGAATTACAGATGTAATGAGTTCGGGAAAATGACCTAGAAGTAGGTCTTACATCAACCAAGATGGGAAAATTTCGACAGAACTACGACCTAATCAAGACCTAACAGGTCTAAGATTTACAAAGATAGGAAATTAGACTAGCGTTTTTACACAAACTACGATATATCCAAAACAGAAGTTGATGAGAATCTATCGGCGACGAGAACTACCAGAGTGAGTTCTTGATTCCGACAAAAGACGTTCTATGTCCCTCACGCGCCTATCAGATCTTGCTTGCTGAGCTCGAAGTTCCCTGACTTCAGCTTGGGTTTCAACAAGTTCCCTCTGTAGAACTGTATTGCGGACCTGAGTCCTTTCATGAGCAGACTCAAGTTGGCGAATGTGGACGGTGTTAACGCCAGAGTTGGCGTCAATCTCCACGACTCGGTCGATAGCTGCTCGACCCTGCTCTGTGTTCCGGGAAATCCTACAAACCATGATGGGTAGGACCCTGTCAGCTGAACCTCCCTCCGTGAGGTTGTAGAAACTTCTATCCCCATTGTAGGGAATGGGTTGACCCTGTTCCTGACTCCATCTATTCAAGTTTGTGACCCACAGAGGTGTGGGTCCTTGAAATGTTGGACAATGGTTTGGGTTTGGGTCTTGAGCAGCTGGGGGTTGGTTGTTGACTTCCGGCTCCGAGTCAGAACCATCAGAAAAGCCTTCAGCTTCGTGATCATCCAGTGGGATTGGGTGATCATCTTCTGGCTCTTCTCCCAGCCATCATGCATTGCCGTGGTTGGGGTAGTACGGGTCTCCGGGAAGATGGAATCCAGCCATGATATCTATGCGAGAAAAGAGGTAAGGAAATAACTAAATAGACGCACTAATTAGATAATTATAAGATGATCTTTATCAGTTACTTCATCATTTGTGTAGTGCATACCAGTCATATGTAACCAAGACAGGATAGACCTTCGAATAAGTGACCCTAACTCTAAGCCCACAACCAAACAAGGAACAGGAAGTAAAGCAAAGATCACAGATTCTAAGTCTATGATATCCTAGATACATATAACCTTAGCGTATCCACTCAGCAACTATTAATATACTAATAAAGACCTTTAGTTCTCAGATAAGTAATTAAAGTAACACAAAATACTCCTATAGTATTTTAAGTTTATGTTCTGTTCTACTGTTCTCATTGTAGTAGTGTAGATAAGTTTTTAAACTTGTTGCAACCTCACAACCACACTTAGGCACATGCTAATCACTCCTCGGATAATGTAGTTGATCAGGCTACATCTTCCCAGGGTTGACCATATGTCTCTAAGTCTACTTGTGCTGCCAAACAATCGTAATACTTTTGTTCTGTCCTAGTGACACTGATTTTAGTATGAATGTAGGTATGTATACTTGGTTAAATATTTTATTATTTAAAAGTATAAACTCTTTATCAGAGTATTTTAATCCCACTGTGTTTATAGTTCGTATATCTTTTATGGGTTGATACACTCGATTCACTATAAACAATGCTCTGATACCAATCTGTCACACCCCAAAACCGGAACGGCAGAAACGTTCGGGGGTGGAGGACGTCATGTACAGTATCACAACAATGCAAAGTAGTAAACAACCAACAACATCATCCATTGCATTAATAATATAATTTCATACAAGTCTGTTCTGTCAAGTTATATAGACACCAAAAATGTACAAATCAAAATAAAAGATGAGTCTTGAACGAGCTCCATCTTCTCAAAAACCTGGCACCGGTACCTGTCTACTGGTGACCTGAGAATACAAGTTATTTTGAAAGAGTTTATCAGCTTTAAAGATGGTGAGATCATAAGTATATTAATGTTTGTGTTTGTATGAAAGAGCTTGTAAGTCTGTAATTGTATAAGTTTGTAAAAGTTTGTAATTGTTTGAACTCTCCTAGAAAATCCTATGTTTCCTACTAAAAGTAGCCTTCTACCAAGGCATCTAGTATCTGTGTGTGTGTCTCTTGTAAGAGTGTGTATTTTCCTAAATCCTACTATCATTAACCAAAAATATAGTTTTTTACATTATTGTTTATTGTGTGAAGATCACAAAGTAAATGTAATGGGAAAATGAAATAGTACTGTAGTCTTGTATTAAGTAACTACTGATGTACTAACTACCTTAAACCAATTGTTATTTAAAGTACCATGTGATCGGCCTGTATCCTGCTACCAACTCTATAGAAAAACGACGATGTAAGACGTCGTAAGAAATGACGTTTGGCACCCGTAGACTTGCAAGTCCCACTGTAGCGAGCAACAAGGTGTAGGATAGTCAATCCAGTATAGATCTATACACAAAATCATACGCTCCCCACTTAAGGAGATTTTGGATACAAAAACGGTCATGACAGGTAGTGCCATGCCCCGTTTAGTGGCTCACATAAATGTAATAATGTTCTAGTATATGTATGTGCTAGCTGTATTGTGTGTTCTCTCCCTGTCTAGCATGTATGTTTGTTTCTCATCATAGTATTCTATTGTTTGTTTCTCATCATAGTATATATTGTTTGTTTCTCATCATAGTATCTATTGTTTGTTTGTTATGACTCATGTATGAACTGACTCATTGTATGTTTCATTGTTCTAGTAATAGTATTAGTATCTCCCTAAACTATACCTATTATAGTTTACTAGTAATGTTGTTTGAATGTATGAACATGTTTGTGTACCTTTGCTACCCAAAGGTATTGAACTGAATGAATTAACCTTTTATATCTATACACATATACATGATATATAACTAGGATACAAACGACCTTCAGACAAATAACCTGAATACCCTAAGTCCACAACCAAACAAGGAACAGGAAGTAAGGTGAGCTATCAGTCCTAAGTCCTTTCAATCATACTTATATAACTATATCTACATAGATACACAGAACATAAGTTAAAAGAGTTTAATAAAAGTATTTGATATGAAAAAGAGTTTGTAAAACAGTTTGAAGTAAAACAGTTTGATAACACAGTTTGAAAAGTAAGAAATCCACTTGTTTGGTAGTTATTAATCACATGTGATTGATATAATAACTATAATAGTTCAACTTGTATTCCCCCCATAAAAGCATTTAAAAACATTTAAAAGGTTAATTAAGGGGTATGAACTCACCTGTAGTGAGTGGTTTGGATGAACGGAATGTATAGGATGCTAAGTGTCAAGTGAAGACTTGAACACACACAAGGATCCTAGTTAACATATAATAACACATATATGTATCCAATTAGTCATAAAACAACTAATTAACCAAGTTTAAGACATCCTAAGACATGTAAAACACTTGATTTAAGTGCCATAAGTCCTAAGGATTGCATCTAAGGGTGGTAGGACCTTGCATTCGAGTTTAGGGTTCAAGGGTGAACTCCCTTGGAGTTTACGGTTTTGTGACCATAACCCCTTGAGTTTACGGTCGTAAACCCATGAGTTTACGACCGTAAACTCATGGTACTTTGACCATTTTGCGTTTTGAAGCCTTAAAGGTCATAAGAAGCATTCCTACTTCATGTTTAAGCCTTAGGAAGTGATTAGGGCACCATTTCACTCCTTTATGGAGTTTACGGTCCTTGGACCACTTCTCTTTGGGTTTACGGCCGTAAACCCAAATGATTTATGGTCTTTTTGTTGTTTTGAGTTCCTAGCACATCAAGGAAGGGGTCTAGACTAGTTTCCAAGGCTTGGTAAGGGACTAGGGCCACTTTGGCCCCTTTGTTAGGGTTTACGGTCCAAGGTGTTCTTGGACCGTAAACACCTTTGATCCTTTGATTCTTGGGTGTTTTCTTGATGATTTGAAGTGTAACTAGTCTTATAATACACTAGGATAGAAGTACTTACTATGTAGAAGCTTGAAAAGGTGCTAAAAGTCCAAGAACACTAGTGTGTGTTCTTGGTGTTCTTGGTGAAACTTGAAGATCTACACTTTTGGAATGATTTCACGGATGGAAACATGTAAGATCACTAGGTTAAGCAAGATATCAACTTTTTATGGATTGAAACACTTACAAAGTTGAAGATCAAGAAGAAAAGTTGGATGATACTTGAGAGAGAATTGAGTTTGGATCTTGAAAATGTGTAAAAGTGGTAAATAATGACTAAGTGTCATATATATACCCCCTTTTAGGGTTTACGGCCGTAAACACCTTTGTTTAGGCCGTAAACTCCAAACTCTTGGAGTTTTAGGACATTATTGTTGCATTATAAATCCTCGGGCATCCTCTCTCCTGATATCTCCTGAAGTACTAACTTAAAAACACTCAAACTTATTCTAAAAAGCTTGAAAGTTAGCAGAAACTGTTCTGACTTCTATTGAATTGAATGGTTGTACAGAATAGAAATTTCGGGTTATCACAATTTGTTTGGACCATATCAAACACAGGACGAATGCAAAGCTGAAGAAAGTCACCATGTGTGCTATAAGAGGCCATTAGTTCATGGATAGGACATTTATGAACCCAAGAAATCCAATAAGGACCACAAAGATGGATCTTGTTTCCTCAGGTGAAGCAGATAATCTATTTGCTAGTACTTCGAGTATCTAGCACATAGAACTTATACTTTTCATGTAACACTTAAGTACTTGGCACTTAATGTTAATCTAATATTTGTAAATTGCCTACAAATATTTCAAGAAAAGTAAGCAGTTGAGCACAAGCAAGTTGCAACTGCACTCTCAGAGTTTAGTTTATTATTTATGCTTACAACATAAAGTACATGTATTATAAAATGTGACATCCCCAAATTTACGGGCATTTTAGAAATTTTATTTATGCTTATACTAAAACAGAGTATTTATTTTGTTGTAGAAGTGGTCCCCAAAATATTATTTCAATGAGAGATAATATTAACATTAAACATTTCAGAAGGAATGTTCGTTATTGATATTCTTTCAAGACTTGGGATGTCATAACTGATATAAAACATAAGAATAAAAAGACCTTACATTAATTTACACTAATGATCTACATCTCATTTAATCTCTCAGTGTAATGCATCTTCACATCGATACCTGTGATACAAATTGACTAAGTGGGTCAGGTTGGGAAACCTGGTGAGATACATAGGGATTTCAATCCCATAATGTTATAATATATATATATATATATATATATATATATATATATATATATATCAATAATATTGTAAAAACAACTATTACCAAACAATATATATGTGCATCCAAATTTTGATATCTACATGCCCTCATATAACTAATCCTACTCGCAACCAATCGATCCTGATAGATCCTAGTCTACAATTATCAATAGGGATTATCCTATCTGATGAACCATTTAGAAATATGCAGACATACCATTATTGTTGTCTGATCAGGACCTACCTTTTCTGGTTATCCCAGAATATACAGATATACCATTATAGTTGTCTGATTGGGACCCACCATATCTGGTCATCCCAAGGGGAATACTATATCATGCTCCTATATGGAGTTACCGTAAATCAACACCTGAAAGTGTCAAGGAACAAAATTCTACTATCCGTTCCTAACATACACACACACACGTCCTAAATGAGACTACTCGATATCAAACCTAATTGAATTAGTCTTATATTATTAGTGGGCATAACTACCAAGACTTTAATACCAAATCTGTCTAGATAACACTGTCCTATCTTAGTGTATATACATTTAGCGTGGAGTATTTTAATTATTAATATACTTTTGTCTATTTCCCTAATGATATTTCTATTGTTGTTATCATGTGAAAATAGACATATACCTTTTTATCATATATATAGAACCATATGTGGTTCGCATGTCATATATCCTTAAATACATTTCTAACACATAAACCAGACAATAAGCATATAGCTTGCGCATAAACTTTCTACCATATATTTAATACTCTAATTAATACTTTTCTTAAAATAGTGTTCATGAAATGGACTATACATTCACTTGATAAAAGTGGATGCCGCAAAATTTGGGCAGAACCTCGCCTTAGCACTTTCAATAACCTAAATGTATAATACTAACTCTTAGTCTAGTTTCATAATCCCAGTGACTATAATAATTATAGTCTAGATTCCTCACTAATACCAGTGTTTACATCAAGATCTATCAAGTAAGTATTAACTAGGCAGGATAGTTGGGTGGCAGGATCATTTGGGCAAAATAGCTTTTCTGAATGCCAACAACCAAGCCAAAATGACCATTGTAGACACCTCTCCCGTAAGTAGATCAATCATTATAACGATATGGAATTACTGATAAATCTTATTTATTGGTTCATAGTAACAACTATGACTATAAATATAAGTTACGTAGAAAGAATGAGAGTGTAGCTTAACTTACAGAGATTTCTTGGACAAAAGTCCAGAAATTGTACTAACAGAGCTTCTACTTGCTAGCTATTACTACTTTAGGGATTGCAGGGCTTCGTCGAAGGCTAAAACTACGAGAAAATAGGCTAGAACCGAAGGAAATCGAGTGAGAGTGGTAGGGGGAATGTGGGAATTGGAAAGAGCACAAATTAGGTATTTATAGCCAAATTTGGGGTGCACAGCGTGCAAAAGGGGTGCACGTCCCACATTTTAAGGTGATGTCTCCCCAGCCACTTTGTTCCACGTGTCAGGCTGTCTGTGGTCTGCGTTTTTACCTTTTAGAAGCACGCACTACGCACCAGATGCACACCTGGCGTGCACCGCATGTGACGCAAAATGCGAAGTTTGTAAATTCCACAACTTCTTCATATGGACTTTGTTTATGACGTTTTATTTTTCCACGCGTAGCTCTCAACGAGTAATACAACTTTCCTTTAGGCTCCATAGGCTAATTATGAATTTATTTGTAGCCCTTATTTTATAGGATTTAATGATTTTGCAAAAATATAACTCTCTCATACGGACTCCGATTTTGGTGTTCCTTTTACCAAAATTCATATCTTAAAGAGTACTACGACTTTCATTTTGGTGACTTTACACAAAAGTCAACCATTGTCTTCGTACCTTTTGACGTTAATAATTTTTTAATTACACGATTGATTTTTATATCTTATAAAATTCATATCTCCTTCATATGAACTCGGATTTCTACGAAATTTATATTTTCAGGATCACGTCGACGTATACTTTCAATATATATATATATATATATATATATATATATATATATATATATATATATATATATATATATATATATATATGTGTGTGTGTGTGTGTGTGTGTGTTTGTGTGTGTGTGTGTGTGTTTTGGCGCACTCATTTTTATGATTTACGGACGATTCGGTTGATTTTTCCTACTTTTCTTAATATGAAACAAATATTATATCTTAAATGCCTAGACCGATTTTGCAGGCGTTACAGTTATCTCCCCCTTAGGATGATTACATCCCAAAATCATCAACAAAACATGGCTTGTATAATGACTTTGTACGTTACCTTCTCATTCTATGTAATAACCATAACTCTTATTTCATTTCTATTGAGTTTCCAACTCATAGACTTCTTCACTATTGACGGTTCTCAATCATGTTTCTTCTATTCGATTGCTATTAGGGGCTCTTACTCTTTCTTAGAATTTAGTTAATCTAAGATAAGGTCTTCGACTTCCGTAACAGACTAATGGATTATGTTCTAATGACCTCTCATCGTATGCTGCAACGGTTAAACTCAGGTCTTTTTGGGTCAGACTCTAGCACGAAGGATGCCTTCCTTTGTGTTCTAATGTGATATAATCTCATTATAGCAGGTAGCAATCTCTAGCTATTGGATGTTAAAATCTAATGACGATTTGCAATTTGTCTCTCAATTTCCTTTCCTTCTTTGATCTTTGACTAAAGTCATACACTACATTAATCATTGACTAAAGTCGTACACTACATTGAACTTACTTTGTAGGTTAGTCGGACTCGATTAAACATGACCACTAAGGTTGGAGTATTTATTTTTTTAATCATTACCGAAATAAAGGAAATGATGGAAATAAACAAAATAACTCAACTACTAGTGTCTTAGTAACTTTGTGACTATCCCTGATCCAAGTATGAGTCATGTGCTTCCCGTAGTATAGGCCTCTACTACCTTTCACACCTACTCATACTCATCCCAAGTATTGTCTTGTAGTCCACTAAGTTATTATTCCAAAATCATCAAATAATTTAACACATACTAATGTGTCTTAATAATCACATGTCCTAATAGACTCTTATAGGGTTTCTTTCTCACGTATCTTCAACCATGATTCTTCTTCTACTAGGTTAGCGGTGGAAACGTCAGACGATACGACGACTTCAGGAGTTACACCAAAAGTTCTATCATTGATATCTTCCGATAGGTATCATTCACTATTGTAATCCTTGTCATTGTCTCAGTCTTCAACATGTTCTTATCATTACTTTTTGTACAGCAAATTAGGTGTTCGGTGTACCGCAACGAGAATATAGATAGGGAAGGTCTAGACGCTTAATCCTCCTTATTACTTTGAAACGTTATGTGCTAGTTCTAATACCATAATTAAATGTTTAGAAACCTGAACACATCAAATTTCCTATATCTAGGACGGAAACAGACCTTAAATCTAATTAAGAAGTAACAATTTAGGCAACCTAAAGTATGCTACAAATTTAGACGGCTTCGTATTCTTGAGAAACTAAGTTTTGGAACCAGTTGGAGTTGGATAATGTAATACAAATGTTTCAGGTATTCGGTTTATGTTTGGAATCAAAGGGCATTTCGGTAATTTGTCTGTTCGGGCTTTTATGGAAAGTGGAGGTCCGTTTGGTATATCTTATGGTGAGTATGAGTTGATAATAGTGTAGAGCGTCTCGATACCATTTCATGGATGTAAGGATGGTCGAAATCAGAGTCGTGTCGGAAAAGTTATTGTCTTCGGGTGATTTAAAGTTTGGGGGAAAACCCTAGTATGTGGAGTGTACCAAGGTGGTATGCAGGGCATACTGAGGAGAGGAAGGTTACGCGAGCTGTAACGGGAGGGACACACAGCATAGGTGCGAGGTTGGGTCGGGGTGTGAGACCTCATACACTGGGCGTACGAGGGTCAGGTTGAAAACCCTAATTTTAGGGTTGTACCCTATATAAGCATAATGTAAGTTTGGTCAGGTTGAAAACCCTAAATCGTCCTTAAGCCTTCATGGTGGCATTTTGAGCTCATGGTGTCCATTTTTGGTGTGTTTGGTCCATTTCCAAGAAGATGGAGTTTGGTGCAAGGATGGGAATCAAGGAAGAGCTTATGTATCTTGCTTACATGTCTCATTTCCAGCTTGTTGAAGGTAAAAAGCATTGAAATTGATCATTGATGTCTTAGATCTATCATTTATGAGTTTTAGTTCATTTTGGTCCCAAGAATGAGATCTAGTGGTCTTGATTCCACTCCAGGAGCTTTGAGTTGCCCCTCTTTGTGTTTCTGAGGTTAAAGGTCCATAAAGTTGGCACCTTTAGAGTTTAAAACAATCCATGTTTGAGTTTGGGTCCTTTTCATGAAAGTAGAATGCTACACTTTGAGATTGGGTCCTCTTGAGGCATGCAAAGTCACCAAGTCAGTGACTTATGGGATCAAGAATTAAGAGCTTAATCAAGTTTTTGGCTCAATGGAAGAGTACGCTTGGCGTACAAGCCAAACAGCCTATACGCTTAGCGTACAACTGAGTACGCCCCACGTACTCAGTCAGGGGAAGTTTTGCTTATTGGGCTTCATTGTGGGCCATCTGTTGGGCGAAATTTTCTTGGGACCTGTTGGGCCATCAGGCTTTGGTCCGATAGTGATTTTGAGCAGGCCCACCAAGGGGTTTGGGCCCAATTTGGAAAATTGGGCCATAGTTTGGGCCACGAGTGATTTTTTTGGTATTTTGGGCTTGAGTGTTTGAGTTATTAATGGACCATCGGAACACAAAATGTTTTGGACTAGAAGGAATGGTTAGGCCTTAAGGTATGGCCCATGTAAGGGGTGGGCCCATTTTGGAAAATTGGGCCATTGGGTGATTAATTGGCCTTTGGGCCTTTCAGATTGTAAGTTTGGGTCTTAGATTTGGTGAAGGCTAGGTTAGGGGTAAAATGGTCTTTTTACACCAAGTAGGGAGTTGTGGTTATGGATTGGAACCCAATTATTAATTGGGTGTTGTTTTGTTATTGATAGTTCGGGGATCTGACAGCCAGCAGCCAAGGGTATTTTTGTATGGTTCAGTAGTGTGAGGTGAGTCTTCTCACTATATCCATGGGTCTAAGGCACCAATGTCAGCCTGTTATGTGTTATGTGATATGCTAGTTGTCTCTATGATGCATGCATGGAAGACCCCGGGGGGATCCCATGGCATTTGGATATCAGACCATGGGGGGAGCCCATGGCATTCCAGGTGTAAGACCATGGGGGGAGCCCATGACATCCCATATAAAGACCATGGGGGGGGGGGTGATCCCATGGCAACTATATATATGTTGCATGATAATATGTGGTTGTATGTGGTATGCTATTTTGGGGAACTTACTAAGCTTTGTGCTTACATTTTTCAGTTTATGTTTCATGTACTCTGGTTTTCAATTAGAAGAGCTCGAGATTGATTGCACAGCACACACCACATGTTTCCGCCTTCTGTGAATTACT
This sequence comes from Lactuca virosa, assembly GCF_052849685.1. Lineage (NCBI taxonomy): Eukaryota > Viridiplantae > Streptophyta > Magnoliopsida > Asterales > Asteraceae > Lactuca > Lactuca virosa. The sequence goes on along the minus strand of NC_136428.1, from coordinate 302,255,251 downwards.
CTGATTTTTCGATGCTTTGCTAAAACTTAGTTACTATGGTCTTATGGGAAAGATATGTATTAACGATTTATTAATCTAAAAATAAAAAAATTTATGTCATGATTTTCGGGTCGTTACAATTTGGTATCAAAGCCTTGGTTTGAGGGATTCAGACATACTCTCGGGTGTGTCTGAACTCAACTGAGGATTGGTAAAGTTTTCAAAATAAAAGTATTTTCAAGAAAAGAGCTTTCTAAAATAAGAGAAGGATGTGACGCATGCAATCAACTGAGCTCAAGTAAGTTTTCCCAGAATACCCATGCATGTTATCTATTATGATTTGATTTATGAATCTGTGAATTGTATGATAGTTAGGGCTGAGGATTTGCTCAGTTCTTGCATGATATAGGAGAGATGCCTTCGTGTGTATATCGTATGAGTTGGTAGACTTGCGTGCTAGTGCTGATTAGTTAGTGCTAGTTTGGCCTGATATGTGATACCTTGTTGCATTGGGTGTATTGGATGCTATGTTGAGATGGGAATATCTATTGGAATTGGTAAATGCTAGGTGTATGATTTAAAAATTATATACGGTTAGGATCTTATAGCCCTAGTATAATTGATTTGGCCTTATTTCATGTTCCTTGTCTGGTTGTGGTTCTAGGGTAGAGTCTATTATTCGACAGTCTATTTGATCTAGTTCTGTGTATAATTTACATGCATAAGGAAATCGACAGTAACGGTGGAATTTCTAGCATAAGTGGTGGTGTGTGGGTTGAATGTTCTATGATAGTTCTATGGATTGGAGTGTTACTGCACGAATGCTGCTTGCTTTGTGCTTTGTGGGACTCTTAGATGATGGGAGTCAGCTACTAAGTGAATATGATGGTATTCTTGAGGTGGATGACTGGTATTATGGGGAGTTCTTCAGCAGTTGATGGCAGAGTGAGGTCGGGAACCTAGGTGAGCCAAGGGAGTGCTGTACCGGTTGTAGTCGCGTTGTTTAGTGAGTTTTGGCGCATCAGTTTGAGAAGGTGACTTAGAGGATTCAGGATTATTATTGAGGAAAGTATGGATAGGTGTGGAAGGTAGTATTGGGCCCGTACTACTGAAAGCACATGATCCATACTCGAACCAGGGATGGTCTTGTTGAATCTAAAAAGCATGTGGAAGAGGATTCTTGGGTATGTTCTGGTCATTGGCTTGTGGTATTTCAGTTTGGTGATGAGAACTCATGGAGGAGGTTTGGGTCTGGTTCCGGCTCAGGTGCAGGAACTTAACCGATTAGTGAACAGATGCAGGAATTCATCTCGTTGGAGATTACCTGCGGTATTTTGGAGCAAACTCCTATGAATGTTGGTACGGTCAAGTAGGGGATCTTGGAGATCTTGGATGAGGGATTAGGCACAATCCGTGCTGAGGTTATGGCTATTTTTGGAGCTCGCACGCTATCATTCCGTGAGCGGAAGATTGATTCGGAGCACCTAGGAAGGAGGGGGCCAGATCAGGTGCATGTGGTGGAGGGTCCCGAGAAGAGACCCAAGACTTCCGATCAGTGTTTAAGAGGCCAGCAGGGCTGGATTCAGTGCAACATGTTCGGGAAACTGCACGATGGAGCTTGTCGTTCCAGAGTTATAGGTTTCTACATAAGTAGCAGATGTGATCATGTCAGCAGGGATTCTCCTTAGCGGGGCAAGCCCGTTATGTTTTATCTACAACCATGTGGGCCACAAGAGGGCCGTCTATCCGATGAGGAGGGGAGAAGCAGTGTGTGCACCTGCTCTGGCTACCTTGCGGATCTCTGAGAGTCATGAGGGTTAGGGCAGGAGTCGGTAATTGTAGTGTAAGTCAGGGGAGGCCAGGCTCCTGCAGGTGTATTTGCGGGCATGTTATCTTTCTTGTTCTTTTCGGTTGTTATCAGTTTTCATGTTGCTTGGAATTTTATATTGAGTTGGGTAAGCGGTATCTTCGGATTATTGCTCTGTTATCGTTGGGTTATATCTTTGAGAACTGTTTTATGTCTTTTGCATTCCATAAATCATTAGTGGGTTATTGAGGGGTTGTATCTCATATAGGGGGTTCCAATGTGTTCGGTTATTATTCTAGTTTTGGTCAAGAACGGTTCATGGGTAGTGTGTGGAAGGTGTATGGTCGGGATTCAGCGAGTTGGTTCTCCAGTAATTATCAGGGTTCAACGGTTCTAATATTTTTTCCGGTAAGAGCGGCGGTTGCATATGGAAGAGCTATTGGGTTCAAGTATTGTCGTTGCTAGGAGGAGAGCAGTAACAGGAAGATGGTAGTGTCAGTTGCATGAGTTGTTTTGGACATCGGAAATGTCAGGGGAGTTTTATATTCACATGAGTAGTAGTCAGTTAGAATTTAATAATTCTATGAGAATGGAAGTTGGGATAAAGATTCGTCGGTGTAGGGAAAGGGTTGTAGTTTATGTCGCCAACATAAGAACTCAGGAATGGTGTCATGGGAGGTGAACTGGATTATTAGGTGGGTTAAGATTTCAAAAGTATCCTTCAGGATTTCAGGAGTTAGGTGATCATGGAGCCGGCTAGAAATGGAACGCTGGTATTGTTTAGCGTAGGGTATGGGTGGTTCTTTCTGTTGAGGGAGATGGGTCGGAGATCTATAAAGATTAAGAGGTGAGAGACCTTCGTCGAGTCCAAGTGGGGGAGAATTAAGTGGTTGTTCACATTAAGGTTGTGTTGGTGGGAGATTAGGAAACTCTCGACTGTAGGTCGGCATCTTCATTGGTATTCATAGTAGGCTGTGGGATTCGAATGTGTGACCCGAACTCCTGATTGGTTACAGGATTTGGCTCAGGATGAGTGGTGTGGTAAGGCCATGGGTGGTAACCATGGTTAGTTAGAAGTGTTGTAAGACTACAATGGGATCGTAGAATTCACCAGTTTGGGGTAGACTATTATTGAGATGGTCACGAGCGTGTAAGAAGGATCAGTTTGTGCTTTGGGCTCGCCAACTAGGATGGTCGGGGAATTATTCTTTGTTCTAGGTTGATGACCAATTGGTGTCCAAGGCGGAGTCGGGCCTGAGTGGCTCTTGATGAGTGGGGCCCGTGGGCGAGGCCCATGTGATTCTAGAATTCCAGGTTGGACCTGGTAGAGACCGTTGGCTCGAGGGTTTGAATATTGAGTTGCAGAATCATGTGGTTGATTAGTGTGTGGCGCATAGGGGTTTCTAGGCTTGGTAGCCTTGTTGTTGGACTCTCAGGAACCTAGTGGTTGGACCAGGTGTGAGATTGGTAGTCTCAAATATAGTTTGGGAGTATTTATTTATCGGTGAGGTGAGGGGTGTCAAGAATCAGAAGGTTGTGGTGTGAAATGCAAGAGCGGATTCGTGGTCCTTGGGTTATGAGTGGAGTATCAAATTGGTTTTGGGTAAGATCTCGAGTCGGGTTTTGCTCGTGTTTTGTGCAGGATTTTCATTCCAGTGGAATAAGAATTGGGGTATCTATATACCAAGGGCATCAATCGCAGGGTTAAAGGGTAATACATGGCCTTAGTTTTGATGGCAAATTGAGCCATTATGTTGTGTCTTGGGTTGGTTTTGTCTTTGGGAGGGCCACAACATCTTTGGAATCAGGAGTAGGTAGGTCGTTGGAGACTGGATATGATATGAGACTGTAGTTGGTCTTGTGGCATTCTTTTAGCAGTAGGTTTGGTGATGAGGTGGTTTGGGCTATTATCGCCAGATAAGGGTTCTTTCGGGAGTTGCGTTGGACAACTATGTGCTTGTGTGTCTTTTGGCTTAGAAATCGGGTAGGAGTCTGGTGTTTCAGATAGTTGGCAGAAAAGTTAGGAACATGGAGGTCTCGGCTGCTTTTGGAAAGCAGCTAGGTGGCCGCGAGATGAGTCGGAGTAGTTTCAGTGATTTGGGATTGGTGCGTTGAGTCGTTTGTGATTCGGGGCATATGCTAGTCGCTCGCAGTGGGATTAAATAATCTCAGAGTGGTTGATTGGACCCGGTTGCGCAGCTCTTGTATGAGTCTAACCGTTACAGTGTGACAACCCGAAATTTCTATCTTGTACAAACCACTCACTTCAATCAAAGTCAGACTTGTTTCTGCTAACTTTTAGCACTGTTTAGAGTCTGTTTGTGCATTCTGAACCTAGTGCACGAAAGGAATGAGTGAAAGGAAGTGCCAATTGAAGTTGTAACCTACCAAACAAGCCATAAACCCTCAAATGAGGAGTTTATGGCCAGAGACCATGAGTTTACGGCCATGGTGACCGTAAACTCCATACTATATATATGGTCCTTAGTCATTTTCAATCACTTTTCACATTTCAAGCCTAGAAATAGGATTTTCTCTAAAGTATCTTAAGAACTTTCATCAAAATCTTCAATCTAGTAAGTAATCTTTCCAATTTCAACTTGATATCCTTCCATATCTAGTGAATATACATGATTATCCATGAAATCTCTTCTTTTGGTTAGATCATCAAGTGTTCTTCATTTCACCAAGAACACCAAGAACACACTAGTGTTTTTGAACCTTAATCACACTTTCAAGCTTCTATATCGTAAGTACTCTCTCCTAAGCTTGTTTTATACTTATAATTCTTGAAGAACACTTAGAAAACATCCATTTGACAAGAACAAAGGGAGTTTATGGCCAAGACCATCTCCCTTGGCCGTAAACCCTTAAAATGGTGCCATATTGACCCTAAACTCTTCAAGAAGCTAAACTTTTGAACTAGAGTACTTCTTGGAAGACCATTAGACCTTGAAAACGTCCAAATCTCATGAACAATAGGAGTTTACGGCCAAGACCATCTCCCTTGGCTGTAAACCCTTGTTAAGGGTGCATTTGTTGGCCTTAGACCCCCCTAAAGGCTTCTAAACTCTTGAGTACCTTCCTATGTGTAGTACTTACTAGCTATGCTACTTGAAATCATCCAATATCCAAGATCAAAGAGAGTTTACAGCCAAGACAATCTCCCTTGGCCGTAAACCCTAATTAGTGATGCATATGGACCATAACTTCTTCCTAAGGCTTGGATTTAGGGCTAGAACACTTCCTTGTGAATTGTAAGACCTTGAAACACCTTTTGACACAAATCATCATGAGTTTACGACCGTAAACTCATGAGGCAATGAACTCATGGCCGTAAACTCCCTAGAATGGCCATACACCCTTAGTATGCAATAATATGTGATTGTAGTACTTCAATCCTAGGGTTTCCTAGTCTAATAGGGTGTTACCTTTCATGATTAGTTGTTTATTCACTAATTATATCCATATATGTATCATAATATGTTAATAGGACTCGTTGTGTTCAAGACTTCACTTGACACTTAGCATCCTACACCAATCTTACATTTGAATAACTTACAACAGGTGAGTTCATACCCCACATTTTCATAGTTTTTACTATTTTAACGGGGGGGGGGGGGGGGGGGAATACAAGTCTAACAGAAAGATTTTATGTTATAACAAAAAATTCAAATGGATTACAGTTATCAAAACAAATGGTTTCAAACATTTTATCGAAATGAATTTCAGTATCATCAAATCAAGTGGTTTTAAGTGATTGTTTCAAAAAGACATCAAGTCACCAAAATGGATTTCAAAATATGAAACTTCTTTTAAATATTTTATAAACTTATATTTTTCCCCAAAAAACATACTAGTATACATATATTTATATAAATAAGATTTAAAAGATTTAGGACTGATAACCCACTTTGGTTCCTTTTCCTTGTTTGGATGTGGGATTACAAGTATCAGTTATTTGTCCGAGTGTCATTTAAATTTTACTTATATATATTTGTATATGTATACAAGTATAAAAGTTTATTCATTTAGTTTTAATTACCCTTTGTAACAAGTTGAGCAAGGGATTGTATTCATTAATACTAAGTATCAATACAGAAAGTACATATAAATTATAATAGGTATAATTTATGATTCACAGAACATTAATTCATGATTCAAGCATACTATAGTACATTGTTTTACAAAAACAAAGGTTTAATTCAAAACTATCCAATTGTATACATTCTTTCAGATACAGGTTAAGAGTACTAATTCAAGAACATACTATTAATCATTTATTTCAGAATGATTGAGTTTTCATAAGTAGTATACATGTAACGTTTATATGCTTTTATGAGTCAAGTAGTACATATTGTTTAATTCATTTTAAACAATATAGTAAAGTCCTGATATTATGACCAGAGTCTCCAGCAGGGGATCGAAACAATGTATGTATAGATCTATATTGGGATTGACAACCCCGCACTCGGACTGCTAGCTACAGTCAGGCATACACGCCTGTGAGTGACAATTGTTATCATCAACTTTCAGCGCACTCATACCGTTGGGTCAGTCCACCTAGTCAGTATGGTTATAATAACTCATTAAAAGATATTAACAATACGTTAGTGTATAATTAACTAAACTTATGTACCATTCCAAAGTACTAAGTTTACAAGATACAGTTTACAGTATTACATTACAGTTTACAATAACAATTGATGAATTCAGATATACTCTCAGATACAAGTTTACTAAAGGATTACAAATACAGAACATTGGTTTACAATAACAGTTGATGGATAGGTTTTAGTGTTATTTTTAAGGTTTTTCAGTAAGACCACGAAAATTTTATTTTCGATAGGTCTTTATGATAACGATATTTTTCTCAGAATTTGGTGTATTGTAGACCTGTCTAGGGTCAAGTTTTACAAACTTATGTATTCAATATGCCAATGTAATCGACATGCATTTTCTTAGTAATTGAAAAATAACCATTCACTTTCATATTATTCAGTTACAAGTTCTACTTGTCATAGACTTCTATTTCCAATTCATTCCAAGATTCATATCGAACTATATGTTTTAGTTCAGAGATATCAGAATTCATATTCACTCTTGATATCTTATCATCTTTCTATCTTTTGACTTTATAGAAAAAGATGCCTCCTCGTAGAAATCCAAGTCGTCACAATGTAAATGAACCGCTGGTACCACCTCCGCCAACACCTCCTCAGTTTGACCCCGCTATGTTCCAAGCGGCGGTCATGGCAGCTGTAGCTGCTGCTATGTCTCAGATCAATACTTCTGGAGCTAGTGGTTTAGGAGCTGGTGGAAATCCTTCTAACCATGGTGAAGGTCATGGGCACTTGCGAGATTGCACTTATAAGGATTTCTCCAATGCCAAACCTAGGACCTTTAATGGAACTGGTGGAGTTATGGCATTAAGGCAATGGATAGAAAAGACAGAAGCAATTTTTGAAATTTGCTCCCTGAAGGCAGCAAGGTCAAGTTCGCTGCTTGTACCTTTTCAGAAAGAGCTTTAACATGGTGAATTGGCCATGTTAAGTCACTTACCCTAGTGGTGGCTAATTCAATAAGCTGGGAGAACTTCAAAGCCATGCTTATGTGGGAATATTGCCCGCGAGGTGAAGTTCAGAAACTTGAGGAGGAGCTCTGGGGTCTCTCAATGGTTGGTTCATATATATCAACCTATACTAGTAGATTTTGTGATCTGGAAATTCTGTGCCCGGAAATGGTTACTCTAGAGAGCAAAAGGATTGAGAGATATATTTGGGGACTGTCGCCCTAAATTCAATCTAGTGTTTTAGCTTCAAGGCCTGTTACTTTTGACAATGCTAAAGAGGAGGCACAATATCTTATAGACCATGGAGTCCATCAACACTCAGTGGTTTCTATGCCAGAACAACAAAAGCGAAACAACAACAACAACAAGAAGACGGGTAGGAACAAAAGGAAGGATAAGTTTTCACAAGATCCCTCAAAGAAACAACAGTTGGTTACAGTTAATGCTGCTACTGTACCTGCTGATGTTCCTGTTAACCCAGTACCGGCTAAGCCTTATGCTGGTAACCTCCCTAAGTGCAACAAGTGCAATTTTCACCATAATGGGAATTGCCGGGAAATGCAGTGTCGTAATTGCAACAGGAAAGGGCATACTGCCCGATTTTGTAGAGCACCATCCTAACCACTTAACCAATTACCTGCTGCTGGAGTAGGTCAAGCATGCTATAATTGTGGTGAAGTGGGGCATTTCAAGAGAGATTGTCCTAAAGCTGGAAATGCTGGTGGAGTCGGGAGAATATTAGCCCTAGGTCACGAAGAAGTGGTAGCAAACCCTGTCGTAGTTACGGGTACGTTCCTTCTCAATAACACTTATGCATGCATTCTATTTGATTGTGGTGCTGAGAAGAGCTTTGTGAGCCATAATTTCAAACAATTGCTAAATCAAAACTCCCAACCATTAAAAGAAACATTCACAGTCGAAATGGCTAACGGGAAATCCGAATCCACCAACGAAATATACATAGGATGTACTCTTACCTTGAATAACTTTTTGTTCCCAATTGACCTTATGCCGGTCTCTATCAAGAGTTTCGACGTAATAATAGGTATGGATTGGTTGTGTCCTAACCGTGCTGACATCCTATGTTACGAAAAAGCCATTCGTCTGAACTTGCCAACTAATGAAACTCTTGTTATTTATGGCGACAAATCCAGAATGAACCTCCATATCATTTCTTGCATTAAGGCACAGAAATACCGTCGCAAAGAGTACTGTGCTTTCTTAGCTCACGTTGTAGACAAAAAGCAAGAAGTGAAAGATATCGCGAAAATTCCTGAAGTCTGTAACTTTCTCGACGTTTTTCCTGATGATCTTCCGGGAGTGCCTCCCGAATGACAAGTCGAGTTCAAAATCAACTTAATTCCAGGGGCTACCCCTGTTGCCAAATCTCCCTACCGTCTTGCACCTTCTGAATTGCAGAAATTATCCAGCCAACTTAACGAACTCCTTAGCAAAGGTTTCATAAGACCAAGCTTCTCACCCTGGGGAGCACCGGTTTTGTTCGTGAAGAAGAAGGATGGATCATTCCGTATGTGCGTAGACTACCGCGAGTTGAATAAAATTACCATTAAGAATCGATACCCTTTGCCTCGCATTGACGATCTGTTCGACCAACTTCAAGGTGCGAGCTACTTCTCAAAAATAGACTTAAGATCCGGGTATCACCAGTTACAAATTTTGGAGAATGACATTCCCAAAACCGCGTTCAGAACTCGTTATGGTCATTATGAATTCGTAGTGATGCCATTCGGATTGACGAATGCACCTGCTGTGTTCATGGATTTAATGAACAGAGTGTGTCGTCCTTTCTTGGACAAATTCGTCATAGTCTTCATCGATGATATCCTTATCTACTCAAGAAGTGAAGAGGATCATGGCCAACATCTTCATCAAGTTTTGCAAACTCTTAGAACAGAGAAACTCTATGCGAAGTTTTCAAAGTGTGAATTTTGGATCAGGAAGGTTGAATTCTTAGGTCACGTGGTTAGTTCTGAAGGAATACACGTCAACCCTTCCAAAATTAAGGCAATTGAAAACTGGTCAGCACCCAACACACCTACAGAAATTTGTCAATTCTTAGGTCTTGCTGGCTATTATCGCAGGTTTATCCAGAATTTCTCTCGAATAGCTAAACCTCTTACTACCCTGACGCAAAAGGGTGTAAATTTTAGCTGGGGAGAAAAGCAAGAAACAGCGTTCCAAACACTGAAGCGAGCTTTGTGTAGTGCACCAATCCTATCTCTTCCTGAAGGGACAGAGGATTTTGTAGTGTACTGTGATGCTTCTAATCAAGGGCTTGGATGTGTTCTTATGCAAAGAGGAAAGGTGATATCTTATGCCTCAAGACAGCTAAAGACACATGAAGTCAATTATTCAACACATGACCTTGAACTAGGAGCAGTAGTATTTGCTCTGAAGATCTGGAGACATATTTATACGGCACGAAATGCACAGTATTGACGGACCATAAAATTCTCCAACACATCTTCAATCAGAAAGAGCTGAACATGAGACAACGACGATGGGTGGAGCTACTGAACGACTACGATTGTCAGATTCTTTATCACCCTGGTAAAGCTAATGTAGTAGCTGACGCCCTTAGCAGAAAAGACTACTCGAGACACCGAGTAAAGTCGTTGACCACGACAATCCATTCACATATGTCCACACAGATCAGAGAGGCTCAACTCGAGGCCTTAAAACCTGAAAACGAGGCAGGTGAAGCCTTGAGAGAAATGGATAAAAATTTCAAAGTCAGGGATGACGAAGTCTTTTGTTTCATGAACCGGATCTGGACACCTAATTTTGGTGATTACAGATACGTAGTCATGAATGAAGCTCACAAAACCTAGACCTCAAGAAACTATATTGGTGACCAAACATGAAGGCCGAAAATGCTACCTTTGTGGGCAAGTGCCTTACTTGTGCCAAGGTGAAGGTAGAATACCAGAAACCTTCAGGTTTATTGCAACAACCTGAAATCCCTGATCGAGATAGTAGATTCACTTCTCGTTTCTGGCAGTCTTTACAAAAATCTTTAGGAAATAGGCTGGACATGAGTACAACCTACCATCCACAAACTGACGGACAAAGTGAGAGGACGATTCAAACTTTAGAAGATATGTTGCGAGCTTGCGTGATAGACTTTGGTAAGGCATGGGATACTCATTTACCCCTTGTCGAATTCTCTTACAATAATGGTTATCACACTAGTATAAAGGCTGCTCCTTTCGAAGCTCTCTATGGCCGCAAGTGCAGATCACCTCTGTGCTGGGCTGAAGTGGGTGACACGCAGTTAGCTAGAAGTCAAGTTCCTGACAATACCCTCACTGATCCGGAAATCATTCGCAAAACCACAGAGAAAAGCGTACAAATCCGGGAGCGGCTTAAAGCTTCCAGAGATAGACAGAAAAGCTACGCCGACAAAAGAAGAAAACCTTTGGAGTTCCAGGTTGGTGACCGCGTCATGTTGAAGGTCTCACCCTGGAAGGGCATGATACGCTTTGGAAAGCGTGACAAGTTGAATCCAAGGTATATAGGACCATTCGAGATTCTTGCTAGAATTGGTCCCGTAGCTTACAAACTCCGACTACCTCAAGAATTAAGTAACATACATCCCGTTTTCCACATCTCAAACTTGAAAAAGCGTCTGTCCGACGAGACTCTTGTTATCCCACTCGACGAAATCGAGATCGATGAGAGCCTCAACTGCGTGGAAGAACCAGTAGAAATTATGGACCGAGAGGTCAAGCATACAAAGCAAAGTCGTATTCCTATAGTGAAGGTTCGCTGGAATGCCAAGTGAGGACCCGAATTCACTTGGGAACGCGAGGATGAAATGAAATTGAAATATCCTTAACTTTTCGCTTAGTTATTTGTAATTGCTTATTTACTTAAACTCTAATTTCGGGATGAAATTCTCTCAAACTGGGGGATGATGTGACAACCCGAAATTTCTATCTTGTACAAACCATTCACTTCAATCAAAGTCAGACTTGTTTTTGCTAACTTTTAGCATTGTTTAGAGTCTGTTTGTGCATTCTGAGCCTAGTGCACGAAAGGAATGAGTGAAAGGAAGTGCCAACTGAAGTTGTAACCTACCAAACAAGCCATAAACCCTCAAATGAGGAGTTTACGGCCAGAGACGATGAGTTTACGGCCATTGAGACCGTAAACTCCATACTATATATATGGTCCTTAGTCATTTATAATCACTTTTCACATTTCAAGCCTAGAAATCGGATTTTCTCTCAAGTATCTTAAGAACATTAATCAAAATCTTCAATCTAGTAAGTAATCTTTCCAAATTCAACTTGATATCCTTCAATATCTAGTGAATATACATGATTTCATCCATGAAATCTCTTCTTTTGGTTAGATCATCAAGTTTTCTTCATTTCACCAAGAACACCAAGAACACACAATCACCCTTTCAAGCTTGTATATCGTAAGTACTCTCTCCTAAGGGAATTTACAGCCAAGACCATCTCCCTTGGCCGTAAACCCTTAAAATGGTGCCATATTGACCCTAAACTCTTCTAGGAGCTAAACTTGTGAACTAGAATACTTCTTGGAAGACCATTAGACCTTGAAAACGTCCAAATCTCATGAACAATAGGATTTTACGGCCAAGACCATCTCCCTTGGCCGTAAACCCTTGTTAAGGGTGCATTTGTCAGCCTTAGACCCCCCTAAAGGCTTCTAAACTCTTGAGTACCTTCCTATGTGTAGTACTTACTAGTTATGCTACTTGAAATCATCCAATATCTAGGATCAAAGAGATTTTATGGCCAAGACAATCTCCCTTGGTTGTAAACCCTAATTAGTGATGCATATGGACCATAACTTCTTCCTAAGGCTTGGATTTAGGGCTAGAACACTTCCTTGTGAATTGTAAGACCTTGAAACACCTTTTGACACAAATCATCATGAGTTGAAGACCGTAAACTCATGAGGCCGTGAACTCATGGCCGTAAACTCCCTAGAATGGCCATACACCCTTAGTATGCAATCATATGTGACTGTAGTACTTCAATCCTAGGGTTTCCTAGTCTAATAGGGTGTTACCTTTCATGATTAGTGGTTTATTCACTAATTATATCCATATATGTATCATTATATGTTAATAGGATCCGTTGTGTTCAAGACTTCACTTGACACTTAGCATCCTACACCAATCTTACATTTGAATAACTTACAACAGGTGAGTTCATACCCCCACATTTTCATAGTTTTTACTGTTTTAAGGGGGGGGGGGGGAATACAAGTCTAACACAAAGATTTTGTGTTATAACAAATAATTTCAAATGGATTACAGTTATCAAAACAAATGGTTTCAAACATTTTATCGAAATGAATTTTAGTATCATCAAATCAAGTGGTTTTAAGTGATTGTTTCAAAAAGACATCAAGTCACCAAAATGGATTTCAAAATATGAAACTTCTTTTAAATATTTTATAAACTTATATTTTTCCCCAAAAATCATACTTGTATACAAATATTTATATGAATAAGATTTAAAAGATTTAGGACTGATAACCCATTTTGGTTCCTTTTCCTTGTTTGGATGTGGGATTACAAGTATCAGTTATTTGTCCGAGTGTCATTTAAATTGTACTTATATATATTTGTATATGTATACAAGTATAAAAGTTTATTCATTTAGTTTCAATTACCCTTTGTAACAAGTTGAGCAAGCGATTGTATTCATTAATACTAAGTATCAATACAGAAAGTACATATAAATTATAATAGGTATAATTTATGATTCACAGAACATTAATTCATGATTCAAGCATACTAGAGTACATTGTTTTACAAAAACAAAGGTTTAATTCAAAACTATCCAAGTGTATACATTCTTTCAGATACAGGTTAAGAGTACTAATTCAAGAACATACTGTTAATCATTTATTTCAGAATGATTGAGTTTTCATAAGTAGTATACATGTAACGTTTATATGATTTTATGAGTCAAGTAGTACAGACTGTTTAATTCATTTTAAAAAATATAGTAAAGTCCTGATATTATGACCAGAGTCTCCAGCAGGGGATCGAAACGATGTGTCTATAGATCTATATTGGGATTGACAACCCCGCACTCGGACTGCTAGCTACAGTCAGGCATACACGCCTGTGAGTGACAATTGTTATCATCAACTTTCAGCGCACTCATAGCGTTGGGTCAGGCCACCTAGTCAGTATGGTTATAATAACTCATTAAAAGATATTAACAATACGTTAGTATATTATTAACTAAACTTATGTACCATTCCAAAGTACTAAGTTTACAAGATACAGTATACAGTATTACATTACAGTTTACAATAACAGTTGATGAATTCAGATATACTCTCAGATACAAGTTTACTAAAGGATTACAAATATAGAACATTGGTTTACAAATAAAACAGTTTTATGCAACTAAAACTACTTTTCATATACAGCAGAAAATATAGGGTTTTCTGGAAACAGTTATATATTCAAGAAACAGAAGACATTCTTTCAAAACATAAATACTTATGCACTCACTCAACTTTATGTTGATACTCTCTTTTCAAATTACTTGTATTCTGAGGGAACAAGTAGGCAGGTACACCCGAGCTTTTGAGAAGATGGAGCTACTTATGTCTTATCCTCTTCTTTTGTACAACTATTTAGTTTCATAATACAAGGTTGAAACACATGTAAATATTTATACTTTTTAAATATAGTGGTTGTTTGTACTCTGATTACTATAATGCATGTGTTGTGATACTACAAATGAAGTCCTCCACCCCCGGACGTTTCCGCCGTCTGGTTTGGGGGTGTGACATACAGGGAGGAATCTTCTACTCAAAAGATTATCTCACCATTCTGTCAAGTGTAGTGTTCTGCAGCTGTTCATGATCAGTAATTTCGTTCCTATGGAAGCCTCTAGATGATATAGGTTGAAAGTATTCTGCTTAGTCTAGTATTCATATGGAATTGGTTTATAATAGTTTAGTGTGGGCAGTCTGTCGGGAAGTCAGACCAATTTGAGATTTCAGGTTTCGGGAAAGGTAGAGGTGGTTTTCTGCAAGGGGTTAAGGTCCGTTCTTCTTCAGGTTGTGTGAGTTCTGCTAGGGTTGGAATCGGTTTCCTTGGGAAGGCTGTGGAATTTTTGGGTTGAGGTCGTTTTGCTTAGGTTGTTTTGCATGATTAAGAAAGGTAAGGACAAAATCTAATTTAAGTGGAGGAGAGTTGTAATGCCTTGTTTCGAATCATTCCCGTTGTGGGGATTGGTGATCAGGGATTGGGTATTAGCAGGCTTCGGATCCTTGAGAAACTGATTTTTGGAACCAGTTGGAGTTGGATAATGTAATTCAGATGTTTCGGGTATTCGGTTTTTGTTTGGAATCAAATGGTATTTCGGTAATTTATCAGTTCAGGCGTTTATGGAAAGTGGAGGTCCGTTCGGGACATCTTATGGTGAGTATGAGTTGATAATAGTGTAGAGTGTCTCGATACCTTTTCATGGATATAAGTGTTAGATTAGTGTCTAAGTCCATAACTATATTTGGTATGTACTTGACCCGAGAGTAGCATGGTCCATTTGGGTTGCATGGCACCGGAACAATATGAAGGATGGATTATTGAGAAGAGGTTATTTATGATTTTCTAATATATTATAAGTTCTAATAGATTAATATGAAATCATATTATTTAATTAGTATTGGTCAAGAATTAGTTTGGAATAAATTTTGTGATCAAAAGAGACTAATTAAATATATGGGGATTGATTATCTAAATCATTCATCCTTATAATGTGGGCTTGTGATCTATAGTTCCTTATGTTGGGCTAAACCCATGTGTGGCCCATGGATGATACATGGAGGTTTAAACCCATGGAGCATGAGGAATATGGAAAGTCATGCACATTAGGGTTTGCATGGTGTAACCCTAATCAAGCCACACTATATAAGAACCCCTCTAGCTCATAAAATGGGCAATAGTGGAAACACAAGAGGGAAAGCCGATTTTATGAGTGCTAGTGACACCTTCTCAAGTTCCTCCATTTGTTGGTGGTGTTGTGTGATTCCATTTGAGGTGCAACACTTTGGGCACTAAGTTCTTAAAGGTCCAAGGTTTCAACTACACTAAAAGGTATGTCATCTAACTTGTATTTCATGTTATTTATACTCCATTGTATGCTAGTTAGGATGATGCTTTGGAAAATTGAATGTATGCATGTATAATAGAGAAAACTTAGATCCAAAGTGTCACACCCCAAAACCCAAACGGCGGAAACGTTCTGGGGTGGAGGATGTCATGTCAAGTATCACAACACATGCACTATAGTAATAAAAGTACAACAACCATTGCATTAATAGTAATAGTTTTACATAGGTTACATTTAGCAACAACATCAAAAGTAGATATATAGAATAACATAAAATGCAGCTCGGTACAAGGCTGTCTTCACAAAAGCTTCCGGAGTGTACCTGTCTATTGACGACTTGAGAATACAAGTTATTTTGATAGAGAGTATCAGCATTTTAATGCTGGTGAGTTCATAAGTATTTTAATGACATTGATATAAATACATGTTTTTCCTCAAAATAATCTCATTAGATGATGGTGATAAGAGCTTATAAAATATTTGAATTTCTTCCAAAAAATTCTATATTTTCTATTAAAAGTAGTTTTCTACCAAGACTAGGCTGTTTTGTGTTTAAAGAGCATTTTTCCCCAAATGTTACTATCATTATCAAAATATAGTTTTTACATTAATGACTATATGGGAAAACCACAATTTAATGTAATAGGGAAAATAATATTTTACTTCAGCAATGACATTGCTGTTTATATGGTAATAAAATGCAGACTCCGGGTAGTAATAGATTGTGACAACCCAAAATTTTCTATCCTGTACAGTCAAAGACTTCATTGAAAGTCAAACTCATTCCTGCTAACTTTTAGCACAATTTGGAACCTATTTAAATGTTCTCAGCCTTGTACACTTAAGGGATAAGTGTCGGGGTTTATCTGCTGAAGCTATAGCACAAAGAACAAGCCTAAAACACATTAACCATGAGTTCATGGCCACCATAATGGAGTTTATGGCCGTAAACTCAATGTGGGCCGTAAACTCACCTTATATGGTGAAATGTTGGCCATTTGTTCATTCCTTCCTTTCCCTTGGCTGAAATCCTCTCAACTATCACCCCGATCTTCGTCCCCGATCTTCAAAACTCATAAGTTTCTTGTCCTAACTAGTTGATATCTTACTTGATCTAGTCATCTTACATGATTTCATCCGTGAAATCATTCCATTTGTGTAGATCTTCAAGTTTCACCAAGAACACTAAGAACACACACTAGTGTTCTTGGTCAAAACCGACCATTCAAGCCCCTAGATCGTAAGTACTCTTGTTCTAACTCATTGTACACTTGGTCTAACATGTTTAGGCCTTAGAAACATCAGGAATCAATGGATGAATGAGAGTTTACGGCCAAGGATCTCCCAAGGCCGTAAACTCCTTATAAGGGTGCAATGTTGCCCTAATTTCCTTCCTTATGCCTAGAACCTAGCCTAGATCACATCCTTGAAGTGTTAAAGACCTTAAACATCAAAGAAAACATGTCGACGTGGATTTTATGGCCGTAAACTCATAAGGAAATGGTCCTTAGGCCGTAAACTCTACAAAGGGGTGATATTGTGCCCCTAATGCATCCTAAGGCTTGCACTTGATCATTGGATGCTCAATCTTGACTTATAAGACCTCAAAACACCCAATGGCACTCAGTACCATGAGTTTACGGCCGTAAACTCATGGGGGAATTGACCTTAGGCCGTAAACTCCATAAGGAGTGGTCCTTGGGCCATAAACTCCAATACCATGCCATACAACCTTTAGATGCAACCCTTCGGTACCTATAGCACTTGAATAAAAGTGTTTCCATGTCCTAGGGTGTCTTAACTTGGTTAATTAGTAGTTAAATGACTAATTGGATACATATGTTTTTCATTATATGTTAACTAGGATCTTTGTGTGTGTTCAAGTCTTCACTTGACACCTAGCACTTGTCCGACACTTCCATCCGATCCACTCACTACAGGTGAGTTCATACCCCTTAGTTAACCTTTTTAAATGTTTTTAAATGCTTTTATGGGGCGGAATACAAGTTGAATCATGATAGTTATCATATCAATCACATGTGATTAATAACTATCAAACTATAGATTTACTACACTTTTAGCTGTTTTACCAAGTAAACTACTTCTAAATGATTTCTTACACTTTAAAATGTTCTTATCAAACAAACTGCTTTCGAATCATTTTATAAACTGATATCAAGTCACCGATTTCTTATTTATTAAACTTTTCAAGGGTTTTACCAAAACTTCTTTTATACTTTTATATTGTTAAAAGCATGCCTATATATGTATAGTTATATAAGTAATGTTTAAAGGACTTAGGACTGCTAACCCGCCTTATTTCCTATTCCTTGTTTGGTTGTGGACTTAGGGTATCCAGTTATTTGTCCGAAGGTCGTCTAAATATTAGTTATATATTATGTATACATATATAGACATAAAAGTTCTATTACTCAGTTCAGTACCTTTGGGTAGCAAAGGCATACTTTCGGTTATTCACATACCTTACAGGTAACTATAATAGGCATAGTTAGGAGATACTATTTACTATTTCTAGTATAATTGTTAAAAGCATGCCTATATATGTATAGTTATATAAGTAATGTTTAAAGGACTTAGGACTGCTAACCCGCCTTATTTCCTGTTCCTTGTTTGGTTGTGGACTTAGGGTATCCAGTTATTTGTCCGAAGGTCGTCTAAATATTAGTTATATATTATGTGTACATATACAGACATAAAAGTTCTAGTCAGTCAGTTCAGTACCTTTGGGTAGCAAAGGTATACGTTTATATATTTCTAGTAAACTATTATAGGTATAGTTTTGGGTATATATATGTTTACATAATATAAATGTGGATTTCGACCTAGCGATTCGTTGCGGAAGTCACCTTAAATTTCCAGAATCTCTTCTAAGGAGAACTTTTAATATGGGGACCATCAATCACATTATTACTTACTTTCAGCGGGTCTGGTGAGAAGACTACTTACTTACAGCGGGTCTCGTGAGAAGACTACTTACTTACAACGGGTCTCCTGAGAAGACTACTTACTTACTTACTTACTTACTTACTTTCAGCGAGTCTCGTTAGAAGACTATTTACTTACTTTCGTTCGGGTCTTGGTAGAAGACTACTTTTTATACTAGTAGGAAATATGGGATTTTCTAGGAAGTTCAAACGTTTACACTTTTACTTACAAACCTTTTCATTGATACTTATATAAATAATGACATTAAATACTTATGAATTCACCAGCTTTATGCTGATCTACGCTTTCAAAATAACTTGTATTCTTAGGTCACCAATAGACAGGTACGACGACCAGGTTTTGTGAAGACGGAGCAGTCAAGACTCGTCTTTTATTTTGATTATTCATTATGTTGTTTTATACTATGAAAGAACACGCTTGTAATTAAAATTATACTATTAATGCAATGGATGATGTTGTTGCTTGTTTACTACTTTGCATTGTTGTGATACTATACATGACGTCCTCCGCCCCATAACGTTTCCGCCGTTCTTGGTTTTGGGGTGTGACAGATTGGTATCAGAGCATTGTTTATAGTGAATTGAGTATATCAACCCATAAAAGATATACAGACTATAAATACAATGGGATTAAAATACTCTGACCAAGAGTTTATACCTTTAAGTACTAAAATACTTAACTAAAAGTATACAGTATCATACTAGAACATAACAAAAGTATTTAATTGTTGGGCACAACAGTCAAAACTGGGCAGTTATGTAATCATATCTGGAATGAATATAGCCTGATCAACTATATTTATTTGAGATATGGTGAACGTGTGTTCGGGGATGATAGTGGTGTTGCGACAAACCTAAAACTTACCAAATACTAGGTCCAAAGGAGTCTTTAGAACAAAACATAAAGTAAAATACTATCTGAGTATTTTGAGATACTACCCAATAATAATACTAAAAGTGTACAGTAACAAGAAACCTAAGAACCAAACCCAAAACAGAGATACTATAGGAGTATCTTCAATAACTGTAAATAATTATATGGGAATTAAAAGACCCTTACTGATCGGTCTATAATGGCAAAGTGTATACATCCTAGAGTTATATATAATAAAGATCTCATAGACTTAGAATGTGTGGTTTCGCTTCACTTCCTTTTCCTTGTCTGGATGTGGATTTGGAGTAGTATCACATATTTAAATGACTATTAGATCCGAGTTATATATAATTTGTATACCCTAGGTGATTATAGAAAGATTCAATAAGGATCTCAAGTTAAAATTTGTACTAGAAATAGATTGAGTTTTCTCATAGATTCTCTAGACATTCCCATTCTCGCACCGATAACTTGACTAGAGACACCACCTCACTAAAATAGTCAACATAGAGAACTTCGAGAAGAGAACAGACAATGAGTACAAAGCTAGTAGGATGCCAGAAGATACCAAAGGGATAAAAGTGGACATCAGATTGCTTTCGTCAGGAATAAGATAGAGAACAGAGGATACCACTTGCGAGTCATACGAAGTGGCAGAAAACCCTGCGCGTCACATTAATAACTAAGAGCCCAATACGACCTAGTGAGTTGGTGAATATACTACTCACCTTCTGTGGTAGGCTTAAAGTCTTTATAATTACATCTTGAATATTAATGATTTTGACAGTTGGATTGGTTCCCGACAATCCTTGTCCAAATACTTTCATTCTTCTATCATTAGAACCCAATACCATTCATACTATCTCTTGTTGTTGAACTATGGCGATTTAGTTCATAGGACACATTCATTTTCTGTACTATTGGATTCTTATCATTTTCCGATTATTTTCAACTTATAGTTGAAAGATGCATCCTAGAAGAAATCCAAGACGTAAAAATGGTACTGAAGCACCGATACCACCCCCACCACCACCTCCTCCTCAGTTCGATGCTGCTATGTTCCAAACAGCAGTCACGACGGCTGTAGCGGCTGCCACGACACATATCAATACTTCTGGCGCTACTGGTTCGGGAATTGGGGTATTTCCTTCGAACCATGGCAAGAGTCATAGCCACCCACGAGAGTGCACCTATAAAGATTTTACGAATGCCAAACCCCTGAATTTTAATGGAACTGGAGGGGTTATGATATTAAGACAATGGATAGAAAAGACAGAAGCAGTCTTTGAGATCTGCGCCTGCCTAGAGAACAACAAGGTCAAGTTTGCTACTTGTACCTTTTCAGAAAGAGCTTTAACATGGTGGAATGGCCACGTTAAGGCACTGACTCTAATAGTGGCAAATTCGATAAGCTGGGAGAACTTAAAAATCATGCTGATGAGAGAGTACAGTCCACGAGGAGAAATACAAAAACTCGAGCAGGAACTCTGGAATCTTAGAATGGTTGGTACTGATATATCAACCTATACGAGTAGATTCTGTGATCTGGCAATTCTGTGCCCGGATATGGTTGCTCCTGAGGGCAAGAAAATAGAGAGGTATATTTGGGGACTATCTCCCCAAATTCAGTCAAGTGTGTTAGCATCAAGGTCTGGTACTTTCGATGGTGCCAAAGAACTAGCACAATCTATTATTGACCACGGAAACTATCAGAACTCAATAATTGTTGTACAAGATCAACAAAAAGGAAACAACAACAGGAAGCAAGGTTGGAACCAGAGGAAAGACGAGTCCTCACAAGAATCCTCAAGGAAACAACAACTAGTTACAGTCAATGCTGCTACAGTACCTACAATAGTCTCTGCTAACCCATTACTAGCAAAGCCTTATACTGGTAATCTCCCAAAGTGCAACAAATGCAACTATCACCATCATGGACCTTGTCGGGAAATGCAGTGCTTAAACTGCAACAAAAAGGGACACACCATCCGTTACTGCAAGAATTCAGCAAGACCGATCAACCAAGTACCCAACGCTGGTGTGGGCCAGGCTTGCTACGGTTGTGGAGAGGTGGGTCACTACAAAAGAAACTGCCCGGGGACAGCGAATGCTGGCACAGACGGAAGGATGCTAACGATCACCGCCGCAGGAGAGACTACTCCGGACCCACGTTAAAAATCTATTACGTTTAGTAGCGTTTATGTTAGACTCCTAAACTTTTAAAAACTAGTGCAACTAGAGTCTTATCTTTTGCGAGATCCCATCAGTGTTAGGGACTCTCGTGCTGCCTGTACTGGCTTTTTGCGGTATACTTTGTTCACAGCTGTAATAGCATAGCTGAAACTAAAGAACCGAAAACTCTTTCATAGATTGCACCGTATTGTTTTGTAACACCTTTTGATCCAGTCTAACGCCTGAAATTTCGAGTAGTTCAACGTCGTCATTTGACTTGAGTCGATTTGATCCTCACAGTGCCAGTTTCAAGTGAAAATCCTTTTCTTGTAATCGACACTCTAGCGAAGCCGTCGTTCCAGAACTCCGAGGTGCTCATGCAAAGAGTATCTTATGATTTGTAGCCTTCCCGAAGTAACGTTAGCAAACCTCTCCGAAAAACTACTCGTACAGTACGTCAAGTTCAATCCAAAGGCCCATACGGTGAACCTATCACGGAGGAAAGTATACGCTAGGGTGGTACATAATCAAGATTCTACAGGTTTAGAATTGATGATTCCGCTTTAACTTCTTTTCCTTGTTTGGATGTGAGCTTAGAGAAGAATCATTTATTCGACTACCTTTTCAATCTTAATTATATACGACTCGTATACCCGAGACAGTGATTGATGAACCATGTATGAGTTCTAAAATGAAATTCAGGATGGAGACTGTCTCCAGACAACGAGTAATTGTGCTACCATACAGATAAACTTAGAAGCCAAACTTAGAACTTCCCATCGATCAGGACAGGAGATGCAGATGGAACAGAAGAACCTATTCTTTTCATGATTCAGGAGTATTCACTTTCAAATATGAATTTCGGGACGAAATTCCCTCTAATGGGGGGATGATGGGACAACCCGAAATTTTCTATCCTGTACAGTCAAACACTTCATTGAAAGTCAAACTCATTCCTGCTAACTTTTAGCACAATTTGGAACCTGTTTAAATGTTCTGAGCCTTGTACACTTAAGGGATAAGTGTCGGGGTTTATATGCTGAAGCTATAGCACAAAGAACAAGCCTAAAACACATTAACCATGAGTTCACGGTCACCACAACGGAGTTTACGGCCGTAAACTCCATGTGGGCCGTAAACTCAGCTTATATGGTGAAATGTTGGCCATTTGTTCATTCCTTCCTTTCCCTTGGCTGAAATCCTCTCACCTATCACCCCGATCTTCAAAACTCGTAAGTTTCTTGTCCTAACTAGTTGATATCTTACTTGATCTAGTGATCTTACATGATTTCATCTGTGAAATCATTCCATTTGTGTAGATCTTCAAGTTTCACCAAGAACACCAAGAACACACACTAGTGTTCTTGGTCAAAACCGACCATTCAATCCCCTAGATCGTAAGTACTCTTGTTCTAACTCGTTGTACACTAGTTCTAACATGTTTAGACCTTAGAAACATCAGGTATCAATGGATGAATGAGAGTTTACGGCCAAGGATCTCCCAAGGCCGTAAACTCCCTATAAGGGTGCAATGTTGCCCTAATTTCCTTCCTTATGCCTAGAACCTAGCCTAGATCACATCCTTGAAGTGTTAAAGACCTTAAACATCAAAGAAAACATGTCCACATGGAGTTTACGGCCGTAAACTCATAAGGAAATGGTTCTTAGGCCGTAAACTCTACAAAGGGGTGATATTGTGCCCCTAATGATTCCTAAGGCTTGGACTTGATCATTGGATGCTCAATCTTCACTTATAAGACCTCAAAACACCCAATGGCACTTAGTACCATGAGTTTACGGCCATAAACTCATGGGGGAATTGACGTTAGGCCATAAACTCCATAAGGAGTGGTCCTTGGGCCATAAACTCCAATACCATGCCATACAACCTTTAGATGCAACCCTTCGGTACCTATAGCACTTGAATCAAAGTGTTTCCATGTCCTAGGGTGTCTTAACTTGGTTAATTATTTGTTAAATGACTAATTGGATACATATGTGTTTCATTATATGTTAACTAGGATCTTTGTGTGTGTTCAAGTCTTCACTTGACACCTAGCACTTGTCCGACACTTCTATCCGATCCACTCACTACAGGTGAGTTCATACCCCTTAATTAACCTTTTTAAATGTTTTTAAATGCTTTTATGGGTGGGATACAAGTTGAATCATGATAGTTATCATATCAATCACATGTGATTAATAACTATCAAACTATAGATTTACTACACTTTTAGCTGTTTTACCAAGTAAACTACTTCTAAATGATTTCTTACACTTTAATATGTTCTTATCAAACAAACTGCTCTCGAATCATTTTATAAACTGACATCAAGTCATCGATTTCTTATTTATTAAACTTTTCAAGGGTTTTACCAAAACTTCTTTTATACTTTTATATTGTTAAAAGCATGCCTATATATGTATAGTTATATAAGTAATGTTTAAAGGACTTAGGACTGCTAACCCGCCTTATTTCCTGTTCCTTGTTTGGTTGTGGACTTAGGGTATCTAATTATTTGTCCGAAGGTCGTCTAAATATTAGTTATATATTATGTATATATATATATAGACATAAAAGTTCTATCAGTCAGTTCAGTACCTTTGGGTAGCAAAGGCATATTTTCGGTTATTCACATACCTTACAGGTAACTATAATAGGCATAGTTAGGAGATACTATTTACTATTTCTAGTACAATTGTTAAAAGCATGACTATATATGTATAGTTATATAAGTAATGTTTAAAGGACTTAGGACTGCTAACCCGCCTTATTTCCTGTTCCTTGTTTGGTTGTGGACTTAGGGTATCCAATTATTTGTCCGAAAGTCGTCTAAATATTAGTTATATATTATGTATACATATATAGACATAAAAGTTCTAGTCAGTTAGTTCAGTACCTTTGGGTAGCAAAGGTATACGTTCATATATTTCTAGTAAACTATTATAGGTATAGTTTTGGGTATATATATGTTTACGTAATATAAATGTGGATTTCGACCTAGCGATTCGTTGCGGAAGTCACCTTAAATTTCCAGAATCTCTTCTAAGGAGAACTTTTAATATGGGGACCATCAATCACATTATTACTTACTTTCAGCGGGTCTCGTGAGAAGACTACTTACTTACAGCGGGTCTCGTGAGAAGACTACTTACTTAGAACGGGTCTCGTGAGAAGACTACTTACTTACTTACTTACTTACTTACTTACTTACTTACTTACTTTCAGCGAGTCTCGTTAGAAGACTATTTACTTACTTTCGTTCGGGTCTTGGTAGAAGACTACTTTTTATACTAGTAGGAAATATGGGATTTTCTAGGAAGTTCAAACGTTTACACTTTTACTTACAAACCTTTTCATTGATACTTATATAAATAATGACATTAAATACTTATGAATTCACCAGCTTTACGCTGATCTACGCTTTCAAAATAACTTGTATTCTCAGGTCACCAATAGACAGGTACGACGACCAGGTTTTGTGAAGACGGAGCAGTCCAGACTCGTCTTTTATTTTGATTATTCATTATGTTGTTTTATACTATGAAAGAACACGCTTGTAATTAAAATTATACTATTAATGCAATGGATGATCTTGTTGCTTGTTTACTACTTTGCATTGTTGTGATACTATACATGACGTCCTCCGCCCCAGAACGTTTCCGCCGTTCTTGGTTTTGGGGTGTGACATAGATGGAAAATATACCCCGAGGAGTCTAAAGTAGGAAAAATACGGACTCCAGGTAGTATTAAATGAACAATACGCATCGGAGAGTCTAAATAAATGAAATGCAGACTCCAGGTAGTATTAAATGAACAATACACCTCGGGGAGTCTAAAGCAACCTTTAATCCTAAGAAGGTTAGTTTAAAGGTTTAAATGTGGCCTAGTGTATAACTAGGAAAATATATTTTGATGGTTTTATATGTAGAAACTACCATGATAATACTTACCTTAAGGCCATGAATTATAAGGTAAATGTAAAGATACTCGTAACCATACTGATTGACGGATGTAAACACGACGACCTGCTGGCATCGAAATGAATGTGACATTTGTCACCCCTTGGCTTGGTCGGCCGGGACTGTAGCTAGCAGTCAGGATATGAGATGGTCTGTCCCGTATAGATCTATACGCACAATGCCCGCTCTCCCTCCAGGAGACTCTGGTTACCAACTTGACAACGGTGAAATCCGTGTCATGAGGATGTATCTCGTGTTTTGATTTCTATAAACCTTTCTTTTTACTAAAAGTGTAAGTTTTTAGAATATTGATATAGCTAAGTTCTCCTTCATGAAAGTTATGGTTGGTTTCTAAACTATACCTATTATAGTTTACTTGAGAGGTTATCTAGGTACCTTTTCTACCCAAAGGTATTGAACTGGAATAAGAGTTTTAATATCTATCCAGATATACATAATATATAACTAGGACTTCAACGACCCTCCAACAAATAACCGGATGCTCTAAGTCCACAACCAAACAAGGAACATGAAATAAAGCGGGTTATCAGTCCTAAGTCCTTCAAACCCTACTTATATAACTATATCTGCATAGACAATGAATCTATCAAGAATATAAGTTTAAAAGACTTTGATAAAAGCTTAGTAATTTAAAAGAGATTTTGGTACTTTAAAAGAGATTTGAAAACAAGATTTGAAAACCTTTAGCTGGATAAAAACAGTTTAACATGCAAAATTCTATTTGCTTGACAGTTATTAATCACATGTGATTGATATAATAACTTAATAGTTCAACTTGTATTCCCCCCCATAAAAGCATTTAAAATCATTTCAAAGGTTGATTAAGGGGTATGAACTCACCTGCAGTGGGTGATTCGGATGAACGGATGGTATAGGATGCTAAGTGTCAAGTGAGGACTTGAGCACACACACGGATCCTATTTAACATGTAATGATACATATATGTATCTAATTAGTCATTTTAATAACTAATTTATGAAGTAAGGACACCCTAATACATGGATAACACTTTGATTTAAGTGCTAGGAGTACATAAGGGTTGCATCTAAGGAGAATATGGCCTCACATTGGAGTTTACTTCTCATTTGGTGACCACACATGAGTTTACGGTTTTTGGTCATATCCCCCATGAGTTTACGGCCGTAAACTCATGGTAATTTGCATCATTGGGTGTTTTAAGGTCTTATACCCCTCAAGGAAGTGTTCTAGGTTTGTATCAAAGGCTGAGGAAGGGACTAGGGCTCAAAATGCCCCTTTATGGGAGTTTACGGTTCTTGGAACACTCCATGGGAGTTTACGGTCGTAAACCCTTGAGTTTATGGTCGTAAACCCATAAGTTTACGGCCGTAAACTCATGGTCACTCCTACTATTTCGTGATTTGGGGTCTTTAGCTCATGCATGCAAGGCTCTAGTCCATTATCCAAGCCCTGGAAGGTGTTGGTGGCACTCAAACACCACTTGATGGTGTTTACGGTTCAAGGATATCCCTTGACCGTAAACACATGTGTTCTTGGGGATTCTTGATGTTTTCCAATAGTTTAACAAGTATACTAAGCAAACAACTAGATAGGAGGAGTGTACTTACTTATAGGAAGCTTGTAAGAGTGTTTAAGGGCCAAGAACACTAGTGTGTGTTCTTGGTGTTCTTGAAGAACACTTGAAGATCTATGAAAAAGACAAGATTTCATGGATGAAATCATGTATAAACACTAGACAAAGTGTTATATCAACAAGTCTAGGGAAGAAACACTTACATTTTTGGAAGATTGGAAGAAATGTGTTATGATACTTGAGAGAGAATTTTGGGTGTTCTTGAGCTAGGAATTGAAAAATGAGCAAAAAATGACTAAGTGTCATATTTATACTCTTTAGAGTTAACGGCCGTAAACTCCATGTTTGGGGCCATAAACTCCAAACTCTTGGAGTTTTGAGACTTAAGTGATGCACGACAACCTCTAAAGTATATTTCCTTTTATTTGTTCGTTTGACGAATATAAAATAAAAACACCCAAACGGACTGAAAACCAGCCAAAAACGTACTGAAATGAATTTGGCTACTATTTGAAGTGCTTGACTATAGAGTTTATACGAAAGAAAATTTCGGGTTGTCACATCATCCCCCCGTTATACGGAATTTCGTCCCGAAATTAGAGTTCAAGAAACTAAATTATTACAAATTAACTAAGCAAAAAGATGGGGATATTTAAGCTTCATTTGATCCTTGCGCTCCCAAGTGAATTCCGGTCCTCGCTTGGCGTTCCAGCGAACCTTCACGATTGGGATGCGGATTTGTGTTGTTCGCTTGACCTCTCGGCCCATGATCTCTATAGGTTCTTCCACGAAGTTGAGGCTCTCATTGATCTCGATCTCGTCGAGTGGGTTTACAAGAGCCTTGCCGGACAAGCACTTTTTCAAGTTTTAGACGTGGATAGATTAGGGAAGAATTTATGGAATCCCTAAAGCAGTTGAGGTCTGACGGATGCTGGACCAATTCTTATTAAGAACATCTGATGGTCCTAAGTTCTTGGAAAGGTAGAACGTTTCAGTATCTAAAACATAATGTACTTCCATGGTGAGATCATCACTTGGCGTGATTGCCATTCTAAGGTTCCAAAAGTTCTCTCTTACTGAGGGTGTAATCCTTTTGATTGGTTCTTAGGAAGTTCAGGTCGTCTTCGGATTCGTATTTCCTACTGGTTGGCTTTCGGAGGTTTTCTGGATCATTGGAGATGCTGACTATATGCTGGCATCTATTGGTTACGTGGCATCTATCTCAGCCCAGTGCAAAATGGGCCTGCACTCCTGACTCTTAAGGTGTTTCTAATGGAACTTCTCAACTTTTACCATCCTAGGCACTTCTCATCTGTACCTGGATGAACGAAGTGCTTGAGTATTGCGAGCATTCCTTGCAACTACTCTTATGATGTTATCGAATTTTCTCTATCTAGATTTAATTTAAATAGTATAGGATTCTGCCACACAGAATCTCCGATTTCCTCATCCATTCTTCTCAGAGCTTAACCTGCCACAGCTTTTCAGGTATCTTGGCCCACTACTGAGATGCTTAATTTGTGGAATCAGGCGTGAATGGATGGTCGTAGTGTAACAATTGGTAAAAACAGGAACGATCGTACGATGCTATGTTTTGACTTTTAAGTATTATGAATATTTTATCAAAAATGGTTGAAGGAATTTAACCTGTTGTATTTAGATAAGTTCTTGTGAAATATAAAACAAGTAACTAATAATAATTTTCGTTACGACGTATAACTACGAACCATGACCGGTTTGTGAAAATTTGCATATAACGTAATTTGAACGCAACAAACTTAATTTCGGTATCAACATGTCTTCACTTGATGAATAAGTTAAGTTCTATGTAAAACTTGTGCTTAATAGTTGTGAAGAATCTAAATTTGACAAATATACGAACCAAAGTGACGAAACATTTTTAACGATATCGTTAAACGGTTAAATATCACGAAATTATACCTTGTCAATAAATTTTATATTTAAATAAATAAAAATATAAAATGAATTATTATAAGGCATAATTAGAATGTATTTTAGTGTTTTTGAATAAAAAGAATAAAACATAAACATTTAAGTTCAAATACACAAAAACTGCATTGTTATTTTATACTAAGTATACATGTATGTATTTGTACATATGTATTATTATCTTTAACTAACTAGAAGACCTTCTAGAACTCCTAGTTAACTAACTAACTAGTATTTAGTTAGTATCTCTAAGCAACCACTCAAGCAAGTGGCTAGGCAAGATAACATCACTTAAACTCACATCCACTCACAAGCTAGTCTAGGTTTTGTCCCCTTATCCTCTTCCACTTTTTCCTCCATCATAACCACGAAATTTACTCTTCATTTTACCCTCAATTCACCAGCCAATACTCCAGGGAAATACTCTCAACCTTCATCTCATTTTTAGCCACAAGAACTTCCTTCCAAAGCCATCAAAACCATGAACTAAAGGGTTGCTGTCCCTTTTGTGTTTCAGCCACCATTTCATCCATCTACACCTCCCTTTTTCTTGATATTTTCACCACCAAATACCCCTGGAAGTTAGTTGTTATGCTACTCAAAATTATAGATTCAAAACAGTGAGTAAACTACCTTTTTCTTACCCTTTTGCTTTGAAGTTTTCGTGACAGCAACATAGCCAAAACAGTGGCTGTTTTGGAGCATCAAACAAACACTCAAAAGTTCTTCATCTTTCTGCCCATTTTCAAGATTTAAATTCCACCATATGTAGCTACTTTCAAACACTTAAAACCCCTGAGAAAGTTACCCTTTACCTCTCTAAAAGCTTGTGTTATTCCACCACCTTTTGGCAACATACTTTTGATCCAAGTTAAAGCTAGGTATATTCTTGATTTATACTCTTTCTTTTTATCATCAAACCCACTGATTTTAAATGATTTAAGATATGATAAAAGTCTAACATACATGTAAATATATGTCTTTATGTGTTAAGACATCCAAAAGAATACTTGAATCACAAACTTGAGTGGAACCGGAAACCGCACGAACCATTCTCAACCCGAATAACTCTACGCGACAAAAGTGAGTTTTCTACGGCCCCTGTTTTATGTTTTACAAATTTTGGGGGAGAATACACACTAAACAAATCTTATTTGAAATATTTAAAGGCTTTGCTAGCTAAAAATGCAAATTATGTCACTAAACATATATAAGCTTAAATATCAGCTTTTCACAGAAAAGTTATGGTCTGTTCACGGACTGTTTTGCCCTCCTTAAACTCAATGGATTTCAAAACTGTACAATATGGAAATAGTTCAGGTTAATACCTTTCCAAGGACTACTCGAACGCGTTCATACGATTTTTTCTACAATTTATAATGATTTTTATAAAACTGCCTATCATTTCAGAACATTTTCGGACCAGCCGGTAAAAATGAACATTTTCACTCTAGATAGGAACCACTTAAGTTCAGGGTAAAAATTATGGACAAAGTAGACTCATTTTTTCTGCTCTGAGAGTTTACAGATCCAGATTCCGACTTAAAATGATTTTTCTATAATTATTCTAAAAACGTGGACAGATTTGCCCTTTTGATTTATCTTGCTGTTTGGTTTTCAAGTATATATATACAAAGTGTTGTGGTAAATAAGAAGTACACCAATTATGATATTGTTTAGTTCACACATACTTTAATAGTTATAAAAGTGTAAATTATAACAAGTATTTCTAATATGATCATGTTGAAAACCTCATAAGATATGATGATTTGGACTACATCGATTTTGGTCACTCACAGCCGGGGTGCTGTATAAACTTTGTTATTCACTTACAGTTGGAGTACTGTATAAACATATATATGGTCACTTACAGTCGACGAACTGTTTAAACTCGTATAGGGACACATACGACCGTTGTCCCGATCGTATAAAGACACATACGACCGTTGTCCCGATAGAACTTTGGTAGCTTTACATTATTAAGCATTACAACCAAAAGTCTTCAAACTCAAATAATCAAGAATTATAACAAAGTCCTGGATACAAATATACTAATACACACTAGGATGAGGTAGTATAAATATTGTTTGTAGATTGTTAAACTGATTGTTAGTGTTTATTTATATAAATACTAAATATTTTATTTCACAAAAATATGTTAAACCGATTGGTAGTGTTTATTTACATAAATACTAAATATTTGATTTCACAAAAATATGTTAAACCGATTGGTAGTGTTTATTTACATAAATACTAAATATTTTGTTTCACAAAAATATGTTAATATTTACTTTTATCATAAGTATTTTTACATGGATAGTCGTATCGGATTTCAAGTATCGGGTCTCACACGAAGCATATCGGTAACATTGTTGATCATGTTTTGCACAACTTATTTTGTTAAACATTCCATGTTTTATAAAGATTTCTTTTTATAAAACTCACGGAGTCAAAACCTGTGGAACTCACCAACAATTTTTGTTGACGTATTTTAAAAAATGTGTATTCTCAGGTAACTAAGGAGCCGGAGGTAGGACATCGGTTCTAAAGAAACTATAGTTCCTTTCTTTTGGGAATATTCTTGAACTGTTTTTATTTACTGTTGTGTGTTTAAACTATGAATATATAATTTCAATTCCAACACTTTAAGGTTTGTAATATATTGATTTAAATATGTTAAGTGTTCGATATATGTGGTTGACTGTGATCCAATTGTTATGACGTCGCAACCCCGGCAATTTCCGCCGTCGGTCGGGGTGTGACAGATTGGTATCAGAGCTAACGACTATAGAGAACTTAGTATTTTCTTTTTTTTTTTGGAAAAATACAACTATAGTCTAGGGATTACTCTAGTAGGTTTAAGAAATATCCTTATCCTACAACACTTAAAAGTTAATGAATCTAATAAACTTAAACACAAGGATTTAGATCAAATACTCAAATAGGTTTCTTAAAACATAGGTCATACCATGACTAAACATAGATGTGCACCTAAGTTTTATTTTGGTCGGGCCTCATAGATTATCCAACCTAAGCGAAGTAGTTGATAAACTAAAAACTTGGCGTTTTACAAGTAAAAGTACGATCACAGGTCAATAAGTGAAGTCAATAAGTGTCGATAGGACATTCTTTTATTTGTATGTGTAAATTTTGTGTAGCATATTTGAGATACTAAAAGTTTTGGTGACAAACTTTTCGGATATGTATTAGCATATGTAAGAATAAGTAAACTTTATTTTTATTAGTTGGTCTTTGTACCACTAATTATAGGTCTTTACATTTTAAGAATGGTAAAGACTAATGTACTCGGATGTTACTGTTTAATATAATGAAGCATATGTTATTAAGTTTAAAAATATTTTTTTTAACTATTATATGAATCGTGATCATGAATAATAACATTATGTGAAAACTAACAAACACATCACAAACTTAACCTTTACTATTAAATGAATTAGGAAATCAAAATGCCTCCAAGAAGGAACACCAGAGCAAATCCTGAAGTAACACCAACTACCGAACCAACTATAGGACGAACCCGAAGAGGTCGACCAGCCAGAAGGCCGGTTGTGACTCCAGTAACGGAAACGCCAACTTCTAGCGCTCAAATTCCACCACCTCCCGAGTCAGGACTTCCTCAAACTACAGCAGAATTGGAACAACTAGTTTCAGAACGCATTACTATTGCAATGGAAACTGCGAGGAGTTTGAATGAAGGAAGACAAGTCGTGGAAGTGAATGGATTGGGAATCGGAGCTGGAAGCACTCTTCACTCACATCCAGAAGAGCCTAGAAGAACTTGTTCCTACAAGGACTTCATGAGTTGCAAGCCAAGAAACTTTTATGGCAACGAAGGCGTTGTTGGTTTAACTCGTTGGTTTGAAAAGGTCGAAGCTGTATTTGACATATGCTACTGCTCTGAGGGTAGCAAAGTGCGGTTTGCTGCATGCACCTTGATGGATGGAGCTCTAACATGGTGGACTGACCATGTAAAAACCTTGGGTATCTCGGTGGCCAACTCAATGTCATGGGAGAGCATGAAAGAACTTTTAATAGAGGAATACTGCCCCCGAGAAGAAGTACAGAGCCTAGAACATAAGCTTTGGAACCTAAAGATGAAAGGTTCTGAAGTCAAGGCTTACACAACAAGGTTTAATGATCTTGCACTCCTTTGTCCAGGCATGGTGAAACCAGAAGGCAAGAAAGTGGAGCGTTATATATGGGGTCTGGCTCCAAAAATAAAAGGAATGATACTTTCATCAAACCCTACCACATATCTCAGTGCTAAGCGTCTAGCACTGCAATTGATTAAGAACGAAATAGAAAATGGATCAATGGTAGCGAAAGTTGAAAATCCAAAAGTTAGCAACAACCACCACAAACGCAAGTTCAATGGAGCGAACCAGAACCAACAGAAAAAGCCTCAAAATGAAAAGGTCTATGCTATGGTACCAACCCCAGTTCCAATCCAACAAGTTCCAATGCAACAAAAGGGTTATGTTGGGAATATTCCCTTATGCAATCAATGCAACCGACACCACAAGGGAGAATGTTTCCATTGTGCAAAATGCAACAAGAAAGGTCATACTGAAAACTTTTGTCGGGGAATGGCAATAGTTGCTGCAGTACCAGGAAGGGGTAATGGATCGGGTTCTAGTGGAGGAGGAGCTTGTTTTGAATGTGGAGAAAAAGGGCACATCAAGAGAAATTGTCCAAAATTGAAGAAGGGTGATGGGAGTGCTCGCGGTCGGGCTTTCGTGATAGGGAACAAAGATGCCATACAAGATCCATCGGTGGTTACTGGTAGGTTCCTCATCAATAACTTGTATGCTACAATTCTGTTTGACTCCGGTGCCGATAGAAGTTTTATAACTCCAGCATTTAAACAACTATTAAATCACGAGTCTAGTAAATTAGACGTGGCATACGAAGTAGAAGTAGCTAACGGTCAGACAGAAAACACCACCGAAATCTTACGAAATCGCCTCTTAACTTTGAACGACCACACATTCTATGTCAACTTAATGCCAATGAATATTGGGAGTTTCGACATCATTATCGGCATGGATTGGTTGTCTCTGCATCATGCTGAAATTCTTTGTTTCGAAAAAGCTGTACGACTAACTCTACCTAACGAAGAGACCATGATAATCTACGGCGACAAGTCGGGTCAAAACTTGAAGCTTATTTCTTGCACTAAGGCTCAAAAATATCTACACAAGAGGTATTACGCATTCTTGGCGCACGTAGTAGACAAGAAGAGCAAGACGAAAGAAATCAAAGACATACCTCACGTATGCGACTATCCCGGTGTATTTCCTGAAGATCTGCCTGGATTGCCACCAAGTCGCAGTGTCGAGTTCCGAATTGATTTAATTCCGGGAGCAAATCCAGTAGCGAGATCTCCTTATAGATTGGCACCTTCGGAAATGCAAGAGCTTTCAAGTCAACTGCAAGAACTACTCGACAAGGGTTTTATCAAACCAAGTTTCTCACCTTGGGGAGCGCCGGTCTTATTCGTCAAGAAGAAAGATGGTTCTTTCAGTATGTGTATAGACTATCGGGAGTTGAACAAACTGACAGTCAAGAACCGTTATCCACTCCCCAGAATAGATGACCTGTTTGATCAACTCCAGGGATCTAGTTTCTATTCGAAGATAGATCTAAGATCCGGATATCATCAGCTAAAAGTATTAGAAGCAGATGTTCCGAAAACTGCATTTAGAACTCGATACGGTCACTATGAGTTTCTAGTTATGCCCTTCGGACTGACCAATGGTCCAGCTGTATTCATGGATCTCATGAATCGTGTATGCAAACCATACTTAGATAAGTTCGTTATAGTGTTTATTGACGACATTCTAATCTATTCACGAACTAAAGAGGAACACGGCCAACATCTGAAATTGATCTTGGAACTGCTGAGAAAGGAAAAGTTGTACGCAAAATTCTCCAAATGTGAATTTTGGATTAGAGAGGTACATTTCCTAAGGCATGTAGTAAGTAACAGAGGAATACATGTGGATCCCACAAAAATCGAAGCAGTTAAGAATTGGGATGTACCAAGAACACCAACCGAAGTGCGACAATTCTTAGGCCTTGCTGGCTATTATAGGAGATTCATAGAGAATTTTTCCAAAATATCCAAGCCACTCACTACATTAACACAAAAAGAAATGAGGTTCGACTGGGGAGATAAGCAGGAAGCTGCATTCCAAAAGTTGAAACAGATGTTGTGTAGTGCACCAATCCTATCCTTACCTGAAGGAACCGAAGATTTTGTCGTATACTGTGATGCGTCAATTCAAGGATTGGGGTGTGTTTTAATGCAGAGAGAGAATGTTATTGCATATGCCTCACGACAACTCAAGATCCATGAAAATAACTACACAGCTCACGACTTAGAATTGGGAGCAGTAGTCTTTGCCTTGAAGATTTGGAGACACTACTTATATGGAACGAAATGTATCATTTTTACCAACCATAAGAGTCTCCAACACATATTTGATCAAAAAGAACTAAATATGAGGCAAAGAAGATGGATTGAGTTATTGAACGATTATGAATGTGAGATTCGGTATCATCCTGGAAAAGCGAACGTTGTAGCTGATGCTTTAAGTCGTAAAGAGCATAAGAAACAGCGACGAGTGAAAGCGCTAACTATGACCATCCATTCAAACCTTAATACCCATATTCGTGAAGCTCAAATAGATGCTCTGAAAGGGGAGAATGTTGGAGAAGAAGGTTTACGGGGAATAGATAAACATTTCGAGCTTAAGGATGATGGAACTCGTTACTTCATGAACAGAATCTGGACACCAAAGTTTGGTAACATTAGAAGCTTAGTCATGGACGAAGCTCATAGATCAAGATATTCCGTACATCCTCGCTCCGACAAGATGTATCTAGATCTGAAGAAATTGTATTGGTGGCCTAATATGAAGGCTGAGATTGCCACTTACGTGGGCAAATGCCTGACTTGCTCTAAGGTCAAGGCAGAGCATCAAAAGCCCTCGGGATTATTGCAACAGCCGGAAATTCCCGAGTGGAAATGGGAGCAAATTGCAATGGACTTTATCACAAAGCTGCCCAAGACTCCTAGTGGCTATGACACTATCTGGGTAGTGGTTGATAGATTAACTAAGTCTGCCCATTTCCTACCAATCAAGGAAACTGACAAAATGGAAAAGCTGACGAGAACATATCTCAGGGAAATTGTCAAGCTTCATGGAGTGCCAACCTCTATTATCTCGGATAGGGATAGTAGGTTCACATCAAGGTTCTGGCAATCACTTCACAAATCCCTGGGAACCCGCTTAGATATAAGCACAGCTTACCACCCACAGACAGATGGTCAAAGTGAACGAACCATTCAGACCCTAGAAGATATGCTACGGTCTTGTGTAATTGACTTTGAAAATTCTTGGGATACTCATCTACCGTTGATTGAGTTTTCCTATAATAATAGTTATCACACCAGCCTGAAAGCAGCACCATT
This sequence comes from Lactuca virosa, assembly GCF_052849685.1. Taxonomy (NCBI): domain Eukaryota; kingdom Viridiplantae; phylum Streptophyta; class Magnoliopsida; order Asterales; family Asteraceae; genus Lactuca; species Lactuca virosa. The sequence goes on along the minus strand of NC_136428.1, from coordinate 302,218,756 downwards.
CGAAGCTTTATACGGACGCAAATGTCGATCGCCTGTATGTTGGGCAGAGGTCGGGGATACCCAACTGGCCCGAGCACACACAAATGACACACTGCGTACTGGGCCAGAGATAATCCATGAAACGACCGAGAAAATCATTCAAATCAAGGATCAACTTAAGGCAGCGCGTGACCGTCAGAAAAGTTATGCTGATATAAGGCGTAAACCTCTAGAATTCCAAGTTGGAGATCGAGTGATGCTAAAAGTCTCGCCCTGGAAAGGTATGATTCGTTTTGGAAAATGAGGAAAGCTTAACCCAAGATACATTGGACCTTTTGAAATCCTTGACAGAATTGGTCCTGTAGCTTATCGACTAAAGCTACCTCAAGAACTGAGAAAAGTACACGACGTATTCCATGTATCAAACCTGAAAAAGTGTCTGTCCGACGACACCAATGTAATACCTCTCGATGAGATACAACTAAACACAAAACTCCACTTCGTTGAAGAACCTGTGGAAATTATGGATCGAGAAGTAAAACATTTAAAACAAAGTCGTATTCCTATTGTGAAAGTTCGTTGGAACTCTCAGCGAGGACCAGAATTTACCTGGGAACGCGAAGATCAAATGAAAAATAAATACCCCCAATTGTTTGGTGATGTCTCGTCTACAAGTTAAATTTCGGGGCGAAATTCTTTTAATGGGGGGAGAATGTGACAATTGGTAAAAACAGGAACGATCGTACGATGCTATGTTTTGACTTTTAAGTATTATGAATATTTTATCAAAAATGGTTGAAGGAATTTAACCTGTTGTATTTAGATAAGTTCTTGTGAAATATAAAACAAGTAACTAATAATAATTTTCGTTACGACGTATAACTACGAACCATGACCGGTTTGTGAAAATTTGCATATAACGTAATTTGAACGCAACAAACTTAATTTCGGTATCAACATGTCTTCACTTGATGAATAAGTTAAGTTCTATGTAAAACTTGTGCTTAATAGTTGTGAAGAATCTAAATTTGACAAATATACGAACCAAAGTGACGAAACATTTTTAACGATATCGTTAACCGGTTAAATATCACGAAATTATACCTTGTCAATAAATTTTATATTTAAATAAATAAAAATATAAAATGAATTATTATAAGGCATAATTAGAATGTATTTTAGTGTTTTTGAATAAAAAGAATAAAACATAAACATTTAAGTTCAAATACACAAAAACTGCATTGTTATTTTATACTAAGTATACATATATGTATTTGTACATATGTATTATTATCTTTAACTAACTAGAAGACCTTCTAGAACTCCTAGTTAACTAACTAACTAGTATTTAGTTAGTTAACTAACCCTATCTCTAAGCAACCACTCAAGCAAGTGGCTAGGCAAGATAACATCACTTAAACTCACATCCACTCACAAGCTAGTCTAGGTTTTGTCCCCTTATCCTCTTCCACTTTTTCCTCTATCATAACCACGAAATTTACTCTTCATTTTACCCTCAATTCACCAGCCAATACTCCAGGGAAATACTGTCAACCTTCATCTCATTTTTAGCCACAAGAACTTCCTTCCAAAGCCATCAAAACCATGAACTAAAGGGTTGCTGTCCCTTTTGTGTTTCAGCCACCATTTCATCCATCTACACCTCCCTTTTTCTTGATATTTTCACCACCAAATACCCCTGGAAGTTAGTTGTTATGCTACTCAAAATTATAGATTCAAAACAGTGAGTAAACTACCTTTTTCTTACCCTTTTGCTTTGAAGTTTTCGTGACAGCAACATAGCCAAAACAGTGGCTGTTTTGGAGCATCAAACAAACACTCAAAAGTTCTTCATCTTTCTGCCCATTTTCAAGATTTAAATTCCACCATATGTAGCTACTTTCAAACACTTAAAACCCCTGAGAAAGTTACCCTTTACCTCTCTAAAAGCTTGTGTTATTCCACCACCTTTTGGCAACATACTTTTGATCCAAGTTAAAGCTAGGTATATTCTTGATTTATACTCTTTCTTTTTATCTTCAAACCCACTGATTTTAAATGATTTAAGATATGATAAAAGTCTAACATACATGTAAATATATGTCTTTATGTGTTAAGACATCAAAAAGAATACTTGAATCACAAACTTGAGTGGAACCGGAAACCGCACGAACCATTCTCAACCCGAATAACTCTACGCGACAAAAGTGAGTTTTCTACGGCCCCTGTTTTATGTTTTACAAATTTTGGGGGAGAATACACACTAAACAAATCTTATTTGAAATATTTAAAGGCTTTGCTAGCTAAAAATGCAAGTTATGTCACTAAACATATATAAGCTTAAATTTCAGCTTTTCACAGAAAAGTTATGGTCTGTTCACGGACTGTTTTGCCCTCCTTAAACTCAATGGATTTCAAAACTGTACAATATGGAAATAGTTCAGGTTAATACCTTTCCATGGACTACTCGAACGCGTTCATACGATTTTTTCTACAATTTATAATGATTTTTATAAAACTGCCTATCATTTCAGAACATTTTCGGACCAGTCGGTAAAAATGAACATTTTCACTCTGGATAGGAACCACTTAAGTTCAGGGTAAAAATTATGGACAAAGTAGACTCATTTTTTCTGCTCTGAGAGTTTACAGATCCAGATTCCGACTTAAAATGATTTTTCTATAATTATTCTAAAAACGTGGACAGATTTGCCCTTTTGATTTATCTTGCTGTTTGGTTTTCAAATATATATATACAAAGTGTTGTGGTAAATAAGAAGTACACCAATTATGATATTGTTTAGTTCACACATACTTTAATAGTTATAAAAGTGTAAATTATAACAAGTATTTCTAATATGATCATGTTGAAAACCTCATAAGATATGATGATTTGGACTACATCGATTTTGGTCACTCACAGCCGGGGTGCTGTATAAACTTTGTTATTCACTTACAGTCGGAGTACTGTATAAACATATATATGGTCACTTACAGTCGACGAACTGTTTAAACTCGTATAGGGACACATACGACTGTTGTCCCGATCGTATAAAGACACATACGACCGTTGTCCCGATAGAACTTTGGTAGCTTTACATTATTAAGCATTACAACCAAAAGTCTTCAAACTCAAACAATCAAGAATTATAACTAAGTCCTGGATACAAATATACTAATACACACTAGGATGAGGTAGTATAAATATTGTTTGTAGATTGTTAAACTGATTGTTAGTGTTTATTTATATAAATACTAAATATTTTATTTCACAAAAATATGTTAAACCGATTGGTAGTGTTTATTTACATCAATACTAAATATTTGATTTCACAAAAATATGTTAAGCCGATTGGTAGTGTTTATTTACATAAATACTAAATATTTTGTTTCACAAAAATATGTTAATATTTACTTTTATCATAAGTATTTTTACATGGATAGTCGTATCGGATTTCAAGTATCGGGTCTCACACGAAGCATATCGGTAACATTGTTGATCATGTTTTGCACAACTTATTTTGTTAAACATTCCATGTTTTATAAAGATTTCTTTTTATAAAACTCACAGAGTCAAAACCTGTGGAACTCACCAACAATTTTTGTTGACGTATTTTAAAAAATGTGTATTCTCAGGTAACTAAGGAGCCGGAGGTAGGACATCGGTTCTAAAGAAACTATAGTTCCTTTCTTTTGGGAATATTCTTGAACTGTTTTTATTTACTGTTGTGTGTTTAAACTATGAATATGTAATTTCAATTCCAACACTTTAAGGTTTGTAATATATTGATTTAAATATGTTAAGTGTTCGATATATGTGGTTGACTGTGATCCAATTGTTATGACGTCGCAACCCCGACAATTTCCGCCGTCGGTCGGGGTGTGACACGTAGCCAATGTTTTTGACCCTGACGACTAGAGTTACTTTTCTTAACTGAGGGTGTCGGCTACTATGTTGGCTTAACTGGGATGACAACAAATTTCGAATTTGTAGTCATTTTAGTAGCACAACTCACAACTGTTTCTTTGAATTCAGCCCCCTTCCCTAAGGGTATACGATGAAGGGCTTTATTTTAAGGTTCATGTTAGACCTCATACTCAGCTCAATCGCTATTACTCGGTGTATGCAAGTCGTATATAATTGAGATTGAAAGGATGTTCAGATGTGTGGCCCCACCCCAAACCCACAACCAAACAAGGAACAAGGAGTAGGGAGGAAGCACACATCTTAAATCTTATTGATCTAAATTATATACCACTCTAATGCATATACTCACTAGTAGTAAGTTAATCCCATGAGTTCTTTTCTCTTGATTCACGAACTAGCTCGTGCGGTGCAAATGGCCCTTCTGGAGGATCTACTGAGTAGACCTCGGGCGGTTATTGTCTTCCGGAATATCTGCAGTGCCTTTCGCTTCTGGTTTTAATGTCTAATGGAGTGGTTAACAGCGCGTGGTACCCCCCCTTCCTGGGTACTTCTGAAGGTTGGATGAGAAAGACGATCGATGGTTCACATTAGGTTTTTCCTTATTAGGTTCAAAAGAACCTTTATTTGACGCTCAGGATAAGGTGAAAGTTCTTTTTACACAGCACTAGAAATTTTCGCATGGTCGAACTAAGTCGAGCCATGACTGACGGTGGTGTCGAAATTTACAACCATCGACACTATATGGAATGAAGACTGATAGGACTAGGTGTTGAACAGAGCACCCAAGTTCATAGCGTTTCGGGTTCGTCCATAGTATTAATATCGCGAATACTTGGACCGATATGATTTGACGCTGAACGTTAGGGGTCCTGATGTTTTGGAATAATGTACTTTTCATGAATAGATTCCTCACAAGGCCTCTCTATAATCACCTAGTATACACTAGTCATGTATAATTAAGATTAAAAGGATTGTTGACTGAGCGACTCCGCCCTAAATCCACAACCAGACAAGGAACAGGAAATAAGGCCGCATCACTCACTCGAGGTCTATCAATCCTAATTATAAATGGCCTTAACGTATATACTAAGCCATCATACATTTACCTGATGGGTTTTTAAGTTTTATAACAGTGTTGCGACTTTTGCCTTAACGAGGGAGTAATTACCATTAGAATTGATTATTTAAAGTTTTCGATTAGCTACTTAAGGTTGAGAAGCGTACCAAAATTCCACCGGGTTCCTTGATGTTTCCCCCTAGGCATTAGGGTTAAACTCCTCCTCCGTCTTTGTCATTTCTTTCTGTTGGGCAGTCCCTCTTGAAGTGTCCAATTTCACCATATAGGTGGCATATTGGACTGGTCCCTACATTGGTGGTTGATGTAATGAACTCAACCGGGGTCCTACAGTTGCGAGCGGTATGGCCCTTCATGTTGCACCTAACACAGAAGAGTTTTCGGCAGACTCCAAAATGATGGTAGTCACACTTGCTGCAGTGGGGGAGGTTTCCTAGGTATGGTCTTCTTGGTGACGAGACAGGCGGGTTCACAGGGGTATTGTCTACCTCAGCTTGCTGCCCTTCAGAAGGTCCTTGCGCCGAGGTACTCCCCTTCTCGTTCTCAAACTTTCTTTTCAGGGGATTTGATTAGAATTCTGAGGTGGTTTTACACACCGATGCTGTTTGTTGCTGTCCATCGCTACGATCGGGATTCCCGATAGTGCTCCCGCTAACATTGGCGTTGTTAGCATTCAGGTGAGCCATGACAGCTGCTACGGCTGCTGAAACTGCAGCTTGGAACGTAGTTTCATCGATCTGAAGAGTCGGTGTCTTGCTAGCGGGTTGGTTACGTTTCTTCGGAGGCATGGTTTTCCCTACACAATGAGGAACACAAGTTAATGAGAAACGATGGTTACCCCTAGACGTATCTTTCTTTACTATAATAGGCATAAAATCTTTCCCGCGCTTTGAGCTATGGTTCTCTAAGGGTCGACCTACATCCCTATGATACAGTCCTGGTAACAGGGTAGAAGTAAGTGTATCGGATAGCCATAAAATGGGTGTCGTTCCAACTGGGTTGTCTTTACTTTGGAGAGGTTCAGTCTCCGGTTTTAAAAAGATTTGAAAGAGCTTCGGAACGAAGGTTACACAAGAAAAAGACATGAAAGTTTATGGCTAAACACTCTCAATCGAGGTTTTGTGATCCGATTTATTTATCTTAGTCGCGACAAGAAAGACGATTTGCCTAACACATAGTGTGAGTAGTGTAATCACTAGCTCACTAAATTGTATTATTTTATGGGTTATTAGCGTGATGTTAAAGAGGTAGAAACACTTCTCGGGTTTCATGCATTGGCTCCCTCTGTCCACCTCTTATCCTTGACTGAAACAAGCGTTGGTTTTCCTCGGGTACTTATATAAGGTTCTCTTCTCCTGTAGACATATTGAATTTCTGCTTCGTCTTACTTCCGATTCTGACTCTGATCGTCATCACTTCATAATGGGTGACTGGAATCTCGGGAGTTCAGGCAAATTTCCCACCGATGTCCCTAAAAGGGTATAGGCACAGGGCGATTTCAATAGTCTCATCACTGTTCAATTATTTCCTACTTGGAAATCTCCTCAGTGAACCTCTTCTGGGTCTTTATTGACTCCTCTGTTGATTACTGAAGTGGATAAGGTTCCCTAAAGGGGTTTTATGCGAGAATGGGAATGTCTAAAGAATCTTAAGAGATTATTAAAACTTTTTACTGGGTGATCCATATCGAGTCTTGTTACAATTACATAGTGTACACAAATCATATATAACCTAGATCTAATAGGCCTTCGAATATGTGATACTACCCTATATCCACATCCAAACAAGGAAAAGGAAGTAGAGCGAAACCGCACATTCTCAGCCTATGAGATCCTAACTATATATAACCTTAGGAGCATACACTCTGTAATCATAGACCGATCCATAAGTATCCTTTTACTTTTCACGCAAGGTTATTTATGGTTCCTAAAATACCCCTATAGTATTTTAATTACATGTTTGATTCTAAAACTTCTGAACATGCTTTTGGGTTTATTGTTAGTCTTTTAGTATCATAAAATACTCCTATAGTATTTTAAACTTTATGTTTGGCTCTAGTATTCCTATATGGTAAGTTTCAGATTCATTGCAACACCACCATCACTCCCAAACACATGTTAGTCGCATCTCGAATAAATATAGTTGATCAGGTTATATTTATTCCAGCTTACGATTACATAACTGCCCAGGTTTGAAGGTAATGCTCAACATCCAAAGACTTTTATTCTTATTCTTTTTGTGATACTTGTTCGGGTTTTTATATTCTGGATGTTCTTATACTTTTGTAAAATATGGTTATATTTTAAAGTATAATTCTTGGTCAGAGTGTTTTTATCCCATTGTATTTATAGGTTGTATATCTTTTATGATTTGATATAATGAGCTCACTATAAACAATGCTCTGATACCAATCTGTCACACCCCAAAACCCAAACGGCGGAAACGTTCTGGGGTGGAGGACGTCATGTCAAGTATCACAACACATGCAGTATAGTAATCAAAGTACAACAACCATTGCATTAATAGTAATAGTTTTACATAGGTTACATTTAGCAACAACATCAAAAGTAGATATATAGAATAACATAAAATGCAGCTCAGTACAAGGCTGTCTTCACAAAAGCTTCCGGAGTGTACCTGTCTACCGACGACCTGAGAATACAAGTTATTTTGAAAGAGAGCATTTGTGTTTAAAGAGCATTTTTCCCCAAATGTTACTATCATTATCAAAATATAGTTTTTACATTAATGAGTATATGGGAAAACCACAATTTAATGTAATAGGGAAAATAATATTTTACTTCAGCAATGACATTGCTGTTTATATGGTAATAAAATGCAGACTCCAGGTAGTAATAGATGGACAATATACCCCGAGGAATCTAAAGTAGGAAAAATACAGACTCCAGGTAGTATTAAATGAACAATACACCTCGGAGAGTCTAAATAAATGAAAGTCAGACTCCAGGTAGTATTAAATGAACACTACACCTCGGGGAGTCTAAAGCAGCCTTTAATCCTAAGTAGGTTAGTTTAAAGGTTTAAATGTGGCCTAGTGTATAACTAGGAATATATATTTTGATGGTTTTATATGTAGAAACTACCATGATAATACTTACCTTAAGGCCATGAATTATAAGGTAAATGTAAAGATACTCGTAACCATACTGATTGACGGATGTAAACACGACGACCTGCTGGCGTCGAAATGAATGTGACATTTGTCACCCCTTGGCTTGGTCGGCCGGGACTGTAGCTAGCAGTCAGGATGTGGGATGGTCCGTCACGTATAAATCTATACACACAATTCCCGCTCTCCCTCCAGGAGACTCTGGTTACCAACTTGACAACGGTGAAATCCGTGTCATGAGGATGTATCTCGTGTTTTATTTCTATAAACCTTTCTTTTTACTAAAAGTTTAAGTTTTTAGAATATTGATATAGCTAAGTTCTCCTTCATGAAAGTTATGGTTGGTTTCTAAACTATACCTATTATAGTTTACTTGAGAGGTTATCTAGGTACCTTTGCTACCCAAAGGTATTGAACTGGAATAAGAGTTTTAATATCTATCCAGATATACATAATATATAACTAGGACTTCAACGACCCTCCGACAAATAACCGGATGCTCTAAGTCCACAACCAAACAAGGAACAGGAAATAAAGCAGGTTATCAGTCCTAAGTCCTTCAAACCCTACTTATATAACTATATCTGCATATACAATGAATCTATCAAGAATATAAGTTTAAAAGACTTTGATAAAAGCTTAGTAATTTAAAAGAGATTTTGGTACTTTAAAAGAGATTTGAAAACAAGATTTGAAAACCTTTAGCTGGATAAAATAGTTTAACATGCAAAAATCTATTTGCTTGACAGTTATCAATCACATGTGATTGATGTAATAACTTAATAGTTCAACTTGTATTCCCCCCCCCCCCCCCATAAAAGCATTTAAAATCATTTCAAAGGTTGATTAAGGGGTATGAACTCACCTGCAGTGGGTGATTCGGATGAACGGATGGTATAGGATGCTAAGTGTCAAGTGAGGACTTGAGCACACACACATATCCTATTTAACATGTAATGATACATATATGTATCTAATTAGTCATTTTAATAACTAATTTATCAAGTAAGGACACCCTAATACATGGATAACACTTTGATTTAAGTGCTAGGAGTACATAAGGGTTGCATCTAAGGAGAATATGGCCTCACATTGGAGTTTACTTCTCATTTGGTGACCACACATGAGTTTACGGTTTTTGGTCATATCCCCCATGAGTTTACAGTTTTTGGTCATATCCCCCATGAGTTTACGGCCGTAAACTCATGGTAATTTGCATCATTCGGTGTTTTAAGGTCTTATACCCCTCAAGGAAGTGTTCTAGGTTTGTATCAAAGGCTTAGGAAGGGACTAGGGCTCAAAATGCCCCTTTATGGGAGTTTACGGTTCTTGGACCACTCCATGGGAGTTTACGGTCGTAAACCCTTGAGTTTACGGTCGTAAACCCATGAGTTTACGGCCGTAAACTCATGGTCACTCCTACTATTTCGTGATTTGGGGTCTTTAGCTCATGCATGCAAGGTTCTAGTCCATTATCCAAGCCCTAGAAGGTGTTGGTGGCACTCAAACACCACTTGATGGTGTTTACGGTTCAAGGATATCCCTTGACCGTAAACACATGTGTTCTTGGGGATTTTTGATTTTTCCAATGGTTTAGCAAGTATACTAAGCAAACAACTAGATAGGAGGAGTGTACTTACTTATAGGAAGCTTGTAAGAGTGTTTAAGGGCCAAGAACACTAGTGTGTGTTCTTGGTGTTCTTGAAGAACACTTGAAGATCTATGAAAAAGACAAGATTTCATGGATGAAATCATGTATAAACACTAGACAAAGTGTTATATCAACAAGTCGAGGGAAGAAACACTTACATTTTTGGAAGATTGGAAGAAATGTGTTATGATACTTGAGAGAGAATTTTGGGTGTTCTTGAGCTAGGAAGTGAAAAATGAGCCAAAAATGACTAAGTGTCATATCTATACTCTTTAGAGTTTACGGCCGTAAACTCCATGTTTGGGGCCTTAAACTCCAAACTCTTGGAGTTTTGAGACTTAAGTGATGCACGAAAACCTCTAAAGTATATTGCCTTTTATTTGTTCGTTTGACGAATATAAAATAAAAACACCCAAACGGACTGAAAATTGGCCAAAAACGTACTGAAATGAATTTGGATACTATTTGAAGTGCTTGACTGTAGAGTTTATACGAAAGAAAATTTCGGGTTGTCACACAAAGCATCTAGGGTTGCATGCACACTATAGGAGTGTTAAAATGATCAAAAACCCTTCAGTGGTATCAAAACCTCGAGTTGTTTTCAATTATACTTGATGCTACTTGTTGTTTAAGCTTGAAAAATCGATTTTCTGCTATTCTGGATAGTGGACTTGTGGAGACCAAGCACAAATCTAACAAACTCGCCGAGTTTGTTCTCGCACTCGACGAGTTGGTGCTCCAGAGTGCAGTTTTCCAACTTTTAAGGCTGGAATTGGAATAGGATCATTACCCTAAACTGTTTTTGAACTTGTAAATTTGTTTTTGATGTGGTAATGATCATGCTTATCCAATTTAGAAGATAATTCTCAAAGTTTCATGTTTTGTATTAGTTTATATGATTATGTTAATTACATGAAATTCGTTTGATATGAATTATCGTGTTCATATGAGTTTAATCTAGATCATGGACATTATTTGACACGCTTGGTAGTTTATTTGATGATCTTTATGGCCTTTAATGTACTCCATAACTTGTCCTCAAGTTATGGAAAATGAAAAGTTTTTCTTTTAATGAATTCATTAAACTCATAGGTTATGATGTTGAAGAGTCTTTTTCCATAAATGCTTTTATGAACTCCATAACTTGCCCTCAAGTTATGGATTTTCAAGAGTATTTTCATTAAAGCCTATATTAAAATCATATGTTATGGATTCCAAAAGTTTTTGAAAAGTTCAAAACTTTCCCTCAAGTTTTGGAATTTATAAATGTAGAGTCTTCTTTTGACACATTTAGTTCCACACCCCAGAATATATATATATATATATATATATATATATATATATATATGTATAAGAGTAAATTCAGTCTTACCGTTAGTAGGCCTCATTCATGAAGCCGGTCTATAAGGGGCGTATAAGGCTACTGCCTATAAAATGGCAGTTTAATGGGTGTCCACTCTCACCCACAGCTTCCTTGACTGGTGGAGGGTCATTTGCCGAACGGGTAGGATAGAACTCTAATTCTCCCTTTATTAAAAGTATAATGATAAATATAAAGTAACTAAACACTTATAAATTCCCAAATCTTAGTTACTTAGGAAAATGTGAATATGGTGCTAATGAATGAAATTGCACTTTGCACCTTGTTAAGTCGTTAGTGGAGCGTGTGTGGTTAACCGGCACACTAATCTAGACTGACAGTGAGTGGCAAAGGGTAGGTTGATGTTAATCATAGATCAATGGAGCGTGTGTGTTTAACCGGCACATTGATTAGGTGGTTGTAACATTAGGTGTACCAAGCTAATTTGCATGGTTATTCACACATTGTTTTTGATCATCGACATCCCAATCACAAATTTGAAGGGCACAATCGAGATTTAAACATGCCATTGAATAGTTCAATTAATCTCAAAGGATCAAGGAATTTCAGTCCATTTAAAACCTAATGTTCAATTTCGTTTTGCATGGTGGAAATTGGTAAATCGTCATTTACCTACCGTCAAATATTTTGTGATTTGGATTACGGCATCCCTCTTCCAGATTGTAAAATATTGTGTTGGGTCTTAGCCTTAATATTTAATTTGGGTGTTATATTGAGGACTTAAGTCAACTAAACTTGAATTTCTCCCGTATAGATGTCTAGTGCAGATAACTAAGGTCTTCCCAAATCTTTTGGAATTAGCTTTCCTCATGAATATGATATTTCACAACACGGTCAGGGTGAAAGATTAATCCCTTATTTGTGCTATAGTGGAACTTCACTTCCTCCACCTCCAACAATAATTCTCCCTAACCCACAAGTTCAAGGTTACTCAAAGTCCTATTGGCAGGAAGGAATGTTTGTATGTGCTCTCGTCTTGGAGATGAAGTTACATATTGACAAGCTGGGAGAGTTGGGTGTCGAAGTCTCGAGGAAGTTGACTATTGACTGGGTTCTTCAATCACTTCCTAAGTCATATAGCGGGTTCTTTAAGGACTACTATATGGGAGATCACGACATGACCCTTGTTGATCTAAAATATTTGCTTGTTGCTGCTGAATAAGCAATGATTTGGCGCATTGGTAAAGCAGATTTGATTGGAAGATCTACTCCCCAAACTTCCATGGACATTGACAATGGTAACATTGGAAGTCCAGAAAAGCTTTCTCTTCCCAATGAAAAGGGATCAGCCATAGTCAAGTCATTTCACAAAATGGTAAAGAGAAAGGCTAAGTCTGAGATAGTCATGTGTACCATTCCCAAAGAGTTCATGTGTTTATGTTGCCAAGAGAATGGACATTGGTTGCGAAGCTGCGGTATCTACCTGAAAGACCACAAGGATGGTAACGTCAGAGTGTATGACTCTACTTCTTGTAAAGACCATTGTCTAACTCTATTAAGTTCCTATTTGGAGATTCTTAATACATGATGTGACTAGGTTGCATTTTGATGTTTCGTAGAATCGAAGAAATGAAAGGGAACTTAAAGGAAGAGTAAGCTGATTCTGATCGTGAAGAGATAGATTTCGATCGCATGGTTCGATGATCAGAATTTTGAGCTACTGCTTAAGAGATATGATAGATTGCTTAGGAATACATAACAACATAGTTTTCATTTGTATTTTCATTATAAGGAAAGGTTTTTCCGCAGTTTTATAAATAAAAGAAAAAAATTTTGAAATTTATTTATTTTTAAGTTTCCTTACAATGGCATTTGTGAAAATTGTTGTTTATATGTTTCCATTCATAGCAATATGAATTTGATTCTTTCGTTTGTGGTAGTGTCAGGATTTACCAAATAAGGGAAGATTCTCATCACCCAAGTTTCAGTTGGATAGAAACTTGGAATCATGCAACTTGTATTTTATGATGAATGAGAATTTTCGTCTTTTGGAAATTTAGACTAATTGCTTGTTCACATGTATATGTGAGTCAAGTGAAGGACTAGGGGATCAGATGTACCGGGTTGTGTGCTGGTCAGGGCCACCACAAAGAACGATAAGACTATTCGTCATGATTTACTATAGTTTAGTAAATATGGTTATGCTTACAAATTTAAGTATAATTCTGAATCATTGGAAAAGTTCAATGTATGGCAGAACGAATGAGAGGAATCAAATAAGGCAGAAAGATAGAAGTTTCTCCAATCTAGAGAGATGGGAGAGTACTTTAGTATCGTGTTTTATGATCATCTTAATGATTATGAAAATCATGTCACAATTCATCCTCTAAGGACATCTTAGTGTATTTGTATGACTAAGAAGAGGAATCGTGAATTGTTTCAAATGGTTAAATCAAGAAAATGAGTCATACTTCGTTCCAAGAACAAATCTTAGAGTTATACTTAAGAAGGTTTATAACACTTATCAAATGTAAGGTAAAATGTTTTCTACTCTTATACATTTGAAACAGGTAAGTTGTGATGTCTTGGATAAGACAAAGACCAACTAAGACCAATTGTGTGAAGTGTTTGTCTTGATAAGAATCCGCACTAACTCTTGGATATTTGTTTGTCAAGTAATGTTCCTTGACAAAGAGAGACTTATATGTCAAGAAGTCAGTGGGAGTCTTAAGGATTTTGACAAGTTTCAAGAACTAATCAAGAATAAAACCTGTTGTTTATCACTAGCACACGACTTGAGGTTTGTAACCTATCGTGTTGACATATTCTTGTTTCTGTGCCCATTCCAGTAAAGTTGACTATGCATGTGAGTTCTATGAGTTCTCAGTTGTTTGTATAACAACCTTGGAAGCAATGGTAGGCCCTTGTGCTGTCAGGTGGCAAGAAATTAAGGTTGAACAAGTTCAGTCCATATGGGTTTGGATTTGTTACTAACCATGTCTTGTGATTATGGTTATGACAAATTTGCATGGATAAGAACACATACACCATAAAAATCTAAGTGTCATAAGGTTTCTCTCCAATTCATGAAAATTATTGTGAGGAAACGGTTTCACTAAGTAGATTTTAAGGAGATAGCAATTGTGTTATTTGCATTCTCAAATTCGATTATGATTACGGCATCCCTCTTTATAGTTCGAATTGTGAGAAATGGCAAAAGGGCTAAACATTTGAGACTTATTGTTGTAAGTTCTTAAATGGTTTAGACACACATGTGATCTATCTAAGGAAAGGTGTACGAGTTTGAGAAGCCTAGATAAAGTCTTATCAAAGCATCTCGTGTCAGAAATCTGAACTTTGGTAATGAAAGTCAATGAAGTATTGATTTCTAGAGGTCCAGTTGATTCCAGACTACATGTCAAAGCTAGTGGGAGCATAAATGTTATGCTAGTAAGATAATAATTATTATGCTAGTGGGAGCATAATCAATTATGGTAAATGTTGCGAGTTAGCAATGTTAATTATAGAAAACAAAAGTTTCAATTTGCAAGTTGCAGAGTTTGAAAAGTTGTTTTGCTATAATTAAGGGAGAGGAAATTATACTTCATTTCAATTCTAAAAGATTAGATTGAGATTATAATCATATTTAGTCAAATATATATATATATATATATATATATATATATATATATATATATATATATATATATATATATATGAATGTTATGTTGGAATGGTTCAACATAAGGAAATTTTGTATATGGAAAGGTTAATTGCGTTCTCAAATTTGATTATGATTACGGCATCCCTCTTCACAATCAAAATTATGAGAACATGGCAAATAGAAATATTATAGCAAAAGACTGATTAAGCATCATGTTTTTATGTTAGACATTATGAATCGGGTCCCATATGCTTCGGGTATAGGATCGATTCATATGCTACAATGTTCTCGTGTTCTAATTTTTTCGAATGCCTAGGGTGTTTAAAGTGAAAAAGGAATAGAACCGGATATGACTAAAGTGGTTAAACGACTGTTAAAGGACAATCTAAGGTTCGCCAAGGATTGGTCGCTTAAAGACAGTTGGAAGTATAGTAATGGATGGACTATATCGACATTATTATAAATAGATAGTACTCTATTAATAATGAGTTGTCATATGGCAAATATTGAATGTTTCCATATTGGGTGTTGGATATTAAGAATCTGTGGTTAGAAACGTTTATGAAAGAAGGATGTTTAAAGGAATGTATTTTGAATTTGAGACTTCGCTTCCATGGAATTGTCTTGTAACAATCTCCAAAGGAATACTTTGTAATATCATTGGTCAAGTCTCTGTGATGTTTGGCACCTAGACATTACAAAAGAATCATTGCATGATAGTTTAGAATCTAACACTTTCTAGCATTGACAAGAATTTGGAATTCTTACACTTGCAATAAGGATTTGGAATTTTGAAATGAGCATCATTGAAATGCTTTTCAATTGATCTATTTCACGAAGTATTGACCATAGACAAACATAGTGTGCATGCTTGGAGCATAGCATAACTATTGTTTAGACAAACATAGTGTGCATGCTTGGAGCATGGCATGACTATTGTTTTAATTCAAGTATTAAGTTGATTAATCGAAACATTATACAATGAATAATGAGTAATCAATATGACTCAAAGATTTTTGGGCTCTATAGGATTAGTATTATTCTTGTGTTTCACTTTGCATGTTTTGACTTCCCGAATAACTAGGTTATTCAAACCATCCACAATCGATCATACTTTGGAAGTAGGTATTGAGGAAAGACTGTCGTGAATGGGTCTGTAGTTTGTCTAGGACATAACTGCAGTGTTCATGAGTGCTCCTGGAATAAGATTTGAGTATTGGATTTAACCCACGCTGTGACAACCCGAAAGATATTCCGTTAACATAACCCATGCCGTTAATAAAATTTATTTTATTTTGGGTTTTTCCGTTCACTTTCAAATTAAATAATTCATTTAGAATTATTATTATAATTTCCTATGTGTTGAAACGAAATATTTATTTGAGTGAAAACACTCTAAATAATCTTTTGAGAATTTTCTAGACTACGACTAATACGAGTAATGGTTAATTATCCGGGTAAAATATTAAGCTCCGTTTAATGTCCGTATTGGGTGTATTCCCACCGGGTCACTAACTCTAGTCATATATAAAGGATGAGTGGGCACTTTTGAGCCCTTTTCCCCACTTCAACTTTCTCTCTCTACTCTCTCTCTAGAAATCGAACTCTCTCAAGAAATCTTCGCTTTCAAGCTCCAATTTGGTAAGTGATCCTTCCTAACTAGTTGTTTATCCTATCATGCATGCAAATCTATGTTTGAACCTCCCAAAAATCACCAAAAGTATGTGTTTACGGTTTGGGGGAGCCTCCCAAAACCGTAAACTCCTTCAATGGGGGTTTTGAAGCCCCAAAACCCTTCCAAACCTCTTCTAATGCTTAGATCCTTACATGCATGGAGTTAGAACCACAAGATCATGAATTTTTGGCCATGAACATGAGTTTACGGTTCTTGAATGTTCAAGAACCGTAAACACCCTTTCATGGGGTTTTGATGCTCCTTAACCCTTCCAATGCATGTCTAATGGCCTTGAAACTTGCTTGGATGATCTTAGAACCCTAAAACACGTCCAAATGAGCATAAACTTCAGTTTACGGTTTGGGAACATCTCCCAAAACCGTAAACACCTTCCAAGGGTGTTTTAATGCTCCAAACACTTTGCATGGCTTGTATTTGAGTCTAGAACTTACATGAATGGCCTACAAACCACCAAAACACATGGAAAATGGACAAACATGGACAAGGGTGGGTTTACGGCCGTAAACCCATGAGTTTACGACCGTAAACTCCCCAAGGGTGGTCCAAGGACCGTAAACCCTAATTCCTAGGCCATTTCATGTCCCGATCACTTCCTAAGCCATGGAATCAACCTTAGAACCTTCCCGTGTGCAAGATAAGGTCATTGATCAACCAAGAACACATCACCCATGAGTTTACGGCCGTAAACTCATGGGGGATGTGGTCTTTGGACCGTAAACTCCCCTAAGGGTTTACACTTGAAGAGTAAACACCTTATCTAGGCCCTACACTCCTTAGATACAACCCGTACCATCCCTAACACTTGAATTGAAGTGTTTTCGTGCCTCGGAGTGTATTATCCTGCTATCTTAGTAAATCAAAGTCTAATTAGATACAATTATGTATCTCTTCATGTTACATAGGAACCTCACGCGTGTTCAAGCCCTAAACTGATACTTAGCATCTAAATCGGCACATTCTCGTCAGGTGAGTTCATACCCCTACACCATTCTCTGTGTTTTTTTCATGTTTTCAGGGGGGGAATACAAGCAAAAGTACAAGGAAACTTGTACTCAAATCTATTATTTCGTATAACATAACTACATGTTCAATATGTTTTAAACATTGAAATCCGTATTAACCAACCGTCTAACTCGTGGAGTTAGTTTTCAAAACCAATTGTGAAACTCATTATAAAATGTTACATTTTTACATTTCACAAGGATTTCATGTCATTTCATAAACCGGGATTTTCTATACTATTACTTGTAAAGTTCATTATTCTTATGATTGGAGACACGTCCTCGGTAACACTCCACATGGATACGAGAGTGGAGGACTACTCCCGTAACCAGAATCTCTTGGAGGGAGAGCGTGACTTGAGTGTATAGATCTATACGGGGCTGACTACCCCGCACCCTGCTGCTAGCTATAGTAGGATCGTCAGGTCCATGGGTGACAAAAGTCATAAAATGATGATGGACTTCTTATTGCCATATCTAGTCTATCGTATGGTTATGGAACTCGCAACTTAGATAATGGAGATTTACTGATAAAGTAATAACGAACCTAGTGAACTAACCTCCTAGTAATAACTGTCTTTGATTACTACTAGTTCACTACTTACTTATTAGTTTTGTGTACGTGTCAAAACTAACATGCTTACCACGGGATAACTAGTCATTCAGTATGCTTCACTTAATCGATACAAGTATGGTAGATACTTGTACACATCATTTCAGAATCGATAACCAGCGAATATTTTTCATAAGAAAACATAGGGTTTTCTTGGGATAACGTAACTTTTCATAAACAAGGTTGTATGGTACATCTAACGAGAAATCAAATCATATTTTCATAAGGAAACTTGCAGGATTTTGTTAATTCAAATTGTGTAACAAAGGGATAACCAAACTACTTTTATAAGAAAATACGGGATTTTCTTGGATATCAACTGTTCATGAAACTAAAGGAAACTGAATCTTTTTCCAGAAAACAAACCGCTTATGAACTCACCAGCTTTATGCTGATATTTTAAAACTGCTTGTATTCTCAGGGCATCCATAGACAGGTACTCCTACTAACTTTTTGGAGAAGACGGAGCATATAGAAGACTCGTCTTTACTTTTGTTCTAACCAATGTATCTAAGAAAACTTGTAGTACTTTATTTTCAAACAAATGTAAAACTTTCTCATGTAATGTAATGGTTGTGTTTACTATGCTTGCTATGTACATTGGTTGTGATACTCTACATGACGTCACTCCGCCCCGGAATGTTTCCGCCATCGGTTTCGGGGTGTGACAGATTGATATCAGAGCCCTTGTTTATAGTGAACTAAGTATACCGAACCTTACATGGTATACAACTATAAACACTAAGGGGCCTAAGTGCTCTAAACTAAAAGTATGCTTTTAAAATACAAGTATTTTTATAAAAGTATACAAGTATACCCGAGTACCAAAATCCGTGTCGCGAAGAGAACAAAACATAAGTAATTGGGTGTTGTGCACTGTGGTTAAATCTGGGCAGTTATGTAGTCAGGTCTAGGGTCAATATAGCCTGATCAACTATATTCATTCGAGACACGGCCAACATGTGCTTGGGAGTGACTGTGGTGTACGGCAGGCCTATAACTTACCGAATACCTATCCGACTCAAAATAATATAGGAGTATTTTGGTCAAGACAGAAAGCATCATAGAAATTCTTTCCAAGTGCTGCTACTCATTCCTTCCTTAGCGATAGTTTACTTACTTTAAGTAACTTTCCTGTCCTATCGCTTAGTAGAACACTCTAAAAACCATTATGAGATATATCCTTGTTTCATATCTCTAAATTCCATCCTCCCATTTCTTGGTCATTTCAGATCGAGATGCCTCCCCGAAGGAGATCTACCAGGAGAAACAACGACACTCCTCCACCACCGCCTCCTCCCCAATTTGATCCTGTCATGTTTCAGGCAGCTGTTACTGCTGCAGTGGCTGCTGCCATGTCGCAAATAAATTCCTGTGGATCTGGTGGTCAGGGAAGTGGTGTGCATCCTCAATTACAGGAAAGTGGTCAGGGACACCAAAAGGAGTGCTCCTATAAAGATTTAATGAACGCAAAACCCACATCTTACGACGGCAAGGGAGGTGTTATTGCTTTGACTCAATGGTTCGAAAAGATTGAGTCCATATTCGAAATTTGCGCAGTCTCCGAAGCCAACAAAGTGAAGTACGCCGCTTGCACTTTCCTCAACAAAGCATTAACCTGGTGGAACGGCCGGGTCAAGTCCTTAACCCTGCCAGTGGCAAATGCCATGGGTTGGGACAAACTGAAGGAACTCATGATAGCCCAGTATTGCCCACGGGGCGAGATGCAGAAACTCGAACACGAACTCTGGACCCTAAAGATGAAGGGTTCTGACATTGCCTCCTACACTTCTAGGTTCGAGGACCTAGCACTCCTTTGTCCGGGAATGATATCCCCAGAAAGCAAAAAGATCGAACGATTCATTTGGGGGCTGACCCAGCCAACCAAGGGAAATGTTTTGTCTGCGGAGCCGGAAACCTTCGATAGCGCCAAGTGTTTGGCACAAATTCTGATTGATCATAGCGACGATCCCGAGGAAATAGTCACCGCTTCTGAGCCGGCTAAAGGGAGCGGTGAAAACAAGAAGAAATCCTGGAACAAACGAAAGGGTCAGGGTTCGCAAGGATCCTCAAAGAAACAGCAAACTGTGGCGGTCCACGCTGCTACTACCCCTGTTGCTACTCCTGCCACCCAGGCTCCTACCAGCAGGTACACTGGCACCCTTCCTCGGTGTGACAAGTGTAACTACCACCATAATCCCGGCCCGTACCGGGAGATGTCATGCACAAGCTGTGGCAAAAAGGGGCACACGATGCGATTTTGTAGAACCCCAGCCCAACCAACAAATCAAGCCTCTGGAGCGGGTGTTGGTCGAGCCTGCTACAACTGTGGGGAGGTCGGGCATTTCAAGAGGGACTGCCCCAAAGCAGCAACAACCAACAACACCGGGAGAGTTCTAACCATGGGACAAGAAGAGGCAGTCGCTGACCCCACCGTTGTCACGGGTACGTTCCTCCTCGACAACTCTTATGCATGCATTCTTTTCGATTCTGGTGCTGAAAGGAGTTTTGTTAATCACGCATTCAAACACCTTCTTAAAAACAATTCTCAACCATTAACCGAAAAATTTACCGTCGAAATGGCTAACGGTGAGAAAGAGAGCGCTAACGAGATATACGTAGGTTGTACCCTATCCTTAAACGACCGTTCATTTCTCATTGACCTTATGCCAGTCTCCATAAAAAGCTTTGATGTCATCATTGGCATGGATTAGTTGAGCTCCAATCGTGCAGATATCCTTTGTTTCGAAAAAGCTATCCGTCTCAATCTTCCTTCGGATGAAACTCTTGTAATCTACGGGGATAAACTCAGTTCAAACCTTCGCATCATTTCGTGCATCAAGGCCCAGAAACTCATACGGAAGGAGTGTTGTGCATTCTTAGCCCATGTCGTTAACGAAAAGCAGGGAGTTAAAGACCTCGAGGGCATCCCCGAAGTCTGCAACTTTCCTGATGTCTTTCCAGAGGATCTCCCAGGAATCCCTCCTGAACGCCAAGTGGAGTTTCGTATCGACTTAATCCCCGGAGCTACCCCCGTAGCCAAATCTCCTTATCGATTAGCTCCGGCAGAAATACAGGAGTTATCTAGTCAACTCAATGAGCTTCTCAGTAAAGGATTCATCAGACCGAGTTCCTCGCCGTGGGGAGCCCCGATCTTATTCGTGAAAAAGAAAGATGGATCTTTTCGAATGTGTATCGATTACCGAGAGCTGAATAAGCTCACAATCAAAAACCGTTATCCTCTTCCTCGAATAGACGACCTCTTTGATCAACTTCAAGGAGCTAGCTACTTTTCCAAAATCGATTTAAGATCAGGGTACCATCAGCTGCGAGTCCATGAGGGTGACGTTCCCAAAACAGCCTTTCGGACTCGATATGGT
This sequence comes from Lactuca virosa, assembly GCF_052849685.1. Taxonomy (NCBI): domain Eukaryota; kingdom Viridiplantae; phylum Streptophyta; class Magnoliopsida; order Asterales; family Asteraceae; genus Lactuca; species Lactuca virosa. The sequence continues at coordinate 302,197,318 of NC_136428.1, read as the reverse complement.
CACTACGAATTCGTAGTTATGCCCTTCGGTCTAACCAACGCACCGGCAGTGTTCATGGATTTGATGAACCGGGTGTGTCGTCCCTTTCTGGACAAGTTTGTTATCGTATTCATCGACGACATACTTGTCTATTCCAAAAGCAAAGAGGATCACAAACAACACTTGAGGTTAGTGTTGGGAACTCTTAGATCAGAGCAACTGTACGCGAAATTCTCCAAATGTGAATTCTGGATCCGGAAGGTTACTTTCCTTGGTCACGTGGTAAGCGAGGAGGGCATACACATGGATCCTTCCAAGATCAAGGCGATAGAAAATTGGTCGACACCGAAGACACCCACCGAAATCCGTCAATTCTTGGGTCTCGCTGGCTACTATCGCAGATTTATCCAAGATTTCTCCAAAATTGCCAAACCCTTAACCACTCTAACTCAAAAAGGTGTACCCTTTTGTTGGAGTGAAAAGCAAGACACTACGTTCCAAACACTAAAGCGAGCCTTGTGCAGCGCACCTATCCTGCCCCTTCCCGATGGGACGGAAGACTTCGTTGTCTACTGCGATGCGTCCAATCAAGGTCTCGGTTGTGTTCTAATGCAACGAGACAAGGTCATCGCCTATGCCTCCAGACAACTGAAGGTACACGAAGTCAACTACACGACTCACGACCTAGAATTGGGAGCAGCGGTCTTCGCATTAAAAATCTGGAGACATTATCTCTACGGAACTAAGTGTACTATCTTCACTGACCATAAAAGTCTACAGCACATCCTCGACCAAAAGGAGCTGAACATGAGACAACGGCGATGGGTTGAACTACTCAACGACTATGAGTGTGAAATCCGCTACCATCCCGGCAAGGCCAATGTGGTGGCAGATGCCCTCAGCCGGAAAGAATACTCAGGTCGTAAGGTGAAGGCACTGACTATGACTATCCATTCCCACTTATCCGCGCAAATCAAAGAGGCTCAGCTGGAAGCCTTAAGACCAGAAAACGTGTCAGGCGAAGCCCTGAGAGGAATGGATAAGAATCTTGAGATCAGAAACGACGGAGTCTATTGTTTCATGGACCGGGTCTGGACCCTAAATTTCGGAGGCTTCAGAGAGGTTGTCATGAACGAAGCTCATAATACTAAATACTCCGTACACCCAGGTTCGGATAAGATGTACCTGGATCTCAAGAAACTGTACTGGTGGCCAAATATGAAGGCCGAAATTGCTACCTTCGTGGGCAAGTGCCTGACTTGCGCCAAAGTGAAGGTCGAATATCAAAAACCCTCCGGTCTACTCCAACAACCCGAAATACCTGAATGGAAATGGGAAGTGATTACTATGGATTTCATTACCAAGCTACCCAAATCTCCGAGTGGGTACGACACCATTTGGGTAATTGTCGACCGACTAACCAAATCCGCTCACTTCCTTCCTATCAAAGAAAACTTCAAAATGGAAAGACTCACACGAATCTACATCCAAGAGGTAGTCCGACTGCACGGTGTACCTGTGTCCATCATTTCCGATCGGGATAGCAGATTCACTTCTAGGTTCTGGCAGTCACTACAGAAGGCTCTTGGAACTAAGCTGGATATGAGCACAACTTACCATCCTCAAACAGATGGACAGAGTGAGAGAACCATCCAAACCTTGGAAGACATGTTGAGAGCCTGCGTCATCGACTTCGGCGCGTCATGGGATACTCATCTTCCTTTGGTTGAATTTTCTTATAACAACAGCTACCATACCAGCATCAAGGTCGCGCCGTTCGAAGCCCTCTATGGCCGCAAGTGCAGATCCCCTCTGTGCTGAGCTGAGGTGGGTGACACGCAGCTGGTCAAGGGACAAGTCCCTGACGGCCCTCTCACTGGTCCAGAAATCATCCGCGAAACCACTGAAAAGATCGTACAAATCCGAGAACGACTTAAGGCCTCCCGAGATAGACAAAAGAGCTACGCCGATAAACGACGAAAACCCTTGGAATTCCAGGTTGGAGACCGTGTCTTGTTGAAAGTCTCACCCTGGAAGGGCATGATACGCTTCGGAAAGCGTGGAAAACTTAACCCAAGGTACATAGGACCTTTCGAAATCCTAGCCAGGATTGGTCCCGTGGCTTACAGACTCTGATTACATCATGAACTTAGCAATATTCACCCTGTCTTCCACGTCTCAAACCTTAAAAAGTGTCTTTCTGATGAGACCCTTGTGATTCCTCTGGATGAGATCGAAATCAACGAAAACCTGAACTTTGTGGAAGAGCCCATCGAAATAATGGATAGAGAGATCAAACGAACGAAACAAAGCCGCATCCCGATAGTGAAGGTTCGCTGGAATGCCAAGCGGGGACCTGAATTCACTTGGGAACGCGAACACTCGATGAAAACGAAATACCCGCATCTCTTTCCAATTCCATGATTTGTATCTAAATTCTAAATTTCGGGACGAAATTTCCTCTAACGGGGGGATAATGTGACAACCCGAAAGATATTCCGTTAACATAACCCATGCCGTTAATAAAATTTATTTTATTTTGGGTTTTTCCGTTCACTTTCAAATTAAATAATTCATTTAGAATTATTATTATAATTTCCTATGTGTTGAAACGAAATATTTATTTGAGTGAAAACACTCTAAATAATCTTTTGAAATTTTCTAGACTACGACTAATACGAGTAATGGTTAATTACCCGGGTAAAATATTAAGCTCCGTTTAATGTCCGTATTAGGTGTATTCCCACCGGGTCACTAACTCTAGTCATATATAAAGGATGAGTGGGCACTTTTGAGCCCTTTTCCCCACTTCAACTTTCTCTCTCTACTCTCTCTCTAGAAATCGAACTCTCTCAAGAAATCTTCGCTTTCAAGCTCCAATTTGGTAAGTGATCCTTCCTAACTAGTTGTTTATCCTATCATGCATGCAAATCTATGTTTGAACCTCCCAAAAATCACCAAAAGTATGTGTTTACGGTTTAGGGGAGCCTCCCAAAACCGTAAACTCCTTCAATGGGGGTTTTGAAGCCCCAAAACCCTTCCAAACCTCTTCTAATGCTTAGATCCTTACATGCATGGAGTTAGAACCACAAGATCATGAATTTTTGGCCATGAACATGAGTTTACGGTTCTTGAATGTTCAAGAACCGTAAACACCCTTTCATGGGGTTTTGATGCTCCTTAACCCTTCCAATGCATGTCTAATGGCCTTGAAACTTGCTTGGATGATCTTAGAACCCTAAAACACGTCCAAATGAGCATAAACTTCAGTTTACGGTTTGGGAACATCTCCCAAAACCGTAAACACCTTCCAAGGGTGTTTTAATGCTCCAAACACTTTGCATGGCTTGTATTTGAGTCTAGAACTTACATGAATGGCCTACAAACCACCAAAACACATGGAAAATGGACAAACATGGACAAGGGTGGGTTTACGGCCGTAAACCCATGACTTTACGACCGTAAACTCCCCAAGGGTGGTCCAAGGACCGTAAACCCTAATTCCTAGGCCATTTCATGTCCCGATCACTTCCTAAGCCATGGAATCAACCTTAGAACCTTCCCGTGTGCAAGATAAGGTCATTGATCAACCAAGAACACATCACCCATGAGTTTACGGCCGTAAACTCATGGGGGATGTGGTCTTTGGACCGTAAACTCCCCTAAGGGTTTACACTTGAAGAGTAAACACCTTATCTAGGCCCTACACTCCTTAGATACAACCCGTACCATCCCTAACACTTGAATTGAAGTGTTTTCGTGCCTCGGAGTGTATTATCCTGCTATCTTAGTAAATCAAAGTCTAATTAGATACAATTATGTATCTCTTCATGTTACATAGGAACCTCACGCGTGTTCAAGCCCTAAACTGATACTTAGCATCTAAATCGGCACATTCTCGTCAGGTGAGTTCATACCCCTACACCATTCTCTGTGTTTTTTTCATGTTTTCAGGGGGGGGAATACAAGCAAAAGTACAAGGAAACTTGTACTCAAATCTATTATTTTGTATAACATAACTACATGTTCAATATGTTTTAAACATTGAAATCCGTATTAACCAACCGTCTAACTCGTGGAGTTAGTTTTCAAAACCAATTGTGAAACTCATTATAAAATGTTACATTTTTACATTTCACAAGGATTTCATGTCATTTCATAAACCGGGATTTTCTATACTATTACTTGTAAAGTTCATTATTCTTATGATTGGAGACACGTCCTCGGTAACACTCCACATGGATACGAGAGTGGAGGACTACTCCCGTAACCAGAATCTCTTGGAGGGAGAGCGTGACTTGAGTGTATAGATCTATACGGGGCTGACTACCCCGCACCCTGCTGCTAGCTATAGTAGGATCGTCAGGTCCATGGGTGACAAAAGTCATAAAATGATGATGGACTTCTTATTGCCATATCTAGTCTATCGTATGGTTATGGAACTCGCAACTTAGATAATGGAGATTTACTGATAAAGTAATAACGAACCTAGTGAACTAACCTCCTAGTAATAACTGTCTTTGATTACTACTAGTTCACTACTTACTTATTAGTTTTGTGTACATGTCAAAACTAACATGCTTACCACGGGATAACTAGTCATTCAGTATGCTTCACTTAATCGATACAAGTATGGTAGATACTTGTACACATCATTTCAGAATCGATAACCAGCGAATATTTTTCATAAGAAAACATAGGGTTTTCTTGGGATAACGTAACTTTTCATAAACAAGGTTGTATGGTACATCTAACGAGAAATCAAATCATATTTTCATAAGGAAACTTGCAGGATTTTGTTAATTCAAATTGTGTAACAAAGGGATAACCAAACTACTTTTATAAGAAAATATGGGATTTTCTTGGATATCAACTGTTCATGAAACTAAAGGAAACTGAATCTTTTTCCAGAAAACAAACCGCTTATGAACTCACCAGCTTTATGCTGATATTTTAAAACTACTTGTATTCTCAGGGCATCCATAGGTACTCCTACTAACTTTTTGGAGAAGACGGAGCATATAGAAGACTCGTCTTTACTTTTGTTCTAACCAATGTATCTAAGAAAACTTGTAGTACTTTATTTTCAAACAAATGTAAAACTTTCTCATGTAATGTAATGGTTGTGTTTACTATGCTTACTATGTACATTGGTTGTGATACTCTACATGACGTCACTCCGCCCCGGAACGTTTCCGCCATCGGTTTTGGGGTGTGACACACGCTCATATGAATCACTTCATGGATTTTATCACGAGTGATTGTGAGACGATAATATCTTATATTCTTGAAACGGAGACATGTGAGTTGTAGTTGCGAGTCAATTGCACATTGATATATGTAAACGCACTAGTAACTTGGATGTTATAAAACATATTGTTGTGTGTAATTTCATGAGTAAGTACAAGCGAGCATTTGGGTCGAAGTTTATCCGTTCCTTTTACCACACGTGGACAAAAGCGATATATGTGGGCCCCTCGATGATTTAGTGATGACACCCCTAAGTGCTTGGCCAACCCTGGACTGATTTGATTTGTTCAATTACTCAGTCATCATAAATCGGAAATCGGGAAACAACAAATTGACAGAGAGAATGATTATAATCCATGTCTCAGTCCATACGATATCTAGAATGGAGGAATATATGATCCCTTATCTAATGGACGTGTTATTGACTAGGTCAGAGTTCGACAGCGGCTTTTAAGAGCTACAATTGCTAGTCGGGTTGTGGAGTCGTACTTCCAATAATAGTTATTAGACTTATCCAAGTGGGAGACTGTTGGATTAGTGTCTAAGTCCATAACTATATTTGGTATGTACTTGACCCGAGAGTAGCATGGTCCATTTGGGTTGTATGGCACCAGAACAATCTGAAGGATGGATTATTGAGAAGAGGTTATTTATGATTTATTAATATATTATAAGTTCTAATATATTAATATGAAATCATATTATTTAATTAGTATTGATCAAGAATTAGTTTGGAATTAATTTTATGATCAAAAGAGACTAATTAAATGTCACACCCCAAAACCAAGAACGGCGGAAACGTTCTGGGGCGGAGGACGTCATGTAAAGTATCACAACAATGTAAAGTAGTAAACAAGCAACAACATCATCCATTACATTAATAGTAGAATTTTAATACATGTGAGTTCTTTCATAGTATACGACATGACAATAAGAAATCAAAAATAAAAGACTAGTCTTGACCGCTCCGTCTTCTCAAAACCTGGTCATCGTACCTGTCTACTGGTGACCTGAGAATACAAGTTATTTTGAAAGCGAGTATCAGCTTTAAAGCTGGTGAGATCATAAGTATTTTAATGTCATTGATTTGTAAAACTGTAAAGAAAAGACTTGCAATTGTTTTATGAAAACTTGGTATAACTATGAAAACCCTAGAAAATCCCGTATTTCCTATTAGTATAAAAGCAGTCTTCTATCAAGACCCGACTATTTTGAAGGTTTGCACCTCTGCAAAAATGAAGGGTTTTCCCCTAGTATAACTATTATTATCTAAATATAACCATACATAAACGTGTATGTGATAAAATCACAAAGTAACTGTAATAGGGAAAACAATATTTTACCTCAGCAGTGACACTACTGACTATAAAGTGAATAAAACATAGACTCTAGGTGGTATCGAATGAACAATACGCCTCGAAAAGCCTAAATGAATGAAGTGTAGACTCCAGGTGGTATCGAATGAACAATACGCCTCGAAAAGCCTAAATGAATGAAGTATAGACTCCAGGTGGTATCGAATGAACAATACGCCTCGAAAAGCCTAAATGAATGAAGTGTAGACTCCAGGTGGTATCGAATGAACAATACGCCTCGAAAAGCCTAAATGAATGAAGTATAGACTCCAGGTGGGATCAATGAACGATATGCTTTGAAAAGTCTATTTGGCCTTTAATTCTTAATTGGATAATTAAAGGTTTGAATGTGAACTCGTATGTAACCATGCTGATCGACGGTTGAATAACTGATGACCCTCCAGGTCATATATAGTGAGGTGACATTTTGTCACCCCTGGGCCTTATCGGCTCGGACTGTAGCTAGCAGTCAGGATGTGGGAGTGTCTGTCCCGTATAGATCTATACACACAATGCCCGCTCTCCCTCCAGGAGACTCTGGTTACAAGGTGATACCACAATGAAGTGTCGTATCGAGAAGTAGTATGTCACATTCTATTTATAGTATTTATATATTTGTATAGACTCATGAATGAACTGACTCTTGTGTGATTCCTTTACTAGAAATAGTAAATAGTATCTCCTAACTATACTCATTATATTTACTAGTAATATATGTGTATAAATAAATGGAAGGATGCCTTTGCTACCCAAAGGTACTGAACTGACTGATAGAACTTTTATGTCTATATATGTATACATAATATATAACTAATATTTAGACGACCTTCGGACAAATAACAGGATACCCTAAGTCCACAACCAAACAAGCAACAGGAAATAAGGTGGGTTAGCAGTCCTAAGTCCGTTAAACATTACTTATATAACTATACATATAGAGGCATGCAATTTGATAATATAAAAGTTTAAAAGAAGTTTTGTAAAACATTTGAAAAGTTTATTAATAAGAATTGAGGACTTGATGTCAATTTATAAAACGATTTAGAAGCAGTTTTGTTTGATTTAAACAGTTTAAAGTATAAGAAATCCCTTATTTGGAACATATTTTGGAATACATGAAAACCTTTATTTGAAGCATAGATATAACACAATTTAAAAGGAAAGGTGTAGTTTAGTAGACAAGTTTGATAAAGAGTTTAATGTGTAAAAGCATTCGAGAAATCGTTTTGAAGTGGTTTGCTTGATAAAACAGCTAAAAGTGTAGTAAATCCATAGTTTGATAGTTATTAATCACATGCGATTGATATGATAACTATCATGATTCAACTTGTATTCCCCCCCATAAAAGCATTTAAAACATTTAAAAGGTTAATTAAGCGGGTATAAACTCACCTGAAGTGAGTGGTTTGGATGGAAGTGCAGGATAGGATGTTAAGTGTCCAGTGAAGACTTGAACACACACACGGATCCTATTTAACATGTAGTGATACATAAATGTATCTAATTAGTCATTTATCAACTAATTAAGCAAGTAAAGACACCCTAATACATGGAAACACTTTGATTCAAGTGCTAGGAGTACTAAAGGGTTGTATCTAAAGGGAGTATGGCCTCACATTGGAGTTTTACTTCCCATATGGTAACAATACATGAGTTTACGGCTCATGGTCATTTCCCCCATTAGTTTACGGACGTAAACTCATGGTAAATTGTACCATTGTGTGTTTTAAGGTCTTATATCCCTCAAGGAAGTGTTCTAGGTTTGTATCAAAGGCTTAGGAAGGTACTAGGGCTCAAAATGACCCTTCATTTGAGTTTACGGTCCATGGACCACTCCTTGGAGTTTACGGTCGTAAACCCTTGAGTTTACGGTCGTAAACCCATGAGTTTACGGCTGTAAACTCATGGTCACTCCAACCATTTCGTGTTTTGGGGTTTCTAGCTCATGCATGCAAGGTTCTAGTCCAATATCCAAGCCCTAGAAGGTGTTGGGGGCACTTAAACACCACTTGATGGTGTTTACGGTTCAAGGAGATCCCTTGACCGTAAACACATGTGTTCTTGAGGGTTTTTGATGTTCTTCAATGGTTTAACAAGTATACTAGGTAAGTAACTAGTTAGGAGGAGTGTATTTACTTATAGGAAGCTTGCAAGAGTGTTTAAGGGCCAAGAACACTAGTGTGTGTTCTTGGTGTTCTTGGTGTTTTGAAGAACACTTGAAGATCTAAGAAAAGAGGAGATTTCCATGGATGAAATCGTGTATAAACACTAGATAAAGTGTTGTATCAACAAATCAAGGGAAGAAACACTTACATTTTTGGGGGATTTGAAGAAATGTGTTATGATACTTGAGAGAGAAAAGGGAGTGTTCTTGAGCTTGAAGGTGAAAAAGTGATAAAAATGACTAAGTGTCATATTTACACTCCTTGGGATTTACGGCCGTAAACACCATGTTTGGGCCGTAAACTCCAAACTCTTGGAGTTTTGGGACTTTATTGATGCACAATAAACCCTAGGGTATCCTCTCTCCAGTTATCTCCTGAAGCACTAAGCTTTAAAACACTCAAACGGACTTTAAACCGGCTAAAATTTAGCAGAAAAGTATTTGACTCCTATTTGAAGTGATTGACGGTAGAGTTTGTATGAATGGAAATTTCGGGTTGTCACATCATCCCCCCGTTAGAGGGAATTTCGTCCCGAAATTAGAGTTTAAGCAATTAAGTAGTTACAACATAACTAAGTAATAGATGAGGATATTTCAGTTTCCCACTGATCCGCTCGTTCTCAAGTAAAATCAGGTCCTCGCTTGGCGTTCCAGCGAACCTTCACTATCGGGATTCGGCTTTTCTTTGTTTGCTTGACCTCTCATTTCATGATCTCTACAGGTTCTTCCACGAAGTTGTGGCTCTTGTTGATCTCGATTTCGTCGAGTGGGATTACAAGAGTCTCGTCGGACAGACGCTTTTTCAAGTTCGAGACGTGGAAAGTAGAATGTACGTTACTGAGTTCGCGGGTAAGTTAAGTTTGTAAGCTACAGGGCTGATTCTAGCGAGAATCTCGAAAAGCCCTGCGTAACTTTTCTATCGGTCACTAGAGCCTTTCAATCGTCCACAAATCTGAACGATCTTCTCTAATGATGCCCTCTATCTCTAGATCGTGAATTTCATAGCTAGCTTTGAGGGTTTCTAACTGATGCGAGGCTTAGGTAATGACCTTACCTCGTTACATCAAAATGCAACTGAGCCCTGATTTTGGAAGTGTCTACTTGAATTCCCTCTTCACTAACAATGTGACATAGGGATTCGACCCTTCGAATCCAAACTCGCATTTAGAGAACTTAGCGTAGAGCTCTTCTGATTGAAATGTTTCCAAGGTCTGTTGAAGCTGTTGGCTATGCTCTTCCTTACCACGAGAGTAGATAAGTATGTCATCGATGGAGAAGATGACGAACTAATCCTAGTAAGGACGACACACCTTATCCATTTAAATCTATGAATATTGCGGGTGCGTTTGTTAATCCGAACGGCATCACTACGAATTCGTAGTGCCCATAACGAGTTCGGAAGGCTGTCTTTGGAACATCCTCCTCTAGCACTCGTAGTCGGTGATACCCGAATCTTGGATCGACTTTTGAAAAGAAGATCGCCCTTTTTCAGTCGATCAAATAATTCGTCTATGATAGGCAGAGGGTACTGATTTTTGATGGTTAGCTTGTTGAGCTTCCTGTAATTGTTGCATATACGAAGTGATCAGTCTTTCTTTTCGACGAACCAGACCGGAGTTCTCCAGGGTGAGAGGCTTGGTCTTAAAAAGCCCTTGCTGAGTAGTTCGTTAGGTTGATCGGACAGTTCTTGCATCAATGCAAGTGCTAGATGATAGGGCGGTTTGGCTACTGGGGTAGCCCTTGGAACTAAGTCGATCCTAAGTTCGACTTGACGTTCCGGAGGTAATCCTCAGAGTTTTCTGTTCTTTCTGAATGTATTGTCTCGATCGGTGAGAAGGCATTTGATTGGATTTTTAAGTTTATCCGCACGGCAGTACGATTACTCGTAGTCTTGGGCAGTCTCCGTCCTAAAATTCATATCAGAAGTCATATTTGGTTCATCAATCACAGCTTCGTGTATACGAGTCGTATATAATTAAGACTGAAAAGGAAGTCGAATAAATGATTCTTCTTTAAGCTCACATCCAAACAAGGAAAAGAAGTTAAAGCGGAATCATTAATTCTAAGCCTGTAGAACCTTGATTATATACCACCCTTGCGTATACCTTCTCCAGCGATAGATCAACCGTATGGGTCTTCGGGTTGAACTTGACATACTATACGAGTGGTACTCCGGGGAGGTTTGCTGAGGTGTCTTCGGGAAGAATACGAAACATAAGGTACTCTCTGCATGAGTACCTCGGAGTTCTGGAATGGCGGTTTCGCTAGAAAGGAGACTATGGGGAAAAGGACTTTCGCACGAGACTGGCATTGTGAGGGTAGGATTTGCTCAAGTTATATGAAAATGTCGGACTACTCGGAATAAAAGGCATTAGACTTATTTCATAAAGGTATTACAACCTAAACACAACGGTGCAACTTTTAACAGAGTTTCAGTACTTAAGTTTACTACAAGACTACTGCTGCGAATAAGGTATACTACAAAAGCAAGTATACGCAGCACGAGAGCCCCTTAACTGGCAGGATCTCGCAAAAGACAAGACTCGAGTTGCACTAGTGTTTAACAGCTTACAAGTCTATTATAACGAAACGCCCTAGTATTTCAACGTGGGTCCGGAGTAGTCTCTCCTGCGGCTGTGATCCTTAGTATCTTCCCGTTTGCGCCAAAATTCTCTGTTATTGGACAATCCTTCTGGAGATGCCCAATCTCACCACATAAATGACATATCTGGCTTGTACCAGCATTAGTGGTGGAAGTGAAGTATCAGGTCGGAGTTATGTGGACACGGTTGTTTTCGTTGATCTTCCTTTTTGGACAATCCCTGTAATAGTGTCCTGCCTCACCACAACTATAGCAAACTTGGCTGGCTCCGGTGGTAGAGGTGGTTCTACAGAAACGAGCAATGTGTCCTGTTTTGTTGCAATTGATGCATTGCAATACCCAACAAGCTCCATTATGATGGTAGCTACACTTGTTACACTTCGGGGTGTTCCCTCATATCGCTTGACCGGTGCTGAGGGGGCAGGGGTCGCCACTGGCTGCTGTTGCCTGGCAATCCTTTGAAACCACTTGCGTTCCTTTTGAGCTTGACGCTTTCGTTTCTTAAACTCCGAGTTGTGGCTTTGGGTGTTCACAACAGTTATCATTCGTTGACTTCCCGGGTGGTTACAACAATTTGAACTGTCAACACCTTTTTTAGCCTTGCTTTCGTTACTAGTGTGGAGGTGTGCAAGGATAGTTGTCACCGCAGCTAATACCACTGCTTGGAAGGTAGCGGTGTCGATATGAAGGATAGGGGTTTCGTTGCTCGGCGGGTTATTTCTGGATGACGACATGATTCTGTTATACAAAGGAAAATGAGTTCGTGAGTGATTATGGTTGAACCTAGATGTAATTCGACCATTCATGTAAAGAGTAGGAGTAAGTTTTCGAGGGTTTGACCTACATCCCTATGATGCAGTCCTAGTAAAGAGTAGAAGTAAGTTTATAGAATGGTTATAAGACGATTGCTATCCAACCTTCGACAACAATTGGAAGTGATCTCTGAGCTAAATTACCATAGCTCAATAACTTGACTAGAGTGCGTTTCAGATAGAATTCTAACGATAGTAGGATGAGAGTATTTGAACAAAAGTTGACACAGAAATTAGCCGACTGTCCATATCATTAATAATTATGATGTAATAAGTTTGGGAAAATTGACCTTGTAGTAGGTCTTACATCATATCTGGAGTAGAAAAGTTTTGACAGCATAAAGACTTAACTAAATGTACTCACGACATTGGGGTAGTTACATAGAAAAGAGCTACCTAGGTCATAGACAGGAGGACGATTCCTTATAACAAGGGAGGAAAGATAAGGCATCTTTTACTGGTGACGGTCATCCCTCTGGTGAACCCTTAGTTCAGCCAGTTGACGTTCCATATCTAGCAGGTGTCTTTCCTACACCCTCTGGCGTACTCGGAGCTCTATGACTTCGGCTCGAGTTTCAGCTAGTGCCTGCAGTAGGGCCTCATGGTCTCCCCTAGATCTCTCCCGAGCATCTTCCAGACGAATGGTGCGGAGGGTATTTATTCTTGCATTGGCGTCAACTTCCGTGATTCGATGGAGCGCTGTCCTGCCCTGAATCTCGTTTCGGGCAACCCTGCGGACCAGGATTGGCAGAACCATGTCCGCTGAACTTCCCTCGCTTAGGTTATAGAAGCTTCGGTCTCCGTTAAACGGCATAGGTTGATCTTGCTCTTCGCTCCATGTTTCCAAACATTCCACCCAAGGAGGCGTTGGACCTTGAAAAGCCGGATGAGGGTTAGGATTTGGATTGGGAGCCACTGGGGGTAGGTTCTCAACTTCGGGCTCGGAGTCAGAACCATCTGCAAAGCCTTCAGCCTGGTGATCATCCACAGGGATTTGGTGATCATTTTCTGGCTCTGCTTCAAACCGTCCTCCATTACCTAGGTTAGGGAAGTACAAATCGCCGTGGGGATGGAATCCAGCCATAGTATCTACGCGAGAAAAGGGATATAAGAACTAAGCACATAAGTAATTTATAGTAACACAAAATACTCCTATAGTATTTTAGGTTTATATTATGTTCTAATGTTTTCGTTGTGGTATTGTTGGTATGTTTTTAGACTTGTTGCAACCTCACAACCACACTTAGGCACATGCTAGTCACTCCTCGGATAATATAGTTGATCAGGCTATATCTTCCCAGGGTTGACCATATGTCTCTAAGTCTACTTGTGCTGCCCAACAATCGTAATACTTTTGTTCTGTCCTAGTGACACTGATTTTAGTATGAATGCAGGCATGTATACTTAGTTAAATATTTTATTATTTAAAAGTATAAACTCTTGGTCAGAGTATTTTAATCCCATTGTATTTATAGTCTGTATATCTTTTATGGGTTGATATACTCGATTCACAATAAAAAATGCTCTGATACCAATCTGTCACACCCCAAAACCAAGAACGGCGAAAACGTTCTGGGGCGGAGGACGTCATGTAAAGTATCACAACAATGTAAAGTAGTAAACAAGCAACAACATCATCCATTACATTAATAGTAGAATTTTAATACATGTGAGTTCTTTCATAGTATACGACATGATAATAAGAAATCAAAAATAAAAGACTAGTCTTGGCCGCTCCGTCTTCTCAAAACCTGGTCATCGTACCTGTCTACTGGTGACCTGAGAATACAAGTTATTTTGAAAGCGTGTATCAGCTTTAAAGCTGGTGAGATCATAAGTATTTTAGTGTCATTGATTTGTAAAACTGTAAAGAAAAGACTTGCAATTGTTTTATGAAAACTTGGTATAAGTATGAAAACCCTAGAAAATCCCGTATTTCCTATTAGTATAAAAAGCAGTCTTATATCAAGACCCGACTGTTTTGAAGGTTTGCACCTCTGCAAAAATGAAGGTTTTTCCTCAAGTATAACTATTATTATCTAAATATAACCATACATAAACGTGTATGTGATAAAATCACAAAGTAACTGTAATAGGGAAAATGATATTTTACCTCAGCAGTAACACTGCTGACTATAAAGTGAGTAAAACATAGACTCTAGGTGGTATAGAATGAACAATATGCCTCAAAAAGCCGAAATGAATGAAGTGTAGACTCCAGGTGGTATCGAATGAACAATACGCCTCGAAAAGCCTAAATGAATGAAGTATAGACTCCAGGTGGTATCGAATGAACAATACGCCTCGAAAAGCCTAAATGAATGAAGTGTAGACTCCAGGTGGTATCGAATGAACAATACGTCTCGAAAAGCCTAAATGAATGAAGTATAGACTCCAGGTGGGATCAATGAACGATATGCTTTGAAAATTCTATTTGGCCTTTAATTCTTAATTGGCTAATTAAAGGTTTGAATGTGAACTCGTATGTAACCATGCTGATCGACGGCTGAATAACTGATGACCCTCCAGGTCATATATAGTGAGGTGACATTTCGTCACCCCTGGGCCTTATCGGCTCGGACTGTAGCTAGCAGTCGGGATGTGGGAGTGTCTGTCCCGTATAGATCTATACACACAATGCCCGCTCTCCCTCAAGGAGACTCTGGTTACAAGGTGATACCACAATGAAGTGTCGTATCGAGAAGTAGTATGTCACATTCTATTTATAGTATTTATATATTTGTATAGACTCATGAATGAACTGACTCTTGTGTGATTCCTTGTACTAGAAATAGTAAATAGTATCTCCTAACTATACTCATTATAGTTACTAGTAATATATGTGTATAAATAAATGGAAGGATGCCTTTGCTACCCAAAGGTACTAAACTGACTGATAGAACTTTTATGTCTATATATGTATACATAATATATAACTAATATTTAGACAACCTTCGGACAAATAACAGGATACCCTAAGTCCACAACCAAACAAGGAACAGGAAATAAGGTGGGTTAGCAGTCCTAAGTCCTTTAAACATTACTTATATAACTATACATATAGAGGCATGCAATTTGATAATATAAAAGTTTAAAAGAAGTTTTGTAAAACATTTTAAAAGTTTATTAATAACAATTGAGGACTTGATGTCAATTTATAAAACGATTTAGAAGCAGTTTTGTTTGATTTAAACAGTTTAAAGTATAAGAAATCCCTTATTTGGAACATATTTTGGAATACACGAAAACCTTTATTTGAAGCATAGATATAACACAATTTAAAAGGAAAGGTGTAGTTTAGTAGACAAGATTGATAAAGAGTTTAACGTGTAAAAGCATTCGAGAAATCGTTTTGAAGTAGTTTGCTTGATAAAACAGCTAAAAGTGTAGTAAATCCATAGTTTGATAATTATTAATCACATGCGATTGATATGATAACTATCATGATTCGACTTGTATTCCCCCCCCCCCCCATAAAAGCATTTAAAACATTTAAAAGGTTAATTAAGCGGGTATGAACTCACCTGCAGTGAGTGGTTTGGATGGAAGTGCAGGATAGGATGCTAAGTGTCCAGTGAAGACTTGAACACACACACGGATCCTATTTAACATGTAGTGATACATAAATGTATATAATTAGTCATTTATCAACCAATTAAGCAAGTAAAGACACCCTAATACATGGAAACACTTTGATTCAAGTGCTAGGAGTACTAAAGGGTTGTATCTAAAGGGAGTATGGCCTCACATTGGAGTTTTACTTCCCATATGGTAACAATACATGAGTTTACGGCTCACGGTCATTTCCCCCATGAGTTTACGGCCGTAAACTCATGGTAAATTGTACCATTGTGTGTTTTAAGGTCTTATATCCCTCAAGGAAGTGTTCTAGGTTTGTATCAAAGGCTTAGGAAGGGACTAGGGCTCAAAATGACCCTTCATTTGAGTTTACGGTCCATGGACCACTCCTTGGAGTTTACGGTCGTAAACCCTTGAGTTTACGGTCGTAAACCCATGAGTTTACGGCTGTAAACTCATGGTCACTCCAACCATTTCGTGTTTTGGGGTTTCTAGCTCATGCATGCAAGGTTCTAGTCCAATATCCAAGCCCTAGAAGGTGTTGGGGGCACTTAAACACCACTTGATGGTGTTTACGGTTCAAGGAGATCCCTTGACCGTAAACACATGTGTTCTTGAGGGTTTTTTGATGTTCTTCAATGGTTTAACAAGTATACTAGGTAAGTAACTAGTTAGGAGGAGTGTACTTACTTATAGGAAGCTTGCAAGAGTGTTTAAGGGCCAAGAACACTAGTGTGTGTTCTTGGTGTTCTTGGTGTTTTGAAGAACACTTGAAGATCTAAGAAAAGAGGAGATTTCCATGGATGAAATCGTGTATAAACACTAGATAAAGTGTTGTATCAACAAATCAAGGGAAGAAACACTTACATTTTTGGGGGATTTGAAGAAATGTGTTATGATACTTGAGAGAGAAAAGGGAGTGTTCTTGAGCTTGAAGGTGAAAAAGTGATAAAAATGACTAAGTGTCATATTTATACTCCTTGGGATTTACGGCCGTAAACACCATGTTTGGGCCATAAACTCCAAACTCTTGGAGTTTTGGGACTTTATTGATGCACAATAAACCCTAGGGTATCCTCTCTCCAGTTATCTCCTGAAGCACTAAGCTTTAAAACACTCAAACGGATTTTAAACCGGCTAAAATTTAGCAGAAAAGTATTTGACTCCTATTTGAAGTGCTTGACAGTAGAGTTTTTACGAATGGAAATTTCGGGTTGTCACATTAAATATATGGGGATTGATTATTTTAATCATTCATTCTTATAATGTGGGCTTGTGATCCATAGTTCCTTATGTTGGGCTAAACCCATGTGGTGACCCATGGATGATCCATGGAGGTTTAAACCCATGGAGCATGAGAAATATGGAAAGTCATCCACAATAGGGTTTTCATGGTGTTGTGACACCTTCTCAAGTTCCTCCATTTGTTGGTGGTGTTGTGTGATTCCATTTGAGGTGCAACACTTGGGGCACTATGTTCTTAAAGGTCCAAGGTTTCAACTACACTAAAAGGTATGTCATCTAACTTCTATTTCATGTTGTTTATACTCCATTGTATGCTAGTTAGGATGATGCTTTGGAATATTGAATGTATGCATGTATAATAGAGAAAACATAGATCCAAAGCATCTAGGGTTGCATGTACAACATAGGAGTGTTAAAATGCTCAAAAACCCTTCAATAAGGATGGTCGAAATCGAACTCGTATCGAGAAAGTTATGGTCTTCAGATGATTTAAGGTTTGGGGGAAAACCCTAGTACGCGGCGCAAACCAAGGTGGTACGCAGGGCGTACCGAGGCGAGGAAGGTCACACGAGGCATAACTGGGGGGACGCAAAGCGTAGGTGCGAGGTTGGGTCGGGGTGCGAGACCTCATACACTGGGCGTACGAGGGTCAGGTTGAAAACCCTAATTTTAGGGTTTTACCCTATATAAGCATAATGTTAACCCTTTTCCTCCATTTCTAGGTTAGCCTCCACCATCTCAAAATCGTAAATCATCCTTTAGCCTTCATGGTGGCATTTTGAGCTCATGGTGTCCATTTTTGGTGTGTTTGGTCCATTTCCAAGAAGATGGAGTTTGGTGCAAGGATAGGAATCAAGGAAAAGCTTATGGATCTTGCTTATGTTCTCATTTTTCAGCTTGTTGAAGGTAAAAATCTTTGAACTTGATCATTGATATCTTAGATTTGTCATTTATGAGTTTTGGGTCATTTTGGTCCCAAGAATGAGATCTAGTGGTCTTGATTCCACTCCAGGAGCTTTGAGTTGCCCCTCTTTGTGTTTCTGAGGTTCAAGGTCCATAAAGTTGGCACCTTTAGAGTTTAAAACCATCCATGTTTGAGTTTGGGTCCTTTTCATGTAAGTAGAATGCTACACTTTGAGATTCGGTCTTCTTAGGGCATGCAAAGTCACCAATTTAGTGACTTTATGGTTCTAGACGTTCATTTAGAAGTAGATCTATGGTTTGGAATTATGGGATCAAGCGTTAAGAGCTTAATGAAGGTTTTGGCTCAATGGAGGAGTACGTTGGGCGTATAATTCTGTACGCTTAGCATACAGCTGAGTACACCCCGCATACTCAGTTAGGGGCAGTTTTGCTTATTGGGCTTCGGTGTGGGCTATCTGTTGGGCTTAATTGTCTTGGGCCCTATTGGGCCATCAGTCTTTGGTCTAATAGTGGTTTTGAGAAGGCCCACGAAGGGGTTTGGGCCAAATTTTGAAAATTGGACCATCGTTTGGGCCACGAGTGATTTTTTTTGGTATTTTGGGCTTGAGTGTTTGAGTTATTAATGGGATATTGGAACACAAAGTGTTTTGGACTAGAAGGAATGGTTAGGCCCTAAGGTAAGGCTCACGTAAGGGGTGGGCCCAATTTGGAAAATTGAGCCATTCGGTAGTTAATTGGCCTTTGGGCCTTTCAGATTGTACGTTTGGGTATTAGATTTGGTTAAGGATAGGTTAGGGGTAAAATGGTCTTTTTACCCTAGGTACGGAGTTGTGGAAATGGATTTGAACCCAATTGTTAAATGGATGTTGTTTTGTTATTGATAGTTTGGGGATCTGCCAGCCAGCAGCCAAGGGTGTTTCCGTATGATTCGGCAGTGCGAGGTGAGTCTTCTCAGTATATCTATGGGTCGAAGGCACCAATGTCGGCACATTATATGTTATGTGATATGCTAGTTGTCTCTGTGATTCTTGAGTGGAAAACCCCGGTGGGATCCCATGGCATTTGGATATCAGACCACGGGGGATCCCATGGCATTCCAGGTGTACGACCATGGGGGGAGCCCATGGCATCCTGGATAAAGACCATGCGGGGGGGGGGGCATGGCAACTATATGTCTGTTGCATGATAATCTGTTGTTGTATGTTGTATGGTATTTTGGGGAACTCACTAAGCTTTGTGCTTATGGTTTTCAGTTTATGTTTCAGGTACTCTGGTTTTCAATTGGAAGAGGTCGGGATTGATTGCAGGGCACACACCACATGTTTCCGCCTTCTATGAATTACTCTGATGTGTCGATACTTTGCTAAAACATAGTTACTCTAGTCTTATGGGAAATATATGTGTTAACGATTTATTAATCTAAAAACAAAAAATTTTATGTCATGATTTTCGGGTGGTTAAACTAGTGTACGATTATCAAGAGGGATTATCCTTCCTAATGAACCATTTAGATATATGGAGCTATACCATTACAGTTGTCTGATCAGGACCTATCATTTCTGGTTATCCAAGAATATGCAGATATGCTATTATTGTTGTCTGATCGGGACCCACCATATATGGTCATCTCAAGGGGAATAGTTATCGTACTATTGTATGCAGCTATAGTACATCAACACCTGAAAGTGTCAAGGAACAGAATTCCACTCTCCGTTCCTAACTTACACACACACGTTCAGAATGAGACTACCCGATATCAAATTTAATTGAATTAGTCTTATATTATTAATGGGCATAGCTACCAACCCTCTAATACCATCTATGTCTAGATAACACAAACCAATCTTAGTATGTATATATATATATATATATATATATATATATATATATATATATATATATATATATATTTAGCGTGGAGTATTTTAATTATTAATATACTTTTGTCTATTTCCCTAATGATATTTTTATTATTGTTATCATGCGAAAATAGACATATACCTTTTTATCATATATAGAACCATATCTGGTTTGCATGTAATATATCCTTAAATACATTTCTAACACATAAACCAAATAATAAGCATATAGCTTGCACATAAACTTTCTAACATATATTTAATACTTTAATTAATACTTGTATTAAAATCATGTTCATGAAAGGGACTATAAAGTCACTTAATAACAGTGGATGGCGCAGAATTTGGGCAGAACCTCGCCTTAGCACTTTTGATGACCTAAATGTATAACACTAAGTCTTAGTCTAGTTTCATAATCCCGACGACTATAATAATTATAGTCTAGATTCTTCATTAATCCCAATGTCTACATCAAGATCTATCAAGTAAGGATCAACCAGGCAGGACAGTTGGGAAGCAGGATCATTTCGGCATAATAGCTTTTCTGAAATCCAACAACCTAGCCAACATGACCTTTATAGACACCTCTCCCGTAAGTAGATCAATCAGTATAACGACATGGAAACCGATAAATCTTATTTATAGGTTCATAATAACATCTATGACTATAAATATAAGTTACACTGAAAGAATGAGAGTGTAGCTTAACTTACAGGGAATTCTTGGACAAAAGTCTAGAAATTGCACTAGCAGAGCTTCTACTTATTCGCTATTACTACTTCAGGGATCGCAGGGCTTTGCCGAAGGCTAAAACTAAGAATCAGAGGTGGTCTCAAAGAATGGAAAGATATTTACAGAGACTAGGAAGAGATGTCTGGAGATCTATAGAGGAAGGACCTCATGTCCCCATTCTCACTCCCATTGCAGCTGATGGAACTTACGCAAGACTCAGAGGTGGTCCAACGGCCATGAACAGACCCACCAACGATGATCTCGAGAAGATGGAAAAAGATGCAATTGCCTTCTATGAAATTTCATGTGGCTTTGCTCCAGACAACTTTGGTATCTTCATCAACTATCTACTCAAAAATCTCTACCATGGTTCTAAACAAGCACAAGACAAGAAGCTCACCACTGCTCTCAACGAGTTCACCAACTTCAAAGCACTATCTGGTGAAAGTCTTGATGACTCCTTTAAGCGATTCAACCTCATAATCACTAAACTCTCAAATGTTGGTACCGTTTGAAGCAACCACGAAACCAATCTGCAGTTTCTGAATATGTTAGGAAGACATTAGACGACTACAAAAATGATAGTTCAAGGAGATAGGAATATCCATACTCTTTCTCTGTTCAAACTCTATTGAGAAATTTAGGCTCAAGAATCTACAGTCTTGAAAGAATGTGTAGATATGGGTGGATCACTCGCTCTAATGGCTCAAGCTCCTTAGTATGCCATCAAAGCACCGCAATATCCATATCCCAGAGAGTCATTATATCAACATACATATGACAATTCACTGTAATCATATGAGGCGTATATCGAACTAGTCGTGAGTCAACAGTTCAATCGACTCCCACCACCCACTTTTCGTAAAAATCAACAGTTCACTAAACCACCGTTATCAGAAATTACAACCCGCAGACCAATCATCAACGATACCTCAAAAATCCTCATCACCAACCTCAGCCTCATAACACAGCTATGATGATTTCCAATCACAAAGAAATTTCGCAAACAAACAAAATACCAAACTCTGGTATTAATACCGAAGACAACCAATACGGAGTACTCATCTACCACAAATGTCACAAGGAAAATCACTTTGCAACAGATTCCAAAGCAAATGTGGTGAAAGACAAAGCATTCTATCTTAGAATGGCTCAAGATATGGAAGATAAGGAGAAGGAAAAAGCAAAAGTATGTGTAGCTCAAGTTCGTAGGGATCATCACGTTTGGTCTTTAGGTGATGAAGATGAGGATGTTGACAACAAAAAAAAGAGAGGAAAGATATGCATGGTTGCAGTAAGTGAAGAAGATGGCTCAACCAACCTGAAGAAAAACTACTGCTACACGGCAAGGGAAGGGACCCTCAGCATCGTTGAATAGGTAAAACTTATGATTCAGTCTAACAACTATAGCATTCATGATTGTGAATCTCACCTAGAAAGACTTAATGAAATGTATGATGTCGTCCTTATAGTCTACAACAAAGCCTTAGATGAAAAGAACAAAATGACCCAAGAGCTATATCATTTGAGAGGAAGACTAGAAGACAAGAAGCTTAAGGTCACAATTTTAGAAAAAGACTTGTTGTTAGAAAAGGATGCTAGGTTACTTAGTGAGACTCAGTTAGAAATTGCTTTCAATCAACGGGATTTAGCCTGAAAGGAAATTGTACGTCTGAATCAATTAATTGAAAAGTTGTTTAATGAAAGTGAGGCCATTGAAAATTTATTTAATAATGGGACTATTGAAGTGTCTTTCAACACGTACGTGTTTTATTTGTTTTTTACTAAAATTTTGTTTTTTTTACTAAATATCTGTTATTTATAATTGCTGGAAGTCTGGTTATTTTATAGCTAGAAATCTATTTTTCATACTGAAAATCTATTATTTTCAGCCAAAAAACTATTTTTTAGATATTATTGCTAAAATTTCATGTTTTTACCATTCTTACTTTCTTTTATTCTCATTCTTGTAGCTTCACACGAAAAAATGGAATAGATTGGCACAATCTAGGTTGAATGACATGGTGTTTGTCAAACTCAGTCGTGATTTAGACTTAATGAAGGCTTTGTGGGGTGACCACCCTTGGGTGTATAGGAAGAGTACATGGGTGTATTGTAATACAGTAGAATGTAATTGAATACGGTCTATCTGTGCATACATGGAGTGTACGTCGGGCATAAGTCATAAAAAGGGATTGCGAGTTTTGCTGAGTACGCATGGTGTACACATGGAGTATGTCGGGTGTACTCGTACTGGTCCCAAACCCTAAAATCTGGGGTTGTGACCACTATTTAAGGACATTAACTCTTCGTGGACCTTCTTATAACCATCCTCCATCCCTCTTTGCCCCCATCTTGAAACCCTAATCCTTAAGTGTGAGTTTTGAATCTTTTGGATGATATCATGGTGCTCTTGGTGGTGAAGGAAGATCATTCGCCTGCGTAAGGACCTCAATTCTCATTAGGAGGTCGAACCAATGACATATGGAAGTTGGGGCAAGCCTATCCCCATGGGCAACGTGAGAAGTGCTGGTACACTCAACCTCTTGGATCTAAAATCTACACATCATTGTTAATCTATAGTTGGTATAAAGTTAAAATCTTGAGGCATGCTTTTCTAGATCTTGTTAGGTTAAAAGTTTATGACCTTTTTGTCCCAAAACCTTGGTCTAATGAGTACGGTATACTCCAAACCATTTGAGCTGTCCTTTCAGACGTTTTTAGTGTTTGGTGACATAAAATGCAATATTGGTACTTTGCATTTACATATGCAAGAGTTATGGGGTTTTAGATGGTAATATAAGTCAGGGTTTTAGAGTTAATCTCTCTTTTGCCATTCAAGGCATAAAGTTGGAGACTAAGGATTATAGTGCCCTTTTAGATTAGATCTGAGGTTGGGATGAAAGGTCTAAATGAGTTAAGACCTTAGAGTTGGATTTTAAAGAACTGCTCATTATGATGTGTGTAACTTAGGTTATGCCCAGTGTAGCCTATTCTAAGCCCGTAATTAGCATGGTGTTCACATCAGGCATAGATCTATGGTAGGCCATATGTAAGTGAACAAGGGTTTGTCTTTTGACTTTTTGACTTTTAGTCAACTGTGAGGGTTGGACTTGGAAGGGGCAAAATGGTCTTTTTTTCGTAATTAAGGATTAGTTTGGTATTTAGACTAGTTGAGTTGGAGTATTTACCTTAATTGTTAATTAGGGTTATTTGACGTGATTAATAGGAGGACTCTAGTAGCGGCAGTTAGGGTGTGAGATTTAACATTCTTCTGTGCTAGGTGAGTCTTTTCACTATGCTTGTAGGTCGAAGGCACCAATATCAGCCCACTAAATTATGTATGTAAGATGCTAGCTGTCTTTGTGACCCTTTAATATTGGTACGATTGGGTTGAAATAAACCCTACGCCCATATTTGTATTATCAGGTTGAAATAAACGCCATGGATAGGCCCATGAGTATATGATGGGTTGAAAGAAACCCCAGGGATGGGCCCCAACGTTGGGGCCATAATTGTATGATTGAGTTTGGATATACCCTAGGGTTGAGCCAAATTGTATGTTTCGTATATGGTACTTTGGGAAACTCATTAAGCTTTGTTCTTACAGTTTATGTTTATTGTTTCAGGTACTTCCGGTATGAAAGGGATGGGTCAGGCGTCATGGCACATCGTCCCCTCATGATTCCACACTTATTTTCATCTGTACTCTGATGTTTTGTTCACATTTTGTCTTGTGGTTGACTTTGGGATACCTGATGTATGAAATTAATGGTTTTTAAAAAGAAAAATTTTATCACTGCTTTTGGGTCGTTACAAGTTGGTATTAAATCCTTGGTTTGAGGGATTCGGGCACACTTTTGAGTGTGTCAAAACTCAAACTAAGGAATTGATAATATTTTCAAAAGGAAATGAAATTTTCAAAGATTTTTACCAAGTGGAAAGAGGGGTGTTATGCATGTAATCAGTCGAGCTCAAGTAAGTGGTTCCCAAAATAGCCATACCCATGTGTTACCATTATTATATCAGATATGTGAATTACATGCTAGAGCAGGGATAAGGATACCTTTAGGAATCATATGATAGAATTACCTGATTTGTGTGATGCCTTATAGCCTAGGAGTATGGATGCTATGTGTTGCTTGGAATTGAAATCGACTTACTTAATTGCTAATTATATGCTTTAAAAGTTATATACGATTAGGTTCATATAGCCCTAAAATGATCGGTTTAGCCTCATTTCCTTTTCCTTGTTTGGTTGTGGATTTAGGGTATATTCATTATTCGACAGTCTGTGTGATCACATTTTGTGAACAACTTGCATGTATAGGGCAACCTTGTGTTGGTTGATGTTCTCAGTATAGCACGGTGGTTGAATTGAGAATTCCTAGGAGAACCTAGGAAATGCCATTGTAGGATTTGTATGATGTTTAACATAGGGATGGTGTGTATTGATCTAGTATAGTGACTTTGGAGGTTCAGGATGCTTCTTGAGGAAAATGCAGATAGGTGTAGAAGGTAGTATTGGGCCCGTACTACTGAAAGCACAAGATCTGTACTCAAGGCAAGAATGGTCCTGGAACTTCTAAAAGACATGTAGAAAGGAAGTCTTCTCGATATTTTGTTAATCGTTTGTATGTTTGTATTTTAGTTGAGTATGGTGTCCGCTCGAGGAGAAGCTTCTAGATCGGGTTCTGGCGCTGGTGCCGAACCAATAGATGAGCGGTTGTGCGATTTTATCACATCAAAGATCACTCGTGGTATCATGGAGGCCACCCTTGTGATTTTCGCTACTATCAAGGAGTGGGTTATGGAGCTTCTGGACGAGCAACTCCAGGACCTAGGGGTAGAGATCGCTTCGGGAAACCTAGGAGCACAGACTCCCATGTTTCTAGAGTTTAACGCATGTGGAGCTCCAGTGTTCTTTGGGGCTAAGAACCCCATTGTCAGCCACTGTTGTATCGCTGACATGGAGAGTGCTCAACGAATGAGCTTCTGCTTTAAGGGGGCTAAGGTGGGATTTTCCTCCTTCCTTCTAAGATACCGAACCAGAGACTGGTGGGAAGAGTTCGGTAATGCATTGGGGACTGAGGCGATAGTGGCCATGTATTGGGGGGATTTTGCTATCAAATTTCATTAGGAGTTTGCACTAGTAGTTGAGGTGCAGGAGCTGGTGAAGGAGTTTCAGGACCTTTATTAGACTCCGGAGACTGTAGCAGAGATCACCGCCAAGTTCCAAGAGAGGGACTTGTTGGTTTCGCAATATGCAACAGATGAGGAGAGGAAGAAGTCGAGATCTCACGACATGCTAAAGGATGAGATCAACGAGTTAGTGAGCTATTCAGGGTGCAAGACCCTAAATGATATGATTACGAGGGCTCGAGAACAGGAAATTGAGTTAGATCTTCAGACCAAGCACAAGTTAGAGCAGGTGCAGACGGTAGTGGGTCGGGCTAAGAAGCACAAGACTTTTGATTCACACACCAGGGGCCAGCAAGTTCGGAGCCGTTGTGGCAGGTACGACAAGCCGCATAGTAGGGCATGTCGTGAAGTGGGTTCAATTTGTTTCAGATGTGGTCAGACTGGTTATATGAGTAGGGACTACCCCGAGAGTGCACTGATTTGCTTTCATTGCAATAAGACCGACTATAAAAGGCTGATTATCTAAGACTGTCAAGAGGGGCAGTGGCGGTGCCTTCACCAGCCACCTTGAGGATTACCGATGGCCGCAAGGGCAAGGTGGTGGCACCTGTGGTGAAGATCAGGGCATTTTAGTTAACTACTAATGAGGCCCGAGCAACGCTGGATGTGGTTATCGGTACGTGATTCTGTCATATCTTTTATTTCTTTCTTTATTTATGCTTATGTTATATCTAATCTGGTATAGTACTTTCATAGTCAATGGTATGACTACTCATGTTTTGTTTGATTCGGGTGCTACTCGATCTTTTGTATCTCTTGCGCTTAGCAAGAAGTTTAGTGATTCTCTCTGGATTCTAGATTGTCCAATAGAGGTAGAGACTGCTGATGATTGTTCTTTGGGTTCTTCGAGGGTTCATCGTGGGTGTGTCCAGAACCTAATCAGTGAGAAATATTCCATTGACTTGGTATCGATTCCTCTACGAGGGTCGAAGGTTATCATCAAGATGGATTGGTTGGGTCCCAATGGGGCCATGATTGACTGTAAGCACCAACTAGTGAGAGTTCAAACCCCAAGTGGGGAGATCTAGTTATTCTTGGCGAAGGAGCTTCGCAGGGGTCGACTCTCTGCTCTGTTCCGAGGGCCAGGAGATATCTTCAACACGACTATTCTAGGTTTTTGGAATATGTGGCGGAGACTGGGTTAGGGCATGAAGACATTAAGTGAGGTGCCCATTGTTCGAGATTTTCCCAATGTGTTTCCTGAGAGGCAGGTTGAGTTTCGGGCTGATTTAGTTTTTGGTGCGGCCTAGATAGCCAAGGCATCATATCATTTGGCACCACTGGAAATACAGGATCTGTCTACACATCTTCAGGAGCTACTAGACAAAGGGTTTATTAAACCGAGCAATTCACCATGTGTAGCACCAATCATGTTCGTGAAAAAGAAGGACGGTTCACACAACATTTGCATAGACTATCGAGAGTTGAATAAGCTAACGGTAAAGAACCGTTACCCACTTCCAAGGATCGACGACTTATTTGACCAGCTTCAGGGTGCACCTTGGTTTTCCAAGATTGATTTGCGATCAGGTTTCCATCAGATGAAGGTCAGAGACAAATATGTGCAGAAGTCGGCCTTCAGGATTCGTTATGGTCATTACGAGTTCTTGGTGATGCCATTCGGGCTCACCAATGCACCATCACCAATGCACCATCAGTGTTCATGGATCTTATAAACCGGATATGCAGACTGATGTTGGATCGGTCGATGATCGTGTTTATGGATGACATTCTGGTCTACTCCAAGACCAAGGAGCATCACGTGGATCATTTGCAGGAGCTATTGGAGACCCTAAGGAGAAAGAGGTTGTATGTCAAATTCTCCAAATGCTAGTTGTGGTTGTGTGAGGTGAAGTTCTTGGCGCACATCGTCAACCAGAAGGGTATATTGGTCGATCTGGACAAGATTGAGGCCGTGATGCAATAGGAGGTTGCAAAAATCCATCTGAGATTCAGAGCTTTCTAAGTCTCGCGAGGTATTATCGGAGATTTATCTAGGATTTCTCCTAGATTGTTGTGCCATTAACCAGCAGTCAGCTTTTGAGACGTTGAGACAGAGATTATGCGAGGCCCCGATTCTCATGCTTCCCGAGGGCATGCATGATTTTGTGGTTTATTGGGATGCATCTATCTCGGGTTTGGGAGTTGTCCTCATGTAGAGAGGAAATGTGATTACTTACGCTTCGAGGCAGCTAAAACCTCATGAGGCGAATTACCCCAAGCACAATTTGGAGTTGGGGGATGTGGCTTTTGCCCTCCAGATGTGGAGGCAGTATCTGCATGGGGTTAGGTGTACTATCTATGCTGACCACACGAGCTTGACGTACCTGATGGATAAGCCGAATTTGAATATGAGGCAATAGAATGGTTAGATGTGGTAAAGGGTTATGATTGCGAGATCATGTACCACCCTGGGAAGGCCAATGTTGTGGCCGCTACCCTGAGTCGTAAGGCAGTGAGTGCACCTATCGGGGATATATGTCTGAGGATGGTTATTATTTCTCCTCTGTTGGATATGATCAAGAAGGATCGGGTGGAAGGATTGAAAAACGAAAATTGGAACACAGAGTAGATCAGCGGGCAAATTCCTTTATTTTTCAAAGATGGTCGGGGCTTGTTGACTCAGTGTGGTAGAGTTTAGATTCCGACTACTGTTGGGGTGAGGCAGACAGTGATAGAAGATGCTCTTAAGTCAAAGTTTTCAATCCACCTAGGGCCATGAAGATGTATAGGGATTTGAAGTTGAGCTATTGGTGGCCCTGTATGAAAAGGGAGATAGCGTGGTTTGTAGAGTGGTGCCTCAGTTGATGGAAAGTCAAGGCCGAACATTAGAGACCTCACCGTAAGATGCAACTGTTACCCATTCCCTTCTGGAAATGCGAAGAGATCACCATGGATTTTATCACAAAGTTTCCAAGGAAGGCAAGTGGAGTTAATTCTACCTTGGTCATTATTGATAGATTCACCAAGAGTGCTCACTTCATACCAATTACCGAGAGTATATCTGCTGAGAAGTTGGATGACATTTACATTAAAGAAGTAGTGGTTCGGCACATGATGCCAGTTTCGATGGTGTTCAGACCGAGATGTTCGTTTCACCTATAGGTTTTGGGTGAAGTTTCATGAGGAGTTTGGTACTGAACTGCATTTCAATACAGTGTACCATCCCCATACCTATGGACAGAGTGAGCGGACGATTCAGACGCTCGAAGATATGCTCCGGGTGTGGGTGCTAGATTTTGGCGCGAGTTAGGATACTTACCTTCCACTGGCCGATTTCTCCTACAACAACATTTATCATACCAGTATTGATCGACCACCTTTCGAGATGTTGTATGGAAGGAGGTGTAGGACCCCGTTTTGTTGGGGCGAGGTCGGGCATCCGGTAATGGGGAGTACTGAAGTAGTCTTCAAGATCACTGAGTTGATACGACAAGTACGTGACAAGCTGCGAGTTGTGCAATGTCGACAGAAGAGTTATATATACCATCGTTGTTTAGACCTCGAGTTTCAGGTGGGGGACTTTGGGCTTCTAAAGGTGTGACCTTGGAAAAGTGTCATCCGATTTCGGAAGCGGGGCAAGTTGGGCCCCCGGTTTATTGGTCCATTCAGGATTACTGCCCACATGGTCAAGGTTGCATACTGGAAGGATTTTCCTGATGAGCTCAGCCAAATCCACAACACTTTCCATGTATGTTGTGGAAGTGTTTAGCTGATGATTCTGCGTTGATTCCTTTGGATCACATTAAGGTCAATGAGCTCCTGAACTATGTGGAGAGACCGATTGCGATCCTCGACAGGAGGACCAAGACTTCGCGCAACAAGGTAGTGAACCTAGTGAAGGTCCAATGGTAGCACCGGAAGGGCTCTGAGTGGACGTGGGAACCTGAAGATTAGATGAAGGAGCACCACCCAGACTTGTTTGCAGCAACACACTTTGAGGACGAAGTCTGATTCAAGTGGGGGAGAGTTGAAACACTCGTTTCCAGGTACTTTCATTTTCAACCCAAAAATAATATTTCTTGTAAAGCAGGTCCTTACGTTGGGCGTACATGGAGTGTACGCCAGGCATAAGTCAAAAAAAGGATCGCGAGTTTTGGTGAGTACGCAGGGCGTACACATAGAGTATGCAAGGCGTACTTGTGATGGTCCCAAATCCTAAAATTTGGTGTTATGCCCCTATTTAAAGACATTAACTCCTCTAGGACGTTCTTATAACCAGCCCCCATCTCGAAACCCTAATCCTTGAGTGTGAGTTTTGAAGCTTTTGAGTGATATTTTGGTGTTCTTGGTGGAGAAGGAAGATCATTAGAGAAGTGGTGGTGCACTCAAGCTCTTGGATCCAGAATCTACACATCATCGTTCATCTACAGTATGTATAAAGTTCAAATCTTGAGGAATGCTTTGCTAGAACTTATTAGGTTACAAGTTTATAACGTTTTTATCCCAAAACCTTGGTCTAATAAGTATGGTATACTCCAAACCATTTGAGTTTTCCGTTCAGACATTTTTGAGTGTTTGGTGACATAAAATAACAAGCTTGGTCCTTTGTATTCACCCATGCAAGAGTTATGGGGTTTTAGATGGTAATATAAGTTTGGGTTTTAGATTTGATCTCTCTTTTGCCATGCAAAGGCATAAAGTTAGAGACTTTTGAAGATTTGTATCGATCGGATACACTTCAAGTATAAAGAACAAAAGTAAACTAATCTAAGAAAACAAAGAACATAAAATAAATAACATAGGGAGTTCTCCAAATTGTCTATCACCAAGAAAGGGTTTTGTCTTTACCAAGAAGACGGGTTGTCACAAACACGGTTACAAAGAAAAACTCTCTATACAAGTATATCCTTTGATTGAAGGGATTGCATCTAATCTATACTAAGAACTGATCCTCATCACAAGGATATCAGATCTGCTATCTATTCTATAGTTATCTATATCATTACCTAATATACAAAATATAACACAGAATAACTATACTAAGCGCTGACGGTGATATGCTTGATACGTTAGTATTGGTGGTGTAGACGATGACACTAAGGGATAGCATAGAGAGAACTCATTAGATCATAAGGTGTGACCTTACAATCCCCCCCTATCTGATGATGTCAAAACTAATCTTCTTCTTCCGAGTCATAAGAAGAACCATTGTAGAACTTGTCAGCATCTTTCAAGATCTCAGGCTTAACCCATTCGAATTCATCAATTTTAAGTTTATCCAATCTTCTACTAAGCTCCAGAGATATTAATCAGTACACAATATCTTCTTTCTGGTTCATAGCGACTAAATCCTTCCATGCGAACATAAAACAAGTGTTCAGTGTGAGCAGCTGGAAGATCATCAGTACGTTCAAAGAATATGTGATTTTGACTTCCAAGATAAAATTTGCTATGCTCCGGTTCTAGGATGAACATGTACTGGACTGGTTGAACACCCATCGGCAACTCATTGTTGATGTACCGAGTGGCATAAGGAAGAAGAAACATTGTAATCTTGGACTGTCTAGGAGCGCCTGATCTTCCTGAGGAGGATGGTATAGAAGAACTAGCTGATGACACAAGGTTGAACTTCTTGAATTTATTGAGTAGCTGCTGAATTGCCAACTTCACCTCCTAAGCATGACTACCCTTATGTTTGTCAATGATTTCTTGAATGTGCATCCACTTGATGTAGCCAAATTTGACCAGCTCATGAGCAAATACAACTTTACGGTATTCACACCCAGTCTTCTTTCTGACTAAGTGAAGCTTTAGTGACTCGTTCCTTGGTTTGGTGCATCTTAGCTTGATAATGGGATCAGGACTTGTTCTTCGAGTCAGAACATCTCCAAACTTTTTCCTGATGATCTTGTCATTTAGCTCCGAAAATCTATGTTGTTTCTCCACATTGTTATTGAAAAAATGAAGTTTCTTAACTTTATCATTACGGCTTTGAACACTAGCACTTTCATCAGCGAAAGCTAGAGCTTGAGCAAGTTTGGCAGATAGACGTTATCCTGTTCTAGCTTCTTTCTTTTCTCGAATAGTTGCATTATATTCTATCATGATTTCTCTCACTTCATCAATAGTTATACCCCATGTTGCAGCTAAATCATTCAGATCAAAGATGAGCTTACTCTTCTTGCTTTTCTGGGAAGGAAGGGTGCTAAAGGATCACCAGCAGCAGATCTTCCAGCTTCTATGTCATGAGCTCCCCCTGAGAAGGAAGCCATCCTCTTTCGAGGATTGAGCTGATCATTATCGGAATCAATATCACTATTAGTTCCTTGTGGAATGTCCCCCCTCAAAATAAGAATCAGAGTAGACAACGTTCAAAGGAACAGCAGGCACATCAGCTTGTAGCATGAAGCCAAGATCAAGAAACCCTTCATAGTCGTTGATCTCTGATTGATCACTAGTGTCTGGAACGGACTGATCAGTTGTTGTATCAGCATCTAGAATATCAACAACAACAATTTATTTTTGAGGTTCAGCTTCAACCCTTCCAGTTTCAGACACCTCAGGCTGAAATGGAGTTGGTGCGATCACCACCATTTGCATTTACTGATCAGGACTCCCTTGATTATTCTCCCCCATTTTGGCAGCATTAGATGGAGGAGCAGAGTTAGGAGGTGGTGAAGGAGTGCGATGAGGAGGATGAGATGGTGGACGAGGTGGTTGAGGAAGATTTGATGATGGAGGTGTATGTGGATGAGGATTAACACCTGGAGAGTTTGGTGGGGTGTCATCTACAACCATATCATCAACATCATCATCACCCAAGGCTATAAGTCGCTTCATTACAGCCGCATCCCTTTCAACTTTAGTCAACCTTTGTCCCAGTGATTGAGTTATCAGCACTACTAGAGAGAGATGATAAAGCACAACAGTTTGAAAGTTGAAGCTGGATTCCTCTTGATAAATAGTACAGTCTGAACAGGAGTTAGTATAGCAGGAACAGTCTCAGCTTGAGGAGAAGGAGACGTTGTTCTTGGGGAAGTTACATCTTGGATCAAAGGCTCAACAGTTTTCACTTGAGTTGGGGTTGATCCACATTGTACAGTGTCATCAGCAGATGGAGTGGATGAAGAGGTAGTTGAAAAACGAATGTGCTTATTCATTCTTGGAGGAAAGTTCATCCCCTGAGTAAAGTCTTCTCTATGATCAGTTGCTTGATCTTCTTCATCATTATCAGTGTCTTCTTCTTCATCGTCTTATTTTTCATTATTATCTACATCATTCTCTTCTTTAGAGTCATAGGATTCAACAACATTAGGTTTGTCAATCCACTTTTGCATCCTCATAGTAATAAGCGAGTTACCTTCATATGGAGCAGCATTAATAATCTTTGAGGAAAGAGAGAGCAGGAATTGGAATAATAATTCCATGACTTTCAACATAGCCTTCATCACGAGATAAGATCACTCCAATACAGCGGGGATAGGGAACGTGTACTAGCTTTTTGTTCCTAGTGATGCAACTGTAGGGGTCGAAATTGGTTGTGAGGTGTCAAAGCATTCCTGGTCATGTCTTAGTTTCGAAGACTGTTTTGTTGTTTTTGCATAAGAGCATTGTTAGTGTCGAAGCTGTATTGTTTAGACCCTTATGTATTTTTTGTATGGTTTTGTCATCCCTATAAATATGGGATAGGTACTAGAGTTAGAGTAATCTTTTTGGAGTCTTCGACTTGTACTCTATTTTTCTCTGTATCTTGCAAAAGCGTAATCAAGCCAACCAGATCCTATTTACATTGTGTGTTCATAATTCTTTTTATACTCTTATTTCGCTTCATAAACTCGATTAATTACATCTACATTTGGTATCAGAGCAAGATTCATTTTAGTTGATCTCTGATTTTCTCTAGTTTCCAAAAGTTTTTGAGTCTCGTTCTAGATTCAAAACATTCCGCACTTTTGATCTTGAAAATCCTCTTAGATCATCTTTTTTGATTCGATTCTGCTTTCGGTTTGTTGAATCGAGTGTTTTGTGTCTGTTTTCTGGAAGTTTTGTCGATCAAATCTCAATTTCTGAAGCTTTTCACAAATTTTGTCCGTACAATGATGGCTAACTTCAATATGAACATGATGACCTCTTATTCTCATCTTCTCGGTTCATCAACAAAAATTCCTATGTTGATTCCAGAATACTATGATCATTGGGCGGATTGAATGGAAGACTATCTGAACGGAATCGACAAAGATCTCTGGAAATGCATCATTGGTGAAGTCCGTTCTCCGACTATGATACAAAATGTTGCAACTGCTGCTGCCAAACAAGATGTTGGTCAACAAGCTGAGAAACTGAAGAAAAACGAGAAGAGATGTATGCGTGAGCTCCGTGGTGCTCTTCCTCAAGTCGTGTTCAACTATATGCGTAGCTGCAAGACATTAAAGGAAATTTGGGACACATTGAAGGAAAAGTACCAAGGGAGTGAGAAGACTAAGATAAGCTCTGTTAAGAAGTGTCTGCTTGAATTAGGAGAATTCAAGCAGAAAGAAGGTGAATCAATTGAGCTCTATTACGATCGTCTGAATGAACTAATCTACAAGTACAACCGATATGGAGTCATCAGGTCAACAATGGAGTTCAACCTGACTTTCATCATGGGACTTCGTAAGGAATGGCGCAATGTCAGCTTGATGATAAAAACTCAATAAAGTTTCGACTACTTTTCTCAAAGTGATCTTTACAATGTGTTGAAGACACATGAAAATGAAGTAAATGAGATTGCTGATGAAACAAGGAACATTTTAGGTGGTCCTCTAGAGCTGATGTCAAAGGTGGCGAGTAAAGAAGTTGAGAAAGAAACAACTAGAAATGAGGGCTTGGAAGATGAAGGTTTGATCGTCAATTCTGAAGACGAAGCAATGGCTTTTTACTTGAACAACCGAGTGAAGAAATTCTTCAAAAAGCCATTTAATTTGAAGTCAAGAACAAATGAGATAAAAGGAAATTTTTCCGGGAAGAATGTGAATGATGAGAAGAGAATTGAGAAAAAGGAAGTGAAGACTGAGGAAGCGAATATAGAGAAGAAGCTCAAGGAATATTCAGGGTTCGACTGCCATTATTGTAATGGTGCGAACCACATGGCGAGTGACTGCATGCTTAAGAAGAGAGATGAGAAGAAGAGTAGAGTCAAGGACGAAGCCTACTATGTGGAAAGGCTGGAAGAGGTAAGAGCGAAAACTAAAGGAATGTCTTTGGTTGCGAAGGTAATTGATGATGAGGAAGGGACATATCAAATATGGTCTTCAGGATTAGATGATGAGGAGATGCGAAACCCGACTCATGGAGCGATGTTCACAAGGTTTGAATAAGAGGATGAGGAGAATGTTACTGGGAGATGCTTTGTTTCGACCACTGCACATAAGTCTCCTATGACTTCGCAGGTACGTTCTCTTTTCGAATCCTTTAATATCCCTAATAGTTAATATAATTCGATTTTTATCTGAGTTTGATGAAGCTATTACATATGGTAATGATCAACTTATTTCTACTAGTAGTGATGTTGAAAGGTCTAAGAAATTACTGCTAGATACTCAGAGATGTTTGGAGTCCAAGAAGTCTAAAATAGATCATTTAGATTTACATTTAACAAATGTCATGCGTGATAGAGACAGTCTTCGAACTGATAATAGTATTTTGCTTAAACAAAGAAATATATACTATAATTCTGCTAAGAGTTTGTATGAGAAATTGACTGCATTGCATCATTCGTCAGACATTAGCAAAGAACAACATAGGAAGCTATTACCTTTTTAGCTTTCGAAAGGGAGAAAATTGATTCGACATCCTATGACTGTGAAAAGAAAATATATGAGTATGATAAGGTTCCAAATGACACATATGCATATGGAATTGTTAAGATTGATGATTGTTTAAATTCAAATGATCTTGTTAATATTGTGAATGAGACCTTGACCAAAAATGAAAAAATAAAATTTTAAAAAGAACTGAGAATTCGACATCTGACTCTCAAAGCAATTTTGCTGATATTGAAGATGATTATGATAATATCAGTGAAATTGTGGAGGAGGAAGTTGTTGATTGTTCAAAGTTATCTGTCATTAATGTCACTTCTATGGCTAAGGGTAAAGAAATTTGTAATGATTTTACGGTTAAAGTTCACACTGACCAACCCTCAACTTCGAAAGTTCATGATCTTGACCATGTGACTGTCGAAGATTGTCAAACAGATAGTGATGATGAGAAAT
Organism: Lactuca virosa; assembly: GCF_052849685.1. Lineage (NCBI taxonomy): Eukaryota > Viridiplantae > Streptophyta > Magnoliopsida > Asterales > Asteraceae > Lactuca > Lactuca virosa. Next base: position 302,161,419 of record NC_136428.1, on the reverse strand, counting down.
ATGATATTCCCATCGAAACGACTATACCTACGGTTGTAGTAGATCAGGTTTATGAGGAAACTGAGACGTTCAACAAAGTAATGAAGGAAAAAGGTTCTCATTACCTCGAAAGAAGGATTTTGTGAGGAAACTGAGAAGTTCGACACAGATGATGTTATCTTTCCAAATCATATGTTTGTTACTTTAGGAAATAGTGATCAAGTAAAACCTGAAAACAACAAAATTGTTGAGGAAGATAACAAGAGAGTTTCCAAAGAAGGATTTTTCTCAAATCAAAGCACAGTCGAAAATAACCTCAACAAGAACACATCCATTTTCCAAAGACAAAAACTAAAAAGAAATTGGGTGGTTAAATCTGAAAAACCAAAGGTTGAACAACAAACAAATGACAAAGTTTCTCAAAATCCAAATCAAAATGTTCAAAATTTCAAAGAACAAATTGAAAAGATTTCAAAAGAAAATGGGATTTCGATGACCAAAGCTCGAAGAAAGTTTATTGGAAAAATTTTGAGTCCAAAAAGAAACATGTTTTATCACCAAAAACGTATGAAAAAGAAAAGACTCAGCATGTTCAGACCAAGTCTAAAAATAAATTTTTCTTTGAAAACAAACCCATTTCAAAACCTGTTATACAACAAAAAGATTTTTTAAAGAGAAACTCAAATGACTCAAAATCACCACCAAAATCAAGTGTTCAAAAACCAAGAAGTGAAAATTTTGTGAAAAATCAGAGCTCAAAAAATTTTGTTTCTAATCATTAGAACAATAAGTTTTCACCAAATTGTTTTTAAAGAAATGATTTTCAATACAATGTACAAAGGAATTGTACTCAATTTTCAAGTCAAAAACGATTTTCGAATGCAGTACAAGTTTTTCATCAATCAAATGTTGGTTATCAAAAACGTTTTCAAAATAGTTTTCAACAACAGGAAAATCCAGTGTTTTCAAAACAATATTTTGAAAAGTTGAATGAAAATGTAAAAAGAAAAGTGGCATTCAAACCTAAACAATCGAATTTTCCCAATCCCCCTTCGAAACAAACATCTAAAGCTTCGGTTATCAAAGGGAAAATCGATGTGAAAAATATTAATCATTGGCTGGAGGGTAAAGGAAAGTCCTTTCAATATGGAATATTCTCTCAAGAAGAAATCAAGTATGCTTATGATAATTACTTGAATGCTTCATAAAAAGGAAGCTTTTCTTCATATGAGTCAAATCCTTTAGTTCGACAGTGGAGATCTTTTTATAAAGTTAAGGTTGATGAGACACGAACTGAGGAGAAAAAGGTGAAATTTAGTGTTGATCCTAAACCAACAAATGATTTCATTTCAATACCTCTGTCTAATGAAGTGGACTTAACTGATAGTTTGAAATCAAAAGTTCGCCATTGGGTTTTAGGATCTTCGTTTCACAATGCATTTACTTCTAATAACCAAGGACCCAAAACGCCTTGGGGACCTAACTTTTTCCACTGATTGCAGGTTTTGTGTGACAAGCAATATGATGACAAATTGTACATTGATAGTGGTTGCTCTCATCACATGACTAGTAGGAAGGAAAACTTGCGAGACTATCGAAGTCTAGATAATGCTGGTGTGGTAAAATTCAACAACAATCACTAATGTAAAGTAAAAGGTTATGGCAATGTCATGAATGGCAAGTTCACAGTTAACAGGGTTGCATACGTCGAAGGTCTTCAACACAATTTGATCAGTGTTTCGCAACTAGTAGTGGGCACTGGTAATCAAGTTGTCTTCGATGAAGAAGGAAGTGTCATTTCGAACAAAGACACTTAAGAAACAAAGTTCATTGCTATAATTAATAAACAAGTTTGTATGTAAATGAGCAAACAATGAGTTCACAACCAAGCCTATGACTGATACCCTACCAAGATCTATGCTTATCGTTCCATACACGAATATGGTATCATGTACTCAAGCAATCGGGCGAGTGAGGAGTTGTCAATTCATAATAGCGCTATCCATAATGACCATTGGCTCAAAGAGTTCATGGTTGGAGTAAAGTGTAAGGGAAGGGACTTAAGACGATAAGGCCTCATGTTTCAAGTTGCATAGACATACATAGCAAAATATAGCAATCAAGTTTGTTACAAATCATTTTAAATACAACGAACAATAAATACTTTTTCGGACATGCTTTTCCACCCCAAAACATAAAAACTGAAAATAGGGGGAGTCGTGAATACTCACAATGATTTGAGATGATGCAGATGATGCCTTGAACTAAGTTCCACTTGTACCACTACCGATTCCTACAACGATGTTACACACTAATGAGTCTCTAATCGAAATCTAATACTAGTATGATTAACTTCTACAATAGAGTTATACCAATATTGTGTTAAAGTTAGGTTTTGTATAAGTTTCAAATACTTTTCTGAATATTCAAATTTCCATATACCAAATGACTTATTAACATTTGCAAGTGACAAATCTCATTTTGTGTTATTGTTTGTAATGCATTTTAGCACTTTTGGAAGGGCATTACAAGCTAAAAATCGAAAACTAAATCAAATCAGTTTCTCAAAATTTCCAAACTTTACATTTCAGTTCTAACTATAATTCAGAACCCTCTTGTAATTTTTCATGATTTTTAAATATGTTTAACTATTTTCCCACCATTTAATTCCTTGAAAACATCATCAAATCATGAAATATAATAACAAGTTAACAAAAATTCCCAATCTTTTTGTAAAACTGTTATACAATGTATATAAACTAGGAAAAATATTCAAATTGATTTTCAAATAGTTTAAACCCATTTTATGATTTTTGTGTGTTTATTCTAACAAAAATAGAGATAACTAGGAAAACAGTTTCTAAAATTTTCCAAACTTTTTTTACTAGCGTTATTAAACATATAAAAGTTGGCTTCCAAATAGTGTATATATTTTCTTTGTTTTATTCACTTAAATAAGCATTAATTCATGAATACTTACTAAACAGTAAATGAAAATTACCATACTTATTGTAAAATTTATATACAGTGTACATAAGCTAGGAAAATTACCAAAATTGATTTTCATATATTGGAGTCCGAGTTTTGGATTTATGCACATTTAATGTAAGAAATATTAAATAGCAAAAGGATTCAATAATTCTTCCAAAATTTTGAAAAATTGTTATTTTATGTATGAAAACTGAAAAAAAATATCAATACTGGTTTTTGAACAACTTGACCTATTTGTATGATTTTTTTGTATTTATTCTGTTAAAAATTAAAATAAATACTAAATTGTTTAGAAAATTACCCAAACTTTTTATTTGTGGCTAACCTGTAATGCACAATGTTATGGAAATTTATTATTATTTTTAGAACAGTTTAACTATTTTTCCTTAATTTATTCTCATGAGTATTAATTCCAAAAACATTAGTAAACAGTAAGAGAAATTCATTAGACTTTTTATTCACGATTAATATGTATTATAAGATATTTTTGTAAAGTGTTATAGTTTTTGGACAACTGTAACTATTTATTACCAATTTAACCCATTAAACTTTCATTAAATCGGGACAAATAATAAATACTCATGGAAATATCTGTAAGTTTGTGCATGTAGCCTTTATGAGGTCCATAAGATGTGAAAATTATTAAATATGGCTTTGGACATTAATAAATTAATTTTAGTATTTATTTCTCTTCAAAAAAAATAAATTCGAAATGAACAGAAGAGTGTCACATAAATGCATGAAACTTCATGTAACGTCTTTAATCAGTGCATGGGTAATATCAGAAAATTTCTAGAATTCATTGACCGAAAAAAGTATTTTATGTGAATTATTTCTCTATTTTCTTGCAAAAATTACAATAAATCGAGAAAAATGATTTATTTTCTGAAAATTTACATATCATCTTATTTTATTGTTTGGATTCTGGGAAAAATCGTATTTGAATAGAAAAGAAGTTTTAGATATTTATTTGTGAATAAATCCTTTATGAACATATTTGAAAGCTTTTAACAACAAACTTTGATCATCTAGCATTTAATCTTGAAGATCATCACATGCATGTTGGTTTGAAGACCATTAATGAGTTTGAAATGTTCAAAAGTTATTTTTGAAAGAAAACTTTGGGTGTATGTGGTGATTTTCCACCAAAACTTGTGGAAAAGTGCATTATGTTGATTTTGACTTAGGTTTAGGTTATGGGACTTCACCATTTACAACATGCATGTTGTTTTTGGGTGAAATCCTACCACCATCATCATCAAAACTGTGAGTGTGTGTGTATGTTTATGTGTTCATGATCTTTCATTTGAATGGGGTAGAAGATGGAGAAAATGCGAGAAAACATATAAAACTTGGAAAGAAAGTGAAGGGAATGAAAGAAAATTCGGGATTACCTTCAAAAATACTTCAAATGATGAAGATTTAGAGTATAAGGTGTGTTCTTTGACTCATTTTCTGAAGAAAAAAAATTCATCAGTTTGAGAGAGAATAAGAATAGAGAGAAAATGAAGTGGTGGTGATGAAGAGTTTGAGAGAGAATAAGAGGTAGAGTGAAAGAGTGCATAAATTGATTGAGTGTTTTTGGGAAGAGATTTCTTGGGAGGTTGAGGCCGACTTTAAGAGGAATGAGAGAGGCTTTTAAAAGGATTTTAAAGCTTTACCTTGAATAAACATGGCTTCCTAATCATTTTTATAAAAATCATCTTTAGTTTTTATTAAAATCATCTTTAGTTTTCACAAGGTTCAGTTGTATTTTGTCTTATAAATTAAGGGTAAATGGCAATGACTTAATTTTTTTTCCTTGATTGCATTTTCATAATTTTAATTATTATAAGATAATATTATAAGGTTCATAATTATTTTTATAGAATTTTTAAGGTTAAAGTTTATAAATATGTGTTTTTATGGCTATTAGGGTTTTGGAGTTCAATAAATCTTTGGATATCAAAATAAATTAAATATTTGAGACTTACAATTATTTTTGTGTTTCCTAACACTTATTCAAGTTACAAATAATGTTTGTAATTTATTTTTATCGGTTTATTGGCATTTTATGTAGTGGTTTTCGAGATTCAAGTGAAATTAAGGAATCAAGTATACTGGTCCTAGTTTTCAACTTTGACTTAAGTTCCTACGAGACTCATACCTAATTTCTACTATTAGGTCAAGTGCATGATGTGTCTACATGATTCATGCAAAGATGTTCGAGTCAAAGAACGACCCGAATACGGATATTCATTACAGTTATAGTAACTACAGAAGTCACGTATCAATGTGAAATCTAAGTACACTATCCATTGTTTCTAATTGTTTCCAAGTTTCTAGTAGGTTATAACTTAGCTTCTAGTTACTAAGTCTAGTATGTGTCGTGCCTATACGTGCAACTCAGTTTAGTCAAATCTAGAACTGACTCGAATTTTGACGGTTGTCAAATGTGTGAAGCATGCGAACAAGGAAAACAACATCGACAAGGTCATCCGATTTTCATTGATTCGAAGATCATTGAACCTTTGGAACTACTTCACATTGTCCTTTGTGGCCCTTCGACTGTTGAAACTCTCAACAAGAAGACGTACATCTTGGTTATTGTTGATGATTTTTCCAGGTTTACTTGGGTGTATTTTCTACGACTAAAATCAAAAACAGCTCAAGTAATGATCGACTTCATCAAACAAATTGAATTTAGTCTGAAGAAAAAGGTTCGTAAGATCAAGAGTGATAATGGCTCAGAGTTCAAGAATATGATTCTTGATTCGTTTTTAACTGATAAAAGAATTTCACATAATTTTTCCTCTCCTTGCACACCTCAACAAAATGGTGTTTTCAAAAGGAGGAACCGGTCTCTCTGCGAAGCAGCAAGAACAATGCTTACATATGCGAATCTTCCACAATACCTATGGGATGAAGCAGTTTCGACGGCTTGTTTTACTCAAAATCGATCTTTCATTCATCGTCGTTTTAATATAACCCCTTATGAAATCATTAACAGTAAGAAACCAAATGTCAAAAGCTCATGAAGGGATATTTCTGGGATATTCTCACAATTTCGTGGCACATAGGGTGTTAAACAAGCGACCCCGGAAAATCGAAGAAACCTTTAATCTTACCTTTGATGATTACTTTGTGAACAGAGTCGAAATGTAGTTTGAACAAAAGCCAATTATTAATGAATCGAATGATGAATCTAAAAGTTTGAATTCTTTGGATTTTGATTATGATTTAATCTTTGGTCATCATCACATTGATCCAGTTGTTGAGGGGAAGCATCATCACATTGATCCAATTGTTGAGGGGGAGCAAATGGATCTTTACCAAATTCTTTGAAAAATCAAACTGATGTATTTCTTGATGTGAATGATAATATGGTCAATAAAGGTGACGGATCTAAAATGGAAGAAATGTTCGAAGATGTACCATTGGATTTTGATCCTACATATCCGCCGATGGATAGATGGACACGAAGTCATCCATAAGAACAAATTATTGGTAATCCTCAAGTTGGAGTCTTGACTAGAGCTCAGCTATGTGCGAAGAATGAGGCACTCAATGTCAACCAAGAATATTGTGTGTTCAATGTGTTTATTTCGAAAATTGAACCAAAGTCAGTAAAGGCTGCTATGGAAGATCCAGACTGGATTGTATCCATGCAATATGAATTGTCTGAATTTGAACGAAATAAAGTGTGGAGACTTGTTTCGAACCCAAAAGATGTATCGGTAATAGGCTTAAAATGGATCTTTAAAAATAAAATTGATAAAGAAGGGAACATAGTGCGAAATAAGGCTAAGCTTGGTGTAAAAGGATATTCAAAACAAGACGGTATTGATTACGAAGAAACCTTTTCCCTTATCGCAAGACTCGAGGTTGTTCAAATATTTTTAGCCTATGCAGCACACAAGGACTTCGATGTATATCAAATGGATGTGAAGTGTGCTTTTCTCAATGGAGTGCTGGAAGAAACGGTGTATGTCGAACAACCACCATGTTTTGTAAATTCTCAATACCCTGATCATTGTTATGTTTTAGATAAGGCTGTTTCTGGACTTAGACAAGCACCTCGAGCATGGTATGCCACTCTTACTAATTTCTTAAAATCACCGAAATTTAAACAAGGATCTGTTGATCCCACTCTCTTTCGAAAGAAAGTTCGGAATCATCTCATGCTTGTTCAAATTTATGTTGATGATATTATTTTTGGCTCTACTGATCCTAACTTGTCAAATGAGTTAAAAAATATGATGAAGAGTCAGTTTGAGATGAGCATCATGCGGAAGATGAATAATTTTCTAGGATTGAATATTCGTCAAAGCAGAGAAGGAATTTTTATAAATCAGGAGAAGTATTCACGAAATCTGCTTGAGAAGTTTGGAATGAAGAATAGCTCAAAGATGAGAGTACCAATGGTGGTTGGAACACGACTTGGTCCTTCGTTGGATAAGCCGGCTGTCGATCTTACATTGTACAGGAGCATCATTGGTTCGTTAATATACCTAACAACTATTTGACCTGAAATTATGTTTGTTGTGTGCAATTGTGCTAGGTATCAGTCAAATCCAGGGGAATCTCATCTTACTACCATCAAGAATATCTTTCGCTATCTCAAAGGCACAATTTCTTTGGGATTATGGTATCCTTCAAAAAAAGGGTTTTTCATACATGCATTTTCGGATGCAGCCCTTGGTGGATGTCAACTAGATCGCAAAAGCACAAGTAGTGGATGTAAACTTTTGGATGGGAAGCTTGTTAGCTGGAAATCAAAGAAACAAACATGTGTTTTGATTTCCACAGCAGAAGTAGAATACGTTGTTGTTGCAGCTTGCACTTATCAAATCATATGGATTCAAAGTCAACTGCGTGATTATGCAATCAACATGAAGAAAATTCTGTTGTATTGTGACTCACAAAGTGCTATTCACATCCGCCATAATCCAGTGCAACATTGGAAGACTAAACACGTTGCACTTCGTTATCACTTTATCAAAGATCATGTTGAAGATGGCAACATTGAAGTTCACTTTGTAAAGACCACATATCAACTTGCTAATATATTCAGGATTAGGCATGATTGATGCAAGTGTTGTTCCGAGCCTGCCTTCGACTTAAAGTCAAGTTGTGTCGACTTCTCGCTGACTGATTCAGAAGTTACTGTTCACTGTTCAGTGTTCGACATGCTTCGTTTTCGACATTCCTCTGAATGATTCAGAACATTCTTCTTTAGTCAAGACACAACAATTCTGTCGATGAATAATATCTTTATGTCAATACTTTACACTTCGCTTGTCTAATACATTTTTCGTTTCAAAACCAAAAATACCAAAAAGATTTTCTTATTTTTGTTATTTCAATTCAAAAATCAAAAATACCAAAAAGATTTTCTTATTTTTGTTATTCCAATTCAAAAATCAAAAATACCAAAAATATTTTCTTATTATTGTTATTATCTTTTCAAAAACAATAAGACAAAAATATTTTACATTTTTTTTACTTGTTAACTTGTTTGCGTAGCTTATTAGCAAAGACCTCTGGTGGTACATGCTTTTGCACCTTTAGGGAAAGGTATAATTTCGATCCTTTGCACTAGTTAAGTGTCCCTAGAAGCATGCTGCAGGATGTTGTCCCAAGCCTCCACGACTCAATGTGTTTCGAAGCCTTAATGAAATTCTTATCATGAGAACTCCTTCCCAATTGGGCTATATTCGCATTAGTCAATAAGCTACCTTACTATTCTCATATTGAGTTAAGAGTTTCCGGCTTGGTCCACAAATTGCAAAGGTACATTCCATTTCTTATCCCAATATTTTTCATCATAAAATTCTTTCACGATCACACACAATGACATATGCCCAAGAGATCTATGGTTCGAACCAACTAGGATCTAGGCATGTACACAGTCTGTGTTTATGATCCGAATTCATGAGACCGTGATGAAGGTGAAACCCACTATTTCGAACCATTTAAGGAATTAATGGTGAACTTTATGTTCAAGATTTTAACGAAACACTTGTTTCAGTACCTCTGTTTGATATTCAAAATCATATTCTTTTGTTTTGAGTGATCTTGATAAAAATGTTCAACACCCACAAAATTTTTGCCCAACAAGGTCCTGTACTCATTTATTTTTTTGAATATGATTTCAGTCTGAATATCAGTTTGATCCTTCGTTACTTGATATATTTTTCAAAGCATACTTGTCACTGACTACACTGGTCAAACAAGTAATTTCGTTTACAATTTCTCACACTTATATTGAGTTGTTATATGTAATGAAATTCAGTTTACCCGCGAAGCCTTATAAAAGAAGCCCTTCAATACTCCTCTATGAGTATTCGATTGTAATTAACGGGAAACCACACAAGCTGTTCGACATCTCTCTTGATGTAGAATGAAGTTATCTTTTCCTGGGATCTTACTGCATTTATGTTGATTTTTAATTGACATCATAGCTCTAATTTTTTTAATCTTGCTCTCATCCTAATATTTGGCACACTTAAGCACACACCGAAATCCTTGAGGTTCTGAGTAATACCAAGTCAGGCTGATGATTTCAAAAGGTCTAGCATATGACTTCGCTTCGCAACCCAAAAGCGAAAGAGCCCAACCTCCATATCGACGTCTCTCTGACGGTTCTTATCCTCTTGGGGCACACGAAATGACCGATTGATGTGACGGTTTGGTTGCTTCACGATTTTCAAGGAAAAGTGATCATCACTTTTCAGACGTAGCTACTTTTACGGCTATAGATCCGATTTACAGGGAAACACCTGACACATTTTAATGGTTAACCGCTTCAAATTCACACTTGGGGTTTACGTATAAAAGGGTTTTGGGTAATATCATTCCAACTTTACGCGATCAAAATCAAGATTTTCCCAATTCTCTTTGCATATACGCTTAGTTCTCTCCAAAACTTTCAAACCCTAACAATGGCGGCCACAAATGTGAACATTGATCCTTCTCAAACCACCGATGAAAGCACATCTCAACCATTACTGAAGATTCAGGATACTAATTACCGAGTTCAACCTGATATTGGCCAGTATCCTAACGAACTACAGATGCTTATTGTCGCTTTGAATCACTCGGTTTTATCTACTGCAATGTTGGCTTCTTTTTCTGTTCCAATGACATGGCTGTCGCTTGCTGGTTCCACTGCTGTGTTCAACAAGACGACCAAAGTAGTTACTTTTCAATTGACAAATGAGAACAAGTACAAGTTAACAAAGAAGCAGTTTGCTCAAATATTGAATGTCACACCCCCGAACGAGACGGCAGAAACGTCCGGGGGCTTGGATGACTTCAATCTTGTAGTATCATCACAGTGTATATAATTGAAACATAACATCATCATCATCACACATGTAATATTACAACTGTTATTTGTTTACATCAAATATTGTATTTCAATATTACATGCCAAAATATCCAAAGTACGATGAAAACAAAACATAACAAAATATCCAGGTATTCTTGCTGACCAACCTGCTCAACGATTTCATGAGAATACAAGTTAATTTAAAAAGGTCAACATATATAATGTTGGTGAGTTCATAAGCATGTTTAAGAAAAGTGTTTTGTATTACATTGTAAACACCAGAAAATCCGATATTTTCTGAAAAACGGTTTGAAATGTTTGTGTCCGATCTTGTAGTAATGCATGTGTGTTAATGTTTGTGAGAATATAAAAAGAATGACCCCAGCCAACCCGATGTTGTCTGTTTATGAAAATGTTGGAATCTCAACACCCGAGGTTGAGTACCAGTGCGTGTAGGTTACCATGTTTCCACAAAAGATTGTTTCCCATAAATTTTATAATGGTGTTAATTCCACTAAGTGAGCCGTTATAACCATACTTAATAATGACAATTTCGCCTGTCATGACGTCTATAAGACGCCGACTTGTTTAAGGTAAGGTTTGTCACCCTAGACTGGCCTAGTCTAACTGTATCGAACAGCTCAGGTGTGGGGTGTCACCCCCCGTATAGATCTATACACAAACTCTCGCTCTCTCTCTCCGGGAGACTCTGGTTGTAACTATAGGCTACGTTTGTACACTCATTTGGTGCCAAACGAAACGTCTCACTAGATCCTTAATCGAATTTACGCGAATAAACATGAATGGTATATTCCAGGCCCAATAAACATGTAAGTGGACAACTAAGGCCCACTAAGCATGTAAATTATATTCCAGACCCAATAAGCATATAAGGTATATTCCAGGCCCAATAAACATGTAAGTGGACAACTAAGGCCCACTAAGCATGTAAATTATATTCCAGACCCAATAAGCATATAAGATATATTCCAGGCCCAATAAACATGTAAGTGGACAACTAAGGCCTACTAAGCATGTAAATTATATTTCAGGCCCAATAAAAGTATAAATAACGTAATTGATCCGTGGTTTGTTACATTGGTTATTTAAGCTTCGTTGTTTATTAAAATGACATAAAAATCCCACTTTTTGTAAAAAGACATTTTTGTTCCTTTAAGGCCAACGTTTGCAATTAAGGCTAGTTTTAAGTAAGAATAACATTTTTAACCCACTTGTGTCAAAAATATCATTTTTGGCTTAAGTTTATGAAAATGTGCATTCTCGGCCCATTTATAAATAAATCTATCTTTTTGGCCCAAGTTTCAATAAATTTACATTTTTGGTTCTTCTTATCAAAAGTTTAAATTTTTGGCACAACTTTGTTGAAAATGACACTTAAGCCCACAAAAGTCCAAAAATTTACCATTTTGGCCCAAAAACCGTGAAAGCCCAAAAATGAGGCCCATTTGTGAAAATTTACACTTTCAGCCTTTTAAAATCACAAATTCCATAAGGATTCATATTTATCAAAAATAATCCTTTTTGGTCCCTTAAAACTGTGAGTTATATATAATAACCTCATTTTTTTATTATTTTGTCATTTTTGGCCCTTTTAAGAAATTTTCTTAGTTTTGAGCAACCTTAAGTATTTTATAACCTTTCTTTACATAATAAGTTTGCAATAAATGTTATGTTCTATAAATATCATCATATTTTAACATACTTTCAAGTTCATGGAGTTCATAACACATAATCACACATATATCATGAAAAACACACAAAATCATGCATACACACATAGATCTACACAAAACAACTTGTATTCTCCCCCAAAACATAGTAAAAATCGAAAATAGGGGGTATGAACTCATATTGCTTTGGAGATTTCGGTTTTTGATGAAGGATGGATGAGATCTTGGCCCTAGAAGCTTCTTGACTGGAGTTTTTCGAACTTAAGACGGATCTAGGGGTATAGATCACGAAATGATATGTTAAGGAGTGAAGATTATCATAAAATGAAGTTAATCATCAAGCTTAAAGAGTAGCTTACCAAATGAGTGATGATCTTTGAAGAAAACCTTGGTGAACACACCCAAGTTCACGAATTTTTGAGGGATGAAAATGAGATAACCTTAGATGGCTTTGAGAGGAGGATTGTAGTGTTGCAAGTTTGGAATGGAGAGTGGTGAGTTGTGAGTGAAGGGGGCTTTGGCCGTGAATAAGAAGATGAGGGAGAGAAGAGAGAAGTAACAAAGTCAAACCATATAAATGTAGTTTTACTTGAGTGCAATAAGCATAATTTTGTTCTCAGAATCAAATAGCTTTCCCTCATGGCAATTGAAAAGAACTTTATAACCAGAGTCACAAAGTTGACTAATGGAGATGAAATTTCCTTTTAGACCCTTAACATAAAACATATCCTTCAGCTTGATCGTCCTTCATTCAAAAGTTCCAACACCTATAACGGCTCTCCCATTGTTGTCACCAAAGACCACCATTACACCATCCTTCTCAGCAAAGTCTGTTAGGAGGGACTTGAAACCAGTCAAGTGTCTAGAGCTTCCACTGTCTAGGTACCAAGTTTGTATAAGATTTAGAATTGATCCTTTGACAACGTGAAAAGTATCAATGTCACTCATGCTATCTGGGGAATCACTGATAAGAACCATTAGACCCTTAACATTCAGCCCCTCATCTTCAGATGTCTCCTCTTCTTCCACCCATTCTTCACGATCCTCTTGTTGTGCAATGAAAGCTTTTGGTAGATAAATGTTTACCTTTTACATAGAGGCCACCATATTCTTGTACAAAACTTCATAGTTCTTAGGACTTTTGAGCTTCTTTCTTCTCTTTGCAGTCCCTGGCAAAATGGTCAGGGCTACCACAGTTAAAACATTAACCTGAGCTTCTATTCTCTAAAGAGGATCTCCTTGGTGAACTTCTTCCTTTAAACTGAGCTCGTCGAACTCCGTTTGATCTACTTTCTTCATAATGTTTGACATTATGAGCAATGCTGACAAAAAGTTCATCGGTGAGATCTTCATCACTTTCTTCACCCTGATATGAGTTATCCGAGTCGATGAAGTGCTTCATTGCTTCGTTTCTAGAATCCAATGCTACATGCTTTTCCTTGCTTGATTCGTTCATAATATCTTTACGAAGAACTTTGGTCTCTTCATAATTTCTCAGATTTCCAAACAAGGAGTTTAGATCCATGGCATCGATCTTTTCACTATTCCTAAGGACATCAGTGTGATGTTCCGAGCTTTTCCTGAGAGAGTCGAGAAACTTTAGAACCAAATGTGATGAATGCGTTATGATTCCCAGCCTGCGCATATTATTAACAAAGCAGTTAAACCTATTGAAGGTTTAGTTAAGCGAATCACCTTGTCGAGAAAAGAAATGCTCATATCTCTGATTGAGGTTGTTGATGGTTGTGTCCTGGACTTCTACGGTGCCTTCATAAGCCGCTCTCAGCGTATCTATCATCTCTTGAGCTGACTCACAATTTTGTACAAGATGATACACGTGATAGATGAGAGAGTTTCCAATCGCAACCCTGACTTTCACATCAGGACTAAGCAGTCTCTTTTCATCTCATAACTCTGTTGGATTAGTGTCTAAGTCCATAACTATAATTGGTATGTACTTGACCCGACTCGGCATGGTCCATTTGGGTTGCATGGCATCGGAACATTTGGATAGACCGTTTATGAGGAAAAGACATTTTGTGACATATTAATATATTATAAGTTCTAATATATTAATATGAAATCATGTTATTTAATTAGTATTGATCAAGAATTAATTTAGACTTAATTTAGTGATCAAAAAGAGACTAATTAAATATATGGGGATTGATTGTGTAAATCATTCATTCTTATATATGTGGGCTTATGATCCAAGATTCCTTTATGTTGGGTTTAACCCATGTGGTGATCCATGGATACTCCATGGAGGTTAAAGCCCATGGAGCATAAGGAATGGGAAAAGTCATGAGTTACATGGTGTAACCCTAATAACCACTCTATATAAGAACCCCTTTAGTTCAAGAAATTGGCACTAGTGATACATATTTTGAGGGCTAGCCGATTTGAACATGTATGTCTTCTTCTCATGGTTATTCCAAGAGTTCATGATGTTGTGTGAACCATTTGAGGTGTCACACTTGGGGCACTAGGCTCTCAAGCTTCATGGAGTCAAGCAACAACAACAAGGTATGTATTCTATCTATTTTAGTATCCTAGTATCAATATTTTGGTATGCTAGTTAGGATAATACCTTGGATAATCATATTTGCATGTATAATAGAGAAAACATAGATCCAAGGTATTTAGGGTTGCATGTACACTTAGGAGTGATAGAATGCTCAAAACCCATCAGTGGTATCAAAGCCTAGGCTTGTTTTCAATTATACTTGATGCAAATTGCTGAAAAATGCTGAAAAAGTCGAATTTCGGGCATTCTGGGCACTGGACTCGCCGAGTCCATTGATGAACTCGCCGAGTCCATGAAGAAAATCATCCTACTCGGCGAGTAGGTTGATACACTCGACGAGTAGGAGCCCCTGACAGCATATCTTCGAGTTTTTTGGCTAGAAATGGTCTAGGAACATTACCATAAGCTGTTTTTGAACCTATAATCATGTTTTTGATGTGGTAATGTTCATACTAATCCAATTTCAAAGATAATTGTCAATAGATTCATGTTTTGTAATAGTTTAGTGATTAGGCTAATTACATGAAAAAGTTTGATTAAATTATCTTGTTCTTATGAGTTGCTTAGATTAATAGAAAAGTTAATTGATTATGTGTTTTCAATCCATTTTAATCTAAGAGTTGATTCTAAAATGTGTTTTTGTAACTTGTCCTCAAGCTATATGAAAAGTCACATTTAAGTTTCATAAAACTCATAAAATTTGGTAATGGTTACAAAAATGAAGAGTCTTGTCCTCAAGTTATGGAGGTTCAAGAGTCACTTCATTAAGTAATAAAATGTGTAACCTTAATTAATTACATAAATTACAAAATAAAGAAAAGTTACATTCTTTTATTAGTTTAAAGTCTTCCATAACTTGTCCTCAAGTTATGGAACTTGAAGAGTTTTTTTTTAATTAAAACTACTTTAAACACATAAGTTATGGAATTAATTAGTTTTGAATAGTTTCAAAACTTGCCCTCAAGTTTTGGAATTTGAAAAGTTTTCTCTTATGAATACTTTAATTCCAAGTTAGCCCTTAGAATTTTAAAAGTTAAAATTCAAACCCTTATACTATTATTATAATTTTAATTATATAGATATGTATAAGATAAAGTCAATCTTACCGTTAGTAGGCCTCATTCACGAAGCCGGTCTATAAGGGAGGTATAAGGTTGCTGCCTATAAAATGGCAGTTTAATGGGTGTCCACTCTCACCCACCGCTTCCTTGACTGGTGGAGGGTCGTTAGCCGAACGGGTAGGAAAGGACTATAATTCTCCATTCATTAAAAGTATTAATGATAAATACTAAGTAACTAAACACTTGTACATTCCCAATCTTAGTTACTTAGGAAAATGTGAAAAGGTGCTAACCCATGAAATTACACTTTGTACCTTACCAAGTCATTAGTGGACCATGTGTGGTTAACCGGCACACTAATAAGGACTAGTAAGAGTGGCAAAGGGTAACTTGACTCTATTATAGATCGGTGGAGCGTGTGTGGTTAACCGGCACATCGATTAGGTGATAAAGTTAAGGGTACCAAGTCAATTTGCATGGTTATTCACACCTTGTTTGTGATCCTCGGCATCCCAGTCACAAACTTGAGAGGGCACAATCGAGATTCAAACATGCCATTGAAAGTTCAATGTATCTCAAAAGATCTAGGAGTTTCAAATCCAATTAAAACTTAATTATATTTCGTTTTTCATGGTGGAAATTGGTAAATCGTCATTTACCTACCTTCAACTATTTTATAACTTGGATTACGACATCCTTCTTCCAGTTATAAATAGGTTGTTGGGTCCTAGCCTTAATAGTTCATATTGGGTGTTATATTAAGGACTTTAAATCAACTCTCTTGAATATCTCCCAAAAGATGATCTTCCCAAATCTCTTGAAACAAGCTTTCCTAAATGAAGATGATGTCCCATGGAAATCATACTTCTTTCACCTCCTCCAATTATTCTCCCTAACCCACAAGTTCCTGAAAATTTTAAGGTCACTCAAGCCCTATTGGCAAGCAAAGGTCTATATGTGATCACATCTTGGAGATGTAGTCAGATATTGACAAGCCGGGAGAGTTGGGTGTCAAAGTCTTGAGAAAGTTGGTGACTCAACTATTTTCTAAGTCACATAGTGAGTTCCTTTGGGACTCCTATGAAGCAGACTATGACAAGACCCTTAATGATCTTATCTATTTGCTAAGATCAACTTCCTAAAACTTTATGGACATTGACAATGATGACAATGGATATCCAGTAAAGCTCTCTCTTCCCAATGGAAAGGGATCGGCCATAGTCAACTCGGTTGACCAAATGGTAAAGAGAACGGCTAAGTCTGAGATAGTCCCATTATCAAGGGTCTATTGCCAAAGAAAGGGGCATTAGTTGCGAAGCTGCCAAATTTACCTAAGGATGTTAAAGTCAATAAGTTTGACTCTACTTCAGGTAAAGTCCACTATCTAACTCTACTAAGTTTCTATTCTGAGATTCTTGATACATGATGTGACTGGGTCACATGTTGATGTTTTAAGAATCAAAGAAAAAGTGAAGAAACTTAAAGAAAGAATATGCTGAATCTGATGGCATAGATGGATTTCTATCGCATAGTTTGAAGATCGGATTCTTGAGCTACTTCTTAATAGTTATGATACATTGCTTAGGAATAAATAACAACAAAGTTTTCATGTGCTTTTGCATTGTAAGGATAGTTTTTCCGCAAAGTTTTAAAATAAAAGAATTTTTTTTTTATTTTAATTTATTTTAAAATATCCTTACAATGGCATTTGTGAAAACTTTTGTTGCTTATAAGATTCCATTAAGAGCAAGAGTGGAAATATGAATTTGATTCTTTCATTTGTGGTAGTTGTCACACCCCGCTAAAGCGGAAACACGAGGCGTGGCAGTATAAAGGGTTTCATAGCAAAAGTTAAAAGACTACACCAACCATAGTATTAAAAATCATTACAATTTTACAATGGGTTTGAACAACTTTTAAAAGAAATTACAATGTAAATTGAAATACAACACATGCGAATGCTCCTAAAAGTGAAGTGTCCCTAAGTGCCACTTACTCGATGATTCCTGAAAAAGCATGTAAAACGAGCGTCAACTATAAAAATAGTTGGTGAGTACTCACAGATTAAAAATAATATAAGTTTCATGAATCAAAATCAAAGTTTTGATAGAGTTTCCCATAAATAAAAATATATTGCAAAAATGAGTAAATAAGTTTGTATAAACAAAGTTTGTTGCCATCGTGAGAAATAAAGTTACGTTGCCCAAATGAGATGCAACGTTCATATCCTCATGGAAATAAAGTTCGTTGCTAAAAATGAGTAAACAAGTTTCATTGCTATAATGAGCAATCAATTTCGTTGCTAAAACATGTATATAAGTTTTCAGTAATAAAAGTTCGTTGTTGTAATGAGAAACAAAGTTCATTGCTATAATGAGAAACAAAGTCGATTGCTATAACTGATAAACGAGTTTATTGCCATAATAAATAACAAGTTTATTGCTATAATTAATAACAAGTTTATTGCTATAACGAGAAACGAGTTTGTATGTGTATGAGCAAACAATGAGTCTCAACCAAACCTATGACTGAAGCCCTATCAAGATCTATGCTTATCGTTCCATAGATGAATATGGTATCATGCACTCCAGCAATAGGGCGAGTGAGGAGTTGTCAATTCCTAATAGCGCTATCCATAATGACCATTGGCTCAAAGAGTTAATGGTTAGAGATAAGGGAAGGGCCTTAGTACGATAAGTTCTCATGTTCCGTGTTGCATAGACATACATAGAGAGACATAGCAATAAAATAGCAATCATGTTTGATACAAATCAATTTAAATACAACATTCAAATAATAGTTTTTCGGGACATGCTTTTCCACCCCAAAACATAAAAACTGAAAATAGGGGAGTGCGTGAATACTCACAATACATTTAGATGATGCAAATGGTGCCTTGAACTACGTTCCATGTGTACCACTACCGATTCCTATAATAATGGTATTCGCTAGTGAGTCTCTAATCGAAATCTAACACTAGTATACTTACTACTACAATAGAGTTATGCCAATAATGTGTCAAAATTTAATATTGATAAGTTACAAACATTTTTCTGTGGAAATTAACTTTCAAAGAATCAATTGTTATATAACAATTTAAGTGGAAAATTTCCATTATTGAAATGTTAATATTTAACATTTTAGAGGTGTTCCAATGATTAAATATTCAAAACTAAATCAATTTAGTTCTAAAAGTTCCCAAACTTTGCATTTCAGTTTTAATTGAAGTCAAAGACCTCAAGATAAATTTTCTAGAATTTTTGATTTGTCTAACTATTTTTCACCATTTTAGTTTCTTGAATAACCATAAAATCATGAAAAATACTAAACAATTAATAAAAATTACCAAACTTCAGATTTTGGTTCTAAATATGTTAAAAGACTTCTAGATAAATTTTCATGGATTATGGATATGCATAACCATTTTTCATATATTTAATTCTCTAAATATATAAAAATTCATGAAAAATAGAAATCGGTTAAGAAAATGCCCCAAACTATTTATAGTAATGTCATTACACGTACTTAACCTGGGAAAAATATAAAAAGATTTCCAGACAATTTAACCCAATTTTATGATTTTTGAGCATTTATTCTAATAAAAATTGAACTAAATAGATAGTTTCCAAAATTGTCTAAAATTTTTGTAACGCTGTTATTAGTCATTATTAAGCTAGGAAAAATATAAAAATGAATTTCTAAACTGTTTATCCTAATTTTATGATTTTTGTGTATGTATTCTAATAAAAATTGGGTTTAAGTGTATTTAATCTTGGGAAAATAGAAGAAAAATAGTATACAGAAGAGAAAAATCATCAAAATTTTTATGTAGCATCCTAATGTACTAAAAGGTCTTCTGGTAAATTTTCATAATGTTTGGATGAGTAAAACTATTTTTCATGTTTTTAGTCCATTATAAATACAAAAATCGGAGAAAAATAGGAATACACTATGAAAAATTCTGAAAATATTTTTCTAAGTGTTCCACAGAGAGTATAAGCTGCGGAAATTATTAGATACCATTTTTATATTCCCTAATGTAGTTTTATGATTTATTAGAGCTAATCAAAAAGAAAATTCAAAACCATATTAAACAGTAACAAAAATGGATGAAACTTAATGGGAGATGTTTGTCAACTTAAAGGATCATCCAAGAATTTTTCCATAATTTATTTACTAGCTTAAGTATTTTATATGATTTAACACTTTATTTTCTTATTATTTTCATATAAAAATAAAGAAAATATATATTGAGCTGAAAATTTCCAGAATGCATCTTCATACAATTTGATAACAATGACAATTTGTGTTCTTATTTTTGATGTTGAACACCATGCCTAAAGGCTCAATAAATTATAGAGAAAACTTGGTTCTTGTGATTTATGTAAAGATTAGTGATGTTACTTTGACAATTTTTGCAACATGTTACAAAGACTTTTGAATCAAGATCTTTTTGTACCTATTAATACATGATATTAAGAGTTCAAAATAATTTTTGAATGATTTTTAGTGATGAATAAGTCCTTTGAACATGCAACACAAAACAAATGTTCATAAGGAAAGTGCTGTTTGAACAACAGTTTTCTAAAAATTGGTAAAAATCGAAATTTTGGAATTTTTCAGTGAGGTCAGATGGGTTTGAAAGCTAACTCAAAATATTATATTTCAGAAAAAGAATCACGAATTTTGGCTAAGAAATGAGTGAGATATGACAGTTTAAAGTCAGGTAAAGAAATCTGGCAGATTGCATGTATGATGATTGGTTAGAAAAGTGGGTTTTCATCATTTCCTTGAGTAAACCTTTTGAAGTATTTTAAATATATCATGATAACCTCATATTTTGGTCATGTTTCCAGAGATCAAAAGATTAAAACTTATCAAAATGTATACATGCATTTTTGAAGAAAATTTTGTTTCTCAAAAACTCTTAACTTGAGTTTGATGTTTTAATCCTTAAAATCGATTTTTGCACTAAGATCATGAACATGCAACCTTGTTTATCATACATGCGTGGTGTTAAAACACATCCATCATGTTCTAAAAACCATTTTAACAAAAAGAAAACAAGTTTGAAGAAGATGAAGAAGGAGAAAGTGTAAGAAAAGAGCAAATCTTGAAGGAAAAGTGAAGTAGAAATCGATTTTACCTTCAAGAATACCACAAGATGATGAAGATTTCGAGTTTGAGGAGTGTTCTTGGGTTTGTTTTCTGGAATATTTCTTGGTTCTTTAGAGGGAGGAAGAGAGAATGGAGTGGTGTTTGGAGAGAAAAAGTAGAGAGAAGGTAGAGAGAGTTTTCTAGAGAGAGAAAGAAGAGAGATATGTGTGTTGGAGAATGAGAGTTTGAGAGAGAGATATGGGGAGAGAGGGATCCGATTTTTAGGGGAGGAGAGGCTCCCTCTCTCTTGTTTCTTTTATAAAAATTCAAATCTTTTATAAAAATATCCAACTTTTTATAAAATGTGCACCTTAACCTAGTTTTTATGCATAAAACTCTTGATTTTTGGTTTATAAATTAAGGGTAAATGTTAATGAGTTAAATTTCATTTTCCTTGAATGCATTTTCATAATTTTAATTGTTATAAGATCATATTATAAGGTTCATGATTATTTTTATAGAATTTTTAAGGTCAAAGTTTATAAATGTGAGTTTTTAGGGCATTTAGGGTTTTTGAGAGTTTGTAAATCTTTGGATATCAAAATTACTTGAATTTTGAGACTTCAAACTATTTTAGAGTTTCATAACTCTTATTCAAATTAGAAATATTGTTTGTAATTTATTTTTAGCAGTTTATTGACATTCTATGTAGTGATTCCGAGATTCAAACGAAATTGAGGAATCAACTTTGACTTAAGTTTCTATGAGACTTTGACCTAATTTCTACTTCTAGGTCAAGTGCATGATGTGTGAATATGATTCATGAAATGGTGTTCGAGTCAAAGAATGACCCGAATATGGATAGTCTCTACAGTTAAGTAGTTATAGAATTCACATATCAATGTGAAATCTATGCACACTATCCATTGATTCTAATTGTTTCCAAGTTTCTAGTAGGTTATAACTTAGCTTCTAGTTACTAAGTCTAGTATGTGTAGTGCCTATATGTGCAACTAAGTTTAGTCAAATCTAAAACCGACTCGAATTTTGACGACTGTCACAGTAGTGTCTAAATTTACCAAATAAGGAAAGATTCTCATCACCTAAGTTTCAGTTGGATAGAAACTTGGAATCATGCAAGTTGTATAGCATGATGAATAAGAACTTTCAAGCATTGGAAAAATTAAGACTAACTACTTGTTCACATGGATGTGTGAGTCAAGTAAAGGATCGAGTACACATTCTTGTGCACTGATCATGCCCACCACAAATAATCGTTAAGACTATTCGTCATTATTTACTAAAATTCAGTAAATATGGTTATACTTACAAGCTTAAGTGTAATTCTGAGACATTGGAAAAGGTTTCAATGTATGGCAGAGCGAATAAGAAGAATCAACTTAGGCAGAAAGATAAAAGTTTCTCAAATCTGAAAAGATGGGAGAGTACTTTAGTATCATGTTATATAATCATCTTAATGATTAAGAGACCTTATCACAATTCATCCTCTAAGTGCATTGTGGTAGCTAAGAAGAGGAGCTATGAATTGTTGAAGTGGTTAAATCAAGAAGATGATTTATACTTCGTTCCAAAAACAATTCTTAGAGTTATACTCTAAGATTGTAACTTGAGTGACATGTCTTAAAGAAGGTTTAAAACACTTGTCAAATGTAAGAGTAAAAGTTTTCTACTCTTGTACATTTGAAATTGGTAAGTTGTGATGTTTTGGATAAAACAAAGACCAACTAAGGCCAATTGTGTGAAGTGTTTGTCTTGATTAGAATCCACACTATCTCTTGAATATCTGACAAGAAAGTCTTATATGTCAAGAGGACAGTGGGAGTCTTAAAGGTCTTGAAAGTCTCAAGAACTAATCAAGAATAAAACCTGAAGTTCTTCACTAGCACACGACTTGAGGTTTATAACCTATCGTGTCGACATGTCTGTGCCTATTCAAGTTGGCTTTGCATAGGAGTTCTGAGAGTTCTCAATTGGTTGCACAGCTACTTGTAAGCAATGGCAGGCCCTTGAGCTGCCAAATGGCAAGAATTTAAGATTGCACAAGTTTAATCCATATAAGTGTGGATTTGTCAGTAACCTTGTCTTGTGATTATGGTTTTGACAAAATTCATATGGATAAGAACTCATACACCATAAAATCTAAGTGTCATAAGGTTTCTCTCCGATTCATGAAAATGATGGTGAGGAAACACTTTCACTAAGTAGATTTTAGCTAGATAGCAATTGTGATATTTGCATTCTCAAAGTCGTTAGTGGAGCGTGTGTGGTTAACCAGCACATTAACATGGACTTGTGAGAAGTGGTAAAAGGTCTAAACAATCGAGACTATGATTACGGCATCCCTTTTCATAGTTCTTAAAATTGTTTAGACACACCTGTGAGCTATCTAAGATAAGGTGTATGATATTGATAAAGTTTTATCAAAGCAATCTAGTATCAGAAATCTGAACTTTGGTAAGAAATTCAATAAAGTATTGATTTCTAGAAGTCCAGCTGATTTCTGATTACATGTCAAAGCTAGTGGGAGCATGAGTGTTATGCTAATAATCATCATGTTAGTGGGAGCATGATAATTATGATAAAGGTTGCAAGTTAGCAATGTTAATTATAGAAAACAAAAGTTTCAATTCGTGAGGCTGCAGGGGTTGAAAAAGTTGTTTTGCTATAATTAGGGGAGAGAAAATTATACCTCATTTCAATTCTAAAAGCTTAGATTGAGGTTTTAAGTCGTATTTAGTCAAGGATATATATATGAATTTCATGTTGGAATGACTCAACATAAGGAAATTCTATATATGGGTCCATTATTTGCGTTCTAAAATTCGATTATGATTACGGCATCCCTTTTCATAATTTGAATTATGAGAACTTGGCAAATAGAAATGGAAATGTTATAGCAAAAGACTGGTTTAGTCTTTATGTGAGACATCATGACTCGTGTCCCATATGCTTCGGATATAGGATCGATTACATGTGCTATATTTATCCTTTCTAAAATTTTCCAAATGCCTGGGGCATTAAGAAGGGAAAAGGTCTAGAACTGGATATGACTAAAAGGATTAAGCAATTGTCGAGGACAATCTAAGGTTTACCAAAGATTGGTTGCTCAAGGACAGTTAGAAGTATAGTGTTAATTCTGGAAGGACCATATTGACATAATCTGTAAGGAGGCAACTCTTGTTCAGAAGTGATAGTCAAAATGGAATATGGAAATGTTTCAAAGTTGGAAATTATTCAATCTGTGTAAGATTAGGAAACTTAATGCAAGAAGGATGTTTCCAAGGAGTTGATCTCCTTGGAATGCTCTGTAATGGTTGTTGTCAAGTCTTTCTGACTCTGTGCATAATCATTACAGGAGGATCAATGCATATAAGTTTAGAATCTAACAGATTTCGGTAAATGGCATGAATTTGGAATTCTTGCATTTGCAGTAAGGATTTGGGACTGTGAAAGAGGATCATTGGAGTTATGTTCAATTGATCTAATTCACAAAGTGAAGATCATAGACAAACATAGTATGCATACTTGGTGTATGGCATGACTAGTGTTTAGAAAACATAGTGTACATGCTTGGAGCATGGGACAACTATTGTTTTAAATTCAAGAATAAAGTTGATAGCTGAAACAGTATACAATGAATAATATGTAATCATATGGTGATAAATAAAAGGTGTTTTATTTATGTTCATAGGTTTTGATACCATATTAGATTCTATTATTATTGTGTTTCATTTTGCATGTTTTGACTTCCAGAATAACTAGGTCGTTCTTCCTGATTGACTAAGTTATTCAAACTATCCACAGTCGGTCATATGTTGGAAGTAGATATGAATCAAGACTGTCATGGGTTGGCTTGTAGAGGTCTAAGATGTTGGACAAGGGGCTACAACACTCATGAGTGCTCATAAGTTCTGAGTATTGGATTCAACCCGCGCTCATTGGAATCACTTCATGGATTTTATCACGAGTGATCATGAGACGATAATATCTTATATTCTTCAAACCTAGAGATATGAGTTGTTACTATGAGTTGGTTGTACATTGATTGCACGAAAACTCATTCGGTAACTCGGTGTTATAAAACGTGCCTTTGTGTATGATTCAACAAGTAGTAGAACAAGCCATATGAGTCGAAGTTTATCCATTCCTTTTACCTTCGGGATAAAAGCGATATCTGTGGGCCCCTCGATGATTTAATGATGACAAATGGAAGTGCTCGGCCGAGCCAGGACTGATTTGATTTGTTCAATTAGTCAGTCGTCATAAATCGGAAATCGGGAAACAACAAATGGACAGAGAGAATGATTATAATCCATGTCTCAGTCGATATGATATCTAGAATGGAGGAATATATGATCCCTTATCTAATGGACAAGTCATTGACAAAGGTCAGAGTTCATCTACAAGGTCAGAGTTCGACAGCGGCTTTTGAGAGCTACAATTGCCAGTTGGTTCCTGAAGTCATACGCAATAATAGTTTTAGACTTATCTGTGACAACCGTCAAATTTCGGTCAAGTCAAAGTCAAACAAAGTCAACAAGTCAAACCGGTCAACTCCAATAACCCTTGTATGTTAGGGTTTACGTTATGTAATCACTATACAATTCGCTATTTTAATGAGAAATCATCATTTGGAAAGTTCATGTGTTTGATTTTCCTTAGCCTTAACAGTGCTAAACAACGAACCAAAGCGATAAAACACTATTGCACAATCATCGGGATTGTGTACGACACTAAAACACGGTTTAACGGGGTTTACGAACCTTGCGTTGTGAAGCCGGACACTCAAATTAATCACAAACGAAACCTCTCTAAATCGTTTTCACTCTATCTCTTTCTATTTGAAATCTCTCCCAAATCTCTCCCGAATCTCTCTCAAAAGTTACTTTAACTTTTTGTAATCATTTGGGTCATCTCGACCCTTAACTGGGTCAAAAACCACTTGAAACGGGGTAAAAACGGGTAAAATAACCTTAAGGAACCAAAACCCTCCTATTAGAAGCGAAAACTCTCATGAGAAGCCTCTCAGGACTGAAGCCTCTCAGGACCGAAGCCTCTCATGAGAAGCCTCTCAGGACCGAAGCCTCTCATTAGAAGCCTCTCAGGACCGAAGCCTCTCATTAGAAGCCTCTCAGGACAGAAGCCTCGCATGAGAAGCCTCTCAGACAGCCCATGCGAGAGGTCTCGCAGACGGCCCCTTTTTACCGGTTTTTCGACTACGACTTCGTTTTAACTCCGTTTTTCATTATTTTAACGTGGGATTTTCACCTAAAACTTTATTTTATAAACTAAGGCCCCAAAATATATAAATCTCCAGGGTTTTTATAAAAATATATTAAAAGAATTAGCGGTTGAACTAATTATTGAGGGAATATTTGCTTTTCCTTAATTTATGGCAAAAGCAAACCTCCACCACCTCACTCTATGATCAGCCACTCTTTCCCACTACCCCTTGTCTCCTTAGTGGACCTTTACACCCAATCTCCAGCTCTTCCCACGTTCTAAGAGCTGGAGGATTGATCCTCTCTCCTCATTCTCCATAAAGTTCTTTCATTCTACACTTAGCAACCAAGGGACACTCTCCAAAATTCTCTCATCTTTTCTCTCAACTTCAAGAACTTCAAGGCTTTCTTCAGGGATTTCTTTCTTTAATTAGTAAGTATCTTCATCATTCATATAATTATTACACTCCATTCTACTCAAATCATTGATATCTTACACAAATTCCATCTTATTCGGTGTTAGATTCTCGAATCATCAAGACATCTTCTTAGTGTTCTTGGGTTGAATACTTCCTCTCTCTCACTTTCATCTACTGAAACCACATAAGGTGAGTTCATACCCCTACATTTACATGTTTTTCTTAAATTTTAAGGGGGAATACAAGTAAAATCATCAAGAACACAATTAAACTTTTTCTATCAGATTACATCAGAAAAGATGAACTTCGATCACGGACTGTTTTGGTCAACTTAAATATTTTAGTTTTCAAAACTGTTCCAGGTGCGAGTAGTTCAAACTCTTAGCTTTAAAATGGCTACTTGCACATCTCCATATGATTTTTCTACAATTTATGGTGATTTTTACAAAACTGCCTGTCATTTTAGAGGCAAACCCGGACCAGTCTGTGATTATGAACAATTCCACCTCTGTTAGAGATCACTAAAAATCATGATAAAATTTACGAACAAACTAGACTCATATTCCAAACTCTCAGAATTTGCGGATTTGGATTTAGATCTTTGATGATTTTTCTATAAATTTTCTAAGAACAGTAACAGAAACTGTATTCAACGAAAAGTTGCTGTCAATTTCATTTCACCTTGTAACATGTTGAGCAAGGTGTATATCTTTATGTGATTATATGTTATTGCAATATATGACATTTTATCTTAATATTTAGACACACATCAGTTTACAAATGGATTTGGACATATAAAATATAAAGAATAACAAGTGATTATAATCAAAGTACAACCGATACATTCAAACATTTAATAAACTATTTTGAATATAGTTTGCATACATTACTACGTACTACCCTTGGTTGATAAACTATAATAGGTATAGTTTATGATACATTACATAACACATACATTTAAAAAGGGTACATTTATACAAAGGATATTTTCATTAAGCAAGGTACGGCCATACGGTACCAAGTTTTCATAACACGTAATTCCGTTAATGACTTTGTGAGACATTTACTTTAAATTACCATTAAGTCCTGTATTGTAACCAGAGTCTCCTTGAGGGACAGCGTGATAGTTGTGTATAGATCTATATTGGGTTTGACAAACCCACACCTAAACTGCATGCAACAGTTAGACCGATAGGTCTGGGGTGACAAATGTCATAACATTTCCGACGCCTGAAGAACGTCGTTTTAGGCAACCTTGGTCATAGTATGGTTATAATAAACTCACATAAAGTATTAATAAACATTGGAATTTACGGGAACTTCATTAAAATTTAACGAGTTTATGTCGATTTAAACTTGCATTGTTTTACTATAAATATGACAAATTACTTGTACATTTCGGTCTTTGGGTTTTAAGACTACATTTACACACTAAGGAAAATATTGGATTTTCTAATACAAATACTACTTTTACAAACGAAAGGCTTTTAATAATACCAAACAAAAGCTTATGAACTCACCAACCTTTGTGTTGACACTTTTTCAAACAACTTGTATTCTCAGGAAATCATTAAACAGGTAACCAAGTGCTTTTGAGGATGGGGCGCTAAGGCGTCTACTATTTCATATTTTGTCAACATATTGTAATTGATTCGTAAACATGTAATTCATACAATGATGTCACTTTTTCAATTATATATATGTTGGTTGTGTTTGCTTCAATTACTATTACAATTGTTGTTATGATACTATACATGAAGTCCTCCACCCCCGGACGTTTCCGCCATCCTTGGTTTGGGGGTGTGACAGATTGGTATCAGAGCACAGTTTATAGTGAATTAAGTATATCAAACCACATAAGATATACAAAGTATAAACACAATTGGGACTAATAGTCTCTGATTTGTGCATTTTTTCAAATAAATATACTTTTAGAAAATAAATGATTTTCTTGATTAAAGTATACATACATACATTAGATGCTCGCATGATATCATGACTAGAGAAAACATAAAGCAAAAGAAGAAGAGTTGAACATTTTGAGTATGCCTTAGTATATGTGGATTAATTCTGGGAAGGATATAGTCTGATCAACTATATCTGTCCGAGAATTGACTTGCATATACCGGGGGATGGTCAGGATGGGCAACAAATCTAACAACCTAATATCACACTACAAAGGATACTTTAAGAACTTAAAACTAAATATTTACAAATACTCTAGGAGTATTTTGTGTTACTATAATAAATATATTAATTATGTCCCGACTAAATTAGTATATGGGAAACTCTTACAAATGGTCATATACTTGGAAACAAGGAAACTCAAATAAAATATTTTAGACTTTCATTTTACCTCATAACCCAATGTATTGGGTCAATTAAAAGTATAAAATCGTATGTATCGTAAACATACCGGAAAACAACGTAATAATATACTTTATGTATAAAAGATTTCTCTTCCTATAAATATACTCTTACTAAAAGTACATTGGTTTACGACTTATGACAGAACCATGCCGCCAAGGAGAAGACCAAGACCTTCCGGCAACACAGCAACACCTCCTCCGCCGCTGCCTCCACAGTTTGATCCTGCGATGTTCCAGGCTGCAGTAACAGCAGCCGTAGCGGCCGCAATATCGCAGATAGGGACAAACGGAGCTGGTGGTTCTGGATCGGGTGCTACAAACTCTAACCACGGAGACAGTACGTGGCGTACAAGAGAGTGTTCCTACAAAGACTTCACCAATGGCAAACCCGACAACTTCAATGGGAGCGGGGGAGTCATCACTTTAATGCAATGGTTTGAAAAGACTGAAGTAGTCTTTCAAGTGTGCTCTTGCCCCGAAGCGAGCAAAGTTAAGTTCGCAGCCTTCACTTTCACCGGCCGGGCCCTTACTTGGTGGAACTGTCGGATTAATTCACTTACTCTCGAAGTGGCTAGCTCCATATCCTGGGCAGAACTAAAAACCTTGATGATGAAGGAGTACTGCCCGAGAGGTGAAATTCAAAAGCTGGAACAAGAACTTTGGAACCTCAGGATGACGGGCTCCGACCTTGAAACCTACACCACCCGATTCAATGAATTGGCTCTCCTCTGCCCAACAATGGTTACTCCGGAGGAGAAAAAGGTTGAGCGATACCTTTGGGGACTGTCTCCCCAAGTGCAAAGTAGTGTCCTGGCTTCAAGTCCAACTACTTTTGACAGTGCCAGGGAGCTGGCACAACAACTTGTTGACCACCGAGCCGGTCATAATACTACAACCACTACCACTGATCAATCAAAAGGGGGAAACAACAAAAGGAAGTTCTGGAACCAAAAGAAGAGCCAACCAGCACAGGACCCCGCTAAGAAGCAACAAACTGTTGCTGTCCATGCTGCCACTAATGCTGCCACTACTGCACCACCGAAGCCATATGCTGGAACCCTACCCAAGTGCAACAAGTGCAACTTTCACCACAATGGTGCTTGTAGGGAGATGCACTGTAACAACTGTTGCTGTCCGGCTCGACCAATAAACCAAGTCGCCAGTACGGGGGCAACCCGAACCTGCTACAACTGTGGAGACGCAGGTCACTTCAAAAGAAACTGCCCCAAAGCACAAGCCCCTAATGCTGGTGGAGTAGGAAGAGTCCTGGCAATAGGACATGGAGAAGCAGTCGAGGATCCCACGGTGGTTACTGGTACGTTTCTCCTCAATAACTCTTATGCATGCGTACTATTCGATAGTGGAGCGGAGAGGAGTTTCGTGAGCCACCAATATAAACAATTACTTGAACAAAATCCACAATCACTAAAGGATACTTATGTAGTAGAAATGGCAAATGGGAAAGTAGAACGCACTAGCGATATATACTCAGAGTGTACTCTCACTCTAGACAACCATACATTTAAAATTGACCTGATGCCGGTCACCATAAAAAGCTTCGACGTAATCATCGGGATGGATTGGTTAGTTCCTCACCGTGCCGACATACTATGTTACGAAAGGGCCGTTCGCCTCAATCTACCAAATGACGAAACCCTTCTCATCTATGGTGACAAACCTAGTGCGAATTTACAAATCATCTCATGCATCAAAACCCAAAAGTATCTCCGGAAGGAGTACCACGCCTTCTTGGCCCACGTAGTAGACAAGAAACAAGACGTGAAAGACATCAAAGACATCCCCGAAGTGTGTAACTTCCTGGATGTGTTCCCAGAAGATCTTCCTGGTGTACCACTCGCACGGCAAGTCGATTTCAGAATTGACTTAATACCCGGAGCTACCCCCGTAGCCAGAGCTCCATACCGCCTCGCACCAACAGAAATGCAAGAGTTGTCCAGTCAGTTGAACGAGCTTTTGAGCAAAGGTTTCATCAGACCAAGCTTCTCACCTTGGGGAGCACCAGTCCTTTTTGTAAAGAAGAAAGACGGATCCTTTCGCATGTGCATCGACTATCGGGAACTAAACAAACTCACCATCAAGAACCGATATCCTCTACCCCGAATCGACGACCTTTTCGACCAACTCCAAGGAGCAAATTTCTTCTCAAA
Source organism: Lactuca virosa (assembly GCF_052849685.1). NCBI lineage: Eukaryota > Viridiplantae > Streptophyta > Magnoliopsida > Asterales > Asteraceae > Lactuca > Lactuca virosa. The sequence continues at coordinate 302,130,562 of NC_136428.1, read as the reverse complement.
GATCGACCTAAGGTCAGGTTACCATCAGCTACGAGTTCAAGAAGAAGATATTCCCAAAACTGCATTCAGAACTCGCTATGGGCACTACGAGTTTGTGGTGATGTCCTTCGGTTTAACAAACGCACCTGCGGTATTCATGGACCTAATGAATAGAGTGTGTCGACCCTACCTAGACAAGTTTGTAATCGTATTCATCGACGATATCTTGATCTACTCGCGAAGCGAAGAAGAGCATCGCCTACATCTACGCCAAGTGCTAGAGACACTAAGAGCGGAGAAGCTTTATGCTAAGTTCTCTAAGTGTGAATTCTGGATTAGAGAAGTGGATTTCCTTGGCCATGTGGTAAGTGAGAAAGACATACATGTGGATCCCTCCAAGATCAAGGCAATCGAGAATTGGTCAGCACCCAAGACGCCAACCGAAATTCGACAATTCCTTGGGCTTGCTGGCTACTACCGAAGATTTATACAAAACTTCTCCAAGATTGCGAAACCACTCACCACCTTGACGCAGAAAGGTGTGATATTCAAGTGGGAAAATAAACAAGAAACTGCTTTCCAAACATTAAAACAAGCCCTATGCAGCGCACCGATCTTGTCTCTCCCAGAGGGAACCGAAGACTTCGTAGTGTACTGTGATGCTTCGAATCAAGGCCTCGGATGTGTGCTCATGCAGAGAGGGAAGGTTATCGCGTATGCATCAAGACAGCTTAAGACGCACGAGGTTAATTATACTATGCACGACCTGGAATTAGGAGCAGTAGTATTCGCTTTGAAGATCTGGAGACACTACCTCTACGGCACGAAATGCACTATCTTCACTGATCACAAAAGTCTTCAGCATATCCTCAATCAGAAAGAGCTCAACATGCGACAGAGGAGATGGGTAGAGTTGCTGAATGACTACGAGTGCGAAATTCGTTATCATCCGGGCAAGGCCAATGTAGTGGCCGATGCTCTAAGCAGGAAGGAGTACTCGGGCCGCCGAGTAAAATCCTTAACAATGACAATCCATTCCCACCTGACCACACAAATCAAGGAAGCTCAACTGGAAGCTTTGAAACCAGAAAAGGTGGCAGGAGAGACATTAAGGGGAATGGATAAAAACTTAGAAGTCAAGGATGATGGAGCACGTTATATCATGAACCGGATTTGGACACCGAAGTTCGGTGGACTCCGAGACGTCGTCATGAAAGAAGCACACAAGACTCGATACTCCATCCATCCCGGGTCGGATAAGATGTATCTGGACCTCAAGAAATTATACTGGTGGCCGAACATGAAAGCTGAGATTGCTACCTATGTGAGCAAGTGTCTGACTTGCGCCAAGGTCAAAATCGAATACCAGAAACCATCCGGGCTATTACAACAGCCGGATATACCTGAGTGGAAGTGGGAACGAATAACCATGGACTTCATAACCAAGCTGCCTAAGACATCGGGCACCATATGGGTAATCGTAGACAGATTGACCAAATCAGCACACTTCCTACTGATAAAAGAAACCGACAAGATGGAGAAGCTGACTAGAACGTACATCAAAGAGATTGTACGACTCCATGGTGTGCCGATATCCATTATCTCCGATAGAGATAGTAGATTTACCTCACGGTTTTGGCAGTCTCTACAAAAATCATTGGGAACTAGGCTTGACATGAGTACGGCCTACCATCCACAAACCGACGGACAGAGCGAACGAACCATTCAAACGTTGGAAGACATGTTAAGAGCTTGTGTGATAGACTTCGGCAAAGCATGGGATACCCATCTACCGCTTATCGAATTCTCCTACAATAACAACTATCATACTAGCATCAAAGTCGCTCCATTCGAAGCTCTTTACGGTCGCAAATGCAGATCACCCCTATGTTGGGCTGAGGTGGGGGATACACAGCTAGCTAGAGGGCAAGTCTCTAATAGTACCCTCACTGGCCCTGAAATCATAAGGGAAACCACAGAAAAGATCGTTCAAATTCGAGAAAGACTGAAAGCGTCTCGCGATCGGCAAAAGAGTTACGCAGACAAACGACGCAAACCCTTGGAATTCCAGGTGGGTGATCGTGTACTACTAAAAGTTTCCCCTTGAAAAAGGAATGATACGATTCGGCAAACGCGGGAAACTAAATCCAAGGTACATCGGGCCATTCGAAATCCTTGCTAGGATTGGGCCAGTAGCATACAAACTTCGATTATGTGACAACCCGAAATTTACTCCGTCACTGTAACCCGTTTCCGTTAATAAAAGTTAGTCCTATTAAAATTTTCCGTTAACTTTTATTTATTAAAATAATTCATTTTGAGTTATTAAAATAAATAATATATAATGACGGAATAAAAACAACTAAGTCGGGTTACGGTTAGTTTACCCGGTAAAAAACATTTAGCTCCGATTAAACGACAGTGTATGGTGGGTTCCCACTAGGCAGCCATATATAAGGGAGGAGTGTCCACCTTTAGAGCCTTTTCCCACCTTGGAGCTTTCTCTCTCTACTTTCTCTCTCTAAAATCGGATTTGGCCAAAAGATCACCTCATTCAAGCTCAAAAATCAAAGGTAATCTTCCTAACTTGTTGTTTAACTTAGTATTCATGCCATCTCAAGTTTGAATCATCCAAATGCCTTAACATGCATGTGTTTACGGTTTGGGGAGCCTCCCAAAACCGTGAACTCCCAAAAAACGGGTTTAGAAGCCCCAAAAACACTTCCAAACCTTCTCTAATGCTTAGATATAGCTTAGATACTTGCATGCATGGACAAAGGAACCCAAGATCGTGACTTTTTGGCCATAAATTTGAGTTTATGGTTCTTGAACATTCAAAAACCGTAAACCCAAAAACCGTAAACACCTCAAATGGTGTTTTGATGCCCCTAAACCCTTCCTTAGCTTGTTTGATGAACTAGAAACTAGTGTAAATGAGCTTAGGACCTTGAAACATGAAATGGTTGAAGTGGTCAAGGGTTTACGGCCGTAAACCCTAGAGTTTACGACCGTAAACTCCTGGAGTTTACGACCGTAAACTCCCCACGAGTGGTCCAAGGACCGTAAACTCCAAGGGAGTACCCAATTGAACCTTAATCACTTCCCAAGCCTTCGAATTGATCCTAGAAGCCTTCCTTGTGATGCATGAGACCTTTAGACACACAAAATCACCATTTCCATGAGTTTACGACCGTAAACTCATGGGGGAAATGGTCTCCCAACCGTAAACACACTTAAGTGTGGCCAAGTGAAGTGTAAACTCCATAGTGAGGCCATACACTCCTTAGATGCCACCTTTAGCACTCCTAACACTTGAAACAAAGTGTTTGCATACATTAAAGTACCTTTACTCACTTAATTAGTGATTACACAACTAATTAGATACTTTATACATCACTACATGTTACATAGGATCCGTGTGTGTGTTCAAGTCCTCACTTGACACCTAGCATCCTACCCGGCGTTTCCATTCACTTCACTCACTACAGGTGAGTTCATACCCCTAAATGAACCTTTTTAAATGTTTTTAACTGTTTTGTGGGGGGGGGGGGGGAATACAAGTTGAACCAACTAAGTTATAGTACACAATCGCATGTGAAGTATAACTTGCAACCAAAAGGATTTTCTACACTATTAACTGCTTTTTACCATCAAAAAGGGATTTTCTATATTTTTAACTATCTTGCCCATTTAAACTGTTTTCAAATGCGTACTAAATTCATTTTCGTGTTAAATCACTATAAAACTATTTTTCCAAAATTCGTTTAAACAAATTTTTAGTCTCAAACCATATCTACACCAATATATTTATATAAGTAAGACTTGAAGGACTTAGGACTAATAGCTCACCTTATTTCCTGTTCTTGTTTGATTGTGGGCTTAGGGTATTTTGTTATTAGTCCGACTCTCGTTGAATTCTTAGTTATATATCTTATATATTTGTGTCAGATATAAAAGTTTTCATATCAGTTCAATGCCTTTGGATATCAAAGACATGCAACCAACAATACTATTTAACTATAATAGGTATCTACACCAATATATTTATATAAGTAAGACTTGAAGGACTTAGGACTAATAGCTCACCTTATTTCCTGTTCTTGTTTGATTGTGGGCTTAGGGTATTTTGTTATTAGTCCAACTCTCGTTGAATTCTTAGTTATATATCTTATATATTTGTGTCAGATATAAAAGTTTTCATATCAGTTCAATGCCTTTGGATATCAAAGACATGCAACCAACAATACTATTTAACTATAATAGGTATCTACACCAATATATTTATATAAGTAAGACTTGAAGGACTTAGGACTAATAGCTCACCTTATTTCCTTTTCTTGTTTGATTGTGGGCTTAGGGTATTTTGTTATTAGTCCGACTCTCGTTGAATTCTTAGTTATATATCTTATATATTTGTGTCAGATATAAAAGTTTACATATCAGTTCAATGCCTTTGGATATCAAAGACATGCAACCAACAACACTATTTAACTATAATAGGTATAGTTAAGGGATACTACTCAATGCTACTATTGCCATGAAAACTACCAGAGTCAGTTCAGTTGTGAGTCAATATATGCTATGTACTATACAAGAGAACACTATATACTATACAAGAAGAACATTACATACTATACAAAGAGAACACTACATACTATACAAGAGAACTTACTAAAATAGAATGTGACATACTATTTCTCGATACGACACATCTTTGTGCTATCACCGCGTAACCAGAGTCTCCTGGAGGGAGAGCGGGCATTATGTGTATAGATCTATACGGGACAGACACTCCCACATCCCGACTGCTAGCTACAGTCCGAGCCGTCTAGGCCCAGGGGTGACAAAATGTCACATCTACATATGACTCGGAGGGTCAAAGGGATTCGATCGTCAATCAGCATGGTTACGTACGAGTTCACATTCAAACCTTTAATTAATACTTTAAAAATTAAAGGCAACAGACTCCCTGAGGAGTATTGTACATTTAATACTACCTGGAGCCTGCATTTCATTACATATGGCCGACAGTGATACTGTTGGGGTAAAACATTTTTCTCATTACTATACATGAATAAAGTTGAAAACTATATTTTCATACTAATAACTACTAGGAAAAACTTGTACATTTTCGAAGGAACAAACAAACCATCGGGTCTTGGAAAAGACTACTTTTCTGGAAAACATAGGGTTTTCTAGGGCTCATACTATTTTCAAACACCGAAATTTTCTTTTACAATGTATAAATGTGAATATTTTTATACAGGAAATGACACTAAATACTTATGAACTCACCAGCTTTATGCTGATAAACGTTTTCAAAATAACTTGTATTCTCAGGTCATCAGTAGACAGGTACGGATGCCGCTGTTGAGAAGACGGAGCACACATAAGACTCCACTTTATTTTGATTGTATTTTTGGTGTCTAACATTTGTACTGAACACGTTTGTATTACAATTATTATCTTAATGCAATGGATGTTGTTGCTTGTCTTTACTATTATGCTTTGTTATGATACTGTACATGACGTCCTCCACCCCAGAACGTATTCCGCCGTTCTCGGTTTTGGGGTGTGACAGATTGGTATCAGAGCATTGTTTATAGTGAATCAAGTATATCAACCCATAAAAGATATACAAACTATAAACACATCGGGACTAAAACACTCTGAACAAGAATATATACTTTTAAATAATAAAATATTTAACTAAGTATATATATACATTCATTCATACAAAGGGTCAGTATCATACTAGAACAGAACAAAAGTATTAAGATTGTTGAACAGCACAGTTAGGCTTAGAGACATATGGCCAAAACTAGGCGGATGTAGCCTGATCAACTACATTTTTCCTAGGAGTGGCTAGCATGTGCCTAAGAATGGTTGTGGTGTTGCAACAAGTCTAAAACTTACCAATACTGCTACAAGAACATCAGAACAAGAATACTATAGGAGTATTCTGCATTCTAGTTACAACATATGTGAGAACTAAAAGGGTCGTTACTAAGGCGTTACATGTGACTAAGGCGTTATAGACTTAGAATCTGTGACCTTTGCTTCATTTCCTGTTCTTGTTTGATTTTGGGCTTGGAGTTAGGGTCACTTATTCGAAGTTCTATTCTGCTTCGATTACATGTAATTGGTATGCACTATGCAAATATTGGGTCGACTAATAACGATCATCTTATAAGTATCATAGATTAGCGCGCCTATCAATTTTCTTTTCCCATTCTCGCGTAAATGGCATAACCGCATCCCGAGCAGAAGTCATGGAACTCCGAACACGTCAGAGGACGCACGAGCGACATCTTCAGGGAGTTGTGCGCCAACCGGCTGATCTTAGGGTTTGCCCCAAAGGATCCCCGTCGCCAGTAAAAGATGCCAACTCATCCCTCTCTTTTGATTAAGGAATAGCTTTCTTTCTATAGTCAATAGAGTACATGCCTGTAAACATTCCTAACTTTGGAAGTACTCGAGCTAGACTACTAAACTGCCAACATTTTCCCTGATGGTTTGATGTAAGACCTACTGCTAGGTCATTATCTTTCTCGAACTCATTACACATCAGTAATACCAGTACTATTGGCAGGGTCTAATCGATGGGAAAGTTGTACTTTTGGGTGCCCCTAACCTAGCAGTACATTTCCATTTGCTTGTTAGACTATAGAGAGTTAGTCCAAGAAACACTCTTATCATGTTTACAAATCGATTCTTACTATTGTCATCGTTTTCGTAATCTTTCAGTACAGGATGCCGCCTCGCAAGCGTCCAACCAGGAGAACTCCCGCAACTCGAACTCCACCCCCACCACCTACACCGCCGGTTCCTCCGCAGTTCGACCCGGTGTTGTTCCAAACAGCCGTGACTGCAGCCGTGACCGCCGCTCTGGCGCAAGTCAATTCTGGTGGTGCCAGTGGAGGTGGACTGGGAACTAACTCTAGCCAGGGTGAAACCCACCCCCGTGCTCGGGAATGCACCTACAAAGATTTCATCAGTTGCAAGCCTACCTACTTCAACGGGACCGGGGGAATCCTCGCCCTAACCCAATGGTTCGAAAGAACCGAAGCAGTATTCGAAATGTGCTCCTGCCCCGAAGGGAGCAAGATAAAGTTTGCTACTTGTACCCTTACCCAAAGGGCCCTAACATGGTGGAATGGCCATGTCAAAGCCCTCTCCCTGGTAGCAGCTAACGCCATGGGTTGGGATACACTGAAAGACCTAATGATGACAGAGTACTGCCCAAAGGGAGAAATTCAGAAATTGGAGGAGGAACTCTGGAGTCTCAAAATGCAGGGTTCCGATATAGTAGCTTACACAACCCGGTACTGCGAGCTGGTAGCCCTATGCCCTAACATGATCCCCTCGGAAGCCAAGAAGATTGAACGATACATCGGGGGCCTAGTGCCTCCGTATCGTGGGAACGTTCTATCATCAAGACCAACGACCTTTGAAAGTGCCAAGGAGTTGGCCCAAATGCTTATCGATCATGAAGTTCCCCGTGCTCCATCAACAACTACAACCATCACTACTGCTCCAACTCACGCCTCCGACAACAAGAGAAAGCGGGGAGATCGAAAGAAGGGTAAATCAGTCAAATCCTCTTCCAGTAACCAACAAATAGTGGCTGTCCATGCTGCCACTACTCCTACTGCCCCGGTACCCGCCAAAACATATGCGGGGAATCTACCCAAGTGCGATAAGTGCGCCTTCCATCATAACGGCCCATGCCGTGAAATGCACTGTGCCAATTGCGACCGGAAGGGCCACACCATCCGGTTCTGCAGAGCACCTCCCAAACCCATTTCCCAAATTCCCAGTTTGGGAGCGAGCCAGGCCTGCTATGGCTGTGGCGAAGTCGGACATTTCAAAAGAAATTGTCCAAAGACTGGCAACGCGGGAGGAGCAGGTAGACTACTTGCTATTGGCCATAATGAGGCTGTAGCAGACCCCACCGTAGTCACGGGTACGTTCCTTCTCGATAACTATTATGCTTGTATTCTATTCGATAGTGGGGCAGAAAGAAGTTTCGTAAATCAAAACTTTAAACACTTACTCAAACAATCACCGCAATCACTAAAAGAAACCTTCGTCGTAGAAATGGCTAACGGCAAGACGGAAAGTTCTAACGAAATCTACATAGGTTGTACCCTCACACTAGATAATCATTCGTTTCCTATCGATCTCATACCGGTAGCGATCAAGAGCTTTGATGTCATCATAGGCATGGACTGGTTGAGTCTCCACCGTACCGACATCCTGTGTTTCGACAAAGCCATCCGTTTGAACTTGCCCAACAACGAAACATTGATGATCTACGGAGACAAACCCAGTACGAGCCTTCGCGTCATCTCGAGCATTCAAGCTCAGAAATACTTGCGCAAGGAATATTGCGCATTCCTTGCACACGTTGTCGACACGAGCCGGAAAACGAAAGAACTCAAAGATTTCCCCGTCGTGTGCGACTTTCCTGACATCTTTCCAGAAGAACTGCCAGGCCTACCTCCCAAACGTCAAATCGAGTTTAGAATCGATTTAATTCCAGGAGCTACCCCCGTAGCTAAATCTCCCTATCGTCTAGCGCCTGCTGAGATGCAAGAACTATCCGGCCAACTTAACGAACTGCTCAGCAAGGGCTTTATAAGACCAAGCTTCTCACCCTGGGGAGCACCAGTCTTGTTCGTAAAGAAGAAAGACGGATCGTTCCGCATGTGCATCGACTACAGAGAACTCAACAAGCTGACAATCAAAAACCGTTATCCTCTTCCTCGGATAGACGATTTATTTGACCAACTACAAGGGGCGAGTTACTTTTCCAAAATTGATCTAAGGTCCGGGTATCACCAATTGCGAGTGCTCGAAGAAGATGTTCCGAAAACAGCCTTCCGGACTCGTTACGGTCACTACGAGTTCGTAGTGATGCCGTTCGGACTGACCAATGCACCCGCAGTGTTCATGGACTTGATGAATAGAGTATGCCGTCCTTACTTGGATCAGTTCGTCATCGTCTTTATCGATGACATACTTATCTACTCGCGAAGTGAGGAAGAGCATGGCGATCATCTGCGACAGGTCCTGGAAACTCTACGATCGGAGAAGCTTTACGCAAAGTTCTCAAAGTGCGAATTTTGGATCCGAAGAGTCGAATTCTTAGGACACGTGGTTAGCAAAGAAGGAATCCACGTGGACCCATCCAAGATTAAAGCTATTGAGAACTGGTCAGCACCAAAGACGCCTACAGAAATTCGCCAATTTCTAGGCCTCGCTGGCTACTACCGAAGATTCATTCAGAATTTCTCTCGGATTGCGAAGCCTCTTACGGCATTGACCCAGAAAGGCGTGGCCTTTAACTGGGGAGAAAAACAAGAGAAGGCATTCCGAACCCTGAAGCGAGCCCTGTGCACCGCTCCGATACTGTCCCTCCCCGAAGGGACAGAAGACTTCGTAGTATATTGCGATGCATCCAATCAGGGGCTTGGCTGTGTCCTGATGCAACGAGGTAAGGTCATCGCCTACGCCTCAAGGCAGCTGAAGACACACGAAGTCAACTACACCACGCACGACCTCGAGCTAGGAGCGGTCGTGTTCGCCCTAAAAATATGGAGACACTATCTGTATGGTACAAAGAGCACCATCTATACCGACCACAAAAGCCTCCAGCACATCTTCAACCAGAAAGAGCTCAACATGAGACAGCGACGATGGGTCGAGCTACTCAATGACTACGAATGTGAAATTCGCTACCACCCGGGTAAAGCCAATGTAGTAGCAGACGCCCTAAGTCGGAAGGAATATTCTGGGCGAAGAGTCAAGTCCCTAACCATGACTATCCATTCGCATCTACCCGCACAAATTAAGGGAGCACAGCTTGAAGCTTTGAAACCGGAAAATGTGGCGGGAGAGTCCCTGCGAGGAATGGATAAGAATCTGGTAGTCAAGGATGATGGAGCTTACTACCTCATGGATCGGATCTGGACACCGCGACACGGTGGCTTCAGAGACTTGGTCATGAAAGAAGCACACAACACTCGATATTCCATTCACCCAGGTTCAGATAAGATGTACCTGGATCTCAAGAGATCGTACTGGTGGCCTAACATGAAAGCGGAAATCGCTACCTTCGTGAATAAGTGCCTTACTTGCGCTAAAGTCAAGGCCGAATACCAGAAACCCTCGGGTCTTCTCCAACAGCCAGAGATACCTGAATGGAAGTGGGAGAGAATTACTATGGATTTCATTACCAAATTACCCAAATCTCCGAGTAGGTACGACACCATTTGGGTAATTGTCGACCGGCTAACCAAATCCGCCCACTTCCTTCCTATCAAGGAAAATTTCAAAATAGAGAGACTCACGCGAATTTACATCCAAGAGGTAGTCCGACTGCACGGTGTACCTGTGTCCATTATTTCCGATCGGGATAGCAGGTTCACCTCGAGGTTCTGGCAGTCACTACAGAAGGCTCTTGGAACTAAGCTGGATACGAGCACAGCATACCATCCTCAAACCGATGGACAGAGTGAGAGAACTATTCAAACCTTGGAGGATATGCTGCGAGCCTGTGTAATCGACTTTGGTAAGGCGTGGGATACCCACTTACCCCTAGTCGAGTTTTCCTACAACAACAGTTATCACACAAGCATCAAAGCTGCCCCATTCGAAGCCCTATACGGCCGGAAGTGCAGATCCCCTCTGTGCTGGGCCGAGGTAGGCGACACTCAATTAGCTAAGGGACGAGTTCCTGACAGCACTCTCACTGGTCCAGAAATCATCCGCGAAACCACCGAAAAGATCGTACAAATCCGAGCACGACTTAAAGCCTCAAGAGACCGACAGAAAAGCTACGCAGACAAACGGAGGAAACCCTTGGAATTCCAGGTGGGAGACCGAGTCCTTTTGAAAGTCTCACCCTGGAAAGGCTTGATACGCTTCGGAAAGCGCGGAAAGCTGAATCCAAGATACATAGGGCCTTTTGAGATTCTCGCTAGAATCGGCCCCGTAGCTTACAAACTCAATCTACCCCGCGAACTTAGTAATGTGCATCCTACCTTCCACGTCTCGAACTTGCAAAAGTGCCTATCCGAAGAGACTCTCATAATTCCACTCGATGAAATCGAGATCAATGAGAGCCTCAACTTCGTGGAAGAACCTGTGGAGATCATGGACCGAGAGGTCAAACGAACGAAGCAAAGCCGCATCCCGATTGTGAAGGTTCGTTGGAACGCCAAACGAGGACCAGAGTTCACTTGGGAGCGCGAGGATCAAATGAAACTTAACTATCCTCATCTCTTTGCTTAGTTGTGCTGTAATAATGTAACTACTCGAATTCTGAATTTCGGGACGAAATTCCCTCTAACGAGGGGATGATGTGACAACCCGAAATTTACTCCGTCACTGTAACCCATTTCCGTTAATAAAAGTTAGTCCTATTAAAATTTTCTGGTAACTTTTATTTATTAAAATAATTCATTTTGAGTTATTAAAATAAATAATATATAATGACGGAATAAAAACAACTAAGTCGGGTTACGGTTAGTTTACCCGGTAAAAAACATTTAGCTCCGATTAAACGACAGTGTATGGTGGGTTCCCACTAGGCAGCCATATATAAGGGAGGAGTGTCCACCTTTAGAGCCTTTTCCCACCTTGGAGCTTTCTCTCTCTACTTTCTCTCTCTAAAATCGGATTTGGCCAAAAGATCACCTCATTCAAGCTCAAAAATCAAAGGTAATCTTCCTAACTTGTTGTTTAACTTAGTATTCATGCCATCTCAAGTTTGAATCATCCAAATGCCTTAACATGCACGTGTTTACGGTTTGGGGAGCCTCCCAAAACCGTGAACTCCCAAAAAAACGGGTTTAGAAGCCCCAAAAACACTTCCAAACCTTCTCTAATGCTTAGATATAGCTTAGATACTTGCATGCATGGACAAAGGAACCCAAGATCGTGACTTTTTGGCCATAAATTTGAGTTTACGGTTCTTGAACATTCAAAAACCGTAAACCCAAAAACCGTAAACACCTCAAATGGTGTTTTGATGCCCCTAAACCCTTCCTTAGCTTGTTTGATGAACTAGAAACTAGTGTAAATGAGCTTAGGACCTTGAAACATGAAATGGTTGAAGTGGTCAAGGGTTTACGGCCGTAAACCCTAGAGTTTACGACCGTAAACTCCTGGAGTTTACGACCGTAAACTCCCCACGAGTGGTCCAAGGACCGTAAACTCCAAGGGAGTACCCAATTGAACCCTAATCGCTTCCCAAGCCTTCGAATTGATCCTAGAAGCCTTCCTTGTGATGCATGAGACCTTTAGACACACAAACTCACCATTTCCATGAGTTTACGGCCGTAAACTCATGGGGGAAATGGTCTCCCAACCGTAAACACACTTAAGTGTGGCCAAGTGAAGTGTAAACTCCATAGTGAGGCCATACACTCCTTAGATGCCACCTTTAGCACTCCTAACACTTGAAACAAAGTGTTTGCATACATTAAAGTACCTTTACTCACTTAATTAGTGATTACACAACTAATTAGATACTTTATACATCACTACATGTTACATAGGATCCGTGTGTGTGTTCAAGTCCTCACTTGACACCTAGCATCCTACCCGGCGTTTCCATTCACTTCACTCACTACAGGTGAGTTCATACCCCTAAATGAACCTTTTTAAATGTTTTTAACTGTTTTGTGGGGGGGGGGGGAATACAAGTTGAACCAACTAAGTTATAGTACACAATCGCATGTGAAGTATAACTTGCAACCAAAAGGATTTTCTACACTATTAACTGCTTTTTACCATCAAAAAGGGATTTTCTATATTTTTAACTATCTTGCCCATTTAAACTGTTTTCAAATGCGTACTAAATTCATTTTCGTGTTAAATCACTATAAAACTATTTTTCCAAAATTCGTTTAAACAAATTTTTAGTCTCAAACCATATCTACACCAATATATTTATATAAGTAAGACTTGAAGGACTTAGGACTAATAGCTCACCTTATTTCCTGTTCTTGTTTGATTGTAGGCTTAGGGTATTTTGTTATTAGTCCGACTCTCGTTGAATTCTTAGTTATATATCTTATATATTTGTGTCAGATATAAAAGTTTTCATATCTGTTCAATGTCTTTGGATATCAAAGACATGCAACCAACAATACTATTTAACTATAATAGGTATCTACACCAATATATTTATATAAGTAAGACTTGAAGGACTTAGGACTAATAGCTCACCTTATTTCCTGTTCTTGTTTGATTGTGGGCTTAGGGTATTTTGTTATTAGTCCGACTCTCGTTGAATTCTTAGTTATATATCTTATATATTTGTGTCAGATATAAAAGTTTTCATATCAGTTCAATGCCTTTGGATATCAAAGACATGCAACCAACAATACTATTTAACTATAATAGGTATCTACACCAATATATTTATATAAGTAAGACTTGAAGGACTTAGGACTAATAGCTCACCTTATTTCCTGTTCTTGTTTGATTGTGGGCTTAGGATATTTTGTTATTAGTCCGACTCTCGTTGAATTCTTAGTTATATATCTTATATATTTGTGTCAGATATAAAAGTTTACATATCAGTTCAATGCCTTTGGATATCAAAGACATGCAACCAACAACACTATTTAACTATAATAGGTATAGTTAAGGGATACTACTCAATGCTACTATTGCCATGACAACTACCAGAGTCAGTTCAGTTGTGAGTCAATATATGCTATGTACTATACAAGAGAACACTATATACTATACAAGAAGAACATTACATACTATACAAAGAGAACACTACATACTATACAAGAGAACTTACTAAAATAGAATGTGACATACTATTTCTCGATACGACACATCTTTGTGCTATCACCGCGTAACCAGAGTCTCCTGGAGGGAGAGCGGGCATTATGTGTATAGATCTATACGGGACAGACACTCCCACATCCCGACTGCTAGCTACAGTCCGAGCCGTCTAGGCCCAGGGGTGACAAAATGTCACATCTACATATGACTCGGAGGGTCAAAGGGATTCGATCGTCAATTAGCATGGTTACGTATGAGTTCACATTCAAACCTTTAATTAATACTTTAAAAATTAAAGGCAACAGACTCCCTGAGGAGTATTGTATATTTAATACTACCTGGAGCCTGCATTTCATTACATATGGCCGACAGTGATACTGTTGGGGTAAAACATTTTTCTCATTACTATACATGAATAAAGTTGAAAACTATATTTTCATACTAATAACTACTAGGAAAAACTTGTACATTTTCGAAGGAACAAACAAACCATCGGGTCTTGGAAAAGACTACTTTTCTGGAAAACATAGGGTTTTCTAGGGCTCATACTATTTTCAAACACCGAAATTTTCTTTTACAATGTATAAATGTGAATATTTTTATACAGGAAATGACACTAAATACTTATGAACTCACCAGCTTTATGCTGATAAACGTTTTCAAAATAACTTGTATTCTCAGGTCATCAGTAGACAGGTACGGATGCCGCTGTTGAGAAGACGGAGCACACATAAGACTCCACTTTATTTTGATTGTATTTTTGGTGTCTAACATTTGTACTGAACACGTTTGTATTATAATTATTATCTTAATGCAATGGATGTTGTTGCTTGTCTTTACTATTATGCTTTGTTATGATACTGTACATGACGTCCTCCACCCCAGAACGTATTCCGCCGTTCTCGGTTTTGGGGTGTGACAGATTACCTCAGGAACTCGACAAAGTACATCCCACATTTCACGTGTCGAACCTAAAGAAGTGTTTGTCTGATGAGACACTCGTAATACCACTCGACGAAATCGAAGTTAACGAAAATCTCCACTTCATGGAGGAACCAGTCAAAATCATGGATCGGGAAATCAAACGAACGAAACAAAGTCGTATTCCCATCGTGAAGGTCCGTTGGAACGCTAAACGAGGACCCGAATTCACCTGGGAACGCGAGGATCAGATGAAACAAAAGTATCCACATCTCTTCCCAAACTCTTGAAATCCCAGTCAAAAATGAAAATTTCGGGACGAAATTCCTTCTAACGGGGGGATGATGTGACAACCGTCAAATTTCGGTCAAGTCAAAGTCAAACAAAGTCAACAAGTCAAACCGGTCAACTCCAATAACCCTTGTATGTTAGGGTTTACGTTATGTAATCACTATACAATTCGCTATTTTAATGAGAAATCATCATTTGGAAAGTTCATGTGTTTGATTTTCCTTAGCCTTAACAGTGCTAAACAACGAACCAAAACGATAAAACACTATTGCACAATCATCGGGATTGTGTACGACACTAAAACACGGTTTAATGGGGTTTACGAACCTTGCGTTGTGAAGCCGGACACTCAAATTAATCACAAACGAAACCTCTCTAAATCGTTTTCACTCTATCTCTTTTTATTTGAAATCTCTCCCAAATCTCTCCCAAATCTCTCCCGAATCTCTCTCAAAAGTTACTTTAACTTTTTGTAATCATTTGGGTCATCTCGACCCTTAACTGGGTCAAAAACCACTTGAAACGGGGTAAAAACGGGTAAAATAACCTTAAGGAACCAAAACCTTCCTATTAGAAGCGAAAACTCTCATGAGAAGCCTCTTAGGACCGAAGCCTCTCAGGACCGAAGCCTCTCATGAGAAGCCTCTCAGGACCGAAGCCTCTCATTAGAAGCCTCTCAGGACCGAAGCCTCTCATTAGAAGCCTCTCAGGACAGAAGCCTCGCATGAGAAGCCTCTCAGACAGCCCATGCGAGAGGTCTCGCAGACGGCCCCTTTTTACCGGTTTTTCGACTACGACTTCGTTTTAACTCCGTTTTTCATTATTTTAACGTGGGATTTTCACCCAAAACTTTATTTTATAAACTAAGGCCCCAAAATATATAAATCTCCAGGGTTTTTATAAAAATATATTAAAAGAATTAGTGGTTGAACTAATTATTGAGGGAATATTTGCTTTTCCTTAATTTATGGCAAAAGCAAACCTCCACCACCTCACTCTATGATCAGCCACTCTTTCCCACTACCCCTTGTCTCCTTAGTGGACCTTTACACCCAATCTCCAGCTCTTCCCACATTCTAAGAGCTGGAGGATTGATCCTCTCTCCTCATTCTCCATAAAGTTCTTTCATTCTACACTTAGCAACCAAAGGACACTCTCCAAAATTCTCTCATCTTTTCTCTCAACTTCAAGAACTTCAAGGCTTTCTTCAGGGATTTTTTTCTTCAATTAGTAAGTATCTTCATCATTCATATAATTATTACACTCCATTCTACTCAAATCATTGATATCTTACACAAATTCCATCTTATTCGGTGTTAGATTCTCGAATCATCAAGACATCTTCTTAGTGTTCTTGGGTTGAATACTTCCTCTCTCTCACTTTCATCTACTGAAACCACATAAGGTGAGTTCATACCCCTACATTTACATGTTTTTCTTAAGTTTTAAGGGGGGAATACAAGTAAAATCATCAAGAACACAATTAAACTTTTTCTATCAGATTACATCAGAAAAGATGAACTTCGATCACGGACTGTTTTGGTCAACTTAAATATTTTAGTTTTCAAAACTGTTCCAGGTGCAAGTAGTTCAAACACTTAGCTTTAAAATGGCTACTTGCACATCTCCATATGATTTTTCTACAATTTATGGTGATTTTTACAAAACTGCCTGTCATTTCAGAGGCAAACCCGGACCAGTCTGTGATTATGAACATTTTCACCTCTGTTAGAGATCACTAAAAATCATGATAAAATTTACGAACAAACTAGACTCATATTCCAAACTCTCAGAATTTGCGGATTTGGATTTAGAGCTTTGATGATTTTTCTATAAATTTTCTAAGAACAGTAACAGAAACTGTATTCAACGAAAAGTTGCTGTCATTTTCATTTCACCTTGTAACATGTTGAGCAAGGTGTATATCTTTATGTGATTATATGTTATTGCAATATATGACATTTTATCTTAATATTTAGACACACATCAGTTTACAAATGGATTTGGACATATAAAATATAAAGAATAACAAGTGATTATAATCAAAGTACAACCGATACATTCAAACATTTAATAAACTATTTTGAATATAGTTTGCATACATTACTACGTACTACCCTTGGTTGATAAACTATAATAGGTATAGTTTATGATACATTACATAACACATACATTTAAAAATGGTACATTTATACAAAGGATATTTTCATTAAGCAAGGTACGGCCATACGGTACCAAGTTTTCATAACACGTAATTCCGTTAATGACTTTGTGAGACATTTACTTCAAATTACCATTAAGTCCTGTATTGTAACCAGAGTCTCCTTGAGGGAGAGCGTGATAGTTGTGTATAGATCTATATTGGGTTTGACAAACCCACACCTAAACAGCATGCAACAGTTAGACCGATAGGTCTGGGGTGACAAATGTCATAACATTTCCGACGCTTGAAGAACGTCGTTTTAGGCAACCTTGGTCATAGTATGGTTATAATAAACTCACATAAAGTATTAATAAACATTAGAATTTACGGGAACTTCATTAAAATTTAACGAGTTTATGTCGATTTAAACTTGCATTGTTTTACTATAAATATGACAAATTACTTGTACATTTCGGTCTTTGGGTTTTAAGACTACATTTACACACTAAGGAAAATATTGGATTTTCTAATACAAATACTACTTTTACAAACGAAAGGCTTTTAATAATACCAAACAAAAGCTTATGAACTCACCAACCTTTGTGTTGACACTTTTTCAAACAACTTGTATTCTCAGGAAATCATTAAACAGGTAACCAAGTGCTTTTGAGGATGGGGCGCTAAGGCGTCTACTATTTCATATTTTGTCAACATATTGTAATTGATTCGTAAACATGTAATTCATACAATGATGTCACTTTTTCAATTATATATATGTTGGTTGTGTTTGCTTCAATTACTATTACAATTGTTGTTATGATACTATACATGAAGTCCTCCACCCCCGGACGTTTCCGCCATCCTTGGTTTGGGGGTGTGACATTATCCAAGTGGGAGACTGTTGGATTAGTGTCTAAGTCCATAACTATAATTGGTATGTACTTGACCCGACTCGGCATGGTCCATTTGGGTTGCATGGCATCGGAACATTTGGATAGACCGTTTATGAGGAAAAGACATTTTGTGACATATTAATATATTATAAGTTCTAATATATTAATATGAAATCATGTTATTTAATTAGTATTGATCAAGAATTAATTTGGACTTAATTTAGTGATCAAAAAGAGACTAATTAAATATATGGGGATTGATTGTGTAAATCATTCATTCTTATATATGTGGGCTTATGATCCAGAATTCCTTTATGTTGGGTTTAACCCATGTGGTGATCCATGGATACTCCATGGAGGTTAAAACCCATGGAGCATAAGGAATGGGAAAAGTCATGAGTTACATGGTGTAACCCTAATAGCCACACTATATAAGAACCCCTTTAGTTCAAGAAATTGGCACTAGTAATACATATTTTGAGGGCTAGCCGATTTGAACATGTATATCTTCTTCTCATGGTTATTCCAAGAGTTCATGATGTTGTGTGAACCATTTGAGGTGTCACACTTGGGGCACTAGGCTCTCAAGCTTCATGGAGTCAAGCAACAACAACAAGGTATGTATTCTATCTATTTTAGTATCCTAGTATCAATGTTTTGGTATGCTAGTTAGGATAATACCTTGGATAATCATATTTGCATGTATAATAGAGAAAACATATATCCAAGTTATTTAGGGTTGCATGTACACTTAGGAGTGTTAGAATGCTCAAAACCCATCAAACTCGTCTCTGGATTTTGCTTCACGGAGCCAACATGAGCATTTTGACCATAGGTTGATACATAGGAACGTGAGGACCTTTTTCAACACATCTCATAGTTCATGGTTTCAATAACAACCATGGGCTTTATTTTCCACATAGCGAAATTGTGTTCATTGAAGGGAGGAGTTTTGTTGAGTTCAAAGGATTTGGGATTATTGGAAGTCGACATGATTACTTGAGTGTATCAAAAACCTTCTTTAATACCAAATGAAGGTTTGTATCGATTGGATACACTTCAAGTATAAAGAACAAAGTAAACTAATATAAGAAAACAAAGAACAGAAAATAAATAACACAGGGAGTTCTCCACATTCTCTTTCACCAAGAAAGGGTTTTGTCTTCACCAAGAATACGGGTTCTCTCAAAGACAAACACTCTAATGTAGATTATATACTAATCTATATAAGTATATCCCTTGATTGAAGGGTTTGTGTCTAATCTATACTAAGAACCGATCCTTATCACAAGGATATCGGATCTACTATCTATTTTATACTTATCTATATCATTACCTAATATACAAAATATTACATTTAATAACTATACTAAGCGCTGATGTTGATAGGCTTGGTATGCTGGAGTTGGCAGTGTAGACGCTGACACTGATGGATAATATAGAGTGTTTGACTCATCACATCATAAGGTGTGACCTTACAACTTTATGGATTAGAGTGCCTTTCTAGATCATATCTGAGGTTGGGATGATAGGTCTTAATGAGTTTAGACCTTAGAGTTCGATTTTGAATAACTGTTGGTTACACCGTACGTAACTTAGGTTACGCCTAGCGTAGCTTGTTATGTGCCCGTAATTAGCACGGTGTTCTACGCCATGCATAGATCTATAATACACCATGCATAAGTCAACAAGGGTTTGACTTTTGACTTTTTGTCAATTGTGAGGGTTGGACTTAGAAGGAACAAATTCCCAAATGAGGATTAGTTTGGTATTTGGACTAGTTGAGTTGGGGTATTTGCCTTAATGGTTAATTAGGGTTATTTGATGTGATTAATAGGAGGAGTCTAGTACCGGCAGTTTGGGTGTGAGATTTAGCATTCGTCTGTGCTAGGTGAGTCTTTTCACTATGCTTGTGGGTCGAAGGCACCAATTCCAACCCACTGAATTGTGTATGTAGGATGCTTGCTATCTTTGTGACCCTTGCATATTGGTATGATTAGGTTGAAATAAACCCCAAGGCTAGGCCCATATTTGATTGATCGGGTTGAAATAAACCCCAGGGTTGAGCCTAGGGTTGGGCCCATGAGTATATGACGGGCTGAAAGAAACCCGAGGGTTGGGCCCATACTTGTATGATCGGGTTGGAATATACCCTAGGGTTGGTCCTAATTGTATGTTTGATATGTGGTACTTTGGGAAACTCACTAACCTTTCTGCTTACAGTTTATGTTTATGGTTCCAGGTACTCCTGGTAAGAAAGGGAAGGGCCTAACGTGATGATACAACATCCCTCTCATGATTCATCACTTATTTTCATATGTACTCTGTTGTTTTGTTGACATTTTGTTTAGTGGCTGACTTTGTGATACATAATGTAAGAAATTAATGGTTTTTAAAAACGAAACATTTATCACTGTTTTTGGGCCGTTACAATAAGTTATATAGGGATTGACTCTTATTAGACAAATAAACCTTTATTTTAAGTAATGATAATGTGCTTCCATTTCTTATCTCAATTGTATTATTATTTTCTATTCCATTTAAAATTAAAATGAAATCAGGCCTAATTTATTAATAATTTTTTTGTGTTAAAAAGTGCCACTATAATATTTGTTGTAGTAGTTCGATAGTGTCATAAAAATAGTGCCACTAAAACTTAAAAGTGCTTTAGTGGCATAATAAAAAAAGTATCACTAAAACCTAATAAGGCAGCTACGACACAACCAAAAGTGACACTAAAGGCCTTTAGTGGCAGCACTTCTAGTGGTACTATTTTTTTGTGCCACTGATCGTCCACGGGGCTTTTAGTCACACTTTTTCGGTTTTTAGTGGCAGTTTTTATGTGCCGCCAAATGACATTTTATTTGTAATGGAGAGAGAGAGAGAGAGAGAGAGAGAGAGAGAGAGAGAGAGAAAGAGAGAGATGTGTTTCATTTTAAATCTTGTAAGATAAAAAATTGTGTGAGATAGCTTTCTGACCGATGCTAGCATGAGGAAAAAAGCAAGAGTCTCTCCAAAACCTAATTGAACATAGAAAAAAACTATTAATAAAGAAATTACCTGGTCAAGATTTATAAAATTCTGTTTTTATTAGTGATAAACATGTTAACTGCATCCACCATAATATTTACACCATCCACTTTCTTGCCAGTAGTATCAAAAACAAAACCTCTCATGGAGGAACTAGTAACCTACACATGATTAGTTTATTTCAGGTACAGTTAAACTAAGCAGTTAATATCGGCGATTTCCAGGTGATTTTCAGGTGGAATATCGGTTACCGGTACCTTTCAAAATAGCGGCGTCAAATATCAGTCCAAAATATCGGGATCGCAAAAATTGGTGATATTTACTGATATTTAACAGTTATTTCCACGTGATTTCCAAGTGGGATATTGAAGGGTTTTGAGCAATCTAACACTCCTATGGTGTACATGCAACCCTAGAAACCTTGGATCTATGTTTTTCTATGATACATGCAAATTTGATTTCCAAGGTTCATAACCTATCTAGCATATGTAAGGGTGCAAAGTCACTCTTGCATGTTATGAGGGCTTACTCCTTTGATTGTGCATAATGAGTTGTCTTTCCTTTATAAGGAAGTGAGTGACACTCATTTTATCTAATGAACATTTTGAGAGATTAGTTTAGAGAGAGAATTTGCAAAACCCATTTTATACTCTTTCTATGAAACTAATGAAAGCTTAAAAGAATTATTTAGATCTTGCGTTCATGTTCTTGATTTTACTTGATGATTCACTAAATCATTCTTAATTCCGCACACGCCATCATAATCAACACCACTACAATTGGTATCAGAGCGGGTGTTCTTGATTGGATCAAGAATTGATCATTGATGGCTATCTTGATTTGGTGATTCTTCATGTTCTTATTGATCTTCGTGATTAGAGAGTGTTGTGTGTTCTAGAAGTCGAATTTTTCTTTGATTTGATCCATAATTCGACTTTCTCTCTCTAGAATACTTGTTTGTACCACTTTCTCTCTCTAGAAAACCCATTCAAAATTACTTTCTCTCTCTAGAAATTTTCAAGTTTTTTAGATCATGGTGCATTTGGAGTATGATTCTTGGGTTGTGATTGTTAAAGATTTGAAATACAAAGTCAACAAATATCAATTCTATGGATTGGTGTTAAATGGGTTGATTTCAAAAGAAACTTTGATTTCTTATGGAGGTTTGAAGGATGATCATGGAAGATTGATATTTCAACCACTTTTGAAGATTGAATGTTTGTATGATCTTTTCATTATGAAGTTAGTTGCAAGCAATAACCGAAAAGAAGGAGAAGAAAGAGATTTGTATAACAAAAGATACATTTCTCTTGTTGAAAATCCAAGTGATCTTAATGCTCTTAAGGTTGTTGAAGATGTTCTTGATGTTCCGGATGTTCTTGATGTTTAAGAAAAAGGAGTTCAAGTTGATTTTCAAGATGAAAAGATTTTTTGCTCGATTGGAGTTCAAACCGATGATATTTTGTGTTCTTGTGATTCGTTTGAAGGAATGATTCCTTATCGGAAGCCAGTGATCCAAGAAATTCACAAGTATCAAACTCCAAAAGATCTGATTCAAACTCACGAAGTTGATTTTGTGGAAAGTGGGTTTGTTCATGGAGTCAATTCTTCAAGATGCAAAAAGATGAGAAAGAAAAAGAAGAAGAAGATTAAAAGGAAGAACAAGCGGGTTTATTCACAAAAATCGTCAAATGTTGTTGTGAATTCGAAATCCGTGAAGTAAATTTGGGTTCCAAAACAACAATCTCCAAAGGTTTTATTGAATTCGAAATCAAAACCCAAAAGTGTTGGTGGTTCTTTTGAAGATGTTCTTGGTTTGATGAAGAACACGAAGAACGAGTTGTACATCTCGCATAATGGGTGGTACAATGTTCAAATTGGAGATCTCATTCCAAAAAAAGAACCAAGATCTTCAAAATTTGATTCGTTCGTTGAAAATGGAACTCAGATCGTCAAAAAGGTATCTCAAATTCTCAAATGGATTCCAAAACGTCCATAATTCCGATTCGTGCGTTTGCGTTTTTCATTTTTGATCGGTTTGTTTCGTTGGATCTAAACCGTTTTTACCCCATTGTTGATCCAACAATTTTTTTTTGATCAACCACAATCAATTCATTCTATTTTACTGTTCATGTCTAAATTCATATGGCCCAAACCTTTGTTCAAAATTGATTGATTGGATACAAGTTTGAAGCCCAAACATTTGATTCATATTTTTTGAAAAGCCCAATTCTCATAACCTTTTACTGTTCTTGATATTATTTGCGTCCAGAATTGTCGATCGTAAATTTCATCTGGCATTGACTTTCGAAGTCAAAATTAATTCTCGATATTCCAGATCCAATTAATGGGTCATTTGTCACGTATGAATTCTTAATACTGTATCATTCATTCATCTGATTCAGTTGAAGTTTTTTTTGATCTTGATAATTGACTTCTTTAGTATCGATTTTGATTTTCCTTTCATCTTGTGTCTGAATCGGATATTTGGATTCAAAAGTTTAAGAAGTCGAATCCTTGAATCAAAGGTTGTTACTTGTAATTTCGAAAATTGATCGAGTCTATGTTCTTGATGTCGAACATGTGAGACTAAGAACGGAAGTTTGTGTTCACTGGTCAAATTGGGTTTGACATTAAGAATCGAATGTGATGAAATTAGTTTGGAGTCGATTTTGGTGATAATTAGGTATCGATAGTCGATTTGGGTTAAGGTTTGGATTTCGACTGTGAATGGCAATTTGAACAAGGCAGATAACGAATGTGAATGACTTGGAATTGAACTCGATTTGGGAAAAGGGCTGATGCTTTTGATTTCGATGTTATGTGGAGTCGATCGTCTTGGTAACGAACTGAGAATGGTCAATGGCTGGTGGTTTGAATGGAGATGAAGTATGTTGATTTTGATTTTGATTTCGTTAGTCGGAGATTTTGATTTGACTGTGAAGGGTGTTCGACACTTGTGAGTTCTTTTGAAACTCGGAAATTGATTTTTGGTTTGATGTTGACGAACTGGGTGAGTAGATTGATGATTTCAAAGGCTAATGAATTGGGTTAACTAACGAAGATTTTGGAGTCGAGAATCAAGAATCGAATGGTTGGAATGGAAAAATCGAAGCACTGTTATTTGATGATCGATGGTGTTAGATGTACGAAGGGTTCATGTATGGTCGTTGTTTGGATTTTGATAGCGAACTGGAAAATGATTTTGATTTGGATCGAATATTGAGCCATGAAGCTTTTTGGAGTCTGGATTCGTATTTGGGATGGAGTCTTTATTGGGATTGATTTTGATTTCGATTATTGATAATGAAGCCTTTTGGGAAGATCAATTGAAAGTAAACGGTGACGAAGGAAGTTTTCACAGTTGATAATTGGAAATCGGTGGTTGGAAGTTCGCTTATGTTGTCGATGGTGTTGATGTCGACTGATTTTAAGGGTACCTGTGATAAATAAGCGAGGCACGAAGGATCTCTGTATTATCGATGAGTTTGGTTTTTGGTGTGTAATAAAGGGTTAAACTAACGAAAGTTTTTGGTTTGGGAAGAACTGTAAGAACGAATTTTTGATTCAGTGAGGAATTGAATGATTCAGACTTGATTCAGAGGCTTCGAATGCCTTCATTTTCGTTAAAATGGATTGAAATTTTTTTGTTGATTTGGTGATGTTTGTTTCTAACGAAGGGTGTTACTAACGAAATTAACGAAGGGTGATTGAATCTAACGAAGGGGTGAAGGATTTCATACGAAGGGTGTTTTGAATTTTGTACGAAGGGAAGGAAAAAGAGCAGATGATTTCAAACGAAGGGTTAAATTTTCGTATGTTTTGAAAGAAAAAGCTCAAAGTTTCGTAAATGGCCCCTGAAGTTTCGACAGTTTGACAAAACTTAAAACCTTCGTACGAATTGGCCTAGTCTTCGTTAGTTTTGAAGACAAATGGAAAAGTTTCGTAAGCAGTCCCTATGATTTTGACAATTTGGCAACAAGTATCCAATTTCAACAAAGGACTGTTTTTGTTGAGAAATTGAAGAATGTTCATTTCTGGTCCCTACAGTTTGTGCGAATTTACGCTTTATGCCCAGTTTCGCAAATGGGATAGAGTTTCGCATATTAGGCTGGTTTTGGCGCAATGGGTCTCTGCAAGTTTCAGAAAGTGACAATTTATACCCGGTTTTTGAAAAATCTTGCAACTTTCACCCAAAAAGTCAAAAATTTTCATAAATTGCAAATTTTTTGTGGCTTTTTCGTGATTGTTTTTCCATACAAGATTTTTGGAGTTTCATTTTTGGCACACATCAAGGGGGAGTTTTGTAAAGTTCATTCCTCGAGCACTTCTCACTCTTAATGGGTTTTATAATCATTTTTTGATTATAAAAAGAGGGAGAATGATGGGTATTCGAAGCGGATCTTTCATTTGAGGATTTGAAGACCGGTGTTTACTTCGAGGGGGAGTTTGGTCTTGATCGCCCGTGCTCGTTGGAGATTGAAGTCGGGCATCCAATGCTAACTTTGAGGGGGAGAATGTAAGGGTGCAAAGTCACTCTTGGATGTCATGAGGGCTTACTCCAATGATTGTGCATAATGAGTTGTCTTTCCTTTATAAGGAAGTGAGTGACACTCATTTTATCTAATGAACATTTTGAGAAATTAGTTTAGAGAGAGAATTTGCAAAACCTATTTTGTACTCTTTCTATGAAACTAATGAGAGCTTAAAAGAATTATTTACTTATTGTGTTCATGTTCTTGATTTTACTTGATGATTCACTAAATCATTCTTAATTCCACACACGCCATCATAATCAACCCACTACAGCATAGCATAGGGAACTTTTAAACACAAATGCTAGTTGTAGAACATACCTTATGTTGATTGGATTCCTTGAAAACCTTGTGAGCCTAGCACCTCAAGTGTGATGCCTCAAATGTCTCACAGAACACCACAATACTTGGAATAACCTTGAGAGAAGTTCACTCACACTCACAAAATCGGATTGCCCTCTATCTTGTACAAGTAGTGCCAATTTTGCTAGACTAGGAGCCTTTATATAGTTGTGGCACAAGTAGGGTTACACCATGGAAAACCTAATTGTCATGGCTTTCCATATTCCATGATCCATGGATTTGTAACCTCCATGGACCATCCATGGAGCACCTTATGGGTTTTAACCCAATCCATACAAACCATGGATCATTAGCCCACTATACAAGAATAGATGATTTACACAATCAACCCCATATATTTAATTAGTCTCTTTTTGATCACTTAATTAATTTCAAATTAATTATTTGATCAATACTAATTAAATAATATTATTAATATATTAGAACTTATAATATACTAATAACCTTAAGTGTCCTTTCTCTCATTTTGGTCTATCCAACCATTGCAATGCCATGCAACCCAAATGGACCATGTCGGGTCGAGTCAAGTACATACGATATATAGTTATGGACTTAGACACTATATCCAACAGTCTCCCACTTGGATAAGTCTAATAACTATAGTTGCAGATATGACTTCAGAACCCGACTAGCAATCGTAGCTCTTCAAAGGTCTCGCAGAACTGAGATGATGATGATACGCCATTTAAGATAAGTGACACATAATCCTCTGCTCTCAAGATATCATCCGGACAAATACATGGAACATGGTCTTACTTATTGTCCAACATTTGTTTCTCGATCTCTGATCTGTTTGACATAGAACTAAATTGAACACATCAATTAGGTTCTGACCGGGCCCAGTACATAGGTCAAAACAAAATCATCGAGGGGCCCAGATATCTCTTCTAATCCTAGAAGGAACAGATAAACTTCGACTCATATGCTTGTACTGACTACTTGTTGAATTATGCACAAAGGCACGTTTTATATCATCGAGTTACCAATGCGTTTTCGTACAATCAATGTATAACCAACTCATAGTCAACAACTCATATCTCTAGGTTTGAAGATTTATATGATATTACCGTCTCACGATCACTCAAGATAAATTCCATGAAGCGATACAAGTGAGCATGGGTTGAGTCCAATACTCAGGCCTTATGAGCACTCATGAATGTTGCAGCAACCATTGCTATGTCTAATACACCTTTAGACAATCTACAAACCCAATTCATGACAGTCTTAATTCAATACCTACTTCCAAAGTATGACTGACTATGGAGAGTTTGAATAATATAATTATTCTGGAAGTAAAAACATGCAAAGTTGAAACAATAGTAAACGATTAACATAGGATAGTAACACTTTACTCATAAATAAATAACAACTTTTATTTAATCATCAGATGTCAATTACATTTTACAAGTTTCAGAACTATCTAATTATTAAAACCAATATCATCCTTCAGCCCCATGCGCCTCGCATGCTGTAAATGCTTAACCCTACTCAGTCCCTTCGTGAGGGGATCTGTTGGGTTCTCATTTGATGATACCCTCTTTGCCACGCGGAGTCCTTCTTCTATTCGATGTCTAATGAAATGGTATTTTCTGTCAATGTGTCTGTATCTACCGTGATCCCTTGGTTCCTTAGCTAAAGCAACCGCACTTTCACTGTCATAGAAAATTTCCATTGCCTCTTTTATAGCTGGTACAACTCCAAGGTCTCCAATGAAGTTCTTTAGCCATATCGCCTCTTTTGCTGCCTCGCTTGCTGCTATATACTCTGATTCGGAATTTGAATCAGCTACCGTCTCCTGCTTGGAACTTTTCCAAGAAATTGCTCCTCCATTTAGGATAAAGACCCAGCCTGACTGAGAGCGGAAATTATCCCTATCAGTCTGAAAGCTAGCATCTCTATATCCTACCACTCTTAAGTCATCATTGCCTCCAAGGGTAAGGACCCAGTCCTTAGTCCTTCGCAGATACTTGAGAATGTTCTTTACCGTAGTCCAGTGAGCCTTGACAGGGTTCCCTTGATATCTACTGACCATGCTCAAAGCAAAGGCCACATCAGGGCGAGTACAAGTCATAGCATACATGATTGAGCCCACAGCGGAAGCATATGGTACATGACTCATCTCAGCTATCTCAGCCTCTGTACTCGGACTCTGAGTCTTACTCGGTTTGGCGTTACTCTGGATCGGTAATTCTCCTTTCTTGGAATTCTGCATGCTGAACCTATTCAGCACCTTATCCAAGTAGGTACTCTGACTAAGTCCAATTAGTCTCTTACTCCTATCTCTCAATATCCTTATCCCTAGGATATAGGCAGCTTCTCCAAGGTCCTTCATAGCGAAACACTTCCCAAGCCAGGACTTAACCTCCTGCAAGGTTGGGATGTCATTTCCTATGAGTAGTGTGTCATCCACATACAACACCAAAAAGCTAACTATACTCCCACTAGCCCTAACATATACACAGGACTCATCCTCACTCCTCGAAAAGCCAAACTCTTTGACTTTCTCATCGAAGCAAAGATTCCATCTGCGAGGTGCTTGTTTTAATCCGTAGATAGATTTTTCAACCTTACACACTCTATTGGGGTATTCTGCATTGAAAAAACCCTCTGGCTGACTCATGTAAACATCCTCAGCCAACTTTCCATTAAGGAAAGCAGTTTTGACATCTACTTTCCATATTTCATAATCATGAAATGCAACAATGGCTAGCATAACCCTAATAGACTTAATCTTCGCTACTGGTGAAAAGGTCTCATCATAATCAACTCCCGGAGTTTGAGAAAAGCTCTTTGCAACCAGTCGAGCCTTATACGTGTGTACATTACCATCCATGTCGGTCTTCTTTTTGAAGATCCATTTGCACCCAACTGTCTAACGACCTGGTACATTGTTAACCAAGTTCCAAACTTGATTGTCATACATGGACTGTATCTCGCTATCCATAGCCTCTTTCCATTTAGCAGTCTCAGGGCCTTACATTGCTTCCGTGTAGCTGTTAGGTTCATCCAGACTTACCAGTGGACTATCACTGATAAGCGTATCACCTTCCGTAGTAATATGGAAACCATAGTAATGCTCAGGTGCATTCCTAACTCTCGTGGAACGCATCAGAGGTATGGGCTCGTTAGTAGGATCAACAGGAGTTTCCTCCTCAGGTTGATTATTAGGGTTTGAGGTTCCTTTACCACTTGACTCTTGAATTTCTTCAAGATCAATTTGCCTCCCATTGTTTCCTTGGCTTATGAACTCTCTCTCACGAAAGACTCCTATCCTTGCTACAAAGACCACATTATCACTGGGTCTGTAGAAGAGGTAACCAAAGGATCTTTGTGGGCAGCCGATGAAAATACACCTCTCACTTCGAGGTACGAGCTTATCATGAGTCTCGCGCCTCATGAAAGCCTCGCAACCCTAAATCTTGATGTGATCTAGATTGGGAACTTTTCCAGTCCACATCTCATGAAGTGTTTTGGCAACCTTTTTAGTAGGGACTAGATTAAGGATATGGGCGGCAGTCTCTAAGGCATACCCCCAGAAAGAGATTGGTAACGAAGCTCGACTCATCATGGAACGAACCATGTCCAACAAGGTTCGATTGCGCCTCTCAGCCACACCATTTAGCTGTGGTGTCCTAGGAGGTGTCAATTGTGAGACAATCCCACATTCCTTAAGATAGTCAAGGAACTCGATACTAAGATACTCTCATCCCCGATCAGATCAGAGCATCATGATGTTCCTGCCCAGTTGATTCTCCACTTCCTGCTTAAACTCTTTGAACTTTTCAAATGTTTCTGACTTATGCTTGATTAAGTAGATAAATCCATATCTACTATAATCATCAGTAAAAGTCACTTAATAGCGATTAACATCTCTTGTGGCGGTTTTGAAGGGTCCACATACATCAGTGTGTATAAGGTCCAACAAACCTTCACCCCTCTCACAAGTACCATTGAAGGGCGACTTTTTCATTTTTCCAAGTAAACAAGACTCGCAACTATCATCCGACTTTAGGTCAAATGATTCCAAAACTCCAGCCTTTTTGAGTTGGCATATGCGCTTCTTGTTAACATGTCCAAGACGACAATGCCACAAGGATGCTTTATCAAAATTATTTGAAGAATCAATACACAACACATTATTTTCTAGATTATCTACAACATTCACAGCTTCATATACACCATCACAAGGTAATGCTTTAAAGTAAATTACATCATTGTAGTAAAAATTAATAGCACCATTATAATTATCAAATGAAAAAGAAAATCCTTGTTTATACAAGCCATGAAAGGAAATAATATTTCTCGCCATTTCAGACGAGTAACAACATTTATTCAAATCTAACATTAACCCATTATTAAGCAATAAAGAATAAACTCCTATCTTGGTAACAGGTGATGTTTTCCTATTCCCCATGATTAAGTTTATCTTCTCGTGCTCCACTTTCTCACTTCTTCTTAGGCCCTGCAAATTAGTACAAATGTGAATACCACAACCTATATCAAGCACCCAAGAGTTATTTTTCAATGATTTATTAGACAATATAGTGTAAATACCTGCATGGGTGGGTTTAACTTTCCCATCCTTTACATCCTGCAAGTATTTGGGGCAGCTTCGCTTCTAGTGCCCCTTTTCCTGGCAGTAGAAGCATTGTGCTTCTTTAAGGTTTGAAGAAGGAGGAATGGAACCTTTTTTGGTTCCACTTGAAGAAGAGCCATCAAGAGACTTTCCCTTGGTACCCTTATAAGGGGTCTTCCTCTTCTTCTCCTTTCCTTGCCCAATTGCCAGAATAGGGGCAGTAGTAGGAGTAGGAGTAATAGCTGATGTACTTTTAAGGCCACTTTCAGCGGTCCTTAAAAGTCCTTGAAGCTTACTCAGTGTGACTTCCTCCTTGTTCATATGATAAGTCATACGAATCTGATTATAACTTGGAGGTAAGGAATGGAGAATGATGTCAATCGCCATGTCCTCAGGGAAGTCCACATTAAGCTTCAGTAATCGGTCCACGAACCTTTGCATTTTCTGCAAGTGACCGGTGAGGGATTCTCCCTCCTTCATCCTAGTTGTTATCATGGAGGAAATGATTTCATATCTCTCCCGACGAGCACTCTGATGGTACCTATCCATCAGATCCTGGTGCATATCAAAATGGTAGAAATCTTCATAGGATTTCTAGAGTTCTGCTGTCATTATGGCAAACATGATGCAAGACACCTTAGTGGCATCTTTCTCATGGGGAGTGTAATCAGCAATCTCCTCAGGAGTATCAGTTGACTCATCGATAACATTTAGCTCCTTATCGAGGACATACTCTTTGCCCTCATAGCGAGTAATCATTCTGATGTTCCTAATCCATTCATTGAAATTGGAACCATCAAAAGTGACTTTCCCACACAAGTTCATTAGGGAAAATGAGCCTCTAGGGTTTGAGCCAGTAGCAGTGTTGGAAGACATCTGAAAGAAAGAAAGACAAGTTTTATTAGATAAAGAGTCCTTAATAAGTCACCCAAAATGAAATATTAAGGCTAGGATCCAACAAACTATTTATAGTTGGAAGAGGGATGCCGTAATCCAAGCTATAAAATATTTGAAGGTAGGTAAATGACGATTTACCAATTTCCACCACAAAAATGAAATAGATTATTAAGTTTTATTGGATTTGAAATTCCTAGATCTTTTGAGATACATTGAACTTTCAATGGCATGTTTGAATCTCGATTGTGCCCTCTCAAGTTTGTGACTGGGATACCGAGGATCAAAAACAAGGTGTGAATAACCATGCAAATCGACTTGGTACCCTCAACTTTATCACCTAATCGATGTGCTGGTTAACCACACGCGCTCCACCGATCTATGATAAAATCAAGTTACCCTTTGTCACTCTTACTAGTCCTTGTTAGTGTGTCGGTTAACCACACGCGCTCAACTAACGACTTGGTAAGGTACAAAGTGTAATTTCATGGGTTCGCACCTATTTCACATTTTCCTAAAGTAACTAAGATTGAGAATTAATAAAGGTTTAGTTACTTTATAATTTCATTATACTTTTAATGAGGATTAAAGTCCTGTCCTACCCGTTCGGCTAACGACCCTCCACCAGTCAAGGAAGCGGTGGGTGAGAGTGGACACCCATTAAACTGCCATTTATAGGCAACAACCTTATACCCCCCTTATAGACCGGCTTCGTGAATGAGGCCTACTAACGGTAAGACTTACTTATTCTTATACATATCTATATATTTAAACTTTTAATATAATAATAGTATAATAGTCGAATTTTAAACTTTCAAAATTCTAAGGTTCAATTTGGAAATTAAAGTATTAGATTGTAAGACTTTACAAATTCCAAAACTTGAGGGCAAGTATTGAAACTATTCAATACTTTTTATTTCATAATTTATGAGTTTAATGGTCCATTAAAATGAAGACTCTTCATTTTATGTAACCTCTCATTCTTTAATGACACTTTTAAAGAAGTGACTTTTGGTTATCCATAACTTGAGGACAAGTTATGGACTCCATCATTAGGCATTAAGATCAAGAATCATATTAACAAGCAAGTTACACATAATTCCTATGATCTTCTAAAACTCATAAGAACATGAACATTCATATCAAAATTTCAAGAATCATATTAAAACATATAAACATGGAATTTTCATATTAGCAATTGTAAATGGATTAGCATAAGCATTACACCATCTAAAACAGGTTTAAAAACACCAAAACAGTTTAGGGTAAAGTTTCTAGTCCATTTCCAGCAGAAAAACTCGAAAATCTGCATTCAGGGGCTCCTACTCGTCGAGTGCAAGAACCTACTCGACGAGTAGGATGAATTAACTCATGGACTCGTCGAGTCCCCCCATGGACTCGGCGAGTTCATGCTGCAAAATGCAGAAAATTGAAGGGTTTTGAGCAATCTAACACTCCTATGGTGTACATGCAACCCTAGAAACCTTGGATCTATGTTTTTCTATGATACATGAGAATTTGATTTCAAAGGTTCATAACCTATCTAGCATAGCATGGGGAACTTTTAAACACAAATGCTAGTTGTAGAACATACCTTATGTTGATTGGATTCCTTGAAAACCTTGTGAGCCTAGCACCTCAAGTGTGATGCCTCAAATATCTCACACAACACCACAATACTTGTAATAACCTTGAGAGAAGTTCACTTACACTCACAAAATGGGATTGCCCTCTATCTTGTACAAGTAGTATCGATTTTGCTAGACTAGGGGCCTTTATATAGTTGTGTCACAAGTAGGGTTACACCATGTAAACCCTAATTGTCATGGCTTTCAATATTCTATGATCCGTGAGTTTGTAACCTCCATGGACCATCCATGGAGCACCTTATGGGTTTTAACCCAATCCATACAAACTATGGATCATTAGCCCACTATACAAGAATAGATGCTTTACACAATCAACCCCATATATTTAATTAGTCTCTTTTTGATCACTTAATTAATTTTAAATTAATTCTTTGATCAATACTAATTAAATAATATTATTAATATATTAGAACTTATAATATATTAATAACCTTAAGTGTCCTTTCTCTCATTTTGGTCTATCCAAGCATTGCAATGCCATGCAACCCAAATGGACCATGCCGGGTCGGGTCAAGTACATACCAAAGATAGTTATGGACTAAGACACTATATCCAACAGATATCGGTTAAGTAATTTTACTTACTTTTCTTAGTGTTAATTCATTGTCTTAAGTCTTATGGTCTTAACTTAACCGAGTCTGCTGTTATGTTAAGTACTTAATTGTTATTTTTAAGTCACAGACTCATGGTTTTAAGTCTTAATTGATCCTATTGTTGTGTTAATTGTTAAATACTTAAGTGTTAACTTGCTATTTTCTATAGGTTTGATCATGTTGTTGTGCTAAGTACTTAATTCTTAACTTATGATGATGATGATATTAAAGTTTATGTGGAGGATCTTGATAAAATAATTGGATGCCTTGGTTGATATGGACTTGGAGGAAGATTCCATGGCTGACATAAGGTTATGTTTCAAACATTGACACTTTTGAGTTTTGACTTTTGATATTACTATTATGTATGTTTTACGTTTATATATATATATATATATATATATATATATATATATATATATATATAAATTATACATGATATAAAAATACAGATATCCCATCGATATCCCACCACAATAACCTATATCTCAAATATCGGCCCTTGACCGATATTTGATTTTGGACTGCTATAACTGCTTAGCAGTTAAAACAACCAAGCATATAACCATGATTAGTGACTAAATAGCAAGAACTTAAACCAATGATCAACCAATTATTGAGAGAGGATCATTGATCTCAACTAGATTCTTTAATAACAATCAAGATTACCAAACAATCACAACAATCAATCAATATAAACACTATTTATACTAGGATTCAACAACAATTCAGATGGAAGATCAATATTTACATAACATTAAGAGGAATAGAGAACACAAGTATAATAGGAAAGTAAAGGAGACAACATACAAATCAAACAACAAGATGCACAAAAACAAGACTAACAAGTAGAATGTTCATCAAAGCAAGAAGTAGTGAGTACAAGAAAAAGGAACAAGTAGAAAGGATAGAACAACTTACATAATTTCTTAAATGGAACATAATTGTTGAAGATATTGGAAAAAAGGTTTGGAAAGATAAAACCCTAATTAGAAGAAAGGTTTTTGTGTAAAATAAACTATATTATGTTTTATGGTTCATTCGATTAACTCGAGATTGCGATTTGAAGAAATGATTTATTTGAAGAAAAATCACACCAGAATTGACCGAATTGAAGCAATGCATAATATTAATGAGAAGGGGATCATATTGGGAGTGTGTCTCTAAGGGGATTTACCTGTTGCTTCCTCCTCTTCTTTCGATCGTGAAAGAAAAATGGAGAGAAATAGAAAAGGGACATGGATTTAGCCGATTCTTGGAGGGTGAAGCTTTGTGTGAACGATTTTGTGAGGTTAGACGTAGGGTTTACTAGCTAGGAATTTATACATGTATATCGAATGGGTGTACTTCATGTTTTTTTAGCGTGACACTAACTTTATGACATTCAAAAATGTGTGTCGTAATCCTTCAAAATTTAGAAAGATCATACTGTTTTACGACTCACACTTTTGTGTGTCATTAAACCAGTATGTGTCATATTTTATAAACCCTTCAAATTTTAGAAAGATTACAATGTTGTACGAGACGCATGTTCGTGTGTCATTAAACCAGTGTGTATCATATTTTATTTGTCATTGAATGCCTATATTTTAGTAGTTCCATTGTGAGGGATTACCGACAGGTTTGGCCGTCAGTAATAGTCTTTTTTATAGTAGTGAAAATATGTCATTTTTTTTTTTTACTTTTATATTCATTGTCCAACAACTTGGTAAGAACATTTGTCACTTATAATTTCTGGTTTACTTATTGATAATTTGTTTATAGTTTATAATATGACTTCAATATAAGTTTAAAATTTAAAAACTTTGGTTTATCTATCTCTTAAAGTCGTCAACAAATATTATAAAAACATATATAATTCTTTACCAACTTCGAGTTTAAAATGTAGCCAACATATTAACTGAAATTTCACAATAATCAAATAATATGCCACAAATATTTGTTCCTTCCATTTTAGGTATTTTAGGATTTAATTAGGCCAAGAGCCAGAAATTTTTTTGGCGCTTGGTGGTAATGAGATAACCACCAACTCTTTTATTCTTCCGTCGTACTGCCACCGCCATACAAGTGGCGTTTTGGATACAATAATCCACCACTCCACCACCACCTTTCATTGGTTTTCCTGCCCATGTCAACAACAAACGCCATGTCATCGATTGTTTCTTTTGCCCCAACACTAACATCGTCGCCTCTTGCTTCTTTGCTTCCTCAACGATGGTTGTTCCTTTCTCTTTCCCTTCGAGCAAGAATATTTCAACTTGTACCTTTCATTAAAAAACAAGAAGTCAAAATGTGTAAAATTACTTAACAATTTTGCCACACTTTCAAACACGTGAATAAGAAGCTTGAGGCCCGAACAGTTTGGTTAATATATATATATATATATATATATATATATATATATATATATATATATATATATATATATATATATATATATATATATATATATATATATATATAACGGTATTGTGTTTGACATGTTAAGACTCACTTTAATGAAACAAAAGTTGTACTTTTCCATCTTGCCCAAAAAAATGAGATACTAGGGAATTATTCTCGATGTATCACTTGTCTTAAAGACATGAATAACTTTCTTGATGGTTGTTGAAATAGCACTAGAAAACGTGTCATTAATACTTGGCAGTTTAATCTCATTTGGTTTAATCTAGTCATGCAACATGGTAAGAAAAACGATACCTACATCTGAACATTTCATCTGACAAGTGTGTTTCATAGCATAAAGAAAACCGGGAAATTTTGTAGCTTTCACCTTAGTCGACTCATTTCCTGTTAAAAATAAAATAAGCAAAAAGTATGTTAGATGCGTGTAAATTCACTTGATGTCATTATTAAAATCCTAAAAATCAGCAAACAGAGAATGTTCGCTAATAATGAGGAAAGTGTTCTTTTGAAATATATCTATCGCTACTTTAATTGGCCGAAAAGTAACAGAAACCGAGTATTTAATGACCAACCAGGGATGGAAATTATGCAAATTACGAAAAAAATT
Source organism: Lactuca virosa (assembly GCF_052849685.1). Classification (NCBI taxonomy): domain Eukaryota; kingdom Viridiplantae; phylum Streptophyta; class Magnoliopsida; order Asterales; family Asteraceae; genus Lactuca; species Lactuca virosa. Next base: position 302,093,870 of record NC_136428.1, on the reverse strand, counting down.
GTAAACTAAAAGTATTATTTACATTAATGTTGACTCATAATCATGCAAACAGAGCTTTAAAACGAAATTATGATGATTTTTGCATAAATTTTGTGTTTATATTTTGAACGGGTGTAGCATAAATTATATACAATTATAGTAACTTTGTATATGTTTTTGTTATAATTGACATAAAATCATAGACTAACATGCATAATCTTTAAAAATAATTTAGAAGTAGTTGGGAGAAAAAGAGAACATGTACAAAAACTAGTCAACAAAGAACGTATTTAATTTTAGGGTCTAATTTATAATTAATGACAATAATTGTCTCGCAAGATAACTACTAAAAACAGTATAGTCGCTAAAAGTGAACCTTGTTTAGAAGTAGTCTTCTTGTAATAGAGAAGGACTACAATGTCATGACTCTGAATCGTATGAGTTAAGGCCCATTGCAATGCGTTTTTGGCTTCAATGCTTGGATCAACGACAATCATCACTTTCCTACCAATAACGTTTACGGGTGCTTCAGAATTTGCAACCCGGCCGGGTTTAGTTTCTTTATGGTGGCAAGAACTGATAGAACCTTCTGTTTTTAGATCGTTGGTTTTTGTAGTAGAATCCACATGCTCTTTCAAGTGTATAGTTGGTGAACGTATGTGGCCATTCCTGACCATTTTTTTTCTTTCTCTCGACTGCAGCACGTTCTAAACTATGATGAAGAAGGAGAAGAAGAACAATTAAAGGGGAAAAGCAAGAAAAGGGCATGGGAATTATTCCTGATAGGCTTGTGGGTCTTATGATCTCTTTCCACTTTTTCATATATATATATATATATATATATATATATATATATATATATATATATATATATATATATATATATATATATATATATATATATATATATATATATATATATATATATATATATATATATATATATACATAGGGTTGAGATCGGTTAAGAACTCAAAATTTTCCGAGAACCCGAGAACTAAAAAGTGGAGCGTTGGATCAAAAGTAATTCGTTAAGGACATAATCGTCATCTTACCGATCTCATTTAATGTTTAATTTTTTTGTGTTATTTAATATATTAATATAAATGTCTAAAACTTAACAAAATAACTCAAAATTTCGGATTTATTTTAAAAAAAAAATAATAATTTTCGATTTTTAAAAAATGAAGATTTTTTAATTTTTTTCAAAAAACATTAATTTTTCAAAAAAAATGAAAAAAAATATTTTTTTAGAAACTGCATCTTTTTTTCAAAAAAAATTGCATTTTTTCTAGAAAAAAACTGTATTTTTTTTCAAAAAAACTGCATTTTTTTCAAAAAAAAAAACTGCGATTTTTATAAAAAAAGTGCAATTTTTTTCAAAACTGCATTTTTTTAACAAAAAAAATCAACGTTTTAAGAGCATATATATGCATATTTTTTCAAATGCATATATGCATATTTCTTATACTATAATATTCGTAAGTAATTATAAAAAATCTCATTTTTATTAATCAATCTATAAACATAATACACGTATTTTATTCGATACAAAATAAAATATAAAAAAACTACAAAGATTCATAATGTTATCATTTCTTCATATCAAGATTTCCATATTTTCTTCAATTTATCACTTTTCACCTCTTCAATATTTTCAACAAATTCTTCAAAACCTACAAGAAAATTTAAAAAAAAAATTGATTAATGCAAGAACACTCAGAAAAATGCACAAGTATATATCATGTAAGATTCACATGTGATTATATCATGTAAGATTCAAATGTGATAATATAATGTGATATTCATATGTGATTGTAGCTTTTAAGATTCAAATGTGAAATTCACAAGAAAATTAAAAAAATAATAATTAACAAAGACCACTCACACAAAATGCATGTGTGCATATTGACGTAATTCATATGTGATTCACTAGTGATTTACATGTGAATCACATGTAATTCATATGTTATTCACTTGTGATTTACATGTGAATCACATGTAATTGATATGTGATTCACTTGTGATTTACATGTGAATTACATGTGATTAATATGTGAATTACATGTAATTTATATATAAATCATATATGAATTACATGTGATTTACATGTGAATCACATGTAATTCATATGTGAATTAGATATTATATACATTTAAATCACATGTAATTCATATGTGATTCACTAGTGATTTACATGTGAATCACATGTAATTCATATGTGATTCACTTGTGATTTACATGTGAATTACATGTGATTAATATGTGAATTACATATAATTTATATGTGAATCATATATGAATTACATGTGAATCACATGTAATTCATATGTGAATTAGATATTATATACATTTAAATCACATGTAATTCATATGTGATTCACTTGTGATTTACATGTGAATCACAAGTGAATCATATGTGAATTACATGTAATTCATATGTGAATTACATGTAATTCATATGTGAATCACTTGTGATTTACATGTGAATCACACGTAATTCATATGTGAATTACATGTGATTTACATATGAATCATGTGTGAATTACATGTGAATCACATGTAATTCTTATGTGATTTACATGTGAATCACATGTAATTCATAATTACATGTGAATCACATGTAATTCATATGTGATTTACTTGTGATTTACATGTGAATCACATGTAATTCACATATGAAATACATGTGATTTACTTATAACCATCACACCATGATTCAGACAAATACAAAAATTCAAGAAAAATCGAACATGAACCATTATCAATTATGATCGACCTGATAGAAGAGTTATTGGATGACAGTTTGAATCATATCCACATGGAGATCCTTGTTCTTCTTCCTAGTCTTGTTCTTCCATTTCTACAGTTGAGTTCTCATGCATATATCATTATATATTGCACTGCTTCCCGTGAATGAAATCTATAAAACATGCTTCCTTCCATGCATCTCCAAAGGCCTGTTATGTAACATACATGAAAATAAAAATAATCCCCTTAATGACTCCATCAATACACTCAAGAAAGACTATATATGTATATTCACCTTTGTGTCATCAGAAACTCCATCTCCAACAGCACCAAAGCTATCAACATTCATAAGAACCCTGAGACCACGTTCATCACCTGACCATGATGGCAAGTCAGAATCATCTTCTATTTTTAAACTTTTATCCTCAAGCATGTCCATGGAGTCAGAAAAATTGCTTTGTGCATACTCACAAACCAACAATAGAGACAGAGAAAGAAAAGAAATAAATACAAGAGTGCTCATAATTTTGTTGTTGTTTGTTTAGATTTAATCATGTTTTGAGTCACCCAATAAGCCTCAAAACAATCTTTCAAAGTCCTTCTATGAGAATTGGTGGTGGAAGAAATCCAAGCTCCTATTTGTGCAACCTACTTTGTTTTCCACCAAATATTTTGTACCATGATGAGTGGGTTGTGGGTGGGATTGATACTTTTATTGTTTGACATGCCACGTCTGTTAAGAGGATAATTTTTACCCTTATGGGTGTTCTTAGTGATGGCTCAATGTGTTAAGTGGTCAAAAAGCCTTTGAAATCCAAAGCTGGAAAATTCAGCAAAAATTACAAATATGTCCCTGTATTGGAAAAATTATAGAAAAATCACTAGGAATCGAATTAATGATCCGTAAACTTTCAAAGTTTCCATTTTGAATCTAGCTTATCCATTAATTTTTCCATAACCTGTTGTTTCTTCTAACTTAGGTGAAAATCACATTTTTCACCAGCTGGTCAGAATTTAGCTGCATTGATAGACAGTTTTGTAAAAATCATATAAAATTGTAGAAAAATCGTTTGGACCTTCAAAAGTACATTCTGAAAATATAAAAGTCTGAAATTCTGGAATATGAAATAAAAACGGAAGTTATATAGGTTTCAATTGTGCTAAAACAACTTTAAACAGTGGCTGTTTTGGGTCCAAAACTGAGAATTTTAATTGTTAGTTGATTTAGGTGTTTTGGCTCATGATTTATAAGTTGTGAATACTGTTTTTTGATGTATTGAAATCAAATGAAGACGTGCTATTTTAATTTATATGTATTATTTAATTAATACATATAAATCAAATGGTTGAACCAATAAAGCCAATTGCATGCCAGATGTGTTTAAAAGATCTGAAGTGCAAGGAATCTAAACAAACAACAACAAAATCAATCTTACATTAAAACATTTCACAAGAAAAGTAGATGAAAATGAAAGAAATTAAGACAACATGTATCACTTGATTAATGGTGCACCTCATGTACCTAGGGCTGCAATTTCCAGTATCCCTTACAATAAAATCACTTGTAGCAGGCTTCAATATCAGCAGTCAACACGCTTTCTTTCATGCACATTTACATGACTTCCACCACCCTTAACCTACTGTTCACATCCCCATCTAAAATCCCATAACTACCCCTATGTTTTCTTGGATTTTTCTTTTCAGTTCATCTCTCGAGTCTGATTCAAGTGTACCCTTTTGACTGTATATAACAGGTCAGGTGAGGTGATGTGAGATGGGGTGGGGTGGAGTGGGGCTATATCTTATGAAAGATTCAAAGATGGGTTTTGATAGGAGGTCTACATTCATATCCATGGTTTTGGGTGGTAGTACTAATCATGTTGATGTGTTGTTAACATCTTCCTACCAACTAATACCAAGCACAAGAATAGCACAGACCACAACACTCAGGTATGTGTCAAGATTAGATTCAGAGCACAATCTCAATGACTACGAACAACTTTTGAAGATATGCTTCAAATTAAGAAGCACTATATGTGGTCATCAAAGAAACCGTTCACTGTTAGCCTGTTACACTCTCAAACTTCACATCAATATATGCGGTTATGACAACTTTAGCTAATTCACTAATAATTGGTTTCAATAATCGATTGCAAATTTAGATCGATAGATTAAGAGCGATGATGGAGTTTCATTCGATCATCATTTAGATTTCATTGAACTCAAAATCAATAACGATGGAGTCAATGAGTGTATCGTCAGTGGAGGATTCATATAGATCTTCCAAATCGATTCGATATTTATATTGAAATCAACACCTGAAAAAGATCAAATGCAATAAAAGAAGAAAATCGAACCTGAAGACTAGATCGATGTTGAGGATACTAGATTAATTACATGGTGGTGATATTGGTGGAGCACCGGTGCGTCGTTGGAGGGAGAAACCAATGGAGAGTGATGAGAACACGATTTTCTTTATACGATTTCTTCCCATGTGGTGGCGTTGATGTACTGAGCGCACGGGATTAGCTTCGACGCACATGTCTGGGCCTATGCCTGTGAAGCCACCTTTGTGGTTGATTTTTTTTCTCTCTCTAGAAATTAAAAGGGTGGCGATTACATTCGAGTTTCTTTTTTCTTCATCTCCGATTTCATTATGATCGGCAAATCGGAAACACAACTGAATCCAAAAAATTAGAAATAGAAAGCGATTCCAACCCGTACACTGATGACTGATCCCGGCGATTACAAGGTCACAGGAGCTAAAAAAATTGATTGCAAAAGTCAGAGGATTTAGATGCGCTTGTATCAATCACTACCGATGAAGATCTGTATTGATTTTTTTTTAAAATCGACAATAATTGTGGTTGATTAACAGTGAGTTTGATTTTTGTTGTGCCAAATGACGCCAAATCACAACAATAAGGATGTCAGGGGAAGCCAGCTGATGGTGGATCAAAAGTGAATCATCGGAAACCACCTAACGTCGAGGAAGAACATTAGCGAAAAGGCAACACATGGAGGCGATGCGATGACAGGATGAAGGAAGGAGAGCTCTCGTTCAATTTTTGTGGATGATCTGATGTAGGGGGAGGATGAATCATCGGCATCAGAATCGAAGAGTCGAAGAAGGTGAGGATCGCTTGGGAAGAACGCAGTCGACATTGTCTCGATTGCGATATTTTGTTTTCTTTATTAGTAAATCAGATATATTTGTTTCCAATAATACCCTTGATCTCATTTAATTAGCATGTCCCCGCCTCTTTAGTTTTCTGATTATTTACAAGAATGCCACCTTGCATCTTGACCATCATTTTTTTTATCCAACGCTCCACCTTTAGTTCTCGGGTTCTCGGAAACTTTGAGTTCTCAAATGATCATTCCTATATATATATATATATATATATATATATATATATATATATATATATATATATATATATATATATATATATATATAGGACTAGGATCAAATGAGAACACCTAAAAGGTTGAGAACGCGAGAACATTTCAGGACCATTGAAATTTCAAAATCTGTGGCTAATATTAAGTTGGTAATTATTTAAATTTTCAATTAATTTAAACCTTTTTTATGTTTAAAATATATCAAAAGGATATTAAAGTAATTCATCCTCAAACTAATTCCTTAAAATTAGCCAATGATATCTCTCCTCACCTACATTCCAACACTCCAACTGAAAAAGAAAAAGAACCCTAATTGTGGTTTTTCTCGATCCAGCATCTCGTCTTCGGAAAAAATGGCGGACCACCACCATCCACGTCCACCATTGACATGACCATCGTCCTAACGCCCCACCACTACCACTAACCACCTCCGAACGGCCGCCGTCACTCAAGACACCATCGTTCACATCCGTCGCTCCCATCGTCTTCCTTCTCTGCACCGATATTGATATTCACAACCATCACCGGCGTTCCATTTCGTGTGTTTCCTTCGAGCAGATGCATCAAGATTTAATTTACAGGTTTTCTTTATGTTCACTTCCCATTTCTCTTCATATGTATGATATTTAATTGCTTTAATTGATGAATATAGATCTCATGATGGATTAGCAGAAGCATCAAGATTTCAAAATCGACTCAAAAATAAAAAAAATGATTCGGTAATTTTTACAGCACAGATGTAACCGGAGAAGAATCGCAAAGGTTAGTGTTGAATTTAAAACCAAGTAAAAAGGGAGATGTGAGGCGCCGATAATGAAGGTTTCTTCACTGTGATTTTTTTCTCTCATACCTATGTGAATTTAACCCAAACCTCACAATAAAGTATTTATTTATTGTTTTTATGAATATTTTTCCAATGAATATATATTGTATATATTTCAAACAAGATGTATCTTTAACTTTTGTTACTTATATTATCTCGTAGTGGAGGATAGTTATTATTGTATTATTGTAGTGGGCTAAATTATTTTTATTCATCAATGAATATGTATTGTTATTTATATATTTGAAGTATTTGGTGGAGTTTCAATCCATTAATCATCTCGGAATAGAATTGTATCATAAACTTATAAATTTAGCTTTGTTCATTTATGAATAGGACTTTAACCAATTAATTATCTTTGCACATCACCAATTTATAAATTTAGTTTTATTCATTCCTGAATAGGTCTATTCAGATATAAATATAAAACTTTATTCATATATGAATAGAAGTGTGTGAATAAATATATGATTATCGCTTTACTATTAATCTAAAAAATAATTGTCAAAGAAATTTCGTTGACATTTTATTCGTCAATGAATATTGCATCGTATAAATATTTTTGTGCTAAATACTTTTTAACCATTTTTGTAACCTTTGTACTGTATTAACGTGCTATTTTCTTTTGTAGAAATTGAAGATGGTAATTGATGATGATAGCATAACATGAATGATGGTCCAAGTACTATATCGATGATTTTCGATCCATATATTAGTACCAACGGTCCAATCATTGTTGTTGTAATCGTATATAAGTGTATAAAAGAAATTTTTAATTATAATCATAGATGAATAGATACATATTGTATTATATTGAATGTTAAATCCAATCATCATCGAAAAATCTAGAGTCCTTATTCATTTATAAATATAACTTTATGAACTAATTTTTATTCTTGTAAAAATAGAATATAATTAAACAAAATTACATTAAAATACATTATGTTTTTATATCTTATCCCGAAAAAGCACAAATAAACTCGTCCCAAAATCTAGAGTCCTTATTCATTTATAAATAAGATAAATACTTTTATAACCAGGATAATTTATACATATGTTTTCCAAGATTCTAATGTAATTAGTGAAAAATATTTTTTATCTTTTATCTTTTTATATTCTAATAATGAGAAACATTTAAATCCTATTTTCTAAGAGAAAATCAATCCAGATGTGTTTGATTTCGATTAACCAGAACAAAAAGGAAACCTAACATCTTACTTTTTGTAATAAATAATCAAGTTCGAAGATATACTAAGCAATTCAATGTAAAAGATACGACTTTATTTGTTTTAATATAATCTTGATAATTATGGAAACTAGATTATAAGATCCCATGATTATAGGCAAAAATAATTATGTTTAGTTATTATTAATTAATTAAATTATGCAATTACTAATATATCCTTATAGATTGATTGGTCTAGAATTATTCTCGCGTTCTCAACCTTTTTAGTGTTCTCAATTGATCCTTTCCATATATATATATATATATATATATATATATATATATATATATATATATATATTAAATTGATTACTCTCTATATAATGATAGAAAAGAATATTGAAGAATAATAAGTAAAAAGAAAAACATTATAATTATTTTATTGATTTAGTAAGTTAAGAATGTTTTTTACATGAATAAAATGCAATATTTTTTTACATAATTAATAAAAACTCTGGTATTTACTAGCATACAGTATGAACTTTAGAAATAAATTTTGATAATATTATTGTTTAAAATTAAAAAAACTAACATAGGATAATTATATACATGAACCCGAAAAATATATTTGATGGTATATTTAATAGTTGGATCTTAATTTTATTCCATGTTCATTTTATAAATTATTTATAAAATTATATTAAACATTCAACAGTGAAGTATTAAAGAATACATGAATATGAACTAAAATGACTACAATTAAAATTAATAGTAATAATGAAAATAAGTCATAATTTTGATAATGGGTAAAATCACCAACGAACATGTCCGATACATCTCTTTTCGGATCTAAATTAACTACTTAAAGACCTTTAAAAATGTGTTGGTTAGCGTCTATCGGGAACAATATTTCGGAAACACTACATTTGAAAAGAAAAAAAAATGGTAGCTATTTTAGAAACGGCAAATATTATATTATATATAAAAATGTCACACGTAACTAAGAAACATGGACAATAGTATATATAAACAATTACAGTGAAGAAATTAAAAGAAAATAAAATGTGAGATGCTCCAATCAATCCATCTACCACACAATTTAAAACTTATGTGTTTAAGCCATGAAAATGATTGAGAAAAAATGTCATCTTCGATTTTCGCCGGAGAAATGGTAGCTGATGGTGAAGATATTGTAATTTTATGGATACTTTCTTGCTTCATTTGTTGATATCTCTTATTATTATTATGGTGTTGGAATTCTAAAAAAGCACACTCCCCCGTTATATAGTTATATTTCTATAAGGCTATAGGGAGTGGTAACACTCTTAGCAACTTGTCAAGTCATTTTTTTGACTGTCATGTCATTTTTTTGTCTGCCACATCATTAACATTTTTTCTTAACATTTTATAGGGAGTGGTAGCACCTTTAGCATTCATTGTTTTTTTTTAACTTAAATAAATTATATTTTTTAATACATAAACATTTTATACTATATAATTTTAATTTTTTTTAAACACAGACTCTAAAGAAAGAGAAAAAAAAGTTTAAAATAAAAATGGAAACAATTACTAATATGTGGAATTGGGCTTGAAAATTGACGGTCCATTCTCATGCTCCCTTTCTCTTATTTTATACTAGTTTTAAGATTTATTACCCTTATTAATTCACAGAGCCCATTTAAAGTCTATTATTTTTAATATCTATTTTTGTTGTGATGTGTTGGTGTTCGTTCTTCGTTGGGTCGCATATTCTCACAAAGGATTGAATCGACCTTTGAGTCAGAAACAAGTATCAGTCTAGAGCATTATTCCAGTGTTGCAACGGATGAGTATTCGACATTTGGAAGTTTCTGCTTGGGTATGTGATAGAGACCGATTCGAGATTGTCAATCTCCTAAGAATAATAGAAGAAGATAGATGATAGAGCCAATTATGGATGGCTAGTCCCCAAGAACAAGATTAGAAATCAAACTAAAAACATAACTTTTCCATTTCATTCGTAATGCAAATACATTCATATAAATAACAAGAGAAAGTCCTACTAGTAGCTAATAATAAGGAAAACATGCAATCAAGGGTGTTATGCAAAAGTGAACGTGGTCTACTAACTAAATTGAATATGCATGTAACATTTGGGAGCTTCCATAATTATAGAAGGTGATGTTGGACACTTTCTAATGCAACGTGTTGGCCATGTGTCAACCAAATAAACAAACCAGTTAGGCCATGGAGGTGGCCGGTGATATGGACACAAACACGTATCAATTCCTTCCTCTTTAAAATTGACCTCGTCCTCGAGGTCAGGTAACTTCGTTTGGAGAGCAACGAGAGAAAAAACTGTTGATTGGACCATTGAGTGAACATGAGATGTCAGACTTGCCCGAAGGTTTTTTTTATGGCGGCGGTTGTGGTGATAGTGGAACTGATTTTTGTATTGATGGGGTGAATACGAACAGTTTGGTGGCGCCAATGGTGGTAGCGACGATTGTAGTGCCAGCGGTGCTAACAGTGGAAATGGTGGTGTTGTTTGCAATGTCGGTAGGAGAGTGTTAACGAAATTTGTGGTAATCTCGTTTTGCTTGGTGATGTTGGAAGACATGGTGTCAGGTACGGTTGCCAGACAACGGAGGTGTTGATTGTTAGCTCGCGGTGGAGGTGGAGACGGGATGAGTTTAACCATGGTTCCGGTTTGAATGCCAATGAGGGTTTTGATGGTGGCCATTTGTGTGATAATTGCATCAAGACGGTGGACATTAGCGGTGGAAATAGCGATGAGTGTGGAGAGTTGCTCGTGGATACTTGGCGGTGTGACATCGATTGACGGATCTTGACAGGGAGGCATGATGAACGGGAACGAAAGCACCATTTGATAGAGACCGATTCGAGATGGTCAATCTCCTAAGAATAATAGAAAAAGATAGATGATAGAGCCAATTATGGATGGCTAGTCCCCAAGAACAAGATTAGAAATCAGACTAAAAACATAACTTTTCCATTTCATTCGTAACGCAAATACATTCATATAAATAACAAAAGAAAGTCCTACTAGTAGCTAATAATAAGGAAAACATGCAATCAAGGGTGTTATGCAAAAGTGAACGTGGTCTACTAACTAAATTGAATATGCATGTAACATTTGGGAGCTTCCATAATTATAGAAGGTGATATTGGACACTTTCTAATGCAACGTGTTGGCCATGTGTCAACCAAATAAACAAACCAGTTAGGCCATGGAGGTGGCCGGTGATATGGACACAAACACGTATCAGTATGACTTATACGCTTGTATTTGGAAATCTTTATGTTTGTAGTTGCAGATTATGGCATTCAGAGTGGCATTGAATCGTGTTAAAGGAGTGGGCTTGAAAAAACCCCACAAGGGGTTCGGAGGGTGTTTAAGAGTAATTAGAAAGCACAAATTTTGAGGACGAAATCTAAACTATTTGGGGGAGAGTTGTAACACCCATTTTTTGAATGGATCAGTTGGGGATTTTAAGGGGTCAAAGATAAGGTTTTTGGGAAAAACCTTATGCCACAACGTGGTGCATGGAATACCACAACATGGCATGATGTTGGATGAAACACATATTTTGTTGGACACCACAACGTGGTAAGAGAGATGCCACGACGTGGTAGCTGTTGCAACCCAAGCCCATGATTTTTGGGTTTTCTTTGATATTTAAACACCATAACTCTTGAATTAGGTCATCTCCTTCAGCTTCCGCATCCCCATTTCAAAACCCTAGCCTCCTTTGGTGAAGCTTGTGAAGTAAGGAACTTCTTCTTTGTGCAAGGAAGCAATGAGCAAGTCTAGATCCATCATCTTCTTCAAGTTTTTAAACCTTTGAAGGTATAAAACTTGCACCTTGACCATGTTCTTTCGAGATTCATGTTTATGGTCATTATTGGTTGATTTCGGTCCCTTCTTGGATGCTTTTGGAGTTTGGGGAACCCCAGAGCTCATTATGAGACTCATGTAGTCATGGACTTCTAATTAAGGGAGAAAAAGGTTTTAGTTTGAGTGTTCTTGATCCCATGCATAAGTTTTGGTCATATGACTTAATGGACTTAGGGTTGTAGATCTTGCTTTTGGGTGAGGTCATAATGGATAAAGTTGGAAACTTTATCCATTAAGTTATTGATAAGCACTAGATCTGATGTTTTAGGCCTTAATCTATAAGGATTAAGCTCTTAATAAAGTAATGAGATATATGTTGTTGTGATAAGTCTCCGGCTTGACTCCGTCTTCTTTGACGTCTGGAGAAGAAAGCCTGAGGATCACAGTACAACAGAAGAAATCCGTTAGACGTCGTTCCGGGGGGGGGGGGATTTCTGGAACGAAGCTCCGACGGTCAAGTTAGTTTTTTCCTTAAGAGATTTACGATATTCAAGAGGAGAAAAGAAGTAAAAGATCGTCCGTTCATTCTCTTGGATGAGAAGGGACTTGTCCTTGGGGGAGTAGATCCCCGACAATATCTTTTTCCTTTTCCAGTCTTGCAGGCCGTAGAGGTTTTTCATTGGTGGGATGTGTCCCGCACTTGGTGGATTGCTATTGGTGCAACATTGTCAGGAGGCGGGATTCAGAGCACTATCCTTTTCTATATGGGAGCCGGAAGTATTCTTTTGTACCGTGGGAGAGGTAGGCCCCTTTTATGGAGGGTTGTCCCTGATTAGCGCAATGCGGGGATGAGTACACGAGGGTTCTTGGACAAAGCCTTGGGTTTGGCGCTCGTCTACGTGGCATTCCTTGATCAAGTTTCTTTCTGGTTGACGCTTCTATTACCCTTTGATGTATTCTTGGTGAGATATGTCAACAAGTCCCCTAGGATAGTAAATGCTAGCGTTTGCTCAGGCTAGCTGAGTTGTTCTAGTGTGGATTTGGGCACGTGTTTGGTAAGAACGGTTCATGACGCATTTCTGACGTAATAGAGCTGTTTAGGCCAGATAGTTTCCGCTGTTGGAATCGTTTGGTTCCATCGCTTCGTGACTTATTTAGGGGGGCCTTATTTTAGGAACGGTTATGTGCTTCATTTCTCCATATACCAGCCATCTCGTTTTCCTTTTTCGATTTTTCTTTCTCGTACGCCTTTCTTCTCCGATTCCTGATGGCCCCCACCAGATCTGGAACCACCCTACGCCTAAGGAGTTCGAGTCTCTTCAGTTCCGGTTTGGGTTTATGCCCGAGCACAGAGTTTAATTCGCGCTAAAAAGGTCTATGATTTATCAACTACCGGCGGGGAAGGTTAGTATATCGGTGGCGAATTTCGAGGCCGTGTTTTATCTTCCTATTTCGGACTTCTTCGACGAGGTTATGCGAGAATATGGTTTCTCTATTCACGAAATGACCCAAAAGCTTTGAACAAGATAGTTGGGTTTGAGTTGGGGTGTCGGGCGTTGGGTATCCTTCCCTAATTTTGAGCATTTCAATCTTTCTTTAATTATTCTATCCATTCGGGTGTTCACACATTTTCCCAGCGCCTCAATACGTACGCCTTTATAGTTAGTTAGAAGGAACCTCGGAAGAACTGGCAGGATCGGTGGTTGTGGGTTAACGACGATTTGGTCGGGCCTGGTTATCCTCTTGTGCCCATGTCTTCGGATCGAGCGCCCCAATTGTCGGGAGCCATTCTGTCGGTGGCTCGCGCGTTAATAGGGATTTGTTTCAACAGAGAGGATTGGCCAGATTGTGTGTTGGCAGCGGTCAGAATGAGTGCTGCACGGCGGACGCGAGGGATGATGCCTCAGTTTTTTGTAAAAAGTGACGGTAAGCGTTACCTTCTTACCCCCTTCTTCCCCTTTTTATTTTATGTAAATTCTTTCCTGAAGCATAGGGGGGTTTGCTTTGTTACTGTTGTAGGTAATGAGAAGCTCCTATTTCTTGAACAAGTGTTGTGGGGGAGTTGACCGGGTTTTCATGGCCGGTGCCCCAACTGTTCACCGTGGGGCGAGGCTTGTTTCTCTGGTCCAGCCTGGTCTGGTGGGTTTCTCACTGAGTACCCCGGTCAGAAATCCAGGCGCGGCTAGCAGCCAAGTGTCTTCCAAACGTCGGTTACCTACTGTAGATGCTGCTCTTGCAGGCGACATTGGCGACAACACCATCGACATGGGTTATGTCGAAGGCGCAACATCGATTATTTTCTCGCTAAGTCACCTATTGTTATTGAAACTGCTGATGGTGACATCCCACAACAAACAGAGCTGATAGATCTGCGTCACCCGAGGGGTCAAGCGCTATAGGCGCCTGTTCAGACCCACTTCCTGTTTCGGGTGATGTCCACATGGATATTGATCCTTCGACTTTGAGCGCTCCTGGTGTATATTTTCCTGAGTGGAATCTTACGCATGGTTCCCTTCTATTAGAACAGGGTCCTGCCCGTGAGTGGTGTCGGCACGCATTTCCTCCGGCTACCTTGGAGTCCCTTAATATTCTTTCTTATTCTCATATGGTGAACGATCTTCAATATGTTGTTTCCCAGGTTGCTCCTTACTTGGTGGCGGCTGTTGGGTCGTCTTCGTTACATGGGGGCTGATTTAGCGGAATTAGCTGCTATCGAATCAGAACGTGACGAGCTTGCGGATAAAGTTTGGCTTCTCGAGGAGGAGTGGCACATGTTGGATGAGCGCCTCCTCGTACTGTCCGTGGAGAAGTATGCTGCAGAGGATCAGGTAGCAACTCTAGATGGGGAGGTCAACCGTCTGTACCATCAGGTCTAGAGTTTGAGCTCGGAGAAAGAAGCATTGGCATAGCTCTTGGTACTGCTGGACGATTAGCAGGCGGCTAAGGTTTTGAGGAGGAAGATCATGGAGGCTGATTTTGCTTGGTTCCTTCAAAAGGAGGTGGTTCGTGTTGTGCACCGTGTTGTCGAGAGCAGTGAGATTGCGCTTGGGATCTGACCTGTGAAGGTCGCATGTGTGGCTACTGGTATAGAGAACAAGAAGCAGGTGGCACGAGGGTGGGCGGCTAGCGGTGGTCCCGACTTGTCTGGACCGATTGTAGTGGCACGATCTGTTGAAGCGATGCAAACTACCATCAGGGTTTTTTCCGAGACGGACTTTGCATCCTATCTTCATTTGGGCGAGCTCAGTCTTGTTGAACTTTGACAATTATGTTCCGAGGAGGAGGAATTTGTTTTAGACGGTGGTGCCAAGGGCGCTACCTTGGCTCGTCCCCGCCAGGGTTGATCTTTATTGTATGTTTTCGTGTGTTTGTTGCTTTTTTTTTGTTTTTTTTATGTATTTCCTGAAACATTTTTATATCTGGCTCTATGGGGTCTTTAATGTTTTGTGTTTAAAGACTGATTGGTTTTCCGTAGCATTTACCTATTTTTGTGAGTTTTTCTTTTTGTTTCGAGAGATGCCTCTCTAAAGATTGTTTTGCAGGCCTTGCTTTTGACTTTATGTCAAGTGTCCAGTTGCCTCTCCTTTGTGGATGCTTAAAGTGAGTCGAGGTCGTCACCTTGAGACTCCTTGGGCTTATGTATGTTAAATTGTGAGGCGAAGGTTATGATCCTTCGAAGCCTTCAAGCATGTCTAGTTCAAGAGCCTGGAGGCTTTGTTTTGCTCAAATGATGTGGGTGATCAACCCATATTGCCATTTGGCAAACACGCACAACTTTTTCTCTTTGTTTTTTATATATTTGCACCCGTATGTGCGTATGTTAGTATATAAAGTTGGTCACTGTTATTTTATTTAGGAGTCATGAAATTTTATTAATCAAAACATTTTGGTGATAAATTAAAGATAGTTGTGTCGGCGCTTGGCCGAGGTGTGGTTCCTGGGCCGGCGGCCCGGCCGCTACTACATCCCCCAATTTTACGAATAAAAACGGCGCAGGCTGTGCACATTCCATGTCTGAGGTATCGGCCTCCCTTCTTGTTATCTAGCGAATATGCTTCGTCCCGATACGCCCCTACTACCTTGTATGGTCCTTCCCAGGCCACAATTAGCTTGCGCAATGGCTCCGAGCAGCTTGACTCATTCTTCCTTAGTACCCATTCTCCTATCTTGAAGTTATTTTCCCGTACCCGTCTGTTGTAAAAGTTTTGTACGCGGGCTTTGTAGGCCATTTGTCGTAGTTGAGCGCTTCCCGTTTGTTGTTAAGCATTTACAGGTCTTGCCTTCATTCTGCCTCATTCGAGTCTTTGTTGAAACCGGTTACCCACAATGATTCGCTCAAAATCTCGAGTGGGAGCACCGCCTCCATGCCGTATGTCAGGTTGAAGGGTGTCTCTCCCATTCCTAACCTTGTGGTGGTACGGTATGACCACAACACTATTGGGTGTTCTTCCGTCCTTGCCCCCTTTGTCTTCATCAAGCGTGTCTTAAGCCCATTCACGATGGTTTTGTTTGATATTTCGGTCTGGCCGTTCACCTAGGGGTGCGCGACCGATGTGAAGCGACGGTGGATCCGTTTCTCCTTGCACCATTCTTTGAAGGTACTTCCCTCAAATTGGGTGCCATTGTCACTTATTAGGACTTTGGGAGTGTCGAACGGGGTTAGGATGTTCTTCCACATAAAGTGGATCATCTGCTTGCCCGTGACTGTGGCTAAGGGCTCCGCTTCAATCCATTTTTTGAAGTAATCGACTGCGACCAGTAGGAAATTCAGTCCTCTTGGAGCAACCAGGAACGGTCCTACGATGTCAATGCCCTATTGGTGAAAGAGCCACAAGCTGTTAATATTGGTTAGGATTGTCGCTGGCTGGTTCTGGAACGGGGAGAATGCCTGGCAATTTGGACATTTCTTGGTAACTTTGGTCACGTCTTTGTATACGTTGGGCCAGTATACGCCTAGACGGATTAATTTTCGTGTGAGTGCTCGTGCCCCCTCGTGTGATCCCATTCCACCTGAATGGCTTTCCTCCAAGAGGGCTTTTCCTTCACCGTGTAAGATGTATCTGAGCCATGGCGCTAGATATCCTCTCTTGTACAGTTGCATGCCTTTTACTGCCAACTGGGGGGATTTGATCTTTACCTTCCTGGCTTCTTTCGGGCCGTCTGGAAGGCTCTCGTGATGAATGTATTCTTGGTATGGGTTTGTCCAGTCTGGTGGTTCTGAGATAGCATTGACTTGATTGTTGTCGATGCTCCTTTCCCCGAGGACTTCTACCAATACTTTCTTAGTTAGGTGGCAAATGATGTTGAGGCTAACTTGCTGAGGGCATTAGCTCTTGTATTTTCCCCCTGGGTATTTGTTTAATTTTAAGATTTTGAATGAGTGTGCCAGTTTCTGTGTTGTTTCCAGGTATTTTTGCATCCTTTGGTCTTTGGCTTCATATCTGTCGTTGACTTGATTATTTCACTGAAGGCCCAAAGATGTTTTGCTCCAACTTCTTGTGCCAATCTGAGGCCCGCAAGGAGTGCTTGATACTCGGCCTCATTATTCGAAACCTAGAAGTCAAACCTTAATGCGTATGTTATTTCATCTCCCCTGGGATTTTTTAGGATTAGGCCTGTGCCTGACCCTTCCTTACTTGCTCAACCATCGGTGTGTAGCTCCCAGACATTTTTGTTTGCCTCAGGCTCCAATGGATCTGTCGATACAGCCTTTTCTATGTCTCTAAGTGTGTATGGTATTTCTACTAAGAAGTTTGCTAAGTCATGGGCCTTAATGCTGATTCGCGGGCGGTAGTCTATGTCATGCTCCCCCAGCTATATTGCCTATTTTGCCAATCGTCCTGATTTTTCCAGGTCTTAACAGAATCTATTTTATTGGAAGGCTGGTCAGTACTTCGATTTCGTGTGCTTGAAAGTAGCGCCGGAGGCGCCTGGCTGTGTGTCACACCCCCAAACCGGAACGGCGGAAACGTTCGGGGGTGGAGGACGTCATGTACAGTATCATAACAATGCAAAGTAGTAAATAAGCTACAACATCATCCATTGCATTAATAGTATAATTTCATACAAGTGTGTTCTTTAATAGTAATAAGACACCAAAAATGAATAATCAAAATAAAAGGCGAGTCTTGAAGATGCTCCGTCTTCTCAAAACCTGGCATCGGTACCTGTCTACTGATGACCTGAGAATACAAGTTATTTTGAAAGCGTAGATTAGCATTTAAGCTGGTGAGTTCATAAGTATTTAATGTCAATGTTTGTATAAGTTTGAATGTAAACGTTTGTAAAAGTTCAATGTAAATGTTTCTATATCTTTAAAAACCCCTAGAAAATCCCATATTTCCTACTAGTATAAAAAGTAGTCTTCTGCCAAGACCCGACTGTTTTGAATGTTTGTTTCTCTATAAAAGTGGATGTTTTTCCCCTAGTTTATAACTATCTTAACTCGAAAATAGCTTGCATTGACTTTCAAGTAGAACTATCACTATATAAAAGTAATGGGAAAAGTAAGTACTCAGGGGTCTTCAGAATTGACAACCTGCAGTACTAATTACCTGAAAACATATTTGTTTTATTAAGGTCATAATGTGATGATTCTGGGAAACAAGGGTGACTTCCGCAACGAATTGCTAGGTCGTAATATCCACATTAAAGTTATATGATCATGTATACCCAATTTATTATCACCTTTTATTTAGAACAATGCGTTAGTGATCATTGGTATAGTTAGATCCTGTAGTCGTTCCATGCTATAGCATCTTAGTATGTTCGTTCTGTTATAGTATCTTAGTATATACTTGTATATGATAGTATTCTCTGTGTGTACTTGTATATGATAGTATTCTCTGTGTGTAGTTGTATATGATAGTATTCTCTGTGTGTACTTGTATATGATAGTATTCTCTGTGTAATATTTGTTTATGATAGTATTCTCCTAAACTATACCTATAATAGCTTACTAGTAATTTCTATTATAGTATTCTTCTTTGTAGTATTTGAATGATTGAGTGGTACTTTTATATCTACATATGTATACATAATATATAACTAATGTTTAGACGACCTTCGGATAACTAACCGATTACTCTAAGTACACATTCAAACAAGATAAAGGAAATAAAGTGGGTTAGCAGTTCTAAGTCCTTTAAACATTACTTACATAACTATACATATATAGGCATGCATTTGATGATATATAAGTTAAAAAGGAAGTTTTGTAAAACCTTTTGAAGAGTTTAATAATAAATATTTATGACTTGATGTTAATTTATAAAATGATTTAAAAGTAGTTTGTTTGATAACACAGTTTGAAGTATATGAAATCCTATTGTTTGAAACACAGTTATAAATCACATATGATTGATTAAATAACAACAAGTATAGCAAAAGATTGATGTTTTTCACACGAGGATAATCGTGTGATTACTTGTATTCCCCCCCTTAAAAGTGTATAAAAGCATTTACAAAGTATTTGAAAACATAGTTGTAGGGGTAAGAACTCACATGATAGAAGTGGTGAGTTGAAGAAGACGAGACTCAACTCGGGCAGTACTTCGACTGAAAAGAAGCAAGTTTCTCGGGATCTTCGGGACTTCGTGACTCGGTCGTGTGTTATAGGTGTTACCGGGGCTTCGGGGTAGTTTAGAGGGGCTTAATAGTGTGTAGAAGTAGGAGAAAGGATGGAAATGAACAACCAAAGCCGGCTGCCCTCAATCCTTATTTATAGGGTGAATTTTGGGTCTCACGTCGTGAATCTCAAATATTCACGTCGTGAGTCCAGTCGTCATCAGGTGCGTCATCGCAACTTGCGTCTGTCAGGCTCCAGAAGGCGTCAGAAGTCAGTTCATGTCGTGAACACTGTTTTCATGTCGTGAACATTGACAGTTTTGGGGTTTCGCGCCCGAACTTCAGAAATTCATAACTTTCGCATACGAACTCCGTTTTCAACGTTCTTTATATCCACGCGTAGGTGAGATTATGCTCTACAACTCTCGTTTAGACTCCGTTGGCTAATTTTGAATTTATTTTTAATATATTATTAATATATTATTTTTAGTAGGCCGGGACAGGAAAACTCTGTTAGAAATCCATAACTTCTTCGTCCGATGTCCGTTTTCGTCAGACTTTTTACCGTTGTAATATCATTGATGAGATCTTCGATTCTCGTTTAGGTCATATTGGCAAAAAGTTGCTCGATCTCGATTTCGAGTTTTTAGCTGTCTACTGCTATGTCCGAAACTTCGAAAAATCATAACTTCCTGATATGACGTCAGATTTGGGCGTTCTTTTTATGTATGTTTACGGTTTTGGGATATCTACGACTTTCATTTAGACACCTAAGGTTGAAAAGTATTTTATTGAAATTTCTCGTTTTGTGCTTAATAGTGTTTTACCGGTATTGTCGTGTATCTTCGATCGGTCATAACTTCTTCGTTATAACTCGGATTTTAGTGTTCTTTATATTTTTGGAAACCTAGTTACGATATCTATCAGTTTATTTATCCCAATTAAGTTTATTGAACAATTTATTTTTGACCTAAATTTTGCTGGTGTTACACTGTATAGATTAGAGCCAATACTAATTTCTCCAAAACTGGGTAGTTGATTTCGAGGACTTGCAATGCCCTACCTATGAAGTGTATGTTGGGTTTTGAGCATTCTAACACTCCTAAGGTGTGTATGCAACCCTAAATACATTGGATCTATATTTTCTCTATTATACTGGCAAACTTGAACTTTCCAAGGTATTACCCTAACTAGCATACAAACTTTGATACTTGGGTAATAAAACAAGTTTGAAGACATACTTTTTGTTGTAGTTGGAAGCCTTGGACCTTTAATAACTTAGTGCCCCAAGTGTTGCACCTCAAATGGAATCACACAACACCACCAACACATGGAATAACTTGAGAGAAGAACACTTGCTTCACAAATCGTCTAGCCCTCACTTCTTGTCCCTTAAAGGTCTACACTAGTGCCAATTTCATGAGCCTTGTGGTTTCTTATATAGTGTGGCAAGCTAGGGTTACACCATGTAACTCATGACTTTCCACATTCCTCATGATCCATGGGTTTTAACCTCCATGGAGTATCCATGGGTCACCACATGAGTTTAGCCCAACATGAAGAACTATGGATCATAAGCCCACTTTATAAGAATGAATGATTTACCAAATCAATCCCCATTTATTTAATTAGTCCCTTTTGATCACAAAATTAATTCCAAACTAATTCTAGATCAATACTAATGAAATAATATGATTTCATATTAATATATTAGAACTTATAATATACTAATAAATCATAAATATCCTTTTCTCACAAAAGTCTATCCAAATTGTTCCGATGCCATGCAACCCAAATGGACCATGCTACTCTCGGGTCAAGTACATACCAATAATAGTTATGGGCTTAGACACCTAATCCAACAGTCTCCCACTTGATAAGTCTAATAGCTATTATTGCAACCATGACTCCAACCCGACTAGCAATCGCAGCTCTTTAAAGCCGGTGTCGAACTTTGATCTAGTCAATGACGTGTCCATTAGATAAGGGATCATATATTCCTCCATTCTATATATCATATGGACTGAGACATGGATTATAATCATTCTCTCTGTCCATCTGTTGTTTCCCGATTTCCAATTTATGACGACTGACTAATTGAATGAATCAAATCAGTCCAGGCCTGGTGTCATCACGAAATCATTGAGGGGCCCACATATTTCGCTTTTATCCATATGGGATAAAAGAAACGGATAAACTTCGACCCAAATGCTCGCTTGTACTTACTCATCGAATTACACACAACGATATGTTTTATAACATCCAAGTTACTGGTGCGTTTACATATGTCAATGTGCAACCGTCTCGCAACTATAACTCACACGTCTCCGTTTGAAGAATATAAGATATTATCGTCTCATGATCACTCGTGATAAAATCCATGAAGTGATTCAAATGAGTGTGGGTTGAATCTTATTCCAGGAGTACTCATGAAACACTGCAACCACCTTGTCCTAGTCAAACTACATACCCATTCATGATAGTCTTGCCTCAATACCTACTTCCAACGTATGATCGACTGTGGATAGTTTGAATAACTTAGTTATTCGGGAAGTCAAAACATGCAAAGTGAAACACAAAATTAATAATAATCCTATATGGCCCAAAAACGTTTGAGTCATATTGATTACTCATTATTCATTGTATAATGTTTCGAATAATCAACTTAATACTTGAATTAAAACAATAGTTATGCCATGCTCCAAGCATGCACACTATGTTTGTCTAAACAATAGCTATTCCATGCTCCAAACATGCACAATATGTTTGTCTATGGTCCTTGCTTTGTGAAGTAGATCAAGTGAACACATCTTCAATGAAACTCATTCCAAAATTCCAAATGCTTATTGCAAGTGTAAGAATTCCAAATTCTTGTCACTGCTAGGAAGTGTTAGATTATAAACTATCATGCAATGATTCTTTTGTGATGTCTAGGTACCAAAAGTCATAGAGACTTGACCAAAGGTATTACAAAATATTCCTTTGGAGAATGTTACAAGACAATTCCGTGGAAATGATGTCTCAAATTCAAAGTACATTCCTTTGAACATCCTTCTTGCATAAAAGTTTCTAACTTTTCCATCTACTCTTCAACTCCCAATATGGAAACATTCCATATTTGCCATACGACAACTCATTATTAATAGACTCCTGTCTATTCAGAATAATGTCAATATGGTCCTTGCATTACTATACTTCCAACTGTCCTTAAGCGACCAATCTTTGGCAAATCTTAGATTGTCCTTAACAGTTGGTTAACCACTTTAGTCATATCCGGTTCAATTCCTTTTCCCCTCTAAATGACCTAGGCATTCGGCAAATTAGAACACGAGAATATTATAGCATATGCAATCGATCCTATACCCGAAGCATATGGGATGCGATTCATAATGTCTAACATAAAGACATGATACTTGATCAGCCATTTGCTATAATATTTCTACTTGCCATGTTCTCAAAATTTAGATTATGAAGAGGGATGCCGTAATCATAGTCAAATTTTGAGAACGCAATTAACATTTCCATATATAGAATTTCCTTATGTCGAACCATTCCAACATAACATTCATATATATATATTTGACTATATTTGATTAAATCTCAATCTAAGCTTTTAGAATTGAAATGAAGTATAAATCCCTCTCCCTTAATTATAGCAAAACAACTTTTCAAACTCTGCAACTTGCAAATTGAACTTTTGTTTTCTATAATTAACATTGCTAACTTGCAACACTTACCATTATAATTATGCTCCCACTAGCATAAAAATTATTATTAGCATGACACTTATGCTCCCACTAGCTTTGACAAGTATTCAAAAATCAGGTGGACTTCTAGAAATCAATACTTATTGACTTTAATTACCATAGTTCAGATTTCTGACATGAGATGCTCTAATAAGACTTTATCTAGGCTTCTCAAACTCATACACTTTCCTTAGATAGCACATATGTGTGTCTAAAAAATTTAAGAACTTACAACAATAAGTCTCAAATATTTAGACCTTTTGCCATTTCTCACAATTCGAATTATGAAGAGGGATGTCGTAATCATAATCGAACTTGAGAATGCAAATATCACAATTGCTATCTCCTTAAAATCTACTTAGCGAAAACGTTTCCTCACAATCATTTGCATGAAGCGGAGAGAAACCTTATGACACTTAGATTTTATGATGTATGTGTTCCTATCCATGTGAATTTGTCAAACCATAATCAAAAGACATGGTTAGTGATAAATCCAAACTCATATGGACTGAACTTGTTTAATCTTAATTTCTTGCTACTTGGTAGCACAAGGGCCTACCATTGCTTCCTAGTTGTTGTGCAAACAATTGAGAACTCATAGAACTCACATGCATAGTCAACTTTAACTGGAATGGGCACAGAAACAAGAATATGTCAACACGATAGGTCACAAACCTCAAGTCGTGTGCTAGTGTTTAACAATAGGTTTATTCTTGATTAGTTCTTGAAACTTGTCAAGATCTTTAAGACTCCCACTGCCCTCTTGACATATAAGATTCTCTTGTCATGAATCATTCCTTGACAAAACAAATATTCAAGAGTTAGTGTGGATTCTTATCAAGACAAACACTTCACACAACTGGCCTTAGTTGGTCTTTGTTTTATCCAAAACATCACAACTTACCAATTTCAAATGTACAAGAGTAGAAAACTTTTACTCTACATTTGATAAGTGTTTTTAAACATTTCTTAAGATTATGTCACTCAAGTTTACAATCTTGGAGTATGACTCTAAGACTTTTTTTAGGAACGAAGTATGACTCATCTTCTTGATTTAACCATTTCAACAATTCACGATCCCTCTTCTTTGCCATACAAATGCACTAAGATATCCTCTGAGGATCAATTATGATATGGTTTTTCCATAACCATTAAGATGATCATAAAACACGATACTAAAGTACTCTCCCATCTTATCAGATTGGAGAAATTTTTATCTTTCTGCCTAATTTGATTCTTCTCATTCGTTCTGCCATACATTGAACCTTTTCCAATGTTTCAGAATTATACTTAAACTTGTAAGCATAACCATGTTTACTAAAAATTTAGTAAATCATGACGAATAGTCTTATTGATCTTTGTGGTGGATCTTGACCAGCGCACACCCAGTGTACCCGATCCCTTAGTCCTTCACTTGACTCACATATTCATGTGAACAAGGAATTAGTCTTAATTTACCAAAGATGAAAATTCTCATTCATCATACAATACAACTTGCATGATTCCAAGTTTCTGTCCAATTAAAACTTGGGTGAGGAAAATCTTTCCTTATTTGGCAAATACCCGACAGTACCACAAACAAAAGAATCCAACCCATATTGCTAACATAGAAACATACAAACATCAATTTTCACAAATGCCACTGCAAGGAGATATAATACAAACAAAATTTTATTTATTTATAAAATGCGGAAAAAACTTTTCCTTACAATGCAATTACAAATAAAAACTATGTTATTACATATTTCCTAGCAATCTATCATAACTCCTAAGCAGCAGCTCAAAAATCTGATCTTCGAACCATGCGATTGAAACCCATCTCTGCGATCAGATTTAGTATACTCTTCCTTTAAGCTTCCTTCCCTTTGCATGATCCTACAAAACATCAAAATGCAACCTTGTCACATCATGTATTAAGAATCAACAATTAGGAACTTAATAGAGTTAGATAGTAGACTTGCCTGAAGTAGAGTCAAACTTTTCGATTATACCTTTTCTCAGATCTTTCAGGTAGTCAGGGCAGCTTCGCAACCAATGCGCCTTCTCTCGGCAATAGAGACATATAGACTCTCTGGGAATGGTACACGAGACAATCTCAAACTTAGCCTTTCTCTTTCCCTTGTAAAGAGAAATCTTTTCTGGACTTCCAATGTTTCCATTTTCAATGCCCATGGAAGTTTGGAGAGTAGATCTTCCAATCAAATTTGCTTTTCCAGTGCGCCAAATCATTGCTGATTCAGCAGCAACAAGCAAATAGTTAAGATCAATAAGGGTCATGTAGTGGTCTGTCACATAGTAGTCCTTAATGAACTCACTATATGACTCAGGAAGTGATTGAAGAACCCAGTCAACAGCCAACTTCCTTGAGACTTCGACACCCAATACTCTCAACCTGTCAATATGTGACTTCATCTCCAAGACGTGAGTACACACATGCATTCCATCTTCATGTTTTATTGCAAGTAGGGCTTGAGTGACCTTGAATTTTTCAAGTCTTTGAACTTGTGGGTTAGGAAGAATTATTGGACAAGGTGGAGGAAGTGAAGTATGACTTCCACGATCCAACCGCGGGACATCATCTTCAAGAGGAAAGCTTGTTCCAAAGGATTTGGGATGACCATAGTTGTCTGAACTAGACATCTACAATGGGAGAAATTTAAGTTAGTTGATTTAAGTCCTTAATATAACACCCAAATGAAATATTAAGCCTAGGACCCAACACAATATTTTACAATTTGGAAGAGGGATGCCGTAATCCAAACTGCAAAATATTTGAAGGTAGGTAAATGACGATTTACCAATTTCCACCACGAAAAAACGAAAAAGAATTTTAGGTTTTAAGTGAATTGAAACTCCTAGATCCTTTGAGATTCATTGAAACATTCAATGGCATGTTTAAATCTGGATTCTACCCTTCAGGTTTGTGACTGGGATGTCGAGGATCACAAACAAGGTGTGAATAACCATGAAAATTAGCTTGGTACACCCAATGTTACAACCACCTAATCAATGTGCCGGTTAACCACACACGCTCCATTGATCTATGATTAATATCAAGCTACCCTTTGCCATACATTGTCAGTGTAGATTAGTGTGCCGGTTAACCACACACGCTCCACTAATGGCTTAACAAGGTGCAAAGTGCAATTTCATGGGTTAGCACCATATTCACATTTTCCTAAAGTAACTAAGATTGGGAATTCATAAGTGTTTAGTTACTTTATATTTATCATTATAATTTTAATGAAAGGGAGAATTAGAGTCATATCCTACCCATTCGGCTAACGACCCTCCACCAGTCAAGGAAGCGGTGGGTGAGAGTGGACACTCATTAAACTGCCATTTTATAGGCAGTAACCTTATACCCCCCTTATAGACCAGCTTCGTGAATGAGGCCTACTAACAGTAAGACTGACTTTGTTCTTTGTGACAATCCGAAATTTCTAGCTTGTATAAACATTCAAATTTATCAGAGTTAGTCTTGTTTGTTAACTTTTAGCCCTATTTGGAGTCTATTCGAGTATTCTAAACTTAGTACATTAAAGGAATCAGTGTTAGGATGAATAGGTTGAAGTTCTAGTCATGAAGCAAACTGAAAACCTCCTCAAAAAGGAGTTTTCGGTCAAGACCTTAGAGTTTTCGGTCAAGGTGACCGAAAACCCCATCCTACACATATATTTCATGATCATTTTGATCATTCTTTCCTTTTCAAAGCTAGAAACATCCATTCTCTCTCAAGTATCATCGAGTTCTTCACTTTGATCTTCAAAATTGTAAGAATTCTTTCCATTTGATTCGTTGTTACAAAGCTTTATCTAGTACAACCCTTTGATTTCATCCATGAAATCATCTCTTTCGGGTTAGATCTTCAAGAACACCAAGAACACACACTAGTGTTTTGGGCCGAAAACACCCTTCTTTGCTTCCATATTGTAAGTATCTATCTCCTATACTTGTTATCTAGTAAGGATACTTGATTTAGGGCCTTGAAAACATCCATTTCTCAAGAACAATAGGTGTTTTCGGTCAAGTGCATCTCCCTTGACCGAAAACCCTAAAGAAAGGTGTCTTTAAGACCTTAAACTCACATAAGGCTTTGGATGAAACTTAGAACCCCTATACATACTTGAAAGCCCTTGGAAATCACGTTATGCATCAAAGACCATGGGTTTTCGGTCAAAACCATTTGGACCGAAAACCATATGGACCGAAAACCATATGGACCGAAAACTCCAAGAAACATACCACTTGGACCGAAAACTCCCTTAAGTGGCTTTACAAACCCTCTTATGCAATCCTAAGTGATTATAACACTACCATTTAAGGATTTCTTAGTCCTTAAGGTGTTATTCTTTACCTGATTAGTTGAGTAAACACTAATTGTATTCATATATGTGTCATTATATGTTAAATAGAATCCGTATGTGTGTTCAAGTCTTCACTTGACACTTAGCATCCTATACCATCCGTTCATCCAAACCACTCACTTTAGGTGAGTTCATACCCCTTAATCAACCTTTTAAATGATTTTAAATGCTTTTATGGGGGGGGGGGGAATACAAGTTGAACTATTATAGTTATTATATCAATCACATGTGATTAATAACTACCAAACAAGTGGATTTCTTACTTTTCAAACTATATTATCAATCAAACTACTTCAAACTGGTTTGCAAACTCTTTTACATGTTAAATATTTTCTATTCAAACTCTTTTAAAACTTATACTTTGTCAAATGTGTATCTATATAGATATAGTTATATAAGTAGGATTGAAACGACTTAGGACTGATAGCTCGCCTTGCTTCCTGTTCCTTGTTTGGTTGTGGACTTAGGGTATCGGTTATTTGTCCGAAGGTCGTTTGAATCCAAGTTATATATTATGTATATATATATATAGATATAAAAGTTACTTCTTTCAGTTCCATACCTTTGGGTAGCAAAGGTATACAAACATGTTCATTTATACAAACAACATTGCTAGTAAACTATAATAGGTATAGTTTAGGAAGTTACAAATACTATTACTAGAACAATGAAACATACAATGAGTCAGTTCATACATGAGTCATAACATATAGTGATGAGAAACAAACATGACATATAGTGATGAGAAACAAACATAACATATAGTGATGAGAAACAAACATAACATATAGTGATGAGAAACAAACATAACATGTAGTGATGAGAAACAAACATAACATACTAGACAGAGAGAGACCATACAATACAGCTAGTACATACTATACATTATACACGAGAACATACTATTATGAGAAACAGAGAGAACATACATACATACTAGACAGAGAGAGAACATACAATACAGCTAGTACATACAGTACATATACAAGAACATTACAACAGTTATGTGAGCCACGTAACGGGGCATGACATCACCTGTCATGGCTCGTTTTGTATCCTGAGTCTCCTAGAAGGAGAGTGTTGAATTTGTGTATAGATCTATACTGGATTGACTATCCTACACCTTGCTGCTCGCTACAGTGGGACTTGCAAGTCTACGGGTGCCAAATGTCATTTCTTCTGACGTCTTTCATCGTCGTGTTTTTAGTCGGTAGTATGGTACAGGCATATCACATGTTACTTTAAATAACAATTGGTTTAAGGTAATTAGTACAGCAGTAGTTACTTAATACAACACTACAATACTTTATTATTTCCCCATTGCATTCACTTTGTGACCTTCACACAATGAACAGTAATGTAAAAGCTATATTTTGGTTAATGTTAGTCATATTTTGGAAAATACACACTTTTACAAGAAACAAACATACATTTCATTTGATACCTTGGTAGAAGGCTACGTTTAGTAGAAAATATAGGATTTTCTAGGAGATACAAACATTTACAAACATTTACAAACTTATACATCAAGTGCATACAAACACTTTCATACAAACAATGACACTAAAATACTTATGAACTCACCAGCTTTAAAGTTGATCAAGTCTTTCAAAATAACTTGTATTCTCATGTCATCAGTAGACAGGTACCGATGCCAGGCTTTTGAGAAGATGGAGCACATTCAAGACTCATCTCATATTTTGATTTACTTTTTGGTGTCTATTAAACTTTACAGAACACACTTGTATTAAATTATATTATTAATGCAATGGATGATGTTGTTGCTTATTTACTACTATGCATTGTTGTGATACTGTACATGACGTCCTCCACCCCCGAACGTTTCCGCCGTTCCGGTTTTGGGGTGTGACAGATTGGTATCAGAGCATTGTTTATAGTGAATCGAGTATATCAACCCATAAAAGATATACAAACTATAAACACAACGAGATTAAAATACTCTGACCAAGAGTTTATACTTTTAAATAATAAAATATTTAACCAAGTATACCTACCTGCATTCATACTAAAATCAGTGTCACTAGGACAGAACAAAAGTATTACGATTGTTGGACAGTACAATTAGACTTAGAGACATATAGTCAAGTCTGGGAAGATATAGTCTGATCAACTATATTATCCGAGAAGTGACTAGCATGTGCCTAAGAGTGGTTGTGAGGTTGCAACAAGTCTAAAAACTTACCAACAATACCACAACGAGAACCTTAGAACAGAACATAAACTTAAAATACTATAGGAGTATTTTGTGTTACTATAATTTACTTATGTGCTTGTTTCTTATACCCCTTTTCTCGCATAGATATCATGGATGGATTCCATATCCCCGGAGACCCGTACTGTCCCAACAACGGCAATGCAGGATGGCTGGGAGAAGAACCAGAAGATGATCACCCAATCCCTTTGGATGATCACCAAGCTGAAGGCTTTTCTGATGGTTCTGACTCAGAGCCGGAAGTCAACAACCTACCCCTAGTAGCTCCAAACCCAAACCCTCGTCCAGCATTTCAAGGGCTCACACCTCTGTGGGCCACAAACTTGAACAGATGGAGTCAGGAACAGGGTCAACCCATTCCCTACAATGGGGACAAAAGCTTTTACAACCTAAACGAGGGAGGTTCAGCTAATCGAGTCCTGCCCATCATGGTCCGGAGGATTGCTCGGAACACCGAGCAAGGTCGAGCATCTATTGACCGAGTCATGGAGATTGACACCAAGTCTGGCGTTAACACGGTCCGCATTCGCCAACTCGAGGTAGCTATGGAAAGGGCTAGGATAACCAATGGGACTCTGCAGCAACAGATAGCTGCATCCCAAGCTGAAGTTAGGGAACTTCGGTCTAGGCAGTCAATGTATGAAAGGCGTATGCGAGACATAGAGCGCCGTCTGTCTGAATCAAGGACTCATTCGAGTGGTTCTCGTCGTAGATAGAGCCTACTCAACCTTCTCTTTTGGATATAACTTAGTTATGTAAAACTCTAGTCTAGTTTCCTATCTTTGTTAAAACTTGGACCTGTTAGGTCTTGATTAGGTCATAGTTCTGTCAAAATTTTCCCATCTTGGTTGATGTAAGGCCTACTTCTAGGTCATTTTTCCCGAACTTGTTACATCTGTAATTCCAGTATTATTGACAGATATCTAATCTCATAGAAATTATTATCCAAATGCTATCATCTGTTAGTACTAGATCTACATTCAATCATACAATTCAATTGTGTTGTTGGGCTACGGAGAGTTAATCCATGAGTCACTCTCATCAATTTCTCTATTCTTACCCATATTGTCATCCTTGTAAACTTATAGTTGAAAGATGCCTCCACGCCGATCAACAAGACGCAATCCTCCAATATCTGCGACACCACCTACTCCTCAAATCGATACGGCAGCTCTAAATGCTGCAGTAGCTGCGGCTGTGGCAACAACCATGGCTCAATATCATTCTTTCGGTTCCACTGGAGGAGGAACACCTGTTCATTCTACTCACGGTGAAATCCCCGTGCGCTTGAGAGAGTGCTCCTACAAGGACTTCACCAACTGCAAGCCCAAGTCCTTTAGAGGAACTGGCGGAGTCATTTCCCTCTCGCAATGGTTCGAGAAGACCGAATCGGTTTTCGAAATATGCTCCTGTCCAGAAGGGAGCAAGGTCAAGTTCGCTGCTTGCACCATCGAGGAAAAAGCCCTGACATGGTGGAATAGCCATGTCAAGTCACTATCTCTAGTGGTGGCTAATGCTATAGGCTGGGAAGCTCTTAGAGAGCTGATGATTGAGGAATACTGCCCGAGGGGCGAGATCCAGAAATTGGAACAGGAACTATGGAGCCTAACCATGAAGGGCTCCGACATAGTTTCCTATACCGCCAGGTTCAGCGAGCTAGTGGCCCTCTGTCCCAACATGGTTCACACAGAGGGAAAGAAAATAGATAGGTACATCTGGGGGCTGGTGCCTCCATTTCAGGGGAATGTTTTAGCTTCAAACCCCACTACATTCGATAGTGTCAAGCGGTTGGCACAGCGGCTCATTGACCATGGGGTTCGTACCCCGGCCGCAACAACGACCCTAGCCATCTGTGAACCCTCCAAAACCGCTGATTCCAAGCGGAAGTTCTGGGATGACAAGAAGAAGAAGAAGACTGCCAAAAAGCAGCAGGTCATGGCAGTTCATGCTGCGATAGCACCTGCCGCTGCTGCTCCGGTAAAGCAGTACGCTGGAAGTTTGCCCAAGTGTAACAAATGCAACTTCCACCACATTGGAGCCTGCCGAGAAATGCAGTGCTCTAACTGCAACAAGAAGGGGCACACTGCCCGTTTCTGCAAGGCTCCGGCGAAGCCAATCACCCAAGTCCCCGACGCTGGTGTGGGCCAAGCTTGCTACGGTTGTGGCGACACGGGCCACTACAAGAGGAACTGCCCTAAGGCAGGGATCGCCGGCAGAGTGGGAAGAGTTCTGGCTATAGGCCACGAGGAAGCGGTTGCCGACCCCACAGTGGTCACTGGTACGTTTCTCCTCGATAACTCATATGCATGTATACTATTTGATAGTGGAGCGGAGAGGAGTTTCGTGAACCAAAAATTTGCTCATTTACTTAAGCAAAAATCACGAGCACTTGAACCGTTCACTGTAGAAATGGCTAATGGAAAGACAAAGAGTACTAGCTGCATATACATAGGGTGTACCCTAACTCTAGATAGTCATTCATTTTCGATCGACCTCATGCCGGTCTCAATTAAAAGTTTCGACGTCATTATCGGCATGGATTGGTTGAGTCTTCATGGTGCCGACATCATGTGTTATGAAAAGGCTGTTCGCCTAAATCTGCCGTCTGGCGAAACTCTAGTGGTCTATGGCGACAAACCCGGCACGAACCTTCGTATTATCTCAAGCATTCAAGCCCAGAAATTCTTGCGAAAGGAATGTTGCGCATTCCTTGCTCATGTTGTCGATGTGAGCCAAGAAACGAAAGACATTAAGAACATTCCAGTAGTACGCGATTTTCCCGACATCTTTCCAGACGAACTCCCAGGATTACCTCCACAACGTCAAGTCGAGTTCAGAATCGACTTAGTTCCAGGGGCTACCCCAGTAGCCAAATCGCCCTATCGTCTAGCACCTGCAGAGATGCAAGAACTGTCCAGTCAACTTAACGAACTGCTCAGCAAGGGCTTTATAAGACCAAGCTTCTCACCCTAGGGAGCTCCAGTCTTGTTCGTCAAGAAGAAATACGGATCGTTTCGTATGTGCATCGACTACAGGGAGCTCAACAAACTGACCGTCAAAAATCGTTATCCTCTGCCTCGTATTGACGATTTATTTGATCAACTGGAAGGGGCGAACTTCTTTTCAAAAATCGATCTAAGATCCGGATATCACCAACTATGAGTGCTAGGGGAGGATGTCCCGAAGACAGCCTTCCGAACTCGTTATGGGCACTATGAATTCGTAGTGATGCCGTTCGGATTAACCAACGCGCCCGCGGTATTCATCGATTTAATGAACAGGGTGTGTCGTCCTTACTTCGATCAGTTCGTCATCGTCTTCATCGATGACATACTTATCTACTCTCGTAGTAAGGAGGAGCATAGTCAACATCTACGATAGGTCTTAGAAACATTACGATCGGAGAAGCTCTATGTGAAGTTCTCGAAATGCGAATTTTGGATCCGAAGAGTCGAATTCTTAGGGCACGTGGTTAGCAAAGAGGGAATACACGTGGACCTTTCCAAAATCAAAGCCATTGAGAGCTGGTCAGCACCGAAGACGCCTACCGAAATTCGTCAATTTCTAGGCCTCGTTGTCTAATATCGCAGGTTCATTCAGAACTTCTCCTGAATTGCGAAACCTCTTACAACACTGACCCAGAAGGGCGTGGCCTTTGACTGGGAAGAGAAGCAGGAGAGATCGTTCCAAACGCTCAAGCGAGCCTTGTGCACCGCACCAATACTATCCCGCCCCGAAGGGATAGAAGACTTCGTTGTCTATTGCGATGCGTCAAATCAAGGGCTCGGCTGTGTTTTGATGCAACGAGGTAAGGTCATCGCCTATGCCTCGAGACAGCTGAAGACACACGAGGTCAACTACGCCACTCACGATCTTGAGCTAGGAGCAGATGCGTTTGCTCTGAAGATCTGGAGACACTACCTATATGGTACAAAAAGCACTATCTTTACAGACCACAAAAGCCTACAACATATATTCGACCAGAAGGAGCTCAACATGAGACAACGACGGTGGGTCGAGCTACTCGGTGATTACGAATGCAAAATTCGTTATCATCCTGGTAAAGCCAACGTAGTAGCTGACGCCCTAAGTCGGAAAGAATACTATGGTCGTAGAGTCAAATCATTGACTATGACTATCCATTCACACTTGTCCATGCAAATTAAGGAGGCTCAGCTCGACGCTTTGAAACCTGAAAATGTGGCGAGTGAATCCCTAAGAGGGATGGATAAGAACTTGGAAGTCAAAGGTGGCGGAGCCTTATATTTCATGGATCGGATCTGGACACCGAAACACGGTGGTTTCAGAGACTTGGTCATGACCGAGGCGCATAACACTCGTGATTCCGTCCACCCAGGTTCAGATAAGATGTATCTGGATCTTAAAAAGCTATACTGGTGGCCTAACATGAAAGCATAGATTGCTACCTTCGTAAGTAAATGCCTTACTTGCGCCAAGGTCAAGGTCGAATACCAGAAACCCTCAGGTCTTCTACAACAGCCGGAGATACCGGAATGGAAGTGGGAGCGGATCACTATGGAGTTCATAACATAGTTACCCAAGACAACGGGTGGACTTGATACCATATGGGTCATCGTCGACAGATTGACCAAGTCTGCACACTTCCTGCCTATCAAAGAAACAGACAAGATGGAGAAGCTTACAAGAACCTACATACGGGAGATTGTACAACTGCACGGTGTTCCCATATCCATTATCTCGGACAGAGATAGTAGATTCACTTCGAGGTTCTGGCAGTCGCTACAAAGTTCCCTAGGAACTAGGCTGGACATGAGTACAGCCTATCATCCACACACCGACGGATAAAGTGAGAGGACTATTCAAACATTGGAAGATATGTTGCGAGCCTGCGTGATTGACTTTGGAAAGGCATGGGATACTCATTTACCCCTTGTCGAATTCTCATACAATAATAGTTATCACACAAGCATAAAGGCGGCTCCATTTGAAGCCCTCTATGGCCGAAAGTGCAGATCCCCTCAGTGCTGGGCTGAAGTGGGTGACACACAGTTAGCTAAAGGACGAGTTACTGAAAGCGCTCTCACATGCCCGTAAATCATTCGGGAAACGACAGACAAGATCGTTCAGATTCGTGAGCGATTAAAAGCCTCTAGAGACCGACAGAAAAGCTACGCTGACAAAAGAAGGAAACCGTTGGAATTACAGGTGGGAGACCGTGTTCTATTGTAAGTCTCACCCTGGAAGGGCTTGATACGCTTCGGAAAGCGTGGAAAGCTAAATTCAAGATATATAGGGCCTTTTGAGATTCTTGCCAGAATCGGCCCTGTAGCTTACAAACTCAATCTACCTAGTGAACTCAATAATGTACATCCTACTTTCCACGTATCGAACTTGAAAAAGTATCTGTCCGACAAGACTCTAGTGATCCCACTCGACGAGATCGAAATCAACGAGAGCCTCAACTTCGTGGAAGAACCAGTAGAGATCATGGACCGAGAGGTCAAGCAAACGAAAAAAAACCGTATCCCGATAGTGAAGGTTCGCTGGAATGTCAAGCGAGGACCTGAATTCACGTGGGAGCGCGAGGATCAAATGAAACTGAAATATCCTCACCTTTTTACTTAGTTATTGTAACTACTTATTTGCTTAAACTCTAATTTCGGGACGAAATTCTCTCTAACGGGGGGATGATGTGACAATCCGAAATTTCTAGCTTGTATAAACATTCAAATTTATCAGAGTTAGTCTTGTTTGTTAACTTTTAGCCCTATTTGGAGTCTATTCGAGTATTCTAAACTTAGTACATCAAAGGAATCAATGTTAGGATGAATAGGTTGAAGTTCTAGTCATGAAGCAAACCGAAAACCTCCTCAAAAAGGAGTTTCCGGTCAAGACCTTAGAGTTTTCGGTCAAGGTGACCGAAAACCGCATCCTACACATATATTTCATGATCATTTTGATCATTCTTTCCTTTTCAAAGCTAGAAACATCCATTCTCTCTCAAGTATCATCGAGTTCTTCACTTTGATCTTCAAAATTGTAAGAATTCTTTCCATTTGATTTGTTGTTACAAAGCTTTATCTAACAACCCTTTGATTTCATCCATGAAATCATCTCTTTCGGGTTAGATCTTCAAGAACACCAACAACACCAAGAACACACACTAGTGTTTTGGGCCGAAAACACCCTTCTTTGCTTCCATATTGTAAGTATCTATCTCCTATACTTGTTATCTAGTAAGGATACTTGATTTAGGGCCTTGAAAACATCCATTTCTCAAGAACAATAGGTGTTTTCGGTCAAGTGCATCTCCCTTGACCGAAAACCCTAAAGAAAGGTGTCTTTAAGACCTTAAACTCACATAAGACTTTGGATGAAACTTAGAACCCCTATACATACTTGAAAGCCCTTGGAAATCACGTTATGCATCAAAGACCATGGGTTTTCGGTCAAAACCATTTGGACCGAAAACCATATGGACCGAAAACCATATGGACCGAAAACTCCAAGAAACATACCACTTTGACCGAAAACTCCCTTAAGTGGCTTTACAAACCCTCTTATGCAATCCTAAGTGATTATAACACTACCATTTAAGGATTTCTTAGTCCTTAAGGTGTTATTCTTTACCTGATTAGTTGAGTAAACACTAATTGTATTCATATATGTGTCATTATATGTTAAATAGAATCCGTATGTGTGTTCAAGTCTTCACTTGACACTTAGCATCCTATACCATCCGTTCATCCAAACCACTCACTTCAGGTGAGTTCATACCCCTTAATCAACCTTTTAAATGATTTTAAATGCTTTTATGGGGGGGGGGGGAATACAAGTTGAACTATTATAGTTATTATATCAATCACATGTGATTAATAACTACCAAACAAGTGGATTTCTTACTTTTCAAACTATATTATCAATCAAACTACTTCAAACTGGTTTGCAAACTCTTTTACATGTTAAATATTTTCTATTCAAACTCTTTTAAAACTTATACTTTGTCAAATGTGTATCTATATAGATATAGTTATATAAGTAGGATTGAAACGACTTAGGACTGATAGCTCGCCTTGCTTCCTGTTCCTTGTTTGGTTGTGGACTTAGGGTATCGGTTATTTGTCCGAAGGTCGTTTGAATCCAAGTTATATATTATGTATATGTATATAGATATAAAAGTTACTTCTTTCAGTTCCATACCTTTGGGTAGCAAAGGTATACAAACATGTTCATTTATACAAACAACATTGCTAGTAAACTATAATAGGTATAGTTTAGGAAGTTACAAATACTATTACTAGAACAATGAAACATACAATGAGTCAGTTCATACATGAGTCATAACATATAGTGATGAGAAACAAACATGACATATAGTGATGAGAAACAAACATAACATATAGTGATGAGAAACAAACATAACATATAGTGATGAGAAACAAACATAACATGTAGTGATGAGAAACAAACATAACATACTAGACAGAGAGAGACCATACAGTACAGCTAGTACATACTATACATTATACAAGAGAACAGTCTATTATGAGAAACAGAGAGAACATACATACATACTAGACAGAGAGAGAACATACAATACAGCTAGTACATACAATACCTATACAAGAACATTACAACAGTTATGTGAGCCACGTAACGGGGCATGGCATCACCTGTCATGGCTCGTTTTGTATCCAGAGTCTCCTAGAAGGAGAGCGTTGAATTTGTGTATAGATCTATATACTGGATTGACTATCCTACACCTTGCTGCTCGCTACAGTGGGACTTGCAAGTCTACGGGTGCCAAATGTCATTTCTTCCTACGTCTTTCATCGTCGTGTTTTTAGTCGGTAGTATGGTACAGGCATATCACATGTTACTTTAAATAACAATTGGTTTAAGGTAATTAGTATAGCAGTAGTTACTTAATACAAAACTACAGTACTTTATTATTTCCCCATTGCATTCACTTTGTGACCTTCACACAATGAACAGTAATGTAAAAGCTATATTTTGGTTAATGATAGTCATATTTTGGAAAATACACACTTTTACAAGAAACAAACATACATTTCATTTGATGCCTTGGTAGAAGGCTACGTTTAGTAGAAAATATAGGATTTTCTAGGAGATACAAACATTTACAAACATTTACAAACTTATACCTCAAGTGCATACAAACACTTTCGTACAAACAATGACACTAAAATACTTATGAACTCACCAGCTTTAAAGCTGATCAACTCTTTCAAAATAACTTGTATTTTCAGGTCATCAGTAGACAGGTACTGATGTCAGGCTTTTGAGAAGATGGAGCACATTCAAGACTCATCTCATATTTTGATTTACTTTTTGGTGTCTATTAAACTTACAGAACACACTTGTATTAAATTATATTATTAATGCAATGGATGATGATGTTGCTTATTTACTACTATGCATTGTTGTGATACAGTACATGACGTCCTCCACCCCCGAACGTTTCCGCCGTTCCGGTTTTGGGGTGTGACATTCTTATATATATATATATATATATATATATATATATATATATATATATATATATATATATATATATATTAAACCTATAATATTATAATAGTATTTGGAATTAAATGTTTCAAAAGTTAAACTTTTACATTTACAAATTCCAAAACTTGAGGGCAAGTTTTGAACTATTCAAAAACTTTTGGAATCCATAACTTATGAGTTTAATATAGGTTTTAAGAAAAGACTTTTGACATTCCATAACTTGAGGACAAGTTATGGAGTTCATAAAAACATTTATGGGAAAAAGACCTTTCAAGTTCATAACCTATGATTTTAATGATTTCTTTAAAACAAAACTTTTCATTTTCCATAACTTGAGGACAAGTTATGGAATTCATAAAAATCCATTTAGATCAAAAATTCTAACAAGAAAAACAATCAATTTGTCTATGAACTAAATTAAACTCATAAGAACAAGACAATTCATATCAAAAAAATTTCATGTAATTAACCTAACCACATAAACTAATACAAAACATGAAACTTTGACAATTATCTTTTAAATTGGATAAGCATGATCATTACCACATCAAAAAGAGGTTTATAAGTTCAACTGCATTCTGGGGCACCAAATCGTCGAGTGTATGAACCAACTCGGCGAGTTGGATGAATTTGTACTTCGAATCGGCGAGCCCCCAGTGGACTCGGCGAGTCCACTGTCCAGAACAGCAGAAAATCGATTTTTAAAGCATTTTCAAGCAACAGCATCAACTATAATTAAAAACAACCCTAGGCTCTGATACCACTGTTGGGTTTTGAGCATTCTAACACTCCTAAGGTGTGCATGCAACCCTAAATAACTTGGATCTATGTTTTCTCTATTATACATGCAAACTTGAACTTTCCAAGGTATTACCCTAACTAGCATACAAACTTTGATACTTGGGTAATAAAACAAGTTTGAATACATACCTTTTGTTGTAGTTTGAAGCCTTGGACCTTTAATAACTTAGTTCCCCAAGTGTTGCACCTCAAATGGAATCACACAACACCACCAACACATGGAATAATTTGAGAGAAGAACACTTGCTTCACAAATCGGCTAGCCCTCACTTCTTGTCCCTTAAAGGTCTACACTAATGCCAATTTCATGAGCCTTGGGGTTTCTTATATAGTGTGGCAAACTAGGGTTACACCATGTAACTCATGACTTTCCACATTCCTCATGATCCATGGGTTTTAACCTCCATTGAGTATCCATGGGTCACCACATGGGTTTAGCCCAACATGAAGAACTATGGATCATAAGCCCACTTTATAAGAATGAATGATTTACCAAATCAATCCCCATTTATTTAATTAGTCTCTTTTGATCACAAAATTAATTCCAAACTAATTCTTGATCAATACTAATTAAATAATATGATTTCATATTAATATATTAGAACTTATAATATATTAATAAATCATAAATATCCTCTTCTCACAAAAGTCTATCCAAATTGTTCTGATGCCATGCAACACAAATGGACAATGCTACTCTCGGGTCAAGTACCTACCAATAATAGTTATGGGCTTAGACACCTAATCCAACAGTGTATTGGTAACTGCTTCTTATTTCTTTCTACCATTAATACATATCAGATGGCTTCATCGGCCGTTGTAAGGTATAATTGTATAGTTTCGCCTGACAGAGGACTCGCCATTGTTCGTAGTTGACAGAGAGCCTCCTTTAGGCGTTTGAGGGCCACGTCAGCCACTTTTTTCCATTTGAAGTGGTTTTTTTCGACACACCCTTTCAGGGTATGGAAAAGTGGTAGGGCCTTTTCGGCCGATCTAACTATGAATATGTCTACAACTGTTAGCCTTCCGTTGATTTCATGGACCCCTTTTATGATGTATGGGGCCCTGGAATCAAGAAATACCTGGATCTTGGACTGGTTTGGTGTAATCCCCTCTTTGGTTATCTGGTAGCCAGGAACTGGCCCTCTTCCACCCTGAAAGTGCATTTTTCCAGGTTGAGTTTCCTCTATGCCTGGGCCAGGGTCTGGAGGGTCTCTTCGATGTCTTAGAACAATGTTGTTTCTTTGTGTCTTTTAATGACCATGTCATCGACATAGACCTCCACATTTTTCTCAATATGTTCTGCGGAGACTTTTTCCATCAGGCGCTGGTATTTCGCACCGACATTTTTAAGGCCGAATGGCATTTTCTGGTAACAGAACATGCCCCGGTCAGTGTGGAAGGCTGTATTTTCCTCTTCTTCTTAGCGCATCTGGACTTGGTGATAGCTTTTGTATGCGTCAAGGAAACATTTAAGTTGGAAGCCTTCCAAGGATTCGACCTTATGGTGTATCCCCGGGTGGGGATAATCGTCTTTCGGGCATGCGTTGTTCAGATCGGAACAGTCTATGCACATTCTCCACGAGCTGTCGTGTTTCTATATCATTACCGGGTTTGCTATCCATGTCGGGAATATTGCTTCCCGAAGGATGCCCATGTCCACAAGCTTCGCAACCTCGTCATTAAGTGCCTAGTTTCTATCGCCTGCTTGCCCCCTCTTCTTTCACTTTATCGGGACGCTACCCGGTATAATCTTTAGACTGTGATCGATGATCTTTCAGTGCACTCTAGTTATATCTACAGGCTGCCGCATGAATACCCCAGAGAATCCTGATAGGAGTGCAACCAGCTGAGCTTTGGTTTCCGCCGAGAGATCGACTCCGATCTTTATTGCTTGTTCGGGGTGGCCGCAATGTATTATGTGCTTTTATGATTGATGGTTTGCTATGGATTTCTCAGGGGCTCTGACCAGGTCCGATGTCGCGATGATTTTGTGGCACGTCTGCGTGCACGGGGTGCTGGCAACGATAGTTTTCGATCCTGACCGTCTGTGATGCTGCAACGACAATGCTTTCATTTGCGAATCTTCCTTTATATTTTGGCTGATGCTATTGCCACTGCTTCTTTTACTTAGAATCGCTCTTACATTAATAAATGATTTCTGATTACTCCATATAAAATTCTGAACAATCGAAAGCCTAAAGTTAAATTCTTTCATGTATTTGTATCCATGTGTTTTCTGTTCAATTCAAATAAACATCAGAACAAATTTGATGAAAAAGCCGATGAAGGGATCTTTCTGGGGTATTCACTAACATCCAAGGCATATTGTGTTTTGAACAAGAAATCAAAGAAGATTGAAGAAACCTACTATGTTACGTTTGATGACAATTACATGAAGAAATATCAAAGGGTGATTGTCAAACTGAAGAAATCTTCCCATCAACAAATTCTAAGACTACTCCTCTTATGAATCTATATGTTAACTTTCTAAATTTTTATGATGAACCTGAAAGAGCAATTTCCTCATAATCAAATGCCAAGGGCAATCATGAGGATGAATTAATCAAGATTGTTGATGAAGCTGTTGAAGATATAGAGATTCCTCCTGAGCAACCAATTCTTAATGTACCT
This sequence comes from Lactuca virosa, assembly GCF_052849685.1. NCBI lineage: Eukaryota > Viridiplantae > Streptophyta > Magnoliopsida > Asterales > Asteraceae > Lactuca > Lactuca virosa. The sequence continues at coordinate 302,052,048 of NC_136428.1, read as the reverse complement.
TAGCCAGAACCTTTTAATGCTCCAATATAGGGGGAGAAATCAACTCCGAATGACGGGTCACATGCAAATTTCTAGGGGGAGAATAATGAAAATAATGACTCGGATGCACAATCGGAATTTGAAGAATTTTTTGCTGAAATTGATCCAGCCTATGATCAGAACTATCCACCAATGACAAAATGGACTAAAGATCATCCTCCGTCTCAAATGATCGGAGATTCTTCTTGATGAGTTCTTACTCGTGGTCAACAAAAAGTGAAGCAAACTGCATTATTTTCTAAATTGGAATTTTGCATGTTTAATTATTTTATTTCGAAAATTGAACCTAAAACTGTTAAAATTGCTCTTGATCATGTAGATTGGGTTCAAGCGATGCAAGAAGAACTTAATGAATTTTAACGAAACAAAGTATGGGGATTGGTTCCTACTCCACCAGATGCATCCGTGGTTGGTATGAAATGGATGTTCTGAAACAAGATGGATAAAGAAGGGAATGTTGTTCTCAATAAGGCACGTTTGGTCGTTAAAGGTTATTTGTCAAGAAGAAGGAATCGATTACGAAGAGACATTCACACCTGTGGCTAGACTTAAATCAGTTTGCATATTTCTCACCTATGCTGCTCACAAAAACTTTGAAGATTATCAAATGGATGTGAAGTGTGTGTTTCTGAACAGAGAACTTGAAGAAACAGTATATATTGAACAACCTCCAGGTTTTGTAAATGAAAAACTTCCGAATCATTGTTACATTCTGGACAAAGCACTATATGGTCTTAAACAAGCTCCGAGGGCATGGTATGAAACTCTGACTCGTTTCCTTAAACAGTCTAAATTCAAACAAGGTACTGTTGATCCTACCTTCTTTCGGAAGAAGGAGTGTAACCATTTAATGATAGTTTAGATTTATGTTCATGACATTATTTTCGGATCAACTAATCCTAACTTAACTGCTGAATTCTGAAAATTAATGGAAACAAAATTTGAGATGAGTTCTATGGGTAATATTAACTTTTTCCTTGGCTTAAATATAATACAGAGTTCAGAGGGAATATTCATCAATCAAGAATCCTTCACAAATATGCTATTGGAAAAATTCAGAATGGTGGGTGGTTCAAACGTCAAAGTCCCTATGGAGTTTGGAATGAAACTCACTCCTTCTCTTGATAAACCAGCAACAGATATAACCCTGTTTCGTCAGATGATCGGATCTCTATTGTATCTAACATCTAGTCGTCCTGATATAATGTTTGTTGTGTGTTAGTTTGGCAGGTTTCAAGCGAATCATCGAGAACCTCACATGTTGGCAGTTAATAACATATTTCGGTATCTAAAGCGAACTACTTCTCTTGGTTTATGGTATCCATCGAATTCGGGATTCTTTGTGCAAGCGTACTCTGATGCTGACTTAGGAGGCTGTGGTCTTGATCGGAAAAGCATATCAGATAGATGCCAGTTTCTAGATGGCAAGCTCGTTAGTTGGAAATCTAAGAAGCAAACTTGTGTGTCCTCATCTACAGCCGAAGCAGAATACATTGCAATAACATCATGTATATCCCAAGTGGTGTGGATTCAGAACCAACTAAGAGACTATGGTATCAATGTGAAGCGAATTCCTCTGTATTGTGATTTCGAAAGTGCTATAAGAATCTGCCACAATCCAGTGCAACATTCCAAGACAAAGCATATAGCACCGAGATACCATTTTATTAAGGATCACGTTGAAGATGGGAATGTGGAAGTGCACTTCGTTTATTCCTCGGATCAGTTAGCTGATATATTCATGAAGGTATTACTAGAAGTATCGTTTAATCGAATTCTACAAGGGTTTGGAATAACTGAAGCTGACTCAGTTCCGAAATCCACTTCGTAATCGTCAAAGTTACTATTCACATTTCGAATGGTTTCGAGCTTCGGAATGGTTCAGAATTCACTATTCACTTCCAAGTTGTTCTGATCTTTGGAATGGTCCGGAAGTTACTGTTCATTAACATTCTATAACCTTTTCTTTGTGTAAGTCTTTTGTTCTTTTCTTTACTTTTGTCTATTTCTTTATTTTCATTCTAAAGTTACTGTTTATTTTCGTTCTTTTTAGAAAATCAAAATTCCAAAAATATTTTATTTGTTTCTATATTTTCTTTTCTAAGAATCAGAATTCATTTCTGAATTTCAGTCTGCAATAAGGAATTGAAGGTTAAAATTCTTTCTACTATATCTTATCTCAACTTCCACGTAGTCGCTTGATTATTGGAACAAAACCAATTTTGGTATAGGGCTACAATAACTCTAGTTAATGATCGCAAAATCATTTTCAACATGATGTTCGTGAAACTCCTAACCATTCTATTCCCAATCTATTATTTTGCATCGTAACCGTGAAGACTCTCAGGCATTACCACTGAGGTTTAGGTTACAAAACATCTATGTTTATGATCTTGAAATTGTTATCACAATGATTTCGAGTGAAACCCAAAACTCCGAATACCTTTTCTGAATTAACGATGAATAATTCATTGTTCAAGATTTTTACTCATAGAATTGATGGTGAACAAATCTTTTGTTGGGGCTATATTGTGTTGTGTCAATTTTGTATTTAATTATTATAGTCCATTAGTAATGGGTTGGGCCTGTCCACCTGGTTTATTCGTTGTGACAGGGTTAGGGTATTTATAGTGCATGCATGCACCGTGTTTTGTTAAGAATCTTATAACCCTACTCTTCATTTACAGTAGCAATTCTTTATCGAGTTCTTCTAAGGCAGAGATAATTAATCATTCAGCACAACGTTGATCTTCATTCTTGTGTTTTGATTCTTTTAACTGTTTGAAGCTAATCGATATTACAAGTTTTGTTCTCATCCTCTTTTGTTCTAGTTATTTTACCAACTGAATTAACGAATAAAACCATTTGGTTTGTACCATTGCATGTTCGAAATCTCATTATTTTTTTTATTATCTGATCTTAATGAAATGTTCTCGACCCAAGTAATTTCTTCCCAAAAGATCTAGATTTTTTTTTGAGATTTCCATTATATCTAGTTACTTTATAAGAATATCTAAAGTTTACTTGTTTTATGGCTACACTGGTCAAACAAGTACTTCTTTCAGATCTTCGGACTTATATTAAGTTTCGGAATTTGTTAGAAGTTGACACCAACCTTCACACCTTAATAAAAGAATCATTTCGTTGTTTATCAACAAAATGATGATCTTAATTAACAGGAAACCACACAAGCACTTCAGAGTCTCTCTTGACTCAGAAGGAAGAGATCGTTGCCCGGGATCCACCAGCTTTCCATATCAAAATTGTTTGATATCACAGAATCCCACATAATAAATTTGCTTTATTTATTTTTCTTTGGCACACTCTTGCACTATAATCCTTGTGATTTTACAAAGTCTAGTTACTATTTCGATTGATCACTTTAATTCAGAAGAGCGGATCTTGGTCGTAATTCCGATGGATACTGTTCTCGCTTTTACAAGCTGGAGGGTAGATCAAAGATTCTGAAACGCCCTTGTCCCCATAAATGTAAATTCAAATCATGGCGCAACTTTTGGTTTTCCCTGACATCAGCGTGTCTGTTACAATGGCCCTGACACACGATTGATGAGTTGGCACATAATTATTGGCTAATTTTTCAGCACTACGGGAACATGAAACGACACTTTCTCTCTCCACTCATCATATTTCATATAAAAGGTTTTCAAATGGTTCATTTTCCTTCGCTGCAAACACAACTCTCATATTTTTCAAAGAAAAACCTACTCTCGCTCTCTACTGTTCATCATCACTCTCACAACATCGATGGTTGCTTCATTAGAGCAAGTTTCATTCGCTGACCAGTCTATATCTGTCATCATGCTGACTGTTAAGCCCAACCAAAATATGATAATCGACCTCGATTCTTCTCGCTACAACGCCTAAATAGGCCCATGATTTAATGTCTCAAGTTCTTGCCACTGAGGAAGGCGTAAAAAATGGCTGAAGAAATTCCATTAGTTCATCTCTCCAAGGCCTTCTCCACTGCCATCTACATCAAAACTGGAGAAATTGTCAATTTTGAGGTTGCAAACCACAAGACCTCCATCAACAAAGCTAATTTATGCAAGTTGCTAGGGCTTGCATCTTCATCTATGGGTATTGACCCTGAATCAATTCCAACGACACGCTTGATCGAGATGTTCTACTAGATGGGGTACACCAGGGATATTTCTTTATTGTCCAAGTTCAGGAAATCCTTTTTTCCCTCAATGTGGAATGGCTTATGTACCCTGTTGTTCAAAAGCCTGTCAGAAAGAGTTTCTGGTTCTGACAGTGCAAGCAAGCTGTTCTACACTATGATCTATGGGTTATACCATGACATAAACCTTGACTATGGGTATGTTCTTTGGGCTAAATTCGTTCAGAGCACCAGTTCTTCCACACGACATACGGAAATTTCTTGTGCTCGCTTCTGGTCAATTGTTGTGAAACCGAGCCCTAACTAACTTCAAATTTCCTTTGATGCAAGACTCACTGATGGCTGAAATTCCAACGCTCCAAACAACTACATTCGTCATGTCAGATCCCTGAAACTTTGACTTTGTTGGCTCAATCCCGGACGCACTGTTGGAAAAAGTTCCTTTGGACAACGCCATTATTAGGGCTTATCAGAAAATGCCCTCTTCTGGTGTTCGTCCAATCCCAGCGGAATTACAAAAGATCTTAGATGAATGTGATAAACCTAAGAGGGGAGGGGAAAGGAAGGTAAAGGCTGTTACTTCAGAAAGTGTCAAAGTTCCAAAGATGGCAAAGAAACCAGTTCAGAAACCGAGATATCCATCTCCAATTATTCAAGAGGAATCCAAAGAGAGAACGGTCACTAAAGTTCAGGAGGACAACATTCTCATAAATGAAGTGGAAGATACAGGTGCAACTTTCGAACTCACCCCTACTGAAAATATTCCAAAGGTATCTTCTCCTCCAACCTCTTCCATTCCAGAACAAGTGATTTTTGATAACATCATGCAAAATCCATTTCTGAATCTTATCACATCTCCACCTCCACCTCTATTCACTCCACCAACATCACAAATAACAACCTCACCAATCACCTCCAAAATTCTGATAACATCCATCCCTCCTCTACCACCAACAGTTCTATTAAAACATCACTTCCTCAAGTCGCAATCCCACTTTCCTCACCCATCTTCACAGACTCAACGGTTCCGACAACATCAATGGTTTCTAATCCACCAGAAGTTCCGATAATCAAACCCGCTTCAAAGAAGATTCAGACTTTAGGCATCCCTTGCAACACATTTGATGTGGGGCTAAATGCTACCATTGGTGTGACTTCGGAACAGCCTTTGTCTTCGGTTCCTCCAGTTGACGATGATAATATGATATTATTTGGAGATGATCAAGAACCGATTGCAGAGTTTGTCTTTCATCCATTCTCTGTAAATCTTTCCAATGATGATGATGAAGAACCTATGACGAAAGGCCAATTCAAGCAGTTGAATGAGAAGCTTGATTCAATTTTGGAGTATTCACATGCCTTCTCTTCTACAAAATGGGAAAATCTTCTCACAAGCCATCGAACAACTGTGGAAATGCTGACATCTTCAAATGTCAAAGTCATTGAAGAATCATCAAAAGTTTCTCAATCTTCCGAAAAGAGGATCACAGAAGCATTTGAAAAGGTCCAGCAGTTCCAAAAGGAAGTCAAGGAATTTATGGCTGACTTCAGGACATCTTCCGATAAAAATACAGCTGACATGAACAAAGTTATCGAAGGCTTCCGATCTTCTTTGAACGCTGAAAAACAAGCTCTCTCAAGCCTCCATGCATACATTAAGCTTGTAAATGTTGAGCTTAATTTATCAATTTCTGAAACGCTCACCAAGTTACAAAATGACTTGGTTGCTGAAAACAAGATTATGGATGCACTGGCCGAACAGACGCAGAAAACGAAGGTTCTTACTGAAAAGCTGAAGAACGCTTCATCCAATATTGCAAAAATTGAAGAATAGAGATCTTTAGTTAAAGGGTGCACTTCCGAAATCAATCAACGTTTGTTGCGAATCATTGAAACTCATGATTCTTTGTTCAATGTCTCTTTAGACAGAATCTCTCTGAAAAGCTTCAACCTGTAATTCGCAATGCTGAATCAACTGTAGGGTGTTTCGGGAAGTGGGGCTTTTGTGAAACAAGGGGAGACGAGGAAAAAAATTTAAAGAATGAGACTGATCAGAAGGATAATGAAGCTTCTGGATCAGGAAAAGATAAAGGCAAAGGTATTTCTAAAGAATACAATGATGAAAATCCGATGATATCTGAATCGGAAAGGATTGCTAAAGAGAAAACAGATAAAGAGCTTGATGAAATCAATACTCTTCGTAAGAAACTTGAGGCAGAAGAAGCTAAAGCCAGGAATTCGAAATTGATTCTTGAAACTCAAAAATCCTTGTTTCCTACCTGGTCTCTTGAGCGTATACAGAAATAAGCCATTGATGATCTGAATCACTACTGGCTGGAGCCAACAATCTATTTCGACTTAGATAATGATGTGGAGTGTCAGTTTGACTTTCCAATCACTCCAAGGGTATTTCTCTTTAGGTTCCTTGAAAAGATCGATAATTCCATGATCTTTGATTATGCAGTAAACCGAAAGCTCTTTTCCTTTTGCTTGAAATATGAGAAACCGCAATATGAGACATGGAGCTAAAGAATTATGCCATTGAAGGTTGGATTGTCGGTTCAGACTGAAAACTTCTTTAAAATTCAGTTCAAAGGATTCAGAGGTGCTAATCACATTCTTCACGAGTTCTCTTTGGCTAATCTGCCATTCATGAACCCTTATGATTGGTTATCTCTGGTTTACATTGGAACCCCACATATTTGTCTTCTTTCCAAAGCTGCTTCTAACATCAATTGGTTGTGGCACCTAAGACTCTCTCACCTTAGCTTTGGTTATATCAACAAACTCATAGTAAAGGATCTTGTGAGAGGACTACCATTGTTAAAACTTGAAAATTATGTACTTTGTGTTGCTTGTGAATAAGGCAAAATTTCCAAATCACCACACAAAAGTATAAAAAAACATAGTATATTTGAACCTCTACAACTTATACATATTTATATGTGTCCTCCCACTACAGTTCCTAGCTTAAGTGGTAAGAAATACATCCTTGTGATTGTTAATGACCATACCAAATTCACTTGGGTATACTTTTTGTGCAAGAAATCTGATACCGCCAATGAGCTGATTAACTTCATTCGCTACATTAAAGTTAGGGTAGGAAAGCCACTTAGAAGGCTAAGAAGTGACAATGGCGGTGAATTCGAGAACAACGCCTTAGATAGTTTTCTTGTATCAAAAGGCATCAAGCACAATTTTTCTGCACCATACACTCCACAATAGAATTGGGTAGTTGAACGGAAGAATGGGACCCTATGTGAAGCTGGTCGATCCATCTTGATCTTCGTAAACCTACCATAATACTTCTAGGTTGAAGCCACTATAGCTGCGTGTTTCAATCAAAACAGATACCTGACCAACAAAAAACTTGATTCACTCCCTATGAAGGGATCAACTAGGGAAATTTGCACCCAAGGCTGATGAAGGTATATTTTTTAGACGTTGTCTGCATGTTGTAACCTACAAAGTTTTGAATATGAGAACCATGGTGATAGCGGAAAGCAGTGATGTCACATATTATGAAATCCATGTGAGGTTTGTGGATCCAAGCCACTTTGGTGCACAAATGGTAGTACCCTTTGATAAAATGAACAAGCCATCACCTGCTAATGCTTCTACTCCGGCCCACGCTATTGCAGTAGATTTCGAATCCCTCTTTCCAACACAACCTTATGCCTTAGAATCAGAAAAATCCACATAATAGCTTCACATGGAGACTCTCAACTTCCTCAACAATTAAAAAAACTCTAGTTCCACCACAACTCATGTTGAGGGGGAACCATCTACCCCAACATCTCATCATCAATCTAGAACATATATAAAGCCAGTCACTACATCATTTGAGAGGGAACAACCTTCCAATAATTATTTTTCCATAAGTCCTTCAAAAACCTCTCAACTATTGTCACACCCCAGTCGGCGGCAGAAATGTCGGGCTGTGCAACGTAAGGATATTGGATCAAGGAAAAGAAATATATTGAACAATATAGATAAATATAACACAAACGATACTTTTATTCATCATAATTTATTCGGGGGTTACATTGTTTGGTAGATCAAGCGCACATCCTAAACATAACTAGAAAATAGATAGAAATAAACTCCAACAAGCTTCCTTGATGACATTCTCCTCCTCTTGGCTATTCTCCACACTCATCTCCCTAATAATACATGTATTTCGAAAACATCAACATAATGTTCGTGAGTTCACAGGTTTTTATAGTTTTTGCCTTATTTGATTGTTTTAATTATTAATCTTTTTTCTTTTAGAAAACCCTTCTTTTCTTGTGAAGATATTTTACTAATGCTAACTTAAAATCCTTTTAAGGATATTATACAAATCCTTATTCAAATTACTTTTTAGGATATTTTACTAATCCTAATTTTTATACATTTTAGGATATCTTACCAATCCTAATTTATTATACTATATTTTAGGATATTTTATCAACCCTAATCCATTATGTTATGATATTTTACCAATCCTATACTACATTTTTATGTTATGATAGGTTATGAGAACTGCATCTAGAGTAGGACTAAGGATCTAGGAAGGATGCCTTATGTGCCTATTATATGTATATGAGCTTTTTGAACTGCATGTTAGTATAGATTAGTCAGTGATATGATGGCCTGATTAGGAAATGCTTTATTATGTTTACTCAATGCTCGAATGTTGCTTGCTTTGTTCTTTTAGGAGTTCTAGTTATCTTTTACTAACTAGTAAACGAATATGTTAAGTTACATATTACGAGGACTAAATAATTTCAGAAGGTTAGGTCTAGCTGTTTTTCGCAGCTCTTGTCTGAGTCCAACCATTGTAGGGTAGGACCTCTCATTCGAAGAATTATCTAGTCTTAGTGATATGTAATGGTATCCACGAGCTAGTTAGGGGGAGATAGCAGGGAATTCTTATGCAGCTGATGGCGGAGAGTGGTTTGGTGATTACCCTAGAGCAAGCCTAGGATGAGATTAGTGTTGGGAGCAGTAGTAGTGAGAAGGGAGTTGGTGGAGCCAAGGCAGTTCTTGAGGAAAGTACAGATAGATATGGAAGGTAGTATGGGCCCGTACTACTTAAAGCATAGGATCCATACTCGAATCAAGGAAGCCTGAGATGAAACCGAGAAACTTGTAGTGTGTGTGTGTGTGTGTCATCCCTCGATATTGATGAGTATTTTGATGGTTGTTATGATATGTTGCAGCATGGTGACGTTACACGGCAGACCAGTGGGCAGTTCATGTGTTGGTGAGGGATCATGCACGGGCTCTGGAGCCGCGCATCGGGATGAGCATATGAGAGAGTTTATTACAGCTGAGATTACGCGTAGTATTTTAGACCAGACTCATGTGATCTTTGGTACGATCAAGGAGGGCATTATGGAGATGTTGGACGAGATATTAGTGTGATCCGCACCGAGATGGTGGACGTGATGGGGGCACACACATTGACATTCAGGGAGTTCAGAGCCTGTGGAGCTCCAGACTATCATGGGGATAAGGACCCTATTGCTAGCAGCCGGTGGTTGGCAGATATCGCCAACGCCTTCCATTCTAGCCGGTGTCCCGAGGGGGACAAGGTCCGACTCGCCTCCTGTCTTCTGAAGGACAGAGCACGTGATTGGTGGGAGGAGGTTGGACATGCTATTGGAGAGGATGCCGCATTGGACGCGATGACATGGAGTGACTTCTCGTCCAGGTTCAAGGCCTAATTTGCACCAGTTATTGAGGTGTAACAGTTAGCACGGGAGTTCCAGGACCTCCAGCAGACTACAGAGACAGTGGCAGAGATCACCGCCAAGTTCAGAGAGAGCCCTTCTTGTTCCGCAGTATGTGGCAGATGAGGAAATGAAGAAGGCTCGGTACCACAAGATGATGAGGAGCGACATTAGGCAGTTTGTGAACCGGTCCAGCTGCAATACACTGGAGGATATGATCGATCGATCCAGGGAGAGGGAGATTGACTTAGAGGAAGATAGCAAGAGGAAACAAGACGAGGTGAAGACATCCGCGGGATCGGGCAAGACGCCCAAGACATCAGATTCTAGAACGAGAGGTCATCAGGACCGTAGCCGCTGTGGCAAGTGCGGCAGGAAACACGAAGGCGCGTGTAGGAGTGGTAGTGGTGGTGATTGTTGGGTTTTGAGCATTCTAACACTTCTATGGTGTACATGCAACCCTATAAACCTTGGATCTATGTTTTCTCTATTATACATGCAAATATTAACTATTCCAAGGTTTCATCCTAACTAGCATATTATGAAGCACCTATACTACAAAGTTCTACTTAGATGACATACCTTTTGATGTAGCTTGATGTCTTCAAGCTTTAAGAGCTTATCCCCAATAGTGTGGAAGCCTCAAATGGAATCACAAATCACCAAAACACCTTGGAAGAACTTGAGAGAATATGTATGCACACTAAAATCGGCCCACTCTTATTTTCACACACTTGTGCCAATTTTGTGAGCCAAGGACCCCTTTATATATTATGGAGGATTAGGGTTACATCCATGTAAACCCTAATACCCATGACCTTTCATTTACATAGGATCCATGGGTTAAAAGCTCCATGGACCATCCATGAAAGCTTAGCCCAACCTAAATGAACTTGGCCCATTCCATATATATAAGAGTCCATATTTAATTAGTTCTTTTTGATCACTTAATTAATTCTAAATTAATTCTTGATCAATACTAATTTAATAATATGATTCCATATTAATATATTAGAACTTATAATATATTAATATAAATCATAAATATACTATTCTCAAAAGACTATCCATATAAATTGTGCCGGTGAAGTGCAACCCAAATGGACCATGCCGGGTCGGGTCAAGTACATACCAAATATAGTTATGGACTTAGACATTAATCCAACAGTCTCCCACTTGGATAAGTCTAAAACTATTATTGAGCATGACTTCAAAACCTAACTGGCAATCGTAGCTCTTAAAGCCGCTGTTGAACTCTGACCTTGTCAATGACTTGTCCATTAGAAAAGGGATCATATATTCCTCCATTCTAGATATCATATGGACTGAGACATGGATTATAATCATTCTCTCTTTCCATTTGTTGTTTCCCGATTTTTGATTTATGATGACTGACTGATTGAACAAATCAAATCAGTCCTGGCTTGGCCAAGCACTCACATGTGTCATCGATAAATCATCGAGGGGCCCACAGATATCGCTTTTATCCTGAAGGTAAAAGGAATGGATAAACTTCGACTCATATGGCTTGTTCTACTACTTGTTGAATCATACACAAAGGCACGTTTTATAACATCAAGTTACCAAATGCGTTTCCGTGCAATCAATGTATAACCAACTCATAGTAACAACTCATATCTCTAGGTTTGAAGAATATAAGATATTATCGTCTCATGATCACTCGTGATAAAATCCATGAAGTGATTCAAATGAGCACGGGTTGAATCCAATACTCAGAACTTATGAGCACTCATGAGTGTTGTAGCACCACTTTGTCCACCAACTTGGACCTCTACAAACCAACCCATGACAGTCTTGATTCATATCTACTTCCAACATATGACCGACTGTGGATGGTTTGAATAACTTAATCATTCAGGAAGAGCGACTTAGTTATTCTGGAAGTCAAAACATGCAAAGTGAAACACAAGAATAAATGAATCAAATATGGTATCAAACCCTATGAATATAAATAAACACTTTTATTTATCACCATACTGATTACTCAATATTCATTGTTTCGGTTTTATCAACTTTATACTTGAATTAAAAACACTAGTTGTCCCATGCTCCAAGCATGTACACTATGTTTTTCTTAAACAATACCTTTTGCCATACACCAAGTATGCACTCTATGTTTCTCTATCATCCTTACTTTGTGAAATAAACCAATTGAACATAATTTCAATGATTCTAATTTCACACTCCTAAATCCTTATCGAAAAATGTGAGAATTTCAAATTCCTATCATTTATCGAAATTTGTTTAGATTTTAAACTTATATGCACTGACCCTCCTGTAATGAATATGTACAAATTCACAAAGACTTGTCAACAGTCATTATAAGGTATTCCAATGGAGATCAACTCCATGGAAACTAAGTCTCATATTCAAAGTACATTGCTTTGGACATGCTTCTTGCATTAAGTTTTCTAATCTTACACAGATAACTTCCACCTATGGAGACAACTCCATATTCTCATTTTGACCATCACTTCTGAATACGAGACGCCTCTTTTCAGAATATGTCAATATGGTCCTTCCAAAATTAGCACTATACTTCCAACTGTCCCTGAGCAACCAATCTTTGGTAAACCTCAGATTGTCCTCGACAATTGCTTAATCATTTTAGTCATATCCAATTTTAGACCTTTTCCCTTCTTAATGCCTCTGGGCATTTGGAAAAATTTAGAAATGGTAAATATTATAGCACATGCAATCGATCCTGTGCCCAAAGCAAATGGTACACGATTCATGATGTCTCACATAAAGACATGATTCTAGACCAGTCTTTTGCTACAATATTTTTATTTGCCATGTTTTCAAAATTTGACTATGAAGAGGGATGCCGTAATCATGATCGAATTTTGAGAACGCAATATATAGAATTTCCTTAAGTTGAACCAATCCAACATGAATTCATATATATATTCTTGACTAAAGATGATTAAGGTCTCAATCTAAGCCTTTAGAACTGAAATGAAGTATATCCTCTCCCTTAATTATAGCAAAACAACTTTTTCAATCCCCGCAGCCTCACGAATTGAAACTTTCGTTTTCTATAATTAACATTGCTAACTTGCAACACTAACAATAATTATCATGCTCCCACTAACATGATGATTATTAGCATAACACTTATGCTCCCACTAGCTTTGACATGTACTCAGAAATCAGCTGGACTTCTAGAAATCAATACTTTATTGACTTTCTTACCAAAGTTCAGATTTCTGATACGAGATGCTTTGATAAAACTTTATCAAAATCATACACCTTTCCTTAGATAGCATGCATGTGTGTCTAAACAATTTCAGAATTATGAAAAGGGATGCCGTAATCATAGTCTCAATTGTTTAGACCTTTTGCCATCTGCTTCAAATCTACTTGGTGGAAGTGTTTCCTCACCATCATTTTCATGAATCGGAGAGAAACCTTATGACCCTTAGATTTTATGGTGTGTGTGTTCTTATCCATGTGAATCGTCAAAACCATAGTCACAAGACAAGGATAATGACAAATCCAAACTCATATGGACTGAACTTATGCAATCTTAACTTCTTGCCACCTGTGAGTACAGGGCCTGCCATTGCTTCCAAGTTGTTATGCAACCAATTGAGAACTTTCAGAACTCCTATGCAAAGCCAACTTTAACTGGAATGGGCACAGAATATGTCAACACGATAAGTTATAAACCTCAAGTTGTGTGCTAGTGAAGAACCTCAGGTTTTATTCTTGATTAGTTCTTGAAATTCTTTTTAGGATCTTTAAGACTCCCACTATCCTCTTGACATATAAGACTATCTTGCCAAATATTCAAGAGATAGTGCAGATTCTTTATCAAGACAAACACTTCACACAATTGGCCTTAGTTGGTCTTTGTTTTATCCAAAACATCACAACTTACCAATTTCAAATGTACAAGAGTAGGACACTTTTACTCTTACATTTGACAAGTGTTTTAAACCTTTCTTTAAGATATGTCACTCAAGTTACAATCTTGGAGTATGACTCTAAGAATTGTTTTGGAACGAAGTATGACTCATCTTCCTGATCTAACCATTTCAACAATTCATGACTCCTCTTTTTAGTCATAAGAATGCACTAAGATGACCTTTAGAGGACTAATTGTGATATGATTTCTAAATCATTAAGATGATCACAAACATGATACTAAAGTACTCTCCCATCTTTTCAGATTTGAGAAACTTTTATCTTTCTGCCTAATTTGATTCTTCCCATTCGTTCTGCCATACATTGAGACTTTTCCAATGTTTCAGAATTATACTTAAACTTGTAAGTATAACCATATTTACTAAACTTTAGTAAATCAAATAGTCTTAACGAGCTTTGTGGTGGACATGACCAGTGCACAAGAATGTGTACTCGATCCCTTTAGTCCTTCACTTGACTCACACGTCCATGTGAACAACTAATTAGTCTTGATTTTCCAATGCTTGAAAGTTCTCATTCATCATACTATTCAACTTGCATGATTCCAAGTTTCGGTCCAATTGAAACTTGGGTGATGAGGAACTTTCCTGATTTGGTAAATTTAGACACTACCACAAATGAAAGAATCAAATCCATTTTCCAATATTGATGTCAGTGGAATCATATAAGCAACAATTTTCCACAAATGCCATTGTAAGGATACTTCAAATAAACAAAATTAAACAATTTTCTTTTATTTTAAAACTTTGCGGAAAAACTTATCCTTACAATCCACATGGAAAATTGTTGTTATCTATTCCTTAGCAATATATCATAACTTCTTAAGCAACTGCTCAAAATTCTGATGCGATCGAAATCCACCTTCGCGATCAGAATCAGCATATACTTCCTTTAAGATTTCTCTCTATTCTTTGATTCTTAAAACATCAACATGTGACCTAGTCACATCATGTAATGAGGATCTCAGAATAGAACTTAACAGAGTTAGATAATGGGCTCTACCTGATGTAGAGTCAAACTTATTGACTTTAACATCCTTAGGTAAATTTGGCAGCTTTGCAATCAACGCCCCTTCCTTTGGCAAAATAAACATATGGACCCTTTGGTAATGGGACTATCTCAGACTTAGCCTTTCTCTTTACCATTTGGTCAACCGGGTTGACTATGGCCAATTCCTTTCCATTGGGAAGAGAATGCTTTTTCTGGATTTCCAGTGTCACCATTGTCACTGTCCATAAAGTTTTTGGGAAGTTGATCTTCTAATCAAATTTGCTTCATTATCGTTCCAAATCATTGCTGATTCAGCAG
The DNA here is from genome assembly GCF_052849685.1 of Lactuca virosa. Lineage (NCBI taxonomy): Eukaryota > Viridiplantae > Streptophyta > Magnoliopsida > Asterales > Asteraceae > Lactuca > Lactuca virosa. Next base: position 302,036,892 of record NC_136428.1, on the reverse strand, counting down.
CACCAAGCAAATAGATATGATCATTAAGGTTCATGTCATAGTCTGTATCATAGTAGTCCCAAAGGAACTCACTATGTAACTTAGAAAGTGATTGAACATCCAACTTTCTCAAGACTTTGAAACCCAACTCTCCCGGCTTGTCAATATGTGACTTCATCTCTAAGATGTGATCACACATAGACCTTGCTTGCCATTAGGTCTTGAGTGACCTTGAACTTGTGGGTTAGGGAGAATAATTGGAGGAGGTGGAGGAAGAGAAGTATGACTTCCATGAGCCAAACTCGGGAAGTCATATTCATTAGGAAAGCTTGGTTTGGGAAGATCATTGTTGTCTAAACCAGACATCAACAATGGGAGAAATTCATGTAAAGTTGATTTAAGTCCTTAATATAACACCCAATATGATATATTAAGGCTAGGACCCAACAAACTATTTTATAACTTGGAAGAGGGATGCCGTAATCCAAGCTATAAAATATTTGAAGGTAGGTGAATGACGATTCACCAATTTCCACCTAGATAAACGAAATGTATTTAATTAGGTTTTTTACTTGGATTTGAAACTCCTAGATCTTTTGAGATTCATTGAACTTTTCAATGGCATGTTTCAATCTCGAGTGTGCCCTTCAGGTTTTGTGACTGGGATGCCGAGGATCACAAAAAAGGGTGTGAAGTAACCATGCAAATATACTTGGTACCCTTAATATTTACCCCTCAATCGATGTGCCGGTTAACCGCACGAGCTCCACCGATACTATGATAAATATTAAGTTACCTTTTGCCTACTTTGTTAAATCCAGGTTAGTGTGCCGGTTAACCACACACGCTCCACTAACGGTGTAAACAAAGTGCAAAGTGTAATTTCATGGATTAGCACCTTATTCACATTTTCCTAAGTAACTAAGATTGGGAATTAATAAAAGGTTTAGTTACTTAGTATTTATCATTAATACTTTTAATGAAGGGATAATTATAGTCCTTGTCCTACCTGTTCGGCTAACGGCCCTCCACCAGTCAAGGAAGCGGTGGGTGAGAGTGGACACCCATTAAACTGCCATTTTATAGGCAACAACCTTATACCCCCCTTATAGACCGGCTTCGTGAATGAGGCCTACTAATGGTAAGACGACTTGCTCTTATACATATAGTATATTAAACTTTTAATATTATAATAGTATAAGGGTGTATTTTAGACATTTAAAATACTTGATGGTTTAATCTATTAATTAAACTAGACTTTTAATTTAATTAAACTCAAACCATATATTTATGGATTTAATAATACTCTTTTAATTAAACGCTTTAATTAACTATTAATAAAGTCCATAAGAGTTAATTTGAACTATTCAACAAAACATCATAATTCCAATTATTAAACTCAAAATTAAAACCATTTAATTAATTGTTTAAGTTATGAACCCAAGAGTTTTAGAATTCAATTCTTTTTTTTCATAAAAAACTTTTCTCAAATTCCAAAACTTGAGGGCAAGTTATGTAATTCTTGAAAACCTTTGGATTCAATAACTTATGGAATTAATGGTGTTTTATGATGAAACTTTCCATGTTCCATGACTTAAGAACAAGTTATGGAATTCTTTAAAACATTAACACCAAATTTTGTAACTCCATAAAAACTTTGAATCAATTTTTTTTTTTTAAAAAAACTTTCATATCCATAACTTATGGAAGTTTCAAAAACCCTTACGATCACAACTTTAAAAAAAACTTTTGAGCTCCAAAATTTTATGACAAAATATGTAACTCCTTAAAACATTTAGATCAAACTTTTAAAACTAATAAAATAATCATATCGTTTTATCTTTTACTAAATTTGACCTAATTCAACTCATATAACAAATGATTCAAATTTTATAAATAATTCGTTTTTCACAAAACAAGTAATTATCTTAAAATTTGACAAACGTCATGTTTTTTTTCCTTTTTTTTCAACTTGAAAATAAAACGTTTGCATCAATATAACAAAAAACAACCCATGGCTCTGATACAACTGTTGGGTTTTGAGCATTCTAACACTCCTATGGTGTACATGCAACCCTATAAACCTTGGATCTATGTTTTCTCTATTATACATGCAAATATTAACTATTCTAAGGTTTCATCCTAACTAGCATATTATGAAGCACCTATACTACAAAGTTCTACTTAGATGACATACCTTTTGATGTAGCTTGATGTCTTCAAGCTTTAAGAGCTTAGCCCCAATAGTGTGGAAGCCTCAAATGGAATCACAAATCACCAAAACATCTTGGAAGAACTTGAGAGAATATGTATGCACACTAAAATCGGCCCACTCTTATTTTCACACACTTGTGCCAATTTTGTGAGCCAAGGACCCCTTTATATATTATGGAGGATTAGGGTTACATCCATGTAAACCCTAATACCCATGACCTTTCATTTACATAGGATCCATGGGTTAAAAGCTCCATGGACCATCCATGAAAGCTTAGCCCAACCTAAATGAACTTGGCCCATTCCATATATATAAGAGTCCATATTTATATAGTTCTTTTTTATCACTTAATTAATTCTAAATTAATTCTTGATCAATACTAATTAAATAATATGATTCCATATTAATATATTAGAACTTATAATATATTAATATAAATCATAAATATACTATTCTCAAAAGACTATCCATATAAATTGTGTCGGTGAAGTGCAACCTAAATGGACCATGCCGGGTCAGGTCAAGTACATACCAAATATAGTTATGGACTTAGACATTAATCCAACAGTGATTCTGGTTGCCTCAAGCACGACCAGATCGGTCATTTTTGCATGGATTGTACCGCTACCACCACACAGGGATCAAAGATGATCTGCTTCCATTGCAGTCAACGGGGCAACAAGAAGGCCCGATGTCCGAGTTTGGTTGTAGCGGGACATATGATAGCACCTGCCCCTGCGACATTGAGGATCATAGACGACCGTCAGGGCCAAGCAGAGGCTCCTGCGGCGAGGAGCAGGGCTTTCCAGTTGATTACAGAGGAGACACGAGCAACTTCCGATGTTCCAGGTGCGTATCTTTTTCTTTCCTATCATTTTTTATCTATGATTTTATTACTCTTGTCTCGCATCCATATGAGTAGTTATTGTTGGGTTTTGAGCATTCTAACACTCCTATGGTGTACATGCAACCCTATAAACCTTGGATCTATGTTTTCTCTATAATAGATGCAAATATTAACTATTCCAAGGTTTCATCCTAACTAGCATATTATGAAGCACCTATACTACAAAGTTCTAGTTAGATGACATACCTTTTGATGTAGCTTGATGTCTTCAAGCTTTAAGAGCTTAGCCCCAATAGTGTGGAAGCCTCAAATGGAATCACAAATCACCAAAACACCTTGGAAGAACTTGAGAGAATATGTATGCACACTAAAATCGGTCCACTCTTATTTTCACACACTTGTGCCAATTTTGTGAGCCAAGGACCCCTTTATATATTATGGAGGATTAGGGTTACATCCATGTAAACCCTAATACCCATGACCTTTCATTTACATAGGATCCATGTGTTGGATTAATGTCTAAGTCCATAACTATATTTGGTATGTACTTGACCCGAGCGGGCATGGTCCATTTGGGTTGCACTTCACCGACACAATTTATATGGATAGTCTTTTGAGAATAGTATATTTATGATTTATATTAATATATTATAAGTTCTAATATATTCATATGGAATCATATTATTTAATTAGTATTGATCAAGAATTAATTAAGTGATCAAAAAGAACTAATTAAATATGGACTCTTATATATATGGAATGGGTCAAGTTCATTTAGGTTGTGCTAAGCTTTCATGGATGGTCCATGGAGCTTTTTGTTGGGTTTTAGTATACTACAACATCCTATGGTGCACATACAACCCTAAATACCTTGGATCTATGTTTTCTCTACTATACATGCAATTATGAACTTTCCAAGGTATTACCCTATCTAGCATACAATACTTGATACTTGGGTAGTCAAATGGATAGAATACATACCTTTGTTTGATGTAGCTTGTCTCCATGAAGCTTGAGTGCCTAGTGCCCCAAGTGTGACACCTCAAGTGGTTCACACAACACCAAATGCACATGGAATGACTTGAGAGAAATGGAACACTCCTTGAAATCGTCTAGCCCTCATATTCACACATTAGTGCACGATTTCTTGAGCCATGGGATTCTTTTATATGGTGGCTATTAGGGTTACACCATGTAACTCATAACTTTACCCATTCCTTATGCTCCATGGATTTTAACCTCCATGGAGTATCCATGGGTCACCCCATGGACTTAGTCTAACATAAGGAATCTTGGATCACAAGCCCACATATATAAGAATGAATGATTTACACAATCAACCCATATATTTAATTAGTCTCCTTTTGATCACTTAATTAATTCCAAATTAATTCTTGATCAATACTAATTAAATAACCTTATTAATATATTAGAACTTATAATATATTAACCAACCTTAAGTGTTATTTCTCTCATTATAGTCTATCCAAATGCATGATGCCATGCAACCCAAATGGACCATGCCGGGTCGGGTCAAGTCTTACCAATTATAGTTATGGACTTAGACATTAATCCAACACTTTTAACCCATGGATCCTATGTAAATGAAAGGTCATGGGTATTAGGGTTTACATGGATGTAACCCTAATCCTCCATAATATATAAAGGGGTCCTTGGCTCACAAAATTGGCACAAGTGTGTGAAAATAAGAGTGGGCCGATTTCAGTGTGCATACATATTCTCTCAAGTTCTTCCAAGGTGTTTTGGTGATTTGTGATTCCATTTGAGGCTTCCACACTATTGGGGCTAAGCTCTTAAAGCTTGAAGACATCAAGCTACATCAAAAGGTATGTCATCTAACTAGAACTTTGTAGTATAGGTGCTTCATAATATGCTAGTTAGGATGAAACCTTGGAATAGTTAATATTTGCATGTATAATAGAGAAAACATAGATCCAAGGTTTATAGGGTTGCATGTACACCATAGGAGTGTTAGAATGCTCAAAACCCAACAGTGGTATCAGAGCCATAGGTTGTTTTCTGTTATATCAATATAACAGAAAACAACCCATGGCTCTGATACCACTGTTGGGTTTTCAGCATTCTAACACTCCTATGGTGTACATGCAACCCTATAAACCTTGGATCTATGTTTTCTCTATTATACATGCAAATATTAACTATTCCAAGGTTTCATCCTAACTAGCATATTATGAAGCACCTATACTACAAAGTTCTAGTTAGATGACATACCTTTTGATGTAGCTTGATGTCTTCAAGCTTTAAGAGCTTAACCCCAATAGTGTGGAAGCCTAAAATGGAATCACAAATCACCAAAACACCTTGGAAGAACTTGAGAGAATATGTATGCACACTAAAATCGGCCCACTCTTATTTTCACACACTTGTGCCAATTTTGTGAGCCAAGGACCCCTTTATATATTATGGAGGATTAGGGTTACATCCATGTAAACCCTAATACCCATGACCTTTCATTTACATAGGATCCATGGGTTAAAAGCTCCATGGACCATCCATGAAAGCTTAGCCCAACCTAAATGAACTTGGCCCATTCCATATATATAAGAGTCCATATTTAATTAGTTCTTTTTGATCACTTAATTAATTCTAAATTAATTCTTGATCAATACTAATTAAATAATATGATTCCATATTAATATATTAGAACTTATAATATATTAATATAAATCATAAATATACTATTCTTAAAAGACTATCCATATAAATTGTGCCGGTGAAGTGCAACCCAAATGGACCATGCCGGGTCGGGTCAAGTACATACCAAATATAGTTATGGACTTAGACATTAATCCAACAGTTATATCTTGGGATTATACTTTCTGGTATGTTCGGATTATATGTCATCTGCATACCATGGGTCTTAGGGTAGTAGTCTGGGGACGTCTCCGTACCAAATGGATTCTCAGGATGCGGTAGCTGTAGAAAGTGTGATTGGAACCTGGGAAGTATTCCGATAGTCTTAAAGGGTCTTACTGCTTTAGTGTTGGTTAGTTTTGGGAACACTAACAGTGGTAAGCGTTGGTTGTCAGCAAGATTGATCACTGGATGATACGCGTGATTGGGGATCTTTCTAGTCGGGTGTGCTATAAAATGTTAGTTGAACCAAAGTGGGGGAGTGTTCTCCAAGGGCTCGAGACCAGAAGGAAGTGTGGATTTAGGATGAGTTCTCATTCTCGTCAGGAAGGAAGGCCAAGTAAGTGGAAGATTGGATCGAGGGGTATGTGAGTTGGGAGTTTGGGAAACTTCCCAACGTAGGGTTCGCTTCCTTTTTGGTGTTCGATAGTTGGCTTTAGGGACCAGGTTGAGGAAATTCTCGTCAGGACGCGAGTTCAGTCAGGATGTTAGGTCAGGTGGATGATCAACATGGAAAGTGTTGTAAGACTGCGGGATAGCCGTAGCATTCACTAGCAGCTAGACATCGTAGGAAATGTTGTAAGACTGCGGGATAGCCGTAACATTCATTAGCGGCTAGTTAGCGGAGTATGGGCGAGGACCCGTATCTCCTAGTTAGAGGAGTGCGGGCAGGGGCCCGTATCTCCTAGTTAGAGGAGTGTGGGCAGGGGCCAGTATCTCCTAGTTAGAGGAGTGTGGGCAGGGGCCAGTATCTCCTAGTTAGCGGAGTGTGGGCGAGGCTCGTATCTCCTCGTTAGAATGGTAAGAATCAGGAAAGGAGAGGTAGATAGGATTCGAGGTGAAGTGGTACCTGTGTAGCCCTGAAGAGGTGAGACCTGGGAGCAAGGTCACTCCGTAGTATGGTTTGGGTGAGACCCGTGGGCGAGGCCCGTGCGATCAAAGAAAGGCAGGTGGGACCTGGCAAAGACCGAGGGGTCGAGATATAGGATATGGGATTCCAGGATTTATAGAGCCAAGACTGGCAATGTAATAGAGCAATTTCGATAGCCTAAGTTTCTTCGGAAGTCGCTGGGAGCGAATGGGAGGGTGTTCATTGGTTTAGTAACTGGGTGGAATCTGGTGTTCCAGATTGTGGACAGATAAGTTTGGACATGGGAGTTCCCAATTCCTTGGGAAGGTAGATAAGAGACAGCGTGATGTTCGGGTAGAAGTAATGATTATGAAGGTTCTTGTGTGTAGGGTAGCTTGCGGATCGAAATTGCAAAGACAATTACAACTGGATTAAATAATCTCAGAGTAATGGATTTGACTATGTAGCGTAACTCTCGTCTGAGTCTAACCGTTGCAGGGATGAATCCTTTCCTCGAAGGATTATCAAAGCCTTCTGTCAAGTATAATTGTCCTGTAGATGGTTATGCAGGGGTAGTCTGTCAAGGAGACAGATCAATATGGATTTGGACTCTGGAAGGTCAGAAGTGAGTTGGTGAAGCTTGAAGTTCGCTTTCTTCAATGTGGAAGTTCGACTAATTTTTCGGTTGTCTAAAGAAGAATGGATTACGCGTAGAACCATCAGTTATGTTCCTCAGATCGTTAGTTGGATTTGTGTATGAGTAAGGAGCGATTTCAAGGACGAAATCCAATTTAAGTGGGGGGAAATTTCTAACACACAGTTTTAAAAATACTCGGTTGTGGCTTCGGAGGCCAAGGGTATAAGTGTGATGTGACGATTCGGTCTTTTATGGGTCTCGGGTCTTATTCGGAAGGTTTTAGTTTTGGGGGTGTAGCTAGGAGCGTAGGGCTTTCCTCCACCTTTTCATGGATATAAAGTTCGTCGAAAACGAACTTAGAATGAAGGAGTTATAGCACTTTGAAGTTATTGGCAATATTGATCCCTAATGGAGAAAAGTGGCATGAAGGTACCATGCATGCATAGTGGCCAACACGGAAGTACGCCCAGCGTAAGTTGGGGTATGCCCATCGTAGAGGAGTAAGTGGACACGAGTGTGGGAGGAGTACGCCCAGCGTATGAGAAGTACACCCAGCGTACGCTCAGAGTTCCTAAACCCCAATCTTGGGGCTAAGCACTATATAAAGAACATAATGCCCTAGATGTCAGCCTCCCTCTCATTCTTAGACAGCCACCACGAAACCCTAATCCTTCCTTGAGTGTTCTTGGAGCTTAGAAGGCCATTAGAAATCATTTTGGTGTTGTGAATCCATTTTCCAAGCAAGTGAAGAGCAAAGCAAGGTGGTGGTTCAAAGGAGAAGTTGTAGATCCGAGTTTGTTGTTCCATTTCAGATCATCTTGAGGTATAAAGCCTTGAACTTTCCTCAGGTATGCTTAGATCTAGTGTAGTGATGTTTTGGACCTTTTTGGTCCCAAGAATGGAGCTTTATGGTTCAAATCCGATTCCGAGGCTTAGAGTTGCAACTCTCAGTGCCAAATGAGTCCCTAAGGCAGAAAGTTGCCATCTTCGACGTCTTAATGGGTTCATGCATGAGTTAGTATCACTTTCATGGAAATAGAACACCATTTTTAGAGTTTGGGCTTAATCGGTAATGTAAAGTCACCAAGTTAGTAACTTTATGGATTAAGACGTTGAAGAGGGCTTGGATCTGTGATTATAGCCTTTGGAATAGAGTATTAAGTGTTTAATGGGAAAAGTGACTTAACAGAGACGTACGTTGGGCATACATGCATGTACGCGCAGCGTACACGCCATGCAGCCTGTACGCCTAGCGTACAGAGGAGTACGCCCCGCGTACTCAACAGATGTGGGCTTTCTGTGTTTTGGGCCTCGGATTGGGCCATACATTGGATTTTGGTTCTTTGGGCTTATTGGGCCATCAGAAGTCAGATAATTTGAGCCAAGAATATTTTTGGGCTTAGGGTAAGGCCCATTAGAGGGATTGGGCTCAATTTAGCAAATTAGGCCATTGGTGGGCCACTAATGGGCTTGGGAAGTCTACCTAGTATTGGGCCATTCATACTATGGTTTTTGGGCCTTAGATATGGACCTAGTTGGACTAGGGGTAAAATGGTCATTTTACCCTAAGGAGGATTGTTGGTTTGGACTAATTGTTATTTTGGTTATGGTAGCTCGGGGAGTCGAGAGATCAGCAGTTCGGGGATCTGCCAGCTAGCAGCGAGAGGTTTATTCGCAGGATTCTACAGTCAGCTTGTGAGGTGAGTTTTCTCCTGTAGGAACGTGTCTAAGGCACCAATGCCGACCTATTTATGTATGTTAGTGTATGCCAGATTTAGATCTGATGTCGGGGTTAGCCCGATGTAGTTTATATGCTTCCGGATTACGGTCCGATGCCGGGTGAGGCCCGAGGAAGGTTTATATGTATGTTTCCGAACTACGGTTCGATGTCGGGTGGTACCCGAGGAAGGAATGCATGTTTAGTTATACTTGTTGTCTTTGTGATACTTGTATGTGCCTGGTAGGGAGGTGAATGTGGGCGGGAGCCCGTATCTCATCACTAGCTGAGTATGGGCGGGGTTCCATATCTCATTATTAGCATAGTAGGGGCGGGGCCCAAAGACAGGCGGGGCCTGGTAGAAACAGATCTGTATACTGAGCGGGGCTCGATGCCAGGCGAGGCCTGATGCCGGATTCGTCCCATGCCGAGTGGGGCCCGATGTAGCGGGCTAGGCCCAATGTATGTGGTTATGTGATTGTATGTATGGTATGTGGTAGTTTGGGGAGACTCACTAAGCTTCGTGCTTACGGTTTTCAGTTTTGGTTTCAGGTACCTCTAGTAGCATAGGGAAGAGCTTGGGATGACTACATTACACACACCAGAATGATTTAGCCTGGGATGTTTACTCTGATGTTTTGATATGATACTCTGATAATGTTTTAAAATACTTTGACTCATATTTTGATGAAATGTTTTGATAATTGCGGTTTATTAAATGGTTTAAAATGAAATTTTTGGTCTAGAATTTTGGGATGTTCATGGAGGATCCTCATCTCATCTACATCCCTCCTCTACTCCAAATCTTTAACTGTATTAGCGAGTAACCTGATCTCCATCCTTAGTGAATCACGATCTCCCCTATCTAATATATATGATCCCCATGTCGTGATACTTTTGGAACTAACACCGAGATCGCCCTATCCGTGGGATCCTCTAGAATAGGATTGTGTAAAGGTGAATGAGAGGACTCTCCAACCTCGTAAAAGCCAATACTCTCCTCCCTAATAAATTCGTCCATTTGTGGGTGGGGTAAGGCTTCTTCGATGACCTAGGTGATGATGGTGGCGAGGATGCTCCAGCTCAAAAGTGTTCTCCTCCAGAGTCTCAGTACGCTTAACAGGGTCATCATGGGAAGATAAATCCGGGTAAGGTGAGCTTCCTGCTAGTTCTCCACCGAGCTCCTCATCATGCTGTTCATCCTACTCAACAAGGTCTTCCTCGTCTTCAAAACGGCTTATCATCATCCTCATCTGATACTAGGGCAAGGGGTAAAGGCATCGTCGGATCATAGTTATTCTCTGTATCTTGCGTGTGTGGAACAACCTGGTCCTCTTCCGGGTAAGGATACGGCACCCAAGCCCATATGTTCTCCATATCGCTTTGATATCTTGCATAAGACATCATACAAGAAGATGTTTATGAGAGATAGTATAAGAATCATAAAATACATATAATTTCCTATTATAAGTATATAGTAGATAGTATTGTATCTCCTGTGATTCTCTATATGAGGGTATGTTGGATACCTGACTCTAATCTGAATATTTTCAAGGTGTACCATTCCAACTAAGTGTTGAGTCCTCTTATGGTAGGTCTTGATCTAAGACTCTAGTCTTCAGGAAGTTGATCTAGACTTCCGATCCAAAGATCCTTAAGTTGCAGACCTCGACCGAATTTCTTGTAACACCAACAAAATTTAGGTCAAAAATAAAATGTTCAATAACCTTAATTGGGATAAAGGAAGTGATAGAGATCGTAACTAGGTTTCCAAAAATATAAAGAACACTAAAATCCGAGTTATTACGAAGAAGTTATTACCAATCGAAGATCCGCAACAAAACCGACAAAACACTGTTAAGCGTAAAATGCGAAATTCTGATAAAATACTTTTTAGCCTTAGGTATGTAAATGAAAGTCGTATATATCATTAAACCGTAAACATACATAAAAAGAACGCCCAAATCTGACTTCGTATGAGGAAGTTATGATTTTTCGAAGTTTCCGACATAGCAGTAGACAGCTAAAAACTCGAATTAGAGATCGAGCGACTTTTTGCCAACATTACCAAAACGAGAATCGAAGATCTCATCAATGGTATTACAACGGTAAAAAGTCTGACGAAAACGGACATCGAATGAAGAAGTTATGGATTTCTAACGGACTTTTCCTGTCCCAGCCTGTTAAAAATGTAATATTAAAAATAAAGTCAAAATTAGCCAACGAAGTCTAAACGAGAGTTGTAGAGCATAATCTCACCTACGCGTGGATATATAGAACGTCGAAAACGGAGCTCGTATGCGAAAGATTTGAATTTCTGAAGTTCGAGGCACGATTTTCGACGTTGTGTCAGAATTTGTCAGAGTTCACGACGTGAACACTAAAGTTCACGACGTGAATTGGCAAAACTCACGACGTGAACTTCGATTTTTAGCCTATATATAGAAATTGAAGCCTTCCGAGTTTGGTTGCTCATTCCTATCCTCTCTCCCACTTCTACTCTGTGTTAAGCATCCCGAGACCACCCCGAAGCCCCGATAACAACCCTAGCACACGACGCAAGGCTCGAAGTCCCGAAGTTCCCGAGGAACTTGCTTCTTTCCAGTCGAAGTACTGCCCGAGTTTAGTCTCGCCTTCTTCAACTCACCACTTCTACCAGGTGAGTTCATACCCCCATTTCTACGCTTTTAACTGATTTTAAATGCTTTTGAACACTTTACGGGGGAGAATACAAGTAAACACCCGGTTATTCCCGAATGAAAATATGGAATATTTTGCTATACTTTGCATACAGTTATTTTAACTATCAAATGGAAGTGTTTAACATACAAAACATCTTACTTTACTTTACTCTCACGGGATGAAACATGAGTATAAATATCATAAGCTCTATTTGTACGTTTGCATCATATCAAGGGTAACCACTTTCGTTATGACATCTTTATGCATACAAGAACATACAAATCATTTTTATGCCTTTATTATCATTGTGAAAAAGGATAATCATTTCAGAAACAAACATATTTATTTTAATACGGGACTTAATTGAGAATTCGTGAGGCATTCATCTTCAATATACCTTTTAAGGTACCACTAGAAGTCCTCTTTATAACCAGAATCTCTCGTCCGGAAAACGTGACAAGTGTGTATAGATCTATACGGGACTAATGATCCCGCGCCCTGACTGCTAGCTACAGTCCCCGGGGTGACAAGTGTCATCTCATTTCGACGCCTGAAGAACGTCGCTACAGGCAAATTATGATAGTACGGTTATAAAAACTCACTGGATAGACAATTATTATGGTATTACGTTTTAATGGGAAAAGTAATAGATACAGTTCTTTTCACATTCAATTACAAATCTTCTTATAGTTTTGTTTTATAATAAGACTATACATCATCTTTTGAGCATGTCATAGTTGCTTACAGGTTACAGTCTTGGACATTTGAGACTGCATTTCAAATTTAGGAAAATATAGGATTTTCCTGGTTCAAATACATACAATTTATACAACAATCACTCATACTCATTTCATACACTCATAAGAAAATATCGGATTTTCTGGAAAACATACACGAACTTTCGAATGGCATACATTTTCTCTAAACACTACTTATGAACTCACCAACTTTATTGTTGACACTTTTTCTTTGAAATAACTTGTATTCTCGGGAAAACGCTAAATCAGGTAGCAACTACTTTTGAAGACTAACGCGCTGGCGTTAGTAATATATTTTGAATCACCATATTGTATTTGATATTCAAACATGTAACACATACTATCATGTAAACTTTTCAAATATATTTATATTATGGTGCTGTGTACTTTCTTTACTATTCAATTGTTATGATACTGTACATGACGTCCTCCGTCCCCGAACGTTTCGCCGTTCAGGTTTGGGGGTGTAACATTTCTTAACTAATTGCATGAAGCTATCCATCCACAAATCCTTAAGCGTTTAGGTTGTTGTGACAACCCGAAATTTCTCTTGTATGAACCGTTTAAAAATAAATCAATTCGGATTTATTTCTGTTCTCGTTAGTATTATTTTGGGTCTAACAGAAAATTTTAAACTTAGCGCAATCAAGTTTTGGGCTCAAGAACGCGTTTTCCCAAGTCAAAGCATAGCATCCGGGCCAAACACCCCTTCGAGAGGAGTGTACGGCCGCAAACTCGAGTTTACGGCCGTACACCCCCACCTCACCCCCTTGGCCGAAAACTCTACCCTATATATAGGGTATATGGCCTTCATTTGTCACTTTTCACACTTTAAAAGCTTTCTCTCTCTACTCTCTCTCTACCTTCATCGAGTTTCCTCCAAGATCTTCAAGTTTTAAGTGTTTTTCACCTCTATTTGTTGCTTCATTCCTCTATCTAGTGGTAAATCCATGTTCCTATCTCATTAATCTCATCATTTGTCTAGATATTCTCTCTCACCAAGAACACCAAGAACACACACTAGTTCTTGGTGGCTAAAAACCTCATTCAAGCTTCCTTATAGTAAGTAACTACTCTCTATGATTGATATCTACTAGAAACCATTTATTTTCACCTAAAAATTGACCCAAAGTCATGAACGCAAATGTGATTTACGGCCGTAAACCATGTGTACGGCCGTACACCCTTCATTGGCCGAAAACTCTAGTTTTGGTCAATTATTGGTCTTAAACCCTTCCTTAAGCCATGCATGGGACTTAGAACACTTCCAAGAGGCTAGAAAGGACCTAGAAACGCCACGAATCACACTTTTCTTCAAGTGTTTACGGCCGTAAACTCATGGGCCGTAAACCCATGGCTGTAAACACCTATAAGTGTGCCATTTTAGCCACAAACCCTTCTTAAAGTCCAAGCCTTAAACCTTGAACCTTTAATGGATGTTGTAGGATCTTAAAACACACACCTTGGCATTATTGACCATGAGTTTACGGCCATAAACTCCCTTGGCAGTAAACTCATGGCCGTAAACTCCATAGGTGGCCGTACACTACCCTTAGTTCAATCACATGTGATTCCAACACTTGGTCAAAGTGTTTGCCTAGTCTCGTGAGGTGTTTGCTTGCATTTGGTTGCTTCTAGACACTATATTTATGTCAATATATGCCATTATATGTCATTTAGGACTCGTTAAGTCTCGGGACTTCATCCGTGGAACTTCTCATCCTTACGCGCATATTCGTTGAATCAACCACATCAGGTGAGTTCATACCCCTACGTTTTTCCAAGATTTTCATGTTTTCAGGGGGAGAATACAAGCAAAAGTACAAGGAAACTTGTGCTCAAAATATATTATTTTGTTTAAGATAATTATATTTTCAGTATGCTTTTAACATTGAAAACATTTTTACCAAATGATTAAGAAATCAACTCGTAGAAACAGTTTTCAAAACTAGGGTAACGAACTCGTGAATCATGTAGTAAAATGTATTATTTTATAAAGGATTCATGCAAATCATAAAAAGGATTTTCAGTATTATTACTTGTAAATTTCTTAGTCTAAGTTGGAGACACGTCCTTGGTAACACTCCCACAGAATCAGAGTGTAGGACTAGCACTTGTGACCAGAGTCTCTTGTAGGGAGAGCGTGACTGTTACTGACAACCCCGCACCCCGCTGCTAGCTACAGTTGGACCGGCAGGTCTCCGGGTGACAAATTCATTGAGGATACCAGCCCCGTTACGTGCCTTATCCAGTCAGTTATGGTCATGAAACTCAAAACCTAGATAACAGGAATTTACTTTTGTAATAATGAATCAAGTGAACTAACCTCAAAGTAATAACCGATTTAATTACGGGAGGGTATTAATAATAATATCTTCAGGACATAGTTCATCACGGTTTTCTTTTATTTAGTTTTTAAGGCTAGTATACCTCTTTGGGTGTAACCAGGGTTTTTAAAAGAAAACTGCTTTTATTAATACGAGTATGGTAGATACTTGCATACCTCAGTTTAAAACGACTAATCAACCATCAATCTTTAGGGAAAATATAGGATTTTCCCGGGATAAACCGGCTATTCAAAACGGATTTGTTTATCATGTAATCAACGGATATTCATATTCATTCCACGACACCTTGGATTGTACGTATCTTGGTACGAATCTGCAAGTCATGGAAGGAATGGGTTTTCAAACATGCTTTTTATAAGAAAATATAGGATTTTCTTGAGGAACACTTTTCAAAAGGATCAAAGAACATTTTCCACCAAAAACTAAACGCTTATGAACTCACCAGCTTTATGCTGATATTCTCTCAAAACTGCTTGTATTCTCAGGGAATTAGTAGACAGGTACTTCCAGACTTTTGGAGAAGTCGGCGCGTTAGAGTCACGTCTTTCAATTTTACTTTTGTTATGAATAAAACCTTGTATTAAAACAATGTAAACCTTTTTCATATATGTATTCAATGTTTGGTTGTGTTTACTATGCTTGCTATGATACAACTGTTGTGATACTACGCATGACGTCAACCACCCCCGAACGTTTCCGCCGTTCCGGTTTGGGGGTGTGACAGTTGTTAACTACGACATCCAGGCTTAGGTGTGCATTGGTCGGGCCATAATAAAACTTAGTTCCGCATTATAGGTCTAGTTGTGGTACGGCCACATTACTTTACTAAC
The DNA here is from genome assembly GCF_052849685.1 of Lactuca virosa. Classification (NCBI taxonomy): domain Eukaryota; kingdom Viridiplantae; phylum Streptophyta; class Magnoliopsida; order Asterales; family Asteraceae; genus Lactuca; species Lactuca virosa. Next base: position 302,021,134 of record NC_136428.1, on the reverse strand, counting down.
CCTAGGATTTGTTTTTTACCTAAAATCTTAACTTGCAATTTGAATGGATGATCTTTATGGTATGTAGGTATATTTATAAGAGTTTTTATAACTCTTTATTTGATTCATGTTTGATTAAGGGTATTTTATTAATTCTATGTTTTGTACTTCAAGACTATGAAGTAAGGATCGGCCAGGTGAGAAGTACCGGAGGGTAGGACCATTTTAGCATATAGCCATTCTGAAATCCAGCAACACAAGTGACAGTTTAAACTAGTCACCTCTCACGTAAGTAGTCTATCCGTATGGTAATAATAATACTTTTTTTAGGTTTAACTAATTTATAGTGTATTTCCTAGGTTATAGTTGTAGTTCCTATGGAATTACTATTTCGCTATAACTTGTAGCTCTGATACCAATATGTCACAACCCCAGCCGATGGCAGAAACGTTGGGCTGTGCAACGTTATTGGATCGAGACAAACATATATATTGAACAATACAAATAAATATAACATAAATGATACTTTTATTCATTATAATTTATTCAGGGGTTACATTGTTTGGTAGATCAAGCACATATCCTAAACATAACTAGAAAATAGACAGAAATAAACTCCAACAAGCTTCCTTGTCGACATCATCATCCTCTTGGATATCCTCCACACTCACCTCCCTAAGAATACATGTATTTTGAAAACGTCAACATAATGTTGATGAGTTCACAAGATTTTATACTTTTCTGCTTTATTCGATTGGTTTAATTAAGACTCCTTTTTCTTTTAGAAAAACCTTTCTTTTCTTGTTATGATATTTTACCAATCCTAACTTAAAATACTTTTTAGGATATTTTACCAAACCTAATTTAAAATACCTTTTAGGATATTTTACCAATCCTAATTTATTATACTTTTTAGGATATTTTACCAATCCTAAATTATTATACTATCTTTTAGGATATTTTACTAATCATAATATTATACTATATTTTAGGATATTATATCAAACCTAATCTATTATAATATTTGCTACTCGAAGGCATCCCTCTAGGTCGTTGGTTCCTTAAGGTTTTTGGGTTTGTATTACCTTTAGCCCTCATAATCGACGCCATGGACTAATAATTTTCCCGCACGACGCTTCATCAGACGTCGAATAACGCTTGTATATATAAAGAAAGTTATCCTGTTGGGATTGTAGCTAGCAATTGCAAATGGGGGTGTCAGTCCCGTATAGATCTATGCATATCCTTTAAGAGCCTCTCAACACCGTCCAAGTTAAGGAGGTTGTAGAATTTCTCCTTTGCTGAACTTTTAAGCAATGGCAATTAACACGTTTACATTTAGTTAATGCTAATTAACCAAAAATTAATTTCAAATTAATTCTTGTTAATTCTAATCAATTTTTAATTAATTTATTAATCATATAATAAATTAATAAATCATTTACTCTCTCTTCTAATATCATTCCTAGATATTTAATGGAGATGAGGGCAACCCAAAAGGGAGTTTTCTTTTATTTATAAGAATATACCAATTTAGTTAGAACCTTAAATACCTTAATCCAACAAGTTCCTCATGTGGTGTATAATATTTTTTTTATATTGTGTTGACAAGATTACTAATCATTTAATAATATAAAACCCTTTACTACTTATTGCATGATGATCTTGTTTGTCTCATAGAGCAGGGTACCATCAATGATAACAAACCCTTACAATATACGAACGTATAGTTATAATAGTCTTGACCATTTGAAAACTACTAATCCCTTAATTTTTTATGGACATGTTAATGGGCACATGTAGTTGGGTACCTCATATTATGAAAGATAATCACCCAACATCTATCTTTAGGTACCTTATTCACCTTTCTAGACATCACATGCATACATAAGGCATAAATAAACTGCAGTCCATCCCTTCAATTTAATCTAGGTATCCTTGGGTACAAAGAAGGATAAGAGAAACCATACTTATATATGTTCCCACTCTTTGGATGATTTCAATATTGGTTAATAAACATTTCTTGGCGGGAGGTTACTGACACATTTTTAGGGTCCATCTTTGGGACCTTTGATACAAAGTGGTTTAAATGTGAATTAAGTTTTCCATGTTTTTCTAGTTTCATTATAAAAAAAATGGTTACGTTATTTACTAGCTTTATGCATGTGTCAATCGAAAATATATTAAGCTTTGGATATCGTTTCTTCTCGAGCATAAGCCTCATTAGGCATGATCAAAATATGTATTGACAATTTTCTATGCTCATATTATAGATTAGGATGACATTCTTGATGTGATGCATTACCCAACTTGGTGTGATTAAGATGTAGTACATTTAAGTTTAGATTACATTGTATGCATATATGTAAATTGTAATCAAATGTAATGTTATATTTATGCTTTACTCAATTTATACAGTTATACATATCCATCAAAATAGCAAGTGCCAATCAATTTCTATGGGTTTCAGAATTGTGATCGTTGACACTGACCATCTACAATAGTTTTTGAAAAGGAAATTATTTTTCATAAGCTAGTGTTGGAACGACTCATTTCAAGATCAACTCATGATCTCTTTCGTGAGCGACACATGATAAAAGGTGCTATCTTTGTATCCTTAATACACAAAATACATAGCGGGACTTAAGTGTAGGGAGTGTTATGCTTTGATGTAGTCAAATGTTGATCCTTAACCAATAAGTTATAAAGGCTATTTTCAGACATGGTGTGAACTATGAAAGAGGCTTATGTAGTGAATATGTGATTTTTTTTATCTTATATGTTGAGAGCCATACATCTAACGTACATTACCCAAAGTTGAATGTCAAATGAGATTAATTGTGATCCAAGTCTCATGTTCAACACAATGTCAGTAACAGAGGGATAACTGATAAACTTACATTATACATCAATTGTAGTGGTAGATTGAAAGATCTTTATGCTCAAGAATCATTATAGAATGATATTCATTAATCACATATGATCGTATATGGTCAGACTTATAGCAAGTTACTAGTAATTGTTTATTATTAATCAATTTGATTATTAATAAATATAAATAACACTTGTATTTAATTAGAAAAACATTATTTTATGAAAATAATATTTTACCAACATATTGGGAATTTATTGTTTCTAGGAAATAATAACAAAAGAGAACAAAAACTAGTTAGGGTGTGTGTGTGTGTGTGTGTGTCTATATATATATATATATATATATATATATATATATATATATATATATATATATATATATATATATATATATATATAATATGTATGCTCAGAAATCATTATTGAGTGATATTGCTAATAACATATGTTCCTATAATGTCACACCTTAATAGAGTTGGTACTTATTGAATATTTATTAAGCATTTGATTATTAAAATATAAACTCAAATCTTATATTTAATTAGAGAAAATTATTGTTTTATGAAAATAATAATAAAAGGAAAGACAAAGTAGTTATTGCACCATATGGTATGATTAATAAGTCATGTACAAATGTTTTGAAGTTGGTTGCTTTTTTTGCTGCTTTCCTTTGTATCTACCTTTAGTGCTTATTTTTTAATCATTTAAAGGCTTAAAGAATAAATCATACGAGAATGAATCATGCAATTCTTGGTACCTTAATCTTGGTGGTGTATACTAGTAGAGAAGTTTAAGCTTCTTGTTCTTTCCATCTTCATCAACACCACAAATCCAAAAGGGTCCAAAGGCTCCAAAGTTTGTCATTCTAAAACACTATATGGTTGGTTTTCATATCATTCTAACCTCTTTAAAAGGATACTTGGTATCTTTCTTTTGAAAAAATCTCGAAAATAATATTGTTTGTTTTAAGCTTCTGTTGCCCGGTTTTTGTGAAAAATTCTCTTATATTTTCTATCAAAACTCATCAATTGTAATGTATGTATTCCCCGATAGGCACTAATATGATGTGTAATTAACATTGGTCAACAATAGTAATCATTTGATGAATAAATAAAAGAAACTTGTTTGAATTTATGTGATTTATGTGTCTTATGTGTATATAATATTAGGCAAAAATTTAATAAATAGGGCTAAAGAAAATATTAAAAAAATATATTAATTAGCATGAATAGCCTTGATGAAAATGAAAGTAGTTGTAATGAGGATTTTGGGGATATGAGGAATGCACAAATCTAACTTCGTGTGAAGAATTTATGATCATTTGAAGTTTTGCGTTCAACCCAATATGACAAAGTGCGTCGTAAATAGTAAATCAAAGATATGTTGCTTATTAGCCTAAGTGATCTAAACGAAAGTTGTAGTACTCATAAAACCGAGAGCGTACATATAAAGAATGCCCAAATCTGACTTCTTATGAGGAAATTACGATTTTTCGATGTTTCAGTGCAGCTATGTTAGCACATAAATCAAATTTTAGATCAGTTGATTTTTAGCCGAAACAATATAAATGAGATTCGAAGATCTGGTTAATAGGATTTCGTCGATATAAAGACAGTCGAGAATAGGTGTCGTATGAAAAAGATATGAAATTTAAATGGAGATTAGCTGTCTAAGCCTTGTAAAATAATAAATAATAAATAAAGTGAATTAGTCAATGGATTCTAAATTAAATTTGTAGATCTCGTTGATATCTAAGGTTGGATATAAAGAACGTCAAAAATGAAGTCCGTACGAAGAAATAACGAAATTTTGAAATTTCTCGAGTGCGACACACGCAATCAGGCACGGCACGCACCTTTTGTAAGCTAACACGCAACACCACACTATGCAGGACATGTGTCAGCAGCACAACATTCGGCCAGAACCTGGGACCGGTGCACACTTGGAATAGGCGCGACATGAATACTCAGAATTATGCCTATAAATTTCTTGCAGGAGCTCATTTTTCACCGCACCCACCCAAACTTCTCTCTCGAGTCTCAAATATTGTCCAAATATCCATTAGATTTACGGTATTTTAGTGAAGCCCTGAGGTCCCTACGAGCTGGTAGTTAGGAGCTATCGAGCTAGAGTTCTGCCAGTGCAATTTCCAGACTTTTTTCAGGAAATATCTGTAAGTTAAGCTACACTTATATTTCCTTCAACGTAACTTATATTTATATTCATAGTCGTTATTAGGAATTTGTAAATAAGATTTATCAATGGTTCCAATTCAATATATTGATTGATCTTCTTACGGGGGTGATGTCTAGGCTAGATTTAGTGAGGTGTTCAAGGTGGGATTTCTAAACAATATAATTTGTATACCAAACAGACGCTACCTCTGATATGATCTTACCTAGTTGCTCTTTACTTAATATATCTTGATGTAGTCATTGTGATTGTTGAGACATCTAGACTATCATTAATCATAAGAAATAATAAACTAAGACTTATTTATAATTGAACCTAGGTCAAGTCAAAGGAAAAGCTAAGTGCTGAAGCGAAGCGCTACCCAACTTTCCTTACATCCACTTTAACAAGTGGGTACATAGTTACTTTCAGCTTACACATAGATATAAAGTATCTAGATGATTAAATGTTATGTGTGTTTATTATCTTTATTACTTGATATCTATTTTAGGTGAATCATATGATTTTTACTAGATTTAATCATATATGTATTTTTCGTATATTTATATAAAATATATTGGTTAGTGATGGGTGAAGAAAATGATGAGATGATGATGAGAGGACTTGACTATTGATGAACTAGTCATCTAGCAGAGTATAGACGACGATCACAGACTATTATAGACAGTCCGGTGGAAATGCTAGCAGGCTCCTAACCCGTAGGTTTTAATGAACTATATGTTCATTTGGTGTACTCTATCCCCCATGGTTGCCTTATTGACATATATTGCTAAAGGAATCCACCAAGCAGTATTGTCTACCCATTGTTGATGATGATCCTTAGGTTAGGTCACTTGAGGTCAATATTTAAGGATTGGTATGTGAGAATAAAGGGAATGGGTAATCGGGTGAATTTATTTGATTTTAATTATATAATTAAAAAAAATTAATTCTTGTCGATTAAAAATCATATGTGCTCACTAGGCCCCCAAGCTTGACCCACTTAGTTTCTTTGTATCACTGGAAGAGGTACAAAGGCACAAGTATGATGAGTGATTTAAGGAGTTTGTAAGCCATTAGTATAAATAGATGTTATAATGTTTATTATTATTATCTATTTGTATTGACGATGACATCCCAAGGATTTGTATATAAATGAAAAATGTTTCTTCAGAAATATATTATGTTTTTGGGAACAAATTCTGCATTAAGTTTTATACTCTGAAATAAATAAGCATAAATAAAAAGCTATAAATTGGCCGCGAAAATGGGGATGTCACAGTTGGTATCAGAATGTGTTTGGCTAAAGGATGTACATCATATCTAGCATTTGTAATCGATGCAAAGAAGGAGAAAAAGGAGATGCAAAGAATACCAGCGGTGTGTGAATTTCCAGAATTATTTCCCGAAGATCGTACCAAATTTCCCCTAATAGACAAATATAATTTCGAATAGGCGTGTTAATAGGCACATCACCAATAGTGAAGGCATCATACAGATTAGCATCAATGTAGATGAAGGAGCTTACGATGCAACTTCAGGAGGTTTTAGACAAAAGTTTCATAAGACCTAGTTCTTCACCTTGGGGAGCTCCGGTGTTATTCGTGAAAAAGAAGGATGGAAGCATGAGGATGTGTATTGATTTCAGAAAGCTGAATAAAGCAACGGTAAAGAATAAATACTCATTACCAAGGATTGATGACATGTTTGATCTACTGTAAGGTGCAAACTACTTTTCGAAGATTGATCTTAGGTCAGGGTATCAATAGTTGAAAGTGAGAGATCAAGCCATGGAGAAGACAGCTTTCAGAACAAGATATGGACCCTATGATTTTTTAGTTATGTTGTTCAGACTAACCAACGCTCCAACACATTTATGGATCTAATGAACCGAGTTTGTAAACCTTTCTTTGATGATCTGTAATAGTATTTGTAAGTCCCCAAATTTTCTTGGCGTATCAATCCCATCCACTTGATGGTGCAGAATCCCAATGAAGTGGATGATGCAAGATAGAATGCAGAAGAAGAAGAACAAGAACAAGATGAATCTTCAATGTATCATAATAATATTCAATGATGCTCCATGTACACAAGATTCACACATACATATGTTCTCTCTTACTTTCTCTCTCTAGAACATGCTCCTCCACTCATGGTAGCCCCCAAAACGTCCCACCCTCTGTAATGCTTATTAAAACATGCCTTTTACTCCATATATATAACTATGGACTAAATCCCAAGCCCAAGACCTAATATCTAGACCGAAATCACATGTGATTTCGGTCCAAGCTACAAATAAACCCAATAATGTTTTCAGCCTTAGACCGTAAACTACAAAAACTAAGAAAAGCAGAGTATAAACCATACATTTAGACCCAACAATCTCCCCCTTGGTTTATAGCTTTCTTTTCTTATGACCCAACAAACTCCCCCTAAAATTGTACCTTGCTTTTCTTGTCAATCTTAAATTTCAGCTTGGCTTCAGCGTTTTATCTTCGATTTCTTCACAACTTCAAGATGAACATATGAATCTTCTATGTGAATAACTTCATATTGAACAGTTGGGCATTTCTTCAAGAATTTGACTTTGTATGTATGTTGGGTGTGGAGGCTTCTTAAAAAGATTCTTGAAAATCAGCACTTTCAGTTTGAGAATCTCCAGAGAGAACAACAGAGAGACCGATTCTTCTGGATCACTTCAGTAGGTTCATAGATAGCAGCAAATTGATTGAGGAGGTTTCAATGCAATCTGTCACATAATCTTCAAGTACAGCTTCACCTTGCTTCTGGGGTTGAAATATTGAATGTTGAAAAATAATCTTCATTTCTTGTTCCTGATAATGAGTATTCTTTAATGATCATTGTTGTGCCACAGTTGTTCAATGATGTAACCTTGGTTTAGAAAGATCCAATACATCCTCCTTGAGTCTCTTCTTCCTTTAAGTTCGCTTTTTAAGACAAACGAAACATTGAGATAAAAACAAAACTAAAAACAAACTTAGCACACAATATTTTTGGATTTTTCATATTTTCTGAAAAAGAAATAAAACAGAAATAAAAAATATTTTTGGAATTTTTAATTTTCTGATTTTTGTTTGATTTTTTTTAATTCTCCCCCTAAATTTATGCATAGAGGAAAACTATGAACAAATTTAACATAAACAAAAATGATAACTAAATTTAACACTGATTTGGGATCAAAGTTGTCAGGCAATTCAATATCGTTTATCAGCACACACCTGCATGTCTAGATTTGGTCAATCACCGGTATTATGATTCACTTAAACACAAAGGATATTTGACAAATTGGACAGATTATAAGTGACAAATCATTGTGATATATATATATATATATATATATATATATATATATATATATATATATTCCTAAATGGACCATTTAGCTGACGACGATTAAGGATATTGTTGTCCACTTAAATTTAGCAGCAAGATCTACAGACAACCTACTAAATGATTCAATTTTAGATGTACTAAAATGTGTTTCCCACTTCCCGATATACCCCAGCAATTAAGAACTTCCAAAGAACTCTTTACTTTAGGTGAGTAGACAATCATTAAGAAAGAAGTCAGATATAGAAGTGCATATGTTGTATCCCAGGTTGGATGTCTTCCAATCACGCAGAGGGAACAACATATGACTAACATAGATAGAGAGTTAAAGAGATAGAAAGGTGATATGATGTGCCTTGGTCGGATCTTCCAATCACGCAGAGGGGACAACATATGGCTAACAGATAGAAAGAATTGCCTAGATAAAGAGATGCATAGAGATAAAGTTGCATATGTTGCATCCCAAGTCGGATCTGTTCCAATTGCGCAAAGGAGGCAAAATATGATTGACAAATAGAAAGCAAGAAAATAATTTCCTAAAGATCTACTTTATCAGAACCCCCCAGTCATCCTATCAACACCAGAATTAAGGACATAAGTTCGTACATCAAAGAAGTGTTAAGCCACAATTCTAGATACAAGTTACTTTTAGTGTATCCTATAGGTTCTCATATTTATCTCACTGCTCAATCTACCCAAGCATCGTATTATCAGTCCAAATAGAACTATCTAAGTCCATATTGTCAAGTCCTTGCATTGTCAATCAATGTCTACTCTTTTTGAATCCTTTGTGCCTACCAGCACATTGAAACACAAAGTCTAGACAATTTAGCTTTAGTGCATTACACGAATTTTAGATTGCCCTTTAGCACTAAGCTTCATATCACTTCCCAATAACACCTACAAACGAAAAACTATAAGAAAATAAAAGATTGTCTTCAAAACGAATCATTTTAAGAAAAACTCTGGAGTATCGAGAAGAAAAATTAAACCGTAAGTCACCAATGGAAATTGCATCCGGATGATCTGAGAACAACACGCATATTTCTATCTTGGAACAGATCTGAAAATTCTTCACATCGTTAAGCATAAACCCCATTTGTGATCCTTTGCTTTCTTCCTTTCCCACAAAGGACACATACTCTCAAACACAGTTCTGAATGATGTGCAGTTGAGAGATGTCCCTTATCATGTGCTTGGAACAGCCACTATCAACAAACCAAAGTATGATGATATGCCTCCTACTCCAGCACAGAGTGCGAGATCAGTTGGTCTTTGGAACCCAGTCCATTTTGAAACTGGGTTGACCGTTATCGTCTACGCAAGGTACACTCTCCTATGACATATCCCGTTTATCATAAACAACAGATGAAGAAATGTTACAAGCATTTGAAAATTTGGGATTTTGAACCTTTGGTACCCATCTATAGTTGGGTTTAACCCATTTCTTGTTCGATTGGTTGGGTGCCTTAGCACTTGATTTTGGACTTGAAGTCGATTGCCGAAATGACTTTGACCTTACCGGTCTTGGATTCACAGGAGCATCTCTTGAATTGGACTTCTTGGCAGACATTCCCTTCTTGTCCTTGGGAGTTGGATTCTTGGCCTATTTCGCGTTCCACTCACCATTGTTTGAACGTGGCCTCGAAGGGTTTCTTTTGAAAAATCTCCCTCTTGGCGCGTTCTGCCACCCTTGTGCATAGTAGGGAACATAGGCGCGATTTGGACAATTTCTGGCAATGTGTCCAGGTGTTCCACAGTGAAAACCATGTATGTTTCTTCACGTAGGAGTTGTTTCTGCCTGCCCCTGGTGGCGTGCCCTTGCCTTGTTTCTGATTGTTCCCACATGCACACTTGCAACAAGCGGTCTGTTTTACTTGTTTTGGTGGCCTATATTTACCAACATCAGGTTGATTAGAAGCAACATAATTGGAAGCAACATATTCAGAGTTCAAGGAGTCATTGGTTTGACAATCAGTAGAATCAACAGAACTAGAATTGTTTCTGTTCTCCTTGTCCTCATCTTCCACCACTTTACCTGCACAAGAAGTAGAATCATCAGAATCCTTCACCTCAACACTCTCAGTTGGGCCTGATTTTTCAGTCTTAACTGAAACAGGTACAGGGGGTTGGCCAAACTGAGCAACTATATCTTCCTCATTAGTTTCAAGGGGTGGGGTATAGTTGTCATTGAAGGGAGGTGGAACACTGTGATACCCTAGACCCTTATTTTGATTATCTTTAAACTTTAATTGTTTTTCAATCATGGATGCAACTACCTCACTTGACATATCAAATTTCTTAAAGGTAAAATCTACATCTTTATATTTAGCTTTTAATGCATAAAGTTCGGAATTCAAGTTAGCAAGCTTTTCCTTAACATAGTTATAGTTTTCACATTTATTACTATATTCTTCTTGAAGTTTTCGGAAGTCCTTGGTTTTGGCGTCTAGTTGTGCTTTTAAGGGTTTTTAGGCCTTCCTTAGTGTATATCCTTCATATTTAAGATCCTTATTTTCTCTTTTTAATATATCGAGTTGATCACGAAGAAACTTAATTGTAGCTTCACAAGATTGAGAACATGAAACTTCATTGACTTTGGTGTTTGAGGAACTCATTGTTTACCAAAAATGCATTTTGACTATAAACCTCAAAAGTCAACCTTAAAAGTCAAATTTAAAAGGTCAAACATAAAAGTCAAGCTTGAAATGTCAAACTTAAAAGTCAAACCGAAAAGCCAAACGTCAAAACTTGAAAGTTAAACGAGAAAGTCAAAGTTTAAAGTCAAAGGTCAAACTTGAAAGTCAAGGTCAAAATTTTAAGGTCAAAAGTCAAACTAGTAAGTCAAAAATCAAAAGTCAAAGCTTTATGCCGAAAACAAAAATTCAAAATAAAAAAAATGAGTTTTTGGGCCAAAAATGTCAAAAAATAGAAACTTGCACCGAAAATGCAAAGCTTTTTGGACTGACCGAGAACTCTCACACTTGCTAACCGAAAATGGCTGCTGACCGAACACGCGAGGACCGAACACGCGAGGATCGTAAACCTTCGGAAGCCGAAAACGTCCGAGGCCGAAAACTTGCAAAGCCACGCTCCACCGAAAGCTGTTTCCGACCGCAATCTCGTTTCGGACGGCAAACACCGGATTTCGGCCGAGAACTCCTCGCAAAACCCTAGCTGCTGACCGATAATAGCCGCCGGATCTCGCAAAATAACGACCAAAAACACGTTTTTTCACCTTTTTAAGCACAAAACTCTATAAAAAACTCTAATTTTTTAAGAACACGAAGAACACCTAATATTTCTTCAAAAACTAATCAAAAACGCAAAAAACGTGAAGAAAAAAAAAATCCAAAAACGCTCAATATCTTGCCAAAATGATTGATACAATCTAAGCTCTGATACCAACTGTAAGTCCCCAAATTTGCTTGACGTATCAATCCGATCCACTTGGTGGTGCGGAAGCCCAATCAAGTGGATGATGCAAGATAGAATGGAGAAGAAGAAGAACAACAACAAGATGAATCTTCAATGTATCATAATAATTTTCAATGATTCTCCATGTACACAAGATTCACACATACATATGTTCTCTCTTACTTTCTCTCTCTAGAACAGGCTCCTCCACTCATGGCAGCCCCCAAAACGTCCCACCCTCTCTAATGCTTATTAAAACACGCCTTTTTCTCCATATATATATATATATATATATATATATATATATATATATATATATATATATATATATATATATATATATACCTATGGACTAAATCCCAAGCCCAAGACCCAATATCTAGACCGAAATCACATGTGATTTCGGTCCAAGCTACAAATAAACCCAATAATGTTTTCGGCCTTAGACCGAAAACTACAAAAACTAAGAAAAGCAAAATATAAACCATATTTTAGTCTAGACCGAAATCACATGTGATTTCGGTCCAAGCTACAATTAAACCCAAGGGGTTTTCGGCCTTAGACCGAAAACTACAAAAACTAAGAAAAGCAAAGTATAAACCATATTTTTAGATCCAACAGTATTCATCGACGACATTTTAATTTATTCATAGAGCCAGTAGAAGCATGACAAGCACTTACGAGAATTATTGGATGTACTGAAGAAGGATAAGTTGTATGCAAAGTTTTTGAAATGTGATTTCTGGATCTGAGAGGTGCAATTGTTGGGCATCTACCATTGGTGGAATTTTACAACAACAATAGTTACCACTCTAGCATTAATATGACACCTTATCAGGAACTCTAGGAAATAAGTGTCATACACGATCTTGTTGGCTTAAAGCTGGAGAAAATCAATTTATAGGTCCTGAGATTTTTCATCAGATCACCAACAAACTGAAAGTGATCAGAGAGAGGATGCTAGCAGCTCAAAACCGTCAGAAGAGCTATGTAGATAAGAAGCGACGATCGATTACTTCTGAGATCGGAGACTAAGTGTTGCTTAAAGTTTCTACATGGAAGGGACTTATCAGATTTGCAAAGCGATGGAAGCTAAGTCGAAGATTTATTGGACCGTTCAAGGTTCTTAAGAGCATTGGGAACCAAGCTTATAAGTTGGATTTGTTAAAGGAATTAGAAGTTATTCATAACACCTTTCATGTTTGTTATTTGAGGAAGTTCACAGGAGAAGATATCGATGTGATTCCACTTTCGGAGATGAGAATTGAAGATAACAAGTGGTTAATTGAAGAGATCGAAGCGATTGTTGACCGAAAGACGAAGAAGTTACATCATAAAATGTTCGAATTCGTGCTTGTGTGATGGAAACATATGCTAAGTCCGAACCTCACCTGGGAGACAGAAAGCGAAATGAGGATCCGCTATCCACATCTATTTGTTGATATATGATTTTGGGATGGAATCATCCTAAGGGGTTGATAATTATAACGCCCGCGTTCCTCGCTAGGCATTAATATGATGTGTAATTAACATTGGTCAACAATAGTAATAATTTGATGAATAGATAAAAGAAACTTGTTTTAATCTATGTGATTTATGTGTATATAATATTAGGCAAAAATTTAATAAATAGAGCTAAATAAAATATTAGTTAGCACGAATACCCTTGATGAAAGTTTAAGTTTTCGTAATGATGGTTTCAGACATATGAGGAACGCCCAAATCTTACTTCGTATGAAGAAGTTATGATCGTATGAAGTTTCACGTTCAGCCGGATACAACAAAGTGTGTGGTAAATAGTAAATCGAAGATATCTTCCTTATTAGCCCAAGTGATATAAACAAAAGTCGTAGTAATTGAAAAACCGAGAGCGTATATACAAAGAACGCCCAAATCCGATTCCAAATGAGGAAATTTTGATCTTTCGAAGTTTCCGCGCAGTTGTGTTAGCACAAAAATCAAATTTTAGATCGGTTGATTTTTAGCAAAAACAATCTAAACGGGATTCGATGACCTCGTTAATAGGACAGTCGAGAACAGATGTCTTCTGAAAATTATATGAATTTTAAACGGAGATTTTGTTGTCTAAGCCTTCTAAAATAATAAATAAATAATAAAGTGAATTAGCCGACAGAGTCTACATGAAAGTTGTAAATCTCGTCGATAGCTACGCGTGGATATAAATAACGTCAAAAATTGAGTTCATATGAAGAAGTTATGAAATTTTGAAGTTTCCCGAGTGTGCCACGCGCAATAAGGCATGACACGCACCTTCTAGAAGCTGCCATGCAGCACCACACAATGCAGGACACGTGTCAATAGCACAACGGCCGACCAAAGCCAGGGCCCAACATGCACCTGGTCTGGGCGCAGCGCGAATAGTCGGAATTCTGCCTATAAATTGCTTGCAAGAGCTCATTCTTCCTCCATAACCTCCCAAACTTTTCTCTCGAGTCTCAATTATAATACAACTTTTTTTAGGAAATCTCTATAAGTTAAGCTACATTTATCTTGCTTTCAATGTAAATTATATCTATATTCATAGTCGTTATTATGAATTTATAAATAAGATTTATTAATGATTCTAAATCATTATATTAATTGATATACTTATGAGCATGATGTCTAGGCTAGATTTAGTGAGGTGTTTAAAGTGGGATTTCCAAAGAGTATACTTTGTATACCAAATGGACCCTACCTCTGATAAGATCTTACCTGATAGCTGCTTACTTGATAGATCTTTATGTAGATATTAGGGTTGTTGAGGAATCTAGACTATCTTTAGTCATAAGAAATAATAAAATAAGAGTTAGTGATAATTGAACCTAGTTCAGATCAAAGGAAAAGATCAGTGTTGAAGTGAAGCACTGCCCAACTTTCCTGTCATCTACTTGAACAAGTGAGTGCATAGTTACTTTCAGCTTACACATAGATATAAAGTAACTAGATGATTAAATTCTTCGTGTTCCTATTATTTGTATTACTTGATATATGTATTAGGTGAATTATATGATTTTTACTTGATTTAATCATATATGTATTTTCATATATTTATATAAAATTTATTGGATAGTCATCGGTGATGAAAATGATGAGATGATAATGAGAGGACTTGACTATTGATGAACCAGTTGTCAAGCAGAGTATAGATGACGACCACAGACTATTCTAGATAGTCCAGTGGAAACGCTAGCCGGCTCTTAACCTATAGGTGTTAATGAACTATCTATTCATTTGATGTACTCTACCCCCCATGGTTACCTTATTGACATATATTGCTAAAGGAATCCCCCAAGCAACATTATATACCGGTTGTTGATGATGATCCTTAGGATAGGTCCCTTGAGGTCAATATTTTAGGATCAGTATGTGCGAATAACGGGAATGGACAACCGGGTGAATTTATTTGATGTGAATTATATAATTTATAGAACTTAATTATAGTGGGTTGAAAACCTTATGTTCTCACCAGGCCCCCAACCCTGGCCCACTCAGTTTCTTTGTATCACAAGAAGCAGTATGAAGGCACAAGGATGATGAGTGATTTGAAGAGTTTGTAGGCCATTAGTATAAATAAATGTTACAAGGCCTGTAAGACAGTGTTTATGCTTATGTATCTATATTGACGATGACATCCTAAGATTTTTATATATAAATGAAAAATGATTTTTCGGAAATATATTATTTTTTGGGAACAAATTTCACATTAAGTTTTATACTCTTAAATAAATAAGCATAAATAAAAAGTTTTAAATTGACCATGAAAATGGGGATGTCACATCAGTGGTATCAGAGCCATATTTTAAATGTTAAAATGATTTTTATGTTTGATAATTTTTTATTTTTGGAAAACAAGCATGGATTTCTTTTTGGCTAAAGAAATGTTCATATTTGTTTTCTTTGGCAACTTGTAGTTTAAACGTGTTTATTTTTTATATAACCATTTTTCCATGCATTTTGGTTATATAAAATTTTCCGTATAAAAAACAAATAGTTGTTTGTAAATATGTTTGATGTTGTTGTTATGTATGAACAAGCCATTAGGACATTTTGTGGGTGCTATTTATTTATTTATTCATATGATGATTTTATAGATAAACTAGTAGGTGATTCCATGCTATGCACGGGATGATATTTTTTGTTTTTTATTTTTGGTTTTGATTTTATTCTTTTGTAACTGAACTGTATTATTGGTACCGACCGGAGATTGAAAATTGACAACAATACATACACACAAAGGGAAAAACCATCTTTTACATCTCCCAATTTTTTATTTCATGTTCATAAAGGCTTAGAAATAAGTTGTATAAAATGTGTTATGGAGTATATACAATAAAGGTACAGACACAAATGGAGGTAAATCTTCTCGGTAAATGGCAGGTTCCATCTCTCTCATACAAATTTCACAAAGAAGTTGTTGTCATTAGTAATCTTTTGTTCTAAACTGAATAGATGCACACAAATGCCTTTTTCTTTGCCATGATCCCACTACCTCGGGTGGTGCTAAAGCGATGTAGGCGTCGTT
The DNA here is from genome assembly GCF_052849685.1 of Lactuca virosa. Lineage (NCBI taxonomy): Eukaryota > Viridiplantae > Streptophyta > Magnoliopsida > Asterales > Asteraceae > Lactuca > Lactuca virosa. Next base: position 302,004,816 of record NC_136428.1, on the reverse strand, counting down.
TACTTATATGCAACTTTCCCCATAAATGAGCATACATATAAGTCATGCATTTTAGAATTTTAGCCAAATGTTTTGACAAAATTACATACTTTTGTTGAGAAAAAATTAGAAGTTGTGTTAGATTGAGACTATGTAAATATGCCCACGCACCAAGAGGCGTACCAGAAACCACATTGCTCAACACTTGCAAGTATTCATAAGTCTTACTCTTTTAATATGTATTTAATAGAATTTTAAGATCTAACATTGTCTTCAAACTCTCTAGAGTTAAAAGCATCAGACTTTTCACAAAGTACTCCCTTTAACCCTGTTTTTAGTTCTCCTATCAGTGACTAAAAACAAATAAACAAAAAACAGACTAACCCAAATTAAATATTACATCTTCAAACCAACAAATAAAAACTAATATTCTTTTAAATAAACCAGTACTTGGGAATCACAAAGCAATACCAAAAAGTTACAGCAGGACATATATGTAATTGTAATTTGCAATTCTTCTTTAAATCAACATTAGGACCTTAGTACCCTTGTGGAGATGGCTACCAAAATTACATTTAACCCGCATTTGTATTGGATTGAATGTAAAAAAATAAACAATAAAAATCAAACTAAATATACTATAGCGGAAGTAGAAGTCATTTTTCGCCGTTTTAGAGGCATCGCACGAACAAAAACAAAACGAAGAGCTATTGAACGGATTTTGAAAATGAATAAAATAGAAGACAACATACCCGATTTCCAAAGATGCAAGTTAGTGTTGAATTTAATTCTTATATTAACACAAATTCCCAAGAAACCAAAGGCTTTATGTTGTTATGGTTGTTTTTTGTGCCGTTCTAAAAATGGTAAATGCATTCAATTGTTATTGTTATGTATTCCACAACTAAGAACGTAGTAAAGGGCATGGTTTAAATGGTGCTAAATATATGATAACTGCTTCCGATGACTGGAATGGTTGTATAAGTAGTGTATCTGACATGTTCGTTTCCATTACATAAGATTACATTTTTTATTTAGCCGGTCCTGCAAATTTTGAAGATGAGGGTTGAGGAGTCTGCAACTACTCAAATATGTCACAAGGACTATTAACCAAATCTATAAAAACCATATTACAATGCTAAACAGTAAAATAAAGTTTATATTTTAGAACTAATTATATGGTGAAATGAACAGAAAACATAGAAAATGAGGTGTAGGTCTGCAACAACAGACGAGTTCTTTCCTTGAAATTATTAATATAAGGACAAAGTTTGTAAAATTTATGTACACAAACCATATACAGTGAAAGGGTACAAAGAACAACATACCCAATTTCCAAAGATGCAAGGTAGACATGGATATCAAAGTCTTGTAACACACATATCAGAACCCTATAACAAATTAGTCATTAATCAACATACATTGCTATAAATTCAACTAAATGCCATATAAGGAGTATATAATTCATATTTCATTAACCCCATCTGTTAAAATAGTAATCACACATACAAACACTTCTATTATTTGGTAACAACTAATTATATGATGAAAAAACAAAAAACATAGAAAATGAGGCAAAATTAAGAAAAAAAGAAGCATGCTTTTAGAATAGATTAAAACATTAAACATGAATTTTTTTATTAAACAGAAAATTAATGCTCACCACAAAAAATTACCATTTTTACAACAAAAAAAGACATTTTTTCGCAACAAAATAATGACAAAAGGATCCTTTTAACAACAAATAGTTACCATTTTGACAATAAAATCTATACAACCAACTTGCAAATTTTTTCTCTAATCAAACTACAAATTCTTTTTTCATTTTGATAGATTTATTGGAGAATTTTGACTTATTTTCAAAAATCTAACAACCAAAAAGTTAAACTGTTAAGTAGACTTGCAAAAGTTAGTAAGGAACATGGACATGAAAACCTTCTCTAGAAAAAATAAATATTTTTTGGGTTTGAGATAAAAAAATTATATATGACAGAAGTTTACTTTAAGAAAAATGTTGAAATATGATATGCTTAAATTGCGAAAATATTAGTAGGACGCTATAAGAAAAAACAAATAGAAGTAATCTTTATAAGTAATTGTGGTTTTATCCTTTGACAAATTACATTCCGTCCTTGAGTATGCTGATTTTTGTGATTTTGCTCGTGATTTTAGACAAGTTTTATTTATGTGTATATGGATGTATATATTAGTGTATATGTATATGACTGTTGTGTTTATGTGGTAGAGGAAAGTTGTTGGAAGTGGAAAAAATGTATTAATCAGGAAAAAGGAAGAGCAATTGAATAGAAAATCATAATCAAATTGAAACAACATACAACATACCAAAACTCCGAACAACAATAGAGGCAGGCGGTTGGTGGCTGCTATACAGCACATGCGGTTGTAGGTGACAAAATTCGAATTCCTAAGATCTTAGATGAGAAGTCATCGGGAAACTCAAACCAAGAGAGTAAAAAACAAGGAAAGAAAGGAGTCCAAGAATTTGAGAAGTGATGGCGATGGGTTTTTGGATTGGGAAAGTAAGATTGTGAAAATTTACAAAGTATCGTGGTGAAATTCCGAATTTGTTGAAGTTGACTGTTCAAAGAACGGATATAGAGCACAAACGTTTGTATGGTGAAATTGAAATCCTGAATTCTTTTCATGGATGCCTTTAACCTGCTTAAAAAATCAGTGTTGTTTATGATAGTGACATGTCACTTTAACATAAAGTAAATATTTATGTGGCGTTTGATTGGAACAGAAGAGTATGCTGAGGAAGTGGTGCCTAAGTATCAAGGGTCCATGATTCTACTGCACATTTTTGCATTGAAGTTTCTCCTGACTCTGTCACCACAAAGCTTTTTTTGAGGGTGGTTTGAATTCTGCTCCAATCCTATTTGATATAAAACAAACATGATTAGTCAATTTATTTTACCATACTTTTGGTTTTCTTGGTCTTTGTTGATTATGGTCAACATGTTAACTCTATATTACCAAAGGAAGGTGTAAGAGATCCTATTTTGACATGGAACTTATTTCTTAAAATGAATGGCAACTTTAAAAATGAATGTTAGAGAAAGGATGAAAATGATCGTATGATTCATTATCAAAATATTAATTATTAATCTTAAAACTGAATTTTAGAGAAAGGATGAAATGATTTAATGGTTCATTATGATTCATTGTTACACTGAAATAAAGGATAGGATACCTATAGTGCCATTACCTTGCTATGAATCATTGTCGTTACCAATGAAAATTTTGTTTTCAAATATTTCAAGGAAGTCAAAATTGAAGAGAAGACTCATGCCCCAACTTCAGCCAGAAACCCAAGAAAGGAAACACTTCCTTGTGAATGAGTCCAAAAGGTTATAAAAACGTAAAATTATGTTGAAATTGGATAGATAATGGTTAAGATAAACATCACAAAGAGGTTAACAGTAGATTCTATCGGAAAAGTAAATTTCATAGATTTGGAAAGCAAGAAAAAGAGCAAAGTCGAAATCAAAAACTGGACAGAAAATCAAAATCATATAAAAGAGAAGATACCCGGAATTTAAATTGCAATTAAGTGTAGATGATTGGAGGCGGCAACAGATCACAACCGTTTTTTGGCGACAAAATTGGAAATTCCAAGTTCTTGATTAACAAGGTGTCGAAGATGTCAAACCCAAAATTCAAATTTTAATTTATTGATCGAGAAGGCATAGGAGATGTCAAATCCACACAGTCGGAAAGGAAGAAGAAGAGGAGTCCGAAGAATTTGGAGAAACGTATAAAAGCGATGATGGGGGAATATTGTCTAGAGGCTTCCGTAACTTCAATTTCATAGAGTCAAAAAGTAAGAAAAAAAGTAAATTTGAAATTGAAATTGGACAGAAAATCAAAATCAAATAGAACAACACATACCAAAACTTCAAATTTCAATTGATGGTAGATGGTTGGAGGCAGCAACTGAGCACAGCCGTTTATTGGCGACAGAAATTGAAATTCTAAGTTCTTGATTGATAAGGTGTCGAAGATGTCAAACCCAAAATTCAAATTCTAAATTCTTGATTGAGAAGGCGTATGAGACGTCAAGAAGAGGAGTATGAACAACTTGGAGAAACTTATGGAAGCGATGATTGGGGTAAAAGTGTAAAATTGATAATTGTTATGCAGAACTTGGAGAAACTTATGGAGAACATGGAGAAACGTATGTCAATGTGGACGAAGTATTATGTTGAAAGTCTAAAATTGTTTATTGTTAGTGGTAAAAGTTTAAAACTATTAATTGTTAGTGTTAGAAGTCTAAAATTGTTAATTGTTATTGTTCATAACGACGTTGGTTTTTAATATTATGTAATACATATTATTTAATTTTTTCATTTTATATGTAATAAATTAGTTTTTAGACTAGTTGTCTTTTTTTTTAAATGTAAAAAATGGAGCATGAAGATATTATTAAGGCAAGGAGTTTTTGAAGACCTTGAAGGGTCCTAATAAGTCATTTAGGAAATGACTTAATATTTGTTTTGATGGCTCACAATAAACATTACTAGAAAGTGGCTTTGTCTATACACTTTAAATACATGCTTGTGAGATTTAGTTTTTGGTTGCTATAAAATTTTGTATGTATGTAAATGTTCGCCATGTTAAAAACATTTTGAAAAAAAATAATATCAACTTAGGCTTTAGAATTTTAAATAAAAGTTTCCAACATAAGATGTCAAAAATTGAGTTTTTTTGTTAAAATATTGTTAATTTTTTTGAACTCTTAAATAACACATGTACTCAAAATGAAAGCTTACACTGAGCAACTTGCCCGCCTCAGATTCCCTTTTGGGGATGAGCTAGTGACCAATGTGATCCTTGCCACATTGCCTAAGCCATTTAACCAATTTGTTTTGAACTTCACTATGAATGATTGGGATATGAGCACTAACGAGCTTCATTCAACGCTCAAGAATGTCGAGGTAAACATGAAGAAATATGGGAATCAAGTGCCGATGATCCTCGAGGGTAAAATCTCCAAGAAGAAAATTGGCAATGCTACCGGTAAGGGGAAAGACAAAGCTGCCAAGAAATGCAAGGGAAAGAGAAAAGGGTCAAGGGAAGCCTCCTGCTACTAACCCAACTCCTAAGCTCAAACCTGATGCTGACTCGGATTGCTTTCACTGCAATGAAAAGGGACATTGGAAAAGAAACTGTCCCAAGTACCTAGAAGAAGTTAAGAAAAACAAGGTCAACCAGGTTCACATCTCAGGTATATGTGTGATTGAATTATATGCATTTCGTACTAATTCTTGGGTATTCGATATTGGAAGTGGTGCTAACATCTGCAATGATTTGCATGTACTAAAGAATGTTACAGAACTCAGAGATGGCGATTTAGAACTCCATGTGGGCAATGGAACTCGAGTAGTTGTCAAAGCCATAGGACAATATTATCTTTTTCTTCGAAATGGTCTTAATCTTATTTTGAACAGTTGTTGTTAGTTACCTAGTATAACTAGTAATATTATCTCTACTTTTCGTTTTGTATGAACAAGGTTCTCCTTGTAAGTTTGACTTTTATTCCAAAAACATATATGTACTTAAAGATAATGTGTTCTATTTTGAGACTTGTCCCAATAATGGAATACATGAAATCAACTTAAATGGTTCATATTAAAAGGACAATTCAATGTACAACTTAAAAAATAATAAAACAAAGTCGGACTTAAATAAAACATATTTTTGGAATTGGCACCTTGGGCACATAAACAAAACTCACATTGCTAAGATTTAAAAGGATGGAATCTTAGAATCAACAGGCTCAAGGTCTTTTGATGTATGTGAATCATGTCTATGTGGCAAGATGACCAAAACTCCTTTTCTCGGTGTTGGTGAAAGAGCTTTAGATCTATCAGGACTCATACATACTGATGTATGTAGACCTTTTAGGAAAATGACAAGAAACAGTGAAACATATCCATTACATTTACTAATGACTTTAGTAGATTTGGATATGTGTATCTCATGAAAAACAAACATGAAGCATTCAATGTCTTCAAGGTGTTCCAAAATGAAGTATAGAATCAGCTTGGTAAAAAGATTAAAACCATACGAGCATATCGTGGTGGTGCATATCTAAGCTATGAGTTTCATGAACATCGTAGGAATTGTGGCATAGTGTCACAAATCACTCCGCCATGAACACCACAACATAATGATGTTTCGGAAAGGAGAAATCGTACTCTACTTGATATGGTACGATCAATGATGAGTCATACTTCCTTTCCTAATTTATTTTGAAATTATGCCTTCGGTACAACAACTCGAATTATAAACATAGTCCCAACTAAAAAGGTTAGTAAGACTCCCTATGAGTTATGGCATGGAAAAGTTCCATCAATGTCCTACTTAAAGATATGAGGTTGTGAAGCATATGTTAAAAGAGAGACTTCTAACTCGCTTAACCCCAGATCTCAAAAGTGTATCTTTATGGGATACCCAAAAGAAACCATGGGTTATTACTTCTTTCAGAAAGAAAAGAACTGAGTGTTCATTTCCTGAAAAGCAGTGTTTCTTGAAAATGACTTTATCTTGTATAAAGCAAATGGGAGCTCATTGATCTCGAAGAAATTCAAGAAATACAACCTTTAGTTAAGAACGATAACCAACAAAGCATTGTTGAACTAGAAATTATGATTCAAATGCCAGAAACCACACCAACTGTATGACGCTCAAGAAGACCTCGTCAGGAGCCTGACAAATTTGGATTTTTCATTCCTGAAGAGGAAGTCTTCTTCATGGATCAATGTGAACCTATCCATATCAAGGCAGCTACTGCAGACCCAGAGTCTGATAAATGGCTTGAAGCCATGAGATTTAAAATTCAGTCCATGAATGACAATCAAGTATGGGACTTGGTTGACTTACCTCCTAACAGCAGTGTTGTTGGAAGGAAGTGGATCTTCAAGAAGAAGATCTACATGATGAGAATGTATAAACATTCAAGGAACGACTTGTCGTGAAAGGGTATACTCAAAATCAAGGTGTTGACTATGAAGATACTTTCTCCCCAGTTGCTAAGATTAAATCTATTAGGTTTATCATGGCCATAGCTTCATATATGACTATGAGATATGGCAAATGTATTTCAAAACTACTTTCCTTAATGGATATCTTGAGGAAGATGTCTATTTGGAGTAGCATGAAGGTTTTGCCAACTCAGTTACCCTAAAGAAGGTGTGCAAACTAAAGAAGTCCATTTATGGATTGAAGCAAGCATCTAGGCCATGGTATCATCTTTTTGATGAGAATATCAAAAGGTTTGGTTTCTCAGAGAGTCTCAACGAACCATATGTATATATCAAAGCAAGTGGGAGCCAAATGGTTTTTCTAGTTCTATGTCGATGACATATTAATGACGGGAAAAACAACCAAACATTGTAAGAGACTAAGGCTTAGCTTTGTATGTCTTTTCGAATAAATGATCTAGGGGATGCTACATACATACTCGATATTAGGATATACAGAGACTGGTCTCAAAGACTCATTAGTTTGATTCAGATCACATACATTGACAAAGTCTTAAAACGCTTTTCAATGCATAACTCAAAACGAGGAATTGTACCAATACAACCTCACACCATTCTTTCTAAGGCATATTGCCCTAGTACTGACGATGAGATCAATTGAACGAGCCGCATACCATATGCTTCAGCAGTAGGTTAAATTGTGTATGTTATGACATTTAGAAGGTCGAATGTAACTTATGCTATTAGTCTAACTAGTAGATATCAAGCTAATCCTTATGAAAAAATATTGGATGGTTGTAAAGAACATACGTAAGTACTTAAGAAGGAATAAAGACATGTTTCTAGTTTTTAGAGGAGTTGAGGAAGAGCTTGTCGTAAGTTGTTACACTGATGCTAGCTTCAACACTGATCGATATAACTCACGATCATAGTAGGGATACGTGTTCACACTTAAGGGAGGATCCATTACCTGGAAAAGTTCAAAGCAAGAAGTGGTCTCACTTTCTACAATAGAATCTGAGTATATAACTACGTCTGAGGCAACTCAAGAAGTTAATTGGATGAAGAAATTCATCAACGATCTGAATGTTGTTCCAAGCATCAAAAATGTCATTAAGATGTTTTGTTAAAATACTAGTGTTATCGCTATCACAAGAGACCCGATGGTTACCAACAAGAACATACACATTCAACGAAAATTCCACTTCATTCGTCAAGAAATGGAATTGGGAAATATACGCATTAAGAAGGTTCATACTGATGATAATCTAGCAGATCTATTCACAAAGCCTCTTTTTCAAAGCAAGTTTGAGGGCCATGCAAAAGGAATCGGTCTTTGATTAGCTAGTGATTGGATTTAAATTTATACTTCAATAATATCTGGATATTATGAACTATGCAGCAATGATATGTAATCTCTTTTGATATATGAGATATCTCTTTTGTGTTAAATATTATTGTGTTCTGTGTTAGCATGTTATTTAATCACTGAATAATATCATTATTCAAAATTATCCATAGGAAGTCATTGTTGTGGGAGCAACTATGAATTAAGAATAATATGTAACAAATTAGTCGATTTCAAGTGGTTGAATAGCAAAGTGTTGCATCCATATTCATATGTATTTGTTAAAGAACAACTATTAGATATGACCCACATCCAGAATCACTATATGGATCATTATCATATGTGAACTTGCACACTAGTAAAATATATTTATGTCTTTCAACCCGATATACATATTGGAGAACTCAAGTATGCAGATTGTTATACTTTGACATGGTTAAACGTTGTTCGTAACCGTGTAGTCATAAAAGTTTAGGTTGGGTATAAAAGGAACTATATGAGAGTGTGTATATAGTCAAGATGGGATTTCTTCCTCTTATGTGTTGAGATTTAGACATCTAAGGCACCTTACTTAAAGTTATATGTCAAATAATAATGATTACGTTCCATGTCTCATATCCAACATGATATCTAAAGCAAAGAGAATATTGATACACTTACCTTATACGTCAATTGTAGCTTTTGAGCTCCTGTAATTGGATGTTGATTGATGGCACCCCTTCGTGTGTTGTTAGGGTAGTAGCCCATTGCTACACGCCAGCTACTGTTTATGTCCATCTTTAATTAATCTTGTGCAAGTGGGAGATTGTTGGATCTATATGCTAAAGAATCATTATTGAGTGATATTGCTAATAACAAATGATTCTATAGGGTCACAACTTAATCAAGTTGTTACTTATTGAATATTTATTCAGAATTTGATTATTAATAAATAAATTCAACTCATGCATTTAATTAGAAAAAAAAATTATTGTTTTACGAAAATAATAATAAAATGAAATACAGACTAGTTATTGCATCATATGATATGATTAGTAAGTCATATACAAATGTTTTGGACACTTTGGCTAACCATGACTTAACTAGATACTTGGGTTACTTAGTTAGGCAAACTAACATAACATTTTGTCTCTTCCTAAGCCCCCAAAACCGTATTTTCAAGAGGGTATGTGTAACATCCGAAATTTCACGTACATTATTGTGTGTTTAAATTGTTTGAACAACTATGGAGTGACTCGGCGAGTTGTGAGTCCAACTCGTCGAGTAGAGTCGAGTTGTCCGCGTGGCTTTAATGAATGGACTCGGCGAGTCAGAGAGCCAACTCGCCGAGTAGGTGCGGGGCAGAGAAACCATAATTTTCTGGGTTTGTGTCCTATTTAAAGGGCCTTAAGCCCTTATTTCCGCCTCCCTTATCTCCAGAGATCCATGTGGGAAACCCTAGATCAGTTCCATCCATTGTGAGAGAGAAAGTGGCTAATTTGGGTGTTCTTGTGCAACTTTGAGAGGCGATTTGGAGAGCATCTTGGCTTGGATCAAGAGAAGGCTTTTGGATCCAGAGATTCTACAAAGTTTTGCTTCAGTTGGAGGTAAAAAGATGTTAGCTTGATCATTTCCGTATGAGATCTTGTTTTAGGGAACTTTTAGGGCTTTCTTCCTTTTATCTTGTGTCATGGAGTGATTTGTGTATGGTTTGAGGTTGGAACCTCAGATCTGGACTACGAGTGGCCTTGTGAGTCCAGAGACCCGAGCTTTATTGAGTTGGAAGCAAGCTCTTCTGCATCTAGCCCTTATTGGAGCATGTTTTGGCATTATGAGCCTTATATGCCATGCATGAACGTAAGGATTGTAGCTTTACGTGCTATTCGAGCCTTAGGAGGATAGCTCTGGAGTGTGGGGTTGTAGATCTACTTAGAATCGTCTGAATGAGGATTAGGTTTGAATGAACTCGCCGAGTCAATGAGACGACTCGACGAGTCGGTGAGGGTTTGTCCCGATGAATTGATCATGCGATAACTCGGTGAGTTGGGGATCAACTCGACGAGTTGAGTTTGACCTTCACGAGACTTCTGAGGAATGAGTAGACTCGACGAGTCATATGGGTGCACTTGGCGATTCGGGTCAAACATGGACAGTTGACTCGAGTTTGACTTCTATTGACTTTAGGGTTTGGTCAACATGAGTAATGGAGACCATAGAGGGGTAAAATGGTCTTTTACCCAATTCAAAAGTTAGAGAGAGAAGAATAACATTTGGTTATTGAGAATCGAGAATCGAGTATTAATTAGAGATATTTACCCTATGTGTTAGGAAGTGGCTAGTTCGAGATTCGAGTTGGAGGATGATTGCTTGCTGCTTGTAAGGTGAGTCTTCTCACTATACTTTACCTAGAGTGGTACTTATGTGTGACCGGAGGGTCTTATGTGCTTACATTGAGTATTATGTTATCCTGCCTTACGTTTTATGCTGTGCATTATGTCTTTGTGGTTTATGCTATGTGGAGCTTTACAGACCATACCAGAGGGTTCAACGAACTGTAGGACTGGAGGGTCCCACTGAGACACATTAACCGGAGGGTCTTACAGTGATATAGCCTCGAGTGGCTAATGAGCTGTGTGTGTGGTATTTTGGGGAACTCACTGAGCTTCATGCTTACCGTGTTATGTGTTATGTGTTTCAGGTTTCCTTAGGATCGCGGGAAGGCATCGGCTTGATTGTACACACCAGTGAAAGAGTTATGTTTTGAAGATCCTGGTTTTTAATCAAACAATTATAGAGTTGTGTTTTGTAAATTAAATAAATGAGATTTTTGTGAAATGTGTTATGAGAATTATGCGATTTTAAATGAAAAATTAATTTGAAAATTTACGGTGTTACAAGTTGGTATCAGAGCCTTGGTTTGAGGGATTCGGATACACCTTCGGGTATGTCTGGACTCAAACTGGGGATTCGAGAAATTTTTTCAAAAAGAAATGATTTTTTCTAAAACGAGCAAGAGTTTCTAAGAGAAAATGAGAAGGAGCAGTGTGTACAATCAGCCAGAGCCCGAACGGTGATTTCCCAAAGTACCCTTACTTATTTGTGTTATGATTTATTATTGAGATATTAATGATGCATGCTAGGAGATAGGCTAGGTATTTCATACTTTAGGGCTAGAGTTGCCTGATTTCTGATGCCTTAGCCTAAGAATTTTGCTATCTGTGATGTGTTTTGAGTATGTGCGGAGTAAGAGTATCCAGCAGGAATATTTCAGAGATAGAGCTTTGAGTAGAGGAGTAATCTAGGAGTGATGCTTAGATGAGCATTAGAGCAACCTACTGAGAGAGTAGTTAGATACCCGCGTCGGGTAGAGTTTCTTGAGTTTGGTGAAACCTGTTGATTGTGAGTAGAGCGAATAGAGTTGTAACCTAGAGTGGTTTTACGTGCTAGAGAGAGTAGTTAGATACCCGAATGCTGCTTGCTTCGTGCTTTGTGGAACTCTAGATGATGGGAGTCAGCTACTAAGCGAATATGACGATATTCAGGAGGTAGATGGATGGCATCATAAGAAGTTCTTCAGCAGCTGATTGCAGAGAAGTGTGAGGACCTAGGGAGAGCATAGGAAGTGACCTTAGTCAGATGAGTTCGCTGTTAGAGGAGGGTATCCGCTGGGGAGCCACCATATTTATCAGGGTTGGTGATCAAGAAGGTTGAGTAGCCACTTAGGAAATCTGGAACGAACCGTGTGGAAAGTATGGGTAGATGTGGAAGGTAGTATGGGCCCGTACTACTGAAAGTAGAGGACCCGTACTCGAAACAGGGAGAATTCAGAGGTTCTAAGTAGCTGATTGAGAGGAGATAACATGGTTTGGGTACCATGATGTGTACCAGATTAAGAAGAGATAACATGGTTCGGGTACCATGATTCATAGCAGATCGAGAGGTGGTCACATGGTTCGAGTACCATGACTTGTAGTGGTTAGCGCTTCTGGTTTTACCAGTTATCCCGTTGTGTTTGATTAGACTGAGATCAGATGTGATAGAGTGTGGGGCCAGAGGGCCATGTTGAACGAGTCTCAATGGAGCATACCTTGAGAGGGAAATCAAGTTAGTTTCCGAGAGATTTTTGGTGAGATGCCAATTGGAGTCGCAAGACTCAGAGATAAGTAGAGATGGTGCTTTATGGAGGATTACGGTCTGAGTTGAGCAATCGACTGATAGTGGAGATGTCACTTTCTGTGACCAGAGTTGTGTCATTTCCGTTTCCTATGAGAAGCAGAAGAGATATTGAGCTTCCGGGTTCTGAGCTTGGAGGTAAACCCTGTGGGGTAGCATTGGTTGTGACCTTTCACCAGAGTATTTGGTAAGTATTGCTGCCACAGGGTAATATTATAGCATGAGGGAGGCACCAGTGGGGACTGAGAGGGTCACGGATATACCCTATCTGAGTATAGTAGGGCATATGCTAGCAACAGTGTCAGGCGATCAAGAGGAGTATATCGGGGCGGTGGCCCTCATCGTCTATGATTGACATCGAGTGTGAGAGTGAGGTCTCTGCTATCACGATAATTCTCATGATGGAACGTTGGTTGGGGAAATCGAAGATTAGGAGTATGATAGTTTATTAATTTTCAGACTAAGAGTCGTTACTACTACATGACAGTTGAGATGTCTGGTAGTGTGTCAGTATGAGATTTGAATGACGTTGGAAGATAGGTCGGGGAATCAGAAACGAGGTGCGTGATAGTGCATTATTTCCAGATTGAGAGTCATGACTGTTTCAGGACAGTCGGAGTACCCATCGGTGTGTCGGTCTGAGGCATTCAAGATGACTAGAGGCAGTTACGTTGGGAGGATTCTGAGGTTTTGTCTGAGATGCAGGATATTTGGAGTTGCTTGGTTTCAATCGGGAAGATCATTGAATGATTGCGTGGTTCGTTTTGAGAGTCAAGTGTGATATACCTGAAAAAACAGTCTATGGAGCAGATTGTTGGTATGCCTATGCTGATGGTTCGAACCCTGAGTGGGGGAGATCCGGGTATTTTATTGAAAGGATCAGAGATTTGTTCAAGGGCGGTTAGAGAATTTTTATATAGAGACATGCAGCACGAATACATGAGACCAGGGTTTATTGGTAGTCGAGGCGAGGTGCAGAGCGAGATAAATACATGTCATACGCGTTCAGGAAAGGACGAGTGTCTCCACGGCAGGTGGCCATCGGTCAGAGACCTTGTGGTGGTTAGAAATTATTCAAGGTTGTAATGGTAAATTCGAGGTGGTTGACTCGAAAGGATAATTTCGGCGGTTGAGAACTTCGGGTTCAACGTATGGGTTGTTATATGCACTTTGAAAAGGGCAGAACTTGATTGGGCAACCAACTTCAGGGTCGGTATGAGTATTCTTGCATGGGTTTTGAGCAATAGAGGAGGGAGTCTCGGATTGTCATCAAAATGTTCTGAGTCACTGACGATTCCTCCGTATTTCAAATTGAGAGTTGAAGTATTTCGAAGTTACGAGTTGTGTGAGAAGAAGATCTGCTGTGAGATTTTGAAAGGATGCATTGCGTTATTTGAGTATGGGGAAGTAAATAGGAGGTCAGTGGTTGAGGCAAGGCATCGTGAGGTTTTGTGATGGTTTACCAAGGTATCTGAGTATGATGCCCAGAATTTCGGATCATTTTTTAGACTTGAGTTATGAGATGACAAGTGGAGCCTCAAGTGACTATGGTTCCAGGGGGAGCCCTTCAGTTATTGTCATCAAATGGGAGTGTCCAACAGTGTAAATGGCAGCGAGAAAAGTGTTTGGTCACGACGGTTGTCGTTAGGAGTGGTGATGCTTAAACCGGGTGGGTGTGTGTATCTATCTATGTTGGATCGTGGAGTATTCGATAGTGAACTCAATGGGGTGATGACTCGAGATAAGATTATGGGGTGATAAGAGGGAGAATGGATCCGAGTGGGAGTAATCACTTTGGATTATCAGGGAAAGCCATGGAATGAGCCCATGGTGAGTCAGCGAGAGAGTTTTGTGATACTGCGGGGAGCCATAGTATTCACCAGTCAGCGAGAGAGTGTTGTGATACTGCGGGTAGCCGTAGTATTCACCAGTCAGCGAGAGTGTTGTGATACTGTGGGGAGCCGTAGTATTCACCGGTCATCGAGAGAGTGTTGTGATACTGCGGAGGGCAGTAGTATTTATGAGTCAGTGAGAGAGTAACGTAGGCATGCGGGGAGCCGTCTTATTCGCTAGTCAGAGCATGACGCAGAAGAGTTCTTAGGCTTGGGTAGCCTTATCATTTGAGTTTTGGGAACTTGGTGGTCGGACCAGGGGCGAGACTGAAGTCTCCATATTGGTTGGGAATCATTATAAGTTGAGTTAAGGTGTGGTTATCGCTATTGGAAGGAATTGGAGAAGTGATATACGCGTGGATAGCGGGTCATGGGTCATGGGTTGAGTGCTTCATTGGGACGAGTGGTTCCAATTCTGGGTCGGATCAGGCTCTCGAGTTTGAGTTTGACGCTAATGGTGTATTGAGTAGGCGAAATGAGATTCCGGATTCAGAGATGGGCCTCATTTTGGAGGGGTATTGTTTGTCATCTAACGTCTTAGACCTGAGTGGGTCAGTTCATTGGTATGGAAAGGACCGAGAGACGTATGGAACTAATAAGTACTAGATGACAGAGGTCGAGGATGAGACATTTTCAGTTGAGATCTTAGTGTTCGCTTGGGGTAAAGCGGACTTCGTAACTCGTGTGGCAGAGTGTGCCGATATAGTTAATGTGATAAGGAAGCCAATGAGATGTTTTGGGTATGCTTTGGGTAACCTTTGAAGGTTCAACTGTTGGGTCGGGAGTTGACCTGGCACTCAATTGGTGAATGAAATAATTGAAAGGAAGATAGGGCTTATGATTATAGATATCAGAGGATACTTCTGAGCAAGCATGATCATTTTCTTGTGTCCGAGGACTGGGTGTTGAGAGTTTATTGTTCAATTGGGTTTTAATTGCAGTATCATTGAGGGGTCCCTGGTGTGATGTGATCCTTTCATTTTGGAGTATGACGTGGATTGTTTAATACATCTGGTTTAAGTGATCGAAAGCCTATTTTGGGGCGTTGACTTGTTTTATCAGCCGCAACGAAAGAATCATAAGGGTAGTGAGTTATCGGGGTCTGTTATTCGAGAAGCAAATAACATGGTGATATCTTGAGAGGGTGGTATGGCAGTGAGACAGGCCACTAGGGTATCCAAATTATGGAGAGTCAGAGAGAGTATCGCGACGGCAGAGGGGTCTGACCTTTTCTGGGTTTGGAAGTTCCGGTTCGGATTCAGGTGTCCAGGGAGGAGGATAGATGTGTGGCATGAGATCCTTTCGGTGGTGCTTTTCAGGTTATTTGTTTCTATTTATGTGTTGTTGAGAAGCGATTTCGAGGGCGAAATCTAATTCAAGTGGGGGAGAATTGTAACATCCGGAATTTCAGGTACATTATTGTATGTTTAATTTGTTTGAAGAATTATGGAGTGAATCGGCGAGTTGTGAGTTCAACTCGTCGAGTAGAGTCGAGTTGTCCGCGTGGCTTTAATGAATGGACTCGGCGAGTCATAGAGCCAATGCGCCGAGTAGGTGCTGGGCATAGAAACCCTAATTATCCGGGTTTGTGTCCTATTTAAAGGGCCTTAAGCCCTTATTTCCACCTCCCTAATTTCCAGAGAGCCCTGTGGGAAACCCTAGATCAGTTCCATCCATTGTGAGAGAGAAATTGGCTAATTTGGGTGTTCTTGTCCAACTTTGAGAGGGGATTTGGAGAGCATCTTGGATTGGATCAAGAGAAGGCTTTTGGATCCAGAGATTCTTCATAGTTTTGCTTCAGTTGGAGGTAAAAATATGCTAGCTTGATCATTTCCTTATGAGATCTTGTTTTAGGGAACTTTTAGGGCTTTCTTCCATTTATCTTGTGTCATGGAGTGATTTGTGTATGGTTTGAGGTTGGAACCTCAGATCTAGACTATGAGTGGCCTTGTGAGTCCAGAGACCCGAGCTTTATTGAGTTGGAAGCAAGCTCTTGTGCATCTAGCCCTTATTGGAGCATGTTTTGGCATTATGAGCCTTATATGCCATGCATGAACGTAAGGATTGCAGCTTTACGTGCTATTCGAGCCTTAGGAGGGTAGATCTGGAGTGTGGGGTTGTAGATCTGCTTAGAATCGTCTGAATGAGGATTGGGTTTGAATGAACTCGCCGAGTCAATGAGACGACTCGACGGGTCGGTGAGGGTTTGTCCCGATGAATTGATCATGCGATAACTCGGCGAGTTGGGAATCAACTCGACGAGCTGAGCTGGACCTTCATGAGACTTCTGAGGAACGAGTAGACTCGACGAGTCACATGGGTGCACTCGGCGAGTTGGATCAAACATGGACTGTTGACTCAAGTTTGACTTCTGTTGACTTTAGGGTTTGGTCAACATATGTAATGGAGACCATGGAAGGGTAAAATGGTCTTTTATCCAATTCAAGAGTTAGAGAGAGAAGAATTACATTTGGCTATTGAGAATTGAGAATCGACTATTAATTAGAGATATTTACCCTATGTGTTAGGCAGTGGCTAGTTCGATATTCGAGTTCGAGGATGATTGATTGCTACTTGCAAGGTGAGTCTTCTCACTATACTTTACCTAGAGTGGTACTTATGTGTGACCGGAGGGACTTATGTGCTTACATTGAGTATTATCTTATCTTGCCTTATGTTTTATGTTGTGCATTATGTCTTTGTGATTTATGCTATGCGGAGCTTTACAGACCGGACCAGAGGGTCGAACAAACCGTGGGACTGGAGGGTCCCACTGAGACACATTGACCGGAGGGTCTTACAGTGATATAGCCTCGAGTGGCTAATGAGTTGTGTGTGGTACTTTGTGAAACGTGTAATGAGAATTATGTGATTTTAAATGAAAAATTAATTTGAAAATTTACGATGTTACAGTATGGAGGTTGCTTGTCAACCTCCATGCTTTGTCTCCCATGCCTCACATCTTGTGTATTACTTTTGTTTAAAATAAGGTATAGACTTTTTTGCATGAATGGGATATATAAGAAAGTATTATGGACAAACGTTTCTAGTTTTTTGGTCTTGCATTTCTCTCATAGAAGTCGTAGCTTCCTCTCACCATTTCACTCTCTTCCTTTTGAAGTTAGTTGCTTGTGTTGGTTCTTTCCTTTGTGTCTTCCTTTAGTGCTTATTTTGTTTAGCACTTAAAGGCTTAAACAACAAAACATAAAAGAAGGAATCTAGCAATTCCTGGTATCTTAATCTTGTTGGTGGATACTTGTAGAGAAGTTCAACTACCTTGTTCTTTCCATCTGCATCAACACCCCAAATCTAAGAGGGTCCAAAGGCTCTAAAGGTTGTCATTCTAAAACACCATATGGTTAGTTTTAATATTATTCTAACCTCTTTAAAAGGATCTTTGGTGGTTTTATTTTGAAATAATCTCAAAAATAATATTGTTATTTTTAAGCTTTTGTTGCCCGGTTTTTGTGAAAAAACTCTCGTATATTTTGTATCAAAACCCATGAATATATATATATATATATATATATATATATATATATATATATATATATATATATATATATATATATATATATATATATATGACTCAAAGAAGATTCAAAGTTGTGTGTTTGCTAGGCATAATGAGTTTTAGTGTTAGACTTTTTTCTTCCATTCCATACCTTCTAACACTTTAAGTACTTGGACACTTAATATGGCATGATGCTTCCCTTGAATGTGTAAGTATATAATGTAACATCCCAAAAACATGGATAAAATTTTTATTTTTAATTTAATCAAAACCATCAAGTATCCATAACAAGCCCAAACATCGTAAGAGTGTACTCATAAGAGTACAAATCCAAATCATAAAGAAAATGCGGAACATGGGTGGATGCGTTGCGATCATGTCGGGCCCTTTCCTTTTGTACCGGAAGTACCTGAAACCACAAACATAACTTTAAGCACAAAGCTTACTGAGATTCCCAAAATAACATACACAACATACTAATAATATAATAACATGTGGCTCTGTCAGGTCCGTATCAACCCTCGGGTCCATATCAACCCCAAATAACATAAATTAGCTGTGTTGGATCCGTATCAACCCTTAGGTCCATATCAACCCCGAATCCATAATGACTTCGATACCATATTAGCTCCATACATAAATCATCCAATCACATCAGTCAAAATCATACAATAGCATGCAGTCTACTCATACAATACAGTAGGTCGGCCTTGTTGCCTTCGACCCACTTAAGGTGGTAAGAAGACTCACCTCACAAACAGACGAAAATCTGAAACAACACGCTGCTCCGAAAACCACTCTACTAGTCACCTTTACAAATAACAGTGGCCAAAACTCAGGCTAAAACTAAAAATACCCAAAATATCCCTAGGTCAAACTTAGTTAAATCCTGATCAAAGTCAAAAGTCAAAGTCAACAATAAAGTTGACCCTCCACGCCGTGGCCTTCAAACGAAAAAACAGATGTGTTTCCCCCATTCGCCATGTCGTGGCAGCCTAGACCACGCCATAGGAACTAGATCCAAAACGCCCTAATGAGTTAAACCGAATCCTCCAATTCCAAAGGTTCCAAAGTCCAAATCTGATCATTTATCATGTTCATAAGGGTAAAGTTTCCACCTTTATCCTTTGAGATCCACCTAGAAGTCTAGATCTCAAGTCTTAGATCCAAAACGGCTAAAGAATGGCAAGGACTTATCAAGAAGCACTTAATCCCTTAAGTCTCAAGCTCATTTCATCTAGAAGAACTTATAACACCAAAACCAAAATCTTATGCATGGAACAAACCAACCATAAAAATTAATACCCAAACCATGAACTACTCCAAATGAACCAGAGATTCATAAAGTTTCAACCTTTATGAAGTCTCTCCATCTCATCTAACAAGATCAACAAGAAATAGGACAAAAATACAAGATCTAACACTCTATAATAAAAAAGCTCTTGGGGACTTGCAAGATTCCTAAAGATGCACAATAAGATGGTGAGACGAGTTGTTTGTTGAATCCAAGTCTAGAAGTCACCTCCTTCTTCTTCTAATCTCCAAAAATCAACACAAAAAGCTTAGAGAGAAATAATAGAGGGTAGGGTTTGCTTGGAGGCTGAGAGAGTGTGATGGAGGTTGAGGGTGAGCAACCCTAGCCATCACATTCCCTTAAATAGGGTGCAAACCGTGGAAATTAGGGTTTCTCATTAAACAGTTGCCACGCCGTGGCCATAGGCTGCCACACCGTGGTGGCCCTTTTAAAATCCGCAACACATCAACCCTCACCACAACATGGGATGCCTTCTCCATGACGTGGTACCGCCCAAAATCCAAAATTCATTAATTTAAATACCTCCAAGGTTTCGGAAATTACAACTCTCCCCTGTTTGAATCTTGAAGTCTGCTGCTGCAAATAACTCAGGGTAATGCTCCCACATCTCTGACTCGGGTTCCCATGTCCATTCGGAAACCTTTTGATCCTGCCACTGAACTTTGACTAAATACACCAGCATGTTGCGCATGACCTTCGTCTTTCGATCTAAAATCGCAACTGGTCTCTCCACATAGTTCAAGCAATCATCGACCTGAATATTGTCCAAAGAAATAACTATGGACTCATAGGCCACACACTTCCGAAGCTGAGAAACATGGAAGTTATTGTGGATTTGGCTAGGCTCCTCAGGCAAATCCATTCGGTGTGCAACCTTGCCCACTCGGGCGGTAATCCTAAAGGTGTTAGGTTTTATGTACTCTAACATCCCTATGGTGCACATACAGCCCTAATGCTTTGGATCTAAGTTTTCTCTAGTTATACATGAAACAAAAATTATCTGAAGCATGAAACCTATAACTAGCATACAACTTGATACTTGAAACATAAAAAAAACTAGTTAGAAGAATACATATTAGTTGTAGCATGTAGAATTTGGCCTTTCAAGAGCATAGCACCTCAAGTGTGATGCCTCAAATGGTTCACAAAACACCAAGAGAAAGAGGAGGACAAATGACAGAGAGGATATTAACCACCAAAACAGCTAGCATCTTCTTGGAATGTACAAGTGCACATTTTAGGGTTTTAGGGGTTACACATATAGTGTAGAATTCCAAGAGTTTCAACTTGTAAACCCTAATCCACTTCCTTAGGCCTTTAATCCAATAATCCATATGATAAGCCCTTTGGATTAAATCTTCATCGACTCCACAAAGATTTAGTCCACATAATCAACATGGATCATCGGCCCAAACTATAAATATCATTGATTTACTTAATCAGTCCCCGTTAATTTAATTAGTCTCTTTTGATCACTAAATTAATTCCAAATTAATTTTTGATCAATACTAATTGAATAGTATGATTTCTCAAGTAATATATTATACTTAAAATATATTAATAAATCACAAATAACCTCTTTCTCAAATATCCATCCTATCACATTGCTTTGGTGAATGTAACCCAAAATGGACCATGCTACTCTCGGGCCAAGTACATACCAATTATAGTTATTGGCTTAGACACCTAATCCAATAGCCTCCCACTTGGATAAGTCTAATAACTATAACTGCAAGTACGAATCCAAAACCCGACTAGCAATCGTAGCTCTTAAAAGCCGTTGTCGAACTCTAACGCATCCATAAGATAAGGGATCATATATTCCTCCATTCTAGATATCGTATGAACTAAGACATGGATTAGAATCATTCTCTATGTTCATGTGTTGTTTCCTGATTTCCGATGTATGAAGACCAACTAATTAAGCAAATCAAATCAGTCTAGGCTTGGCTAAGCACTTAGGGTTGTCATGACTAAATCATCGAGGGGCCCACATATATCGCTTTTATCCTTCTTAGGGTAAAAGAAACGGATAAACTTCGACTCCTATGCTTGCTCTATTTATTCATCAAATCACACACATCAATATGTTTTATAACCCCAAGTTACTGGTGCGTTTACATATCATCAATGTGCAACCGACTTGTATACTGCAACTATATGTCTCCGTTTCAAGAATATAAGATATTATCATCTCACTCGTGATGAAATCCATGAAGTGATTCAGATTAGAATGGGTTTAATCCAATACTCAAATCTTATTACAGGAGTACTCATGAATAATGTAGCAAACTTTTGCTATGTCTAAACACTCTAAACAATCTACAGACGAATTCATGACAGTCTTACCTCAATACCTACTTCCAAAGAAAGATCGACTATGGATAGTTTGAATAATCTTATTATTCAGGAAGTCAAAACATGCAAAGTGAAACACAAGAATAATCGAATTCAATATGGTCTCAAAACTTTTGAATATAAATAAAACACCTTTTATTTAATCACCATATTGATTACACATTATTCATTGTATAATGTTTCGATTAATCAACTTAATACTTGAATTAAAACAATAGGTATCCCATGCTCCAAGCATGCACACTATGTTTTCCTATGGTCCTTTCTTTGCGAAACAAACACAAACTCATTTCACAATTCCAAATCTTTATCATAAGTGTAAGATTCTAAACTATCATGCAATGATTCATTTTGTAATGTCATGGTACTAAAGTCACAGAGACTTTGCCAATGTTATTACAAAGTATTCCATTGGAGATTGTTACATGACAATTCCCCGGAATTAAAGTCTCACATTCAACGTACATTCCTTTGAACATCCTTCTTGCATTACAGTTTCTAACCTACACATAGATTCTCAAAATCCAACTCCCACTATGAAAAATTTTCCATGTTTGCCATATGACAATGCATAATTAATAGAATTCTGTCGATTCATAATAATGTAGTTATGGTCCATGCATTACTATACTTCCAACTGTCCTTAAGCAACCAATCCATAGTGAACCTTAGATCGTCTGTGACAGTTGTTTAACCACTTTAGTCATATCCGGTTCTATTCCTTTTTCCTTTTTAATGCCCTAGGCATTTGGAAAATTAGAATACGTGAATATTATAGCATATGCAATCGATCCTATATTCGAAGCATATGGGACACGATTCATAATGTCTTACATAAAAACATGATACTTGACCAGTCTTTTGCTATAATATTTCCATATATAGAATTTCCAATGTTGAAATATTTCAACATGGTATTCATATATATCCATGACTAAGTTTGATTAATACTTCAATCTAAACTTTTAGATTCGAAATAAAGTATAAGTATCCTCTCCCTTACCATTGCGAAACAACTTTTCAACCTTACAACTTCGCAATTAGAACTTTGTTTCCTATAAATAGTATTGCTAACTTGCAACACTTACCACAATAATTATGCTCCCACTAGCATAATAATTATTTTGTTACTAGCATAACATTTATGCTCCCACTAGATTTGACATGTATCCAAAATCAGTTGGACTTCTTGAAATCAATACTTTATTGACTTTCTTACCAAAGTTCGGATTTCTGATACGAGATGCTTCGATAAGCCTTTATCTAAGCTCATACACCTTTTATTAGAAAGCCCATATGTGTGTCTAAACTATTTCAGAACTTACAACAATAAGTTCTGAATGTTCAAACTATTTGCCATTACTCACAATTCGAACTATGAAGAGGGATTTCGTAATCATAATCGAATTTGAGAACACAATTAACACAACTGCTATCTCCTTAAAATCTACTTAGTGAAATCGTTTCCTCACAATCATTTTCATGAATTGGAGACAAACCTTATGACACTCAGATTTTATGGTGTATGTGTTCCTATCCATGTGAATCTGTCATTTCGAACCATTACCATAAGATAAGGTCTCTAACAAACTCAACCTAATATGGACTGAACTTGTTCAGTCTTAATTTCTTGCCACTTGGCAGCACAAGGGCCTAACATTTTTTCCAAATTGCTTAGCAGCTCACCCTTACTGATCAATGAACTTTCACTGATCAAGGTGCATTGCCTTATGCAAACAACTGAGAACTCATAGAACTCACATGCATAGTCAACTTCAATTGGAATGGGCATAAAACCAAGAATATGGTAATATGATGGGTTACAAACCTCAAGTCGTGTGCTAGTGATAAACAATGGTTTATTCTTAATTAGTTCCTGAAACTTTTCAAGATCTTTAAGACTCCCACTAACTTCTTGACATATAAGATTCTCTTGTCAAAAACCACTCCTTGACAAACAAATATTCAAGAGTTAGTGCGGATTCTTATCAAGGAAAAACACTTCATACAATTGGTCTTAGTTGGTCTTTGTCTTAAAGACACCACAACTACCAATTCTAAATGTGTTATAAACCTTCTTAAGATTATGTCACTCAAGTCACAATCTTGGAGTATGACTTTGAGACTTGATTTTGGAACGAAGTACGACTCATCTTCTTGGTTTAACCATTTCAACAATTCACGATTCCTCTTCTTATCCATACATATGCACCAAGATGTCCTTAGAGGATCAATTGTGATATGGTTTCATAATCACTAAGATGATCATAAAACACGATACTCAAGTACTCTCCTTTCCTTTCAGATTGGAGAAACTTTTATATTTCTGCCTAATTTGATTCTTGTTATTCGTTCCACCATACATTGAAACTTTTTCAATGATTCAAAATTACACTTAATCTTGTAAGCATAACCATGTTTATTAAACTTTTAGTAAATCATGACGAATAGTCTTATCGTTCTTTGTGGTGGACCTGACCAGTGCACAACCAAGGGTACCCAATCCCCTAGTCCTTCACTTGACTCACATCTACATGTGAACAAGGAATTGGTCTTAATTTCTCTAAGATGAAGGTTCTCATTCATCATACAATACAAATTGCATGATTCAGAGTTTCTGTCCAATTGAAATTTGGTGATGAGAATCTTTCCTCATTTGGTAAATTCAGACACTACCACAAACGAAAGAATCAAATCCATATTGCTAAAAATAGATACATACAAACATCAATTTTCACAAATGCCATTGTAAGGAAATATAAAATAAGATAAAATCAAAATTTTTCTTTATTTATAAAATAGCGGAAAAACGTGTCCTTACAATGCAATGAAAACTATGTTACTACATATTTCTAAGCAATCTATCATAACTCTTAAGTAGCAGTTGTCACACCCCAAACCGGAACGGCGGAAACGTTCGGGGGCGGAGGACGTCATGTTTAGTATCACAACACATGCATCATAGTAATCAAAGTAGCAAGCAAGCATTGTATTAACATTAAAGTGTTTACAAAGTATGTGATTCACAAAAGATTGACTTCAAAAGTAAATAACAAAACAAGACATGAAGCTACTATGCTCCATCTTATGATTCCCAGCGCGCGTACCTGTCTACTAGTTTCCTGAGAATACAAGGTATTTTCAAAGCGTAGATCAGCATTTAAGCTGGTGAGTTCATAAGTATTTTAGTGATGTATACTAAGTTGAAAGTTCTTTTAGAAAAGTTCGCCTGTTCCTCCAGAAAATCCTATATTTTCTGATATGATGAAAGATAAGTAAAAATGGCTCTAAAATCCCTTCTATGAGTACTAAATGGATAAAAGTTATATAAAACCCAGAGTAAACAGACAATCGATTGTGTGAATCTGCCCTAAGCCCACAACTAAACAAGGAACCGGAAATTAGGCGGAAGTCACACATCCCATTGTTTGTTAGATCTTCGTTGTATATAAACCTGGCGTATACATTTGGTACTCACGGAGTTAACTGTAATAGTTCCTTCTATAATCACATAGTTTATACTAGCTATATATAATCTAATATCAAACGGATAGCTAATTGTGTGAATCTGCCCTAAGCCCACAACCAAACAAGGAACAGGAAGTAAAGCGGAAAGCACCCATCCAACTACCTATCAGATATTAATTATATATAACCCTAATGTATAAAATAAGGTATTATAGAACTAACCACCTAAGGTGCTTTAAGTTATACTGGTTTAATAAAATGGTTTAAACCCTTTACTGATAAGTTTCTAGTTTACCCTACTAAATGTTCTATCTGAAAAAGTATGTTTTTGTACTAGAAAACGGTGTATTTAATTTGTATACTATGACCTGACCCATACCTGGTACTCCTTATGATTACTTGGTGTATACGGAATATATATATATATATATATATATATATATATATATATATATATATATATAGCTAAGATCGAATAGATAGTAGACTGGGTGAATCTGCTCTAAGCCCACAACCAAACAAGGAACAGGAAATGAAGCGGAAAGCACCCATCCTACTGTCTGTCAGTCCCGATTAATATATATCCCTGATGTATCTACCGAGGAATCATAAAGTTAGCATTATAGGCCTCCTTCGAACTGAATGTTCATGTTACTAGTAAGTTATGTAGCGTTGTTCTATTGTTTGGACGATTACTAGAAGTAATGAAATCATGTTCTCTTAACGCCTCAGTCGATACTGTTGTGAGTTTTGTATATATTTACTTATTTTATTTATTATTGTCCGGTACTTTGTAGATGTACCCCATATATATATAAATCATGGCATTTTGTAGATGCACCATATATATATATATATATATATATATATATATATATATATATATATATATATATATATATATATATATATATATATATATATATATATATATATATAACCTGATACCATGTTTATTATCATCTTTTGTTTAGAACAATGAGTTAATGATACGTTCCCTTCGTAGGTTACTCGAAATTTATACTATAAGTGTCCAAATAATGATTTGTTCTTTTGTTATAGTTATAGTATGTTCCTCCCTGTACTAGTTATAGGATGTTCCTCCCTATACTAGTTATAGTATGCTCCTCCCTATACTAGTTATAGTATAAACTGAACCCTAAACTATACCTATTATAATTTACTAGTATGTTTACTTGAACTGTTACTGATTTGAAGAAAAAACTCATTTATCTACTGAGTTATGATTGTACTTTAAAAACAGAGTTTTATAAACAACAAAGTGACATAACTTTAAAAGAGTTTTTGAAATGATTTTGTGACAACCCGAAACTTCTACCTGGTACATCTAGTCAGTTAATCTAAGTTAAACTCGTTTCTGTTAACTCCTAGCACTGATTAAGGGTTCATTTAAGCGTTCTAAGCTTGAGTACAACCAAGGTCGAGATTAGGAATGAGTCAGCAAGCCGTAGGGTGACAAAACCGGGCCATACACACCCTTAGGGGGGAGTGTACGGCCGTACACATGGGTGTACGGCTGCACACTCACCTCTTGGCCGCACACTCACTTCTAGGCACACCCTCCCTTATATAAAAGGGTAGACCCCTTTCCTTTCATTCCTTTAACACCTTGGTAGCACACAACACCATTTCTCTCAAGCTTCTTGTCACACCCCGCTAAAGCGGAAACGCAAGGTATGACAGCGATAACGGTTTCATTGCAAAAGATAATGATACATCACCATAGCAGTATTTAAAAGTTTACAACCCATAGCTTCAAAAGAAACAAAATACAAGTTTTTCCAAAATAACACTGTTCAAAGAAAACTCCACAAATAACTTCAACACGATGCAGCATGCTCTATGATGATGAATCTTTATATCCACTTACTAATTATTTCCTGAAAAAGCATGTAAAACGAGCGTCAACTATGAAAATAGTTGGTGAGTTCACAAGTTTATAAAATCGAGCTTGAAATAAGGCTTTTCGTAAACACAAGTACATTACTTTAATGATAAACAAAGTTGATTGCTATTAATGAATATAAGATTATTGCTATAACGAGAAACGAGTTTGTATGTGTATGAGCAAACAATGAGTCTCAACCAAACCTATGACTGAAGCCCTATCGAGATCTATGCTTATCGTTCCATAGATGAATATGGTATCATGCACTCCAGCGAATCGGGCGAGTGAGGAGTTGTCAATTCCTAATAGCGCTATCCATAATGACCATTGGCTCAAAGAGTTAATGGTTAGAGATAAGGGAAGGGCCTTAGTACGATAAGTTCTCATGTTCCGTGTTGCATAGACATACATAAAGAAACATAGCAATACAATAGCAATCATGTTTGATACAAATCAATTTAAATACAACATGCAAATTATAGTTTTTCTGGACATGCTTTTCCACCCCAAAACATAAAAACTGAAAATAGGGGAGTGCGTGAATACTCACAACGTTTCGAGTAGGTACAAAGGGTACTTCGGAATGCACCAACGTCTTACTACCGGGATCCTACGACATCAAACACACACTAGTGAGTTTCCATGTCGAAATCTAATGCTAATATACTAAATTCTACATATAGTGAAATGCCAATTTATGTTTTAGTATTTGATTTTATATTAATTGGTTACAATTTTTCTGAAATAATGAAATTCTACAAATCGTGCGATTAATTACCACATTGGAATATAAATTTTCCAAATTTTTAAGTCCTTATTACAACATAAATTTACGAAAATAGCATTCAAAGGATAAAAATTCTCAAACTTTTTATTTAACTGTTATTACACAATACTAAGCTGTGAAAATTATAAAAATGGATTTCCAAGCTGTTTAATTATATTTTATGATTTTTGAGCATTTATTCCAATAAAAATTGAAATAAATAGAAAACAGTTTCCAAAATTACCCAAACTTTTTAATTAACTGTTATTGTACATAAATAGGCTGGGAAAAATATAAAAGATATTTTTCAGTGGGTATTTCTATTTTTCCTTGTTTTATTCCTTTAAATAATCTTTAATTGAAGAAATAATATTAAACAGTTAAAATAAATTACCAAAAATTTTTGTAACATCATTTACAGTATAAATAACCTGAGAAAAATGCCAAAAGTGGTCTTCATATTATATAATCCGGTTTTGGGTATTTATGAGTATTTAAGTGTAATTAACTTTAGAAGTTAAGAGAAAAATAGTTTACAGTGGAGAAAAATCTTTAAAATTTTTATGTAACCTCCTACTGTACAACATGATGTTCTGGTAAATTTTCATGAATTTTGGATAATCATAACTATTTTTCCTATTTTTAAACCATTATAATTACTAAAAATTGGGAAAAATAGCAAGGCATGATGAAAAATGTTGAAATTATTTTTCTGAGTCATCCATCACAGGTAAGGTATGCGAAAATTGTTAGATAAAATTTTCACACTATCTAAAGTGGTTTTGTGATTTATTATATCCTAACAAAAAGAAAATCGAAAATCATTCCAAACAGCAACAAAAATTAATGAAATTTAGTGAGGGGTCATTATCCATCATAAGGGTCATCCATGAATTTGTTCCAGATTTATTGACCTCTGGAAGTATTTTATGTGATTTATGCCCTTGGTTTCTAGCAATAATTTAAATAAATCAAAGAAATAATAAAAGCTTTTGGTATTTTACAGATTATCACATGCATGTGAGGGCTTTCAAAAGGAAAAATGTTCAAAATTTAATCAGAAGGGAAATAAGGGTATTGAACCCAAACAAGTTAAGAAATGTTGCATGCAATGGTGCATGAGATATAAATGTGGCTGAAGTTTATGAATTTATGTAGCCCATTCAGTGGGGTTTTAAGCCACGAAATTTCAACCATCATTCACTGGATATGTTAAGTTTCTAAAGTATTTTTCCCCAGATTTATGGTTGGGTTTAAGGCCATTGATCATGCAAGGCAAAAATGGTGATCATAGAAAAAGAGCTGTTTGCGCAACCATTTTGTAAAAATTGCCAAAAATCGGATATTTAATATTTTACAGTGAGACCAGTTGGGTTTGAAAGTTAACTCATGGAACTATCCAATACAAAAAGAATATCATGATTTGGTTAAGTAATGACCGATATATGGTCGTTCAAAGCTGAATAAAGTAATCTGGCAGATTGCATGTTTGCTTTGAGTGCATCCTTAGGACATTTTGACAAGAACATCATGCATGCCTTTGATAAGGTCCGATTTCTAGCACATGCATGGAGTGAATGAGCATCCAAGATGTACTAGAAATGGTTTAAATGCTTTTGATCATGCAAGAACACAAAAGAAATGGAGAAGAAGATGTAATACTTGTTTTTGAAGTCACATGAACATATGTGCATCATTTTCACTCCTTGCATGGGTTTGATCCCGGATTTTCACCATTTCAAACACATGCATTGTGTTATGGTGAGAATCTACAAACCACAAGGGAAAAATAAAGATTTCTAGCCATGGAAAGGCATATAATCCGAAAAGAAGAGAAAACTAAGAAGAAGAGGAAGTAGAATCATGAAACTATGGGAGAAGATGTTGTTGTTTACCTTGGTTTTGATCTTGAGGGAAGTAAGAACACTTCAAGGTCTTCAAAATCTCGAAATTTGGCAGAGGAATGAGAGAAATTTCGTGGGTTAGAGAGAGAGAGAGGAAGAGAGTTTGTGGGTTAGGAGGGTGGAGTGTGAGAGAGTGAAGAGAGAAGAGGTAAAGTGAGGGTTTAAGTCTAATGATTGAGTTTTGGGAAGAGAGAGTGCATGGGGAGGGGAGAATGGCTGGCTCTATCATGCATTAGGCCTCCTCTCTCCTAATTTCAAATTTTATAAAATTCCCTCCAATATTTTTATAAAAACCCTAATTTTTATAAAAATATTTATTAAGCAATTCTTGATTTATTTGTAAAAAATCTTGTTTTTAACTAATAAATTATGATTATTGCATCATATTTTAATTTCTATTTCAATGATTATAATCCATAATTTGATTAATAAAAATTTGATATTAGAAAGTTTATAGCCAAATTTTATAAAGTTTTTAAGCTTTATGATTTATAAATTTGGATTTTTAGCTCTCTTAGGGTTTTTGGAATATTGTTTGATATTCATCATCATAATGAAGTATAATTAGAATATTTTAATTTATTTTTAGGGTTTTATACCCTTTTTCAATTATAACAAAGCTTGAAAGTTTCATTCAAATTATAGCATTGACATTTCCTATTGTAGTTAAGCAACTTACTAGAATCGTAAGTGTCAAGTATATTAGCCCTAGGTCTTAGATGGATCCTAGTTTATGCAAGATTTTGACCTAATTTATACTACTAGGCCATGGCATGATGTGCATGAATGGTTATTATAAAGATGCATGAGTCCGAGAATGACCTGAATTGACAGTTGTAACACTTCTTCAACCACAAACGCTCCCAAGGATTCAAAAATGTGACTAATCAATCCCTTAGCTTGTTGTGCTTGAA
Organism: Lactuca virosa; assembly: GCF_052849685.1. Classification (NCBI taxonomy): domain Eukaryota; kingdom Viridiplantae; phylum Streptophyta; class Magnoliopsida; order Asterales; family Asteraceae; genus Lactuca; species Lactuca virosa. The sequence continues at coordinate 301,974,290 of NC_136428.1, read as the reverse complement.
GAACCACTTGATCTAAGCCTTGAATCATTGAGTCCCGTCATGTTCTTCATCTCTTTGAAGGAGTGCAGCCGCACACCCACATAAGGTGGCCTCACACTCCTAAAAGACCCTCCAAAGTGAGAGTTGGACTTCCATCTTCGAGTTAGACGTGACCTAAGCTTTGCTACACCTTAGAATTGACATTTTGGACATCATCATGTAGGGTCTACGACCGCACCCACCTGTGTACGGCCGCACACACCCTTGTGTGGTAGCACACTCCTTGTGTGCGGCAATACACTCCCGTGTGCGACCACACACTCACCCTAGGACCACAAACCCATTTCTAAGACCCTTAACTTGTACTACCACTAAGTATGGACCTAGAACACTTCATGGATGCAAGTATGGACCTTGAAAACATCTCAAAGGCACCCTCCATCATGAGTGTACGGTTGCACACCCCTTGGGCCGCACATCCATGGCCACACACACCTTTAAGGTGGCCATACACCTCCCTCATGCAATCCTTTAAGGTCCTAACACTTAGTGCAAGTAGTTCCAAGTCCCTAGAGTGGTTCTCCATCACATATAGTCGTGAAATACCTTCATTTGACTCCTTTATGTGTTATTACGTGTTAATTAGGATCAAATTGTGTTCAAGGCTTCACTTGAACATCCATCTTTCCGTATCGATCCTTCAATCAAACCACTTACCCGAGGTGAGTTCAAACCCTACGCTTTTTCCGAGTTTTTCATGTTTTTAGGGAAGGAATACAAGCAAAAGTAGAAGGAAACTTGTGCTCAAAGTATGTTATTTTTTTTAAGATAATTATATTTCCAGTATGATTTTAACACGGAAAATAGTTTTACCAAACGATTAAGAAATCAACTCGTAGAAACAGTTTTCAAAACTAGGGTAACGAACTTGTGAATCATGTAGTAAAATGTATTATTTTATAAAGGATTCATGTTAATCACGAAAGGATTTTCTATATTATTACTTGTAAATTTGTTAGTCTAAGTTGGAGACACGTCCTTGGTAACACTCCCACAGAATCAGAGTGTAGGACTAGCACTTGTGACCAGAATCTTTTGTAGGGAGAGCGTGATTGTTGTGTATAGATCTATACGGGACTGACAATCCCGCACCTTGTTGCTAGCTACAGTCGGACCGGCATGTCTACGGGTGACAAATTCATAAAGGATACTAGCCCCGTTACGGGCCATATCCAGTCAGTTATGGTCATGAAACTCACAATGTAGATAGCAGAGATTTACTTTTGTAATAATGAATCAAGTGAACTAACCTCAAAGTAATAACCGAATTGATTACTGGAGGGTATTAATAGTACCTTCAGGATTTAGTTCATCACATTTTCTTTTATTATTTTTATTTATGTAATAGGGCTAATATACCTCACTGGGAGTAACCAGGGTTTTTAAAAGAAAACTACGTTTATCGATATAAGTATGGTAGATACTTGTACACCTCAGTTTAGAACGGATAATCAATGATCAACTTTTAGGGAAAATATAGGATTTTCCCGGGATAACTCGGCTTTTCATAAACGGATTATTTAACATGTAACTAACGGATATTTATATTCATTCCACGCCTCCTTGGATTGTACATATCTTGTACGAATCAGGAAGTCATGGAAGGAATGGGTTTTCAAACACGCTTTTCATAAGAAAATATAGGATTTTCTAAATGAACACTTTTCAAAAGGATCAAAGAACATTTTCCACCAAAACTAAATGCTTATGAACTCACCAGCTTTATGCTAATATTCTTTCAAAACTGCTTGTATTCTCAGGGAATTAGTAGACAGGTATTTCCAGGAGTTCGGAGAAGTCGGAGCGTTAGAGTCACGTCTTTCCATTTTACTTTTGATATGAACAAAAGTATGTATTAAACAATGTAAACCTTTTTCATATACGTATTCAATGTCTGGTTGTGTTTACTATGCTTGCTATGATACAATTGTTGTGATACTACGCATGACGTCAACCACCCCCGAACGTTTCCGCCGTTCCGGTTTGGGGGTGTGACAGATTGGTATCAGAGCCCTTTTTTATAGCGAACTAAGTATACCGAACCTTACATGGTATACAACTATAAATACTAAGGGGCCTAAGTGCTCTAAAACTAAAAGTATACTTTAAAAAATATAAGTAATTTGATAAGAAGTATACAAGTATACCTAGGTACCGGAATCAGTGTCATAAGTAGAACAAAACAAAAGTATTTGGATGTTGGACATCGCGGTTAAACCTGGGCAGTTATGTACTCATGTCTAGGGTCAATATAGCCTGATCAACTATGTTCATTCGAGACATGACCAACATGTGCTTGGGAGTGACTGTGGTGTTGCAGCAAGCCTAAAACTTACCTAGATACCAGAAGAGTTCTAGAACCAAACATAAGGGTTAAAATACTATAGGAGTATTTTAGGATGCTATAACAACCGAACCGGAAACTTACCCAAAATCCATTCTTTAAGAATCAATCATGTAACTATAATACATTGGAAGTATTATAGATGCGATGCCTATTAACTATCCCTTTACCATCACCTCGCGTAGATAGCATGGCTGGATTCCATCTTCCTGGCGACCTGTAATTTCCCAACCAAGGAGATGATGGATGGATCGAGCCAGAGCCAGAAGGGAACCATGAAATTCCTTTGGACGATGACTTTGCCGAACCATTTCCTGAAGAGACTGACTCGGAACCCGAGGTCGAAAACCTGCCTCAAGTGACCCTAATATCAAACCCTAACCCTCAAGTTGGATTCCAAGGTCCAACGCCTATGTGGGTCGAGAGTTTGAATAGATGGAGCCACGAGCAAGGCCAACCCCTCCCATACGACGGAAACCACAACTTCTACAATCTGAAGGAAGGAGGCCCCGCTGACAGGGCCCTTCCAATCCTGATGCGCCGAGTGGCTCGCAATGTGGAGCTAGGTATGGCAACCCTTCAGCGAACTGTGGAGCTCGAAGCAGATTCGAACACCAGCATGGATCAGTTTCGTCGCCTCGAGATTGCTCATGCGAGAGCTGCAAGGAACAATGAAGCTCTGCAGCGAGAGTTAGCTACAACCCGAGCCAAAGTCATAAACCTCCGAGATCGCAAGTCAGAGTACGAGAGACGCCTGCTTGGTGTGGAACACCAGCTGGCCGAATTAAGGTTTCACTTGAGGGGTACCCGTCACCGGTAGGAGAATACTCTACTCATCCTTCCTTTTTGGTCTAAGGCATAACTTTCATATTTATGTTCTAAGTAGCTCTTTTTCGTAAACATCTATGTACTTCATGTTGACAAGATTCTTTCTCTGTTAGAATGACTTAGACCTATTTTTAGGTCAAGGGTTCTGAAATATGTGTAATCCCAGTTTCAATTATGATGGCAACAATCATATTTCAGTTAAAGATTATCATTGTAAAAAGTATACCTTAGATCGGTAGCATGCAAATTAAGCAACTTTATCAAGGTCCTATCACTGTTTTGTCTTCAAAACATGTATCATAGGATGTACTTAGACGATCATTCCTTTTCCCCATCGATTTCATATCAGTCTTCATGAAAAACTTCGATGTCCTAATCGGCATGGGATGGTTGAGCCCCAAATCATGTTGATGTTCTTTGTTTCAAGAAGGCGATTCGTCTCAATCTTCCCTTTTACGAAATCCTCACTGGTTTCAGTGATAAAATTTGCTTGAACCTTCGTATCATTTTTTGCGCCAAAGCCCAGAAGTATCTGCGAAAGGGATGCTATGCATTCCCGGCTCATATGTCAATGTGACGCAAAAAGTTAAAGACCTCGAGAGCATCTCCGAAGTCTGCAACTTTCCTGATGTCTTTCCCAAAGACATTCCAGGAATTTCTCCCGAGCGTCAAGTTGAATCCTGTGTTGACTTGATCCCCAGAGCTACCCTTATAGCTAACCCTTCATATCATCTAGAGCCGGAGAAAATGGGGGAAGTTATCCAGCCAGCTCAATGAGCTGAGCAACCAGGAGTTCGTAAATTTATTGTATGTGAATTCTATTATGTTAAGATCTTTTCTATTCTTGCTAAGACCACATCATGGGGATGTGGGTCGAATCAATGACAGTCAGATAGCAAAACGGGAAATCCTAATGCATAGAAAAACATTTAGGATACATCCAGAGGCAACCATTGTTGATCACAAACTTCTTTCTTGACATGTAGCAGATCATGCCTCCGAAGAAACGTAACCAACCCACCGGTAAGACACCAATCCTCCAGATGGACTCAGCTACGTTCCAAGCTACTATCACAGTAGCTGTAGCAGCCGCCCTAGCTGTTCTTAACGCTAACAACATAAATGTGGGTGGAAGCGTTAATGGCAATCCAAAACTTAGTGTTAACCAATGTCATCAACAAGTGCCTACTAGAAAGGACACACCTGATCCCCAACCTAACATCCTGAAACGAAAGCTCAAAGGAAGTTGTTCAACCCAAGGACCTACCGAGAGGCAACGAATTGGGACAGTCAGTACCCCAGTCAGCCCTGTTGTTCCAACACCAATCACACCCTACTTGGGAAACCTCCTGCACTGCAGCAAATGCAACTACCATAATCATGGAGTCTGCCGAGTGTTCCATTGCACTAGATGCAACAGGAAGGGGCACACCTCCCGCAGTTGTAGGACCCTAGTCAAGTTCATCACTCCGACTACTAATGTTGGGACAAGTCCAACCTGTTACCTCTGTGGTAGTGTAGGACATTTCAAAAGAGACTGCCCAACAGAGAAGAACAATGAGGAAATAGGTGGAGTCTGACCTCAGAGAATGAGGAAGCATCGAAGGACCCTGCCGTGTTTTGGTACGTTTTCGAAAACCCCAATAATTGTTCATAATTGTGATTACTTTCACGTCCGGGTTAAATCACGAAATCCTTATAAGGTTTAAAGCCCTAAAGAGTAAATTATGATAGCTTAGTGAATACGTTAGAGTCAGTTGTAGTTATACATGGCTTGTGTACACCAAACGATCATAGAGAGATCTAGTAAGAACCATTGCATAAAAGTTTATAGTTTCAAAACATCAGAACCCTCGTGTTAGTAGTACCTGTTAACTTCGAGTCAAACACAGAAAACACCAGAGACCTTCACCCATGGGCATCAATGTGCTAACAAAACGATCCTTCCAAACTAACTTAACGCTCGATTCTACGACGTCATCCCGCTTATTCCGACTGAGTCTATGTTATACAAAACCCTTTTGTCTTAAATCGTTCGATTGCAAAACTCCCGTCGCTCGTAACGACAAACTAGATGCGAACTTCAAAAATTCATATCTTTTCAAAACCCGAAAGTATTCAAGCAAAGAGTATCATCCACAAAGAAATGGACCAAGTAAGAGAACAATCCCAACAATTGTAGATACGTCGTGGGACACTCATCTACCCTTAGTGGAACTTTCTTGCAACAACGGCGACCTTACCAGCATCAAGGCCGCGCCGTTCGAAGCCTCTATGGCCGTAAGTATAGATTCCCTCTGTGCTGGGCTGAGGTGGGCGACACGCAACTAATCAAGAGTCAAGCCCACGACAGTACTCTCACGAGTCCTAAAACCATCCGAGAGACGACTGAAAAGATCGTACGAAAGGGCTACGCCGATAAGAGACAAAAACCATTGGAGTTCCAGATTGGTGGACGTGTCCTTTGCAGGTCTCACCCTGGAAAGGCCTGATACGCTTCGGAAAGCATAGAAAGCTAAATCCAAGATACGTTGGACCGTCCGAGATCCTTGCTAGGATCGGTCCCGTAGCGTACAAACTTCAGTTACCTCGAGCGCTTAGCAACGTCCATCCCGTTTTCCACTTGTCGAACCTAAAAGAAGTGTCCGTCCGATAAGACACTTGTGGGTCCCCTCGACGATATTGCGCTAGACGAGAGTCTACGCTTCATGGGGGATTCATTCAAAATCATGGAACATGAATTCAATTGAACGAAGTAATGTCACATCCCGATAGTGAAGGTTCGCTGGAATGCCAAGCGGGAAATTGAATTCACTTGGGAGCACGAGAATACAAGGAAACAAAAGTACCCCCATCATTTCCAAGTCCACGAGTTACATCTTCATTCTTGAATTTCGAGACGAAATTCCCTCTAACGGGGGGGGGGGGGGGATGATGTGACAACCCGAAACTTCTACCTGGTACATCTAGTCAGTTAATCTAAGTTAAACTCGTTTCTGTTAACTCCTAGCACTGATTAAGGGTTCATTTAAGCGTTCTAAGCTTGAGTACAACCAAGGTCGAGATTAGTAATGAGTCAGCAAGCCGTAGGGTGACAAAACCGGGCCATACACACCCTTAGGGGGAGTGTACGGCCGTACACATAGGTGTGCGGCCGCACACTCACCTCTTGGCCGCACACTCACTTCTAGGCAGCACACCCACCCTTATATAAAGGGTAGACCCCTTTCCTTTCATTCCTTTAACACCTTGGCAGCACACAACACCATTTCTCTCAAGCTTCTTCAACTATAAACCCTCCCAAGGCTTCAAAAACGTGAGTAATCCATCCCTTAGCTTGTTTTGCTTGAAGAGCCACTTGATCTAAGCCTTGAATCATTGAGTCCTGTCATGTTATTCATCTCTTTGAAGGAGTGCGGCCGGACACCCACATAAGGTGGCCTCACACTCCTAAAAGACCCTCCAAAGTGAAAGTTGGACTTCCATCTTCGAGTTAGACATGACCTTAGATTTGCTACACCTTAGAATTGGCATTTTGGACATCATCATGTAGGGTGTACAACCGCACACACCTGTGTACGGCCGCACACACCTGTGTACGGCCGCACACACCCTTGTGCAGTAGCAGACTCCTTGTGTGGCAGCACACTCCCGTGTGCGACCACACACTCACCCTAGGACCACAAACCCATTTCTAAGACCCTTAACTTGTACTACCACTAAGTATGGACCTAGAACACTCCATGGATGCAAGTATGGACCTTGAAAACACCTCAAAGGCACCCTCCATCATGAGTGTACGGTTGCACACCCCTTGGGCCGCACATCCATGGCCGCACACACCTTTAAGGTGGCCATAAACCTCCCACATGCAATCCTTTAAGGTCCTAACACTTAGTGCAAGTAGTTCCAAGTCCCTAGAGTGGTTCTCCATCACATCTAGTGGTGAAATACCTTCATTTGACTCCTTTATGTGTCATTACGTGTTAATTAGGATCAAATCGTGTTCAAGGCTTCACTTGAACATCCATCTTTCCGTATCGATCCTTCAATCAAACCACTTACCCGAGGTGAGTTCATACCCCTACGCTTTTTCCGAGTTTTTTCATGTTTTCAGGGGGGAATACAAGCAAAAGTACAAGGAAACTTGTGCTCAAAGTATTTTATTTTGTTTAAGATAATTATATTTCCAGTATGCTTTTAACACGGAAAACAGTTTTACCAAACGATTAAGAAATCAACTCGTAGAAACAGTTTTCAAAACTAGGGTAACGAACTTATGAATCATGTAGTAAAATGTATTATTTTATAAAGGATTCATGTTAATCATGAAAGGATTTTATATATTATTACTTGTAAATTTGTTAGTCTAAGTTGGAGACAAATCCTTGGTAACACTGCCACAGAATCAGAGTGTAGGACTAGCACTTGTTGTGACAACCCGAAATTTTTTTACTTTTAAAGCCCAGTCAATCAACTCAACTGAGTGTCAAACTCATTAGTACTGAGTTGTAGCCCGTATAAAGGACATTCTAAGGAGTTTTAAGCCTAATGCACTTAAGGAATAAGTGTTAGAAAGTACCTGCTAGAACCACAGTGTAGCAAATCAAACCTTAACCTCATCAAAACGAGTTCACGGCCACAAGGCAATGAGTTTACGGCCGTAAACTCATGTGGCCGTAAACTCATGAGTATATATATATGATACTTGGTCATTTCTAGTCATTTCTTGCATTTTAACCCCAAGAACTCGAGTTCTCTCTCAAGTATCATCAAGATTTTCCTTCCTAGATCTTCAAAATATGTAAGTATTCTTCCTAGATTTGTTGATACATCTCTTAATCTAGTATCCTTCCATGATTTCATCCATAGAAATCACTCTTTTCTTAGATCTTCAAGTTTCACCAAGAACACACACTAGTGTTCTTGAAAAAATTGACCATTTCAAGCTTCTACATCGTATGTACTCTTTCCTATACTTCTTATCTAGTTAGTATCCATGCTTAGAGACTTGAAAACATCAAGAACACAAGGACAAAAGGAGTTTACGGCCAAGCCATCTCCCAAGGCCGTAAACCCCTTTAAGGTAGCCATTTTGGCCATAAACCCTCCTAGATGCAAAGCTAGTGACCCAGGACCCTTCATGGATGAGATGCGGACCTTAAACTACTCTCAAGTGCACAATGACCATGAGTTTAAGGCCGTAAACTCCTTTGGGTTGTAAACTCATCAAAAGCCTCAATGAAGGTAGTCTTTTTCATACAAGTGTAGAGCAAAAGTCCCTAAAGTTTCCTTAGCTTTCAAACTTACACTTATACATAAGTGACCATGAGTTTACGGCCGTAAAATCCCTTTGGCCGTAAACACATGGCCGTAAACTCATGTTGGTGTCATTCTACTCTCCTTTGATGAATCACATGTGATTCCAACACTTGGGCAAAGTGTTTCCTAGTCCCGGAAGGTGTTTCCTTTCATATAGTTGTTTATAAACACTATATTCATGCCAATATATGTCAATATATGTCATTTAGGACTTGTTGTGTCTCGGGACTTCATTCGTGGAACTTCTCATCCTTACACGCATACCCGTTTGAATCACCCACATCAGGTGAGTTCATACCCCGTAATGAATCTTTTAACTGTTTTAACAGTTTAAGGGGGGGAATACAAGTTGAACACAATGATAATTGTGTAATTGTTTGGTATAAATATCTTTCAAAATGTTGCTTATGTCATTTATAAGTTGTCAAAACATTTCAAAAACTCTTTTAAAGTTATGTTACTTTATAGTTAAACAAAACTCCGTTTTTTTAAAGTATAAACATAACTTAGTAGATAAACGAGTCTTTTCAATAACAGTTCAAGTAAAACATTAGTAAACTATAATAGGTATATTTTAGGTAGATACTTTTCATTACTTCTAGTACAATCAAGCACACAAAGAGTCAGTTCATACATGAGTCAAACATACAGTGAAGAGAAACAAACAATACCATACAGAACATACAGTGAAGAGAAACAAACAATACCATACAGAGAGAACACACAATTATGAGAAACAAACAGAACGTACGACATACAGTACAAAACAAACAAGTTAGCTTGCTATAGCATGAGAACATACATGATCTAATTATACCAATTGATCACTAACTCATTGTTTTAAACAAAAGGTGATAGTTATATTGGGTATACATGATCATATGACAAATGTGAATTACACGGCTTGCAAGAATTTGCAGAGGTCGCGTTTGGTTCCCTTAATTTCTAGACAGGGAGAACGTTTAGTAGGGGTTCTAGCCTTCACATTATGACCATAATAAAACAAACATGTTTTTAGGTCATCAGTACATCCGCATGTCATTATAAACGACAACTGTGTACTTACATTTCCCATTACTTTCATAAAGTGACAGTACCACTTGAAAGTCAAACTCAAACTATTTTCGAGTTAAGATAGTTATAAACTAGGGAAAACATACATTTTTACAACCGACAAACGGAACCGTCAAGTCTAGCACATGACAGTAGATGCCTTGGTAGAAGGCTACGTTTAACAGAGGATGCCTTGGTAGAAGGCTACGTTTAAAAGAAAGGACCATAATGCTAGTCTTATGATTCCTTAATGTATACATCACAGGATATATATATATACCAATAGGGTCCGACAGGTAATAGGATGTGTGCTCTCCGCTTCATTTCATGTTCCTTTTTTAGTTGTGGGCTTGGAAGGAATTCACCCAATCTATTTTCTATCCGATTCTATATATATATGTATGCTCAGTATACATTAAGTCATCATAAGGGTACCAGGTATGGGTCAGGTTATAGGACACAGAGTCAAAGCACAGTTTTTCTAGTACAAAACATACTTTCCAAAATCAGTACTTTTGGTATACAAAAACTAGAAACTTCCCAGTAAAGGGTTTAATCCATTTTATTAGACCAGTACAATTTAAAGGACCTTAGGTGAGTAACTCTATAATACCTTAGTTTATACATCATGTTTATATATAAAACTAATACCCAATAGGTAGTTGGATGCGTGCTTTCCGCCTTACTTCCCGTTCCTTGTTTGGTTGTGGGCTTATGGCAGATTCACCCAATTAACTTTCTATCCGATATTAGATTATATATATCTGTATAAACTAACCTATTATAAAAGTAGTCACTGTGGTCACCATTTTATTATAACAAATATGGGTTTTCTTAAAGAACATTTTCATTAAAGATAAAGGAACCATTACAATTAACTCCATGAGTAACAAGTGAATACACCAGGATTTTATACGACGATGATCTAACAACCAACGGGATGTGTGCTATCCGCCTTAATTTATGTTCCTCGTTTGGTTGTGAGCTTGGGGCAGATGATCACAATCGATTGTTTGTTTACTCTGAGTCTTATATAATTCGTATCCACTTAGTACCCATAGAAAGGGTTGTAGTGTCATTTTACTTAAACTTCCATCAAAGTAGGAAATATAGGATTTTTTAGAGGAACAGACGAACTTTTCAAAACAGAACTTACAACTTACAACATTTTACAACTTTCTTACATCACTAAAATGTTATGAACTCACCAGCTTAATTGCTAATCAACTCTTTCAAATAACTTGTATTCTCAGGAGACTATTAGACAGGTGCTCGTGCTGGGAATTCAGAAGATGGAGCAATATAGCTTCAAGTCTTGTTTTGTTATTTGTTATGAATTCTATGTTCTATGAACACACACACATTGTAAACACTTTGTTTCGAAATGAAATGGTTGTTCATTACTTTCTTACCATATACATATCTCGTGATACTAAACATGACGTCCTCCACCCCTGAACGATTCCGCCGTTCCGGTTTTGGGGTGTGACAGATTGGTATCAGAGCATTGTTTATAGTGAACTAAGTATATCAACCGACAAAATATATACAACTATAAATACAATGGGGCTTAAGTGCTCTGGATAATGATATATTTTTATAGTAGAACTATAAGTTATAAAAATATACCTACTTGCTTATACATGTACATAATAGAACTAGTGTCGCGAGGAGAACAAAACTAAAGTATTTAAAGGTTGGGCACTATCATCAACCTGAACAGTTATGTAATCATAGCTAGGATCAATATAGCCTGATCAACTATATTCATTCGAGATGTAACCGACATGTGTTTGGGAATGATGTGGTGTTGCAACAGTGTTAAAACTTACCTGAACACCAGTCAAGAAAACACCAGAACAAGTACATTTAGAGTTAGAATACTATAGGAGTATTCTATGATACGATAGCGCGATAACGAGTTTAGAACATACCAAGTACATTACGTTAAAATACTATAGGAGTATTTTAGTCCATATAAATAACTTATGTGATAACTTAAAAGACCCTTACGGATAGGTCTATAATCTTGCAATGTATATTCCTAAAGTTTTATATATAATCAAGATCTTATAGAATTAGAATTTGTGGTCTACGCTTCGCTACCCATTCCTCTTATGGCTGTGGAGTAGGAGTAGGTCTATTTAATCTTCAATTCTATACAGACTTGTATACATTGTACAATTATAGGAGGACCCCGTAAGGATCACCCCATAAAGTTACCTTAAAGCTCATAGATTCTTTAGTCACTTTCATTCTCGCACGACAAGCCCAAATAGATGTAACCACTTCCTCATAGTAGACAACAGAAGAGTCCAGGAGGAACAAGAACAAGTTTATGAGAAGTTTTCAAAGAGGGATCAACCGAAGTAACCAAAACGTCTTACACGTCACACTAATAAATAATAATCTTGTTAATTTAATGAGCGAGTTGAAACACAGCTCACATTATAAGTTAAGATTATTTTCTTACATGCAGCTGGTAACAGTTATTCAGGAAAGAGATATTCCTTCGAGGATAGCCATTTCAAATTCATAGAGTTTATTAGGTATAGACTCTTTGATAAATTGTTTCTATAACCCTGTGGAAGTCAGGACCCAATACATCCAAAACTAGGATAACCTTGTCTTTTCAGCTTTCGGCTTGTGTCCATTGCTATAGACTTATTCCATCTCATCTTTGTATGCTTTTAGCAAAGATGCCTCCTCGCAGATCAAATAGACGCACTACTCCGATAACTCCAACATGTCCTCCACAAATCGACATGGCAGCTATAAATGCTGCAGTAGCTACGGCTGTGGCAACAGCCATGGCTCAATATAATCCTACCAGTTCCAGCGGAGGTGGAACACCTGTTCATTTTATTCAAGGTGAGGTCCCTGTGCGCTCGAGGGAGTGCTCCTACAAGGACTTCACCAACTGCAAACCCTTTTCCTTTAATGGAAAAGGTGGAGTCATCGCTCTGATGAGATGGTTCGAGAAAACAGATTCGGTTTTCGAAATCTGTTCGTGCCTAGAAGGGAGAAAAGTGAAGTTTGCTGTCTGCACCTTCTCCAACAGAGCCCTGACATGGTCGAACAGCCATGTTAAGTCACTGACCCTATCAGTGGCTAACTCAATAGGTTGGGAAAACCTAAAAGAGTTAATGCTGGAAGAATACTGCCCGAGGGGCGAAGTACAAAAGCTGGAACAAGAACTATGGGAACTCACTATGGTCGGCTCAGACATAGTGACTATACTGACCGCTTCAGCGAGCTAGCAACTCTATATCCCGGGATGGTTACCCCGGAGAGCAAGAAGATAGAAAGATACATTTGGGGTCTGACTGCTCCGACCCAAGGAAATGTGTTGTCTTCTAACCCAGCTACATTCGATAGTGCTAAACGCCTAGCTCAACGACTCATCGACCATGGAGTCCGCCATGGTGTAAAAGTCCTCGTTCCCGAGCCATCAAAGGGAAAGGACTATAATAAGAAGTCGGGGAACAAGAGGAAGAAGAAGCAAACAACACAGGAACGCCCGTAAGAGCAACAAGCGAGTACTATGTACGCCGCTACAACGCCTACTGCTCCAGCACCTACCAGTCGATATACTGGAACCCTCCCGAAGTGTGGAAAGTGCAACTTTCACCACACCGGAGTATGCAAGGAAATGCAGTGTATGAACTGCCACAGAAAAGGACACACAGTCCGTTTCTGCAGGGCACCGGCTCAACCGATCTCCCAAGTCCCCGGAGCTGAAGAAAACCAAGCCTGCTATGGCTGTGGTGAGACTGGACATTATCAGAGGGACTGCTCGATAATAACGAACTCAGGAGCGGATGGACGCATTCTGGTGATCACCGCAGGAGAATCAACCCCGGAGTCGTCAACGAGCAGCGATACGTTTTTGGAATAATAATTACTTTAAAAATTAATTTATATTGGTATAAGATTAAAATTTGGGGACAACACTTAAAAGTAATTATAATAACTCACATATTGGAATAGGTCACAATATTCAAGAGAACTAAAAGATCCGTTTGGAGAAGCTATTAAGGCTTACCATATACATCAGGGTTGTGCATAACTAAGATGTTGCAGACTGACAGTGAGTGACTCCGATTAGGTCCCCATTCCTTAGTTGGTTGAGGATTTGAGGCAGAGTTACTCAGTCGACTGCCTGATTCATCTTTAATATTCATAACTTGTGTATGGCAAGCGATTGTAGTGGTACCAGGGAGGATCATGATATAAAGTATCCCCACCAGTTATTAGAGCACTTTCGTTTGTATGTATGCGCACATAGCGGTACGATACGTAGGAGTGTTAACATCAAAGAGTACATTGTCGAACATACTAGGAGTACAGTATCGAGCATACAAGGGATACATCGTCGTATAACAGACGTTTCTTTCAATTGGCCAAAACTTTGTTCAGAAAAGAGTCTGTTACTTTCATTCGTCATGAGTTGGCGTGGTCCTCACCATACTGAGTTCATATGTTTCTATCGCCTCGATCGGCAAGTTCTCGAAACTTTCGTCATGCGTAACGAGAGTCCGACCTAAACCTCAGTTTTATCTTTCGTATTCTAAACCCCGAAGTACTCGTGAGAAGAGTACTTTGTCCTCCGAAGCCTTATCGTCAGATGTCCGCAGACCGTCAAGAAATACCACTCGTCCAACAGACCAAGTTCGAGCACAGAGGCTATGGACTAATACAGCCCACCTATCACTATTCAGTGTATACCCGAGGGCGGTATATGATTATGATTATGCAGATTTAGTATGTGTGTTTCCGCCCTATCTCCTGTTCCTTGTTTGGTTGTTGACCAGGGGCAGAGTCGCACATCCGACCGTCTTACTAATCCTAATTATGTACGACTTGTATACACGAGGTAATGATAGATGGACCAAGTATGAATCCTATCATGAACACCAGGGCAAAATTGCCAGGTCTACGAGTAGGTATTCTGCCAATCAGAGGAGCGCAACCCCGGTAGTACTACTAAGAAAGCTAATTTCGGGACGAAATTCCATCTAATGGGGGGATGATGTAACAACCCGAAAAAAATTTACTTTTATAGCCCAGTCAATCAACTCAACTGAGTGTCAAACTCATTAGTACTGAGTTCTAGCCCGGCTAAAGGACATTCTAAGGAGTTTTAAGCCTAATGCACTTAAGGAATAAGTGTTAGAAAGTACCTGCTAGAACCACAGTGTAGCAAATCAAACCTTAACTTCATCAAAATGAGTTCACGGCCACAAGGCAATGAGTTTACGGCCGTAAACTCATGAGTATATAAATCACTCTTTTCTTAGATCTTCAAGTTTCACCAAGAACACCAAGAACACACACTAGTGTTCTTGGCCAAAATCGACCATTTCAAGCTTCTAGATCGTAAGTACTCTTCACTATACTTCTTATATAGTTAGTATCCATGCTTAGAGACTTGAAAACATCAAGAACACAAGGACAAAAGGAATTTACGGCCAAGCCATCTCCCAAGGCCGTAAACCCCTTTAAGGTTGCCATTTTGGCCATAAACCCTCCTAGATGCAAAGCTAGTGACCCAGGACCCTTCATGGATGAGATTAGGACCTTAAACTACTCTCAAGTGCACAATAACCATGAGTTTACGGCCGTAAACTCCTTTGGGCCGTAAACTCATCAAAAGCCTCAATGAAGGTGGTCTTTTTCTTACAAGTGTAGAGCAAAAGTCCCTAAAGTTTCCTTAGCTTTCAAACTTGCACTAATACATGAGTGAACATGAGTTTATGGCCGTAAACTCCCTTTTGCCGTAAACACATGGCCGTAAACTCATGTTGGTGTCATTCTACTCTCCTTTGATGAATCACATGTGATTCCAACACTTGGTCAAAGTGTTTCGTAGTCCCGGAAGGTGTTTCCTTTCATATAGTTGTTTATAAATACTATATTCATGCCAATATATGTCAATATATGTCATTTAGGACTTGTTGTGTCTCGGGACTTCATTCGTGGAACTTCTCATCCTTACACGCATACCCGTTTGAATCACCCACATCAGGTGAGTTCATACCCCGTAATGAATCTTTTAACTGTTTTAACTGTTTTAAGGGGGGGAACACAAGTTGAACACAATGATAATTGCGTAATTGTTTGGTATAAACATCTTTCAAAATGTTACTTATGTCATTTATAAGTTGTCAAAACATTTCAAAAACTCTTTTAAAGTTATGTTACTTTGTAGTTATATAAAACTCCGTTTTTTTAAAGTATAAACATAACTTAGTAGATAAACGAGTCCTTTCAATAACAGTTCAAGTAAAACATTAGTAAACTATAATAGGTATAGTTTAGGTAGATACTTTTCATTACTTCTAGTACAATGAAGCACACAAAGAGTCAGTTCATACATGAGTCAAACATACAGTGAAGAGAAACAAACAATACCATACAGAACATACAGTGAAGAGAAACAAACAATACCATACACAGAGAACACACAATTATAAGAAACAAACAAAACGTACGACATACAGTACAAAACAAACAAGTTAGCTTGCTATAGCATGAGAACATACAGGATCTAATTATACCAATTGATCACTAACTCATTGTTTTAAACAAAAGGTGATAGTTATATTGGGTATACATGATCATATGACAAATGTGAATTACACGGCTCGCAAGAATTTGCAGAGGTCGCGTTTGGTTCCCTTAATTTCTAGACAGGGAGAACGTTTAGTAGGGGTTCTAGCCTTCACATTATGACCATAATAAAACAAACATGTTTTTAGGTCATCAGTACATCCGCATGTCATTATAAACGACAACTGTTTACTTGCATTTCCCATTACTTTCATAAAGTGACAGTACCACTTGAAAGTCAAACTCAAACTATTTTCGAGTTAAGATAGTTATAAACTAGGGAAAACATACATTTTTACAAACGACAAACGGAACCGTCAAGTCTAGCACATGACAGTAGATGCCTTGGTAGAAGGCTACGTTTAACAGAGGATGCCTTGGTAGAAGGCTACGTTTAAAAGAAAGGACCATAATGCTAGTCTTATGATTCCTTAATGTATACATCACAGGATATATATATACCAATAGGGTCTGACAGGTAATAGGATGTGTGCTCTCCGCTTCATTTCATGTTCCTTTTTTAGTTGTGGGCTTGGAAGGAATTCACCCAATCTATTTTCTATCCGATTCTATATATATATGTATGCTCAGTATACATTAAGTCATCATAAGGGTACCAGGTATGGGTCAGGTTATAGGACACAGAGTCAAAGCACAGTTTTTCTAGTACAAAACATACTTTCCAAAATCAGTACTTTTGGTATACAAAAATTAGAAACTTCCTAGTAAAGGGTTTAATCCATTTTATTAGACCAGTACAATTTAAAGGACCTTAGGTGAGTAACTCTATAATACCTTAGTTTATACATCATGTTTATATATAAAACTAATACCCAATAGGTAGTTGGATGCGTGCTTTCCGCCTTACTTCTCGTTCCTCGTTTGGTTGTGGGCTTAGGGCAAATTCACCCAATTAACTTTCTATCCGATATTAGATTATATATATTAGTATAAACTAAGCTATTATAAAAGTAGTCACTGTGGTCACCATTTTATTATAAGAAATATGGGTTTTCTTAAAGAACATTTTCATTAGATATAAAGGAACCATTACAATTAACTCCATGAGTAACAAGTGAATACACCAGGGTTATATACGACGATGATCTAACAACCAACGGGATGTGTGCTATCCGCCTTAATTTATGTTCCTCGTTTGGTTGTGAGCTTGGGGCAGATGATCACAATCGATTGTTTGTTTACTCTGAGTCTTATATAATTCGTATCCACTTAGTACCCATAGAAAGGGTTGTAGTGTCATTTTACTTAAACTTCCATCAAAGTAGGAAATATAGGATTTTCTAGAGGAACAGGCGAACTTTTCAAAACAGAACTTACAACTTACAACATTTTACAACTTTCTTACATCACTAAAATCTTATGAACTCACCAGCTTAATTGCTGATCAACTCTTTCAAATAACTTGTATTCTCAGGAGACTATTAGATAGGTGCTCGTGTTGGGAATTTAAAAGATGGAGCATTATAGCTTCAAGTCTTGTTTTGTTATTTGTTATGAATTCTATGTTCTATGAACACACACGTTGTAAACACTTTCTTTCGAAATGAAATGGTTGTTCATTACTTGCGTACCATATACACTAAACATGACGTCCTCCACCCCTGAACGATTCCGCCGTTCCGGTTTTGGGGTGTGACACTTGTGACCAGAATCTCTTGTAGGGAGAGCGTGACTGTTGTGTATAGATCTATACGGGACTGACAGTCTCGCAGCTTGCTGCTAGCTACAGTCGGACCGGCAGGTCTACGGGTGACAAAGTCATAAAGGATACCGGCCCCGTTACGGGCCATATCCAGTCAGTTATGGTCATGAAACTCACAATGTAGATAGCAGAGATGTCACACCCCCAAACCAAGGATGGCGGAAACGTCCAGGGGTTGAGAACTTCATGTATGGTATCACAACAACGAGTATGATAGTGCCCAAAGTAAATACAACCATCATAAATATAATTGAAAAAGTTATACAATAGTATGTGTTTACATGTTTCCAAACAATTACACTTATGATGTCAAAAATGAAATGTTTGACGATTTAACGTCCCATCCTCAAAAGCGGTTGATTTCCTGTTTCACTGAATTCCTGAGAATACAAGTAGTTTGAAAAAGTGTCAACAATTAAGTTGGTGAGTTCATAAGAGTTTTATTTGAGAAAGAAGCCGTTTTCCTTGTAAAAAGCGATAGAGTATGATTTCAGAAAATTCAATATTTTCTTTATTAAACGCTAGATGAACTCTCCTATGTCATGCAATAATGTACCCTAGAAGGACCTGCAGATTCCTTCTACAATCACCCAGTGTATATAAGTTATATAAAATTTAAGTTAAATAAACTGTCGAATATAATGGGTCTGCCCTAGGTCCACAACCAAACAAGGAACAGGAAGTAAGGCGGGCCCACCAATTCTAGGTCGATTGCGACTAGACTCTTATATAACTCTAGCATATACACTTAGCAATTATAGCTGAAGTCTAACAATTCTAGATGAAATGTAGTTTTGATAGAAATATGTTTCCAAAGAAAATCCAATATTTTCCTTATAAAAAGTCATGTAGTCTTAAACGTCAAGACAGAGAATATGTGTGTGTTGTACTTATAATGTTCATAATGGTAATGTGTTTCCAAAGAAAATCCAATATTTTCCTTATAAAAAGTCACGTAGTCTTAAACGTCAAGACAGAGAATATGCAAGTATTTTTCCATACTTAAAGTAATTCATGCAAGTTTAAATCGACATAAACTCGTTTTGATTTAGAAGTAAAAATCCCTTTTTATTTTAGAATATTTCCTGTAAACTTGAAAGATTGTTAACTCCCTATGTGAGTCGCTATAACCATACTACGACAGAATAACCTGCTGCGACGTTCTTCAGATGTCGGAATCGAAATGACATTTGTCACCCCCGATCGGCCGATCGGACTTATGCAAGCAGCATGGGTGTGGGTTGTCAATCCCAATATAGATCTATACACAATTATCACGCTCTCCCTACAAGAGACTCTGGTTATAACTAAATCAGGATTTTCTATGGTACTTAAGAGTACCCCGAAGGAGAATGTCTCACAACTTACGTTAACTAGTTTACATATAGTTTTGAGTATAAAACCTCTTCCGTGGAGGAAGTGAAATCACCTTTTATGAAAATACATTTGTGATATAAATCCATAAACTATTACTATTATAGTTTATCAAGTAGTATATGAAAAACCCATTTGTTTTGAAAGTAAAACCTTTTCCATGTAGTATGCTTTTATCGAAAATTCATAAACTATACTTAATGTAGTTTATTAGATGTGTTCGAAATGAATGGAGGAAAATCCTTAACATGAATGACTAATTTCTGTTTATGATGATAAACTAACAAGAATTCATCCAAACAATGAGAAACTTATTGTTATGCACTTTGCTCAACATAATACAAAGTGTTGTTAATATGGTAAACTATGCAACTAGTTTTTTATCCTTTTTGCACTGTTTTGAAATTATCATAGAAAAATCATACGAAGTCGAAAACTAACTCCGTAAACTCTGAGAGTTTAGAAAATGTGTCTAGTTTGTTCATAATTTTTATTATCATTTTTAGAAGTCTCTAACTTATAAGAAAGTGTTCATAATCACAGACTGGTCCGAATTCGTTTCTGAAATGATAGGCAGTTTTGTAAAAATCACCATAAATCGTAGAAAAATCATATGGAGATGTGCAAGTAGTCAGTTTAAAGGTATAACCCTGAACTACTTGCATATTAAACAGTTTTGAAAGATATTAAGTTTAAGTTGGGTAAAACAGTTCGTGAACAGGTCATAACTTTTCTGTTGTAAGCTGTCAAGTTGAGTTTTGAATATGTTTTGGTGTTTTAACTTGTATTCCCCCTGAAAACTGAAGAAAACTAGAAAATGTAGGGGTATGAACTCAGCTTGAGTGATGACTTGAAGAGTGGAAGGGTTAAGTTAAGGAATATCAAGCCAAGAGTACTTGATGAACACGGGAAGACTTGGATGATCCTAAGAACGATTTTTGGTGTTAATATATGAGTCAATGATCCAAGAGTGTCATGAAAACATGTAATAGCACTTGAGTTAGGAGGAAATACTTACCAATAAGTGAATAAATGACTCAAGAACACATCAAAAGTGTGGCTGAAAGTTGAGAGAAAAGAGGCCCTCTTGATGGTTTAAGAAGTGTATAATGTTTGATGGTGAAGCAAATGATCAAGGAAATCCCAGACATTTCCTTATATGAAGGGTTGCTGGAGCAAGTGGCTAGGATGAAGGGATGTTTGCCTTGGTTTGTGTGATGTGGATAAGGTTGGACCAATGAGAAAGTGACACATAGGAGGCAAGTGGGCACACTTGACCCACTTGTGGGGTAAAATACTCTTCTTATTATAAAATAATGATTTATAATTAATAAATCCTTGAAAAATAATTAAAATAATAGTTCTAGGGGTTAAAAATGATAAAAATATGAATTTGGTGAAAAAATCTCGTCAAAAACGTCAAAAACGGGCTTAGGAGGCGAAAGTAGTCAAAAACTGGCATTAGGGACCGAACCTGCGAGGTTCGGCTCTAAGGAGCTAAGAACCGAGAGTAGGGAAAAGAAGGAACCGAGAGTTGGCCGAGGGTCCGAAGGTCCGAAGGGGGAAGTCGAAGATCCGAGGTCTCGCATGGGGGGGGGGGGGGGGGGGCGAGGTTTGGTCCTCGCTGCTGGCTTCGGTCCGAGGAGGCTTCTGACACTTTCGGTTCTGACACTTTCGGCTCCTAAGAGGTTCGGCTCCTGAGCGGTTCGGCTCCTAAGAGGAGTTTCGGTACCTAAGAGGAGTTTCGGTTCTATATGGTTGTTTTTTGAGAAATCTTTCCGTTTTGCGTGATTTTTGACCAAGTTAAGGGTCGGTATGACCCGGATGACTATAAAAAGTTTGAGATAGATTTTGGGAGAGATTTCACATACTTTGAGAGATTTAGGAGAGATTTCAAAAACTTGGAGAGATGTGGGAGAGATTTCACATACTTGGAGAGATTTCACATACTTAGAGAGATTTGGGAGAGATTTCACATGCTTGGAGAAATTTCACATACTTGGAGAGATTTGGGAGAGATTTCACATACTTCGAGATATTTCACATACTTAGAGAGATTTGGGAGAGATTTCACATGCTTGGAGAGATTTGGGAGAGATTTCACATACTTGGAGAGATTTGGGAGAGATTTCACATACTTGGAGAGATTTCACATACTTAGAGAGATTTGGGAGAGATTTAACCTTAGCCATTATTATCACATAATCTCGCAAATGCAAGGTTCGCGAACCCCGTTATGCTTCGTTAATGATCGTTTTAAGTCCCCGAAAGGGTCCTTAGTCGTGTTTTGATGCGTTTAACTCCCTTTTTAGGGTTTTTACATTGTTAACACATAGATTCTTCGAGACACTTGAATTTTTGACATAAAGATGCACATTTTTATACATAGAATAACTTTTTAACACACGAGTACTAGTAAAGTTTGACCGGTTTGACTTGTTGACTTTGACTTTGACTTTGACTTGAATTTGACGGTTGTCACATTATCCCCTCGTTAGAAGGAATTTCGTCCCGAAATTTGCATTTGAGTGGGACATCAAGGGTTGGGGAATAGATGTGGGTATTTTTGCTTTATTTGGTCTTCGCGTTCCGAGGTGAACTCGGGTCCTTGTTTCACGATCCAACAGACCTTCACAACAGGGATGCGTCTTTGGTTTCGTCGGGAGGTATCACAAGAGTCTCATCGGACATACATTTCTTTAAATTTGACGCGCGAATGGTTGGATGTACATTATTAGGTTCTGGGGCAGTCGGAGTTTGTATACTACCGGGCCAATCCTAGCAAGGATTTCGAATGGTCCGCTGTACCTTGGGTTTAGTTTCCCATGTTTACCGAAACATATCATTCCTCTCAAAGGTGAGGCCTTCAGTAGAACTCGGTCACCAACCCGCAATTCCGAGGGTTTGCGTCGCTTATCTGCGTAGTTCCTTTGTTGGTTTCGAGATGCTTTCAGCCTTTCTCGAATTTATACTAAGTCGTAAGTAATAACTTCCCCTCGGAGCGCTGCATAGGGTCTACTTTTAGTGTTTCGCATTTGATTAGGTCGGTAGGGAGCATATAGATTCGGTTTACGAGACTAGACTTATTCGGATGGTAGAACATTCATTCGTACTCCTGGGTAGCCTTGTGCCGAAGTTCATGGTAGGACTCGTAACTGGTCCATCGTATTTGTCCCAAGCTTCTGTGCTTCATCTTGTCCTGTTATACGTGTGATATTCTCCAATGGTTTACTAGGAATAATTTGAAAAGGTGCGGAAAGTATAATACTCCTCCGGTGAGTGTTTTGAGGTTTTACAGCGAGAGATGGCCTGGAGGTCCGTGTCGGATTTGCGTTTACAAGAGACGAGGGTTTTGAGGTTAGGTGAAGGGTCTTTTCGTAGCCGTTTAATTACGAAAGTGAGGACTATACCAATGGACATTGAATGACGACAACATATCCTTTTAGTAACACATGTGTTAAGTTGTATTCGTACGAATCATTCGTTAGGGAGATAGAGTATCATGTGATTCTTGTTATTGTGCTCTGTTTTGATCGGTGTTATTGTTACTGCAAATGATTCATATCACAACAGCTAGTACTGGTAGTAAGTGTGTTCTGAAATTTAGTAGTGATTCCTTATATCATGATCCCCGACCGATCATTCTATGGTCGATCGGTATATGCAAGTCGTATGTAAATTGGTATTGATGAAACCGTCGAGTGAGCGGCTCTACCCTGATCCCACTACTAGACATGGAATAGGGGGTAGGACGGAATTTTTCGCTTTAGGTCTGTAGTGTTTTGATTATGATTAACCCTGAGGTATATACCAAGTTATCCCAGCCCACTGGTAATGATCCTAAGATCATATATAAGTGTCTTTGATTTGATTGAATGAGAGAGTATTTTAACTACTTTTTGATATACGGCAATTTTAGCAAACATACCAAATTCATTACAAACATATGGTACTTAAACGTTTTTGTTGTTGGAAACATTACAAAAGTCCTAATAAGGTTCCTTGTTGCTCCTGCTGGTTTGTTTGTCACGTTTCTCCTGTCCCCCCGTCATTCCTCTCAGTTGGACAGTCTCTCTTGAAGTGTCCCGTTTCACCGCATAGGTAGCATACTGGACTTACACTGATGATGGTGATTGAAGCGATGTGTTGGGTCTGTTTCCTGCAGAAGCGGGCAGTATGTATGTCCTTGTTGCAGTTTTTACAGTGCATCACCCGGCAAACCCCATTGTGATGGTAAGTACACTTGATACACTTTGGAAGTGTGCCCATATATTGTCTGACCGGTGTTTGAGTGACAGACGCTGTGGCTAGTGTCGAGGCATGAGTCGGGACTGATGTTGTAATTACAGGGGCAGCCACGGATTGTTGTCTTTTAGCGCGTTTTTGAGATAGGTTGCGCTCCTTTTTGTTCCAAAACTTTCGCTTCTTGCTCTTGGGCTTATGGTCTGAGGCGTCTTCGTGGGTAGACACCCGCTAGTGTTCTTGACTGTTACTGCGGTTAGAATTGCCAACACCGCCTTCAACTCTGCTGGCGTTGTTAGTATTGAGTTGCGCCATGACGGCTGTCACGGCTGCCATGACCGCAGCTTGGAAAGTAGCAGAGTCTATCTGCAGGATTGCTGCCTTGCTTGTTGGCTGGTTACCTTCTTGTGAAGACATAACTCTGTTGCATGGGGAGAAACGATTTCATGAGTGGGGATGATTCTAATTATACTCTTATCATTTATATACACATATATAAACTTCAAACTTTACTGAGCTATTCTTGATGTTTCTGTTAACGTTCCGGAGACGGAGTTTATGGTAGTGGGTAGATGTAGGTTTTGTACGGGCGTTAAGTTTTTCCCATCCTAGGATTAGGTTTATCCAAACACACTTAGTTGAGGAGTTTTGATGGGATCCGGTGCATTAGTGTTGGTATAATCGCACCCTATAGGTCTATGGAAAGGCACCTATCAACCATGAGGTTTAAAAAGAAGAGATGATAATGAGTATTGAATAAGGGTTTATACGTCAGGAGTTATCTCACTCAGTTTATCTTAGTTCTGAGTGTATCGTGTTCCAATGTTTTTAGTGTCCTTTGAAAACAATTCATAATGGGAGTCTATATATAATAAACTTATGAATTCTTAGTAATATTGCTCCCAATGAAATAATACGCATGCCCCTTTCATTTGTATAATTCTAGTATATTTAGTTTTTAGAGAAAGGTTTTGAGCGTGATGCAGGTCTACACCACATTATTGCAAGGAAAAGTTTGGACCGCAAACAAATCTCTCGACTAGTGTAATCACTAACTCGCGGGGTCGGGCCTACACATAGAGGGGAGTAACACCAACACATACTCATAGGTCTAATCTACCAGGTCTTGTGAGCAAAATGAACTCTACTCACGACAATTCGTCCCCAAATGGCGACTGCTGTTGCTGATGGCGACTCCATCCCTTGATCAATACTGCCCAACGGGGCACAAGTTCGATGTAGTCGAGGCGGTTCGCGAGAGCCCTGGCTATGTAAGGAGAGTTGTCGACCTCTGGCTCCATCTTCGACTCTTTTCCTCATCGCCCACTAACTTTCCGGGTTCGGAAAGTAGGGGTCTCCCGGTAAGTAAGATCTTGTCATGGTGTCCGTGCGAGAATAGGGGTGAGGTAAGAGGCATATAATAATTATATTCCTAGAAATACTTATAGGGGTTTGATGCTCTTTAGTTACTTTTATGATGACATGGTGCATACCAGTTACATATCTAGGTTATATATAACTTTAGCGTATCCGTTTAGTGATTGTAGACCTACTAGAAAGAATCAGTTTAGTTTTCACATAAGTTATACTACCACAAAATACTCCTATAGTATTTTAAATGCTATATTTGGTTGTTAACGATTTTTTGGTATGGGTGTTGGTAAGTTGATAGACTTGTTGTCCACTATGACTATCCCCCAGCACATACTAGTCACTTCTCGGACGAATATAGTTGATCAGGCTATATTCCTCCCAGACTTGATTGCATATCACAGGGCATATTCACATTGCACAACTCTTCTATTTTTAACTTTTGTGTTTTCCTTAGACGTGGCACTAAACCGGTATGCATGTATGTACTTATACTTTTAACAAGAAACTATTTATTTCTAAAAGTATAGTTATTTGAAAATGTTTAAATCAGAGACTTAAGTCCCAATGCATTTATAGTTTGTATATCTTATGTGGTTCGATATACTTAGTTCACTATAAACAATGCTCTGATACCAATCTGTCAAACCCCCAAACCAAGGATGGCGGAAACGTCCGGGGGTGGAGGACTTCATGTATAGTATCACAACAACGAGTATGATAGTGCCCAAAGTAAATACAACCATCATAAATATAATTGAAAAATTTATACAATAGTATGTGTTTACATGTTTCCAAACAATTACACTTATGATGTCAAAAATGAAATGTTTGACGATTTAACGTCCCATCCTCAAAAGCGGTTGATTTCCCGTTTCACTGAATTCCTGAGAATACAAGTAGTTTGAAAAAGTGTCAACAATTAAGTTGGTGAGTTCATAAGAGTTTTATTTGAGAAAGAAGCCGTTTTCCTTGTAAAAAGCGATAGAGTATGATTTCAGAAAATTCAATATTTTCTTTATTAAACGCTAGATGAACTCTCCTATGTCATGCAATAATGTACCCTAGAAGGACCTGCAGATTCCTTCTACAATCACCCAGTGTATATAAGTTATATAAAATTTAAGTTAAATAAACTGTCGAATATAATGGGTCTGCCCTAGGTCCACAACCAAACAAGGAACAGGAAGTAAGGCGGGCCCACCAATTCTAGGTCGATTGCGACTAGACTCTTATATAACTCTAGCATATACACTTAGCAATTATAGCTGAAGTCTAACAATTCTAGATGAAATGTAGTTTTGATAGAAATATGTTTCCAAAGAAAATCCAATATTTTCCTTATAAAAAGTCATGTAGTCTTAAACGTCAAGACAGAGAATATGTGTGTGTTGTACTTATAATGTTCATAATGGTAATGTGTTTCCAAAGAAAATCCAATATTTTCCTTATAAAAAGTCACGTAGTCTTAAACGTCAAGACAGAGAATATGCAAGTATTTTTCCATACTTAAAGTAATTCATGCAAGTTTAAATCGACATAAACTCGTTTTGATTTAGAAGTAAAAATCCCTTTTTATTTTAGAATATTTCCTGTAAACTTGAAAGATTGTTAACTCCCTATGTGAGTCGCTATAACCATACTACGACAGAATAACCTGCTGCGACGTTCTTCAGATGTCGGAATCGAAATGACATTTGTCACCCTCGATCGGCCGATCGGACTTATGCAAGCAGCATGGGTGTGGGTTGTCAATCCCAATATAGATCTATACACAATTATCACGCTCTCCCTACAAGAGACTCTGGTTATAACTAAATCAGGATTTTCTGTGGTACTTAAGAGTACCCCGAAGGAGAATGTCTCACAACTTACGTTAACTAGTTTACATACAGTTTTGAGTATAAAACCTCTTCCGTGGAGGAAGTGAAATCACCTTTTATGAAAATACATTTGTGATATAAATCCATAAACTATTACTATTATAGTTTATCAAGTAGTATATGAAAAACCCATTTGTTTTGAGAGTAAAACCTTTTCCATGTAGTATGCTTTTATCGAAAATTCATAAACTATACTTAATGTAGTTTATTAGATGTGTTCGAAATGAATGGAGGAAAATCCTTAACATGAATGACTAATTTCTGTTTATGATGATAAACTAACAAGAATGCATCCAAACATTGAGAAACTTATTTTTATGCACTTTGTTCAACATAATACAAAGTGTTGTTAATATGGTAAACTATGCAACTAGTTTTTTATCCTTTCTGGACTGTTTTGAAATTATCATAGAAAAATCATACGAAGTCGAAAACTAACTCCGTAAACTCTGAGAGTTTAGAAAATGTGTCTAGTTTATTTATAATTTTTATTATGATTTTTAGAAGTCTCTAACTTATGTGAAAGTGTTCATAATCACAGACTGGTCCGAATTCGTTTATGAAATGATAGGCAGTTTTGTAACAATCACCATAAATCATAGAAAAATCATATGGAGATGTGCAAGTAGTCAGTTTAAAGGTATAACCCTGAACTACTTGCATATTTAACAGTAAAGATATTAAGTTTAAGTTGGGTAAAACAGTTCGTGAACAGGTCACAACTTTTCTGTTGTAAGCTATCAAGTTGAGTTTTGAATATGTTTTGGTGTTTTAACTTGTATTCCCCCCCCCCCCCCCTGAAAACTGAAGAAAACTAGAAAATGTAGGGGTATGAACTCACCTTGAGTGATGACTTGAAGAGTGGAAGGTTGAAGTTAAGGAATATCAAGCCAAGAGTACTTGATGAACACGGGAAGACTTGGATGGTCCTAAGAACGATTTTTGGTGTTAATATATGAGTCAATGATCCAAGAGTGTTATGAAAACATGTAATAGCACTTGAGTTAGGAGAAAATACTTACCAATAAGTGAATAAATGACTCAAGAACACATCAAAAGTGTGGCTGAAAGTTGAGAGAAAAGAGGCCCTCTTGATGGTTTAAGAAGTGTATAATGTTTGGTGGTGAAGCGAATGATCAAGGAAATCCCAGGCATTTCCTTATATGAAGGGTTGCTGGAGCAAGTGGCTAGGATGAAGGGATGTTTGCCTTGGTTTGTGTGATGTGGATAAGGTTGGACCAATGAGAAAGTGACACATAGGAGGCAAGTGGGCACACTTGACCCACTTGTGGGGTAGAATACTCTTCTTATTATAAAATAATGATTTATAATTAATAAATCCTTGAAAATAATTAAAATAATAGTTTTGGGGGTTAAAAATGATAAAAATATGAATTTGGTGAAAAAATCTCGTCAAAAACGTCAAAAACGGGCTTAGGAGGCGAAAGTAGTCAAAAACCGGCATTAGGGACCGAACCTGCGAGGTTCGGCTCTAAGGAGCAAAGAACCGAGAGTAGGGAAAAGAAGGAACCGAGAGTTGGCCGAGGGTCCGAAGGTCCGAAGGGGGAAGCCGAAGATCCGAGGTCTCGCATGGGGGGGCGAGGTTCGGTCCTCGCTGCTGGCTTCGGTCCGAGGAGGCTTCTGACACATTCGGTTCTGACACTTTCGGTTCTGACACTTTCGGCTCCTAAGATGTTCGGCTCCTGAGAGGTTCGGCTCCTAAGAGGAGTTTCGGTTCCTTAGAGGAGTTTATGTTCCTAAGAGGAGTTTCGGTTCCTAAGAGCTGTTTCGGTTCTATATGGCTGTTTTTCGAGAAATCTTTCCGTTTTGCGTGCTTTTTGACCAAGTTAAGGGTCGGGATGACCCGGATGACTATAAAAAGTTTGAGAGAGATTTTGGGAGAGATTTGGGAGAGATTTCATATACTTTGAGAGATTTGGGAGAGATTTCACATACTTGGAGAGATTTGGGAGAGATTTCACATACTTGGAGAGATTTCACATACTTAGAGAGATTTGGGAGAGATTTCACATGCTTGGAGAGATTTGGGAGAGATTTCACATACTGGGAGAGATTTGGGAGAGATTTCACACACTTGGAGAGATTTCACATACTTAGAGAGATTTGGGAGAGATTTCACATGATTGGAGAGATTTGGGAGAGATTTCACATACTTGGAGAGATTTGGGAGAGATTTCACATCCTTGGAGAGATTTCACATACTTAGAGAGATTTGGGAGAGATTTAACCTTAGCCATTATTATCGCATAATCTCGCAAATGCAAGGTTCGCGAACCCCGTTATGCTTCGTTAATGATCGTTTTAAGTCCCCGAAAGGGTCCTTAGTCGTGTTTTGATGCGTTTACTGGAGGGTATTAATAGTACCTTCAGGATTTAGTTCATCACGTTTTTTTATTAGTTTTATTTATGTAATAGGGCTAATATACCTCACTGGGAGTAACTAGGGTTTTTAAAAGAAAACTACGTTTATCGACATAAGTATGGTAGATACTTGTACACCTCAGTTCAGAACGGATAATTAATGATCAACTTTTAGGGAAAATATAGGATTTTCCCGGGATAACTCGGCTTTTCATGAACGGATTGTTTAACATGTAACTAACGGATATTCATATTAATTCCACGGCTCCTTGGATTGTACATTTATTGTATGAATCTGGAAGTCATGGAAGGAATGAGTTTTCAAACACGCTTTTCATAAGAAAATATAGGATTTTCTTGAGGAACACTTTTCAAAAGGATCAAAGAACATTTTCCACCAAAAATAAAAATGCTTATGAGCTCACCAGCTTTATACTGATATTCCTTCAAAACTGCTTGTATTCTCAGGGAATTAGTAGACAGGTACTTCCAGTAGTTTGGAGAAGTCAGAGCGTTAGAGTCACGTCTTTCCATTTTACTTTTGATATGAACAAAACTATGTATTAAACAATGTAAACCTTTTTCATATATGTATTCAATGTCTGGTTGTGTTTACTATGCTTGCTATGATACAATTGTTGTGATACTACACATGACGTCAACCACTCCCGAATGTTTCCGCCGTTCTGGTTTGGGGGTGTGACATATTGGTATCAGAGCCCTTGTTTATAGCGAATTAAGTATACCGAACCTTACATGGTATACAACTATAAATACTAAGGGGCCTAAGTGCTCTAAAACTAAAAGTATACTTTCAAAAATATAAGTAATTTTATAAGAAGTATACAAGTATACCTAGGTACCGGAATCAGTGTCATAAGTACAACAAAACAAAAGTATTTGGATGTTGGACATCGCGGTTAAACCTGGGCAGTTATGTACTCATGTCTAGGGTCAATATAGCCTGATCAACTATAATCATTCAAGACATGACCAACATGTGCTTGGGAGTGACTGTGGTGTTGCAGCAAGCCTAAAACTTACCTAGATACCAGAAGAGTTCTAGAACCAAACAAAAGGGTTAAAATACTATAAGAGTATTTTAGGATGCTATAACAACCGAACCGGAAACTTACCCAAAATCCATTCTTCAAGAATCAATCATGTAACTATAATACATTGGAGGTATTATAGATGCGATCCCTATTAACAATCCCTTTACAATCACCTCACGTAGATAGCATGGATGTATTCCATCTTCCTGGCGACCCGTACTTTCCCAACCAAGGAGATGATGGATGGATCGAGCCAGAGCCAGAAGGGAACCATGAAATTCCTTTGGACGATGACTTTGCCAAACCATTTACTGAAGAGACTGACTCGGAACCCGAGGTCGAAAACCTGCCTCAAGTGACCCCAATATCAAACCCTAACCCTCAAGTTGGATTCCAACGTCCAACGCCTATGTGGGCCGAGAGTTTGAATAGATGGAGCCACAAGCAAGGCCAACCCCTCCCATACGATGGAAACCGCAACTTCTACAATCTGAACGAAGGAGGCCCCGCGGACAGGGCCCTTCCAATCCTGATGCGCCGAGTGGCTCGCAATGTGGAGCTAGGTATGGCAACCCTTCAGCGAACTGTGGACCTCGAAGCAGATTCGAACACCAGCATGGATCAGTTTCGTCGCCTCGAGATTGCTCATGCGAGAGCTGCAAGGAACAATGAAGCTCTGCAGCGAGAGTTAGCTACAACCCGAGCCAAAGTCATAGACCTCCGAGCTCGCCAGTCAGAGTACGAGAGACGCCTGCTTGGTATGGAACGCCAGCTGGCCGAATTAAGGTTTCACTTGAGGGGTACCCGTCACCGGTAGGAGAATACTCTACTAATCCTTCCTTTTTGGTCTAAGGAATAACTTTAATATTTATGTTCTAAGTAGCTCTTTTCCGTAAACATCTCTGTCCTTCATGTTGCCAAGATTCTTTCTCTGTTAGAATGACTTAGACCTATTTTTAGGTCAAGGGTTCCGAAATATGTGTAATATCAGTTTCAATTATGATGGCAACAATCATATTTCAGTTAAGGACTATCATTGTCAAAAGTATACCTTAGATCGGTAGCATGCAAATTAAGCAACTTTATCAAGGTCCTATCACTGTTTTGTCTTCAAAACATGTATCATAGGATATACTTAGACGATCATTCCTTTTCCCCATCGATTTCATATCAGTCTTCATGAAAAACTTCGATGTCCTAATCGGCATGGGATGGTTGAGCCCCAAATCATGTTGATGTTCTTTGTTTCAAGAAGGCGATTCGTCTCAATCTTCCATTTTATGAAATCCTCACTGGTTTCAGTGATAAAATTTGCTCGAACCTTCATATCATTTCCTGCGCCAAAGCCCAGAAGTATCTGCGAAAGGGATGCTATGCATTCCCGGCTCATATGTCAATGTGACGCAAAAAGTTAAAGACCTCGAGAGCAGCTCCGAAGTCTGCAACTTTCCTGATGTCTTTCCCAAAGACATTCCAGGAATTCCTCCCGAGCGTCAAGTTGAATCTTGTGTCGACTTGATCCCCGGAGCTACCCTTATAGCTAACCCTTCATATCATCTAGAGCCGGAGAAAATGGGGGAAGTTATCCAGCCAGCTCAATAAGCCAAGCAACCAGGAGTTCGTAAATTTATTGTATGTGAATTATATTGTGTTCAGATCTTTTCTATTCTTGCTAAGACCACATCATGGGGATGTGGGTCGAATCAATGAGAGTCAGATAGCAAAACGGGAAATCCCAATGCATAGATAAACATTTAGGATACATCCAGAGGCAAGCATTGTTGCTCACAAACTTCTTTCTTGACATGTAACAGATCATGCCTCCGAAGAAACGTAACTAACCCACCGGTAAGACATGAATCCTCCAGATGGACTCAACTACGTTCCAAGCTACTGTCACAGCAGCTGTAGCAGCCGCCCTAGCTGTTCTTAACGCTAACAACACAAATATGGGTGGAAGCGTTAATGGCAATCCAAAACTTGGTGTTAACCAATCTCAACAACAAGTGCCTACTAGAAAGGACACACCTAATCCCCAACCTAACATCCTGAAACAAAAGCTCATAGGAAGTTGTTCAACCCAAGGACCTACCGAGAGGCAACGAATTGGGACAATAAGTACCCTAGTCAGCCCTGCTGTTCCAACACCAACCACACCCTACTTGGGAAACCTCCTGCACTGCAGCAAATGCAGCTACCATCATCATGTAGTCTGTCGAGTGCTGCATTGCACTAGATGCAACAGGAAGGGGCACACCTCCCGCAGTTGTAGGACCCTAGTCAAGTTCATCACTCCGACTACCAATGTTGGGATAAGTCCAACCTGTTACCTCTGTGGTAGTGTAGGACATTTCAAAAGAGACTGCCCAACAGAGAAGAACATTGATGAAACAGGAGGAGTCTGACCTCAGAGAATGAGGAAGCATCGAAGGACCCTGCCATGTTTTGGTACGTTTTCGAAAACCCCAATAATTGTTCATAATTGTGATTACTTTCTCGTCCGGGTTAAATCACGAAATCCTTATAAGGTTTAAAGCCCTAAAGAGTAAATTATGATAGCTTAGTGAATACGTTAGAGTCGGTTGTAGTTATACATGGCTTGTGTACACCAAACGATCATAGAGAGATCAAGTAAGAACCATTGCATAAAAGTTCATAGTTTCAAAACATCAGAACCCTCGTGTTAGTAGTACCTGTTAACTTCGAGTCAAACATAACACCAGAGACCTTCACCCAGGGGCATCAATGTGCTAACAAAACGATCCTTCCAAACTAACTTAACGCGCGATTCTACGACGTCATCCCGCTTATTCCGACTGAGTCTATGTTATACCAAACCCTTTTGTCTTAAATCGTTTGATCGCAAAACTCCCGTCGCTCGTAACGAAAAACTAGATGCGAACTTCAAAAATTCATATCTCTTCAGAACCCGAAAGTATTCAAGCAAAGAGTATCATTCACAAAGAAATGGACCAAGTAAGAGAACAATCTGAACAATTGTAGATACGTCGTGGGACACTCATCTACCCTTAGTGGAACTTTCTTGCAACAACGGCAACCTTACCAGCATCTAGGTTGCGCCGTTCGAAGCCCTATATGGCCGTAAGTATAGATTCCCTCTGTGCTGGGCTGAGTTGGGCTACACGCAACTAATCAAGAGTCAAGCCCATGACAGTACTCTCATAATTCCTAAAACCATCCGAGAGACGATTGAAAAGATCGTACGAATGGGCTACGCCGATAAGAAACAAAAACCATTGGAGTTCCATATTGGTGGACGTGTCCTTTGCAGGTCTGACCCTGGAAAGGCCTGATACGCTTCGGAAAGCATAGAAAGCTAATACCAAGATACGTTGGACCGTCCGAGATCCTTGCTAGGATCGGTCCCGTAGCATACAAACTCCAGTTACCTCGAGCGCTTAGCAACGTCCATCCCGTTTTCCACGTGTCGAACCTAAAAGAAGTGTCCGTTCGATAAGACACTTGTGGCTCCCCTCGACGATATCGAGCTATACGAGAGTCTACGCTTCATGGGGGAATCATTCAAAACCATGGATTAGGAATTCAATCTAACGAAGTAACGTCACATCCCGATAGTGAAGGTTCGCTGGAATGCCAAGCGGGAAATTGAATTCACTTGGGAGCACGAGAATACAAGGAAAAAGAAGTACCCCCATCATTTCCAAGTCGACGAGTTACATCTTCATTCTTGAATTTCGGGACGCAATTCCCTCTAACGGGGGGATGATGTGACAACCCGAAACTTCTACCTGGTACATCTAGTCAGTTAATCTAAGTTAAACTCGTTTCTGTTAACTCCCAGCACTGATTAAGGGTTCATTTAAGCGTTCTAAGCTTAAGTATAACCAAGTTTGAGATTATAAATGAGTCAGCAAGCCGTAGGGTGACAAAACCGGGCCATACACACCCTTAAGGGGAGTGTACGGGCCGTACACATGGGTGTGCGACCGCACACTCACCTCTTGGCCGCACACTCACTTCTAGGCAGCACACCCACCTTTATATAAAGGGTAGACCCCATTCCTTTCATTCCTTTAACACCTTGGCAGCACACAACACCATTTCTCTCAAGCTTCTTCAACCACAAACCCTCCCAAGGCTTCAAAAACGTGAGTAATCCATCCCTTAGTTTGTCGTGCTTGAAGAACCACTTGATCTAAGCCTTGAATCATTGAGTACCGTCATGTTCTTCATCTCTTTGAAGGAGTGCGGCCGCACACCCACATAAGGTGGCCTCACACTCCTAAAAGACCCTCTAAAGTGAGAGTTGGACTTCCATCTTCGAGTTAGACATGACCCTAGCTTTGCTACACCTTAGAATTGGCATTTTGGACATCATCATGTAGGGTGTACGACCGCACACACCTGTGTACGGCCGCACACACCCTTGTGCGGTAGCACACTCCTTGTATGTGGCAGCACACTCCCGTGTGCGACCACACACTCACCCTAGGACCAAAAACCCATTTCTAAGACCCTTAACTTGTACTACCACTAAGTATGGACCTAGAACACTTCATGGATGCGAGTATGGACCTTGAAAACACCTCAAAGGCACCCTCCATCATGAGTGTATGGCCGCACACCCATGGCCGCACACACTTTTAAGGTGGCCATACACCTCCCTCATGCAATCCTTTAAGGTCCTAACACTTAGTGCAAGTAGTTCCAAGTCCCTAGAGTGGTTCTCCATCACTTCTAGTGGTGAAATACCTTCATTTGACTCCTTTATGTGTCATTACGTGTTAATTAGGATCAAATTGTGTTCAAGGCTTCACTTGAACATCCAGCTTTCCGTATCGATCCTTCAATCAGACCACTTACCCGAGGTGAGTTCATACCCCTACGCTTTTTCCGAGTTTTTCATGTTTTCAGGGGGGGAATACAAGCAAAAGTACAAGGAAACTTGTGCTCAAAGTATATTATTTTGTTTAAGATAATTATATTTCCAGTTTGTGTGACAACCCGAAATTGCTAACTTGTACGTTTTTCATTTTTATCAAAGTTAGCCTTCATTTTGGTATCTTATAACGAAATTGTGGGTCTATACGAGTGTTCTAGGCTTAGTATAACCTGGATATGAGTCTTAGGAAGGGTTAGAAAGTGTGTAGCATCACAAAATCGGGACAAACACACCAAAGAAGGTGTGTGCGGCCGCACACCCGCGTGTGCGGCCAGCCAACCGCACGCCCATCCGCACACACCCTCCAGCCTCACACTCGACGCTATATATTGAACACTTAGCCAACCTTACACCCCTTTTTCCCACTCCTTCAAAGCTGGAACTTTCTCTCTCTAAAATCTTCACCCAAGAACACTCTAAGGGCCTCAAGAACGTGAATTACTCCATCACTCAACTTGTTATAGTGGTAAGACACCTGAATCTAAGCCTAAAACTCATAGTGTTCTTCGTGTTCTTCATCCTTTGAAGGTGTACAGCCGCACACCTTCATAAGGTGGCCGTACACACCTTAAAACTCTCCAAAGTGAAGAGTTTGGCCATAATTCACTAGTAGGACTTGGTATTAGCACTAGAACATCTAAAAATCGACATTTCGGGCACGAATGAGGAGTGTACGGTCGCACACTCCTGTGTACGGCCGCACACACCCTCTGTACGGCCGCACACTCCTGTGTGCAACCGCACACACAGCCTGGCCGCACACACATAAAAGTCAAGTTTGGTGGCCTTACACTCAAATCTAAGGCCCTACACTCAATTAGGGACTTCAATAGGTGTTTGTAACACTTAATTCTAAGTGTTTTCATGTCCCTAAAATGTTTCCATATGTCTATTAGTGGTTATATACCCTAATTGTATTCATATATGTGTTGTTACATGCTAAACTAGGATCCGTTTGTGCTCACGACTTCATTCGACACCCGGCGATCCTATATCAATCTTTCCTTCGAGTTACTCACTTCAGGTGAGTTCATACCCCTAAATCAACCTTTGAAATGATTTTAAATGCTTTTATGGGGGGAATACAAGTTGAACTATTAAGTTATTATATCAATCACATGTGATTAATAACTGTCAAGCAAATAGATTTGTTGCATGCTAAACTGTTTTATCCAGCTAAAGGTTTTCAAATCTCTTTTAAAGTACCAAAATCTCTTTTGAAATTACTAAGCTTTTATCAAAGTCTTTTAAACTTATATTCTTGATAGATTCATGTCTATGCAGATATAGTTATATAAGTAGGGTTTGAAGGACTTAGGACTGATAACCCGCTTTATTTCTTGTTCCATGTTTGGTTGTGGACTTAGAGCATCCGGTTATTTTTCCGAGGGTCGTTGAAGTCCTAGTTATATATTATGTATATCTGGATAGATGTTAGAACTCTTATTCCAGTTCAATACCTTTGGGTAGCAAAGGTACCTACATAGCCTCTCAAGTAAACTATAATAGGTGTAGTTTAGAAACCAACCATAACTTTCATGAAGGAGAACTTAGCTATATCAATATTCTAAAAACTTATAGTTTTAGTAAAAAGAAAGGTTTATAGAAATCAAAACACTAGATACATCCTCAAGACGCGGATTTCACCGTTGTCGAGTTGGTAACCAGAGTCTCCTGGAGGGAGAGCGGGCATTGTGTGTATAGATCTATACGGGACAGACCATCCCACATCCTGACTGCTACCTACAGTCCCGACCGACCAAGCCAAGGGGTGACAAATGTCAAATTCATTTCGACACCAGCAGGGCGTCGTGTTTATATCCGTCAATCAGTATGGTTACGAGTATCTTTTCACTTACCCTATAATTCATGGCCTTAAGGTAAGTATTATCACGGTATTTTCTACATATAAAACCATCATGATATATTTTCCTAGTTATACACTAGGCCACATTTTAAACCTTTAAACTAACCTACTTAGGATTAAAGGCTACTTTAGACTCTCCGAGGCGTATTGTTCATTTAATACCACCTGGAGTCTGTATTTCATTCATTTAGACTCTCCGAGGCGTATTGTTCATTTAATACCGCCTGGAGTCTGTATTTCATTCATTTAGACTCTCCGAGGCGTATTGTTCATTTAATACCACCTGGATTCTGTATTTCATTCATTTAGACTCTCCGAGGCGTATTGTTCATTTAATACCGCCTGGAGTCTGTATTTCATTCATTTAGACTCTCCGAGGCGTATTGTTCATTTAATACCGCCTAGAGTCTGTATTTCATTCATTTAGACTCTCCGAGGTGTATTGTCCATCAAATACTATCCGGAGTCTGCATTTTTATTACCTTATAAGCAGCATCTTCATTGCTAAAGTAAAGCATTATCTTCCCCATTACATCAAATTGTGGCTTTCCCCCATACTCATTAATGTAAAACTTTATTTTGATAATAATAGTAACATTAGGGAAAAATTCTCTTTAAACACAAAACAGTCGGGTCTTGGTAGAAGACTGCTTTTATTAGATAAACTCTTTTCTTTAAACTCAAAACAGTCTGGTCTTGGTAGAAGACTACTTTTAATAAGAAAATATAGGATTTTCGGGAAGGTATTCAATTACGCTATAAACTTTTATCACCATCATCTAATTAGATTATTTTGAGAAAAACATGTATTTATAACAATGTCATTAAAATACTTATGAACTCACCAGCATTAAAATGTTGATATTCTCTTTCAAAATAACTTGTATTCTCAGGTCGTCAGTAGACAGGTACACTCGGGGGGCTTTTGTGAAGACAGCCTTGTAACGGGCTGCATTTTATGTTATTCTCTATATCTACTTTTGATGTTGTTGCTAAATGTAACCTATGTAAAATTATTACTATTAATGCAATGGTTATTGTACTTTGATTACTATACTGCATGTGTTGTGATACTTGACATGACGTCCTCCACCCCAGAACGTTTCCGCCGTTCCGGTTTTGGGGTGTGACAGATTGGTATCAGAGCATTGTTTATAGTGAGCTCAGTATATCAAATCATAAAAGATATACAACCTATAAATACAATGGGATAAAAACACTCTGACCAAGTATAAAAACCCGAACAAGTATCACAAGAAGAATAAGAATAAAAGTCTTTGGATGTTGACCATTACCGTCAAACCTGGGCAGTTATGTAATCGTAAGCTGGAATAAATATAACCTGATCAACTATATTTATTCGAGATGCGACTAACGTGTGTTTGGGAGTGATGGTGGTGTAGCGACGAATCTGAAACTTACCATATAGGAATGATAGAGCCGAAGATAAAGTTTAAAATACTATAGGAGTATTTTATGATACTATAAGACTAACAATAAACCTAAAAGCATGTTTAGAAGTCTTAGAATCAAACATGTAATTGAAATACTATAGGAGTATTTTAGAAACCATAAATAACCTTGCGTGAAAACTAAAAAGACCCTTATTGATCGGTCTATGATTTCAGAGTGTATGCTCCCAAGGTTATATATAGTAAAGATCTCATAGGCTAAGAATGTGTGGTTTCGCTCTACTTCCTTTTCCTTGTTTGGATTTGAATATAGAGTAGTATCACATATTCGAAGGCCTATTAGATCTAAGTTATATATGATTTGTGTACACTATGTAATTGTAGAAGGACTCGATATGGATCATGTGACAACCCGGAATTTTCATTCGTATAAACTCCGCAGTCAAGCACATCAAATAATAGTCAAATTCATCTCAACATATTTTTGGCCGGTTTTAAGTCTGTTTGAGTATTTTTATTTTTAATTCGTAAATAGAACAAATAAATGGAAGTACCTGTTAGGAGTGTTGTGAAATAAATAAACGTTTAACACCTTGACTAGGTGTTTATGGCCAAACAAGGGAGTTTGGGCCGTAAACTCCCTTTTCCCATGAACTCATGCATATAGCATGAGTTTACCCTTCACTCCTCACTTTTCATTTCCCACCTCAAGAACACTCAAGATTCTCTCTCAACTATCATAAGATCATCTCTTCAAATCCGCCAAAATGTAAGTGTTCCTTCCTAGATTCGAACATGCAACACTTAATCTAGTGTTTTTACATCATTTCATCCATGGATTCTTCATCTTTTCTTAGATCTTCAAGTGTTCTTCAAAACACCAAGAACACCAAGAACACACACTAGTGTTTTTGGCCCTTAAACACTCATTCGAGCTTCCTATAAGTAAGTACACTCCTCCTAACTAGTTGTTTGCTTAGAATACATGTTAAACCCTTGAAGAACATCAAAATCCCCAAGATTTTATGTGTTTACGGTTCAAGGAGATCTCCCAGAACCGTAAATACCTTCAAATGGTGTTTAAGTGCCCCTAACACCTTCCATGGCTTGTATAAGGGACTAGAACCTTGCATACATAAGCTAGAAACACCAAAACAAGAGATGGTTGGGTAAACCTGAGTTTACGGCAGTAAACTCATGGGTTTACGACCGTAAACACATGTGTTTACGACCGTAAACTCGCAAGGAGTGGTCCAAGGACCGTAAACTCCAAAGAAGGGCCATTTCGAGCCCTAGTCACTTCCTAAGCCTTAGATTCGAGTCTAGCTTACTTCCTTGTGTGGTGTAGGACCTTAAAACACCCAATGGCACCATTACCATGAGTTTACGGCCGTAAAATCATGGGGGAAATGGTCCCAGAACCGTAAACCCATATGGTGCTACCATATGGGGAGTAAACTCCAATTTGAGGCCATACTCTCTTAAGATGCAACCCTTAGCACTCCTAGCACTTGAAACAAAGTGTTTTCATGTAATTGAGTGTCTTTAATTGCTTAATTAGTTATTAAATGACTAATTAGATACATAAATGTATCATTGCATGCTCAATAGGATCCGCGTGTGTGTTCAAGTCCTCACTTGACACTTAGCATCCTATAACACCCGTTCATCCGAATCACCCACTTCAGGTGAGTTCATACCCCTTAATCAACCTTTTTAAATGATTTTAAATTCTTTTATGGGGGGGAATACAAGTTGAACTATAAAGTTATTATATCAATAACAGGTGATTAATAACTGTATAGCGAAAAGATTTATGCATGTTAAACTGTTTTATCCAGCTAAAGGTTTCCAAATTTTGTTTTCAAATCTCTTTTAATGTACCAAAATCTCTTTTAAATTACCAAGCTTTTATCAAAGTCTTTTAAACTTATATTCTTGATAGATCCATGTCTATATAGATATAGTTATATAAGTAGGGTTTGAAGGACTTAGGACTAATAACCCGCTTTATTTCCTGTTCCTCGTTTGGTTGTGTACTTAGAGCATCCGGTTATTTGTCCGAGTGTCGTTGAATTCCTAGTTATATATTATGTATATCTGGTTAGATGTTAATACTCTTATTCCAGTTCAACACCTTTGGGTAGCAAAGGCATCTTGATAACCCCTCGAGTAAACTATAATAGGTATAGTTTAGAAACCGACCATAACTTTCATGAAGGAGAACTTAGTTATATCTATATTCTAAACACTTGTATTTTTAGTAAAAAGAAAGGTATATAGAAATCAAAACACGAGATACATCCTCATGACACGGATTTCACCGTTGTCGAGCGGTAACCAGAGTCTCCTGGAGGGAGAGCGGGCATTGTGTATAGATCTATACGGGACAGACCATCCCACATCCTGACTGCTAGCTACAGTCCCGGCCGACCAAGCCAAGGGGTGACAAATGTCACATTCATTCCGACGCCAGCAGGTCGTCATGTTTACATCCGTCAATCAGTATGGTTACGAGTATGTTTACATTTACCTTATAATTCATGGCTATAAGGTAATAAGTATTATCACGGTATTTTCTACATATGAAAGCATCATAATATATTTTCCTAGTTATACACTAGGCCACATTTTAAACCTTTAAACTGACCTACTTAGGATTAAAGGTTAACTTAGACTCTCTGA
This sequence comes from Lactuca virosa, assembly GCF_052849685.1. Lineage (NCBI taxonomy): Eukaryota > Viridiplantae > Streptophyta > Magnoliopsida > Asterales > Asteraceae > Lactuca > Lactuca virosa. The sequence continues at coordinate 301,933,174 of NC_136428.1, read as the reverse complement.
GGCGTATTGTTCACTTAATACCGCCTGGAGTCTGTATTTCATTCACTTAGACTCTCCGAGGCGTATTGTTCACTTAATACCGCCTGGAGTCTATATTTCATTCACTTAGACTCTCCGAGGCGTATTGTTCACTTAATACCGCCTGGAGTCTGTACTTCATTCCTTTAGACTCTCCGAGGCGAATGGTTCATTCGATACCACCTGGAGTCTATGTTTTATTCACTTTTAGTCAGCAGCGTTACTGCTGAGGTAAAATACTATTTTCCCTATTACTTTTACTTGTGATCTTCTCACATATTCCTTAAAGTATAAACTATATTTTGATAATAATAGTTACCTTTGGGGGAAATTACTCCTTAAACATAAAACAATTGGGTCTTGGTAGAAGACTACTTTTATGAGAAAATATAGGATTTTCTAAGAAGAATTCTAATACTCTGTAAACTCAAATCACCATTATCTAGTGAGATTATTTTGAAGAAAAACATGTATTTATACCAATGTCATTAAATACTTATGAACTCACTAGCATTAAAATGCTGATACTCGCTTTCAAAATAACTTGTATTCTCAGGTCATCAGTAGACAGGTACACTCCGGGAGCTTTTGCGAAGTCAGCCTAGTACCAAGCTGCAGTTTATGTTATATTCCTATATCTACCTTTGATGTTATTGTTAAATGTAACCTATGTAAAACTTATACTATTAATGCAATGGTTGTTGTACTTTGATTACTATAGTGCATATGTTGTGATACTTGACATGACGTCCTCCACCCCAGAACGTTTCCGCCATTCCGGTTTTGGGGTGTGACAGATTGGTATCAGAGCATTGTTTATAGTGAGCTCAGTATATCAAATCATAAAAGATATACAACCTATAAATACAATGGGATAAAAATACTCTGACCAAGAATTATACTTTAAAATATAACCATATTTTACAAAAGTATAAGAACATCCAAAATATAAAAACCCGAACAAGTATCACAAGAAGAACAAGAATAAAAGTCTTTGGATGTTGAGCATTACCGTCAAACCTGGGTAGTTATGTAATCATAAGCTGGAATAAATGTAACCTGATCAACTACATTTATTCGAGATGCGACTAACGTGTGCTTGGGAGTGATGGTGGTGTTGCAATGAATCTGAAACTTACCAAATAGGAATGTTAGAGCCAAACATAAAGTTAAAATACTATAGGAGTATTTTAGAATACTAAAAGACTCGCAATAAACCCAAGAGTATGTTCAGAAGTTAAGAATCAAACATGTAATTAAAATACCATAGGGGTATTTTAGGAACCATAAATAAACTTGCGTGAAAACTAAAAGAGATCCTTATCGATAGACCTATGATTACAGAGTGTATACTCCCAAGGTTATATATAGTGAAGATCTCATAGGCTAAGAATGTGTGATTTCGCTCTACTTCCTTTTCCTTGTTTGGATGTGGATATAGGGTAGTATCACATATTCGAAGGCCTATCAGATCTAAGTTATATATGATTTGTGTACGCTATGTAATTGCATCAGGACTCGATATAGGTCACCCAGTGAAATATTTTAATAATCTCTTAAGATTCTTTAGACATTCCCATTCTCTTGCAAACCCCTTTAAGGAAGCCTTATCCACTTCAGTAATCAGCAGAAGAGTCGATACAGACCCAGAAGAGGTTCATTGAGAAGATTTCCAATTAGGAAATAAATGAACAGGGACGAGACTATTGAAATCACCATGTGCCTATACCTTTTAGGGACATCGGTGGGAAATTCACCTGAACTCCCGAGATTCCAGTCATCCATTATGAAGTGATGACACTCAGAGTCAGAATCAGAAGTAAGGCGGAGCAGAAGTTCAATATGTCTACGAGAGTAGAGAACCCTATATAGATACCCGAAGGAAACCAACGCTTGTACCAGTCAGGGATAAGAGGTGGACAGAGGGAGCCAAGGCATAGAGCCCGAAAAGTGCTTCTACCTCTTTAAAGTCACGTTAATAACCCATAAAATAATACAATTTAGTGAGTTAGTGATTTCACTAATCACACTATGTGCTAGGCAAATCGTCTTTCCCGTCGCGATTAATATAAATAGATCGGATCACAAAATCTCGATTGAGAATGTTTAGCCATAAGTTCTCATGAGCATTTTCTTCCGTGATCTTCGTTCCGAACTTCTCTCAAATCTTTTCAAAGCCGGAGAGTGAACCTCTCCAATAGAAAGATAACTTAGTAGGAACGACACCCATTTTATGGCTTTACGATACACATACTCCTACTCTGTTACCCAGACTGCATCATAGGGATGTAGGTCGACGCTCAGATAACCATAAATCAAGGCGCGGGAAAATTTATGCCTATCATTGTAAAGGAAGATACGTCTAGGGTTAACCATCGTCTCTCATCAGCTTGTGTTCCTTTTCGTGTAGGAAAAACCATGCCTCCAATGAAACATAACCAACCCGCAGGTAAGACACCGATTCTTCAAATCGATGAAGCTACGTTTCAAGCTGCAGTTTCAGCAGCCGTAGTAGCTGTCATGGCTCACCTGAACGCTAAAAACGCCAATGTTAGCAGGAGCCCTATCGGGAATCCCGATTGTAACAATGGACAGCAGCAACCAACACCCGTGTGCACAGCCACCCAAGAACTCAAACCTAATCCACTGAAAAGAAAGTCTGAGAACGAGGAGGGAAGTACCTCGACTCAAGGACCTTCCAAAGGGCAACGAGCTGAAGTGGTCAATGCCTCTGCCAACCCTTCTGCCTCGACACCTGGAAGACCATACCTAGGAAACCTCCCCCGCTGCAGCAGATGTAACTACCATCATCATGGTACATGTCGAGAACTTTTTTGTGTTAGGTGCAACATGAAGGGGCATACCGCTCGCAACTGCAGGACCCCGGTTGAGTTCATTACATCAACCACCAATGTAGGGACCAGTCCAGTATGCCACCTCTGTGGTGAGATTGGGCACTTCAAGAGGGACTACCCAACTGAAGGGAATGACAAGAACGCAGGAGGAGTTTAACCCTAGTGCCTAGGGGAACATCAAGAACCCGGTAGAATTTTGGTACGTTTCTCAAACCTTAAGTAGCTAATCGAAAACTTAAAATAATCCGTTCAAATTGTAATTACTCCCTCGTTAAGGCGAAAGTCGCAGCACTGTTGTAACACTTAAAAACCCACCAGGTAAAGCTATGATGGCTTAGTATATACGTTAAGGCCATTTATAATTAAGATTGAAAGACCTCGAGTGAGTGATGCTGCCTTATTTTCTGTTCCTTGTTTGGTTGTGGATTTAGGGCGGAGTCGCTCAGTCAACAGTCCTTTTAATCTTAATTATACATGACTAGTGTATACTAGGCGGTTATAGAGAGGCCTCGTGAGAAATCCATTAGAGATAAGTACATTATTTCGAAACACCAGGACCCCTAGAGTTCAGCATCAATCATGACGGTCCAAGTATCCACGATAGTGATACCCTGGACGAAACCCGGAACGCTAAGAACTTGTGTGCCCTGTTCAGCACATGGTCCTATCGATCTTTATTCCATATCGTGTCGATGATTGTAAATTCCGACACTACCGTCAGTCATGGCTTGACTTGGTTCAACCATGCGAGGATTCCTAGTGCTTTGTAAAAAGAACTTTCACCGTATCCTGTGCATCGAATAAAGGTTCTTTCGAACCTAGTGAGGAAAACCTAATGCGAACCGTCAGTCGTATCTCTCGTCCAACCTTCAGAAGTACCCAGGAGAGGGGTACCGCGTGCTGTTAACCAACCCCGTTAGACATTAAAACCAAAAACGAAAGGCACTGCATATATTCCGAAAAACAATAACCGCCTGAGGCCTACTCAGTAGATCCCCCCAGAAGGACCATTTGCACCGCACAACCAGGTTCGTGAATCAAGAGAAAGAACTCATGGGATTAATTTACTACTACTGATTATATGCATTAGGGTGGTATATAATTTAGATCGATAAGATTTAAGATGGGTGCTTCCTCCGTACTCCCTGTTCCTTGTATGGTTTGGGGTTTGGGGTGGGGCCACACATCTGAACATCCCGTCAATCTCAATTATATACGACTTGCATACACCGAGTATTAGTGATTGAGCCGAGTATGAAGTCTACCACGAACCTTATAATAAGACCCTTCATCCTATCCCATAGAAAAAGGAGTTGGAGCCAAGAGAACCACTGTGGGTTGAGCTACTAAAAGGACCACGAATTCGAAATTTGTTGTCATCCCGATTAAGCCAACATAGTAGCTAACACCCTCAGTTAGGAAAAGTAACTCAAGACGTAAGAGTCAAAAACATTGGCTACAACCATCCATTCACGCCTGATCCCACAAATTAAGCATCTCAGTAGTGGGCTATGAAACCTAGAAAGCTGTGACAGGTTAAACTCTGAGATGAATGGATGAGGAAATTAGAGGTTCTGAGAAGCAGAATCTTATGTTATCTAGATTTAATCTTGATAGAGAAACTCAGTAACACCAGAAGAGTAGTTGCAAGGGATACTCGCACTACTCAGGCACTTCGTCCATCCAAATACAGACGAGTAGTGCCTAGAACCCAATGCCTCCTCATGCGAGAAAAGTCACCGTCACCCTATAAACGATAGACTGCATTCTCCAAAGTTAATACTAAGATGCTAAGAACCACATGACTAGCTCCGCAACCAAGAGTACTTGAATAAAGTAGATGGTAAGTTGCGTTAAGCTTTATAACCCAGATCATAAAGAGATTATAAACTCGACACCAGTCCAGGTGTTAATCGGTGGGTTATACAAGAACACGCGCTTCCTACAAACTGGAGGGAGCAGACGCGATGGAGAATGGTTCAAGTCTTAGAGATTTGCTAGACTACTAGGTGTTCCAAAGAATACTATCCCGAAGGAGATAGTAGATCCACCTCCCGAGATAGTCAATCACTTCAGAAAATCTCTTAGGACGAAGTTAGCCCTGATCAGAGGCTGCTATCCATGAAACATCGAAGCGAGTAAGAGAATGATTCTTTCCAATTAGGAATCATATTGTGAAAGTATCTACTAGACGATGAGAAAAGTTGCAATTTTCCAAGCATCGTCTGGTAAAACCCTCTATCTCGCTGACTTTGAGAGTTTCTGTTAGAAACACCTCGAGAGTCAGAAGTGCAGGTCCATTTTGCACAGGGTCGAGATAGATGCCACGTAACCAATAGATGCCAGTATAGAGCCAATATCTCCAACGATCCAGAAAACCTCCGAAAACCAATCAGTAGGAAATACGAATCCGAAGACGACCTGAGCCTTCTAAGAACCAACCCGGAAGACTGCACTCCAGTAAGAGAGAACTTGTGGATCTTCAGAATGGCGATCACTCCAAGTGATGATCTAACCATGGAAGTACATTATGTTCCAAGTACTGAAACATTCTATCTTCCCAAGAACCTAGGACCATCAGGGATTCTTGATAAGAATTGGTCCAACGTCCGTCAGACCTCGACTACTTTAGGGATTCCATAATTTCCATCCGAATCTATCCCACGTCTCAACTTGAAAAAGTGCTTGTCCGACATGACCCTTGTAATCCCACTCGTCGAGATCGAAATCATTGAGAGCCCCAACTTCGTAGGAGAACCTGAAGAGATCATGGACCGAGAGGTCAAGCGAACAAAGCAAAGCCGTATCACGATAGTGAAGGTTCGCTGGAACGCCGAGCGAAGACCTGAATTCACTTGGGAGCCCGAGGATCAACGAAACTTAAATATCCCCATCTTTTTGCATAGTTATTTTGTAATAACTGGTTGCTTGAACTCTAATTTCGGGACGAAATTCCCTCTAACGGGGGGATGATGTGACAACCCGAAATTTTCATTCGTATAAACTCTGCAGTCAAGCACATCAAATAATAGTCAAATTCATCCCAGCATATTTTTGGCCGGTTTTAAGTCCGTTTGAGTATTTTTATTTTTAATTCGTAAAGCGAACAAATAAATGGAAGTACCCGTTAGGAGTGTTGTGAAATAAATAAACGATTAACACCTTGACTAGGTGTTTACGGCCAAACAAGGGAGTTTGGGCCGTAAACTTCCTTTTCCCATGAACTCATGCATATAGCATGAGTTTGCCCTTCACTCCTCACTTTTCATTTCCCACCTCAAGAACACTCAAGATTCTCTCTCATCTATCATAAGATCATCTCTTCAAATCCGCCAAAATGTAAGTGTTCCTTCCTAGATTCGAACATGCAACACTTAATCTAGTGTTTTTACATCATTTCATCCATGGATTCTTCGTCTTTTCTTAGATCTTCAAGTGTTCTTCAAAACACCAAGAACACCAAGAACACACACTAGTGTTTTTGGTCCTTAAACACTCATTCGAGCTTCCTATAAGTAAGTACACTCCTCCTAACTAGTTGTTTGCTTAGAATACATGTTAAACCCTTGAAGAACATCAAAATCCCCAAGATTTTATGTGTTTACGGTTCAAGGAGATCTCCCAGAACCGTAAACACCTTCAAATGGTGTTTAAGTGCCCTAACACCTTCCATGGCTTGTATAAGGGACTAGAACCTTGCATGCATAAGCTAGAAACACCAAAACACGAGATGGTTGGGTAAACCTGAGTTTACGGCCGTAAACTCATGGGTTTACGACCGTAAACACATGTGTTTACAACCGTAAACTCCCAAGGAGTGGTCCAAGGACCGTAAACTCCAAAGAAGGGCCATTTCGAGCCCTAGTCACTTCCTAAGACTTAGATTCGAGTCTAGCTTACTTCCTTGTGTGGTGTAGGACCTTAAAACACCCAATGACACCATTACCATGAGTTTACGGCCGTAAACTCATGGGGGAAATGGTCCCAGAACCGTAAACCCATATGGTGCTACCATATGGGGAGTAAACTCCAATGTGAGGCCATACTCTCTTAAGATGCAACCCTTAGCACTCCTAACACTTGAAACAAAGTGTTTTCATGTAATTGAGTGTCTTTAATTGCTTAATTAGTTATTAAATGACTAATTAGATACATAAATGTATCATTGTATGCTCAATAGGATCCGCGTGTGTGTTCAAGTCCTCACTTGACACTTAGCATCCTATAACACCCGTTCATCCGAATCACCCACTTCAGGTGAGTTCATACCCCTTAATCAACCTTTTTAAATGATTTTAAATGCTTTTATGGGGGGAATACAAGTTGAACTATAAAGTTATTATATCAATCACAGGTGATTAATAACTGTATAGCAAAAAGATTTATGCATGTTAAACTGTTTTATCCAGCTAAAGGTTTCCAAATTTTGTTTTCAAATCTCTTTTAATGTACCAAAATCTCTTTTAAATTACCAAGATTTTATCAAAGTCTTTTAAACTTATATTCTTGATAGATCCATGTCTATATAGATATAGTTATATAAGTAGGGTTTGAAGGACTTAGGACTGATAACCCGTTTTATTTCCTGTTCCTCGTTTGGTTGTGGACTTAGAGCATCCGGTTATTTGTCCGAGTGCCGTTGAAGTCCTAGTTATATATTATGTATATCTGGTTAGATGTTAATACTCTTATTCCAGTTCAACACCTTTGGGTAGCAAAGGCATCTAGATAACCCCTCGAGTAAACTATAATAGGTATAGTTTAGAAACCGACCATAACTTTCATGAAGGAGAACTTAGTTATATCTATATTCTAAACACTTTTATTTTTAGTAAAAAGAAAGGTATATAGAAATCAAAACACGAGATACATCCTCATGACACGGATTTCACCGTTGTCGAGCGATAACCAGAGTCTCCTGGAGGGAGAGCGGGCATTATGTATAGATCTATACGGGACAGACCATCCCACATCCTGACTGCTAGCTACAGTCCCGGCCGACCAAGCCAAGGGGTGACGCTAGCAGGTCGTCATGTTAACATCCGTCAATCAGTATGGTTACGAGTATCTTTATATTTACCTTATAATTCATGGCTTTAAGGTAATAAGTATTATCACGGTATTTTCTATATATATAACCATCATAATATATTTCCCTAGTTATACACTAGGCCACATTTTAAACCTTTAAACTGACCTACTTAGGATTAAAGGTTAACTTAGACTCTTCGAGGCGTATTGTTCACTTAATACCGCCTGGAGTCTGTATTTCATTCACTTAGACTCTCCGAGGCGTATTGTTCACTTAATACCGCCTGGAGTCTGTATTTCATTCACTTAGACTCTCCGAGGCGTATTGTTCACTTAATACCGCCTGGAGTCTGTACTTCATTCCTTTAGACTCTCCGAGGCGAATGGTTCATTCGATACCACCTGGAGTCTATGTTTTATTCACTTTTAGTCAGCAGCGTTACTGCTGAGGTAAAATACTATTTTCCCTATTACTTTTACTTGTGATCTTCTCACATATTCCTTAAAGTATAAACTATATTTTGATATTAATAGTTACCTTTGGGGGAAATTACTCCTTAAACATAAAACAATTGGGTCTTGGTAGAAGACTACTTTTATGAGAAAATATAGGATTTTCTGGGAAGAATTCTAATACTCTATAAACTCAAATCACCATTATCTAGTGAGATTATTTTGAAGAAAAACATGTATTTATACCAATGTCATTAAATACTTATGAACTTACCAGCATTCAAATGCTGATACTCGCTTTCAAAATAACTTGTATTCTGAGGTCATCAGTAGCCAGGTACACTCCGGGAGCTTTTGCGAAGTCAGCCTAGTACCAAGCTGCAGTTTATGTTATATTCCTATATCTACCTTTGATGTTATTGTTAAATGTAACCTATGTAAAACTTATACGCAATGGTTGTTGTACTTTGATTACTATACTGCATATGTTGTGATACTTGACATGACGTCCTCCACCCAGAACGTTTCCGTCGTTCCGGTTTTGGGGTGTGACAGATCACACATTAAAATGTTTTAATAATCTCTTAAGATTCTTTAGACATTCCCATTCTCGCATAAACCTTTTAGAAAACCTTATCTACTTCAGTAATCGGCAGAAAAGTCGATAAAGACCCGGAAGAGGTTCACTAAGGAGATTTCCAAGTAGGAAATAATTGAACAGTGATGAGACTATTGAAATCGCCATGTGCCTATACCCTTTTAGGAACATCGGTGGGAAATTTGCCTGAACTTCCAAGATTCTAGTCATCCATTATGAGGTGACGGCGATCAGAGTCAGAATCGGAAGTAAGGCAGAACAGAAATTCAATATGTCTACAGGAGAATAGAACCCTATATAAGTACCCGAGGAAAACCAATGCTTGTTCCAGTCAAGGATAAGAGGTGGACAGAAGGAGCCAATGCATGAAACCCGAGAAGTGTTTCTACCTCTTTAACGTCACGCTAATAACCCATAAAATAATACAATTTGGTGAGCTAGTGATTACACTACTCACACTATGTGTTGGACAAATCGTCTTTCCTGTCGCGACTAAGATGAATAAATCGGATCACAAAACCTCGATTTAGGGTGTTTAGCCATAAACTTTCATGTGTTTTTCATGTGTAATCTTCGTTCCGAAATTCTTTCAAATCTTTTCAAAACCGGAGAGTAAACCTCTCCAGTATAAAGATAACTTAGTTGGAACAACACCCATTTTATGGCTTTCCGATACACTTACTCTACCCTGTTACCAGGACTGCATCATAGGGATGTAGGTCGACACTTAGACAACCATAGCCCAAAGTGCGGGAAGAATTTATGCCTACTATAATAAAGAAAGATACGTCTAGGGGTAACCATCGTCTCTCATCAGTTTGTGTTCCTCATCGTGTAGGAAAAACCATGCCTCCGAAGAAACGTAACCAACCCGCTAGCAAGACATCGACTCTTCAGATCGATGAAGCTACGTTCCAAGCTGTAGTTTCAGCAGCCGTAGCAGCTGTCATGGCTCACCTGAATGCTAACAACGCAAATGTTAGCAGGAGCACTATCGGGAATCCCGATCATAGCAATGGACAGCAGCAACCAACACCCGTGTGCAAAGCCACCCAAGAACTCCAATCTAATCCCCTGAAAAGAAAGTTTGAGAACGAGAAGGGGAGTACCTCGGCTCAAGGACCTTCCGAAGGGCAGCAAGCTGAGGTAATCAATACCCCTGTCAACCCACCTGTCTTGACACCAAGAAGACCCTACCTAGGGAACCTCCCCCACTGCAGCAAGTGTGACTACCATCATTTTGGAGTCTGTTGAGAATCCTTTTGTGTTAGGTGCAACATGAAAGGGCATACCGCTCGCAACTGCAGAACCCCGGTTGAGTTCATTACATCAACCACCAACGTTGAGACCAGTCCAATATGCCACCTATGTGGTGAAATTGGGCATCTTAAGAGGGACTGTCCAACTGAAAGAAATGACAAAGACGCAGGAGGAGTTTAACCCTAATACCTAGAGGAACATCAAGGAACCCGGTAGAAATTTTGGTACACTTCTCAACCTTAAGTAACTAATAGAAAACTTTAAATAATCAAATCTAATTGTAATAACTCCCTCGTTAAGACAAAAGTCGCAGCACTATTGTAAAACTTAAAAACCCATCAGGTAAAGCTATGATGGCTTAGTATGTACGTTAAGGCCATTTATAATTAGGATTGATAGACCTCGAGTGAGTGATGCGGCCTTATCTCATGTTCCTTGTTTGGTTGTTGATTTAGGGCGGAGTCGCTCAGTCAACAACCCTTTTAATCTTAATTATACATGACTAGTGTATACTAGGCGGTTATAGAGAGGCCTCGTGAGAAATCCGTTCATGAAAAGTACATTATTCCAAAACATTAGGACCCCTGGCGTTCAGTGTCAATCATGTCGGTCCAAGTATTCACGATAGTAATACCATGGACGAACCCGAAGCGTTACGAACTTGTGTGCCCTGTTCAGCACCTGGTCCTATCAATCTCCATTACGTATCGTGTCGATGGTTGTAAATTTCGACACCACCGTGAATCATGGCTCGACTTGGTTCGACCATGCGAAAATTCCTAGTGCTGTGTAAAAAGAACTTTCACCTTATCCTAAGCGTCAAATAAAAATTCATTCAGCCCTATAGAGAACCTAATGCGAACCATCAGTCATCTCTCTCATCCAACCTTCAGAAGTACCCAAGAAAGGGGTACCATGCGCTGTTAACCAACTCCATTAGACATAAAAACTAGAAGTGAAAGGAACTGAAGTCAAGGGAACAATTGTGGGTTGAGCTACTAAAATGACTACAAATTCGAAATTTGTTGTCATCCCGATTAAGCCAACATAGTAGCCGACACCCTTAGTTAGGAAAAGTAGGTCAAATTGTAAGAGCCAAAAACATTATCTCCGACCACCCATTCACGCCTAATCCCACAAATTAAGCATCTCAGTAGTGAGCCAAGAAACCTGGAAAGCTGTGACAGGTTAAACTCTGAGAAGAATGGATGGGGAAATTATAGGTTCTGAGTGGCAGAGTCATATGCCATCTAGATATTAATCTAGATAGAGAAACTCGGTAACATCGGAAGAGTAGCTGCAAGAGATTCTCGCACTACTCAAGCACTTCCTTCATCCAGATACAGACGAGGAGTGCCTAGGTCGGAAAGAGTTGTGATAGTGCCTCGTCATGCGAGAAAAGTTATCGTCGCCCTATAGATGATAGTCTGCATTCACCAAAGTTAAGACTAGGATGCTAAGAACCACATGATTACCTCCGCGACCAGGAATACTTGAGTAAAGTAGACAGCAAGTTGCGTAAAGTTGCATAACCCAGGTCATAAAGAGATTGTGGACTTGACACCAGTCTAGGTGTTAGTCGACGGGCTATACAAGATCATGCGCTTCCTACAAACTGGAGGGAGCAGACACAATGGAGAATGGAGCATGTCTTAGAGATTTGTTAGACTACTAGGTGTCCCAAAGTATACTATCTCTAAAGAGATAGTAGAACCACCTCCCGAAATAGTCAATCACTTCAGAAAACCTCTAAGGGCGAAACTAGCCCTGATCAGAGACTGCTATCCATGAAAGAGCGAACCGAATGAGAGAACGATTCCTTCCGATTAGAGATCATGCTGTGAAAGCATCTATTAGACGGTGATGAGAATTGGAATAATCTAAGCATCATCTGGTAAAACTCTCTATCATCCTGACGCTGAGATATTCAGTTAGGAACACCTCATGAGTCGAAAGTGCAGGTCCTTTCTGCACTGGGCTGAGGTAGATTCCACACAACCAATAGATGCCAGCATATAGATAGCACCTTCAATGATCCAGAAAACCTCCAAAAGCCAACCAGTAGGAAATACGAATCCAAATACGACCTAAGACTCCTAAGAACCAATCAGAAGGACTACACCTCCAGTAAGAGAAAACTTTTGGAACTTCAGAATGGCGATCACGCCAAGTGATGATCTCACCATGGAAGTGCATTATGTTTTAGGTACTAAAACGTCTATATCCCAAGGACCTGAGGACCATCAGAGATTCTTGATAGAATTGGTCCAGTATCCGTCAGACCCAGACTACCTTAGGAAATTACATAAATTCCACCCTAATCTACCTACGTCTCAACGAATGAACCGGTAGTACCCGACAAAACTCTCATCATTTTCTCGACTAGATCCATAAAAACCAAAGTCACGTTCGTTAAGGGGAAACATGAGAAATCTAAAGGAAACTGATGAAACCTTATCCCGTGTAGCCTAGAGATCAGAGGAGAAGCCATACCTAGTAGTGAATGTTCGTTAGGGCTCAGTATAGATCTGATACCCCAAGGGAATGGGCGGATTGGATAGAGCATGAAGTATCCACATCTTCGCACCTATCCTTGAGTATTCGTTAAGATTCTAATTTCGGGATGAAATTCACTCTAACGGGGGGATGATGTGACAACCCGAAATTTCTAACTTGTACGTTTTTCATTTTTATCAAAGTTAGCCTTCATTTTTCTATCTTATAACGAAATTGTGGGTCTATACGAGTGTTCTAGGCTTAGTATAACCTGGATATGAGTCTTAGGAAGGGTTAGAAAGTGTGTAGCATCACAAAATCGGGCCAAACACACCAAAGAAGGTGTGTGCGGCCGCACACCCGCGTGTGCGGCCAGCCAACCGCACGCCCAGCCGCACACACCCTCCAGCCTCACACTCGACCCTATATATTGAACACTTAGCCAACCTTACACACCTTTTTCCCACTCCTTCAAAGCTGGAACTTTCTCTCTCTAAAATCTTCACCCAAGAACACTCTAAGGGCCTCAAGAACGTGAATTACTCCATCATTCAACTTGTTATAGTGGTAAGACACCTGAATCTAAGCCTAAAACTCATAGTGTTCTTCGTGTTCTTCATCCTTTGAAGGTGTACGGCCGCACACCTTCATAAGGTGGCCGTACACACCTTAAAACTCTCCAAAGTGAAGACTTTGGCCATCATTCACTAGTAGGACTTGGTATTAGTACTAGAACATCTAAAAATCGACATTTCGGGCACGAATGAGGAGTATACGGTCGCACACTCCTGTGTACGGCCGCACACACCCTCTGTACGGCCGCACACTCCTGTGTGCAACCACACACACAGCCTGGCCGCACACCCTGGCCGCACACCTGGCCGCACACACATAAAAGTCAAGTTTGGTGGCCTTACACTCAAATCTAAGGCCCTACACTCAATTAGGGACTTCAATAGGTGTTTGTAACACTTAATTCTAGGTTTTTTCATGTCCCAAAAATGTGTCCATATGTCTATTAGTGGTTATATACCCTAAGTGTATTCAGATATGTGTTGTTACATGCTAAACTAGGATCCGTTTGTGCTCACGACTTCATTCGACACCCGGCGATCCTATATCAATCTTTCCTTCGAGTTACTCACTTCAGGTGAGTTCATACCCCTAAATCAACCTTTAAAATGATTTTAAATGCTTTTATGGGGGGGGGGGGGAATACAAGTTGAACTATTAAGTTATTATATCAATCACATGTGATTAATAACTGTCAAGAAAATAGATTTGTTGCATGCTAAACTGTTTTATCCAGCTAAAGTTTTCAAATCTCTTTTAAAGTACCAAAATCTCTTTTGAAATTACTAAGCTTTTATCAAAGTCTTTTAAACTTATATTCTTGATAGATTCATGTCTATGCAGATATAGTTATATAAGTAGGGTTTGAAGGACTTAGGAGTGATAACCCGCTTTATTTCCTGTTCCTTGTTTGGTTATGGACTTAGAGCATCCGGTTATTTGTCCGAGGGTCGTTGAAGTCCTAGTTATATATTATGTATATCTGGATAGATGTTAGAACTCTTATTCCAATTCAATACCTTTGGGTAGCAAAGGTACCTACATAGCCTCTTAAGTAAACTATAATCGGTGTAGTTTAGAAACCAACCATAACTTTCATGAAGGAGAACTTAGCTATATCAATATTCTAAAAACTTATACTTTTAGTAAAAAGAAAGGTTTATAGAAATCAAAACACTAGATACATCCTCAGGACGCGGATTTCACCGTTGTCGAGTTGGTAACCAGAGTCTCCAAGAGGGAGAGCGGGCATTGTGTGTATAGATCTATACGGGACAGACCATCCCACATCCTGACTAGTAGCTACAGTCCCGGCTGACCAAGCCAAGGGGTGACAAATGTCACATTCATTTCGACGCCAGCAGGGCGTCGTGTTTACATCCGTCAATCAGTATGGTTACGAGTATCTTTTCACTTACCTTATAATTCATGGCCTTAAGGTAAGTATTATCACGGTATTTTCTACATATAAAACCATCATGATATATTTTCCTAGTTATACACTAGGCCACATTTTAAACCTTTAAACTAACCTACTTAGGATTAAAGGCTACTTTAGACTCTCAGAGGCGTATTGTTCATTTAATACCACCTGGAGTCTGTATTTCATTCATTTAGACTCTCCGAGGCGTATTGTTCATTTAATACCGCCTGGAGTCTGTATTTCATTCATTTAGACTCTGCGAGGCGTATTGTTCATTTAATACCACCTGGAGTCTGTATTTCATTCATTTAGACTCTCCGAGGTGTATTGTTCATTTAATACCGCCTGGAGTCTGTATTTCATTCATTTAGACTCTCCGAGGCGTATTGTTCATTTAATACCGCCTGGAGTCTGTATTTCATTCATTTAGACTCTCCGAGGTGTATTGTCCATCAAATACTATCTGGAGTCTGCATTTTTATTACCTTATAAGCAGCAACGTCATTGCTTTTATTAGATAAACTCTTTTCTTTAAACTCAAAACAGTCTGGTCTTGGTAGAAGACTACTTTTAATAAGAAAATATAGGATTTTCGGGAAGGTATTTAATTACGCTATAAACTTTTATCACCATCATCTAATGAGATTATTTTGAGGAAAAACATGTATTTATAACAATGTCATTAAAATACTTATGAACTCACCAACATTAAAATGCTGATATTCTCTTTCAAAATAACTTCTATTCTCAGGTCGTCAGTAGACAGGTACACTCCGGGAGCTTTTGTGAAGACAGCCTTGTACCGAGCTGCATTTTATGTTATTCTCTATATCTACTTTTGATGTTGTTGCTAAATGTAACTTATGTAAAATTATTACTATTAATGCAATGGTTGTTCTACTTTGATTACTATACTGCATGTGTTGTGATACTTGATATGACGTCCTCCACCCCAGAATGTTTCCGTCGTTCCGGTTTTGGGGTGTGACAGTATGCTTTTAACACGGAAAACAATTTTACCAAACGATTAAGAAATCAACTTGTAGAAACCGTTTTCAAAACTAGGGTAACGAACTTGTGAATCATGTAGTAAAATGTATTATTTTATAAAGGATTCATGTTAATCACGAAAGGACTTTCTATATTATTACTTGTAAATTTGTTAGTCTAAGTTGGAGACACGTCCTTGGTAACACTCCCATAGAATCAGAGTGTAGGACTAGCACTTGTGACCAGAATCTCTTGTAGGGAGAGCGTGACTGTTGTGTATTCATCTATATGGGATTGACAATCCCGCACCTTGCTGCTACCTACAGTCGGACCGGCAGGTCTACGGGTGACAAAGTCATAAAGGATACCGGCCCCGTTACGGGCCATATCCAGTCAGTTATGGTCATGAAACTCACAATGTAGATAGCAGATATTTACTTTTGTAATAATGAATCAACTGAACTAACCTCAAAGTAATAACTGAATTGATTACTGGAGGGTATTAATAGTACCTTCAGGATTTAGTTCATCACGTTTTCTTTTATTAGTTTTATTTATGTAACAGGGTAATATACCTCACTGGGAGTAACCAGGGTTTTTAAAAGAAAACTATGTTTATCGATATAAGTATGGTAGATACTTGTACACCTCAGTTTAGAACGGATAATCAATGATCAACTTTTAGGGAAAATATAGGATTTTCCCGGGATAACTCGGCTTTTCATAAACGGATTGTTTAACATGTAACTAACGGATATTCATATTCATTCCACGGCTCCTTGGATTGTACATATCTTGTATGAATCTGGAAGTCATGGAAGGAATGGGTTCTCAAACACGCTTTTCATAAGAAAATATAGGATTTTCTTGAGGAACACTTTTAAAAAGGATCAAAGAACATTTTCCACCAAAACTAAATGCTTATGAACTCACCAGCTTTATGCTGATATTCTTTCAAAACTGCTTGTATTCTCAGGGAATTAGTAGATAGGTACTTCCAGGAGTTCGGAGAAGTTGGAGCGTTAGAGTCACGTCTTTCCATTTTACTTTCGATATGAACAAAACTATGTATTAAACTGTAACAACCCGAAATTCTCATTTGTATAAACTCTACAGTCAAGCACTAAAAATAGTAGTCAAATTCATTTCAGTACATTTTTGGTCGGATTAAACTCCGTTTGAGTGTTTTTATTTTAAATTCGTCAAACGAATAAATAAAAGGAGGTACTTTTTTTTAGGATTAAAGTGGAGCGAGTAAGCATTTAACACCATAACATGGTGTTTACGGCCAAACCTTGGGGTTTTGGGCCGTAAACTCCATTTTGACCATGAAATCATGCTTAAGGCATGAGTTTACTCCCCAAACGCCTCACTTCTCACTTCCTAGCTCAATAACTCCCACCATTCTCTCTCAACTATCATAAGATCATCTTCTCAATCCTCCAAAAATGTAAGTTTCACTTCACTTGATTTGTTTTTTAACCTTCCATCTAGTTGTTATACATCATTTCATCCATGAATTCTTCATTTTTACCTAGATCTTCAAGTGTTCTTCAAAACACCAAGAACACCAAGAACACACACTAGTGTTCTTGGGCTCTAAACACTCTTACAAGCTTCCCATAAGTAAGTACACTCCTCCTAACTAGTTACTTGCTTAGTATACATGTTTATCCATGGAAAAACATCAAGAACAACCAAGAACACTTGGGTTTACGGTCAAGGGATATCCTTGAACCGTAAACACCATCAAGTGGTGTTTAAGTGCCCCTAACACCTTCTAAGGCTTGGATATTAGACTAGAACCTTGCATGCATGAGCTAGAAACCCCAAAACACGAAATGGTTGAGGTGACCATGAGTTTACGGCCGTAAACTCATGGCTTTACGACCGTAAACTCAAGGGTTTACGACCGTAAACTCCCAAGAGGTGGTCCAAAGACCGTAAACCCCAAAGAAGGTCCATTTTGAGCCCTAGTCCCTTCCTAAGCCTTGAATACAAACCTAGAACACTTCCTTGAGGGGTATAAGACCTTAAATCACACAATGGTACAATTTACCATGAGTTTACGGCCGTAAACTCATGGGGGAATTGACCAAAAACCGTAAATACATATAGGGTTGCCATTGGAGAAGTAAACTCCAATGTGAGGCCATACTCTCCTTAGATACAACCCTTTAGCACTCCTAGCACTTGAAACAAAGTGTTTCCATGTATTAGGATGTCTTTACTTGATTAATTAGTTGTTAAATGACTAATTTGATACATTTATGTATCACTACATGTTACATAGGATCCATGTGTGTGCTCAAGTCCTCACTTGACACTTAGCATCCTATCCGTCACTTCCATCCAAACCACTCACTGCAGGTGAGTTCATACCCCTTAATTAACCTTTTAAATGATTTTAAATGCTTTTATGGGGGGAATACAAGTTGAACATTTCTAGTTATTGCTTTAATCACATGTGATTAATAACTAGAACAAACAGAAAGATTTACCACTGCTTTCAAAATTGCTATCAAAATTATGGAATTTAAAGTTTTCAAACTTTTTTATTAAACTCTTTAAATGCTAAAACTGTTTTCAAACTCTTTTAAACTTACATTATTTTCTAACCCATATCTACACCAATATATTTATATAAGTAAGGCTTGAAGGAATTAGGACTGATAGCTCATCTTATTTCTTGTTCCTTGTTTGGTTGTGGACTTAGGGTATTCTGTTATTTGTCCGAATGTTGTTGAATTCTTAGTTATATATCATATATATATATATATATATATATATATATATATATATATATATATATATATATATATATATATATATGTGTGTGTGTGTGTGTGTGTGTGTGTTGGATATAATAGTTTTCACTTCAGTTCAGTACCTTTGTGTAACAAAGGCATGCAACCAACATTACTATTTAACTATAATAGGTATAGTTAAGGATTACTACTCACTACTACTATTACAATGACACCTACCAGAGTCAGTACTGTTATGAGTCAATACTCACTTTATACTCTACAAGAGAACACTCTATACATTATACAAGAAAACATGCTATACAATATACAAGAGAATACACTATATACTACTACAAGAAAACATCACTACACTATGACATACTACATAAACATCTGAATACTATAAATAGAATGTGACATACTACTTCTCGATACGACACTTTATTGTGCTATCACTTTGTAACCAGAGTCTCCTGGAGGGAGAGCGGGCATTATGTGTATAGATCTATACGGGACAGACACTCCCACATCCCGACTGCTAGCTACAGTCCCAGCCGAAAGGCCAAGGGGTGACAGAATGTTACCTCACTATTTATTGACCTGGAGGGTCATCCGTTATTCAGTGGTCGATCAACATGGTTACATACGAGTTCAAATTCAAACCCTTAACTAATCACTTAAGAATTAAAGGCAAAATAGACTTTTCGAGGCGTATTGTTCATTTAATACCACCTAGAGTCTACATATTACTACTTTAGACTCTCTGAGGCGTACTGTACAATTAGTACCACCTGGAGTCTGTATTTCATTACTTTGTGACTTTGTCACATACTCTTTTTATTAAACTATATTTTCATAATGATAGTTTCACTGGGGAAAACCCTTACTTTTACAAAGAACAGACATACAAACAATCGGGTCTTGGTAGAAGACTACTTTTTACTAGAAAATATAGGTTTTTCTAGGGAGTATACTATTTACAAACATTTGAAATCAGTTACTTCATTACATTATTACAAACCTTTTTATATAAGCAATGACACTAAATACTTATGAACTCACCAGCTTTATGCTGATACTCGCTTTCAAAATAACTTGTATTCTCAGGTCATCAGTAGACAGGTACAGATGAAGCTTTTGAGAAGATGGAGCACATACAAGACTCATCTTTTATTTTGATTATACGTTTGGTGTCTTACAAACTATACAGAATACGCTTGTATTACAATTATTATATTAATGCAATGGATGTTGTTGCTTGTCTTTACTATTATGCATTGTTGTGATACTGTACATGACGTCCTCCACCCCAGAACGTTTCCGCCGTTCTTGGTTTTGGGGTGTGATAGATTGGTATCAAAGCACTGTTTATAGTGAACCAAGTATACCAACCCATAAAAGATATACGAACTATAAACACATCGGGATTAAAACACTCTAACCAAGAATATATACTTTTAAATAATAAAATATTTAACTAAGTATATATATACATCTATTCATACCAAGGTCAGTATCATACTAGAACAAAACAAAAGTATTAAGATTGTTGAACAGCACGATTAGGCTTAGAGATATATAGTCAAATCTGGGGGGATGTAGCCTGATCAACTACATTTCCCGAGGAGTGACTAGCATGTGCCTAAGAATGGTTGTGGTGTTACAACAAGTCTAAAAACTTACCAACACTACCACAACGAGAACATTAGAACAGAATACTATAGGAGGATTCTGCATTACTATAGGTTATATATGTGAGAACTAAAAAGGGTCGTTACTAGTAGGGAAATAGTTGCTAAGTGGATACTCTAAGGTTACGTGTGACTAAGGCGCTATAGACTTAGAATCTGTGATCTTTGCTTTATTTCTTGTTCCTTGTTTGGTTGTGGATTTAGAGTTAGGGTCACTTATTCGAAGGTCTATCCTGTTTTGGTTGCATGTAATTAGTATGCACTATGCAAGTATTGGATCAACTAATAACGATCATCTTATAAGTAATCTTAGATTAGTACGTCTATTAACCATTCTTTTCCCCCTATTCTCGCGTAGATTCTATGGTTGACTTAAGGGTTCGCCCAAGGAGTGCCTGTCTCCAGTAGAGGATTATCTGCTCATCCGTTCCCTTCCTAAAAAGAATAGCCTTTCTCTTCAGTATCTCTGTTCACTTATCTGTAAACATCCCTAACTTTGAAAGTACTCTAAACTAGACTTCTAAGCTGCCAACATTTTCCCTTATGGTTTGATGTGAGACCTACTGTTAGGTCATTTTTCCTGAACTCATTTTACATCATTAATGCCAGTAATATTGGCAGTTGTCTAATCTATGGGGAAGTCTGTACTCTTGTGTTCCCTACTCTATTGTTATGACTCTATTTGATATTCGGACTATGGCGATTTAGTCCATGGAACACTCTCATCATACTTACAATCGATTCTTACTATTATCATCATCTTTATGAACTTTCCGTAAAAGATGCCGCCCCAAAAGCGTCCGACCAGAAACACGCCTGCAAATCAAACTCCACCACCACCACCCCCTCCGCAGTTCGATGCGGTGGTATTTCAAGCAGCTGTGACCGCGGCCATGGCCCAAGTAAACTCGGGTGGTTTTAGTGGGACGGGGACAGGCACAAACTCCAGCCATGGTGAAATCCATCCACGTGCACGAGAGTGTACTTATAAGGATTTCATCAGCTGCAAACCTACATACTTCAACGGAACCGGATGGATCCTTGCACTGTCCCAATGGATCGAGAGAACAGAAGTAATCTTCGAGATGTGCTCGTGCCCTGAAGGAAGCAAGATAAAGTTTGCTGCTTGCACCTTCACCCAAAGGGCCTTGACGTGGTGGAATGGCCATGTCAAATCACTCTCACTAATAACAGCCAACGCCATGGGCTGGGACACACTGAAGGACCTCATGACAAGGGAGTACTGCCTGAGGGGAGAAATTCAGAAGCTCGAAGAGGAACTCTGGAACCTCAAAATGCAGGGTTCCGACATAGTGGCTTATACAGCCAGGTTCTGCGACCTGGTGGCTCTGTGTCCTAACATGGTTCCCACCGAAAACAAAAAGATCGAAAGATACATCTGGGGTCTGGTACCCCCATATCGAGGTAATGTTCTAGCATCACACCCTGCTACCTTCGATAGTTCCAAAGAATTGGCCCAAAGGCTCATCGATCACGAGGTTCCTTCTACTCCATCAACAACTACAACGACTACCCCCACATCAACCAAAACATCTGGCAACAAAAGGAAGAGTTGGGACGGGAAGAAGGGCAAATCAGCTCAATCCTCTTCCTAGAACCAACAGACAGTGGCTGTCCATGCTGCCACTACTCCTGCTGCCCCTGTACCAGCCAAAACATATGCAGGGAACCTACCCAAGTGCACTAAGTGCTCTTTCCATCATAACGGCCCCTGCTGTGAAATGCACTGCACTAACTGCGACCGGAAGGGCCATACCTTCCGGTTTTGCAGATCTCAACCCAAACCCATCAATTAGGTTCCCAGTACCGGAGTGAGTCAAGCCTGCTACGGGTGCGGCGAGACAGGGCACTTCAAAAGAAACTGCCCGAAAGCTGGGAATGCGGGAGGAGCAGGAAGACTACTTGCTATTGGCCACAATGAAGCCGTAGCAGACCCCACAGTAGTCACGGGTACGTTCCTTCTCGATAACTCTTATGCTTGTATCGTATTCGATAGTGGGGCAGAAAGGAGCTTCGTAAACCAAAAATTTAAACACTTACTTAATCAAACGCCGCAAACACTAAAAGAAACCTTCATCGTAGAAATGGCTAATGGCAAGACAGAGAGGTCTAACGAGATTTATATAGGTTGTACCCTCACAGTAGATAATCATTCATTCCCAATCGACCTCATACCACTAGCTATCCAGAGTTTCGACGTCATTATAGGCATGGACTGGCTGAGTCTTTATCGTGCCGACATCCTGTGCTTTGAAAAGGCAGTCCGCCTGAACCTACCGAATCATGAAACCTTGTTCATCTACGGAGACAAACCCAGTAAGAGCCTTCGTATCATCTCGAGTGTTCAAACCCAGAAGTACTTGCGTAAGGAATATCGTGCATTCCTGGCGCACGTTGTCGATACGAGCCAGAAAACAAAAGACCTAAAAGACATCCCCATAGTGCGCGATTTTCCCGACGTCTTTCCGGAAGAACTCCCAGGATTACCCCCGCAACGGCAAGTCGAGTTCCGAATAGACTTAATTCCAGGAGCGACCCCCGTAGCCAAATCGCCCTATCGTCTAGCACCTACTGAGATGCAAGAACTATTCGGTCAACTTAACGAACTGCTCAGCAAGGGCTTTATAAGACCAAGCTCCTCACCCTGGGCAGCACCAGTCTTGTTCGTGAAGAAGAAAGACGGATCGTTCCGTATGTGCATCGATTACAGGGAACTCAACAAGCTTACAGTCAAAAATCGTTACCCTCTTCCTCGCATAGACAATTTATTTGACCAGCAGCAAGGGGCGAGCTACTTCTCCAAGATTGATCTGAGGTCCGGGTATCACCAGTTACGAGTGTTGGAGGAGGATGTTCCGAGGACAGCCTTCCGAACTCATTAAGGACACTACGAGTTCGTAGTGATGTCATTCGGACTGACCAATGCGCCCGCAGTATTCATGGACTTGATGAATAGAGTGTGACGTCCTTACTTGGATCAGTTCGTCATCGTCTTCATTGATGATATACTTATCTACTCTCGAAGTGAGGAAGAGCATAGCGATCATTTACAACAAGTCCTAGGAACCTTGCGATCAGAGAAACTTTATGTGAAGTTCTCTAAGTGCGAATTTTGGATCCGAAGAGTCGAATTCTTAGGACACGTGGTTAGCGAAGAGGGAATCCATGTGGACCCATCCAAAATTAAGGCCATTGAGAACTGGTCAGCACCGAAGACGCCTACGGAAATTCGTCAATTTCTAGGCCTCGCTGGCTACTACTGAAGGTTCATTCAAAACTTCTCTCGGATTGCGAAACCCCTTACGACATTGACCCAGAAAGGCGTGGCCTTTGACTGGGAAGAGAAGCAGGAGAAAGCGTTCCAAACGCTAAAACGAGCCTTATGCACTGCACCGATACTATCCCTCCCCGAAGGGATAGAAGACTTCGTGGTATACTGCGATGCATCCAACCAGGGGCTCGGATGTGTTCTGATGCAACGAGGTAAGGTCATCGCCTACGCCTGAAGACAGCTGAAGACACATAAGGTCAACTACACCACGCACGATCTCGAATTAGGAGCGGTTGTGTTCGCCCTAAAGATCTGGAGACACTACCTGTACGGTACGAAGAGTACAATCTTTACAGACCACAAAAGCCTACAACACATATTCAACCAGAAGGAGCTCAATATGAGGCAACGACGGTGGGTCGAGCTACTCAATGACTACGAATGCGAAATCCGTTATCATCCGGGAAAAGCCAACGTGGTAGCAGACACCCTAAGTCGGAAAGAATATTTTGGTCGAAGAGTCAAGTCATTGACCATGACTATCCATTCGCATCTATCCGCACAAATTAAGGAGGCTCAGCTCGAAGCCTTAAAACCTGAAAATGTGGCGGGAGAATCCCTGCGTGGAATGGATAAGAAGTTGGAAGTCTAGGGTGACGGAGCCTTATACCTCATGGACCGGATCTGGACACCGCATCACGGTGGCTTCAGAGACTTGGTCATGAAGGAAGCACACAACACTCGATATTCCGTCCACCCAGGTTCAGATAAGATGTATCTGGATCTCAAGAAATCATACTGGTGGCCTAACATGAAAGCAGAGATTGCTACCTTCGTGAGTAAATGCCTTACTTGCGCCAAGGTCAAGGTCGAATACCAGAAACCATCAGGTCTACTACAGCAACCGAAGATACCTGAATGGAAGTGGGAGCCGATCACTATGGATTTCATAACCAAGTTACCCAAGACAACGGGTGGACTTGATACCATATGGGTCATCGTCGACATATTGACCAAGTCCGCATACTTCCTGCCTATCAAGGAAACAGACAAGATGGAGAAGCTCACTAGAACCTACATTAGGGAGATCGTACGACTGCATGGTGTTCCTATATCTATTATATCTGATAGAGATAGTAGATTCACTTCGAGGTTCTGGCAGTCATTACAAAGCTCCCTAGGAACGAGGTTGGACATGAGTACAACCTACCATCCACAGACCGACGGGCAAAGTGAGAGAACTATCCAAACTCTGGAAGATATGCTGCGAGCCTGTGTGATCTAATTTGGTAAGGCATGGGATACTCACTTACCCCTTCTCGAATTTTCCTACAACAACAGTTATCACACGAGCATCAAAGCTGCCCCATTCGAAGCCCTCTATGGCTGGAAGTGCAGATCCCCTCTGTGCTGGGCTGAGGTAGGCGACACTCAGTTAGCTAAAGGACGAGTTCCTGACAGCACTCTCACGGGTCCGGAGATCATTCGGGAAACGACAGAGAAGATCGTTCAGATTCGTAAATGATTGAAAGCCTCTAGAGACCGACAGAAAAGCTACGCAGACAAACGAAGGAAACCTTTGGAATTCCGAGTGGGAGACCAAGTCCTTTTGAAAGTCTCACCCTGGAAGGGCTTGATACGCTTTGGAAAGCGTGGAAAGCTAAATCCAAGATACATAGGGCCTTTCGAGGTTCTCGCTAGAATCGGCCCCGTAGCTTACAAACTCAACCTACCTCGCGAGCTTAGTAACGTACATCCTACCGTCCACGTCTCGAACTTGAAAAAGTGCCTATCCGAAGAGACTCTTGTAATTCCACTCGACGAGATCGAGATCAACGAGAGCCTTAACTTCGTGGAAGAACCTGTAGAAATCATGGACCGAGAGGTCAAACGAACCAAGCAAAGTCGTATCCCAATCGTGAAGGTTCGTTGGAACGCCAAGCGAGGACCGGAATTCACATGGGAGCGCGAGGATCAAATGAAACTTAAATATCCTCATCTTTTTACTTAGTTATTTGTAATAACTTAGTTACTCGAACTCTAATTTCGGGACGAAATTCCCACTAACGGGGGGATGATGTGACAACCCGAAATTCTCATTTGTATAAACTCTACAGTCAAGCACTACAAATAGTAGTCAAATTCATTTCAGTACATTTTTGGTCGGATTAAAGTCCGTTTGAGTGTTTTTATTTTAAATTCGTCAAACGAATAAATAAAAGGAAGTACTTTTTTTAGGATTAAAGTGGAGCGAGTAAGCATTTAACACCATAACATGGTGTTTACGGCCAAACCTTGGGGGTTTGGGCCGTAAACTCCATTTTGACCATGAACTCAAGCTTAAGGCATGAGTTTACTCCCCAAATTCCTCACTTCTCACTTCCTAGCTCAAGAACTCCCACCATTCTCTCTCAACTATCATAAGATCATCTTCTCAATCCTCCAAAAATGTAAGTTTCTCTTCACTTGATTTGTTGTTATTGTTGGGTTTTGAGCATTCTAACACTCCTATGGTGTATGCAACCCTATAAACCTTGGATCTATGTTTCCTCTATTATACATGAAAATATTAACTATTCCAAGGTTTCATCCTAACTAGCATATTATGATGCACCTATACTATAAAGTTCTAGTTAGATGACATACCTTTTGATGTAGCTTGATGTCTTCAAGCTTTAAGAGCTTAGCCCTAATAGTGTGGAAGCCTCAAATGGAATCACAAATCACCAAAACACCTTGGAAGAACTTGAGAGAATATGTATGCACACTAAAACCGGCCCACTCTTATTTTCACACACTTGTGCCAATTTTGTGAGCCAAGGACCCCTTTATATATTATGGAGGATTAGGGTTACATCCATGTAAACCCTAATACCCATGACCTTTCATTTACATAGGATCCATGGGTTAAAAGCTCCATGGACCATCCATGAAAGCTTAGCCCAACCTAAATGAACTTGGCCCATTCCATATATATAAGAGTCCATATTTAATTAGTTCTTTTTGATCACTTAATTAATTCTAAATTAATTCTTGATCAATACTAATTAAATAATATGATTCCATATTAATATATTAGAACTTATAATATATTAATATAAATCATAAATATACTATTCTCAAAAGACTATCCATATAAATTGTGCCGGTGAAGTACAACCCAAATAGACCATGCCGGGTCGGGTCAAGTACATGCCAAATATAGTTATGGACTTAGACATTAATCCAACAGTCTCCCACTTGGATAAGTCTAAAACTATTATTGAGTATGACTTCAAAACCTAACTGGCAATCGTAGCTCTTAAAGCCGCTGTCGAACTCTGACCTTGTCAATGACTTGTCCATTAGATAAGGGATCATATATTCCTCCATTCTAGATATCATATGGACTGAGACATGGATTATAATCATTCTCTCTGTCCATTTGTTGTTTCCCGATTTTCGATTTATGATGACTGACTGATTGAACAAATCAAATCAGTCCTGGCTTGGCCAAGCACTCACATGTGTCATCGCTAAATCATCGAGGGGCCCACGGATATCGCTTTTATCCCGAAGGTAAAAGGAATGGATAAACTTCGACTCATATGGCTTGTTCTACTACTTGCTGAATCATACACAAAGGCACGTTTTATAACATCGAGTTACCAAATGCGTTTTCGTTCAATCAATGTATAACCAACTCATAGTAACAACTCATATCTCTAGGTTTGAAGAATATAAGATATTATCGTCTCATGATCACTCGTGATAAAATCCATGAAGTGATTCAAATGAGCGCGGGTTGAATCCAATACTCAGAACTTATGAGCACTCATGAGTGTTGTAGCACCACTTTGTCCACCAACTTGGACCTCTACAAACCAACCCATGACAGTCTTGATTCATATCTACTTCCAACATATGACCGACTGTGGATGGTTTGAATAACTTAATTATTCAGGAAGAGCGACTTAGTTATTCTGGAAGTCAAAACATCCAAAGTGAAACACAAGAATAAATGAATCAAATATGTTATCAAACCCTATGAATATAAATAAACACTTTTATTTATCACCATACTGATTACTCATTATTCATTGTTTCGGTTTTATCAACTTTATACTTGAATTAAAAACACTAGTTTTCCCATGCTCCAAGCATGTACACTATGTTTTTCTTAAACAATAGCTTTGCCATACACCAAGTATGCACTCTATGTTTGTCTATGATCCTTACTTTGTGAACTAGATCGATTGAACATAATTTCAATGATTCTGTTTTCACACTCCCAAATCGTTATCGAAAAAATGTAAGAATTCCAAATTCGTATCATTTATCGAAATTTGTTTAGAGTTTAAACTTATATGCACTGACCCTCTTGTAATGAATGTGTACAAAGTCAAAAAACTTGTCAACAATCATTACAGGGCATTCCAATGAAGATCAACTTCATGGAAATTAAGTCTCATATTCAAATTACATAGCTTTGAACATGCTTCTTGCATTAAGTTTTTCTAATCTTACACAGATAACTTCCACCTATGGAGACAACTCCATATTCCCATTTTGACTACCCCTTCTGAACAAGAGTTTCCTCTTTTCAGATTAGGTCAATATGGTCCTTCCAAAGTTAACACTATACTTCCAACTGTCCTTGAGCAACCAATCTTTGGTAAGGCCTTAGATTGTCCTCGACAATTGCTTAATCATTTTAGTCATATCCAATTCTAGATATTTTCCTCTTAATGCCCCCGGGCATTTGGAAAATTTAGAAAGGATGAATATTATAGCACATGCAATCGTTCCTGTACCCAAAGCAAATGGGACACGATTCATGATGTCTCACGTAAAGACATGATTCTAGACCAATCTTTTGCTACAATATTTTTTATTTGCCATGTTCTCAAGATTTGACTATGAACAGGGATGCCGTAATCATAATGGAATTTTGAGAACGCAATATATAGAATTTCCTTAAGTTGAACCAATCCAACATGAAATTCATATATATATATATATATATATATATATATTCTTGACTAAAGATGATTAAAATCTCAATCTAAGCTTAAAATCTCACACTAAGCCTTTTAGAATTGACATGAAGTATAATATCCTCTCCTTTAATTATAGCAAAACAACTTTTTCAACCCCTGCAACCTCACGAATTGAAACTTTTGTTTTCTATAATTAACATTGCTAACTTGCAATACTTATCATAATTATCATGCTCCCACTAACATGATGATTATTAGCATAACACTCATGCTCCCACTAGCTTTGACATGTATCTAGAAAACAACTGGACTTCTAGAAGTCAATACTTTATTGACTTTCTTACCAAAGTTCAGATTTCTGATACTAGATTGCTTTGATAAGACTTTATCAAAATCATAAACCTTATTTTAGACAGCTCATAGGTGTGTCTAAACAATTTCAGAACTATGAAAAGGGATGTCGTAATCATAGTCTCAATTGTTTAAATTTTTGCCATTTCTCATAAGTCCATGTTAGTGTGCCGGATAACCATGCACGATCCACTTAACGACTTTGAGAATGCAAAGATTACAATTGCTATCTTACTTAAAATCTACTTGGTGGAAGTGTTTCCTCACCATCATTTTCATGAATCGGAGAGAAACCTTATGACCCTTAGATTTTATGGTGTATGTGTTCTTATCCACGTGAATTTGTCAAAACCATAATCACAAGACTAGGTTAGTGACAAATCCTAACTCATATGGATTGAACTTGTGCAATTTTAACCTCTTGCCACCTGGCAGCACAAGGGCCTGCCATTGCTTCCAAGTAGTTATGCAAACAATTGAGAACATGTAGAACTCAAATGTTATAGCCAATTTAAATGGAATGGGCACAGAAATGTCAACACGATAGGTTATAAACCTCTAGTTGTGTGCTAGTGATGAAATACATGTTTTATTTTTGATTAGTTCTTGAAACCATTTCAGGATCTTTTAGACTCCCACTGTCTTCTTGACCAATAAGACTTTCTTGCCAAATATTCAAGAAGTAGTGTGGATTCTTAATCAAGACAAACACTTCACACAATT
This sequence comes from Lactuca virosa, assembly GCF_052849685.1. Lineage (NCBI taxonomy): Eukaryota > Viridiplantae > Streptophyta > Magnoliopsida > Asterales > Asteraceae > Lactuca > Lactuca virosa. The sequence continues at coordinate 301,903,691 of NC_136428.1, read as the reverse complement.
GGCCTTAGTTGGTCTTTGTTTTATCCAAAACATCACAACTTACCAATTTCAAATGTACAAGAGTAGAAAACTTTTACTCTTACATTTGACAAGTGTTATAAACCTTCTTTAAGATGTGTCACTCAAATTACAAATGATTCAAGTATGTCTCTAAGATTTGTTTTGGAATGAAGTATGACTCATCTTCTTGATTTGACCACTTCAACAATTCATGACTTCTCTTCTTAGCTATCAGAATGCACTTAGAGGATGAATTGTGATATGGTCTCATAATCTTTAAGATGACCATTAAACATGATACTAAAGTACTCTCCCATCTTTTCAGATTTGAGAAACTTTTACCCTTCTGCCTAATTTGATTCTTCTTATTCGTTCTGCTATACATTGGAACTTTTCCAATGTCTCAGACTTATACTTAAGCTTGTAAGTATAACCATATTTACTAAAATTTAGTAAATCATGACGAGTAGTCTTATTGATCTTTTGTGGTGGACTCTGATCAGTGCACAAGGATGTGTACTTGATCCCTTAGTCCTTCACTTGACTCACATATACATGTGAACAAGGAACTAGTCTTAAATTTTTCCAAAAATGAAACTTCTCATTCATCATACTATACAACTTGCATGATTCCAAGTTTCGGTCCAATTGAAACTTGGGTGATGAGAATCTTTCCTTACTTGGTAAATTTAGACACTACCACAAATGAAAGAATCAAATTCATTTTTCCAATGTTGCTAGAAACATACAAACATCAAGTTTTCATAAATGCCATTGCAAGGAGATATAAAATAAAGTAAAACTTTTATTTATTTATAAAAATACAGAAAAAAATTTCCTTACAATGCAACTTGAAATGAAAACTATGTTATTACATGTTTCCTAGCAATCTATCATAACTCCTAAGAAGTAGCTCAAGAATCCGATCTTCAACCAAGCGATAGAAATCCATATTCGCGATCAGAATCAACATACTCTTTTCTTTAAGTTTCCTTCCCTTTGCTTGATCCTACTAAATATCAAAATGCAACCGAGTCACATTTTGTATTAAGAATCATCAACTGGTAACTTAATAGAGTTAGATAGTGGACCTACCTGAAGCAGAGTCAAACTGTTGATTCTTCTTTCTTTCAGGTAGCTTGGGCAGCTTCGCTTCCAATGCCCCTTTTCTTCACACTGAAAACATATAGACTCTTTGGGAATGGTACAAAAGGCTATTCCAGACTTAGACTTTCACTTTACCTTCCGGTCAACCGGGTTGACCAAGGCCGAGCCCTTTCCATTGGGAAGAGAAAGCTTTTCTGGACTTCCAATGTTACCATTGTCCATGTCCATGGAAGTTTGAGAAATAGACCTTCCATCCATATTTGCTTGACTATTGCACCAAATCATTTCTGATTCAGCAACAATAAGAAAATAAGAAAGATCCATTAGGGTCATGTCATGATCTGTCACATAGTAGTCTTTCTATATGACTCAGGAAGTGACTGAAACACCCAGTCAATAGCCAACTTCCTTGGGACAACGACACCCAACATTCTCAACCTGTCACTGTGTGACTTCAGTCCTAAGACATGAGTGCACACAGGACTTCCAATTTGATGTTTTATTGTGAGTAGGGATTGAGTGATCTTGAACTTTTCAAGTCTTTAAGCTTGTGAGTCAGGGAGAATAATTGGAGGAGGTGGAGGAAGAGAAGTTTGACTTCCATGAGCCAAACTCGGGAAGTCATATTCATTAGGAAAGCTTGGTATGTACTTGACCCGACCCGGCATGGTCCATTTGGGTTGCACTTCACCGACACAATTTATATGGATAGTCTTTTGAGAATAGTATATTTATGATTTATATTAATATATTATAAGTTCTAATATATTAATATGGAATCATATTATTTAATTAGTATTGATCAAGAATTAATTTAGAATTAATTAAGTGATCAAAAAGAACTAATTAAATATGGACTCTTATATATATGGAATGGGCCAAGTTCATTTAGGTTGGGCTAAGCTTTCATGGATGGTCCATGGAGCTTTTAACCCATGGATCCTATGTAAATGAAAGGTCATGGGTATTAGGGTTTACATGGATGTAACCCTAATCCTCCATAATATATAAAGGGATCCTTAGCTCACAAAATTGGCAAAATTGTGTGAAAATAAGAGTGGGCCGATTTTAGTGTGCATACATATTCTCTCAAGTTCTTCCAAGGTGTTTTGGTGATTTGTGATTCCATTTGAGGCTTCCACACTATTGGGGCTAAGCTCTTAAAGCTTGAAGACATCAAGCTACATCAAAAGGTATGTCATCTAACTAGAACTTTGTAGTATAGGTGCTTCATAATATGCTAGTTAGGATGAAACCTTGGAATAGTTAATATTTGCATGTATAATAGAGAAAACATAGATCCAAGGTTTATAGGGTTGCATGTACACCATAGGAGTGTTAGAATGCTCAAAACCCAACAGTGGTATCAGAGCCATGGGTTGTTTTCTGTTATATTGATGCAAATGTTTTATTTTCAAGTTGAAAAAAAATGGGGAAAAACATGACGTTTGTCAAATTTTAAGATAATTACTTGTTTTGTGAAAAACAAATTATTTGTAAAATTTGAATCATTTGTTATATGAGTTGAATTAGGTCAAATTTAGTAAAAGATAAAATGATATGATTATTTTATTAGTTTTAAAAGTTTGATCTAAATGTTTTAAGGAGTTACAAATTTTGTCATAAAATTTTGGAGCTCAAAAGTTTTTTTTAAAGTTGTGATCTTAAGGGTTTTTGAAACTTCCATAAGTTATGGATATGAAAGTTTTTTTTTTAAAAAAAAAATTGATTCAAAGTTTTTATGGAGTTACAAAATTTGGTGTTAATGTTTTAAAGAATTCCATAACTTGTTCTTAAGTTATGGAACATGGAAAGTTTCATCATAAAACACCATTAATTCCATAAGTTATGGAATCCAAAGGTTTTCAAGAATTACAAATCTTGCCCTCAAGTTTGGAATTTGAGAAAAGTTTTTTATGAAAAAAAGAATTTAATACTAAAACTCTTGGATTCATAACTTAAACAATTAATTAAATGGTTTTAATTTTGAGTTTAATAATTGGAATTATGATGTTTTGTTGAATAGTTCAAATTAACTCTTATGGACTTTATTAATAGTTAATTAAAGCGTTTAATTAAAAGAGTATTATTAAATCCATAAATATATGGTTTGAGTTTAATTAAATTAAAAGTCTAGTTTAATTAATAGATTAAACCACCAAGTATTTTAAATGTCTAAAATACACCCTTATACTATTATAATATTAAAAGTTTAATATATTATATGTATAAGAGCAAGTCGTCTTACCATTAGTAGGCCTCATTCACGAAGTAGGTCTATAAGGGGGGTATAAGGTTACTGCCTATAAAATGGCAGTTTAATGGATGTCCACTCTCACTCACCGCTTCCTTGACCGGTGGAGGGTCGTTAGCCGAACAGGTAGGACAAGGACTATAATTCCCCCTTCATTATAAGTATAATGATAAATACTAAGTAACTAAACACTTATAAATTCCCAATCTTAGTTACTTAGGAAAATGTGAATAAGGTGCTAATCCATGAAATTACACTTTGTACTTTGTTTAAGCTGTTAGTGGAGCGTGTGTGGTTAACCGGCACACTAACCTGGACTTAACAAGGTAGGGAAATGGTAACTTAATATTTATCATAGTATCGTTGGATCGTGTATGGTTAACCGGCACATCGATTGATGGGTAAATATTAAGGGTACCAAGTATATTTGCATGGTTACTTCACACCTTGTTTTGTGATCCTCGGCATCCCAGTCACAAAACCTGAAGGGCACACTCGAGATTGAAACATGCCATTGAAAAGTTCAATGAATCTCAAAAGAATCTAGGAGTTTCAAAACCAATTAAAACCTAATAATACATTTCATTTATCTTGGTGGAAATTGGTGAATCGTCATTCACCTACCTTCAAATATTTTATAGCTTGGATTACGGCATCCCTCTTCCAAGTTATAAAATAGTTTGTTGGGTCCTAGCCTTAATATATCATATTCGGTGTTATATTAAGGACTTAAATCAACTTTACGCAACAGTTATAACCTTCCATCTAGTTGTTATACATCATTTCATCCATGAATTCTTCATTTTTACCTAGATCTTCAAGTGTTCTTCAAAACACCAAGAACACCAAGAACACACACTAGTGTTCTTGGGCTCTAAACACTCTTACAAGCTTCCCATAAGTAAGTACACTCCTCCTAACTAGTTACTTGCTTAGTATACATGTTTATCCGTGGAAAAACATCAAGAACAGCCAAGAACACTTGGGTTTACGGTCAAGGGATATCCTTGAACCGTAAACACCATCAAGTGGTGTTTAAGTGCTCCTAACACCTTCTAAGGCTTGGATATTGGACTAGAACCTTGCATGCATGAGCTAGAAACCCCAAAACACGAAATGGTTGAGGTGACCATGAGTTTACGGCCGTAAACTCATGGCTTTACGACCGTAAACTCAAGGGTTTACGACCGTAAACTCCCAAGAGGTGGTCCAAAGACCGTAAACCCCAAAGAAGGTCCATTTTGAGCCCTAGTCCCTTCCTAAGCCTTGAATACAAACCTAGAACACTTCCTTGAGGGGTATAAGACCTTAAATCACACAATGGTACAATTTACCATGAGTTTACGGCCGTAAACTCATGGGAAAATTGACCAAAAACCGTAAACACATATAGGGTTGCCAAATGAGAAGTAAACTCCAATGTGAGGCCATACTCTCCTTAGATACAACCCTTTAGCACTCCTAGCACTTGAAACAAAGTGTTTCCATGTATTAGGGTGTCTTTACTTGATTAATTAGTTGTTAAATGACTAATTTGATACATTTTTGTATCACTACATGTTACATAGGATCCGTGTGTGTGTTCAAGTCCTCACTTGACACTTAGCATCCTATCCGGCACTTCCATTAAAACCACTCACTGCAGGTGAGTTCATACCCCTTAATTAACCTTTTAAATGATTTTAAATGCTTTTATGGGGTGGAATACAAGTTGAACATTTCTAGTTATTGCTTTAATCACATGTGATTAATAACTAGAACAAACAGAAAGATTTACCACTTCTTTCAAAATTGCTATCAAAATTATGGAATTTCAAGTTTTCAAACCTTTTTATTAAACTCTTTAAATGCTAAAACTGTTTGCAAACTCTTTTAAACTTACATTATTTTCAACCCCATATCTACACCAATATATTTATATAAGTAAGGCTTGAAGGACTTAGGACTGATAGCTCACTTTATTTCCTGTTCCTTGTTTGGTTGTGGACTTAGGGTATTTTGTTATTTGTCTGAATGTCGTTGAATTCTTAGTTATATATCATATATATATATGTGTTGGATATAATAGTTTTCACTTCAGTTCAGTACCTTTGTGTAACAAAGGCATGCAACCAACATTACTATTTAACTATAATAGGTATAGTTAAGGATTACTACTCACTACTACTATTACAATGACACCTACCAGAGTCAGTACAGTTATGAGTCAATACTCAATTTATACTCTACAAGAGAACACTCTATACATTATACAAGAAAACATGCTATACAATATATAAGAGAATACATTATATACTACTACAAGAAAACATCACTACACTATGACATACTACATAAACATTTGAATACTATAAATAGAATGTGACATACTACTTCTCGATACGACACTTTATTGTGCTATCACTTTGTAACCAGAGTCTCCTGGAGGGAGATCGGGCATTATGTGTATAGATCTGTACGGGACAGACACTCCCACATCCCGACTGCTAGCTACAGTCCCAGCCGAAAGGCCAAGGGGTGACAGAATGTTACCTCACTATTTATTGACCTGGAGGGTCATCCGTTATTCAGTCGTCGATCAGCATGGTTACATACGAGTTCACATTCAAACCTTTAACTAATCACTTAAGAATTAAAGGCAAAATAGACTTTTCGAGGCGTATTGTTCATTTAATACCACCTGGAGTCTACATATTACTACTTTAGACTCTCCGAGGCGTACTGTACAATTAGTACCACCTGGAGTCTGTATTTCATTACCTTGTGACTTTGTCACATACTCTTTTTATTAAACTATATTTTCATAATGATAGTTTCACTGGGGAAAACCCTTACTTTTATAGAGAACAGACATACAAACAATAGGGTCTTGGTACTAGAAAATATAGGTTTTTCTAGGGAGTATACTATTTACAAACATTTGAAATCAGTTACTTCATTACATTATTACAAACCTTTTTATATAAGCAATGACACTAAATACTTATGAACTCACCAGCTTTATGCTGATACTCGCTCTCAAAATAACTTGTATTCTCAGGTCATCAGTAGACAGGTACAGATGAAGCTTTTGAGAAGATGGAGCACATACAAGACTCATCTTTTATTTTGATTATACTTTTGGTGTCTTACAAACTATACGGAATACGCTTGTATTACAATTATTATATTAATGCAATGGATGTTGTTGCTTGTCTTTACTATTATGCATTGTTCTGATACTGTACATGACGTCCTCCACCCCAGAACATTTCCGCCGTTCTTGGTTTTGGGGTGTGACATAAACAATGTAAACCTTTTTTATATATGTATTCAATGTCTGGTTGTGTTTACTATGCTTGCTATGATACAATTGTTGTGATACTACGCATGACGTCAACCACCCCCGAACGTTTTCGTCGTTCCGGTTTGGGGGTGTGACAGAGTTGATTACTTATAAAAGCATAAGAAATCCTTTAATGTGATGGTTATCATAAATAACATTTACATAATTAACATTGTGTTCAACTTGTATTCCCCCGTTAAAAGCATTTAAAACATTTACAAGATTGTTTATAGGGGTATGAACTCACCTTATGTGGGTGATTCAATTGAAGGTTCACGTAAGGATGAGAAGTTCCACGAATGAATTCCCGAGACACAAACGAGTCCTAAATGACATATAATGGCATATATAGGCATGTAATTAGTGTTGAAAACAACTAACATGCAAGGAAACTACCTTAGGGACTAGGAAACACTTGAAATGAAGTGTTAAAATCACATGTGATTGATCAAAGGGAGTTTACGGCCAAAGAAAAGTGTTCACGGCCCAAATGGATGAATGGTTCACGGCCCAATGGAGTTCACAGCCCAACTTGATGAGTGGTTCACGGCCATGTATGAATTCATGAAGGGTTCACAGCCCTATGAAGGGTTCAAGGCCGTGAACACCTCAAGCCCTTGAAGATGGTGATGAATTATGAAGAATCAAGGATAGGATCTAGTAGTCTTTCAAGTATAACAAGATAAATGATGAAACACTTACGATTTCGGATCCCTTGGGAGTTCACGGCCACCAAGAACAAGTGTGTGTTCTTGGTGTTCTTGGTGAAAGATGATGATCTTGAAGATATAGACAAAAGTGGTGAATTCATGGATGAAATCATAGGGTTGTACTAGATCAAGAAGGATATCAAGGAACAAATGGTAGAATCACTTACAACTTGGATGAGAAATAGGAGTAATTCTTGATGATACTTGAGAGAGAATGGAAGTTCTTGAGTTGGGATTTTGAAGAGTGATGATGAAATGAGGGAAATATATACTTAATGGGGTTTGGTTCTCTGGTTCGGGTGCAGCCTTCTGATCTCGAGTTGATACTCCCTAACACTCAACCCTTGAATGTACTAGGCTTAGAGCTCATTAGAATGACCCTTAACAAGGCTAAAAGGCAATGGAATTTAGTATGACTTTTGGTTGATTGAATTGACTTTATAAGATAAAAAATTTCGGGTTGTCACATCATCCCCCGTTAGATGGAATTTCATCCCGAAATTAGCTTTCTTATCAGTACTCCTGGGGTTGTGCTCCTCTGAATGGGAGAATATTTACTCGTAGACCTGGGCAACTTTGCCCTAATGCTCATGATAAGATTCATACCTGGTCCATCTATCATTACCTCGTGTATACAAGTCGTATATAATTAAGATTAGTAGGACGGTCGGATGTACGACTCCGCCCCAGGTCCACAACCAAACAGGGAAGAGGAGATAGGGCGGAAAAACACATACTAAATCTACCTAATCATAATTATATACCACCCTCGCGTATGCACTTAATAGTGATAACTGGGCTATATTCGTCCTTAGCCTCTGTGCTTGAACTTGATCTGCTGGACGAGTGGTAGTTCAGGAAGGTCTACTGAGTATACGGTGGCAAGGTTTCGGAGGGTAAGGTACTCCTCGCATGAGTACTTCGGGGTTTAGAATACGAGGTAGACGATTCTAAGGTCTGGGTCGGGTTGTCGTTAGGAATGACGAGGATTTCATTGATTTGATGGTTAAGGCGATGAAATTTCGAAATATATGAACTTAGTATGAGGACCACGCCAATCCATGACGAAAGATGACAACTGACTCTTTACAGAAATAAAAGTTAGGCCGACTTGAAAGAAACGTTTGTTATACGATGGTGTATCCCGAGTGTGCTCGACAATGTACGATGTGTAAACGTTCTAGAACTTTCTGTTTTCTCCTTGATATTACCACTGCCACAAATCGTACCGCGATGAGCGAGTACTAATAGTGCAAGTGTTTTGATAACTAGTGTCGATACTCTATATTATGATCCTCCTCGGTACCTCTATGATCGCCTGGCATATACAAGTTATGTATAATTAAGATGAATAAGATGGTCGACTGAGTGACTCTGCACTAAATCCACAACCAAACAAGAAACAAGAATTGTGGCGGAATCACTCACTCTAAGTCTGCAAAATCTTAGCTAGGCGCAACCCTGGTGTACATACTAAGCCATCATAGCTTCCCTGAACGGATCTTTAGTTCTCTCATGAATGATGTGACTTGTTCATATGAGTGAGTTATTATAATTACTTTTAAATGTTTTCCCCAAGTTTTAATCTTATATAGATATAAATTAAATTTTAAAGCAATTATTATTTCGAAGATGTACCGCTGGTCGCTAGGGACTCCGGGGTAGATTCTCCTGCGGTGATCATCAGAATTCGTCCATCCGCTCCTGAGTTCTTCATGATCGGGCAGTCCCTCTTGTAGTGCCCTGTCTCACCACAGTCATAGCAGGCCTGGTTTACTTCTATTCCAGGGACTTGGGAGATCGGTTGTGCCGGTGTCCTGTAGAACCGGGCAGTGTGCTCCTTCCTGTGGCAATTCAGGCATTGCATTTCCCGACATACCCCGGTGTGGTGGTAGTTACACCTATCACACTTCGGGAGAGTTCCAGCATAATGACTGGTCGGTTCTGGAGTAGCAGGTGTTGTGGCGGCGTATATAGTACCCATTTGTTGCTCCTGCGGGGTTTCCTGTGTTGTTCGCTCCTTCCTCTTTTTCCCCGACTTTCGTTTATAGTGTCGTCCCTTTGATGGTTCGGGAACGGGGACCACCACGCCATGGCGGACTCCATGGTCAATGAGTCGTTGGGCCAGGCGTTTGGGGCTATCGAAGGTAATTGGTTTACAAGACAATACATCTCCTTGAATCGGGGTAGACTAACCCCAAATGTATCTTTCTATCTTCTTACTCTCTGGGGTAACCATCCCGGGGCATAGTGCTGCCAGGTCGCTAAACCTGTCAGTGTAGGTCACTATGTCTGAGTCGACCATGGTGTGCTCCCATAGTTCTTGTTCCAGCTTTTGAACTTCACCCCTCGGGCAGTATTCTTCTAACATCATCTCCTTTAGGCTTTCCCAACATATGGAGTTAGCCACTGATAGGGTCAGTGACTTTACATGGCTATTCCACCATGTTAGGGCTCTGTCGGAGAAGGTGCAGGCAGCAAACTTCACTTTGCTCCCTTCTGGGCACGAACAGATTGCGAAGACCAAATCTGTTTTCTCGAACCATCGCATCAGAGCAATGACTCCTCCATTTCCATTAAAGGATTTGGGTTTGCAGTTTATGAAGTCCTTGTACGAACACTCTCGTGGGTGTCCTTGGGTCACTTCGGGGTTGGTTAAGTGGGTACTGCTACCAGATCCGTAGGTACCACTTTCGCTAATGTGAGTTAGAGAAACTGCTACTGCGGCTGATATCGCTGCTTGAAGGGCAACAGGATCGAATTGTGGAGGAGGTAGTGGAGTTTGAACTTGAGTTATCGGAGTAGTGCTTCTCACAGATCGACGTGGAGGCATCTTGGTAAAAAGAATACAAGATGAGATGGAAATAAGTCTATAGCAGTGGTTATAAGCCGAAAGCTGAAAGACTAAGTTATCCTAGTTCTGAGTGTATCTGGTTCTGACTTTCATAGGGTTCTGGAAACAATTCATAAAGGGAGTCTATATATAATAAAATTTATGAATCGGAAGTGGCTATCCTCGAATGAATATCTGTGAATTGATACTAGTTGCACGAAAAAGAAATAATCCTAACACATAATGTGAGCAGTGTATTCACTAACTCAATAAGTCAATCATGGGTATTATTTATTAGTGTGACGCATAAGACGTTTTAGTTTCTTTGGCTGATCACTTCTTGGAAACTCATTTTGAATCTCTTCTTGTTCCTCCTTGACTCCTCTGTTGACTGCTATGATGGAGTGGTTACACCTGTCTGGGTTTGTCGTACGAGAATGGAAGTGTCTAAAGAATCTATGAGACTAAGTGAAACTTTATGGGGTGATCCTTATTGGGTCCTCCTATAATTGCTCAATGTATACAAGTTGTATATAATTTAAGATTAAATAGACCTTCGAATAAGTGATCCTACTCCAAAACCACAACCAAACAAGGAACAGGTAGTGAAGTATAGATCACAAATTCTAAGTCTATAAAATCTCAATTATATAAAACCTTGGAAGTATATACTCCGGAATCATAGACTTACCAGAAGGGTCTTTTAAGTTCTCACATAACTTATTTATAGTGTCTAAAATACTCCTATAGTATTTTAGTGTAATGAACTTGGTATGTTTTAAACTTGTTGTTGTCTTGTAGTATCATAAAATACTCCTATAGTATTTTAACTTTATGTTCTAATCTAGAAATCCCTTGAATAGAGTTAGGTAAGTTTTAAGACTGTTGCAACACTGCATCACTCCCAAACACATGTCGGTCACATCTCAAATGAATATAGTTCAGGCTATATTGATCACAGATATGATTACATAACTGTCCAGGTTTGACTGCAGTTTAACCTTTAAATACTTATGTTCTGTTCTTCTTGTGATACTTGTTGTAGTATGTATATATGTATAGGCATGTATGTATACTTTTATAAAGTATTGTTATATTTTTAAAATATATTATTATTCAGAGCACTTCGGCCCCATTGTATTTATAGTTGTATATCTTTTATAGGTTGATATACTTAGTTCACTATAAACAATGCTCTGATACCAATTTGTCACACCCCCAAACCAGAACGGCGGAAACATTCGGGGGCGGAGGACGTCATGTTTAGTATCACAACACATGCATCATAGTAATCAAAGTAGCAAGCAACCATTGTATTAAAATAAAAATGTTTACAAAGAATGTGATTCACAAAAGATTGACTTTAAAAGTAAATAACAAAACAAGACATGAAGCTACTATGCTCCATCTTCTGATTCCCAGCATGCGTACCTGTCTACTAGTTTCCTGAGAATAAAAGTTATTTTGAAAGCGTAGATCAGCATTTAAGTTGGTGAGTTCATAAGTATTTTAGTGATGTATAGTAAGTTGAAAGTTCTTTTAGAAAAGTTCGCATGTTCCTCCAGAAAATCCTATATTTTCTTATATGATGAAAGATAAATAAAAATGGCTCTACAATCCCTTCTATGAGTATTAAACGGATACAAGTTATATAAAACCCAGAGTAAACAGACAATCGATTGTGTGAATCTGCCCTAAGCCCATAACCAAACAAGGAACAGGAAATGAGGCGGAAGTCACACATCCCATTGTTTGTTAGATCTTCGTTGTATATAACCCTGGTGTATACATTTGGTAATCACGGAGTTAACTGTAACAGTTCCTTTATATTTGATGAAAACATTCTTTAAGAAAAACCTTTATTTCCTTTAGTAAAAATGGTAACCACAATAGTTCCTTCTATAATCACTTAGTTTATACTAGCTATATATAATCTAATATCGAACAGATAGTTAATTGTGTGAATCTGTCCTAAGCCCACAACCAAACAAGAAACAGGAAGTAAAGCGGAAAGCACCCATCCAACTACCTCTCGAATATTAATTATATATAACCCTGATGTATAAACTAAGGTATTATAGAATTAACCACCTAAGGTCCTTTAAGTTATAATGGTTTAAAAAATGGATTAAACCCTTTACTGATAAGTTTCTAGTTTAGCCTACTAAATGTTCTATCTGAAAATGTATGTTTTTGTACTAGAAAAAGGTGTATTGAATTTGCATACTATGACCTAACCCATACCTAGTACTCCTTATGATTACTTGGTGTATACGGAATATATATATATATATATATATATATATATATATATATATATATATATATATATATATATAGCTAAGATCGAACAGATAGTAGACTGGGTGAATCTGCTCTAAGCCCACAACCAAACAAGGAATAGGAAATGAAGCGGAAAGCACCCATCCTACTGTCTGTCGGACCCGATTAATATATATCCCTGATGTATCTACCGAGGAATCATAAAGTTAGCATTATAGGCCCCCTTCTAACTGAATGTTCATGTTACTAGTAAGTTATGTAGCGTTGTTTTATTGTTTGGACGATTACTAGAAGTAATGAAATCCTGTTCTCTTAACGCCTCAGTCGATACTGTTGTGAGTTTTGCATATATTTACTTGTTTTATTTATTATTGTCCGGTACTTTGTAGATGTACCCTTTATAAATAAATCTGGTACTTTGTAGATGTACCCCATATATAACTCCGGTACTTTGTAGATGTACCCTATATAGATACATATATAAATTATGGCATTTTGTAGATGCACCATATATATATAACCTTATACCACGTTTATTATCATCTTTTGTTTAGAACAATGAGTTAATGATACGTTCCCTTCCTAGGTTACTCGGAATTTATAGTATAAGTGTGTAAATCATGATTTGTTCTTCTGTTATAGTTATAGTATGTTCCTCCCTGTACTAGTTATAGTATGTTCCTCCCTGTACGATTTATAGTATGTTCCTCCCTATACTAGTTATAGTATGAACTGAACCCCTAAACTATACTAGTATGTTCACTTGAACTGTTACTGTTTTGAAGAAAAGACTCATTTATCTACTGGGTTATGATTGTACTTTAAAAACATAGTTTTATAAACAACAAAGTGACATAACTTTAAAAGAGTTTTTGAAATGATTTGATTACTTATAAAAGCATAAGAAATCCTTTAATGTGATGGTCATCACAAATAACATTTACACAATTCACATTGTGTTCAACTTGTTCCCCCCCCCCCTCTTAAAAGCATTTAAAACATTTAAAAGATTGATTATAGGGGTATGAACTCACCTTATGTGGGTGATTCAATTGAAGGTTCGCGTAAGGATGAGAAGTTCCACGAATGAATTCCCGAGACACAAACGAGTCCTAAATGACATATAATGGCATATATAGGCATGTAATTAGTGTTTAAAACAACTAACATGCAAGGAAACTACCTTAGGGACTAGGAAACACTTGAAATGAAGTGTTAAAATCACATGTGATTCATCAAAGGGAGTTTACGACCAAAGGAAAGTGTTCACGACCCAAATGGATAAATGGTTCACGACCCAACTTGATGAGTGGTTCACAGTCATGTATGAATTCATGAAGGGTTCATGGCCCTATGAAGGGTTCACGGCCGTGAACACCTCAAGCCCATGAAGATGGTGATGAATTATGAAGAATCAAGGCTAGGATCTAGTACTCTTTCAAGTATAACAAGATAAATGATGAAACACTTACGATTTAGGATCCCTTGGGAGTTCACGGCCACCATGAACAAGTGTGTGTTCTTGGTGTTCTTGGTGAAAGATGATGATCTTGAAGATCTAGACAAAAGTGGTGAATTCATGGATGAAATCATAGGGTTGTACTAGATCAAGAAGGATATCAAGGAACAAATGGAAGAATCACTTACAACTTGGACGAGAAATGGGAGTAATTATTGATGATACTTGAGAGAGAATGGAAGTTCTTGAGTTGGGATTGTGAAGAATGATGAAGAAATGAGGGAAATCTATACTTAATGGGGATATCACAGCCATAAGAGAGTTCATAGCCGTGAACTAGGTTTGTGGTCGTGAACCTCAAATGTTTGGTTCTCTGGTTCGGGTGCAGCCTTCTGATCTCGAGTTGATACTCCCTAACACTCAACCCTTGAATGTACTAGGCTTAGAGCTCATTAGAATGACCCTTAATAAGGCTAAAAGGCAATGGAATTTAGTCTGAGTTTTGGTTGATTGAATTGACTTTATAAGACAAATTTTCGGGTTGTCACAGCAGCTCAAAAATCCGATCATCGAACCATGCGATCGAAATCCATCTCTTCGCGGTTAGACTCAGCTTACTCTTCCTTTAAGCTTCCTTTCTCTTCTTCGATCCTACAAAACATCAAAATGTGATCTCATCACATCATGTATTAAGAATCTTCAAATAGGAACTTAATAGAGTTAGCTAGTGGACTTACCTGAAGTAGAACCATAGAATTTGATTTTACCATCTCTTAGATCTCTTAGGTAGTCAGGCCAGCTTCGCAACTAATGCCCCTTCTCTTGGAAATAGAAACAAACTGACTCTCTCGGAATGTTACACGGGACAATCAAAGACTTAACCTTTCTCTTTACCATTTGATCAAACAGTTTGACCTTGGCCAATCCCTTTCCATTGGGAAGAGAAGACTTTTTTAGACTTCCAATGTTTCCATTGTCAATGTCCATGGAAGTTTGGGAAGTAGATCTTCCAATCAAATTTGCATTACCAGTGCATCAAATCATTTCTGATTCAGCAGCAATTAGCAAATAGGTAAGATCAATAAGGGTCACGACGCGGCCTGTCATATAGTAATCTCTAATGAACTCGCTATATGACTTAGGAAGTGATTGAAGAACCAAGTCAACAACCAACTTCCTCGAGACAACGACACCTAACATTCCCAGCTTGTCAATGTGTGACTTCATCTCCAAGACGTGTGCACACACAGAATTTCCATCTTTGTGCTTGCTTCCCAATAGGGCTTGAGTGATCTTGAACTTTTCAAATCGACGAACATGTGGGTCAGGGAGAATTATTGGAGGAGGTGGAGGAAGAGAAGTTCCATTCCAGCACGAAGAAAGGATTAATCTTTCACCTCGATCGTCTTGTGGAATACCATATTTATAAGTAAAGCCTTTTCCAAAAGGATAAGGTAGACCATAATTATCAGAACTAGACATCTACAAGAGAGAAATTCAAGTTAATTGATATTTGAAAATTCAGGCTAGGACCCAACACAATATTCTGCAATTCGGAAGAGGGATGCCGTAATCCAATTGCAAAATATTTGAAGGTAGGTAAATGATGATTTACCAATTTCCACCATGAAAAACGAAAATGAATATTAGATTTTAAATGAATTGAAATTCCTAGATTCTTTTGAGATTCATTGAACTTTTCAATAGCATGTTTAATCTCGATTATGCCTTTCAAGTTTGTGACTGGGATACCGAGGATCGGAAACAAGGTGTGAATAACCATGGAAATTAGTTTGGTACTCTCGATGTCATTAATCACCTAATCAATGTGCCGGTTAACCACTCACGCTCCATTGATCAATTATAATTTACGATAAACCCATTTCCATCCTTCATTAGTCGCATATTAGTGTGCTAGTTAACCACACACGCTCCACTAACGACCGATAAGGTGTAATGTGCAATTTCATGGGTTAGCATCAAATTCACATTTTTCCTAAAGTAACTAAGATTGGGAATTTATTAAGTGTTTAGTTACATTGTATTTCATTATACTTTTAATGAGGATTTAAGTGTCCTATCAAACCCGTTCGGCTAACGACCCTCCATTGGTCAAGGGAGAGGTGGGTAAGAATGGATACCCAATGGCGGTCATTTTACAGGCCGCTTCCTTAAACATCCCTTATAGACCAACTTCGTGAATGAGGCCTACTAACGGTAAGACTGACTTTTTACTTATACATATATACTATATTAAACTTTTAAATTTATATAGTATAAGGGTGTATTTTAAACTTTTAAAATACTAGATGGTTTAATCTATTAATTAAACTAGACTTTTAATTTAATTAAACTCAAACCATATAATTATGGATTTATTAATACTATTTTAATTAATCTTTTAATTAATTATCAACAAAGCCATAATTAAACTTTTAAGTCTAAATTTAAAGTTCTGAAGCCAAAAGGTTATTTAATATTTCACAATTAAAACTTTTAATCAAATTTTAAATTCCAAAACTTGAAGGAAAGTTTTGAAACTCTTCAAAACCTTTTAGATTGCTAAACTTGATGACAAGTTTTGTAACCTTTCAAGACTCTTGAATTCCATATCTTAAGGAGTTAATTTGCTTCATGAATGAGACTTTTCAAGTTCCATAACTTGAGGAGAAGTTATGAAACTCTTCAAGAAACATTTAGATCAGACTTTAAACTAATAAAATAATCATATCATTTTATCTATTACTAAATTGATCTCATTTAACTCTTGTAGCAAAATGATTCAAAATTTACAAATAATTAGTTTTTCACAAAATCAAGTAATTATCTTAAAATTTGGCAATCATGATGTTATTGGATGGGGATAATCATTACCATATCAACAAAATCAAATTTTATGAACCAAAACAGTTTTGTGGTAATGATCCTAATCCAAAACAGGCCAAAAAAATCCCGAAAAACTACAAACATACTGTCTGACTCGTCGAGTCAGCTTATGGATTCGTCGAGTTCACTATGAACTCATTGAGTTCATGTATGGACTCGTCGAGTCCTTCTGTCAGAATGCAGTTTTCAACTTGCTTCAACTTTGAACAATTAGCCATGCATCAATATAACAGAAAACAACCCATGGCTCTGATACCACTGTTGGGTTTTATGTACTCTAACATCCCTATGGTGCACATACAACCCTAATGCTTTGGATCTAAGTTTTCTCTAGTTATACATGCAACAAAAATTATCCAAAGCATGAAACTTATAACTAGCATACAAATTGATACTTGAAACATAAAAAAAAAAAACTAGTTAGAAGAATACCTCTTAGTTGTAGCATGTAGAATTTGACCTTTCAAGAGCTTAGCACCTCAAGTGTGATGCCTCAAATGGTTCACAAAACACCAAGAATAAGAGGAGGACAAATGAGAGAGAGGCTATTAACCACCAAAACGGCTAGTATCTTATTGGAATGCACAAGTGCACATTTTAGGGTTTTAGGGCTTACACTTATAATATAGAATTCCAAGAGTTTCAACTTGTAAACCCTAATCCACTTCCTTAGGCCTTTAATCCAATAATCCATATGATAAGCCCTTTGGACTAAATCTTCATGGACTACACAAAGATTTAGTCCACATAATCAACATGGATCATTAGCCCAAACTATAAGTATCACTGATTTATTTAATCAGTCCCTGTTAATTTAATTAGTCTCTTTTGATCACTAAATTAATTCCAAATTAATTCTTGATCAATACTAACTAAATAATATGATTTCTCAAATAATATATTATACTTATAATATATTAATAAATCATAAATAACCTCTTTCTCAAATATCCATCCTATCAAATTGCTTTGGTGAATGCAACCCAAAATGGACCATCCTACTCTCGGGCCAAGTATATACCCAAAACCCGACTAGCCCGACTAGCCCCCTCCTAAAACTCAAGGTATGAACATCGTCGGTCAGCATAACCCGTCTGTCAGCTTTGTGCGAGTCACAACATGTCGCGCACCTATTGAATCAACTCAGTAGTCTTGAGTACCACCTCAGTACTCCCTATGACCCGATGCCCGACCTCCACCCCCCCCCCCCAGCAAACTGAGGTCTTGCACCTCCTCCCGTACAACATCTCAAAAGGTGGTTGGTCAATGCTAGCATGATAACTATTGTTGTAGGAGAACTGGGCCAGTGGAAGGTAAGTATCCCAACCCCCTCCGAAATCTAATACATACGCCCGGAGCATATCTTCGAGCGTCTGAATTATCCGCTTGCTCTGTCCGTCGGTCCGGCAGTGGTATATTGTACTAAAATGAAACTAAGTACCCAACTCCTCATGAAACTTCTTCTAAAACCTAGAGGTTAAACAAACGTCCTAGTCTGGAACAACCAAAATGGCACCCCGTGTCGAACCACAACTCCCAAATGTAGATGTCAGCTAACCTCTCAACAGATATGCTCTCGGTAATCAGTATGAAATGTGCACTCTTGGTCAATCTATCAACAATGATCCAAATAGAATAAAATCCACGTGTCGCCTGTGGAAGCTTTGTGATGAAATTCATGGTAATTCCTTCGCATTTCAATATGACAATGGGTAACGGCTGTATCTTGCCATGGGGTCTCTGATGTTCGTCCTTGAATTTCGTACAATTCAGACACCACTCAATAAACCATGTCATCTCCCTCTTCATGCAAGGCCACCAATAACTCAGCTTTAGGTCTCGATACATTTTCGTGGCCCCTGGATGAATCGAAAACTTTGACTTGTGAGCCTCTTCTCGAACTGTCTGCCTCACTCCACCAGTAGTCGGAACCCAAACTTTGCCATAATAAGTCAACAACCCTTGACTATCTCTTACAAATAAAGGAATTTGTCCCCTGATCCACTTAGCCTTCCAATTCTCCTTTTTCAATCCCTCCACCTAAGCATTTTTAATCATATCCAACAAAGGTGAAGTAATAACCATCCTCAAACAAATATCCCTAATATGAGGACTCCCTGCCTTGCGGCTCAAAGCATCGGCCACCACATTGGCCTTACCAGGGTGGTATAGGATCTCGCAATCATAATCCTTTACCACGTCTAACCATCTCCACTGCCGCATATTCAGATTCGGCTGATCCATCAGGTATCTCAAACTCTTAAGGTCAGTATAGATGGTACACCTAATCCCATACAGATAGTGCCTCCAAATCTTGAGGGCAAAACCTACAGCCCCCAACTCCAAATCATGAGTAGGATAATTCACTTTATGAGGCTTCAGCTGCCTCGAAGCGTAAGCAATCACATGCCCCTCTGCATAAGGAAAACTCCCAATCCCGGTATATAAGCATCACAATAAACCAAAAAATCGTCCATACCCTCGAGAAGCGTGAGGATCGGGGCGTCACAATCTCTGCCTCAGTGTCTCGAATGCCAACTGATGATCAGACCCCTACTAAAAAGTAACATTCTTCTTTGTCAAGTGGGTCAGAGGCACTGTGATCTTGGAGAAATCCTGGATAAATCTCCGATAATATCATGCGAGACGTAAGAAGCTTCGAATCTCAGATGGGGTCCTCGGAACCTCCCATCGTATCATGGCCTCGACCTTGGTCGGGTCGACCAATATACCCTTCTGGTTGACGATGTGTCCAAAGAACTGCACCTCGCGCAACCAACATTCACATTTGGAGACCTTGGCATACAACATCTCCCTCCTCAGGGTCTCCAACACCTTTCATAAGTTCTCCTCATGCTGCTCCTTGGTCATGGAGTAGACCAGCATATCATCTATGAATACTATCACTGACCGATCCAGCATCGGCCTGCAAACCCGGTTCATGAGATCCATGAACGTTGTCGGTGCATTGGTGAGCCCAAATGACATCACCACAAACTCGTAATGACCATAATGAGTTCTAAAAGTTGTCTTCTGCACATCATCATCCCTGACCCTTATCTGATGGTACCCTGATCGCAAATCAATCTTGGAAAACCAAGTTGCACCTTGAAGCTAGTCAAATAAGTCGAGAATCCTCGAGAGTGGATAACGCTTCTTCATCGTTAACTTATTCAACTACCGGTAGTCAATGCACATCCTGTGTGAGTCATTCTTCTTCTTCACGAAAAAAATCGGTGCTCCCCATGGTGAGCTACTCGGCCGAATAAATCCCTTGTCTAGCAGCTCCTGAAGCTATGTAGACAACTCCTGCATCTCTGGTGGTGCCGAGCGATAGGGTGCTTTGGCTATTGGAGCCACTCTGGGAAATAGATCAATCTGAAACTTGACTTGCCTCTCGGGAGGCACTCCTGGTAACTCCTTTAGAAACACATCGGGGAAATCCCGAACAATGGGCACCTCACTCAACATCGTCATGCCCTCAACTCGAGTATCTGCTACATATGCTAGAAACCCAGAACAACCCTTTTGCAGATATATCATGACCCTTGCAACTGAACAAAGAGTTGGCCCATATCAAGCTCCCTCGCCAAGAATAACCAATTCTCCCCCACCTGGGGTTCAAACTCTCACTAGCTGGTGCTCACAGTCAATCATGGCCCCATTGGGACCCAACCAGTCCATCCCGATGATAACCTTCAATCTTCACAGAGGAATCGACACCAAATCAATAGAATACCTCTTGCTGATCAGGTTCAGGTCACATCGACGATGAACCCTCGAAGCACTCACAGAATGATCATTAGCAATCTCAACCTCCAATGGGTAATCTAGAATCCCGGGAGCATCGTGAAATTTATTACTAAGCGCAAGAGATACAAAGGATCGGGTAGCTCCCGAATCAAACAATACATGTGCGGTTAAACCATTGACCAAGAAGGTCCCTATATAATATCATATATAATCATGAGCCAAAATACAAAAAAAAAAAAAAAAAAAGATATGAATAAGACATATACCAGTAACCACATCTGGTGTTGGACGGGCCTCATCGATGGTCAGCTGAAATGCCCTGCTCTTCACCACAGGTGCCTCCGCCTTGCCCTGGCTGCCATCAGTAATCCTCAAAGTGGCTGGTGCAGGCGTCGCCACTCCCCCTCCTGACAACCTCGGAAATTCAGCTTGTCTTCTTATGGCCTCTCTGGTTGTAGTGATAACAGATCAATACACTCCGGGGGCAATCTTTACTCATATGACCAGTCTGCCCACAACTGTAACAACCTAAACCTGCTGATCGACAAGCCCCACTATGATTCTTATCGCACTTGATGTAGTGGCCTCGACCCTATTGGCCCACAGCAGTCTGCACCTGCTCCGGTTTGCGCTTCGAACAAAGCTCCAGCTCAATCTCCTGCTCACGGGCCCTCTCAATTATATCATTCAGGGTCTTGCACCCTGAGAAGCCCACAAACTCCCTGATGTCATCCTTCAGCATGTCATGATATCTCATATTCTTCATATCCTCATTCGCAACGTACTGTGGAACCAAAAGAGCTCTCTTCTAGAACTTGGCGGTGATCTCCGCCACAGTCTCAGTAGTCTGGCGAAGGTCCTGAAACTCCCTCGCCAGCTGTTGTACCTCGATCGCCGGTGCAAACTCCCTCTGAAATCTCGTTACGAACTCCTCTCACGTAATGACTGCCACAATCATGGTCCCCACAACTTGACTAACCTCATCCCACCAGTCACAATCCCGATCCCTAAATAAGCATGATGCAAACCCTACCTTTTCCCCCTCACGGCAAAAGCCCGTCCGCTGAGCATTCTCCATGTGAACGATCCAGCGTCGGCTAGTGATGGATTCCTTAGCCACAAAGAACTCAGGAGCTCCACAATCTTTGAACTCCCGAAATGTGGGAGTCCTTGACCCTATCTGATCTGCAACAATCTCGGCTCGAAAGGCTCTGAGCCGCTCATCCATGAGCTCCATAATCCCCTCTTTGATGAAACCAAACATCATAGGGGTACCATCCAAAATGCCACGAGTAACCCCGACCGCAATAAGCTCATTTAACCTCTCATAAATGGGTTCCAAGCTTGGGCCAAAACCAAAACCTCCTCCTCGAGTGACCAAAACCATAAACATAAGCTCGAGGCAATTACCAATACAGAGGTCTCCTTAGAATCCCCCAGATCTATCCATGTGTCGGGTATAGATCTTGTGCTTCCAGTAGTATGGGCCCAATACTACGTTTCACACCTATCTGTATCTTCCTCAAGAACCGTCCTGATTCCTCTAAGACACCAAAATAGCACTACAAGCCAATCCTATGCTAAACAACATACATATCCTATACTTTCCTAGTGTAAGTCCCCAAATTTGCTTGACGTATCAATCCGATCCACTTGATGGTGCAGAATCCCAATCAAGTGGATGATGCAAGATAGAATGAAGAAGAAGAAGAAGAAGAACTTGATGAATCTTCAATGTATTCAATGATTTGAATGATGATCAATACATAAGATTCATACACACACTTGCACCTTCTCTCTACTTTCTCTCTCTAGAACTCCAAGATATGAATGAATACTCCTCCCTTGCAATATGGCCAACTTGTGTCTCTTTCCTCCACACTCCTAATAACAAGATATATATATATATATATATATATATATATATATATATATATATATATATATATATATATATATATATATATATATATATATATATATATATATATATATATATATATGGACCGAAAACCCAAGGCCCAAACCAAATACCCAGACCGAAATCACATGTGATTTCGGTCGAAGATACAATTAACACCTAGGCTGTTTTCGGCCCAAGACCGAAAACTACAAATGCTTAGAAAAGTAAAGTATAAACCAAATTTTAGACCCAACAATCTCTCCCTTGGTTTATAGCTTTCTTTTCTTTTGACCTAACAAACTCCCACTAGGTTTGTAGCTTGCTTTGCTTGTCAATCTTCAATATGAGCTTGGCTTCATCATTAATCTTCGATTTCTTCACGACTTCAAGATGAACATATGAATCATCTATGTGAATGATTTCATCTTGAACAGTTGGACATTTCTTCAAAATTTGACTTTGAACGCACGTTGGGTGTGAAGGCTTCTTGTAAGGATTCTTGAAAATCAGCACTTTCAGCTTGAGAATATTCAAAGAGAATAACAGAGAACGAATCTTCTGGATCACTTCAGCAGGTACATAGATAGCAGCAAATTGATTGAGGAGGCTTCAATGCAATCTTTCATATAATCTTTAACTACAGCTTCACCTTGCTTCTAGGGTTGAAAGATTGAATGTTGAAAAATAATCTTCATTTCTTGTTCCTTCGAATGAATATTCTTCGACAATCACGGATGAAGCATTGGCTCCGAAAATCTCGATACAGTCTTCATGAGTCTCATCTACATCTGAATTCGCTTTTCAAGACAAAGAAAATTTTGAGATAAAAACAAAACTAAAAGAAAACTTAGCACACACTATTTTTGGATTTTTCATATTTTCTGAAAAAAAAAAAAACATAAACAAAAATATTTTTGGATTTTTAATTTATCTGAAAAAGCCATAAAAACAGAAATAAACATATTTTTGAAAATTTTATTTTTTTTAATTTTTCTGATTTTTGTTTTATTTTTAAAAATTTTAATTCTTCCCCTAAATTTGTGCATAGAGGAAAATTATGAACAAATGTAACGATAACAAAAATAAAAGCTAACTTTAAGACTGATTTGGGATCAAGGTTGTCAGGCAATTCAATATCGTTTATCAGCACACACCTGCATGTGTAGATCTGATCAATCACCAATATTGTGATCCACTTAAATACAAAGGATATTGACAAATTGGACAGATTATAAGTGACAAGTCATTATGATCTATATTCCTAAATGGACCATTTGGCTGACGACGACCAAAGATATTATTGTCCACTTAAATTCAACCGCGAGATCTACAGACAACCTTTTAAGTAGTTCAATTTTAGATGTACTAGAACGTGTTTCCCACTTCCCGACATACCCCCGTAATCAAGAACTTCCAAATAACTCCTTACTTTAGGTGAGTATTTAATCATTAAGAAAGAAGTCAGATATAGAAGTGCATATGTTGTATCCCAGGTCGGATGTCTTCCAATCACGCAGAGGGAACAACATGTGACTAACTAGAATAGAGGGATTGAGAAGAAGAAGGTTGCATATGCTGTGTTTCGGGTCGGATGATTTCTAATCACGCAAAGGAGACAGCATATGGCTAACAGATAGAAAGAATGGCATATATAAGGGTATTCATAGAGATAGAGTTGCATATGTTACATTCCAAGTCGGAAATGTTCCAATCAAGCAGAGGAGGCAACATATGACTAACATATAGAAAGCAAGAAAATAATTTCCTACAAACCTACTTTATCAGAACCCCCCAGTCGCTCTATCAGTACCGGAATTAAGGACATACGTCTATACATCGAGGAAACGTTAAGCCACAATTCTAGATACATATGACTTTTAGTGTATCCCGCAAGTTCCCATGCTTATCTCACTGCTCAATCTACCCAAGCATCATATTGTCAGTCCAAATGAAACTATCTAAGTCCACACTGTCATAGTCATTTCATTGTCGATCCATGTCTAGTCCACTTGAATCTTTTGTGCCTACCAGCACATTGAACACAGAGTCTAGACAATTCAGCTTCAGTGCCTTACACTTGTTTAAACTGCCCATTATCACTCAATCTTGATATCACTTCCCAAACAATACCTACAAACGAAAAACTATAAGAAAATAAAAGATTGTCTTCAAAGAGAATCCTTTTAAGAAAAACTCAAGAGTATCAAGAAGAAAACTCAAATGGTAAGTCACCAATTGAAGTTGCGTCCAGATGATCTGAGAACAACACGCATAATTCAATCTCAGAACATCGTTAAGCACAAACCCAATGTGATCCTTTCCTTTATTCCTTTCCCGCAAAGGACACATACCCTCACGTAAAGTTCTGAGTGTTGTATAGTTGAGAGATGAACCCTATTGTCATACCCCCAAACCAGAACGGCGGAATCATTCGAGGTCGGATGACTTCATGTAGTATCGTAACAGTTGAATACATAGTAAAGAAAGTAAACCAACCATCATATATATAATTTAAAAGTTACATCGTTGAATGATACTTGTTTCAAAACAAATTACAATATGATGACAAAATGAGTTTTAAACTGACGCCTTAGCGTCACTTCTCCAAAAGCTGAAGTTTACCTGTATTACTGAATCCCTGAGAAATACAAGTAGATTTGAAAGAGTAGATCAGCATTTAAGCTGGTGAGTTCATAAGTATTTAATGTTAATGTTTGTATAAATCTGAATGAAATTGTTTGTAGATGTTTGAAAAACTCCTAGAAAATCCCATATTTCCTACTAGTATAAAAGTAGTCTTCTACCAAGACCCGACTGATTTGAATGTTTGCTTTTAGAAATCCAATGTTTTTCCATAAAATATGTGGTAGTTTAACAGTTCCAAAACTGAAATGCAAAAGTGTTTTTCATGCCTAGAATAGTAGATTTATGTATGTATAAAATCACTAAGGCATTTGATAACCCCATAAATCAATGTGTTTTTAATACTCCTTGTGAGTTTTATAACCATGTTATTGACCCAGACTGCCCGTAACAACGTTCTTCAGGCATTGGAATGTTATGACGATTGTCACCCCAGACTTGCCGGTCTAACTGTAGCTAACAGTTTAGGTGCGGGATTGTCAATCCCGTATAGATCTATACACAAGTATCACGCTCTCCCTACAAGAGATTATGGTATATAATACAAGACTTTAAATGCATACTTGAAAGTACGTGAAGTTGATTGTCTCACAAAACTTAGTATTAAATAGATTTACGTGTGAAAAGTCCATTTGTTCTTGTATATGAAAGTATTTCCTTGATATAGTATTTATAGTATGTAAAATCTCATGAATATCTAGTAAACTATACCTATTATAGTCTTTCCAAAAGTGTGATTCGTATGCATGATAAACCCTAGTGTAGTGTCAACTTTGTATGTAAAGTATAACATTTGTAATAACATTATTGAACATTTATACTCAAAATATAAATAAAGTGTTTCATATTTACATAACAACATGTTTCATTCCAAAAAGGACAAAGTGTTATCGTGATATATTGTATGAGAACGTTTTCGTATGATAGTTATAAATCACATATGATTGATTATAACAAAAGTATAACAAAAGATTTATCTTATTCACACAAGGGTAATCGTGTGCTTACTTGTATTCCCCCCCCCCCCCCTTAAAAGTGTATAAAAGCATTTACAAAGCATTTGAAAACGTAGTTATAGGGGTATGAACTCACTTGATAGAGTGAAGATGGTGAGATGAAAACCGAGCAGAACTTCGACAGTAGAAAGCGGGTTTTCTCGGGATTCTCGGGAATTCTCGAGAGTGTAAGAGCTTCCTTCGGAACATGGATGCGAAGACCGGGGCTTTGGGATGGCTTAGGGGGTTAAAACGCAGAGCTTCGGCACGAGAAAGAAGGGAATTGAGCAATGAAACCCGGAACCCCTTGAGCTCTATTTATAGCCCAAATTTTGGGTCCCACGTCGTGGCCATAAGGTTGCCACGTAGTGGCCTCGATCCTATCCTCTTCCATGGACAAGACGTCTGCTGCCAAGCCAGAAAACCCATCAATCAGGGCCCAACGTCGTGGCCATCTGTGCCACGTCATGGCCAGCCTGACAGTCTCGGATTTTGTGTCTCGAACTTGTAAAATCTGTAACTTCTGCGTACGAGCTCCATTTTCGACGTTTTATATATGCACGCGTAGGTGAGAACATGCTCTACAACTCTCGTTTAGATTTCGTTGGCTAATTTTGAATTTATTTTTAATTAATTAATTTTTAACAGGTCGGTGCACAAAAACTCCGTGATAAATCCATAACTCCTTCATCCGATGCCCGTTTTCGTCAGACTTTTTACTGTTGCGCTACTATTTTTGAGATCTTCGATTCTCATTTAGATTGTTTCGGCTAAAAATCCCTCGATCTCTATTTCGAGTTTTTAGCTGTCTACTGTTATATCCGAAACTTCGAAAAATCATAACTTCCTCATACGAAGTCAGATTTGGGCGTTCTTTTTATGTATGTTCACAGTTTAATGATATCTACGACTTTCGTTTAGATACTTAAGGTTAAAAAGTATTTTTATTAAAACTTCGCGTTTAACGTTTAATCGTATTGACGGTTTTGTTGTGAATCTTAGGTTGGTCATAACTTCTTCGTTATAACTCGGATTCTAGTGTTCTTTATATTTCTGAAAACCTTGACATGATAACTATCAGTTTAGGCAACCCAATAGAGACTTTTGAACATTTTATTTTTGACGCTAATTTCATTATATCAAAAGAGATTACAATTCTTTGACTTTTCAGGTCATTACATTGATTCGAAATATCGGGTTGTCACATCATCCCCCCGTTAGAGGGAATTTCGTCCCGAAATTTAATGTAATATAAATATTTGTGGATTAGGGAAAGAGATGCGGATACTTTTGTTTCATTTGATCTTCACGCTCCCAAGTGTATTCAGGTCCCCGTTTTGCATTCCAGCGGACCTTCACAATGGGTATGCGACTTTGTTTTGTTCGTTTAATTTCCCTATCCATGACCTCAATTGGTTCCTCTATAAAGTGGAGACTCTCGTTGATTTCGATTTCGTCTAGAGGGACGACGAGGGTCTCATCGGACAAACATTTCTTTAAGTTTGACACATGAAAGGTAGGATGTACGTTATTGAATTCATGTGGTAGTCGAAGTTTGTATGCTACCGGACCGATCCTTGCAAGGATCTCGAATGGTCCGATATACCTTGGGTTTAGTTTCCCATGTTTTCTGAAACGTATTAACCCTTTCCAGGGCGAGACCTTTAATAGCACTCGGTCCCCGACCTGAAATTCCAAGGGCTTCCGTCTTTTGTCCGCATAACTCTTTTGTCTGTCTCTTGAAGCCTTTAGTCGTTCCCGAATCTGAACAATCTTCTCAGTTGTTTCTCTTATGATTTTCGGGCCTGTGAGAGCGTTGTCGGGTACTTGTCCCTTGGCTAGTTGCGTGTCACCCACTTCAGCCCAGCACAGTGGTGATCTGCACTTCCGGCCATAGAGGGCTTCGAATGGAGCAACTTTAATGCTGGAGTGATAGCTATTGTTGTATGAGAATTCGACTAGTGGTAAATGGGTATCCCATGCTTTACCAAAATCGATTACACAAGCTCTTAACATATCTTCCAAGGTTTGTATGGTTCTATCACTTTGACCGTCGGTTTGTGGATGGTAAGCGATACTCATGTCTAGCCTCGTTCCTAGAGACTTTTGCAGTGACTGCCAGAATCGCGAGGTGAACCTACTATCTCTGTCAGAGATAATGGATATTGGTACACCATGCAGTCGTACAATCTCTCGGATGTATGTTCGAGCTAGCTTCTCCATCTTGTCGGTTTCCTTTATGGGTAGGAAGTGTGCGGATTTTGTTAATCTATCGATGATTACCCAGATGGTGTCTAGCCCACCTGTTGTCTTGGGTAATTTGGTTATGAAATCCATGGTTATTCGTTCCCACTTCCACTCGGGTATTTCGGGTTGTTGTAGTAATCCTGATGGCTTTTGGTATTCTACCTTGACTTTGGCGCAAGTCAGACACTTGCCCACATAGGTAGCGATCTCTGCTTTCATGTTTGGCCACCAATAAAGTTTCTTGAGGTCCTGATACATCTTGTCCGAACCTGGATGCACGGAGTATCGAGTCTTATGAGCCTCATTCATGACCACGTCTCTGAATCCGCCAAACCTCGGTGTCCAGATCTGATCCATGAAGTAGCGAACCCCGTCGCCCTTGACTTCAAGATTCTTAGCCATTCCCCTTAAGGCTTCACCCGTCACATTCTCTATTTTCAAGGCTTCCCTCTGAGCTTCCTTGATTTGTGTGGACAGGTGTGAATGGACCGTCATGGTTAAGGATTTCACTCGGCGGCCCGAGTATTCCTTTCGACTAAGAGCATCAGCTACCACATTCGCTTTTCCTGGATGATAACGAATTTCACATTCGTGGTCATGCAACAGTTCAACCCATCGTCTTTGCCTCATGTTGAGTTCCTTTTGATTGAGGATGTGTTGAAGGCTCTTGTGATCGGTAAAGATTGTGCATTTCGTGCCGTAGAGATAGTGTCTCCAAATCTTTAAGGCGAAAACAACTGCTCCCAGTTCGAGGTCGTGTGTAGTGTAGTTGACCTTGTGCGTCTTGAGTTGTCTCGAGGCGTAGGCGATGACCTTTCCTCGTTGCATTAGAACACATCCAAGACCTTGATTAGATGCATCACAGTAGACCACGAAGTCTTCTGTTCCTTCTGGAAAGGACAATATAGGTGCGTTGCATAGTGCTTGCTTCAGTGTTTGGAATGCAGCGTCTTGTCTTTCTTCCCAATTGAAAGTTACCCCCTTCTGGGTCAAGGTGGTAAGTGGTTTAGCAATCTTCGAGAAGTTCTGTATAAATCTTCAGTAATAGCCAGCAAGGCCCAAGAATTGTCGGATTTCCGTTGGGGTTCTTGGTGCTGACCAGTTCTTTATTGCCTTGATTTTGGAAGGGTCCACGTGTATCCTGTCTTTGCTAACCACGTGACCTAGGAAATCTATTTTCCGAATCCAAAATTCGCACTTTGAGAATTTTGCGTATAGTTTCTCTTTTCTTAGAGTTTCCAAGATTTGTCGGAGGTGTTGACCATGTTCCTCTTTACTCTTTGAATAAATGAGTATATCGTCTATGAACACGATCACAAATTTGTCCAGGAATGAACGACACACTCGGTTCATTAAGTCCATGAACACTGCCGGTGCATTTGTTAATCCAAAGGGCATCACTACAAACTCGTAGTGACCATAACAAGTTCGAAAGGCTGTTTTGGGAACATCTCCTTCCAAGACTCGTAGCTGATGATACCCGGATCTAAAATCGATCCTTGAGAAATAACTCGCTCCTTGGAGTTGGTAAAACAAGTCGTCAATGCGTGGTAGGGGATATCGGTTCTTGATAGTGAGCTTGTTGAGTTCCCGGTAATCGATGCACATGCGGAAAGATCCATCCTTCTTCTTTACGAACAGGACAGGTGCTCCCCAAGGTGAGAAGCTCGGTCTGATGAATCCTTTGTTGAGTAGTTCGTTTAATTGGCTGGATAATTCTTGCATCTCAGCTGGCGCTAGACGATACGACGACTTAGCTACTGGGGTGGGGATTAAATCGATTCTGAACTCGACTTGTCGTTCTGGTGGGACTCCTGGAAGATCTTCAGGGAAGAGATCGGGAAAATCATAGACTTCTAGAATATCTTTGAGGTCTTTCGCTTCTTTTTCCTTATCTACTACGTGGGCTAAGAAGGCATGGTACTCCTTACGCAGGTATTTTTGGGCTTTGACGCAAGAGATGATTTGTAAATTGGTACCGTGTTTGTCACTATAAATGACAAGAGTTTCGCCGTTTGGCAAATTTAGGCGAACGGCCCTTTCGTGACAAAGTATATCGGCATGGTGTAGGCTTAACCAATCCATACCGATGATGACATCAAAGCTCTTTATAGTGATCGAAATTAGATCGATTAGAAATGAATGTTCGTTTAGAGTTAGTGTGCAGCCTATGTACATATTGTTTGTGCTTTCTGTTCTACCGTTTGCCATTTCTACTGTAAATATCTTATTGAGTGATTTAGGATTCTGTTTTAGTATATGTTTGAATTTATGACTCACGAAACTCCTCTCCGCACCACAATCAAAGAGTATGCATGCATAAGCGCTATTGAGGAGAAACGTACCCGTAACCACCATGGGATCAGCTATTGCTTCGTTCTGCCCTATTGCCAGCACTCTTCCTATGCCGCTAGCATTCCTTGCCTTAGGGAAATCTCTCTTGTAGTGTCCAGCCTCATCACACCCATAACACGCCTGGCCCACACCGACTCCAGGGACTTGCGTGATTGGTCGTGCTGGTGCCTTACAGAAACGGGCAGTGTGCCCTTTCTTGTTGCAGTTGTTGCAGTGCATCTCCCAATAATTTCCGTTGTGATGGAAATTGCATTTGCTGCACTTCGGTAGGTTCCCAGCATATGGCTTTGCTGGTGCAGAGGTAACATGAGCAGCAGTGGGGGTAGTAGCGGCATGGACTGCCACTATTTGTTGCTTCTTGGAAGGTTCTTGTGAAAACTGACTCTTCCTCTTGTTCCAAAACTTCTTCTTGTTGTTGTTGTTGGTACTGATGTTGTTGTTGTTGTTTCCTATGGTTTGCTCCGGGACAGCAGTTGCAAAGCCTTGACAGATTCCATGGTCAACGAGAGCTTGTGCCAACTGTTTGGCGCTATCGAAAGTGACTGGTTTGGAAGCTAGTACACTTCCTCGAATCTGGGGTGACAGTCCCCAAATGTATCTTTCGATCTTCTTGCTCTCTAGAGCAACCATCCCTAAACAAAGGATTTCCAGATCACTAAACCTATTGGTATAGGTTGTGATGTCCGAGCCTACCATAGTAAGGCCCCAAAGTTCCTGCTCTAGCTTTTGTACTTCGCCCCTTGGACAGTACTCTTGCATTAACATTTGCTTTAGATTCTCCCAGCCCATAGAATTAGCCACTACCAGAGTTAGTGACTTGACATGGCCATTCCACCATGTCAGAGCTCTCTCGGAGAATGTACAAGCAGCAAATTTTACATTGCTCACTTCCAGACAAGCACAGATCTCGAAAACCGCTTCTGTTTTCTCTATCCATTGTGATAGAGCCGTTATCCCTCCGAATCCATTAAAAGATATGGGCTTGCTATTGGTGAAGTCCTTGAAGGTGCAATCCCCTGAACGACCCTGACGTTGGCCATTCGTAGAGCTATTTACCCCCCCCCCCCTCCGGACCCATTATTAATCATCTGTGCCATTGCTGATGTCACTGCAGCTGTTACAGCAGCTATCAAGATGGCATTATCCGTTGATGGAGGTGGTGGTGGTGGAGGTGTTGTGTTGTTGACGCGGCATGCAGATCTATGGGGCGGCATCGTTCTGCTAGAGAAATAGAATGAAGAACATAAGTCTTTGATGATTGGAAGCTGTGTGTTAATAAATTTGGTATTTTCGTCAATTTATGAATTTGACTGACCTACCCAAGGTTTAGAGTTTGTTTCATAATATAAGTTTGTATAATGATAGATAGACTTATGAATCTGAGTGGTATTCAAGGAATTAACACACAAAGAAATTTCTTCATATATATTAAACATACGTTGAGTTACATTTTGAAGTTAAGAAAATTTCGACCCTTCTATGGGTCTCCGATACAGAAGTTTAAGAAAAGTAAGACTTTTAGCCGAGTTCCTATTTTATAACAAAATCTTTGGGATCCGAGCAAGTACTACTTGCGACGTAGGTTGCGCCTGGAGCTCGACTCCGTGTCTGATTGCTTTGCTCCCATAAGACGCCTATCAAAAGCGGCTTGTTGTTCCCTCATTTCCCTTATTTCAGAGAGGGCTGCAATCAGTTGATCTTGGAATGTGTCGGTGCGGAGTTGGGCGTTTTCCTGCAACCTGTCCAGTCGACGGATGTCAAAAGTGTGAACTTGTACTTCCACGTTGACTTCACGAATCCGGTCTGCTTGAACCCCAGATTGATAGGACTGGTTGGCTAGTTTTCCCACCATGACTGGGAGTGCTCGGTCGGCTGAACCTCCACCCCTGACGTCGTAGAAGTGCCGACACATACCGTAGGGAGGACGTAATCCTTGCTGTCGGCTCTAGTGGTGAATGTGGCTTCCCCAAATGGGAGTTGGTCCCTGAAAGTTTCCCCTAAATGCGGGCGATTGAGCGACTGGTGGGTTGATTACTTCTGGTTTTGAGTCTGTCCCAGAGTCATCCCCTTCCTCCAACTCTATAGGTTCCTCATCCTCTTCGGGGTCCTCCTCTATCCATCCTCCATTGCCCTGATTCGGGTAGTAGGGATCCCCTGGTGGATAGAATCCAGCCATTGTGTCTGTACGAGAATAGAGGTATGAGAATTGTCTTAGAATTTTTAAAAACACGTAAATCTAAACATGTAAGTTAGACTATTGTATTTACCAAATACTCCTATAGTATTTAAGTTTGTATGTTTGATACTAGTGTCATTTTGGTAAGTTTTGACTTGTTGCTCACTACGACCATTCCTCGACATACATTAGTCCGATCTCGGATAAATATAGTTGATCAGGCTATATTCGTCCCAAATCCGATTACATATTCTGAGGCCTAGTCGTAGTGTCCAACTTGTCTTAATACCTTTTGTATAGTTCTAACTATGAAAATGACTCGTTGTATGCATGTATTTGTGCTTTTATGACCCAACTAATTTAAGCTACATGAAACGCGGTTTAGGTGTAAAAACATTTTGTCAGAGAGTGTTAGTCCCTATGCATTTATAGTTTGTATATCTTATGTGGTTCGATATACTTAGTTCACTATAAACAATGCTCTGATACCAATCTGTCACACCCCCAAACCAGAACGGCGGAATCGTTCGAGGGCGAATGACTTCATGTAGTATCGTAACAGTTGAATACATAGTAAAGAAAGTAAACCAACCATCATATATATAATTTAAAAGTTACATCGTTGAATGATACTTGTTTCAAAACAAATTACAATATGATGACAAAATGAGTTTTAAACCGACGCCTTAGCGTCACTTCTCCAAAAGCTGAAGTTTACCTGTATTACGGAATCCCTGAGAAATACAAGTAGATTTGAAAGAGTAGATCAGCATTTTAGCTGGTGAGTTCAAAAGTATTTAATGTTAATGTTTGTATAAATCTGAATGAAATTGTTTGTAGATGTTTGAAAAACTCCTAGAAAATCCCATATTTCCTACTAGTATAAAAGTAGTCTTCTACCAAGACCCGACTGATTTGAATGTTTGCTTTTAGAAATCCAATGTTTTTCCATAAATATGTGGTAGTTTAAAAGTTCCAAAACTGAAATGCAAAAGTGTTTTTCATGCCTAGAATAGTAGATTTATGTATGTATAAAATCACTAAAGCATTTGATAACCCCATAAATCAACGTGTTTTTAATACTCCTTGTGAGTTTTATAACCATGCTATTGACCCAGACTGCCCGTAACAACGTTCTTCAGGCGTTGGAATGTTATGACGATTGTCACCCCAGACTTGTCGGTCTAACTGTAGCTAACAGTTTAGGTGCGGGATTGTCAATCCCGTATAGATCTATACACAAGTATCACGCTCTCCCTACAAGAGATTATGGTATATAATACAGGACTTTAACTGCATACTTGAAAGTACGTGAAGTTGATTGTCTCACAAAACTTAGTATTAAATAGATTTACATGTGAAAAGTCCATTTGTTCTTGTATATGAAAGTATGTCCTTGATATAGTATTTATAGTATGTAAAATCTCATGAATATCTAGTAAACTATACCTATTACAGTCTTTCCAAAAGTGTGATTCGTATGCATGATAAACCCTAGTGTAGTGTCGACTTTGTATGTAAAGTATAACATTTGTAATAACATTATTGAACATTTATACTCAAAATATAAATAAAGTGTTTCATATTTACATAACAACATGTTTCATTCCAAAAAGGACAAAGTGTTATCATGATATATTGTATGAGAACGTTTTCGTATGATAGTTATAAATCACATATGATTGATTATAACAAAAGATTTATGTTATTCACACGAGGGTAATCGTGTGCTTACTTGTATCCCCCCCCCCCTTAAAAGTGTATAAAAGCATTTACAAAGCATTTGAAAATGTATTTATAGGGGTATGAACTCACTTGATAGAGTAAAGATGGTGAGATGAAAACCGAGCAGAACTTCGACAGTAGAAAGCGGGTTTTCTCGGGATTCTCGGGAATTCTCGAGAGTGTAAGACCTTCCTTCGGAACTTGGATGTGAAGACCGGGGCTTTGGGATGGCTTCGGGGGTTAAAACGTAGAACTTCGGCACGAGAAAGAAGGGAATTGAGCAATGAAACCTGGAACCCCTTGAGCTCTATTTATAGCCCAAATTTTGGGTCCCACGTCGTGGCCATAAGGTTGCCACATCGTGGCTTCGATCCTATCCTCTTCCATGGACAAGACGTCTGCTGCCAAGCCTGAAAACCCATCAATCAGGGCCCCACGTCGTGGCCATCTGTGCCACGTCGTGGCCAGCCTGACAGTCTCGGATTTTGTATCTCGAACTTGTAAAATCTGTAACTTCTGCGTACGAGCTCCGTTTACGACGTTATATATATGCACGCGTAGGTGAGAACATGCTCTACAACTCTCGTTTAGATTTCGTCGGCTAATTTTTAGTTTATTTTTAATTAATTAATTTTTAACAGGCCGGGGCACGAAAACTCCGTGATAAATCCATAACTCCTTCATCCGATGCCCGTTTTCATCAGACTTTTTACCGTTGCGCTACTATTTTTGAGATCTTCGATTCTCATTTAGATTGTTTCGGCCAAAAATCCATCGATCTCTATTTCGAGTTTTTAGCTGTCTACTGTTATATCTGAAACTTCGAAAAATCATAACTTCCTCATACGAAGTCAGATTTGGGCGTTCTTTTTATGTATGTTCACAGTTTAATGATATCTATGACTTTCTTTTAGATACTTAAGGTTAAAAAGTATTTTTATTAAAACTTCGCGTTTAACGTTTAATCGTATTGACGGTTTTGTTGTGAATCTTAGGTTGGTCATAACTTCTTCGTTATAACTCGGATTCTAGTGTTCTTTATATTTCTGAAAACCTTGACATGATAACTATCATT
Source organism: Lactuca virosa (assembly GCF_052849685.1). Classification (NCBI taxonomy): domain Eukaryota; kingdom Viridiplantae; phylum Streptophyta; class Magnoliopsida; order Asterales; family Asteraceae; genus Lactuca; species Lactuca virosa. Next base: position 301,867,962 of record NC_136428.1, on the reverse strand, counting down.
TTAGGCAACCCAATAGAGACTTTTGAACATTTTATTTTTGACGCTAATTTCATTATATCAAAAGAGATTACAATTCTTTGACTTTTCAGGTCATTACGTTGATTCGAAATATCGGGTTGTCACACCTATCATGTGCTTGGAACAACCACTATCAACAAACCAAAGTCTGATGATATGCCTCCATAGCTGCTCCAACACAGAGTTCAGGATTAATTGGTGTTTGGAACCTAGTCCATTTTGAAACTGGGTTGATCTATGTCATCAACGCAAGGTACTCTCTCCCATGACATATCCTGCTTATCACAAATAGAAGATGAAGAAATTTTAGAATCATTTGATGATTTGGGAATTTGAACCTTCGGTACCCATCTGTAGTCGGGTTTAACCCATTTCTTGTTCGATCAGTTGGATGCCTTATCGCTTGCTTTGGAACTTGAAGCCGATCGCTGAGATGACTTTGACCTAACCGGTATTAGTTTCACTGGAGCATCTCTTGAATTGGGCTTCTTGGCAGACATTCCTTTCTTGTCCTTGGGAGTTTGATTCTTACCCTTTTTGGCATTCCAGTTACCATTGTGCAATTGTGACTTTGAAGGGTTTCTTTTGGAAAATCGCCCTCTTTGTGCTTTCTGCCATCCTTGTGTGTAGTTAGGGAACATATGTGCGATTTGGACAATTTATGGCAAAGTTTCCAGGTGTTCCACAGTGGAAACATGTATGTTTCTTCACGTAGGAGTTGTTTCTACCCACCCCTGGTGGCATGCTCTTGCCTTCTCTCTGATTGTTCCGACATGCACACTTTCAACAAGCGGTCTGTTTTGATTGTTTTGGTGGCCTGTATTTACTAACAGCAGGTTGATTAGAAGCAACAGATTCAGAGTTCAAGGAGTCATTGGTTTAACAATCAGTAGAATTAACAGAACTAGAATTAATTTTGTTCTCCTTGTTCTCTTCTTCCACTACTTTACCTGCACAGAAAGTAGAAACATTAGTATCCTTCACCTCAACACTCTCAGTTGGCATAGATTGTTCAGTCTTAAATGAAGTTGGTACAGGGGATTGGCCATACTGAGTAGGTATCTCTTCCTCGTTGGTCTCAAGAGGTGGGTTATAGTTGTCATTGAAGGAAAGTGGAACACTATGATACCCTAGACCCTTATTTTGATTATCTTTAAACTTTAATTGTTTTTCAATCATGGATGCAACTACATCACTTGACAAATCAAATTTCTTAAAGGTAAAATCTGCATTTTCAAATTTATTTTTCAATGTGTCAAGCTCGGTAGTCAAACTGGCAAGCTGTATCTTAACATAGCTATAGTTTTCACATTTATTGCTATATTCTTCTTGAAGTTTTCGGAAGTCCTTGATTTTGGCGTCTAGTTGTGCTTTTAAGGGTGTTTGGGCCTTCCTAAGTGTATATCCTTAATATTTAAGGTCCTCATTTTCTCTTTTTAATATATTGATTTGATCACGAAGAAACTTGATTGTAGCTTCCCAAGATTGAGAACATGAAACTTCATTGACTTTGGTGTTTGAGGAACTCATTGTTTACCAAAAATACCCTTTGACTATAAACCTCAAAACTCAACCTTAAAAGTCAAATTTAAAAAGTCAAACTTAAAAGTCAAACTAGAAAAGTCAAACCGAAAAAGCCAAACGTGAAAATTTGAAAGTTAAACGAGTAAGTCAAAGTTTAAAGTCAAAGGTCAAACTTGAAAATCAAAGTCAATTTCTAAGGTCAAAAGTCAAACTTGTAAGTCAAAAATGAAAAGTCAAAGCTTTATGCCGAAACCGAAACTTCAAAATTCGAAAAATTGATTTTTGGGCCAAAAATGTCAAAAAATTGAAATTTACACCGAAAACACGAGGCTTCTTGGTTAGACCAAGAACTCTCGCACAAAGGCTGCTGACCGAACACGTGCTGAACGAAAACCTGCGAAGACCGAACACAAGCGAGACCTCGCACCGAAAACCCTCGCACCCGAAAATTGATTTCGGTCTCCGGACGCTCCACCAAAAACGCTTCGGACACGCTCCACCGAGAATCGCTTTCGGCCGTAAACAAGCTTCTGACCGAAAACTCCTCGGAACAGACTCCTTCTTGTGCGAAAATGGCCGCTGGATCTCGCAATTTTACGTCAAAAAACATCATTTTTCACCTTTTTAAGCACAAAACTCGATCAAAAAAACATTTTTATGAAGAACACAAAGAACAAACACCTAATATTTCTTCAAAAACGCAAAAACCTTCAAGAAAAAATTCCAAAAACGCTCAAGATCTTGCCAAAATGATTGATACAATCCAAGCTCTGATACCAACTGTAAGTCCCCAAATTTGCTTGACATATCAATCTGATCCACTTGATGGTGCGGAATCCCAATCAAGTGGATGATGCAAGATAGAATGGATAAGAAGAAGAAGAAGAAGAACTTGATGAATCTTCAATGTATTTAATGATTTGAATGATGATCAATACATAAGATTCATACACACACTTGCACATTCTCTTTTCTTTCTCTCTCTAGAACTCCAAGATATGAATGAATACTCCTCCCTTGCAATATGGCCAACTTGTGTCTCTTTCCTCCACACTCCTAATGACAAGATATATATATATATATATATATATATATATATATATATATATATATATATATATATATATATATATATATATATATATATATATATATATATGAACCGAAAACCGAAGGCCCAAACCCAATACCCAGACCGAAATCACATGTGATTTCGGTCCAAGCTACAATTAAACCCAAGGTTGTTTTCGGCCCAAGACCGAAAACTACAAATGCTTAGAAAAGTAAACTATAAACCAAATTTTAGACCCAACACCTAGGAATCATCATCTCCCACTGCTCACAATACTGAGAACCTCAATCAACACTGTTGGTGTCCATATGCATGCTACTTATACACAAAATGGGATCACACATACTTTCAAATGATGATTCTACCCTAAGTCCACAACCAAAAAGGGAATAGGAAATGAGCCTAAATCGATCATTATAGGGCTATATAATCCTAATCGTATACAACTTTGAAAGCATACACTTAGTAATTAACTGAGCCGATATCAATTCTAAGTAATACATAACATCCAATCCCCTAGGCTATAAGGCATCACACAAATCAGACAATTCTATCATATGATTCCTGAAGGTATCCTTAGCCCTAATCTAGCATGCAATTCACATATCCAACATACTGATCATAATCCTTAAGTATGGGTAATTTGGGAACCATTTACTTGAGCTCGGCTGATGGCACACATCACACCCCTTTTCTAGTCTTGTAAAAGAAATCTTTTTAGAAATTCAATTTTCTTTGAAAAGATTATCATTTCCTTAGTTTGAGTTCTGGAACACCCAAAAGTATGCCCGAATCCCTCAAACTAAGGCTCTGATACCAACTTGTAACATCCCAAAAACATGGATAAAATTTTTATTTTTAATTTAATCGAAACCTTAAAGTATCCATAACAAACCCAAGCATCGTATGCTAAAAGAGTGTACTCATTAGAGTACAAATCCAAATAATAAAGAAAATGTGGAGCATGGGTGGATGCGTTGCGATCATGTCAGGCCCTTCCATTCTGTACCGGAAGTACCTGAAACCACAAACATAAATGTAAGCACAAAGCTTAGTGAGCTTCCCAAAATATCATACACAACATACATATAATATAACAACATGTCGCTGTCTCAGGTCCGTATCAACCCTCGGGTCCATATCAACCCCAAATAACAACAATTAGTTGTGTCGGGTCCGTATCAACCCTGGGTACATAATGACTACAAGCCTAGATTAGCTCCATATATAGATCATGTAATCACATCAGTCAAAATCACACAATAGCATACATTCTACTAATCTCCAAAAGTCAACACAAAAAGCTTAGAGAGAAACAATGGAGGTTAGGGTTTGCTTCGAGGCTGAGAGAGTGTGATGGAGGCTGAGGGTGAGTGTCACACCCCAAAACCGAAACGGCAGAAACGTTATGGGGTGGAGGACGTCATGTGTAGTATCACAACAATTGTATCATAGCAATCATAGTAAACACAACCAAAACATTGAATACATGTGTGAAAAGAAAAGTTTACATATGTTTAATTCTTGTTCAAATACATCATAACTGTAAGTAAATATAAAGACATCACTTTGTTGCTCCGACTTCTCAGACTCCAGTAGTACTTGTCTACTGATTTCCTGAGAATACAAGCAGTTTTGAAAGAGTATCAGCATAAAGCTGGTGAGTTCATAAGCGATGTTTGTATATTGAAAACTGGTTGTTAACTCTGAAAATGTTTGCATGACTCCAAGAAAATCCAATATTTTCTTTAGTAAAAGTGAGAGAATTTTAGTAAAATGTTGTATGATTGGACTACCACTAGATGTATCGTAGGATGAACATTGTATGAAAAACCGTTGTATGAAATGTTCTGTTTGAAAACCCTGGTTACTACCAGTACGTATAGTAGTATTAGTGTTCCTTGAGAAACCATGTATTAGTCCGTACTTGTACTAACAAATATTGTTCGTGTGTTATTATTACGTAAGTAAATCGAGGTTATCTACATTGTGAGTGTCATGACCATACTTTGACTTGATACGGTGCGAATCGGGCACCAGTATCTTTTATGACTTTGTCACACGTAGACATGCCGGTCCTACTGTAGCTAGCAGCAAGGTGCGGGATAGTCAGTCCCGTATAGATCTATACACAACAGTCACGCTCTCCCTACAAGAGATTCTGATCACAAGTACTAGTCCTTCACTCAGTTAAGTTTATGAGTGTTACCAAGGACGTATCTCCAACTAGACTAACAGATTTACAAGTAATAATGCTGAAAACCCTTTTTGTAAATAACTGAAAGGTTTATAAAGTGTGAGTTTGTAAACTGTGGTATGAATTCCCAAACTATAACTATTATAGTTTGTGTGTACGTATATGTATAACCTTGTATGAATTTTCCAGCTATACCTAATATAGTTTGTGTGTTCGTATTTGTAAAACCTTGTATGAATTCCCAAACTATACCTATTATAGTTTGTATGTTTGTAAGTGTAAATCATGAATTGTTCTGAAAACTATGTGGTTAAGTTCGTATGTTGAAAACGTCCCTTATGCTCAGCATAATACAGAAGGGATAAAATATCTAAAATATTTTGTAAAACTGTAGAAACTGTGTGTTCGTACTGATTTCGACCGTTTTAAGTTTACTGAAATCCGTTTGTGTAACTTTCACAAAATCAGTTATGTTTGGCTTGTATTCCCCCCCCCCTGAAAACATTAAAAAAACTCGGAAAATGTAGGGGTATGAACTCACCTTGAGCGAGTGGTTTGCACAAAAGACCGGTATGAGATGACGAGTGTCAAGTGGAACCTCGAACACAACTTGATCCTAATTAACATGTAATGACACATATAGGACTCAAATGAAGGTATTTCACTACCAGGCATGATAGGGAACCTCTCTAGGGACTTGGAACTACTTGCACTAAGTGTTAGAACCTTATGGGATTGAATGAGGGAGGTGTACGGCCACCCTAGAGGTGTGTACGACCATGGGTGTGTGGCTCATGAGGTGTGCGGCCGTACACTCATGATGGAAGGTATCTTTGAGGTGTTTTCAAGGTTCATACTTGCATCCATGAAGTGTTCTAGGTCCATGCTATGTTGTAGTGCAAGTTTGAGGTCCATAAGGGTCATAGAAGTGGGTTTGCGGCCCTAAGGTGTGTGTGTGTGGTCGCACAATGTAGTGTGCTGCCAAACATAGGTGTGTGCGGCCGTACATAGGGGTGTGCGGCCGTACACCCTTCATTTTTATGCCCAAAATGCCTACTTTAAGGTGCAACAAGGCTAGGGTCATGTCCAACTCGAAGATAAGGGTCCAACTCTCACTTTGGAGGGTCTTTTAGGAGTGTGCGGCCATCTTATGGGGGTGTGCGGCCGCACTCTCTTCTAGACAAGAAGAACATGGCCAATATTGCAATCCCAAGGCTTAGATAGAGTGGTCTTTCATGGTTTGCAAGTTAGGGGATGAATTACTCACGTTTCTTGAAGTTTTGGAGGGTTCACGGTTGAAGAAGCTTGAGAGAACGGTCTGGTGTGCGGACAAGGAGTGAAAGGAATGAAAGGAAAGGGGTCTACCCTTTATATAAGAGTGGGTGTGCTGCCATGAGGTGGGTGTACGGCCGTATACTCCTCCTAAAGGGGTGTATGGCCCGGTTTTGTCACTATACGACTTGCTGACTCATTCCTAACCTCAACCTTGACTGTACCCAAGCTTAGAACACTTAAATGGACCCTTAAGTAGTGCTAGAGGTTAACAGAACAAGTTTAACATTGATTGAATCGACTAGATGTACAAGGAAAAAGTTTCGGGTTGCCACATCATCCCCCCGTTAGAGGGAATTTCGTCCCGAAATTCAAGAGTAGAGTACAAATCATGAACTTGGAAAGAGATGAGGGTACTTTTGTTTCATCGAATCCTCGCGCTCCCAAGTGAATTCAGGTCCCCGCTTGGCATTCCAGCGAACCTTCACTATCGGGATGCGACTTTGTTTCGTTTGTTTGCCTTCACTCTACGACCTGAATACTCCTTGCGGCTGAGGGCATCTGCTACCACATTGGCCTTGCCGGGATGGTAGCGTATTTCGCACTCGTAATCACTTAGTAGTTCTACCCATCGTCGCTGTCTCATGTTTAACCTTTTCTGATCAAATATATGTTGTAGGCTTTTATGGTCGGTGAATACAGTGCACTTGGTTCCATAGAGATAATGTCTCCAGATCTTTAACGCGAAGACCACTGCTCCCAACTCTAGATCGTGAGTTGTGTAATTGACTTCATGTGTTTTCAACTGCCTCGAGGCATAGGCGATAACATTTCCCCGCTGCATGAGCACACAGCCTAGGCCCTGATTGGATGCATCACAGTAGACAACGAAGTCTTCCGTCCCTTCAGCCATGGACAAGATAGGTGCGCTGCATAGGGCCTGCTTCAATGTTTCAAACGCAGTGTCTTGCTTTTCTCCTCAACTAAAGGTTACACCTTTCTGTGTCAGGGTGGTTAAAGGCTTAGCGATCTTGGAAAAGTTTTGGATAAACCTGCGATAATAGCCAGCGAGACCCAAGAATTGGAGGATTTCTGTGGGTGTCTTCGGTGCTGACTAATTCTCAATCGCTTTGATTTTGGAAGGGTCCACGTGTATGCCTTCCTCGCTAACCACGTGACCAAGGAAAGTTGGGGTCCTGATCCAAAACTCACACTTTGAGAATTTCGCATATAGTTTCTCTGCCCTTAGTGTTTCTAGCACTAGTCTCAAGTGTTATTTATGATCATCTTCGCTCCACGAATAGACAAGTATGTCGTCAATGAACACGATCACGAACTTGTCTAGGAAAGGGCGGCACACCCGATTCATCAGATCCATGAATACCGTCGGTGCGTTGGTTAGACCAAAGGGCATTACTACAAACTCGTAGTGTCCATAGCGAGTTCGGAATGCTGTTTTGGGCACATCATTCTCGTTAACTCGCAACTGATGGTACCCTGATCTTAGATCTATCTTTGAAAAGTAACTGGCTCCCTGAAGCTGGTCGAAGAGGTCGTCGATTCTAGGTAAGGGATAACGGTTCTTGATGGTCAGCTTGTTCAGTTCTCGGTAGTCAATGCACATCCGGAAGGATCGGTCTTTCTTTTTCACGAATAAGATCGGAGCTCCCCAGGGTGAGGAACTCGGCCTTATAAATCCTTTGCTGATCAGTTCATTGAGCTGGCTGGATAATTCTTGAATTTCTGCTGGCGCTAAATGATATGGAGATTTAGCTACAGGAGTAGCTCCGGGGATTAAGTCGATACGAAACTCGACTTGACGCTCGGGAGGAATTCCTAGAAGGTCTTCTGGGAAGACATCAGGAAAGTTGCAGACTTCGGGGATGCTCTCGAGGTCTTTAACTTTTTGCGTTTCATCAACAACATGAGCTAGGAATGCATGGCATTCCTTCCGTAGATACTTCTGAGCCTTGATGCATGAAATGATACGATGGTTCGAACTGAGTTTATCCCCGTAAACCATAAGGGCTTCACCAGAGGGAAGATTGAGACGGATAGCTTTCTCGTAGCAAAGGATATCAGTACGATTGGGGCTCAACCAATCCATGCCGATTATGACATCAAAGCTTTTTATGGAGACTGGCACAAGATCGATGGGAAAGGAATGATTGTCTAGGGTAGGAGTACAGCCTATGAATATGTCGTTAGTGCTCTCTTTCTTTCCCATCGATCTTGTGACTGCATGGTGTACCAATATCCATTATCTCTGACAGAGATAGTATAATATGATTTCTCAAATATATTATAAGTCTCTTTTGATCACTAAATTAATTCCAAATTAATTCTTGATCAATACTAACTAAATAATATGATTTCTCAAATAATATATTATACTTATAATATATTAATAAATCACAAATAACCTCTTTCTCAAATATCCATCCTATCAAATTGCTTTGGTGAATGCAACCCAAAATGGACCATCCTACTCTCGGGCCAAGTACATACCCAAAACCCGACTAGCCCGACTAGCCCCCTCCTAAAACTCAAGGTATGAACATCGTCCACACAAATCAAGGAAGCTCAGAGGGAAGCCTTGAAAATAGAGAATGTGACGGGTGAAGCCTTAAGGGGAATGGAAAAGCGAATGTGGTAGCTGATGCTCTTAGTCGAAAGGAATACTCGGGCCGCCGAGTGAAATCCTTAACCATGACGGTCCATTCACACCTGTCCACACAAATCAAGGAAGCTCAGAGGGAAGCCTTGAAAATAGAGAATGTGACGGGTGAAGCCTTAAGGGGAATGGATAAGAATCTTGAAGTCAAGGGCGACGGAGTTCGCTACTTCATGGATCAGATCGTACACCATGCAGTCGTACAATCTCTCGGATGTATGATCGAGCTAGCTTCTCCATCTTGTCGGTTTCCTTTATGGGTAGGAAGTGTGCGGATTTTGTTAATCTATCGATGATTACACAGATGGTGTCTAGCCCACCTGTTGTCTTGGGTAATTTGGTTATGAAATCCATGGTTATCCGTTCCCACTTCCACTCGGGTATTTCGGGTTGTTGTAGTAATCCTGATGGCTTTTGGTATTCTACCTTGACTTTGGCGCAAGTCAGACACTTGCCCACATAGGTAGCGATCTCTGCTTTCATGTTTGGCCACCAATAAAGTTTCTTGATCTCTGCTTTCATGTTTGGCCACCAATAAAGTCAAGGGCGACGGAGTTCGCTACTTCATGGATCAGCTCTGTCGGTGAAAGTGCAGGCGGCAAACTTCACCTTGTTTGCTTCAGAACAGGCGCAAATTTCGAAGATGGATTCGATCTTCTCGAACCATCGGATTAGAGCGATAACACCTCCATTTCCGTCTAAGGACTTGGGTTTTGCGGTCATGAAGTCCTTGTAGGAACACTCCTTTTGATGTCCCTGACTTCCGTCTTGTCTTTGAGGGTCAGTTCCACCTCCCGCCCCACCAGAGTTCACTTGTGCCATTGCTGCAGTCACGGCGGCTGTAACTGATGCCTGGAACATGACGGGGTCAAATTGAGGGGGTGGTGGTGGTGGTGGGGTGTCGTCGTTTCTTCTGATGGGTCTTCGTCGGGGAGGCATCTTGTTCTAGAAACAACCAGGAAGAAGAGGATGGTAAGTCCTCAAGATATATGAAACAAGATATATCTCATCCTGATAATAAAAGTGTTCTACCAAGCGATAAGCACAAAAAGGTTACTAATGCAAGTAAGTTATCGCTTAAGAAAGAAGAGGTAGCAACACTTGAAATGAATCTATATACTGAATTTGGCTCTAGCTAAAATACTCCTATAGTATTTTATGTTGGATGTTTTTGTTCTTAGTAAGTTTTAGGCTTGTTGTAACACTACAGTCACTCCCAAGCACATGTTGGTCATGTCTCGAATGAATATAGTTGATCAGGCTATATTGACCCTAGACATGATTACATAACTGCCCAGGTTTAACCGTAGTGTCCCAATATCCAAATACTTTTGTTTCGTTCTATCTATGACTCTGGTTCTGTTATGTATGCATACTCGTATACTTTTTACAAAATACTTTATATTTTCAAAATATACTTTTAGTGTTCAGAGCGCTTCAGCCCCTTAGTGTTTATAGTTGTATACCATGTAAGGTTCGGTATACTTAGTTCACTATAAACAAGAGCTCTTATACCAATCTGTCACACCCCAAAACCGGAACGGCGGAAACGTTCTGGGGTGGAGGACGTCATGCGTAGTATCACAACAATTGTATCATAGCAATCATAGTAAACACAACCAAAACATTGAATACATGTGTGAAAAGAAAAGTTTACATATGTTTAAGTCTTGTTCAAATACATAATAACTGTAAGTAAACATAAAGACATGACTTTGTTGCTCTGACTTCTCAGACTCCAGGAGTACCTGTCTACTGATTTCCTGAGAATACAAGAAGTTTTGAAAGAGTATCAGCATAAAGCTGGTGAGTTCATAAGTGTTGTTTGTATATTGAAAACTGGTTCTTAACTCTGAAAATGTTTGCATGACTCCAAGAAAATCCAATATTTTCCTTAGTAAAAGTGAGAGAATTTTAGTAAAATGTTGTATGATTGGACTACCACTAGATGTATCATAGGATGAACATTGTATGTCACATCCCAAAACCAGAACGGCAGAAACGTTCTGGGGTGGAGGACGTCATGCGTAGTATCACAACAATTGTATCATAGCAATCATAGTAAACACAACCATACCATTGAATACATGTGTGAAAAGAAAAGTTTACATATGTTTAAGTCTTGTTCAAATACATCATAACTGTAAGTAAATATAAAGACATGACTTTCTTGCTCCGACTTCTCAGACTCTAGGAGTACCTGTCTACTGATTTCCTGAGAATACAAGCAGTTTTGAAAGAGTATCAGCATAAAGCTGGTGAGTTCATAAGCGCTGTTTGTATATTGAAAACTGGTTGTTAACTCTGAAAATTTTTGCATGACTCCAAGAAAATCCAATATTTTCTTTAGTAAAAGTGAGAGAATTTTAGTAAAATGTTGTATGATTGGACTACCACTAGATGTATCGTAGGATGAACATTGTATGAAAAACCGTTGTATGAAATGTTCTGTTTGAAAACCCTGGTTACTACCAGTACGTATAGTAGTATTAGTGTTCCTTGAGAAACCATGTATTAGTCCGTACTTGTACTAACAAATATTGTTCGTGTGTTATTATTACGTAAGTAAATCGAGGTTATCTACATTGTGAGTGTCATGACCATACTTTGACTTGATACGGTGCGAATCGGGCACCAGTATCTTTTATGACTTTGTCACACGTAGACCTGCCGGTCCTACTGTAGCTAGCAACAAGGTGCGGGATAGTCAGTCTCGTATAGATCTATACACAACAGTCACGCTCTCCCTACAAGAGATTCTGATCACAAGTACTAGTCCTTCACTCAGTTAAGTTTATGAGTGTTACCAAGGACGTATCTCCAACTAGACTAACAGATTTACAAGTAATAATGCTGAAAACCCTTTTTGTAAATAACTGAAAGGTTTATAAAGTGTGAGTTTGTAAACTGTGGTATGAATTCCCAAACTATAACTATTATAGTTTGTGTGTACGTATATGTATAACCTTGTATGAATTTTCCAGCTATACCTAATATAGTTTGTGTGTTCGTATTTGTAAAACCTTATATGAATTTCCAAACTATACCTATTATAGTTTGTATGTTTGTAAGTGTAAATCATGAATTGTTCTGAAAACTATGTGGTTAGGTTCGTATGTTGAAAACCTCCCTTATGCTCAACATAATACAGAAGGGATAAAATAACTAAAATATTTTGTAAAACTGTAGAAACTGTGTGTTCGTACTGATTTCGTCCGTTTTAAGTTTACTGAAATCCGTTTGTGTAACTTTCATAAAATCAGTTATGTTTGGCTTGTAGTCCCCCCCCTGAAAACATTAAAAACTCGGGAAATGTAGGGGTATGAACTCACCTTGAGCGAGTGGTTTGCACGAAAGACCGGTATGAGATGACGAGTGTCAAGTGGAACCTCGAACACAACTTGATCCTAATTAACATGTAATGACACATATAGGACTCAAATGAAGGTATTTCACTACCAGGCTTGATAGGGAACCACTCTAGAGACTTGGAACTACTTGCACTAAGTGTTAGAACCTTATGGGATTGAGTGAGGGAGGTGTACGGCCACCCTAGAGGTGTGTACGGCCATGGGTGTGTGACCCATGAGGTGTGCGGCCGTACACTCATGATGGAAGGTGTCTTTGAGGTGTTTTCAAGGTTCATACTTGCATCCATGAAGTGTTCTAGGTCCATGCTTAGTTGTAGTGCAAGTTTGAGGTCCATAAGGGTCATAGAACTGGGTTTGCGGCCCTAAGGTATGTGTGTGTGTGGTCGCACAAAGGAGTGTGCTGCCAAACATAGGTGTGTGCGGCCGTACATAGGGGTGTGCGGCCGTACACCCTTCATGTTTATGCCCAAAATGCCTACTTTAAGGTGCAACAAGGCTAGGGTCATGTCCAACTCGAAGATAGGGGTCCAACTCTCACTTTGGAGGGTCTTTTAGGAGTGTGCGGCCATCTTATGGGGGTGTGCGGCCGCACTCTCTTCTAGACAAGAAGAACATGGCCAATATTGCAATCCCAAGGCTTAGATAGAGTGGTCTTTCATGGTTTGCAAGTTAGGGGATGAATTACTCACGTTTCTTGAAGTTTTGGAGGGTTCACGGTTGAAGAAGCTTGAGAGAACGGTCTGGTGTGCGGACAAGGAGTGAAAGGAATGAAAGGAAAGGGGTCTACCCTTTATATAAGAGTGGGTGTGTGTCACAACTAGAAATTCTGATGCTTTGTAAACAATTAACAAGGATAACATTGTAACAAAAACTTGAAAGCATGTATGATGCTTATTCAATGACAACAAAATTCCATCAAACACTCCATATAAATGCTCAAATAGTCTACAAAAGGTTGGATACCCTAGAAATCCCGGTTTAAGTCCATTATGGACTACGATTTCCTTATTGGGCCTAATGGGCCAATAAACTTCCAATGTGACTATTTTAGGCTTAGAACTCTCAAATGGGCTCTCATTGGACCCACTCTCATAAGACTTAACCTTTTTGGGGCTTATAAGCCTAAAATAGACTAGTTTACCTTTAATGGGCCTTATTGGGCCATAGCAAATCCAAATAGCTTTAATAGACTCAAATCCATTCCTTTATGCTAAATTGGGCCATGAACTACTCTAAAGGCCCAATGGGCCGAAAATTATCAAATTGGGCCTCATATTATGGACTCAAGCACAAAAGGCCCAAGCCATTCTCTTTTCTCCCTCTCTCTTTCTCTCTCTCTCTCTCTCTCTCTCTCTCTCGGCCCAAGTAGAAAACAAAAAAAAAGAGAAATTAAGGGAATTAAGGAGGGTTAGCCACCTCCTTATTACATATTGGACTTCCATGCAAGTTCACATGTCTCCATGCATCCATCCCTTCACATATCTCTCTTCTCTTTCTCTTCTTATTACTCACGGCCGAAGATAATAACACACACACATACCAAACTCCATTCCAATACTATCAAATTCTCTCAAGAACCTCTCCATTCTTCCTTCAAAATTTCGAGACTTGCTTACATGCCAAGAAGATCTTTCACTCATAACATAAATCTTTGGTAAGTGTTTACTTAAATCTGAAGTTTAACTTCTATATCTCACCAAAAATCATCTTCTAATTCATTCAAATTCATGATCATACTCCTTAGAAGCAATCTAAGCCCAAGGACTTCTAAAGAAGCTTGTTAGGCCGAAAGATCTCATCATTTTCATCCTTTCTTCTTCAAAATCGTGAACATCAAAGCAAGGTGAGTTCATACCCCTCTATTTTCGGTTTTCATATGATTTATGGGGGAGAATACAAGTAAAATGTGAAGATCTATGTGTATGTGTATGTTATGTGTGATTTCTTGTGTTTTTGTGGTAAATATGTGCTAAAAATGAAAGATATTTCGAGATCTATAGTTCAAGAAGGAAAAATATGTGATCTAGGTCATATTTCACTTAACATGTCAAGATAAACTACTATACAAGCTTTAAAATAACACACTACAACATAAAAAATTGTTATTGGACTATTTGTGATAAATAAACAAAAGATGGGAAAAAAATGTCATTCACGGTTTCTACAAGGATCAAAAGGTCAAAACAGCCAAAATAAGAGTTTTTATAAATATTAGGCTTTTTAAAGGACTAAAAATGTAAATTTTAGCCTAATGGGCTAAAATTTGGGCTTTTCGGTTATTTAGGCCCAAAAATGCGAAAAATCAAATTTAAGGGGCTGAAATGGAAAGTTTTCTCAAAACAGGGGCTATAAACGTAAATAAACCTATTTCAGGGGTTAAAATGGTCTTATTTATCAAAAGGGACTAAAAATGCAAAGATTTTGGATTTTGGGTAAAAATTGTAAAAATTGCGAAAAGTGTGGATTTAAATGCAAATCTTTTAACTAAGGGTCTGAAACTGTCCAAAATAAAAGTTTGAGCTTAAAACATTATTTAAATAAGTGTTTAGGCCAAAAATGTCAAGAAAAAGAGTTCAAGGACCTAATATGTCATTTTTCATAAAAAGGGTTAAAAATTGCCTACTTTACCAAAATAAGGGGCTGAATAGGTCAAACTAATATTTTTGGTCAATTATGTTAATATTAAAATAATTGGGTCAAAATATACAAAACTTTATAACTTATGGGTTTTAAATAGAAAAATAACTATTTTTATAAATCTATGAATCGTTATAAAACAAATTGGTGATTTTTACGACATATCGATTAAACAACTTCGCAACACTAATACTATACAAAACAAGTAAACATTCTAATTGTTGGGCTTGAGAGATTTTAATCATGCTTATTGGGCCTTCGTGACACATTAACATGACTTTTGGGCCCAACATAAATAATACATGTTATTGGGCCTCTTGTGACCCAATTACATGCTTAAGGGACCCTCAATGGCTTTGACATGCTATTGGGCCTCAGTGGCCCATTAGCATTGCTAGTAAGGTCCAAATAAATGTTATGCGAAATGGGCCAACGCGCCTTTCGTATACTCGACAGCCTTAAATAACATACGTAATTAGTAGGGCCTAGTAGTCCTCTTCTCTTCGTCTGTTAGGCTTACCTTCTTTTCAAGTAAACTAAAATCAGGTCATTAATCAAGGTTAATGAAATTCATGTGGATTAAGTGAGTAATATCGGGTGACACCAATAAGTGTCGGTCGTAGTCTGTAGTTGTAATCAAAGTCTCCTGGAGGGAGAGCGAGAGTTTGTGTATAGATCTATACGGGGGTGACTCCCCCACACCTAAGCTGTTCGCTACAGTTAGACTCGGCCAGTCTAGGGTGACAAAATCTTAAGATCAATTCCGGTGTTCATTAGAATGCCAAGACAGACGAACTAGTCATTATCATGCATGGTTATAACGACTCACATAGAGATCCAATACCATCTAAGTAATCAGGGGAAATCATATTCATTCGCTGTGACGATACAATAATACAAAACAATCATAATATTTTATCGGAAAACATCGGGTTTTCCGGGGAAACCAATCTTACTCACTTGTACTTTCAAAAACTATAATGCAAAACTTCTCATTTATACACGTTTTGAAATCATTCACGTATATACTAACAGGATCATCACAACATTTTCATGAAAAGTTTTATTACAGAAAATATCGGATTTTCTGGGTTTTACGAACGACATAAACTATTTTACATCAAACATACTTATGAACTCACCAACATTATATATGTTGACCGTTTTCAAAATAACTTGTATTCTCATGTAATCGTTAGAACGAGGAAGTATCCAGTGTGTTGAAAGTTTCTTTTGTAGTTGCTAATCACCAAACACTTTATATTTTGGGATCATGTAATGTAAACCATGTACTTGATGTAAACAATGCCAGTTGTACTATGTCACACCCCCGAACCAGACGGCGGAAACATCCGAGGGCTCGCGTGACTCAAATTGAATATCATCACAATGAATATACATAAATCATAACATAAACTTCACCATGCATTAATACATTACAACTGACATTGTTCACATCAAGTACATTGTCTAAATATTACATATCCATAACATAAATTGTTTGAGAGTTTTCAAAACATAACATCCTAACATACTTGGTATTACTCTTAAGCTTACCTGTTACCTGAGAATACAAGTTATTTTGAAAAACGTCAACATATGAAATGTTGGTGAGTTCATAAGCAGGGTTGTGATAAAAATGATTTGTGTAGTTTATAAAACCCAGAAAATCCGATATTTTCTGAAAAGACAATTATTTATACCAAAGTGTGAAGATCCATAAGTTGGTGCATGAATGATTTCAAAACGTGTATAAATGGGAAATTTTGCATTATAGTTATTGAAAAATACAAGCGAGTGGTGCTGATTTCCTCGAAAAACCCGATGTTTTCCGATAACATAATATAATTGTTTCAAATTGTTATACCGCCACACGAATGATTTTGATTACTTTTCCTTGATTACTCGGATAGTATTCGATTTATTTAATTACGTGAGTCGTTATAACCATGCATAATAATGACTAGTTCGTCTGTCTTGGCATCCTAATGTACATCAGGATTGATCTTAAGATTTTGTCACCCTAGACTGGCCGAGTCTAACTGTAGCGAACAGCTGAGGTGTGGGGGAGTCACCCCCGTATAGATCTATACACAAACTATCGCTCTCCTTCCATAAGACTTTGATTATAACTACAGACTACGAACGACCCTTAGAGGTGTTGCCCGTTATTACTCACTTAATCCAAACGAAATTGATTACTATTGATTAACGACCTGAATTTGTTTACTTTGATTACAAATAAGCCTAACAAACGAGGAGAAGAGGATTATAAGGTCCTGCTAATTACGTGTGTTATTTAAGGCTATTGGGTATACGAAGGACACGTTGGCCCATTTCGCATTTGATTTATTTGGACCTTACTAGCAATTCTAATTGGGCCACTGAGGCCCAATAGCACTTGAAAGCCATTGAGGGTCCCTTAAACATGTAATTGGGTCAC
The DNA here is from genome assembly GCF_052849685.1 of Lactuca virosa. Lineage (NCBI taxonomy): Eukaryota > Viridiplantae > Streptophyta > Magnoliopsida > Asterales > Asteraceae > Lactuca > Lactuca virosa. The sequence goes on along the minus strand of NC_136428.1, from coordinate 301,850,754 downwards.
AGGAGGCCCAATAACGTTTATTTTTTTATTTGTTGGCCTCAAAAGTTATGTTAATGGGTCACGAAGGCCCAATAAGCATGATTTGAGACTTTCAAGCCCAAAGATTTGAATATTTACTTGTTTTAGGTATAGTATAATTGTTGGAAAGTTTGATTGAACGATTGTTAATCTCGTATCGGCACGAGGTCGGTTGGTTGTTTATAACGATATTTGGAGTTTTACGTATATTCATCTTTCTATTTTCATGAGTTGTAGTTTGGTATTTTTTGACTCAAATATCTTAATAATAAAATAATTGGCTCAAAATGTTGGTTTGACCCTTTTCATCCCTTCTTTAATAAAAATGACAATTCTAGTCCCTTATTTTGAAAAAGAAACATTTTAGGTCCTTAAACCATTTTCTTTACATTTTTGACCCATAGACTTGTTTTAGTGATGTTTTTAGTTCAAAATTTACTCTTTGGCAGTTTCAGCCCTTCCAGCAAAGAGTCTTTCGGTTAAAGTCCAACTTTTTCACCACTTTTACAATTTTGGGCCCAAATTCCAAAAACTTTACATTTTTGATCCTTTTTGGAAAAGAAAAGCATTTTAACCATTGAAATAGTTTTGTTTACCCCTTGTTTCGAGAATTGTACCATTTCAGCCCCTTAAAATCGTATTTTTGCAATTTTTGGCTCAATGGGCCGAAAAGCCCAAAAATTGGCCCATTATGCTACAAATTACATTTCTAGCCCTTTAAGAGTATGATATTCATAAAAACATTTAATTTTACTGTTTTGACTCTTTTAGTCCTTAAGAAAACCATGAATGACAACTTTCAACTCAACTTTTAATTGTTTGACAAATTTAGCCCAAAAATGAGTTTTATGTTGCATTTTGTTTATTATGACTTAAGCTAGAAACTTTTCTTGACTTGTTAAATAAAAAGTATATTAGACCATGTTTGTTTCCTCTTTTGTGCCATAGATCTCGAGATTTCTTCCCTTTTTGTCACATATTTACCACATAAACACATAAAATCACACATACATACATGAAATCATACATAACATACACATACACATAGATCTACACATTTTACTTGTATTCTCCCCCATAAAACTTGTGAAAACCGAAAAGAGAGGGGTATGAACTCACCTTTGCTTGTTGTTTTTGATTTGAAGAGGAAAGGGAAGAGTTTGATGCTATTTTTCGGCCCTAGCAAGCTTTCTTGGGTTGATTTCGAAGTTAAGAAGCTTCTAATGTGTAGGTCACGAAAATGGTGAGAGTTAGGAGGAAGTTTTGATGAAATAAAGAGACTAGGTTAAGGATCTAAATAATAACTTACCAATGGTGATGATTATTGTGGAATAACCTCCTTGAAGAGCTTCTAAATCTCGAAAATTTTGAAGGAGAAGTGAAGAAGTGGTGGTGTGTTCTTGAGAGAGTTTGTTTTAGAGAGAGATGGATGTAATGTGTGTGTGGGTGTGTGTCTTCGGCCGAGGATGGAAAGGAGAGGGAGAAGAGAGATAATGGAGTTGACATGCATGGAAATATGGGATTTGTGCATGGGTTTCCAATGGACAAATATGAGGTGTCTTGCCCTCATAATTTCCTCATTTTTTTTTGTTATCCTCTTGGGACGAGAAAGAGAGAAGAGAAAAGAGGGTTTGGGTCCAATTTGATGGTTTTCGGCCCAATGGGCCTTTTAGATCAATTCACGGCCCAATATACATCAAGGAATGAGTTTTATGGCCCATTAGGGCTAATTAGATTTGTTATGGCCCAATAAGGCCCATTTAGATAAACTAGCCCATTTTATTTCATTCTAGGCCCATTATGGCCCAACATGTTAAAATAAAAGAAAGTGGGTCCAATTAGAGCCCATATAAGGGTTCTAAGCCCAAAATAGTCAAATTGGAAGCTTATTGGTCCATTAGGCCCAATAAGGAAATCCTAGTCCAAAATGGACTTGAACCGGGATTTTTAGGGTTTCCAACCTTTTGTTGACTATTTGAATGTTTGTATAGAGTATTTGATGGAATTTTAGTCATTGAATAAGCACCATACATGTTTTCAAGTTTTAGCTACAATGTTATCTTTGTTAAGGGTTTTACAAGGTATCAAAATTCCTGGTTGTGACATCATCCCCCCGTTAGAGGGAATTTCGTCCCGAAATTCTTTTTAAAGCTAGATTCGAGAATGTGAGAATATATGAGGGTACTTCTGTTTCATTTGGTCTTCGCGTTCCCATGTGAATTCTGGTCCACGTTTCGCGTTCCACTGAACTTTCACAATCGGAATGCGACTTTGCTTAGTACGCTTCACTTCCATGTCCATGATTTCGACTGGTTCTTCGATGAACAGGAGATTCTCATTGATTTCGATTTCTTCTAATGGAATGACGAAAGTCTCGTCGGATAAGCACTTCTTTAAATTGGAAACATGGAACACGGGGTGTACACTGCTGAGCTCAGCGGGTAGCAGCAGTCTATAAGCCACTGGACCTATTCGGGCAAGAATCTCGAAGGGTCCAATGTATCGAGGGTTTAGTTTTCCCCGTTTCCCAAAACGAATCACCCCTTTCCAAGGAGAGACCTTTAACAACACCCGGTCCCTGACTTTGAATTCCAAGGGCTTTCGCCGTTTATCGGCGTAGCTCTTCTGTCTGTCTCGTGATGATTGCAGTCGGGCTCTGATCTAAATTATCTTCTCGGTCGTTTCGCGTATGATTTCTGGTCCCGTTAATGCATTGCCTGGTGTTTGTCCTTTTGCTAGCTGAGTGTCACCTACCTCAGCCCAACACAACGGTGATCTACATTTACGCCCGTACAATGCCTCGAAAGGAGCGACTTTGATGCTTAAATGATAATTGTTATCGTACGAGAATTCGATCAAAGGCAAGTGGGTATCCCACGACCTTCCAAAGTCTATCACACATGCGCGAAGCATATCTTCTAGCGTTTGAATGGTTCGCTCGCTTTGACCATCCGTTTGTGGGTGGTAGGTAGTGCTCATGTCAAGTTGTGTTCCCATAGCTTTCTGAAGCGATTGCCAAAAGCGTGAAGTAAACCTACTATCTCTATCCGAGATGATAGATATTGGCATTCCGTGGAGTCTCACGATTTCCTTGATATAGATCCTTGTCAATCGTTCCATCTTGTATGCTTCTTTTATTGGCAGGAAATGAGCGGATTTTGTCAACCTATCAACTATTACCCATATGGTATCCAAACCATCGTTCGTCTTGGGTAGTTTGGTTACAAAGTCCATAGTAATCCTTTCCCATTTCCACTCGGGAATTACTGGTTGCTGTAGTAATCCCGAGGGCTTCTGATATTCCACCTTTACTTTAGCACATGTGAGGCACTTGCTAACGTAAGTGGCAATTTCTGCCTTCATGTTAGGCCACCAATAATGTTGCTTGACATCCAGGTACATTTTATCCGAACCCGGATGGATGGAGTATCGCGTCTTGTGGGCTTCATTCATGACTACTTCTCTGAATCCCCCAAGTTTAGGGATCCAAATGCGGTTCATGAAGTAATATGCTCCGTCCTCCTTCACTTCGAAATTCTTTTCCATTCCACGTAGCGCTTCGCTTGTTTTGTTTTCTGCCTTCATGGCATCGAACTGGGCTGCTCTGATTTGTGAGGTCAGGTGGGATTGGATGGTTATGGAGAGAGTCTTCAATCGACGATTCGAGTATTCTTTTCGACTCAAGGCATCAGCTACTACGTTAGCTTTACCTGGGTGGTACTTGATTTCACACTCATAATCGTTCAGCAGTTCAACCCATCTTCGTTGCCTCATGTTTAACTCCTTTTGATTTAAAATATGTTGGAGACTCTTATGGTCAGTGAAAATGGTGCACTTCGTACCGTAAAGGTAGTGCCTCCAAATCTTCAAGGCGAAGACCACAGCTCCTAATTCAAGATCATGGGTGGTATAATTCACCTCGTGGGTCTTTAGTTGCCGGGACGCATAAGCTATCACCTTTCCACGCTGCATGAGTACACAGCCTAAACCCTGATTCGACGCATCACAGTAAACTACAAAGTCCTCTGTTCCCTCCGGTAGTGATAGTACCGGTGCACTGCAGAGTGCTTGCTTCAGAGTTTGGAATGCAGCTTCTTGCTTATTCTTCCATTCAAAGGGTACGCCCTTTTGCGTAAGCGAGGTAAGTGGCTTGGCTGTTTTGGAGAAGTTCTGAATGAACCTCCTGTAATAGCCTGCGAGACCTAAAAATTGACGAATTTCGGTGGGTGTCATTGGGATCGCCCATCCTTCGATGGCTTTGACTTTAGAAGGATCCACATGTATCCCTTCTTGACTAACAACATGACCTAAAAAGTTCACACTACGAAGCCAGAACTCACACTTAGAGAGCTTTGCGTATAACTTTTCGGTTCGCAGGGTTTCCAGGATTTGTCGGAGATGTCGGCTGTGTTCCTCTTCGCTTCGAGAATAGACTAGGATATCGTCGATGAAAACGATGACAAAGTTGTCAAGGAATGGTCGGCAGATTCGATTCATTAGGTCCATGAATGCGGCAGGGGCATTCGTTAGACCGAAGGGCATTACGACAAATTCATAATGTCCATAACGAGTTCGGAAGGCGGTTTTGGGGATATCCTCCTCCCGGACTTTGAGTTGATGGTATCCGGATCGCAGATCTATGATTTGGAGAAGTAACTTGCTCCTTGGAGTTGGTCAAATAGATCGTCGATTCTCGGAAGTGGATAGCGATTTTTGATAGTAAGCTTATGAAGTTCCCTGTAGTCAATACACATCCTAAAGGTACCGTCTTTCTTCTTAACAAAGAGAACCGGAGCTCCCCAAGGTGAGAAACTGGGTCGAATGAATCCTTTGTCCAAAAGTTCGCTGAGTTGGCTGGACAACTCTTGCATTTCCGCAGGAGCCAATCTGTAGGGAGATTTGGCGATGGGTGTAGCTCTTGGCACAAGATTAATTCGAAACTCGACTTGTCTTTCTGGGGGTATCCCCGGAAGGTCTTCGGGAAATACATCCGGGAAATCGCAAGCCACTGGGATGTCTCGAATATTGACCTCTTCTTTGGACTTATCCACTATATGAACCAGAAACGTCAAGTCCTTCTTTCGTAGACACTTTTGTGCCTTAATGCACGAGATGAGACTAAGGTTCGTGCTGGGTTTGTCTTTTTATATAGTTATCGTTTCATGATTTGGGAGGTGAAGGCGAACGGCCTTCTCGTGACACATAATTTCAGCATGGTGGGGGCTTAACCAGTCCATGCCGATAATCACATCAAAACTCCTAATGGATACAGGCATTAAATTTATTTGAAAGACGTGATGGTTCAAGGTCAGGGTACATCTGATGTAGATTTCCCTAGTGGATTCTGTTTTCCCATTAGCCATTTCCACCGTAAAGGTTTCATTAAGCTTCTGGGGTTGCCGTGTAACCCTTCCGATTGCAACTGGTACAATGCATCTCCCTGCATTCGCCATTATGATGGATACTGCACTTGTTGCACTTTGGGAGATTCCCGGAATACTGCCTAGGGGCACTTGGATTAGCTGAGGCTGGAGCATGTGGCGTGGAGGGAACTTGGGTGGTTGCAGCATTGACTGTCACTGGTTGTTGCTTCTTTGACGACTCTGAGCCTTGTCGCCCTTTTCTCTTGTTGTTCTTTCCTTTCTTGTTGTCACTCTCCTTCTTGCCCTCAGTTTCCACTGGCTTCTCGCCCTTCTTGTTGTTGTGGTCGTATAGTTTCTTGGCCAACCTCTTGGCACTGTCGAAGGTTTCGGGGGTTTGCATCTATCACATTTCCTTGAATTGGGGATGTTAATCCCCAGATGAATCGTTCGATTTTCTTTCCCTCTGAAGTAATCATGCCAGGGCACAACAGTGACAGTTCGCTAAACCTTGATATGTATGCATCTATATAAGAGTTTCGGACGGTGAGATTCCACAACTCTTGCTCCATTTTCTGAATTTCGCCTCGTGGGCAGTACTCAGCCATCAGCATTTCTTTCAACTCCGCCCACGGCATGGCGTTGGCTACGGGGAGAGTCATGGCCTCTACATGCCCATTCCACCAGGTGAGAGCTTGGTCAACGAATGTGCATGCGGCGAACTTCACTTTCACCTCCTCGGGGCATTCACATATCTCAAATACCGATTCCACCTTTTCCATCCATCTCTTTAGGGTTATCATTCCACCCGTGCCATTAAAGGTTCGTGGTTTGGCATTGTTGAAATCCTTGTAAGAGCACGTCTTGGTAGGTCCTTGATTTGTTCCGTTTTTCGAACTCCCAGCCCCTTGTCCATTGCCTCCACCATTGTTCCCTTGGTGGATTTGCGCCATAGCTGCGGTGACCGCAGCAGATGCTGAGTTGACTTCGGGTGGGGTTGGTCCAGGGTTTCCACGGATTGGTCGTTGAGGTATCTTTCTGTCATGGAACGGAAAGATGTTGAGTGCCTATGATTTTTGTGAGATTGTGGTCCTATAAACTAGGTGTATTGCATGTACTTAAGTGGTTTCACAAATTAGCATACAATCATGGATACATAACAGATAACAATATCACAATAGAGCACATAAAATTTTCCATTAATAATATCCGTACTTTGATACATGAAAATTTGCTCGAAGGAGTATACATAAGTGGTGCAAGTTCGGCAGCGTAACGACCCTATGAGTAGTGTAATCACTTAAACATAGAGTCGATGGTACATAGCATAGATCATATAAGCATAATACTAAAGATAGATATGACTAGTCCTAACACTCTAAGGAGCGCTCGACGGCGGCAGTGAGGTCATATACCAAAGTGTTGTGCCAACAACTGGGCCATCTCTGTCATTTCTCCAATGACTTCATCTCTTTCCTGGTTGGCCTGCACCGCTCGTGCTTCCATGGCGAATAGCTGTCGCCGCAGAGTGGCAATCTCAGCTTCCGGAGAACGATTCTCTCTTGTGGAATTTCCTGGTGGGGCAGGGGGTTTCTGCTGCGTCTCGCTGGTAGGTGGTGTGACGGAATCCTCATCTGAGTCTTGTTCTTCCTCCATGTCGTCATCGGTCCCATCAAACTCGTAGTCTGTGTCTGTGTACTCGTCAGGCTCCACGCCGTGTGCTCCCCCCTGATCTCCCTCAGGCTCATCCTCGATCATCCCGTGGGCCACTAAGACCTGATGAAACAGAATGCCCTGGTGCTCCCCTTCCATAGTGACTGAGAGGAGGTATATGAATAAACTATTATTGCTCCTAAGATGTTTTAATTATTGTATAAATTGAGTTGATGTTCTCCTCTTGGTAACAAAGGGGTATGTTTTTAGGTTTACTGACCATCGAGGTTTCCCTGGGGCATGTGATAGATGTACCTTGGAGAAAATGTAGTTGATCAGGCTACATCTATTCCCTTAATACAACTAGGAACAGTCCCGACTTAACCGAGATGTCAGTATTATCTTATTTGATTTGGTATTATGTTCTTTTTCCTATATCGCACAAGTAAAGATGTTTTATCGTTGTGTTTTATTTGTTTTGTTCAGAGTTGTTTTAGTCCCTCTTTGGTTTATAGTTGCATATCAATGTGTGGTTAGATATGCCAATTCACTATAAACAGAGCTCTGATACCAACCTGTCACACCCCCAAACCAGACGGCGGAAACGTCCGAGGGCTCGCGTGACTCAAATTGAATATCATCACAATGAATATACATAAATCATAACATAAACTTCACCATGCATTAATACATTACAACTGACATTGTTCACATCAAGTACATTGTCTAAATATTACATATCCATAACATAAATTGTTTGAGAGTTTTCAAAACATAACATCCTAACATACTTGGTATTACTCTTCAGCTTACCTGTTGCCTGAGAATACAAGTTATTTTGAAAAACGTCAACATATGAAATGTTGGTGAGTTCATAAGCAGGGTTGTGATAAAAATGATTTGTGTAGTTTATAAAACCCAGAAAATCCGATATTTTCTGAAAAGACAATTGTTTATACCAAAGTGTGAAGATCCATAAGTTGGTGCATGAATGATTTCAAAACGTGTATAAATGGGAAATTTTGCATTATAGTTATTGAAAAATACAAGCGAGTGGTGCTGATTTCCTCGAAAAACCCGATGTTTTCCGATAACATAATATAATTGTTTCAAATTGTTATACCGCCACACGAATGATTTTGATTACTTTTCCTTGATTACTCGGATAGTATTCGATTTATTTAATTACGTGAGTCGTTATAACCATGCATAATAATGACTAGTTCGTCTGTCTTGGCATCCTAATGTACATCGGGATTGATCTTAAGATTTTGTCACCCTAGACTGGCCGAGTCTAACTGTAGCGAACAGCTGAGGTGTGGGGGAGTCACCCCCGTATAGATCTATACACAAACTATCGCTCTCCTTCCATGAGACTTTGATTATAACTACAGACTACGAACGACCCTTAGAGGTGTTGCCCGTTATTACTCACTTAATCCAAACGAAATTGATTACTATTGATTAACGACCTGAATTTGTTTACTTTGATTACAAGTAAGCCTAACAAACGAGGAGAAGAGGATTATAAGGTCCTGCTAATTACGTGTGTTATTTAAGGCTATTGGGTATACGAAGGACACGTTGGCCCATTTCGCATTTGATTTATTTGGACCTTACTAGCAATTCTAATTGAGCCACTGAGGCCCAATAGCACTTGAAAGCCATTGAGGGTCCCTTAAACATGTAATTGGGTCACAGGAGGCCCAATAACGTTTATTTTTTTATTTGTTGGGCTCAAAAGTTATGTTAATGGGTCACGAAGGCCCAATAAGCATGATTTGAGACTTTCAAGCCCAAAGATTTGAATATTTACTTGTTTTAGGTATAGTATAATTGTTGGAAAGTTTGATTGAACGATTGTTAATCTCGTATCGGCACGAGGTCGGTTGGTTGTTTATAACGATATTGGGAATTTTACGTATATTCATCTTTCTATTTTCATGAGTTGTAGTTTGGTATTTTTTTGACTCAAATATCTTACTAATAAAATAATTGGCTCAAATTGTTGGTTTGACCCTTTTCAGCCCTTCTTTAATAAAAATGACAATTCTAGTCCCTTATTTTGAAAAAGAAACATTTTAGGTCCTTAAACCATTTTCTTTACATTTTTGACCCATAGACTTGTTTTAGTGATGTTTTTAGTTCAAAATTTACTCTTTGGCAGTTTCAACCCTTCCAGCAAAGAGTCTTACGGTTAAAGTCCAACTTTTTCACCACTTTTACAATTTTGGGCCCAAATTCCAAAAACTTTACATTTTTTATCCTTTTTGGAAAAGAAAAGCATTTTAACCCTTGAAATAGTTTTGTTCACCCCTTTTACCCCCTGTTTCAAGAATTGTACCATTTTAGCTCCTTAAAATCGTATTTTTGTAATTTTTGGCTCAATGGGCCGAAAAGCCCAAAAATTGGCCCATTATGCTACAAATTACATTTCTAGCCCTTTCAGAGTATGATATTCATAAAAAAATTTATTTTTACTGTTTTGACTCTTTTAGTCCTTAAGAAAACCGTGAATGACAACTTTCAACTCAACTTTTAATTGTTTGACAAATTTAGCCCAAAAATGAGTTTTATGTTGCATTTTGTTTATTATGACTTAAGCTAGAAACTTTTCTTGACTTGTTCAATAAAAAGTATATTAGACCATGTTTGTTTCCTCTTTTGTGCCATAGATCTCGAGATTTTTTCCCTTTTTGTCACATATTTACCACATAAACACATAAAATCACACATACATACATGAAATCATACATAACATACACATACACATAGATCTACACATTTTACTTGTATTCTCCCCCATAAAACTTGTGAAAACCGAAAAGATAGGGGTATGAACTCACCTTTGCTTGTTGTTTTTGATTTGAAGAGGAAAGGGAAGAGTTTGATGCTATTTTTCGGCCCTAGCAAGCTTTCTTGGGTTGATTTCGAAGTTAAGAAGCTTCTAATGTGTAGGCCACGAAAATGGTGAGAGTTAGGAGGAAGTTTTGATGAAGTAAAGAGACTAGGTTAAGGATCTAAATAATAACTTACCAATGGTGATGATTATTGTGGAATAACCTCCTTGAAGAGCTTCTAAATCTCGAAAATTTTGAAGGAGAAGTGAAGAAGTGGTGGTGTGTTCTTGAGAGAGTTTGTTTTAGAGAGAGATGGATGTAATGTGTGTGTGGGTGTGTGTCTTCGGCCGAGGATAGAAAGGAGAGGGAGAAGAGAGATAATGGAGTTGACATGCATGGAAATATGGGATTTGTGCATGGGTTTCCAATGGACAAATATGAGGTGTCTTGCCCTCATAATTTCGTCATTTCTTCTTTTTTTTTTTGTTATCCTCTTGGGCCGAGAAAGAGAGAAGAGAAAAGAGGGTTTGGACCTTGAGTGCTTAAGTCCAAGATATGGGTCCAATTTGATGGTTTTCGGCCCAATGGGCCTTTTAGATCAATTCACGGACCAATATACATCAAGGAATGAGTTTTATGGCCCATTAGGGCTAATTAGATTTGTTATGGCCCAATAAGGCCCATTTAGATAAACTAGCCCATTTTATTTCATTCTAGGCCCATTATGGCCCAACATGTTAAAATAAAAGAAAGTGGGTCCAATTATAGCCCATATAAGGGTTCTAAGCCCAAAATAGTCAAATTGGAAGCTTATTGGTCCATTAGGTCCAATAAGGAAATCCTAGTCCAAAATGGACTTGAACCGGGATTTTTAGGGTTTCCAACCTTTTGTTGACTATTTGAATGTATGTATAAAGTATTTGATGGAATTTGTGGTCATTGAATAAGCACCATACATGTTTTCAAGTTTTAGCTACAATGTTATCTTTGTTAAGGGTTTTACAAGGTATCAGAATTCCTGGTTGTGACATACTATGTAATGTTTGGTGATGAATGTGTTATGTTTCATGTATATTCATTGTGATGATATTTCAATTTAAGTCACGCGAGCCCTCGGACGTTTTCGTCGTCTGGTTCGGGGATGTGACAGGTTAGTATCAGAGCTCTGTTTATAGTGAACTGGCATATCTAACCACACATTGATATGCAACTATAAACCCAGCAAGGGACTAAATAACTCTGAACAAAACATATAAAATGTGCTAATAAACACTCTTACTTGTGCGACTTAGAAAAATGAACATAATAACAAATCAAATAAGATGATTGGGAGAACCTGACATCCCGATTATGCCAGGACTGTTCACAGTTGTATTAGGGATGAATGTAGCCTGATCAACTACATTTCTTCGTAGTACAACTATCACATGCCCTGGAACGATCGCGATGGTCAGTAAACCTAAAGCATACCCTATTGTTAAACAAGAAGAATGCATCAACCCAATTTTTATAACAACTAAAAATATTTTAGGATTAATAATAGTTTACTGATATACCCCCCCCCCCTTGCAGACAGTATGGTTGGGTTCCATCTCCCTGGAGATCCGTATTTCCCTGATCAGGGGAATAACGGATGGCTAGAGGAATCCGACGAGGAGCCTGAAGAGGATCCCATGGAAGAAGAGGAACCGGAAGAGGAAATCGAAGAGGGACCTGCATAACCTGTGGCAGACATTGAAGAGGAAGAGTCGGGTGGTGACAGCAACGATGAATCGGACACTGAGTCTGTAGTCATCAACCCCTCATACCCAGTGAGGGTGCCAGCTCACCGAATGGGCCCTAACGGCCCTACCCCTCCCTGGGGTATCGACATTTGGAGATGGAGCAGACAACAGGGACATCGACCCCCGTTTGGCATGGCTCGCCAGTTCTATGACTTGAGGGAGGGAGGACCGGCTGACCGAGCACTTCCTGTCATGGTGAGATGGTTACGGAACACTGGCGACCTGGCCTAGGACACGGCCGAGCAACTGAATCAGATGCGAGCCGTAGTGGCCCGAGCGGAGCGAGAAACTCAAGAAGTAATCCATAACTTTCATGAACGTCAAGCGATGTGGGAGGATCGACTACGAGCCACAGAACGAAAAGTGGCGCGTCTTCAGGGTGCATCCACATCATCAGCCCCACCACCCGACGCATCTCAGAGCATTTCGGACCAGTAGACTTCCCTACTAGTGCTATGTTCCCTTATGTTTGATATGTACTACCGACTCCATGTTTAAGTGATTACACTACTCATAGAGTCGTTATGCTGTCGAACTTGTACCTCTATGTATGCTCTTTCGAGCAAAATTTTCATGTATCAAAGTACGGATATTATTAGTGAAAAATATTATGTGTTTTATGGTGATGTTGTGACCTGCTATGTGTTTTATACTATTATTGTTTGGTGTGAATATATGGAAACAATTAGATACAAAAATCGATTCACGAAATTCTCAGCTTAAAAACAATACATACTCAACATCTTTCTGTTCCGTAACAGCAAGATGCCGCAGAGACCAAACCGCGGAAATAACCAACCACTGACACCACCGGAAGTCAACTCAGCTGCGTTTCAAGCAGCTGTATCTGCTGCAGTCACAGCAGCCATGGCGCAAATCCACCAAGGGAACAATGGCAGAGGAAACAGGCAGGGGGCTGGAAGTTCAAACAACGGAATAAATCAAGGACCTACCAAGACATGCTCTTACAAAGACTTTACCAACGCCAAGACACGAACCTTTAATGGAACGGGAGGTGTCATAGCCCTAAAAAGGTGGATTGAGAAAATTGAATCCGTCTTTGAAATTTGCGGGTGTCCAGATGGGTGCAAGGTCAAGTTTGCAGCATGTACCTTTGTTGATCAAGCTCTTTCATGGTGGAACGGTCACATCGAAGCCATGACCCTTCCAGTGGCAAACGCAATTCCCTGGGAAGAACTGAAGGAAATGATGTTGGCAGGGTACTGCCCTAGAGGCGAGATACAAAAGATGGAACAAGAATTGTGGAACTTGACAGTTCAGAACTCCAATATCGACGCATACATATCCAGGTTTAGCGAGCTATCCCTTCTATGTCCGGGTATGATCACCTCAGAAGGGAAAAAGATTGAGAGGTTCATCTGGGGATTGACTGCACCTATCCAAGGGAATGTCATTGCGGCAAACCCTGAGACGTTTGATAGCGCCAAAAGATTGTCCAAGAAACTGTATGATCATGGCAGCAAGAAGAGTGTTAAGATTGTGGAAGCGGATGTTAAGAAGGAAGAAGAGAATAAGAAAGGGAAGAACAACAAGAGAAGAGGTAAATAGAACTCCGAATCATCTAAGAAGCAACAGACAGTGACTGTCCATGCAGCAACCCAAGCTACCACAGTATCACATGCTCCAGCCTCATCCACGCCGAATGCTCCGAAACAGTACACATGGAATCTTCCCAAGTTTAACAAATGTAACTACCATCACCACGGGGAATGCAGAGAGATGATGTGTACAAGATGCAACCGGAAGGGCCATACAGCAAAGTATTGTAGGACCCAGCTTCCACAAAACCAGATGCCCAACAACAACAACAACAACAACAACAACAACAACAACAACACAAAGGATGGAGCCAGTTATACCTGTTATGGGTGCGGGAAGACCGGATATTTCAGGCGGAATTGTCCCAATGCAAACAACCAGACGACAGGAGCAGCAGGAAGAGTGTTGACTATGGGTCAAGGAGAAGCGGTTCAGGATCCCGCTGTCGTCACCGGTACGTTTCTCCTTAACCACTCATATGCATGCATCCTGTTTGATACCGGAGCAGAGCGAAGCTTTGTGAGTAATACATTCAAACACCTGCTAAAACAACAACCCCAAAACCTTAATGAAACCTTTACGGTGGAAATGGCTAATGGGAAAACAGAATCAACTGGGAAAATCTATGTAGGATGTACCCTAACCTTAAATCAACATGCCTTTCAAATAAACTTGATGCTTGTAACTATTAGGAGTTTTGATGTGATTGTCGGCATGGACTGGTTGAGCCCCCATCATACTGAAATTATGTGTTGCGAGAAGGCCATTCGCCTTCATCTTCCTAACCACGAAACCCTAATTATATACGGGGATAAGCCCAGTATGAACCTTCGTCTTATCTCGTGCATTAAGGCACAAAAGTATCTACAAAAGAAGGACTTGGCGTTTCTGGCACACATAGTGGATAAGTCCAAGGAAGAGGTCAATATTCGAGACATCCCAGTGGCTTGCGACTTCCCAGATGTCTTTCCTGAAGACCTTCCGGGGATACCCCCAGAAAGACAAGTCGAGTTCCGAATTGACCTGGTGCCAGGAGCCACGCCCATTGCCAAATCACCCTATAGGTTGGCTCCTGCGGAGATGCAAGAACTGTCAAGCCAACTTAGCGAACTCTTGAGCAAAGGATTCATCCAACCTAGCTTCTCACCCTGGGGAGCTCCGGTCCTCTTTGTTAAGAAAAAGGACGGATCCTTTAGGATGTTTATTGATTACAGAGAACTGAACAAGCTCACTATCAAAAATCGCTACCCACTTCCGCGAATCGACGATCTATTCGACCAGCTCGAAGGAGAAAGTTACTTCTCTAAGATAGATCTGCAATCCGGATACCACAAACTCAAAGTCCGGGAAGAGGATATCCCCAAAACCGCTTTCCGAACTCGCTATGGACATTACGAATTTGTTGTAATGCCCTTCGGTCTAACGAATGCCCCCGCCGCATTCATGGACCTGATGAATCGAATCTGCCGACCATTCCTCGACAATTTTGTCATTGTTTTCATCGACGATATCCTAGTCTATTCTCGAAGCGAAGAGGAGCATGGCCGACATCTCCGTCAAATCTTGGGAACCCTACGAAATGAAAAGTTATACGCAAAACTCTATAAGCGTGAGTTCTGGCTCCGTAGTGTAAACTTTTTGGGTCATGTTGTCAGTCAAGAAGGGATACATGTAGACCCTTCTAAGGTCAAAGCCATAGAAGGATGGGCGGTCCCAACGACACCCACAGAAATTCGTCAATTTTTAGGTCTCGCAGGCTATTACAGGAGATTCATTCAGAACTTCTCCAAAACAGCCAAGCCACTTACCATGCTTACACAAAAGGGCGTGCCATTTGAATGGACAGAAAAGCAGGAGGTTGCCTTCCGAACTCTGAAGCGAGCTCTCTGTAGTGCACCGGTACTATCACTACCAGAGGGAACAGAGGACTTCGTAGTTTACTGCGATGCTTCGAATCAGGGTTTAGGCTGTGTACTCATGCAGCGTGGAAAGGTGATAGCTTATGCGTCCCGGCAACTAAAGACCCACGAGGTGAATTATACCACCCATGATCTTGAATTGGGAGCTGTGGTCTTCGCCTTGAAAATTTGGAGGCACTACCTTTATGGTACCAAGTGCATCATTTTCACCGACCACAAGAGTCTCCAGCACATTTTAAATCAGAAGGAGTTAAACATGAGGCAACGAAGATGGTTTGAGCTGCTAAACGATTATGAGTGCGAAATCAAGTACCACCCAGGCAAGGCTAACGTGGTAGCTGATGCCTTAAGTCGGAAAGAATACTCAAATCGTCGTGTGAAGACCCTTTCGATAACCGTTCAATCCCATTTGTCCTCGCAAATCAAAGCAGCCCAGTTCGATGCCATGAAGATAGAAAACAGAACAAGCGAAGCGTTACGTGAAATGGAAAAGAACTTTGAAGTCAAGGAGGACGGAGCATATTACTTCATGAACCGAATTTGGATCCCTAAACTTGGGGGATTCAGAGAAGTAGTCATGAATGAAGCCCATAAGACACGATACTCCATCCATCCGGGTTCAGATAAAATGTACTTGGATATCAAGCAGCAGTATTGGTGGCCTAACATGAAGGCAAAAATTGCCACTTACGTTAGCAAGTGCCTCAACTGTGCTAAGGTGAAGGTAGAATATCAGAAGCCCTCGGGACTATTACAACAACCAGTAATACCCGAGTGGAAATGGGAAAGGATTACTATGGACTTTATGACCAAATTACCCAAGATAACAGATGGATTGGATACCATATGGGTAATAGTCGACAGGTTGACAAAATCCGCTCATTTCCTGCCAACAAAAGAGTCATACAAGATGGAACGATTGACGAGAATCTACATCAAGGAAATTATGAGACTCCATGGAGTACCAATATCTATCATCTCAGATCGAGATAGTAGATTTACTTCACACTTTTGGCAATCGCTTTAGAAAGCTATGGGAACACAACTCGACATGAGCACTGCCTACCACCCACAAACTGATGGTCAAAGTGAGCGAACCATTCAAACGCTTGAAGATATGCTTCGCGCATGCGTGATAGACTTTGGAAGGTCGTGGGATACCCACTTGCCTTTAATTGAGTTTTCGTACAACAACAGCTATCACTCAAGCATCAAAGTTGCTCCTTTTGAAGCCTTATATGGACATAAATATAGATCACCATTGTGTTGGGCTGAGGTAGGTGACACTCAGCTAGCAAGAGAACAGACACCAAGCAATGCATTAATAGGACCAGAAATCATACGCGAAACGATAGAGAAAATAGTTCAAATCAAAGCTCGACTTCAAGCATCACGAGACCGACAGAAGAGCTACGCTGATAAACGGTGAAAGCCCTTGGAATTCCGAGTCGGGGATCGGGTGTTGTTAAAAGCCTCTCCCTAAAAAGGGGTGATTCGTTTTGGGAAACGGGGAAAACTAAACCCACGGTACATTGTACCACTCGAGATTCTTGCCCGAATCGGTCCGGTGGCTTATAGACTACAACTACCTGCTAAACTCAGCAGTGTACACCCCGTGTTCCATGTTTCCAATTTGAAGAAGTGCCTATCCGACGAAACTCTCGTCATTCCATTGGAAGAAATCAAAATCAACGATAATCTCCTGTTCATCGAGGAACCACTTGAAATCATGGACAGGAAACTGAAGCGTACTAAGCAAAGTTGCATTCCGATTGTGAAAGTTCGGTAGAACACGAAACGTGGACCGGAATTCACATGGGAACGCGAAGACCAGATGAAGCAGAAGTACCCTCACATATTCTCGCATTCACAAATCTAGCTTCAAAAAAAAAATTTCGGGACGAAATTCCCTCTAACGGGGGGATGATGTCACAACTAGAAATTCTGATGCTTTGTAAACAATTAACAAGGATAACATTGTAACTAAAACTTGAAAGCATGTATGATGCTTATTTAATGACAACAAAATTCCATCAAACACTCCATATAAACGCTCAAATAGTCTACAAAAGGATGGAAACCCTAGAAATCCCGGTTTAAGTCCATTATGGACTAGGATTTCCTTATTGGGCCTAATGGGCCAATAAACTTCCAATGTGACTATTTTTGGCTTAGAACCCTCAAATGGGCTCTCATTGGACCCACTCTCATAATACTTAACCTTTTTGGGGCTTATAAGCCTAAAATGGACTAGTTTACCTTTAATGGGCCTTATTGGGCCATAGCAAATCCAAATAGCTTTAATAGACTCAAATCCATTCCTTTATGCTAAATTGGGTCGTGAACTACTCTAAAGGCCCAATGGGCCGAAAATTATCAAATTGGGCCTCATATTATGGACTCAAGCATAAAAGGCCCAAGCTATTCTCTTCTCTCTCTCTCTCTCTCGGCCCAAGTAGAAAACAAAAAAAAGAGAAATTAAGGGAATTAAGGAGGGTTAGCCACCTCCTTATTACATATTGGACTTCCATGCAAGTTCACATGTCTCCATGCATCCATCCCTTCACCTATCTCTCTTCTCTTTCTCTTCTTATTACTCACGACCGAAGATAATAACACACACACATACCAAACTCCATTCCAATACTATCAAATTCTCTCAAGAACCTCTCCATTCTTCCTTCAAAATTTCGAGACTTGCTTACATGCCAAGAAGATCTTTCACTCATAACACAAATCTTTGGTAAGTGTTTACTTAAATCCAAAGTTTAACTACTATATCTCACCAAAAATCATCTTCTAATTCATTCAAATTCATGATCATACTCCTTAGAAGCAATCTAAGCCCAAGGACTTCTAAAGAAGCTTGTTAGGCCGAAAGATCTTATCATTTTCATCCTTTCTTCTTCAAAACCGTGAACATCAAAGCAAGGTGAGTTCATACCCCTCTATTTTCGGTTTTCATATGATTTATGGGGGAGAATACAAGTAAAATGTGAAGATCTATGTGTATTTGTATGTTATGTGTGATTTCTTGTGTTTTTGTGGTAAATATGTGCTAAAAATGAAAGATATTTCGAGATCTATAGTTCAAGAAGGAAAAATATGTGATCTATGTCATATTTCACTTAACATGTCAAGATAAACTACTATACAAGCTTTAAAATAATACACTATAACATAAAATTTTGTTATTGGACTATTTGTGATAAATAAACAAAAGATGGGAAAAAAATGTCATTCATGGTTTCTACAAGGATCAAAAGGTCAAAACAGCCAAAATAAGAGTTTTTATAAATATTAGGCTTTTTAAAGGACTAAAAATGTAAATTTTAGCCTAATGGGCTAAAATTTGGGATTTTCGGTTATTTAGGCCCAAAAATGCGAAAAATCAAATTTAAGGGGCTGAAATGGAAGGTTTTCTCAAAACAGGGGCTATAAACGTAAATAAACCTATTGCAGGGGTTAAAATGGTCTTATTTATCAAAAGGGACTAAAAATGCAAAGATTTTGGATTTTGGGTAAAAATTGTAAAAATTGCGAAAAGTGTGAATTTAAATGCAAATCTTTTAACTAAGGGGCTGAAACTGTCCAAAATAAAATTTTGGGCTTAAAACATTATTTAAGTGTTTAGGCCAAAAATGTCAAGAAAAAGAGTTCAATGACCTAATATGTCATTTTTCATAAAAAGGGCTAAAAATTGCCGACTTTACCAAAATAAGGGGCTGAATAGGTCAAACTAATATTTTTGGTCAATTATGTTAATATTAAAATAATTGGGTCAAAATATACAAAACTTTATAACTTATGGGTTTTAAATAGAAAAATAACTATTTTTATAAATCTATGAATCGTTATAAAACAAATTGGTGATTTTTACGACATATCGATTAAACAACTTCGCAACACTAATACTATACAAAACAAGTAAACATTCTAATTGTTGGGCTTGAGAGATTTTAATCATGCTTATTGGGTCTTCGTGACACATTAACATGACTTTTGGGCCTAACATAAATAATACATGTTATTGGGCCTCTTGTGACCCAATTACATGCTTAAGGGACCCTCAATGGCTTTGACATGCTATTGGGCCTCAGTGGCCCATTAGCATTGCTAGTAAGGTCCAAATAAATCTTATGCGAAATGGGCCAACGCGCCTTTCGTATACTCGACAGCCTTAAATAACATACGTAATTAGTAGGGCCTAGTAGTCCTCTTCTCTTCGTCTGTTAGGCTTACCTTCTTTTCAAGTAAACTAAAATCAGGTCATTAATCAAGGTTAATGAAATTCATGTGGATTAAGTGAGTAATATCGGGTGACACCAATAAGTGTCGGTCGTAGTCTGTAGTTGTAATCAAAGTCTCCTGGAGGGAGAGCGAGAGTTTGTGTATAGATCTATACGGGGGTGACTCCCCCACACCTAAGCTGTTCGCTACAGTTAGACTCGGCCAGTCTAGGGTGACAAAATCTTAAGATCCATTCCGGTGTTCATTAGAATGCCAAGACAGACGAACTAGTCATTATCATGCATGGTTATAACGACTCACATAGAGATCCAATACCATCTAAGTAATCAGGGGAAATCATATTCATTCGCTGTGACGATACAATAATACAAAACAATCATAATATTTTATCGGAAAACATCGGGTTTTCCGGGGAAACCAATCTTACTCACTTGTACTTTCAAAAACTATAATGCAAAACTTCTCATTTATACACGTTTTGAAATCATTCACGCATATACTTACAGGATGATCACAACATTTTCATGAAAAGTTTTATTACAGAAAATATCGGATTTTCTGGGTTTTACGAACGACATAAACTATTTTACATCAAACATACTTATGAACTCACCAACATTATATATGTTGACCGTTTTCAAAATAACTTGTATTCTCAGGTAATCGTTAGAACGAGGAAGCATCGAGTGTGTTGAAAGTTTCTTTTGTAGTTGCTAATCACCAAACACTTTATATTTTGGGATCATGTAATGTAAACCATGTACTTGATGTAAACAATGCCAGTTGTACTATGTAATGTTTGGTGATGAATGTGTTATGTTTCATGTATATTCATTGTGATGATATTTCAACTTAAGTCACGCGAGCCCTCGGACGATTCCGCCGTTTGGTTCGGGGGTGTAACAGTGTGCTGCCATGAGGTGGGTGTACGGCTGCACACCCATGTGTATGGCCGTACACTCCTCCTAAAGGGGTGTATGGCCCGGTTTTGTCACTATACGACTTGCTGACTCATTCCTAACCTCAACCTTGACTGTACCCAAGCTTAGAACACTTAAATGAACCCTTAAGCAGTGCTAGAAGTTAACAGAACAAGTTTAACATTGATTGAATCGACTAGATGTACAAGGAAAAAGTTCCGGGTTGCCACAGTGAGCAACCCTAACAACCACATTTCCTTAAATAAGGCAAAAACCCCAGAAATTAGGGTTTCTCATTAAACAGTTGCCACGTCGTGGCCATAGGCTGCCACGCTGTGGTGGACATTTAAAATCCACGACACATCAACCCTCACCACGTCGTAGGATGCCTTCTCCACGGCGTGGTACCACCCAAAATCCAAAATTCATTAATTTAAATACCTCCAAGGATCCGGATGTTACATATAAAGGAGAATAAGAGACCAAGCTAGTTTTGCAAGACATATTTCATCTCTAAAGGATTGCCAATTTTGTGGCTTCCCCTCTTTCTATTTATTCTTTTTGCAATTTAGTGCATGAAATAAATGCTTATATGTTGCTTCTCTTTAAGGCTTATTGGGTATAAAATTTAAGGCTTAAGAACAAAATATATACAAGTGAAGACTAGCATCTTAAAGTGGGTTTTTCTTGTTTTGTGGATACGTCTAGAGAAACTCTCCTTTGAGTCTTTTTGCCATCTTCAACAACTTCCACCCTCCCGGGAGGAAACAAAGTCTTCAAAGGTTGTAACATTTTTCCTTCTATGGTTATTGTTAATATTTTCATGCTTTGCAAAATGATTATTGGTGTGTTAAAAAGATTCCTAAGTTTATTGTAATTTTAAAGCTTCCGTTACTGTTTTTAGCGTTTTAGGGAAAGTGATTTTGAATAAAACTCAACAATGTTAACATAAGCAACAAAACAGGATGCCTTAAACATGGCTACATGTGTTGTTGTGTGTAAACGGGCCATGATTTCATAGCCGAGTTTAGGTCTGCAGGTTGTAGTGACAACCGTTTCGTATATTTTGTCATGCTACAATGAAAGGAATTATAATTAGACATTTGCTACAAGTTCCAGACTAAAATAGTTATTTTCCAGCCAACATTCTTGAATACAATGACAATATTCCAGACACCGCATTCTGGAATACCATTTTGGAACCCTTCTACACATTCCAGAGGTATTTTATAGATTCCAAACATGTTCTTCGTATTCCAGAGTCATTCCGGATAGGTTTAGAATTACTTTTTTTTTTAAGATTAGTTGATATAGTGCACACATGTACCCACATATAATCATACAATAGCCTAAAAACTAATAAAATTCGAAAGAAAATTATAAATACCTATTTATTCGCATCAATTCATACAAAAAAAAAATCTAATTTTTAACATATATTTACAAATAAAAACATATAATTATAAAAAGAATCGATACATACTAAAAAAAAATGAATTTATTTATTGCTAGAAGAATAGTTGTTCGAGTTTGATGCTCTCTGGAATAAAAGTGTGTTCGAAATGAAGTCTGAAATGAAAATGACTTTAAAATGTTATTTATAAGAAGACCACATTATCGGATCGGATATTTTACCCATTTACACTTTTTAAAATTCAGGTCCAGAATGAACATTCTATAACTAATGCTGTCCATTATTGAATATTTATTGTATTTGCTTTGATCACAAAATTTTCACTTCATTTGCACTATTCTCAATCCGTCTGCTAAATTTTTTTGTCCCTATCCGATTTTTTTGGATCCAAGTACATACAAAAAATCCTACCGCGTCTCACGGTTCACGACCCCTAGTTTTATACATTTATGAAATCATGTACAATTTTTAGTAAGTTAGAAAATATAATGATTGATTAGTATAAGAAATACTACAAAATGGTTTTTTTTTTGCAACGTCAAATCACTGCAACGTTAGGTGAAAGGAGTAGTTGAGTTTCTAAATCTACAAAATGGTTTATAGTGTTTATACTCTGTTTTGGTAACGGCTAATTTTTACTTTCGTTTCTTACAATTGGTTTTTTTTTTTTTTTTTTTTTTTTTTTTTTTTTTTTTTTTTTAACTTGTAATCATGTTGGTTGTTGCTATGTGCATAATTAGTTTAGTTGTGGGACTGCAGCTGAACGTGGTTGTCATGAAGCTTTTGTAGGGACAAATGGGCAATGGGCCATGCCGCTCTAGCGTCGTTAATTTATAATTTATGAATTAAATATTTACATAACCAACCTCCCAGGTTATTCGCTGTTAGCAAAAACTACCGTAGACTATTGAATAAGTATATGTGGCAAATTATACTCTATTTTCTTTTTGCAACGTCAAATCACTTCAACGTTGACAGAAAATATTTACATAACTAACCTCCCAGGTTATTCGCTGTTACCAAAAACCACCCATATTGAATAAGTATATGTGGCAAATTATACTCTATTTTCTTTTTGCAACTCAAATCACTCCAACGTTGACAGTAAGTTTTGACCTCTGCCAACTCTCTTTGGATTGGTTATTTCCAAATGATTACCTGACAGTTAAGTGTTAATAATTATGTGAATATATATATATATATATATATATATAAATAAAAGTTCAATAGAGAAACATAATTATTGGTTTTTCAAGGAACCAAATATTTTTTTCAATTTCTAGAGCTTATTCTTTATCGAAAAAAAAATCTAAAAATATGTAAAATTCATATATTAATATTGTGAATGTGAAAAATATTTTTCGGATTCACCGTGTGAATCCGGATTCACATTGTGAATTTTCAAAGATTCACATTGTGAATTTGACGTAAAAAAAAAATCGAATTTGATATCATTAGAAAAAGGATAAAAAGTTATGAATTTCTGTATTTTTAGTTTTTTTTTTTTTTTTTTATAAAAATAAGTTCTAAAAGTTGAAAAAAAGATTTGTTCCTTAGTTCCTTGGTTAATTATGGTTCTCTATTGAACCTCTCTCTCTCTCTCTCTCTATATATATATATATATATATATATATATATATATATTAACTAAACTGTTCATCTCTCACATTAAGGTTTATCTCCATCTATAAATACATGTGATGAGGAGCAAATCAAGACACACGAAATTACGTAAACAAATTTGTGAGTTTCATTGATGAGGGTTCTTAGAGGTGGTCTTGAGATAAACTGGAAAACTCAACATTAATTCTTCAGATCTGATAATCATAATGAAATCAGGTATGCAATCATTCTTTTATGTTTAAGTTTTATTTTAATCAAATTCAAGATTAAAGATCCAAAGTTTATGTTTCCGCGTTTATATTTTGGTTACCAAAATAACCAACAATTGGTATCAAAGTCTTCTCGTATCTATTACTAGAAACTGTTTTGATTGGTTTAAGATCACTAAAGATACATGTTTTGAAAGTTCTAAGATCTTTGAATTTTTTTGTTGACTAATGTAAGCTTTCATGAACCTTTTTTGAATTTACTTGTACAAAACAAGTTGTTTATTGTTGTCTCTCAAAGTGACGATCATGCGGCTGCCATAATTCAGTGTTTTTTGTATTTGTGCTTTTATGCGTGAGATTTTTTTTTTTTTTTTTTTTTTGTGTAGATACTTCGGTTCATAAAATTTCGACGTGTCTTGTTAGAGGGATCATATATTGTTTACATATTGTCTTTGAATTGCTTTTTTTTTTCTAAAACTTTACATGTGACTTCTTTAATCTTTTACCTACCTCTTGATTGACAATTCCATTTTTAAACATATCTAATGTGACCTACTATTATCCACGAATAAGTTGGTAAACATATAATGCTTTGGTTGTTACAAATTTAAAATAAAATTTGTTTTCCTTTTGGATATGTTTAATTTTATTCAGCCTCAAGATTATATAAATTTATTACGTTAGAATCTTGCGATTATCCAATTTGAAAATGAAGCTTTGTTGATATTGATAGATATGAATTTTGAATTTTATTATAGATATTAAAACCAAATAAATTATTAAAGGTTATTATCATGCCATTCTAGCTCCAGTGTCTTAATTTAATTTATGATAATATGATTTTTTTTTGTTAGTAATTGATATAATATTGTTATCAAAGTTAATCAATTTGGTTATAAATACATTAAGTATTTTACCATATTGTCTATGTGAATTATGTTTGACCTAAAGGAATACATATATTGACAAATAAAATTCAGTTATGACATGTTATTTATTTTCATGGTAAATTAACTGACATAATATATCACCAAAGTGATCCATTTTGTGAAAATTAATTTACAAGTAGTTTAAATATTATGATTTAGGTGTTAATTAATGCGGATATTAATCGACCCAAATGTAGGTTTATATTTGGCCGGATAAACACATGTTTGATGATAAATATGCGACATTTTTTTAGTTACATGTCATTTATAAGTCGATCCAAAGAGGGGTTTATTAACTGACATGATATATTCTCAATTCTTATTATCAAAATTTATAGTTTATGTGTTTATTAATGTGGGTATTAGCCGACCCAAATGTAGACTGATATTTGGCCGAATAAACATATATGTGGTGATAAACATGTGGTTATTTTTTGGTTCCATGTGATCAATAAGTCAATCCAAAGAGGGGCTTGTTAATTGACATGACTTATTGTCAATGTTTATCTCTAAAACAAGGTTTATCTCTTGCAAGTTAGTATTATACCTTTTAAAGATGTCATAAATTGAATTTATTGATTATAGTTTAGGGATTAATGAGCATAAAAGTAGATTTGCTTATGTTTAAATTATGGAATTATATCTGCTAACATTGATCACATTTATGACTCATGTACTCAATGAAATTAACTTTAAGGAATGGAATGAGGGCATTATGTTAGTTCTCAATTGCATGAATATTGACATTGCATTTTGGATAGAGCAACATTCTTTGAGTATGTTGAGTTTGGGAGATAAACAAGGTTAAAACATTTTCCTTAAGGAGGAATCAATCTTGATTCCTATTATTGCTTTCGATAGTATACAGATTATGAATCAGTGATCGACAATGTTATTCAATCTCCTATTCTGAATACACAAACTCAACAACCTCAACTTTGGATATCCTATGCATGGTACCATATTTTTCATCAAATTATTATCTCTTTTGGTTTTGAGGTAAATACAGTAGATGATTTCATGTATCACATATTAAGTGGGAGTAAATTTATTTTTCTTGATTTGGGCTAATATCTACGCAACTCACGTTTGGATCATAAGAAAGCAACCAAATGGATATTGATATATATATATATATATATATATATATATATATATATATATATATATATATATATATATATATATATATATATAACAAAAGGCTATATGCTCAACTATAGGAAATTCAGATGTTTTGGAGATCATTTTTATTAAGAATATGAATTTATTAGAGGCCAAAATGGTTACTGATCCATATCATGATACTTTTACATTTTAGCAGGATGAGCCATTTCATGGAATAGACTTCGGTAGCTTCTTCCATAATGGCAGCATAATTTGTAGCATGGAATATGGTTGCGGAAAATTGTCACGAGGCTACACATTATTGGTATTGAAAGACCACTAAAGTTGTGATAATAAGTCAACAATGTTATATTCCAATAACAAAACTTCTATTAAGCGAAAGCATATTGACATCAAGTTTCCTTTTGTTAATACAATAGTGCAAAATGGAAATATATATAGCACATATGAACAAACTCCATAAAATCGGATCTGCTCATAAATGGATTACCTCCCTAGGTCTTTCATGAGCGTACTACACACGTTGGTGTGATATTTGGTTTTAGTGGGAGTTGTATGGTGCTTTATGTGTTGTTTAACAACAATTGTGTTTTTCTATACATAATTAAGAATTTGGTTAACTCCATTATTAGTTGCACTTATTTGAATTTTGATCTCACTTCAAGTTAAAGAGTAACTCGTTGGAAATCTATTTAGATTTTAAAACCACACATCATATTTAATCTATGTCGTTAGTTATATATGTATATGTGACCAATATTGATAGGTTTAGTTACGTAAATTGTAACGAATACCGCTTTGATACTGTATTATTATGATTAGTGGATGAGATTGTTTAAGGGTACCCATATTATGATAACATTCATTAAAGCGCTTATACAGTTATACGTACATTTATATATATGTGGTCTAGTGGGAGATTGTTAGATAATTATGAGACCATATCATATATATATATATATATATATATATATATATATATATATATATATATACTAGGTTTAAACCCGTGGAAATCACGGTTAAAAAAAAACACTATCTATAATTTGAAATCGCAATGAATAACCAAATTTTTTGCAAAAATATTATTAATTTACAGAGATATAAGTTTTATCATTAACTTTATAATGTTGTTTTAAGGGAAATCTCCAATAAAGTCTAAAAAATTTGGCCCAGAAATGCAAATTATTTTCCTGATTTTAGGACTTTTTTGTAAATAGAAATTAAATTATGACTAAAACGTAAACTGTGCCCAAATTTTGGGACTTTATTGGAGCTTTCCCGTTGTTTTAAAATAAATATATACACCATTATGAATATCCAATTTACATTTTGTAACGTCAGATAATTTGATAAAATCATAAGTTTGTATGATGCAATATACATTTAAATATAGTGAAATAAAGCGCAATAAATCATTGAAATGACATTGATATATGACGGGTTAAACATGCGGTAATATAATAAACATAAGATAATAAATTATGAATTAAAATAAACATAACATAATAAATTATGAATTAAAATGATGAATGAAGTGTAATTCACTATAATTAGGTAAAAGGTGTTATCCCCATTAGTCCCTAATTGTAGTTTTGAAGTAACTGTTAATTTATATCAAGAGTAATGATGTAATACAGTAGCCCATGTAGTGATCAGGTATAAGAAGATACATGTTGGTTGTTTGTTTCTATTTTTTAAAAAGTTACTTGTTGGTTGCTTGGGTCCCTAATAGATGGTAATTACACGAGATGAGGCATTATTAATAATCAATCTCCTTCCCATATATGCTAACATTTGAAAAGGAATATTGGCTGTAACATAAAATTGGGAATCGAGAATTCGTTCATTGGAACAAATTACAGTATACATACATAAGCTATAATATAAAGAACCTCATGTATGACAAATCTGAAAACCCATGGGCCATCTCAGACATTCCACCTAAAATATTGCTATTGAATAAGAAAAAAGTGTAAAAAGAAGCAGTGCAACATATGCCAACACTACCATCTCACATCCAAGAACCAACATCAGATATGAACCTTAACGTGCACAACCTTGATGTCTTTTGATACCAAAAGATAAGACTTCTTGAAAAACATTTTGGAACAAAACCAACCCCAAGCAGCTTACATTAATTATCCTAGATATTTTCATAATAATTGTCATTCACTTCACTTCACTACTGAATCATGTAAGAATAAGTGAATGACCGTGAGACATGAATTTTAGTAAGTTGAGAGATGAAGCATCATCTGAATTCCTTGAGGGTTGAACAACAATGATAAAGAAATGTCCATTACACTTTAAGCCCATCTGAAACACCACACTGGGGCATTCTATTAACAAAACAAAACAAAAGAGAAACTTTCTACCCCTAACCGATTCACATTGTACTGAAATTGTCACATAAGCATGCTAATAAACTTCAAAAATCCATTATATACCTTATCTACAAAATTCCATTATTATGCTTGAAGGGTAAGTAAGGCATTTGACAAAAATCAGATTTTACAAGATCTTAATATCCTTACAAAATATAAGAATATACCGGTAGATAAATCAGAATCCATACCTTGAATAATTCCATTTGAATTTCTTGTTGTATAAAAACAATTTCTTGAAACGGGAGGTTTTACAGGAAGCAACCGATTGGGATGATGGTGGTTAATTGAATGTTGAAGATGAAATAGACAATCGATTGTGTGAATCTGCCCTAAGCCCACAACCAAATGGATACAAGTTATATAGAATCCAGATCAAATAGACAATCGATTGTGTGAATCTGCCCTAAGCCCACAACCAAACAAGGAACAAGAAATGAGGCGGAAGTCACACATCCCATTGTTTGTTAGATCTTCATTGTATATAACCCTGGTGTATTCATTTGGTACTCACGGAGTTAACTGTAATAGTTCCTTTATATTTGATGAAAACATTCTTTAAGAAAAACCCTTATTTCCTTTAGTAAAAATGGTAACCACAATAGTTCCTTCTATAATCACTTAGTTTATACAAGCTATATATATTCTAATATAAAACGGATAGTTAATTGTGTGAATCTGCCCTAAGCCCACAACCAAACAAGGAACAGGAAGTAAGACGGAAAGCACACATCCAACTACCTATCGGATATTAATTATATATAACACTGATGTATAAACTAAGGTATTATAGAATTAACCAGCTAAGGTCCTTTGAGTTATACTGGTTTAAAAAAATGAATTAAAACCTTTACTGGTAAGTTTCTAGTTTAGCTTACTAAATGTTCTATTTGAAAAGTATGTTTTTGCACTAGAAAACGGTGTATTAAATTAGTATACTATGACCTGACCCATACCTGGTACTCCTTATGATTACTTGGTGTATACGGAATATATATATATATATATATATATATATATATATGTATATATATATATATATATATATATATATATATATATATATATATATATATATATGTATATATATAGCTAAGATCGAATAGATAGTAGACTGGGTGAATCTGCTCTAAGCCCACAACCAAACAAGGAAAAGGAAATGAAGCGGAAAGCACACATCCTACTGTCTATCGGACTCGATTAATATATATCCCTGATGTATCAACCAAGGAATCATAAGGTTAGCATTATTGGCCCCCTTCTAACTGAATGTACTAAGACTCGACTGTTATGTTTGTCTTTTGTAATGATGTAAGTTTTCCCAAGTTTAAGACTATCTTTACTAGAAAATAGTTTGCATTACTTTTATATGAGAAGATCACTATATTAATGTAATGGGAAAATGAAAGTATTCAGTAATGTTGTATAAAGTGACTACTGAAGCACTAACTACCTTAAAACTAGTTTGTTAATTAAGGTTTAAAATGTGATTTGGTTATAACCACACCGATACGACACGTGTTTAACACGACGACCTAATGGCGCCGAACTGATATGATATTTGTCACCCGTAGACTTGCAAGTCCCACTGTAGCTAGCAACAAGGTGTGGGGTGTCAATCCTGTATAGATCTTTACACAAACTCATGCTCTCCCTCCAGGAGACTCTGGTTACAAAACGCGACCTAACAAGTATATTGCTAAGCCGTGAAGTAGTGGTTTAACATTAATGTTTTGTATTTATATAGTATGTTCCTCCTTGTTTCTCTTTATAGTATGTTCCTCCCTGTTTCTCGTAATAGTATGTTTGAACTCCTAAACTATACCTATTATAGTTTACTAGTATGTTTACTTGAACTCTTTCTGATTTGTAGAAAAGACTCGATCATCTACTGAGTTATGATTGTACTTTAAATACAGAGTTTTATAAAAGACAAAGCAACATAACTTCAAAAGAGTTTTTGAAATAATTCGATCACTTATAAAAGCATAAGAAATCCTTTAATGTGATGGTTATCACAAATAACATTTACACAATTATCATTGTGTTCAACTTGTATTCCCCCCCCCCCCTAAAAGCATTTAAAACATTTAAAAGATTGATTATAGGGATATTAACTCACCTTATATGGGTGATTCAATTGAAGATTCGCGTAAGGATGAGAAGTTCCACGAATGAATTCCCGAGACACAAACGAGTCCTAATGACATATAATGGCATATATATAGGCATGCATATAGTGTTTAACAACTAACATGCAAGGAAACAACCTTAGGGACTAGGAAACACTTGGAATGAAGTGTTACAATCACATGTGATTGATCAAAGGGGAGTTTACGGCCAAAGGAAAGTGTTCACGACCCAATATGATGAATGGTTCACAGCCCGTTGGAGTTCACGGCCCAACATGATGAGTTCATGAAGGGTTCACGACCCTATGAAGGGTTGACGACCGTGAACACCTAAAACTCATGAAGATGGTGATGAATTTATGGAGAATCAAGGCTAGGATCAAGCAGTCTTTCAAGTATAACAAGGTACATGACGAAACACTTACGAGTTGGGGTTCCTTGGGAGTTCATGGCCACCAAGAACAAGTGTGTGTTCTTGGTGAAAGATGATGATCTTGAAGATCTAGACAAAAGTGGTGAATTCATGGATGAATCATAGGGTTGTACTAGATCAAGAAGGATATCAAGGAATAAAAGGAAGAATCACTTACGATTTGGACGAGAAATGGAGTAATTCTTGATGACACTTGAGAGAGAATGGAAGTTCTTGAGTGAAGAATGATGAAGAAATGAGGGAAATCTATACATAAGGGGGATAGTTCACGGCCATAAGAGAGTTCACGGTCGTGAACCTCAAGTGTGGGGTTCTCTAGTTCGGGTGAAGCCTTCTGATCTCGAGCCAATACTTCCTAACACTCAATCCTTAAGTGTACTAGGCTTAGAACTCATTAGAATGACCCTTAACAAGGCTAGAAGGCAATGGAATTAAGTATGACTTTTTGGTTGATTGGCTGGGCTTACAAGATAAAAATTTTCGGGTTGTCACATCATCCCTCCGTTACATGGAATTTCGTCCCGAAATTAGCTTTCTTAGCAGTACTCCTGGGGTTGTGCTCCTCTGAATGGCAGAATACCCACTCATAGACCTGGGTAACTTTGCCCTAATGCTCATGATAGGATTCATTCCTGGTGCATCTATCATCACCTCGTGTATACAAGTCGTATATAATTAAGATTAGTAAGACGGTCGGATGTGCGACTCTGTCCCAGGTCCACAACCAAACAAGGAACAGGAGATAAGCGGAAACAAGCATACTAAATCTGCGTAATCATAATTATATACTACCCTCGCGTATACACTTAATAGTGATAGGTGGGCTGTATTCGTCCTTAGCCTCTGTGCTTGAACTTGATCTATTGGACGAGTGGTAGTTCGGGAAGGTCTGTTGAATATATGGTGTTATGGTTTTGGAACGAAATGTACTCCTCACATGAGTACTTCGGGGTTTAGAATACGAGGTAGACGATTCTGGGGTCTAGGTCGGGCTGTCGTTACGAATGACGAGGGTTTCGTTAAATTGTCGATTAAGGCGATGGAATTTCGAAATATATGAAGTTAGTATGGTGAGGACCACGCCAATCCATGACGAATGATGACAACGGACTCTATACAGAAACAAATGTTAGTCTGATTTGAAAGAAACGTTTGTTATTCGACGGTGTATTTCGGGTGTGCTCGACAATGTACTCTGTGTAAACGTTCTAGTGCTTTCTGTTTTCTCCTTGATATTACCACTGCCACAAATCGTACCGCGATGAGGGAGTACTAACAGTGAAAGTGCTTTGGTAACTAGTGTCGATACTTTATATGATCGCCTGACATATACAAGTTA
Source organism: Lactuca virosa (assembly GCF_052849685.1). Classification (NCBI taxonomy): domain Eukaryota; kingdom Viridiplantae; phylum Streptophyta; class Magnoliopsida; order Asterales; family Asteraceae; genus Lactuca; species Lactuca virosa. The sequence goes on along the minus strand of NC_136428.1, from coordinate 301,818,855 downwards.
TGTATAATTAAGATGAATAAGACAGTCGACTGAGTGACTCTTTCCTAAATCGACAACCAAACAAGGAACAGGAATTGAGGCGGAATCACTCACTCTAAGTCTGCAAAATCTTAGCTAGGCACTGTTGGGTTTTGAGCAAACTAACACTCCTAAGGTGTTCATGCAACCCTAGAAACCTTGGATCTATGTTTGTCTAAAATAAATGCAAAATAATTTTCCAAGGTTCATAACCTATCTAGCATACATGGGGTACTTTTAAACATAAAAGATACTAGAAGAATTACATACCTTTGTTAGTGAGTTGATTCCTTGGAAGTTTGAGAGCCAAGCACCAATAATGTGAATGCCTCAAATGGAAATCACAAATCACCACAAACTTGGAAAACTTATGAGAGAGCACTCTAATACTCTAGAAATCGGCCACACCTTATGCACACACACATAGTGCCTTTTCAAGCACCATAAGCCTCTTTATATAGTGTAGATGATTAGGGTTATGAACCATGCAAACCCTAATAACCCATGTCTTTTCCTATTCCAAGGATCCATGGGTTAAAAGCTCCATGGATCATCCATGGAATCCCATTCAAGCTTAGCCCATTTCCTTATGTGTGTTAGCCCACACTATATAAGTACAATAGCCCATTATTTAACTAGTCACCTTATGATCACTAAATTAATTCATAATTAGTTTAAGATCAATACTAATTAAATAATACAATTTCATATTAATATATTATAACTTATAATATATTAGTAGGCCGCAAATATACTCTTCTCATAATGTTATCCATATAAATAGTTCGGGTGAAGTGCAACCCAAATGGACCATGCCGGGTCGGGTCAAGTATATACCAAATAAGTTATGGACTTAGACACCTTATCCAACAGTCTGCCACTTGGATAAGTCTGATAACTATATTTGCCTATATAGCTTCAGGAACCAACCGGCAATCATAGCTCTCGAAAACTCTGTTGAACTATGAAGCGCCATTTTAGATAAGTGATCACATAATCCTCTGCTCTCATGATATCAGCCGGACAAATACATGGAACAATGTCTAACTTATTGTCCAACAGTTTGTTTCCCGATTTCCGATTTGTTTGACAAAGAACTTAATCGAACACATCAATTTAGTTCTGACCGGGCCCGGTACATAGGTCAAAACAAAATCATCGAGGGGCCCGGATATCGCTTCTATTTCTAGAAGGAACATATAAACTTCGACTCATATGCTTGTTCTACTACTTATTGAATTGCACATAAAGGCACGTTTTATAACATCAAGTTACTGATGCGTTTACGTGCAATCAATGCACAACCAACTCATAGGTAACAACTCATATCTCTAGGTTTGAAGACTTATATGATATTACCGTCTCACGATCACTCGAGATAAATTCCATGAAGTGATACAAGTGAGCGTGGGTTTATTCCAATACTCATAACTTATGAGTACTCATGAATGTTGTAGCAACCATTGCTATGGCTAAACACCTTTAGTCATCTACAATCCCAATTCATGACAGTCTTGATTCATACCTACTTCCGACATATGACCGACTGTGGAGAGTTTGAATAAACTTATTATTCTGGAAGTCAAAACATGCAAAGCTGAAACAATAGTAAATAATTGACAATGATAGCAACACCTTACTCATAAATAAATCACAACTTTTATTCATCATCAAACGTCGATTACATTTTACAAGTTTCAGTAATAACTATCTAATCTATAAAACTAATATCGTCCCTCAGCCCGATGCGTCTCGCATGCTGCAAATGCTTCACCCTCGTCAGTCCCTTCGTAAAGGGATCCGCAGGGTTCTCATCTGACGATACCCTCTTTGCCACGAGGAGTCCCTCTTCTATCTTGTGTCTTATGAAGTGATATTTTCTATCAATGTGTCGGGATCTGCCATGATCTCTTGGTTCCTTGGCTAAGGCAACCGCACTATTGCTGTCACAGAAAATCTCCATAGGCTCCTTAATAGCTGGTACAACTCCAAGGTCTCCGATGAAGTTCCTCAGCCATATCGCCTCCTTTGCCGCTTCACTCGCTGCTATGTACTCTGATTCACAAGTCGAATCAGCTACAGTCTCCTGTTTGGAACTCTTCCAAGTGATTGCCCCTCCATTTAAGGTAAAGACCCAACCCGACTGAGAGCGGAAGTTATCCCTATCAGTCTGAAATCTAGCATCACTATACCCTACTACTCTCAAGTCATCACTCCCACCAAGGGTAAGGATCCAATCCTTAGTCCTCCGCAGGTACTTGAGAATATTCTTTACCGCAGTCCAATGAGCCTTGCCAGGGTTCCCCTGATATCTGCTGACCATGCTCAAAGCGAAGGCCACATCAGGACGGGTACAAGTCATAGCATACATGATCGAGCCAACAGCGGAAGCATAAGGTAATCGACTCATCTCAGCTATCTCATCTTCTGTACTCGGGCTCTGAGCCTTGCTCAGTTTGGCATTGCTTTGGATCGGTAATTCTCCTTTCTTGGAATTCTGCATGTTGAACCTTTTCAACACCTTATCCAAGTAGATACTCTGACTAAGTCCAATTAGTCTTTTACTCCTTTCTCTTAATATCCTTATCCCTAGGATATAGGCAACTTCTCCAAGGTCCTTCATAGCAAAGCACTTCCCAAGCCAGGACTTAACCTCCTGCAAGGTTGGGATGTCATTTCCTATGAGTAGTATGTCATCCACATACAGTACCAAAAAGCTAACTATACTCCCACTAGCTCTGACATACACGCAGGACTCATCTTCACTTCTTGAGAAACCAAACTCTTTGACCTTCTCATCGAAACAAAGATTCCAACTTCGAGATGCTTGTTTCAATCCATAAATGGATTTCTCAAGCTTGCACACTCTATTGGGGTACTCTGCACTGACAAAACCCTCTGGCTGATTCATGTAAACATCCTTAGCCAACTTTCCGTTAAGGAAAGCGGTTTTGACATCCATTTGCCATATTTCATAATCATGAAATGCAGCAATGGCTAGCATAACCCTAATAGACTTAATCTTTGCTACTGGTGAAAAGGTTTCATCATAATCAATACCCTGAGTCTGAGTAAAACCCTTCGCAACCAGTCGAGCCTTATAAGTGTGCACTTTCCCATCCATGTTGGTCTTCTTCTTGATGATCCATTTGCACCCGACTGTCTTACGGCCTGGTACATTGTCAACCAAGTTCCAAACTTGATTGTCATACATGGACTGTATCTCGCTGTCCATAGCCTCCTTCCATTTAGCAGACTCTGGGCCTGCCATAGCTTCCTTAATACTGTTAGGTTCATCCAGATTTACCAGTGTACTGTCACTGATAAATGTATCACCTTCCGTAGTAATATGAAATCCATAATAAAACTCAGGTGTGTTCCTAACCCTTGTGGAACGCCTCGGAAGTATAGACTCGTCAGCTGGATCAACAGGAATTTCCTCCTCAAGTTGATTGCTAGTGTCTGAGGTTCCTTCACCAATTGAGTCTTGAATTTCTTCAAGGTCAATTTGCCTCCCACTGTCTCCTTGGTTTATAAATTCTCTCTCTCGAAAGACCCCTCTCCTTGCCACAAAGACCACATTCTCACTGGGTCTGTAGAAGAGGTAACTAAAGGATTTTTGTGGGTAGCCGATGAAAATACACCTTTCACTTCGAGGTTCGAGCTTGTCATGAGTCTCGCGCCTCACGAAAGCCTCGCAACCCCAAATCTTGATATGGTCCAAATTGGGAACTTTCCCAGTCCACATTTCATGAGGTGTTTTGGCAACCTTCTTTGTAGGGACTAGATTAAGGATGTGGGCGGCAGTCTCTAAGGCATACCCCCAAAAAGAGATTGGTAGCGAAGCTCGACTCATCATAGAGCGAACCATATCCAACAAAGTTCGATTACGCCTCTCAGCTACACCATTCAGCTGTGGTGTCCTGGGAGGTGTCAATTGTGAGACAATCCCACACTCCTTAAGATAGTCGAGGAACTCAGTACTAAGATACTCACCACCTCGATCAGATCGAAGCATCTTAATGTTCCTGCCCAATTGATTTTCTACTTCCGGTTTAAACTCTTTAAACCTTTCAAAAGTTTCTGACTTATGTTTGATTAAGTAGACATAACCATATCTACTAAAATCATCAATAAAAGTCACATAATAGCGATTAGCATCCCTTGTGGCGGTTTTGAATGGTCCACATACATCAGTATGTATAAGGTCCAACAAACCCTCACCCCTTGCACAAGTACCAGTGAAGGGTGATTTTGTCATTTTTCCAAGTAGACAAGACTCACAACTATCATCCGAGTTGAGGTCGAACGACTCAAAGACTCCATCCTTTTAGAGCTGGCCTATGCGTTTCTTGCTTACATGTCCAAGACGACAATGCCACAAAGATGCTTTATCCAAGCTGGTAGAAGAATCAGTACATAATACATTATTTCCTAAATTATCTACAACCGATATAGCTTCATACACACCATCACAAGGTAATGCTTTAAAATAAAGAACATTATTCAAGAAAGCATTAATACTACCAACTTCATTATCAAAAGAAAAGGTAAAACCTTGTTTGTACAAAGCGTGAAAGGAAATAATATTCCTCACCATTTCAGACGAGTACACACATTTATTCAAATCTAACTTTAACCCACTATCTAGCAACAAAGTATAAACTCCAATCTTGGCAACATGTATAACCTTCTTGTTCCCCATGATTAAGTTTATCTTTCCGTGCTCCACATCCTCACTTCTTCTTAGGACCTGCAAGTCACAACAGATGTGAATACCACAACCTGTATCAAGAACCCAAGAATTAGAATATGGTGAGTTATTAGACAATATAGTGTAAATACCTGCATGGGATGGTTTCACTTTCCCATCCTTGACATCCTGCAAGTACTTTGGGCAGTTTCGCTTCCAGTGCCCCTTATTTTGACAGTAGAAGCATTCAGCATCCTTAGGGATGGCAGAAGGAGTGATAGAACCACCTTTGGTTCCAGATGAGGAGCCTTCAAGGGACTTTCCCTTGGTACCCTTCGAAGGGTGCTTCCTCTTCTTCCCTTTGCCTTGCCCGATAGCCAAAACAGGGGTAGTAGTAGGAGTATGAGTAGTAACCGACTTACTCTTAAGACCACTTTCGGCAGTCTTCAGAAGTCCTTGAAGCTTACTGAGTGTGACTTCCTCCTTGTTCATGTGGTATGTCATACGAAATTGATCATAACACGAGGGCAAGGAGTGCAAAATGATATCAATTGCCAACTCCTCAGGGAAGTTCACATTCAGTTTCATTAGACGGTCCACATACCTTTGCATTTTCTGCATGTGGCTCGTGATTGGTTCGCTATCCTTCATACGGGTAGTGATCATGGAGGAGATTATTTCATACCGCTCTTGACGAGCACTCTGATGGTACCTTTCCATCAGATCCTGATGCATCTCAAAAGGGTAATAGTCCTCATAGGACTTTCGGAGTTCAGCTGTCATGGTGGCCATCATGATGCATGCCACCTTGGTGGTATCTCTTTCATGTGCCTGATACTCAGCGACCTCCTCAGGAGTAGCAGTGGACTCATCAAGCTCCTTTAGCTCCTTGTCGAGGACATATTCCTTGTCCTCGTAACGAGTAACCATCCTGATGTTTCGGATCCAATCCATGAAGTTGGAACCATCAAAGATGACCCTCCCACAAAGGTTCATGAGGGAATAGGAGCCAGTAGGGTTAGAGCCCGAAGCATTGTTGTTGGAAGACATCTAAAAAGAAGAAAACAAGTTTAGATTAGATATATCGAATCCTTAATAATACACCCAAATGTAATATTAAGGCTAGGATCCAACACAATATATTATAACTTAGAAGAGGGATTCCGTAATCTAAGCTATAACATATTTGAAGGTAGGTGAATGACGATTCACCAATTTCCACCATGAAAACGAAATGAATTATTAGGTTTAATTGGTTTTGAAATTCCTAGATTCTTTTGAGATTCATTGAACTTTTCAATGACATGTTTCAATCTCAATTGTGCCCTTCAAGTTTTGTGACTGGGATGCCGAGGATCACAAAACAAGGTGTGAATAACCATGCAAATTCACTTGGTACCCTTAATATTATCACCTAATCAATGTGCCGGTTAACCACACACGCTCCACCGATCTATGATAAACATTAAGTCACCCTTCGTGATCCTTACTAGTCCAAGTTAGTGTGCCGGTTAACCACACACGCTCCACCAACGACTTGGTAAGGTACAAAGTGTGAATTTCAAGGGTTAGCACCATATTCACATTTTCCTAAAGTAACTAAGATTGGGAATTTATTAAAGGTTTAGTTACTTTATAATATTCATTATACTTTTAATAAGAATTTAAAGTCATTGTCCTACCCGTTCGGCTAACGACCCTCCACCGATCAAGGAAGCGGTGGGTGAGAATGGACACCCATTAAGTTGCCATTTTATAGGCAACAACCTTATACCCCCCTTATAAACCGACTTCGTGAATGAGGCCTACTAACGGTAAAACGACTTAATCTTATACATATATATAATAATTAACCATTAATGTTATAAATAGTATAAGGGTTGAATTTTAACTTTTAAAACTCTAAGGGTTTGGAATTAAAGTATATTAAAGTGTGTGTAACTTTACAAATTCCAAAACTTGAGGACAAGTTTTGAAACTATTCAAAACCTTTCATTTCATAACTTATGAATTAAAGGTTCATAAAATGAAGACTCTTCATTTTCATGTAACTTATGTGTTTTAAGTGTGCATAAATGAAAGTGACCTTTGGAAATCCATAACTTGAGGACAAATTATGGACTCCATTAAAACACATAAATGATCAAGAATTATCAATAAACAATTTAGCAAATAATTCCTATGATCTAACAATAATTCATAAGAACATGAACATCATATCAAAAATTCCAAGAACATATGAACACACATTATCATGCAATTTTGATATAAGCCATTGTAAATGGATTAGCACAAACATTACACCATCTAAAACAGGTTTTATAACACCAAAACAGTTTAGGGTAATGTTTCTAGTCCATTTCCAGCAGCAAAACTCGAAAATCTGCATTCTGAGGCTTCTACTCGTCGAATGCACGAACCTACTCGACGAGTAGGATGAATTTACTCATGGACTCGGCGAGTCCCCCCATGGACTCGGCGAGTTCATGCTGCAGAATGCAGAAAACTTGAGTTTTTCAACAAGTTTGCATCAAGTATCAAACAAACAAGCCTAGGCTCTGACATCACTGTTGGGTTTTGAGCAAACTAACACTCCAAAGGTGTTCATGCAACCCTAGAAACCTTGGATGTATGTTTGTCTAAAATACATGCAAAATAATTTTCCAAGGTTCATAACCTATCTAGCATACATGGGGTACTTTTAAACATAAAAGATACTAGAAGAATTACATACCTTTGTTAGTGAGTTGATTCCTTGGAAGTTTGAGAGCCAAGCACCAATAATGTGAATGCCTCAAATGGATATCACAAATCACCACAAACTTGGAAAACTTATGAGAGAGCACTCTAATACTCTAGAAATCGGCCACACCTTATGCACACACACATAGTGCCTTTTCAAGCACCATAAGCCTCTTTATATAGTGTAGATGATTAGGGTTATGAACCATGCAAACCCTAATAACCCATGTCTTTTCCTATTCCAAGGATCCATGGGTTAAAAGCTCCATGGATCATCCATGGACTCCCATTCAAGCTTAGCCCATTTCCTTATGAGTGTTAGCCCACACTATATAAGTACAATAGCCCATTATTTAACTAGTCACATTATGATCACTAAATTAATTCATAATTAATTTAAGATCAATACTAATTAAATAATACAATTTCATATTAATATATTATAACTTATAATATATTAGTAGGCCGCAAATATACTCTTCTCATAATGTTATCCATATAAATAGTTCGGGTGAAGTGCAACCCAAATGGACCATGCCGGGTCGGGTCAAGTATATACCAAATAAGTTATGGACTTAGACACCTTATCCAACAGGCACAACCTTGGTGTACATACTAAGCCATCATAGCTTCCCTGAACGGATCTTTAGTTCTCTTACGAATGTTGTGACTTGATCATATGAGTGAGTTATTATAATTACTTTTAAATGTTTCCCCAAGTTTTAATCTTATATAACTATAAATTAAAATTTTAAAGTAATTTTCATTTCAAAGACGTACCGCTGGTCGCTGGGGACTCCGGGGTAGTTTCTCCTACGGTGATCATCAGAATTCGTCCATCCGCTCCTGAGTTCTTCGCTATCAGGCAGTCCTTCTTGTAGTACCCTGTCTCACAACAGCCATAACAGGCCTGGTTTACTTCTACTCCGGGGACTTGGGAGATCGGTTGAGCCGGTGCCCTGCAGATCGGGCAGTGTGCCCCTTCCTGTGGCAATTCAGGCATTGCATTTCCCGACATACTCCGGTGTGGTGGTAGTTATACCCATCACACTTCGGGAGAGTTCCAGCATATCGAATGGGACGTGCTGGAGTAGCAGGTGTTGTGGCGACGTATATAGTACCCATTTGTTGCTCCTGCAGGGTTTCCTGTGTTGTTCGCTCTTTCCTCTTTTTCCCCAACTTTCATTTATATTCCCCTCCCTTTGATGGCTCGGGAACAGGGGCCACCACGCCATGACGGACTCCATGGTCAATGAGTCGCAGGGCCAGGCGTTTGGCGCTATCGAATGTAATTGGGTTAGAAGACATTACATCTCCTTGAATCGGGGTAAATAAACCCCATATGTATCTTTCTATCTTCTTACTCTCCGGGGTAACCATCCTGGGGCAAAGTGCTGCCAGGTCGCTAAGCCTGTCAGTATAGGTCACTATGTCTGAGTCGATCATGGTATGCTCCCATAGCTCTTGTTCCAGCTTTTGAAATTCGCCCCTAGAGCAATATTCTTCCAACATCATCTCTTTCAGGTTCTCCCAACCTATTGAGTTGGCCACTGATAGGGTCAGTGACTTAACATGGCTATTCCACCATGTCAGGGCTCTCTCGGAGAAGGTGCATGCAGCAAACTTAACTTTGCTCCCTTCTGGGCACGAAACAGATTGCGAAGACCGAATTTGTTTTCTCGAACCATCGCATCAGAGCAATGACTCCTCCATTTCCATTAAAGGATTTGGGTTGGCAGTTCATGAAGTCCTTGTACGAACACTCTCGTGGGTGTCCGTGGGTAACTCCGGGGTTGGTTAAGTGGGTACCGCTACCAGTTCCGTTGGTACCACTTTCGCTGATGTGAGTTAGAGCAGTTGCCACTGCGGCTGATATCGCCGCTTGGAGAGCAGCATGATTGAACTGTGGAGGAGGTAGTCGTGTTTGAGTTGGAGTTATTGGAGTAGTGTGTCTCGCTGATCGACGTGGAGGCGTCTTGCTAAAAAGAATACAATATGAGATGGAAATAAGTCTATAGCAGTGGTTATAAGCCGAAAGCTGAAAGACTAAGTTATCGTAGTTCTGAGTGTATCTGGTTCTGACTTTCTTAGGGTTCTGGAAACAATTCATAAGGGAGTCTATATAAAATAAACTTTATGAATCATAAGTGGCTATCCTCGAATGAATAATTGTGAATTGAATAACTGTTACCAGTTGCATGAAAAGAAGAAAATAATCCTAACACATAGTGTGAATAATGTATTCCTTAGCTCACTAAGTCATTCATGGGTATTATTTATTAGTGTGACGCATAAGACGTTTTAGTTTCTCTGGCTGATCACTTCTTGGAAACTCATTTGGAATCTCTTCTTGTTCCTCCTTGACTCCTCTGCTGACTGCTATGATGGAGTGGTTACACCTGTCTGGGTTTGTCGTATGAGAATGGAAGTGTCTAAAGAATCTATGAGAATAAGTGAAACTTTATTGGGTGATCCTTAATGGGTCCTCTTATAACCGCTCAATGTATACAAGTTGTATATAATTTAAGATTAAATTGACCTTTGAATAAGTGATCCTACTCCAAAACCACAACCAAACAAGGAACATGTAGTGAAGCATAGATCACAAATTCTAAGTCTATAAAATCTCAATTATATAAAACCTTGGAAGTATACACTATTAAATCATAGACCTAGCAGAAGGGTCTTTTAAATTCTCACATAAGTTATTTATAGTGTCTAAAATACTCCTATAGTATTTTAATGTATTGAACTTGGTATGTTTTAAACTTGTTGTTGTCTTGTAGTATCATAAAATACTCCTATATTATTTTAACTTTATGTTCTGATCTAGAAATCCCTTGTATAGAGTTAGGTAAGTTTTAAGACAGTTGCAACACCACATCACTCCCAAACACATGTCGGTCACATCTCAAATGAATATAGTTGATCAGGCTATATTGATCCCCGATATGATTACATAACTGTCCAGGTTTGACCGCAGTGTTCAACCTTTAAATACTTCTATTCTGTTTTTATTGTGATACTTGTTCTAGTATGTATATATGTATAAGCATGTATGTATACTTTTATAAAGTATTGTTATATTTTTAAAATATATTATTATCCAGAGCACTTCGGCCCCATTGCATTTATAGTTGTATATCTTTTATAGGTTGATATATTTAGTTCACTATAAACAATGCTCTACTACCAATCTGTCAAACCCCCAAACCGGAATGGCGGAAACGTTCGGGGGCGGAGGACATCATGTTTAGTATTGCAACACATGCATCATAGTAATCAAAGTAACAAACAACCATTTCATTACAAAAAAAGTGTTTACAAAGTATGTGGGTCACAAAAGTTAGACTCCAAGTAAATAACAAAACAAGACATGAAGCTACTATGCTCCTTCTTCTGAATCCCAGAGCGCGTACCTGTCTACTAGTTTCCTGAGAATACAAGTTATTTTGAAAGAGTAGATCAACATTTAAGCTGGTGAGTTCATAAGTATTTTAGTGATGTATTAGCAAGTTGAAAGTTCTTTTACAAAAGTTCGCCTGTTCCTCCAGAAGATCCTATATCTTCTGATATGATGAAAGATAAGTAAAAATGACTCTACAATCCCTTCTATGAGTACTAAATGGATACAAGTTATATAGAATCTAGATCAAACAGACAATCGATTGTGTGAATCTGCCCTAAGCCCACAACCAAACAAGGAACAGGAAATGAGGCGGAAGTCACACATCCCATTGTTTGTTAGATCTTCGTTGTATATAACCCTGGTGTATTCATTTGGTACTCACGGAGTTAACAATAATAGTTCCTTTATATTTGATGAAAACATTCTTTAAGCAAAACCCTTGTTTCCTTTAGTAAAAATGGTAACCACAATAGTTCCTTCTATAATCACTTAGTTTATACAAGCTATATATAATCTAATATCAAACGGATAGTTAATTGTGTGAATCTGCCCTAAGACCACAACCAAACAAGGAACACGAAGTAAGGCGGAAAGCACACATCCAACTACCTATCGAATATTAATTATATATAACCCTGATGTATAAACTAAGGTATTATAGAATTACCCACCTAAGGTCCTTTGAGTTATGTTGGTTTAATAAAATGAATTAAACCCTTTACTGGTAAGTTTCTAGTTTAGCCTACTAAATGTTCTATCTGAAAAGTACGTTTTTGCACTAGAAAACGGTGTATTGAATTAGTATACTATGACCAGAACCATACCTGGTACTCCTTATGATTACTTGGTGTATACGGAATATATATATATATATATATATATATATATATATATATATATATATATATATATATATATATATATATATATATATATATATATATATATAGGTAAGATCGAATAGATAGTAGACTGGGTGAATCTACTCTAAGCCCATAACCAAACAAAGAACAGGAAATGAAGCGGAAAGCACACATCCTACTGTCTATCGGACCCGATTAATATATATCCCTGATGTATCAACCAAGGAATCATAAGGTTAGCATTATAGGCCCCCTTCTAACTGAACGTACTAAGACTTGACTATTCTGTTTGTCTTTTGTAATGATGTAAGTTTTCCCAAGTTTAAGACTATCTTTACTAGAAAATAGTTTGCATTACTTTTATATGAGAAGATCACTATATTAATGTAATGGGAAAGTGAAAGTATTCAGTAATGTTGTATAAAGTGACTACTGAAGCACTAACTACTTTAAAACCAGTTTGTAAATTAAGGTTTAAAATGCTATGTGGTGATAATCATACTGATACGATATGTGTTTAACGCGACGACCTAATGGCGCCGAACTGATATGATATTTGTCACCCGTAGACTTGCAAGTCCCACTATAGCTAGCAGCAAGGTGTGGGGTGTCAATCCCGTATAGATCTATACACAAACTCATGCTCTCCCTCCAACAGACTCTGGTTACAAAACGCGACTTAACAAGTATATTGCTAAGCCGTGAAGTAGTGGTTTCACATTAATGTTATAATATTCTTGTATTTGTATAGTATGTTCCTCACTGTTTCTCTTTATAGTATGTTCCTCCCTGTTTCTCGTTATAGTATGTTTGAACTCGTAAACTATACCTATTATAGTTTACTAGTACGTTTACTTGAACTATTTCTGATTTGTAGAAAAGACTCGATCATCTACTGAGTTATGATTGTACTTAAAAATAGAGTTTTATAAACGACAAAGCAACATAAGTTTAAAAGAGTTTTTGAAATGATTTGATCACTTATAAAAGCATAATAAATCCTTTAATGTGATGGTTATCACAAATAACATTTACATAATTATCATTGTGTTGAACTTGTATTCCCCCCCCCCTTAAAAGCATTTAAAACATTTAAAAGATTGATTATAGGGGTATGAACTCACCTTATGTGGGTGATTCAATTGAAGATTCGCGTAAGGATGAGAAGTTCCACGAATGAATTCCCGAGACACAAACGAATCCTAATGACATATAATGGCATATATATAGGCATGCAGTTAGTGTTTAACAACTAACATGCAAGGAAACAACCTTAGGGACTAGGAAACACTTGGAATGAAGTGTTACAATCACATGTGATTGATCAAAGGGGAGTTTACGGCCAAAGGAAAGTGTTCACGACCCAATATGATAAATGGTTCACGACCCATTGGAGTTCACGGTCCAACATGATGAGTTCATGAAGGGTTCACGACCCTATGAAGGGTTCACGGCCGTGAACACCTTAATCTCATGAAGATGGTGATGAATTTATGAAGAATCAAGGCTAGGATCAAGCAGTCTTTCAAGTATAACAAGGTACATGATGAAACACTTACGAGTTGGGGTTCCTTGGGAGTTCACGGCCACCAAGAACAAGTGTGTGGTCTTGGTGAAAGATGATGATCTTGAAGATCTAGACAAAAGTGGTGAATTCATGGATGAATCATAGGGTTGTACTAGATCAAGAAGGATATCAAGGAATAAAAGGAAGAATCACTTACGATTTGGACGAGAAATGGAGTAATTCTTGATGACACTTGAGAGAGAATGGAAGTTCTTGAATGAAGAATGATGAAGAAATGAGGGAAATCTATACATAAGGGGGATAGTTCACAGCCATAAGAGCGTTCACGGCCGTGAACTAGGTTTGCGGTCGTGAACCTTAAGTGTGGGGTTCTCTAGTTCGGGTGAAGCCTTCTGATCTCGAGCCAATACTTCCTAACACTCAATCCTTAAGTGTACTAGGCTTAGAACTCATTAGAATGACCCTTAACAAGGCTAGAAGGCAATGGAATTAAGTATGAATTTTTGGTTGATTGGATGGGCTTACAAGATAAAAATTTTCGGGTTGTCACATCATCCCCCCGTTACATGGAATTTCGTCCCGAAATTAGCTTTCTTAGCAGTACTCCTGGGTTTGTCCTCCTCTGAATGGCAGAATACCCACTCATAGACGTGGGTAACTTTGCCCTAATGCTCATGATAGGATTCATTCCTGGTCCATCTATCATCACCTCGTGTATACAAGTCGTATATAATTAAGATTAGTAAGACGGTCGAATGTGCGACTCTGTCCCAGGTCCACAACCAAACAAGGAACAGGAGATACGGCGGAAACAAACATACTAAATCTGCGTAATCATAATTATATACTACCCTCGCGTATACACTTAATAGTGATAGGTGGGCTGTATTCGTCCTTAGCCTCTGTGCTTGAACTTGATCTATTGGACGAGTGGTAGTTCGGGAAGGTCTGTTGAATATATGGTGTTAAGGTTTTGGAAGGCAATGTACTCCTCGCATGAGTACTTCGGGGTTTAGAATACGTGTTAGACGATTCTGGGGTCTAGGTCGGGCTGTCGTTACGAATGACGAGGGTTTCGTTAAATTTTCGGTTAAGGCGATGGAATTTCGAAATATATGAACTTAGTATGGTGAGGACCACGCCAATCCATGACGAATGATGACAAAGGACTCTTTACAGAAACAAATGTTAGTCTGATATGAAAGAAACGTTTGTTATACGACGGTGTATTTCGGGTGTGCTCGATAATGTACTCTGTGTAAACGTTCTAGTGCTTTCTGTTTTCTCCTTGATATTACCACTGCAACAAATCGTACCGCGATGAGCGAGTACTAACAGTGAAAGTGCTTTGGTAACTAGTGTTGATACTTTATATTATGATCCTCTTCGGTACCTCTATGATCGCCTGGCATATACAAGTTATGTATAATTAAGATGAATAAGACAGTCGACTGAGTGACTCTGCCCTAAATCAACAACCAAACAAGGAACAGGAATTGAGGCGGAATGACTCACTCTAAGTCTGCAAAATCTTAGCTAGGCACAACCCTGGTGTACATACTAAGCCATCATAGCTTCCCTGAACGGATCTTTAGTTCTCTTACGAATGTTGTGACCTGATCAGATGAGTGAGTTATTATAATTACTTTTAAATGTTTCCCCAAGTTTTAATCTTATATAACAATAAATTAAAATTTTAAAGTAATTTTCATTTCAAAGACGTACCGCTGGTCGCTGGGGACTCCGAGGTAGTTTCTCCTGTGGTGATCATCAGAATTCGTCCATTCGCTCCTGAGTTCTTCGCTATCGGGCAGTCCCTCTTGTAGTGCCCTGTCTCACAACAGCCATAACAGGCCTGGTTTACTTCTACTCCGGGGACTAGGGAGATCGGTTGAGCCGGTGCCCTGCAGATCGCGCAGGGGGCCCCTTCCTGTGGCAATTCAGGCATTGCATTTCCCAACATACTCCGGTGTGGTGGTAGTTACACGCATCACACTTCGGGAGAGTTCCAGCATATCAAATGACATGTGTTGGAGTAGCAGGTGTTGTGGCGACGTATATAGTACCCATTTGTTGCTCCTGTGGGATTTCCTGTGTTGTTCGCTCTTTCCTCTTTTTCCCCGACTTTCGTTTATAGTCCCCTCCCTTTGATGGCTCGGGAACAGGGACCACCACGCCATGGCGGACTCCATGGTCAATGAGTCGCTGGGCCACGTGTTTGGCGCTATCGAATGTAGTTGGGTTAGAAGACATTACATCTCCTTGAATCGGGGTAGATAAACCCCAGATGTATCTTTCTATCTTCTTACTCTCCGGGGTAACCATCCCGGGGCATAGTGCTGCCAGGTCGCTAAACCTGTCAGTGTAGGTCACTATGTCTGAGTTGATCATGGTATGCTCCCATAGCTCTTGTTCCAGCTTTTGAACTTCGCCCCTAGAGCAGTATTCTTCCAACATCATCTCTTTCAGGTTCTCCCAACCTATTGAGTTGGCCACTGATAGGGTCAGTGACTTAACATGGCTATTCCACCATGTCAGGGTTCTCTCGGAGAAGGTGCATGCAGTAAACTTAACTTTGCTCCCTTCTGGGCACGAACAGATTGCGAAGACCGAATCTGTTTTCTCGAACCATCGCATCAGAGCAATGACTCCTCCATTTCCATTAAAGGATTTGGGTTGGCAGTTCATGAAGTCCTTATACGAACACTCTTGTGGGTGTCCGTGGGTAACTCCGGGGTTGGTTAAGTGGGTACCGCTACCAGTTCCGTTGGTACCACTTTCGCTGATGTGAGTTAGAGCAGTTGCCACTGCGGCTGATATCGCCGCTTGGAGAGCAGCATGATTGAACTGTGGAGGAGGTAGTCGTGTTTGAGTTGGAGTTATTGGAGTAGTGTGTCTCACTGATCGACGTGGAGGCGTCTTGCTAAAAAGAATACAATATGAGATGGAAATAAGTCTATAGCAGTGGTTATAAGCCGAAAGCTGAAAGACTAAGTTATCGTAGTTCTGAGTGTATCTGGTTCTGACTTTCATAGGGTTCTGGAAACAATTCATAAGGGAGTCTATATAAAATAAACTTTATGAATCATAAGTGGCTATCCTCGAATGAATAATTGTGAATTGAATAACTGTTACCAGTTGCATGAAAAGAAGAAAATAATCCTAACACATAGTGTGAATAATGTATTCCTTAGCTCACTAAGTCATTCATGGGTATTATTTATTAGTGTGACGCATAAGACGTTTTAGTTTCTCTGGCTGATCACTTCTTGGAAACTCATTTGGAATCTCTTCTTGTTCCTCCTTGACTCCTCTGCTGACTGCTATGATGGAGTGGTTACACCTGTCTGGGTTTGTCGTATGAGAATGGAAGTGTCTAAAGAATCTATGAGAATAAGTGAAACTTTATTGAGTGATCCTTAATAGGTCCTCTTATAACCGCTCAATGTATACAAGTTGTATATAATTTAAGATTAAATTGACCTTTGAATAAGTGATCCTACTCCAAAACCACAACCAAACAAGGAACATGTAGTGAAGCATAGATCACAAATTCTAAGTCTATAAAATCTCAATTATATAAAACCTTGGAAGTATACACTATTAAATCATAGACCTAGCAGAAGGGTCTTTAAAATTCTCACATAAGTTATTTATAGTGCCTAAAATACTCCTATAGTATTTTAATGTATTGAACTTGGTATGTTTTAAACTTGTTGTTGTCTTGTAGTATCATAAAATACTCCTATATTATTTTAACTTTATGTTCTAATCTAGAAATCCCTTGTATAGAGTTAGGTAAGTTTTAAGACTGTTGCAACACCACATCACTCCCAAACACATGTCGGTCACATCTCATATGAATATAGTTGATCAGGCTATATTGATCCCATATATGATTACATAATTGTCCAGGTTTGACCGCAGTGTTCCACCTTTAAATACTTCTATTCTGTTTTTATTGTGATACTTGTTCTAGTATGTATATATGTATAAGCATGTATGTATACTTTTATAAAGTATTGTTATATTTTTAAAATATATTATTATCTAGAGCACTTCGGCCCCATTGCATTTATAGTTGTATATCTTTTATAGGTTGATATACTTAGTTCACTATAAACAATGCTCTGATACCAATCTGTCACGCCCCCAAACCGGAACGGCGGAAACGTTCGGGGGCGGAGGATGTCATGTTTAGTATCGCAACACATGCATCATAGTAATCAAAGTAACAAACAACCATTTCATTACAAAGAAAATGTTTACAAAGTATGTGGTTCACAAAAGTTAGACTCCAAGTAAATAACAAAACAAGACATGAAGCTACTATGCTCCATCTTCTGAATCCCAGAGCACGTACCTGTCTACTAGTTTCCTGAGAATACAAGTTATTTTGAAAGAGTAGATCAACATTTAAGCTGGTGAGTTCATAAGTATTTTAGTGATGTATTAGTAAGTTGAAAGTTCTTTTACAAAACTTCGCCTGTTCCTCCAGAAGATCCTATATCTTCTGATATGATGAAAGATAAGTAAAAATGACTCTACAATCCCTTCTATGAGTACTAAATGGATACAAGTTATATAGAATCCAGATCAAACAGACAATCGATTGTGTGAATCTGCCCTAAGCTCACAACTAAACAAGGAACAGGAAATGAGGCGGAAGTCACACATCCCATTGTTTGTTAGATCTTCATTGTATATAACCCTAGTGTATTCATTTGGTACTCACGGAGCTAACAATAATAGTTCCTTTATATTTCATGAAAACATTCTTTAAGAAAAACCCTTGTTTCCTTTAGTAAAAATGGTAACCACAATAGTTCCTTCTATAATTACTTAGTTTATACAAGCTATATATAATCTAATATCGAACGGATAGTTAATTGTGTGAATCTTCCCTAAGCCCACAACCAAACAAGGAACAGGATAAGGCGGAAAGCACACATCCAACTACCTATCGGATATTAATTATATATAACACTAATGTATAAACTAAGGTATTATAGAATTAACCACCTAAGGTCCTTTGAGTTATGCTGGTATAATAAAATGAATTAAACCCTTTACTGGTAAGTTTCTAGTTTAGCCTACTAAATGTTCTATCTGAAAAGTATGTTTTTGCACTAGAAAACGGTGTATTGAATTAGTATACTATGACCTGACCCATACCTGGTACTCCTTATGATTACTTGGTATATATATATATATATATATATATATATATATATATATATATATATATATATATATATATATATAGCTAAGATCGAATAAATAGTAGACTGGTGAATCTGCTCTAAGCCCATAACCAAACAAGGAACATGAAATGAAGCGGAAAGCACACATCCTACTGTCTATCGGACCTGATTAATATATATGCCTGATGTATAAACCAAGGAATCATAAGGTTAGCATTATAGGCCCCCTTCTAACTGAATGTACTAAGACTCGACTGTTCTGTTTGTCTTTTGTAATGATGTAAGTTTTCCCAAGTTTAAGACTATCTTTACTGGAAAATAGTTTGCATTACTTTTATATGAGAAGATCACTATATTAATGTAATGGAAAAACGAAAGTATTCACTAACGTTGTATAAAGTGACTACTGAAGCACTAACTACCTTAAAACCAGTTTGTAAATTAAGGTTTAAAATGTGATGTGTTTATAACCATACTGATACGACACGTGTTTAACGCGATGACCTATTGGCGCCGAACTGATGTGATATTTGTCATCCGTAGACTTGCAAGTCCCACTATAGCTAGCAGCAAGGTGTGGGGTGTCAATCCCGTATAGATCTATACACAAACTCATGCTCTCCCTCCAGCAGACTCTGGTTACAAAACGCGACTTAACAAGTATATTGCTAAGCCGTGAAGTAGTGGTTTCACATTAATGTTATAATATTCTTGTATTTGTATAGTATGTTCCTCACTGTTTCTCTTTATAGTATGTTCCTCCCTGTTTCTCGTTATAGTATGTTTGAACTCGTAAACTATACCTATTATAGTTTACTAGTACGTTTACTTGAACTATTTCTGATTTGTAGAAAAGACTCGATCATCTACTGAGTTATGATTGTACTTTAAAAATAGAGTTTTATAAACGACAAAGCAACATAAGTTTAAAAGAGTTTTTGAAATGATTTGATCACTTATAAAAGCATAATAAATCCTTTAATGTGATGGTTATCACAAATAACATTTACACAATTATCATTATGTTGAACTTGTATTCCCCCCCCCCCCTTAAAAGCATTTAAAACATTTAAAAGATTGATTATAGGGGTATGAACTCACCTTATGTGGGTGATTCAATTGAAGATTCGCGTAAGGATGAGAAGTTCCACGAATGAATTCCCGAGACACAAACGAGTCCTAATGACATATAATGGCATATATATAGGCATGCAATTAGTGTTGAACAACTAACATGCAAGGAAACAACCTTAGGGACTAGGAAACACTTGGAATGAAGTGTTACAATCACATGTGATTGATCAAAGGGGAGTTTACAGCCAAAGGAAAGTGTTCACGACCCAATATGATAAATGGTTCATGACCCATTGGAGTTCACGGTCCAACATGATGAGTTCATGAAGGGTTCACGACCCTATGAAGGGTTCATGGCCGTGAACACCTCAAACTCATGAAGATGGTGATGAATTTATGAAGAATCAAGGCTAGGATCAAGCAGTCTTTCAAGTATAACAAGGTACATGATGAAACACTTACGAGTTGGGGTTCCTTTGGAGTTCACGGCCACCAAGAACAAGTGTGTGTTCTTGGTGAAAGATGATGATCTTGAAGATCTAGACAAAAGTGGTGAATTCATGGATGAATCATAGGGTTGTACTAGATCAAGAAGGATATCAAGGAATAAAAGGAAGAATCACTTACGATTTGGACGAGAAATGGAGTAATTCTTGATGACACTTGAGAGAGAATGGAAGTTCTTGAGTGAAGAATGATGAAGAAATGAGGGAAATCTATACATAAGGGGGATAATTCACGGCCATAAGAGAGTTCGCGGCCGTGAACTAGGTTTGCGTTCGTGGGCCTCAAGTGTGGGGTTCTCTAGTTCGGGTGAAGCCTTCTGATCTCGAGCCAATATTTCCTAACACTCAATCCTTAAGTGTACTAGGCTTAGGACTCATTAGAATGACCCTTAACAAGGCTAGAAGGCAATGTAATTAAGTCTGACTTTTGTTTGATTGGCTGGGCTTACAAGATAAAAATTTTTCGGGTTGTCACAATTTCCATATATAAATACATATGATGAGGAGCAAATCAAGACACACGAAATTACATAAACAAATTCGTGAGTCTCATTGCTGAGGGTTCTTAGAGGTTGTATTGAGATCAACTGGAAAACCCAAACCCTAATTCTTTGGATCCGGGGATCATAATGAAATCAGGTATGTAATCATTTTTTTATGTTTAAGTTTTCTTTTAATTAGATTCGAGATTAAAGATCCAAAGTTTATGTTTTCCGCGTTTATGTTTTGGTTACCAAAACAACGAATAATCACAACTTATGTTATTTAGTATCATCAAATAGTAAAAACAAAGTGAATATTTATGTGTAGGAGTTCTATTCTTGTTGAGATTGACTATGTTTGAAGATGGTGGGTACCCTTTTAGGTTATTTTCTCAAGAATATTTTAATGACCAACTACTAAATAGTGATTTTATAACAACAATCAACTTGGATCGTATCACTTTTAAATTTTTGCAGAACAATTATGAGAATAATATGAGACAGACTTGGTTGTCTTTCATTACAAAAAGTTTAACTTTATTGACTCCATATAACAACGATCAACTTGGATCATATCAGTGATATCACCATCAATCAAATTACTATAAGGTTTGAGTCTATTTTTGACAAATTTCAAACCCCGCTAATGAAATTACATATTGGATATGAAATATAATTATCATTCTTAACATTTGAATGGAGCAAAACATAAAGAATATATATGTGTAGTAAACATAAAGAATATATATGTCAATAAATCATGTCTAATTGTCTTATAAACAAAAAATTTAGAATCTATATTGATTAAAATATGGACAACGTTTTTCATGTTTAATGTTATTTTTAACTAAGACCATCTTTTTATGAAAAAAGTTGAATGTTACAATTACATTTTTATATAAACAAACATCTATTTAAGTTATCTTAATTTATAACATGTCCATTCCCAAATCAAGTCATACCCAGTTATTTTGGATGCCGACAAAATCAGGCATCTAAAAATTCAGTTTGTGAACTTCTTATCAACTTTAGCACTTGGGGATAGTTCTTGTAAATGTGTCAACCTTTGGGTACTTTAACTAATTTATCCAGCTTTTAAGGCTTCTAAGAGCCCAATGTTAGAGTTATGACATAATTAGCCGAATGTTGCTCGCAAAAGACGGATATATTTCATTATTCTATGATGTTAATTCAATGGAAAATGCGATAATTTTATCAAAACGTATCATGTATCTTAATTAACAACTTTTACTTGACCAAAAGCCACTTCGGAATTAATGTATCATCATCATGTCAAACGATGACATTGACACTAAATCATGATTCCTTTAGATGACAAAATTATATTATCAACCGGCTAATTGAATACCAAAGACATCCAATTAGATAGCAATGAACATAAGATGAGATAAGACAATCCCAAAAGATAGAAACATTTGATGAACAAGCATCGCAAGAAAGAAACGCTATCCGGGCGAAAAGGAACCGTTTTCACGATATCACTACAAAATTTGTAGTACAAATTAGTATATAGAATAGCCAAATTTGTAACGTAATAAAGAAAGTATTTTTCTTACACAATATTCATTTAAAAATTTTTAATTCTTTTTAGTCTAATATATCTAATTTATTAATCTTTTATATTTAATTTGTTAGAACCAAAATCAAAATATCAAATAAATTTAAAAAACATTTAGAAACTATTTTTTAAAATAGTTTAGAAATATTTAAATGTATTAAACATAAAATATAAATTGACATTCATATTAACAAAAAAATGTCCACAAAACTATTTTTTATAATAAATGATGTGTTTATAATAAATGATTTGTTTAGAGTAAATGGTTTTTTTAAATTATCTAAAGGCAGAATTACATAAATTTATAATTTCCATCACAAATAATGGTTGATATTTTTCAAAAATTATCAAGATCGAATTTTAAAAATATTCGTAATTTCTAAATTAATTAATTTATATACATATTAATTTTTAGTTCCTTTGTCAACAGTAGTTGATCCTTATTGGACCACATTTTTATTTTTTTATTTTTTTATTTTTTATATTTTGATCGGTGGAACAGTACCTTACCCAAGGTACTGTTCATCGGGTAACTTTCATCCCCTGGGTTAATCAACCGACCCACAGACCTTACCGTTATCTCTGTCACTCTATCTCTTCCCATCTCATTTCTCCTTTCAACAAATTCACCTACATCGACAAGTACCTCCACCTGCATCCGTCGCCACCAGCTGCCGTCGACGATCTCCAAACCACCACCTCCGTCGTTTTTGGTCGGCATCCACTAGTCGGCTAATCCGCTTTGCTTCTTAGGGTGGGATTTCCAGGAGCTTTTCTCGATCGGCTTGGATAGGGCATTCATCGTCTTCTTCGTCTTCTCTTATGATCAGATGTTACCACCGCCTCAATCCTGCATAACTATTATTCCCAAAACTCACACTACAGGCGTAAGATCCTCATCGCGATTTCGAATACTCAGTTCCAGAGGAAAGCGACTATACCTCCGCCTTCGCTTCCACTCCTATGTGTCGGTAACTACTGTGCTATAATTTCGCTTTTATCCAGTGATGTGAGGAATATCTCCATGTTTGGTTATATATTTATTGCTAAATAAAGTGTCCTACTTTTACTATGGGATTGTTTTACAAGGTCGTACTATGTCTGTTCCTGGACACTATTCAATGCCTTAGGTTAATTTCAGATATATGATGATGAATTTTGACTTATTTTCATACAAGTTTCGACATCGATGCGTTATAAGACCAGGTTCCACCAAAGGTAGGATAGCTTACTGACCTTGGATCTATGTATATTTCCTCCTACTTTATTTACCTTTCTGCCATTAAGCAATAACTTCTATTTTATTCTTTGTTGTTTACAATTTTATATTCTATATATTTTTCATGTTGCAGGAGTTTTAGCACTAACAGTTTGATTACAATAGTTGTAAGAACACTCATCTTGAATTCTCTTTTCATTACTATGGTACTTACGATTACCTTATGTTATGCATTGATTAAATCATCTAATATCATCTTTATCTATGTTGATTGTGTCAGTTTCATTGGCAAAAGAGACTACCAGACACTAGCTGAAGGAGCTCACAGTCACACTGAAGGCATGGGGAGGGATATTTTTGTTACAGGTTAGAATTTTTTTTGGATTTATGGTAATAAATTGTTTCTTAAGGGAGTAGATGTGTGGGTCCTCAACACTTGCACAAACATCATCGATCACAAACATCAATAAACTCTCATTCTTGTGATTATTATTAATAATTTCATCTATTTCTTGATTATCCTTCTTCTCCAACATCCATGGCTACACCAAGTAAGCTTTTACTTGCTTTAAAACATTTCACACACAACACCCTTTTTGTCTATGTTTGGGTTTCCAATTTATTCCGTGGGGTTTTATGTTCGGTCTTATTCCGGTAGCTGGAACTCAATACCTAAGTTCCATTAAATAATATGTCCTTAAATCTTAACATTTCTTGAGTTCCATATCATAATCTGTACTTAATTCTTAACAATTCCAGATGTTTTTTCTTTCCTTTTTAAAGAAAAGGTGTACTTGCAATGTTTCTTTGGTCCTAGGAATAACAAAACTCTTGTCAGCCCAACAAAGGCAAAATTTTGTGCACCGAGGCTCCTTTTCTCCAAACTTACAAACTGATTATAGTTCTATTTGGACGAAACTTATTTATTTTGTAATTTAATATTAAAGTTTTTAATCGACTACAAAAATTGGTGAGGATGTCAAGATTTTGCAGGGGATGTGAAAGAGGGTTCTTTATTTTATGGAGAAGTTGAACCCTGTTTAATCAAGTGAATCAATTGGCGTTTTAAGTAAGTTAGAAAAGTAACTTAGTTGACATCAAAATGTCATTTTCACTCTTTTTTTTTCAGAACTTAAAAGTCCAATGTCTCAACTACTGCTGAACTTGCTTACATATGTAGAAATCGCTCTCAAATGCAAAAAATTTGATAACTTACTATCTGCGAAATGTAGATATACCCAGTAAAATAATTCTTTTGATTCCATCCATTACCAGTCAATTTGTTTGAGAGTTTGATGTTTGTTAACTTTAGTCATCGATTTTGTTTTCGCAAAAGAATTCTTGTCACCCCCATCACAGGAAGCACTTCGATTAGGGTATGCTCCAATTTTGTTTTCTTTTTAGTCTCTTCAACATTTGGTTTGTTACGTTGATTTCGTTTATTGGCTATGCTAAATACTATGATGTGGTTATGTATATGCTTCGTTTTTGTGAAACGTGAGGCAACAAATGAATTATGAACTGTGAGAAATCTTCATTAAACGATTGTATATATAAAAGCTATTTTTTTTTGTTTTGTTTTGAACTGACTGAATTAGCTGAATCCATATCCATCTGAAATTGTTTTCTTCTAACTTTTAGTACTTTACTGTTTTCCATACACACTCCAACTTATACATCCAATTATATCTACCTGCATTCCCTTTAATTTTCTTCTTCATTTATCAATAAAATTTTCACATACTATCAGAGTGTCTAGTGAAGAGTTAAACAAGTCAAAGTTGTTAGTTAAAGCAAGAGAGAGGAGTGAATATGAATGGGAGTTAGTCATCAGCTTTTCATTTATTCCGTGTCACACCCTCAAACCGGAACGGCGGAAACGTTCGGGGGTGGATGACGTCATGTGTAGTATCACAACCATTGTATCATAGCAATTATAGTAAACACAACCATTACATCGAATACATATATGAAAAAGGTTTACATGTGTTTAAGTCTTGCTTAAATATATCAAAAGTGAAAGTATACTTTAAAGACATGACTTTAGTTGCTCCAAGTTCCCAAAACTCCAGGAGGTACCTGCCTACTGATTTTCTGAGAATACAAGCAGTTTTGAAAGAGTATCAGCATAAAGCTGGTGAGTTCATAAGCGAGGTTATGTAGCAAAAATACATTTATAAATTTGTAGAAAGGTTTGTATGTTTCCAAGAAAATCCAATATTTTCTTAAATAATGAAAAGTAGCCTTAAACCCTAAGGCCCATGATAAGTTCGTTACTGAATTCTGTTCTTATATCTGAAGGTACTTGCATGAAATCCCTGGCTACCACCAGTAACGTAAGTATCATATAGTGTGAAAACCCTGGCTAACACCAGTATGTATATTAGGTTTATTACTTAAAATAAAACCATTGAAGAGTGCAATCCCATAAACAAATGATTAGTTTATACTTATTGTGAGTCATATAACCATGCTTGATATGACCTAGAAACCTTTACAACGTTCTTCAAGTGTTGGTTAAATGACATTTGTCACCCCAAGCATGCCTGCCTAACTGTAGCTAGCAGTTCAGGTGTGGGATTGTCAATCCCGAATAGATCTATTCACAAATCTCATGCTCTCCCTCCAGGAGACTCTGGTTATACTACGATAGGATTTAATTCAGTACACCTAAGGGTACAGTTTTGAAGTAGAGCCTCACAATGTTGTACAATCTAGTTTACATGTAATTCTAAAGTGTTTTCTTGTATTAAAATCCGTTGGATGCAGTAAACGGTAATAATTATACTTAAATAATTATGAAATGCCATGCCCTTGTAGTAAAGACTACCATAAACTAAATCTGCCATAGTTTATATGTTTAGTGGTGAATAACTTCTGAATTCGTAAAAGTTATGTTTTGAAAACCCCAAACTATATCTATTATAGTTTACATGTATATGATGTGAATGTTGAACCTGAAAAACTATGCAATTTTGGTTGTAAGTTGAAAACGTCCCTTATGCTCGACATAGTACAAAAGGGATAAGATATCGAAATACTTTTACACAAATATGAAAATCGTTTGTCTGAATCAATTGCGTGAGTTTTATACTTGTTAAAAGTCCTTTTGTATTAGTTCACAAAAGCATTTGTGTTTGGCTTGTATTCCCCCCTGAAAACTTTTAAAAATCGTAAAAGCGTAGGGGTATGAACTCACCTCGAGTGAGTGGTTTGTATGAAGGATCGATAAGAGATGCTGAGTGTCAAATGAAGCCTCGAACACAATTGGATCCTATTTAACATGTAATAACACATATATGATTCCATTTAGGGTATTTTACGACTTATACATGATAGGAAACCACCCTAAGGACTTGTAAACACTTGGACTAAGTGTAAACACCATATGGGATTGAGTGAAGGAGGTGTACGACCACCCTAAGGGTGTGTACGGCCCTGGGTGTACGGCCCATGAGTGTACGGCCGTACACTCATGAAAAAGTGTGCATGTTGAGGTGTTTCAAGGCCCTAAGAAGCATCAAGGAAGTGTTCTAGGTCCCATGCTTGGTTGCAATGCAAGTTTGAGGCCTAAAATTTTCATCAAAGTGGGTTTATGGCCCTAAGGTGTGTGTGCGGCCGTACAAAGGGGTGTGCGGCCGTACACTCTTCATGTTCATGCCCAAGTTGTCAACTTTAAGGTGTATCAAGACTAGGATCATGTCCAACTAGAAGATAGGGGCCAAACTCTCAATTTGGAGGGTCTTTAAGGTGTGTACGACCCACCTTATGAAGGTGTGCGACCGTACACCTTCAAAGGATGATGAATCATGTTGAAACTTGATGAATCAAGGCTTAGTTCATGAGGTGTTTCAAGTATAATAAGCTAGAGGATGGAATACTCACGTTTTTGAAGCCTTGGAGGGTTCACGGTTGAGTAAGCTTGAGAGAAAGGGAGTACTGTGCAGCCAAGAGAAGAAAGGAATGAAGGAAAGGAGGTCCACTTATATATAAGGGTGAGTGTGCAGCCATGAGGGGGTGTACGGTCGTACACCCATGTGTATGGCCGTACACTCATCCTTAAGGAGTTTATGGCCCGATTTTGCTATTATACGACTTGATAGCGCATCCCTAAACTCAACCTTGGATGTACTCAAGCTTAGAACACTTAAAAGAACCCTTATACCGTGCTAAAAGACAACAGAAATGAGTTTAACATTGATTGAATTGAATAGATGTACAAGATAGAAGTTCCGGGTTGTCACATCATCCCCCCGTTAGAGGGAATTTCGTCCCGAAATTCAAGAATAGAAATACAAATCATGGATTTGGAAAAAGATGAGGGTACTTCGGTTTCATTGTATCCTCACGCTTCCAAGTGAATTCAGGTCCCCGCTTGGCATTCTAGCGAACCTTCACTATCGGGATGCGACTTTGTTTCGTTCGTTTGACTTCCCGGTCCATGATTTCAACTAGTTCCTCCACGAAGTGTAAACTCTTGTCTAGTTCGATCTCATCAAGGGGAATTACAAGTGTCTCATCGGACAGACACTTCTTTAGGTTCGACACGTGGAAGACAGGATGTACGATGCTAAGTTCTCGGGGTAACTGGAGTTTGTATGCTACGGGACCAATCCTAGCGAGGATCTCGAATGGCCCAATGTATCTTGGATTTAGCTTTCCACGCTTTCCGAAACATATCATGCCTTTCCAGGGTGAGACCTTTAAAAGGACAGGTCACCAACCTGGAATTCCAAGGGTTTTCGTCTTTTAGCGGCGTAGCTCTTTTGTCTATCTCGTGATGCTTTTAGTCGTTCTTGGATTTGTACGATCTTTTCAGTCGTCTCTCGGATGATTTCAGGACCCGTGAGAGTGCTGTCGGGGACTTGACCCTTGACTAGCTGCGTGTCACCCACTTCAGCCCAACACAGGGGGGATCTGCACTTACGACCATAGAGGGCTTCAAACGTCACAACCTTAATGCTGGTATGGTAGCTGTTGTTGTAAGAAAATTCGACTAAGGGTAGATGGGTGTCCCACGACATGCTGAAGTCGATGACGCAGACTCTCAACATATCTTCCAATGTCTGGATTGTTCTCTCACTCTGTCCATCTGTCTGTGGATGATAAGCCGTGCTCATATCCAGCTTAGTTCCAAGAGCCTTCTGTAGTGATTTCCAGAATCTCTAGGTAAACCTGCTATCTCGATCGGAGATAATGGATACAGGTACCCCATGAAGGCGAACTATTTCTCGAAGGTATATTCGTGTGAGTCGCTCTATTTTGAAGTTTTCTTTGATTGATAGGAAGTGGGCATATTTAGTTAGTCTATCGACAATTACCCAGATGACGTCGTGCCCACTCAGAGATCTGGGTAACTTAGTGATAAAATCCATTGTAATCATTTCCCACTTCCACTCAGGTATTTCTGGCTGCTGAAGTAAACCTGAGGGCTTTTGATATTCCACATTCACCTTGGTGCAAGTCAAGCACTTGCCCACGAAGGTAGCAATTTCTGCTTTCATGTTCGGCCACCAATATAGTCATTTGAGATCCAGATACACTTTATCTGAACCTGGGTAAATGGAGTATCTAGTCTTGTGAGTTTCGTTCATGACAACTTCTCTGTAACCACCGTACCTCGGGGTCTAGATAC
The DNA here is from genome assembly GCF_052849685.1 of Lactuca virosa. NCBI lineage: Eukaryota > Viridiplantae > Streptophyta > Magnoliopsida > Asterales > Asteraceae > Lactuca > Lactuca virosa. The sequence continues at coordinate 301,789,903 of NC_136428.1, read as the reverse complement.
GGTCCATGAAATAGTAAACTTCGTCTCCCTTGACCTCTAAGTTCTTTTCCATTCCCCACAGGGCTTCATTTAACATGTTCTCTGATTTTAAGGCTTCCAGCTGAGCCTCTCGGATTTATGTGGATAATCAGGAATGGATGGTCATAGTCAATGCCTTCACTCTACGACCTGAATACTCCTTTCGGATAAGGGCATCTGCTACCACGTTGGCCTTGACGGGATGGTAGCGTATTTCACACTCATAATCACTGAGTAGCTCTACCCATCTCCGCTGTCTCATGTTTAACTCTTTCTGATCAAAGATATGTTGTAGGCTTTTATGGTCGGTGAATACAGTGCACTTGGTTCTGTAGAGATAATGTCTCCAGATCTTTAACGCGAAGACCACTGCTCCCAACTCTAGATAGTGAGTTGTGTAATTGACGTCGTGTGTTTTCAACTGCCTCGAGGCATAGGCGATAACCTTTGCTCGCTGCATGAGCACACATCCTAGGCCCTGATTGGATGCATCATAGTAGACAACAAAATCTTCCGTCCCTTCGGGCAGGGACAAGATATGTGCGCTGCATAGGGCCTGCTTCAATGTTTGAAACGCAGTGTCTTGCTTTTCTCCCCAACTAAAGGTTACACGCTTCTGGGTCAGGGTGGTTAAAGGCTTAGCGATTTTTGAGAATTTTTGAATAAACCTGCGATAATAGCCAGCGAGACCCAATAATTGACGGATTTCTGTGGGTGTCTTTGGTGCTGACCAATTCTTAATCGCTTTGATCTTGGAAGGGTCCACGTGTATGCCTTCCTCGCTAACCACGTGTCCAGGGAAAGTTACCTTCCTGATCCAGAACTCACACTTTGAGAATTTTGCATATAGCTTCTCCGCCCTTAATGTTTCCAGTACTAGTCTCAAGTGCTGTTTATGATCATCTTCGCTCCGCGATTAGACAAGTATATCTTCAATGAAAACGATCACGAACTTGTCTAGGAAAGGGCGGCACACCCGATTCATCAGGTCCATGAATACTGCTGGTGCGTTGGTTAGACCGAAGGGCATTACTACGAACTCATAGTGTCTGTAACGAGTTCGGAATGCTGTTTTGGGAACATCGTTCTCGTGAACTCGTAACTGATGGTACCCTGATCTAGGGTCTATCTTGGAGAAATAACTGGCTCCCAGAAGTTGGTCGAAGAGGTCGTCGATTCTGGGTAAGGGATAACGGTTCTTGATGGTAAGCTTGTTCAGTTCTCGGTAGTCAATGCACATCCAGAAGGATCCATCTTTCTTCTTCACGAATAAGATCGGGGCTCCCCAAGGTGAGGAACTCGGTCTAATGAATCCTTTGCTGATCAGCTCATTGAGCTGGCTGGATAACTCTTGCATTTCTGCCGACGCCAGACGGTAGGGAGATTTAGCTATAGAAGTAGCTCCGGGGATTAAGTCGATACGAAACTCAACTTGGCGCTCGGGAGGAATCCCTGGAAGATCTTCGGGGAAGACATCAGGGAAGTTGCTAACTTCGGCGATGCTCTCGAGGTCCTTAACTTTTTGCGTTTCATCAACAACATGAGCTAGGAATGTGTCACACCCCCAAACCGACACGGCGGAAACGTTCGGGGGTGGAGGACGTCATTTGTAGTATGACAACAATTGAATAATAGTAATCAAAGCAACCACAACCATTGTATTAATAGTATAAGGTTTACATTACATTTGAATCATACACGATTGACTCCAAAAGTAAATAACAAGTAAAGACTCGAAGCTACTATGCTCCATCTTCTTGAACCCGGTGCGTGTACCTGTCTACTAATGTCCTGAGACTACAAGCAAGTTTTGAAAGAGTATCAGCATAAAGCTGGTGAGTTCATAAGCGTTATGTTTTAGAAAACTATTATTTATTCTTTCGAAAAGTACGCTATGTTTCTCCTGAAAACCTTATATTTTCTGATGTAATGAATGTTAAGTAAAAACGATTCTTTGATGTCTTTTGAAAGTGTTTCTCAAAAAAATCCAATATTTTCTTATGTAAAGTATGATTAACCCATTTCTTCTATGACTTCTAGATCATACTAGTTATATATAAACCAATATTGAATAGACAGTCGATTGTGTGGATCTACCCTAAACCCACAACCAAACAAGGAACAGGGAATGAGGCGGAAAACACACATTCCACAGTCTATCAGGTATTCTTCATACATAACCTGGTTGCATAAACTAAGCAGTCATGGAATTTCTATGGATTGTTCGTTAGTTGAATAATGAACCAATTATTCGTAAAATACCGAGGTTTACTCTGTAAAATCCTATATTTTCCTTAAGAAAGATGTTTGATTATCCATTAGTTATTTGTTAAACAGTCCGTTTATGAAAGGTTGAGTTATCCCAGGAAAATCCTATATTTTCCCTAAAAGTTGATGGTTGGTTATCCGTTTCTAGTCTGAGATGTACAAATATCTACCATACTTATATCGTTAGGCGTAGTTTTCTTGAAAACCCCTGTTAGCTTCATGTGAGGTGTATTAGCCTTATTACATAAATAAAACTAAATAAATAAGTGGTGAACTAAATCCTAAGGGTGTTATTAATACCCTCTAGTAATCGAATCGGTTATTACTTTGAGGTTAGTTCACTTGATTCATTATTACAAAAGTAAATTCCTGTTATCTGGCTTGTGGGTGTCATAACCGTACTTAAACTTGATATGGCACGCACTGGGGCCAATATCCTTTATGACTTTGTCACCCGTAGACCTGCCGGTCCCACTGTAGCTAGCAACGAGGTGCGGGATAGTCAGTCTCGTATAGATCTATACACAACAGTCACGCTCTCCCTACAAGAGATTCTGGTTACAAGTGCTAGTCCTACACTCTCGAATTCGGTGGGAGTGTTACCAAGGACGTGTCCCCAACTTTAGACTAACAATTTATAAGTAATAATACTAAAAATCCTGTTTATAATCTGTATGATATACATTTTTCGAAATGTCCCCAACTTTAGACTAACAGTTTACGGCCCATGAGTTTACGGTCATTGAAGGGTGTACGGTCTATGAAGATACACTAGACCGTAAACACCTTTTGTTCAGGGAAAAGTGACGATTTCAAGGCAAAACTCCAGAATCCAAACTAGATATAAGGATAAGAGGTAGATACTTACGATTTGAAGCCAAGGAAAGGTGTTTTCGGTCGCAACGGGTTTACGGTCTATGAAGATTGACCGTAAACTCAAGAACAAGAGTGCTTGTTTTCGACGAAAAAGTGTTCCAGAGGATCCCAAACGGCCCCAAATGGCGATTTCCAGCGTTTTTCGGGTGAAAGGAGGGATTTATGGTGTTTACGGTCAAGTGGTTTTGAGAGATAAAATGGGTGTTTCTGGTCAAGAAGGTTCAAATGAGGGTGGGGGTCCAGTATTTATAGGCTGAGGTTTGGTCGGTGGTGGGGTCCACCTGACACCGACCGTAAATCCTGACCGTGAACTCGGCGATTTTCGAGGAAGTTTCAAGTTTTTCGCGTGATTCCTGGTTTTATTCCGAATCGTATAAAATACATATTATTTATTTAAACTTAAGGTCCTTCCCAAATTAAGAAATTTGATGGAATTTAATAAAAACCCAAATTTTATTAACAGAACTGGGTAAGGATAACGGGGAAAGTTTCGGGTTGTCACATCATTCCCCCGTTAGAGGGAATTTCGTCCGGAAATTCGAACACGAAATAAAATTCCTGGATTTTAGAAAAAGATGAAGGTTATCACAAGTGTCTCATCGGACCGACGTTTCTCCAGGATCGGTAGAGCCCTTGGGTTTAATACGACTCTCGCGTTCTCTAGTGAATTCAAATCCTTGTTGGGTGATTCAGCAGGTCATCACTGCTGTATCTGTGAATGATGTGTAGCTTGGGGTTGCCTGGCCACGTTCATCCAACTGGTAGGATGTTCTTTCGTAGTTCTGAGCAACCTTTGTCCTTGAGTTCATGGTAGAACTCATACCTGGTCCGTCTATCATTGCCTCATGTACACAAGTCGTATATAATTAAGATTAATAAGACGGTCGGATGGGTGTCACCGCCCCAGGTCCACAACCAAACAAGGAACAGGAGATAGGGCGGAAACACACATCCTAAGTCTGCAGGATCTTAATTATACACCACCCTCGCGTGCACATTTATCATTGATAGGCTAACCGTATGTGTCCCTAGCCTCTGTGCTTGAACTTGACTTGTTGCGCGAGGGGTGTTTCCAAAATGGTTTGTTGAGGGCGCTTAAGGAAGGTTACAGTTGGATACCATACTCCTTGTATGAATGCTTTTGAGAGTTTGAGGCGAGATGAAATTTCGGGGGTTCGCATCTAGTTTATCGTTATGAGTGACGAGAGTTGTGTTATTCAGTCGAGTTAAAGCAAAGGGTCTCCTAGGTGACACGTGGGTTTGATATAATGCATAATCAATCGGACTCAGCAGAAATACGTCGTGGAGTTTCGGGTTAAGTTAGTTTGGAAAGGGTACTTGGTTAGAACATTGGTGCATCTGGGTGTATTCTCGGTGTTTTCTGTTTCGATTCGGAAATTACTACTACGATAGTTTTGCATTGCGCTTCGTGTGTATTAACTGAAAGATTTTTCTGGTGAATGCTACTTGATATTATGATCCCTATCCAGTCTTTCTCTAATCGCTTGGTGTCTACAAGTCATATATAATTAAGAGTGATAAGACAGTCGACTGAGTGACCCTGCCTTAAATCCACAACCAGACAAGGAACAGGAAATAAGGCGGAATCACGCACTCTAAGTCTATTGGTTCCTAATTATATATAGCCCTAATGTTTACACCAAGCCATTATAGCTTACCAGAAAGAGTATTTAGTTTCTATATATAAACTATGTGCTTAGTTTAGATGAGGAAGAAACTATTATCGTTAGAACTTAATCGCGAAATGGTTTCCTTGAAAATGTAGGTTTGGGAAAAAGATTCGAGTTGGGAGGCGTACCGCTGCTTTCGGGGGTCTCTGGGGTAGATTCTCCTGCGGTGATCATTAGCACTCTTCCATCTTCACCAGGGTTCCTGACCAAGTGACAATCTCTCCTGAAGTGTCCCAATTCACCACATTCGTGGCAGGTCTGACTTGCTTCCTCAAATGGGACCTGAGAGATTAGTCGTGCCGGTGCCTTACAGAAGCGGATGGTGTGTCCCCTTCGGAGGCAGTTATTGCAATACAACTTCCGACACCTTCCGATATGATGGAAGTTGCACTTATTACATTTAGGGAGAGCTCCAGTATAACGATTGCCACGCGTTGAGGTGGTTGGCGTTGGGGCAGCATAGGCTGTACTTGTCTGTTGTTCCTCGGAGGGTTCTTGTGTTGATTGCCTCTTCCTTCTGCTCTCGGACCCTTGATTATCATCGTCTCCTTTTGTTATCCTATGAACAGGGTCCATTACGCCTTGGAGGATCCCATAGTCCACCAAGGTCCGAGCCAGGCGTTTGGCACTGTCAAACGTAAGAGGTTTTGCCGCTATTACGTTTCCTTGGATTGGAGAAGGTAGTCCCCAAATTAATCTTTCTACCTTCTTACTTTCCGGGGTAACCATCACAGGGCATAGTGCAAGCTAAGTCGCTGAATCGACCTGAGTAGGCTTCTATGTCTGATCCTGCCATGGTGAGATTCCACAGCTCATGCTCTAGCTTTTGTACTTCGCCCCTCGGGCAGTACTCTTCCAGCATCATCTGTTTCAAATTTTCCCAGCCCATTGCGTTTGCGGTCGGAAGAGTCAGTGACTTGACATCGCTATTCCACCATGTAAGGGCTCTGTCAGAGATAGTGCAGGAAGCAAACTTCACTTTGCTCCCTTCTGGACACCCGCAGAGCTCAAAAATCGATTATGTCTTTTCGAACCATCGCATTAGAGCAATGACTCCCCCACTTCCATCGAAGGATTTGGGTCCGCAAATCATGAAGTCTTTGTATGAGCACTCCCTTGTGCGTCCGTGGTTAGAGTTGTTGGTTCCACTACCCGATCCACTGGTACCACTTGCATTGACCTGTGCTATGACAGCTGTCACTGCGGCTATCACTGCTGCCTGAAAGGCAATCGGGTCGTACGGAGGAGGTGGCGGTGGAGGTGTGTTGTTCTTGATTCTGTTCGACTTCTTAGGTGGCATCTTTCTGCTAATAAGACGAGACGAGGATAAGTCCTTAGTGGCTACGAATCGAATGTTATCTGAATAGAGATGGTCTCGGTTTTGAATGTATCATGTTCCGACTTTCGAATCAATTCATAACAGAGGTCTATGTGTAACACCCCCGAACCAGACGGCGGAAACGTACGAGGGCTCGCGTGACTCAAATTGAATATCATCACAATGATTATACATGAAACACAACATAAACTTCACCATGCATTAATACATTACAACTGACATTGTTCACATCAAGTACATTGTCTAAATATTACATATCCATAGCATAAATTGTTTGAGAGTTTTCAAAACATAACATCCTAACATACTTGGTATTACTCTTCAGCTTACCTGTTACCTAAGAATACAAGTTATTTTGAAAACGTCAACATATGGTATGTTGGTGAGTTCATAAGCAGGGTTGTTATAAAAATGTTTTGTGTAGTTTACAAAACCCAGAAAATCCGATATTTTCTGATAAGACAATTGTTTATACCAAATTGTGAAAATCCATAAGTTTGTGCATGAATGATTTCAAAACGTGTATAAATGAGAAGTTTTGCATTATAGTTATTGAAAGTACAAGTGAATGGTGTTGATTTCCTCGAAAAACCCGATGTTTTCCGATAATATAATATAATTGTTTCAAATTGTTATACCGTCACAACGAATGATTATGATTTTCCTTGATTACTCGGATGGTATTGGATTCATTTATTTACGCGAGTCGTTATAACCATGCATGATAATGACTAGTTCGTATGTCTTGGCATTCTAGCGGACCCCGGGATTGATCTTAAGATTTTGTCACCCTAGACTGGCCGAGTCTAACTGTAGCGAACAGCTGAGGTGTGGGAGAGTCACCCACGTATAGATCTATACACAAACTCTCGCTCTCCCTCCAGGAGACTTTGATTATAACTACAGACTACGAACGACACTTAGAGGTGTCGCCCGTTATTACTCACTTAATCCAAAAGAAATTGTTTACCATTGATTAACGACCTGTATTTGTTTACTTGAATTGAAGGTAAGCCTAACAAACGAGGAGAAGAGGATTACAAAGTCCTGCTAATTACGTGTGTTATTTAAGGCTGTTGGTTATACGAAGGACGCGTTGGCCCATTTCACATTTGATTTAATTGGACCTTACTAGCAATGCTAATGGGCCACTGAGGCCCAGTAACACAAAGAAGCCATTGAGGGTCCCTTAAACATATATTGGGTCACAGGAGGCCCAATAGACATGTGTTATTATTGTTAGGCCCAAAAGTCATGTCGATGGGTCACGAAGGCCCAATAAACATGATTAGAATCTTTCAAGCCCAACAATTTAAATATTTTCTTGTTTTAGGTATGGTATAATTGTCGGAAGGTCTGATTGTTCAATTGTTAAATCGTAAAGGCACGAGGTTTGTCGATTGTTTATAACGACATTTGAAAATATATGTATATTTTTCATTCTATTTTTATAAGTTGTAATTTGGTATTTTTGACCCAAATATCTTAATAATAAAATAATTGACTCAAAATATTGGTTTGACCCATTCAACCCTTTTTCTAATAAAAATGACAATTTTAGTCCCTTATATAAAAAAAGACATTTTAGGCCCTTAAACCATTTTCTTGACATTTTTGACCCATAGACTTGTTTAAGTAATGTTTTTAGCTCAAAATTTACTCTTTGGCAGTTTCAGCCCCTTCAGTAGGGAGTTTTTCGGTTAAAGTCCAAGTTTTTCGCAACTTTTACAATTTTGGCCCAAATTCCAAAAACTTTACATTTTTGATCCTTTTTGGACAAAAATCATTTTAAACCCTGAAATAGTTTTGTTTACCCCTTTTACCCCCTGTTTTGAGAGTTGTACCATTTCAGTCCCTTGAAAATCATATTTTCGCAATTTTTGGGCCTATGGGCCGAAAAGCCCAAAACTTGGCCCATTAAGCTACAAATTACATATCTAGTCCTTTGAAGAGCATAATATTCATAAAAACATTTATTTTAACTGTTTTGACTCTTTTGGTCCTTAAGAAAACCGTGAATGACAATTTTTAACCCAACTTTTGTTTATTTGACAAATATAGTCCAAAAATGAGTTTTATGTTGCAATATGTTTATTTTAACCTTATAGGGTAATTTTCCTTGACTTGTTTAGTGTAATATATCTTAGATTATGTATATTTTCCTTCTTGTGCCATAGATCTCGAGGTTTCTTTCATTTTTGTTGCATATTTACCACATAAACACATGAAATCACACATAACATACACATACACATAGATCTACACATTTTACTTGTATTCTCCCCCATAAAACTTATGAAAACCAAAAATAGAGGGGTATGAAGTCACCTTTTCTTGTTGTTTTCGATTTGAAGAAGAAAGGGAAGAGTTTGATGCTATTTTCGGCCCTAGCAAGCTTTCTTGGGTTGATCTCGAACTTATGGAGGTTTTCTAAGAGTATGATCATAAAAATGATTAGAATGAATGATCTTAACACAAGGATGAAGTTATACAACTTAGATGTGTAAGGACTTACCAAGGAAGGGTGAGTTTTTGGTGGAAATCTCCTTGATCCACCTTAGATCTTCGAAAATTTGTGGAGAAGAAGGAACCTTTCTAGAGAGAGTTTGTTTGAAAGAGATGGATGAAATGTGTATGTGGGTTGTGTGTCTTCGGCCGAAGATAGAAAGGAGAGGGAGAAGAGAGAGAATTGCATGGGTATATGAGACTTACATGGTTGTTTGTTGGATAATCCATTACTTAACCTCTAAACAATAATGAGGTGTCATGGAGCCATTCTTTCATTCATTTCCCCTTTTTTTTGTTTTATACTTGTTGGCCGAGAATGGACTTGAACCGGGATTTTTAGGGTTTCCAACCTTTTGTTGACTATTTGAATGTTTGTATAGAGTATTTGATGGAATTTTGTGGTCATTGAATAAGTACCATACATGTTTTCAAGTTTTAGTTACAATGTTATCCTTGTTAAGGGTTTTACAAAGCATCAGAACTCCTAGTTGTGACATCATCCCCCGTTAGAGGGAATTTCGTCCCGAAATTCTTTTTGAAGCTAGATTTGAAATTGCGAGAATAGGTGAGGGTACTTCTGCTTCATCTGGTCTTCGCGTTCCCATGTGAATTCTGGTCCACGTTTCGCGTTCCACCGAACTTTCACAATCGGAATGCGACTTTGCTTAGTACGCTTCACTTCCCTGTCCATGATTTCGACTGGATCTTCGATGAACATGAGATTCTCGTTGATTTCAATTTCTTCAAGTGGAATGACGAGGGTTTCGTCGGATAAACACTTTTTCAAATTGGAAACATGGAACACGGGGTGTACACTGCTGAGTTCAGCGGGTAACTGCAGTCTATAAGCCACTGGACCTATTCGGGCAAGAATCTCGAAGGGTCCAATGTATCGAGGGTTTAGTTGTCCCCGTTTCCCAAAACGAATCACCCCTTTCCAGGGATAGACCTTTAACAACACCCGATCCCCGACTTTAAATTCCAAGGGCTTTCGCCACTTATCGACGTAGCTCTTCTGTCTGTCTCGTGATGATTGCAGTCGGGTCTGATCTAAATTATCTTCTCGGTCGTTTCGCGTATGATTTCTGGTCCCGTTAATGCATTGCCTGGTGTTTGTCCTCTTGCTAGCTGAGTGTCACCTACCTCAGCCCAACACAACGGTGATCTACATTTACGCCCATACAATGCCTCGAAAGGAGCAACTTTGATGCTTGAGTGATAACTGTTGTTGTACGAGAATTCGATCAAAGGCAAGTGGGTATCCCACGACCTTCCAAAGTCTATCACACATGCGCGAAGCATATCTTCTAGCGTTTGAATGGTTCACTCGCTTTGACCATCCGTTTGTGGGTGGTAGGCAGTGCTCATGTCAAGTTGTGTTCCCATAGCTTTCTGAAGCGATTGCCAAAAGCGTGAAGTAAACCTACTATCTCTATCTGAGATGATAGATATTGGTACTTCGTGGAGTCTCACGATTTCCTTGATATAGATCCTTGTCAGTCGTTCCATCTTGTATGACTCTTTTATTGGCAGGAAATGAGCTGATTTTTTCAACCTGTCAACTATTAACCATATGGTATCCAAACCATCAGTCGTCTTGGGTACTTTGGTCACAAAGTCCATAGTAATCCTTTCCCATTTCAACTTGGGAATTACTGGTTGCTGTAGTAATCCCGAGGGCTTCTGATATTCCACCTTTACTTTAGAACACGTGAGGCACTTGCTAACGTAAGTGGCAAATTCTGCCTTCATGTTAGGCCACCAATAATGTTGCTTGATATCCAAGTACATTTTATTTGAACCCGGATGGATGGAGTATCGTGTCTTGTGGGCTTCATTTATGACTACTTCTCTGAATCCCCCAAGTTTAGGGATCCAAATGCGGTTCATGAAATAATATACTCTGCCCTCCTTCACTTCGAAATTCTTTTCCGTTCCACGTAACGCTTCGCTTGTTTTGTTTTCTGCCTTCATGGCATCGAACCGGGCTGCTCTGATTTGCGAGGTTAGTTGGGATTGAATGGTTATGGAAAGAGTCTTCAAACGACGATTCGAGTATTCTTTTCGACTCAAGGCATCAGCTACCACGTTAGCCTTTCCTGGGTGATACTTGATTTCGCACTCATAATCGTTCAACAGTTCAACCCATCTTCGTTGCCTCATGTTTAGCTCCTTTTGATTTAAAATATGTTGGAGACTCATGTGGTCAGTGAAAATGGTGCACTTGGTACCATAAAGGTAGTGCCTCCAAATCTTCAAGGTGAAGACCACAGCTCCCACTTCTAGATCATGGGTGGTATAATTCATCTCATGTGTCTTTAGTTGTCGGGACGCATAAGCTATCACCTTCCCACGCTGCATGAGTACACAGCCTAAACCCTGATTCGATGCATCACAGTAAACTACGAAGTCCTCTGTTCCCTCTGGTAGTGATAATACTGGTGCACTGCAGAGTGCTTGCTTCAGAGTTCGGAATGCAACTTCTTGCTTATCCGTCCATTCAAAGGGTACACCCTTTTGCGTAAGCAAGGTAAGTGGCTTGGCTGTTTTGGAGAAGTTCTGAATGAACCTCTTGTAATAGCCTGCGAGACCTAAAAATTGACGAATTTATGTGGGTGTCATTGGGATCGCCCATCCTTCGATGGCTTTGACCTTAGAAGGATCCACATGTATCCCTTCTTGACTAACAACATGACCTAAAAAGTTCACACTACGGAGCCAGAACTCACACTTAGAGAGTTTTGCGTATAGTTTTTCGGTTCTTAGGGTTTCTAAGATTTTCCGGAGATGTCGGCCATGCTCTTCTTCGCTTCGAGAATAGAGTAGAATATCGTCGATGAAAACGATGACAAAGTTGTCGAGGAATGGTCGGCAGATTCGATTCATTAGGTCCATGAATGCGGCAGGGGCATTCGTTAGACCGAAGGGCATTACGACAAATTCATAATGTCCATAACGAGTTCTGAAAGCGGTTTTCGGGATATCCTCTTCCCGGACTTTGAGTTGGTGGTATCCGGATCGCAGATCTATCTTAGAGAAGTAACTTGCTCCTTGGAGTTGGTAAAATAGATCGTCGATTCGCGGAAGTGGATAGCGATTTTTGATAGTGAGCTTATTTAGTTCCCTGTAGTCAATACACATCCTAAAGGAACCGTCTTTCTTCTTAACAAAGAGAACCGGAGCTCCCCAAGGTGAGAAACTGGGTCGGATGAATCCTTTGTCCAAAAGTTCGTTGAGTTGGCTGGACAGCTCTTGTATTTCCGTAGGAGCCAGTCTGTTGGGCGATTTGGCGATGGGTGTAGCTCCTGGCACGAGGTCAATTCGGAACTCGACTTGTCTTTCTGGGGGTATCCCCGGGAGATCTTCAGGAAAGACATCCGGGAAATCGCAAGCCACTGGGATGTTTCGAATATTGACCTCTTCTTTGGACTTATCCACTATAGGAGCCAGAAATGTCAAGTCCTTCTTTCGTAGATACTTCTGTGCCTTAATGCACGAGATAAGACGAAGGTTCGTGCTGGGTTTGTCTCCGTATATAATTAGGTTTTCGCGATTTGGGAGGTGAAGGCGAACGGCCTTCTCGTGACACATAATTTCAGCATGGTGGGGGCTTAACCAGTCCATGCCGATAATCACATCAAAACTCCTAATGGATACAGACATTAAGTTTATTTGAAAGACGTGATGGTTCAAGGTCAGGGTACATCCGATGTAGATTTCCCGAGTGGATTCTGTTTTCCCATTAGCCATTTCCACCGTAAAGGTTTCATTAAGCTTCTGGGGTTGTTGTTTTAACAAGTGTTTGAATCTATTGCTTACAAAGCTTCGTTCTGCCCCGGTATTGAATAGGATGCATGCATAAGTGTGGTTTAGGAGAAACGTACCGGTGACAACAGCGGGATCCTGAACCACTTCTCCCTGACCCATGGTCAGCACTCTTCCTGCTCCTCCATTCCCAGGGTTGTTGATGTTGGGGCAGTTTTGACGGAAATGCCCAGTCTTTCCACATCCATCGCAGGTGTGGCTTGGTCCCGCATTATTGCCGCTGTTGTTAGTGTTGTTGTTGTTGTTATGGATGTTGTTGTTGTTGTTATTGTTTCCTTGCTGCTGGTTCTGGGGAGGATAGGTCCTGCAATATTTTGTCGTGTGACCGTTTCGATTGCAACTGGTACAATGCATCTCCCTGCATTCGCTATTATGATGGAGACTGCACTTGTTGCACTTTGGGAGATTCCCGGAATACAGCCTAGGGGCACTTGGAGTAGCTGAGACTGGAGCATGTGGTGTTGAGGGTACTTGGGTGGTTGCAGCATTGACTGTCACTGTTTGATGCTTCTTTGACGACTCTGAGCCTTGTCGCCCCTTTCTCTTGTTATTCTTTCCTTTCTTGTTGTCACTCTCCTTCTTGCCTTCAGTTTCCCCTGGCTTCTCGCCCTTCTTGTTGTTGTGGTCGTACAGTTTCTTGGCCAACCTCTTGGCACTGTCGAAGGTTTCGGGATTTGCAGCTATCACATTTCCTTGAATTGGGGGGGTTAATCCCCAGATGAATCGTTCGATTTTCTTTCCCTCTGAAGTAATCATGCCAGGGCACAACGGTGACAGTTTGCTAAACCTTGATATGTATGCATCAATGTCGGAGTTGCGGACGGTGAGATTCCATAACTCTTGCTCCATTTTCGGAATTTTCGCCTTGCGGGCAGTACTCGGCCATCAACATTTCTTTCAACTCCGTCCACGGCATGGCGTTGGCTACGGGGAGAGTCATGGCCTCTACATGTCCATTCCACCAGGTGAGAGCTTGGTCAACGAATTTGCATGCAGGAAACTTCACTTTCATCTCCTCGGGGCATTTGCATATCTCAAATACCGATTCCACCTTCTCAATCCATCTCTTTAGGGTTATCATTCCACCCGTGCCATTAAAGGTTCGTGGGTTGGCGTTGGTGAAGTCCTTGTAAGAGCATGTCTTGGTAGGTCCTTGATTTATTCCGTTGTTCGAACTTCCAGCCCCTTGTCCATTGCCTCCACCATTGTTCCCTTGGTGGATTTGCGCCATGGCTGCGGTGACGGCAGCAGATACAGCTGCTTGAAATGCAGCTGAGTTGATTTCTGGTAGGGTTGGCTCAGGGTTTCCACGGGTTGGTCGTTGAGGCATCTTTCTGTCATTGAACGGAAAGATGTTGAGTGCCTATGATTTTTGTGAGTTTGTGGTCCTATAAAATAGGTGTATTGCATGTACTTAAGTAGTTTCACATGTTAACATACAATCATGGATACATAACACATAACAGATAACAACATCACAATAGAACACATATATTTTTCCATTAATAATATTCGTACTTTGATACGTGAAACTTTGCTCGAAAGAGCATACATAAGTGGTGCAAGTTCGGCAGCGTAACGAGTCTATGAGCAGTGTAATCACTTAAACATAGAGTCGATGGTACATAACATGGATCATATAAGCATAATACTAAAGACGGATATGACTAGTCCTAGTCATGGTGGGATGTGCCAGGGGGTGGTGCTGAGGAAGTGGACGCTCCCTGAAGGCGAGCCACCTGTCGTTCCGCGTCTCGGATTCGAGTCTCCCACCTCACCTGCCTCATGTGGAACTCTTGGATAACCTATCGTGTCTCCTGTTCTGCACGCTCAACTCTAGTCCGCATCTGGTGCATCTGATCGACAGTGCTCTGAGCTAGGTCGCCAGTGTTCCGCAATCGTCTCACCATGATCGGAAGCGCGCGATCAGCCGGTCCTCCCTCCCTCAAGTCGTAGAACTCACGTGGCATGCCAAACGGGGGTCGCTGTCCCTGTTGTCTGCTCAACCTCCAAAGGTCGATACCCCAAGGGGTGTAGGGCCAGTCGGGCCCATCCGATGAGTGGGCACCCTAGTCGGGTAAGGGGGGTTGATGACTTCAGACTCTGCGTCCGAATCACCGTCATCGCTGGGTTCCTCCTCGAGGTCCTCTTCGGCTTCTTCTTCTTCCAGTTCCACCACTGGCTCAGCAGGTCCGCCCTCGACTTCCACCTCAGGTTCCTCTTCAGACCCCTCCTCAGGGTCTTCTTCAGGTTCCTCCTCCAACCATCCGTTATTCCCCTGATTAGGGAAATAGGAATCTCAGGGGTGACGGAAGCCGACAATACTGTCTGCGAGAGTGTATAAATGTACTAATATTATTCCTAAGATGTTCTAATTATTATGTTTGAGTTGATGTTCTCTTCTTGGTAACAAAGTGATATGTTTTTAGGTTTACCGACCATCGAGGTTTCCCCAGGGCATGTGATAGTTGTACTTCGGAGAAAATGTAGTTGATCAGGCTACATTCACCCCTTCATACAACTAGGAACAGTCCCGACTTAACCGAGATGTCAGTATTATCTTATTTGATTTGGTATTATGATCTTTTTCCTATATCGTACATGTAGAGGTGTTTTATCGTTGTGTTTTATTTGTTTTGTTCAGAGTTGTTTTAGTCCCTCTTTGGTTTATAGTTGCATATCAATGTGTGGTTAGATATGCCAGTTCACTATAAACAGAGCTCTGATACCAACCTGTCACGCCCCCGAACTAGACGGCGGAAACGTCCGAGGGCTCGATTGACTCAAATTGAATATCATCACAATGATTATACATGAAACACAACATAAACTTCACCATGCATTAATACATTACAACTGACATTGTTCACATCAAGTACATTGTCTAAATATTACATATCCATAGCATAAATTGTTTGAGAGTTTTCAAAACATAACATCCTAACATACTTGGTATTACTCTTCAGCTTACCTGTTACCTGAGAATACAAGTTATTTTGAAAACGTCAACATATGGTATGTTGGTGAGTTCATAAGCAGGGTTGTTATAAAAATGTTTTGTGTAGTTTACAAAACCCAGAAAATCCGATATTTTTCTGATAAGACAATTGTTTATACCAAATTGTGAAAATCCATAAGTTTGTGCATGAATGATTTCAAAACGTGCATAAATGAGAAGTTTTGCATTATAGTTATTGAAATTACAAGTGAATGGTGTTGATTTCCTCGAAAAACCCGATGTTTTCCGATAATATAATATAATTGTTTCAAATTGTTATACCGTCACAACGAATGATTATGATTTTCCTTGATTACTCGGATGGTATTGGATTCATTTATTTACGTGAGTCGTTATAACCATGCATGATAATGACTAGTTCGTCTGTCTTGGCATTCTAGCGGACCCCGGGATTGATCTTAAGATTTTGTCACCCTAGACTGGCCGAGTCTAACTGTAGCGAACAGCTGAGGTGTGGGAGAGTCACCCACGTATAGATCTATACACAAACTCTTGCTCTCCCTCCAGGAGACTTTGATTATAACTACAGACTACGAACGACACTTAGAGGTGTCGACCGTTACTCACTTAATCCAAACGAAATTGTTTACCATTGATTAACGACCTGTATTTGTTTACTTGAATTGAAGGTAAGCCTAACAAACGAGGAGAAGAGGATTACAAAGTCCTGCTAATTACGTGTGTTATTTAAGGCTGTTGGTTATACGAAGGACGCGTTGGCCCATTTCACATTTGATTTAATTGGACCTTACTAGCAATGCTAATGGGCCACTGAGGCCCTATAACACATAGAAGCCATTGAGGGTCCCTTAAACATGTATTGGGTCACAGGAGGCCCAATAGACATGTGTTATTATTGTTAGGCCCAAAAGTCATGTCGATGGGTCACGAAGGCCCAATAAACATGATTAGAATCTTTCAAGCCCAACAATTTAAATATTTACTTGTTTTAGGTATGGTATAATTGTCGGAAGGTCTGATTGTTCAATTGTTAAATCGCAAAGGCACGAGGTTTGTCGATTGTTTATAACGACATTTGAAAATATATGTATATTTTTCATTCTATTTTTATAAGTTGTAATTTGGTATTTTTGACCAAAATATCTTAATAATAAAATAATTGACTCAAAATATTGGTTTGACCCATTCAGCCCTTTTTCTAATAAAAATGACAATTTTAGTCCCTTATATAAAAAAACACATTTTAGGCCCTTAAAACATTTTCTTGACATTTTTGACCCATAGACTTGTTTAAGTAATGTTTTTAGCTCAAAATTTACTCTTTGGCAGTTTCAGCCCCTTCAGTAGGGAGTTTTTCGGTTAAAGTCCAAGTTTTTCGCAACTTTTACAATTTTGGCCCAAATTCCAAAAACTTTACATTTTTGATCCTTTTTGGACAAAAATCATTTTAACCCCTGAAATAGTTTTGTTTACCCCTTTTACCCCCTGTTTTGAGAGTTGTACCATTTCAGTCCCTTGAAAATCATATTTTCGCAATTTTTGGGCCTATGGGCCGAAAAGCCCAAAACTTGGCCCATTAAGCTACAAATTACATATCTAGTCCTTTGAAGAGCATAATATTCATAAAAACATTTATTTCAACTGTTTTTACTCTTTTGGTTCTTAAGAAAACCGTGAATGACAATTTTTAACCCAACTTTTGTTTATTTGACAAATATAGTCCAAAAATGAGTTTTATGTTGCAATATGTTTATTTTAACCTTAGAGGGTAATTTTCCTTGACTTGTTTAGTGTAATATATCTTAGATTATGTATATTTTCCTTCTTGTGCCATAGATCTCGAGGTTTCTTTCATTTTTGTTGCATATTTACCACATAAACACATGAAATCACACATAACATACACATACACATAGATCTACACATTTTACTTGTATTCTCCCCCATAAAACTTATGAAAACCGAAAATAGAGGGGTATGAACTCACATTTTCTTGTTTTTTTCGATTTGAAGAAGAAAGGGAAGCGTTTGATGCTATTTTCGGCCCTAGCAAGCTTTCTTGGGTTGATCTCGAACTTATGGAGGTTTTCTAAGGTATGATCACAAAAATGCTTAGAATGAATGATCTTAACACAAGGATGAAGTTATACAACTTAGATGTGTAAGGACTTACCAAGGAAGGGGTGAGTTTTTGGTGGAAATCTCCTTGATCCACCTTAGATCTTCGAAATTTGTGGAGAAGAAGGAACCTTTCTAGAGAGAGTTTGTTTGAAAGAGATGGATGAAATGTGTGTGTGGGTTGTGTGTCTTCAGCCGAAGATAAAAAGGAGAGGGAGAAGAGAGAGAATTGCATGGATATATGAGACTTACATGGTTGTTTGTTGGATAATCCATTACTTAACCTCTAAACAATAATGAGGTGTCATGGAGCCATTCTTTCATTCATTTCCCTTTTTTTTGTTTTATACTTGTTGGCCGAGAATGGCTAAGGAAAAGAATGGTTTGGGCCTTTTTGTGCTTGAGTCCATAATATGGGCCCAATTTGATGGTTTTCGGCCCATTGGGCCTTTTAGATCAATTCACGGCCCAATATACATCAAGGAATGAGTTTTATGGCCCATTAGGGCTAATTATATTTGTTATGGCCTAATGAGGCCCATTTAGATAAACTAGCCCATTTTAGGCTTATAAGGCCCAAAAAGGTTAGGTTTTATGAAAGTGGGTCCAATTAGGGTCCATTTAAGGATCCTAAGCCCAAAATAGTCAAATTGGAAGCTTATTGGTCCATTAGGCCCAATAAGGAAATCCTAGTCCAAAATGGACTTGAACCGGGATTTTTAGGGTTTCCAACCTTTTGTTGACTATTTGAATGTTTGTATAGAGTATTTGATGGAATTTTGTGGTCATTGAATAAGCACCATACATGTTTTCAAGTTTTAGTTACAATGTTATCCTTGTTAAGGGTTTTACAAAGCATCAGAATTCCTAGTTGTGACACTATGCAACATACACTTATGAATTTGATAGTGACCACTCTCTGAATGAAGTTATGGATCTGATTTACTGATACTAACGGATATGAAAAAGGCGATAAGCCTAACACATAGTGTGATTAGTGTAATCACTAACTCACTAGATCATATTAACTAGTTAATTATTAGTATGACGTATATGGTGTTCTACCACCTGGCGCGCCTCGGGAGGGGTTTCTGTTAAAGTTATGATGGTCCTGAGTTCAGCAGTGGGGATTAGTTGTTTCTGGGCTTTCTTATGGTTTTCCTATTCATTGTAGATCATGCTTCGGGTTTTACGACAGATCTCCATCACTTCCTGATGGAAGAATTGCATCCTTGTATGATTCCTCCTAGGAACCCTCTTTTTGCATCCTCTCTGGTTCCTCCTTGGCTCCTCTGTTGGTGATTGAAGTGGCTATCTATATATAGGTTGTTCGTGCGAAAATGGGGATGTTTAGAGAATCCTATGAGGTTAAGTAAACATTTCTTCTTTTAGTTATTGATGATCCAAACTGGGTCCTCCTATAATCAAGCAGTGCATGCAAACTGTATATATAACCAAAATCAAATACACCTTCGAATAGGTGATCCTACTCCAAAACCACAACCAAACAAGGAACAAGTAATAGAGCGTAAATTACCAGTTCTGAGTCTATAAGATCCCAATTATATACAACCCTGGAAGCATGCACTTCACAACTATAGACCTGCCAGCATAGGTCTTTTAGTTCTTATGTAAGTTTGTTATAGTGCCTAAAATACTCCTATAGTATTTTATCTTTATGTTTTGTTCTAGGAAGCTTTTGAATATATAGTTAGGTAAGTTTTAGACTCGTTGCGACACAACTATCACTCCCAAACACATGTTGGTCGTATCTCGAATAAATATAGTTGATCAGGTTATATATATTCCAGATATGACTACATAACTGCTCAGGTTTGACTGTGGTGTCCAACATCTAAATACTTTTGTTTGTTTTGTTCTTACTTGTTCTTATTGTGATACTTGTCATTAGTATGTATGCTTATTAGTATACTTATCGTAAAATACTTATATTTTAAAAGTATACTTTTAGTCAGAGCACTCTGGCCCCATTGTATTTATAGTTGTATATCTTTTACTAGTTGATATACTAAGTTCACTATAAACAATGCTCTGATACCAATCTGTCACACCCCCAAACCGAGACGGCGGAAACGTTCGGGAGTGGAGGACGTCATTTGTAGTATCACAACAATTGAATAATAGTAATCAAAGCAACCACAACCATTGTATTAATAGTACATGGTTTACATTACATTTGAATCACACACGATTGACTCCAAAAGTAAATAACAGGTAAAGACTCGAAGCTACTATGCTCCATCTTCTTGAACCCGATGTGTGTACCTGTCTACTAATGTCCTGAGAATACAAGCAGGTTTTGAAAGATTATCAGCATAAAGCTGGTGAGTTCATAAGCGTTATGTTTTAGAAAACTATTCTTTATTCTTTCGAAAAGTACGCTATGTTTTGTGACAACCCGAATTTTTTTTTGCTTTTAAAGCTCAGCCAGTCAGCTCAGTTGAGTGTCAAAGCCGTTTCTGCTATCATTTAGCCTCGTTTGGAGTCCGTTTAAAGGTCCAAAGGTCAGTATATTCAAGCATTGAGAATAGGAATGGATCGCGTTCCCTTCTAGCATCAAAACCAGGCCATACACTCCAACACAAGGAGTGTACGGCCGCACACATGGGTGTGCGGCCGCACACCCCTCCCCTGTCAGCACACCCCTCCCCTGGCAGAATAGAACTCGATTTTGCTCTCAACTGCCATCCGATTTTCAGCCTAGATCTCCAAAAATGTAAGTGTTCTCCCTTTGGTTTGTTGTTAATCTTCATAAACTAGTTACAACCTTTGATTTCATCCATTTGAAATCATTTTTTTGGCTAGATCTTCAAATCTTCATCCATTTTACCAAGAACACCAAGAACACACACTTGTTCTTGGCGATTTTGGACCTTCTCGAGCTTCCAGATCGTAAGTACTTCTTCCCAATGCTTGAATCTTATTAAGAACACTTGTTTAAGTCCTTAGAAATGCCCAGAACTCGTGACCTTGTGGTGTGTGCGGCCGCACACACTCATGTGACCGTACACCCCTCAAAAACCCTCAAAACACCATCCAAACACCCTAAAGGCTTGTATACTGTGAATGCCATTCCCCAAGCATGTTACTTACTAGATGAGGGCCTTAGAAAACATCCAAAACATGTTCATCAAGGAGTGTACGGCCGCACACCCTCAAGTGGCCGTACACCCCTTTGTTTGGTGCTTTAGGGCTTCCAAAGTGCCTTTCTAGCTTCAACACATGATAAGCATCAGTCCTACAAGCCTCCCCACCATTTGGAAAACGTTTTGTGCACTATTTACCATGAGTGTGCGGCCGCACACTCCCCTGGACGCACACCCATGGCCGCACACCCATTAATATGGCCGTACACTCCCATTTAGTGAATCACATGTGATTCCAACACTTGGGCAAAGTGTTTCCTAGTCCCGTAAGGTGTTTCCTTGCATTTGGTTGCTTTTAAACACTATATTTATATCAATATATGCCATTATATGTCTTTTAGGACTCGTTAAGTCTCAGGACTTCACTCGTGGAACTTCTCATCCTTACGCGCATATTCATTGAATCACCCACATCAGGTGAGTTCATACCCCGTAATGAATCTTTTAACCGTTGTAAACTTTTTAAACGGGGGAATACAAGTTGAACACAATGTTAATTGTGTAATTGTTTGTTATAAACATTTTAAAAAGGATTACTTATGTCATTATAAGTTGTCAAAACATTTCAAAAACTCTTTTAAAGTTATGTTACTTTATAGTCTTACCAAAAGTCCGTTTTAAAGTGCAAGCATAACTTCGTAGATAAAAGAGTCTTTTCAATAACAGTTCAAGGAAAACATTACTAGTAAACTATAATAGGTATAGTTTAGAGTTAGTTCATACACGAGTCAGAACACACTATTATGAGAAACGATACACACTATACACTATGCAAGAGAGTATACTATACGTGAACATTACTACACTATACAAACGTTTGAATGCTATAAACAGAATGTGACATACTACTTCTCGATACGACACTTCTTAGTGGTATCACTTTGTAACCAGAGTCTCCTGGAGGGAGAGCATACATTGTGTGTATACATCTATACGGGATAGACACTCCCACATCCCGACTGCTAGCTACAGTCCCAGCCGAAAGGCCAAGGGGTGACAGAATGTTACCTCACTACATATGACCTGGAGGGTCATCAGTTATTCAGTCTTCGATCAGCATGGTTACATACGAGTTCACATTCAAACCTTTAATTAACCAAATAAGAATTAAAGGCAAAACAGACTCTCCGAGGCGTATTGTTCATTTAATACCACCTGGAGTCTGCATTTCTTTTCTTTAGACTCCTCGAGGTGTATTGTACATTTAATACTACTTGGAGTTTGTATTTTATTACTATATAACCAGCAGCGTCACTGCTGAGGTAAAACATTATTTTCCCTATTACATTTAGTTTGTGATCTTTTCACATATTACATTAATGTATAGACCATATTTAGTTAATGATAGTCACACTTGGGAAAATACACACTCATACAAGATACAAACATATATAACATTTGAGGCCTTGGTAAAAGGCCACGTTTAGTAAGAAGGACCGTAATGCTAATCTTATGATTCCTTGATGTATACATCAAAGGATACATATATATTAATAGAATCCGACAGGTAATAGGATGTATGCTTTCCGCTTCATTTCCTGTTCCTTGTTTGGTTGTGGGCTTGAGACAGATTCACCCAGCCTATTATCTATCCGATTCTAGATATATAGGTTCCGTATACATTAAGTCATCATAAGGGTACCAGGTATGGGTCAAGACATAGGACACATAGTCAATGCACAGTTTTCTAGTACAGAACACATTTTCCAAGATGGACGTTTGGTATATAGACTAGAGACTTACCAGTTAAAGGTTTAATCCATTTTATTAAACCAGGATATACTCAAAGGACCTTCGGTGCCTAACTCTATATTACTTTAATTTATACAGCACGGTTATATATCATCAATACCTAATAGTTAGTTGGATGAGTGTTTTCCGCCTTACTTCCTGTTCCTTGTTTGGTTGTGGACTTAGGGCAGATTCACTCAATTAACTATCTAGTCGATATTATATCATATATATCTTGTATAAATTAAGGGATCATAGGAGTAATCACTGTGGTTACCATTTTACTATAAGAAATAAGGGTTTTCTTAAAGAATGTTTTCATTTAAATATAAAGGAACTATTACAGTTAACTCCGTGAGTACCAAGAGGATACACTAGGGTTATATACAATAAAGATCTAACAACCAATGGGATGTGTGCCATCTGCCTCATTCCTTGTTCCTTGTTTGGTTGTGGGCTTAGGGCGGATATACACAATCGATTGCTTGTTTACTCTGAGTTTTATGTAATTTGTATCCACTTAGTACACATAGAAAGGATTGTAGAGTCATTTTTACTTATCTTTCATCAAGGCAGGAAATATAGGATTTCCTGGAGGAACAGGCAAAGTTTTTCTAAACACAACTTATAATTTACTACATTTTTCAACTACGTTTCAACAGCAGCTTTCCACAAACATTTTTACAACTTACATCACTAAAATCTTATGAACTCACCAGCTTAATTGCTTATCAACTCTTTCAAATAACTTGTATTCTCAGGAACCGATTAGACAGGTACTCGTGTCGAGGATTCAGAAGATTGAGCAGTATAGCTTCAAGTCTTGTTTGTTATTTGCTTATGTATTCTATGTTTTGTGTGTACACACTTTGTAAACACTTTCTTTCTAATGAAATGGTTGTTCATTACTTCGCTTACTATGATGCATGTCTTGTGATACTAAACATGACGTCCTCCACCCAGAAGGTTTCCACCGTTCCGGTTTTGGGGTGTGACAGATTGGTATCAGAGCATTGTTTATAGTGAACTAAGTATATCAACCAATAAAAGATGTACAACTATAAATAAAATGGGGCTTAAGTGCTCTGGATAATGGTATAGTTTAAAAGTATAACGTTTAGTTATAAAAATATACCTACTTGCTTATACATGTACATACTTGACCAAGTATCACAAGAAGAACATAACTAAAAGTATTTAAAGGTTGAACACTGTCGTCAAACCTGAACAGTTATGTAATCATAGCTAGGATCAATATAGCCTGATCAACTATACTCATTCGAGATGTGACCGACATGTGTTTGGGAGTGATGTGGTTTTGCAACGGTCTTAAAACTTACCTAAACACCAGTCGAGAGAATACTAGATCAAGTACATTTGAGTTAGAATACTATGGGAGTATTCTATAATTCTCTAACGCGATAACAAGTTTAGAACATACCGGGAAGATTACATTAAAATACTATAGGAGTATTTTAGGCACTATATAAATAACTTCTGTGATAACTTAAAAGACCCTTACGGATAGGTCTATAATCTTGCAATGTATACTTCCAGGGTTATATATAATTGAGATTTTATAGACTTAGAATTTGTGATCTACGCTCCCCTACCTGTTCCTTGTTTGGTTGTGGTTTTGGAGTAGGATCAGTTATTCGAAGGTCTATTTAATCTTAAGATATATACAACTTGTATACATTGTGCAATTATAGGAGGACTCTGTGAGGATCACCCCATAAAGTTACCTTAAATCTCGTAGATTCTTTAGTCACTTCCATTCTCGCATGACGAGCCTAGATAGATATAACCACTACCTCATAATAGACAACAGAAGGGTCCGGGAGAAACGAGAGCAAACTCCTGAGAAGTTTTCAAATAGGGATCAACCGAAGTAACCAAACACGTCTTACACGTCACACTAATGAATAATAAACTTGGTTAACTTAATGAGCGAGTGGAAACACTGCTCACATTATGTGGTAGACTTATTTTCTTACATGCAACTGGTAACAGTTATTCAGGTAACAGATATTCATTCGAGGATAGCCATTTCAAATTCATAGAGTTCATCGAGTATAGACTCTTTTATGAATTCTTCCTAGAACCCTGTGAAAGTCAGGACCCGATACACTCAAAACTGGAATAACCTTGTCTTTTTCAGCTTTTGGCTTGTGTCCATTGCTATAGACTTATTTCATCTCATATTTGTATTCTTTTAGCAAAGATGCCTCCTCGCAAATCGAACAGACGCACTATTCCGATAACTCCAACTCAACCGCCACTACCCCGTCACAGTCCGACATAGCTGCTTTTCAGGCAGCGGTAACACAAGCAACGATAGCTGCTCTAACCCAAATTCGCGCAAGTGGTATCAGTGGATGTGGTAGCGGTGCTCACCTAACCGACCACGAAGATACCCACGAACATCCAAGGGAGTGTTCATATAAAGACTTCATGAAATGCAAACCCAATTCCTTTAATGGAAATGGTGGAATCATCGCTCGGATGCAATGGTTCGAGAGAACATAATCGATTTTCGAGATCTGTTCGTGCCCCGAAGGGAGCAAAGTGAAGTTTGTTGCCTGCACCTTCTTCGGAAGAGCCCTAACATGGTGGAATGGCCATGTTAAGTCACCGACCCTAACAGTGGCAAACTCTATGGGCTGGGAAAACTTGAAGGAAATAATGATGAGAGAGTATTGCTCAAGGGGCGAAGTACAAAAGCTGGAACAAGAGCTATGGGAGCTCAAAATGGTCGGCTCAGACATAGTGGCCTACACTAACAGGTTTAGCGACCTGGCAGCACTATGCCCCTGGATGGTTACCCCGGAGAGCAAGAAGATAGAAAGATACATCTGGGGTCTGACTGCCCCGACCCGAGGAAACGTGTTGTCTTCTAACCCGGCCACATTCGATAGTGTGAAGCATCTGGCTCAGCAACTCATCGACTATGAAGTCCACCAAGGCGTAGAAGTCCTGGTTCTCGAACCATCGAGGGAAGGGGACTATGGACAGAAGTCGGGGAACAAGAGAAAGGAGGAGTGAACAAGTACTATGCACGCCGCCACAACACCTGCTACTCCAACACCGGCCAGTCGATATGCTGGAACCCTTCCGAAGTGTGCGAAATGCAACTATCACCACCACGGAAAATGCCGGAAAATGCAGTGTCTAAACTGCCACATAATGGGACACACAGTCCGTTTCTACAGGGCACCGGCTCAGCCGATCTCCCAAGTCCCTGGAGTTAAAGAAAACCAAGCCTGCTATGGCTGTGGTGACACTGGACATTACCAGGAGGACTGCCCGATAACCAAGAACTCAGGCGAGGATGGAAGAATTCTAATGATCACCGCAGGAGAATCAACCCCGGAGTCGCCTTCGAACAGCGGTACGTTTTCGACCTAGTAATTGCTTTAAAAATTAATTTATATTTATATATAAGATTAAAACTTGGGGATAACATTTAAAAGTAATTATAATAACTCACTTTTTAAAATAAGTCACAACACTCAAATGGACTAAGAGGTCCGTTTTGAGAAGCTATGATGGCCAGTATGTACATTAAGAGTTGTGCATAGCTAGGATTTTGCAGACCAAGAGTGAATGATTCCGCCTTAATTCCTGTTCCTTGTTTGGTTGTGGATTTGAGGTAGAGTTACTCAGTCGACGTCCAAATTATCCTAATTATTCATAACTTGTATATTCGGGGCGATCGTAGTGGTATCAAGGAGGATCTTATTTTAAGCATCGATACTAGTTAACAAAGCACTTTCGCGATATGTACGCGCACATCGCGGTACGATACGTATGAGTGTTAACATCAAGGGGAAAATAGAAAGCACTAGAACATTCACAAAGAATACATTCTCAAACACACTGGAGGTACATTTTCGAAAGCACTAAAAGTACACAGTCGAACATACTAAGGGTACATTTTCGGGCACACTAAGGATACATCATCGTATAACATACATTTCTTTCAAGTCGGCCAAACTTTGTTCGGTAAAAAGTCCTTTGCTATCATTCGTCATGAATTGGCGTGGTCCTCACCATACTAAGTTCATATATTCCTATCGCCTCGACAGTCAAGTTCACGAAACCTTCGTCATTCGTAACGACAGTCCGGCATAAACCCCAATTTTATCTTTCGTATTCTAAGCCTCGAAGTACTCGTGCGAAGAGTACTTTGTCCTCCGAAGTCTTAACGACAGATATCAGCAACCGTCACGAAATACCACTCGTCCAACATGCCAAGTTCGAGCAAGAGAGACTATGGACGAATACGACTCACCTATCACTGTTCAGTGTATACACGAGGGTAGTATATGATTATGATTACGCAGATTTAGTATGTGTGTTTCCGCCCTATCTCCTGTTCCTTGTCTGATTGTGGACCTGGGGCAGAGTCGCACATCCGACCGTCTTACTAATCCTAATTATATACGACTAGTATATACGAGGTAGTGATAGATGGACCGAGTATAAATCCTATCATGGACCACAGGGCAAAGTTGCCAGATCTACGACCAGATCTACGAGTGGGTATTCAGCAAATTAGAGGAGCGCAACCCCAGGAGTACTACGAAGACAGTAAATTTCTGGACGAAATTCCCTCTAACGGGGGATGATGTGACAACCCGAAATTTTTTTTGCTTTTAAAGCTCAGCCAGTCAGCACAGTTGAGTGTCAAAGCTGTTTCTGCTATCATTTAGCCTCGTTTGGAGTCCGTTTAAAGGTCCAAAGGTCAGTACATTCAAGCATTGAGAATAGGAATGGATCGCGTACCCTTCTAGCATCAAAACCGGGCCATACACTCCAACACAAGGAGTGTACGGCCGCACACATGGGTGTGCGGCCGCATACCCCTCCCCTGGCAGCACACTCTCGTGTATATAGGAGGGACTTAGCCTTCTTTCATCTCTTTTCACTCCCCCAAACTTAGAACTCGATTTTTCTCTCTACTACCATCCGATTTTCAGCCTAGATCTCCAAAAATGTAAGTGTTCTCCCTTTGGTTTGTTGTTAATCTTCATAAACTAGTTACAACCTTTGATTTCATCCATTTGAAATAGTTTTTTGGCTAGATCTTCAAATCTTCATCCATTTCACCAAGAACACCAAGAACACACACTTGTTCTTGGCGATTTTGGACCTTCTCGAGCTTCCGGATCGTAAGTACTTCTTCCTAATGCTTGAATCTTATTAAGAACACTTGTTTAAGTCCTTAGAAATGCCCAGAACTAGTGACCTTGTGGTGTGTGCGGCCGCACATACTCTTGTGGCCGTACACCCCTCAAAAACCCTCAAAACACCATCCAAACACCCTAAAGGCTTGTATACTGTGAATGCCATTCCCCAAGCTTGTTACTTACTAGATGAGGGCCTTAGAAAACATCCAAAACATGTTCATCAAGGAGTGTGCGGCCGCACACCCTCAAGTGGACATACACCCCTTTGTTTGGTGCTTTAAGGCTTCCAAAGTGCCTTTCTAGCTTCAACACTTGATGAGCATCAGTCCTACAAGCCTCCCCACCATTTGGAAAACGTTTTGTGAACTCTTTACCATGAGTGTGCGGCCGCACACTCCCCTGGCCGCACACCCATCAATATGGCCGTACACTCCCATTTAGTGAATCACATGTGATTCGAACACTTGGGCAAAGTGTTTCCTAGTCCCGTAAGGTGTTTCCTTGCATTTGGTTGTTTCTAAACACTATATTTATATCAATATATGCCATTATATGTCTTTTAGGACTCGTTAAGTCTCGGGACTTCACTCGTGGAACTTCTCATCCTTACGCGCATATTCATTGAATCACCCACATCAGGTGAGTTCATACCCCGTAATGAATCTTTTAACCGTTTTCAACATTTTAAGAGGGGGAATACAAGTTGAACACAATGTTAATTGTGTAATTGTTTGTTATAAACATTTTAAAAATGGATTACTTATGTCATTATAAGTTGTCAAAACATTTCAAAAACTCTTTTAAAGTTATGTTACTTTATAGTCTTACCAAAACTCCGTTTTAAAGTGCAAGCATAACTTGGTAGATAAAAAAGTCTTTTCAATAACAGTTCAAGGAAAACATTACTAGTAAACTATAATAGGTATAGTTTAGAGTTAGTCCATACACGAGTCAGAACACACTATTATGAGGAACGATACATACTATATACTATGCAAGAGAGTATACTATACATGAACATTACTACACTATACAAACATTTGAATACTATAAATAGAATGTGAAATACTACTTCTCGATACGACACTTCTTAGTGGTATCACTTTGTAACCAGAGTCTCCTGGAGGGAGAGCGGACATTGTGTGTATAGATCTATACGAGACAGACACTCCCACATCCCGACTGCTAGCTACAGTCCCAGCCGAAAGGCCAAGGGGTGACAGAATGTTACCTCACTACATATGACCTGGAGGGTCATCAGGTATTCAGCCGTCGATCAGCATGGTTACATACGAGTTCACATTCAAACCTTTAATTAACCAAATAAGAATTAAAGGCAAAACAGACTCTCCGAGGCATATTGTTCATTTAATACCACCTGGAGTCTGCATTTCTTTTCTTTAGACTCCTCGAGGTGTATTGTACATTTAATACTACTTGGAGTCTATATTTTATTACTATATAACCAGCAGCGTCACTGCTGAGGTAAAACATTATTTTCCCTATTACATTTACTTTGTGATCTTTTCACATATTACATTAATGTATAGACTATATTCAGTTAATGATAGTCACACTTGGGAAAATACACACTCATACAAGATACAAACATATATAACATTTGAGGCCTTGGTAGAAGGCCACGTTTAGTAAGAAGGACCGTAATGCTAATCTTATGATTCCTTGATGTATACATCAAAGGATACATATATATCAATAGAATTCGACAGGTAATAGGATGTATGCTTTCCGCTTCATTTCTTGTTCCTTGTTTGGTTGTGGGCTTGAGACAGATTCACCCAGCCTATTATCTATCCGATTCTAGATATATAGGTTCCGTATACATTAAGTCATCATAAGGGTACCAGGTATGGGTCAAGACATAGGACACATAGTCAATGCACAATTTTCTAGTACAGAACACATTTTCCAAGATGGACGTTTGGTATATAGAACTAGAGACTTACCAGTTAAAGGTTTAATCCATTTTATTAAACCAGGATATACTCAAAGGACCTTCGGTGCCTAACTCTATAATACTTTAGTTTATACAGCATGATTATATATCATCAATACCTAATAGTTAGTTGGATGAGTGTTTTCCGCCTTACTTCCTGTTCCTTGTTTGGTTGTGGACTTAGGGCAGATTCACTCAATTAACTATCTAGTCGATATTAGATCATATATATCTAGTATAAATTAAGGGATCATAGGAGTAATCACTGTGGTTACCACTTTACTATAAGAAATAAGGGTTTTCTTAAAGAATGTTTTCATTTAAATATAGAGGAACTATTACAGTTAACTCCGTGAGTACCAAGAGGATACACTAGGGTTATATACAATAAAGATCTAACAACCAATGGGATGTGTGTCATCTGCCTCATTCCTTGTTCCTTGTTTGGTTGTGGGCTTAAGGCTGATATACACAATCGATTGCTTGTTTACTCTGAGTTTTATGTAATTTGTATCCACTTAGTACACATAGAAAGGATTGTAGAGTCATTTTTACTTATCTTTCATCAAGGCAGGAAATATAGGATTTCCTGAAGGAACAGGCGAACTTTTTCTAAACACAACTTATAATTTACTACATTTTTCAACTACGTTTCAACAGCAGCTTTCCACAAACATTTTTACAACTTACATCACTAAAATCTTATGAACTCACCAGCTTAATTGCATATCAACTCTTTCAAATAACTTGTATTCTCAGGAACCGATTAGACAGGTACTCGTGTCGAGGATTCAGAAGATTGAGCAGTATAGCTTCAAGTCTTGTTTGTTATTTGCTTATGTATTCTATGTTTTGTATGTACACACTTTGTAAACACTTTCTTTCTAATGAAATGGTTGTTCATTACTTCGCTTACTATGATGCATGTCTTGTGATACTAAACATGACGTCCTTCACCCCAGAACGTTTCCGCCGTTCCGGTTTTGGGGTGTGACATGTTTCTCCTGAAAACCTTATATTTTCTGATGTAATGAATGTTAAGTAAAAACAATTCTTTGATGTCTTTTGAAAGTGTTTCTCAAGAAAATCCAATATTTTCTTATGTAAAGTATGATTAACCCATTTCTTCTATGACTTCTTAGATCATACTAGTTATATATAAACCAATATTGAATAGACAGTCGATTGTGTGGATCTACCCTAAACCCACAACCAAACAAGGAACAGGGAATGAGGCGGAAAACACACATTCCACAGTCTATCAGGTATTCTTCATACATAACCTGGTTGCATAAACTAAGCAATCATGGAATTTCTATGGATTGTTCGTTAGTTGAATAATGAACCAATTATTCGTAAAATACCGAGGTTTACTCTAGAAAATCCTATATTTTCCTTAAGAAAGATGTTTGATTATCCATTAGTTATTTGTTAAACAGTCCGTTTATGAAAGGTTGAGTTATCCCAGGAAAATCCTATATTTTCCCTAAAAGTTGATGGTTGGTTATCTGTTTCTAGTCTGAGATGTACAAGTATCTACCATACTTATATCGTTAGGCGTAGTTTCTTGAAAAACCCTGTTAGCTCCATGTGAGGTGTATTAGCCTTATTACATAAATAAAACTAATAAATAAGTGGTGAACTAAATCCTAAGGGTGTTATTAATACCCTCTAGTAATCGAATCGGTTATTACTTTGAGGTTAGTTCACTTGATTCATTATTACAAAAGTAAATTCCTGTTATCTGGGTTGTGGGTGTCATAACCGTACTTAAACTTGATATGGCACGCACTGGGGCCAATATCCTTTATGACTTTGTCACCCGTAGACCTGCCGGTCCCACTGTAGCTAGCAACGAGGTGCGGGATAGTCAGTCTCGTATAGATCTATACACAACAGTCATGCTCTCCCTACAAGAGATTCTGGTTACAAGTGCTAGTCCTACACTCTCGAATTCGGTGGGAGTGTTACCAAGGACGTGTCCCCAACTTTAGACTAACAATTTACAAGTAATAATACTAAAAATCCTGTTTATAATCTGTATGATATACATTTTTCGAAATGTTTCACGAGTTCATTACTTTAGTTTGAAAACTGTTTCTACGAGTTGATTTCTTAATCCTTTGGTAAAACTGTTTTTCTGTGTTTAAAAGCATGCTGAAAATATAATTATCTTACACAAAATAATATACTTTGAGCACAAGTTTCCTTGTACTTTTGCTTGTATTCCCCCCCCCCCCTGAAAACATGAAAAACTCGGTAAAAGCGTAGGGGTATGAACTCACAGTTTGACGTGGGATTCGAGTGTAAGTTGCTAGGAATTGCTGAGTGTCAAATAAAGCCTCGAGCACAAACGGATCCTATTTAGCATGTAGGAGTACATATATGTGTTAGGTGATGGCATAATACTATTCGTTATGGAAAGAACCACCTTAGGGACTAGAAAACACTTAAAACTAAGTGTTAGAATCACATGTGATTGAAGAGGGGAGTTTGCGGCCGTAATCAGGAGTGTACGGTCATGGGTTTACGGTTCCATGGGTTCACGGTCTAATGACCTTACGGTCATAAGATTTACGGTCTAATGACCTTACGGTCATAAGGTTTACGGTCCATGGGTTTACGGCCCATGAGTTTACGTTCATTGAAGGGTGTACGGTCTAAGAAGATACATTAGACCGTAAACACCTTTTGTTCATGGAAAAGTGACGATTTCAAGGCAAAACTCCAGAATCCTAACTAGATATAAGTATAAGAGGATGATACTTACGATTTGAAGCCAAGGAAAGGTGTTTTCGGTCGCAACAGGTTGTTTTCGACGAAAAAGTGTTCCAGAGGCTCCCAAACGGCCCCAAATGGCGATTTCCGGCGTTTTTCGAGTGAAAGGAGGGCTTTATGGTTTTTACGGTCAAGAGGTTTTGAGAGAGAAAAAGGGTGTTTCCGGTCAAGAAGGTTCAAATGAGGGTGGGGGTCCAGTATTTATAGGCTGAGGTTTGGTCGGTGGTGGGGTCCACCTGACACCGACCATAAACTGGGTTTACGGTCTACACGAGTTTACGACCGTAAACTCGTCCTGACCGTGAACTCGGCGATTTTCGAGGAAGTTTCAAGTTTTTCGCATGATTCCTGGTTTTATTCCGAATCGTATAAAATACATACTATTTATTTAAACTTAAGGTCCTTCCCAAATTAAGAAATTTGATGGCATTTAATAAACACCCAAATTTTATTAACGAAACTGGGTAAGGATAACGGGAAAAGTTTCGGGTTGTCACAGAATGCATGGTACTCCTTCCGCAGATACTTCTGAGATTTGATACATGAAATGATACGAAGGTTCGAACTGAGTTTATCACCGAAAATAGTGAGGGATTTGCCAGAGGGAAGTTTGAGACAGATGGCTTTCTCGTAGCAGAGGATATCAGCATGATTGGGGCTCAACCAATTGTCACACCCCCAAAACCGGAACGGCGGAAACGTTCGGGGGTGGAGGACGTCATGTACAGTATCACAACAATGCAAAGTAGTAAACAAGCAACAACATCATCCATTGCATTAATAATATAATTTAATACAGGTGTGTTCTGTCAAGTTTTATAGACACCAAAAATTTGCATCAAAATAAAAGATGAGTCTTGAACGAGCTCCATCTTCTCAAAAACCTGGCTCCGGTACCTGCGTACTGGCGACCTGAGAATACAATTTATTTTGAAAGAGTTTATCAGCTTTAAAGCTACTGAGTTCATAAGTATATTAGTGTCTGTATTTGTATGAAAGTGTTTGTAAGTCTATAATGTATAAGTTTTGTAAAAGTTTGTAATTGTTTGAACTCTCCTAGAAAACCCTATGTTTCCTACTAAAAGTAGCCTTCTACCAAGGCATCTAGTATCTCTGTGTGTGTCTCTTGTAAGAGTGTGTATTTTCCCAAAATCTGACTATCATTAACCAAAAATATAGTTTTTACATTATTGTTTATTGTGTGAATATCACAAAGTAAATGTAAAGGGAAAATGAAATAGTACTGTAGTGTTGTATTAAGTAACTACTGCTGTACTAATTACTTTAAACCAATTGTTATTTAAAGTACCATGTGATCGGCCTGTATCCTGCTACCGACTCTATAGAAAAACGACGATGTAAGATGTCGTAAGAAATGACGTTTGGCACCCGTAGACTTGCAAGTCCCACTGTAG
Organism: Lactuca virosa; assembly: GCF_052849685.1. Taxonomy (NCBI): domain Eukaryota; kingdom Viridiplantae; phylum Streptophyta; class Magnoliopsida; order Asterales; family Asteraceae; genus Lactuca; species Lactuca virosa. Next base: position 301,756,040 of record NC_136428.1, on the reverse strand, counting down.
CGAGCAGCAAGGTGTAGGATAGTCAATCCAGTATAGATCTATACACAAACTCATACGCTCTCCACTTAAGGAGATTCTGTATACAAAACGGGTCATGACAGGTAGTGCCATGCCCCCATTAAGTGGCTCACATAACTGTAAGTAATGTATATGTATATGTATATGTATGTGCTAGCTGTATTGTGTGTTCTTTCTCTGTCTAGCCTGTATGTTTTGTTTCTCATAACTGTGTATTTTGTTTGTTTCTCATCACCATGTATTATGCTTGTTTATCATCACCATGTATTATGTTTGTTTCTCATCACTATGTATTATGTTTGTTTCTCATCACTATATATTATGTTTGTTTCTCATCACTATGTATTATGTTTGTTTCTCATCACTATGTATTATGTTTGTTTCTCATCACTATGTATTACTTATGAATGAACTGACTCATTGTATGTTTCATTGTTCTAGTAATAGTATCTTCCTAAACTATACCTATTATAGTTTACTAGTAATGTTGTTTGTATATGAACATGTTTGTATACCCTTGCTACCCAAAGGCATTGAACTGAATGAAAGAAGTAACTTTTTATATCTATACACATATACATGATATATAACTAGGATTCAAACGACTTTCGGACAAATAACCCGAATACCCTAAGTCCACAACCGAACAAGGAACAGGAAGTAAGGTGAGCTATCAGTCCTAAGTCCTTCAATCCTACTTATATAATTATGTCCATATAGATACACAAAATATAAGTTAAAAGAGTTTAATAAAAGTATTTGATAAGTAAAAGAGTTTGTAAAACAGTTTGAAGTAAAACAGTTTGATAACACAGTTTGAAAAGTAAGAAATCCACTTGTTTGGTAGTTATTAATCACATGTGATTGATATAATAACTATAATAGTTCAACTTGTATTCCCCCCCATAAAAGCATTTAAAAACATTTAAAAGGTTAATTAAGGGGTATGAACTCACCTGTAGTGAGTGGTTTGGATGAACGGAATGTATAGGATGCTAGGTGTCAAGTGAAGACTTGTACACACATGATGATCCTAGTTAACATATAATATCACATATATGTATCCAATTAGTCTTTAAACAACTAATTAACAAACTTAAGACATCCTAGGACATGTAAAACACCTTATTTAAGTGCTATAAGTCCTAAGGATTGCATCTAAGTGTTGTAGGACATTGCTATTGAGTTTAGGGTTCAAGGGAACCCTTTATTGGAGTTTACGGTTTTGTGACCATAACTCATTGAGTTTACGGTCGTAAACCCATGAGTTTACGGCCATAAACTCATGTTTCTTTGACCATCTTGTGTTTTGAAGCCTTAAAGATCACAAGAAGCATTCCTACTTCATGTTTAAGCCTTAGGAAGAGATTAGGGCACCATTTCACTCCTTTTAGGAGTTTACGGTCCTTGGACCATTTCCTTTTGGGTTTACGGCCGTAAACCCAAATGGTTTATGGTCTTTTGATGTTTTCAAGTACTAAGCACATCAAGGAATGGATCTAGGCTAGTTTCCAAGGCTTAGAAGGGACTAGGGCACACTTTGGCACCTTTTTTGGGGTTTACGGTCCAAGAACATCTTGGACCGTAAACACCTTTGATCCTTGGTTTCTTGGGTGTTTTCTTGATGTTTAGAAGTGTAACAAGCTCTATAATACTCTAGGATAGAAGTACTTACTAGGTAGAAGCTTGAAAAGGTGCTAAAAGTCCACGAACACTAGTATGTGTTCTTGGTGAAACTTGAAGATCTACACTTTTGGAATGATTTCACAGATGGAATCATGTTAGATCACTAGATTAAGGTATATATCAACTTATTAGGGTAAGAAACACTTACAAGTTGAATATCTTGAAGAAATGTTGGATGATACTTGAGAGAGAATTGAGATTTGGATCTTGAAAATGTGAAAAATGGTAAAATATGACTAAGTGTCATATTTATACCCCTTTTAGGGTTTACGGCCGTAAACACCTTTGTTTAGGCCGTAAACTCCAAACTCTTGGAGTTTTGGAATAATATTGTTGCACAACAAACCCTAGGGCATCCTCTCTCCTGTTATCTCCTGAAGTACTAATATTAAAATACTCAAACTTATTCCAAAAAGCTTGAAAATTAGCAGAAACAGTTTTGACTCCTATTGAAGTGAATGGTTGTACAGAATAGAAATTTCGGGTTGTCACACCAATCCACGCCGATTATGACATCGAAGCTTTTTATGGAAACTGACATAAGGTCGATGGGAAAGGAATGATCGTCTAGGGTAAGAGTACATCCTATGAATATGTCGTTAATGCTCTCTTTCTTTCCGTTAGCCATCTCGATGGTAAATGTTTCAGGTAAAGGTTGGGATTTACATTTGAGTAGATGTTTGAATGCATGACGAACAAAACTCCTCTCGGCACCAGAATCAAAAAGAATGCATGCATAAGAGTTGTCAAGGAGGAACGTACCCGTAACAACTATATGATCAGCGACCGCTTCCTCCTGGCCCATAGCTAGTACCCTCCCTGTGTTGCCCGCTGTTTTTGCCTTGGGGGAATTTTTTTTGAAGTGCTCAACCTCCCCACATCCATAGCAGGCTTGACCGGCGCTTGCCCCAGGAGCTTGATTGGTTGGTTGGGTAGGTGCCTTATAGTATCGAGTCGTGTGTCCCTTCTTTCCACAGCTGTTGCATTTCAAATCACGGAAGGGTCTGTGATGATGAAAGTTACACTTGTTGCACAGAGGTAGGTTTCCAGCATTGTTGGGTTTTGAGCATTCTAACACTCCTATGGTGTACATGCAACCCTATAAACCTTGGATCTATGTTTTCTCTATTATACATGCAAATATTAACTATTCCAAGGTTTCATCCTAACTAGCATATTATGAAGCACCTATACTACAAAGTTCTAGTTAGATGACATACCTTTTGATGTAGCTTGATGTCTTCAAGCTTTAAGAGCTTAGCCCCAATAGTGTGGAATCCTCAAATGGAATCACAAATCACCAAAACACCTTGGAAGAACTTGAGAGAATATGTATGCACACTAAAATCGGCCCACTCTTATTTTCACACACTTGTGCCAATTTTGTGAGCCAAGGACCCCTTTATATATTATGGAGGATTAGGGTTACATCCATGTAAACCCTAATACCCGTGACCTTTCATTTACATAGGATTCATGGGTTAAAAGCTCCATGGACCATCCATGAAAGCTTAGCCCAACCTAAATGAACTTGGCCCATTCCATATATATAAGAGTCCATATTTAATTAGTTCTTTTTGATCACTTAATTAATTCTAAATTAATTCTTGATCAATACTAATTAAATAATATGATTCCATATTAATATATTAGAACTTATAATATATTAATATAAATCATAAATATACTATTCTCAAAAGACTATCCATATAAATTGTGCCGGTGAAGTGCAACCCAAATGGACCATGCCGAGTCGGGTCAAGTACATACCAAATATAGTTATGGACTTAGACATTAATCCAACAGTCTCCCACTTGGATAAGTCTAAAACTATTATTGAGTATGACTTCAAAACCTAACTGGCAAACGTAGCTCTTAAAGCCGCTGTCGAACTCTGACCTTGTCAAGTGTCCATTAGATAAGGGATCATATATTCCTCCATTCTAGATATCATATGGACTGAGACATGGATTATAATAATTCTCTCTGTCCATTTGTTGTTTCCCGATTTTCAATTTATGATGACTGACTGATTGAACAAATCAAATCAGTCCTGGCTTGGCCAAGCACTCACATGTGTCATCGCTAAATCATCGAGGGGCCCATAGATATCGCTTTTATCCCGAAGGTAAAAGGAATGGATAAACTTCGACTCATATGGCTTGTTCTACTACTTGTTGAATCATACACAAAGGCACGTTTTATAACATCGAGTTACCAAATGTGTTTTCGTGCAATCAATGTATAACCAACTAACAGTAACAACTCATATCTCTAGGTTTGAAGAATATAAGATATTATCGTCTCATGATCACTCGTGATAAAATCCATGAAGTGATTCAAATGAGCACGGGTTGAATCCAATACTCAGAACTTATGACCACTCATGAGTGTTGTAGCACCACTTTGTCCACCAACTTGGACCTCTACAAACCAACCCATGACAGTCTTGATTCATATCTACTTCCAACATATGACCGACTGTGGATGGTTTGAATAACTTAATCATTCAGGAAGAGCGACTTAGTTATTCTGGAAGTCAAAACAAGCAAAGTGAAACACAAGAATAAATGAATCAAATATGGTATCAAACCCTATGAATATAAATAAACACTTTTATTTATCACCATACTGATTACTCATTATTCATTGTTTCTGTTTTATCAACTTTATACTTGAATTAAAAACACTAGTTGTCCCATGCTCCAAGCATGTACACTATGTTTTTCTTAAACAATAGCTTTGCCATACACTAAGTATGCACTCTATGTTTGTCTATGATCCTTACTTTGTGAAATAAACCAATTGAAAATAATTTCAATGATTCTAATTTCACACTCCCGAATCCTTATCGAAAAATGTGAGAATTTCAAATTCCTATCATTTATCGAAATCTGTTTAGATTTTAAACTTATATGAACTGACCCTCCTGTAATGAATATGTACAAAGTTACAAAGACTTGTCAACAGTCATTATAAGGTATTCCAATGGAGATCAACTCCATGGAAACTAAGTCTCATATTCAAAGTACATTGCTTTGGACATGCTTCTTGCATTAAGTTTTCTAATCTTACACAGATAACTTTCACCTATGGAGACAACTCCATATTCTCATTTTGACTATCACTTCTGAATAAGAGATGCCTCTTTTCAGAATATGTCAATATGGTCCTTCCAAAATTAGCACTATACTTCCAACTGTCCCTGAGCAACCAATCTTTGGTAAACCTCAGATTGTCCTCGACAATTGCTTAATCATTTTAGTCATATCCAATTCTAGACCTTTTCCCTTCTTAATGCCTCGACAAAGACTTGTCACAAGACAAGGATAATGACAAATCCAAACTCATATGGACTGAACTTATGCAATCTTAACTTCTTGCCACCTGGCAGTACAGGGCCTGCCATTGCTTCCAAGTTGTTATGCAACCAATTGAGAACTTTCATAACTCCTATGCAAAGCCAACTTTAACTGGAATGGGCACAGAATATGTCAACACGATAGGTTATAAACCTCAAGTCGTGTGCTAGTGAAGAACCTCAGGTTTTATTCTTGATTAGTTCTTGAAATTATTTTTAGGATCTTTAAGACTCCCACTATCCTCTTGACATATAAGACTATCTTGCTAAATATTCAAGTGATAGTGCGGATTCTTTATCAAGACAAACACTTCACACAATTGGCCTTAGTTGGTCTTTGTTTTATGCAAAACATCACAACTTACCAATTTCAAATGTACAAGAGTAGGACACTTTTACTCTTACATTTGACAAGTGTTTTAAACCTTTCTTTAAGATATGTCACTCAAGTTACAACAAAAATCTTGGAGTATGACTCTAAGAATTGTTTTGGAACGAAGTATGACTCATCTTCCTGATCTAACCATTTCAACAATTCATGACTCCTCTTCTTAGTCATAAGAATGCACTAAGATGACCTTTAGAGGACAAATTGTGATATGATTTCTAAATCATTAAGATGATCACAAACATGATACTAAAGTACTCTCCCATCTTTTCAGATTTGAGAAACTTTTATCTTTCTGCCTAATTTGATTCTTCCCATTCGTTCTGCCATACATTGAGACTTTTCCAATGTTTCAGAATTATACTTAAACTTGTAAGTATAACCATATTTACTAAACTTTAGTAAATCAAATAGTCTTAACGAGCTTTGTGGTGGACATGACCAGTGCACAAGAATGTGTACTCGATCCCTTTAGTCCTTCACTTGACTCACACATCCATGTGAACAAGTAATTAGTCTTGATTTTCCAATGCTTGAAAGTTCTCATTCATCATACTATTCAACTTGCATGATTCCAAGTTTCGGTCCAATTGAAACTTGGGTGATGAGGAACTTTCCTGATTTGGTAAATTTAGACACTACCACAAATGAAAGAATCAAATCCATTTTCCAATATTGCTGTCAGTGGAATCATATAAGCAACAATTTTCCACAAATGCCATTGTAAGGATACTTCAAATAAACAAAATTAAACAATTTTCTTTTATTTTAAAACTTTGCGGAAAAACTTATCCTTACAATCCACATGGAAAATTGTTGTTATCTATTCCTTAGCAATATATCATAACTTCTTAAGCAACTGATCAAAATTCTGATGCGATCGAAATCCACCTTCGCGATCAGAATCAACATATACTTCCTTTAAGATTTCTCTCTATTCTTTGATTCTTAAAACATCAACATGTGGCCCAGTCACATCATGTAATGAGGATCTCAGAATAGAACTTAACAGAGTTAGATAATGGGCTCTACCTGATGTAGAGTCAAACTTATTGACTTTAACATCCTTAGGTAAATTTGGCAGCTTTGCAATCAACGCCCCTTCCTTTGGCAAAATAAACATATGGACCCTTTGGTAATGGGACTATCTCAGACTTAGCCTTTCTCTTTACCATTTGGTCAACCGGGTTGACTATGGCCAATCCCTTTCCATTGGGAAGAGAATGCTTTTTCTGGATTTCAAGTGTCACCATTGTCACTGTCCATAAAAATTTTGGGAAGTTGATCTTCTAATCAAATTTGCTTTACTATCGTTCCAAATCATTGCTGATTCAGCAGCACCAAGCAAATAGATATGATCATTAAGGTTCATGTCATAGTTTGTTTCATAGTAGTCCCAAAGGAACTCACTATGTGACATAGAAAGTGATTGAACATCCAACTTTCTCAAGACTTTGACACCCAACTCTCCCGACTTGTCAATATGTGACTTCATCTCTAAGATGTGATTACACATAGACCTTGCTTGCCATTAGGGCTTGAGTGACCTTGAACTTGTGGGTTAGGGAGAATAAATGGAGGAGGTGGAGGAAGAGAAGTATGACTTCCATGAGCCAAACTCGGGAAGTCATATTCATTAGGAAAGCTTGGTTTGGGAAGATCATTGTTGTCTAAACCAGACATCAACAATGGGAAAATTCATGTAAAGTTGATTTAAGTCCTTAATATAACACCCAATATGATATATTAAGGCTAGGACCCAACAAACTATTTTATAACTTGGAAGAGGGATGCCGTAATCCAAGCTATAAAATATTTGAAGGTAGGTGAATGACGATTCACCAATTTCCACCAAGATAAACGAAATGTATTATTAGGTTTTAATTGGTTTTGAAACTCCTAGATTCTTTTGAGATTCATTGAACTTTTCAATGACATGTTTCAATCTCGAGTGTGCCCTTCAGGTTTTGTGACTGGGATGCCGAGGATCACAAAACAAGGTGAGAAGTAACGATGCAAATATACTTCGTACCCTTAATATTTACCCCTCAATCGATGTGCCGGTTAACCACACGAGCTCCACCGATACTATGATAAATATTAAGTTACCCTTTGCTTACTTTGTTAAATCCAGGTTAGTGTGCCGGTTAACCATACACGCTCCACTAACGGTTTAAACAAAGTGCAAAGTGTAATTTCATGGATTAGCACCTTATTCACATTTTCCTAAGTAACTAAGATTGGGAATTAATAAAAGGTTTAGTTACTTAGTATTATCATTAATACTTTTAATGAGGGAGAATTATAGTCCTTGTCCTACCTGTTCGGCTAACGACCCTCTACCAGTCAAGGAAGCGGTGGGTGAGAGTGGACACCCATTAAGCTGCCATTTTATAGGCAACAACCTTATACCCCCCTTATAGACCGACTTCGTGAATGAGGCCTACTAATGGTAAGACGACTTGCTCTTATACATATAATATATTAAACTTTCAATATTATAATAGTATAAGGGTGTATTTTAGACATTTAAAATACTTGGTGGTTTGATCTATTAATTAAACTAGACTTTTAATTTAATAAAACTCAAACCATATATTTATGGATTAATAATACTCTTTTAATTAAACGCTTTAATTAACTATTAATAAAGTCCATAAGAGTTAATTTGAACTAATCAAAACATCATAATTCCAATTATTAAACTCAAAATTAAAACCATTTAATTAATTGTTTAAGTTATGAACCCAAGAGTTTTAGAATTCAATTCTTTTTTTCATAAAAAACTTTTCTCAAATTCCAAAACTTGAGGGCAAGTTTTGTAATTCTTGAAAACCTTTGGATTCCATAACTTATGAAATTAATGGTGTTTTATGATGAAACTTTCCATGTTCCATAAATTAAGAACAAGTTATGGAATTTTTTAAAACATTAACACCAAATTTTGTCACTCCATAAAAACTTTGAATCAAATTTTTTTTTTTTTAAAAAAACTTTCATATCCATAACCTATGGAAGTTTCAAAAACCCTTAAGATCACAACTTTAAAAAAAACTTTTGAGCTCCAAAATTTTAGGACAAAATATGTAACTCCTTAAAACATTTAGATCAAACTTTTAAAACTAATAAAATAATCATATCATTTTATCTTTTACTAAATTTGACCTAATTCAACTCATATAGCAAATGATTCAAATTTTACAAATAATTAGTTTTTCACAAAACAAGTAATTATCTTAAAATTTGACAAACGTCATGTTTTTTTTCCTTTTTTTTTCAACTTGAAAATAAAACATTTGCATCAATATAACAGAAAACAACCAGGCTCTGATACCACTGTTGGGTTTTGAGCATTCTAACACTCCTATGGTGTACATGCAACCCTATAAACCTTGGATCTATGTTTTCTCTATTATACATGCAAATATTAACTATTCCAAGGTTTCATCCTAACTAGCATATTATGAAGCACCTATACTACAAAGTTCTAGTTAGATGACATACCTTTTGATGTAGCTTGATGTCTTCAAGCTTTTAGAGCTTAGCCCCAATAGTGTGGAAGCCTCAAATGGAATCACAAATCACCAAAACACCTTGGAAGAACTTGAGAGAATATGTATGCACACTAAAAGCGGCCCACTCTTATTTTCACACACTTGTGCCAATTTTGTGAGCCAAGGACCCCTTTATATATTATGGAGGATTAGGGTTACATCGATGTAAACCCTAATACCCATGACCTTTCATTTACATAGGATTCATGGGTTAAAAGCTCCATGGACCATCCATGAAAGCTTAGCCAAACCTAAATGAACTTGGCCCATTCCATATATATAAGAGTCCATATTTAATTAGTTCTTTTTGATCACTTAATTAATTCTAAATTAATTCTTGATCAATACTAATTAAATAATATGATTCCATATTAATATATTAGAACTTATAATATATTAATATAAATCATAAATATACTATTCTCAAAAGACTATCCATATAAATTGTGCCGGTGAAGTGCAACCCAAATGGACCATGTCGGGTCGGGTCAAGTACATACCAAATATAGTTATGGACTTAGACATTAATCCAACAAGCATAACCACCGATAGGAGCTTGGGTGGTTGGAACATCAGTTGGAGTAGCAGCAGGAGTAGTAGCAGCATGAACTGCCACTGTTTGCTGTTTCTTGGAGGGCTCCTGCGAAGACTGCCCCTTTCGCTTCTTCCAGTATTTCTTCTTCTTCCCTCCACTCTCCTGTTGTGTTTCGGGAGCGGCTGTCACCTCATCAAGATCAATTCCATGATCTATCAGAGTCTGCGCCAGGTGCTTGGCGCTATCAAATGTAGTGGGCCTAGCAGCCAAGACATTTCCTTTGGTTGGGGCCGTCAGTCCCCAGATGTACCTCTCAATCTTCTTGCTTTCCGGGGTGACCATTCCCGGACAGAGAAGAGCCAGATCTCATAATGTAGCTGTGTAAGCAGCAATGTCGGAACCCTTGATCTTCAGGTTGCAGGGTTCGTGCTCTAACTTTTGCACCTCTCCCCTCGGGCAGTATTCAGCACGCATGAGTTCCTTCAAACATTCCCAACCCATGACATTAGCCACATGTAGGGTTAGAGATTTAAGTTGACCATTCCACCAGGTCAATGCTCTGTCGGTGAAGGTGCATGTGCCGAACTTCACCTTGTTTGCTTCGGAACAGGCGCAGATTTCGAAGATGGATTCAATCTTCTCGAACCATCGAGTCAGAGCAATAACACCTCCATTGCCGTTGAAGGATTTGGGTTTTGCGTTCATGAAGTCTTTATAGGAACACTCCTTTTGATGTCCCTGATCACCGTGGTTCTGGGGATGTGTACCACTTCCGGATTCACCAGAGTTCACTTGTGCCATTGCTGCAGTCACGGCGGCTGTAACTGCTGCCTGAAACATAACAGGATCGAACTGGGGAGGTGGCGGTGGCGGAGTGTCGTTGTTTCTTCTGATGGGTCTTCTTCGGGGAGGTATCTTGTTCTAGAACAATCAGTAAGAAGAGGATGATAAGTCCCCTGAATTTAAATCAAGATATATGAAACAAGATATATCTCATTCTGAAAGTTAAAGTGTTCTACGAAGCGATATATAGAGGAGGGTTACTATTGCAAGTAACTATCGCTAAGAAGGAATATGTAGCAACACTTGGAATGAATATCTATATGGTATTCAGCTCTAGTTAAAATACTCCTATAGTATTTTAAGTTGTATGTTTTGTTCTATCGGTATCTGATGTATATATAGTTGGTAAGTTTTAGGCTTGCTGCAACACCACAGTCACTCCCAAGCACAAGTTGGTCATGTCTCGAATGAATATAGTTGATTAGGCTATATTGACCCTAGACATGATTACATAACTGCCCAGGTTTAACCGCAGCGTTCAACATCCAAATACTTTTGTTTTGATCTACTTATGTGACAACCCGAAATTTTCATTTGTACAAACTCTACAGTCAAGCACTACAAATAAAAGTCAAATTCCTTTCAGTACATTTTTGGCCGGATTTAAGTCCGTTTGGGTGTTTTTATTTTAAAATCGTCAAACGAATAAATAAAATGAAGTGTCGTTTAGAAGTGTTGAGTAACAAACAATCAAACAAGACCTTAGCTAGGTGTTTACGGCCAAACAAGAGGAGTTTGGGCCGTAAACTCCTTTTTACCAAGGACTCATGCATATAGCATGAGTTTACCCATTATTCCCTCACTTCTCACTTCCTAACTCAAGAACACCCACCATTCTCTCTCAACTATCATAAGATCATCTTCCAAATCTTCCAAAAATGTAAGTTTTTCTTCACTTGTTTTGTTGTCATAACACCTTATCTAGTGTTTATACATCATTTCATCCATGAATTCTTCATTTTTACTTAGATCTTCAAGTGTTCTTCGAAACACCAAGAACACCAAGAACACACACTAGTGTTCTTGGCCCTTAAACACTCTTACAAGCTTCCTATAAGTAAGTACACTCCTCCTAACTAGTTACTTGCTTAGAATACTTGCTAAATCATTGAAGAACATCAAAAACCCTCAAGAACACTTGTGTTTACGGTCAAGGGATATCCTTGAACCGTAAACACCATCAAGTGGTGTTTAAGTGCCCCTAACACCTTCTAAGGCTTGGATATTGGACTAGAACCTTGCATGCATGAGCTAGAAACCCCAAATCACGAAATGGTTGGAGTAACCATGAGTTTACGGCCGTAAACTCATGGGTTTAAGACCATAAACTCAAGGGTTTACGACCGTAAACTCCCAAGGGTGGTCCAAGGACCGTAAACTCCAAAGATGAGTCATTTTGTGCCCTTAACCCTTCCTAAGCCTTTGATTCAAACCTAGAACACTTCGTTGAGGGGTATAAGGCCTTAAAGCTCACAAATGCACCAATTACCATGAGTTTACGGCCATAAACTCATGGGGGAATTGACCAAAAACCGTAAACACAAGTAGGGTTACCAATTGAGGAGTAAACTCCAATGTGAGGCCATACTCTCCTTAGATGCAACCCTTTAGCACTCCTAGCACTTGAAACAAAGTGTTTCCATGTATTAGAATGTCTTTAGTTGATTAATTAGTTGTTAAATGACTAATTAGATACATTTATGTATCACCACATGTTACATAGGATGCGTGTGTGTGTTCAAGTCATCACTTGACAGCTAGCATCCTACCCGGCACTTCCATCCAAACCACTCACTGCAGGTGAGTTCATAGCCCTGAATTAACCTTTTAATGATCTTAAATGCTTTTATGGGGGGGGGGGGGGGGGAATACAAGTTGAACAGTTCTAGTTATTGCTTTAATCACATGTGATTAATAACTAGAACAAACAGGAAGATTTGCTACTACTTTCAAATTGATATCAAACTTAGGGATTTTCAAGCTTTCAAACCTTTTTATTAAACTCTGTTAATGCTAAAACTGTTTTCAAACTCTTTTAAACTTACATTATTTTCAAACCCATATCTACACCCGTATATTTATATAAGTAAGACTTGAAGGACTTAGGACTGATAGCTCACCTTATTTTCTGTTCCTTGTTTGGTTGTGGACTTAGGGTATCCTGTTATTTGTCCGAATGTCGTTGAATTCTTAGTTATATATCATATATATATATATATATATATATATATATATATATATATATATATATATATATATATATATATATATATATATATATATATATATATATATATATATGTGTGTGTGTGTGTGTTGGATATAAAAGCTTTCACTCCAGTTCAGTACCTTTGTGTAACAAAGGCATACCTACGTCATTACTATTTAACTATAATAGGTATAGTTAAGGTTTTACAATTCACTACTACTATGACAACGACACAAACAAGAACCAGTACAGTTATGAGTCAATACACGCTATATACTATACAAGAGAACATACTATACACTATACAAGAGAACATACTATACACTAGTACAGAGAAGACATTACTACTCTATTACATACTGCATAAACATTTGAATACTATAAACAAAATGTGACATACTACTTCTCGATACGACACTTTATTGTGCTATCACTTTGTAACCAGAGTCTCCTGGAGGGAGAGCGGGTATTGTGTGTATAGATCTATACGGGACAGACACTCCCACATCCCGACTGCTAGCTACAGTCTGAGCCGCAAGGCCAAGGGGTGACAGAATGTTACCTCACTATTTATGACCTGGAGGGTCATCCGATATTCAGCCGTCGATCAGCATGGTTACATATGAGTTCACATTCAAACCTTTAATTAACTAATTAAGAATTTAAGGCAAAAATAGACTTTTCGAGGCGTACCGCCTGGGGTCTACATATTTCTACTTTGGACTTTTCGAGGCGTACCGCCTAGGGTCTACATATTTCTACTTTGGACTTTTCGAGGCGTACCGCCTGGAGTCAACATATTACTACTATAGAGTTTTCGAGGCGTATTGTTCATTCAGTACCACCTGGAGTCTGTATTTCATCACTTTGTGACTTTGTCACATACTCGTTTCAGTAAACTATGTTTTTATACTAATAGTTGATTAGGGAAAACCCTTACATTTACAAAAGGACAATTATACAAACACTCGGGTCTTGGTAGAAGACTACCTTTTTACTGGAAAACATAGGGCTTTCTAGGGAGTATACTATTTACAAAACATTTGAAATCAATCACTACACTACATTGTTACAAACATTTTTATACAAGCAATGACACTAAATACTTATGAACTCACCAACTTTTTGCTGATACTCGCTTTCAAAATAACTTGTATTCTCAGGTCATCAGTAGACAGGTACAGATGAAGCTTTTGAGAAGATGGAGCACATACAAGACTCATCTTTTATTTTGATTATACTTTTGGTGTCTTACAAACTATACATAACACACTTGTATTACAATTATTATATTAATGCAATGGATGTTGTTGCTTGTCTTTACTATTATGCATTGTTGTGATACTGTACATGACGTCCTCCACCCTAGAACGTTTCTGCCGTTCCGGTTTTGGGGTGTGACAGATTGGTATCAGAGCACTGTTTATAGTGAATCAAGTATATCAACCCATAAAAGATATACGAACTATAAACACATCGGGATTAAAACACTCTGACCAAGAATATGTACTTTTAAATAATAAAATATTTAACTAAGTATATATATAAATTTATCCATATCAGGGTTAGTATCATACTAGAACTGAACAAAAGTATTACGATTGTTGAACATCACAATTAGGCTTAGAGACATATAGTCAAACCTAAGGGGATATAGCCTGATCAACTATATTTTCTGAGGAGTGACTAGCATGTGCCTAAGAATGATTGTAATGTTGCAACAAGTCTAAAAACTTACCAACACTACTACAACAAGAACGTTAGAACAAAATACTATAGGAGTATTCTGCGTTGCTATAAATTATATATGTGAGAACTAAAAGGGTCGTTACTAGTAGGACAATAGTTGCTAAGTGGATACTCTAAAGTTACATGTGACTAAGGCACTATAGACTTAGAATCACTTATTCGAAGGTCTATCCTGTTTCGGTTGCATGTAATTGGTATGCACTATGCAAGTATTGAATAAACTAATAACGATCATCTTATAAGTATCTTAGATTAGTACGTCTATTAACTATTCTTTTCCCTATTCTCGCGTAGATAACATGGCTGACTTAAGGGTTCGCCCAGCTGGTGCCTGTCGCCAGTAGGGAATTATCTGCTCATCCCCTCACTTCTTAAAAGAATAGCCTTTCTCTTCAGTATCTCTGATTTACTTGTCTGTAAAACATTCCTATCCTTTGAAGTACTCTAACTAGACTTCTAAGCTGCCAACATTATCCCTTATGGTTTGATGTAAGACCTACTGTTAGGTCATTTTCCCGAACTCATTTTACATCATTAATACCAGTAATATTGGCAGTTATCTACTCTATGAGAAAGTCTTTACCTTTGTGTTTCCCTACTCTATTGATATGCTTGTATCTGATAGTTGGACTATGGCGATTTAATCCATGAAACACTCTCATCATACTTACAATCGATTCTTACTATTATCATCATCTTTATGACCTTTCAGTAAAAGATGCCGCCTCGCAAGCGTCCGACCAGAAACACGCCTGCAAGTCAAAATCCACCACCACCACCCCCTCCGCAGTTCGATCCAGTGATGTTTCAGGCAGCTGTGGCCACAGCTGTGACCGCCGCCATGGCCCAAGTAAACTCTGGCGGTGCTAGTGGAACGGGGATTGGCACAAACTCCAGCCATGGTGAAATCCATCCGCGTGCACGAGAGTGTACCTATAAAGATTTCATCAGCTGCAAGCCTACATACTTCAACGGAACTGGAGGCATCCTTGCCCTGCCCCAATGGATCGAGAGAACAGAAGCAATCTTCTAGATGTGCTCGTGCCCTGAAGGAAGCAAGATAAAGTTTGATGCTTGCACATTCACCCAAAGGGCCCTGACGTGGTGGAATGGCCATGTCAAATCACTCTCACTGGTAACAGCCAACGCCATGGGCTGGGACACACTGAAGGACCTTATGACAAGGGAGTACTGCCCGAGGGGCGAAATTCAGAAGCTCGAGGAGGAACTCTGGAACCTCAAAATGCAGGGTTCCGACATAGTGGCCTATACGGCCATGTTTTGCGACCTTGTGGCTCTATGTCCTAACATGGTTCCCACCGAAAGCAAGAAAACTGAAAGATACATCTGGGGTCTGGTTCCCCCATATCGGGGGAACGTTCTAGCCTCATACCCTGCGACCTTTGAAAGTGCCAAGGAATTGGCCCAAAGGTTCATCGATCACGAGGTTCCTTCTACAACTACAACCACTACCCCAACCCTAACCAACACGACCGACAACAAAAGGAAGCATGGGGACCGAAAGAGGGGTAAAACAAATCAACCTTCATCCAAGAACCAACAGAAGGTGGCTGTCCATGCTACCACCACTCCTGCTGCCCCTATACCAGCCAAACAATATGTAGGGAACCTACCCAAGTGCACTAAGTGCTCTTTCCATCATAACGGCCCCTGCCGTGAAATGCACTGCACTAACTGCGACCGGAAGGGCCATACCGCCCGGTTTTGCAGATCTCCACCCAAACCTATCACCCAGGTTCCCGGTACCGGAGTGAGTCAAGCCTGCTACGGGTGCGGCGAGACAGGGCACTTCAAAAGAAACTGTCCGAAAGCTGGGAATGCGGGAGGAGAAGGAAGACTACTTGCTATGGTTGGATTAATGTCTAAGTCCATAACTATATTTGGTATCTACTTGACCCGACCCGGCATGGTCCATTTGGGTTGCACTTCACCGGCACAATTTATATGGATAGTCTTTTGAGAATAGTATATTTATGATTTATATTAATATATTATAAGTTCTAATATATTAATATAGAATCATATTATTTAATTAGTATTGATCAAGAATTAATTTAGAATTAATTAAGTGATCAAAAAGAACTAATTAAATATGGACTCTTATATATATGGAATGGGCCAAGTTCATTTAGGTTGGGCTAAGCTTTCATGGATGGTCCATGGAGCTTTTAACCCATGGATCCTATGTAAATGAAAGGTCATGGGTATTAGGGTTTACATGGATGTAACCCTAATCCTCCATAATATATAAAGGGGTCCTTGGCTCACAAAATTGGCACAAGTGTGTGAAAATAAGAGTGGGCCGATTTTAGTGTGTATACATATTCTCTCAAGTTCTTCCAAGGTCTTTTGGTGATTTGTGATTCCATTTGAGGCTTCCACACTATTGGGGCTAAGCTCTTAAATCTTGAAGACATCAAGCTACATCAAAAGGTATGTCATCTAACTAGAACTTTGTAGTATAGGTGCTTCATAATATGCTAGTTAGGATGAAACCTTGGAATAGTTAATATTTGCATGTATAATAGAGAAAACATAGATCCAAGGTTTATAGGGTTGCATGTACACCATAGGAGTGTTAGAATGCTCAAAACCCAACAGTGGTATCAGAGCCATGAGTTGTTTTCTGTTATATTGATGCAAATGTTTTATTTTCAAGTTGAAAAAAAACATGACGTTTGTCAAATTTTAAGATAATTACTTGTTTTGTGAAAAACAAATTATTTGTAAAATTTGAATCATTTGTTATATGAGTTGAATTAGGTCAAATTTAGTAAAAGATAAAATGATATGATTATTTTATTAGTTTTAAAAGTTTGATCTAAATGTTTTAAGGAGTTACATATTTTGTCATAAAATTTTGGAGCTCAAAAGTTTTTTTAAAGTTGTGATCTTAAGGGTTTTTGAAACTTCCATAAGTTATGGATATGAAAGTTTTTTTTTTTTAAAAAAAATTTGATTCAAAGTTTTTATGGAGTTACAAAATTTGGTATTAATGTTTTAAAGAATTCCATAACTTGTTCTTAAGTTATGGAACATGGAAAGTTTCATCATAAAACACTATTAATTCCATAAGTTATGGAATCCAAAGGTTTTCAAGAATTACAAAACTTGCCCTCAAGTTTTGGAATTTGAGAAAAGTTTTTTATGAAAAAAAAAAGAATTGAATTCTAAAACTCTTGGGTTCATAACTTAAACAGTTAATTAAATGGTTTTAATTTTGAGTTTAATAATTAGAATTATGATGTTTTGTTGAATAGTTCAAATTAACTCTTATGGACTTTATTTATAGTTAATTAAAGCGTTTAATTAAAAGAGTATTATTAAATCCATAAATATATGGTTTGAGTTTAATTAAATTAAAAGTCTAGTTTAATTAATAGATTAAACCACCAAGTATTTTAAATGTCTAAAATACACCCTTATACTATTATAATATTAAAAGTTTAATATATTATATGTATAAGAGCAAGTCGTCTTACCATTAGTAGGCCTCATTCACGAAGCCGGTGTATAAGGGGGGTATAAGGTTACTGCCTATAAAATGGCAGTTTAATGGGTGTCCACTCTCACTCACCGCTTCCTTGACCGGTGGAGGGTCGTTAGCCGAACAGGTAGGACAAGGACTATAATTCTCCCTTCATTATAAGTATAATGATAAATACTAAGTAACTAAACACTTATAAATTCCCAATCTTAGTTACTTAGGAAAATGTGAATAAGCTGCTAATCCATGAAATTACACTTTGCACTTTGTTTAAGCTGTTAGTGGAGCGTGTGTGGTTAACCGGCACACTAACCTGGACATAACAAGGTAGGCAAAGGGTAACTTAATGTTTATCATAGTGTCGTTGGAGCGTGTGTGGTTAACCGGCACATCGATTGAGGGGTAAATATTAAGGGTACCAAGTATATTTGCATGGTTACTTCACACCTTGTTTTGTGATCCTCGGCATCCCAGTCACAAAACCTGAAGGGCACACTCGAGATTGAAACATGCCATTGAAAAGTTCAACGAATCTCAAAAGAATCTAGGAGTTTCAAAACCAATTAAAACCTAATAATACATTTCGTTTATCTTGGTGGAAATTGGTGAATCGTCATTCACCTACCTTCAAATATTTTATAGCTTGGATTACGGCATCCCTCTTCCAAGTTATAAAATAGTTTGTTGGGTCCTAGCCTTAATATATCATATTGGGTGTTATATTAAGGACTTAAATCAACTTTATGTGAATTTCTCACATTGTTGATGTCTGGTTTAGACAACAATGATCTTCCCAAACCAAGCTTTCCTAATGAATATGACTTCCCGAGTTTGGCTCATGGAAGTCATACTTCTCTTCCTCCACCTCCTCCAATTATTCTCCCTAACCCACAAGTTCAAGGTCACTCAAGCCCTAATGGAAAGCAAGGTCTATGTGTGATCACATCTTGGAGATGAAGTCACATATTGACAAGTCGGGAGAGTTGGGTGGCAAAGTCTTGAGAAAGTTGGATGTTCAATCACTTTCTAAGTCACATAGTGAGTTCCTCTGGGACTACTATGAAACAGACTATGACATGAACCTTAATGATCATATCTATTTGCTTGGTGCTGCTGAATCAGCAATGATTTGGAACGATAGTAAAGCAAATTTGATTAGAAGATCAACTTCCCAAAAATTTTATGGACAGTGACAATGGTGACACTGGAAATTCAGAAAAAACATTCTCTTCCCAATGGAAAGGGATTGGCCATAGTCAACCCGGTTGACCAAATGGTAAAGAGAAAGGCTAAGTCTGAGATAGTCCCATTACCAAAGGGTCCATATGTTTATTTCGCCAAAGGAAGGGGCGTTGATTGCAAAGCTGCCAAATTTACCTAAGGATGTTAAAGTCAATAAGTTTGACTCTACATCAGGTAGAGCCCATTATCTAACTCTGTTAAGTTCTATTCTGAGATCCTCATTACATGATGTGACTGGGTCACATGTTGATGTTTTAAGAATCAAAGAATAGAGAGAAATCTTAAAGGAAGTATATGCTGATTCTGATCGCGAAGGTGGATTTCGATCGCATCAGAATTTTGAGCAGTTGCTTAAGAAGTTATGATATATTGCTAAGGAATAGATAACAACAATTTTCCATGTGGATTGTAAGGATAAGTTTTTCCGCAAAGTTTTAAAATAAAAGAAAATTGTTTAATTTTATTTATTTGAAGTATCCTTACAATGGCATTTGTGGAAAATTGTTGCTTATATGATTTCACTAACAACAATATTGGAAAATGGATTTGATTGTTTCATTTGTGGTAGTGTCTAAATTTACCAAATCAGGAAAGTTCCTCATCGCCCAAGTTTCAATTGGATCGAAACTTGGAATCATGCAAGTTGAATAGTATGATGAATGAGAACTTTCAAGCATTGGAAAATCAAGACTAATTACTTGTTCACATGGATGTGTGAGTCAAGTGAAGGACTAAAGGGATCGAGTACACATTCTTGTGCACTGGTCATGTCCACCACAAAGCTCGTTAAGACTATTTGATTTACTAAAGTTTAGTAAATATGGTTATACTTACAAGTTTAAGTATAATTCTGAAACATTGGAAAAGTCTCAATGTATGGCAGAACGAATGGGAAGAATCAAATTAGGCAGAAAGATAAAAGTTTCTCAAATCTGAAAAGATGGGAGAGTACTTTAGTATCATGTTTGTGATCATCTTAATGATTTAGAAATCATATCACAATTTGTCCTCTAAAGGTCATCTTAGTGCATTCTTATGACTAAGAAGAGGAGTCATGAATTGTTGAAATGGTTAGATCAGGAAGATGAGTCATACTTCGTTCCAAAACAATTCTTAGAGTCATACTCCAAGATTGTAACTTGAGTGACATATCTTAAAGAAAGGTTTAAAACACTTGTCAAATGTAAGAGTAAAAGTGTCCTACTCTTGTACATTTGAAATTGGTAAGTTGTGATGTTTTGGATAAAACAAAGACCAACTAAGGCCAATTGTGTGAAGTGTTTGTCTTGATAAAGAATCCGCACTATCTCTTGAATATTTGGCAAGATAGTCTTATATGTCAAGAGGATAGTGGGAGTCTTAAAGATCCTAAAATGAATTTCAAGAACTAATCAAGAATAAAACTTGAGGTTCTTCACCAGCACACGACTTGAGGTTTATAACCTATCGTGTTGACATATTCTGTGCCCATTCCAGTTAAAGTTGGCTTTGCATAGGAGTTATGAAAGTTCTCAATTGGTTGCATAACAACTTGGAAGCAATGGCAGGCCCTGTACTGCCAGGTGGCAAGAAGTTAAGATTGCATAAGTTCAGTCCATATGAGTTTGGATTTGTCATTATCCTTGTCTTGTGACTATGGTTTTGACGATTCACATGGATAAGAACACATACACCATAAAATCTAAGGGTCATAAGGTTTCTCTCCAATTCATGAAAATGATGGTGAGGAAACACTTCCACCAAGTAGATTTGAAGCAGATAGCAAAAGGTCTAAACAATTGAGACTATGATTACGACATCCCTTTTCATAGTTCTGAAATTGTTTAGACACAAATGCATGCTATCTAAGGAAAGGTGTATGATTTTGATAAAGTTTTATCAAAGCATCTCGTATCAGTAATCTGAACTTTGGTAAGAAAGTCAATAAAGTATTGATTTCGAGAAGTCCAGCTGATTTCTGAGTACATGTCAAAGCTAGTGGGAGCATAAGTGTTATGCTAATAATCATCATGTTAGTGGGAGCATGATAATTATTGTTAGTGTTGCAAGTTAGCAATGTTAGTTATAGAAAACAAAAGTTTCAATTCGTGAGGCTGCAGGGATTGAAAAAGTTGTTTTGCTATAATTAAGGGAGAGGATATACTTCATTTCAGTTCTAAAGGCTTAGATTGAGACCTTAATCATCTTTAGTCAAGAATATATATATGAATTTCATGTTGGATTGGTTCAACTTAAGGAAATTCTATATATTGCGTTCTCAAAATTCGATTATGATTACTGCATCCCTCTTCATAGTCAAATTTTGAAAACATGGCAAATAAAAATATTGTAGCAAAAGACTGGTCTAGAATCATGTCTTTATGTGAGACATCATGAATCGTGTACCATTTGCTTTGGGTACAGGATCGATTGCATGTGCTATAATATTTGTCATTTCTAAATTTTTCCAAATGCCCAGAGGCATTAAGAAGGGAAAAGGTCTAGAATTGGATATGACTAAAATGATTAAGCAATTGTCGAAGACAATCTGAGGTTTACCAAAGATTGGCTGCTCAGGGACAGTTGGAAGTATAGTGCTAATTTTGGAAGGACCATATTGACATATTCTGAAAAGAGGCATCTCTTATTCAGAAGTGATAGTCAAAATGAGAATATGGAGTTGTCTCCATAGGTGGAAGTTATCTGTGTAACATTAGAAAACTTAATGCAAGAAGCATGTCCAAAGCAATGTACTTTGAATATGAGACTTAGTTTCCATGGAGTTGATCTCCATTGGAATACCTTATAATGACTGTTGACAAGTCTTTGTGACTTTGTACATATTCATTACAGGAGGGTCAGTGCATATAAGTTTAAAATCTAAACAGATTTCGATAAGTGATAGGAATTTGAAATTCTCACATTTTTTCGATAAGGATTTGGGAGTGTGAAATTAGAATCATTGAAATTATGTTCAATTGGTTTATTTCACAAAGTAAGGATCATAGACAAACATAGAGTACATACTTGGTGTATGGCAAAGCTATTGTTTAAGAAAAACATAGTGTACATGCTTGGAGAATGGGACAACTAGTGTTTTTAATTCAAGTATAAAGTTGATAAAACCGAAACAATGAATAATGAGTAATCAGTATGGTGATAAATAAAAGTGTTTATAGGGTTTGATACCATATTTGATTCATTTATTCTTGTGTTTCACTTTGCATGTTTTGACTTCCAGAATAACTAAGTCGCTCTTCCTGAATGATTAAGTTATTCAAACCATCCACAGTCGGTCATATGTTGGAAGTAGATATGAATCAAGACTGTCATGGGTTGGTTTGTAGAGGTCCAAGTTGGTGGACAAAGTGGTGCTACAACACTCATGAGTGCTCATAAGTTCTGAGTATTGGATTCAACCCGCGCTCATTTGAATCACTTCATGGATTTTATCACGAGTGATCATGAGAAGATAATATCTTATATTCTTCAAACCTAGAGATATGACTTGTTACTATGAGTTGGTTATACATTGATTGCACGAAAACGCATTTGGTAACTCGATGTTATAAAACGTGCCTTTGTGTATGATTCAACAAGTAGTAGAACAAGCCATATGAGTCGAAGTTTATCCATTCCTTTTACCTTCGGGATAAAAACGATATCTGTGGGCCCCTCGATGATTTAGCGATGACACATGTGAGTGCTTGGCCAAGCCAGGACTGATTTGATTTGTTCAATCAGTCAGTCATCATAAATCGAAAATCAGGAAACAACAAATGGACAGAGAGAATGATTATAATCCATGTCTCAGTCCATATGATATCTAGAATGGAGGAATATATGATCCCTTATCTAATGGACAAATCATTGACAAGGTCAGAGTTCGACAGCGGCCTTAAGAGCTACGATTGCCAGTTAGGTTTTGAAGTCATACTCAATAATAGTTTTAGACTTATCCAAGTGGGAGACTGTTGGATTAATGTCAAAGTCCATAACTATATTTGGTATGTACTTGACCCGACACGGCATGGTCCATTTGGGTTGCACTTCACGGACACAATTTATATGGATAGTCTTTTGAGAATAATATATTTATGATTTATATTAATATATTATAAGTTCTAATATATTAATATGGAATCATATTATTTAATTAGTATTGATCAAGAATTAATTTAGAATTAATTAAGTGATCAAAAAGAATTAATTAAATATGAACTCTTATATATATGGAATGGGCCAAGTTCATTTAGGTTGGGCTAAGCTTTCATGGATGGTCCATGGAGCTTTTAACCCATGGATCCTATGTAAATAAAAGGTCATGGGTATTAGGGTTTACATGGATTTAACCCTAATCCTCCATAATATATAAAGGGGTCCTTGGCTCACAAAATTGGCACAAGTGTGTGAAAATAAGAGTGGGCCGATTTTAGTGTGCATACATATTCTCTCAAGTTCTTCCAAGGTGTTTTGGTGATTTGTGATTCCATTTGAGGCTTCCACACTATTGGGGCTAAGCTCTTAAAGCTTGAAGACATCAAGCTACATCAAAAGGTATGTCATCTAACTAGAACTTTGTAGTATAGATGCTTCATAATATGCTAGTTAGGATGAAACCTTGGAATAGTTAATATTTACATGTATAATAGAGAAAACATAGATCCAAGGTTTATAGGGTTGCATGTACACCATAGGAGTGTTAGAATGCTCAAAACCCAATAGCTATTGGCCACAATGAGGCCGTGGCAGACCCCACGGTAGTCACGGGTACGTTCCTTCTCGATAACTCTTATGCTCGTATCCTATTCGATAGTGGGGCAGAAAGGAGCTTCGTAAACCAAAAATTTAAACACTTACTTAATCAAGCACCACAAACACTAAAAGAAACCTTCGTCGTAGAAATGGCTAACGGAAAGACAGAGAGTTCTAACGAGATATACATAGGTTGTACCCTCATGCTAGATAATCATTCGTTCCCAATCGACCTCTTACCAGGAGCTATCCAGAGTTTCGACGTCATTATAGGCATGGACTTGCTGAGTGTCTATCGTGCCGACATTCTGTGCTTCGAAAAAGCAGTCCGCCTGACCCTACCGAATCGTGAAACCTTGTTGATCTACGGAGACAAACCCAGTACGAGCCTTCGTATCATCTGAAGTATTCAAGCCCAGAAGTATTTGCGTAAGGAATATCGTGCATTCCTGGTGCACGTTGTCGATACGAGCCAGTAAACAAAAGACCTAAAAGACCTCCCCGTAATACGCGATTTTCCCGATGTCTTTTCGGAAGAACTCCCAGGATTACCCCCGCAACGTCAAGTCGAGTTCCGAATCGACTTAATTCCAGGAGCAACCCCCGTAGCTAAATCGCCCTATCGTCTAGCACCTGCTGAGATGCAGGAACTGTCCGGTTAACTTAACGAACTGCTCAACAAGGGCTTCATAAGACCAAGCTTCTCACCCTGGGGAGCACCAGTCTTGTTCGTGAAGAAGAAAGACGGATCGTTCCGGATGTGCATCGATTACAGGGAACTTAACAAGCTTACAGTCAAGAATCGTTACCCTCTTCCTCGCATAGACGATTTATTCGACCAGCTGTAAGGGTCGAGCTACTTTTCCAAGATTGATCTGAGGTCCGGGTATCACCAGCTACGAGTGCTTGAGGAGGATGTTCCGAAGACAGCCTTCCGAACTCGTTACGGATACTACGAGTTCGTAGTGATGCCATTCGGATTGACCAATACGCCCGCAGTATTCATGGACTTAATGAATAGGGTATGCCGTCCTTACTTGGATCAGTTCGTCATCGTTTTCATCGATGACATACTTATCTACTCTCGAAGTAAGGAGGAACATAGCGATCATTTACGACAAGTCCTAGGAACCTTACGATCAGAGAAACTTTATGCGAAGTTCTCTAAATGCGAATTTTGGATCCGAAGAGTCGAATTCTTAGGACACATGGTTAGTGAAGAGGGAATCCACGTAGACCCTTCCAAAATTAAAGCCATTGAGAACTGGTCAGCACCGAAGACGCCTACGGAAATTCATCAATTTCTAGGCCTCGCTGGCTACTACCGCAGGTTCATTCAGAACTTCTCTTGAATTGCGAAACCCCTTACTACATTGACCCAGAAAGGTGTGGCCTTTGACTGGGAGGAGAAACAAGAGAAGGCGTTCCAAACGCTGAAACGAGCCTTGTGCACCGCACCGATACTGTCCCTCCCCAAAGGAACAAAAGACTTCGTGGTCTATTGTGATGCGTTAAATCAAGGGCTCGGTTGTGTTCTGATGCAACGAGGAAAGGTCATCGCCTACGCCTCAAGACAGCTGAAGACACACGAAGTCAACTACACCACCCACGATCTCGAATTAGGAGCAGTCGTGTTTTCCCTAAAGATCTGGAGACACTACCTGTATGGTACGAAGAGTACTATATTTACAGACCACAAAAGCCTTCAACACATATTCAAACAGAAGGAGCTCAATATGAGACAACGACGGTGGGTCGAACTACTCAATGACTACGAATGCGAAATTCGTTATCACCCGGGTAAAGCCAACGTAGTAGTAGACGCCCTAAGTCGGAAAGAAAATTCTAGTCAAAGAGTCAAGTCATTATCAATGACTATCCATTCGCATACATCCGCACAAATTAAGGAGGCTCAGCTCGAAGCCTTAAAACCTGAAAATGTGACAGGAGAGTCCCTGCGTGGAATGGATAAGAACTTAGAAGTCAAGGGTGACGGAGCCTTATATCTCATGGACCGGATCTGGACACCGCGACACGGTGGCTTCAGAGACCTGGTCATGAAGGAAGCACACAACACTCGATATTCTATCCACCCAGGTTCAGATAAGATGTATATGGATCTCAAAAAGTGACACTGGTGGCCTAACATGAAAGTAGAAATTGCTACCTTCGTGAGTAAATGCCTTACTTGCGCAAAGGTTAAGGTCGAATACCAGAAACCATCAGGTTTACTTCAGCAACCAGAGATACCTGAATGGCAGTGGGAGCGGATCACTATGGACTTCATAAGCAAGCTACCCAAGACAACGGGTGGGCTTGATACCATTTGGGTCATCGTCGACAGATTGACCAAGTCCGCATACTTCCTGCCTATCAAAGAAACAGACAAGATGGAAAAGCTTACAAGAACATACATTAGAGAGATCGTACGACTGCATGGTGTCCCTATATCTATTATCTCCGATAGATATAGTAGATTCACTTCGAGGTTCTGGCAGTCACTACAAAACTCCTTAGGAACAAGGCTGGACATGAGTACAGCCTACCATCCTCAGACCGACAGACAAAGTGAGAGAACTATCCAAACCTTGGAAGATATGCTGCGAGCCTGTGTGATCGACTTTGGGAAGGCGTGGGATACCCACTTACCTCTAGTAGAATTTTCTTACAACAACAGTTATCACACGAGCATCAAGGCTACTCCATTTGAAGCCCTCTACAGCCGGAAGTGCAGATCCCCTCTGTGCTGGGCTGAGGTGGGTGACACACAGTTAGCTAAAGGACGAGTTCCTGACAGCGCTCTCACGGGTCCGGAGATCATTCGAGAAACGACAGAGAAGATCGTTCAGATTCGTGAACGATTGAAAGCCTCTAGAGACCGACAGAAAAGCTACGCAGACAAACGGATGAAACCTTTGGAATTCCAGGTGGGAGACCGAGTCCTTTTGAAAGTCTCACCCTGGAAGGGCTTGATACGCTTCGGAAAGCGTGGAAAGCTAAATCCAAGATACATAGGGCCTTTCGAGATTCTCGCTAGGATCGGCCCCGTAGCTTACAAACTCAACTTACCCCGCGAACTTAGTAACATACATCCTACCTTCCACGTCTCAAACTTGAAAAAGTGCCTATCCGACGAGACTCTTGTAATTCCACTCGACGAGATCAAGATCAACGAGAGCCTCAACTTCGTGGAAGAACCTGTAGAGGTCATGGAATGAGAGGTCAAACGAACGAAACAAAGCCGCATCCCAATCGTGAAGGTTCGCTGGAACGCCAAGCGAGGACCGGAAATCACATGGGAGCGCGAGGATCAAATGAAACTTAAATATCCTCACCTTTTTACTTAGTTATTGTAATAACTTAGTTGCTTGAACTCTAATTTTGGGACGAAATTCCCTCTAACGGGGGGATGATGTGACAACCCGAAATTTTCATTTGTACAAACTCTACAGTCAAGCACTACAAATAAAAGTAAAATTCCTTTCAGTACATTTTTGGCCGGATTTAAGTCCGTTTGGGTGTTTTTATTTTAAAATCGTCAAACGAATAAATAAAAGGAAGTATCGTTTAGAAGTGTTGAGTAACAAACAATCAAACAACACCTTAGCTAGGTGTTTACGGCCAAACAAGAGGAGTTTGGGCCGTAAACTCCTTTTTACCAAGGACTCATGCATATAGCATGAGTTTACCCATTATTCCCTCACTTCTCACTTCCTGACTCAAGAACACCCAGCATTCTCTCTCAACTATCATAAGATCATCTTCCAAATCTTCCAAAAATGTAAGTTTTTCTTCACTTGTTTTGTTGTCATAACACCTTATCTAGTGTTTATACATCATTTCATCCATGAATTCTTCATTTTTACTTAGATCTTCAAGTGTTCTTCAAAACACCAAGAACACCAAGAACACACACTAGTGTTCTTGGCCCTTAAACACTCTTACAAGCTTCCTATAAGTAAGTACACTCCTCCTAACTAGTTACTTGCTTAGAATACTTGCTAAATCATTGAAGAACATCAAAAACCCTCAAGAGCACTTGTGTTTACGGTCAAGGGATATCATTGAACCGTAAACACCATCAAGTGGTGTTTAAGTGCCCCTAACACCTTCTAAGGCTTGGATATTGGACTAGAACCTTGCATGCATGAGCTAGAAACCCCAAATCACGAAATGGTTGGAGTAACCATGAGTTTACGGCCATAAACTCATGGGTTTACGACCGTAAACTCAAGGGTTTACGATCGTAAACTCCGAAGGGTGGTCCAAGGACCGTAAACTCCAAAGATGAGCCATTTTGTGCCCTAAATACTTCCTAAGCCTTTGATTCAAACCTAGAACACTTCCTTGAGGGGTATAAGTCCTTAAAGCTCACAAATGCACCAATTACCATAAGTTTACGGCCGTAAACTCATGGGGGAATTGACCAAAAACCGTAAACACAAGTAGGGATACCAATTGAGGAGTAAACTCCAATGTGAGGCCATACTCTCCTTAGATGCAACCCTTTAGCACTCCTAGCACTTGAAACAAAGTGTTTCCATGTATTAGAATGTCTTTACTTGATTAATTAGTTGTTAAATGACTAATTAGATACATTTATGTATCACCACATGTTACATAGGATGTGTGTGTCTGTTCAAGTCATCACTTGACACCTAGCATCCTACCCGACACTTCCATCCAAACCACTCACTGCAGGTGAGTTCATAGCCCTGAATTAACCTTTTAAATGATCTTAAATGCTTTTATGGGGGGGGGGGGGAATACAAGTTGAACACTTCTAGTTATTGCTTTAATCACATGTGATTAATAACTAGAACAAACAGGAAGATTTGCTACTACTTTCAAATTGCTATCAAACTTAGGGATTTTCAAGCTTTCAAACCTTTTTATTAAACTCTGTTAATGCTAAAATTGTTTTCAAACTCTTTTAAACTTACATTATTTTCAAAACCATATCTACACCCGTATATTTATATAAGTAAGAATTGAAGGACTTAGGACTGATAGCTCACTTTATTTCCTGTTCCTTGTTTGGTTGTGGACTTAGGGTATCCTGTTATTTGTCCGAATGTCGTTGAATTATTAGTTATATATCATATATATATATATATATATATATATATATATATATATATATATATAAATATATATATATATATATATGTGTGTGTGTGTGTGTGTGTGTTGGATATAAAAGCTTTCACTCCAGTTCAGTACCTTTGTGTAACAAAGGCATACCTACGTCATTACTATTTAACTATAATAGGTATAGTTAAGGTTTTACTATTCACTACTACTATTACAACGACACAAACAAGAACCAGTACAGTTATGAGTCAATACACGCTATATACTATACAAGAGAACATACTATACACTAGTACAGAGAAGACATTACTACTCTATTACATACTGCATAAACATTTGAATACTATAAACAGAATGTGACATACTACTTGTCGATACAACACTTTATTGTGCTATCACTTTGTAACCAGAGTCTCCTGGAGGGAGAGCGGGCATTGTGTGTATCGATCTATACGGGACAGACTCTCCCACATCCCGACTGCTAGCTACAGTCCGAGCCGCAAGGCCAAGGGGTGACACAATGTTACCTCACTATTTATGATCTGGAGGGTCATCCGATATTCAGCCGTCGATCAGCATGGTTACATACGAGTTCACATTCAAACCTTTAATTAACTAATTAAGAATTTAAGGCAAAAATAGACTTTTCGAGGCGTACCGCCTGGGGTCTACATATTTCTACTTTGGACTTTTCGAGGCGTACCGCCTGGGGTCTACATATTTCTACTTTGGACTTTTCGAGGCGTACCGCCTGGAGTCTACATATTACTACTATAGACTTTTCGAGGCGAATTGTTCATTCAGTACCACCTGGAGTCTGTATTTCATCACTTTGTGACTTTGTCACATACTCGTTTCAGTAAACTATATTTTTATACTAATAGTTTTACTAGGGAAAACCCTTACATTTACAAAAGGACAATTATACAAACACTCGGGTCTTGGTAGAAGACTACCTTTTTACTGGAAAACATAGGGCTTTCTAGGGAGTAAACTATTTACAAAACATTTGAAATCAATCACTACACTACATTGTTACAAACATTTTTATACAAGCAATGACACTAAATACTTATGAACTCACCAGCTTTATGCTGATACTCGCTTTCAAAATAACTTGTATTCTCAAGTCATCAGTAGACAGGTACAGATGAAGCTTTTGAGAAGATGGAGCACATACAAGACTCATCTTTTATTTTGATTATACTTTTGGTGTCTTACAAACTATACAGAACACGCTTGTATTACAATTATTATATTACAATGGATGTTGTTGCTTGTCTTTACTATTATGCATTGTTGTGATACTGTACATGACGTCCTCCACCCCAGAACGTTTCCGCCGTTCCGGTTTTGGGGTGTGACAACTTATGACTCTGGTTCTGTTAAGTATGTATATTTGTATACTTCTTATAAAATACTTTTATTTTGAAAATATACTTTTAGTTTCAGAGCGCTTCAGCCCCTTAGTGTTTATAGTTGTATACCATGTAAGGTTCGGTATACTTAGTTCACTATAAACAAGAGCTCTGATACCAATCTGTCACACCCCCAAACCGGAACGGCGGAAACGTTCGGGGGTGGATAACATCATGTGTAGTATCACAACCATTGTATCATAGCAATCATAGTAAACACAACCATTACATCAAATACATATATGAAAAAGGTTTACATCTGTTTAAGTCTTGCTTAAATACATCAAAAGTGAAAGTATAATTTAAAGACATGACTTTAGTTGCTCCAACTTCCCAAAACTCCAGGAGGTACCTGCCTACTGATTTCCTGAGAATACAAGCAGTTTTGAAAGAGTATCAGCATAAAGCTGGTGAGTTCATAAGCGAGGTTATGTAGCAAAAATACATTTATAAATTTGTAGAAAGGTTTGTATGTTTCCAAGAAAATCCAATATTTTCTTAAATAATGAAAAGTAGCCTTAAACCCTATGGCCCATAATAAGTTCGTTACTGAATTCTGTTCTTATATCTGAAGGTACTTGCATGAAATCCCTGGCTACCACCAGTAACGTAAGTATCATATAGTGTGAAAACCCTGGCTAACACCAGTATGTATATTAGGTTTATTACTTAAAATAAAACCATTGAAGAGTGAAATCCCGTAAACAAATGATTAGTTTATACTTATTGTGAGTCATATAACCATGCTTGATATGACCTTGAAACCTTTACAACGTTCTTCAAGTGTTGGTTAAATGACATTTGTCACCCCAGACATGCCCGCCTAACTGTAGCTAGCAGTTTAGGTGTGGGATTGTCAATCCTGAATACATCTATTCACAAATCTCATGCTCTCCCTCCAGGAGACTCTGGTTATACTACGATAGGATTTAATTCAGTACACCTAAGGGTACAGTTTTGAAGTAGAGCCTCACAATGTTGTACAATCTAGTTTACTTGTAATTTATTAAAATTCGTTGGATGCAGTAAACGGTAATAATTATACTTAAATAATTATGAAATGCCATGCCCTTGTAGTAAAGACTACCATAAACTAAATATGCCATAGTTTATATGTTTAGTGGTGAATAACTTCTTAATTCATAAAAGTTATGTTTTGAAAACCTTAAACTATACCTATTATAGTTTACATGTATATGATGTGAATGTTGAACCTGAAAAACTATGCAATTTTGGTTGTAAGTTGAAAACGTCCCTTATGCTCGACATAGTACAAAAGGGATAAGATGTCGAAATACTTTTACACAGATATGAAAATCGTTTGTCTGAATCAATTGCATGGGTTTTATACTTGTTAAAAGTCCTTTTGTATTAGTTCACAAAAACATTTGTGTTTGGCTTGTATTCCCCCTGAAAACGTTTAAAAATCGTAAAAGCGTAGGGGTATGAACTCACCTCGAGTGAGTGGTTTGTATGAAGGATCGATAAGAGATGTTGAGTGTCAAATGAAGCATCAAACACAATTGGATCCTATTTAACATGTAATAACACATATATGATTCCATTTGGGGTATTTCACGACTTAGACATGATAGGAAACCACCCTAAGGACTTGGAAACACTTGGACTAAGTGTAAACACCATATGGGATTGAGTGAAGGAGGTGTACGGCCACCCTAAGGGTGTGTACGGCCCTCGGTGTGCGGCCCATGAGTGTACGGCCGTACACTCATGAAAAGGTGTGCATGTTGAGGTGTTTTAAGGCCCTAAGAAGCATCAAGGAAGTGTTCTAGGTCCCATGCTTGGTTGCAATGCATGTTTGAGGCCTAAAATGTTCGTCAAAATGTGTTTACAGCCCTAAGGTGTGTGTGCGGCCGTACAAAGGGGTGTGCGGCCGTACACTCTTCATGTTCATGCCCAAGTTGTCAACTTTAAGGTGTATCAAGACTAGGATCATGTCCAACTAGAAGATAGGGGCCAAACTCTCACTTTGGAGGGTCTTTAAGGTGTGTACGGCCCACCTTATGAAGGTGTGCAGCCGTACACCTACAAAGGATGATGAATCATGTTGAAACTTGATGAATCAAGGCTTAGTTCATGAGGTCTTTCAAGTATAATAAGCTAGAGAACAATTTTTGGAGGGTCTTTAAGGTGTGTACGGCCCACCTTTTCTAGTTATAACATTAAAAGTGACATGAAATCGAGAACAATTTTTAGTTTTTTTCACATGCAAACCTCAAAGTGATGTTATTGGATAATCTGATTCTAATACATATTTATCTTATTATATTGATGTCCAGACGATCCGATTGAATGACCAAGTACAACCAATAAAAAGACAAAAAACTAAAGATAAATTCAAACAAAATATTATTTAATAATAGAAAACTGTCAAACAATCAATGCAAATGAAATATTTATAAGGAGGAGAAGATAAGCTTTCTTCACTAACCCTAGAAGACAATAATTGGATAGGATATCATTCCTAATTAATTAAAAAAGATCAAATCTCAAAAATAATGTAACATCGTGTTCTTCCACGTATTTACCCTTTTTTCCCTTAGTGTTTGATTATTTGCAAAGTGGCCCTTTATGGTATTTTCGTATTTTTGGGGGCAGCATGGGTACGCTGGGCGTACCTGGTCTCGCGCAAGTACGCTGAGCGTGCACTAGTACGCAGGGCATACGTGGCTTGGACCAAAACCTAATATTTAGGGGTTTTGACTATTTAAACACCCTTATAGCCCCAAAACCCTTCCTCTTATTAGCCTCCATCCCTCATATCGACCCCCTCATAAACCCTAACCCATTTTGTCCATTTTGAGCTTTTGAGTGAGTTGTGGGAATTCTTGTTTGTAAAGGAAGATCATCAAAGAAGTGGTTTTGCTCTCAAGTCCTTGGATCTAGCATATTTTCTTCGGACAAAACTGCAAGATTGGACCTTGTGGTATTCAAAAAACTTTGGACGGGGTCCAAAAACTTTCCAACTTGCATGGAAAGTCCAAAATCAAAACTTTTTTGTGGTTTTGGTCCTAAAAAAGATGAAAGGACTATTTTGCCCCTAATTAGGATATTGGGATTATTAGATCATTTATTATGGGTTTAAAAAACCGGATTACTGATTAGGGTTATTTTTGAGATTTAATTACTGTGAGGAGCCATTTTAGCAGCGAATCGAGTGTGTGGCTCGGTTATCTTCTTTTGGAGGTGAGTCTCCTCACTAGATACATGGGTCGAAGGCACCAATGTCAACCTATTACTTTGTTGTGTAGAATGCTAATTGTCTCTGTGATATTGTATGAAAGAGCAGGATCTAACCTTTGACAATTGCACAAAATACCAGGATCTGGCGCCTGGCAATTGTATGGAATACTAGGATCTGACTAGGATCTGGCCCCTGACATTTGTATGAAAGATTGGGATTTGACCCTTGGCATTGTAAGGAAAAACAATGATTTGGCCCATGGCAGAAAGTGACTGTAAGACTATGATTCGGTCCATAACATTCTTTATATAATGTGTGGTATATGGTACTTTGGGGAACTCACTAAGGTCTGTGCTTATAGTTTCGTTTATGGTTTCAGGTACTTCTGGTTCGAAAGGGAAGGGCTAGATGTGATGGCATAGCATCCTCCCCTCATGATTTTCGTATTCCGAATAATTGTACACTAATGTTTTAAATATTATAATTTGGTGTTTGATTTTGAACAATTTATGATGAATTGATAAACTTCCAAATGAAAAATTTTATCATTATTTTTGGGACGTTACAAGTTGGTATCAGAGCCTTCGTTTGAGGGATTCGAGCACACTTTTGGGTGTGTCAGAACTCAAACTGAGGAAATGATAATCTTTTTAAAGAAAAATGAAATTGAACTTCTAAAAAGATTTTTACTAAGAAAAGAGGTGCGATACGTGCAATCAGCCGAGCTCAAGTAAGTGGTTACCAAGATTAACCATACATATGTGTTATGAGTAGTATGCTTGATATGAGAATTGCATGCTAGATTAGGGCTAAGGATACCTTCAAGAATTATATGATAGAATTATCTGATTTGTTTTATGCCT
Source organism: Lactuca virosa (assembly GCF_052849685.1). Lineage (NCBI taxonomy): Eukaryota > Viridiplantae > Streptophyta > Magnoliopsida > Asterales > Asteraceae > Lactuca > Lactuca virosa. The sequence goes on along the minus strand of NC_136428.1, from coordinate 301,721,633 downwards.
TATAGCCTTAGGGTAAATTGATGTTATGTATTACTTGGAATTGATATCGGCACAGTTAATTGCTAAGTGTATACTTTCAAAGTTGTATACGACTAGTATTATATAGCCCTAGAATGATTAATTCAGCCTCATTTCCTATTCCTTGTTTAGTTATGGACTTAGGGTAGAGTCATCATTTGACAGCCTATGTAATTTTGTTTGTGTATAACTTGCATGCATAAGTCAACCAGCGGTGTTGATTGAGGTTCTTGGTATTGCGAGCGGTAGCAGTTGTAATTTCCTAAGAGAGTCTAGGATATGTATTTTGTTTAGCATAATATTGTTATATGGTTGGTTTGGTGACTTAGAGGAATCAGGCCTGCTCTTGAGGAAGGTACAAATAGGTGTGAAAGGTCGTATTGGGCACGTACTACTGGAAGCACAAGATCTGTACCTAAGACGATATCGGGCCTGGAAACTCTAAGTAGGCTTTTGTATTGAAAATTCCCTCGAGTCTTATGTTGATTATTTATATGTTGTGTTTCAGTTGAGGATGGTGATGATTACTCGAGGAGGTCCTGACTCTGGTTCTGGTTATAGTTCTGGCACAAGCACAAAACCGATTGATGAGCGGCTGCGCGAGTTCATGTAAAATCCATAAAATTCATGAAAAATTTAAACTTTTCAAACCAACCAAAAATCTTAATTGTTTACAATGTAGCATTCAAAACATGTTTAATATAAGAGTTTTCCCAAAATCACAAAACACAACACGAGGAGGTGCACGATCACGCCTTTGACTTTCCGCGATCATCTGAGGTACCTGAAACATAACCCAAAACTGTAATCCCAAAGCTTAGTGAGTTCCCCCAAAGTACCAATACAACAAATAACACATATATAATAACAACATATTATGGGTCCAATCAACCATCTGGTTGGAATACCCCAGGCCCCTCAACCATCAGGTTGGAATGCCAACATACTATGGGTCCAGTCAACCATCGGGTTGGAATACCCCAGGCCCCTCAACCATCAGGTTGGAATGCCAACATACTATGGGTCCAATCATCATCGGGATGAAATACCCTCGGGCCCATTCAACAATCGTGTTGGAATGCCCCGGTCTATTGGCCTTGCACAAAGCAGTGAAGCCTCAGCCACCGACCAAACATGTGCACATATAACAGATAATCATATAACAGTCTACAACCAGTAAAAGAGATGTACAGATCACTAAACACAGCAACATCCTATCTACCAGTATACTGATCAAACAGATCATTACAGCATAACAACATCCTATCTACCAGGATACGAATCTAACAGATCACAACAACACAATAGCATACATAACAGGATATCAATCCAATGGACCGACATTGGTGCCTCCGACTCGCAAGTATAGTGAGGAAAACTCACCTCGCAAACTGAATAGAACTGATGAGGACCGACTCTGAATCTCAGCTCTCTACACGATACCTAATTCCATCAAATGAACAATTTCCATAAGAATTCCAAAGTACCCAAAGGTCAAGGTCAACAGTCCATGTTGAACCAACATGTCGTGTTAACTAGGAAACACATCGTGTTCTGCCTGCATTCAGATGGTCGGCAAAATCTCACCCAACACGCCATGTTGACTTCCAAACACGTTGTGATGGCCATGTTGACTTCCCAACATGTCGTGTTTATCCACTGGGACTACTCAAAGGGTCCAAAACCCATCCATAAGGCTTGAAAATGCAATGGCTTAACCAATTAAGCACTTAATCCTTAAAGTATGAAGCCCATCCTTTCTAAAAGGGATGCTAGCACCAAAACCATCGCAAATCCCGGTGCTTTATAGACATGCATGTCCAATGCATGTCTTGAACCCTTATTAGGTCAAAATGGGGATTTATGATTTAATCTCTATGTATGGCATCAAAACTCGACTATAGGCCAAATCCAAGAGTCTATTAGGTCATCGTGACCTGGAGATTCATAAAGTTGCAAACTTTATGAGATCTAAGCATTCCAACCTTCAAAAGTAAGAAGCTAAAGGGGAAAAACTCAAGATCTAGCAACATGGAAGGCTAAAAATCAGATCTTGGACACTTACAAAGGCCCAGAAGAGTGCCAAACTGAAAGTTGAGGATTTACTTGTTGGATCTTTGCTTCCTTCTTCAAACTTCTTCCTTCTTTGGCTTCAAAAACAACACACTAGCTCACAAATGAGAGGGAAGGATGATTAGGGTTTTCAAGGATCGATTTGAGGAAATGGAGGCTCATAAAAGGCTAGCTCTTGGGAATTAAGTTGATTATATAAGGTACAAAACCCTAAAGATTAGGGTTATCACAACCAACTGCCAACATGCCGTGTTTACACGCCAACACACTGTGTCGGTCCATAAAATTAAGCGGCCCAAGAGTTCCTCAACACGCCATGGTGAGGCTTCACCACGCCGTGTTCCAAAGGAAAATCATGCATAAATGGAAATAATTTTCATACCTAGAAATCGAGATGTTATAATTCTCCCCCACTTGAAGTAGACTTCGTCCTCGAAGTCTGCTGCGGTAAATAACTCGGGATAATGCTCCCGCATCTCCGACTCCGGATCCCAAGTCCATTCGGAGCCTCTCCGGTGCTGCCACCACACCGTTACCAAAGGTATCTCCTTGTTGCCCAACACCTTCATCATTCTTTCCAAAATAGCCACCGGTCTTTCAATATAGTCCAGGTGCTCATCAACCTGAATGTCATCAAAGGAAACTACTACATCCTCATCCAAAACGCACTTTCGCAACTGCAAAACATGGAAAGTGTTGTGAATCTGACTGAGCTCGTTGGGAAGCTCCAACATGTACGCCACCTTGCCAACCTTGGAGATCACTCGAAACGGCCCAAAAATACTGAGGACCCAATTTCCCCCTCTTCCTGAAGCGTATCACACCTTTCCAAGGTGAGACCTTTAGTAGTACCATGTCCCCGACCTGAAATTCGAACTCGGATCGACACTGGTCGGCATAGCTCTTCTGCCGACTCTGAGCAATCTGCAATCTCTGTCTGATCAGCTTAATCATCTCCGTGGTCTGAAGGACCACTTCAGTTCACCCCATCACCCTGTGCCAACCTCCCTCCAATAAACTGGGGTACAACATCTCCGCCCATATAAGAGCTCAAAAGGCGAATCACCAATGCTGGAGTGATAACTATTGTTGTAGGAGAACTCTGCAAGAGGCAGGTAGGAGTCCAAGCTCCCACCGAAATCGATAACACAGGCCCCTAACATATCCTCAAGGGTCTGTATCATCCGTTCACTCTGGCCATCTGTCACAACTCGAAAATTTTGACCCAACAAATCATAAACCCTAACCTAGCACAAGTGAAACCACAATGCAATCCTTGTTGCATTATATCCTGTATAGCCATTAGGGCTTGTGTATAGAGCTAACAAAGAAGTATGGATTGAAACCTAAGTTAAATTATGGTGTTGTAAATGAACATAAATTAAAATACTAAGGGTTTAAATCATAAATAACCCTCATAAAGGAATTTTCGCCCAAATTAATTAATGGATTAGGGGTTTACGGTTTTGGAATTAAAGGGATAAGGGGTTCACGGTTTGAGATTATTTCCAAATTGATGTTTTCATTTTGCCTTGGACGAAAACACCACTCAAGGCCCATTTATGGGCGAAAACCCAAATGCGTGGATCCGAAAACACTTCCTTAAGAAGTGTTAGATCGAAATCAACCTTTTCAAATGAAGTCATTAGCCGAAAACACATTCAAATATCTAGATATTTTGCCAATTTAGCTTCCCAAATAAGATACAGTTTCCAACATAAACTTCACATCACCTCCTCATATTACTTCATACTTAAGATACTAAATTGATATCATTCTTCATTATTCACTCCAGTATACGAAATCCACCACAAATCCTCTCATATTTTGCTCTCAATTCAAGTCATTCACAACCATCTTCCAAGGAAGTTTTTAATCCATAATACTCTTAAGAATTTTTGGTAAGTTTCCTATAGAACTCTAGTATTTTCAACCACCTTATGATTATTGACATCATATTCACACATAAATATGTATTTAAACATTAGGATACGACTATCGTTACGTAATCTAGCCCGAAGGTCACCGTTTCTATTCCGTTATCACACTCAAGGCGAGTTCATACCCCTACACTTTTTCTATGTTTTAAGGGGGGGGGGGGAATACAAGTAAAACACAAAAAACTTTTGAAAATATACAAACTATTATCCATGCTTTCTTATCTTTTATAAGCATTTTACGTAGTATTATTAAATATGAGAAACAACGTTATTACCAACTTTATAAATTGTTTACATGCAAACTATGTTAAAACACAACAATTTTTTATTCTCAACTAAACATATATTCTAAACTATAATAGGTATAGTTTGAGAAACATTCATATCATTTTACTCTTTCAGGGAAAAGAAACGATTATATAAAATACGGTTATTTTTAGTATTTTATAAACACAACAAAAAGGGTAACAATCAGACACACGAGCACTTACAGGTCAAAAACATGTAAACTCGTTGGAAATTTGTGAGTTAATGTATTCGTCATACCTACCAAGGTATACCAACAAGTCCTGCTTTATAACCTGAGTCTCCTTCCGGAGAGCGTGATACTTGTGTATATACCTATATGGGATTGATGACCCCACACCCTGGCTGTTAGCTACAGCACGACCGATAGGTTATTGGTGACAAATATCAGACAATGCGACACTTGAAGAACGTCGCGACAAGCAAATCATTCGTTAGCACGGTTATGAAAACTCACATGATAAACGACTATACGTGGATTTTTACGTGAAAACACATCTCTTCAAATAGTTTTATATATAAATAAAACTAGTTATACCTATTTTAAGTATTGAAAATACTTGTACTTCTCGGTCTTGGATCATATGAGACTGCAACTCAACTCATGGAAAATATAGGATTTTCGAGGATAAACATCATTATTTTACAGGGCAAACACGTCTTCAACTAGTTTTACTTAATAATAAAACTACATGTTATGAAACTACCAAGGTACACTGGCAAGTCCTATTTTATAACCCGAGTCTTCTTCCGGAGAGCGTGATACTTGTGTATAGATCTATACGAGATTGACGACCCCGCACCCTGGCTGTTAGCTACAGCACGACCGGCAGGTTGTGGGTGACAAATATCAGACAGTACGACGTTTGAAGAACGTCGCGGCAGGCAAATCATTCGTTAGCACGGTTATGAAAAGTCACATGATAAACGATTATACATGGATTTTTACGTAAAAACACATCTCTTCAAATAGTTTTATATATAAATAAAACTATTTATAACTATTTTAAATATTATAAATACTTGTACTTCTCCGTCTTGGATCATATTAGACTGCAACTCAACTCATGGAAAATATAAGATTTTCAAGGATAAACATCATTATTTTACAGGGCAAACACGTCTTCAACTATTTTTACTTAATAATAAAACTACACGTTATCAAACTAAGTATGGCATTTATACTTACATCTTTCGGTCTTGGAACATTAAAGACCACAACTCATCTCTATAGAAAATATAGGATTTTCTGGAAACAAATACGATTACTTATATAATTTCAAAGCATCATTCTTTAAGTGTAAGAAACTTATACAATTTTTGTCTTAAGGTACTAAGACTACATTCCATTCAACTAATAAGAAAATATAGGATTTTCTGGAGGAACACAGTAACTTTTTCCAAAGAAAAAAGGATATACTTTCTATAACAAAAATGCTTATGAACTCACCAACTTTAATGTTGACACTTTTTCAAACCACTTGTATTCTCATGAAAGTTAGTAGACAGGTACCCTCTCAGGTGTTGCGAAGACGGAGCATAGTAGAATTACGTCTTATCTTTTGCTATATTTTTAATGTAAATCAGGCAATGTTTTGAACACAATGTAAACTTTATATTATTAACAATGGTCGTGTTGCTTTGATTACTATTATTCATTGTTATGATACTGTACATGACGTCCTCCGCCCCCGAACGTTTCCTCCGTTCCGGTTTGGGGGTGTGACAGATTGGTATCAGAGCATTGTTTGTAGGGAACTAAGTATATCAATCCATATAAGATATACACCTATAAATACAATGGGACTAAAAACACTCTGACCAGGAGTTATACTTTTAATACAATAATATTTTAGAAAAGTATATACACGTACATATATACTAAATCAGTGTCACAAGAAGAACAAAACAGAAGTATTTAGATGTTGAACATTGCAGTCAAACCTAGATACTTATGTAATCATATCTGGGATAAATATAGCCTGATCAGCTATATTTATTTAAGATACGACAAACATGTGTTTGGGAGTGATAGTAGTGTTGCAACATGTCTAAAACTTACCAACCCAATTTAAAAAGGATCTACAGAACAAAACATAAAGTTAAAATACTATAGGAGGACCCGGTAAGGATCACCATAAAAACTTTTAATATTCTTTAGATACCCCTATTCCTGTACAAATGACATACCCAGACACCACAACCTCATTGCAACAATCAACCGAAGAGTCGAAGAAAAACCAATAGAGGTTCATGTAGTGGATTCCAGCAAGGAATCATACGAAGATAAAGGAGTTAAGAAGTTCATTCAATGAACCTTACCAGGAACAGACAAGGGAGCCTCGCAATAACATTCAAGTTCAGACTATACATCAAGAAGTAATGAAAATCAGTGTTAACACCCGAAGCATGATGGAACGAAGATGCAATATACCTACGGAAAATAAGAGAACCATATGGATACCATGGCTACAAATAGATCAGGAAAACCATACAAATCACCTATGCCCTTTAGAGAAAGAGATAGCCACTATAGGACAACAATTCTTACAACTGAAACTAAGGCGATCACAGCAAAATAGAGAATAGAGGAAACTACTCGCGAGAAGTGCGAGGTGTCAGAGCACCTTATGCGTCACACTAATATTTATTAAACTGAAATAACCCAACCAGGTAGTGATTACACTACTCACACTATGTGTTAGGTTTATCACGTCTTTCATCGCAACTAGTAAACAGTAAAATCAAGTGAGGTACGCCATTTCAAAACCGATAAAACCCGAGCCAACTTAAGGTTATGACACCTACATTCCATTTTGTTAAACTTAACTTTGATACAATACATATTTCTACTCTCTACCAGAAATACATCATATGGATGTAAGTCGAAACATTAAGAACCGTACGAAAGAACATGAAATTTATATGTGTATATAAATAGATAGAATACAACTAGAAACGACCATCGTTACTTACAAATTTATTTCACACCTTGTAACAGAATCATGCCTTCACATGGAAATAACCAGCCGGCCAGCGAAACACCAATTCTACAGATAGACTCCTTCACTTTTCAAGCCGCGGTCAGAGCCGCCGTAACATCCGTCATAGCACAATTCAACACTAACAACACAAACAGAGAAGGAAAGGGTGTCGATAATCCCAATCGTAGTAACAATCAAAGGCGTCCACGAATGGCTATCTGCAAGAACACCCCAACCCATAAACCTTAGAACATGAAACGAAGGGCAGCTCGACTCAAGGACCCACCAAAAGGCAACAAGTTGTAGTAGTCCCTACTCCTACTGGCCCTACTACCTCAACACAGACAACACCATATTTAGGAAACCTCCCAAACCGCAACAAGTGCAACTACTACCATTACGGAGCCTGCCGGGAGATGTATTGCAATAGGTGAAAGAAGAAGGGGCGCACCGATGACCACTGTAGGACTCCAGCCCAATACATCACTTCAACCCCCAATGTTGGAATAAGTCCAGTATGCTATTTATGTGGTCAAATGGGACATTTCAAAAGATATTGTCCAACAGAGAGGAATGCCGGAGGAGCGGGAGGAGTTTAACAACAGGACATGATGAAGCAACAAGGAACCCTGCTAGGATTTTTGGTACGTCTCCTAACAACGATAATATAGCACCGAATTTTCAATGAAGTTTCGCCAATTAAAGAAAAATCATAAATTGTTCCCTCATCCGAATAAAACACATCATTCATAAAAAAACTAAGGATCCTTACAGGTGAGATATGATGGCTTAGTGTGTACATTAGGGTCATACATAGTTAAGATTCAGCAGGCATAGGGTGAGTGATTCTGCCTTATTTCCTGTTTCTTGTTTGATTGTGGATTTAGGGCAGAGTTACTCAGTCGACGATTTTATCAATCTTCATTGTACATGACCTGTATACATCAGGCGATTATAGAGGGACCTTGTAGCGATTGTATTATGAAATGTTCGTAGTAGTAATAAAAAGGATAAAACCGGAAGCATCAAAGATATATACGTAGAATACGCTATTGCTCTAAACAATCAGTCCTTCCAAATCGAATTAACACCTGTTACCATAAGAAGTTTCAATGAGGATTCGTTTGATCCTCACCATACCAATTTGTTTTGCTACAAAAAGACCTTTCACCATTAACCAATCGACTAACGAAACTCTTTCAATTTATATCGACAAACCCGGCACAAACCTTCGAATCGTCTCTCGCTTCATAACTTAGAAGTACCCATGCGAGGGGTACCACACCTTCCTAGATTACTCCGTAGACAAGAAACTTAAAGTGAAACACAAGAAGGATGTTCCGGAAGTCCGTAATCTTCCGAAGTATCCCCAGTAGATCTCCCAGGAATATCACTCGTACAGCAAGTCAAGTTCAAGAATAGAGATTAAGGACCCATAAGGCTAACCTATCACTGCTAAGTGTATACACTAAGGTAGTATATAATTAAGATTCTACAGATTTAGGATGCATGATTCCACCCTACCTCCTGTTCCTTGTCTGGTTGTGGACTTGGGGCAGAGCCACCCATCCGACCGACTTTTCAATATTAATTATATACGACTTGTATGCATGAGGTGATGATAGACGGACCAGGTAGGAGTCATACCATGAAATTCAGGACAAAGCTGCCCAGGACTACGAGTGAGCATTCTACCATTCAGATGAGCATAAACAAGTAAACCTAACCTATACACTTCCTACCGATCAAAGTAACAAATGAAGTAGAAGGCAGATAAGAACGCATCACAAGGAGATTGTGAGACGACACAAACCACAACTACCATAAGAACTCAGTAACATACACCCCATCTTCCACGCTGAAACTGAAACAATATCCAGCCAACGAGTCTCTAGAAATTTCATTCGATAAAGTTGTGGTAAATAGAAGTCTACACTTCATAGAAGAACCAGTAAGAGAACATAAGAGGAGAGAATCAAGAGAGCGTAATAAAGCCACACATCAATAGTGAAAATTCACTGGAATGCCAAACAAGGACTTGATTTCACAAGAGAACAAGAAGATCAGATAAAATAGAAATACCCACATCTTTTCCTCAACACTTGAAATGCCACTTAAAGTTCAAATTTCGGGACGAAATTCCCTCTAACGGGGGGATGATGTCACAACTCGAAATTTTTGACCCAGCAAAGCTTAAATCCTAACCTAGCACAAGTGAAACCACAATGCAATCCTTGTTGCATTGTATCCTTTATAGCCATTTGGGCTTGTGTATAGAGCTAACAAAGAAGTATTGATTGAAACCTAAGTTAAATTAGGGTGTTGTAAATGAACATAAGTTCAAAGACTAAGGGTTTAAATCATAAATAACCCTCATAAATGAGTTTTTGCCCAAATTAATTAATGGATTAGGGGTTTACGGTTTGAGATTATTTCCAAATTGATGTTTTCATTTTGCCTTGGACGAAAACACCACCCAAGGCCCATTTAGGGGCGAAAACCCAAAGGTGTGGATCCGAAAACACTTCCTTAAGAAGTGTTAGACCGAAATCAACCTTTTCAAATGAAGTCATTGGCCGAAAACAAATTCAAATATCTAGATATTTTGCCAATTTAGCTTCCCAATATGATAAGATACAGTTTCCAACATAAACTTCACATCACCTCCTCATATTACTTCATACTTAAGATACTAAATTGATATCATTCTTCATTATTCACTCCGGTATACGAAATCCCCCACAAATCCTCTCATATTTTGCTCTCAACTCAAGTCCTTCACACCCATCTTCCTAGGAAGTTTTTGATCCATAATACTCTTAAGGATTTTTGGTAAGTTTCTTATAGAACTCTACCATTTTCAACCACCTTATGATTATTGACATCATATTCACACATAAATATGTGTTTAAACATTAGGATAGGACTATCGTTACGTAATCTAGCCCGAAGGTCACCGTTTCTATTCCGTTATCACACTCAAGATGAGTTCATACCCCTACACTTTTTATAACTTTTTCTATGTTTTAAGGGGGGGAATACAAGTAAAACACAATGAAACTTGTGAAACTATACAAACCATTATTCATGCTTTCTTATCTTTTATAAACATTTTACATGATATTATTAAATATGAGAAGCAACGTTATTACCAACTTTATAAATATTTACATGCAAACTATGTTAAAACACAACAGTTTTTCATTCTCAACTAAACATATATTCTAAATTATAATATGTATAGTTTTAGAAACATTCATATCGTTTTACCCTTTCAGGGCAAAGAAATGATTATATAAAAATACAGTTATTTTTAATATTTTATAAACACAATAAAAAGGGTAACAATCACATACACTGTGACAACCCGAAACTTTTTCAGTTACCGTTAGTCGATTTCTGTTAATAAAAAGTACGTTTTATTAAGTTCCGTCAAATTCCTTTGGTTTGGAAAATCATTTAATTATATAATTGAGTTATATATACGAGTCGGAACCAAAAAGCGCGCGAAAAACCCGAGTTTCCTTTGAAAAATCAAACAGTTTTCGGCTGAGTGATGTTCACAGCCGTAAACTCGTTTACGGCCGTACAATCATTTACGGCCAACGACAGGTGGACCCCACCACCGACCATGAAAACCTCCTATAAATATGACCCCCTATCCCTCATTTACACTTTTTTGGCCGAAAACTCTAGACTTCTCTCTCTAAACTCTTGACCGTAAACACAAAAAACACCTTCCTTCTTCTGAAAATCATAAAGAAACACCTTGGGAGGTTGTTTTGGAGCATCTAAAACGTGTTTTTCATCGAATCCAACATTCTTATTCTTGAGTTTACAGCCGTACACGCTTCAAATATTCAAATCTTCAAAGACCGCAAACTGTTTACGGCCATACACGCTTCAAATCTTCAAATCTTCGAAGACCGTAAACTGTTTACGGTCGTACACCCATTTACGGCTGTAAACCATTTAAGGGGTAGGTAGTTCACGGCCGGAAACTCTTTACGGCCATAAACCCCTTCACATCGTGAATCTTGGCTGAAAGCCCACTTTCCCCGATCTAATCGATTCCCGGATCCCGTTGAGTGCCGCGTACATCATCTCGAGTGTCTTCATTCCCAGTTTCGTTGTCCGACGCTTATACGCAACTAACAGTGAGTTCATAACCCTATGCTTTTACTATTTTTAATATTTTCAAGGGGGGATACAAGCCAAGCACAAATGATTTTTTTTGTGAAATTATACAAAAGGATTTCAACACCTTTTAAACTGATGCAATTAATACAATTATACAGTTTCCATAAGTTTATAAAATATTTAGATATTTTATCCCTTTTGTAACATGCTGGGCATAAGGGACGTTTTCAACATTCAACCACAATTGCATAGTTTTCAGATCAATACACAAACCAAGTACACAACATACATGCAAACTATAATAGGTATAGTTTGGGGTTTTCATTATATACAGTCTTATGAATTCAGAGTTACACATTGCAAAACATATAAACTATGATAGAATTAGTTTATGATATACCTTACTACATTTGAACTTCAAGAGTACAACATTTATTAATTATTGAAGTATAATTATTGATACACTATAATTTTACAACGGATTCAAATATAAGAGAACAATACAGAACCACACGTAAACTAGTTAATATAGGATTGTGAGACAACTCTTCAATTGTAGCTTTTGTGAATAGATCTATTTGGGACTGACTATCCCACACCTGAACTGCTAGCTACATTTAGGCAGGGGTGCTGGGGTGACAAATGTCATTTATCCGACACTTGAAGAACGTCGTAAAGGTCACTAGGTCATATCAAGCATGGTTATACGACTCACAATAGTATAAACTAACCTTATTGTTTACGGGATTTCATTCTTCTTTAGTTTTATTTTCATTAATAAAACTAGTTCATAATACAACTGGAGGATTCCAGGGATTACAACTCATAGTTTTATTTTAAGTAATAAAACTACTATACATACTGGTGGTAACCAGGGTTTTTCAAAGAGGACACTCTATACATTACTGGTGATAGCCACGACTTTCATACAAAGGGTGTTACATTCAAAACAACGATATACAATACATTTGGTGGTAACTAGGCATACAAACTAATACATTGTACATTACTACAGAACACAATATCAAACATATATGTTAGAAAATATTGGATTTTCTTGGAAAGCATGCAAACATTTTACAGATTCAAAGACAGGTTTTCACTACAAAAACATGCTTATGAACTCACCAGCTTAATGCTGATACTCTTTTCAAAACTGCTTGTATTCTCAGGAAATCAGTAGACAGGTACCTCGACAGACTTTTCAGAAGACGGAGCGTATAGAGTCTCATCTTTATTTTTGCTACTTTTGATGTATATAAATATGGATTAAACAGATGTAAATATTTTTCATACATTCAATGTAATGGTTTTGTTTACTTTGATTACTATGATTCAATTGTTGTGATACTTCATATGACGTCATCCACCCCCGAACGTTTCTGCCGTTCCGGTTTGGGGGTGTGACAGATTGGTATCAGAGCTATTGTTTATAGTGAACTAATTATACCAAACCTTACATGGTATATAACTATAAACACTAAAGGGGCCGAAGTGCTCTGAGACTAAAAGTATACTTTAAAAATACAAGTATTTTTACAAGAAGTATACAAGTATACATACGTACAAGAGGCTAACATAGTAAGAACTACATAAAAGTATTTAGGACGAGTTGGACGATGCGGTTAAACCTGGATAGTTATGTAGTCATATGTGGGGCCAATATAACCTGATCAGCTATATTTGTCCGAGATGTGACCAACATGTGTTTGGGAGTGATTGTGGTGTCGCAACAAGTCTAAAACTCACCAAATCTTATACAAATGAAACAAAGTTAAAATACTATAGGAGTATTTTATGGTACTATAACACTGCACAGAGTCATCACTAGTAGTACGAATCCTTATAAGCGAAAGACCTACAATCATTTATTATTGTTAGTGGCTATCATTATAGGTCTTTATTTTCGTTGTAGGATTAAGATATATCTTGCTCGAAAATATTCAATTCATGATCGGTATAGGAGGCTTACCGTTATTTTTACCTTGTATATTTTAGAAAAAATGCCTCCCAGAAAGAGACCCAATAGGAAGAACAACGATCCTCCGCCGCCACCACCTCCTTAGTTCGATCCTGCCATGTTCCCGGAAGCAGTTACAGCAGCTGTGGCTGCAACGATGGCACAAATAAACCCCGGTGGGGCTAGCGGATCCGGAAGTGGTACTCATTCCCAGAATCCTAGCGGCAGTCAGGGACACCCGAAGGAGTGTTCCTATAAAGACTTCATGAATGCCAAGCCTAAATCTTTCGATGGTAATGGAGGAGTCATTGCCCTAACCCGATGGTTAGAAAAGATCGAATCCATTTTCGAGATATGCCCATGTTCTGAGGCAAACAAGGTGAAGTTTGCAGCCTGCACCTTTACTGACAGAGCATTGACCTGGTGGAATGGCCGGGTAAAATCCCTAACTCTACCGATAGCAAATGCCATAGGTTGGGAGAGCCTGAACGAGCTTATGCTTGCTGAGTAATGCCCAAGGGGCGAGATGCAGAAGTTAGAACACGAACTCTGGAATCTAAAGATGAAGGGTTCCGACATTTCTACCTTTACAGTTAGATTCTGTGATCCGGCTCTTCTCTGTCCGGGGATGGTCACCCGGAAAGCAAGAAGATAGAAAGGTACATTTGGGGATTGACACCCCCAACTCAAGGAAATGTCTTGGCTGCTAAGCCTTCTACTTTTGACAGCGCCAAGTGCCTGGCGCATACCCTAATAGATCACGGGGTTGATCTCGATGAAGTGGCAGCCGCTCCTGAACTACCAAAGGCGATTGGTGGAAAGAAAAAGTTCTGGAACAAGCGAAAGGGCCAGTCTTCGCAGGAGCCCTCCAAGAAACAACAAGTAGTGGCAGTTCATGCTGCTACCACTCCTGATGCTGTTCCTATAGTTCAAGCACCTGCATGTAGATATGCTGGTACCCTTCTGAGGTGTGAAAAGTGCAACTTTCATCATCACAGACCTTTCCGTGATATGTTATGCAATAGCTGTGGCAAGAAGGGACACACAACTCGATTTTGCAAGACACCAGCCCAACCAACCAATCAGGCTCCTGGAGCGGGCGTTGGTCAAGCCTGTTATGGCTGTGGGGAGATCGAGCACTTCAAGAGAAATTGCCCCAAGTCAACAACAACTGGCAACACAGGGAGAGTGTTGGCGATGGGCCAGGAGGAGGCAGTTGCTGATCCCGCCATTGTTACGGGTACGTTCCTCCTCGACAAGTCTTTTGCATGCATTCTTTTCGATTCTGGTGCGGAGAGAAGTTTTGTTAGTCATGTATTTAAGCATCTACTCCAGCATAAACCCCAACCTTTAACCGAAACATTTACCGTCGAGATGGCTATGAAATAAAGAGAGCACTAACGACATATTCATAGGTTGTACCCTTACCCTAAACGACCATTCCTTCCCAATCGACCTTATGCCGATTTCCATCAAAAGCTTCGACGTCATCATCAGTATGGATTGGTTGAGCCCTAATCATGCTGATATCCTTTGCTACAAAAAGCCATCCGTCTCAATCTACCCTCGGGCTAAACCCTCATAGTTTACGGTGATAAACTCAGCTCAAACCTTCGTATCATTTCATGCATCCAAGCCTAGAAATATTTGCGAAAGGAGTGCCATGCATTCCTAGCCCATGTCATTAAAGACAAGCAAAAAGTTAAAGACCTCGAGAGCATTCCCGAAGTCTGTAACTTTCCGGATGTTTTCCCCGAAGATCTTCCCGGAATCCCTCCCGAACGCCAAGTCGAGTTCTGTATCGACTTGATTCCCGGAGCTACTCCCATAGCTAAATCCCCATACCATCTAGCGCCGGCAGAAATGCAAGAGTTATCCAGACAGCTCAATGAACTACTCAGCAAGGGATTCATCAGACCAAGTTCCTAACCCTGGGGAGCCCCGGTCTTGCTTGTGAAGAAGAAAGATGGATCCTTTTGGTTGTGCATAGATTATCGTGAGCTGAACAAGCTTACCATCAAGAACTGTTATCCTCTACCCAAAATCGATGACCTCTTCGATCAACTTCAAGGAGCCAACTACTTCTCAAAGATAGACCTAAGATGAGGGTGCCACCAATTGTGAGTCCATGAGAGTGATGTTCCCAAGACAGCATTCCAAACCCGCTATGGTCACTACGAGTTTGTAGTTATGCCCTTTGGATTAATCAACGCACCTGCAGTATTCATGGATCTGATGAATCGGGTGTGCTGCCCTTTCCTAGAAAAGTTTGTAATCATGTTCATTGATGATATACTTGTCTACTCTCGGAGTGAGGAAGATCATAGACAACACTTGAGGCTACTGTTAGAAAATCTAAGGGCGGAGAAACTTTATGCAAAATTCTCTAAGTGCGAATTCTGGATCAGAAAAGTGACTTTCCTTGGTCACGTGGTTAGCGAGGAAGGCATACACGTGGACCCTTCCAAGATCAAAGCGATTGAGAGTTGGTCAGCACCAAAGACGCCCACAAAAATCCGTCAATTCTTGGGTCTCACTGCCTTCTATCGCAGATTTATCCAGTATTTCTCCAGGATTGCCAAGCCTTTAACCACCTTGACTCAGAAAGGTGTACGCTTTTGTTGGGAAGAAAAGCAAGACACTGCATTTCAAACATGGAAGTAGGCCCTATGCAGCGCACCTATTTTGTCTCTGCCTGAAGGGACAGAGGATTTCGCGGTCTACTGTGATGCATCCAGTCAGGGCCTAGGCTGCGTGCTCATGCAACGAGGAAAGGTTATTGCCTATGCCTCGAGACAGCTGAAAGCACATGAGATCAACTATACAACTCACGATTTGGAGTTGGGACCAGTGGTCTTTGTGTTAAAGATTTGGAGACATTATCTTTACGGAACCAAGTGTACTGTCTTCACCGACCATAAGAGACTATACCATATCTTTGAACAGAAAGAATTGAACATGTGCCAACGGCGGTGGGTGGAGCTACTCAGTGATTATGAGTGCGAAATATGCTACCATCCCGGCAAGGCCAATGTAGTAGCGGATGCCCTCAGTCGGAAATAGTATTTAGGTCGTAAAGTGAAGGCACTGAAAATGACCATCCATTCCCATCTATCCGCTCAAATCAGAGAGGCTCAGCAGGAAGCCTTAAAACCAGAGAACAGATCGGATGAAGCCTTGAGGGGAATGGAAAAGAACTTGGAGATCAGAGTAGACGAAGTATACTATTTCATGGACCGGGTCTGGACCCCAAAGTTCGGCGGTTACAGGGAGATTGTCATGAATGAAGCTCACAAGACTAGATACTCCGTTCACCCGGGTTCGGATAAGATGTACCTGGATCTCAAAAAATTATATTAGTGGCCGAACGTGAAAGCAAAGATCGCTACCTTCGTGGGCAAGTGTATGACTTGCGCCAAGGTGAAGGTGGAATATCAAAAGCCCGCAGGTCTACTTCAGCAGCCAGAAATACCTGAGTGGAAGTGGGAAAGGATCACGATGGATTTCATCACTAAGTTACCCAAGTCTCCGAGTGGGTACGATACCATTTAGGTAATTGTCGATCGACTGACTAAATCCGCCCACTTCCTGCCAATCAAAGAGACATTCAAGATGGAGAGACTTACACAAATCTATATCCAATAGATAGTTCGTCTTCATGGTGTACCTGTGTCCATTATCTCCGATCGGGATAGCAGATTCACCTCGAGATTTTGGCAGTCACTGCAGAAGGCTCTTGGAACTAAGCTGGATATGAGCACAACTTACCATCCACAGACAGACGGGCAGAGTGAGAGGACCATTCAGACATTGGAAGACATGTTGAGAGCATGTGTCATTGACTTTGGTAAGTCGTGGGACACCCATTTACCCTTGGTTGAATTCTCATACACCAACAGCTACCATACCAGCATCAAAGTTGCGCCGTTTGAAGCCCTCTGTGTCTGTAAGTGTAGATCCCCTCTGTTCTGGGCTGAGGTGGTCAACACGCAGTTAGCTAAGGGTCAAGTCCCCGATAGCACTCTCACAAGCCCAAAAATCATCCGAGAAACTACAGAAAAGATCATACAAATCCGAGAACGACTAAAAGCTTCAAGAGATAGACAAAAGAGCTACGCCGATCAGAGACGAAAACCTTTGGAGTTCCAAGTTGGTGACCGTGTTCTTTTGAAGGTCTCACCCTGGAAAGGCATGATATACTTTGGAAAGCGTGGAAAGCTAAATCCAAAATACATAGGACCATTCGAGATCCTCGCTAGGATCCGTCCCGTAGCATACGAACTTCAATTACCCCGAGAACTTAGCAACATTCATCCTGTCTTCCACATCTCGAAGCTTAAAAAGTTTCTATTCGACGAAACCCTCGTGATCCCTCTTGATGAGATCTAGATCAACAAAAACCTCAATTTCGTGGAAGAACTAGTCGAAGTCATGGATCGGGAAGTCAAGCGAACAAAACAAAGTCGCATACTGTGACAACCGTCAAAATTCAAGTCGGTTCTAGATTTGACTAGACTTAGTTGAACATATGGGCACAAAACATATTAGACTTAGTAACTAGAAGCTAAGTTATAACCTAGTAGAAACTTGGAAACAGATAGAAACAATGGATGGTGTACTTAGATTTCACATTGATATGTGAATTCTACTACTACTTAACTATAGTGACTATCCATATTTGGGTCACTCTATGACTCGAACACCATTTCATGAATCATATACACACATCATGCACTTGACCTAGTAGTAAAAGTTAGGTCAGAGTCTCATAGAAACTTAAGTCAAAGTTGAAACTAGGACTAGTATACTTGATTCCTCAATTTCATTTGAATCTCGGAATCACTACATAGAATGCTAATAAACCAATAAAAATAAATTACAAACAATATTTCTAATTTGAATAAGAGTTATGAAACTCTAAAATAGTTTGAAGTCTCAAAATTCAAGTAATTTTGATATCCAAAGATTTACAAACTCTTAAAAACCCTAAATGCCCTAAAAACTCATATTTACAAACTTTAACCTTAAAAATTCTATAAAAATAATTATAAACCTTGTAATATTATCTTATAATAATTAAAATTAGTATAATATATTCAAGGCAAATAAAATTTAACTCATTAACATTACCCTTAATTTATAAATAAAAAATAAAGGTTTTATGAATAAAAACTTGATTTTAGTGTATATTTTATAAAAAGTTTTATATTTTTATAAAAGATCTAAATTTTTATAAAAGAAACAAGAGAGAGGGAGCCTCTCTCACACAAAATCTCGGCCTCCCCTCTCCCAAGACCCTCCTCCTCTTCCCAAAAGACATAATCATTTATCTCTTCTCCACACTCTTCACCTCTTCATTCTCTCTCTCACACACTCTACCATCATTCATTGAATTCTCTCTTCTTTCTCCCTCTAAACTCACGAAAATCTCAGAAAAGTTCAGCCATTTCTACTAAAAAAACCTCAACATTTGATGTTATTCTTAAAGGTAAACCTGGAAATCATTCATTCCCCTTCTCTTTTCCTTCAAGTTTTACTTGTTTTTCATGGATTTTCTCCATCTTCTACCCCATTCTATTGTAAAATCATGGACACTTGCACCTACTCACGATTTTGATGATGATGGTGGTAGGATTTCACCCAAAAACAACATGCATGTTGTAAATGGTGAAATCCAAGGACCTAAACCTAAGTCAAAATCAAGGAAATGCACTTTTCTACATGTTTTGGTGGCAAAACACCACATGCACCCTATGTTTTTTATCAAAAACGATTTTTGAACATATGAAACTCATTAATGATCTTCAAACCAACATGCATGTGATGATCTTCAAGCTTAGATGCTTGATGATCAAAGTTTGTTGTTAAAAGCTTTCAAATATGTTCATAAAAGATTTATTCCCAAATAAATACCTAAAACTTCTTTTCTGTTCAAATGATATTTTTCCCAGAATCCAAACAACAATATAAGATGATCTGTAAATTTTCAGAAAATAATTCGTTTTTCTCGAATTATTATAATTAATGCAAGAAAATAGGGCAATAAATCATATAAAATACTTTCTGGGGTCTATAAATCCTAGTTAAATTCGTGGATGACCCCTATGCTAAATAAAGATCCCTCATTGAGTTTCATCGATTTTTGTTACTGTTTAATATGGTTTTGAATTTTCTTTTTGTTTGGCTCCAATAAATCATAAAAGCACTTTAGAAAATCTTAAAATGATATATAACACTTTTCGCAGTTACTACCAGAGGTATAAGACTCAGAAACATATTTTCAGAATTTTTCATAATGCATTCCTATTTTTCCCCGATTTTTGTATTTATAATGGCCTAAAAATAGAAAACAATAGTTCTGCTCACCCAAAATTCATGAAAATTTACCAGAACACTTTGAAGTACATTAGGAGGATACATAAAAATTTTGATGATTTTTCTCTTCTGTATACTATTTTTCTCCTATTTTCTAAGATTAAATACACTTAAATACACAAAATCGGATTTCAGTATATAAAAACCACATTTGGTATTTTTCCCAGATTATTTACTCTGTAAATGAAGTGTACAAAAATTTTGGTTATTTACTTTAACTGTTTAATAATTATTCTCCAAGTAACGATTATTTAAGAGGATAAAACAAAGAAAAATAGAAAGACTAATTGAAAAATATATTTTATATTTTTCACAGCTTCTACATGTATAACAAAAGTGTTAGAAAAATTTTCGGCAATTTTGGAAACTGTTTTCTATTTATATCAATTTTTATTAGAATAAATGCTCAAAAATCATAAAATTGGGTTAAACAGTTTAGAAATCAATTTTTATATTTTTCCCAACTTAAGAATGTTTAATAACAATATCACAAAAAGTTTGGGTAATTTTGGAAACTGTTTTCTATTTATCCCCATTTTTATTAGAATAAATGCATAAAAATCATAAAATTGGATTAAACAGTTTAGAAACCCCTTTTTATATTTTTCCCACCTTAAGTATGTGTAATGACATTGTTATAAAAAGTTTGGGGTATTTTCATAACTGATTTCTATTTTTCATGAATTTGTATCTATTTAGAGAATTAAATATGTGAAAAATGGTTATACATATTCATAATCCATGAAAATTTGTCTAGAACTCTTTTAGTACATTTAGAACCAATATCTGAAGTTTGGTAATTTTTATTAACTGTTTAGTATTTTTCATGATTTTATGGTTATTCAAGAAACTAAAATCGTGAAAAATAGTCAGACAAATCAAAAATTCAAGAAAATTTAAATGCAAAGTTTGGGAAAGTTTAGAACTAAATTGATTTAGTTTTGAATATTTAATCATTGGAACACCTCTAAAATGTTAAATATTAACATTTCAATAATGGAAATTTTCCACTTAAATTGTTATATAACAATTGATTCTTTGAAACTTAATTTCCACAAAAATTCAAGAAAACTAAAATCGTGAAAAATAGTCTTTGACTTCAATTAAAACTTAAATGCAAAGTTTGGGAAAGTTTAGAACTAAATTGATTTAGTTTTGAATATTTAATCATTGGAACACCTCTAAAATGTTAAATATTAACATTTCAATAATGGAAATTTTCCACTTAAATTGTTATATAACAATTGATTCTTTGAAACTTAATTTCCACAAAAAAATGTTTGTAACTTATCAATATTAAATTTTGACACATTATTGGCATAATTGTATTGTAGTAGTAAGTATACTAGTGTTAGATTTCGATTAGAGACTCACTAGCGAATACCATTATTGTAGGAATCGGTAGTGGTACACGTGGAACGTAGTTCAAGGCACCATTTGCATCATCTAAATGCATTGTGAGTATTCACGACTCCCCCTATTTTCGGTTTTTATGTTTTGGGGTGGAAAAGCATGTCCTAAACTACTTATGTTCGTTATATTTAATTGACTCGTATAAACTTGATTACTATATTTTGCATATCGTGAGTATTCACGCACTCCCCTATTTTCAGTTTTTATGTTTTGGGGTGGAAAAGCATGTCCCGAAAAACTATTATTTGAATGTTGTATTTAAATTGATTTATATCAAACATGATTGCTATTTTATTGCTATGTCTCTCTATGTATGTCTATGCAACACGGAACATGAGAACTTATCGTACTAAGGCCCTTCCCTTATCTCTAACCATTAACTCTTTGAGCCAATGGTCATTATGGATAGCGCTATTAGGAATTGACAACTCCTCACTCGCCCTATTGCTGGAGTGCATGATACCATATTCATCTATGGAACGATAAGCATAGATCTTGATAGGGCTTCAGTCATAGGTTTGGTTGAGACTCATTGTTTGCTCATACACATACAAACTCGTTTCTCGTTATAGCAATAAACTTGTCATTAATTATAGCAATGAACTTTGTTTCTCATTACAACAACGAACTTTTATTACTGAAAACTTATATACATGTTTTAGCAATGGAATTGTTTGCTCCTTGTAGCAACGAAATTGATTGCTCATTTTAGCAATGAAACTTGTTTACTCGTTTGAGTAACGAACTTTATCTTCCATCAGAATATGAATGTTGCATCTTATTTGGGCAACATACTTTATCTCTCATGATGACAAAGAACTTTGTTTTTACAAGCTTATTTACTCATTTTAACAATATACTTTTAATATTGGAAACTTTTATCAAAATTTTGATTTCAATTCATGGAACCAATATTATTTTGTTTATCTGTGAGTACTCACCAACTATTTTTATAGTTGACGCTCGTTTTACATGCTTTTTCAGGAACCATCGAGTAAGTGGCACTTAGGGACACTTCACTTTTAGGAGCATTCGCATGTGTTGTATTTCAATTTACATTGTAATTTCTTTTAAAAGTTGTTCAAACCCATTGTAAAATTGTAATGATTTTTAATACTATGGTTGGTGTAGTCTTTTAACTTTTGCTATGAAACCCTTTATACTGCCACGCCTCGTATTTCTGCTTTAGCGGGGTGTGACAGAAAATGGTATCAGAGCCGAAGGTTATAGAGAATACCGGTTTTCCTTTGGAGAACCACAACTATTGCCAAAAATGTTCAAAATGTTTTTAAAATACCGAACATACTACTAGTATAACTAATTCGAGTACGCATTATTGGACTTTAACTAAGTATAGCCTGGCCAACTATGCTTAATTAAGGAAACTTAATGTGAGGCTTGAAACGGTTATAGTAGAATTATGTTCAAAACGATTTTCAACTTAAACTTTTGAAAAACAAAATTTTTCGGTGTGCGTACGGGCATTGCATATTATAGGCATTCATCTAGATACACTTAGAAACTAAGTGCACTTTTATAACAATACCTTTATTTAGAAATATTCTTGTCCCTTATCAAGTGCTAGGTTAACCACTTAGGTTATATCACTAGCCACTCTAGGAGCAATGCACTTAGTACTAAGAATGGGTATTCCTCTGTAGCTATTAAATTTAGATGTAAGATTAGGAGCTAGATATACACTAGTAATTATCTTAAGTCGAAACATATACCAATTATTCCTCAATACCTCTTCATCGTCTTCAAGAGTTACAACTAGGAAAAAGCATTTCGATACCGACACGAATGATAATTGGAGCATCTCGTAAGGAGGTACTTAAGCCCCATTGTATTTATAGTTGTATATCTTTTATCGGTTGATATACTTAGTTCACTATAAACAATGCTCTGATACCAATCTATCACACCCCAAAACCGGAATGGCGGAATCGTTCGGGGGTGGAGGACGTAATGTTTAGTATCACGAGATATGTATATGGTAAGCAAGTAATGAACAACCATTTCATTTCGAAAGAAAGTGTTTACAATGTGTGTGTTCACAAAACATAGAATTCATACACAAATAACAAAACAAGACTTGAAGCTATAATGCTTCATCTTCTGAATCCCCAGCACGAGCACCTGTCTACTAGTCTCCTGAGAATACACGTTATTTGAAAGAGTTGGTCAGCAATTAAGCTGGTGAGTTCATAAGAGTTTAGTGATGTAAGTAAGTTGTAAAGTGTTGTTGAAAATGTAGATGTAAAATGGTGTTGAAAATGTAGTTGTAACATGTAGTTGTAAAATGTTGTAAGTTGTAAGTTCTATTTTTTAAAAGTTCGCCTGTTCCTCTAGAAAATCATATATTTCCTACTTTGATGGAAGTTAAGTAAAATGATACTACAACCCATTCTATAGGTACTAAGTGGGTACAAGTTATATAAGACTCAGAGTAAACAAACAATCGATTGTGCGCATCTGCCCTAAGCTCACTACCAAACAAGGAACATGAATTAAGGCGGATAACACACATTCCATTGGTTGTTAGATCATCGTCATATATAACCCTGGTGTAATCACTTGTTACTCATGGAGTTAATTGTAATGTTTCCTTTATATCTAATGAAGAAGTTCTTTAAGAAAACCCTTATTTCTTATAATAAAATAGTGACCATAGTGACTACTTTTATAATAGCTTAGTTTATACTGCTATATATAATCTAATATTGGATAGAAAGTTAATTGAGCGAATATGCTCTAATTCCACAACCAAACGAGGAACAGGAAGTAAGGCGGAAAGCACACATCCAACTACCTATTGGGTATTAGTTTTATACATAAACATGGTGTATAAACTAAGGTATTATAGAGTTACTCATCTAAGGTCTTTTAAATTGTACCGGTTTAATAAAATGGATTAAACCCTTTACTGGGAAGTTTCTAGTTTTGAATACAAAAACTACTGATTTTGGAAAGTATGTTTTGTACTAGAAAAACTATGCTTTGACTCTGTGTCCTATATCCTGACCCATACCTGGTACCCTTATGATGACTTAATGTATACTAAGCATACATATATATAGAATCGGGTAGAAAATAGATTGGGTGAATTCGTTCCAAGCCCACAACCAAACAGGAACATGAAATGAAGCGGAGAGCACACATCCTATTACCTGTCGGACCCTATTGGTATATATATATCCTGTGATGTATACATTAAGGAATCATAAGACTAGCATTATGGCCCTTTCTTTTAATCGTATCCTTCTACCAAGGCATCTTCTGTTATGTGCTAGCCTCGACTGTTCCATTTGTCGTTTGTAAGAATGTATATTTTCCCTAATTTATAACTATCTTGACTCGAAAATAGTTTGGGTTGGACTTTCAAGTGGTAATGTCACTTTATGAAAGAAATGGGAAATGTAAGTACACAGTTGTCGTTTATAATGACATGCGGATGTACTAATAACCTAAAAACATATTTGTTTTATTACGGTTATAATGTGAAGGCTAGAACCCTTACTATACGCTCTCCCTGTCAGGAGATTAGGGGAACAAAACACGACCTCTGCAAATTCTTGCAAGCCGTGTAATTCACATTAAAGTATATGATCATGTATACCCAATATAACTATCACCTTTTGTTTAAAACAATGAGTTAGTGATTCATTGGTATAATTAGATCATGTATGTGTTATCATGCTATAGCAACCTAACTTGTTTGTTTTGTACTGTATCTTGTACGTTCTGTTTGTTTCTAGTAATTGTGTGTTCTCTCTGTATGGTATTGTTTGATTCTCTTCACTATCTGCTCTGTATGGTATTGTTTGTTTCTGTGCTTCATTGTACTAGAAGTAATGAATAGCATTCTTCTAAACTATACCTATTATAGCTTACTAATGTTCTACTTGGACTGTTACTGGAAAGACTCGTTTATCTACTAAGTTATGTTTGTACTTTAAAAACAAAGTTTTGTATAACTAGAACGTAACATAACTTTAAAAGAGTTTTGAAATGTTTTGACGACTTATAAATGACATAAGTAACATTTTGAAAGATGTTTATAACAAACATTTACACAATTATCATTGTGTTCAACTTGTACTCCCCCTTAAAACAGTTAAAGCAGTTAAAAGATTCATTACGGGGTATGAACTCACCTGATGTGGGTGATTCAAACGGGTATGAGTGTAAGGATGAGAAGTTCCACGAATGAAGTCCCGAGACACAATAAGTCCTAAATGAGATATAAGGACACATATTGACATGAATATAGTGTTTATAAACAACTATATGAAAGGAAACACCTTCCGGGACTAGGAGACACCTTGATCAAGTGTTGGAATCACATGTGATTCAACAAAGGAAAGTGAAATGGCACTAACATGAGTTTACGGTTTAGGGTTTACGGTCCTAATGGGTTTACGGCCGTAAACCCATGGTAACTTCTACCATTTGGTGTTTTAAGGTCTAACAAGTCAAGGTTAAGCATACTATGATCAAGTCCAAGCCTTAGGAAGTAATTGTGGCACCATTGCACCACTTTTTGGAGTTTACGGCCCATGGACCTTTCCTCATGAGTTTACGGCCGTAAACTCATGGTCAAACATGGCTAAGTGTTCGTTTGAAAGCTAGGGATGCTTTAAGGACTTTTGCTCTATACTTGTATGAGGAAGACCACCTCAAATGAGGCTTTTGATGAGTTTCCTGCCCAAAGGGGTCTACGGCCGTAAACTCATGGTCATTGTGAACTTGAGTGAAGTTTAAGGTCCTTCAAACATCAAGGAAGGGTTCTGGGTCACTTGCCTTGCATCCTATAGGGTTTATGGCCCTAATGGCCACCAAAAAGGGGTTTACGGTCTTGGGAGTTTACGGCCGTAAACTTCCTTTGATCTTGTGTTCTTGATGTTTCCAAGTCTCTAAGCATGGATACTAACTAGATATGAAGTATAGGGAAGTGTACTTACGATCTAGAAGCTTGAAATGGTTGATATTGGCCAAGAACACTAGTGTGTGTTCTTGGTGAAACTTGAAGATCTATGAAAAAGAGTGATTTCTATGGATGAAATCATGGAAGGACACTAGATTAAGTGATGTATCAACAAATCTAGGAAGAATACTTACTTATGTGAAGATCTTGGAAGGAATCCTTGATGATACTTGAGAGGATTTGAAGGAAAATCGGCCAAGGAAAGGAAAGAATGGGAAAAATGGCCAAGTATCATATATATACCCTTGAGTTAACGGCCACATGAGTTTACGGCCGTAAACTCATGGTCTTGTGGCCGTGAACTCATTTAGATGAGGTTTAGGTTTGCTTTGCTACACTGTGGTTCTAGTAGGTACTTTCTGACACTTAATCCTTAAGTGTATTAGGCTTAAAACTCCTTAGAATGACCTTTAACCGGGCTACAACGCAGTACTAATGAGTTTGACACTCATTTGAGTTGATTGACTGGGCTTTAAAATCAAAAAATTTTCCGGGTTGTCAGACGAGATGGCTAGGGTTGTTGTTGCTGATGGGGTACGGACCCCATGGTCGATGAGTCGTTGTGCTAACCTCTTGGCACTATCGAATGTAGTGGGGTTTGAGGCTAAAACATTCCCCTGAAATGGAGGCACCAGCCCCCAGATGTACCTCTCTATTTTCTTTCCCTATGTATGAACCATATTGGGACAGAGGGCCACCAACTCACTGAACCTGGAGGTATAGGAAACTATGTCGGAGCCCTTCATGGTTAGGCTCCACAGTTCCTGTTCCAATTTCTGGATCTCGCCCCTCGAGCAGTATTCCTCAATCATCAGCTCTCTAAGAGCTTCCCAGCCTATAGCATTAGCCACCACTAGAGATAGTGACTTGACATGGCTATTCTACGACGAGAGCTACTAGAGTGAGTCCTTGATTCTGATAGACGGCGCTCCATGTCTCTCATACGCCTTTCTGTCATTGCCTGACGAGCTCGAAGTTCCCTGACTTCAGCTCGGGTTTCAGTAAGTTCTCTCTGCAGGGCTGCATTATGGACCTGAGTCCTTTCATGAGCAGACACAAGATGACGAATGTGGACTGTGTTAACGCGAGAGTTGGCGTCAATCTCCAAGACTCGGTCGATAGCTGCTCGTCCTTGCTCGGTGTTCCGAGAAATCCTGCGAACCATGATGGGTAGGACCCTGTCAGCTGAACCTCCCTCGCTAAGGTTGTAAAAGCTTCTGTCTCCATTGTAGGGCATGGGTTGACCCTGTTCCTGACTCCATTTGTTCAACTTTGTGGCCCACAAGGGTGTGAGTCTTTGAAATGCTGGACGAGGGTTTGGGTTTGGAGCTACTGGGGGTAGGTTGTTGACTTCCGGCTCTGAGTCAGAACCATCAGAAAAGCTTTCAGCATAGTGATCATCCAAAGGGATTGGAAGATCATCTTCTGGCTCTTCTTCAAGCCATCCAGCATTGCCGTTGTTGGGATAGTACGGGTCTCCGGGAAGATGGAATCCAGCCATGATATCTACGCGAGAAAAAGGGGTATAAGATATAACTACATAAACATACTAATTAGATAATTATAAGATGATCTTTATCAGTTACTTCAATACTTGTTTAGTGCATACCAGTTATATGTACTCAAAACAGGATAGACCTTCGAATAAGTGACCCTAACTCTAAGCCCACAACCCAACAAGGAACAGGAAGTAAAGCAAAGATCACAGATTCTAAGTCTATGACGTCCTAGGTACATATAACCTTAGTGTCACTTAGCACTTATTGACCTACTAATAAAGATCTTTAATTCTCAGATAAGTAATTATAGAACACAAAATACTCCTATAGTATTTTGAGTTTATGTTCTGTTCTATCGTTTTCATTGTAGTAGTGTTGGTAAGTTTTTAGACTTGTTGCCACCTCACAACCATCCTTAGGCACATGCTAGTCACTCCTCGGATAATATAGTTGACCAGGCTATATCTTCCCAGGGTTGACTATATGTCTCTAAGTCTAATTGTGTTGCCCAACAATCGTAATACTTTTGTTCTGTCCTAGTAACACTGATTTTAGTATGAATGCAGGTATGTATACTTGGTTAAATATTTTATTATTTAAAAGTATAAACTCTTGGTCAGAGTATTTTAATCTCGTTGTGTTTATAGTTTGTATATCTTTTATGGGTTGATATACTCGATTCACTATAAACAATGCTCTGATACCAATCTGTTACACCCCAAAACCGGAACGGCGGAAACGTTCAGGGGTGGAGGACGTCATGTTCAGTATCACAACAATGCATAGTAGTAAACAAGCATCAACATCATCCATTGCATTAATAATATAATTGCATAAAAGTGTGTTCTGTAAAGTTTAATAGACACCAAAAAGTAAATCAAAATATGAGATGAGTCTTGAACGAGCTCGATCTTCTCAAAAGCCTGGCATCGGTACCTGTCTACTGATGACCTGAGAATACAAGTTATTTTGAAAGAGTTGATCAGCTTTAAAGCTGGTGAGTTCATAAGTATTTTAGTGTCTTTGTTTGTATGAAAGTGTTTGTATGTGCTTGATGTAAATGTTTGTATCTCCTAGAAAATCCTATATTTTCTACTAATCGTAGCCTTGTACCAAGGCATCAAATGAAATGTGCGTTTGTTTCTTGTAAAAGTGTGTATTTTCCCAAGTATGACTATCATTAACCAAAAATATAGTTTTTACATTACCGTTCATTGTGTGAAGATCACAAAGTGAATTCAATGGGGAAATAATAAAGTACTGTAGTGTTGTATTAAGTAACTACGGCTGTACTAATTACCTTAAACCAATTTGTTATTTAAAGTAACCTCTGATATGCATGTACCATACTACCAACTAAAAACACGACGATGAAAGACGTCGGAAGAAATGACATTTGGCACCCGTAGACTTGCAAGTCCCACTGTAGCGAGCAGCAAGGTGTAGGATAGTCAATCCAGTATAGATCTATACACAAATTCAACGCTCTCCTTGTAGGAGATTCTGGATACAAAACGAGCCGTGACAGGTGATGCCATGCCCCGTTACGTGGCTCACATAGTATTCTCTATCTGTATGTACTAGCTCTATTGTATGTTCTCTTTGTCTAGTATGTATGTATGTTCTCTCTGTATGTTATTGTTTGTTTCTCATCATAGTATTCTCTATCTGTATGTTATGTTTTTTTCTCTTCATAGTATTCTCTATTGGTATGTTATGTTTGTTTCTCATCACAGTATGTATTGACTCATGTATGAACTGACTCATTGTATGTTTCACTGTTCTAGTAATAGTATTAGTAACTTCCTAAACTATACCTATTATAGTTTACTAGCAATGTTGTTTGAATATATGAACATGATTGTATACCTTTGCTACCAAAAGGTATTATACTCAATGAAGGAACTTTTATATCTATACATATATACATAATATATAACTAAGATTCAAACGACCTTCGGACAAATAACCGATCCCCTAAGTCCACAACCAAACAAGGAACGGGAAGCAAGGCGAGCTATCAGTCCTAAGTCCTTTCAATCATACTTATATAACTATATCTATATAGATATGCATTTGACAAGTATAAGTTTAAAAGAGTTTGAATAAAAAGTATTTAACATGTAAGAGCATTTGATAACCATTTGAAGTAGTTTTGTTTGATAAAACAGCTAATTGAATAGCAAATCCTTTGTTTGATAGGTATTAATTACATGTGATTGATATAATAACTATAATGTTTCAACTTGTATTCCCCCCCCCCCCCCATAAAAGCATTTAAAATCATTTAAAAGATAGATTAAGGGGTATGAACTCACCTGTAGTGAGTGGTTTGGAAGAACGGTGTAACATCTAGATTTTCAGGGACATTATTGTGTATGTTAATCTTGAGATTTAAGGAGGGACTCGACGAGTTGAGGGACCAACTCGCCGAGTCGAGTCGAAATTTGCCGCGTGGATTTAATGAATGGACTCGACGAGTCAGAGGAGGGACTCGCCGAGTAGGTGCTGGGCAGAGAAACCCAAATTTCCCGGGTTTGGGACCTATTTAAATGCATTTATAGCCTCATTTGCGGCTACCTGCCCCTGAGAGCAAACCCTATTTGCTATTGGAGCTAGAGAGTGGGAGAGAAGCTCATATTGTGGTTCTTCGTGCATTTCTATGAAGAAGGATGAAGAGCTTCATGATGGGGAACAAAGGAAGGCAGTGGATCTGTGGTATTGAGTGTTTCAGCGGCTAAGAGAAGGTACAAAGTCCTCATCTTGTTCATTCCTTGTACTAGATCTCATTTTGGGAGTTTTAGGGCTTCGCTTCCATCCTTTTGAATCTATGAGTCGAATGACACCTGGTTGTGGTTGGAAACCTTAGATCTGGACCTCCTAAGGTCCTTAGAGTCTAGATGTCTCATCTTTAGTGGTCCAAATGAGGGTTGATGAGCAAAAACCTTCATGAATAGCATGTATTGGCGTTTTGAAGCAATAACATCATGTAGGAACGTAAAGATCGAAGCTTTACGTAATTATTGAGTCTTGGGATGATAGATCTATAGTTTAGATTGATAGATCTGGTTGAAATCATCTAAATGAGAAATCAGATCAAAGGGACTCGTCGAGTCCATGACCTGACTCGACGAGTCGCCGAGGGTTTGTCCCGATGGATTGATTGTGCGATAACTCGGCAAGTTGGGGGTCAACTCGACGAGTTGAGCTGGACTTTTGAGACTTCTGAGGATACGAGGGGACTTGACGAGTCGCAGGAGTGCACTCGACAAGTCGGGTCAAGCTTGGACTGTTGACTCGAGTTTGACTTCTGTTGACCTTGGGGTTTTGATCAACATATATGATAGAGACCTTGGAGGGGTAAAATGGTCTTTTACCCACTTTAATGAGTTAGAAAGAGAAAGAACCGCCTTCGAGTATCTGAGTCGTGAGAAGAGTATTAATAAGAGATATTCATCCTTTGTGTTAGGAGGAGGCTAGTTCGAGATCCGAGCGCGAGGTTATTTGCTCACCTGCTAGCCAAGGTGAGTCTTCTCACTATACATTACCTAGAGTGGTATCTATGTGCAGACCGGAGGATCTTATGTGTTATGTGTATGTTGAGTTTATGTGCATTGTGATATATGTATGCTATGTGTTATATAGACCGGACCGGAGGGTCCTATGATTTAGACCGGATCAGAGGATCCAACGATTTAGACCGGATCAGAGGATCCAACGATTTAGACCGGACCAGAGGGTCCAACGAGCTAGACCGGACTGGAGGGTCTAACGAGCTACGGGACTGGAGGGTCCCGCTAAGACACATTGACCGGAGGGTCATACCGAGTTATAGCCTCGAGTGGGTTATGGGTTGTGTGTAGTATTTTGGGGAACTCACTAAGCTTTGTGCTTACCGTGTTATGTGTTATGTGTTTCAGGTTTTCTCAGGATCGCGGGACGGCACCGACTTGATTGTACACACCAGAGAAAGAGTTATGAGGATCCTGGATTATTAATGGATTTGTGGTTTGTAATTTGAATAAACGAGATTTCTATACAATATGTTATGAAAAGTATGAGATTTTAAAATGAAAAATATGTTTGAAAAATTACGGTGTTACAAGTTGGTATCAGAGCCTTGGTTTAAGGGATTCGGATGCACCTTCGGGCGTATCTGAACTCAAACTGAGGATTTGAGGAAATTTTTCATAAAAGAAACAATTTTTCTAAAAAGAGTAAAAGATTTTTGAGAAAATCAGAACGGAGCAGTGTGTACGATCAGCCAACGCCCGAACGGTGATTTCCCAAAATACCCTTACATTATGTGTTATGAGATATTATGTGATATGCTATGCATGCTAGAGATAGGCTAGGTATTTCATATTTTAGGACTAGAGTGGCCTGATTTGTGATGCCTTAGCCTAGGAGTTGCTGTTATATGTGATGTGCCTCGAGTATGTGCTGAGTATGAGTATCCAGCAGGAATCCTTTTAGAGAGGGATCTGAGTAGAGGAGTAATCTAGGAGAGATACCTAGATGAGCATTTGAGGAGCCTACTGAGAGAGTAGTCAGATGCCCGCGTGGGGTAAAGTTGCTTGAGTTTGGTGATATCCTTTGAGTATGAGGAGAGCAAGTGGGTAATAACCTAGAGTGGTTTTACATGTTGGTAGAGATTATTCGATGCCCGAATGCTGCTTGCTTCGTGATTTGTGGAACTCTTGATAATGGGAGTCACCTACTAAGTGAATATGATGATATTCAGGAGGTAGATGGCTGGCATCATAAGGAGTTCTTCAGCATCTGATGGCGGAGAAGTGTGAGAACCTAGGAAGAGCATAGGAAAGGGTGACCCTAGTCAGATGAGTACGCTGACAGAGTAGAGCGTTTCTCAGAGGAGCGAACACACGTGACACGATTGGTGATCGAGAAGGTTGAGCAGCTACTTAGGAACTCGGGGATGGTCCGTGCAGAAAGTATGGGTAGATGTGGCAGGTAGTATAGGCCCGTACTACTGAAAGCAGAGGACCCATACTCGATACAGGGAACATTCCGGAGGATCTAAGTAGCAGATCGAGAGGTGATTTCATGGTTCGAGTATCATGATTTGTAGCGGATCGAGAGGTGATGTCATGGTTCGAGTACCATGGTTTGTAGCAGATCGAGAGGTGATGTCATGGTTCGAGTATCATGATTTGTATCAGATCGAGAGGTGATTTCATGGTTCGAGTACCATGATTTGTAGCAGATCGGGAGGTGATTTCATGGTTCGAGTACCATGATTTGTAGCAGATCGAGAGGTGATGTCATGGTTCGAGTACCATGATTCGTAGCGGATTGAGAAGAGATAACATGGTTCGGGTACCATGATTCATAGCTAATCGAGAGGTGGCCACATGGTTCGAGT
This sequence comes from Lactuca virosa, assembly GCF_052849685.1. NCBI lineage: Eukaryota > Viridiplantae > Streptophyta > Magnoliopsida > Asterales > Asteraceae > Lactuca > Lactuca virosa. The sequence goes on along the minus strand of NC_136428.1, from coordinate 301,688,552 downwards.
ACCATCACCCTTGGCGGTTAGTGTTACTGGTTCTACCAGTTATTCCGTTGTGATTGTCTAGACTGAGATCAGATGTGAAAGAATATGGGGCCAGAGGGCCATGATGATCGAGTTTTAGTGGAGCATCCCTTAAAAGGGAAATCGAGTTAACTCCGAGGGATTGTTGGTGAGATGCCAGTGGGATTCGCAAGACTCAGGGATGAGTAGGGATGGTGAGTTATGGGAGAATACAGTTTGGGCTGAGCAACCGGCCGATGGTGGGGATGTCATTTTCTATGACCTGAGCGGTACTATTTCTGTTCCTCTAGGAAACAAGAGAGGTATTGAGATTTTCAGTTTCCAAGGTTGGGGGTGAGCCCTGTGGGGTAGCTTTGGTTATGATCTTTCATCAGAGTATTTGGGCAGTATGTCTGCCGAGAGGTAATGTTATGTTGGATTAATGTCTAAGTCCATAACTATATTTGGTATGTACTTGACCCGACCCGGCATGGTCCATTTGGGTTGCACTTCACCGGCACAATTTATATGGATAGTCTTTTGAGAATAGTATATTTATGATTTATATTAATATATTATAAGTTCTAATATATTAATATGGAATCATATTATTTAATTAGTATTGATCTAGAATTAATTTAGAATTAATTAAGTGATCAAAAAGAACTAATTAAATATGGACTCTTATATATATGGAATGGGCCAAGTTCATTTAGGTTGGGCTAAACTTTCATGGATGGTCCATGGAGCTTTTAACCCATGGATCCTATGTAAATGAAAGGTCATGGGTATTAGGGTTTACATGGATGTAACCCTAATCCTCCATAATATATAAAGGGGTCCTTGGCTCACAAAATTGGCACAAGTGTGTGAAAATAAGAGTGGGCCGATTTTAGTGTGCATACATATTCTCTCAAGTTCTTCCAAGGTGTTTTGGTGATTTGTGATTCCATTTGAGGCTTCCACACTATTGGGGCTAAGCTCTTAAAGCTTGAAGACATCAAGTTACATCAAAAGGTATGTCATCTAACCAGAACTTTGTAGTATAGGTGCTTCATAATATGCTAGTTAGGATGAAACCTTGGAATAGTTAATATTTGCATGTATAATAGAGAAAACATAGATCCAAGGTTTATAGGGTTGCATGTACACCATAGGAGTGTTAGAATGCTCAAAACCCAACAGTGGTATCAGAGCCATGGGTTGTTTTCTGTTATATTGATGCAAATGTTTTATTTTCAAAGTTGAAAAAAAAGGAAAAAAAACATGACGTTTGTCAAATTTTAAGATAATTACTTGTGTTTGTGAAAAACTAATTATTTGTAAAATTTGAATCATTTGCTATATGAGTTGAATTAGGTCAAATTTAGTAAAAGATAAAATGATATGATTATTTTATTAGTTTTAAAAGTTGATGTAAAGAGTTTTTTGAAACCTCCATAAGTAATGGATATGAAAAGGTTTTTAAAAAAATTGATTCAAAGTTTTGTATGGAGTTACAAAACTTGGTCTTAATGTTTTAAAGAATTCCATAACTTGTTCTTAAGTTATGGAACATGAAAAGTTTCATCATAAAACAAGTATTTAACTCCATAAGTTATGGAATCCAAAAGTTTTCAAGAGTCACAAAACATGCCCTCAAGTTTTGGAATTTGGAAAAAGTTTTTTTATGATAAAAAAAAAAGAATTGAATTCTAAAACTCTTGGGTTCATAACTTAAACAATTAATTAAATGGTTTTAATTTTGAATTTAATAATTGGAATTATGATGTTTTTATTGAATAATTCAATTAACTCTTATGGACTTTATTAATAGATAATTAAAGTGTTTAATTAAAAGAGAATTAATAATTCCATAATGACATGGTTTAAATTTAATTAAATTAAGAGTATAGTTTAATTAATAGATTAAACCACCAAGTATTTCAAATGTCTAAAATACACCCTTATACTATTATAATATTAAAAGTTTAATATATTATATGTATAAGAGCAAGTCGTCTTACCATTAGTAGGCCTTATTCACGAAGCCGGTCTATAAGGGGGGTATAAGGTTACTGCCTATAAAATGGCAGTTTAATGGGTGTCCACTCTCACCCACCGCTTCCTTGACTGGTGGAGGGTCGTTAGCCGAACAGGTAGGACAAGGACTATAATTCTCCCTTCATTATAAGTATAATGATAAATACTAAGTAACTAAACACTTATAAATTCCCAATCTTAGTTACTTAGGAAAATGTGAATAAGGTGCTAATCCATGAAATTACACTTTGGACTTTGTTTAAGCTGTTAGTGGAGCGTGTGTGGTTAACCGGCACACTAACCTGGACTTAACAAGGTAGGCAAAGGGTAACTTAATGTTTATCATAGTATCGTTGGAGCGTGTGTGGTTAACCGGCACATCGATTGAGGGGTAAATATTAAGGGTACCAAGTATATTTGCATGGTTACTTCACACCTTGTTTTGTGATCCTCGGCATCCCAGTCACAAAACCTGAAGGGCACACTCGAGATTGAAACATGCCATTGAAAAGTTCAATGAATCTCAAAAGAATCTAGGAGTTTCAAAACCAATTAAAACCTAATAATACATTTCGTTTATCTTGGTGGAAATTAGTGAATCGTCATTCACCTACCTTAAAAAATTTTATAGCTTGGATTACGGCATCCCTCTTCCAAGTTATAAAATAGTTTGTTGGGTCCTAGCCTTAATATATCATATTGGGGACTTAAATCAACTTTACGTGAATTTCTCCCATTGTTGATGTCTGGTTTAGACAACAATGATCTTCCCAAACCAAGCTTTCCTAATGAATATGACTTCCCGAGTTTGGCTCATGGAAGTCATACTTCTCTTCCTCCACCTCCTCCAATTATTCTCCCTAACCCACAAGTTCAAGGTCACTCAAGCCCTAATGGCAAGCAAGGTCTATGTGTGATCACTTCTTAGAGATGAAGTCACATATTGACAAGCCGGGAGAGTTGGGTGTCTAAGTCTTGAGAAAGTTGGATGTTCAATCACTTTCTAAGTCACATAGTGAGTTCCTTTGGGAATACTATGAAACAGACTATGACATGAACCTTAATGATCATATCTATTTGCTTGGTGCTGTTGAATCAGCAATGATTTGGAACGATAGTAAAGCAAATTTGATTAGAAGATCAACTTCCCAAAAACTTTATGGACAATGACAATGGTGACACTGGAAATCCAGAAAAAACATTCTCTTCCCAATGGAAAGGGATTGGCCATAGCCACCCCGGTTGACCAAATGGTAAAGAGAAAGGCTAAGTCTGAGATAGTCCCATTACCAATGGGTCCATATGGTTATTTTGCCAAAGGAAGGGGAGTTGATTGCAAAGCTGCCAAATTTACCTAAGGATGTTAAAGTCAATAAGTTTGACTCTACATCAGGTAGAGCCCATTATCTAACTCTGTTAAGTTCTATTCTGAGATCCTCATTACATGATGTGACTGGGTCACATGTTGATGTTTTAAGAATCAAAGAATAGAGAGAAATATTAAAGGAAGTATATGTTGATTCTGATCGCGAAGGTGGATTTCGATCGCATCAGAATTTTGAGCAGTTGCTTAAGAAGTTATGATATATTGCTAAGGAATAGATAACAACAATTTTCCATGTGGATTGTAAGGATAAGTTTTTCCGCAAAGTTTTAAAATAAAAGAAAATTGTTTAATTTTATTTATTTGAAGTATCCTTACAATGACATTTGTGGAAAATTGTTGCTTATATGATTCCACTGACAACAATATTGGAAAATGGATTTGATTCTTTCATTTGTGGTAGTGTCTAAATTTACCAAATGAGGAAAGTTCCTCATCACCCAAGTTTCAATTGGACCGAAACTTGAAATCATGCAAGTTGAATAGTATGATGAATGAGAACTTTCAAGCATTGGAAAATCAAGACTAATTACTTGTTCACATGGATGTGTGAGTCAAGTGAAGGACTAAAGGGATCGAGTACACATTCTTGTGCACTGGTCATGTCCACCACAAAGCTCGTTAAGACTATTTGATTTACTAAAGTTTAGTAAATATGGTTATACTTACAAGTTTAAGTATAATTCTGAAACATTGGAAAAGTCTCAATGTATGGCAGAACGAATGGGAAGAATCAAATTAGGCAGAAAGATAAAAGTTTCTCAAATCTGAAAAGATGGGAGAGTACTTTAGTATCATGTTTGTGATCATCTTAATGATTTAGAAATCATATCACAATTAGTCCTCTAAAGGTCATCTTAGTGCATTCTTATGACTAAGAAGAGGAGTCATGAATTCTTGAAATGGTTAGATCAGGAAGATGAGTCATACTTCGTTCCAAAACAATTCTTAGAGTCATACTCCAAGATTGTAACTTGAGTGACATATCTTAAAGAAAGGTTTAAAACACTTTTCAAATGTAAGAGTAAAAGTGTCCTACTCTTGTACATTTGAAATTAGTAAGTTGTGATGTTTTGGATAAAACAAAGACCAACTAAGGCCAATTGTGTGAAGTTTTTGTCTTGATAAAGAATCTGCACTATCTCATGAATATTTGGCAAGATAGTCTTATATGTCAAGAGGATAGTGGGAGTCTTAAAGATCCTAAAAAGAATTTCAAGAACTAATCGAGAATAAAACCTGAGGTTCTTCACTAGCACACGACTTGAGGTTTATAACCTATCGTGTTGACATATTCTGTGCCCATTCCAGTTAAAGTTGGCTTTGCATAGGAGTTCTGAAAGTTCTTAATTGGTTGCATAACAACTTGGAAGCAATGGCAGGCCCTATACTGCCAGGTGGCAAGAAGTTAAGATTGCATAAGTTCAGTCCATATGAGTTTGGATTTGTCATTATCCTTGTCTTGTGACTATGGTTTTGACGATTCACATGGATAAGAACACATACACCATAAAATCTAAGGGTCATAAGGTTTCTCTCCGATTCATGAAAATGATGGAGAGGAAACACTTCCACCAAGTAGATTTGAAGCAGATGGCAAAAGGTCTAAACAATTGAGACTATGATTACAGCATCCCTTTTCATAGTTCTGAAATTGTTTAGACACACATGCATGCTATCTAAGGAAAGGTGTATGATTTTGATAAAGTTTTATCAAAGCATCTCGTACCAGAAATCTGAACTTTGGTAAGAAAGTCAATAAAGTATTGATTTCTAGAAGTCCAGTTGATTTCTGAGTACATGTCAAAGCTAGTGGGAGCATAAGTGTTATGCTAATAATCATCATGTTAGTGGGAGCATGATAATTATTATTAGTGTTGCAAGTTAGCAATGTTAATTATAGAAAACAAAAGTTTCAATTCGTGATGCTGCAGGGATTGAAAAAGTTGTTTTGCTATAATTAAGGGAGAGGATATACTTCATTTCAGTTCTAAAGGCTTAGATTTAGACCTTAATCATCTTTAGTCAAGAATATATATATGAATTTCATGTTGGATTGGTTCAACTTAAGGAAATTCTATATTTTGTGTTCTCAAAATTCGATTATGATTACGGCATCCCTCTTCATACTCAAATTTTGAAAACATCGCAAATAAAAATATTGTAGCAAAAGACTGGTCTAGAATCATGTCTTTATGTGAGATATCATGAATCGTGTACCATTTGCTTTGGGTACAGGATCGATTGCATTTGCTATAATATTTGTCATTTCTAAATTTTTCCAAATGCCCAGAGGCATTAAGAAGGGAAAAGGTCTAGAATTGGATATGACCAAACTGATTAAGAAATTGTCGAGGACAATCTGAGGTTTACCAAAGATTGGTTGCTCAGGGACAGTTGGAAGTATAGTGCTAATTTTGGAAGGACCATATTGACATATTCTGAAAAGAGGCATCTCTTATTCAGAAGTGATAGTCAAAATGAGAATATGGAGTTGTCTCCATAGGTGGAAGTTATCTGTGTAAGATTAGAAAACTTAATGCAAGAAGCATGTCCAAAGCAATGTACTTTGAATATGAGACTTAGTTTCCATGGAGTTGATCTCCATTGGAATACCTTATAATGACTGTTGACAAGTCTTTGTGACTTTGTACATATTCATTACAGGAGGGTCAGTGCATATAAGTTTAAAATCTAAACAGATTTCGATAAATGATAGGAATTTGAAATTCTCACATTTTTCGATAAGGATTTAGGAGTGTGAAATTAGAATCATTGAAATTATGTTCAATTGGTTTATTTCACAAAGTAAGGATCATAGACAAACATAGAGTGCATACTTGGTGTATGGCAAAGCTATTGTTTAAGAAAAACATAGTGTACATGCTTGGAGCATGGGATAACTAGTGTTTTTAATTCAAGTATAAAGTTGATAAAACCGAAACAATGAATAATGAGTAATCAGTATGGTGATAAATAAAAGTGTTTATTTATATTGCTATGGTTTGATACCATATTTGATTCATTTATTCTTGTGTTTCACTTTGCATGTTTTGACTTCCAGAATAACTAAGTCGCTCTTCCTGAATGATTAAGTTATTCAAACCATCCACAGTCGGTCATATGTTGGAAGTAGATATGAATCAAGACTGTCATGGGTTGGTTTGTAGAGGTCCAAGTTGGTGGACATAGTGGTGCTACAACACTCATGAGTGCTCATAAGTTCTGAGTATTGGATTTAACTCGCGCTCATTTGAATCACTTCATGGATTTTATCACGAGTGATCATGAGACGATAATATCTTATAGTCTTCAAACCTAGAGATATGAGTTGTTACTATGAGTTGGTTATACATTGATTGCACGAAAACGCATTTGGTAACTCGATGTTATAAAACGTGCCTTTGTGTATGATTCAACAAGTAGTAGAACAAGCCATATGAGTCGAAGTTTATCCATTCCTTTTACCTTCGGGATAAAAGCGATATATGTAGGCCCCTCGATGATTTAGCGATGACACATGTGAGTGCTTGGCCAAGCCAGGACTGATTTGATTTGTTCAATCAGTCAGTCATCATAAATCGAAAATCGGGAAACATCAAATGGACAGAGAGAATGATTATAATCCATGTCTCAGTCCATATGATATCTAGAATGGAGGAATATATGATCCCTTATCTAATGGAAAAGTCATTGACAAGGTCAGAGTTCGACAGCGGCTTTAAAAGCTACGATTGCCAGTTACGTTTTGAAGTCATACTCAATAATAGTTTTAGACTTATCCAAGTGGGAGACTGTTGGATTAATTTCTAAGTCCATAACTATATTTGGTATGTACTTGACCCGACCCGGCATGGTCCATTTGGGTTGCACTTCACCGGCACAATTTATATGGATAGTCTTTTGAGAATAGTATATTTATGATTTATATTAATATATTATAAGTTCTAATATATTAATATGGAATCATATTATTTAATTAGTATTGATCAAGAATTAATTTAGAATTAATTAAGTGATCAAAAAGAACTAATTAAATATGGACTCTTATATATATGGAATGGGCCAAGTTCATTTAGGTTGGGCTAAGCTTTCATGGATGGTCCATGGAGCTTTTAACCCATGGATCCTATGTAAATGAAAGGTAATGGGTATTAGGGTTTACATGGATGTAACCCTAATCCTCCATAATATATAAAGGGGTCCTTGGCTCACAAAATTGGCACAAGTGTGTGAAAATAAGAGTGGGCCGATTTTAGTGTGCCTACATATTCTCTCAAGTTCTTCCAAGGTGTTTTGGTGATTTGTGATTCCATTTGAGGCTTCCACACTATTGCGGCTAAGATCTTAAAGCTTGAAGACATCAAGCTACATCAAAAGGTATGTCATCTAACTAGAACTTTGTAGTATAGGTGCTTCATAATATGCTAGTTAGGATGAAACCTTGGAATAGTTAATATTTGCATGTATAATAGAGAAAAACTAGATCCAAGGTTTATAGGGTTGCATGTACACAATAGGAGTGTTAGAATGCTCAAAACCCAACATGTTAGAGCATGAGCAGGTTGTCAGCGGGGACTGAGATGGTTAAGGACGAGGATGCACCCTATTTGAGCATAGTAGGGCATGTATCAGCTGCAGCGGCAGACGATCAAGAAGAGGATATTGGGGCGGTGGCTCTTATTGTCTATAATGAGTATCGAGTGTGGTAATGAGGACTCCACTCTTATTACAACCCACATGATGGAACGTTGGTTGAGGAGTCGAGAAGGAGGAGTATGACAGTTTTTTGTTTCTTCTTGGTGGCCAATTGATTTCTTCTTTGAGAAAGATTGGAGAGAGTAGTGGAAGAAGGGACTGCGGGACCTTCAGGGTTAATGATTGCGGATGGGTTCTGAAGAGGCGGGGTAGGAGGGTATTGGGCAATACCTTTCGTAACCTCAATATGGTCCGAGACATCAGCAGTCTCAAGACCCAGAGTAGAAAGAATATGGGTGGGAAGTCTTCTAATTGGTCCAAAAAGAGATTGATCAGAAGATGGATTGTACCTTTTAAGATCCTTAGTGACAAAGAAATTGATGTCACTACCCTTGTCGATTCCTGCATCCGCATGAAGGTCTGAGATGCAGAGTGACCAGAACCTTGCAAAGGTTAGCTCGGTTGGGTTTTCCCTTGGGTTCTCCTTGGGAATGTAATGTAGAAAGTCGTCCCATAGGATCTGCCCGTAGTTTACATCGTGTCCTGTGAATATGCTCCATACCAACTCTAGAAGCTTCAGTCCCATATTGTATGTGCCTCCGGTTCTGCGGGATAGACTGCGGATGACGAAGTGGCAAACGAATTGCTACACCTCAGGCAATTGGTTTTTCTTGAATTCCCCAATCCCCTTAATCTTCTTCTGGTATCCCATTTGATAAAGAGCAGAAGTGACGTCTGTCATGGAGGGGGTGGAAATCTTGATGGAGGGATGAACAAGGAGATTTATGGCAGAAAAAAACTTTTCCTTGGACAGAATGACCAAAGAATCATTAACTAGGTTAAGATGAACTTCTTAGGGGTTTTCGATTGGGCGATAAGCGGAGAATGCACATTTGAAAACGGTTGAGATTGGGACAACATCTGTGAAAGCATCAAAGGGGCCAAATAGGGGGTGATTCTTCAGGAGCTTGATCATCAGCTTGATCGGGGCATTGTAGAAGGGATGATCTTCGAACACCGCTTTGAAGTTGCTTGACGCGATCGTGGGTGTGAGTTGTCGTGAAGCAGATTCTGAACCAGTGGGGTTCACTGATCCAGATGCCTTTGACTATTTCTTGGAGACACCGGATTTCACCATTGTTGAAGATTGAGAGAATGAGTAGAGAAACAGAGTTCTTGAAGGATTTGAGAGAAAAGATTCAATGTTCAGAAAGCGTAAAGTGATTTTGGGGAAGACGAAGGGTTTATATAGGTGGTAAATTGGAACGGTAACTGTTTTTACCCTAGGTAAAAAGAAAGGATAAGGTAAATGGTCATTTGGGGGGAATCTTTTGAATTGGCAAATAAATCTCAGCCACATAATTATGAAACGTTTTAAAAAGGTTTTTGAGATTTTACCAAAAAAGCGATTTGCATTTAATGAAATGTCAGACGTGCATCAACACGTCAGGTGATAGAGTGGTGAGGGGAAAGGAAGTTGTAACAGATGGGACGTTCTGGGTAAGCGGAAAAGACAAATTAAGGATGTGATTATGGAAAAACATTCTTTTTGTCATCATACCTAAAAATAGGTCTGACACAAGGTTTATTCAGAAAGAGAATGAGCCAGTTTCTCAAGGGAATGTTTTTTTTTGTTATTTAATGTTTTATTTAATGAAGGATCATTAAATAGCACACAAATATTCAAGGGTAGATGAAACAGTTGAGAAATTATCAACGTGATTGCGGATGGAAACTTTATTGCGGATGACCAGGTGTCATTGCGGATAAACAAATGTCAAATGTCATTGCGGATCAACAAATGTCATTGCGGATGGGTATATTTATGACTGTAGTAGAAGAAACTGAGGAGAGCACTTGTACAAAAGGTTAGTAATAACAAACAATAAGGACCCATGAAAAATAAGTATGATATACGGTTGCGGTACCTAGACTGCGGTACCAAAACCATCTATCATAAGTAACTTGCAGTTAGAACGGCAACGGAGACCAAGGATGGTCTGCGGTATCTATCAATTCAAGAAGAATTGCGGGTCGGTATTCATCATTCCTAACATTTGCAGGAAGGTGTTAAGTTTTGTGGAGTCGAGCGCTTTTGTGAACACATCAGCAATCTCTTCATGAGTATGGACAAAGATGAGTTCAATGTTACCTTTCAAGATGTGGTCTTTGATGAAATGATACCGTAGTTCAATATGCTTAGTCTTTGAGTGCTGAATAGGATTATGAGAAATAGCAATAGCACTTTCAGAGTCACAATATATCGGTATTCGCAACATTCTGTATCCGTAGTCCATAAGTTGTGTCTTCATCCATAGGACTTGTGAACAACAGCTGGCTGCAGCCACATATTCAACTTCTGCGGTAGACAGAGATACACAACTTTGTTTCCTTGAAGACCAGCTGACGAGTCTTCCACCCAAAAATTGACATCCTCCTGAGGTACTTTTGCGGTCTAATCTGCATCCGGCGTGATCCGCATCTGTGAAAGCTTGCAGGCTGAAGTCATTGCCTGCGGGGTACCACAGACCAAGAGATTTGCTTCCTTTCAGGTACCGTAGTATCTGTTTGGCTGCGTTCATATGTGACACTTTCGGGTCAGCCTGATACCTTGCACATACACCAGTTGCAAAGACAATGTCTGGTTGGCTTGCGGTGAGGTACATTAGAGAGCCAATGATACCTATATAAGTCTTGTGATCCACAAGTTCTCCTGAAGGATCAGCAGAGATCTTATAACTGAAGGCCATGGGGACCTTAGCCGAAGAACAATTGTCCATAGAATATTTCTTTAACAGTTCGGTGGTGTATTTCTCTTGATGAATGAATATCCCTTGCGGAACTTGTTTCACTTGAAGTCTAGAAAGAAGTTAATCTCTCTATTCATGCTCATTTTGAACTTGTTGGTCATGAGCTTAGCGAATTCATTCACCATTTCTTGAGCAGTTGATCCAAAGATGATGTCGTCCACATATATTTGAACGAGCATAAGGTCGTTACCATTTGCTTTTCTAAATAACGTGGGGTCAATCACTCCTCTCTTGTACCCGGATGAGACAAGGAATTCAAAAAGAGTCTCATACCATGCTCTTGGGGCTTGCTTCAGACCGTAGACTGCTTTTTCATGCTTGTAGCAGTGGTCTGGGAATTCAACATTTTCAAAACCTGGAGGTTGCTGAAGGTAAACCTCTTCTTTTAATTCCCCATTGAGAAAGGCACTCTTAACGTCCATATGGTGTACCTTGACGTTCTTGTGGGCTGCGTATGCTAGGAAGATCCGGATAGCTTCCATGCGTGCTACCGGAGCATACGTTTCATCGTAGTCAATGCCTTCAAGTTGACTATACCCCTTTGCAACTAGCCTTGCCTTGTTTCTGACTACCGCACCAGATTCATCCAGCTTGTTTTTGAACACCCATCTAGTGCCAACAATGGTGTGACCACGTGGCTTCGGAACGAGCTGCCAAACTTTGTTTCTTTGAAATTCTTCTAGCTCTTCTTGCATTGCAGCTATCCAGTCCGGTTCGAGCAATGCTTCTTTGATCGTTCTGGGCTCTACCGAGGACATAAATGCTGTGTAGTGGCAGTGGTCAGATAGGTCCTTGGAATATCGAGTCTGGATACTTGCGGATGGGTTGCCAATGATTTGACCTGGTGGGTGGTCCTTCGTCCATACGTGTAGACGGGGCTGCAGATGATCAGCAGCTGCGGTAGAGTGAATATCTTGAATATCAGAAGAATCTGCGGTTGGAGATGGCAGTTCCCCCTGGACTTGAGAACATCCTGCTGAGTCATCTTGGTTTGTTGGAACGAGAATGGAATTTTCTTGAGCAGTTGGAAGAAGTTCCCCCTGGATTGCGGATAGGAGTTCCTCTGGAACCTGAGAAGGTTCCCCCTGGACTGCAGATGGGAGAGTGATAATCCTTGGATCGGTTCTCGTGTCAATGTTCTCTATGAGTTCATCATCCGAATCCGAAGATACGTTTGATGGTAATGATTCTCTCCGGATAGGAACTTGAGTAGCATCAAGTACTGGAACCTCGACGGTTGTTGCTAGATCCGGAGTAGAGCTTTCCCCCTCAACCGTAGAGGTGAAAGTATTGAGGGATGCTACTTCAGATAGAGATGGTCCAGAAACATCAGCGTGTTGTTGTTGAGCTGCGGGTGACACAAGAACTTTGGATAGTTTCGCCGTTTCAACAGGATCGAAAAGATCGTCATAATTGACTTCAACTAGATTTAAAGGACCTGAAGAGGCATGAATATCGCTTTCCATGATTGCGGTGGTTTCAGTGGATGGAGGGGCGTTGCGGATGTGAGAATCATCAAATTTCACATCGAAGCTTTCAATGATCAGCCTTGTACGTCTGATGAGCACTCGATAAGCAACCTTGTTAGTGGAATAACCAAGGAAAATGCCTTCATCAGACTTCGGTGCAAACTTGTTAAACTGATCTCTGTTGTTGATCACGAAACATCTACACCCAAAGATATGAAAGAAGCAAACATTTGGCTTGCGGTTGTTAAGGCCCTCATATGGTGTTTTATTGAGACGTTTGCACACAATGCTTCGGTTTTGAACAAAGCATACAGTATCTACGAGAGAAGAAGGTGTGCGAAGTTGAGCATAGATCTAGCTGCTTCTACTAGAGTGCAGTTCCTTCTCTCTACTACCCCATTTTGTTGCGGTGTGTAGGGAGCTGAGAAGTTATGAGAGATGCCCTTGGAAACCAAGAAACTGTTGAGGAGATGATTAGTAAACTCGGTTCCATTATCACTGCGGATCCTTCTTACTGGAAGCTTGATCTGAAGTTCGATCTCTTTGATGAAGTTGATGAAAATATGCGGTGTTTCTGACTTAGTCTGAGGAAGAAGACCCATGTGAAGCGTGTAAAGTCATCTACAATAACCAGTATGTATTTTTTATGATGGAGACTGGCTACGGTAGATGGACCGCAGAGATCAATGTGCAATAGCTCCAGTGGTTCAAAAATTGAAGAGTCCATTACCAGAGGGTGACTTGCTTTGGACTGTTTACCACATTCACAAGCCGGACAAAGAGTATCGTTGCTGAATTTGAGAATAAGGAGACCTCTGACTAGTTCTCCTGTGACCAAGTTGTTGATGTACCTGAAATTGAGATGAGCTAGCTTGCGGTGCCATAACCAGCTGACTTCGGATACAACTTTGGACAGGAAACACAACTGCGGTCTGCTAATGATCAGAGAGACATCCAAAGGATACATGGTACCTTCAGATCTGGATTTGATCGGACAGGTGTTTCTGTCACTAGTCATTACATAGCAGAACTGATCATCAAATTCAACCCGATGTCCTGACTTACATAGTTGGCCTACACTGATGAGATTGTGTTTAAGGCTTTCTACATAGGCAACCTTCTGAATAGAGAAATTCCCCGTATTGAGAACACCGTAACCTCGGATGACCCCATTCGCATTGTTGTCGAATGTGACATTTCCACCATTGCATATAGGCCTGAAATCCCGAAGGTATTCTAACCTTCCGGTCATGTGCAAGGAGCAGGCACTGTCAATTAACCATTCTTCTTCTTGTTCCTCCTTTCACAAAGCCTGAGAATTATACGGTTAGTTTAGGCATCCAAACTAGTTTGGAGCCTGGGGCAATTGGTGAATTGCAGAATGATGCATGGACCGAGGTTTCAGGGACGGGTCTCTTGTCAACTTTTAATCCTAGTCCTGGATGTTTGTGCAGAATTGGAGTGTTGTGAGTTTTCAAAAAAGTACGAGGTTTCTGACTCCGACTAGATTTGACATAGGATGAATCCTTTTGACAACTATACTGACATTTACAAAAAGAGATTTTGTCTTTTGATCTGACACTGTGCTTGGTCAGCGGTCTATAGGATGAATTGGACTTGTTACCGGTCCGAGGTTGGTAATCCCTGACATGAAAGTTGTTGGATTTTGAAAAAGTTTGTTTTTGAAAAGGTTTAGCACGTGCAAATCTTTGAGTCCTTTTTGGTGGATTTGGTAGAATACCCTTCCATTTGTTGAAATTGTGACGTGACTTTGAAAGTGTTAGAGTGGGTAAAATCCCTTTCCATTTAGGATCATTTGAGGAATAGACCTGAAAACCATTGTTTTGAAAAGACTGAACACCCTTTTGGGTTGTGTCAGAAGAAGTAGGAATGACTTTTGAAGCTGGAATTTCCCTTTTGTTTGTTTTCTTGGTGGGAGAGTTTTTTGAAAAGTAATGTGAGAAAACAAATTTTTCTGGACTCTTGGACCTTGGAATTCTGACATGCTTCTTATTTTTTGAAAAAGTGTGTCTATTTGTGCCTCGAGATCTAATTTCCACTTTTGAAGGCCTTTTTGGCCAAGGATTTTGGTGAGCCGCAGTCATTGTTGTTCAACTGCGGTTTCCTGGAATTCTTAGAATGATTTTGAAAACGTGGGCTTGAGTCATCCGAACTTGAAGATTCTGGGGTCTGTGAGCATTGACCCACTTCAAAGTTCTCTATAGGTAATTCATGATGCATCGCCTGAAGGGTCACGGTTCCTTTTACTGAGGACTGCGGTAGTGAAGATTTGACTACTGCAGAGTAAGTCTTAGTTGGGACTTCAGTGGGACTCTTGAGGGATTTTTGACTATAGTGTGAGACACTGCAGTCTGAGGGCAGAGATGGAAAGTCTTTTGAGACTTCAGGACCCTCAGTGACAAATTCTTCATCAACTACGGATGAGGTTTGAGAATTTGGATAAATGGTGCCACAGATAGGAATTTGATCACTTGTGTGACCCAAAACCTCAGGCATAATTTCCTCAATGACACAATTATTGCTTAGATTATGGAGTCTACCGAAGTGAGTTTTGATGTCTCCGGGGAAGGTCTTGTCATTGACTGGGAAATGAAATTCTCGGTCTGGAGGGAGATACAGTCTGTCTTTGTTGAACCGGGGTGAGGAATCCATTGCGGTAGGATATCCATTTGACCAACCCTAATTGTATGTATTGTCCACAGTGCCATTATTTACCAAATTTTCAATAGCTTCACTTTCATTGAACAATTTTTCGATTAAAAGATTTAAGCGTACAATTTCACTATGAGCTAAATCTTTCTGGTTCAAAGCTATCTCTAATTGTGTTTCACTCAGCATTCTTGCATCTTTCTCTAACTCTAAGTCTTTTTCTAACATAGCCATTTTGAGTCATTTGTTATCTAGGCGTCCTCTCACATGGAACATTTCTTGGGACGCAATATTCTTCTCATCTAAGGCTTTGTTATAGTCTGTAAGGACGACAACACAAGTGTCATTAAGATCATCTATGTATGGTTGACAGTCATGCATGTTATAGTTTAGAGTTTGGATCATGAGTTTACCTATTCGACGATGCTTAGAGTTCCATTCTTTGCCATGTAGCAGTAGTTCTTTTCCAGCTTTGTAGACTCATCATCATCTGCAGTTGCCAGCATGCATATTTTCCCTTTTCCTTTGACACTGCTGATGGCTTCATCTTCATCTCCGGATGACCAAACTTGATGGTCTCTTTTGACATGGGCTACGTATGCCCTTGCCTTTTCCTTATCTTCCAACTCTTGAGCCATTCTAAGATAGAATCCTCTGTCTTTTACTACATTGGCCTTACAATCTCTTGCAAAGTGATTCTCTTTGTTGCATTTATGACAAATCACAATATCATTCTTGTCTTCAGAGGTAGTACCGGAGTCAGTGGTTGGAGTAGACTGCGGTACCTCCTTTGGTTGAGAATTTTGAGATTGCGGTGGTGGATGAGAACCTTTTGGATAACGAGAATGATTATTCTGTGGACTGAAGTTACAGTTGAATGGAGGTTTGTTGAAATGTTGATTCTTGCGGTAGGAAGGAGGTGGTAGACGGTTGAACTGTTGGCTAACCAGAGCGATAGCCTTCTGAAAATCATCTTCATCGTCATACTCTGAATCTGCTTCGTATGACTGCGGTGGACTGTCATACGAGTAAGAGTAGGATGACTGCGGTGGGGTTTATGCTATTAGAGCAAGTGGTCCTCCGAAGTCAGCACAGTCTTTGAGTACGGTGGATTCTTGCGCTTGCAACTCTCCATAGAGCTTGTAGAGTGACAAAGAGTGAATCTTTCTATCGCCCTAGACTATCATCTTAGCCATAGTCCAATGTCTTCCCAAACCATTAAGAAACTGAAGATTTGTTTCATGGTTACTGCGGACGGTGCCCACATTGGATAACTTGGTGACTATCAGGTTGAACCTTTTGAAGGAATCTTCCAACCTTTCTCCGGTATGAGCTTTGAAGTTGTTGAACTCATTGAGTGCAGTAGTAAGTTTCTTGTCTTGTGCTTGTTCTGAGCCTTCGTACAGATTCTTGAGAACTTCCCAGATCTCTTTTGCTGATTTGCAATTTATGATAATATCGAAGTTGTCAGGAGCAACTCCACAGGAGATTTCATAAAAAGCAACAGCATCATTTTCCATTTTATCGAGATCATCCTTGGTGGGACGGCTCACGACTGGTTGTCCTCCTCCTAGTCTGGTTGTAGCGCCGTCAGTTTGGACTGGTGTAAGGATTGGGACATGAGGTCCTTCTTCTACGGATCACCATACATCTCTACCAAGTCTCCTTAAGTATCTTTCCATTCTTTGTGACAAGTGATGATATTCATTTGCTACCAGTATTGGGGCTCGGTTAGAACCACCAACACTGTTGGAAACTTTCAGAGATAACGATTGTGCCATTTGAAATTGTTTTTTTTTTTTGAAGAAATGAGCTTTAGTGGTATAGAAGGCCTTTTGAAAATCAGAGTTCCGTTTTCAAAAAGCAACCACTATGGCTCTGATACCAATTGTTGAGAGAAAAACTTAGAGACACACTTGAACAAACGTTAGAACAAGTAGTATTGCGGAATAGTTAATCTCGAAGGATCTAAAAGCTCAACAATAATATTAATAAGTTAGAGTTAGTTGTGGAAAAGTAAAGTAATAGAAATGACAGCAATGATTATATCAAGTATACACTTAAGTTGATTCATAACATGGAATGCATTCAAACCAAGTTAATAAGGAAGATCAAACTTAGTGATTAAGTCACAAAAGACTTGCTCCGGAGAGAGGTTATAATCAGTTATGGTCTAGTAAGAATTGAGAGTAAGAAGTGATGCGTAGATAGAGGGATAGAAGAGAGTGGCCATGCAAGGCATACTGGACAAAAGAGAGTGTTACAATAAAAGACAAGTAAAGTAATCTAGTTAAGTGACTGCGGTAGGAAGAGACTCCAGTTGCGGTTCCTGATGAAGAAGTTGATTGCGGGTGCTGGATGGCTGTAGTAGCTAAAGAGGTTGCGGTAGCTATAGTTCAAGAGGGTCACTTTTTATGATTCAACACTATTAGAGCTAGAGAGTGGGAGAGAAGCTCATATTATGGTTCTTGGTGCATTTCTATGAAGAAGGATGAAGAGCTTCATGATGGAGAACAAAGGAAGGCAGTGGATCTGTGGTATTGAGTGTTTCAGTTGCTAAGAGAAGGTACAAAGTCCTCATCTTGTTCACTCCTTGTACTAGATCTCATTTTGGGAGTTTTAGGGCTTTGCTTCCATCCTTTTGAATCTATGAGTCGAATGAGACCTGGTTGTGGTTGGAAACCTCAGATCTGGACCTCGTAAGGTCCTTAGAGTCTAGATGTCTCAGCTTTAGTCGTCCAAATGAGGGTTGATGAGCAAAAACCTTCATGAAGGGCATGTATTGGCGTTTTGAAGCAATAGCATCATGTAGGAACGTAATGATCGAAGATTTACTTAATTATTGAGTCTTGGGATGATAGATCTATAGTTTAGAGTGATAGATCTAGTTGAAATCATCTAAATGAGAAATCAGATCAAAGGGACTCGCCGAGTCCATGACCTGACTCGACGAGTCGGCGAGGGTTTGTCCTGATGGATTGATTGTGCGATAACTCGGCGAGTTGGGGGTCTACTCGACGAGTTGAGCTGGACTTTTGAGACTTCTGAGGATACGAGGGGACTCGACGAGTCGCAGGAGTGCACTCGACGAGTCGGGTCAAACTTGGATTGTTGACTCAAGTTTGACTTCTGTTGACCTTGGGGTTTTGGTCAACATATGTGATAGAGACCTTGGAGGGGTAAAATGTTCTTTTACCCACTTTAATGAGTTAGAAAGAGAAAGAACCACCTTCGAGTATCTGAGTCGTGAGAAGAGTATTAATAAGAGATATTCATCCTTTGTGTTAGGAGGAGGCTAGTTCGAGATCCGAGCGCGAGGTTATTTGCTCACCTGCTAGCCAAGGTGAGTCTTCTCACTATACATTACCTAGAGTGGTATCTATGTGTAGACCGGAGGGTCTTATGTGTTATGTGTATGTTGAGTTTATGTGCATTGTGATATATGTATGCTATGTGTTATATAGACCGGACCGGAGGGTCCTATGATTTAGACCGGATCAGAGGATCCAACGATTTAGACCGGATCAGAGGATCCAACGATTTAGACCGGACCAGAGGGTCCAACGAGCTAGACTGGACTGGAGGGTCCAACGAGCTACGGGATTGGAGGGTCCCGCTGAGACACATTGACCGGAGGGTCATACCGAGTTATAGCCTCGAGTGGCTTATGTGTTGTGTGTGGTATTTTGGGGAACTCACTAAGCTTTGTGCTTACCGTCTTATGTGTTATGTGTTTCAGGTTTTCTCAGGATCGCGGGACGACACCGGCTTGATTGTACACACTAGAGAAAGAGTTATGAGGATCCTGGATTATTAATGGAGTTGTGCTTTGTAATTTGAATAAACGAGATTTCTATACAATATGTTTTGAAAAGTATGCGATTTTAAAATGAAAAATCTGTTTGAAAAATTATGGTGTTAAAAACGGATGGTATAGGATGCTAAGTGTCAAGTGAAGACTTGAGCACACACACGGATCCTATTTAACTTATAATAACACATATATGTATCCAATTAGTCATTTAACAACTAATTAACTAAGTTAAGACACCCTAGAACAAGGAAAACACTTTGATTTAAGTGTTATTAGTACCAAGGATTGCATCTAAAGGTTGTAAAGCCACTTAAGGGAGTTTTCGGTCCAAGTGGTATGTTTCTTGGAGTTTTTGGTTCTTGTGGCTTTCGGTCCATATGGTTTTCGGTCCTTTATGGTATTCGGTCCAAATGGTTTTCGGTCCAAAAGGTGACCGAAAACCCATGGTCTTTGATGCATAAGGTTATTTCCAAGGGCTTTCAACAATCAATGAAGTGTTCTAGACTCAATATTAAGTATTAGGAAAGGCTTAAAGTCATTTTGCACCTTTCATAAGGGTTTTCGGTCTAAGGAGATGCACTAGACCGAAAACTCCTTTTGTTCTTGGATAATGACGTTTTCAAGGCCCTAAATCCAGTATCCTTACTAGATAACAAGTATAGGAGATAGATACTTACAATATGGAAGCAAAGAAGGGTGTTTTCGCCCCAAAACACTAGTGTGTGTTCTTGGTGTTCTTGGTGAAATGAAGACCACTTGAAGATCTAAGAAAATGGAATGATTTCACGGATGAAATCATGTAAGATCACTAGATAATGGAAGAGATCAACTAAACAAGGAAGGAAACACTTACAATCTTGAAGATCTTGAAAAAAATTCGGATGATACTTGAGAGAGAATTGTTCTTGACGTGGAAATGGGAAAAAAAACAAAAAAAATGACTAAGTGTCATTTATATACCCTTTAGGGTTTTCGGCCCTAACATTATTTTGGGCCGAAAACACCAAACTCTTGGAGTTTTGCGACTTAAATGTTGCACAAAAAAATCCTAAAGTATACTTCCTCTAATTATCTCTTGAAGTACTAGGCTTTAGAACACTCAAACTGACTCCAAAAAGCTTAAAAATTAGCAGAAATAAATATGACTTCTATTGAAGTGAATGGTTGTACAAGATAGAAATTTCGGGTTGTCACATTGTCCTAGCATCTGGCATTTCCATCACCAACCGAGTTGAAGTAGAATTGTTGTTGAAGATATGCGTGGAAGAAGTCCGAGTAGAGTCTAGGGGAATTTTTAAGATTATTTAGACACATTCGTCTGTGTTAAATCGTTATGTGATATTAGAAAATAAGAACTTGGAGAACTGCGAGACAATTCTTGGGACGAGTATGAGTATGTGTGAAAGGTATTAGAGGCCTATACTACCGGAAAACACATGAATCGCACTTGGATCATGGAAAGTCACAAGGTTACCAAGGCACTAGTAATTGATTCTGTTTTGATCATGTATGTCGTTACCATTGTTTCGGTAATGACTAAGAAGATGATTGTTATTCCGACCCCAATGGTCATATCAAATCGAGTCCGACTAAGAGGAGTATGTTACGTGGTTCAGAGAACCAACTTTGATGTAGCATCTGACTTAAGCGAGAAGATTGAAGTGAAAGATAATTGAAGCGATCAATAAAAGTATTGTGATCGTTGTTAAAGTAAGAAGCTTGTAGCTAGAAGTGCTACATGCTAGAATGTGATTATACCACATTAGAAAATGAATGAAGGTATCGTCCATTCTGGAATCTGACTCAAAAAGACCTGAGTCCAAGCGTTGCATCATACAATAAGAGGTCATTAGAACATGACCCCTCGTTCTGTTACGATAATCGAATTAAAGACCTTATATTAAGTTAAGTATGTTTAAGTAGAAGCAGCAGTCTCCAATAGGATTGATTTTGTAACTCGAAGGTTACGTGTGACAACCCAAAATTTTCATTTGTATAAACTCCGCAGTCAAGCACATTAAAAAAAAATAAAAATAAAAAATAGTCAAATTCATCCCAGTACATTTTTGGCCGCTTTAAGTCCGTTTGGGTGTTTTTATTTTAATTTTCGTCAAACGATCAAATAAATGGAAGTACCCGTTAGGAGTGTTGTGAAACAAATAAACGATTAACACCTTGACTAGGTGTTTACGGCCAAACAAGGGAGTTTGGGCCGCAAACTCCCTTTGACCGTGGACTCATGCATATAGCATGAGTTTACCCTTCATTCTTTCACTTTTCACTTCCTAGTTCAAGAACACCCAAGTTTTTCTCTCAACTATCATAAGATCATCTCTTCAAATCCGCCAAAATGTAAGTGTTTCCTTCCTAGATTCGAACATGCAACACGTAATCTAGTGTTTTTACATCATTTCATCCATGGACCTTAAAACAACCAATGACACCATTGCCATGAGTTTAGGACCTTAAAACACCCAACACTTCCTAGATTCGAACATGCAACACCTAAAGTATACTTCCTAAGCCTTGGATTCGAGTCTAGCTTACTTCCTTGTGTGGTTTAGGACCTTAAAACACCCAATGACACCATTGCCATGAGTTTGCGGCCGTAAACTCATGGGGGAAAAGGTCCCAGAACCGTAAACCCATATGGTGTTACCATATGGGGAGTAAACTCCAATATGAGGCCATACTCTCTTTATATGCAACCCTTAGTACTCTTAGCACTTGTAGCAAAGTGTTTTCATGTATTAGGGTGTCTTAACTTACTTAATTAGTTATTAAATTACTAATTAGATACATAAGTGTATCATTGCATGTTCAATAGGATCCGAGTGTGGGTTCAATTCCTCACTTGACACCTAGCATCCTATTCAATCCATTCATCCAAATCACCCACGTCAGGTGAGTTCATAACCCTTAATTAACCTTTTTAAATGATTTTAAATGCTTTTATGCGGGGGGGATACAAGTTGAACTGATAAGTTATTAATTCAATCACATGTGATTAATAACTGTCTAGCAAATAGATTTTTGCATGTTAAACTGTTTTATCAAGATAAAGGTTTTCAAATCTTGTTTTCAAATCTCTTTTAAAATACGAAAATCCCTTTTAGATTGTTAAAGCTTTTATCAAAGTCTTTTAAACTTATTTTCTTGATAGATTCATGTCTATATAGATATAGTTATATAAGTAGGGCTTGAAGGACTTTGGATTGATAGCCCGTTCTATTTCCTGTTCCTCGTTTGGTTGTGGACTTAGAACATCCGGTAATTTATCCGAGTGTCATTGAAGTTCTAGTTATATATTATGTATATCTGGTTAGATATTAAAACTCTCATTCCAGTTCAACACCTTTGGGTAGCAAAGGCATCTAGATAACTTCTCAAGTAAACTATAATAGGTATAGTTTAGAAACCAACCATAACTATCATGAAGAGGAACTTAGTTATATCTATATTCTAAACACTTGTACTTTTAGTAAAAGAAAGGTATATAGATTTCAAAACACAAGATACATCCTCAAACGCGGATTTCACTGTTGTCGAGTGGTAACCAGAGTCTCCTGGAGGGAGAGCGGGCATTGTGTGTATAGATCTATACGGGACAGACACTCCCACATCCCGACTGCTAGCTACAGTCCCGACCGACCAAGCCAAGGGGTGACAAATGTCACATTCATTCCGACGCCAGCAGGTCGTCAAGTTTACATCCGTCAATCAGTATGGTTACGAGTATCTTTACAATTACCTTAAAATTCATGGCGTTAATGTAATAAGTGTCATCACGGTACCTTCTAGATATAAAACCCTCATATCATATTTTCCTAGTTATACACTAGGCCACATTTTAAAACCTTTAAACTAACCTACTTAGGATTAAAAGGTCTCTTTAGACTCTCCGAGGCGTATTGTTCATTTAATACCGCCTGGAGTCTGTATTTCATTCACTTAGACTCTCCGAGGCGTATTGTTCATTTAATACCGCCTGGAGTCTGTATTTCATTCACTTAGTCTCTCCGAGGCGTATTGTTCATTTAATACCGCCTGGAGTCTGTATTTCATTCACTTAGACTCTCCGAGGCGTATTGTTCATTTAATACCGCGTGGAGTCTGTATTTCATTCATTCAGACTCTCCGAGGCGGATTGTTCATTTAATACCGCCTGGAGTCTGTATTTCATTCACTTAGACTCTCCGAGGCGCATTGTTCATTTAATACCGCCTGGAGTCTGTATTTCATTCACTTAGACTCTCCGAGGTGTATTGTTCATTTGATACCGCCTGGAGTCTGTATTTCATTCATTTAGACTCTCCGAGGTGGATTGCTCATTTAATACCGCATGGAGTCTGTATTTCATTCACTTAGACTCCCCGAGGTGTATTGTTCATTCAATACTTCCTGGAGTCTGTATTTTCATTCTTTATAAACAGCAATGTCATTACTGAAGAAAAGTATAATTTTTCCTTATTACTTTTACTTGTGACTTTCTCACATATTGTTTAAAGTATTAATTATATTTTGATAATGATAGTTGCCTTTGGGGGAAATTACTCCTGAAACATAAAACAATTGGGTCTTGGTAGAAGACTACTTTTATTCGAAAATATAGGATTTTCTGGAAAGATATCTAATACTCTGTAAACTCAAATCACCATTATCTAGTGAGATTATTTTGAAGAAAAACATGTATTCATATCAATATCATTAAATACTTATGAACTCACCAGCATTAAAATGCTGATACTCGCTTTCAAAATAACTTGTATTCTCAGGTCATCAGTAGACAGGTACACTCCAGGAGCTTTTGCGAAGTCAGCCTAGTACCAAGCTGCAACTTATGTTAATTTCTATATCTACTTTGACGTTGTTGTTAAATGTAACCTATGTAAAATTATTACTATTAATGAAATGGTTGTTGTACTTTGATTACTATACTGCATATGTTGTGATACTTGACATGACGTCCTCTACCCCAAAACGTTTCCGCCGTTCCGGTTTTGGGGTGTGACAGATTGGTATCAGAGCATTGTTTATAGTGAGCTCAGTATATCAAATCATAAAAGATATACAACCTATAAATACAATGGGATAAAATACTATGACCAAGAATTATACTTTAAAATATAACCATATTTTACCAAAGTATAAGAACATCCAAAATATAAAAGCCCGAACAAGTAGCACAAGAAGAGCAAGAATAAAAGTCTTTGGATGTTGAGCATTACCGTCAAACCTGGGCAGTTATGTAATCGTAAGCTGGAATAAATGTAACCTGATCAACTACATTTATTCGAGATGCGACTAACGTGTGCTTGGGAGTGATGGTGGTGTTGCAATGAATCTGAAACTTACCAAATAGGAATGCTAGAGCCAAACATGTAATTAAAATACTATAGGGGTATTTTAGGAACCATGAATAACCTTGCGTGAAAACTAAAAGAGATCCTTATTGATAGACCTATGATTACAGAGTGTATACTCCCAAGGTTATATATAGTGAGGATCTCATAGGCTAAGAATGTGTGGTTTCGCTCTACCTCCTATTCCTTGTTTGGATGTGGATATAAAGTAGTATCACATATTCGAAGGCCTATCAGATGTAAGTTATATATGATTTGTGTGCACTATGTAATTATAGTAGGACTCGATATGGATCACCCAGTAAAATGTTTTAATAATCTCTTAAGATTCTTTAGACATTCCCATTCTCGCACAAACCCCTTTAGGAAGCCTTATCCACTCCAGTAACCAGCAGAGGAGTCGATAAAGACCCAGAAGAGGTTCATTGAGAAAGACTTCCAAGTAGGAAATAAACGATCAGTGATGAGACTATTGAAATCACCATGTGCCTATACCTTTTAGGGACATCGGTGGGAAATTCGCCTGAACTTCCGAGATTCCAGTCATCCATTATGAAGTGATGACGCTCAGAGTCAGAATCAGAAGTAAGGCGGAGCAGAAATTCAATATGTCTACGAGAGCGGAGAACCATATATAGATACCTGAAGGAAACTAACGCTTGTTCCAGTCAGGAATAAGAAGTGGACAGAGGGAGCCCGAGAAGTGTTTCTACCTCTTTAACGTCACGCTAATAATCCATAAAATAATACAATTTAGTGAGTTAGTGATTACACTACTTACACTATGTGCTAGGCAAATCGTCTTTCCCGTCGCGATTAATATAAATAGATCGGATCACAAAACCTCGATTGAGAGTGTTTAGCCATAAGTATTCATGAGCCTTTTCTTCCGTGATCTTCATCTCAAACTTCTCTCAAATCTTTTCAAAACCGGAGAGTGAACCTCTCCAATATAAAGATAACTTAGTTGGAACGACACCCATTTTATGGCTTTCCGATACACTTACTCCTACTCTGTTACCCAGACTGCATCATAGGGATGTAGGTCGACGCTCAGATAACCATAAATCAAGGCGCGGGAAAAATTTATGCCTATCATAGTAAAGAAAGATACGTCTAGGGTTAACCGTCGTGTCTCATCAACTTGTGTTCCTTTCGTGTAGGAAAAACCATGCCTCTAAGGAAACGTAACCAACCCGCTGGTAAGACCCTGATTCTTCAAATCGATGAAGCTACATTTCAAGCCGCGGTTTCATCAGCCGTAGCAGCTGTCATGGCTCACCTGAACGCTAACAACGCCAATGTTAGTAGGAGCCCTATCGGGAATCCCAATCATAGCAATGGACAGCAGCAACCAGTGCCGGTGTGTAAAACCACCCAAGAAATCCAACCTAATCCACTGAAAAGAAAGTTTGAGAATGAGGAGGGAAGTACCTCGACTCAAGGACCTTCCAAAGGGCAGCGAGCTGAGGTAGTCAATACCCCTATCAATCCGCCCGTCTCGACTCCAAGAAGACCATACCTAGGAAACCTTCCCCTCTGCGGCAGGTGTGAATTCCATCATTATGGAGTCTGTTGGGAACCGTTTTGTGTTAGGTGCAACATGAAGGGGCATACCGCTCGCAGCTGCAGAACCCCGGTTGAGTTCATTACATCAACCACCAATGTTGGGGCCAGTCCAGTATGCCACATATATGGTGAAGTTCGACACTTTAAGAGGGACTGCCCAATTGAAAGAAATGACAAGGGCGCAGGAGGAGTTTAACCCTAATGCCTAAGGGGAAACATCAGGGAACCCGGTAGAATTTTGGTACGTTTCTCAATCCTAAGTAGCTAATCGAAAACTTTAAATAATCAATTCTAATTGTAATTACTCCCTCGTTAAGGCGAAAGTCACAGCACTGTTGTAACACTTAAAAACCCATCAGGTAAAGCTAAGATGGCTTAGCATAAGCGTTAAGGCCATGTATAATTAGGATTGATAGACCACGAGTGAGTGATGCTGCCTTATTTCCTGTTCCTTGTTTGGTTGTGGATTTAGGGCGGAGTTGCTCAGTCAAAAGTCCTTTTAATCTTAATTATACATGACTACTGTATACTAGGCGGTTATAGAGAGGCCTCGTGAGAAATCCATTCATGATAAGTGCATTATTCCTAAACATCAGGACCCCTAAAGTTCAGCGTCAATCATGACGGTCCAAGTATCCACGATAGTGATACCCTGGACGAAACCCGGGACGCTAAGAACTTGTGTGCCCTATTCAGCACATGGTCCTATCGATCTTTATTCCATATCGTGTCGATGATTGTAAATTTCGACACTACCGCCAGTCATGGCTTGACTTGGTTCAACCATGCAAGAATTCCTGGTGCTGTGTAAAAAGAACTTTCACCGTATCCTGTGCATCGAATAAAGGTTCTTTCGAACCGAATAAGGAAAACCTAATGCGAACCGTCAGTCGTCTGTCTCGTCCAACCTTCAGAAGTACCCAGGAGAGGGGTACCGCGTGCTGTTAACCAACCCCGTTACACTTTAAAACCAGAAACGAAAGGCACTGCAGATATTCCGGAAAACAATAACCGCCTGAGGTCTACTCAGTAGATCCCCCAAAAAGACCATTTGCACCGCGCAACCGGGTTCGTGAATCAAGAGAAAGAACTCATGGGATCAACTTACTACTGCTGAGTATATGCATTAGAGTGGTATATAATTTAGATCAATGAAATTTAAGATGTGTACTTCCTCCCTGCTCCCTGTTCCTTGTATGGTTGTGGGTTTGGGGTGGGGCCACACATCTGAACATCCCGTCAATCTCAATTATATACGACTCGCATACACGGAGTAATAGTGATTGAGCCGAGTATGAGGTCTACCACGAACCTTATAATAAGACCCTACATCATATCCCATAGAAAAGGAGCTGGAGTCAAGAGAACCACTGTGGGTTGGGCTACAAAAATGACCACGAATTCGAAATTTGTTGTCATCCCAGTTAAGCCAACATAGTAGCCGACTCCCTCAGTTTGAAAAAGTAACTCAAGTTGTAAGAGTCAGAAACATTGACTACAACCATCCATTCACGCCTGATCCCACAAATTAAGCATCTCAGTAGTGGGCTGTGAAACCTGGAAAGCTGTGACAGGTTAAACCCTGAGATGAATGGATGAGGAAATTAGAGGTCTTGAGTAGCAGAATCTTATGCTATCTAGATTTAATCTAGATAGAGAAACTCAGTAACACCGGAAGAGTAGTTGCAAGGGATACTCGCACTACTCAGGCACTTCGTCCATCCGGATACAGACGAGTAGTGCCTAGAACCCAATGCCTCCTCATGCGAGAAAAGTCCCCGTCACCCTATAGACGATAGACTGCATTCTCTAAAGTTAATACTAGAATGCCAAGAACCACATGATAACCTTCACGACCAAGAATACTTGAGTAAAGTAGACGGTAAGTTGTGTAAAGCTATATAACCCAGGTCGTAAAGAAATTATGGACTCGACACCGGTCTAGGTGTTAGTCGGTGGGTTATATAAGAGCACGTGCTTCCTACAAACTGGAGGGAGCAGACACAATGGAGAATGGAGCATGTCTTAGAGATTTGTTAGACTACTAGGTGTTCCAAGGAATACTATCTCTAAAGAGATAGTAGATCCACCTCCCGAGATAGTCAATCACTTCAGAAAATCTCTAAGGGCGAAGCTAACCCCGACCAGAGGCTGCTATCCATGAAACAGCAAAGTGAGTAAGAGAATGATTCTTTCCAATTAGGAATCATACTGTGAAAGCATCTATTAGACGGTGACAAAAGTTGAAATTTCCTAAGCATCGTCTGGTAAAACCCTCTATCTCGCTAACTTTGAGAGTTTCTGTTAGAAACACCTCGAGAGTCAGAAGTGCAGGTCCATTTTGCACAGGGTCGAGATAGATGCCACGTAATCAATAGATGGCAGTATATAGCCAATACCTCCAATGATCAAGAAAACCTCCGAAAGCCAATCAATAGGAAATACGAATCCGAAGACGACCTGAGCCTTCTAAGAACCAACCTGGAAGACTGCACTCCAGTAAGAGAGAACTTGTGGAACTTCAGAATGGCGATCACGCCAAGTGATGATCTAACCATGGAAGTACATTATGTTCCAAGTACTGAAACATTCCATCTTCCCAAAAACTTAGGACCACCGAAGATTCATGATAAGAGTTGGTCCAGTTTCCGTCGGACCTCGACTACTTTAAGGATTCCCTAATTTCCATCCGAATCTATCCCACGTCTCAACTTGAGAAAGTGCTTGTCCGACGTGACTCTCGAAATCCCACTCTTCGAGATCGAAATCAATGAGGGCCCCAAATTCGGGTAGGAACCTATAAAGATCATGGACCGAGAGGTCAAGCGAACAAAGCAAAGCCGTATCCCGATAGTGGAGGTTCGTTGGAACGCCAAGCGAAGACCTGATTTCACTTGGGAGTGCGAGGATCAAATGAAACTTAAACATCCCCATCTCTTTTGCTTAGTTATTTTGTAATAACTTAGTTGCTTGAACTTTAATTTCGGGACGAAATTCCCTCTAACGGGGGGATGATGTGACAACCCAAAATTTTCATTTGTATAAACTCCGCAGTCAAGCACATCAAAAAAAAATAGTCAAATTCATCCCAATACATTTTTGGCCGGTCTTAAGTCCGTTTGGGTGTTTTTATTTCAATTTTCGTCAAACGATCAAATAAATGGAAGTACCCGTTAGGAGTGTTGTGAAACAAATAAACGATTAACACCTTGACTAGGTGTTTACGGCCAAACAAGGGAGTTTGGGCCGTAAACTCCCTTTGACCGTGGACTCATGCATATAGCATGAGTTTACCCTTCATTCTTTCACTTTTCACTTCCTAGTTCAAGAACACCCAAGTTTTTCTCTCAACTATCATAAGATCATCTCTTCAAATCCGCCAAAATGTAAGTGTTTCCTTCCTAGATTCGAACATGCAACACTTAATCTAGTGTTTTTCATCATTTCATCCATGTATTCTTCATTTTTTCTTAGATCTTCAAGTGTTCTTTAAAACACCAACAACACCAAGAACACACACTAGTGTTCTTGGCCCTTAAACACTCTTACAAGCCTCATATAAGTAAGTATACTCCTCCTAGCTAGTTATTTGCGTAGTATACTTGTTAATCCATGGGAAAATCATCAAGATCCCCAAGAACATATGTGTTTACGGTTTGGGGATCTCCCAAAACCGTAAACACCCCCAAATGGGGTTTAGGTGCCCCTAACACCTTCTATGGCTTGTATAAAGGACTAGAACCTTGCATGCCTGAGCTAGAAACACCAAAACACATAATGGTTGGGTAACCATGAGTTTACGGCCTTAAACTCATGGGTTTACGACCGTAAACACAGGTGTTTATGACTGTAAACTCCCAAGGAGTGGTCCAAGGACCGTAAACTCCAACAAAGGGGCATTTCGAGCCCTAGTCACTTCCTAAGCCTTGGATTCGAGTCTAGCTTACTTCCTTGTGTGGTTTAGGACCTTAAAACACCCAATGACACCATTGCCATGAGTTTGCGGCCGTAAACTCATGGGGGAAATGGTCCCAGAACCGTAAACCCATATGGTGTTACCATATGGGGAGTAAACTCCAAAGTGTTTTCATATGCAACCCTTAGTACTCTTAGCACTTGTAGCAAAGTGTTTTCATGTATTAGGGTGTCTTAACTTACTTAATTAGTTATTAAATGACTAATTAGATACATAAATGTATCATTGCATGTTCGATAGGATCCGAGTGTGGGTTCAAGTCCTCACTTGATACCTAGCATCCTATACCATCCGTTCATCCAAATCACCCACGTCAGGTGAGTTCATACCCCTTAATTAACCTTTTTAAATGATTTTAAATGCTTTTATGGGGGGTATACGAGTTGAACTGATAAGTTATTAATTCAATCACATGTGATTAATAACTGTCTAGCAAATAGATTATTGCATGTTAAACTGTTTTATCAAGCTAAAGGTTTTCAAATCTTGTTTTCAAATCTCTTTTAAAATACGAAAATCCCTTTTAGATTGTTAAAGCTTTTATCAAAGTCTTTTAAACTTATTTTCTTGATAGATTCATGTATATATAGATATAGTTATATAATTAGGGCTTGAAGGACTTAGGACTGATAGCCCGTTCTATTTCCTGTTCCTCGTTTGGTTGTGGACTTAGAACATCCGGTTATTTGTCCGAGTGTCATTGAAGTTCTAGTTATATATTGTGTATATCTGGTTAGATATTAAAACTCTCATTCCAGTTCAACACCTTTGGGTAGCAAAGGCATCTAGATAACTTCTCAAGTAAACTATAATAGGTATAGTTTAGAAACCAACCATAACTATCATGAAGAGGAACTTAGTTATATCTATATTCTAAATACTTGTACTTTTAGTAAAAGAAAGGTATATAGATTTCAAAACACGAGATACATCCTCAAACGCGGATTTCACCGTTGTCGAGTGGTAACCAGAGTCTCCTGGAGGGAGAGCGGGCATTGTGTGTATAGATCTATACGGGACAGACACTCCCACATCCCGACTGCTAGCTACAGTCCCGGCCGACCAAGCCAAGGGGTGACAAATGTCACATTCATTCCGACGCCAGCAGGTCGTCAAGTTTACATCCGTCAATCAGTATGGTTACGAGTATCTTTACAATTACCTTATAATTCATGGCGTTAAGGTAATAAGTGTCATCACGGTACCTTCTAGATATAAAACCCTCATATCATATTTTCCTAGTTATACACTAGGCCACATTTTAAAACCTTTAAACTAACCTACTTAGGATTAAAAGGTCTCTTTAGACTCTCTGAGGCGTATTGTTCATTTAATACCGCCTGGAGTCTGTATTTCATTCACTTAGACTCTCCGAGGCGTATTTTTCATTTAATACCACCTGGAGTCTGTATTTCATTCACTTAGACTCTCCGAGGCGTATTGTTCATTTAATACCGCCTGGAGTCTGTATTTCATTCACTTAGACTCTCCGAGGCGTATTGTTCATTTAATACCGCCTGGAGTCTGTATTTCATTCACTTAGACTCTCCGAGGCGTATTTTTCATTTAATACCACCTGGAGTCTGTATTTCATTCACTTTGACTCTCCGAGGCGTATTGTTCATTTAATACCGCCTGGAGTCTGTATTTCATTCACTTAGACTCTCCGAGGCGTATTGTTCATTTAATACCGCCTGGAGTCTGTATTTCATTCATTCAGACTCTCCGAGGCGGATTGTTCATTTAATACCGCCTGGAGTCTGTATTTCATTCACTTAGACTCTCCGATGCGTATTGTTGATTTAATACCGCCTGGAGTCTGTATTTCATTCACTTAGACTCTCCGAGGCGTATTGTTCATTTAATACCGCCTGGAGTCTGTATTTCATTCATTTAGACTCTCCGAGGCGGATTGTTCATTTAATACCGCCTGGAGTCTGTATTTCATTCACTTAGACTCCCCGAGGTGTATTGTTCATTCAATACTTCCTGGAGTCTGTATTTTCATTCTTTATAAACAGCAATGTCATTACTGAAGAAAAGTATAATTTTTCCTTATTACTTTTACTTGTGACTTTCTCACATATTCTTTAAAGTATTAATTATATTTTGATAATGATAGTTACCTTTGGGGGAAATTACTCCTGAAACATAAAACAATTGGGTCTTGGTAGAAGACTACTTTTATTAGAAAATATAGGATTTTCTGGAAAGATATCTAATACTCTGTAAACTCAAATCACCATTATCTAGTGAGATTATTTTGAAGAAAAACATGTATTCATATCAATGTCATTAAATACTTATGAACTCACCAGCATTAAAATGCTGATACTCGCTTTCAAAATAACTTGTATTCTCAGGTCATCAGTAGATAGGTACACTCCGGGAGCTTTTGCGAAGTCAGCCTAGTACCAAGCTGCAGCTTATGTTAATTTCTATATCTACTTTGACGTTGTTGTCAAATGTAACCTATGTAAAATTATTACTATTAATGCAATGGTTGTTGTACTTTGATTACTTTACTGCATATGTTGTGATACTTGACATGACGTCCTCTACCCCAGAACGTTTCCGCCGTTCCGGTTTTGGGGTGTGACATTACGATTGAAAGTCCAACATAGGATAAAGAACAGGTGCAAGATTGCGCACCGCCAGCAGTCAAGAAGTCCAAGAGGTAGATACTCATTTGACAGGACAAAGGAGTTACGATATTACCCAGGATGAAAAGATAACTTATGGAGTCATTATACAGGCCCTGGTTTGTTAATGATTTCGGTACATAATAATCCTAAGGGGGAGATTGTAACGCCCGCAGATTCAGGCTAGTCAATTTAGAGAAAATAAGCGTTAAAAATGACTTTTTGATAGAAGATTATGTAGAACAAATAATCTTAACCAAACTATAATATATGTCACAAGGATACCGTACATATAAAGAACAATTAATTCCGACTTATAACGAAGAAGTTATGACCCGTCGAAGTTTTACGACTAAACCGGCATGGCGCCGCGTATCGTAAAAAGTAAACATCTGATAAAATACCCTAGATATGCTAAACTGAGAGCGTGCATATAGAGAACGTCCAAATCTGACTTCGTTTGAGGAAGTTATGATTTTTCTAAGATTCATCATAGTAGTACACAACCCGAAAATTGAATTTTAGACAAATCGATTTTTAGCCGACACAATCTAAATGAGAATTAAAAATCTCATTAATAGGAGCCCAACGATATAAAGACATCCGAAAACGGACGTCGGATGACAAAGTTGTGAATTTTTAACGGACTTTAGCTGTCTAAGTCTGTTAAAATATAACTGTATAAATAAAGTTAAAATTATCCGACGGAGTAAAAACAAAAGTTATAGAAAACGTCGATACCTACACGTGGATATAAAGAACGTCAAAAACGGAGCTTGTATGCAAAAGTTACAGATTTTAGAAGATAATTAGTTTTTGGAGTAACCAGCGAGTAACACGTGGCGCGATCTAAGACACTACTTCCACCGCACGCCTTGCCACCAGATGGTGACACCTGGCATGAGTATGCCCAACGTACCCATCCAGTATGCCCAGCGTACGCCCTTCAGACATGCTATAAATAGAGGCGCAAATCACTTCATTTCTTCACACCTTCTCATCCATTTCTCTCCCAAACACCCCAAAGACTCTATTTGTTTCCCTAGCACCTCCTAGGTGTTAGAAGCAACACCCAGAACGCCGAAAAGCCCCAAAAAGAAGAGCTTTCGGCTAAGAAGTTCTGCCGCGCAGAGCCCGATTATTCGCTAAACCCCCTTGTAATTGAGTTATGCTTACCATAATTTTAGTATAACTTATGTTTATGTTCATTATCTTTATTATGAACCTATAAACAAGATTTATCAGTGATTCCAAGTTGTTATACTGATTGATCTACTTACGAGAATGATGTGTAGGCTGTGATTTAGTGAGGTGTTTAAAGAGGATTTCCAAACAATATACTTCGTATACCAAACGGACCCTACCTCCAATATGATCCTACGTGGTTGTTCCATACTTGATAGATGATGAAAGTAGACTTTGATTTAATGTTGAACCTATATGCCCAAGAATCATTATGGAGTGATAAAATAACAGTACGTCTGTGTTAAATCGTTTTGTGATATTAGAAAATAAGAACTTGGAGAACTGCGAGACAATTCTTGGGATGAGTATGAGTATGTGTGAAAGGTATTAGAGGCCTATACTACCGGAAAACACATGAATCGCACTTTGATCATGGAAAGTCACACGGTTACCAAGCCACTAGTAATTGATTCTGTTTTGATCATGTATGTCGTTACCATTGTTTCGGTAATGACTAAGAAGATGATTGTTATTCCGACCCCAATGGTCATATCAAATCGAGTCCGACTAAGATGGGTATGTTACGTGGTTCAGAGAACCAACTTTGATGTAGCATCTGACTTAAGCCAGAAGATTGAAGTGAAAGATAATTGAAGCGATCAATAAAAGTATTGTGATCGTTATTAAAGTAAGAAGCTTGTAGCTAGAAGTGCTACATGCTAGAATGTGATTATACCACATTAGAAAATGAATGAAGGTATCGTCCATTCTGGAATCTGATTCAAAAAGACCTGAGTCCAAGCGTTGCATCATACAATGAGAGGTCATTAGAACATGACCCCTCGTTCGGTTATGATAATCGAAGTAAAGACCTTATATTAAGTTAAGTATGTTTATGTAGAAACAGCAGTCTCCAATAGGATTGATTTTGTAACTCGAAGGTTACGATTGAATGTCCAACATAGGATAAAGAGCATGTGCAAGATTGCGCACCGCCAGCAGTCAAGAAGTCCAAGAGGTAGATACTCATTTGACAGGACAAAAGCGTTACGATTATTACCCAGGATGAAAAGATAACTTATGGAGTCATTATACAGGCCCTGGTTTGTTAATGATTTCGGTACATAATAATCCTAAGGGGGAGATTGTAACGCCCGCAGATTCAGGCTAGTCAATTTAGAGATAATAAGCGTTAAAAATGACTTTTTGATAGAAGATTATGTAGAACAAATAATCTTAACCAAACTATAGTATATGTCACAAGGATACCGTACATACAAAGAACAATTAATTCCGACTTATAACGAAGAAGTTATGATCCGTCGAAGTTTTACGACTAAACCGGCACGACGCCGCGTATTGTAAAAAGTAAACATCTGATAAAAAACCCTAGATATGTTAAACCGAGAGCGTGCATATAGAGAACGTCCAAATCTGACTTCGTTTGAATAAGTTATGATTTTTCTAAGATTCAGCGTAGCAGTACACAACCCGAAAATTGAATTTTAGACCAATCGATTTTTAGCCGACACAATCTAAATGAGAATTAAAGATCTCATTAATAGGAGCCCAACTGTAACGCCCGTGTTTCAAGACTAGGCATTAATATTGACATAATGGTCTAGGTTAACCTTTGTGGCTCATTTTGAAGAAATGAAAAAGGAATTATGTGAATTCTATGTGTTTTATGTGTTTTATGCTTAATTACTAGGAGTTAATTAATTAAGAATAAAAATAAGCGTCAAAATTAAATTTTAGATAAAGCCGATATCTATTAAGAAACTTGTAACGGTCGTGACAAGGATTACGGATATATAAAGAATGCCGAAATCCGAGTTATAACGAAGAAGTTATGACCTGTCGAAGTTTCACGAAAAAACCGGCTCGGTGCTGAATGTCGTAAAAAGTGAGTTTTCGATAAACTACTTTTTAGCCTTAGTAATCTAAACGAAACTTGTAGTGTTGGTTAAACCGAGAAGTTCGATAAAAAGAACGCCCGAATCTGACTTCGTATGAGGAAGTTATGATTTTTTGAAGTTTCAGCTTAGCAGTAGACAGCTAAAAACTCGAATTTTAGATCGAGTGATTTTTAGCCGACACAACCTAAACGAGAATCGAAGGTTTCGTAAATAGTAGCACAACGGTAAAAAGTCTAACGAAAACGGACGTCGGATGAAGAAGTTATGAATTTTTAACGGATTTCCTGTCCCGGTCTGTTAAAAATAATAATATAAAAATTAAAGTCAAAGTTAGCCGACGAAGTCTAAACGGAAGTTGTAGAGCGTAATTTTACCTATGCGTGCATATAAAGAACGACAAAAACGGAGCTCGTATGCGAAAGTTATGGATTTTAGAAGTTTTGCACAAAAACCGAGAAAATTCGCATAGTCACGAGTTGCCACGTCACCCTCGCCTCGCATGTGGCACGTGTCCGAAATGGTGAGTCATGCGAAGCCACGTGTCGGATTCGTATTTGACCGAAGGGAGGCCCAATCCGAACCTCGCACGCCACGACTCTGAGCCTCACACATGGACTGTGAGTCCGCAGTCCAATCAACAACCGCCACCGAGGCCCTCGCACGTGCTGCCATCTGCGCACCCTCGCCTATGGACCCCACCACCAGAACTGACTTCGGTACAGTAGGAGGCTGCCAGCAAGCCTTCGCAGGTGCGAGCCTCGTGCGAGCCTTCCCCTGCGAACTCCGGATCAGCGACGCGTGGCCTCTTCTCAGCGGTTGGATCAGGAGCTTTGGCCCCTATAAATAGGGGGGTGCGAGACCTCCCGGGGGTATTTTGAAAACTTGTCACTTTTAGCCCCTAAACCCATATTTCTTTCATATTAACATCCCCCGAAGCCCCGGTATCAATTATAAGCCCCGGAATACGCCACGAAGTGCCCGTGAAGCCCGGAAAATTTATCTTTTCTGTTTCGAAGCCCGACTTTTGTAGAGCCCGGTTTCTCAATAAAACTCCCGGTTTTATTAGAAACGAACGTTTTAGGAAACGAATTGCTGCCCGATTATCATCAAATCATGTGAGTGTGTAGTTACTTTCACCTTACACATAGATATGAAGTATTTTACAAAAAATACGTGTTGTGTGAATATATATTGTTTGTTTATTTGAGATGGGTGTTGAAGGAATGATTAGTAATATTGATCATGAGTTGAGGGTGAGTGGTGAAATTTGAGAGAATCACTTACCCAAAATGTTGGCCCCCGTCATTCAGCAGAGTATGGATGACAACCATGGACTATTCTAGACAGTCTGTGGAACACTAGCAGGCCCGCAACCTGTAGGTGTAATGAACTATATGTTCATTTGATGTACTCTAAAAACCCATTGACATGTATTGCAGGGGGGAATACCTGTAAATAATACTCTCGATAAATGAGAGCTATGGACTTAGCACATGTTGAATAAACCTTGGCAGCTATGGACTTAGTGTCTGTTGTATAAACCCTGCTGATGGTGTGACCTTGTGCCTATTCCCTAAGATGAATCCTTAGGAAGGAGTGATAGTTGATTCTTAGGTTAAACCCTTAAGAAATAAATAAGATAATGGGGTTGGGGTAATTTGGTTGATTGTTTGATGTTTAAGTACAATAAATTTATTTATTGTGGGTTGAAAACCCTATATGCTCACTAGGCTTCCAAGCCTGACCCACTCAGCTTTTTA
Source organism: Lactuca virosa (assembly GCF_052849685.1). Taxonomy (NCBI): domain Eukaryota; kingdom Viridiplantae; phylum Streptophyta; class Magnoliopsida; order Asterales; family Asteraceae; genus Lactuca; species Lactuca virosa. Next base: position 301,651,274 of record NC_136428.1, on the reverse strand, counting down.
TGATTACAGGTAGTGGACCCCGAGCATAGTCGGATGATGATGATGAGTGATTTATGGATTATAGGCCAGTAGTTATAAATAACTGTTGTAAGGCTTATAATGTCTTGTTTATGCTTTTGATCTGTATCAGGACATGACATCCCGAGGTTTTAATATAAAAAGGAAATTATATATTTCTTAAAGAAAGGTTTTGATAAACTTTTATCATATGTTGTTTTGGGGACCAATTCCGCAACATCTTTTAAAAAGATTCTCTGATTTTATTTTAAAAAGCATAAATTAAATCGGTCTTTTCTGGCCGAGAATTTAGGGGATGTCACAGTTGGTATTAGGGCATTAGTTTAAGCGAACTAGGAAATTTGTAGGATTTCTAGACTTAAACTTAGAATGCTAAGCGATGATTGTGAGTTAAGTGTGTCTATTATATTTTAGGTAGTACACCTAAATTGACACGAGCACTAGTTTATTTTAGGAAAGATGCCTAAAATGCTTTTATGTGCTAAATGCTATATGTTTGCCATATATGCCATTATTTGTTCGGATCTATGGTCTGTTGCCGACCGGATCTGGAAACCTTATGTGTGTAGGATTCTAAACGTATGACTACGATATTAGAACTAACATATAAACGTTTCAGAGTAATAACGAAGATTTAACGCCTATCGAAAATAAAGATCTAAATTCACCTACGAATGGTGTATAGATCGAAATGGTGAGTACTCAAAGTGGATTCGGAAAGGATAATCCACAGCCTGAGCCAATCACGATGGCTGGGGTGCAGGCAATGGTGCGTACGATGTTGGATCAACAGATGGAAGAAACAAAACGTTTACTTCAACAAAGTAAGGATGAACTTACTATGCCAGTACGTCAGGCATCTGTTCTTGAGGCAACTATTAGGGTTGCTAAGTCTATTGAAGAAATGATCAATGACAGGACCGCCAACAAGGTTGAAGTTGGCAAGAAGAGGAAATTTGAGGGGTCTTCAAGGCCTAATAAGAGCAACATATCCTCAAAGTCTGGCAAAAGAGGAGGTAAAGGAAATTGGTGCGGGAAGTGCAAAAATAAACACTCTGGGGATTGTGACAGGAAGGTGAAGTGCTTTAGGTGTGGAGAAATAGGGCATTACGCCAATAAGTGTACGATTCCCAAGGAGGTGTGTTATGTATGTAAAGAAGAAGGCCATATTTCTAAGAACTGTCCGAAGAACAATGAAGTAACAAGGCCAAGTGCACCATCAACGCCAAAGGAATTTCAGGATATCCTTGACGAAGCGATTAATAACGCTAGGAAGTAGAAGTAAACACTTGATACCCGAAGATCAAGTTACAAAGTAGTAATGTGAATAGTAACAAGTGGTTTAGCCTATTAGAGGCATAGTATAGGGTAAACTTGAACCTTTGTGTAATCGTTTCAAGGAAATAATATAAACCCTGGTTTTGTCATCTGATGAATGGAATGGTTGGTGTAATTTTTGAAGTTGTCCCAATCATCTGGAATTTCTATCACCAACCAAGTTGAAGCAGAATTGATGATTGAAGATACGTATGGAAGAAGTCCTAGTAGAGTCTAGGAAAATTTTATGATTAATTGGACACATTCGTATGTGTTAAATTGTTTTGTGATTTTAGGACTTGGGGACTGCAAGACAGTACTTGGGACGAGTATGAGTATGTGTGAATAGTAGTAGAGATCTATGCTACTAGAAGCACATGACTCACACTTGGATCAGGGAAAGTCACAAGGTTACCAAGGAGCTAGTAATTGATTCCGTCTTATTCTAGTCTGTCGTTACCATCGTTTCGGTAATGACTAAGAAGATGATTGTTATTCCGACCTTAGAGGTCATATCGAATCGATTCCGACTAAGATGAGTTTATTATGTGGTTCAGAGAACCAAGTTCGATGTAGTATTTGACTTAAGCCAGAAGATTGAAGTGAGAAATGATCAAAGCGATCAATAGAAGTATCGCACTCATTGTTAAAGAAGTAGGTAGTTAGAAATAATACATGTTGAACTGTGATTGTATCACATTAGAACATGAAGGAAGGTATAGTTTGCTCCGAAATTTGTCCCTAGGAGATCTGAGTCTAGGTAGTGCAGTATACAATTAGAGATCATTAGAACATTACCCATCGGTCTGTTACAATAAACGAAGGAAAATACTTATTCTATGAAGAAGAAGGAGTCCTCAATAAGGATTTATTTTGTAACTCGAAGGTTACGATTGAAAGTCCTATGGAGATCTGAAGCTTTCTAGGATTAGCTGGATATTATCGCTAATTTATCCAAGGCTTTTCTTCGATCGCGACTCCATTGACAGCTTTGACCCACAAAGGAGCTGTCTATACTTGGAATAAGAAGCATAGGAAGCTTTGAGAAGTCAAAGAAGAAGTTGTGTGAAGCACCGATTCTTTCGTTACCTGAAGGAGTTGATGACTTCACATTTTATAGTAATGCCTCTGGAGTTGGGTTAGGTTGTGTTCTGACCCAAAGGGATAAAATGATAGCGTATGCATCGAGGCAATTGAAAGAGCATGAAAAGAACTACCCCACTCATGGTCTGGAGTTGGCAGCGGTAATGTTCGCCTTAAAGATATGAAGAAGGAATTGAACATGAGGCAACGGCGCTGGCTAGAGTTACTCAAGGACTACGACTGTGAGATACTTTACCACCCTGGTAAAGCAAATGTTGTTGCTAATGCTCTCAGTCGGAAGGTAAATCTTGAAAAGAAAAGGCCAAGAGCGTTGAGAATTAAAGTTGTCTCGACAGTTGTGGAAAGTATAAAGAAAGCTCAAGAGGAAGCTTTAGAGAGAAATGACCGAAAGGAGGAACGTTTGGGCAAAACGTTGGTGTTTGATACAAACGGTCAAGGACTGAAGGTATTCAAAGATAGGATTTGGGTACCTAAGGCGGGAGGAGTAAGAGGTCTTCTGATAGAAGAAGCTCACAAAACCATGTACTCGATTCAGCCCGGCAGTACGAAAATGTATAGGGATCTAAAACCCTATTACTAGTGGCCGACGATGAAGCTCGATGTTGCTAAGTATGTGGCCGACTGTGTAACTTGTGCTAGGGTTAAGGCACAACATCAGAAACCGTATGAGAGTTTAGAACCTTTACCTATACCCATGGGTAAATGGGAAGATATCACTATGGATTTTGTGACTAAACTGCCCAGAACAAGGAATGGTCACGACATGATTTAGGTGGTCGTTGATCGCTTCACTAAGAGTGCGCATTTCATAGCCGCTAACGAGAAATGGACTATGGATAAACTTGCGAATTCTTACGTGAAGGAAATTGTGAGGCTACACGGTGTTCCGTTAACGATTGTATCTGATCGTAACAGCCGTTTTACCTCAAGGTGTTGGAGGAGTCTGTAAGAGGAATTGGGTACCAAGTTGTGTTTGAATACGGCTTACCATCCGCAAACCGATGGTCAGAGCGAACGAACGATTCAAACATTGGAGGATATGCTGAGAGCATGTACCCTAGAATTCCAAGGTAACTGGGATGAACACTTACCACTAGTAGAATTTTCCTATAATAATAGTTTTCACTCAAGCATTAAGATGGCACCTTATCACGCTTTGTATGGGGAAAAGTGTCGAACGCCATCATGTTGGCTGGAAGCTGGGGAAAAGCAGTTTATGGGACCTGAAATAGTCCATCAAACTGCTGAAAAGTTGAAACTGATAAGGGAGAGGATGTTAGCTGCTCAAGATCGACAAAAGAGCTATGCTGACAAGAAAAGACAACCGATATCCTTCGATGTTGGAGATTCGGTTTTACTTAAAGTCTTGCCGTGGAAGGGACTTATAAGATTTGGTAAAAGGGGAAAGTTGAGTCCAAGGTTTATTGGACCATTTAAAGTTCTTCAGAGGATCGGGAATCAAGCTTACAAGCTAGAATTACCGGAAGAACTGGAGGGTATTCATAACACATTTCATGTGTGTTATTTGAGGAAGTTCACGGGAGGTGTGCCCGACATAATTCCCATTTCTGAATTAAGGTTGGATGAGAGCAAGAGGTTAATTGGAGAACCTGAGGCAATCGTTGACCGTAAGACTAAGAAGTTGTAACGTAAGATAGTCGATTTAGTGCTTGTGCGATGGAAACATATAAATGGGCCAAATCCCACCTGGGAAACGGAGAGAGACATGGTGAGTCGCTACACGTAGTTGTTTGTCGTTGTGTGATTCCGGGGACGGAACAATCCTAAGGGGGAGATAGTTGTAACGCCCGTGTTTCTAGACTAGGCATTAATATTGACATAATGGTCTAGGTTAACCTTTGTGACTCATTTTGAAGAAATGAAAAAGGAATTATGTGAATTCTATGTGTTTTATGTGTTTTATGCTTAATTACTAGGAGTTAATTAATTAAGAATAAAAATAAGCGTCAAAATTAAATTTTAGATAAAGCCGATATCTATTAAGAAAGTTGTAACGGTCGTGACAAGGATTACGGATATATAAAGAATGCCGAAATCCGAGTTATAACGAAGAAGTTATGACCAGTCGAAGTTTCACGACAAAACCGGCTCGGTGCTGAATGTCGTAAAAAGTGAGTTTTCGATAAACTACTTTTTAGCCTTAGTAATCTAAACGAAACTTGTAGTGTTGGTTAAACCGAGAAATTCGATAAAAAGAACGCCCGAATCTGACTTCGTATGAGTAAGTTATGATTTTTCGAAGTTTCAGCTTAGCAGTAGACAACTAAAAACTCGAATTTTAGATCGAGTGATTTTTAGCCGACACAACCTAAACGAGAATCGAAGGTCTCGTAAATAGTAGCACAACGGTAAAAAGTCTAATGAAAACGGACGTCGGATGAAGAAGTTATGAATTTTTAACGGATCTCGTAAATACCTGTAAATAATACTCTCGATAAATGAGAGCTATGGACTTAGCACATGTTGAATAAACCTTGGCAGCTATGGACTTAGTGTCTGTTGTATAAACCCTGCTGATGGTGTGACCTTGTGCCTATTCCCTAAGATGAATCCTTAGGAAGGAGTGATAGTTGATTCTTAGGTTAAACCCTTAAGAAATAAATAAGATAATGGGGTTGGGGTAATTTGGTTGATTGTTTGATGTTTAAGTACAATAAATTTATTTATTGTGGGTTGAAAACCCTATATGCTCACTAGGCTTCCAAGCCTGACCCACTCAGCTTTTTATGATTACAGGTAGTGGACCCCGAGCATAGTCGGATGATGATGATGAGTGATTTATGGATTATAGGCCAGTAGTTATAAATAACTGTTGTAAGGCTTATAATGTCTTGTTTATGCTTTTGATCTGTATCAGGACATGACATCCCGAGGTTTTAATATAAAAAGGAAATTATATATTTCTTAAAGAAAGGTTTTGATAAACTTTTATCATATGTTGTTTTGGGGACCAATTCTGCAACATCTTTTAAAAAGATTCTCTGATTTTATTTTAAAAAGCATAAATAAAATCGGTCTTTTCTGGCCGAGAATTTAGGGGATGTCACACCAACGATATAAAGACAGCCGAAAACGGACGTCGGATGACAAAGTTGTGAATTTTTAACGGACTTTAGCTGTCTAAGTCTGTTAAAAATATAACTTTAAAAATAAAGTTAAAATTATCCGACGGAGTCTAAACGAAAGTTGTAGATCACGTCGATACCTACGCGTGGATATAAAGAACGTCAAAAACGGAGCTTGTATGCAAAAGTTACGGATTTTAGAAGATAATTAGTTTTTGGAGTAACCAGCGAGTAACACGTGGCGCGATCTAAGCCACTACTTCCACCGCACGCCTTGCCACCAAATGGTGACACCTGGCATGAGTATGCCCAACGTACCCATCCAGTATGCCCAGCGTACGCCCTTCAGACATGCTATAAATAGAGGCGCAAATCACTTCATTTCTTCACACCTTCTCATCCATTTCTCTCCCAAACACCCCAAAGACTCTATTTGTTTCCCTAGCACCTCCTAGGTGTTAGAAGCAACACCCAGAGCACCGAAAAGCCCCAAAAAGAAGGGATTTCGGCTTAGAAGTTCTGCCGCGCAGAGCCCAGTTATTCGCTAAACCCCCTTGTAATTGAGTTATGCTTACCATAATTTTAGTATAACTTATGTTTAAGTTCATTATCTTTATTATGAACCTATAAACAAGATTTATCAGTGATTCCAAGTTGTTATACTGATTGATCTACTTACGAGAATGATGTGTAGGCTGTGATTTAGTAAGGTGTTTAAAGGGGATTTCCAAACAGTATACTTCGTATACCAAACGGAGCCTACCTCCAATATGATCCTATGTGGTTGTTCCTTACTTGATAGATGATGAAAGTAGACTTTGATTTAATGTTGAATCTATATGCCCAAGAATCATTATGGAGTGATATTGCTAGTAATATATGATCCTATAGGGTCACACTTTTATCAAGTTGGCACATTTTGTATATTTATTATGAATGTTATTATTAATAAATAATATCAATTATTGTAATTTAATTAGTGAATAATTATTGTTTTGTGAAAATAATAATTATAAGAGAGTATTACTAGTTATTATATCATATGGTATGATTTAATAAGTCATGTAAAAAGTTTTGGACACTTTGGTTAACCATGATTTAGTTAAAGACTTACTCTACCATGGTTAATAAAGTTGGAGACAATTTTTGTCTCTTCCAAGACCCATGGTCGAAAATCATAAAGGCATGGGAGGTTGGTTGTCAACCTTTCTTCCTTTGTCCCCCAAAAGTAAGGTGATTACTTTTTCTTAATTAATAGGGTTGCTTTTTCTTTTCATGGACTAAATAAGAGAGTGCATGGAACTTGTTTTTGTTAATTGAAACACTCTCTTCTTCTCTCTTTCTTCTCACCAAAACCGTAAGTAGCATGGAGCTACTTCTCTTGTTTTTCTTTTGAAGATCATTCAAGTCTTTTGTGGTTCAAAGTGCTTTTCCGTTAGTGCTTATGTGAGTTAAGCCCTTAAAGGCTTAAGAAGTACTTTATACAAGAAGGAACTAGCATTCCAAGTGCCTTAATCTTGATGGTGGATACTTGTAGAGAAGATCACGTTCTTTGATCTTTACATCTTCATCAACACCCCAAAACCAAGTGGGTTCAAAGGCTTCAAAGGTTATCTCTAAAACATCGTATGGTTGTTTTTCTTTCATTCTAACATCTATAAATGGATCCATGATGGTTTGGTTTGGTTATGAACTAAAAATAAACTTGTTATTTTTAAAGTTTTCCGTTCCCGGTTTTTGTGAAAAAGAAACTTATATTTCGTATCAAAACCCACCAGTGGTATCTGAGCCATCTTTTATATGTTAGAATGATTTTTTTATGTTTGATAATCTTTGGTCTTTGAAAACAAGCATGGATTTCTTTTGGTTACTAAAAATCCATATTTGTCTTCTTTGACAACTTCTTGGTTAAAATTGTTTATTTTTATATATAACCATTTTTCATGCATTTTGGTTATATAATAGTTGACTTAGAAAAAACAAAGAGTTGTTTCTTATAATATTTGATATGATGTTGTGTATAAACAATCCATTTGGACCTTTGTGTTGTGTTTGGTTGATATTTATTTATTCATAAGATGTAATAGATAAATAGGTATTTTTTCATTTGTTGAGTTGTTGTAATATATTAATTAGGCTGATTGTATTCCTTTTAATTGAAACAAGATAAAGAAATGACCTCCTTGAAGATGACTTAACCATTTAAGACCATAATCCCAACCACAAACTTCCACTTTTGGTTATGGGCTTTGTCACACCCCAAAACCGGAACGGTGGAATCGTTCGGGGGTGGAGGACGTCATGTACAGTATCACAACAATGCAAAGTAGTAAACAAGCAACAACATCATCCATTGCATTAATAATATAATTTAATACAAGTTTGTTCTGTCAAGTTTCATAGATACCAAAAATATAAATCAAAATAAAAGATGAGTCTTGAACGAGCTCCATCTTCTCAAAACCTAGCTTCGGTACCTGTCTACTGGTGACCTGAGAATACAAGTTATTTTGAAAAAGTTTATCAGCTTTAAAGCTGTTGAGATCATAAGTATTTTAGTGTCTGTGTTTGTATGAAAGTGTTTGTAAGTATGTAGTGTATAAGTTTGTAAATGTTTGTAAATGTTTGAACTCTCCTAGAAAACCCTATGTTTTCTACTAAAAGTAGCCTTTTACCAAGGCATCAAATGTTTGTAAGTATGTCTCTTGTAAGAGTATGTATTTTCCCAAATCTGACTATCATTAACCAAAAATATAGTTTTTACATTACTGTTCATTGTGTGAAGATCACAAAGTGAATGCAATGGGAAATAAAATAGTATTGTAGTGTTATATTAAGTAACTACTGCTATACTAACTACCTTAAACCAATTGTTATTTAAAGTACCATGTGATCGGCCTGTACCATACTACCGACTAGAAACACGACGATGTAAGACGTCGGAAGAAATGACGTTTGGCACCCGTAGACTTGCAAGTCCCACTGTAGCGAGCGGCAAGGTGTAGGATAGTCAATCCAGTATAGATTTATACACAAACTCAATGCTCTCCACTTAAGGAGATTCTGGATACAAAACGAGCCATGACAGGTGATGCCATGCCCCGTTACGTGGCTCACATAACTGTAGTAGTGTTCTTGTATATGTATTGTGTGTACTAGCTGTATTGTATGTTCTTTCTCTGTCTAGTATGTATGTATGTTCTCTCTGTTTCTCATAATAGTATGTTCTCTTGTATAATGTATAGTATGTACTAGCTGTATTGTGTGTTCTGTCTCTGTCTAGTATGTATGTATGTTCTCTCTGTTTCTCATAATAGTATGTGTTGACTCATGTATGAACTGACTCATTGTATGTTTCATTGTTCTAGTAATAGTATTAGCAACTTCCTAAACTATACCTATTATAGTTACTAGCAATGTTGTTTGTATGTATGAACATGTTTGTATACCTTTGCTACCCAAAGGTATTGAATAGAAAGAAGGAACTTTTATATCTATATACATATACATAATAGAAGTCAGAACTGTTTCTGCTAACTTTTGAGCTGTGTAGAGTCAGTTTGAGTGTTTTAAAGTTTAGTACTTCAGGAGGTAACTGGAGAAAGGATACCCTAGGGTTTATTGTGCAATAATAAAGTCTAAAAACTCCAAGAGTTTGGAGTTTACGGCCTAAACATGGTGTTTACGGCCGTAAACCCCAAGGGGTATAAATCTGACACTTAGTCATTTTTAACACTTTTTCACAATTTCAAAGCTAGAACTGAAATCCTCTCAAGTATCATCCGATTTTCCTTCTTGATCTTCAACTTGGTAAGTGTTTCTTGCCCTAATTAGTTGATATCTTACTTAATCTAGTGATCTTACATGATTTCACCCGTGAAATCATTCCATTTGTGTAGATCTTCAAGTGTTCTTAGTTTCACCAAGAACACCAAGAACACACACTAGTGTTCTTGGACTTTTAACACCCTTTCAAGCTTCTTTATTGTAAGTACTCTTACCCTAGTGTGTTATAAGGCATGTTACACTACTTCATCAACTAGAAAACACCAAGAAACACAAGATCAAAGATGTTTACGGTCCAACATGTTCTTGGACCGTAAACCCTAATGAATGGGCCATTGTGTGCCCTAGTCCCTTCCCAAGCCTTGGATACTAGTCTAGATCATATCCTTGATGTGCTTAGGACCTTAAACATCAAAAATACCATGAACCATTAGATTTTACAGCCGTAAACTCATGGAGAAATGGTCCATGGGCTTCAATCACTTCCTAAGGCTTAGACTTTAAGTAGGAATGCTTCTTTATGACTTATAGGCTTCAAAACACAAAATGGTAGAAGTACCATGAGTTTACCTCCGTAAACTCATGGGTTTACGACCGTAAACTCCAAGGGAGTTGGTCACAAAACCGTAAACTCCAAAAGAGTGTCCCATTGGACCCTAAACTCAAATGCAAGGTCCTACAACCCTTAGATGCAATCCTTAGTACTTATAACACTTAAATCAAAGTGTTTTCCATGTCCTAGGGTGTCTTAACTTGATTAATTAGTTGTTAAATGACTAATTGGATACATATATGTGTAATTATATGTTAACTAGGATCCTTGTGTGTGTTCAAGTCTTCACTTGACACTTAGCATCCTATAACATCCGTTCATCCAAACCACTCACTACAGGTGAGTTCATACCCCTTAATCAACCTTTTAAATGATTCTAAATGCTTTTATGGGGGGAATACAAGTTGAACTATTATAGTTATTATATCAATCACATGTGATTAATAACTACCAAACAAGTGGATTTCTTACTTTTCAAACTGTGTTATCAAACAAACTACTTCAAACTGTTTTTCAAACTCTTTTACATGTCAAATACTTTTATTAAACTCTTTTAAACTTATATTCTGTTAAATGTGTATCTATATAGATATAGTTATATAAGTAGGATTGAAAGGACTTAGGACTGATAGCTCACCTTACTTCCTGTTCCTTGTTTGGTTGTGGACTTAGGGTATTCAGGTTATTTGTCCGAAGGTCGTTTGAATCCTAGTTATATATTATGTATATGTATATAGATATAAAAGTTCCTTCTTTCAATTCAATACCTTTGGGTAGCAAGGGTATACAAACATGTTCATACATACACACAACATTACTAGTAAACTATAATAGGTATAGTTTAGGGAGATACTAATACTATTACTAGAACACTGAAACATATAAAGAGTCAGTTCATACATGAGTCAATACCATACCGAGAGAACATAACATACAGATAGAGAATACTATGATGAGAAACAAACAATACCATACAGAGAGAACATACAATACCATATAGAGAGAACATACATACATGCTAGACAGAGAGAGAACACACAATACAGCTAGCACATACATATACAAGAACATTACTACAGTTATGTGAGCCACGTAACGGGGCATGGCATCACCTGTCATGGCACGTTTTGTATCCAGAATCTCCTTAAATGGAGAGCGTTGAGTTTGTGTATAGATCTATACTGGATTGACTATCCTACACCTTGCTGCTCGCTACAGTGGGACTTGCAAGTCTACGGGTGCCAAACGTCATTTCTTCCGACGTCTTACATCGTCGTGTTTATAGTCAGTAGTATGGTACAGGCCGATCACATGGTACTTTAAATAACAATTGGTTTAAGGTAGTTAGTACAACAGTAGTTACTTAATACAACACTACAGTACTATTTCATTTTCCCATTGCATTCGTTTTGTGATCTTCACACAATAAACAGTAATGTAAAAACTATATTTTTGGTTAATGATAGTCAGATTTGGGAAAATACATACTCTTACAAGAGTCTTACATACAAACAGTTGATGCCTTGGTAGAAGGCTACTTTTAGTAGAAAACGCAGGGTTTTCTAGGAGAGTTCAAACAATTACAAACTTTTACAAACTTATACATCACATACTTACAAACACTTTCATACAAACATTGACACTAAAATACTTATGATCTCACCAGCTTTAAAGCTGGTAAACTCTTTCAAAATAACTTGTATTCTCAGGTCACCAGTAGACAGGTACCGGTGCCAGGTTTTGAGAAGATGGAGCTCGTTCAAGACTCATCTTTTATTTTGATTTATGTTTTTGGTGTCTATTAAACTTGACAGAACACACTTGTATTAGATTATATTATTAATGCAATGGATGATGTTGTTGCTTGGTTACTATTATGCATTGTTGTGATACTGTACATGACATCCTCCACCCCCGAACGATTCTGCCGTTCCGGTTTTGGGGTGTGACAGATTGGTATCAGAGCATTGTTTATAGTGAATCAAGTATATCAACCCATAAAAGATATACGAACTATAAACACAGCGGGATTAAAATACTCTGATAAAGAGTTTATACTTTTAAATAATAAAATATGTAACCAAGTATACATACCTGCATTCATACTAAAATCAATGTCACTAGGACAGAACAAAAGTATTACGATTGTTGGGCAACACAATTAGACTTAGAGACATATATTCAACCCTGGGAAGATAGAGCCTGATCAACTATATTATCCGAGGAGTGACTAGCATGTGCCTAAGTGTGGTTGTGAGGTTGCAACAAGTCTAAAAACTTACCAACACTACTACAATGAGAACAGTAGAACAGAACATAAACCTAAAATACTATAGGAGTATTTTGTGTTACTATAATTACTTATCTGAGAACTAAAGGTCTTTATTAGTATGTCAATAGTTGCTGAGTGGATACGCTAAGTCTACGATATCATAGACTTAGAATCTGCGATCTTTGCTTTACTTCATGTTCCTTGTTTGGTTGTGGGCTTAGAGTTAGGGTCACTTATTCGAAGGTCTATCCTGTCTTGGTTACATATGACTGGTATGCACTACGCAAATGTTAAAGTAACTGATAAAGATCATCTTATAATTATCTAATTAGTTCGTCTATTTAGTTATTTCTTTATCCCTTTTCTCGCGTAGATATCATGGCTGGATTTCATCTTCCCGGAGACCCGTACTATCCCAACCACGACAATGCAGGATGGCTTGGAGATGAGCCAGAACATGATCACCCAATCCCATTGGATGATCACGAAGCTAAAGGCTTTTCTGATAGTTCTGACTCAGAGCCAAAAGTCAACAACCTACCCCCAGCTGCTCAAGACCCAAACCCAAACCCTCGTCCAGCATTTCAAGGACCCACTCCTCTGTGGGCCACAAACTTGAATAGATGGAGTCAGGAACAGGGTCAACCCATTCCCTACAATGGAGACAGAAGCTTTTACAACCTCACCGAGGGAGGTTCAGCTGACAGGGTCCTACCCATCATGGTCCATAGGATTTCTCGTAACACCGAGCAAGGTCGAGCAACTATCGAACGAGTGTTGGAGATTGACGCCAACTCTGGCTTTAACACAGTCCGCATTCGCCAGCTAGAGTCTGGTCATGAAAGGACTCAGGTCCGCAATGCAGCTCTGCAGAGAGAACTTGCTGAAACCCAAGCTGATGTCAGGGAACTTCGAGCTCAGCAAGTAAGATCCGATAGGCGCATGAGGGACATAGAATGTCTTCTGTCGGAGTTAAGAACTCACTCTAGTAGTTCTCGTCGCCGATAGAGTCTCATCGACTTCTCTTTTGGATATAACCTAGTTTGTGTAAAAACTCTAGTCTAATTTCATATATTTGTAAATCTTAGACCTGTTAGGTCTTGATTAGGTCGTAGATCTGTCAAAATTTTCCCATCTTGGTTGATGTAAGGCCTACTTCTAGGCCATTTTTCCCAAACTTGTTAGAACCATAATTCCAGCATCATTGACAGATATCTAATCTCATGGAAATTATATCCAAATGCTTTCATTTACAATCAATAATACTATTCAATTGTGTTGTTGGGCTATGGAGAGTTAGTCCATGAGTCATTCTCATCAATTTTCCTATTAAATTCTTATCAATATCGTCATCTTTGTACACTTATAGTTAAAAGATGCCTCCACGTCGATCAACAAGACGCGATCCTCCGATAACTGTAACACCACCTGCTCCTCAAATCGGCATGGCAACTCTGATTGCTGCTGTAGCTGCGGCTGTGGCAACAGCCATGGCTCAATATCATTCTTCTGGTTTCACTGGAGGAGGAACTCCTGTTCAATCTACTCATGGTGAAATCCTTGTGCGCTTCAGAGAATGCTCCTACAAGGACTTCACCAACTGCAAGCCCAAGTCCTTTAGAGGAACTGGCGGAGTCATTGCCCTCTCGCAATGGTTCGAGAAAACCGAATCGAATTTCGAAATCTGCTCTTGTCTAGAAGGGAGCAAGGTCAAGTTCACTGCTTGTACCTTTGAGGAAAAAGCCCTAACATGGTGGAATAGCCATGTCAAGTCACTATCTCTCATAGTGGCTAATGCTATGGACTGGGAAGCTCTGAGAGATCTAATGATCGAAGAGTACTGCCCGAGGGGCGAAATCTAAAAAATGGAGGAGGAACTGTGGAGCCTAACCATGAAGGGCTCCGACATAGTCTCCTACACCGCCAGGTTCTGTGAGCTGGTGGCCCTCTGTCCCAACATGGTCCATACAGAGGGAAAGAAGATAGAGAGATACATATGGGGGCTGGTGCCTCCATTCCAGGGAAATGTTTTGGCTTCAAACCCCACTACATTCGATAGTGCCAAGCGATTGGCACAGCGGCTTATAGACCATGGGGTTCGTACCCCGGTCGCAACAACAACCCTGGCCATCTCAGAACCCGCCAGAACCGCTGATTCCAAGCGGAAGTTCTGGGATGACAAAAAGAAGAAGAAGGCTGCCAAAAAGCAGCAGGTCGTGGCAGTTCATGCTGCGATAGCACCTGCCGCTGCTGCTCCGGTAAAGCAGTACGCTGGAAGTTTGCCTAAGTGCAACAAATGCAACTTCCACCACATTGGTGCCTGCCGGGAAATGCAGTGTTTGAACGGCAACAGGAAGCGGCACACTGCCCGTTTCTGCAAAGCTCCGGCGAGGCCAATCAACCAAGTCCCCGGCACAGGAGTGGGCCAAGCTTGCTACGATTGTGGCGAGGTGGGCCACTACAAGAGGGACTGCCCTAAGGCAGGGAAAGCCAGTGGAGTAGGAAGGGTTCTGGCCATAGGCCACGAGGAGGCGGTTGCCGACCCCACAGTGGTCACTGGTACGTTTCTCCTCGATAACTCTTATGCATGCATTCTGTTTGATAGTGGAGCGGAGAGGAGTTTCGTGAACCAAAAATTTGCTCATTTACTTAAGCAAAAATCACGAGCACTTAAAGAACCGTTCACTGTACAAATGGCTAATGGAAAGACAGAGAGCACTAGCAGTATATACATAGGGTGTACCCTAACACTAGATAGCCATTCATTTTCGATCGACCTCATGCCGGTCTCAATTAAAAGTTTCGACGTCATTATCGGCATGGATTGGTTGAGTCTTCATCGTGCCGACATCATGTGTTACGAAAAGCCAGTTCGCCTTAATCTGCCGTCTGGCAAAACTCTAGTAGTTTATGGCGACAAACCCGACATGAACCTTCGTATCATCTCGAGCATTCAATCCCAGAAATTCTTGCGAAAGGAATGCCGCGCATTCCTTGCTCATGTGGTCGATGTGAGCCAAGAAACGAAGGACATTCAGAACATTCCAGTAGTACGCGACTTTCCCGATATCTTTACAGAAGAACTCCCAGGATTACCTCCGCAACGTCAAGTCGAGTTCAGAATCGACTTAGTTCCAGGGGCTACCCCCGTAGCCAAATCGCCCTATCGTCTAGCACCTGCAGAGATGCAAGAACTGTCTTGTCAACTTAACGAACTGCTCAGCAAGGGCTTTATAAGACCAAGCTTCTCACCCTGGGGAGCTCCAGTCTTGTTCGTCTAGAAGAAAGACGGATCGTTTCGTATGTGCATCGACTATAGGGAGCTGAACAAACTGACCGTCAAGAATCGTTATCCTCTGCCTCGTATTGACGATTTATTTGACCAACTTCAAGGGGCGAACTTCTTTTCAAAAATCGACTTAAGGTCCGGATATCACCAACTACGAGTGCTAGGGGAGGATGTTCCGAAGACAGCCTTCCGAACTCATTATGGGCACTACGAATTCGTAGTGATGCCATTCGGATTAACAAACGCGCCCGCAGTATTCATGGATTTAATGAATAGGGTGTGTCGTCCTTACTTGGATCAGTTCGTCATCGTCTTCATCGATGATATACTTATCTACTCTCGTAGTAAAGAGGAGCATAGTCAACATCTGCGACTAGTCTTAGAAACACTGCGTTCGGAGAAGCTCTATGCGAAGTTCTCGAAATGTGAATTTTGGATCCGAAGAGTCGAATTCTTAGGGCACGTGGTTAGCGAAGAGGGAATACACGTGGACCCTTCCAAAATCAAAGTCATTGAGAGATGGTCAGCACCAAAGACGCCTACATAAATTCGTCAATTTCTAGGCCTCGCTGGCTACTATCGCAGGTTCATTCGGAACTTCTCCCGCATCGCGAAACCTCTTACAGCACTGACCCAGAAGGGCGTGGCCTTTGACTGGGAAGAGAAGAAGGAGAGAGCGTTCCAAACGCTCAAGTGAGCCTTGTGCACCGCACCAATACTATCCCTCCCCGAAGGGATAGAAGACTTCGTTGTCTATTGCGATGCGTCAAATCAAGGGCTCGGATGTGTTCTGATGCAGCGAGTTAAGGTCATCGCCTATGCCTCGAGACAGCTGAACACACATGAGGTCAACTACACCACACACGATCTTGAGCTAGGAGCAGTTGTGTTTGCTCTGAAGATGTGGAGACACTACCTGTACGGTACAAAAAGCACTATCTTTATAGACCACAAAAGCCTACAACATATATTCGACCAGAAGGAGCTCAACATGAGACAACGACGGTGGGTCGAGCTACTCGGTGACTACGAATGCGAAATTCGTTATCATCCGGGTAAAGCCAACATAGTAGCTGACGCCCTAAGTCGGAAAGAATACTCTGGTCGTAGAGTCAAGTCATTGACTATGACTATCCATTCACACTTGTCCACGCAAATCAAGGAAGCTCAGCTCGACGCTTTGAAACCTGAAAATGTGGCGGGTGAATCCCTGCGAGTGATGGATAAGAACTTGGAAGTCAAAGGTGGCAGAGCCTTATATATCATGGATCGGATCTGGACACCGAAACACGGTGGTTTCAGAGACTTGGTCATGACCGAGGCACACAACACTCGTTATTCCGTCCACCCAGGTTCAGATAAGATGTATCTGGATCTTAAAAAGCTATACTGGTGGCCTAACATGAAAGTAGAGATTGCTACCTTCATGAGTAAATACCTTACTTGCGCCAAGGTTAAGGTCGAATACCAGAAACCCTCCAGTCTACTACAACAGCCTGAGATACCGGAATGGAAGTGGGAGCGGATCACTATGGACTTCATAATCAAGTTGCCCAAGACAACGGATGGACTTGATACCATATGGGTCATCGTCGACAGATTGACCAAGTCCGCACACTTCCTGCCTATCAAGGAAACAGACAAGATGGAGAAGCTTACAAGAACTTACATACGGGAGATTGTACGACTGCACGGTGTTCCCATATCCATTATCTTGGACAGAGATAGTAGATTCACTTCGAGGTTCTGGCAGTCGTTACAAAGTTCCCTAGGAACTAGGCTGGACATGAGTATAGCCTACCATCCACAAACCGACGGGCAAAGTGAGAGGACTATCCAAATCTTGGAAGATATGTTGCGAGCCTGTGTCATCGACTTTGGGAAAGCATGGGATATTCATTTACCCCTTGTCGAATTTTCCTACAACAACATTTATCACACGAGCATAAAGGCTGCTCCATTCGAGGCCCTCTATGGCCGAAAGTGCAGATCCCCTCTGTGCTGGGCTGAGGTGGGTGATACCCAGTTAGCTAAAGGACGAGTTCCTGAAAGCACTCTCACGGGTCCGGAGATCATTCGGGAAACGACAGAGAAGATCATTCAGATTCGTGAACGATTGAAAGCCTCTAGAGACCGACAGAAAAGCCACGCAGATAAATGAAGGAAACCGTTGGAATTCCAGATGGGCGACCATGTTCTATTGAAGGTCTCACCCTGGAAGGGCTTAATACGCTTTGGAAAGCGTGGAAAGCAAAATCCAAGATACATAGGGCCTTTCGAGATTCTTGCCAGAATCGGCCCTGTAGCTTACAAACTTAACTTACCACGCGAACTCAGTAACGTACATTCTACTTTCCACGTCTTGAACTTGAAAAAGTGTCTGTCCGACGAGACTCTTGTAATCCCACTTGACGAGATCGAGATCAACGAGAGCCTCAACTTCATGGAAGAACCTGTAGAGATCATGGACCGAGTGGTCAAGCAAACGAAACAAAGCCGTATCCTGATAGTGAAGGTTCGCTGGAACGCCAAGCGAGGACCTGAATTCACTTGGGAGCCAGAGGATCAGTTCAAACTAAAATATCCTCGTCTTTTTACTTAGTTATTTGTAACTACTTATTTGCTTAAACTCTAATTTCGGGACGAAATTTCTTCTAACGGGGGGATGATGTGACAACCCGAAATTTCTATTTTGTACAACAATTCACTTCAATAGAAGTCAGAACTGTTTCTGCTAACTTTTGAGTTGTGTAGAGTCAATTTGAGTGTTTTAAAGTTTAGTACTTCAGGAGGTAACTGGAGAGAGGATACCCTAGGGTTTATTGTGCAACAATAAAGTCCCAAAACTCCAAGAGTTTGGAGTTTACGGCCTAAACATGGTGTTTACGGCCGTAAACCCCAAGGGGTATAAAAGTGACACTTAGTCATTTTTAACACTTTTTCATAATTTCAAAGCTAGAACTCAAATCCTCTCAAGTAGCATCCGATTTTCCTTCTTGATCTTCAACTTAGTAAGTGTTTCTTGCCCTAATTAGTTGATATCTTACTTAATCTAGTGATCTTACATGATTTCACCCGTGAAATCATTCCATTTGTGTAGATCTTCAAGTGTTCTTAGTTTCACCAAGAACACACACTAGTGTTCTTGGACTTTTAACACCCTTTCAAGCTTCTTTATTGTAAGTACTCTTACCCTAGTCTGTTATAAGGCTTGTTACACTACTTAATCAACTAGAAAACACCAAGAAACACAAGATCAATGGTGTTTACGGTCCAACATGTTCTTGGACGGTAAACCCTAATAAATAGGCCATTGTGTGCCCTAGTCCCTTACCAAGCCTTGGATACTAGTGTAGATCATATCCTTGATGTGCTTAGGACCTTAAACATCCAAAAGACCATGAACCATTAGAGTTTACGGCCGTAAACTCATGGAGAGATGGTCCATGGGCCGTAAACTCCATAAAGAAGTGAAATGATGCCACAATCACTTCCTAAGGCTTAGACTTGAAGTAGGAATGCTTCTTTATGACTTATAGGCTTCAAAACACAAAATGGTAGAAGTACTATGAGTTTACGGCCGTAAACTCATGGGTTTACGACCGTAAACTCCAAGGGAGTTGGTCACAAAACCGTAAACTCCAAAAGAGTGTCCCATTGGACCCTAAACTCAAATGCAAGGTCCTACAACCCTTAGATGCAATCCTTAGTACTTATAACACTTAAATCAAAGTGTTTTCCATGTCCTAGGGTGTCTTAACTTGATTAATTAGTTGTTAAATGACTAATTGGATATATATATATATATATATATATATATATATATATATATATATGTGTGTGTGTGTGTGTGTTATTATATGTTAACTAGGATCCTTGTGTGTGTTCAAGTCTTCACTTGACACTTAGCATCCTATAACATCCGTTCATCCAAACCACTCACTACAGGTGAGTTCATACCCCTTAATCAACCTTTTAAATGATTTTAAATGCTTTTATGGGGGGGAGTATAAGTTGAACTATTATAGTTATTATATTAATCACATGTGATTAATAACTACCAGACAAGTGGATTTCTTACTTTTCAAACTGTGTTATCAAACAAACTACTTCAAACTGTTTTTCAAACTCTTTTACATGTCAAATACTTTTATTAAACTCTTTTAAACTTATATTCTGTTAAATGTGTATCTATATAGATATAGTTATATAAGTAGGATTGAAAGGACTTACGACTGATAGCTCACCTTACTTCCTGTTCCTTGTTTGGTTGTGAACTTAGGGTATTCAGGTTATTTGTCCGAAGGTCGTTTGAATCCTAGTTATATATTATGTATATGTATATAGATATAAAAGTTTCTTCTTTCAATTCAATACCTTTGGGTAGAAAGGGTATAAAAATATGTTCATACATACAAACAACATTACTAGTAAACTATAATAGGTATAGTTTAGGGAGATACTAATACTATTACTAGAACAGTGAAACATACAAAGAGTCAGTTCATACATGAGTCAATACCATACCGAGAGAACATAACATACAGATAGAGAATACTATGATGAGAAACAAACAATACCATACAGAGAGAACATACAATATCATACAGAGAGAACATACATACATGCTAGACAGAGAGAGAACACACAATACAGCTAGCACATACATATACAAGAACATTACTACAGTTATGTGAGCCACGTAACGGGGCATGGCATCACCTGTCATGGCTCGTTTTGTATCCAGAATCTCCTTAAATGGAGAGCGTTGAGTTTGTGTATAGATCTATACTGGATTGACTATCCTACACCTTGCTGCTCGCTACAGTGGGACTTGCAAGTCTACGGGTGCCAAACGTCATTTCTTCCGACGTCTTACATCGTCGTGTTTATAGTCAGTAGTATGGTACAGGCCGATCACATGGTACTTTAAATAACAATTGGTTTAAGGTAGTTAGTACAGCAGTAGTTACTTAATACAACACTACAATACTATTTCATTTTCCCATTGCATTCGCTTTGTGATCTTCACACAATAAACAGTAATGTAAAAACTATATTTTTGGTTAATGATAGTCAGATTTGGGAAAATACATACTTTTACAAGAGTCTTACATACAAACAGTTGATGCCTTGGTAGAAGGCTACTTTTAGTAGAAAACATAGGGTTTTCTAGGAGAGTTCAAACAATTACAAACTTTTACAAACTTATACATCACATACTTACTAACACTTTCATACAAACATTGACACTAAAATACTTATGATCTCACCAGCTTTAAATCTGATAAACTTTTTCAAAATAACTTGTACTCTCAGGTCACCAGTAGACAGGTACCGGTGCCAGGTTTTGAGAAGATGGAGCTCGTTCAAGACTCATCTTTTATTTTGATTTATGTTTTTGGTGTCTATTAAACTTGACAGAACACACTTGTATTAAATTATATTATTAACGCAATGGACGATGTTGTTGCTTGTTTACTATTATGCATTGTTGTGATACTGTACATGACGTCCTCCACCCCCGAACGATTCCGCCGTTCCGGTTTTGGGGTGTGACAGTCCACAACCAAACAAGGAACAGGTGGTAAGGTGAGCTATCAGCCCTAAGTCCTTTCAATCCTACTTATATAACTATATCTATATAGATACACATTTAACAGAATATAAGTTTAAAAGAGTTTAATAAAAGTATTTGACATGTAAAAGAGTTTGTAAAACAGTTTGAAGTAGTTTGTTTGATAACACAGTTTGAAAAGTAAGAAATCCACTTGTTTGGTAGTTATTAATCACATGTGATTGATATAATAACTATAATAGTTCAACTTGTATTCCCCCCCATAAAAACGTTTAAAATCATTTAAAAGGTTGATTAAGGGGTATGAACTCACCTGTAGTGAGTGGTTTGGATGAACGGATGTTATAGGATGCTAAGAGTCAAGTGAAGACTTGAGCACACACAAGGATCCTAGTTAACATATAATAACACATATGTGTATCCAGTTAGTCATTAAACAACTAATTAACCAAGTTTAGACACCCTAGAACATGGAAAACACTTTGATTCAAGTGTTTTTAGTACCAAGGATTGCATCTAAGGGTTGTAGGGCCTTGCTTTTGAGTTTAAGGTCCAACGGTAAACTCTTTTGGAGTTTACGGTTTTGGGTTTACGGTCCCAATGGGTTTACGCCCGTAAACCCTTGGTAATATCTACCATTTGGTGTTTTAAGGTCTTATAAGTCATAAAGAAGCATCCTCACTTCAAGTCTAAGCCTTAGGAAGTCATTGTGGCACCATTGCACCAACTTATAGAGTTTACGGCCCATGGACCATTTCTCCATGAGTTTACGGCCGTAAACTCTAATGGTTCTTGGTCTTTTTGATGTTTAAGGTCCTAAACTCTTCAAGGATGTGATCTAGACTAGTATCCAAGGCTTGGTAAGGGACTAAGGCTCACAATGGCCCTTTCATTAGGGTTTACGGTCTAAGAACATGTCTTGACCATAAACACCTTTGATCTTGTGTTTCTTTGTGTTTTCTAGTTGTTTAACAAGTGTATCAAGCCTATAACAAGCTAAGGTAAGAGTACTTACAATATAGAAGTTTGTAAGGGTGTTAAAAGTCCAAGAACACTAGTGTGTCTTCTTGGTGTTCTTGGTGAAATGAAGAACACTTGAAGATCTACACAAATGGAATGATTTCATGGATGAAATCATATAAGATCACTAGATGATGAAGGATATCAACTAATTAGGGCAAGAAACACTTACAAAGTTGAAGATCAAGAAGGAAAATCGGATGATACTTGAGAGGATTTCGAGTTCTAGTTCTTGAAAATGTGAAAAAGTGATAAAAATGACTAAGTGTCATATTTATACTCCTTAGAGTTTACGGCCGTAAACACCATGTTTGGGCCGTAAACTCCAAACTCTTGGAGTTTTGAGACTTTATTGATGCACAATAAACCCTAGAGTATCCTCTCTCCAGTTATCTCTTGAAGTACTAAGCTTTAAAACACTCAAACTGACTCCAAAAAGCTTAAAAGTTAGCAGAAACAGTTCTGACTTCTATTGAAGTGAATGGTTGTACAAAATAGAAATTTCGGGTTGTCAGAGGCTTAATTATAGTCTTCATGGTTTAAGTGTTGCAACGTTCACAACATGAAGATTTGGAGTCCTTTTGCAAACAAGAATTGACTTGGCAAGTGGGAGCTTGAAGACTTTTTGAAGTGTCCCTTAAGTCCTTTAGGAAATACTTAATAATTCTTGTGATGATTCACAAAAAATATTACTAGACATGACTTGGTTTATACACATTATAATGCATGCTTGTGATGTTTATTTTATGTTAAATGTATGTTATGTTTTATGTATAAAAATGGTTTTTACATGTCAAATAACATTTTTTCATAAGATAACAACACTTGGAGTTTGAGTAAAAAAAATTTAAAAGATAACATAAAATGTTTATAAATGGATATTTATAAAAATGTTTTACCGATTACCAGTTAAAACTCAATTTTTTTATTAAAAATAGTTTTACTGTTAAACTTATAAATACCCAATGTTAAAATATTTTAAATGTTTTAAAAGATGTTTAAAATTTATATAAACTCCATGTCTATATAATAAATAAGAAGTTTTTTATTAAAAAGAGTAAAATGGGTTAATAGCGTTATAACGACAAATAATAAAACTAGTAATTATTTTTGCGTCGAAACTTAATATTTGATATTGGTGTTTTAAACATAACGCAACATGTTGATATTATGTTTTATGCATGCTAAATGAGATTTAAAACATAAGTATCATCACTTAAGTTTTGGTTTATCAAAATATGACTTTTATCATAAGATGCATAAACTTTAGTTTATAAAATAAAATGAGTTTATTCTACAAATTCATGAAGTCATAAGTTTTTTGATTGTTAAAAGGAGATTTAAAATAGTGATTTTATAACTCATCCAGAACTCTAAGTCTTAAGTATAAAATAAAGTTTTATTAAGACTATTACCGCTTCTTAAAACCGATCTACGACTAAACCTGAAAATACCGGATTTTAGATTATAATTGATCGCGGTTAATGGAAAATAAAATGAAGATTTCTTTGGCACCTAAACAACCTCATAACAAGTGATATGAATTTTACAAAAGAATACATGAATTGTTGGATGTATGCAATATTCATGAGACCATGTTTTTATAAACTATAATTGTAAAACATATATAAACCTTTTCTAAAAATGCATGTCATTGCCATCCTTTTGAAGAACACTCGTTATCATTTGAGGGTTTCAGTGTCACGGGGTCACCTGGTCACTAGGATTTTATTTTGATGTTCTGGGTAGTTTTTTAGTTTCTGGTTTCTAAAGGGTCATCTTGTTACTGGTTAGTTACAATGCTACAAGTTGTTTCAAATAGGATGCCTTGATCAGAATGTTATGTGATAAAGGTCACCTAAGCATAAGAGGTCCGAGGCATATATGGGATATGATGGGTTTTATGTACTATAACACTCCTATGGTGCACATACAACCTTAATTCTTTGGATCTAAGTTTTCTCTAGTTATACATGCAACAAAAAATATCCAAAACATGAAACCTATAACTAGCATACAACTTGATATTTGAAACAGAAAACAAGTTAGGCAATTACCTCTTTGTTGTAGCTTGTAGAGTTTTGGCCTTTCAAGAGCTTAGCACCTCAAGTGTGATGCCTCAAATGGTTCACAAAACGCCATAAGAAAGAGGACGACAAATGAGAGAGAGGTTGAAGCACACAAAATCGGCTATACTCATGTTATGACACTTGTATGTCGATTTTGGGCTTAAGGGAATACATATATAGTATAGAATTCCAAGAGTCATATGTAAACCCTAATTCTTACACTTAGGCTTATGATCCAATAACTCATATGGGCTAACTCTTCATGGACTCTCACATAAACTTAGTCCATCATGGAGCAATAGCCTAAACCATATGTATCACTGATTTACATAATAAATCCACGTTAATTTAATTAGTCTCCTTCGATCACTAAATTAATTCCAATCTAATTCTTGATCAATACTAATTAAATAATATGATTTCTCAACTAATATATTATACTTATAATATATTAATAAATTACAAATAACCTCTTTCTCAAATATCCATCCTATCAAATTGTTGTGGTTAATGCAACTCAAAATGGACCATTCTACTCTCGGGTCAAGTACATACCAATTATATTTATGGGCTTAGACACCTAATCCAACAGTCTCCCACTTGGATAAGTCTCATAACTATAACTGCAAGTACGACTTGAAAAACCGACTAGCAATCGTAGCTCTCAAAAGCCGATGTCGAGCTCTGACGCGTCCATTGGATAAGGGATCATATATTCCTCCATTCTAGATATCGTACGGACATGAGACATGGATTATAATCATTCTCTCTGTCCATGTGTTGTTTCTCTATTCACGATTTATGACGACCGACTAATTGAACAAATCAAATCAGTCTAGGCTTGGCCAAGCACTTAGGGTGTCATCACTAAATCATCGAGGGGCCCACAGATATCACTTTTATCCCTCTTAGGGTAAAAGGAACTGATAAACTTTAACTCGTATGCTTGCTCTATTTACTCATCAAATCACACACAAAAATATGTTTTATAACACCAAGTTACTGGTGCGTTTACATATCATCATTGTGAAACCGACTTGTAAACTGCAACTATATGTCTCCGTTTCAAGAATATAAGATATTATCGTCTCACAATCACTCGTGATGAAATCCATGAAGTGATTCAGATGAGCGTGGGTTTAATCCAATACTCAAATCTTATTACGGGACTACTCATGAACACTGCAGGAAACTTGTGTTATGTCTAAACACTTTAGACAATCTACAGACGGATTCATGACAGTCTTACCTCAATACCTACTTCCAAAGTATGATCGACTGTGGATAGTTTGAATAATCTTAATATTCGGGAAGTCAAAACATGCAACATGCAACATGCAACACAAGAATATTCGACTTTAATATGGTCTCAAAACTTTTAAATATAAATAAAACACCTTTTGTTTAATCACCATATTGATTAAACATTATTCATTGTATAATGTTTCGATTAATCAACTTAATAATTGAATTAAAACATTAGTTATCCCATGCTCCAAGCATGCACACTATGTTTATCTATGGTCCTTACTTTGTGAAATAGACACATTTTCAATGAAACTTATTTCACAATTCCAAATCTTTATCATAAGTGTAAGATCCTAAATTATCATGCAATGATTCATTTTGTAATGTCATGGTACCAAAGTCACAGAGACTTTGCCAATGATATTATAAAGCATTCCATTAGAGATTGTTACAAGACAATTCCCCAGAATTGAAGTCTCAAATTCAAAGTACATTCCTTTGAACATCCTTCTTGCACTACAGTTTCTAACCTACACATAGATTCTCAATATCTAACTCCCAATATGGAAACATTTCCATATTTTCCATATAACAATGCATTATTAATAGAATTCTATCTATTCATAATAATGTCAATATGGTACATCCATTACTATACTTCCAACTGTCCTTAAGCAACCAATCCTTAGTGAACCTTAGATTGTCCTTGACAGTTGTCTAACCACTTTAGTTATATCCGGTTCTAGTCTTTTTCCCTCTTAATGCCCTAGGCATTTGGAAAATTTGAACATGTGAATATTATAGCGTATGCAATCGACCCTATATCCGAAGCATATGAGACACGATTCATAATGTCTTACATAAAGACATGATACTTGACAAGTCTATTGTTATAATATTTCCATAAATAGAATTTCCAATGTTTAAATATTTTAACATGGTATTCATATATATATATATATATATATATATATATATATATATATATATATATATATATATATATATATATCCATGACTAAGTTTGATTAATACTTCAATCTAAACATATAAATTCGAAATAAAGTATAAATATCCTCTCCCTTACTATAGCGAAACAACATTTCAACCTTTGTAACTTTTCAAATTAGAACTTTGTTTCCTATAAATAGTATTGAGAACTTGCAATACTTACTATAATAACTATGCTCCCACTAGCATATCAATTATTATCTTACTAGTATAACATTGATGCTTCCACTAGTTTTGACATGTATCCAGAAAGCAGCTGGACTTCCAGAAATCAAAGTTCAGATTTCTGATACGAGATGCTTCGATAAGACTTTATCTTAGCTCATACACCTTTTATTAGAAAGCCCATATGTGTGTCTAAACTATTTCATAACTTAAGGCAGTAAGTCCCAAATGTTTAAACTATTTGCCATTTCTCACAATTCGAACTATGCAGAGGGATGTCGTAATCATAATCGAATCTGAGAATGCAAATATCACATTGCTAACTCTTTAAAATCTACTTAGTGAAAGCGTTTCCTCACAATCATTTTCATGAATTGGAGAGAAACCTTATGTCACTTAGATTTTATGGTGTATGTGTTCCTATCCATGTGAATCTGTCATCCCCAACCATTATCATAAGACAAGGTCATTGACAAATTTAAACTCATATGGACTGGACTTGTTCAATCGTAATTTCTTGCCACTTGGCAACACAAAGGCCTACCATGTCTTCCAAGTTGTTGAACAGGTCACCCTTACTGATCAATGAAATTTCACTGATCAAGGTGCTTTACCTTATGCAAACAATTGAGAACTCATAGAACTCACATGCATAGTCAACTTCAACTGGAATGGGCACAAAAGCAAGAATATGTCAACACGATAGGTTACAAACCTCAAGTCATGAGCTAGTGATACACAATAGGTTTTCTTGATTAGTTCCTGAAACTTTTCAAGATCTTTAAAACTCCCACTGACCTCTTGACATATAAGTTCCTCTCTTGACAAACAAATCTTCAAGAGTTAGTGCGGAATCTTATCAAGGAAAAACACTTCATACAATCGGTCTTAGTTGGTCTTTGTCTTAAAGACATCACAACTACCAATTCTAAATGTATTATAAACCTTCTTAAGATTATGTCACTCAAGTCACAATCTTGGAGTATGACTTTAAGAGTTGATTTTGGAAGGAAGTATGACTCATCTTCTTGGTTTAACCATTTCAACAATTCACGATTCCTCTTCTTATCCATACAAATGCACCAAGATGTCCTTAGAGGATCAATTGTGATATGGTTTCATAATCACTAAGATGATCATAAAACACGATACTCAAGTACTCTCCTTTCCTTTCAGATTGGAGAAACTTTTATCTTTCTGCCTAATTTGATTCTTCTTATTCATTCCGCCATACATTGAAACTTTTTCAATGATTCAGAATTATACTTAATCTTGTAAGCACAACCATATTTACTAAAATTTTAGTAAATCATGACGAACAGTCTTATCGTTCTTTGTGGTGGACCTGACCAGTACACAACCAAGTGTACCCGATCCCCTAGTCCTTCACTTGACTCACATATACATATGAACAAGGAATTAGTCTTAATTTCCCAAAGATGAAGGTTCTCATTAATCACACAATCCAAGTCGCATGATTCCAAGTTTCTATCTGTTGGGTATTAGATGTTGTGTCATTGGGCTGTTTTGTTTAGTCCACTTTTGTAACCGGTGTGGGCCTGTCCATCCCATGGTTATCTACTAGGGTTAGAGTATTTAAGATGCATGAATGCATCGTATTTTAGTTAACTCTGATATTATTTTGTAACCCTATTCATGCCTCTACAGTAGCAATTCTTTGTCGAGTTCTTCTGGGGCATGACTTTTAATCATTTAACATATTTTCAATCATCGTTGTGTTCTTTGCTTTAATCTGTTTGAATCTAAACGATCTTTTCAACGATTTACATCCTAACAATTGGTATCAGAGCATGAGACTGTGTAATAAATACGCATCTCTTCTATTTAAGAGCTTTTAGGGTTTCTGTTTATATTGGATCTGGTTTAACGTTCATCATAGTGTTGTTGACGTTATTTAGCAATTTCAATATTACCATAAAACTGCTTTTGTTTTACACGTCTGATTGTTAACAAGTTTTAAAGATCTTATCATCATACAGCACGAGGATTCTCACTTCAACTCTATCAATCTTTCAACCGGTTCTACCAATCGTTTCTTCCCAACCAGGCTGTTAAATTCACATTATTAATGAGCTACCTTACTCTTCTCACTTTGAGTTAAGAGTTATCTGCTTGGTCACTTTCGCATAACAGAGGTACATTCGCTTCTCAGGAACCACCTTCATGCTTCTCCACTACCTTCGCACTCATGATTGTAACCCTTGAGACTCTCAGCTATACCACTGAGGTTTACGGTTACACAACATCTGTGTTAATGATCTTGGTTTCATACAACCACGAACTGAGTGAAACCAAAAATCCAACACACTTAAATGAATTGACGGTGAACAATTGAACGTTCAAGATTTTCACCATGGAATTAACGAAAGCCAATTTCGTGGTTTGTACCAAGAAATATCTTTTTCTTTTGCGAGATATTTATGACGTGTTCTTGTCCCAAGACACTTCTTCCCACAAGATCCAGTTTTAATTTTTTTTGAGATTTCAGAATTTTATCTTGTCACCAAAATAATTTGAAACCTACTCGTTCAACTAGCTACACTGGTCACACGAGTACTTCATCCAACATTCGTATTTATATCAAGTTCGTTGATTGCTTGGAAGTTAAGCTACCCATTTAGCCTAAATAAAAGATGCCTTTCAATGTTTCTTATCAAACACTTGATCGTATTTCAACGGGAAACCACACAAACACTTCTTGGTCTCTCTTGACTTCGAAGGAAGATATCTTTGCCCGGGATCCACAGTTTCATGTCTTTATTTAGACATCACAAAATCCCACATAGAAGTAATGTTTTATTTCCTTATCTTTGACACTCTTGCACGAAGATCCTAGTGATTTTCAAAAGTCTGGTTTGTGTTACTTACATTCAGTTTCAAGTTCGCAGCTCAACCAATGAAGTTCGCTTTCATATGAGGAAAATGGAATCACTCTCAACTGCGGAATCGCAAAGCCGACGCGGCAATCCAATGAGGATACGAATTCAAATGGGCGCGTGAAATTTTGAACGGACGTCTACTTTATCACCGTATGACGTATTGATCTGACATGAACAATTGTCAAATCGCGCTTTTTCAGGCGACGTTTCAGTAACCGAGACATTCTCTCTCCTGATTTCTCTCACCAACCCAACTGTATAAAGGGAATTTGGCGCTTCATCTCTCATCACCACTTCCATACTATCTCAAAGATTTCCAGCGATCAACGCAGTTTACTGTTCATCTTCTTTCTCAATAACTTCAACAATGGATACTTCCTCATCTGCTCATGATCAGACTGCTCAATCATCTCTTCTCAAAATCAAACCACATCAGAGTCTGGTGATTGATCTTGACCCCTACAGGTATGATGCTTACCTTCTACCAATCGTCGAGTACCTGAAGTATTCTCCACTATTTATCGTTTTGACGAAGATGGAAGCGGTTCCAATGTCTCTACTGTCGACGGCATACTCCTCTGCCAGTCTTGTTAAGGAGGAGAACAAGATCACCTTTGAAATCCATGTCAAGAAAACCTCCATTACTAAAGCCCGCTTATGTATAAATCTAGGGCTTCCTCAAACAGCAGATATGATCAACCCATAGTCCATCTCCAACTGTTCCTTGTTAGAGATGTTATACCAAATGGGGTACAAAGAAACCCTAACCTCCGTCTCTAAGTTACGAAAACCTAACTTGCTGCCACAGTGGAATGGCTTCTTCACTATTCTATTCAAAGCATTTTCTGAGAGGGTTACAGGTTCCGATTGCACCAGTAAGTTGTTCATGGCGATAATTTATGGGATTTATACACGTTTGAATGTCGATTTTGGAGCTGTTCTATGGGCTCAGGTGATTCAGAGCACTCTCTCGACCACTCGTCACAGTGAAATCTCCTGTGCACGATTCTGGTCCATTATTGTTCAGTGTGCAATCAAGAAGCTTAAAATTCCAGTGATGCAGGATGCTCTGTTGGCTACAATCTCAACTTTCCATACCACCGGTATCATTCTTGCCGATAACTCAAAATTTTCTTTTCTGGGATCGATTCCGGAGTCTATGTTCAGAGATGTGCCAGTCGCGAGCAAAATTTTGGAAGGCTACAGAAAGGTTACCGCTTCAGGGTTTCATCCTATAACCTCGAAAATGCAAGCCATCCTCGCAGAGGTAGATAAGCCCAAGAAAGGTGGACAAAAGTTGGAAAGAAGAGCGAAAAGAAAAAAATTGATCAGGAAGGTCCGTCTGTACCTACGAAACCGCTTACAAAGCGAAAGGCAAAAGTTGCTCCATCTGAAGCGGCTCCTAAAAAGCGAAAGGTAAAGCAAGCCGCTCGCAAGAGAAAGTATCCTACTCCTACTCCTAGCAAAAGTGAACATTCGCAATCTATCACCGTGTCCGATATTCGTAATGAGGAAGAACCACCTGTTCACAAGAGGAGGGAGAGTCTGCTCGCAATGACAAGTCTGATGGGTTTTGAGCATTCTAACACTCCTACGGTGTACATGCAACCCTATAAACCTTGGATCTATGTTTTCTCTTTTATACATGCAAATATTCAATACTCCAAGGTTTCACTCTAACTAGCATAATATGAAGCAACTATACTACAAGAATCTAGTAGAATGACATATTTTTGATGTTGTAGCTTGATTCCATGGAGCTTAAGAGCCTAGTGCCTCAAGTGTGACACCTCAAATGGTTCACACAACACCACCAACAACTTGGAATAACTTGAGTGAGAAGTTCTTATGCTCAAATCGTCTAGCCCTCATGTGTACACACCTTAGTGCCAATTTCTTGAGCCATGGGGTCCTTATATATTGTGGCTATTAGGGTTACACCATGTAACTCATGTCTTTCCGTATTCTTCATGCTCCATGGGTTAAAACCTCCATGAAGTATCCATGGGTTACTCCATGGGTTCAGCCCAACATGAAGAACTATGGATCATAAGCCCACATATATAAGAATGAATGATTTACATAATCAATCCCCATATATTTAATTAGTTTCCTTTTGATCACAAAATAAATTCCAAATTAATTCTTGATCAATACAAATTAAATAATATGATTTCATATTAATATATTAGAAATTATAATATATTAACAAATCATAAATATCCTTTTCTCACAAAAGTCTATCTAAATTGTTCCAATGCCATGCAACCTAAATAGACCATGCCAAATCGGGTCAAGTACATACCCATTATAGTTATGGTCTTAGACACTAATCCAACAGTCTCCCACTTGGATAAGTCTAAAACTATTATTGCGTGTGACTCCAAAACCCGACTAGCATACGTAGCTCTTAAAAGCCGCTGTCGAACTCTAAACAAATCAATGACGCGTCCATTAGATAAGAGATCATATATTCCTCCATTCTAAATATCATATGGACTAAGACATGGATTATAATCATTCTCTTTGTCTATTTGTTGTTTCCCGATTTCTGATTTATGACGACTGACTAATTGAACAAATCAAATCAGTCCATGCTTGGCCAAGCACTTCGGGGTGTCATCACTAAATCATCGAGGGGCCTACAGATATCGCTTTTATCCCTTTAAGGGTAAAAGGAATGGATAAACTTCGACTTATATGCTTGGTCTACTACTTATTGAATCATACACAAAGGCTTGTTTTATAACATTGAATTACCAATGCGTTTTCGTACAATCAATGTATAACCAACTCATAGACAACAACTCATATCTCTAGGTTTGAAGAATATAAGATATTATCGTCTCATGATCACTCGTGATAAAATCCATCAAGTGAGTCAAATGAGCGTGTGTTTAATCCAATACTCAGAACTTATGAGCACTCATGAATGTTGTAGCAACTCTTGGTATGTCCAATACCGTGGACATCTACAAACCAGCTTCATGACAGTCTTTCCTTAATACCTACTTCCAATGTATTATCGACTGTGGATGGTTTGAATAACTTAGTCATTCAGGAAGAACGACCTAGTTATTCTGGAAGTCAAAACATGCAAACTGAAACACAAGAATAATCGAATCCAATATGGTCTCAGAACTTATGAATATAAATAGAACACATTATATTTATCACCATATTGATTACACATTATGCATTGCATACTGTTTCAAATTATCAACTTTATACTTGAATTAAAACAATAGTTGTCCCATGCTCCAAGTATGTACACTATGTTTTCTAAACACTAGTCATGCCATACACCAAGTACGCGCACTATGTTTGTCTATCATCTTTACTTTGTGGAATAGATCGATTGAACATAATTCCAATGATTTTTTATTTCACAATCACAAACCCTTACCGCAAATGCAAGAATTCCAAATTCCTGCCATTTACCGAAATCTTGTTATATTTTAAACTTATATGCACTGATCCTCTTGTAATGATTATGCACAAAGTCACAAAGACTTGTCAATAGTCATTACAGAGTATTCCAATGGAGATCATTCCATGGAAACGAAGTCTCAAATTCAAAGTACATTGCTTTGAACATCCTTCTTGCGTTAAGTTTCCTAATCTTACACAGATTTAATGAATAACTTCCACCTATGGGAATATTTCCATATTCTCATTTTGACTATCACTTCTGAACAAGAGTTGCCTCTTTTCAGAATATGTCAATATGGTCCTCTCCAAAAATTCACACCATACTTCCAACTATCCCTAAGCAACCAATCTTTGGTAAACCTTAGACTGTCCTCGACAATTGCTTAATCAAATTAGTCATATCTAGTTCTAATACTTTTTCCCTCTTAATGGTCTAGGCATTTGGAAAAATTTAGAACAAATGAATATTATAGCACATGCAATCGACCCTATATCCGAAGCATATGGGACACGATTCACGATGTCTCACATAAAGACATGTAACTAGACCAGTCTTTTGCTATAATATTTCTATTTCTATTTGCCATGTTCTCATAATTCAGATTATGAAAAGGGATGTCGTAATCATAATCGATTTTTAGAACGCAAATAATGTTCCCATATATTGAAGTTCCTTATGTTGAACCATTCCAACATAACATTCATATATATATACTTGACTAAATTTGATTAAAATCTCAATCTAAGCAACACAACTTTTCCCAATTGAACTTTTGTTTTTCTGTAATTAACCTTGCTAACTTGCAAAACTTATCATAATTATCATGCTCCCGCTAACATGATAAATGTTAACATAACACTTATGCTCCCACTAGCTTTGACATGTACTCAGAAATTAGTTGGACTTCTAGAAATCAATACTTTATTTACCTTTTTACCAAAGTTTAGATTTCTAATACGAGATGCTTTGATAAAACTTTATCAAAATCATACACGTTTTACTTAGATAACTCACATGTGTGTCTAAACAATTTTAGAACTATGAAAAGGGATGCCGTAATCATAGTCTCAATTGTTTAGACCTTTGCTATTTCTCACAAGTCCATGTTAGTGTGCCTGTTAACCACACACGCTCCACTAACGACTTTGAGAATGCAAATATCACAATTGCTATCTACTTGAAATCTACTTAGTGAAAGCGTTTCCTCACCATCATTTTCATGAATCGGAGAAAAACCTTATGACACTTAGATTTTAAGGTGTATGACTTCCTATCCATGTGAATTTGTCGAAACCATAATCACAAGACAAGGTTAGTGACAAATCCAAACTCATATGGACTGAACTTGTGCAATCTTAAATTCTTGCCACCTGGCAGCACAAGGGCCTGCCATTGCTTCCAATTTGTTATGCAACCAATTGAGAACTCTCAAAACTCATATGCAAAGCCAACTTTAACTAGAATGGGCACAGAAATAGGAATATGTCAACACGATAGGTTATAATCCTCAATTCGTGTGCTAGTGATAAACTACAGGTTTTATTCTTGATTAGATCTTGAAACTCTTTCAGGATCTTTTAGACTCCCACTGTCCTCTTGACATATAATACTCTCTTGCCAAGACCCATTCCTTGACAAACAAATATTCAAGAGATAGTGTGGATTCTTATCAAGAAAAACACTTCACACAATTGGCCTTAGTTGGTCTTTGTTTTATCCAAAACATCACAACCTACCAAATTCAAATGTATAAGAGTAGAAAACCTTTTACTCTATATTTGACAAGTGTTAATAAACCTTCTTTAAGATGTGTCACTCAAGTTACAATCTTGGAGTATGACTCTAAGACTTGTTTTGGAACGAAGTATGTATCACCTTCTTGATATAACCATTTCAATAATTCATGACTCCTCTTCTTAGCCATAAGAATGCACTAAGATGTCCCTAGAGGATAAATTATGATATGGTCTCATAATCATTAAGATGATCATAAAACATGATACTAAAGTAGTCTCCCAAGAATGTGTACTCGATCCCTTAGTCCTTCAATTGACTCACATATACATGTGAATAAGGAATTAGTCTTAATTTTCCAAAGATGAAAATTCTCATTCATCATACTATACAACTTGCATGATTCCAAGTTTCGGTCCAATTGAAAACTTGGGTGATGAAAATCTTTCCTTATTTGGTAAATTTAGACACTAACACAAATAAAAGAATCAAATTCATATTTCCATTATTGCTAGAAATATACAAACATCTTTTTTTCCATAAATGTCATTGCAAGGAGATATAAAATAAAGTAAAACAAAATTTTATTTATTTATAAAATGCGGAAAACTTTTCCTTACAATGCAACATTAAATGAAAACTTATGCTGTTACATATTTCCTAGCAACCTATCATAACTCCTAAGAAGTAGCTCAAGAATCCGATCTTCGAACCATGCGATTGAAATCCATCTTCGCGATCAGATTCAGCATACCCTTCTTTTTAAGTTTCCTTCCCTTTGCTTGATCCTGTAAAACACCAAAATGTAACCAAGTCACATTTTGTATTAAGAATCATCAATAAGGAACTTAACAGAGTTAGATAGTGGACTTACCTGAAGCAGAGTCAAACTTTTTGACTTGACCTTCTCTTAGATCTTTCAGGTAGTTAGGGCAGCTTCGTAACCAATGCCCCTTCCTTTGGCAGTAGAACCATATGGACTCTTTGGTAATGGTACATGGGACTATCTCAGACTTAACCTTTCTCTTTACCATTTGGTCAACCGAGTTGACTATGGTCGATCCCTTTCCATTGGGAAGAGAATGATTTTCTGGATATCTAATGTTATCATTGTCAATGTCCATGGAGGTTTGGGAAGTTGATCTTCTAATCAAATTTGCTTTACTAGTCCTCCAAATCATTGATGATTCAGTAGCACCAAGCAAATAGATAAGATCATTAAGGGTTATATCATAGTCTGTTTCATAGTAGTCCCAAAGAAAACTCACTATGTGACTTAGAAAGTGATTGAACAACCAACTTTCTCAAGACTTTGACACCCAACTCTCCCGGGTTGTCAATATTTGACTTCATCTCCAATATGTGAGCACACATAGACCTTGCTCGCCAATAGGGCTTGAGTGACCTTGAACTATTCAAGAACTTGTGGGTTACGGAGAATAATTTGAGGGGGTGGAGGAAGAGAAGTATGATTTCCATTATCCAACCACAGAACATCATCTTCATTAGGAAAGCTTGTTCCATGAGATTTGGGAAGATCATAGTTGTTTGAACCAGACATTTACAATGGGACAAATTCAAGTTAGTTGATTTAAAGTCCTTAATATAACACCCAATATGAAATATTAAGGCTAGGACCCAACACAATATTTTATAACTTGGAAGAGGGATGCCGTAATCCAAGCTATAAAATATTTAAAGGTAGACGAATGACGATTCACCAATTTCCACCATGAAAAACGATATAATTTATTAGGTTTTAATTGGATTTGAAATTCCTAGATCTTTTGAGATTCATTGAAATTTTCAATGGCATGTTTCAATCTCGATTATGCCCTCTCAAGTTTTGTGACTGGGATGCTGAGGATTACAAAACAAGGTGTGAATAACCATGCAAATATACTTGGTACACTTAATATTTATCACTTAATCGATGTGTCGGTTAACCACACGCGCCCCACCGATCCTATGATAAACATTAAGTTACCCTTTGCCTAACTTGTTAAATCCAGGTTAGTGTGCCAGTTAACATCACACGCTCCACTAACGACTTAAGCAAAGTGCAAAGTGTAACTTCATGGGTTAGCACTAAATTCACATTTTCCTAAATTAACTAAGATTGGGAATTTATAAAAGGTTTAGTTACTTTATATTTATCATTATACTTATAATGAAGGGAGAATTATAGTCCTTGTCCTACCCGTTCGGCTAACGACCCTCCACCAGTCAAGGAAGCGGTGGGTGAGAATGGACACCCATTAAACTGCCATTTTATAGGCAGTAACCTTATACCCCCTTGTGACAACCCGAAATTTCCATTCGTACAAACTCTACTGTCACGCACTTCAAATAGGAGTCAAATACTTTTCTGCTAAATTTTAGCCGGTTTAAAGTCTGTTTGAGTGTTTTAAAGCATAGTGCTTCAGGAGATAACTGGAGAGAGGATATCCTAGGTTTCATTGTGCATCAATAAAGTCCCAAAACTCCAAGAGTTTGGAGTTTACGGCCCAAACATGGAGTTTACGGCCGTAAACCCCAAGGAGTATAAATATGACACTTAGTCATTTTTATCACTTTTTCCACTTTCAAGGTCAAGAACATTCCCTTTTCTCTCTCAAGTATCATCCGACTTTTCTTCAAATCCTCCAAAAATGTAAGTGTTTCTTCCCTAGATTTGTTAATATAACACTCTATCTAGTGTTTATACACGATTTCATCCATGAAATCTTGCCTTTTTCATAGATCTTCAAGTGTTCTTCAAAACACCAAGAACACACACTAGTGTTCTTGGGCCCTAAACACTCTTACAAGCTTCCTATAAGTAAGTACACTCCTCCTATCTAGTTGTTTGCTTAGTATACTTGTTAAATCATGGAAGAACACCAAGAAAACCTCAAGAACACATGGGTTTACGGTCAAGGGATATCCTTGAACCGTAAACACCATCAGGTGGTGTTTATGTGCCACTAACACCTTCTAGGGCTTGGATATTGGACTAGAACCTTGCATGCATGAGCTAGAAACACCAAAACACGAAATGGTTGGGGTAACCATGAGTTCACGGCCGTAAACTCATGGGTTTACGGCCGTAAACAAATGCGTTTACGACCGTAAATTCCCAAGAGTGGTCCAAGGACCGTAAACTCCAATGATGAGCCATTTTGAGCCCTAGTCCCTTCCTAAGCCTTTGGTACAAACCTAGAACACTTCCTTGAGGGGTATAAGACCTTAAAACACCCAATGATGCAAATTACCATGAGTTTACGGCCGTGAACTCATGAGGGATATGACCAAAAACCATAAACTCATGTGTGGTCACCAAATGAGGAGTAAACTCCAATGTGAGGCCATACTCTCCTTAGATGCAACCCTTTAGCACTCCTAGCACTTAAAACAAAGTGTTTCCATGTATTAGGAGGTCTTTACTTGATTAATTAGTTGTTAAATGACTAATTAGATACATTTATGTATCACTACATGTTACATAGGATCCGTGTGTGTGTTCAAGTCCTCACTTGACACCTAGCATCCTACCCGACACTTCCATCCAATCCACTCACTACAGGTGAGTTCATACCCCTTAATCAACCTTTGAAATGATTTTAAATGCTTTTATGGGGGGGGGGGAATACAAGTTGAACTATTAAGTTATTATATCAATCACATGTGATTAATAACTGTCAAGCAAATAGATTTTTGCATGTTAACTGTTTTATCCAGCTAAAGGTTTTCAAATCTTGTTTTCAAATCTCTTTTAAAGTACCAAAATCTCTTTTTTTTAAATTACTAAGCTTTTATCAAAGTCTTTTAAACTTATACTCTTGTTAGATACATGTCTATATAGATATAGTTATATAAGTAGGGTTTGAAGGACTTAGGACTGATAGCCCGCTTTACTTCCTGTTCCTTGTTTGGTTGTCGACTTAGAGCATCCGGTTATTTGTCCGAGTGTCGTTGAAGTCCTAGTTATATATTATGTATATCTGGATAGATATTAAAACTTTTACTCCAGTTCAATACCTTTGGGTAGCAAAGGTACCTAGATAACCTCTCAAGTAAACTATAATAGGTATAGTTTAGAAACCAACCATAACTTTCATGAAGGAGAACTTAGCTATATCAATATTCTAAAAACTTATACTTTTAGTAAAAAGAAAGGTTTATAGAAATCAGAACACGAGATACATCCTCATGACGCGGATTTCACCGTTGTCAAGTTGGTAACCAGAGTCTCCTGGAGGGAGAGCGGCCATTGTGTGTATAGATCTATACGGGACAGTCCATCCCACATCCTGACTGCTACCTACAGTCCCGGCCGACCAAGCCAAGGGGTGACATATGTCACATTCATTTCGACGCCAGCAGGTCGTCGTGTTTACATCCGTCAATCAGTATGGTTACGAGTATCTTTTCACTTACCTTATAATTCATGTCCTTAAGGTACTAAGTATTACCACGGTAGTTTCTACATATAAAACCATCATAATATATTTTCCTAGTTATACACTAGGCCACATATAAACCTTTAAACTAACCTACTTAGGATTAAAGGCTGATTTAGACTTTTCGAGGCGTATTGTTCATTTGATACCGCCTGGGGTCTACACTTCATTCATTTAGACTTTTCGAGGCGTATTGTTCATTCGATACTGCCTGGGGTCTACACTTCATTCATTTAGACTTTTCGAGGCGTATTGTTCATTGGATACCACCTGGGGTCTACGCTTCATTCACTTACACTTTTCGAGGCGTATTGTTCATTCGATACCACCTGGGGTCTACATTTCATTCATTTAGACTCTCCGAGGCGTATTG
Source organism: Lactuca virosa (assembly GCF_052849685.1). Lineage (NCBI taxonomy): Eukaryota > Viridiplantae > Streptophyta > Magnoliopsida > Asterales > Asteraceae > Lactuca > Lactuca virosa. The sequence continues at coordinate 301,611,876 of NC_136428.1, read as the reverse complement.
CTCATCTAATACTACCCGAAGTCTGCATTTGATTACCATATAAACAGCAATGTCATTGCTAAAGTAAAGTATTATTTTCCCTATTACATTTAATTGTGGCTTTCCCACATACTCATTAATGTAAAACTATAATTTGATAATGATAGTAACATTTAGGGAAAAATGCTCTTTAAACACAAAACTGTCGGGTTTTGGTTGAAAACTGCTTTATTAGATAAACTCATCTCTATTAACTCAAAACAGTTGGGTCTTGGTAGAAGACTACTTTTAATAGAAAATATAGGATTTTCTGGAACGAATTTAGATACTTTATAAGCTTTTATCACCATCATCTAATGAGATTATTTTGAGGAAAAACATGTATTTATATAGATGTCATTAAAATACTTATGAACTGAACAGCATTAAAATGCTGATACTCTCTTTCAAAATAACTTGTATTCTCAGGTCGTCAGTAGACAGGTACACTCTGGAAGCTTTTGTGAAGACAACCTTGTACCGAGCTGGATTTTATGTTATTCTCTATATTTACTCTTGATGTTGTTGCTAAATGTAACTTATGTAAAACTATTACTATTAATGCAATGGTTGTTGTACTTTGATTACTATACTGCATGTGTTGTGATACTTGACATGACGTCCTCCACCCCAGAACGTTTCCGCCGTTCTGGTTTTGGGGTGTGACAGATTGGTATCAGAGCATTGTTTATAGTGAGCTCAGTATATCAAATCATAAAAGATATACAACCTATAAATACAATGGGATAAAAACACTCTGACCAAGAATTATACTTTAAAATATAACCATATTTTACAAAAGTATAAGAACATCCAGAATATAAAAACCCGAACAAGTATCACAAGAAGAACAAGAATAAAAGTCTTTGGATGTTGACCATTACCGTCAAACCTGGGCAGTTATGTGATCGTAAGATGGAATAAATATAACATGATCAACTATATTTATTCGAGATGCGACTAACGTGTGTTTGGGAGTGATGGTGGTGTTGCAATGAATCTGAAACTTACCATGTAGGAATGCTAGAGCCAAACATAAAAATAGGAGTATTTTATGATACTAAAAGACTAACAATAAACTTAAGGCATGTTCAGAAGTTTTAGAATCAAACATATAATTAAAATACTATAGGGGTATTTTAGGAACCATAAATAACCTTGCGTGAAAACTAAAAAGATCCTTATGGATCGGACTATGACTACAAAGTGTATGCTCCCAAGGTTATATATAGTGAAGATCTCATAGGCTAAGAATGTGTGGTTTCGCTCTACTTCCTTTTCCTTGTTTGGATGTGGATATAGGGTAGTGTCGCATATTCGAAGGCCTATTAGATCTAAGTTATATATGATTTGAGTACACTATGTAATTGTAGCAAGACTCGTAATGGATCGCACATTAAAATGTTTTAATAATCTCTTAAGATTCTTTGGACATTCCCATTCTCGCATGAACCCCTTTATAAAACCATACCCACTTCAGTAATCGGCAGAAGAGTCGATAAAGACCCGGAAGAGGTTCATTGAGAAGATTTCCAATTAGGAAATAAATGAACAGGGACGAGACTATTGAAACCACCATGTGCCTATACCTTTTAAGGACATTGATGGGAAATTCGCCTGAACTTCCGAGACTCCAGTCACCCATTACGAAGTGATGGCGATTAGAGTCAGAATCGGAAGTAAGGCGGAGCAGGAATTCAATATGTCTACAGGAAAAGAGAACCCTATATAAGTACCCGAAGAAAACCAACGCTTGTTTCAACCAAGGATAAAAGGTGGACAGCAGGAGCCAATGCATGGAACCCGAGAAGTGTTTCTACCTCCTTAAAACGTCACGCTAATAAACCATAAAATAATACAGTTTAGTGAGCTAGTGATTACACTACTCACACTATGTATTAGGCAAATCGTCTTTCCTGTCGCGACTAAGATAAATAAATCGAATCGGGAAAGCTCGATGGAGAGGGTTTAGCTCTAAACTTTCATGAGCCTTTTCTTGTGTAATCCTTGTTCCGGAATTCTTTCAAATCTTTTCAAAACCGGAGAGTGAACCTCTCCATTATAAAGATAACTTAGTTGGAACGACATCCGATTTATGGCTTTCCGATACACTTACTTCTACCCTGTTACGAGGACTGCATCATAGGGATGTAGGTCGACACTTAGAGAACCATAACTCAAAGCGCGGGGAAAATTTTATGCATATTACAGTAAAGAAAGATACGTCTAGGGTTAACCATCGTTTCTCATCAACTTGTGTTTCTCATCGTGTAGGGAAAACCATGCCTCCAAAGAAATGTAACCAACCCGCTAGCAAGACACCGACTCTCCAGATCGATGAAGCTACGTTCCAAGCTGCAGTTTCAGCAGCCGTAGCAGCTGTCATGGCTCACCTGAATGCTAACAACGCCAATGTTAGCAGGAGCACTATCGGGAATCCCGATCATGGCGATGGACAGCAACAACCAACACCCGCGTGCAAAACCACCCAAGAACTCCAACCAAATCCACTGAAAAAGGAAGTTTGGGAACGAGGAGGGAAGTACCTCGACTCAAGGACCTTCCGGAGAGCAACAAGCTGAGGTGATCAATACCCCCGTCAACCCGCCTGCCTCGACACCGAGAAGACCATACCTAGGAAACCTCCCCCACTGCAGCAAGTGTGACTACCATCATTATGGAGTCTGTCGAGAACCCTTTTGCATTAGGTGCAACATGAAGGGGCATACCGCTCGAAACTGCAGGACCCCGGTTGAGTTCATTACATCAACCACCAATGTTGGGACCAGTCCAATATGCCACCTATGTGGTGAAATTGGACACTTCAAGAGGGACTGCCCAACTGAAAGAAATGACAAAGACGCAGGACGAGTTTAACCCTAATGCCTAGGGGGAAACATCAAGGAACCCGGTAGAATTTTGGTACGTTTCTCAAACTTAAGTAGCTAATCGAAAATTTTAAATAATCAATTCTAATTGTAATTACTCCCTCGTTAGGGCAAAAGTCGCAGCACTATTATAAAACTTAAAAACCCATCAGGTAAAGCTATAATGGCTTAGTATATACGTTAAGGCCATTTATAATTAGGATTGATAGACCTCGAGTGAGTGATGCGGCCTTATTTCCTGTTCCTTGTCTGGTTGTGGATTTGGGGCGGAGTCGCTCAGTCAACAGTCTATTTAATCTTAATTATACATGACTAGTGTATACTAGGCGATTATAGAGAGGCCTCGTAAGGAATCTATTCATGAAAAGTACATTATTCCAAAACGTCAGGACCCCTAACATTCAGCGCTAATCCATATCAGTCCAAGTATTCGCGGTAGTAAATACCATGGACGAACCCGAAGCGCTATGAACTTGTGTGCCTTGTTCCACACCTGGTCCTATCAATCTCCGTTACGTATCGTGCCAATGGTTGTAAATTTCGACACCACCGTCAGTCATGGCTCGACTTGGTTCGACCATGCGAAAATTCCTAGTGCTGTGTGAAAAGAACTTTCACCTTATCATAAGCGTCAAATAAAGGTTCTTTGAACCTAATAGGGAAAAACCTAATGGGAACCATCGATCGTCTTTCTCGTCCAACCTTCAGAAGTACCCAGGAGAGAAGTACCACGCGCTGTTAACCAACTCCATTAGACATTAAAACCAGAAGCGAAGGACACCGCAGATATTCCGGAAGACAATAACCGCCCGCGGCTTACTCAGTAGATCCTCCAGAAGGGCCATTTGCACCGCATGAGATGGTTCGTGAATCAAGAGAAAAGAACTCATGGGATTAATTTACTACTACTGGATATATATGCATTAGAGTGGTATATAATTTAGATCAATAAAATTTAAATATGTGTGCTTCCTCCCCTACTCCCCGTTCCTTGTTTGGTTGTGGGTTTGGGGTGGGGCCCCACATCTGAACATCCTATCAATCTCAACTATATACGACATGCATACACCGAGTAATAGTGATTGAGCCGAGTATGAGGTCTACCATGAACCTTAAAATAAAGCCTTCATTCTATACCCTTAGAGAATGAGCTGAAGTCAAGGAAACAATTGTGGGTTGAGTTACTAGAATGACTACAAATTCGAAATTGTTGTCATCCCGGTTAAGCCAACATAGTAGCCTCCATCCTCAGTTAGGAAAAGTAACTCAAACCGAAAGAGTCAAAAGCATTGACTACGACCATCCATTCACGCCTGATTCCACAAATTTAAGCATCTCAGTAGATGGTAAGTTGTGTTAAGCTTTATAACCCAGGTCATAAAGAGACTGTGGACTCAACACCAGTCTAGGTGTCGCTCAATGGGTTATACAAAAACACGCGCTTCCTACAAACTGGAGGGAGCGGACATAATGGAGAATGGAGCATGTCTTAGAGATTTGTTAGACTACTAGGTGTCCCAAAGAATACTATCTCTAAAAAGATAGTAGTACCACCTCTTGAAATAGTTAAGCATTTCGAAAAATCCCTAAGGGCGAAGCTAGCCCTGATCAGAGACTGCTATCCATGAAACAAGCGAAGCGAGTAAGAGAATGATTCTTTCCGATTAGGGATCATACTGTGAAAGCATCTAGTAGACGATGATGAAAATTTAAAATTTTCTAAGCATCGTCTGGTAAAACCCTCTATCATACTGACTTGAGATATTCCGTTAGGAACACCTCATGAGTCAGGAGTGCAGGTCCATTTTGCACTGGGCTGAGATAGATGCCACGTAACCAATAGATGCCAACATATAGTCAGCATCTCCAATGACCCAGAAAACCTCTGAAAGCCAACCAGTAGGAAATACGAATCCGAAGACGACCTGAGCTTCCTAAGAACCAATCAAAAGGACTCCACCTTCAGTAAGAGAAAACTTTTGGAACTTCAAAATGGAAATCACGCCCAGTGATGGTCTCACCATGGAAGTACACTATGTTCTAAGTACTGAAACGATCTATCTACCCAGGAGCTTAGGACCATCAGAGATTCTTGATAAGAATTGGTCCAGCACCCGTCAAACCTCAACTGCTTTAGGGATTCCATAATTTCCACCCTAATCTATCCACGTCTAAAACTTGAAAACGTGCTTGTCCGGCGAGGCTCTTGTAATCCCACGCGACGAGATCGAAATCAATGAGAGCCTCAACTTCGTAGGAGAACCTGTAGAGATCATGGACCAAGAGGTCAAGAGAACGAAACAAATCCGCATCCCAGTCGTGAAGGTTCGCTGGAACGCCAAGCGAGGACCGGAGTTCACTTGGGAGCGCGAGGATCAAATGAAACTTAAATATCCCCATCTTTTGCTTAGTTATTTTGTAATAACTTAGTTGCTTGAACTCTAATTTCGGGACGAAATTCCCTCTAACGGGGGGATGATGTGACAACCCGAAAGTTTCATTTGGATAAACTCTACAGTCAAGCACTACAAATAGTAGCCAAATTAATTTCAGTACGTTTTTGGCCGGTTTTCAGTCCGTTTGGGTGTTTTTATTTTATATTCGTCAAACGAACAAATAAAAGGAAGTATACCTTAGAGGTTCTCGTGCATCACTTAAGTCTCAAAACTCCAAAAGTTTGGAGTTTACGGCCCCAAACATGGAGTTTACGGCCGTAAACTCTAAAGAGTATAAATATGACACTTAGTCATTTTTGGCTCATTTTTCACTTCCTAGCCCAAGAACACCCACAATTCTCTCTCAAGTATCATATCACACTTCGTCCGATCTTCCAAAAATGCAAGTGTTTCTTCCCTAGATTTGTTGATATAACACTTTATCTAGTGTTTATACATGATTTCATCCATGAAATCTTGTCTTTTTCATAGATCTTCAAGTGTTCTTCAAGAACACCAAGAACACACACTAGTGTTTTTGGGTCCTAAACACTCTTACAAGCTTCCTATAAGTAAGTACACTCCTCCTATCTAGTTGTTTGCTTAGTATACTTGTTAAACCATGGAAGAACACCAAGAAACCCTCAAGAACACATGGGTTTACGGTCAAGGGATATCCTTGAACCATAAACACCATCTAGTGGTGTTTAAGTAACACTAACACCTTCTAGGGCTTGGATATTGGACTAGAACCTCGCATGCATGAGCTATAAACACCAAAACACGAAATGGTTGGGATAACCATGAGTTTACGGCCGTAAACTCATGGGTTTACGACCGTAAACACATGTATTTACGACCGTAAACTCCCAAGAGTGGTCCAAGGACCGTAAACTCCAATGATGAGCCATTTTGAGCCCTAGTCCCTTCCTAAGCCTTTGGTACAAACCTAGAACACTTCCTTGAAGGGTATAAGACCTTAAAACACCCAATGATGCAAATTACCATGAGTTTACGGCCGTAAACTCATGGGGGATATGACCAAAAACCGTAAACTCATGTCTGGTCACCAAATGAGGAGTAAACTCCAATGTGAGGCCATACTCTCCTTAGATGAAACTCGTTAGCACTCATAGCACTTAAAACAAAGTGTTTTCATGTATTAGGAGGTCTTTACTTGATTAATTAGTTGTTAAATGACTAATTAGATACATTTATGTATCACTACATGTTACATAGGATTCGTGTGTGTGTTCAAGTCCTCACTTGACACCTAGCATCCTACCCGGCACTTCCATCCAATCCACTCACTACAGGTGAGTTCATACCCCTTAATCAACCTTTGAAATGATTTTAAATGCTTTTATGGGGGGGGGGAATACAAGTTGAACTATTAAGTTATTATATCAATCACATGTGATTAATAACTGTCAAGCAAATAGATTTTTGCATGTTAACTGTTCTATCCAGCTAAAGGTTTTCAAATCTCTTTTAAAGTACCCAAATCTCTTTTTTTTAAATTACTAAGCTTTTATCAAAGTCTATAAAACTTATACTCTTGTTAGATTCATGTCTATATAAACATAGTTATATAAGTAGGGTTTGAAGGACTTAGGACTGATAGCCCGCTTTACTTCCTGTTCCTTGTTTGGTTGTGGACTTAGAGCATCCGGTTAGTTGTCCGAGTGTCGTTGAAGTCCTAGTTATATATTATGTATATCTGGATAGATATTAAAACTCTTACTCCAGTTCAATACCTTTGGGTAGCAAAGGTACCTAGATAACCTCTCAAGTAAACTATAATAGGTATAGTTTCGAAACCAACCATAACTTTCATGAAGGAGAACTTAGCTATATCAATATTCTAAAAACTTATACTTTTAGTAAAAAGAAAGGTTTATAGAAATCAGAACACGTGATACATCCTCATGACGCGGATTTCACCGTTGTCAAGTTGGTAACCAGAGTCTCCTGGAGGGAGAGCGGGCATTGTGTGTATAGATCTATACGGGACAGACCATCCCACATCCTGACTGCTAGCTACAGTCCCGGCCGACCAAGCCAAGGGGTGACAAATGTCAGATTCATTTCGACGCCAGCAGGTCGTCGTGTTTACATCCGTCAATCAGTATGGTTACGAGTATCTTTTCACTTACCTTATAATTCATGGCCTTAAGGTACTAAGTATTATCACGGTAGTTTCTACATATAAAACCATCATAATATATTTTCCTAGTTATACACTAGGCCACATATAAACCTTTAAACTAACCTACTTAGGATTAAAGGCTGATTTAGACTTTTCGAGGCGTATTGTTCATTTGATACCGCCTGGGGTCTACACTTCATTCATTTATACTTTTCGAGGCGTATTGTTCATTCGATACCGCCTGGGGTCTACACTTCATTCATTTAGACTTTTCGAGGCGTATTTTTCATTCGATACCGCCTGGGGTCTATGCTTCATTCACTTAGACTTTTTGAGGCGTATTGTTCATTCGATACCACATGGGGTCTACATTTCATTCATTTAGACTCTCCGAGGCGTATTGCTCATCTAATACTACCCGAAGTCTGCATTTTATTACCATATAAACAGCAATGTCATTGCTGAAGTAAAGTATTATTTTCCCTATTACATTTAATTGTGGCTTTCCCACATACTCATTAATGTAAAACTATAATTTGATAATGATAGTAACATTTAGGTAAAAATGCTCTTTAAACACAAAACTGTCGGGTTTTGGTTGAAAACTGCTTTATTAGATAAACTCATCTCTTTTAACTCAAAACAGTCGGGTCTTGGTAGAACACTACTTTTAATAGAAAATATAGGATTTTCTGGAAGGAATTCAGCTACTTTATAAGCTTTTATCACCATCATCTAACGAGATTATTTTCAGGAAAAACATGTATTTATATCAATATCATTAAAATACTTATGAACTCACCAGCATTAAAATGCTGATACTCTCTTTCAAAATAACTTGTATTCTCAGGTCGTCAGTAGACAGGTACACTCTCGAAGCTTTTGTGAAGACAGCCTTGTACCGAGCTGCATTTTATGATATTCTCTATATTTACTCTTAATGTTGTTGCTAAATGTAACTTATGTAAAACTATTACTATTAATGCAATGGTTGTTGTACTTTGATTACTATACTGCATGTGTTGTGATACTTGACATGACGTCCTCCACCCCAGAATGTTTCCGCCGTTCCGGTTTTGGGGTGTGACATATAAGACCTTAAAACTCACAAATGTACCAATTACCATGAGTTTACAACCGTAAACTCATGGGGGAAAAAGACCAAAAACCGTAAACTCATGTATTGGTGCCAAATGACAAGTAAACTCCAATATGAGGCCATACTCTCCTTAGATGCAACCCTTTAGCACTCCTAGCACTTGAAACAAAGTGTTTCCATGTATTAGAGTGTCTTTACTTGATTAATTAGTTATTAAATAACTAATTAGATACATTTATGTATCACTACATGTTACATAGGATCCGTGTGTGTGTTCAAGTCCTCACTTGACACCTAGCATCCTACCCGGCACTTCCATCCAAACTACTCACTGCAGGTAAGTTCATACCCCTTAATTAACCTTTTAAATGTTTTTAAATGCTTTTATGGGGGGATACTAGTTGAATCATAATGGTTATCATATCAATCACATGTGATTAATAACTATCAAACTATGGATTTATTACACTCTCAGCTGTCTTATCAAGCAATACTACTTCAAAATGATTTCTCGAATGTTTTTACACGATAAACTCTTTATCAAACTAGTTTTCTAAACTACATCTTTCCTATCAAATTATGTTATATTTATGTTTCAAATAAAGAGTTTCATGTATTTCAAACTATGTTCCAAGTAAGGGATTTCTTATACTTTAAACTGTTTATATCAAACAAACTGCTGCTAAATTGTTTTATAAATTGACATCAAGTCACTCATTTCTTATTATTAAACTTTTCAAATGTTTTACAAAACTCCTTTTAAACTTTTATACTATCAATTGCATGCCTCTATATGTATAGTTATATAAGTAATGTTTAAAGGACTTAGGATTGCTAACCCGCCTTATTTCCTGTTCCTTGTTTGGTTGTGGACTTAGGGTATCCTGTTATTTGTCCGAAGGTCGTCTAAATATTAGTTATATATTTTGAATACATATATAGACATAAAAGTTCTATCAGTCAGTTCAGTACCTTTGGGTAGCAAAGGCATCCTTCCATTATTCATATACATATATTACAAGTAACTATAATGGGTATAGTTAGGAGATACTATTTACTAATTCTAGTACAAGGAATTACACAAGAGTCAGTTCATTCATGAGTCTATACAAATATTTGAATACTATAAATAGAATGTCACCATACTACGTGTGGCCTGGAGGGTCATCAGTTATTCAACCGTCAATCAGCATGGTTACATACGAGTTCACATTCAAACCATTAATCATCTAACTAAGAATATAAGGCCACATAGACTTTTTGAGGCATATTGTTCATTCGATACCGCCTGGAGTCTACACTTCATTCATTAGACTTTTCGAGGCATATTGTTCATTCGATACCGCCTGGAGTCTACACTTCATTCATTATACTTTTCGGGGCATATTGTTCATTCGATACCGCCTGGAGTCTACACTTCATTCATATAGGCTTTGCGAGGCGTATTGTTCATTCGATACCACTTGGAGTCTATGTTTTATTCACTTTATAACCAGCAGTGTCACTGCTGAAGTAAAATATTATTTTCCCTATAACAGTTACCTTGGGATTTTATCACACACACGTTTATGTGTAGCTATATTTAGATAATAATAGTTATACTAGGGGAAAAACCTTCATTTTTACAGAGGTGCAAATCTTCAAAACAGTTGGGTCTTGGTAGAAGACTACTTTTTATACTAGTAGGAAATATGGGATTTTCTAGGGTTTTTCATACTTATACCAAGTTTTCATAAAACAATTACAATCCTTTTCTTTACAGTTTTACAAATCAATGACACTAAAATACTTATGATCTCACCAGCTGTAAAGCTGATACTCGCTTTCAAAATAACTTGTATTCTCAGGTCACCAGTAGACAGGTACGATGACCGGGTTTTGAGAAGACGGAGCGGTCAAGACTCGCCTTTTATTTTGATGTACTATATTCATGTATTATTCTATGAAAGAACACCCATGTATTAAAATTCTACTATTAATGCAATGGATGATGTTGTTGCTTGTTTACTACTTTACACTGTTGTGATACTTTACATGACGTCCTCCACCCCAGAACGTTTCCGCCGTTCTTGGTTTTGGGGTGTGACAGATTGGTATCAGAGCTTTGTTTATAGTGAATTGAGTATATCAACCCATAAAAGATATACAGACTATAAATACAATGGGATTAAAATACTTTGACCAAGAGTTTATACTTTTAAATAATAAAATATTTAATTAAGTATACATGCCTGCATTCATACTAAAATCAGTGTCACTAGGACAGAACAAAAGTATTACGATTGTTGGGCAGCACAAGTAGACTTAGAGACATATAGTCAAATCTGGTAAGATATAGCCTGATCAACTATATTATCCGAGGATTGACTAGCATGTGCCTATGTGTGGTTGTGAGGTTGCAACAAGTCTAAAAACTTACCAACACTACCACAATGAAAACCTTAGAACAAAACATAAACCTAAAATACTACAGGGGTATTTTGTGTTACTATATTTATTTATCTGAGAACTAAAAAGGTCTTTATTAGTAAGTCAATAGTTGCAGAGTGGATACACTAAGGTTATATGTAACTAGGATGTCATAGACTTAGAATTTGTGATCTTTGCTTTACTTCATGTTCCTTGTTTGGTTGTGGGCTTAGAGTTAGGGTCACTTATTCGAAGGTCTATCCTGTCTTGGTTACATATGACTGTTATGCACTATGCAAATGTTGAAGTAACTAATAAAGATCATCTTATAATTATCTATTTAGTACGCCTATTTAGTTATTTCTTATATCCCTTTTCTCGTGTAGATATCATGGCTGGATTCCATCTTCCCGGAGACCCGTACTATCCCAACGAAGGCAATGTTGGATGGCTTGGAGAAGAGTCAAAAGACGATCACCCAATCCCTTTGGATGATCACGAAGCTGAAGGTTTTTCTGATGGTTCTGACTCAGAACCAGAAGTCAACAACCTACCCCCAGCCGCCCAAGACCCAAACCCGAACCCTTGTCCAGCATTTCAAGGACCCACACCTCTGTGGGCCACAAACTTGAATAGGTGGAGTCAGGAACAGGGTCAACCCATTCCCTACAATGGAGACAGAAGCTTCTACAACCTCACAGAGGGAGGTTCAGCTGACAGGGTCCTACCCATCATGGTTCGTAGGATTTCTCGGAACGCCGAGCAAGGTCGAGCAACTATCGACCGAGTCGTGGAGATTGACGCCAACTCTGGCATTAACACAGTCCGCATTCGCCAGTTAGAGTATACACATGAAAGGACTCAGGTTCGCAATGCAGCTTTGCAGAGAGAACTTGCTGAAACCCAAGCTGAAGTCAAAGAACTTCGAGCTCAGCAAGCAAGATCTGAAAGCCGTATGAGGGACATAGAACGTCTTCTGTCGGAGTCAAGAGCTCACTCTAGTAGTTCTCGTCGCTGATAGAGTCCTATCGACTTCTCTTTTAGGAATAACCTAGTTCATGTAAAAACTCTAGTCTAATTTCCTACCTTTGTAAATCTTAGGCCTGTTAGGTCTTGATTTGGTCGTAGTTCTGTCAAACATTTTCCCATCTTGGTTGATGTAAGGCCTACTTCAAGGTCAATTTTCCCAAAGTTATTACATCATAAATATCAACGATATGGACAGCCGGCTAATTTCTGTGTCAACCTTTGTTCAAATACTTTCATCCTACTATCGTTAGAATTCTATCTGAAACGCACTCTAGTCAAGTTATTGAGCTATGGTAATTTAGCCCAGAGATCACTTCCACTTCTTGTCGAAGGTTGGATAGCAATCGTCTTATAACCTTTCTATAAACTTACTTCTACTCTTTACTAGGACTGTATCATAGGGATGTAGGTCAAACCCTCGAAAACTTACTCCTACTCTTTACATGAATGGTCGAATTACATCTAGGTTCAACCATAATCACTCACGAACTCATTTTCCTTTGTATAACAGAATCATGTCGTCATCCAGAAATAACCCGCCGAGCAACGAAACCCCTATCCTTCATATCGACACCGCTACCTTCCAAGCAGCGGTATCAGCTGTCGTGACAGCTGTCCTTGCACACCTCCACACTAGTAACGAAAGCAAGGCTGAAAAAGGTGTTGACAGTTCAAATTGTTGTAACCATCCGGGAAGTCAACAAATGATAACTGTTGCGAACACCCAAAGCCACAACTCGGAGTTTAAGAAACGAAAGCGTCAAGCTCAAAAGGAACGCAAGCGGTTTCAAAGGATTTCCAGGCAACAGCAACCAGTGGCGACCCCTGCCACCTCAGCACCGGTCAAGCGATATGAGGGAACACTCCCGAAGTGTAACAAGTGTAGCTACCATCATAATGGAGCTTACCGGGTATTACAATGCATCAATTGCAACAAAACGGGACACATTGCTCGTTTCTGTAGAACCACCTCTACCACCGGAGCCAGCCAAGTTTGCTATAGTTGTGGCGAGGCAGGACACTATTACAGGGATTGTCCAAAAAGGAAGATCAACCAAAACAACCGTGTCCACATAACTCCGACCCGACACTTCACTTCCACCACTAATGCTGGTATAAGCCAGATATGTCATTTATGTGGTGAGATTGGGCATCTCCAGAAGGATTGTCCAATAACAGAGAATTCTGGCACAAACGGGAAGATACTAAGGATCACAGCCGCAGGAGAGACTACTCCGAACCCACGTTGAAATACTAGGGCGTTTCGTTATAATAGACTTGTAAACTGTTAAACACTAGTGCAACTCGAGTCTTGTCGTTTGCGAGATCCCGCCAGTTAAGGGGCTCTCGTGCTGCGTATACTTGCTTTTGTAGTATACCTTATTCGCAGCAGTAGTCTTGTAGTAAACTTAAGTACTAAAACTCTGTTAAAAGTTGCACCATTGTGTTTAGGTTGTAATACCTTTATGAACTAAGTCTAATGCCTTTTATTCCGAGTAGTCCGACATCTTCATATAACTTGAGCAAATCCTACCCTCACAATGCCAGTCTCGTGCGAAAATCCTTTTCCCCATAGTCTCCTTTCTAGCGAAACCGCCATTCCAGAACTCCGAGGTACTCATGCAGAGAGTACCTTATGTTTTGTATTCTTCCCGAAGACACCTCGACAAACCTTCCCGGAGTACCACTCGTACAGTATGTCAAGTTCAACCCGAAGACCCATACAATTGATCTATCGCTGGAGAAAGTGTACGCAAGAGTGGTATATAATCAAGATTCTACAGGCTTAGAATTAATGATTCCGTTTTAACTTCCTTTCCTTGTTTGGATGTGAGCTTAAGGAAGAACCATTTATTCGACTGCCTTTTCGGTCTTAATTATATACGACTCGTATACACGAAGCTGTGATTGATGAACCAAATATGACTTCTGATATGAACTTTAGGACGGAGACTACCCAAGACTACGAGTGATCGTACTGCCATGCGGATAAACTTAGAATCCAATCCAATGCCTTCCCACCGATCGATACAATAGATTAAAAAGAACAGAAAACTCCTAGAATTACCTCCACAACGTCAAATCGAACTTAGGATCGACCTAGTTCCAGGGGCTACCCCAGTAGCCAAACCGCCCTATCGTCTAGCACCTGTATTGATGCAAGATCTGCCCGATCAACTTAACGAACCGCTCAGCAAGGACTTTATAAGACCAAGCTTCTCACTCTAGAGAACTCCGGTCTAGTTCGTTAAAAGAAAGACTGATCACTTCGTATATGCATCAATTACAGGAAGCTCAACGACCTAACCATAAAAAAAACAGTACCCTTTGCCTATCCTAGACGAATTATTCGATCGACTGAAGAAGGACGATCTTCCGTTCAAAAAGTCGATCCAAGATCCGGGTATCACCGACTACGAGTGCTAGAAGAGGATGTTTGGAAGACAGCCTTCCGAACTCGTTATGGACACTACGGATTCGTAGTGATGCCGTACGGATTAACAAACGCACCCGCAATATTCATAGATTTAATGGATAAGGTGCATCGTCCTTACTCGAATCAGATCATCATCGTCTTCCTCGGTGATGTACTTATCTACCCTCGTAGTCGGGAGAAGCATAGTCAACATTGTCAACAGATCTTGGAAACATTTCGATTAAAGGAGCTCTACGCGAAATTCTCTTAAAACGCGAGTTTGGATTCGAAGAGTCAAATTCCCGTGTCGCATTGTTAGCAAAGATGGAGTTTAAGTTGGCACTTCCAAATCCAGGGCTCAGTTGCATTTTAATATAACGAGGTAAGATCATTATCTAAGCCTCCCACCAGCTAGAACCTCAAAACTAGCTAAGAAATTCACGATCTAGAGTTAGAGGGCGTCATTAGAGAGGATCGTTCAGATTAGTGGACGATTGAAAACCTCTAGTGACCGACAGAAAAGTTACGCAAGACTTTTCGAGATTCTCGCTAGAATCGGTCCTGTAACTTACAAACTTAACTTACCCGCGAACTCAGTAACGTACGTTCTACTTTCCACGTCACGAACTTGAGAAAATGCTTGTCCGAAGAGACTCTTGTAATCCCACTCGACGAGATCGAGACCAACGAGAGCCTCAACTTCGTGAAAGAACCTGTAGAGATCAAAGACCGAGAAGTCAAACGAATGAAACAAAGCCGAATCCCGATAGTGAAGGTTCGCTGGAGCGCCAAGCGAGACCTGAATTCACTTGGGAGCGAGAGGATCAGTGAAAACTGAAATATCCTCATCTAGTACTTAGTTATTTTGTAACTACTTATTTGCTTAAACTCTAATTTCGGGACGAAATTCCTTCTAACGGGGGCATGATGTGACAACCCGAAATTTCCATTCGTACAAACTCTACTGTCAAGCACTTCAAATAGGAGTCAAATAATTTTCTGCTAAATTTTAGCCAGTTTAAAGTCCGTTTGAGTGTTTTAAAGCATAGTGCTTCAGGAGATAACTGGAGAGAGGATACCCTAGGTTTCATTGTGCATCAATAAAGTCCCAAAACTCCAAGAGTTTGGAGTTTACGGCCCAAACATGGAGTTTACAGCCGTAAACCCCAAGGAGTATAAATATGACAATTAGTCATTTTTATCACTTTTTCCACTTTCAAGCTCAAGAACACTCCCTTTTCTCTCTCAAGTATCATCCGACTTTTCTTCAAATCCTCCAAAAATGTAAGTGTTTATTCCCTAGATTTGTTAATATAACACTCTATCTAGTGTTTATACACGATTTCATCCATGAAATCTTGCCTTTTTCATAGATCTTCAAGTGTTCTTCAAAACACCAAGAACACCAAGAACACACACTAGTGTTCTTGGGCCCTAAACACTCTTACAAGCTTCCTATAAGTAAGTACACTCCTCCTATCTAGTTGTTTTGCTTAGTATACTTGTTAAATCATAGAAGAACACCAAGAAAACCTCAAGAACACATGGGTTTACGGTCAAGGGATATCCTTGAACCGTAAACACCATCAAGTGGTGTTTATGTGCCACTAACACCTTCTAGGGCTTGGATATTGGACTAGAACCTTGCATGTATGAGCTAGAAACACCAAAAGACGAAATGGTTGGGGTAACCATGAGTTTACGGCCGTAAACTCATGGGTTTACGACCGTAAACACATGTGTTTACGACCGTAAACTCCCAAGGGTGGTCCAAGGACCGTAAACTCCAAAGATGAGCCATTTTGAGCCCTAGTCCCTTCCTAAGCCTTTGATACAAACCTAGAACACTTCCTTGAGGAGTATAAGACCTTAAAACTCACAAATGTACCAATTACCATGAGTTTACGACCATAAACTCATGGGGGAAAAGACCAAAAACCGTAAACTCATGTATTGGTGCCAAATGAGAAGTAAACTCCAATGTGAGGCCATACTCTCCTTAGATGCAACCCTTTAGCACTCCTAGCACTTGAAACAAAGTGTTTCCATGTATTAGAGTGTCTTTACTTGATTAATTAGTTATTAAATAGCTAATTAGATACATTTATGTATCACTACATGTTACATAGGATCCGTGTGTGTGTTCAAGTCCTCACTTGACACCTAGCATCCTACCCGGCACTTCCATCCAAACCACTCACTGCAGGTGAGTTCATACCCCTTAATTAACCTTTTAAATGTTTTTAAATGCTTTTATGGGGGGATACAAGTTGAATCATAATGGTTATCATATGAATCACATGTGATTAATAACAATCAAACTATGGATTTATTACACTCTTAGCTGTTTTATCAAGCAATACTACTTCAAAATGATTTCTTGAATGTTTTTACACGATAAACTCTTTATCAAACTTGTTTTCTAAACTACATCTTTCCTCTCAAATTCTATTATATTTATGCTTCAAATAAAGAGTTTCATGTATTTCAAACTATGTTCCAAGTAAGGGATTTCTTATACTTTAACCTGTTTATATCAAACAAACTGCTGCTAAATTGTTTTATAAATTGACATCAAGTCGCTCATTTCTTATTATTAAACTTTTCAAATGTTTTACAAAACTCCTTTTAAACTTTTATACTATCAATTGCATGCCTCTATATGTATAGTTATATAAGTAATGTTTAAAGGACTTAGGATTGCTAACCCGCCTTATTTCCTGTTCCTTGTTTGGTTGTGGACTTAGGCTATCCTGTTATTTGTCCGAAGGTCGTCTAAATATTAGTTATATATTTTGTATACATATATAGACATAAAAGTTCTATCAGTTAGTTCAGTACCTTTGGGTAGCAAAGGCATCCTTCCATTATTCATATACATATATTACTAGTAACTATAATGGGTATAGTTAGGAGATACTATTTACTAATTCTAGTACAAGGAATCACACAAGAGTCAGTTCATTCATGAGTCTATACAAATATTTGAATACTATAAATAGAACGTCACCATACTACGTGTGGCCTGGAGGGTCATCAGTTATTCAGCCGTCAATCAGCATGGTTACATACGAGTTCACATTCAAACCATTAATCATCTAACTAAGAATATAAGGCCACATAGACTTTTCGAGGCATATTGTTCATTCGATACCGCCTGGAGTCTACAGTTCATTCATTAGACTTTTCAAGGCATATTGTTAATTCGATACCGCCTGGAGTCTACACTTCATTCATTAGACTTTTCGAGGCATATTGTTCATTCGATACCGCCTGGAGTCTACACTTCATTCATATAGGCTTTGCGAGGCGTATTGTTCATTCGATACCACCTGGAGTCTATGTTTTATTCACTTTATAACGAGCAGTGTCACTGCTGAAGTAAAATATTATTTTCCGTATTACAGTTACCTTGGGATTTTATCACACACACGTTTATGTGTAGCTATATTTAGATAATAATAGTTATACTAGGGGAAAAACCTTCATTTTTACAGAGGTGCAAATCTTCAAAACAGTCGGGTCTTGGTAGAAGACTACTTTTTATACTAGTAGGAAATATGGGATTTTCCAGGGTTTTTCATACTTATACCAAGTTTTCATAAAATAATTACAATCCTTTTCTTTACAGTTTTACAAAGCAATGACACTAAAATACTTATCATCTCACCAGCTGTAAAGCTGATACTCGCTTTCAAAATAAATTGTATTCTCAGGTCACCAGTAGACAGGTACGATGACCGGGTTTTGAGAAGACGGAGCAGTCAAGACTCGCCTTTTATTTTGATGTACTATATTCATGTATTATTCTATGAAAGAACACCCATGTATTAAAATTCTACTATTAATGAAATGGATGATGTGTTGCTTGTTTACTACTTTACACTGTTGTGATACTTTACATGATGTCCTCCACCCCAGAACGTTTCAGCCGTTCTTGGTTTTGGGGTGCGACACCCCCCTTATAGACCGGCTTCGTGAATGATGCCTACTAACAGTAAGACTGACTTTGTTCTTATACATATATATATTATTATCTTATAATATTATAAAGTATAAGGGTTGAATTTTAACTTTTAAAATTCTAAGGGTTTTACTTGGAATTAAAGTATTCATGAGGGGAAACTTTAAAAATTCTAAAACTTGAGGGCAAGTTTTGAACTATTCAAAAACTTTTGGATTTTCATAACTTATGAGTTTAATTAAAGTTTTAAAAACTTTAATGAAGAGACTCTTGAACATCCATAACTTGAGGAGAAGTTATGGAGTTCATAAAACAAAAAGACTCTTTAATTTTGTAACTTATGCATTTTAATGGATCTTTAAAAGAAATGACTTTTGGTAATCCATAACTTGTGGACAAATTATGGACTCCATTAAAAACACATTTACATCAAGATTTAACTAATAAAAAATTTTGCAAATAATTCCTATGATCTACCAAAACTCATAAGTGTATGAACAATCATATCAAAAATTTCAAGAATTACATGAACACACATAAAACTTGAAATTTTGATAACAGCCTTGAAATTGGCTTACCATAATCATTACCACATCAAAAATAGGTTTATAAGTTCAAAAACAGCTTAGGGTAATGATTCAAGTCTAATTTCAGCCAAAAACATCCAAATTCTACAAACTGGAAGGCCAACTCGTCGAGTTCTATAAGGAACTCGTCAAGTTCAGGCTTTAACTCATGAACTCGTCGAGTTTTTGGCTAGAACTCGTCGAGTTTTTAGTCTGGGCAGATTCTTGGTTTTGAAAAATAAGTTGCATCAAGTATAAAAGAAAACAAACCTAGTCTCTGATACCACTGATGGGTTTTGAGCATTCTAACACTCCTATGGTGTACATGCAACCCTATAAACCTTGGATCTATGTTTTCTCTATTATACATGCAAATATTCAATATTCCAAGGTTTCACTCTAACTAGCATAATATGAAGCAACTATATTACAAGAATCTAGTAGAATGACATACCTTTTGATGTTGTAGCTTGATTCCATGGAGCTTAAGAGCCTAGTGCCTCAAGTGTGACACCTCAAATGGTTCACACAACAGCACCAACAACTTCTAATAACTTGAGAGAGAAGTTCTTATGCTCAAATCGTCTAGCCCTCATGTGTACACACCTTAGTGTCAATTTCTTGAGCCATGGGGTCCTTATATATTGTGGCTATTAGGGTTACACCATGTAACTCATGTCTTTCCATATTCTTCATGCTCCATGGGTTAAAACCTCCATGGAGTATCCATGGGTTACTCCATGGGTTTAGCCCAACATGAAGAACTATGGATCATAAGCCCACATATATAAGAATGAATGATTTACACAATCAATCCCCATATATTTAATTAGTCTCCTTTTGATCACAAAATTAATTCCAAATTAATTCTTGATCAATACTATTTAAATAATATGATTTCATATTAATATATTAGAACTTATAATATATTAACAAATCATAAATATCCTTTTCTCACAAAAGTCTATCCAAATTGTTCTGATGCCATGCAACCCAAATGGACCATGTCAAATCGGGTCAAGTACAAACCAATTATAGTTATGGGCTTAGACACTAATCCAACAAAGTCTTCTTCTGATCGTGAGGTAACTCAAACTCACAATGATTCTTTTCCTTCTCCTCCTCCTTCACCTAAAACCACCACATCACCAATCACCATTGCAACTTGCCCTCCACTAGTTTCCTCTCAACCTCACAGCACCAATCCCCTTAGAAAATAGGAGAAAAATAGTATACAGAAGAGAAAAATCATCAAAACTGTTAGGTATCATCCTAATGTACTACAAGGTGTTCTGGTAAATTGTCATGAATTTTGGATGAGCAGAACTATTTTTCCTGTTTTTAGTCCATTATACACACAAAATCAAGGACAAATAGGAATGCATTATGAAAAATTTTGAAAATATTTTTCTGAGTCTTAAACCTCTGATAGAAGCTGCGAAAATTGTTCGATGGCCTTTTCAAATTGTCTAAAGTGGTTTTATGATTTATTGGGGCTAAACAAAAAGAAAATTCAAAACCATGCTAAACAGTAACAAAAATCGATGAAACTTAATGAGAAGTCTTTATTTAGCATAGAAGTCATCCACGAATTTAGCTAGGATTTATAGACCTCATAAAGTAATTTATATGATTTATTGCCATATATTATTGAAATAATTATAATAATTCGAGAAAAATGAATTATTTTCTGAAAATTTGTAGAACATCTCATTTTGTTGGTGGGAATCTGGGAAAAATCGGATTTGGTCAGAAAAGGAGTTTTAGATATTTATTTGGAAATAAATCCTTCATTAACATATTTGAATGCTTTTAACAACAAACTTTGATCATCAAGCATCTAAGCTTGAAGATCATCACATGCATGTTGTTTTGAAGACCATTAATGAGTTTGAAATGTTCAAAAATCATTTTTGATAGAAAACTTAGGGTGCATGTGGTGATTTTTACCCAAAACTTGTAGAAAAGTGCATTATGTTGATTTTGACTTAGGTTTTGGTCCTTGGATTTCACCATTAACAACATGCATGTTGTTTTGGGGTGAAATCCTACCACCATCATCATCAAAACCGTGAGTTTGTGTGTGTGTATGTTTATGTGTTCATGATCTTTCATTAGAATGGAGTAGAAGATGGAGAAAATCCATGAAAAACAAGTAAAACTTGAAGGAAAAGAGAAGGACAATGAATGATTTTCGGGTTTACCTTTAAGAACACATCAAGATGATTAAGATTTAGAGTTCATGGTGTGTTCTATGACCCATTTTCTGGAGAATTTCGTGGTTGAGGGAGAGAGGAAGAGAGAATAAAGAGAAAATGAAGTGAGGGAGTGTGAGAGAGAACGAGATGGAGTGGGTGAGTGAAATTGATTAATGACTTGGGAAAATGGTGTATTGGGGGGGATGAGTCCGATTTTTGGGAGGAGGAGAGAGGATTTCTCTCTCATAAATCCCATTCAAATCATTTCCCCCAATTTTTATAAATTTCTAAAGTTTTTATAAAATATGCTTAAGCTTTACATTGTTTTATAAAATCCTTGATTTTCCACTTATAAAATAAGGATAAATGTTGGTACATTAAACTATAATTTCCTTGATTATATTTCCCAAGTTGATTATTTTAAGATAATTTTATAAGTTTCATAAAAAAATTTATATAATTCTTGATGTTAAACTTTATAAAATTTAGGTTTTAGGGTTTTTAGGGTTTTTGGAGTTTAATAAATCTTTGGATATCAAAGTGAATTGTATTTATGAGACTTCAAATTATTTTATGGTATTATAACTCTTTTATAGTTATAAATAATGTTTGTAACTTATTTTATCGGTTTATTGGCATTCTATGTAGTGGTTTCGAGATTCAAGCGAAATTGAGGAATCAAGTATACTAGTCCTACTCTTCAACTTTGACTTAAGTTTCTATGAGACTTTAACCTAACTTCTACTTCTAGGTCAAGTTCATGATGTGTGTATATGATTCATGAAATGTTGTTCGAGTCAAAGAGTGACCCAAATATGGATAGTCACTAAAGCTCAGTAGATGTAGAATTCACATATCAATGTGAAATCTAAGTACACTATCCATTGATTCTAATTGTTTCCAAGTTTCTAGTAGGTTATAACTTAGCTTCTAGTTACTAAGTGTAGTATGTGTAGTGCCTATATGTGCAACTAAGTCTAGTCAAATCTAGAACCGACTCGAATTTTGACGGTTGTCACAACACTCCTACGTATCGTACCGCTATGTGCGCATACATACAAACAAAAGTGCTCTACCAACTGGTGGGGATACTTTATATCACAATCCTCTTTGGTACCACTACGATCGCCTACCATATACAAGTTATGAATATTTAAGATGAACAAGGCAGTCGACTGAGTAACTCTGCCTCAAATCCTCAACCAATTAAGGAATGGGGACTTAAGCGGAGTCACTCACTCTTAGTCTGCAACATCTTAGTTGCGCCGAACCCTGATGTATATGGTAAGCCATAATAGCTTCTCTACACGGATCTTTTAGTTCTCTTGGATACTGTGACCTATTTCAACATGTGAGTTGTTATAGTTACTTTTAAGTGTTATCCCCAAATTTTAATCTTATATGAATATAAATTAATTCTTAAAAGTAATTACTATTTCGAAAAAAACATACCGCTACTCGTCGACGACTCCGGGGTAGATTCTCATGCGGTGATCATCAGAATGCGTCCAACTCCGCCTGAGTTCCTTTTTATCGGGCAGTCCCTCTGGTAGTGTCCAGTCTCACCACAACCATAGCAGGCTTGGTTTTCTTCAGTTCCGAGGACTTGGGAGATCGGTTGGGCCGGTGACCTGCAGAAACGGACTGTGTGTCCCTTTCTGTGGCAATTCAGACACTGCATTTCCCGGCATACTCCGGTGTGGTGAAAGTTGCACTTTCCACACTTCGGAAGGTTTCCAGCATATCGACTGGCAGGTGCTGAAGCAGTAGGTGTCGTAGCGGCGTACATAGTACTCGCTCGTTGCTCTTGCGGGGTGTCTTGTGTTGTTCGCTTCTTCCTTCTCTTGTTCCCCGACTTCTGATTACAGTCCTCTTCCCTCGATGGCTCGGGAATAGGGACTTTTACACCATGGCGGACTCCATGGTCGATGAGTCGCTGAGCCAGGCGTTTAGCACTATCGAACGTGGATGGGTTAGAAGACAACACATTTCCTTGGGTCAGAGCAGTCAGACCCCAAATGTATCTTTCTATCTTCTTGCTCTCCGAGGTAATCATTCCGGGGCATAGTGTTGCTAGCTCGCTGAACCGGTCGGTGTAGGTCACTATGTCAGGGCCGACCATAGTGAGATCCCACAGCTCTTGTTCCAGCTTTTGAATTTCGCCTAACGGGCAGTATTCCTCCCGCATTAACTCTTTTAGGTTCTCCCAACCTAATGAGTTAGCCACTGATAGGGTCAGTGACTTAACATGGCTGTTCCACCATGTTAGGGCCTTGCCAGAGAAGGTACAGGCAGCAAACTTCACCTTGCTTCCGTCTGGGCATAAACAGATTTCGAAGATCGACTCTGTTTTCTCGAACCATTGCGTAAGGGCAATGACTCCTTCAGTCCCATTAAAGGACAATGACTGGCAATTGGTGAAGTCCTTGTAGGAGAACTCTCTTGAGCGCACAAGGACCTCCCCTCGAGTAGAATCAGTAGGCGTTCCACCTCCATTGGTACTGATGGAGTGATATTGAGCCATGGCTGTTGCCACAGCCGCATCCACTGCAGCGTTTATAGCTGCCATATCGATTTGCGAAGGAGGCGGTATTGGAGTTATCGGAGTAGTGCGTCTGTTAGATCTGCGAGGAGGCATCTTTGCTAAAAGAATACAAAGATGAGACGGAATAAGTCTAAAGCAATGGACACAAGCCGAAAGCTGAAAAGACAAGGTTATCCTAGTTCTGGATGTATCGGGTCCTGACTTCCACAGGGTTCTAGAAACAATTCATAAAAGAGTCTATACCTAATAAACTCTATGAATTTGAAATAACTATCCTCGAATGAATATTTTTTTCCTGAATAACTGTTACCAGTTGCATGTAAGAAAATAATCTTAACATATAATGTGAGCCGTGTTTCCACTCGCTCATTAAATTAACCAGATTATTATTTATTAGTGTGATGTGTAAGACGTTTTGGTTACTTCGGCTGATTCTTCTTTGCAAACCTCTCATGAACTTGTTCTTGTTCCTCCTGGACTCTTCTGTTGTCTACTATGAGGAAGTGGTTACATCTATCTGGGCTTGTCATGCGAGAATGAAAGTGACTAAAGAATCCATGAGCTTTAAGGTAACTTTATGGGGTGATCCTTACGGAGTCCTCCTATAATTGTACCAGGTACACAAGTTTGTATATATTTGAAGATCAAATAGACCTTCGAATAAGTGATCCTACTCCAAAACTACACCCTTAAGAGGAATGCATAGTGAAGCGTAGACCACATATTCTAAGTCTATAAGATCTTGATCATATATAAAACTTTAGGAATATACCTTGCAAGATTATAGACCTATCCGTAAGGGTCTTTAAGTTATCACATAAGTTATTTATATGGACTAAAATACTCCTATAGTATTCTAACGTAATGTACTTGTTCTGGTGCTCAGGTAAGTTTTAACACTGTTGCAACAACACATCATTCCCAAACACATGTCGGTCACATCTCGAATGAATATAGTTGATCAGGCTATATTGATTGTAGCTATGATTACATAACTGTTCAGGTTGACGACAGTGCCCAACCTTTAAATACTTTTAGTTCTGTTCTCCTCGTGACACTAGTTCTATTATGTACATGTATAAGCAAGTAGGTATATTTTTATAACCTATAGTTATATTCTAAAAATATATCATTATCCAGAGCACTTAAGCCCCATTGTATTTATAGTTGTATATCTTTTATCGGTTGATATACTTAGTTCACTATAAACAATGCTCTGATACCAATCTGTCACACCCCAAAACCGGAACGACGGAATCGTTCGGGGGTGGAGGACGTCATGTTTAGTATCACGATATATGTATATGGTAAGCAATTAATGAACAACCATTTCATTTCGAAAGAAAGTGTTTACAATGTGTGTGTTCACAAAACATAGAATTCATACACAAATAACAAAACAAGACTTGAAGCTATAATGTTTCATCTTGTGAATCCCCAGCACGAGCACCTATCTAATAGTCTCCTGAGAATACAAGTTATTTGAAAGAGTTGGTCAGCAATTAAGCTGGTGAGTTCATAAGAGTTTAGTGATGTAAGTAAGTTGTAAAGTATTGTTGAAAATGTAGTTGTAACATGTAGTTGTAAAATGTAGTAAGTAGTAAGTTCTGTTTTGAAAAGTTCGCATGTTCCTCTAGAAAATCATATATTTCCTACTTTGATGGAAGTTTAAGTAAAATGACACTACAACCCTTTCTATGGGTACTAAGCGGATACGAGTTATATAAGACTCAGAGTAAACGAACAATCGATTGTGCGCATCTGCCCTAAGCTCACAACCAAACAAGGAACAAAATTTTAGGCGGATAGCACACATCCCATTGGTTGTTAGATCATCGTCGTATATAACCCTAGTGTAAACACTTGTTACTCATGGAGTTAATTGTAATGTTTCCTTTATATCTAATGAAGAAATTCTTTAAGAAAACCCTTATTTCTTATTAATAAAATAGGGACCACAGTGACTACTTTTATAATAGCTTAGTTTATTGTCACACCCCCGAAACCAGACGGCGGAAACGTCCGAGGGCTCGCGTGACTTAAATTGAATATCAACACAATGAATATACATGAATCATAACATAAGCATCACCATGCATCAATACATTACAACTGATATTGTTCACATCCAGTACATTGTTTTAAATATTACACATTCATAACATAAATTGTTTGAGAGTTTTCAAAACATAACATCCTAACGTACTTGATATTACCCTTCAGCTTACCTGTTACCTGAGTATACAAGTTATTTTAAAAAACATCAACACATGAAATGTTGGTGAGTTCATAAGCAGGGTTGTGATAAAAATGATTTGTGTAGTTTGTAAAACCCAGAAAATCCGATATTTTCTGAAAAGACAATAGTTTACCAAAGTGTGAAGATCCATAAGTTGATGCATGAATGATTTCAAAACGTGTATAAAAAGGGAGTTTTGTATTATAGTTATAGAAAAATACAAGCGAGTGACGTTGATTTCCTCGAAAAACCCGATGTTTTCCGAATACGTAAAATACAGTTGTTTCTCAAATTGCTATACCGCCACAACGATTGATTTTGATTACTCTTCCTTGATTACTCGGATGGTATTGGATTAATTAATTTTTGTGAGTCGTTATAACCATGCATAATAATGACTAGTTCGTCTGTCTTGGCAACCTATCGTGCGCCGGGATTGATTTTAAGATTTTGTCACCCTAGACTGGCCGAGTCTAACTGTAGCGAACAGCTGAGGTGTGGGGGAGTCACCCCCGTATAGATCTATACACAAACTCTCGCTCTCCTTCCAGGAGACTTTGATTATAACTACAGACTACGAACGACCCTTAGAGGTGTCGCCCGTTTTTACTCACTTAATCCAAACAATATTGATTACTATTGATTAACGACCTGAATTTGTTTACTTTGATTACGCATAAGCCTAACAAACGAGGAGAAGAGGAATACAAAGCCCTGCTACTTTCGTGAGTTATTTTAGGCTGTTGGGTATACGAAGGACACGTTGGCCCATTTCGCATTTGATTACTTGGACCTTACTAGCAATGTTAATGGGCCACTAAGGCCCAATAGCACTTAAAAGCCATTGAGGGTCCCTTTAATATGAAATTGGATCATAGAAGGCCCAATAACATTTATTATTATTATCCCTTGGGCCCAAAATCATGTTAATGGATCACAAAGGCCCAACAACATTTTTGGAACTTTCAAGCCCAAAGTTTTGAATGTTTACTTGTTTTAGGTATTGCATATTTGTTGGAAGGTTTGATTGAACGATTGATAATTCTGGATCGGCACGAGGCCGTTCGGTTGTTTTTAACGATTTTTGGAATTATACATATATTCACCTTCATGAGTTGTAGTTTTGTATTTTTTTTTTTGACTCAAACATCTTAATAGTAAAAGAATTGATTCAAAATATTGGTTTAACCTTTTCAGCCCTTCTTTAATAAAAATAACAATTTTAGTCCCTTATATAAAAAAAAGACATTTTAGCCCTTAAAACATTTTTTTGACACATTTGACCCATAGACTTGTTCAAGTGATATTTTTTTTTGGCTCAAAACTTATTCTTTGGCAGTTTCAGCCCTTCCAGCAAAGTGTTTTTCGGTTAAAGTCCAAACTTTTTGCAACTTTTACAATTTTAGCCCAAAATCCAAAAACTTTACATTTTTTATACTTTTTGGAAAAGAAGGCATTTTAACCCTTGAAATAGTTTTGTTTAACTTCTTATCCCATGTTTTGAAGAATTTACCATTTCAGCCCCTTGAAAATCATGTTTTTCGCAACTTTGGGCTTAATGGGCCGAAAAGCCCAAAAATTGGCCCATTAAGCTAATATTTACATTTCAAGTCCTTTGAAGAGCATAATATTCATAAAAACATATATATTAACTGTTTTGACTCTTTTGACCCTTAAGAAAACCGTGAATGGCAATTTTAAACCCAACTTTTGTTTATTTGACAGTTTAAGTCCAAAAATTGGTTTTATGTTACAATATGTTTATCATAATCTTGGAGGGTAATTTTCTTGACTTGTTTAGTGTAATATATCTTATTTCATGTTTGTTTTCCTTCTTATGCCATAGATTTCGTGATTTCTTCCCTCTTGTTACATATTTACCACATAAACACTTATAATCACACATACATGCATAAAATCATACATAGCATACACATACACATAGATCTACACATTTTACTTGTATTCTCCCCTATAAAACTTATGAAAACCGAAAAAGAGGGGTATGAACTCACCTTAAGTTTGTGGGTTCGGTTTTGAAGAAGAATGGAAGAAGTTTGATGCTATTCTCGGCCTAGCAAGCTTCTTGGAGGATCTTTGGCTTAGATGTGTTCTAAGATGCAAGATCACGAGTTTGAATAGATTGGGAGGAGATTTTTGATGAAATGAAGTATTTAGATCATGGATTTAAGCATCAACTTACCTTAGATGATGACTCTTAGGGAGAATCCTACCTGAAAGCTCTTAAATCTCGAAATTTTTGAAGAAGAAGTAAGAGTGTTCTTTGAGAGTGTTTGAGTGAATTGTGTGTGTGTGTGTCTTTCCCTTTGTGTTCTCGGCCGAAGAAGAAAAGAGAGAGGAGAAGAGAGAGTGTGAAGTGATAGGTGCTTGGGAGTATGAGATGTTTCATGGATATCCTTTGTGTAATTGTAAGGTGGCATGTAGGAAAGTCAACTCTTTTTCCCCCCATTTGTGTAGTTGGGCCGAGAGAAGGAGAAGGAAGAAAAGAAATTGGGCCTTCTTGTGCTTAAGTCCATATTTTGGCCCAATTGGATGATTTTTGGTCCAATTGGTCTGTGGAGAGGGTTCATGGCCCAAAATAAGTCAAGAATGAGTTTTATGGCCTTTTTAAGTTAATTAGATTTGTTATGGCCCATTAGGGTATTTTTTTCATTCTAGGCCCATTATGGCCCAAAATGTTAAAATAAATGAGAGTGGGTCCAATTAGAGTCCATATAGAATTTCTAAGCCCAAAATAGTCAAATTGGAAGCTTATTGGTCCATTAGGCCCAATAAGAAAATCCTAATCCAAAATGGACTTAACCGGGATATCTAGGGTTTCCAATTCTTTGTTGACTATTTGCAGTGCTTGTATAAAGTGTTTGATGGAAGTTTGTTGTTATTGAATAAGCATCATACATGCTTTCACATTTTTGGTTCACAAATGTTATCATTGTTGTTGTTATAAAGCATCAAAATTCCTAGTTGTGACATCATCCCCCCGTTAGAGGGAATTTCGTCCCGAAATTCTTTTGAAAGCTAGATTTGAGAATGCGAGAATAGGTGTGGGTACTTCTGCTTCATTTCGTCTTCACGTTCCCATGTGAATTCTGGTCCGCGTCTCGCGTTCCATTGAACTTCCACAATCGGAATGCGACTTTGCTTAGTACGCTTCACCTCCCTGTCCATGATTTCGACTGGTTCTTCGATGAACAGGAGATTCTCGTTGATTTCAATTTCTTCAAGTGGAATGACGAGGGTTTCGTGGGATAAACACTTTTTCAAATTGGAAACATGGAACACGGGGTGTACACTGCTGAGTTCAGCGGGTAACTGCAGTCTATAAGCCACTGGACCTATTCGGGCAAGAATCTCGAAGGGTCCAATGTATCGAGGGTTTAGTTTTCCCCGTTTCCCAAAACGAATTACCCCTTTCCAAGGAGAGACCTTTAATAATGTGACAACTGTCAATTCAGGTCATTCTCGGACTCATGCATCTTTATAAAAACCATTCATGCACAACACGCCATGGCCTAGTAGTATAAATTAGGTCAAAATCTTGCATAAACCAGGATCCAACTAAGATCTAGGACTAATATACTTGACTCTTACGATTCTAGTAAGTTGTTTAACTACAATAGGAAATGCCAATACCATAATTAGAATGAAACTTCAAACTTTGTTACAATTGAAAAAGGGTATAAAACCCTAAAAATAAATTAAAATATTCTAATTTCATTCCAATATGATGGTGAATATCAAACAATGTTCCAAAAACTCTAAAGACCCCAAAAATCCAAATTTATAAACTTTAAAACCTAAAAACTCTATAAGATTTGTTTTGAACCTCCTAATATCAAATTTAAATAATCAAATTATGAGATATAATCAAAGACATAAAAATTTAATTATCAAACATTAATCATAATTTATTAGTTAAAAACAAAGATTTTAAATAAATCAAGAATTACATAAAGAAACATTTTTATAAAAATTTAGGTTTTATAAAAATTGAAGGGAAATTTATTTAATTTGAATTAGGAGAGAGAGGGCCTATCTTATACTCATAAAATCCGTCACCCTCTCTCTCATGCTCCTCTTCCCAAAAACTTCAATCATTAAACTCATTCTTACACTTCAACTTCCCTCTTCATTCTCTCTCTCACACTCCACCCTTTCAACTCTCAAACTCTCCTCCTCTCTCTCTAAACTCACGAAAATATTCTGTCAAGAACACCTCTCCACACTCAAATCTTCATCTTCTAAGGCTATTCTTCAAGGTATTCACGAAAATCTTTCACCCTCCCTTACTTTTCCTTCTTGTTTTAAAGGGTTTTCTTGTACTTCTCTTCCTTCTACACCATTCTTTATGAACATTCATGAACGTGTTCATGAATGTCGAGTTTGATGATGATGGTGGTAGGGCTTCACCCAAGAACAACATGCATGTTGTTTAATGGTGAAATCCAAGGACCAAAACCTATGTCAAACACTAAAGTTCGGATTTTTACAAGTTTTAAAGGCTCATACACCTTATGCATTCAAGTATTTCCTTTAAAAACATCACTATGACAAACATATGTCCATGCATGGTCTTCAAACCGTGATGCATGTGATGAACACCAAGCTAAAGAGCTTGATGATCAAAGTACATTGTTAATAGTGCATGTAAATGATTTTGTCTATAAAAATATCTAAAAGTTATTTTCTGTTCAAAATAAAAAAATTTCCAGATTCCCATTAAGGTAATATGAACATCTGGAAAATCCCAAGAGTTTTTATCATTTCCTTGATTTATTAAAATTGTTACAAGAAAACAAGGGCATAAATCACATAAAATACTTCCGGAGGTCTATAAATCCTGAATAAATTCGTCGATGACCCCTATGGTGAATAATGACCTCTCATTAAGTTTCATCGATTTATGTTTCTGTTTAGTATGACGTTTGATTTTCTTTTTGTTTGGTTCCAATAAATCGCAAAGCCACTTTAGAGAGTGTGAAAATTGTATCTAACAATTTTCGCAGCTCTTACCAGAGGTGGGAGACTCAGAAAAATAATTTCAGAATTTTTCATGATGCATTTCTATTTTTCCCCGATTTTTGTATTTATAATGGCCTAAAAATAGAAAAACTAGTTCTGCTCATCCAAAATTCATGAAAATTTACCAGAACACCTTGTAGTACATTAGGAGGCTACATAAAAATTTTGATGATTTTTCTCTTCTGTATACTATTTGTCTCCTATTTTCTAAGATTAAATACACTTAAATACACAAAATCGGATTATACAATATGAAAACCACCTTTGGTATTTTTCCAAGTTATTTACACTGTAAATGATGTTACAAAATTTTTTGGTAATTTACTTTAACTGTTTATTATTTATTCTCTAATTAATGATTATTTAAGAGGATAAAACAAAGAAAAATAGAAAGACCAACTGAAAAATATCTTTTATATTTTTCGCAGTTCCTATATGTATAATAACAGTGTTACAAAAATTTTGGGTAATTGTGGAAACTGTTTTCTATTTATTTCAATTTTTATTAGAATAAATGCTCAAAAATCATAAAATTTGGGTTAAACAGTTGGAAATCAATTTTTATATTTTTCCTAGTTTAATAATGCTTAATAACAGTAATAGAAAATGTTTGGGTAATTTTGGAAACTGTTTTCTATTTATTTCAATTTTTATTAGAATAAATGCACAAAAATCATAAAATTGGGTTAAACAGTTTAGAAATCCATTTTTATATTTTTCCCAGCTCAAGTATGTCTAATGGCAGTATTATAAAAAGTTTGGGAATTTTTATGCTTTTAATACTATTTTTCATAAATTTATGTTGTTATGAAGGCTTAAAAAATTTAGAAAAATAGTTAATCATATCAAAAATTCAAGGAAAATTTTCTGGAAAACCTCTATTGTATTTAGAATGAAAATACAAGGTTTGACAATTTTTGGAAACTGTTTGATAATATTTTACATTTTTAGGAATTTAAAACACCTTTAAATGTGTTGAAATACCCTCAAATTTATATTACTAAATCTGGAAAATTAATATCCCAAATAGTATTAATTGCATGAGTTATAGAATTTCACCATTTCAGAAAAATTGTAACCAATTAATATAAAACCAATATTAGAACATAAATTTGGCATTTCTCTATATGTAGAGTTTAGTATATTAGCATTAGATTTCGACATGGAAACTCACTAGTGTATGTTTGATGTCGTAGGATCCCGGTAGTAAGGCGTTGGTGTATTCCGAGGCACCACTTGTACCTACTCGAAACATTGTGAGTATTCACGCACTCCCCTATTTTCAGTTTTTATGTTTTGGGGTGGAAAAGCATGTCCCGAAAAACTATTATTTGAATGTTGTATTTAAATTGATTTGTATCAAACATGATTGCTATTTTATTGCTATGTCTCTCTATGTATGTCTATGCAACACGGAACATGAGAACTTATCGTACTAAGGCCCTTCCCTTATCTCTAACCATTAACTCTTTGAGCCAATGGTCATTATGGATAGCGCTATTAGGAATTGACAACTCCTCACTCGCCCTATTGCTGGAGTGCATGATACCATATTCATCTATGGAACGATAAGCATAGATCTTGATAGGGCTTTAGTCATAGGTTTGGTTGAGACTCATTGTTTGCTCATACACATACAAACTCGTTTCTCGTTATAGCAATAAACTTGTTATCAATAATAGCAATCAACTTTGTTTCTCATTAAAGCAATGTACTTGTATTTATGAAAAGCCTTATTCCAAATCTTGATTTTATAAACTTGTGAACTCACCAACTATTTTCATAGTTGACGCTCGTTTTACATGCTTTTTCAGGAAATAATTAGTAAGTGGATATAAAGATTCATCATCATAGAGCATGCTGCATCGTGTTGAAGTTATTTATGAAGTTATATTTTGAACAATGTTATTTTGGAAAAACTTGTACTTGTTTCTATTAAGCTATGGGTTGTAAACTTTTGAATATTGCTATGGTGATGTATCTTTATCTTTTGCAATGAAACCGTTATCGCTGTCATATCTTGCGTTTCCGCTTTAGCGGGGTGTGACAAATAACACCCTATCCCCGACTCTAAATTCCAAGGGCTTTCGCCGCTTATCGACGTAGCTCTTTTGTCTGTCTCGTGATGATTGCAGTCGGGCCCTGATCTGAATTATCTTCTCGGTCGTTTCGCGTATGATTTCTGGTCCCATTAATGCATTGTCTGGTGTTTGTCCTTTTGCTAGCTAAGTGTCACCTACCTCAGCCCAACACAACGGTGATCTACATTTACGCCCGTACAATGCCTCGAAAGGAGCAACTTTGATGCTTGAGTGATAATTGTTATTGTAAGAGAATTCGATCAAAGGCAAGTGGATATCCCACGACTTTCCAAAGTCTATCACACATGCGCGAAGCATATCTTCTAGCGTTTGGATGGTTCGCTCGCTTTGACCATCCGTTTGTGGGTGGTAGGCAGTGCTCATGTCAAGTTGTGTTCCCATAGCTTTCTGAAGTGATTGCCAAAAGCGTGAAGTAAACCTAATATCTCTATCTGAGATGATAGATATTGGCACTCCATGGAGTCTCACGATTTCCTTGATATAGATCCTTGTCAGACGTTCCATCTTGTATGATTCTTTTATTGGCAGGAAATGAGCGGATTTTGTTAATCTGTCAACTACTACCCATATGGTATCTAAACCATCAGTCGACTTGGGTAGTTTGGTCACAAAGTCCATAGTAATCCTTTCCTATTTCCACTCAGGAATTACTGGTTGCTGTAATAATCCCGAGGGCTTCTGATATTCCACCTTTACTTTAGCACATGTGAGGCATTTGCTAACGTAAGTGGCAATCTCTGCCTTCATGTTAGGCCACCAATAATGTTGCTTGATATCCAAGTACATTTTATTTGAACCCGGATGGATGGAGTATCGCGTCTTGTGGGCTTCATTCATGACCACTTCTCTGAATCCCCCAAGTTTAGGGACCCAAATGCGGTTCATGAAATAATATGCTCCGTCCTCCTTCACTTCGAGATTCTTTTCCATTCCACATAACGCTTCGCTCGTTTTGTTTTCTGCCTTCATGGCATCCGACTGGGCTGCTCTGATTTGCGAGGTCAGGTGGGATTGGATGGTTATTGAGAGAGTCTTCAAATGACGATTCGAGTAATCCTTCCGACTCAAGGCATCAGCTACTACGTTAGCTTTACCTGGGTGGTACTTGATTTCGCACTCGTAATCGTTCGGGAATTCAACCCATCTTCGTTGCCTCATGTTTAACTCCTTTTGATTTAAGATGTGTTGGAGACTCTTGGGGTCGGTGAAAATGGTGCACTTGGTACCATAAAGGTAGTGCCTCCAAATTTTCAGGGCGAAGACCACAGCTCCTAATTCCAGGTCATGGGTGGTATAATTCACTTCATGTGTCTTTAGTTGTCGGGACGCATAAGCTATCACCTTTCCACGCTGCATGAGTACACAGCCCAAACCCTGATTCGACGCATCACAGTAAACTACAAAGTCTTATGTTCCTTCTGGTAGTGATAGCACCGGCGCACTGCAGAGTGCTTGCTTCAGAGTTCGGAATGCAGCTTCTTGTTTATCTGTCCATTCAAAAGGTACGCCCTTTTGTGTAAGCGAGGTAAGTGGCTTGGCTGTTTTGGAAAAGTTCTGAATGAATCTCCTGTAGTAGCCTGCGAGGCCTAAAAATTGGCGAATTTCTGTGGGTGTTGTTGGGATCGCCCATCCTTCAATGGCTTTGACCTTAGAAGGATCCACATGTATCCCTTCTTGACTAACAACATGACCTAAAAAGTTCACACTACGGAGCCAAAACTCACACTTAGAGAGTTTTGCGTATAACTTTTCGGTTCGCAGGGTTTCCAGGATTTGTCGGAGATGTCGGCCGTGTTCTTCTTCGCTTCGAGAATAGACGAGGATATCGTCGATGAAAACGATGACAAAGTTGTCAAGGAATGGTCGGCAGATTCGATTTATTAGGTCCATGAATGCGGCAGGGGCATTCGTTAGACCGAAGGGCATTACGACAAATTCATAATGTCCATAACGTGTTCGGAAGGCGGTTTTGGGGATATCCTCCTGCCGGACTTTGAGCTGGTGGTATCCAGATCACAGATCTATCTTAGAGAAGTAACTTGCTCGTTGGAGTTGGTCAAATAGATCGTCGATTCTCGGAAGTGGATAGAGATTTTTGATAGTGAGCTTATTAAGTTCCCTATAGTCAATACACATCCTAAAGGTACCATCTTTCTTCTTAACAAAGAGAACCGGAGCTCCCCAAGGTGAGAAACTGGGTCGGATGAATCCTTTGTCCAAAAGTTCGTTGAGTTGACTGGACAACTCTTGCATCTCCGCAGGAGCCAATCTGTAGGGCGATTTGGTGATTGGAGTAGCTCCTGGCACTAGATCAATTCGGAACTCGACTTGTCTTTCTGGGTGTATCCCCGGAAGATCCTCCGGAAAGACATCCTGGAAATCGCAAGCCACAGGGATGTTTCGAATATTGATCTCTTCTTTGGACTTATCCACTATATGAGCTAGAAACGTCAAGTCCTTCTTTCGTAGATACTTCTGTGCCTTAATGCACGAGATAAAACGAAGGTTCGTGCTGGGTTTGTCTCCGTATATAATTAGGGTTTCGTGATTTGGGAGGTGAAGGCGAACGGCCTTCTCGTGACACATACTTTCAGCATGGTGGGGGCTTAACCAGTCCATGCCGATAATCACATCAAAACTCCTAATGGAAATAGGCATTAAGTTTATTTGAAAGACGTGATGATTTAAGGCCAGGGTACATCCGATGTAGATTTCCCCAGTGGATTCTGTTTTCCCATTAGCCATTTCCACCGTAAAGGTTTCATTAAGCTTCTGAGGCTGGTGTTTTAACAAGTGTTTGAATTTATTACTCACAAAACTTCGTTCTGCCCCAGTATCAAATAGGATGCATGCATAAGTGTGGTTTAGGAGAAACGTACCGGTAACAACAGCGGGATCCTGAACCGCTTCTCCCTGACCCATAGCTAGCACCCTTCCTGTTCGTCCGTTCCTAAGGTTGTTGATGTTGGGGCAGTTTCGACGGATATGCCCAGTCTTTCCACATCCATAGAAAGTGGGGCTTGATCCTGCATTATTGCCGCTGTTGTTGGTGTTGTTGTTGTTGCGGTTGTTGTTGTTGTTGTTTCCTTGTTGTTGGCTCTGGGGAGGATAGGTCCTGCAATACCTTGCCGTGTGACCCTTCCGATTGCAACTGGTACAATGCATCTCCCTGCATTCACCATTATGATGGAGGCTGCACTTGTTGCACTTCGGGAGATTCCCAGAATACTGCCTAGGGGCACTTGGATTAGCTGAAGCTGGAGCATGTGGTGTGGAGGGTACTTGGGTGGTTGCAGCATTGACTGTCACTGTTTGTTGTTTCTTTGACGACTCTGAGCCTTGTCGCCCTTTTCTCTTGTTGTTCTTTCCATTCTTGTTGTCGCTCTCCTTCTTGCCTTCAGTTTCCACTGGCTTCTCACCCTTCTTGTTGTTGTGGTCGTACAGTTTCTTAGCCAACCTCTTGGCACTATCGAATGTTTCAGGATTTGCAGCTATTACATTTCCTTGGATTGGGGAGGTTAATCCCCAGATGAATCGTTCGATTTTCTTTCCCTCTGAAGTGATCATGCCAGGGCACAACAGTGACAGTTCGCTAAACCTTGATATCTATGCATATATATCAGAATTTCGGACGGTGAGATTCCACAGCTCTTGCTCTATTTTCTGAATTTCGCCTCGCGGGCAGTACTCAGCCATCATCATTTCTTTCAACTCCGCCCACGGCATAGCGTTGGCTACGGGGAGAGTCATGGCCTCTACATATCCATTCCACCAAGTGAGAGCTTGGTCAACGAATGTGCATGCGGCGAACTTCACTTTCACCTCTTCGGGGCATTCACATATCTCAAATACTGATTCCACCTTTTCCATCCATCTCTTTAGGGTTATCATTCCACCCGTGCCATTAAAGGTTTGTGGCTTGGCGTTGGTAAAGTCCTTGTAGGAGCATGTCTTGGTAGGTCCTTGATTTATTCTGTTGTTCGAACTTCCAGCCCCTTGTCCATTGACTCCACCATTGTTCCCTTGGTGGATTTGTGCCATGGTTGCAGTAACCACAGCAGATACAGCTGCTTGGAATGCAGCTGAGTTGACTTCAGGTGGGGTTGGTCGTTGGGGCGTCTTTCTGTCATGGAACGGAAAGATGTTGAGTGCCTATGATTTTTGTGAGATTGTGGTCCTATAAACTAGGTGTATTGCATGAACTCAAGTAGTTTCACAAATTAGCATACAATCGTGGGTACATAACACATAGCAGATCACAACATCACAATAGAACACATAAAAATTTTCCATTAATATTATCCGAAATTTGTTACATGAAAATTTGCTCGAAAGAGCATACATAAGTGGTGCAAGTTCGGCAGCGTAACGGCTCTATGAGTAGTGTAATCACTTAAACATAGAGTCGATGGTACATAGCATAGATCATATAAGCATAATACTAAGGATAGATATGACTAGTCCTAACACTCTAAGGAGCGCTCGACGCCGTTTGTGAGGTCATATACCGAAGTGTTGTGCCAACAACTGGGCCATCTCAGTCATTTCTCCAATGACTTCATCTCTTTCCTGTCCAGCTTGCACCGCTCGTGCTTCCATGGCGAATAGCTGTTGCCGCAGAGCAGCAATCTCAGCTTCCGGAGAGCGATTCTCGCTCGCGGGATTCCCTGGTGGGGCGGGGTGGTCCTACTGCATCTCGCTGGTAGGTGATGTGGCAGAATCCTTGCCTGAGTCTTGCTCTTCATCCATGTCATCGTCGGTACCATCAAACTCATAGTCTGTGTCCGTGTACTCGTCGGGACCCACGCCGTGTGCCCCTCCCTGATCTCCCTCAGGCTCATCCTCGATCATCCCGTGGGCCACTAAGACCTGATGAAACTGAATGCCCTGGTGTTCTCCTTCCATGGTGACTGAGAGGAGGTGTATAAGTAAACTATTATTACTACTAATATGTTTTAGTTATTATGCAATTTGAGTTGATGTTCTTTTCTTGGTAACAAAGGGGTATGTTGTTAGGTTTACCGACCATGAGGTTTTCCCGGAGCATGTAATAGTTGTACTTCGGAGAAAATGTAGTTGATCAGGCGACATCCACCCCTTAATACAACTAAGAACAATCCCGACTTAACCAAGATGTCAATATTATCTTATTTGATTTGGTATTATGTTCTTTTTCCTATATCGCACAAGTAAAGATGTTTCTATCGTTGTGTTTTATTTTGTTTTGTTCAGAGTTGTTTTAGTCCCTCTTTGGTTTATAGTTGCATATCAATGTGTGGTTAGATATGGCTGTTCACTATAAACATGGCTCTGATACCAACCTGTCACACCCCCGAAACCAGACGGTGGAAACGTCCGAGGGCTCGCGTGACTTAAATTGAATATCATCACAATGAATATACATGAATCATAACATAAACATCACCATGCATCAATACATTACAACCAATATTGTTCACATCCAGTCCATTGTTTTAAATTTTACACATTCATAACATAAATTGTTTGAGAGTTTTCAAAACATAACATCCTAACGTACTTGATATTACCCTTCAGCTTACCTGTTACCTGAGAATACAAGTTATTTTGAAAAACGTCAACATATGAAATGTTGGTGAGTTCATAAGCAGTGTTGTGATAAAAATGATTGGTGTAGTTTGTAAAACCCAGAAAATCCGATATTTTCTGAAAAGACAATAGTTTACCAAAGTGTGAAGATCCATAAGTTGATGCATGAATGATTTCAAAACGTGTATAAAAAGGGAGTTTTGTATTATAGTTATAGAAAAATACAAGCGAGTGATGTTGATTTCCTCGAAAAACCCGATGTTTTCCGAATACATAAAATACAGTTGTTTCTCAAATTGTTATACCGCCACAACGAATGATTTTGATTACTCTTCCTTGATTACTCGGATGATATTGGATTAATTAATTTTTGTGAGTCGTTATAACCATGCATAATAATGACTAGTTCGTCTGTCTTGGCAACCTATCGTGCATCGGGATTGATTTTAAGATTTTGTCACCCTAGACTGGCCGAGTCTAACTGTAGCAAACAGCTGAGGTGTGGGGGAGTCACCCCTGTATAGATCTATATACAAACTCTCACTCTCCTTCCAGGAGACTTTCATTATAACTACAGACTACGAACGACCCTTAGAGGTGTCGCCCGTTTTTACTCACTTAATCCAAACAATATTGATTACTATTGATTAACGACCTGAATTTGTTTACTTTGATTACGCATAAGCCTAACAAACGAGGAGAAGAGGAATACAAAGCCCTGCTACTTTCGTGAGTTATTTTAGGCTGTTGGGTATACGAAGGACACGTTGGCCCATTTCGCATTTGATTACTTGGACCTTACTAGCAATGTTAATGGGCCACTAAGGCCCAATAGCACTTAAAAGCCATTGAGGGTCCCTTTAATATGAAATTGGATCATAGAAGGCCCAATAACATTTATTATTATTATCCCATGGGCCCAAAATCATGTTAATGGATCAAAAAGGCCCAACAACATGTTTGGAACTTTTCAGCCCAAAGTTTTGAATGTTTACTTGTTTTAGGTATTGCATATTTGTTCGAAGGTTTGATTGAACGATTGATAATTTCGGATCGGCACGAGGGTGTTCGGTAGTTTTTAATAATTTTTGGAATTATACATATATTCACCTTCATGAGTTGTAGTTTTGTATTTTTTTTTTGACTCAAACATCTTAATAGTAAAAGAATTGATTCAAAATATTGGTTTGACCTTTTCAGCCCTTCTTTAATAAAAATAACAATTTTAGTCCCTTATATAAAAAAAGACATTTTAGCCCTTAAACCATTTTTTTGACACATTTGACCCATAGACTTGTTCAAGTGATATTTTTTTTGGCTCAAAACTTATTCTTTGGCAGTTTCAGCCCTTCCAGCAAAGTGTTTTTCGGTTAAAGTCCAAACTTTTTGCAACTTTTACAATTTTAGCCCAAAATCCAAAAACTTTACATTTTTTATCCTTTTTGGAAAAGAAGGCATTTTAACCCTTGAAATAGTTTTGTTTAACTTCTTATCCCCTGTTTTGAAGAATTTACCATTTCAGCCCCTTGAAAATCATGTTTTTCGCAGCTTTGGGCTTAATGGGCCGAAAAGCCCAAAAATTGGCCCATTAAGCTAATATTTACATTTCAAGTCCTTTGAAGAGCATAATATTCATAAAAACATATATATTAACTGTTTTGACTCTTTTGACCCTTAAGAAAACCGTGAATGGCAATTTTAAACCCAACTTTTGTTTATTTGACAATTTAAGTCCAAAAATTGGTTTTATGTTACAATATGTTTATCATAATCTTGGAGGGTAATTTTCTTGACTTGTTTAGTGTAATATATCTTAGTTCATGTTTGTTTTCCTTCTTATGCCATAGATTTCGTGATTTCTTCCCTCTTGTTACATATTTACCACATAAACACTTATAATCACACATACATGCATA
Organism: Lactuca virosa; assembly: GCF_052849685.1. Taxonomy (NCBI): domain Eukaryota; kingdom Viridiplantae; phylum Streptophyta; class Magnoliopsida; order Asterales; family Asteraceae; genus Lactuca; species Lactuca virosa. The sequence continues at coordinate 301,571,292 of NC_136428.1, read as the reverse complement.
AAATCATACATAGCATACACATACACATAGATCTACACATTTTACTTGTATTCTCCCCTATAAAACTTATGAAAACCGAAAAAGAGGGGTATGAACTCACCTTGAGTTTGTGGGTTCGGTTTTGAAGAAGAATGGAAGAAGTTTTATGCTATTCTCGGCCTAGCAAGCTTCTTGGAGGATCTTTGGCTTAGATGTGTTCTAAAATGCAAGATCACGAGTTTGAATAGATTAGGAGGAGATTTTTGATGAAATGAAGTAGTTAGATCATGGATTTAAGCATCAACTTACCTTAGATGATGACTCTTAGGGATAATCCTACTTGAAAGCTCTTAAATCTCGAAATTTTTGAAGAAGAAGTAAGAGTGTTCTTTGAGAGTGTTTGAGTGAATTGTGTGTGTGTGTGTCTTTCCCTTTGTGTTCTCGGCCGAAGAAGAAAAGAGAGAGGAGAAGAGAGAGTGTGAAGTGATAGGTGCTTGGGAGTATGAGATGTTGCATGGATATCCTTTGTGTAATTGTGAGGTGGCATGTAGGAAAGTCAACTCTTTTTCCCCCATTTGTGTAGTTGGGCCGAGAGAAGGAGAAGGAAGAAGAGAAATTGGGCCTTCTTATGCTTAAGTCCATATTTTGGCCCAATTGGATGATTTTTGGTCCAATTGGTCTTTGGAGAGGGTTCATGGCCCAAAATAAGTCAAGAATGAGTTTTATGGCCTTTTTAAGTTAATTAGATTTGTTATGGTCCATTAGGGTATTTTTTTTCATTCTAGGCCCATTATGGCCCAAAATGTTAAAATAAATGAGAGTGGGTCCAATTAGAGTCCATATAGAAGTTCTAAGCCCAAAATAGTCAAATTGGAAGCTTATTGGTCCATTAGGCCCAATAAGCAAATCCTAATCCAAAATGGACTTAACCGGGATTTCTAGGGTTTCCAATTCTTTGTTGACTATTTGCAGTGCTTGTATAAAGTGTTTGATGGAAGTTTGTTGTTATTGAATAAGCATCATACATGCTTTCACATTTTTGGTTCACAAATGTTATCATTGTTGTTGTTATAAAGCATCAAAATTCCTAGTTGTGACATTTATAGTGCTATATATAATCTAATATCAGATAGAAAGTTAATTGAGCGAATCTGCCCTAATTCCACAACCAAACGAGGAACAGGAAGTAAGGTGGAAAGCACACATCCACCTACCTATTGGGAATTAGTTTTATATACAAACATGGTGTATAAACTAAGGTATTATAGAGTTACTCACCTAAGGTCTTTTAAATTGTACCGGTTTAATAAAATTAATTAAACCCTTTACTGGGAAGTTTCTAGTATTGAATACAAAAAGTACTAATTTTGGAAAGTATGTTTTGTACTAGAAAAATTGTGCTTTGACTCTGTGTCCTATATCCTGACCCATACCTGGTACCCTTATGATGACTTAATGTATACTAAGCATACATATATATAGAATCGGGTAGAAAATAGATTGGGTGAATTCGTTCCAAGCCCACAACCAAACAAGGAACAGGAAATGAAGCAGAGAGCACACATCCTATTACCTATCGGACCCTATTGGTATATATATATATCCTGTGATGTATACATTAAGGAATCATAAGACTAGCATTATGGTCCTTTCTTTTAATCGTATCCTTCTACCAAGGCATCTTCTGTTATGTACTAGACTCGACTGTTCCATTTTTCGTTTGTAAGAATGTATATTTTCCCTAATTTATAACTATCTTGACTTGAAAATAGTTTGGGTTGGACTTTCAAGTGGTAATGTCACTTTATGAAAGAAATGGCAAAGGTAAGTACACAGTTGTCGTTTATAATGACATTCGGATGTACTAATAACCTTAAAACATATTTGTTTTATTACGGTTATAATGTGAAGGCTAGAACCCTTACTATACGCTCTCCCTGTCAGGAGATTAGGGGAACCAAATGCAACCTCTGCAAATTCTTGCAAGCTGTGTAATTCACATTAAAGTATATGATCATGTATACCCAATATAACTATCACCTAGTGTTTAAAATAATGAGTTAGTGATTCATTGGTATAATTAGATCCTGTAAGTGTTCTCATGCTATAGCAACCTAACTTGTTTGTTTTGTACTGTATATTGTACGTTCTCTCTGTATGGTATTGTTTGATTCTCTTCACTATATGTTCTGTATGGTATTGTTTGATTCATGTAAGAACTGACTCTTTGTGTGCTTCATTGTACTAGAAGTAATGAATAGCATTCTCCTAAACTATACTTATTATAGTTTACTAATGTTCTACTTGGACTGTTACTGAAAAGACTCGTTTATCTACTAAGTTATGCTTGTACTTTAAAACAGAGTTTTGTATAACTATAAAGTAACATAACTTTAAAAGAGTTTTTGAAATGTTTTGACAACTTATAAATAACATAAGTAACACTTTGAAAGATGTTTATAACAAACATTTACACAATTATCATTATGTTCAACTTGTATCCCCCCTTAAATAGTTAAAACAGTTAAAAGATTCATTACGGGGTATGAACTCACCTGATGTGGGTGATTCAAACGGGTATGTGTGTAAGGATGAGAAGTTCCACGAATGAAGTCCCGAGACACAATAGGTCCTAAATGACATATAAGGATACATATTGACATGAATATAGTGTTTATAAACAACTATATGAAAGGAAACACTTTCCGGGACTAGGAAACACCTTCCGGGACTAGGAAACACCTTGATCAAGTGTTGGAATCACATGTGATTCATCAAAGGAAAGTGAAATGGCACTAACATGTGTTTACGGTCATGAGTTTACGGCCCAAGGGAGTTTACGGCCATAAACTCATGGTCAAACATGCTAAAGTGTTGGTTTGAATGCTAGGAAACTTTAAGGCCTTTTGCTCTATACTTGTATGAAGAAGACCACCTCAAATGAGGCTTTTGATGAGTTTACGGCCCAAAGGAGTTTACGGCCGTAAACTCATGGTCATTATGATCTTGAGTGATTTTTAAGGTCCTTCAAACATCAAGGAAGGGTTTTGGGTCACTTGCCTTGCATCCTATAGGGTTTATGGCCCTAATGGCCACCAAAAAGGGGTTTACGGTCTTGGGAGTTTACGGCCGTAAACTCCCTTTGATCTTGTGTTCTTGATGTTTTCAAGTCTCTAAGCATGGATAATAACTAGATATGAAGTATAGGGAAGTGTACTTACGATCTAGAAGCTTGAAATGGTTGATATTGGCCAAGAACACTAGTGTGTGTTCTTGGTGTTCTTGGTGAAACTTGAAGATCTAAGAAAACATGATTTCCATGGATGAATCGTAAGGATGAAGCTAGTTAGGAAGGATTAACAACTAACTAGGGAAAGAACACTTACGATTTTTGAAGATCAAGTATGAAGATCGGGATGATACTTGAGAGAAAACTCATGTGTTCTTGAGGGGAAAGTGAAAGAATGAAGAAAAGTGAAGGAAATGAACTTATATGGAGGAGTTTACGGCCCACATGAGTTTACGACCGTAAACTCCATGTTTAAGGTCGTAAACTCCACAAGTTGGAGTTTAGGGCTTGATTCTTGTACTGTGGCCTTAGCAGATAAAATTCAACACTTATTCCTTAAGTGTACTAGGCTAAAACTCCTCGGAAAGACCTTTAACAAGGCTAGAACTCATTACTAATGAGTTTGACACTCATTTGAGTTGATTGACTGGGCTTTAAAATAAAAAAATTTACGGGTTGTCACATGGATCTACCAATCACTCCAAAAGCCTTCAAGTTTTGCTCTTTTGTGAAAGTTGCAAATGCTCAATCCACATATAGGGGGGCTGATCACATGCTTTTCACTTTTTACCTGAAGCACATGAAGCCACAATATGAAACATGGTCTGCAAGCAAAATAACTGCCGTCAAAGTCACATGTCCAATCGAAAGTGACACCGTTCCAAACATGAAGTTCAATGTGGCGAGAGGTTCATCCAGCTAGGTCTACGAATTCACACTCGCAGACTTGCCTTGTCTTAACCCCTATGACTGGATCGTACTCTACAACATGCTGCTGAAAGATAAAGAGAAATACGAACCTGTCATGTCCCATCTCAAGTTAATGATAAAGTCTTACATTCAAGAGATTGGGGAAATAGACGTGGAGATAGCCATGGTGTTACGAAAGAAGCCTTCTGTTGTTCGTAAGGAAACTCCAAAGGACTTTGAAAAGCTGAAGCCAGGGAAGATTTACAAAGAGGGATGGTTCGTGGTGTATCAAGCTAGGGAACGAACTAGTGCAGACTTTCGCAAGAACTGCTTCTTTCTTCCTGACAAAGATTTGTACACTACATCCTTTCTTGAGTTTATATTGGACTTGGTGAATAAATTCAAGGGCAACAGTAAGGATGACGTCAAGTGCTTCTCAGATATGGTCTTGTGGTACATTCAAGTTCGCAAGGTAATTTTGAGCTTCATTCCAAAGGTTTACGAAGTGCATAAGCGAATTCAAGGATAATGGATTGTTGCCTCAATTGACGCAAAGAGGGAGATCGTTGGGTATTAGATGTTGCGTCATTGGGCTGTTTTTTTTAGTCCACTTTAGTAGCCGGTTTGGGTCAGTCCATCCCATGGTTAGCTACTAGGGTGAGAGTATTTAAGATGCATGCATGCATCATCTTTTAGTTAACTCTGAGATTATTTTGTAACCCTAATCACGCCTCTATAGTAGCAATTCTTTGTCGAGTTCTTCTGGGGTGTGACATTAAATCATTCAACAGATTTTCAATCATCGTTGTGTTCTTTGCTTTAACCTGTTTGAATCTAAACGATCTTTTCAAGGATTTACATCCTAACACTATCCAATTGAAACTTGGGTGATGAGAATCTTTCCTTATTTGGTAATTTTTTGACACTACCACAAACGAAAGAATCAAATCCATTTTCCAATATTGCTAACAATATACAAACACCAATTTTCATAAATGTCATTGCAAGGAAATATGAAACAAGATAAAGTCAAAATTTTCTTTATTTATAAAATTGCGGAAAATCTTGTCCTTACAATGCAATTACAAATGAAAACTATGTTATTACATATTTCTAAGCAATCTATGATAACTCCTAAGTAGCAGCTCACAATTCTGATCATCGAATCATGCGATCGCAATCCATCTCTTGGCGATCAGACTCAGCTTACTTTTCCTTTAGCATCCTTTCACTTCTTCGATCCTACAAAAAACATCAAAATGTGATCTTATCACATCATGTATTAAGAATCTACAAATACGAACTTAATAGAGTTAGATAGTGGACTTACCTGAAGCAGAGTCAACCACTTTCACTTTACCATCCTTGTGATCCTTCAGGTAAATAAGGTAGCTTCGCAACCAATGCCCCTTCTCTTGGCAATAGAAACAAACAGACTCTCTCGAAATGGTACACATGACAATCACAAACTTAGCCTTTCTCTATAACATTTGGTCAAACGGTTTGACCTTGGCCAATCCCTTTCCATTGGGAAGAGAAAGCTTTTCTGGACTTCCAATGTCTTCATTGTCAATGTCCATGGAAGTTTGGGAAGTAGATCATCCAATCAAGTTTGCTTTACTAGTGCGCCAAATCATTGCTGATTCAGCAGCAATAAGCAAATAAGTAAGATCGATAAGGGTCACGTCGTGATCTGTCACATAGTAGTCTTTAACAAACTCACTATATGACTTAGAAAGTGAAAGAAGAACCAACTCAACAGCCAACTTCCTTGGGAACACGACACCCAACATTCCCAGCCCGTCAATATGCAACTTTATGTCCACGACGTGAGCACATATAGACTTTCCATCTTCATGTTTGCTTGCCAATAGGGCTTGAGTGATCTTGAGCTTTTCAAGTCAACGAACATGTGGGTCAGGGAGAATAATTGGAGGCGGTGGAGGAAGAGAAGTTCCACTATAATATGAAGAAGGGATTAATCTTTCACCTCGATCATCTTGTGGAATATCATCTTTATAAGGAAAGCCTTTTCTAAAAGGATAAGGTAGACCATAGTTGTCAGAACTAGACATCTACAAGGGATAAATTCAAGTTAGCTGATTTTAGTCCTTAATATAACACCCAAATGAGATATTAAGGCTAGGACCCAACACAATAATTCATAATTCCGAAGAAGGATGTCATAATCCATTTGTAAACTATTTGTCGGTAGGTAAATGACGATTTACCAATTCCACCACGAAAACGATTTTTTTTAAACGAATTAAGTTTTAAATGAAACTCCTAGATATTTTGATATTCATTGAACTTTTCAATGGGATACCGAGGATCACAAACAAGGTGTGAATAACCATGCAAATTAGCTTGGTACTCTTGATGTCATTAATCACCTAATCAACGTGCCGTTAACCACACTTGCTCCATTGATCAATGATAATTTACGACAAACCCATTTCCATCCTTCATTAGTCCACATTAGTGTGCCAGTTAACCACACACGCTCCACTACGACCAATAAGGTGCAATGTGCAATTTCATGGGTTAGCATCAAATTCACATTTTTCCTAAAGTAACTAAGATTGGGAATTCATAAGTGTTTAGTTACTTTGTATTTCATTATACTTTTAATGAGGATTTAAGTGTCCTGTCAAACCCGTTCGTCTAACTACCCTCCACTAGTCAAGGGTGCGGTGGGTAAGAGTGGATACCCAATGACGGCCATTTTACAGGTCGTTTCCTTAAACACCCCTTATAGATCAGCTTCGTGAATGAGGCCTACTAACGGTAAGACTGGCCTTTTTTTAACTTATACATATATATATATATATATATATATATATATATATATATATACATATATATATATATATATATATATATATATATATATATATATACACACACACACACACACACATATATATATATATATATATATATATATATATAATATATTAGACTTTTGATGTTATATAGTATAAGGGTGTATTTTATACATTTAAAATACTAGGTGGTTTAATCTATTAATTAAACTAGACCTTTAATTTAATTAAACTCAAACAATATAATTATTGATTTATTAATACTCTTTTAATTAATTATAAACAAAGCCATAATTAAACTATTAAGTCTTAATTTAAGTTATGAAGCCAAAAGGTTTAGAATTTAGTATTTCACAATTAAAACTTTTAATCAAATTTTAAATTCCAAAACTTGAGGGCAAGTTTTTGAAACTCTTCAAAACCTTTTAGATTCCTAAACTTGATGGCAAGTTTTGTAACCTTTCAAGACTCTTGAATTCCATAACTTAAAGAGTTAATTTGTTTCATGAATGAGACTTTTCAAGTTCCATAACTTGAGGACAAGTTATGAAACTCTTCATGAAACATTTAGATCAAACCTTAAACTAATAAAATAATCGTATCATTTTATATTTTACTAAATTGATCTAATTCAACTCTTGGAGCAAAATGATTCAAATTTTACAAATAATTAGTTTTTCACAAAATCAAGTAATTATCTTAAAATTTTGCAATCATCATGTTATTGGATGGGGATAATCATTACCATCAACAAAATCAAATGTTATGAATCAAAACAGTTTGTGGTAATGATCCTAGTCCAAAACAGGCCAATAACTCGAAAAATTCTGCCAATAGACTGCCCAACTTGTCGAGTCAGGGCATGGACTCGACGAGTTCATCCCCATATGATCCAACTCGGCGAGTCCACTCATGGGACTCGTCGAGTCCAACAATCAGACAACAAAAAATGAAATTTTCCAGCTTTGAAAATTAACCAATGCATCTATATAACAGAAAACAACCCATGGCTCTGATACCACTGTTAGGTTTTATGTACTATCACACTCCTATGGTGCACATACAACCCTAATGCTTTGGATATAAGTTTTCTCTAGTTATACATGCAACAAAAAATATCCAAAACATGAAACCTATAACTAACGTACAACTTAATATTTAAAACATAAAACAACTTAGACAACTACCTCTCTGTTGTAGCTTGTAGAGTTTTGGCCTTTCAAGAGCTTAGCAACTCAAGTGTGATGCCTCAAATGGTTCACAAAACACCATGAGCAAGAGGAGGACAAATGAGAGAGAGGTTGAAGCACACAAAATCGGCTATACTCATGTTATGACACTGGTATGTCGATTTTGGGCTTAAGGGAATACATATATAGTGTAGAATTCCAAGAGTCATATGTAAACCCTAAATCTTACACTTAGGCTTATGATCTAATAACTCATATAGACTAACTCTTCATGGACTCTCACATAAACTTAGTCCATCATGGATCAATAGCCCAAACTATATGTATCACTGATTTACATAATCAGTCCCCGTTAATTTAATTAGTCTCTTTTGATCACTAAATTAATTCCAAATTAATTCTTGATCAATACTAATTAATAATATGATTTCTCAACTAATATATTATATTTATAATATATTAATAAATTACGAGTAACCTTTTTCTCAAATATCCATCCTATCAAATTGCTCTGGTGAATGCAACCCAAAATGGACCATGCTACTCTCGGGTCAAGTACATACCAATTATAGTTATGGGCTTAGAAACCTAATCCAACAAGATAAACATGCCAAGCTAAGCAATAGTTGTTTAGGATCCCATAATCAAGGAGTTAGATATCATATGCAATTGGTAATCGCTACCTACCGAGTTTGATTAAGTTTATGGGATAAAGTCACATAACCATTTTCTTGTTTCGTTACTTGGATCCTAGACTTTAATAAATTAATTTTTTTAAGAAATAATAAAAGGTATTAATTTTTAAAGATTAAATGTTGAAAATACTAAATGAAACTTTGTTAAATTCTGTAGATAACTGTTAATACTCTTACACCCTGCAAAACCTCTCTCTTGTTGAGTTTCAAGAGACAGTAACTTTTGATGGTTATAATTTCTATAACTGGTATAATACCTTGAGGTTCTTCCTTAAGGATAAATAGAAATTATATATACTAAAAGATCCCATACCTGAACAACCTCTACAAGACAGTCAGTCTGGTCATGATACTTTTATGGAAGTATTATTGTAATGATGTTGATGTGTCTCAGATCATGCTAGAGTAATTAACCTTGACTTGCAGAAAGTCTTGGATAATTATGAAACATATCAGATGTCTCATCAAGTAAAGCAAATATTCAATCAGAACACTAGAAATAGCTTCAAGTCTGTTCTAGCATTGAATAAAAGAAAGTCTAAGAGATTGTGCACTCATATAGACCTATAGTTCAGTTCAGAGAAATACAACATAAACCCAAAAATCAAGAAAGGACCAAATGATTAGTGTTGTTTCTACTGTGGAAGAAATTGGACACTAAAAGAGGAATTGCTCCTCTAATTGCATCGAGCTTAAGAAGTTTGACTTGGACAAGACTTCAGATATCTATATGATAGAACTATTTATTTTTCCATCATTTACTTGAGTATGCTATACTTAAAGTGAAATGAATAATTGATATTATGTGTTGATGATGGGAAGAAATGATTAACTGATTACAAACGAATGTCATTTCGTGTTAAAGATATAAACAGTGTTGCTATAGTTTTTATTTAAACAATAGATGTTTTGTACCTTTTCTTATAGGAACATGTAACGTTTATATATTTATGAATAAATTTAGATTTACTTATCGTTTAATGGATGTTCGCATTCGTGTTCTGAAACGATGTATTATGTGTTAAATAATATTTTCTCATAATTTTAATTATGAATTAAATCTATAAGCTTTCATTAAATTGATGGTTCTAATCATAACACCTAATTAATCAAATGATATTTGATTCAAGCTTATCTATGTCATAATCATCATGACTATATAAATAAGAAATACATATACTAACTTCAAAAGGATGGAATTTTTGAAGGCAAATGAGCTTGGTTCATTTGATATATGTGGATCCTATTTATATGGGAAGATGATTCACATGTGTCTTTACCTATTAGTAATTAAAGAACAAAAGGCTTGACAAAGAATTATACATAAGTGATGTATGTAATCTTTTCAATCCATGAATAGATTTGGTGATAGATACTTAATCAATTTCACTGACGACTCCTATTCGTTATTGTTGAAACCTTTGATTTGCTCGAATTGTTTCATAGTGAAGGTTGAAATACAACTTAATGAGATCATCATTAACCTTTCATTGTGATAAAGAAAATGAGTTATAGTAAACCAATTTTTCTTAGAACATCTTAGGAGTTGTGGAATCGATTCACAACTCATTTCGACAAAAACAGTCACTCGTCATTAGTATGTTTCTTGTGGCACAAGATCACCTGGTCGCTTGGATCTGTCTTTTGATGTTTGAGGTAGCTTTCAAATTCTCTAGTGGGATAGGGTCACCTGGTCACCGGTTGAATGTCGATAGTACAAGTTTTTGAAGAGGATAAGGATAGACCTTTCAGTCTTTTATATGATGTTTTAAGAGAACTAATTACTTTATAAAATTTTGGATTTATGCTCACTGCAACAAATATATATTGAATATATATTTTTTCAACCAATCAAGAGGATTAGATACTTATATTATACTGAGGATGAAATGGTTTATCCTTATCTAAAATGTATAGAGTTATAGAGCTTATGTTAGATAATAAGTTTAACCACGCTAGCATCTACTAATTGCATTTATGTAGACTATCCTAAATGATTGTTTAGGATGAAGTTCTTACTAATCCCACCAATTGTCATTCCAGAAGACAAGTACTTAGAAAGTTCTTTTTCTAAGTGGGAGCTATATGGAACTTTTAGAGCTAAAGAACCATAAACTAAATGCATCATAGTTTGGAACCAGCAAGTTTTCAACTGTTGTTGAATCTGCTCAATAGTTAATCAGAAACTAATAAAACACATAGAGATGCATTCATGGGCTTGATTAATCTTCCTCGATATAGTTTGACTATAAAGAGTAAGTGGGTTTTCAAGGGAGAAAACATACAAGAATGAAAATCTTTCCAAGATTTAAGCTGGCATCTCAAAGTAAGAATCTTCTTTCTTACAATATATTACATAGTATGATTTAAATATGAATCTAGATGACTCTTGTGTTTTATACAAAGCTAGTGGGAGCGCAGTAACATTCCTAGTCTTATATGTAGTCGGCATACTTATTTTTGGAGTAAAGATCTATATAGATAAATCATGGCAACTTAAATGATTATATAAAATTGTATTAATTGTCAAGGATCTTAAAAGAGCTTAAGATAAAGGACTCTGAGAGGGTCATCTTGTCAAATACCACATGACATGATTTTGAGCAAAATCCTAGTGCAAATGTTTTTGAACTAGATAATATGATTGTATTCCGTATGCTGATGCAATTGGATTAACATATATGACATGATTATGCATAAAGGCCAAATGAGTCGTATGATTTAAGCATGTCGAATGATACCAATATAATCTGAAAACAAGTCATTGTGTGACATAAAGGAACATTCTAAAGTACTTGTGAGAACTAGAGAAATATTCCTAGTCTACGTAGTATTTGAAAGAAAGCTATGTTTAAAGTTGTTACACATGTGCTAAATTTTCATAAAGATTGAGATGATTCTTAGTCACAATCGGGTGTGTCTTCATTATGAATGAAGAGAAAGATACATGGATAGTGTTTCCATGTAAATTTTAATTACAGTTACAAATCAGAGTTAGAGTACATTGTGGTTTGGAGAACAACGTACAAAGATGCTTAATGTATGGTTCATTATGACTATGAGTAATCCCATTACGCAAGTATTGGTATCTAAGTCATATTTAAGCATCTAATTCATTCTCAGTAGTTTCTCATTATACCTGATTTATGTATAAAACTGAAAATGATTGTATTCGCAAAGTTTATACAAATGAAGTTTGTCAAATCTACTTAACGAAGCTGCTTCATTAGCTAAAGCATGAAAGTCAAGCTAGTGATATAGGGCATTGTTCATATAAGTAGATTATATTGATTGAAATTTAGTATTTAGATATTGGAACAATAAAGACAACATATATTGTAATGGGTTGAGATATTGGATATGAGTCATTCATTGAATAATTGTTGTGTAATATATTAGCATGTTTAAATCGCTAAATAACTAGGTTATTCTAAATGTCTATAGTCGTTCATAGTTGTGGGAGCATCTATGAGGTAAGACTAATATGATTGGATTGGTGGATTCTCATGGAGATGAGAATAGCAAGAGCTGCTACGAACTTCATAGGTACTTGATTAGAAGAATAAGTATTGGACTTGACTCGTATCAAAACCACTTTATGGATCGTAGTCAAGAGTGATGTTTTGATCATGGTTGTATATTTGTATTCTTAGACCCGAGATACATACTTGGGACTTGAAGTGTAGGAATTATTGTGCTTTGACATGGTTTAACGTTGTTCCATAAAAGGGCGGTCATATGGGCCATCATTGGGTATGACATGAACTTCATTGATGGGCGTGTGTAGTCAAGATGGGATTTGTCCTTATTATTCGTGGAGAGTTAGACATCTAAGGCCTTATTAAAAGTTGAACATTAAATGAGATTGATCGTGATCCATTTCTCATGTTCAACATGATGTCTGAGACAAAGGAATAATTGATACCACACCTTTAGTAACAATTATAGCTTAGTGCTCCTGGAATTGGTTGTTGATGAGATGACACCTTTCATATGTTGTTAGGGGCAGTACACCATTGCTAGACGTCAGCTACTGTTTATGTCAGTCTATAATGAATCTTCTACAAGTGGGAGATTGTTGAATCTATATGTCCAAGAATCATTATGGAGTGATATTGCTAATAATATATGATCCTATAGGGTCACACCTTTATCAAGTTGGTACATTTTGTATATTTATTATTAATGTGATTATTAATAAATAATATCAATTCTTGTATTTTAATTAGGGAATAATTATTGTTTTGTGAAAATAATAATTATAAGAGAGTATTACTAGTTATTATATCATATGGTATGATTTATTAAGTCATGTACAAAGCTTTGGACACTTTGGTTAACCATGATTAAGTTAAAGACTTACTCTACCATGGTTAATAAAGTTGGAGACAATTTTTGTCTCTTCCAAGACCCATGGCTGAAAATCATAGAGGCATGGGAGGTTAGTTGTCAACCTTTCTTCCTTTGTTCTCCATGCCTCTAAAGTTAGGTGATTACTTTTTATTAAATAACGGGGTTACTTTTGCTTTTCATGGACTATATAAGAGAGTGCATGGAGCTTGTTTTTTATAAGTGAAACACTCTCTTCTTCTCCCTTTATTCTCATCAAAACTGTAAGTAGCATGGAGCTACTTCTCTTGTTCTTCTTTTGAAGACCATTCAAGTCTTTGGTGGTTCCAAGTGCTTCTCTTTTCGTGCTTATTTAAGTTAAGAACTTAAAGGCTTAAGAAGTACTTCATACAAGAAGGAACTAGCATTCCAAGTGCCTTAATCTTGATGGTGGATACTTGTAGAGAATATCATGTTCTTTTATCTTTACATCTTCATCAACACCCCAAAACCAAGTGGGTTCAAAGGCGTCAAAGGTTATCTCTAAAACAATATATGGTTGTTTTTATTTCATTCTAACCTTTATAAATCGATCCATGATGGTTTGGTTTTGTTATGAACTAAAACTAAACATGTTATTTTTAAAGTCTTTCGTTGTAGGTTTTTGTGAAAATCAAACTTATATTACGTATCAAAACCCAACCGTTAATGATGAATCTAGACTAATAATTATTCACAATAAACATTAGACTAAAACTTAGCGATAATAATGCTAGGTTGCGTTAAAGGAAAAGACAGTTGCTAGAAGCGAAGCGTTGCCCAAATTACAAGTCGTCACTTTAACAAGTTAGTGCATAGTCCTTTCCATGAACATGATTTTAATACAAGTATTAATAAATGTGTTAAATATATGCTGAAAGTTTATATGTGAGTGATATGCTTATTATCTGGATATATATATGTTATATGTATATTTGATGATATACGCAATGTGAACCAGACATTGTTCTATACGTATTGAGATTTATTTACATGATAATAATAATAGAAGTATTATAAATGAGAAGATAAATGTATGCTAATACTTAATACTCTGTATAAAATATTACACTAAATTAGGACAGTGTTGCCGAAATAGAGTTAGTATTGAAAGTTGATTATAAGCATTGTAGGCTTGCTTAGTGATGAAATAGGACTTAAAAGAGATGCTTAGTTCAATTAAGTTCGTTATTGGGAAGTAGCTTATTAAGGGTACGTGTGTGGTCGGAATAGAGTGTAGAAACTTTGTTCGAGGAGATTGATGATCGATGGAGTATGTCCTACGTACAAAGGTACTTTCTATGCACCAAATCTTTTTCAAAGCTATGTGTCTTAGGTGCTCCTTGTGTCGGGGTATTATTATGTTATGTGGTACAACTCCTACTCATACCAGGGTACTACAATGTCCCAGAAGTACTATCATGTACAATGCCCTTTTTTTACACTATTGTGTGTCGGGGTACAGGAGTACATTATTAGTATTTCCCCATACTTTTTATTTTGAAGAGCTTTGGATTCATCTTTTCTTTTACGAAGTGATCAGAGGAGCTTCATGTGTCAGCCTTTCCTTTCACGAAGTAATTGAGGGAACTTCGTAGACAGCCTAATATATTGTGTAAGTAATAGACCACTACTAGGTATATCTAATGTTATATTGCTGAATAGGGTGATTCTAGGGGTAAAATACCTCACGGTGTCAGACCACTGCTAGGCATAATTATCTAAATAACCACCTCTGACTTAATTGTCTTGTTGTTTTTACGAATGAAGGTTCGTGGTGAAACTTATTCCATTCCCCTCATTTGATGTACTTATTGATCCTCGTTTGCTGCCAGGGAATTTCCGAAGCAGCGTCGTCATAGTGTTGTTCATATTGATCCTTTAGGCTAGATCTTGTAAGATCGTTGTATAGGATCTATACGCGGGAATCGACGGGATGAGAAAAATTGTTTTAGAGATATGATATTATTATTAATGATAATAGTTAGACTTGCAGGTTTGATATATACATTATGTTGGATTAGATGTCTAATCCCATAACTATAATTGGTATGTACTTGACCCAAGAGTAGCATGGTCCATTTGGGTTGCATGGCACCAGAACAATTTGTAAGGATGGACTTTTGAGAAAAGGATATTCATGATTTATTAATATATTATAAGTTCTAATATATTAATATGAAATCATATTATTTAATTAGTATTGATTTTGTGATCAAAAGAGACTAATTAAATATAAGGGGTTGATTTGGTAAAATCATTCATTCTTATTGTGTGGGCCAATGATCCATGATTCCTTAGGTTGGGCTAAACCCATGTAACAACCCATGGATGATCCATGGAGGTTTAAACCCATGGAGACTAATGAATATGGAAGGTCATGCACATTAGGGTTTACATGGTGTAACCCTAGTTTTGCCACACTATATAAGAAACCCATTAGCTCCTAAAATTGGCACCCTAGTGTTCTTGGAAGAGCCATAGCCGATTTTTGAGTGCAAGTATTTTCTCTCAAGTCCTCCATTGTTGGTGGTGTTGTGTGATTCCATTTGAGGTGCAACACTTGGGGCACTAAGTTCTTAAAGGCCAAACTCAAGAAGTTCTACAAGCTACAACAAAGAGGTAAGTCCATAACTCAATTTTATGTTGTTTATATCATTTATATGATAGTTGTAGGCTTAATGCTTTGGAAACAATATTGCATGTATAATTAGAGAAAACATAGATCCAAAGCATTTAGGGTTGTATGTGCACCATAGGACGTTGTAGTATACAAACCCATCAGTGGTATCAAAGCCATGGGTTGTTTTCTTTTATATTTGATGCAATGTGTTAGTTTTCAAAGTTGAAAATTGCTGTCTGACAGCCCTACTCGGCGAGTCCTTTCTTATACTCGACGAGTAGGTTGAATTTTTCCTTGGACTCGTCAAGTCCAGTATGGGGCTCGACGAGTTGCATGTCTAGACAGCAGTTTTTTGATTTTTTTTGGCCTATTTTGGATTAGAATCATTACCACAAAATGTTTTAGTTCATAGTATTTGATTTTGTTGATATGGTATTGATGATTCTCATCCAAATAAAAGATAATTATCAAAGTTTCATTATTTGTATTATTTTATATGATTAGGCTAATTTATTGAAACATGTTTGATATGAATTATCTTAACTTATGAGTTTAATTAGATCATAGGCAAATTGTTTGATGTTGTTAGTTTGAATTTTTGATCTAATTGTTTTTGGTGAAATCCATAACTTGTCCTCAAGTTATGGAAAATGAAATGTCTTTTTTTTAAATGTCATCTTAAATGGTTTAAGTCTTCCATAACTTGTCCTCAAGTTATGGAACTTGAAGAGTCTTTTACATAAATGTTTTATGAACTCCATAACTTGTCCTCAAGTTATGGAATGTCAAGAGTCTTTTCATAAAAACTATATTAAACTCATAAGTTATGGAAACCAAATTTTTTTGAATAGTTCAAAACTTGCCCTCAAGTTTTGGAATTTGTAAATGCAAAGTCTCACTTTGAAACATTTAGTTCCAAACCCTAGAATTTTAAAAGTTTAAAATTCAACCCTTATACTATTATAATATTATAGGTTTAATATATATATATATATATATATATATATATATATATATATATATGACAACCCGAAATCTCTATTTGTACAAACCTCGCAGTCAAGCAATACAAATAATAGTCAAGTTCATTTCTGCTAATTTTTAGCCGGTTAAAAGTCCGTTTGAGTGTTTTTAATATAAATTCGTCAAACGAACAAATAAAAGGAAGTATCTTCTAGGAGTGATGCGTAACAAATAAACATTTAACACCATAACAAGGTGTTTACGGCCAAACTTGGGGAGTTTGGGCCGTAAACTCCTCTTGACCATGAACTCATGCTTAAGGCATGAGTTTACTCCTCATTTCCCCACTTCTCACTTCCAAGCTCAAGAACACCCAACTTTCTCTCTCAAGTATCATAACATATTTCTTCCAATCTTCCTAAAATGTAGGTCTTTATTCTCTTGATTTGTTGTTATAACACTTCATCTAGTAGTTATACATGATTTCATCCATGAAATCTTGTAGTTTTCATAGATCTTCAAGTGTTCTTCAAAACACCAAGAACACACACTAGTGTTCTTGGACCTTAAACACTCTTACAAGCTTCCTATAAGTAAGTACACTCCTCCTAACTAGTTATTTACTTAGAACACTTGTTAAACCATGGAAAAACACCAAGAATCCCCAAGAACACATGGGTTTACGGCCAAGGCAATCTCCTTGGACCGTAAACACCATAAGGTGGTGCATATGTGCCACCATTACCTTCTAGGGCTTGAATAATGGACTAGAACCTTGCATGCATGAGCTAAAGACCTTGAACCAGGAAATGGTAGGAGTTACCATGGGTTTACGGCCGTAAACCCACTTGGACCGTAAACCCAAAACCATAAACTCCATGGGAGTTGGTCCATGAACCGTAAACCCTAATAAGGGGGCCATATGAGCCCTAGTCCCTTCCTTAGCCTTGGATACTAACCTAGATCATTTCCTTGAAGTGTTTAGGACCTTAAACATCAAAAAGATCAAGAACACATAGAGTTTACGGCCGTAAACCCATGAGGAATGGTCCATAGGCCGTAAACTCTATAAAGTGGTGCCATTGTGCCACCATGACTTCCTAAGGCTTGGACTTGATTATAGGATGCTTAACCTTGACTTGTAAGACCCTAAAACACACAATGGTACTAATTACCATGAGTTTACGGCCGTAAACTCATGGGGGAAATGACCATAAACCGTAAACTCATATGGTGTTACCATATGGGCAGTAAACTCCAATGTGAGGCCATACTCTCTTTAGATACAATCCCTTAATACTCCTACCACTTGAACCAAGGTGTTTTCCATGTTTTAGGGTGTTTATACTTGCTTAATTGGTGTTATAACCACTAATTAGATACATGTATATATCTTTACATATTAAATACGATCCGTGTGTGTGTTCAAGTCTTCACTTGACACTTAGCATCCTATCCGGCACTTCCACCCAAACCACTCACTATAGGTAAGTTCATACCCCTTAATCAACTTTTGAAATGATTTTAAATGCTTTTATGGGGGGGGGGGGGGGAATACAAGTTGAAGTGTTCTAGTTATTGCTTTAATCACATGTGATTAATGACTAGAACAAACAGAAAGATTTACTACTACTTTCAAGTTACTATCAAAATTATGGTTTTCATGCGTTTCAAAATCCTTTTATTAAACTTTTAGATACTAAAACTGCTTTCAAACTCTTTTAAACTTGCTTTGTTTTCAAACTCATATCTACACTAATATATTTATATAAGTAAGACTTGAAGGACTTAGGACTGATAGCTCACCTTATTTCCTATTCCTTGTTTGGTTGTGGACTTAGGGTATCCTGTTATTTGTCCGAATGTCGTTGAACTCTTAGTTATATATCATATATATATATATATATATATATATATATATATATATATATATATGTGTGTGTGTGTGTGTGTGTGTTGGATATAAAAGCTTTCACTTCAGTTCAATGCCTTTGTGTAACAAAGGCATACAAACCACATTACTATTTAACTATAATAGGTATAGTTAAGGGATTACTACTCGCTATTACTACTACAACGATACATACAAGTGTCAGTACATTTACGAGTCACTACATAATTCTACATTGAGGAAACAATACATACTATAAACTATATACTATACAAGGGAACACACTATACACTATATGTCACACCCCAAAACCAGAACGGCGGAATCGTTCAGGGGTGGAGGACGTCATGTACAGTATCACAACAATGCAAAGTAGTAAACAAGCAACAACATCATCCATTGCATTAATAATATAATTTTAATACAAGTGTGTTCCATCAAGTTAAATAGACACCAAAATATGAATCAAAATAAAAGATGAGTCTTGAACGAGCTCCATCTTCTCAAAACCTGGCATCGGTACCTGTCTACTGGCGACCTGAGGATACAAGTTATTTTGAAAGGGAGTATCAACTTTAAAGCTGGTGAGATCATAAGTATATTAATGTCTGTATTTGTATGAAAGTATTTGTAAGTAAGTGATGTGTGAATTTGTAAAAAGGTTTGAATCTCCTAGAAAACCCTATGTTTCCTACTAAAAGTAGCCTTCTACCAAGGCATCTAGTATCTGTGTGTGTGTTTCTTGTAAGAGTATGTATTTTCCCAATCTGACTATTATTTACCAAAAATATAGTTTCTACATTACTGTTTATTATGTGAAGATCACAAAGTGAATGCAATGGGGAAATGAAATAGTACTGTAGTATTGTATTAAGTAACTACTTCTGTACTAACTACCTTAAACCAATTGTAATTTAAAGTACCATGTGATCGGCCTGTACCCTGCTACCGACTATAGAACGCGACAATGTAAGATGTCAGAAGAAATGACATTTGGCACCTATAGACTTGCAAGTCCCACTGTAGCGAGCATCGAGGTGTAGGATAGTCAATCCAGTATAGATCTATACACAAACTCATACGCTCCCCACTTAAGGAGATTCTGGACACAAAACGGTCATGACAGGTAGTGTCATGCCCCGTTACGTGGCTCACATAACTGTAATAGTATTCTTGTATATGTATTGAATGTACTAGCTGTATTGTGTGTTCTCTCTCTGTCTAGTATGTATGTATGTTCTCTCTGTATGGTATTGCATGTTCTCTCTCTGTCTAGCATGTATGTTTTCTTGTAAAATGTATAGTATGTACTAGCTGTATTGTAATGTATAGACTCATGTATGAACTGACTCATTGTATGTTCCATTGTTCTAGTAATAGTATTAGTAACTTCCTAAACTACACCTGTTGTAGCTTACTAGTAATGTGATTTGTATGTATGAACATATCTGTATACCTTTGCTACCCAAAGGTATTGAATAGAAAGAAGGAACTTTTATATCTATATACATATACATGATATATAACTAGGATTCAAACGACCTTCGGACAAATAACCGATACCCTAAGTGTTGGATATAGTGTCTAAGTCCATAACTATATTTGGTATGTACTTGACCCGACCCGGCATGGTCCATTTGGGTTGCACTTCACCCGAACAATTTATGGATAATCGTTTGAGAATAGTATAAGTTATGATTTATTAATATATTATAAGTCCTAATATATTAATATAAAATCATATTATTTAATTAGTATTGATCTATAATTAATTTAGAGATCAAAAGTATGACTAATTAAATATGGGCTCTTGTATTTATATAGTGTGGGCTAATGCTTATTTGGAATGGGCTAGGCTTGCATGGAAAGTCCATGGATACTCCATGGAGCTTTAACCCATGGATCTCATGGAAATGAAAAGACATGGGTATTAGGGTTTACATGGATGTAACCCTAATCCACCACACTATATAAAGGAGGCTTTGGTTCTTGAAATTGCACTAGTTGATGTGTGTAAACCAAGAGGGCCGATTTCAAGAAGTTTGTGACTATTCTCTCAAGTTTCCAAGTTTGTGGTGATTTGTGACTTCCATTTTAGGCATCCACATTATTGGTGCTAGGCTCTCAAACTCCAAGCAATCAACTACTACTACAAGGTAAGTAATTCTACTAGTTTTATTTGATTCAAGTATCCCATGCCATGCTAGTTAGGATAAGAACCTTGGAAAAATAATTATTTGCATGTATCTTAGTCAAACATAGATCCAAGGTTTCTAGGGTTGCATGTACACCATAGGAGTGTTAGAATGCTCAAAACCCATCAGTGGTATCAGAGCCATGTTTGTTTATTTGATACTTAATGCAAAAAAAAAAAAAAAAAAAAAAAAACTTGAAAATCGAAGTTGTGTTCAAAAGCTCGTATCAAAATTTCAAGTTTTGTATATGTACTTACGATTCTTGAAATTTTTGATATGAACACTCATAAACATATGGGTTTAGAAGATCATAGAAATTATGTGCTAATAATTGATTAGATTAATTCTTGATCTTTATGTGTTTTAATGGAGTCCATAACTAGTTCTTAAGTTATGGATAACCAAAAGTCACATTTATAAATAACCATTAAAAGAACTCATAGGTTACAAAAAATGAAGAGTCTTCATTTTTAATAACCATTAACTCATAAGTTATGAGAAATGAAAAGTTTTGAAAGTTTACAAAACTTGCCCTCAAGTTTTGGAACATGTAAAGTCATATTAAAAACTTTAGTTCCAACCCCTAGAATTTTAAAAGTTAAAATTCAACCCTTATACTTTATAATATTATAAGTTTAATAATATTTATATATATATATATATATATATATATATATATATATATATATATATATATATATATATATATATATATATATATATATATATATATAAGATCAAGTCGTCTTACCACTAGTACGCCTCATTCACGAAGCCGGTCTATAAGGGGGGTATAAGGTTGTTTCCTATAAAATGGCAACTTAATGGGTGTCCACTCTCACCCACCGCTTCCTTGATCGGTGGAGGGTCATTAGCCGAACGGGTAGGACAAGGACTTATAAATTCTCATTAAAAGTATAATGATAATACTAAAATAACTAAACTTTATTGAATTCACAATCTTAGTTATTTTAGGAAAATGTGAATAAGGTGCTAATCCATGAAATTACACTTTGTTTAAGTCGTTAGTGGAGCGTGTGTGGTTAACCGGCACACTAACTTGAACTTAACAAGGTAGGTAAAGGGTGACTTAATGTTTATCATAGTATCGATGGAGCGTGTGTGGTTAACCGGCACATCGATTGAAGGGTAATACATTAAGGGTACCAAGTAATTTGCATGGTTACTTCACACCTTGTTTTATGATCCTCGGCATCCCAGTCACAAAACTTGAAGGGCACACTCGAGATTGAAACATGCCATTGAAGAAAGTTCAATGAATCTCAAAGAATCTAGGAGTTTCTAAACCAATTAAAACCTAATTAAATATTTCGTTTTTCATGGTGGAAATTGGTGAATCGTCATTCACCTACCTTCAAATATCTTATAGCTTAGATTACGGCATCCCTCTTCTAAGTTATAAAATATTGTGTTGGGTCCTAGCCTTAATATTACATTTGGGTGTTTTGTTAAGGACTATCTCTATATCTAATCTAATCTATTCCCTCTTCTTTTCAGATGTCTTCCAATAACAATGCTTCTGGCTCAAACCCTACTAGCTCATTTTCTCTCATGAATCTTTGTGGGAGAGTCATCTTTGATGGGTCCAACTTTACAGATTGGATCAGAAACATCAGGATGGTCACTCGGTATGAGAACAAAGAATATGTTCTCGACAAGGAGCTGAAGGTACCCGAGCCAACTGCTACTCCTGAAGAGCTTGCTGAATATGAGGTACATGAAAGAGATGCTACAAAAGTGGCATGCATCATGATGGCCACCATGACAGCCGAGCTCCAAAAGTCCTATGAGGACTATTATCCTTTTGAGATGCAGCAGGACTTGATGGACCGCTACCATCAAAGTGCTCGTCAAGAGCGATATGAAATAATCTCCTCCATGATAACAACCCGAATGAAGGATGGTGAACCCATCACGGGCCACATGCAGAAAATGCAAAGGTATGTGAACCGTTTACTGAAGCTGAATGTGAACTTCCCTGAGGAGTTAGCAATAGACATCATTTTGCCCTCCTTGCCATCGTGCTATGATCAATTTCGCATGACATATCACATGAACAAGGAAGAAGTCACCCTCAGCAAACTTCAAGGACTCTTGAAGACCGCCGAAAGTGGTCTAAAAGGTAAGTCGGTTGTTACTACTCCTACTCCTACTCCAACTGCGACCAATGTCTTGGCAATCGGGCATGGCAAAGGGAAGAAGAGAAAGAACCCTTCTAAGGGTACCAAGGGTAAGACCCTTGAAGGCTCCTCTTCAAGCAAAACCAAGAAAGGTTTTGTCACTCCTTCTTCTAACCCTAATGAGGCTGAATGCTTCTATTGCCATGAAAAGTCGCACTGGAAGCGAAACTGCCCAAAGTACCAGCAAGATTTGAAGGATGGGAAAGTAAAACCCAACCATGCAGGTATATACACTATATTGTCTAATAACTCACCTCATTCTAAGTCTTGGGTCCTTGATACAGGTTGTGGGTCCTTGATACAGGTTGTGGGTACTTTGTGATTTGCAGGGACTAAAAAGAAGTGAGAATGTGGAGCAGGGAAAAATAAACTTGATCATGGGAAACAGGAAAGCTTCACATGTCACCAAGATAGGAGTTTATTCCTTAGTGCTAAATAGTGGGTTTACATTAGATTTGAATAAGTGTTATTATTCGCCAGAAATGGCAATAAATGTTATTTCCTTTCATGCATTGTATAAACAAGGTTTTACCTTTTATTTTGATAATAATAATGGTAGTATTGATGCTTTCTTTAATAATGTTCTTTATTTTAAAGCATTACCTTGTGATGGCGTGTATGAAACTGTATCTGTTGTAGATAATCTAGGAAATAATGTATTGTGTATTAACTCTTCCACTAGCTTAGATAAAGCATCCTTATGACATTGTCGTCTTGGACATGTAAGCAAGAAATGCATAGGCCAACTCCAAAAGGATGGAGTCTTGGAGTCATTTGACCTAAAGTCAGATGATAGTTGTGAATCTTGTTTGCTTGGTAAAATGACAAAGTCACCTTTTACTGGCACTTGTGCTAGGGGTGAAGGTTTGTTGGACCTCATACACACGGATGTGTGTGGACCCTTCAGAACCGCCACAAGAGATGCTAATCGGTTCTATGTGACTTTTACTGATGATTTTAGTAGATATGGATATGTCTACCTAATCAAGCATAAGTCAGAAACCTTTGAGAAATTCAAAGAGTTTAAGCAAGAAGTGGAGAATTAGTTGGGCAGGAACATTAAGATGCTTCGATCCGATCACTGAGTTCCTTGACTATCTTAAGGAATGTGGGATTGTCTCACAATTGACACCTCCTAGGACACCACAGTTGAATGGTGTAGCTGAGAGGCGCAATCGGACCTTGTTGGACATGGTTCGTTCCATGATGAGTCGAGCTTCGCTACCAATCTCATTTTGGGGGTATGCCTTAGAGACTGCCGCCCATATCCTTAATCTAGTCCCTACAAAGAAGGTTGCCAAAACACCTCACAAGGTGTGGACTGGAAAAGTTCCCAATCTAGACCACATCAAGATTTGGGGTTGCAAGGCTTTCGTGAGACGCGAGACTCACGATAAGCTCGAACCCCGAAGCGAAAGGTGTATTTTCATCGGCTACCCACAGAAATCCTTTGGTTACATCTTCTACAGACCCAGTGATAATGTGGTCTTTGTAGCAAGAAGAGGATTCTTTCGAGAGAGAGAATTCATGAGCCAAGGAGACAGTGGGAGGCAAATTGACCTTGAGGAAATTCAAGAGTCAAGTGGTGAAGGAACCTCAAACCCTAGCCCTCAACCTGAGGAGGAAACTCCTGTTGAGCCGACTGAAGAATCTATACCTCTGAGGCGTTCCACCAAAGTTAGGAATGCACCTGAGCATTATTATGGTTTTCATATTACTGCAGAAGGTGAGACACTTATCAGTGATAACACACTGGTAAATCTGGATGAGCCTAACAGCTACACGGAAGCCATGGCAGGCCCTGAGGCTGCTAAATGGAAAGAGGCTATGGATAGCGAGATACAGTCCATGTATGACAATCAAGTTTGGAACTTGGTTGACAATGTACCTGATCGTAAGATAGTTGGGTGCGAATGGATCTTCAAGAAGAAGACCGACATGGATGGTAATGTACACACTTATAAGGCACGACTGGTTGCAAAGGGTTATTCTCAAACTCCGGGAGTTGATTATGATGAGACCTTTTCACTAGTGGCCAAGATTAAGTCTATTAGGGTTCTGTTAGCCATTGCTGCATTTTATGATTATGAAATATGGCAAATGGATGTCAAAATCGCTTTCCTTAATGGAAACTTGGCTGAAGATGTTTACATGGTTCAGCCAGAGGGTTTTGTCAGTACAGAGTACCCCAGTAGAGTGTGTAAGCTCGAGAAATCCATTTATGGATTAAAACAGGCACCTCGCAGATGGAATCTTTGCTTTGATGAGAAAGTCAAAGAATTTGGCTTTTCAAGGAGTGAAGATGAATCTTGTGTCTATATCAAGGCTAGTGGGAGTATAGTCAGCTTTTTGGTACTGTATGTGGATGACATACTACTCATAGGAAATGACATCCCAACCCTGCAAGAAGTAAAGTCCTGGCTTGGGAAGTGTTTCGCTATGAAGGACCTTGGAGAAGCTGCCTATATCCTAGGGATAAGGATTTTGAGAAACAGGAGTAAAAGACTAATTGGACTTAGTCAAAGCACCTATGTGGACAAAGTGTTGAAAAGGTTCAACATGCATAACTCCAAGAAAGGAGAGTTACCCATCCAGAGTAACGCCAGATTGAGTAAGACACAAAGCCCTAGTACTGAAGCTGAGATAGCAGAAATGAGTCGAATAACTTACGCTTCAGCTGTAGGATCGATCATGTATGCTATGACGTGTACTCGACCTGATGTAGCCTTTGCTTTGAGCATGGTTAGCAGGTATCAGGGGAACCCTGGCAAGGCACACTGGACTGCGGTAAAGAATATCCTCAAGTACCTACGGAGGACTAAGGACTGGGTCCTTACCCTCGGTGGCAGTGAGGACTTGAGAGTTGTAGGGTACAGTGATGCTAGCTTTCAGACTGACAGGGATAATTTCCGCTCTCAGTCGGGCTGGGTCTTTACTCTAAACGGAGGGGCAATTACTTGGAAAAGTTCCAAGCAGGAGACAGTGGCTGATTCCACTTGTGAATCAGAGTATATAGCAGCAAGCGAGGCAGCAAAGGAGGCTATATGACTAAAGAACTTCATCGGAGACCTTGGAGTTGTACCAGCTATAAAGGAGCCAATGGAGATTTTCTGTGACAGCAATAGTGCGGTTGCCTTAGCCAAGGAACCAAGAGATCATGGGAGATCCAGACACATTGACAGAAAATATCACTTCATCAGACATCGAATAGAAGAAGGAATCCTCGTGGCAAAGAGGGTATCATCGGATGAGAACCCAGCAGATCCCCTCACGAAGGGACTGACTCGGGCTAAGCATCTCCAGCATGCTCAGAGCATAGGGCTGAAGGATGATATTAGTTTTAGTAGTTAGATAATCTTGAAATTTGTAAAATGTAATTGACATTTGAGGATAAATAAAAGATGTTATTTATGAGTAAAGTGTTGCTATCTCTTGTCAATCGTTTACTATTATTTCTTTTTGCATGTTTTGACTTCCAGAATAATTATGTTATGGTTTATATCATATTATTCAAACTCTCCACAGTCGGTCATATGTTGGAAGTAGATATGAATCAAGACTGTCATGGGTTGGCTTGTAGAGGTCTAAGATGTTAGACAAAGCGGGGCTACAACACTCATGAGTGCTCATAAGTTCTGAGTATTGGATTCAACCCACGCTCACTTGTACCACTTCATGGAATTTATCTCGAGTGATCGTGAGATGGTAATATCATATAAGTCTTCAAACCTAGAGATATGATTTGTTGCCTATGAGTTGGTTATGCATTGATTGCATGAAAACGCATTGGTAACTCGATGTTATAAACCGTGCCTTTGTGTGTAGTTCAACAAGTAGTAGAGCAAACATATGAGTCGAAGTTTATCTGTTCCTTCTAGGATTAGAAGCGTTATCTGGGCCCCTCGATGATTTTGTTTTGACCTATGTACCGGGCCCGGTCAGAACTAAATTGATGTGTTCAGTTAAGTTATATGTCAAACAAATCGAAAATCGGGAAACAAATGTTGGACAATAAGCAAGACCATATTCCATGTATTTATCCGGCTGATATCTAGAACAGAGGATTATATGATCACTTATCTAAAATGGCGCTTCATAGTTCAACAGAGTTTAAAGAGCTACGATTGCTGATCGGTTCCTGAAGTCATACTTGCAACTATAGTTATTAGACTTATCCAAGTGGGAGACTGTTGGATATAGTGTCTAACTCCATAACTATATTTGGTATGTACTTGACCCGACCCGGCATGGTCCATTTGGGTTGCACTTCACCCGAACAATTTATGGATAATCGTTTGAGAATAGTATAAGTTATGATTTATTAATATATTATAAGTCCTAATATATTAATATAAAATCATATTATTTAATTAGTATTGATCTATAATTAATCTAGAATTAATTTAGAGATCAAAAGTATGACTAATTAAATATGGGCTCTTGTATTTATATAGTGTGGGCTAATGCTTATTTGGAATGCTACTACAAGGTAAATAATTCTACTAGTTTTATTTGATTCAAGTATCCCATGTCATGCTAGTTAGGATAAGAACCTTGGAAAAATAATTATTTGCATGTATCTTAGTCAAACATAGATCCAAGGTTTCTAGGGTTGCATGTACACCATAGGAGTGTTAGAATGCTCAAAACCTATCACTAAGTCCACAACCAAACGAGGAACAGGAGGTAAGGTGAGTTATCAGTCCTAAGTCCTTTCACTCCATAACTATATTTGGTATGTACTTGACCCGACCCGGCATGGTCCATTTGGGTTGCACTTCACCCGAACAATTTATGGATAACCGTTTGAGAATAGTATAAGTTATGATTTATTAATATATTATAAGTCCTAATATATTAATATAAAATCATATTATTTAATTAGTATTGATCTATAATTAATCTAGAATTAATTTAGAGATCAAAAGTATGACTAATTAAATATGGGCTCTTGTATTTATATAGTGTGGGCTAATGCTTATTTGGAATGCTACTACAATGTAAATAATTCTACTAGTTTTATTTGATTCAAGTATCCCATGCCATGCTAGTTAGGATAAGAACCTTGGAAAAATAATTATTTGCATGTATCTTAGTCAAACATAGATCCAAGGTTTCTAGGGTTGCATGTACACCATAGGAGTGTTAGAATGCTCAAAACCTATCACTAAGTCCACAACCAAACGAGGAACAGGAGGTAAGGTGAGTTATCAGTCCTAAGTCCTTTCAATCCTACTTATATAACTATATCTATAAAGATATACATTTAACAGAATATAAGTGTAAAGGAAATTAAATAAAAGTATTTGACATGTAAAAGAGTTTGCTAAAAGTATTGGACATGTAAAAGAGTTTGACAAAACAGTTTGAAAAGTAGTTTGTTTGATAACACAGTTTGAAAGTAAGAAATCCACTTGTTTGGTAGTTATTAATCACATGTGATTGATATAATAACTATAAAAGATCAACTTGTATCCCCCCCCATAAAAGCAATTAAAATCATTTAAAAGATTGATTAAGGGGTATGAACTCACCTGTAGTGAGTAACTCGAATGAAAGATCGATATAAGATTGTTGGGTGTCAATTGGAGTCTTGAGCACAAACGAATCCTATTTAACATATAATTTCACATATATGAATATATTTAATGTATATAACCGCTAAAGGTGATAGGGACATGCCTTAGGGACATAAAACACTTAGAATTAAGTGCTACCACCATATATGATTGTATATAAAGGGTATTTGGCTATACAAGGGAGTGTATGGTCAAAATGCACAATATTTGTGTGTGTGCGGCCAGGGTGTGTGTACTACACACGGTGTGTGCGGCCGTACACATGGTGTGTGTGGCCGTACACACTTGAAGATCATATGAAATGGCGTTTTTCTTGCATAAATTCAAGGGTCTTTAGCTTATTACAAGCTATTGCAAGTGTATGCCCGATTTAGAGGCTTAAAAATGTAGTTAAAGCCCCAACTAGTAGTGTCTGTTCTTGGTGTTCTTGGTGATCTAACACCAAATAGGTGTTTTCATGGATCAAATCAAGGGAAAAGGCTAGTTAAGGTCATGTATTAGCTAATCAAAGGATGAATCACTCACCCGATTGAAGATTGAAGTGAAAAGTTGGATGATACTTGAGAGAAAACGAGTTCTAGCTTTGAAGAAGTGGAAAAATTGTTCAAAATGACTAAGTGTTGAATATATAGGTGGGAGTGTGCGGTTGGGATGGATGTGTGGCCGCACACTCGGGTGTGCGGCCGCACACACCTTGTGTTGGTGTGTTTGGCTCATTTGCAAGGTGTTACACTCACAATACTCATCCCACGACTCATACCCTGATTATACTAGGTTTTAAACACTCTAATTGACTCCAAACAGTGCTAGAAAATAACAAAAACGAGACTGACCTTGATTGATTTGAAAAGTGTACAAGGTAAAAATTTCGGATTGTCACATCATCCCCCCGTTAGAGAGAATTTCGTCCCGAAATTAGAGTTTAAGCAATTAAGTAGTTACAAATAACTAAGCAAAGAGATGAGGATATTTCAATTTCATCTGATCCTCTCGCTCCCAAGTGAATTCAGGTCCCCGCTTGGCGTTCCAGCGAACCTTCACTATCGGGATACGGCTTTGCTTTGTTTGCTTGACCTCTCGGTCCATGACCTCTCGGTCCATGACCTCTACAGGTTCTTCCACGAAGTTGAGGCTCTCGTTGATCTCGATATCGTCGAGTGGGATTACAAGAGTCTCGTCGGACAGACACTTTTTCAAGTTTGAGACGTGGAAAGTAGAATGTACGTTACTGAGTTCACGAGGTAAGTTATGTTTGTAAGCTACAGGGCCGATTCTTGCGAGAATCTCGAAAGGCCCTATGTATCTTGGATTTAGCTTTCCACGCTTTCCGAAGCGTATCAAGCCCTTCCAGGGTGAGACCTTCAATAGAACACGGTCGCCCACCTGGAATTCCAACGGTTTCTTTCGTTTATCTGCGTAGCTTTTCTGTCGGTGTCTAGAGGCTTTCAATCGTTCACGAATCTGAAGGATCTTCTCTGTCGTTTCCCGAATGATCTCCGGACCCGTGAGAGTGCTTTCAGGAATTCGTCCTTTAGCTAACTGGGTATCACCCACCTCATCCCAGCACAGAGGGGATCTGCACTTTCGGCCATAAAGGGCCTCGAATGGAGCAGCCTTTATGCTCGTGTGATAACTGTTATTGTAGGAAACTTCGACAAGGGGTAAATGAGTATCCCATGATTTCCCAAAGTCAATCACACAGGCCCGCAACATATCTTCCAAGGTTTGGATAGTCCTCTCACTTTGTCCGTCGGTCTATGGATGGTAGGCTGTACTCATGTCCAACCTAGTTCCTAGGGAACTTTGTAGCGATTGCCAGAACCTCGAAGTGAATCTACTATCTCTGTCCGAGATAATGGATATGGGAACACCGTGCAGTCGTACAATCTCCCGTATGTAAGTTCTTGTAAGCTTCTCCATCTTGTCTGTTTCTTTGATAGGCAGGAAGTGTGCGGACTTGGTCAATCTGTCGACGATGACCCATATGGTATCAAGTCCACCCTTTGTCTTGGGCAACTTGGTTATAAAGTCCATAGTCATCCGCTCCCACTTCCATTCAGGTATCTCCGGTTGCTGGAGTAATCCTGACGGTTTCTGGTATTCGACCTTAACCTTGGCGCAAGTAAGGCATTTACTTACGAAGGTAGCAATCTATGCTTTCATGTTAGGCCACCAGTATAGCTTTTTAAGATCCAGATACATCTTATCTGAACCTGGGTGGACGAAATAACGAGTGTTGTGCGCCTCGTTCATGACCAAGTCCCTGAAACCACCGTGTTTCGGTGTCCAGATCCAATCCATGAGATATAAGGCTCCGCCACCCTTGACTTCCAAGTTCTTATCCATCCCTCTCAGGGATTCACTCGCCACATTTTCAGGTTTCAAAGCGTCGAGCTGAGCCTCCTTAATTTGTGTGGACAAGTGTGAATGGATAGTCATAGTCAATGATTTGACTCTACGACCAGAGTATTCTTTTCGACTTAGGGCGTCAGCTACTACATTGGCCTTGCCGGGATGATAGCGAATTTCCCATTCGTAATCACTGAGTAGCTCGACCCACCGTCGTTGTCTCATGTTGAGATCCTTCTGGTCGAATATGTGTTGTAGGCTGTTGTGGTCTGTAAAGATAGTGCTTTTTGTACCATACAGGTAGTGTCTCCAGATCTTCAGAGCAAACACAACTGCTCCTAACTCAAGATCGTGTGTGGTGTAGTTGACCTCATGTGTCTTCAGCTGCCTCGAGGCATAGGCGATGACCTTACCTCGCTGCATCAGAACACATACGAGCCCTTGATTTGACGCATCGCAATAGACAACGTAGTCTTCTATCCCTTCGGGGAGGGACAATATTGGTGCGGTGCACAAGGCTCGCTTGAGCGTTTGGAACGCTCTCTCCTGCTTCTCTTCCCAGTCAAAGGCCACACCCATCTGGGTCAGTGTTGTAATAGGTTTCGCGATGCGGGAGAAGTTCTGCTCTAACTGAATCTCTTTTCTCGATCGGCGAGAAGGCATTTGATTGGATTCTAAGTTTATCTGCATGGCAGTACGATCACTCGTAGTCTTGGGCAGTCTCCGTTCTAAAGTTCATATCTAAAGTCATATTGGGTTCATCCATCACAGCTTCGTGTATACGAGTCGTATATAATTAAGACTGAAAAGGCAGTCGAATAAATGATTCTTCTTTAAGCTCACATCCAAACAAGGAAAAGAAGTTAAAGCGGAATCATCAATTCTAAGCCTGTAGAACCTTGATTATATATCACCCTTGCGTATGCCTTCTCCAGCGATAGATCAATCGTATGGATCTTCGGGTGGAGCTTGACGTGCTGTACGAGTCGTACTCCGGGGAGGTTTGTTGCGGAGTCTTCGGGAAGGAGACGAATCATAAGGTACTCTCTGCATGAGCACCTCGGAGTCATGGAATGACGGCTTCGCTAGAAAGGCGATTTCGGAGAAAAGAATTTACGCATGAAACTGGCATTGTGAGGGTTGAATTTATTCAAGTTAAATGATAATGTCGGACTACTCGGAATAAAAGGCGTTACACTAGATCATAAAGGTGTTACAAAACATCACGGTGCAACTTTTACAGAGTTTAAGTACTTTAGTTTTATCTATAAGACTACTGCTGCAAACAGGGTATACTACAAAAAGCAAGCACACGCAGCACGAGATTCCCTTGACTGACGGGGTCTCGCCAAAAAGATAAGACTCGAGTAGTTTTTAACAGTTTATAAGTCTACTTTTACGAAACACCCTAGTATTTCAACGTGGGTCCGGAGTAGTCTCTCATGTGGCTGTGATCCTTAGTATCTTCCCGTCTGCGCCAAAGTTCTTCGTTATTGGACAATCCTTTTTGAGATGCCCTATCTCACCACATAAATGACATATCTGGCTTGTACCAGCATCAGTGGTGGAAGTGAATTGTCGGGTCGGAGTTATGTGGACACTGTTGCTTTCGTTGTTCGTCCTTTTCGAACAATTCTTCTTAAAGTGCCCGATTTCACCGAAATCATAGCAAGCCTGGTTGACTCCGATGTCAGGGACTTGAGTGATGGGTCGTGCCGATGCTCCACAGCTACGAGCATGGTGCCCTATTTTGTAGCAATTGCGGCATTGCATTTCATGGCAAGCCCCATTATGATGAAAGCTACACTTGTCACACTTCGGAAGTATTCCCTCGTATGGTTTGATCGGTGCTGGGATGGTAGGGGTTGCCACTTGTTGCTGTTGCATGGCAAGTTTTCGGGATCGCTTGCGCTCCTTTTGGGCTTGACACTTTCGTTTCCTGTTCTCAGTTTTTCGGCTTTGCAAGCTTGTGACTGTTATCATTTGTTGGCTTCCCGAATCGATACAAAGATCGGAATTGTCAACTCCCTTTCCAGCCTTGCTTGTGTTGATAGCGTTGAGGTTTGCAAGGACAGCTGCCACGGCAGCTGTTACCATAGCTTGGAATGTAGCGGCATCGATATGAAGGATAGGGGTTTCGTCGTTCGGCTGGTTATTTCTGGATGACGACATGATTCTGTTATACAAACGAAAATGAGTTCGTGAGTGATTATGGTTGAACCTAGATGTATTTCGACCATTTATTCAAAGAGTAGGAGTAAGTTCTCGAGGGTTTGACCTACATCCCTATGATACAGTCCTAGTAAAGTGTATAAGTAAGTTCATAGAATGGTTGTAAGACAATTGTTATCCAACCTTCGACAAGAATTGGAAGGAATCCTTGAGCTAATTCACCATAGCTCAATAATTTGACGGAGTGAGTGTTTAGATAGGATCCTAACGATAGCAAAACGAAAGTATTTGAACAAGGATTGGTACAGAATTTAGCCGACTGTTAATATCAGTGATATTTAAGATGTAATACATTTGGGAAAAATGACCTTGAAGTAGGCCTTACATCATATCTGAAGTAGCAAAAGTTTTGACGGCATATTGGTCTAACTAGAAAGTACTTATAGTACAGAGTTAGTTACCTAGAAAAGTGGTACTTAGAGTCTAGTTAGGAAGACTATTCTATCAACCAAGGAAAGAAAGGTAGAATATCTCCTACTGGTGATGGTTATCCCTTGGGTGAACCCTCAGTTCAGCCAGCTGACGCTCCATATCAAGTAGGTACCTTTCGTACACCCTCTGGCGTACTCGGAGCTCTATGAGTTCAGCTAGCTCTTGCTGCAGGGCCTCATGGTTTCCTCTAGACCTCTCACGAGCATCTTCCAGACGAATGGTGCGGATGGTATGCAATCTCGCATTGGTGACAACTTCCGTGATTCGATGGAGAGCTGTCCTGCCCTGAATCTTGTTTCGAGCCACTCTGCGGACCAGGATTGGTAAGACTCTGTCTGCTGAGCCTCCTTCACTCAGGTCATAAAAGCTTTGGTCTCCATTGAATGGTATGGGCTGATCCTGCTCTTGGCTCCATGTTTCCAAGCTTTCCACCCACGGAGGCGTCGGGCCTTGAAAAGCCGGACGAGGGTTAGGATTTGGGACAAGAGCCACCCGGGGTAGGTTCTCAACTTCAGGCTCGGAGTCAGAACCATCTGCAAAGCCTTCAACGTGGTGATCATCCACAAGGATTGGGTGATCATTTTCTAGCTCTGCTTCAAACCCTCCTCCATTACCTTGGTTAGGGAAGTACAAGTTGTCGTGGGGATGGAATCTAGCCATGTTATCTACTCGAGAAAAGGGATGTAAGAATCTAGCACATAAATAGTTTATAGTAACACAAAATACCCCTATAGTATTTTAGGTTTATGTTCTGTTCAGTTGTTTTCCTTGTGGTATTGTTGGTAAGTTTTTAGACTTGTTGCAACCTCACAACCACACTTAGGCACATGCTAGTCACTTCTCGGATAATATAGTTGATCAGGCTACATCTTCCCAGATTTGACTATATGTCTCTAAGTCTACTTGTGCTGCCAACAATCGTAATACTTTTGTTTTGTCCTAGTGACACTGATTTTAGTATGAATGCAGGCATGTATACTTAGTTAAATATTTTATTATTTAAAAGTATAAACTCTTGGTCAGAGTATTTTAATTCCATTGTATTTATAGTCTGTATATCTTTTATGGGTTGATATACTCAATTCACTATAAACAATGCTCTGATACCAATCTGTCACACCCCAAAACCGGAACGGCAGAATCGTTCGGGGGTGGAGGACGTCATGTACAGTATCACAACAATGCAAAGTAGTAAACAAGCAACAACATCATCCATTGCATTAATAATATAATTTTAATACAAGTGTGTTCCGTCAAGTTAAATAGACACCAAAATATGAATCAAAATAAAAGATGAGTCTTGAACGAGCTCCATCTTCTCAAAACCTGGCATCGGTACCTGTCTACTGGCGACCTGAGGATACAAGTTATTTTGAAAGGGAGTATCAGCTTTAAATCTGGTGAGATCATAAGTATATTAGTGTCTGTATTTGTATGAAAGTATTGGTAAGTAAGTGATGTGTGAATTTGTAAAAAGGTTTGAATCTCCTAGAAAACCCTATGTTTCCTACTAAAAGTAGCCTTCTACCAAGGCATCTAGTATCTGTGTGTGTGTCTCTTGTAAGAGTATGTATTTTCCCAATCTGACTATTATTTACCAAAAATATAGTTTCTACATTACTTTTTATTGTGTGAAGATCACAAAGTGAATGCAATGGGTAAATGAAATAGTACTGTAGTATTGTATTAAGTAATGTGACAACCATCAATTTTGGCCAAGTCAAAGTCAACTAAAGTCAACAAGTCAAACCAGTCAACGCATCTAACCCTTGTACATTAGGGTTTCCATTATGTGTCTTATTGAACGACTCGCAACCTTAATACAAAGTATCACCTAGAGTTTTCACGTGTTCGGAAATTCTAAACCCTAATCAGGGCAAGTGATGAAACTACTCGATAAAACATTATTCCATAACCCCCGGGGGCATATAACAATCATAACAAGACTTAACGAGGTTTACGAACCTTGAATTACGGAGCCAAACACTCAAAAAGGTCACAAAAGAAGTCTCTCTCAATCTCTTTCACTCTAACTCTCCCAAAACTCTCTAAGTAGGAGGAATCTCTCCAAGTATGTGAAATCTCTCCCATCCACTCCATGACCAACCCACACCCCTCCCCACCATACCTAGTCACTTCCTTGTACTTTTCCATCAATCCCCAGCTATTCCCACGTCCTAAGAGCTGGACAACCCACCCTCTCTCCTCACACTTCCTTCATTCTCTCATTTTTCCTCCAAGGATCACACTCCAAATTCTCTCACCATTCTCTCTCAATTTCGAGACTTCCAAGGCTGATCATCAAGCATTCTTCCACTCTTGGTAAGTATAATTCACTCTTCTTATGATTATTACACATCCTTCTACTCAAAATCATAGGAATCTTACACAAACATCGTCACCTTCATGTTAGGTTCTCGATTCATCAAGGCATCTTCTAAGTGTTCTTAAGTTGAACACTTCTCTTCTCCATCATCCATCTACTGAAATCACTCAAGGTGAGTTCATACCCCTACATTTTAATGTTTTCTTCAAATTTTAGGGGGGGGGGGGGGTGGGGAATACAAGTTAAAACACCAAGAATACAACTAAACTCAAACAACAGCTTTCATCAGAAAAGTTGAGTCTTATTCACGGACTCTTTTGACTATCTTAAACTTAATATCTTTCAAAACTGTTTAATATACAACTAGTTCAGGTTCATACCTTTAAAATGACTACTTGCACATCTCCATACGAGTTTTCTACGATTTATGGTGATTTTTACAAAACATCCTATCATTTCGGAAACGAATTCGGACCAGTCTTTGAATATGAACATTTTAACACAAGTTAAAGACTTCCAAAAATCATAATAAAAATTATGAACAAACTAGACACATTTTATGAACTCTCAGAATTTACGGATTTAGTTTTCGACTTCGTATGATTTTTCTATGATTTTTCTAAAACAGTGCAGAACGGTTAAAAAACTAGTTAACAACTTATAATTTCCATAACACTTTGTATTATGTTGAGCAAAGTGTATAACAATAAGTTCTAAATATTGAATGTATTTGTTGCTAGTTTATCATCATAAACTGAAATTTAGTCATTCATGATAAGAATTCTTCATTCATTCGAACACATATAATAAGCTATAACAAGCATAGTTTATGGATTTTTACTACATGAGAAAGGTTTTACTCTCAAAACAAATGGGTTTTTCATATACTACATAATAGTAATAGTTTATGGACTCATAGCACTAATGTATTTTCGGATAAACTATAATAGGTATAGTTTATGTATCATTTACGTTTCAAACTCATTTACCAAAGGTTTTCAGTTCAGTTCAGGTATTATTTACATTTCAGTAAAATTTCATTTACATTACAAACTTTTCGGATAAACTATAATAGGTATAGTTTATGTATCATTTACGTTTCAAACTCATTTACCAAAGGTTTTCAGTTCAGTTCACGTAAATCTGTTAATGAATAAATTTGTGAGTCATTCGCTTCGTGTTACCTTCAAAGTAACAAAGTCAAAAGTCCTGTAAATTGTAACTAGAGTCTCTTATAGGGAGAGCGTGATAGTTGTGTATAGATCTATATTGGGTCTGACAAACCCGCACCTGAGCTGCATGCAACAGCTAGACCGGCAGGTCTGAGGTGACAAGTGTCATTTAACGTGCGACACCTGAAGAACGTCGTATTACGAGGCCGTCCGAGTCTTAGCATGGTTATAATAGCTCACATGTGGTATTAACAAATCATAAGATTTACGGGTTTTACTTTCAAATCAAAAAGGGTTTTATGTCGATTTAGAATCACTTTTTAGCGAGTTATGTCAATTTAACTCACATGAATTACTTTAAGTATAGAAAAATACTTGTACACTTTCGGTCTTAGGATTTAAGACAACACATAACACATAAAGTTTACGGGATAATTCCCAAATTAAAAAGGGTTTTATGTCAACTTAAAATCACTTTTTATATCTTTAAGTATGGAGAAATACTTGTTTATTTCCAGTCCTGGGATTTAGGACTACATAACTTTATTAAGGAAAATATTGGATTTTCTGGAAAACTTACTTTGTCGCTTTTACAAAGAAAACGGTTTCTTTCTCAAACAAAACTCTTATGAACTCACCAACTTCATTGTTGACACTTTTTCAAAACTACTTGTATTCTCAGGAAATCAGTGAAACAGGAAATCAACAACATTTTGAGGATGGGACGTTAAATCCTCAAACAATTCATTTTGTCATCATAATGTAATTGATTTGAAACATGTAAACATATACTTTGGTGTAACTTTTTCAATTATATTTATGATGGTTGTAATTACTTTGAGCACTATTATACTCGTTGTTGTGATACTATACATGAAGTCCTCCACCCCCGGACGTTTCCGCCATCCTTGGTTTGGGGGTGTGACAGATTGGTATCAGAGCATTATTTATAGTGAACTAAGTATATCGAACCACATAAGATATACAAACTATAAATGCATTGGGACTAAGGTCTCTGATTTAACATTTTCAAATAACTATACTTTTAGAAATAAATAGTTTCTTGTTAAAAGTATACATGCATGCATACATACTAAGGACAACATCATTCTAGAACAAAACAAAAGTTGTGATTGTTGAATGGCACAAGTAGGCTTGGGGATGTATGGTCAGGTATGGGAATGACATAGCCTGATCAACTATGTCTAACCCAGAAGTGATTAGCATATGCCCGGGAATGGTTGTGGCGTTGCAACAAGTCTAAAAACTTACCAATTCTATCTACAAACAAACATTGAAAAGCATAAGTCAAACCTTAAAATACTATAGGAGCATTTTGTAATACTATAACCAACTTATGTGAAAACTAAAGACCCCTATTAGTAGGTCTATAACGACTGAATGCATATGCCAAGGTTACACATAATTAAAGATATTATAGACTCAGAATCTATGACTATTGCTCTACTTCCTGGTCCTTGTTTGGTTGTGGACTCAGAGTAGAGTCATTTATTCGAAGGTCTATTCTATCTCAGATTATGTATAACTGGTATGCACTATGTGATTGTAGACGTAACTAGTAAGGATCACCCCTATAAGTAATTATAGGATTAGACGTCTATTAATTATCTCTTCTACCCCTCCTATTCTCGCACATATAACATAGCAACATTCTACTTACCAGGCGACCCTACTTTCCCAACCACGGAAATGGTGGATGGTTATGAGAAGAATCAGAAGCGGAACCGGAGGTAATCAACCCTCCATGCATAGCCAGGGTTCCCGCGAACCGTTTCGACTACATCGGACCTGTGCCCCGTTGGGCAACCGTGATCGAGGGTTGGAGTCGACAACAATGACAGCAATCACCATGTGGAGACCAACGAGGGTGCTATGACCTCAACCACGGGGGACCGACTGACAGAGCCCTCCCGGCGAAGACCCGGCGGATCGCGAACATCGGGGATTAAAACAGGGAGACTGCAAACCGAGTTCGAAAACTGCGCGCTACTACAGACCCTACCATCTCACGTACCCGAGACTTGGAAAAGACTGCTATTTCAGAGACCAACTTTCTTTTTAGGACCGTCTCGCCGCTCGGGCAGAGGCAAAAGAGTAACAGGGTAGGCACACGACATTTGAAGGGAGAATGGTTGCAGCCAAGCGTCGATTGGCAGAGCTACAAGGTGCATCGACTTTGCCTCAGGCATCGCAAGGGACGGAGCGTCATGAGTAGAGTTCATACCGCTCACAAGACCTTGTAAATTAGGTTCATGAGTATGCGTTGGTGCTACTCTATTATGGGTGTAAGCACAACATTGCGATTTAAGCGGTAATACTAATCAAGAGATCTATTTGCTATCAAAACTTTTCCTTGCAGGGATGTGAGGTAGACCTGCATCGAGGTCAAAATTTTCTCCGAAACCATAATTACTAGAATCATATTAACAAGATGGGCTTAGGACATACCTAACAGACTCGAAGGTCTATTTAGTCTTAATTATATAACTAAGCATACATCAATTGGTTGTAAGAAGGATCTAGCTTGAATCAAATTACAAGGTTTCACTTGGATACAGAACTACTAAAATACATGAGTTTATCATATATAGACTCTCGTTATGAACTGTTTTCAGAACACCATAAACAACCGAAATACGTTACAAATTGAACTAAGATAAACTTAGTTAGAAAACTCGCGACGTATAGCCATTCTAAAAACTCATTATCGTCTCACCTTTAAAGATTTTGGTTGAAGGGTGCCTTCTTCGTAGACCTATAGGGTGCGATCATACCAGCACTAATGCACCAGATCCCATCAAAACTCCTCAACTAAGTGTGCTTGGACAAACATGAACCTAAGATGAGTAAAGCTTAACGCCTGTACGAAACCTACTTCTACCCACTACCATAACTCCGTCTCAGGAACGTTAGCAGAAACACTTAGAATAGTACAGCAATGTGCAAAAATTTATATATGTGAATATAAATCGTAAGAATGCACTTGAGATAATTATCCCCACTCACGAAGTCGTTTTTCATAGTGAAACAGAACTATGTCTTCACCAAGAGGCAACCAACCAACTAGCAAGGCGCCAACCCTGCAGATAGACTCTGCTACTTTTCAAGTTGCAGTCACGGTAGCCGTGACAGCCGTCATGGCGCAACTCAATGCTAACAACGCCAGCAGAGATGGAAGCGGTATCGACAATACAAATTGTCGTAACAATCAGAAAAACTGGCAGGTGTCTGCCAATGAAGGCGCCTCAGGCCACAAACCTACGAACAAGAAGCGAAAGTTTTGGAACAAAAAGGAGCGCAACCAATCTCAAGGACTCGCTAAAAGACAACAACCTATGCCCACCCCTGCTATTACAACAGCGGTCACGACACATGCCTCGGCACTAGCCACAAGGCCTGTCACCCAGGCGCCGGCCAGACCATATAAGGGATCACTCCCAAAGTGTAACAAGTGTGGCTTCCATCACAATGGGGCTTGCCGTGTGATACACTGTAAAACTGCAACAAGAACGGACATACTGCCCGTTTTTGCAGGAACCAAACCCAACACCTCCCTTCAATCACCAACACTAAGGTAGGCCCAATATGCTACCTATGCGGTGAAAAGGGACACTTCAAGAGAGAATGTCCAACTGAGAAGAATGACGAAGGAGCAGGAGGAATGTGATGAACAAACCAGCAGGAGCAACAAGGAAACCTATTTAGGACTTTTTGTAATGTTTCCAACGACAAAAACGTTTAAGTACCATATGTTTGTAATGAATTTGGTATGCTTACTAAAATTTCCGTCTTTCAAAAAGTAGTTAAAATACTCTCTCGTTCAAATCAAATCAAGGACAATCATATATGACCTTAGGATGATTACCTGTAAGCTGTGATGACTTGGTGCATACATCGGGGTTAATTATAATCAAAATACTAAAGACTTAAAGCGAATAATTCCGTCTTGACTCCTGTTCCATGTCTACTAGTGGGATTAGGGTGGAGCCACCCCCTCGACGATTTCACCAATATCAAATTTCATGCGACTTACATATACCGCTCGATCATAGAGTGACCTGTCAGGGATCATGATATCAAGTATCATTACTAGCTATCAGAACTGTAACAAATCGTAATTTCAAGCCTATGTAATAGTTTAGGTCAATGTATAGTTCT
This sequence comes from Lactuca virosa, assembly GCF_052849685.1. Classification (NCBI taxonomy): domain Eukaryota; kingdom Viridiplantae; phylum Streptophyta; class Magnoliopsida; order Asterales; family Asteraceae; genus Lactuca; species Lactuca virosa. Next base: position 301,530,114 of record NC_136428.1, on the reverse strand, counting down.
TTTTATAATAATAAAGAGAAATTTTAGCACAATGTGCATATTTACATAATTGACCCTTAAAAATAAATTATTTAGCAATCTCGATTGGGATGAACCAAGTGATGGAGATTGTAACAAGGTTTCCAAAAACATAAAGAACACTAAAATCCGAGTTATAACGAAGAAGTTATGACCAATCGAAAATCCGCGACAAAACCGACAAAACACTGTTTAGTGTAAAAACTGAATTTTTGATAAAAGGCTTTTTAGCCTTAACAATCCAAATGAAAGTTATAGTTTATGTTAAACCGAGAACTTTCATAAAAAGAACGGAAAAATCTGACTTTGTATGAGGAAGTTATGATTTTTCTAAGTTTCAGTATAGCAGTGTACAGCTAAAAACTCGAAATAAAGATCGAGCGATTTTAAGCCGACACAACCTAAACGAGAATTGAAGGTCTCGTCGGTAGTAGTACAATGGTAAAAAGACAGACGAAAACGGACGTCGGATGAAGAAGTTATGAATTTTTAACGGATTCCCGTCCCGGTCTGTTTAAAATAATAATATTAAAAATAAATTCAAAATTAGCCGACGAAGTCCAAACGAAAGTCGTAGATTATGATTTTACCTACACGTGCATATAAAGAACGCCAAAAACGGAGCTCGTATGCGAAAGTTATGATTTTCGCAAGTTTGGCACAAAAATAAAGAAAAAATGGGAAAAATCGGGCAATTTCGCATGCCACGTCACCCTCGCACGTGGCAGCTGCTGAGTGGACCGAACCCATGCGTGGCACTTCCTGATTGGACCGCAGCTGAGGTCTACTTAGAAGCGAACAGCTTCGCAGGAGATGCCCCGGAGACACCCCTCGCACATGCCTCGGACCCTCCCCTTCGCACGTGTCTCCTTCCCATTGGACAGAGGGTTGGTCCAATCCGAGCCAGCCAGCAGCGAGCCTCCGGTCCGAAGAAGCCCCCTCGCCTCGCCACCTGTCCGACGCGTGTCACCTTCGCGCAGCTTCGGGTCCGAACCTTCGGACTATATATAGCATGCGAGGGTTCCAGATTTTTTACACTTTTTCACCCCAAAAATCATTCTCTTTCACATTTTCCACTCCCCTAAGCTCATATACAACCCCTAAAGCCTCGGTATCAAGTCTCGAACCCTAAGCAAGCCTCGAAGCCTCGAGATTCCCGAGAAGTAACCTCTCTCCTGTCGAAACTCTGCCCAATTTGAGCCGGTTTCTCGACAAATAAACTCCTTTTCGTGAAACGAAACTCTGTCCGGTTCACCATCTATCAAGTGAGTTCATACCCCCGTATTTTCATAATTTCTACTGTTTTAAGGGGGGGAATACAATCATAGCACAAGAACTTTGTGTTATAAAATCATGATTCAAATCATGATAAAATAACATTAAATTATCTAAAAATACTCAACACATCAAACTCTTTTATAATCTTATATTTTCCCCAAAATTCATATTTGTATATATATATATATATATATATATATATATATATATATATATATAAGATTTAAAAGGCTTAGGACTGATAACTCATTCTGGGTCCTTTTCCTTGTTTGGATGTGGGCTTAAAGTACCGGTTACTTGTCCGAGTGTCGTTTAAATTTTACTTATATATAAAATTGTATATGTATATAAATATAATAGTTATTTCATCAGTTTAACTACCTTTGTAACATGCTGAGCAAGGGATTATATGCAAACATGGTTAAATACACAATCATGGAGTACATATAAATTATAATAGGTATAATTTATACATAGAACAATAATTCATGATACAAGTATACTAGAATACACAAGAAACTAGGGTTTTGATACAGAACAAATCAAGGTTTACACTTATCAAATACATGTTTGGAAATACTAATTCAAGGACATACTGTCAATCATTATTTTAGAATGATTGGGTTTTGATTCAAAGAATATACTGTCAATCATTATTTCAGAATGATTGAGTTTTCAAACTAATATACATGTAACGTTTATATGCTTTTTATGAGACACTAGATTCAGGTTGTTTAATTCATTTTAGACAACATAGAAAAGTCCTGACATTATGTTAGATGCATTTCATGCATTCATTTTGTAGTTTTAGTTCATAAAAGTGCATTGCATTTAGGTTTAAACTAATGCATTTTGCATATTTTTCGGGATTTTTCATGATGCAATTCCATTCACACACTTTTATGATATTTCAGGGACTTTTGAAGGTTGGATCTTGATGGAGGAAGTTAAAAAGAGTTGGAGATAAAGTTTCAGAAGTTTTGGAGCATTGAAGAGAGAGAGAATGAAGAAATGAATATTTGAGCCTTTCAGACATTTACACGGCCGTGTAAATGATGGCTTATAGTTTACACGGGCCGTGTAAACGCATATGCAAGAGCATTCTACTTTTCTTGTTTACACGGTCGTGTAAATGACACCCTTTAATTTACACGGGCCGTGTAAACGTATCGACAGTTTTTAAAGTAGTTTTACTCTCATATAATTCAGACAATCAGTTTTGTTGGAAGTTAGGTCGGATTTTGGGCAGAGAGAAGGCGATTTTCAGAGCTTTTGGAAGTAGATTAACACTTGGAAACACTTTAATTTCCATTTTGTAAGTCAATTTGAAGTTTAAACTTGTTTGATTTGTAGTTTAACCTAGACATGTGTGGTTGATTTCAAAATTATTTCCGAATCTGAATTCTTAAGTATGTGTTGTTAGGTTGTAACTTGAACTTGATTTGTGTTTAACATCTAGTAATCTTTGATTTGATCTTAATCAAGTGTTTGGTTTAATCTCTTTTTCACTTGATCAATGAATTAGGGTTTTTATCAATCTAGTTAATCAAATTGTAAAATTCGTATATGTTTTATGATTTGATGTTAGTAACATGCACTTAATTGATTGTAATTGAATCAAACTGAGTGTAATCAAAGATTAAATGTTCATAATCCCAAGCTTATGAGGAATATTGAATATTGTTGGTAATTGTTGCAAGAACTTAAAGTCATTTAATGATTTAAAGAAAGAGCTTATTTGAATTAAATCAATTAAATGAAGTTTTATTTGAAGAACATGTTTTGAATAAAACAATTTTTGTCAACTTAGATATTAGAGTTTATTAGTATCTAAATTACCAACCTAGATAGAACATAATCATATTCATTTTGCATCTTTCAACATAATACATGTATAAGAATCAGAATCGGAAATGTATTTCTTTTACTAAATTCTGTTAACAATCTTGTTTATTTATGAAGTTTAAATCTAGTTCTAACACAATCCCCCATTTTAATATTATTTGTATTATGTGTGAAAATATGGCAAGATAAGAAGTCCTGTATTCCTGTGGACCGACACTGCTTACTCTATACTATATTTAGTATAAGAAATAGCAGTGACTTGAGCTTTATTAATATTCTTTATCCCATTATTTGTTGGTTTGACAGCCAAACACATTATAACCAGAATCTCCAGCCGGGGATCGAAACAAGCGTGTGTAGATCTATATCGGGATTGACAACCCCGCACTCAGGCTGCTAGCTACAGTTAGATGAGTGGCAATTGTTATCACCAGTTTAAACGCCCACAAAGCGTTTGTTTCAGGCCATCAGTCATAGTATGGTTATAATAACTCATTAAAAAATATTAACAATACGTTAGTGTATAAATAACTAAACGAAAGTACACCTTCAAAGTACTAGTTTACAGAATACAAAATACAAAGATTCAATACAGTTTTCAATAACAGCTGGTGGAGCCAGGTACACTCTCAGTTACAAGTTTTCATAAGTAATACAAATACAAAACATTAATACACAGAGAAGGGTTTTGTGAGAATAAAACTACTTTTCATATACAAACAGAAAATATAGGATTTTCTGGAACAGTTTACATATACAAGATACAGAGATACTCTTTCAAACATAAACATTTATGCACTCACTCAACTTTATGTTGATACTCTCTTTTCAAATTACTTGTATTCTCAGGGAAGTAATACACAGGTACACCCCGAGCTTTTGAGAAGATGGAGCTTTGTTGAGTCATATCTTCTTTTGTATAACTATATTTTGGTTCAATATACAATGATTGAACACATGTAAATATTTATATTTTTTTTAAATACAATGGTTGTTTCTACTTTGATTACTATGATGCATGTGTTGTGATACTACAATTCAAGTCCTCCACCCCCAGACGTTTCCGCCGTCTGGTTTGGGGGTGTGACAGATTGGTATCAGAGCATTGTTTATAGTGAACTCAGTATATCAATCAATAAAAGATATACAAACTATAAATACATCGGGGCAAAGAGCTCTGACTACAAGTATACTTTTAAAGATTTAAGTATTTTTATAAGAAGTATACTAACACTCACAAGTAAAGTATCACAGTACTAAGAGCACACTCATACTTACAAGTATAATATCACAATCATAAGAACTTAAAAGTATTTGGATGTTGAGCACTATAGTCAAACCTGAGCAGTTATGTAATCATATTTGGAATTAATATAGCCTGATCAACTATATTGATTTGAGATATGACCAACATGTGTTTGGGAGTGATAGTAGTGTTGAGACATGTCTAAAACTTACCATACATATTCAGAAGAACCATAGAACAGAATACAAAGATTAAAATACTATGGATAGTATTTTACTAATCTTATTTCTAATACAGAACCTATGGCTGCACCCAATTTACCGGGAGACCCCTACAATCCACATAATGCAGTATGGATCACAGACTCAGACGAAGAACCCTTTGAGGACAGCGAGTCAAGTGGTACGGATACAGAGCCACAAGTATGCAACCCTGGGGAGCGTCCCCAGAGGCAAGATGACGCAGAACCAATACCTGAGTGGGGCCAATACATAAACCATTGGAGTCGACAAGACGGCCAACGCCCTCCATACGGAATGGCACGAGGTTTCTATAACGTATCTAGAGGAGCAACTGCTGACAGAGCTCTTCCAGTTATAGTAAACCAAATAGCCCGGCAGTTCGATCAATCAAGGATGTCGATCAATCGAATCCTAGAGGTGAATGCGGTTGCGCAGGCAAACACTGCAGATATCCTTCGTCTTGACGAGATGCAAGATGACACCCAGCACCATACTGAAGCCCTTCAAAGGCAACTTTGTGCTGCTGAATCTGATATTAGAGAACTGAGGGAGCACCAAGCTGCCCAAGAAAGGCGTTGGAAAGCGCAAGACGAAGTAGAACCTAGCAATCGTCGTAGAAACCGTCGCAAGTAGTGTTCGCACTACTTCTACTTTCTACTTTCTATATCGAATGTGTATACTACTTTCTATGTTATGTACAAATCAAGTATCAATAAAACGATAAGCACTTTACTTCAACAAGAGTTATTACAGTTTTCATAATCATCTTATTCCAAAGTTTTGGATCACAGAAACGTTCCAGTGTTATTTTTCATGGTTTCACTACGACCGCGGAAATGTTATTTTCGGTAGGTCGGTTTGATGTCGACACTTTCTCAGTATTGGAGTATATTATAATCCTGATTTAAGGTCAAGTTTTCTGGACCATATATACTTAATATACCAATACAGTTGACATGTACATTCATACTTTTTGAAAAATAACCATTCAATTTCATATTATCCTGTTGCAAGTTGTACTTGCAGTGGATTTCTATTTCCAATTCTTTGTAAGATTCATGTTGAATTAAGTGTTTAGTTCAGAGATATCAAATTCATATTCCTTCTTGATATCTCACTATCTTTTTATCTATTTGACTTTTATAGCAAGAGATGCCTCCTCGTAGAAATCCAAGACGTATCAACACCAATGAAGCACCAACGTCACCCCCACCACCACCTCATCAATTCGATCCCGCTATGTTTCAAGCGGCGGTCACGGCGGCTGTAGCGGCTGCCACGTCTCACGTTCATACTCCTGGTGTTAGTGGGTCGGGAGTCGGTGCACATCCTTCTAACCACGGCGAAAGTCATGGGCATTCGCGAGAATGCACTTATAAGGATTTCTCTAATGCCAAACCCTGGACCTTTAATGGGACTGGGGGAGTTATGGCACTAAGGCAGTGGATAGAAAAGACGAAAGCAATCTTTGAAATTTGCTCCTGTCCTGAGGGTAGCAAGGTTAAATTTGTTGCGTGTACTTTTTCTGATAGGGCTCTAACGTGGTGGAATGGCCACATTAAGTCACTTACTCTAGTTGTGGCTAACTCCATCAACTGGGAGAGCCTAAAAGCCATGTTAATGCGAGAATACTGCCCGTGAGGGGAGATACAGAAACTGGAGCAAGAACTATGGGCTCTTACAATGGTTGGTTCTGATATATCAACCTATACCAATATGTTCTGTGATCTGGCAATTCTTTGCCCGAATATGGTTCCTATCGAGAGCAAAAAGATTGAGAGATATATTTGGGGTATGTCGCCCCAAATTCAGTCAAGTGTTTTAGCTTCAAAGCCTATTACTTTTGACAGTGCCAAAGAACTGGCACAATCTCTTATCGACCACGGAGCCCGTCAAAACTCTGTGGTCTCTGCTCCACAACAACCTAAGGAGAACAACAACAACAGCAAGAAGAGGGTTTGGAACAAGGGGAAAGGCAAATCTCCTCTGGAACCAGCAAAGAAGCAACAAGTAGTGGCAGTCCATGCTACTACTGTACCTGCTACCATACCCGCTACTATACCTACTGCTGTTTCCGATAATTCTGCACCAACAAAGCCCTATGCTGGTACCCTCCCTAAATGCAACAAGTGCAATTTTCACCACAATGGAAATTGCCGAGACCTACAGTGTCGTAACTGCAACAGGAAAGGGCATACTGCCCGATTCTGTAAAATGCCACCCCAACCACTTAACCAAGCACCTGCCGCTGGAGTAGGCCGAGCATGCTACCAATGCGGTGATGTGGGGCACTTCATGTAGGATTGCCCAAAAGCTAGAAATGCCGGTGGAGTTGGGAGAATACTAGCCCTGGGTCATGAAGAAGCGGTGGCAGACCCTGTTGTGGTCACGGGTACGTTCCTTCTCAATAATACTTATGCATGCATTCTATTTGATTGTGGTGCTGAGAGGAGCTTCGTGAGCCATAATTTTAAACACCTACTAAATCAAAACTCCCAACCACTCAATGAAACATTTACAGTAGAAATGGGTAACGGGAAATCTGAATCCACCAATGATATATACATAGGATGTATCCTTACCTTGAATGACTTGTCTTTTCCAATAGAACTTATGCCGGTCTCTATCAAAAGTTTTGACATCATAATAGGTATGGATTGGTTGTGCCCCAACCATGCCGACATCATATGTTATGAAAGAGCTGTTCGTTTGAACTTACCAACTAACGAAACTCTTGTTATCTATGGCGACAAACCCGGAACAAACCTTAGGATCATTTCTTGCATCAGGGCACAGAAGTACCTTCGCAAAGAGTACTGTGCTTTCTTAGCTCACGTCGTAGACAAAAAGCAAGAAGTAAAAGATATCGCGAGCATTCCAGAGGTTTGCAACTTTCCCGATATCTTTCCCGATGATCTTCCAGGAGTACCTCCCGAACGACAAGTCGAATTCCGAATCGAATTAATCCCTGGAGCTACCCCTGTAGCCAAATCCCCCTATCGTCTTGCACCTTCTGAAATGCAAGAATTATCCAGCCAACTTAACGAACTCCTTAGTAAAGGTTTCATAAGACCAAGCTTCTCACCTTGGGGAGCACCGGTTTTGTTCGTAAAGAAGAAGGATGGATCATCCCGCATGTGTATAGACTACCGCGAGCTGAATAAACTTACCATCAAGAACCGATACCCTCTACCTCGCATTGACGATCTGTTCGACCAACTTCAAGGTGCGAGCTACTTCTCGAAGATAGACTTAAGATCCGGGTATTACCAATTACGGATTTTGGAGGAAGACATTCCCAAGACCGCGTTTAGAACTCGTTATGGTCATTACGAGTTTATTGTGATGCCATTCGGATTGACGAATGCACCTGCTGTGTTCATGGATCTAATGAACAGAGTGTGTCGTCCATTCCTGGACAAATTCGTCATAATCTTCATCGACGACATCCTTGTCTATTTGATCCGTGTATGGATTATGAAAGCCCAAAAGGTGATGGATTAGTGATTACTAGTGGGCTAGAAGGTGGCTTGGGCTCAATGGTTGGGTTGTGCATGGTAACCCACAAATTGAATTAAGGTTGCATGAAGGCTAGGGAAACACTTTTAAGCCTTCATAAGTGCTAAAAAATGTTACTCTTTGCTTCATAAAGCCTCCTAGTCATTTTTGACACTCTTTGGTGGATTAGGGTTACACTTTAATGCTCCTTATGGCTCCTTAATGAAGCATAGATGTTTTTTTTTCATTCTCAAGTGTGTTGGACGTTTTTTTGTGTTATTTCAAGAGTTTCCTTAATTTTCATTTACTAGTTTTAATGAATAATTGGTTGGTTGGATTGTAACCACCAAATTTGTAATAAAGGCTTCATATAAAGCCAAGTTTATGCATGGAAAAAGTAATAGACGAATTTTAATCAAAGAACCCTTTTGTTCACTTTGAATTATTGTCATAGTTCACAAATTATCATCTTTTGGACGTGATCCTTGAGTTGATCGAATTCAAGATAATAGGTCTTAGTTTGTCTTCAGATTTACAAGCTATAGGTCTAGTTTGTTTATCAAATCTATCCTTTTATTGTTTTTGTCTCAAACATTATTCCATCTCAATACAAAACAGCCCATACACATTCATAAGTGGTATCAAAGACCAGTTCTGATTGGGTGTTTTTGAGTTCTTGTTCCAAAAAAAAAATCTTCTAAGTTTGTTTGATTTCAGTTCCTATTCGAAAGTTTTTGTCCAAAAATGTTGCGCATGTTATATGATGAAGAAGAAATAGAGGAAGAGAAAATTGAAGAAGAAGATGAGGAAGAAGATTATGGTCCCATCTATGACACCGATGGGGAAGGGGAGTTTTGTGAAAGAATAAATTTCTTGGTTGAAGAGAAAATTGTTGATGAAATTGAAGAAGAAGCTAATTTCGTGATCAGAGATGAAATTGTTGAAGGATTTGTGGAAGAAATCAATTTTGTTGATATGCACAACATTCTTGAAGAAATGGTGATTTTTGTTGAGCATCAAAAATCATTCCAAGAGCCCACAACCTCGAGGACCAATGAATATAAGTGCCACAAAAATTCAGCTTCTCGTATCTTTTATGAACATAATTCCTTTTCTAAAGATCTTAAAGAAATCCAAATTGGAAGCTTCATTGATCAAGAAGGTTTATTCGTTTTTCATCTTCATTTTCGTTTCAAAGTGTGGGAGATTTTTACACTTTGGAGGCCATGGAATGCTTATATTTTGCATTTTGAAGGCCTTGGTGACAGGAGGAAGTATGGTGAGAGGTTGGATTTTACTAATTATGATCTTACTAATGATGTTTTTATTTTGTCTTTGTTCATTGATCAAAAGGAGAAAAAAGACTTGCATATTACTTTTGATAAAAAGTTTTGTGCAATTAGAGATGGAGACTTTTCAATCGTGGCTCAAAAACAGCAAGACCAATTATTTTTGGATGCTGGCAGAATTTTGTACCCTCCAAAAGACAATATGATGATTTCCAAAAAAATATGTGTTCATGGTGGTAGCAATCAATCACAAAAAGAGGCATTGTGTGGCAATTATTATGCCAAGTTTTCATGGTGTCCACAAATAAAAAATATTTTTATTAATTTTTCATTCATTGTTCAAAAACACCAAGAACAATGGTGTGAAGTGTGTGGCGAAAGAAAGAAGGATGATATCCATCTTTTTACAAACCATCTTTCTAAGAGCAAAGAAGAAGGAATTAATAAATATGAAGATCCAAGTCCCAAGTATTTATGTGGGAGGGAGCTCGTGATGTTCGGACTCATATTCTTTTGGTGTGCCTTTAATTGGGAAGCCATGATATTGGGGCGTGCTGCTCATCAACTTACAAATAAAAACCATGATCCATTATTTAAAATGACTACAATTAACCATTTAAGTTATTTCAAGGTTAATTTGCAGGGTCGAGTTTATGGGAATGTACGGAAGTGGTTTTTCATCCACAAATGGAAGATACGGTTAGGATTGAATTTTGTGAGTTATTTGAGTTGTTTGAAGAAGAACATGTGTATGTGGAGAAAAGACCAAGTTGGAGTAAAGAAAAGGTCACATTATGCAATAAAAAATTGTTTTCAAGACCTGTTGTCATGGAAGGTTCGTATGGGGGAACAACACAATTTGGTCCCTACTGAATTGAGGACAATTCCTTTCGAAAAAGGAGGGAATGATCCGTGTATGGATTATGAAAGCCCAAAAGGTGATGGATTAGTGATTACTAGTGGGCTAGAAGGTGTCTTGGGCTCAATGGTTGGGTTGTGCATGGTAACCCACAAATTGAATTAAGGTTGCATGAAGGCTAGGGAAACACTTTTAAGCCTTCATAAGTGCTAAAAAACGTTACACTTTGCTTCATAAAGCCTCCTAGTCGTTTTTGACACTCTTTGGTGGATTAGGGTTACACTTTAATGCCTCTTATGGCTCCTTAATGAAGCATAGACGTTTTTTTTTTCATTCTCAAGTGTGTTGGACGTTTTTTTTGTGTTATTTCAAGAGTTTCCTTAATTTTCATTTACTAGTTTTAATGAATAATTGGTTGGTTGGCTTGTAACCACCAAATTTGTAATAAAGGCTTCATATAAAGCCAAGTTTATGCATGGAAAAAGTAATAGACGAATTTTAATCAAAGAACCCTTTTGTTCACTTTGAATTATTGTCATAGTTCACAAATTATCATCTTTTGGACGTGATCCTTGAGTTGATCGAATTCAAGCTAATAGGTCTTAGTTTGTCTTCAGATTTACAAGCTATAGGTCTAGTTTGTTTATCAAATCTATCCTTTTATTGTTTTTGTCTCAAACATTATTCCAACTCAATCAAAACAGCCCATACACGTATCACTATTCAAGAAGCAAAGAAGAACATGGCCAACATCTTCGTCAAATATTACAAACCCTTAGGACCGAAAAACTTTATGCGAAGTTTTCAAAGTGCGAGTTTTGGATTAGGAAGGTTGAATTCCTAGGTCACGTGGTCAGTTCAGAAGGAATACACGTGGACCCTTCCAAAATCAAAGCAATTGAAAATTGGCCAGCACCCACGACTCCTACAGAAATCCGACAATTCTTAGGTCTTGCTGGCTACTATCGCAGGTTTATCCAAAATTTCTCCCGAATCGCTAAACCACTTACCACCCTGATGCAAAAGGGTGTAACTTACAACTGGGGAGAGAAGCAAGAAACCGTATTCCAAACGCTCAAACAAGCCTTGTGCAGTGCACCGATCCTGTCCCTACCCGAAGGGACAGAGGACTTTGTAGTGTACTGTGATGCTTCAAATCAAGGGCTTGGGTGTGTACTTATGCAAAGAGGAAAGGTTATCTCCTACGCCTCACGACAACTTAAGGCGCATGAAGTCAACTATACAACACACGACCTTGAACTAGGAGCGGTGGTGTTTGCTCTGAAGATTTGGAGACATTACCTATATGGCACGAAATGCACAATATTCACGGACCATAAAAGTCTCCAGCATATCTTCAATCAGAAAGAGCTGAACATGAGACAACGACGATGGGTGGAGCTACTGAACGACTACGAATGTGAAATTCTTTATCACCCTGGTAAAGCAAACGTAGTAGCTGATGCCCTTAGCAGAAAAGAATACTCGGGACGCCGAGTAAAGTCGTTGACCATGACAATCCATTCACATTTGTCCACACAAATCAAAGAAGCTCAACTAGAAGCCTTGAAACCTGAAAACGTGGCAGGTGAAACCCTGAGAGGAATGGATAAAAACTTCGAAGTCAGGGATAATGGAGTTTATTATTTCATGAACCGGATCTGGACACCAAAGTTCGGTGGTTACAGAGACGTGGTTATGAATGAAGCACACAAAACCCGATACTCCATTCATCCAGGTTCAGACAAGATGTATCTTGACCTTAAGAAACTATATTGGTGGCCTAACATGAAGGCCAAAATCGCTACCTTTATGGCCAAGTGTCTTACTTGTGCCAAAGTTAAGGTAGAATACCAGAAACCTTCAGGTTTATTACAACAACCTGAAATCCCTGAATGGAAGTGGGAGCGGATTACAATGGATTTCATAACCAAATTACCCAAGACTTCGGGTGGTTATGATACTATTGGGGTAATCGTCGACAGATTAACCAAATCCGCACACTTCTTACCAATAAAAGAAACCGACAAGATGGAGAAACTAAACCGAACTTACCTCATGGATATTGTTAGACTGCATGGTGTACCGATATCTATTATTTCGGACTGAGATAGTAGATTCACCTCTCGTTTCTGGCAGTCTTTACAAAACTCTTTGGGAACTAGGTTGGACATGAGTACGGCCTACCATCCTCAAACTGACGGACAAAGTGAGAGGACGATTCAAACACTAGAAGACATGTTGCGAGCTTGCGTGATAGACTTTGGAAAAGCATGGGATATTCACTTACCCCTTGTTGAATTCTCTTATAACAATAGTTATCACACTAGCATTAACGCTGCTCCATTCGAAGCTCTCTACGGCCGCAAGTGCAGATCCCCTTTGTGTTGGGCTGAAGTGGGTGACACGCAGCTAGCTAGAGGTCAAACTCCTGACAGTGCTCTCACTGGTCCGGAAATCATTCGAGAAACCACCGAGAAAATCACACAAATTCGGGAGCGACTTAAAGCTTCTAGAGATAGACAGAAAAGCTACGCTGACAAACGAAGAAAACCCTTGGAATTCCAGATTGGTGACCGCGTCTTGTTAAAGGTCTCACCCTGGAAGGGCATGATACGCTTTGGAAAGCGTGACAAATTGAGTCCAAGGTACATAGGACCCTTCGAAATTCTTGCTAGAATTGGTCCTGTAGCTTACAAACTTCGACTACCCCAAGAACTAAATAACATTCATCCTACCTTCCACGTTTCAAACTTGAAAAAGTGTTTATCTGATGAGACTCTTGTGATCCCACTCGAGGAAATCGAGTTAAACGAGAGCCTCAACTTTGTGGAAGAACCCGTAGAGATTCTAGACAGGGAAGTTAAGAAAACCAAACAAAGCAGTATCCCGATAGTGAAGGTTCGCTGGAATGCAAACGGGGACCTGAATTCACTTGGGAGCGGGAGGATCAAATAAAACAGAAGTATCCACATCTTTTTCCCTAGTATACCTGAAATACTAATTTCGGGACGAAATTCTCTCTAACGGGGGGATAATGTAACAAATCGTAATTTCAAGCCTATGTAATAGTTTAGGTCAATGTATAGTTCTTTTTATAATAATAAAGAGAAATTTTAGCATAATGTGCATATTTACATAATTGACCCTCAAAAATAAATTATTTAGCAATCTCGATTGGGATGAACCAAGTGATGGAGATTGTAACAAGGTTTCCAAAAACATAAAGAACACTAAAATCCGAGTTATAACGAAGAAGTTATGACCAATCGAAAATCCGCGACAAAACCTACAAAACACTGTTTAGTGTAAAAACTGAATTTTTGATAAAAGGCTTTTTAGCCTTAACAATCTAAATGAAAGTTGTAGTTTATGTTAAACCGAGAACTTTCATAAAAAGAACGGAAAAATATTACTTTGTATGAGGAAGTTATGATTTTTCTAAGTTTCAGTATAGCAGTGTACAGCTAAAAACTCAAAATAAAGATCGACCGATTTTAAGCCGACACAACCTAAACGAGAATTGAAGGTCTCGTCGGTAGTAGTACAATGGTAAAAAGACAGACGAAAACGGACGTCGGATGAAGAAGTTATGAATTTTTAACGGATTCCCGTCCCGGTCTGTTTAAAATAATAATATTAAAAATAAAATCAAAATTAGCTGACGAAGTCTAAACGAAAGTCGTAGATTATGATTTTACCTACGCGTGCATATAAAGAACGCCAAAAACGGAGCTCGTATGCGAAAGTTATGATTTTTGCAAGTTTGGCACAAAAATAAAGAAAAAATGGGAAAAATCAGGCAATTTCGCATGCCACGTCACCCTCGCACGTGGCAGCTGCTGAGTGGACCGAACCCATGCGTGGCACTTCCTGATTGGACCGTAGCTGAGGTCCACTTAGAAGCGAACAGCTTCGCAGGAGATGCCACGGAGACACCCCTCGCACACGCCTCGGACCCTCCCCTTCGCACGTGTCTCCTTCCCATTGGACCGAGGGTTGGTCCAATCCGAGCCAGCCAGCAGCGAGCCTCCGGTCCGAAGAAGCCCCCTCGCCTCGCCACCTGTCCGACGCGTGTCACCTTCACGCAGCTTCGGGTCCGAACCTTCGGACTATATATAGCATGCGAGGGTTCCGGATTTTTTACACTTTTTCACCCCAAAAATCATTCTCTTTCACATTTTCCACTCCCCTAAGCTCATATACAACCCCTAAAGCCCCGATATCAAGTCTCGAACCCTAAGCAAGCCTCAAAGCCTCGAGATTCCCGAGAAGTAACCTCTCTCCTGTCGAAACTCTGCCCAATTTGAGCCGGTTTCTCGACAAATAAACTCCTTTTCGTGAAACGAAACTCTGTCCGGTTCACCATCTATCAAGTGAGTTCATACCCCCGTATTTTCATAATTTCTACTGTTTTAAGGGGGGGAATACAAGCATAACACAAGAACTTTGTGTTATAAAATCATGATTCAAATCATGATAAAATAACATTAAATTATCTAAAAATACTCAACACATCAAACTCTTTTATAATCTTATATTTTCCCCAAAATTCATATTTGTATATATATATATATATATATATATATATATATATATATATATATATGTATATAAATAAGATTTAAAAGGCTTAGGACTGATAACTCATTCTGGGTCCTTTTCCTTGTTTGGATGTGGGCTTAAAGTACCGGTTACTTGTCCGAGTGTTGTTTAAATTTTACTTATATATAAAATTGTATATGTATATAAATATAATAGTTATTTCATCAGTTTAACTACCTTTGTAACATGCTGAGCAAGGGATTATATGCAAACATGGTTAAATACACAATCATGGAGTACATATAAATTATAATAGGTATAATTTATACATAGAACAATAATTCATGATACAAGTATACTAGAATACACAAGAAACTAGGGTTTTGATACAGAACAAATCAAGGTTTACACTTATCAAATACATGTTTGGAAATACTAATTCAAGGACATACTGTCAATCATTATTTCAGAATGATTGGGTTTTGATTCAAAGAATATACTGTCAATCATTATTTCAGAATGATTGAGTTTTCAAACTAATATACATGTAACGTTTATATGCTTTTTATGAGACACTAGATTCAGGTTGTTTAATTCATTTTAGACAACATAGAAAAGTCCTGACATTATAACCAGAATCTCCAGTCGGGGATCGAAACAAGCGTGTGTAGATCTATATCGGGATTGACAACCCCGCACTCAGGCTGCTAGCTACAGTTAGATGAGTGGCAATTGTTATCACCAGTTTAAACGCCCACAAAGCGTTTGTTTCAGGCCATCAGTCATAGTATGGTTATAATAACTCATTAAAAAGATATTAACAATACGTTAGTGTATAAATAACTAAACGAAAGTACACCTTCAAAGTACTAGTTTACAGAATACAAAATACAAAGATTCAATACAGTTTTCAATAACAGCTGGTGGAGCCAGGCACACTCTCAGTTACAAGTTTTCATAAGTAATACAAATACAAAACATTAATACACAGAGAAGGGTTTTGTGAGAATAAAACTACTTTTCATATACAAACAGAAAATATAGAATTTTCTGGAACAGTTTACATATACAAGATACAGCGATACTCTTTCAAACATAAACATTTATGCACTCACTCAACTTTATGTTGATACTCTCTTTTCAAATTACTTGTATTCTCAGGGAAATAATACACAGGTACTCCCCGAGCTTTTGAGAAGATGGAGCTTTGTTGAGTCATATCTTCTTTTGTATAACTATATTTTGGTTCAATATACAATGATTGAACACATGTAAATATTTATATTTTTTTTAAATACAATGGTTGTTTCTACTTTGATTACTATGATGCATGTGTTGTGATACTACAATTCAAGTCCTCCACCCCCAGACGTTTCCGCCGTCTGGTTTAGGGGTGTGACAAGAACCCACTCACTACCAGTGCTTGCTGCTGTAGTATGAATCATCTGCGGTAATAATAGCATCGAACCAAACGGAACACACTGAAAAGAAACACAATATACTCTATCACTCTAATGAGCATTTCTTGCAAATATAGCTTAACACATGTTTTACCTAAAAAGATGCTGTTGTCGTCATTCGATTTCAATTGATATAGTCCTCACTTTCTCGACTAAACAGCTACGAAAAGACCTTTCAACTAATCTCTTCGTCTCGCATAAACACAAATCCAACACGGACCTCCGGGCCATCTCTCGCTGCGAAACCCCAAAAACACTCACCAGAGGAGTATTATACCTTCTGAAACCTTACTACAAGTATTTACAGAAGACCCTTCGGGAATGCCACGCATGCAGCAGATAAGGTTCAAGCACATAAGCTTGGGACGAGTACGGTTAGTCTATCACTACTACGTATATACGCGAGGACAATGTATAATTAAGATTCTACGGACATTGGATGTGTGCTTCCGCCCTATTTCCTGTTCCTTGTCTGGTTGTGGACCTGGGGCAGAGTCACCCATCCAACTGTCTCACCAACCTTAATTACATACGACCTATATGCGCAAGTTGATGATAGATGGACCAGGTCCGAGTCCTGCCATGAACTTCGGGACTAGGTTACCCAGGAGTGCAAGTGAACGCCCTATCATCCGAATAAGCCTAGTCGTGTAAACCGAACCCATATGTTCCCTACCAATCTAATCAAACGAGAAACGCTTAAGCAGACCCTATGCAACGCTCCAAAGAGAAGTTATCACTTATGACTTAGTACAAATACGAGAAAGGCTGAAAGCATCTCGAGGACACGGCAAAACCCGAATAAGTCTTATCATCTATATAAAAACACAGGGTTTTTACTAGTGAATCTATGATGGCTAGTGTAAACATTATGGTCATGTATCATTAAGATCCTATGGACTTAGAATGTGCGATTCTGCCTCATTCCCTGTTCCCTGTTTGGTTGTGGGCTTAAGGCAGGGTCACCCATCCGAATGCCCTTGCAATCTTAATGATATACGACTAGTTTACACCAAGCGATTATAAAAGAATTAGTAGGACTTATAATGCAAATCTCGTCACAATTTGTTGAAACATTCGTAATGATAATACTCACAAATTACCTTATAAAATATTCATAGTGGTAATACCAAGTATAAAGCGGAGAGCATAAAGACACACGTAGAATGCACTGTCATTCCAAAACAATAACTCCCTTAAATCGACTCAGCTCAAGTTACAACAATAAATTCCAAGGTCGTCAGTTAACATCAGGCGGGTTGTTCCCCACCATATCAATTTCTTATACTACGAAAAGTTCCCCCATCTTTCCTCCAAATTCTTGAAGTCCCAGTCGAAACACTAATTTCAGGACGAAATTCTTTGTAACGGGGGGATGATGTGACAACCGTCAATTTTAGCCAAGTCAAAGTCAACTAAAGTCAACAAGTCAAACCGGTCAACGCATCTAACCCTTGTACATTAGGGTTTCCATTATGTGTCTTATTGAACGACTCGCAACCTTAATACAAAGTATCACTTAGAGTTTTCACGTGTTCGGAAATTCTAAACCCTAATCAGGGCAAGTGATGAAACTACTCGATAAAACATTATTCCTTAACCCCCGGGGGCATATAACAATCATAACAAGACTTAACGAGGTTTACGAACCTTGAATTACGGAGCCAAACACTCAAAAAGGTCACAAAAGAAGTCTCTCTCAATCTCTTCCACTCTAACTCTCCCAAAACTCTCTAAGTAGGAGGAATCTCTCCAAGTATGTGAAATCTCTCCCAGATCTCTCCAAGAATGTGAAATCTCTCCCAAATCTCTCTCTGTATGAGAAATCTCTCCAAGAATGTGAAATCTCTCCCAAATCTCTCTCTATATGAGAAATCTCTCCAAGAATGTGAAATCTCTCCCAAATCTCTCTCTGTATCAGAAATCTCTCCAAGAATGTGAAATCTCTCATAATCTCTCTCTGTAGGAGAAATCTCTCCAAGAATGTAAAATCTCTCCCAAATCTCTCTCTGTATGAGAAATCTCTCCAAGTATGTGAAATCTCTCCAAAATCTCTCCAAGTATGCCAAATCTCTCCCAAATCTCTCTCTGTATGAGAAATCTCTCCAAGTATGTGAAATCTCTCCCAAATCTCTCCAAGTATGTCAACTCTCTCCCGAATCTCTCTCAAAACCTCTTATGATCTTTTTGTAATCATTTGGGGCATCCTGACACTTGGCTTGGTGAAAAACCCTTCGAAACGGGACGATGCCTTGGAAAATAGCCTTTTAGGGCCGAAGTCCCCCTATAGGGACCAAACCCTCCTTGAACCGGAGTCTCCTTGAGTAGCCGCAGCCATCTAGCCGCAGCCACCGAACCGCAGCCAGCAAGCCGCAACCACCGAACCGCAGCCAGCAAGCCGCAGCCACCGAACCGCAGTCTGTTTCCCTTCGGATCCACTTCAGCGGCCAACCCCACTTCGGACCTAAGGCTGTTAAGACCCGAGTCACCCTCCTGACTTCGGATTTGCCACTTTCCACCCGATTTTCGACCACGACTCCGTTTTAAGCCCGTTTTTAATTATTTTAACGAGGGATTTTCACCCAAACTTATATTTTGACATATAAGACCCCATATATTCATAAATTCAGCATATTTTTAGGGAAAACATTATTTAAGAATAAAATCTATTAAGTAAGATCTTGAGGTAGAGTGTTGACTTTACTTTAGTTTATGACACAATCAACCACCCACACCCACTCCATGACCAACCCACACCCCTCCCCACCATACCTAGTCACTTCCTTGTACTTTTCCATCAATTCCCAGCTATTCCCACGTCCTAAGAGCTGGACAACCCACCCTCTCTCCTCACACTTCCTTCATTCTCTCATTTTTCCTCCAAGGATCACACTCCAAATTCTCTCACCATTCTCTCTCAATTTCGAGACTTCCAAGGCTGATCATCAAGCTTTCTTCCACTCTTGGTAAGTATAATTCATTCTTCTTATGATTATTACACATCGTTCTACTCAAAATCATAGGAATCTTACACAAACATCGTCACCTTCATGTTAGGTTCTCGATTCATCAAGGCATCTTCTAAGTGTTCTTGAGTTGAACACTTCTCTTCTCCATCATCCATCTACTGAAATCACTCAAGGTGAGTTCATACCCCTACATTTTAATGTTTTCTTCAAGTTTTAGGGGGGGGGGGGAATACAAGTTAAAACACCAAGAACACAACCAAACTCAAACAACAGCTTTCATCAGAAAAGTTAAGTCTTATTCACGGACTGTTTTGACTATCTTAAACTTAATATCTTTCAAAACGGTTTAATATACAAATAGCTCAGGTTCATACCTTTAAAATGACTACTTGCACATCTCCATACAATTTTTCTACGATTTATGGTGATTTTTACAAAACAGCCTATCATTTCGGAAACGAATTCGGACCAGTCTGTGAATATGAACATTTTAACACAAGTTAAAGACTTCCAAAAATCATAATAAAAATTATGAACAAACTAGACACATTTTATGAACTCTCAGAATTTACGGATTTAGTTTTCGACTTCGTAAGATTTTTCTGTGATTTTTCTAAAACAGTGCAGAACGGTTAAAAAACTAGTTAACAGCTTATAATTTCCATAACACTTTGTATTATGTTGAGCAAAGTGTATAACAATAAGTTCTAAATATTGAATGTATTTGTTTCTAGTTTATCATCATAAACTGAAATTTAGTCATTCATGATAAGAATTCTTCATTCATTCGAACACATATAATAAGCTATAATAAGCATAGCTTATGGATTTTTACTACATGAGAAAGGTTTTACTCTCAAAACAAATGGGTTTTTCATATACTACATAATAGTAATAGTTTATGGACTCATAGCACTAATGTATTTTCGGATAAACTATAATAGGTATAGTTTATGTATCATTTACGTTTCAAACTCATTTACCAAAGGTTTTCAGTTCAGTTCAGGTATTATTTACATTTCAGTAAAATTTCATTTACATTACAAACTTTTCGGATAAACTATAATAGGTATAGTTTATGTATCATTTACGTTTCAAACTCATTTACCAAAGGTTTTCAGTTCAGTTCACGTAAATCTGTTAATGAATAAATTTGTGAGTCATTCGCTTCGTGTTACCTTCAAAGTAACAAAGTCAAAAGTCCTGTAAATTGTAACCAGAGTCTCTTATAGGGAGAGCGTGATAGTTGTGTATAGATCTATATTGGGTCTGACAAACCCGCACCTGAGCTGCATGCAACAGCTAGACCGGCAGGTCTGAGGTGACAAGTGTCATTTAACGTGCGACGCCTGAAGAACGTCGTATTACGAGGCCGTCCGAGTCTTAGCATGGTTATAATAGCTCACATGTGGTATTAACAAATCATAAGATTTACGGGTTTTACTTTCAAATCAAAAAGGGTTTTATGTCGATTTAAAATCACTTTTTAGCGAGTTATGTCAATTTAACTCACATGAATTACTTTAAGTATAGAAAAATACTTGTACACTTTCAGTCTTAGGATTTAAGACAACACATAACACATAAAGTTTACGGGATAATTCCCAAATTAAAAAGGGTTTTATGTCAACATAAAATCACTTTTTATATCTTTAAGTATGGAGAAATACTTGTTTATTTCCAGTCCTGGGATTTAGGACTACATAACTTTATTAAGGAAAATATTGGATTTTCTGGAAAACTTACTTTGTCGCTTTTACAAAGAAAACGGTTTCTTTCTCAAACAAAACTCTTATGAACTCACCAACTTCATTGTTGACACTTTTTCAAAACTACTTGTATTATCAGGAAATCAGTGAAACAGGAAATCAACAGCATTTTGAGGATGGGACGTTAAATCGTCAAATTGTTCATTTTGTCATCATAATGTAATTGATTTGAAACATGTAAACATATACTTTGGTGTAACTTTTTCAATTATATTTATGATGGTTGTAATTACTTTGAGCACTATTATACTCGTTGTTGTGATACTATACATGAAGTCCTCCACCCCGGACGTTTCCGCCATCCTTGGTTTGGGGGTGTGACAAGTAACTACTGCTGTACTAACTACCTTAAACCAATTGTAATTTAAAGTACCATGTGATCGGCCTGTACCCTGCTACCGACTATAGAACGAGACAATGTAAGATGTCGGAAGAAATGACGTTTGGCACCCGTAGACTTGCAAGTCCCATTGTAGCGAGCAGCGAGGTGTAGGATAGTCAATCCACTATAGATGTATACACTAACTCATAAGCTCCCCACTTAAGGAGATTCTGGATACAAAACGGTCATGACAGGTAGTGCCATGCCCCGTTACGTGGCTTACATAACTGTAATAGTATTCTTGTATATGTATTGAATGTACTAGCTGTATTGTGTGTTCTCTCTCTGTCTAGTATGTATTGTATGTTCTCTCTGTATGGTATTGTATGTTCTCTCTGTATGGTATTGTATGTTCTCTATCTGTCTAGCATGTATGTTTTCTTGTAAAATGTATAGTATGTACTAGCTGTATTGTAATGTATAGACTCATGTATGAACTGACTCATTGTATGTTCCATTGTTCTAGTAATAGTATTAGTAACTTCCTAAACTACGCCTATTGTAGCTTACTAGTAATGTGATTTGTATGTATGAACATATTTGTATACCTTTGCTACCCAAAGGTATTGAATAGAAAGAAGGAACTTTTATATCTATATACATATACATGATATATAACTAGGATTCAAACGACCTTCGGACAAATAACCGATACCCTAAGTCCACAACCAAACGAGGAACAGGAGGTAAGGTGAGTTATCAGTCCTAAGTCCTTTCAATCCTACTTATATAACTATATCTATAAAGATATACATTTAACAGAATATAAGTGTAAAGGAAATTAAATAAATTATTTGACATGTAAAAGAGTTTGATAAAAGTATTGGACATGTAAAAGAGTTTGACAAAACAGTTTGAAAAGTAGTTTGTTTGATAACACAGTTTTGAAAGTAAGAAATCCACTTGTTTGGTAGTTATTAATCACATGTGATTGATATAATAACTATAAAATATCAACTTGTATCCCCCCCACAAAAGCATTTAAAATCATTTAAAAGATTGATTAAGGGGTATGAACTCACCTGTAGTGAGTAACTCGAATGAAAGATCGATATAAGATTGTTGGGTGTCAATTGGAATCTTGAGCACAAACGAATCCTATTTAACATATAATTTCACATATATGAATATATTTAATGTATATAACCACTAAAGGTGATAGGGACACGCCTTAGGGACATAAAACACTTAGAATTAAGTGTTACCACCATATATGATTGTATATAAGGGGTATTTGGCTATACAAGGGAGTGTATGGTCAAAATGCACAATATTTGTGTGTGTGCGGCCAGGGTGTGTGTGCTACACATGGTGTGTGCGGCCGTACACACTTGAAGATCATATGAAATGGCGTTTTTCATGCATAAATTGAAGGGTCTTTAGCTTATTACAAGCTATTGCAAGTGTATGCCCGATTTAGAGGCTTAAAAGTGTAGTTAAAGCCCCAACAAGTAGTGTGTGTTCTCAGTGTTCTTGGTGATCTTGGTGATCTAACACCAAATAGGTGTTTTCATGGATCAAATCAAGGGAAAAGGCTAGTTAAGGTCATGTATTAGCTAATCAAAGGATGAATCACTCACCCGATTGAAGATTGAAGTGAAAAGTTGGATGATACTTGAGAGAAAATGAGTTCTAGCTTTGAAGAAGTGGAAAAGTGTTCAAAATGACTAAGTGTTGAATATATAGGTGGGAGTGTGCGGTTGGGATAGGTGTGTGGCCGCACTGTAACGCCCGTGTTTCTAGACTAGGCATTAATATTGACATAATGGTCTAGGTTAACCTTTGTGACTCATTTTGAAGAAATGAAAAAGGAATTATGTGAATTCTATGTGTTTTATGTGTTTTATGCTTAATTACTAGGAGTTAATTATTTAAGAATAAAAATAAGCGTCAAAATTAAATTTTAGATAAAGTCGATATCTATTAAGAAAGTTGTAGCGGTCGTGACAAGGATTACGGATATATAAAGAATGCCGAAATCCGAGTTATAACGAAGAAGTTATGACCTGTTGAAGTTTCACGACAAAACCGGCTCGGTGCTGAATGTCGTAAAAAGTGAGTTTTCGATAAACTACTTTTTAGCCTTAGTAATCTAAACGAAACTTGTAGTGTTGGTTAAACCGAGAAGTTCGATAAAAAGAACGCCCGAATCTGACTTCGTATGAGGAAGTTATGATTTTTCGAAGTTTCAGCTTAGCAGTAGACAGCTAAAAACTCGAATTTTAGATCGAGTGATTTTTAGCCGACACAACCTAAACGAGAATCGAAGGTCTCGTAAATAGTAGCACAACGGTAAAAAGTCTGACGAAAACGGACGTCGGATGAAGAAGTTATGAATTTTTAACAGATTTCCTGTCCCAGTCTGTTAAAAATAATAATATAAAAATTAAATTCAAAATTAGCCGACGAAGTCTAAACGGAAGTTGTAGAGCGTAATTTTACCTACGCGTGCATATAAAGAACGTCAAAAACGGAGCTCGTATGCGAAAGTTATGGATTTTAGAAGTTTTTGCACAAAAACCGAGAAAATTCGCATAGTCACGAGTTGCCACGTCACCCTCGCCTCGCATGTGCCACATGTCCGAAATGGTGAGTCATGCGAAGCCACGTGTCGGATTCTGATTTGACCGAAGGGAGGCCCAATCCGAACCTCGCACGCCACGACTCCGAACCTCGCACGCCACGACTCCGAGCCTCACACATGGACTGCGAGTCCGTGGTCCAATCAGCAACCGCCACTGAGGCCCTCGCACGTGCTGCCATCTGCGCACCCTCGCCTGCGGACCCCACCACCAGAACCGACTTCGGTCCAGTAGGAGGCTGCCAGCAAGCCTTCGCAGGTGCGAGCCTCGTGCGAGCCTTCCCCTGCGAACTCCGGATCAGCGACGCGTGGCCTCTTCTCAGCGGTTGGATCAGGAGCTTCGGCCCCTATAAATAGGGGGGTGCGAGACCTCCCGGGGGTATTTTGAAAACTTGTCACTTTTAGCCCCTAAACCCATATTTCTTTCATATTAACATCCCCCGAAGCCCCGGTATCAATTATAAGCCCCGGAATACGCCACGAAGTGCCCGTGAAGCCCGGAAAATTTATCTTTTCGGTTTCGAAGCCCGACTTTTGTAGAGTCCGGTTTCTCAATAAAACTCCCGGTTTTATTAGAAACGAACGTTTTAGGAAACGAATTGCTGCCCGATTATCATCAAATCATGTGAGTGTGTAGTTACTTTCACCTTACACATAGATATGAAGTATTTTACATAAAATACGTGTTGTGTGAATATATATTGTTTGTTTATTTGAGATGGGTGTTGAAGGAATGATTTATACACGTTTTTAAATAATTTAAACTGTATATGTATTTTTATCTATGAAAAATGTTGGGTAAAACATGGGTAGATGACATAGTGGGTGTGATGAAAGGTGAGTTGGATAAAGGAGATGATTAGTAATATTGATCATGAGTTGAGGGTGAGTGGTGAAATTTGAGAGAATCATTTACCCAAAATGTTGGCCCCCGTCATTCAGCAGAGTATGGATGACAACCATGGACTATTCTAGACAGTCTGTGGAACACTAGCAGGCCCGCAACCTGTAGGTCTAATGAACTATATGTTCATTTGATGTACTCTAAAAACCCATTGACATGTATTGCAGGGGGGAATACCTGTAAATAATACTGTCGATAAATGTGAGCTATGGACTTAGCACATGTTGAATAAACCTTGGCAGCTATGGACTTAGTGCCTGTTGTATAAACCCTGCTGATGGTGTGACCTTGTGCCTATTCCCTAAGATGAATCCTTAGGAAGGAGTGATAGTTGATTCTTAGGTTAAACCCTTAAGAAATAAATAAGATAATGGGGTTGGGGTAATTTGGTTGATTGTTTGATGTTTAAGTACAATGAATTTATTTATTGTGGGTTGAAAACCCTATATGCTCACTAGGCTTCCAAGCCTGACCCACTCAGCTTTTTATGATTACAGGTAGTGGACCCCGAGCATAGTCGGATGATGATGATGAGTGATTTATGGATTATAGGCCAGTAGTTATAAATAACTGTTGTAAGACTTATAATGTCTTGTTTATGCTTTTGATCTGTATCGGAACATGACATCCCGAGGTTTTAATATAAAAAGGAAATTATATATTTCTTAAAGAAAGGTTTTGATAAACTTTTATCATATGTTGTTTTGGGGACCAATTCCGTAACATCTTTTAAAAAGATTCTCTGATTTTATTTTAAAAAGCATAAATTAAATCGGTCTTTTCTGGCCGAGAATTTAGGGGATGTCACACGCACACACCTTGTGTTGGTGTGTTTGGCTCATTTGCAAGGTGTTACACTCACAATACTCATCCCACGACTCATACCCTGATTATACTAGGTTTTAAACACTCTAATTGACTCCAAACAGTGCTAGAAAATAACAAAAACGAGTCTGACCTTGATTGATTTGAAAAGTGTACAAGATAAAAATTTCGGATTGTCTCACTATACAAGAGAACATGCTATATACTAGTAAAGAGGAAACATCACTACACTATAACATACTATACAAACTTTTGAATACTATAAACCGAATATGACATACTACTTCTCGATACAACACTTCATTGTGGTATCACTTTGTAACCAGAGTCTCCTGGAGGGAGAGCGGGCATTATGTGTATAGATCTATACGAGACAGACACTCCCACATCCCGACTGCTAGCTACAGTCCCAGCTGGAAGGCCAAGGGGTGACAGAATGTTACCTCACTACATATGACTTGGAGGGTCATCAGTTATTCAGCCGTCGATCAGCATGGTTACATACGAGTTTACATTCAAACCTTTAAATTAGCCAAATTAAGAATTAAAGGCAAAATAGACTCTCCGAGGCGTATTGTTCATTTAATACCACCTGGAGTCTACATTTTTATTACCTTAGACTCCCCGAGGTGTACTGTACATTTAGTACCACCTAGAGTCTGTATTTAATCACTTTACGACCAGCAGTGTCACTGCTGAGGAAAAACGTTATTTTCCCCTAATACATTTATTTTGTAATCACCCTTCATGAGTGAAGTCTAAAACTATATTTTCATACTGATAGTTTCACTAGGGAAAAATCTTACTATTACGAAAGAACAAACATACAAACAATCGGGTCTTGGCAGAAGACTACATTTTACTGGGAAATATAGGATTTTCTAGGGAGTATACTATTTACAAACATTTGAAATCAGTTACTACATTAAGTTGTTACAAACATTTTCATACAAGCAATGACACTAAATACTTATGAACTCACCAGGTTTATGCTGATAAACCCTTTCAAAATAACTTGTATTCTCAGGTCATCAGTAGACAGGTACAGATGAAGCTTTTGAGAAGATGGAGCACATACAAGGCTCATCTTTATTTTGATTATACATTTTTGGTGTCTTACGAACTATACAGAACACGCTTGTATTACAATTATTATATTAATGCAATGGATATTGTTGCTTGTCTTTACTATTATGCATTGTTATGATACTGTACATGACGTCCTCCACCCCAGAACGTTTCCGCCGTTCCGGTTTTGGGGTGTGATAGATTGGTATCAGAGCATTGTTTATAGTGAATCAAGTATATCAACCCATAAAAGATATACAAACTATAAACACAACGGGATTAAAACACTCTGACCAAGAATATATACTTTTAAATAATAAAAATATTTAACTAAGTATATATATATACATCTACTCATACCAGGGTCATTATCATACTAGAACAGAACAAAAGTATTATGATTGTTGAACAACACAATTAGGCTTAAAGACATATAGTCAAACCTAGGGGGATATAGCCTGATCAACTATATTCTCCGATGAGTGACTAGCATGTGCCTAAGAATGATTGTAGTGTTGCAACAAGTCTAAAAACTTACCAACATCACTACAACGAGAACATTAGGACCGAACATAAACCTAAAATACTATAGGAGTATTTTGTATTAATTACTTATGTGAGAACTAAAAAGGTCGTTACTAGTAGGGCAATAGTTGCTAGGTGGATACTCTAAGGTTACATGTGACTAAGGCGCTATAGACTTAGAATCTGTGATCTTTGCTTTATTTCCTGTTCCATGTTTGGTTGTGGATTTAGAGTTAGGGTCACTTATTCGAAGGTCTATCATGCCTTGGTTGCATGTAATTGGTATGCACTATGCAAGTATTGAATTAACTAATAACGATCATCTTATAATTATTTTAGATTAGTACGTCTATTAACTATTCTTTCCCCATTATCGCGTGGATAGCATGGCTGACTTAAGGGTTCGCCCAAGGGGTGCCCGTCGCCAGTAGGGGATTATCTTCTCATCCTTTCTCTTCGTAAAGGAATAGCCTTTCTCTTCAGTGTTTCCATCTCACTTGTCTATAAAACATTTCTATCTTTTAAGGTACTCTAACTAGGTTTCTAGACTGCCAACATTTTCCCTTATGGTTTGATGTAAGACCTACTATTAGGTTATTTTTCCCCGAACTCATTTTACATCATTAATACCAGTAATATTGGCAGTTATCTAACCTATGGGAAGGTCTTTACCTTTGTGTTTCCCTACTCTATTGTTATGCCTCTATCTAATGGTTGGACTATGGCGATTTAGTCCATGAAACACTCTCATCATACTTACAATTGATTCTTACTATGGTTATCATTCCTATCAACTTCCAGTAAAAGATGCCGCCTCGTCCGCGTCCGACCAGGGGCAGACCTGCAAATCAAACTCCACCACCACCACCCCCTCCGCAATTCGATGCAGTGATGTTTCAAGCAGCTGTGACCGCCGCCATGGCCCAAGTAAACTCTGGTGGTGTTAGTGGAACGGGGACTAGCACCAACTCTAGCCATGGTGAAATCTATCCACGTGCACGGGAGTGTACCTATAAGGATTTCATCAGCTGCAAACCTACGTACTTCAACGGAACTGGAGGGATCATTGCGTTGTCCCAATGGATCGAGAGAACAGAAGCAATCTTCGAGATGTGCTCATGCCCCGAAGGAAGCAAGATAAAGTTCGCTGCTTGCACCTTCACCGAAAGGGCCCTGACATGGTGGAATGGTCATGTCAAATCACTCTCGCTGGTAACAGCTAACGCCATGGGTTGGGATACACTGAAGGACCTTATGATAAGAGAGTACTGCCCGAGGGGCGAAATTCAGAAGCTCGAGGAAGAACTGTGGAACCTTAAAATGCAGGGTTCCGACATAGTGGCTTATACAGCCAGGTTCTGCGACCTGGTGACTCTGTGTCCCAACATGGTTCCCACCGAAAGTAATAAAATCGAAAGATATATTTGGGGTCTGGTACCCCCATATCGAGGGAACGCTCTAGCATCACACCCTGCGACCTTTGATAGTGCCAACGAATTGGCCCAAAGGCTCATCGATCACGAGGTTCCTTCTACTCCAACAACGACCACAACTACTGCCCCAGCATCAACCAACGCGACCGAAAACAAAAGGAAGCATTGGGACTGAAAGTAGGGCAAAGCAAATCAACCCTCTTCCAAGAAACAACAGACGGTGGCTGTCCATGCTGCCACCACCCCTGTTGCCCATGTGCCAGCCAAACAATATGCAGGGACCCTACCTAAGTGCACCAAGTTCACTTTCCATCATAACGGCCCCTGCCGGGAAATGCATTGCACCAATTGCGACCGGAAGGGCCATACCGCCCGGTTTTGCAGAGCACCACCCAAACCTATCACCCAGGTCCCTAGTGCAGGAGTAAGCCAGGCCTGCTACGGGTGTGGCGAGACAGGGCACTTCAAAAGGAATTGTCCGAAAGCTGGGAATGCGGGAGGAGCAGGAAGACTACTTGCTATTGGCCAAAATGAAGTCGTGGCAGACCCCACAGTAGTCACGGGTACGTTCCTTCTCGATAACTCTTATGCTTGTATTCTATTCGATAGTGGGGCAGAAAGGAGCTTCGTAAACCAAAAATTTAAACACTTACTTAAACAATCACCGCAAACACTAAAGGAAACCTTCGTCGTAGAAATGGCTAACGGCAAGACAGAGAGTTCTAACGAGATTTACATAGGTTGTACCCTCACGCTAGATAACTATTCATTCCCAATCGACCTCATACCCGTATCGATCAAGAGTTTCGATGCCATTGTGGGCATGGACTGGTTGAGTCTCCATCGTACCGATATTCTGTGCTTCGAAAAGGCAGTCCGCCTGAACCTACCGAATAACGAAACCTTGTTGATCTACGGAGACAAACCCAGTACGTGCCTTCGTATCATCTCCAGTATTCAAGCCCAAAAGTACTTGCGTAAGGAATATCGTGCATTCCTGGCGCACGTTGTCGATACAAACCGGAAAACAAAAGACCAAAAAGACCTCCCCGTAGTACGCGATTTTCCCGACGTCTTTCCGGAAGAACTCCCAGGATTACCCCCGCAACGTCAAGTCGAGTTCCGAATCGACTTAATTCCAGGAGCGACCCCAGTAGCCAAATCGCCCTATCGTCTAGCACCTGCTGAGATGCAAGAACTGTCCGGTCAACTTAACGAACTGCTCAGCAAGGGCTTTATAAGACCAAGCTTCTCACCCTGGGGAGCACCAGTCTTATTCGTGAAGAAGAAAGACGGATCGTTCCGTATGTGCATCGATTACAGGGAGCTCAACAAGCTTACAGTCAAGAATCGTTACCCTCTTCCTCGCATAGACGACTTATTTGACCAGCTGCAAGGGGCGAGCTACTTTTCCAAGATCGATCTAAGATCCAGGTATCACTAGTTACGAGTGCTTGAGTAGGATGTTCCGAAGACAGCCTTCCGAACTCGTTACGGACACTATGAGTTCGTAGTAATGCCATTCGGATTGACCAATGTGCCCGCAGTATTCATGGACTTAATGAATAGGGTATGCCGTCCTTACTTAGATCGGTTCGTTATCGTTTTCATCGATGACATACTTATCTACTCTCGAAGTAAGGAGGAACATAGCGATCATTTACGACAAGTCCTAGGAACCTTACGACCAGAGAAGCTCTATGCGAAGTTCTCTAAATGTGAATTTTGGATCCGAAGAGTCGAATTCTTAGGACACGTGGTTAGCGAAGAAGGAATCCACGTGGACCCTTCCAAAATTAAAGCCATTGAGAACTGGTCAGCACCGAAGACGCCTACGGAAATTCATCAATTTCTAGGCCTCGCTGGCTACTACCGCAGGTTCATTTAGAACTTCTCTCGAATTGCGAAACCCCTTACAACATTGACCCAGAAAGGCGTGGCCTTTGACTGGGAAGAGAAACAAGAGAAGGCGTTCCAAACGCTGAAGCGAGCATTATGCACCGCACCGATACTATCCCTCCCTAAAGGGATAGACGACTTCGTGGTATACTGCGATGCATCCAACCAGGGGCTCGGCTATGTTCTGATGCAACGAGGTAAGGTCATCGCCTACGCCTCAAGACAGCTGAAGACACACGAGGTCAACTACACCACACACGATCTCGAATTAGGAGCGGTTGTGTTCGCCCTAAAAATCTGGAGACACTACCTGTATGGTACAAAGAGCACTATCTTCACAGACCACAAAAGCCTACAACACATATTCAACCAGAAGGAGCTCAATATGAGACAACGACGGTGGGTAGAGCTACTCAATGACTACGAATGTGAAATTCGTTATCACCCGGGTAAAGCCAACGTGGTAGCAGACGCCCTAAGTCGGAAAGAATATTCTGGCCGAAGAGTCAAGTCATTGACCATGACTATCCATTCGCATCTTTCTGCACAGATTAAGGAGGCTCAGTTCGAAGCCTTAAAACTCGAAAATGTGGCGGGAGAATCCCTGCGTGGAATGGATAAGAACTTGGAAGTCAAGGGTGACGAAGCCTTATATCTCATGGACCGGATCTGGACACCGAGACACGGTGGCTTCAGAGACTTGGTCATGAAGGAAGCACACAACACTCGATATTCCGTCCACCCAGGTTCAGATAAGATGTATCTGGATCTTAAAAAGTTATACTGGTGGCCTAACATGAAAGCGGAGATCGCTACCTTCGTAAGTAAATGCCTTACTTGCGCCAAGGTCAAGGTCGAATACCAGAAACCATCAGGTCTACTCCACCAACCGGAGATACATGAATGGAAGTGGGAGCGGATCACTATGGACTTCATAACCAAGTTGCCCAAGACAACGGGTGGACTTGATACCATTTGATTCATCATCGACAGATTGGCCAAATCCGCACACTTCCTGGCTATCAAGGAAACTGACAAGATGGAAAAACTCACAAGAACATACATTCGGGAAATAGTACGACTGCATGGTGTTCCTATATCCATTATCTCCGACAGAGATAGTAGATTCACTTCGAGGTTCTGGCAGTCACTACAAAGCTCCTTAGGAACGAGGCTGGACATGAGTACAACCTACCATCCACAAACTGACGGACAAAGTGAGAGAACTATCCAAACCTTAGAAGATATGTTGCGAGCCTGTGTGATCGACTTTGGGAAGGCATGGGATACTCACTTACCCCTTGTTGAATTCTCCTACAACAACAATTATCACACGAGCATCAAGGTTGCGCCATTCGAAGCCCTCTATGGCCGGAAGTGCAGATCCCCTCTGTGCTGGGCTGAGGTGGGTGACACTCAGTTAGCTAAAGGACGAGTTCCTGACATCACTCTCACAGGTCCGGAGATCATTTGGGAAACGACCGAGAAAATCGTTCAGATTCGTGAACGATTGAAAGCCTCTAGAGACCGACAGAAAAGCTATGCAGACAAACGGAGGAAACCTTTGGAATTCCAGGTGGGAGACCGAGTCCTTTTGAAAGTCTCACCCTAGAAGGGCTTGATACGCTTCGGAAAGCGTGGAAAGCTAAACCCAAGATACATAGGGCCTTTCGAGATTCTCGCTAGAATTGGCCCTGTAGCTTACAAACTCAACTTACCCCGCGAGCTTAGTAACGTACATCATACCTTCCACCTCTCGAACTTGAAAAAGTGTCTATCCGACGAGACTCTTGTAATCCCACTCGACGAGATCGAGATCAACGAGAGCCTCAACTTCGTGGAAGAACCTGTAGAGATTATGAACCGAGAGGTCAAGCGAACGAAACAAAGTCGCATCCCAATCGTGAAGGTTCGCTGGAACGCCAAGCGAGGACCGGAATTCACATGGGAGCGCAAGGATCAAATGAAACTTAAATATCCTCGTCTTTTTACTTAGTTATTTGTAATAACGTAGTTGCTTGAACTCTAATTTCGGGACGAAATTCCCTCTAACGGGGGATGATGTGACAACCCGAAATCTCTATTTGTACAAACCCTGCAGTCAAGCAATACAAATAATAGTCAAGTTCATTTCTGCTAATTTTTAGCCGGTTTAAAGTCCGTTTGGGTGTTTTTAATATAAATTCGTCAAACGAACAAATAAAAGGAAGTATCTTCTAGGAGTGATGCGTAACAAATAAACATTTAACACCATAACAAGGTGTTTACGGCCAAACTTGGGGAGTTTGGGCCGTAAACTCCTCTTGACCATGAACTCATGCTTAAGGCATGAGTTTACTCCTCATTTCCCCACTTCTCACTTCCAAGCTCAAGAACACCCAACTTTCTCTCTCAAGTATCATAACATATTTCTTCCAATCTTCCAAAAATGTAAGTGTTTCTTCTCTTGATTTGTTGTTATAACACTTCATCTAGTAGTTATACATGATTTCATCCATGAAATCTTGTATTTTTCATAGATCTTCAAGTGTTCTTCAAAACACCAAAAACACCAAGAACATACACTAGTGTTCTTGGACCTTAAACACTCTTACAAGCTTCCTATAAGTAAGTACACTCCTCCTAACTAGTTATTTACTTAGAGCACTTGTTAAACCATGGAAAAACACCAAGAATCCCCAAGAACACATGGGTTTACGGCCAAGGCAATCTCCTTGGACCGTAAACACCATAAGGTGGTGCATATGTGCCACCATTACCTTCTAGGGCTTGAATAATGGACTAGAACCTTGCATGCATGAGCTAAAGACATTGAACCACGAAATGGTAGGAGTTACCATGGGTTTACGACCGTAAACTCACTTGGACAGTAAACCCAAAACCGTAAACTCCATGGTAGTTGGTCCATGAACGGTAAACCCTAATAAGGGGGCCATATGAGCCCTAGTCCCTTCCTTAGCCTTGGATACTAACCTAGATCACTTCCTTGAAGTGTTTAGGACCTTAAACATCAAAAAGATCAAGAACACATAGAGTTTACGGCCGTAAACCCATGAGGAATGGTCCATAGGCCGTAAACTCTATAAAGTGGTGCCATTGTGCCACCATGACTTCCTAAGGCTTGGACTTGATCATAGGATGCTTAACCTTGACTTGTAAGACCCTAAAACACACGATGGTACTAATTACCATGAGTTTACGGCCGTAAACTCGTGGGGGAAATGACCATAAACCGTAAACTCATATGGTGTTACCATATGGGCAGTAAACTCCAATGTGAGGCCATACTCTCTTTAGATACAACCCCTTAATACTCCTAGCACTTGAACCAAGGTGTTTTCCATGTTTTAGGGTGTTTATACTTGCTTAATTGGTGTTATAACCACTAATTAGATACATGTATATATCTTTACATATTAAATAGGATCCGTGTGTGTGTTCAAGTCTTCACTTGACACTTAGCATCCTATCCGACACTTCCACCCAAACCACTCACTACAGGTGAGTTCATACCCCTTAATCAACCTTTGAAATGATTTTAAATGCTTTTATGGGGGGGGGGGGGAAATACAAGTTGAAATGTTCTAGTTATTGCTTTAATCACATGTGATTAATGACTAGAACAAACAGAAAGATTTACTACTACTTTCAAGTTACTATCAAAATTATGGTTTTCATGCGTTTCAAAATCCTTTTATTAAACTTTTAGATACTAAAACTGTTTTCAAACTCTTTTAAACTTGCTTTGTTTTCAAACTCATATCTACACTAATATATTTATATAAGTAAGACTTGAAGGACTTAGGACTGATAGTTCACCTTATTTCCTGTTCCTTGTTTGGTTGTGGACTTAGGGTATCCTGTTATTTGTCCGAATGTTGTTGAACTCTTAGTTATATATCACATATATATATATATATATATATATATATATATATATATATATATATATATATATATATATGTATATATATATATATATATATATATATATATATATATATATGTTGGATATAAAAGCTTCCACTTCAGTTCAATGCCTTTATGTAACGAAGGCATACAAACCACATTACTATTTAACTATAATAGGTATAGTTAAGGGATTGCTACTCGCTATTACTACTACAACGATACATACAAGAGTCAGTACATTTACGAGTCACTACATAATTCTACATCGAGGAAACAATACATACTATACAAGGGAACACACTATACACTATACAAGAGAAGATACTATATACTAGTAAAGAGGAAACATCACTACACTATGACATACTATACAAACTTTTGAATACTATAAACCGAATGTGACATACTACTTCTCGATACGACACTTCATTGTGGTATCACTTTGTAACCAGAGTCTCCTGGAGGGAGAGCGGGCATTATGTGTATAGATCTATACGGGACAGACACTCCCACATCCCGACTGCTAGCTACAGTCCCAGCCGGAAGGCCAAGGGGTGACAGAATGTTACCTCACTACATATGACTTGGAGGGTCAGTTATTCAGCCGTCGATCAGCATGGTTACATACGAGTTTACATTCAAACCTTTAAATTAGCCAAATTAAGAATTAAAGGCAAAATAGACTCTCCGAGGCGTATTGTTCATATAATACCACCTGGTGTCTACATTTTTATTACCTTAGACTCCCCGAGGTGTACTATACATTTAGTACCACCTGGAGTCTGTATTTTATCACTTTACGACCAGCAGTGTCACTGATGAGGAAAAACGTTATTTTCCCCTAATACATTTATTTTGTAATCACCCTTCATGAGTGAAGTCTAAAACCATATTTTCATACTGATAGTTTCACTGGGGAAAACTCTTACTATTACGAAAGAACAAACATACAAACAATCGGGTCTTGGTAGAAGACTACATTTTACTGGGAAATATAGGATTTTCTAGGGAGTATACTATTTACAAACATTTGAAATCAGTTACTACATTAAGTTGTTACAAACATTTTCATACAAGCAATGACACTAAATACTTACGAACTCACCAGCTTTATGCTGATAAACTCTTTCAAAATAACTTGTATTCTCAGGTCATCAGTAGACAGGTACAGATGAAGCTTTTGAGAAGATGGAGCACATACAAGGCTCATCTTTATTTTGATTATACATTTTTGGTGTCTTACGAACTATACAGAACACGCTTGTATTACAATTATTATATTAATGCAATGGATGTTGTTGCTTGTCTTTACTATTATGCATTGTAATGATACTCTACATTACGTCCTCCACCCCAGAACGTTTCCGTCGTTCCGGTTTTGGGGTGTGACATATATATATATATATATATATATATATATATATATATATATATATATATATATATATATATATATATATATATATATATATATATATATATATATATATGTATAAGTGTAAAGTCAGTCTTACCGATAGCAGACCTCATTCACGAAGCCGGTCTATAAGGGGGTATAAGGTTACTGCTTATAAAATGGCAGTTTAATGGGTGTCCACTCTCACCCACCGCTTCCTTGACTGGTGGAGGGTTGTTAGCCGAACGGGTTTGACAGGACATATAAATTCTCATTAGAAGTATAATGAAATACTAAGTAACTAAACACTTATAAATTCACAATCTTAGTTACTTAGGAAAACGTGAATTTGGTGCTAACCCATGAAATTGCACTTTGCACCTTGTTAAGTCGTTAGTGGAGCGTATGTGATTAACCGGCACACTAACCTAGGAATGACAGTGCGTGGCAAAGGGTAGCTTGATGTTAATCATAGATCAATGGAGCGTGTGTGGTTAGTCGGCACATTGATTAAGTGGTTGTAACATTGGGTGTACCTAGCTAATTTGCATGGTTATTCACACCTTGGTTGTGATCCTCAGCATCCCAGTCACAAACTTGAAGGGAACAATCGAGATTTAAACATGTTATTGAAAAGTTCAATGAATCTCAAAGGATCTAGGAATTTCAGTCCATTTAAAACCTAATGATCAATTTCGTTTTTCATGGTGGAAATTGGTAAATCGTCATTTACCTACCTTCAAATATTTTGCAATTGGATTACGGCATCCCTCTTCCGAATTGTAAAATATTGTGTTGGGTCCTAGCCTTAATATTTCATTTGGGTGTTATATTAAGGACTTAAATCAACTAACTTGAATTTCTCCCTTGTAGATGTCTAGTTCAAACAACTATGGTCTTCCCAAATCTTTTGGAATAAGCTTTCCTTTTGAAGATGATGTTCCACGGTTGGATCGTGGAATTGGAAATCATACTTCACTTCCTCCACCTCCTCCAATTATTCTTCCTAACCCACAAGTTCAAAGACTTGAAAAAATCAAGGTCACTCAAGCCCTATTGGCTAGCAAACACCAAGATGGAAGGTCTGTGTGTGCTCATGTCTTGGAAATGAAGTCACATATTGACAGGCTGAGAGTATTGGGTGTCATTATCACAAAGAAGTTGGCTGTCGACTGGGTTCTTAAATCACTTCCCAAGTCATATAGTGAGTTCATTAAGGACTACTATGTGATAGACCACGACATGACCATTATTGATGTTACCTAATTGCTTGTTGCTGCTGAATGAACAATGATTTGGCACACTAGAAAAGAAAATTTGATTGGAAGATCTACTTCTAAAACTTCCATGGAGTTTTGTAGTTTTCTAGGATCATGCAAAAGGTTGCATTTTGTTGATTCTATTAAGTTCCTTATTGTTGATTCTTAATACATGATGTGACAAGGTTGCATTTTGAAGTTTTGTAGGATCATGCAAAAGGAAAGAAGCTTAAAGGAAGAGTGTGTTCAATCTGGTCGCGAAGATGGATTTCAATTTCATGGTTCGATGATCGAATTTTTGAGCTGCTGCTTAAGATTTATGATAGATTGCTTAGAAATATGTAGTAACATAGTTTTCATTTGTAATTTCATTGTAAGGAAAAGTTTTTGCAGATTTTATAAATAAATAATTTTGTTTTTATTTTATTATATCTCCTTGCAATGGCATTTGTGAAAATTGATGTTTGTATGTTTCTATATTAGCAATATGAATTTGATTCTTTCGTTTGTGGTAGTGTCATAATTTACCAAATAAGGAAAGATTCTCATCACCCAAGTTTCAATTGGATAGGAACTTGGAATCATGCAGCTTGTACTGTGTGATGAATGAGAATTTTCATCTTTGTGAAATTAAGACTGATTCCTTGTTCACATGTATATATGAGTCAAGTGAAGGACTACGGGATCGGGTACACTGGGTGTGTGCTGGTCAGGTCCACCACAGAGAACGATAAGACTATTCGTCATGATTTACTAAAGTTTAGTAAATATGGTTATGCTTACAAGTTTAAGTATAATTCTGAAACATTGGAAAAGTTTCGATGTATGGCAGAACGAATAAGAAGAATCAAATTAGGCAGAAAGATAAAAGTTTCTCCAATCTGAAAAGATGGGAGAGTACTTTAGTATCGTGTTTTATGCTCATCTTAATGATTATGAAAACCATATCACAATTGATCCTCTAAGGTCATCTTAGTGCATTTCTCTGGCTAAGAAGAGGAATCGTGAATTGTTGGAATAGTTAAATCAAAAAGGTGAATCATACTTCGTCAAAATCAAGTTTTAGAGTCATACTCCAATATTGAGCCTTGAGTGACATAATCTTAAGAAAGGTTTATAACCCTTATCAAATGTAGAGTAAAATGTTTTCTACTCTTGTACATTTGAAATTGGTAAGTTCTGATGTTTTGGATAAAATAAAGACCAACTAAGGCCAATGGTGTGAAGTGTTAGTCTTGATTAGAATCCGCACTAACTCTTGAATATTTGTTTGTCAAGGAATGGTTCATGACAAGAAAATCTTATATGTCAAGAGGTCAGTGGGAGTCTTAAAGTTCTTGACAAGTTTCAAAAACTAATCAAGAATAAACCTATTGTTAAACACTAGCACGCGACTTGAGGTTTGTAACCTATCGCGTTGACATATTCTTGTTTCTGTGCCATTCCAGTTGGTTGACTATGTATGTGAGATCTATGACTTCTCAGTTGTTTGCGTAACAACTTGGAAGCGATGGCAGGCCCTTGTGCTGCCAGGTGGCAAGAAATTAAGATTGAAGAAGTTCAGTCCATATGAGTTTGGATTTGTCACTAGCCTTGTCTTATGATTATGATTATGACAAATTCACATGGATAGGAACACATATACCATAAAACCTAACTGTCATAAGGTTTCTCTCCAATTCATGAAAATGATTGTGAGGAAACGCTTTCACTAAGTAGATTTTAAGCTGATAGAATTGTGATATTTGCATTCTCCAATTCAATTATGATTACGACATCCCTCTTCATAATTGAATTGTGAGAAATTGAAAAGGGTATAAACATTTGAGACTTATTATTGTAAGTTCTACAATTGTTAAGACACAGATGTGAGCTACCTAAGGAAAGGTGTATGATTTTGAGAAGCCTAGATAAAGTCTTATCGAAGCATCTCGTATCAGAAATATGAACTTTGGTAATGAAAGTCAATAAGTATTGATTTCTAGAAGTCCAGCTGATTTCTGAGTACATGTCAATGCTAGTGGGAGCATAAGTGTTATGCTAAGAAAGATAATAATTATTATGCTAGTGGGAGCATAATTATTATGGAAAGTGTTGCAAGTTAGCAATGTTAATTATAGAAAAACAAAAGGTTTCAAATCGCAAAGTTGTAGGGTTTGAAAAGTTGTTTTGCTATAATCAAGGGAGAGGAGATTATACTTTATTCAATTCTAAAAGCTTAGATTGAGTTTTAATCAAATTTAGTCAAGGACATATATGAATGTTATGTTGAAAAGATTCGACATAAGGAAATTCTATATGGAAATGTTGACTGCGTCCTCAAAATTCGATTATGATTACGACATCCCTCTTCATAATTCGAATTGTCAGAACATGACAAATAGAAATATTATTGCAAAAGGCTGATCAAGTATCATGTCTTTATGTTAGACATTATGAATCGCATCGCATATGCTTCGGGTATAGGATCGATTGCATATGCTATAATATTATCATGTTCTAATTTTCCAAATTCCTAGGGCATTTAGAGGGAAAAAGGAATAGAACTGGATATGACTAAAGTGGTTAAAGAACTGTCAAGGACAATCTAAGGTTCGCCAAGTATTGGTCGCTTAAGGACAGTTGGAAGTATAG
The DNA here is from genome assembly GCF_052849685.1 of Lactuca virosa. NCBI lineage: Eukaryota > Viridiplantae > Streptophyta > Magnoliopsida > Asterales > Asteraceae > Lactuca > Lactuca virosa. The sequence goes on along the minus strand of NC_136428.1, from coordinate 301,490,278 downwards.
TATGGATGGACCATATTGACATTATTATAAATAGACAAGATTTTATTAATAATGAGTCACTACTAGAAATTAGACCTTTAATGGCACACAATTAATGATACACACTGATTTACGATACGCAAAAGTTAGTGACCTAAAAATAATGTCATCTCTCTGGAAATTTTAAGGATTTACGACGCGCTTTTTTGCGTGCCCTAAAACTAGTGTCAGAAAAAAAACATGGAGGGCGCTTATTATAAAAGTGTTTAGTAAGAAGCGGGAAAAGAAAAGCCCAAAAATTAGAAAAGCCCACTTTCACTTCGCTCTTTGCCCTAAACATAATCGACGATACTTCTTTCCCCTACCCACATCGACCGGCAACTACTCCCGTCGCACTCCGACCACCGCTACATGCTCTTTCCTGGTTGTCGATCCTCCGCCATCTTCGACCCTCCGCCAACGTCGCACCTTCTTCAGCGCCTTCCTCTGCCATCGACCTTTCTCTTCCAAAGCTGATTGTATTCATGCGGTTAAATTCGTTCTTATTCCTCATTGACCTTCATATCTTCATTACTACCCTAATTCTGGCTTCTGATTACTCTTTGAATCCATATGCAGGATTCTATGGGAAAAATCACTGTAGGTTCTCAAGTATGGGTGGAAAAACCATCGATGGTTGAATCATCATAGATACACGGTAGCATTGCGCTCATGTTGATGTTATCAATTAGGTTATTTCGTGGCATGTACCAATAAACGCACTTGCATTTTCGCGATGAAGAGATTTGATTTCCGTGTTCAGATCGGGGACATTGACACACATTTTGTTTTAACGATGAAGGAATTTGTGGCATCAGAGCTTCACATTTGATATTCTGATGGTATGTAATTATCCATATAAAATCACGATAAAGCTAATTGTCATCAAGAACTTATAGGGTTTTTTTTATAGGTTTGTATATCAAATACATATGCACATATTATGCCTTTCGTTTATGAGATTTAGCCTTGTTCTTGACGCATTAGTGATAAGTTATAGTGTTATTCAACATACAAAATAGATTTTGTTTCCATATCTTTACCTTGACGTGCACTTAAATTTTCAAATTATAAGATTTTCTTCTGTAATTGTAGAAATTGGTTTTGTAAAACTGAAACCGAATACTTTCAGATGATAGTCAAAGTATATTTAAGTTAAATTAGTTATGTTAATTATGTTCGTTTTTGTGTTTGGGAGCATAGACTTAGAGAGGGCTTCTAGACTTGCTTGACCTACAAGTGAAATAGTGATGGTAGAAAATGCTATGAAATCTTTTAATACCGAAAATTATGTTAAATCCTTACTTTTTTAAAGTTTACCCCACTTGTATGATGCACACATGATGCACATATGATGGAAAAATATAAAGGAGCACAATTTGTGAATTTGGGGCTTTAAGTCCTCATGTATTTGCAATTGCAGAAATAGCTTTCAAGTGATTATAACATTCCCTTCCTTTTGTGTTCTGTTTACACGAAAGGATATAAAATCAATTCGAATCAACTGAAAATAGAAAATATTAAATAATTTTTTGATACAGATTCAAATGGAAGATGTTATGAGAGCAATTCATCTCAAGTCCTTTGACTATCGAGTGCTGAATCTACTCTTGTATTAGTTGAATGGAAAAGATGTAAACAAATTGCCATTTCTTTCGTTTAATCCAATATTATATTGCAAAATCATTAATCCACTATTTTAATTTAATTTTTTTTGTTTTTTAAATTCATTTGAAGCAATGTGAAGATCAATGAAACACATATGTCGTTCTTATCAGTATCAGAGTTCCTTGTGGAAGTATCTGATGACTTGTTAGTATTGTTCATTATAATCTAAACTTTTGTCTATTTTTTTCTTGCAGCGTTTATAGAGATGGATATGGGCAAATCAGGGCATGATTGTATTCAAGTACCATTAGGCGAGAGTTCATGGCCCCCTGCTGCTGGTTACTTATTCGTTTGTTGGTTTTAGTATCAAAAGTTGTTGAAATCAGATGCCACAACAACAGGTCAACAAGTCATGCGGATATACTCTGTTGGTGGCACAGATGTTAGTAGTAACAATACGTTCTATGCAGAGATTTATCTTCAAGATGATGGAACATTAACCCTAGCAACCAACAATTCTTCTTCATTATCTTTGTCTGAGTACAGATGGCATCATCTTGTTGTGGTACACAGCAAACCGAATGCATTAGTTAGACTATTTCAAGCTAGTGTTTCACATGTGTACCTTAATTGAAAACTTAGACATATGGGTAGATTAGGTTACTCTCCAACATCTTCTGGGAAGTCTCTCCAGGTAACAATCGGGTAAATTAAAAAAATTACCCAACTATTTTTAACCTTTTTTTTTTTAATTAACTCTGAAACATGTTGTAGGTTTGACTATGAGGTGAGTCCATCGGTTCTAATTTCTTTCAAAAAAAATTATTTCAGATTCTTTTTGAAAATAAATATTTATTTATTTATTTAGGATGATGTGTTGGAGAAGAAATTTAATATATTGCGCATGTTTGTTAGAATACACGGAGCTTCCTCAGCACCGGCTTTCCTTGTGAGTTTTTGTATTACAAGGGTATTTTGGTCTTTGAACAAAAATGAAGAATATAAACAAATAAAATCCTACTTTTTGTTTTGTTAGGTCGCATCAGCAGTTGATAATTTGGCTGCTTACTATTTCAACAAAATCACCATTGCGAAGGCACCAACTTCACCTGCTGCAGTCAACCTCGCTCGCCATATTGCAGAGGGTCCCACATTTTTCCCAGAAGTAAAACTACTTTATTTGAAAAATAATTAATATAAATGAAAAATGAAAGCAACTTATGTTGCTATTTTCTACATTCAATTAACCCTTCTTTAATCTCTTGTCAGATACTAAAGATGCTGTTTGAGATTGTTTTGTTTGAAGACTGTGGGAATCAGTGGAGCCTTAGTAGACCAATGCTCAGTTTGTTGCTAATAAATGAACAGGTCATTAATGTATCACTTTATTCCTTCTACTTTTAACTTTTAATACATACATAAAAATTAAAAATCCCATGAATACATACACCATATGATGTTTTTCTGATTGTACAACTCTACCTAAAACGATGTAGTTTTGAATAAAAATAAAACTCACTCTCTTAATTCTAAAATTACCACACGAGGGTGATTTTTTTTACTCAAATCTACGTCATTTTGAGTAGTGCTTGGGTACATGACATGTATGTGTATTTGGGTGTAATTTGATCTTTGATTGAAGTAAGTCAACTAACCTCTAACCACAATTTAATTGCACATATATTTTCGGATAAGAAATCTCATATTTTAGGCTCACATGTTTCTACTTTTCTTTTCTATACTTGTACTGAGTTTTCTTAATCTGTTGTTTGTGCAAAAGACGTAAATACCCTTCTTGCCCTCGTCATCAAAAATAGCCTTAAAAAGCTTGTCCAGTCTCATCTGGTCTGGACGAGACTAGACAAGTTTCCTAGGATTATTGTTGACAACAAAGAGGAGGAGGGCATTTTCGTCTTTTGTAAGATCAAGATTTGATTTCTCAATGGAAAAAAAATATTTGTTGGTGGTATATCATTACTTTAACAGAAGGTAATAATAACCAATGATTTGATTTCTCAATGGAAAAAAAATCAAATTATAGAGTCCATGATGTTGATATTGTGTTGTAACTTTGATCTGCAGATGAGATGAGGGAATATTTCTTGTCTTATGGTGAGATCGTTAAACATCAAATAATGCTAGATCATGTCATTGGTCGATCAAGTGGCTTTGGTTTTGTTACATTTGATAGTGAAGAGGTTTTGGTTTTGTTACATCTGATGAGCTAGGTTGATATTGTGTTGTAACTTTGATGCTAACTTTTACTTGGATTGTTATTGTATGAAATACATTTTTTTGTTATGTCATGTATTTTATGTTGTGTTATGAGATATTAATTGTCATTTAATTTGAAAATTAGTAAATGTATAAAAAATATATTTTTTTAAAGAAAATATATTTTTTAAAAATTTTAAAATTATGACACGCAATGCGTGTCGTAAATGCGCGTCATAAGGTTACGACACGCAAATGCGTGTCATCTTCCTTTATGACAGGGGCTTCCTGATACGCATTGTGTGTCATCTATGCGCGTTGTAAATGCGCATCGTAAATAGACGACGCGCAAAAGCGTGTCGTCTCTCGTTATGACAGGGCCTTCCTTGACACGCATTTGATCGTCGTCTGAGCGTTTTACGACACACATTGCGCGTCGTAAATGGATGTTTTTCTAGTAGTGAGTTGTCGTATGGCAAGATATGGAATGTTTCCATATTGGGAGTTGGAGATTAAGAATACATGAGAAAGTTAAAAACTTTTATGCAAGAAGGATGTTCAAAGGAATGTACTTTGAATTTGAGACTTCTCTTCCTTGGAATTGTTTTGTTATCAATCTCCAGTGGAAAGTTTTGTAATATTGTTGGTTAAGTCTCTGTGACTTTTGGTACCATGACATTACAAAGGCTGCGTTACATGAAAGTTTAGCAATGACAATAATTTGGAATTCTTACACTTGCAATAAAGATTTGGAATTGTGAAATGAGCATCATTGAAATGTTTTTCAATTGATCTATTTCACAAAGTCAGGACCATAGACAAACATAGTGTGCGTGCTTGGAGCATGGGATAGATATTGTTTTAATTCAAGTATTAAGTTGATAAATCGAAACATTATACAATGAATAATGAGTAATCAATATGGCACTCAAAAGTTTTGGGGCCATATAGGATTAGTATTATTCTTTTATTTCACTTTGCATGTTTTGACTTCCCGAATAACTAGGTTATTCAAACCATCCACAGTTAATCATACTTTGGAAGTAGGTATTGAGGCAAGACTGTCATGAATAGGTCTGTAGTTTGTCTAGGTGTTTTAGACATAGCTGTAGTGGTCATGAGTATTCCTGGAATAAGATTCGTGTATTGGATTCAACCCACGCTCATCTGAATCACTTCATGGATTTTATCACAAGTTATTGTGAGATTATAATATCATATATTCTTGAAACGGAGACATGTGAGTTGTAGTTACGAGTCGGTTGCACATTGACATATGTAAACGCACCAGTAACTTGGTGTTATAAAACATATTGTTGTGTGTAATTTGATGAGTAAGTACAAGCAAGCATTTGGGTCGAAGTTTATCCGTTCCTTTTACCCCATATGGATAAAAGCGATATCTGTGGGCCCTCGATGATTTAGTGATGACAAACCTAAGTGTTTGGTTAAGCCTGGACTGATTTGATTTGTTCAATTAGTCGGTCGTCATAAATCGGAAATCGGGAAACAACATATGGACAAAGAGAATGATTATAATCCATGTCTAAGTCCATATGATATCTAGAATGGAGGAATATATGATCCCTTATCTAATGGACGCGTCATTGACTAGGTCAGAGTTCGACAGTGGCTTTTAAGAGCAACGATTTCTAGTCGGGTTCTGGAGTCATACTTGCAATAAAAGTTATTAGACTTATCCAAATGGGAGACTATTGGATTAGGTGTCTAAGCCCATAACTATAATTGGTATGTACTTGAACCGAGAGTAGCATGGTCCATTTGGGTTGCATGGCATCGGAACAATTTATAAGGATGGACTTTTGAGAAGAGGATATCCATGATTTATTAATATATTATAAGTTCTAATATATTAATATGAAATCATATTATTTAATTAGTATTGATCAAGATTAAATTTGGAATTAATTTTGTGATCTAAAGAGACTAATTAAATATAAGGGGTTGATTTGGTAAAATCATTCATTCTTATGGTGTGGGCCAATGATCCATGATTCCTTAGGTTGGGCTAAACCCATGTGACAAACCATGGATGATCCATGGAGGTTTAACCCCATGGAGCCTAAGGAATGTGGAAGGTCATGCACATTAGGGTTTACATGGTGTAACCCTAGTTTTGCCACACTATATAAGAAAACCATTAGCTCCTAAAATTGGCACCCTAGTGTTCTTCGAAGAGCCATAACCGATTTTAGAGTGTAAGTATTTTCTCTCAAGTCCTCCATTGTTGGTGGTGTTGTGTGATTCCATTTTAGGTGCAACACTTGGGGCACTAAGTTCTTAAAGTCCAAACTCAAGAAGTTCTACAAGCTACAACAAAGAGGTAAGTCCATAACTCAATTTTATGTTGTTTATATCATTTATATGATACTTGTAGGCTTAATGCTTTGGAAACAATATTGCATGTATAATTAGAGAAAACATAGATCCAAAGCATTTAGGGTTGTATGTGCACCATAGGATGTTATAGTATACTAAACCCATCACATTATTATCACATTGTGAAATTGAAATCCCTATGTACTCACCAGGTTTCCCAACCTGACCCACTCAGTTTATGGTATCACATGTAGCTATACGAAAGACACATTATGCTGAGAGATTCAAGGAGTATTAAGCCATTAGTTTAATTACTGTAAGGCTTATAATAGTTCGTTATGCTTATGTTTCTGTATTGAGGATGACATCCTAATGTTTTAATATAAATAAAATACATTTCTTCGGAAATGCTTTGATAATACCATTATCATGTTTTCTGAGAACAAATTCCGCAATACTATTATTCAAAAAGGATACTCTGATTTTTAAATAAGCATAAACAAATCGGTCTTTTCTGGCGGTGAAAATGGGGATTTCACATTTGGGTCCTGTGATTTTAGTAGTACTGGCCCATACTACCTTCCACACCTACCCGTATTTATCTCAAGGATCATCACAACCGCCCTACATAGATACAACAACTAGGATAGATAAATGTCATATCCTCACTCTCTCGAGAGCGACTAAACACTCCTCATGTGGTTGGATGCTCACACATCTACTCATCCATGAAACTTCCACCAACCCTGCATCACTCATGTATGCTAATCATATATAACACTGGATACTATAGACAGTCGAATACTTGATTCTACCTTAAGCCCTTCATAAAAAAAACAGGAAATAAGGCTAAACTAAACATTCTCAGGCTATAAAATCTTAGTTATGTACAACTATATTGCATACACTAAGCAACTATACTAATAATGTCAATTACATACAAGAAATAACCCTAGGCTATCAAGCATCATATATTAGGCAATTCAATCATGCAATTTCTGAAGGCCCTATCCTACAACTAGCATGATGTTCTACCATAAACATAATATCAATAACAGTATGGGTAACTTGGGGTATACTTTTGTGACAACCCGAAATTCTTATCTTGTAAAGTCAATCAAATCAATCAAAAGTTCATACTTGTTTCTGTTATCTTTTACTGAGTTAAGGGTCATTTTATGAGTTCTAGGCCTAGTACACTTAAGGGATTGTGTGTTAGGAAGTGTTAGCAAGAGATCAATGGATTGCATTCGATCCGGAAACACCTTCAATGGAGGTTCACGGCCGCAAACTAGGTTCACGGCCGTGAACCCATCTTTGGGCCGTGAACTACCCTCCCCCCTATATATTAAAGTGTTAGCCATTTATCTCTTCACTTCTCATCTTCCAACCGTGAACATCTCCTTTCTCTCTCAAATATCAACCGCAAAGAGTCTTCTTTCACCCCAAAAACGTGAGTACCTTACCCCCTTTACTTGTTCATACTTGGAAACCCCTTTGATTCATCAATTTTCATCATCATCTTCAAGATCTTCAAGGTGTTATGGCCGTGAACCTTCATCATTGGACGTGAACCCTTCATAGATTCAAGCTAGGGCCGTGAGCACTCCAAGTGTTCTTGGTCCGTGAACCACTCTAAGGCCGTGGACCCTCCTTGTTTGGCTGTGACCAAGTTTCAAACCCCTATTTTCAGTTCTAACACTTCATTGTAAGTGTTTCCTACTTCCTAAGGGTGTTTACTTTGCATGTTAGTAGTTGCATAGACTAATTGTAGGCCTATATATGTTAATATATGCTAAATAGGATCCATTTGTTCTCGGGACATCACTTGGCATACCAAGCATCCTATAACAAACTTTCATCCGAATCACTCACATCAGGTGAGTTCATACCCCTACAAATACACTTTTAAATGCTTTTAAATGAATTTAGGGGGGAATACGAGTAAAACACAATACTAATGTGTTAACCATTTACGTGTGAAAACAGTAAACAAAAGGATTTCTTATACTCAAAAACTTGTTAAAACTCTTTTAAACTATTTTAAACTTCTTTTATATCAAAATCATATCCGTCTATGTATTTACGTATAAGTATGCTTTAACGGACTTAGGACTACTGCTAAATACCTTGACTCCTGTTCCTTGTTTGGTTGTGGGCTTAGGGTATGATCACTAGTTCGACTGTCGACTAAAGCATAGTTATGCTCACTAAATACATATACGAATATTAAACCCATTTTTATGGATTATACTTAACTTAGTTGCTTATAGTGAGTAATTGAGTCTTTTCTACAAATTAGAAACAGTCAAACAGTCATGCTAGTAAACTATAATAGGTATAGTTTAGGAGATTACTACATACTATTTCTAGATCAGTGAAACATACATGAGTCAGTTCATACATACTATAATTAGAACAGGAAGGAACATACATACTATAACTAGAATAGGAAGGAAGATACATACTATAACAAGAACAGAAAAGAACATACATACTATAACAAGAACAAAACAACTAGAATGTGAAACACTATTTCATGGCATAGTAATATATTTGTTGTGTCACGTTTTGTAACCAGAGTCTCCTGGAGGGAGAACGTTCGTTTGTGTATATATCTATAGGGGATTGACCATCCTACACCTTGCTGCTAGCTATAGTGGGACCTGCAGGTCTACGAGTGACAAATGTGATACCATTTCGACGTTTGAAGAACGTCGCGTTTTATACTAGTCAATCAAGCATGGTTATAACCTAATCACATTTTTTAACCTTAATTAACAATTTGGTTTTATGGTAGTTAGTGCTTCATTAGAGTATTTTTACACCACACTACTATACATCTTCATTTTTACATTCATTCATATAGTGATATCCTCATGTTGAGAAACACAAACTATTTTTCTAGTAAAGATAGTTATAAACTTGGAAAAGCATACCTTTTACGAGAGAACAAATATACAAAACAGTCAAGTCTTGGTACAATACTACTTTTCATTTAAGTAGAAAATATAGGATTTTTTGGAAAGATACAAACCTTTTTACTTACATATATAAACATTTTCATAAAACTAATGCAAACAATTGACACAAAAATACTTATGAACTCGCCAGCTTAAATGCTGATCCTCTCTTTCAAAATAACTTGTATTCTCATGTCACCAGTAGACAAGTAAAGATGACTAGGTTTTGAGAAGACAGAGCATCTTCAAAACTCGTCTTTATTTTGTTGATTACATATTTTGGTGTCTTACAACTTTACACAGAACCCACTTGTATTAACTATATTATTAATGCAATGGATAATGTTGTTGCTTGTTTTACTATTGTGCATTGCTTTGATATTGTATATGACGTCCTCCGCCCCCGAACGTTTCCGCCGTTCCGGTTTGGGGGTGTGACAGATTGGTATCAGAGCTTTGTTTATAGTGAACTGAGTATATCAACCCATAAAAGATATAGAACTACAAACACATCGGGATTAAAACACTCTGACCAAGAGTTTATACTTTTGAAATAATAAAATATTTTACTAAAGTATACATACATGCATTCATACTAGGATCGGTGTCATACTAGAACAGAACAAAAGTATTGCGGTTGTTGGACAACACAAGTAGGCTTGGGGACATATAATCAGGTCTGGGAATGATATAGCCTAATCAACTATATCTTTCCGAGAAGTAATTAGCATGTGCCTAGGAATGGTTGTGGTGTTGCAACAAGTCTAAAAACTTACCAACTCTACTACAATGAAACTCTAGAACATAACATAAACTTAAAATACAATAGGAGTATTTTGTGGTACTATAACTACTTATGTGAGAACTAAAACATCTTTACTAGTAGGTCAATAGTTGCTGAGTGGATACACTAAGGTTATATGTGACTAAGGTGTTATAGAATTAGAATATATGATCTTTGCTTTACTTCCTGTTCCTTGTTTGGTTGTGGACTTAGAGTTGGGTCACTTATTCGAAGGTCTATTCTATCTTGGTTATATATGACTGGTACGCACTACGCAAGTATTGAAGTAACTAGTAAGGATCATCCTATAATTATCTTTAGTAGTACGTCTATTATATGTTTCTTACACCCCTTTTCTCGCTTAGATAACATGGCTGGATTCCATCTCCCTGGTGACCCGTACTGTCCTGATCAAGGAAATGGTGGATGGCTTGAAGCGGAGCCTGAAGAAGAGAACCCGGTGGTTCCAGCAGTAGAAGACCCTGAGGAGAGTTCGGATGAAGAGAACGAAGAGGAAGTCCAAGAAGACTCGGACTCGGAACCAGAGGTCTATGATCCACCCCAAGTTGCTCAGAATCCTAACCCTTGTCCAGCTTTTTAAGGCCCGACGCCTCTGTGGGCGGTGAACTTGGGAAGGTGGAGCCACGAACAGGGACAACCACCTCCCTACAATGGCGACCGAAGCTTTTACAATCTGAATAAGGGAGGCTCAGCAGACATAGTCCTTCCTGTCTTGGTGCGTCGTGTTGCTCGCAAGGCCGAGCAGGGAAGAGCAAACTTCGACCAAGTCATGGAGAGCCGTGCTAACTCCGGAGTCAACACAGTTCGTCTCCGTCATCTGACCGATGACCAGAACTTAGAAAGGACTTGCACTGACGCCCTGTCACACCCCGAAACCGTGATGGCGGAATCGTTCTGGGGTGGAGGACGTCATGCGTAGTATCACAACAATTGTATCATAGCAAGCATAGTAAATACAACCAGACATTGAATACATATATGAAAAGGTTTACATTGTTTAATACATAGTTCTATCCATATCAAAGTAAAATGGTAAAGACGTGACTCTAACGCTCCGACTTCTCCGGACACTTGGAAGTACCTGTCTACTAATTCCCTGAGAATACAAGCAGTTTTGAAGAATATCAGCATAAAGCTGGTGAGTTCAAAACATTTAGTTTTGGTGGAAAAATGTTCTTTGATCCTTTTGGAAAGCGTTCCTCCAGAAAATCCTATATTTTCTTATGAAAAGCGTGTTTGAAAACCCATTCCTTCCATGACTTCCAGGTTCGTACAGGATATGTACAATCCAATGAGTCGTGGAATGAATATGAATATCCGTTGGTTGTAAACCAATCCGTTTTGAATAGCCGGTTTATCCCGGAAAATCCTATATTTTCCCTAAAGGTGGTTGGTTGATTATCCGTTTTAAACTGAGGTTTGCAAGTATCTACCATACTCGTGTATATAAAAGCAGTTTTCTTTTAAAAACCCTGGTTACACCCAGAGAGGTATATTAGTCTTAAAAACTAAATAAAAGAAAACCGTGATGAACTAAGTCCTGAAGATATTATTATTAATACCCTCCAGTAATCCATCGGTTATTACTTTGAGGTTAGTTCACTTGATTCATTATTACAACAGTAAATTCCTGTTATCTAGGTTGTGAGTTTCATGACCATAACTGACTGGATATGGCCCGCAACGGCCGATATCCTTAATGACTTTGTCACCCGTAGACCTGCCGGTCCAACTGTAGCTAGCAGTGAGGTGCGGGATTGTCAGTTCCGTATAGATCTATACACAACAACCACACTCTCCCCACAAGAGACTCTGGTCACGAGTGCTAGTCCTACACTCTGTTTATTGTGGTGATGTTACCAAGGACGTGTCCCAAACTTAGACTAACAAATTTACAAGTAATAATACAGAAAATCCTTTTATTATTAACATGAATCCTTTATAAAATGATATACGGTTCACAAGTTTATTGTTCTAGTTTTGAAAACTGTTTCTATGAGACTCTTGTATTCCCCCCCCCCTGAAAATGTTAAAAACACGGAAAATGTAGGGGTATGAACTCACCTCGGGTGATTTGAATGAAGGATCGACACGAAATGTTGGGTGTTCAAGAGAAGCCTTGAATACGACTTGATCCTAGATAACATGTAAGGGCACATAAAGGAGTCAAATGAAGGTATTTCACCACTAAATGTGATGGAGAACCACTCTAGGAACTTGGGACTAATTGCACTAAGTGTTAGAACCTTGAAGGATTGCATGAGAGAGGTGTATGGCCACCTTAAAGGTGTGTGCGGCCATGGGTGTGCGGCCCAGTGGGTGTGCGGCCGTACACTCATGATGGAAGGTTCTTTCGAGGTGTTTTCAAGGTCCATACTTGCATCCATGAAGAGTTCTATGTCTATACTCGATTGTAGTGCAAGTTAAGGGTCCTAGAAGTGTGTTTGTGGCCCTATAATGAGTGTGTGGTCACACACTAGGGTGTGTGGTCGCACACTTGAGTGTGTTCTATGTCTATATAAAGAACACTAGAATCCGAGTTATAACGAAGAAGTTATGACCAACCTAAGATTCACAACAAAACCGTCAATACAATTAAACGTTAAACGCGAAGTTTTAATAAAAATACTTTTTATCCTTAAGTATCTAAACGAAAGTCGTAGAAATCATTAAACCGTGAACGTACATAAAAAGTACGCCCAAATCTGACTTCGTATGAGGAAGTTATGATTTTTCGAAGTTTCGGATATAACAGTAGACAGCTAAAAACTCGAAATAGAGATCGAGGGATTTTTGGCCGAAACAATCTAAATGAGAATCGAAGATCTCAACAATAGTAGTGCAACGGTAAAAAGTCTGACGAAAACGGGCATCGGATGAAGGAGTTATGGATTTATGACGGAGTTTTTGTGCCCCGACCTGTTAAAAATTAATTAATTAAAAATAAATTCAAAATTAGCCGACGAAATCTAAACGAGAGTTGTAGAGAATGTTCTCACCTACGCGTGCATATATAGAACGTCGAAAACGGAGCTCGTACGCAGAAATTATGGATTTTACAAGTTCGAGACACAAAATCCGAGGCTGTCAGGCTGGCCACGACGTGGCACAGATGGCCACGACGTGGGGCCCTGATTGATGGGTTTTTAGGCTTGGCAGCAGACGTCTCGTCCAAGGAAGAGGATAGGATCGAGGCCACGACGTGGCAACCTTATGGCCACGACGTGGTACCTAAAAATTTGACTATAAATAGAGCTCAAGGGTTCCGGGTTTCATTGCTCAATTCTCTTCTTTCTCGTGCCGAAGCTCTGCGTTTTAACCCCCGAAGCCATCCCGAAGCCCCGGTCTTCGCATCCAAGTTCCGAACGAAAGTCTTACACTCTCGAGAATTCCCGAGAATCCCGAGAAAACCCGCTTTCTCCTGTCGAAGTTCTGCTCGGTTTTCATCTCACCATCTTCACTCTATCAAGTGAGTTCATACCCATATAACTACGTTTTCAAATGCTTTGTAAATGCTTTTATACACTTTTAAGGGGGGGAATACAAGTAAACACACGATTATCCTCGTGTGAATAACATAAATCTTTTGTTATACTTTTTGTTATAATCAATCATATGTGATTTATAACTATCATACGAAAACGTTCTCATACAACATATCACGATAACACTTGTCTTTTTGGAATGAAACATGTTGTTATGTAAATATGAAACACTTTATTTATAGTTTGAGTATAAATGTTCAATAATGTTATTACAAATGTTATACTTTACATACAAAGTCGACACTACACTATGGTTTATCATGCATACGAATCACACTTTTGGAAAGACTATAATAGGTATAGTTTACTAGATATTCATGAGATTTTACATACTATAAATACTATATCAAGGAAATACTTTCATATACAAGAACAAATGGACTTTTCATACGTAAATCTATTTGATACCAAGTTTTGTGAGACATTCAACTTCACGTACTTTCAAGTATGCAGTTAAAGTCCTGTATTATATACCATAATCTCTTGTAGGGAGTGCGTGATTCTTATGTATAGATCTATACGAGATTGGCAATCCTGCACGTAAACTGTTAGCTACAGTTAGACTGGCAAGTCTGGGGTGACAATCGTCATAACATTCCAATGCCTGAAGAACGTTGTTATGGGCAGTCTGGGTCAATAGGATGGTTATAAAACTCACATGGAGTATTAAAAACACGTTGATTTATGGGGTTATCAAATGCCTTAGTGATTTTATACATACATAAATCTACTATTCTAGGCATGAAAAACACTTTTGCATTTCAGTATTGGAACTTTCAAACTACCATATATCTATGGAAAAACTTTGGATTTCTAAAAGCAAACATTCAAATCAGTCGGGTCTTGGTAGAAGACTACTTTTATTCTAGTAGGAAATATGGGATTTTCTAGGAGTTTTCAAACATCTACAAACAATTTCATTCAGATTTATACAAACATCAACATTAAATACTTATGAACTCACCAACTTAAATGCTGATATACTCTTTCAAATCTACTTGTATTTCTCAGGGATTCAGTAATACAGGTAAACTTCAGCTTTTGGAGAAGTGATGCTAAGGCGTCAGTTTAAAACTCATTTTAACATCATATTGTAATTTGTTTTGAAACAAGTATCATTCAACAATGTAACTTTTAAATTATATATATGATGGTTGGTTTACTTTCTTTACTATGTATTCAACTGTTACGATACTACATGAAGTCATCCGCCCTCGAACGATTCTGCCGTTCTGGTTTGGGGGTGTGACTGATTGGTATCAGAGCGTTGTTTATAGTGAATCAGGTATATCAACCCATAAAAGATATACAAACTATAAACACAATGGGATTAAAATACTCTGACCAAGAGTTTATACTTTTAAATAATAAAATATTTAACCTAAGTATACATACCTACATTCATACTAAAATCAGTGTCACCAGGATAGAACAAAAGTATTACGATTGTTGGGCAACACAATTAGACTTAGAGACATATAGTCAACCCTGGGAATGATATAGGCTGATCAACTATATTTTCCGAGGAGTGACTAGCATGTACCTAAGAGTGGTTGTGAGGTTGCAACAAGTCTAAAAACTTACCAACAATACTACAAAGAAAACATTAGAACAAAACATAAACTTAAAATACTATAGGAGTATTTTGTGTTACTATAAACTACTTATGTGCGAACTAAAAAGGTCTTTATCAGTAGGTCAGTAGTCGCTAAGTGGATACGCTAAGGTTATATGTAACTAGGATGTCATAGACTTAGAATTTGTAATCTTTGCTTTACTCCCTGTTCCTTGTTTGGTTGTGGGTTTCGAGTTAGGGTCACTTATTCGAAGGTCTATCCTGTTTTGATTACATATAACTGGTATGCACTAAAAAAGTATTGAAGTAACTGATAAAGATCATCTTATAATTATTATCTAATTAGTACGTCTATTTTAGTTATTTCTTATACCCCTTTTCTCGCGTAGATATCATGGCTGGGTTCCATCTCCCCGGAGATCATTACGTCCCAAACGAAGGCAATGCTGGATGGCTTGGAGAAGAGCCAGAAGATGATCATCCAATCCCTTTGGATGATCACCATGCTGAAGGCTTTTCTGATGGTTCTGATTCAGAACCTGAAGGCAACAACCTACCC
The DNA here is from genome assembly GCF_052849685.1 of Lactuca virosa. Classification (NCBI taxonomy): domain Eukaryota; kingdom Viridiplantae; phylum Streptophyta; class Magnoliopsida; order Asterales; family Asteraceae; genus Lactuca; species Lactuca virosa. Next base: position 301,474,650 of record NC_136428.1, on the reverse strand, counting down.
CCAGTAGCTCCAAACCTGAACCCTCGTCCAGCATTTCAAGGACTCACACCTCTGTGGGCAACAAACTTGAACAGATGGAGTCAGGAACAGGGTCAACCCATGCCCTACAATGGGGACTGAAGCTTTTACAATCTAAGCGAGGGAGGTTCAGCTGACCGAGTCCTGCCCATCATGGTCCGTAGGATTGCTCGGAACACCGAGCAAGGTCGAGCAACCATCGACCGAGTCGTGGAAATTGACGCCAACTCTGGCGTTAACACAGTCCGCATTCGTCAGTTAGAGTCTGCTCGTGAAAGAACTCAGAACCAGAATGCAGCCCTGCAGAGAGAACTTACTGAAACCCAAGCTGAAGTCAGGGAGCTTCGAGCTCGACAGGTAATGTCAGAAAGGCGCATGAGAGACATGGAGCGCCCTCTGTCAGAATCAAGGACTCACTCTAGTGGCTCTCGTCGTAGATAGAGCCTACTCAACTTTCTCTTTTGGATATAACTTAGTTTATGTAAAAACTCTAGTTTAAATTCCTACCTTTGTGAAGACCTTAGATCTGTTAAGTCATGCTTTGGTCTTAGTTCTATCAGAATTTTCCCATCTTGGTTTGATGTAAGACCTACTCCAAGGTCATTTTTCCAAAACTTATTACATCTTAAATATCAATGATGTGACAGTCGGCTAGTTCCCGAAAAACAGTTGTCCAAATACTTTCTTCCTTTTAACGTTAGAACTCTATCTAAATCTCACCCTAGTCAATTTTATTGAACTATGGTAACTTAGCTCACGGATCACTTCCAATTCTTTTTGAATGTTGGATCATGTTATCCACCAACCAATGATAGCCTAGTTCGAAATAGCAATTGTCTAGTGACCATTCTACGAGCTTACTTCAACTCTTTACCAAGTACTGCATCATAGGGATGTAGGTCAAACCGCCGAGTGAAATCCTTAACCATGACGATCCATTCACACATGTCCACACAAATCAAGGAAGCTCAGAGGGAAGCCTTGAAAACAGAGAATGTGACGGGTGAAGCCTTAAGGGGAATGGATAAGAATCTTGAGCTCAAGGGCGACGGAGTTCGCTAGTTCATGGATCGGATCTGGACACCGAGGTTTGGTGGATTCAGAGACGTGGTCATGAATGAGGCTCATAAGACTAGATACTCCATGCATCCAGGTTCGGACAAGATGTATCAGGACCTCAAGAAACTGTATTGGTGGCCGAACATGAAAGCAGAGATCGCTACCTATGTGGGCAAGTGTCTGACTTGCACCAAAGTCAAGGTAGAGTACCAAAAGCCATCAGGATTACTACAACAACCTGAAATACCCGAGTGGAAGTGGGAACGGTTAACCATGGATTTCATAACCAAATTACCCAAGACAGCAGGTGGGCTAGACACCATCTGGGTAATCGTCGATAGATTAACAAAATCCGCACACTTCCTACCCATAAAGGAAACCGACAAGATGGAGAAGCTAGCTCGAACATACATCCGAGAGATTGTACGACTGCATGGTGTACCAATATCCATTATCTCTGACAGAGATAGTAGGTTCACCTCGCGATTCTGGCAGTCGCTGCAAAAGTCTCTAGGAACGAGGCTAGACATGAGTACCGCTTACCATCCACAAACCGACGGTCAAAGTGAGAGGACCATACAAACCTTGGAAGATATGCTAAGAGCTTGTGTAATCGATTTTGGTAAAGCATGGGATACCCATTTACCACTAGTCGAATTCTCATACAACAATAGCTATCACTCCAGCATTAAAGTTGCTCCATTCGAAGCCCTCTATGGTCGGAAGTGCAGATCACCACTGTGCTGGGCTGAAGTGGGTGACACGCAACTAGCCAAGGGACAAGTACCCGACAGCGCTCTCACAGGCCCGGAAATCATAAGAGAAACAACTGAGAAGATTGTTCAGATTCGGGAACGACTAAAGGCTTCAAGAGACAGACAAAAGAGTTATGCGGACAAAAGACGGAAGCCCTTGGAATTTCAGGTCGGGGACCGAGTGCTATTAAAGGTCTCGCCCTGGAAAGGGTTAATACGTTTCGGAAAACGTGGGAAACTAAACCCAAGGTATATCGGACCATTCGAGATCCTTGCAAGGATCGGTCCGGTAGCATACAAACTTCGACTACCGCAGGAACTCAATAACGTACATCCTACCTTTCATGTGTCAAACTTAAAGAAATGTTTGTCCGATGAGACCCTTGTCGTCCCTCTAGACGAAATCGAAATCAACGAGAGTCTCCACTTTATAGAGGAACCAATTGAGGTCATGGATAGGGAAATTAAACGAACAAAACAAAGTTGCATACCCATTGTGAAGGTCCGCTGGAATGCAAAACGGGGACCTGAATACACTTGGGAGCGCGAAGATCAAATGAAACGAAAGTATCCGCATCTCTTTCCCTAATCCACAAATATTTATCTTACATTAAATTTCGTTACGGAATTCCCTCTAACGGGGGGATGATGTGACAACCCGATATTTCGAATCAATGTAATGACCTGAAAAGTCAAGAATTGTAATCTCTTTTGATATAATGAAATTAGCGTAAAAAATAAAATGTTTAAAAGTCTCTATTGGGTTGCCTAAAATGATAGTTATCATGTCAAGGTTTTCAGAAATATAAAGAACACTAGAATCCGAGTTATAACGAAGAAGTTATGACCAACCTAAGATTCACAACAAAACCGTCAATACGATTAAACGTTAAACGCGAAGTTTTAATAAAAATACTTTTTATCCTTAAGTATCTAAACGAAAGTCGTAGAAATCATTAAACCGTGAACATACATAAAAAGTACGCCCAAATCTGACTTTGTATGAGAAAGTTATGATTTTTCGAAGTTTCGGATATAACAGTAGACAGCTAAAAACTCGAAATAGAGATCGAGGGATTTTTGGCCGAAACATTCTAAATGAGAATCGAAGATCTCAACAATAGTAGCGCAACGGTAAAAAGTCTGACGAAAACGGGCATCGGATGAATGAGTTATGGATTTATGACGGAGTTTTCGTGCCCTGGCCTGTTAAAAATTAATTAATTAAAAATAAAGTCAAAATTAGCCAACAAAATCTAAACGAGAGTTGTAGAGCATGTTCTCACCTACGCGTGCATATATAGAACGTCGAAAACGGATCTCGTACGCAGATGTTACGGATTTTACAAGTTCGAGACACAAAATCCGAGGCTGTCAGGCTGACCACGACGTGGCACAGATGGCCACGACGTCGGGCCCTGATTGATGGGTTTTCAGGCTTGGCATCAGACGTCTCGTCCAAGGAAAAGGATAGGATCGAGGCCACGACGTGGCAACCTTATGGCCACGACGTGGGACCCAAAAATTTGACTATAAATAGAGCTCAAGGGTTCCGGGTTTCATTGCTCAATTCTCTTCTTTCTCGTGCCGAAGCTCTGCGTTTTAACCCCCGAAGCCATCCCAAAGCCCCGGTCTTCGCATCCAAGCTCCAAAGGAAGGTCTTACACTCTCGAGAATTCCCGAGAATCCCGAGAAAACCCGCTTTCTCCTGTCGAAGTTCTGCTCGGTTTTCATCTCACCATCTTCACTCTATCAAGTGAGTTCATACCCCTATAACTACGTTTTCAAATGCTTTGTAAATGCTTTTATACACTTTTAAGGGGGGGAATACAAGTAAACACACGATTATCCTCGTGTGAATAACATAAATCTTTTGTTATACTTTTTGTTATAATCAATCATATGTGATTTATAACTATCATACGAAAACGTTCTCATACAACATATCACGATAACACTTGTCTTTTTGGACTGAAACATGCTGTTATGTAAATATGAAACACTTTATTTATATTTTGAGTATAAATGTTCAATAATGTTATTACAAATGTTATACTTTACATACAAAGTCGACACTACACTAGGGTTTATCATGCATACGAATCACACTTTTGGAAAGACTATAATAGGTATAGTTTACTAGATATTCATGAGATTTTACATACTATAAATACTATATCAAGGAAATACTTTCATATACAAGAACAAATGGACTTTTCATACGTAAATCTATTTGATACCAAGTTTTGTGAGACATTCAACTTCACGTACTTTCAAGTATGCAGTTAAAGTCCTGTATTATATACCATAATCTCTTGTAGGGAGAGCGTGATTCTTGTGTATAGATCTATACAGGGTTGACAATCCCGCACCTAAATTGTTAGCTATAGTTAGACTGGCAAGTCTGGGGTGACAATCGTCATAACATTCCAACGCCTGAAGAACGTTGTTACGGGCAGTCTGGGTCAATAGCATGGTTATAAAACTCACATGGAGTATTAAAAACACGTTGATTTACGGGGTTATCAAATGCCTTAGTGATTTTATACATACATAAATCTATTATTCTAGGCATGAAAAACACTTTTGCATTTCAGTATTGGAACTTTTAAACTACCACATATCTATGGAAAAACTTTGGATTTCTAAAAGCAAAGATTCAAATCAGTCGGGTCTTGGTAGAAGACTACTTTTATTCTAGTAGGAAATATGGGATTTTCTAGGAGTTTTCAAACATCTACAAACAATTTCATTCAGATTTATACAAACATTAACATTAAATACTTATGAACTCACCAGCTTAAATGCTGATATACTCTTTCAAATCTACTTGTATTTCTCAGGGATTCAGTTATACAGGTAAACTTCAGCTTTTTGAGAAGTGATGCTAAGGCGTCAGTTTAAAACTCATTTTGACATCATATTGTAATTTGTTTTGAAACAAGTATCATTCAACAATGTAACTTTTAAATTATATATATGATGGTTGGTTTACTTTCTTTACTATGTATTCAACTGTTACGATACTACATGAAGTTATCCGCCCTCCAACGATTCCGCCGTTCTGGTTTGGAGGTGTGACATACGACTTGCTGACTCACTCCTAATCTCAACCCTGGTCATACTCAGGCTTAGAATCACTTAAACGAGCCCTCAAACGGTGTAAGAAGTCAACAAAACACGTTTAACTTTGATTGAATTGACTAAGTGTGCGAGGTAGAAGTTTCTGGGTTGTCGCATCACCCCCCCCCCCCCCCCCCCCGTTAGAGGGAATTTCGTCCCGAAATTCAAGAATAAGAATATAACTCATAGTTTTGGAAAAATGGAGATACTTAAGGTTTCTGGGACTCTCATGCTCCCACGTGAATCCAAGTTCCTGTACGACATTCCAACGGACCTTTACTATTGGGATGTGACGTTATTTCGTTCGCTTGACTTCTCGATCCGTGAGCTCGGATGATTCTCTCACAAAGTGTAGACTCTCGTCTAACTCGAGGTTGTCGAGGGGAAATCGTAGGTGTCTCATCGGACGGACACTTCTTTAAATTCGATACGTGGGAGGCGGAATGGAATTTGCTAAGTTCTCGAAGTAACTAGAGTTCGTACGTTTACTGGACCGTCCCTAGCAAGGATCTCGGGTGGTCCAACGTATTTTGGATTTAGCTTTCTACGCTTTTTGTAGCGTATCCGGCCTTTCCCGGGTGAGACCTTCAAGAGGACACGTCCACCAATCTGGACTTCGAGGGTTTTTGTCTCTCCTCGACGTAGCTCCTTTCGTACGATCTTTTTTGCCGTCACTCGGATGATTTCAGGACTTGTAAGAGCGTTGTAGGGGGACTTGACTCCTATCTAGTTGCGTGTCGCCCACCTCAGCCCAGCACAGATGGGGTCTGTACTTATGGCTGTAGAGGGCTTCGAACGACGCAGCCTTGCTATCGGAAAGGTCGCTGTTGTTGCAAGAAAGTTCAATTAAGGGTAGATGTGTGTCCCACGACGCATCTTCAATTGCCCGAATGGTTCCCTTACTTTGTCCTTCTCTTTGAGGATGATACTCTTCGTATGAGCACTTTCGGGTTTCGAAGAGAGATGAATCTTTCGAAGCTCGCATCTGGTTTGTCGTCATGAGGGACGGGAGTTTCGCGATCGAACGATTTAAGACAAAAGGGTTTAGTATGATATAGACTCAGTCGGACTAAACAGAATGACGTCGTAGGATCGTGCGTTAAGTTAATCCGGGAGGATCGTTTTGCTAGCACATTGGTGTCCTAGATGAATGTCTCGGGTGTTTCCTCTGTTTGATTTGAACTTGGCGGGTACTACTAATACGAGGGTCCGGATGTTTTGAAACTATGAACTCTTGATGGAATGGTTCTTACTAGATCTCTCTATGATCGTTTGGTGTACACAAGCCGTGTATAACTACAACTGTCCCTAGCGTATTCACTAAGCTATCATAATTTGCTCATTAGGGCTTTAAACCTTATAAGGATTTCGTGATTTAATTCGGACGAGAAAGTAATCACAATTATGAACAATTATCGGGGTTTTTGAAAACGTACCAAAATATGGCAGGTTCCTTCGATGCTTCCTCATTCTCTGAGGTCAGACTCCTCCTGTTTCCTCATTGTTCTTCTTTGTTGGGCAGTCTCTTTTGAAATATCCCATTTCACCACATGCACAACACACTTGAATTGTGTTAGCATCGGTAATAGGAGAAATGTGTTGAGTCGGGGTCTTAGCGAAGCGAGCTTCCTTGCCATTCTTAGCCCTTGGACAATTTCGTTTGAAATGTCCTACACTACCACAGAGGTAACAGGTTGGACTAGCCCCAACATTGGCATTCAGAGTGACGAACTCGACTAGGGTCCTACATCTGCTAGAGGTGTGCCCCTTCCTGTTGCATCTGGTGCAATGCAGCACTCGACAGACTCCATAATGATGGTAGTTGCATTTGCTGCAGTGCGGGAGGTTTCCGAAGTAAGATACGGTTGGGGATGGAACAACGGGGCTGACTGGGGTATTGACTGTCCCAATTCGTTGCCTTTCAGTAGGTCTTTGGGTTGAACAACTTCCTTCGAACTTTCGTTTAGGTCGGATATCAGGTGTGTCCTTTCTAGTAGGCACTTGTTGTTGAGATTTGTTAACACCAAGGTTTGGATTGCCATTCACACTTCCACCAGCATTTGTGTTGTTGGCGTTAAGAACAGCTAGGGCGGCTGCTACGACTGCTGTGACAGCAGCTTGGAACATAGCTGAGTCCATCTGAAGGATTGGCGTCTTAACTGTGGGTTGGTTACGTTTCTTTGATGGCATGATCCTGCTACATGTCAAGAAAAGAAGCTTGTGAGCAACAATGGTTGCCTCTGGATATACCCTAAATGTTTATCTATGCATTGGGATTTCCCGTTTTGCTATCTGACTCTCAGTGATTCGACCCACATCCCCATGATGTGGTCTTAGCAAGGATAGAAAAGATTTGAGCACACAAAGTTCACATACAATAAATTTATGAACTCCTGGTTGCTCAGCTCATCGGGCTGGCTGAGTAACTCTCACATTTTCGTCGGCTCTTGACGATATGGAGATTTGGCTATAAGGGTAGTTCCAAGGATCAAGTCGATACGGGATTCAACTTGGCACTTGGAAGAAATCCCTGGAATGTCTTTAGGGAAGACATCAGGAAAGTTGCAGACTTCGAAGATGCTCTCGAGGTCTTTAACTTCTTGCGTCTCATTGATAACATGAGCCAGGAATGCATAACATTCCTTCCGTAGATGCTCCTAGGCTTTGACGCATGAAATGATACTAAGGTTCGAACAGACTTATCACTGAAACCAGCGAGGACTCCGTCAGAAGGAAGATTGAGACGAATCGCTTTCTCGAAGCAAAGGACATCGGCACAATGGGAGACTCATTCGTCCTATGCCGATTAGGACATTAAAGCTTTTCATGGAGACTGATATGAAATCGATGGGGAAAAAGGAATGATCGTCTAAGGTATGAGCACATCCTATGATACATGCTTTAACAGAAATACGATTGTTGTCGTCATAACTGAAACTGAGATTACATATTTCGGAACTCAATACCTAACAATAGGTCTAAGTCCTAATAACAAAGAGAAAATTTTGACGATATGAAAGACAGAGATGTTTACGGAAAAGAGCTACTCAGAACATAGATATGAAGGTTATTCCTTAGACCAAAAAGGAAGAATGAGGAGGGTATTCCTCTATTGGCGACGGGCACTCCTCAGGTGAAACCTTAATTCGGCCAGCTGACGCTCCACATCATGCAGGCGTCTCTCGTACTCTGACTGATGGGCTCGGAGCTCTATGACCTCGGCTCGGGTTGTAGTTAACTCTCGCTGCAGAGCTTCATTGTTCCTTGCGGCCCTCGCATGAGCAATCTCGAAGTGACAGATGCGGTCCGTGCTGGTGTCCGAATCAGCTTTGAGCACTGCTTGCTAAAGGGTTGCCATACCTAGCTCCACATTGCGAGCCACTCGGCGTGTCAGGATTGGAAGGGCCCTGTCTGCGGGGCCTCCCTCGTTCAGATTGTAGAAGTTGCGGTTTCCGTCGTATGGGAGGGGTTGGTCTTGCTCGTGGCTCCACCTATTCAAACTCCTGACCCACATGAGCGTTGGACCTTCGAATCCAACTTGAGGGTTAGGATTTGGTATTGAGGTCACTTGAGGTAGGTTCTCGACTTCGGGTTCCGAGTTAGTCTCTTCAGGCAATGGTTCGGCAAAGTCATCGTCCAAAGGAATTTCATGGTTTCCTTCTGGCACTGGCTCGATCCATCCGTCATCTCCTTGGTTGGAAAAGTACGGGTCGCCAGGGATATGGAATCCAGCCATGCTATCTACGCGCGGTGATGGTAAAGGAATAGTTAATAGGCATCGAATCTAATAATACTTCCAATGTATCATGGCTACATGCTTGATTCTTGAAGGATGGATCCTTGGGTAAGTTTTCGGCTTAGTCGTTATAGCATCCTAAAATACTCCTATAGTATTTTAATCCTTATGTTTGGCTCTAGAACTCCTATAGTATCTAGGTAAGTTTTAGATTTACCGTAACACCATAGTAACTCCCAAGCACATGTTGGTCATGTCTCGAATGAATATAGTAGATCAGACTATATTGATCCTAGTCATGATTACATAATTGCCCAGGTTTAACCGCAGTGTCCAACATCCAAATACTTTTGTTTAGTCTACTTACGACACGGATTCTGATACTCGGGTACACTTATATACTTTTATAAAAATACTTGTATTTTTGAAAGTATACTTTTAGTTTAGAGCACTTAGGCACCTTAGTATTTATAGTTGTATACCATGTAAGGTTCGATATACTCAGTTCGCTATAAAAAGGGCTCTGTTACCAATCTGTCACACCCCGAAACCGTGATGGCGGAATCGTTCCGGGGAGGAGGACGTCATGCGTAGTATCACAACAATTGTATCATAGCAAGCATAGTAAACACAACCAGACATTGAATACACATATGAAAAGGTTTACATTGTTTAATACATAGTTCTATCCATATCAAAGTAAAATGGTAAAGACGTGACTCTAACGCTCCGACTTCTCCGGACACTTGGAAGTACCTGTCTACTAATTCCCTGAGAATACAAGCAGTTTTGAAGAATATCAGCATCAAGCTGGTGAGTTCATAAGCATTTAGTTTTGGTGGAAAAATGTTCTTTGATCCTTTTGGAAAGCGTTCCTCTAGAAAATCCTATATTTTCTTATGAAAAGCGTGTTTGAAAACCCATTCCTTCCATGACTTCCAGGTTGGTACAGGATATGTACAATCCAATGAGTCGTGGAATGAATATGAATATCCGTTGGTTGTAAAACAATCCATTTTGAATAGCCGGTTTATCCCGGGAAAATCCAATATTTTCCCTAAAGATGGTTGGTTGATTATCCGTTTTAAACTGAGGTTTGGAAGTATCTACCATACTCGTGTATATAAAAGCAGTTTTCTTTTAAAAGCCCTGGTTACACCCAGAGAGGTATATTAGTCTTAAAAACTAAATAAAAGAAAACCGTGATGAACTAAGTCCTGAAGATATTATTATTAATACCCTCCAGTAATCTATCAGTTATTACTTTGAGGTTAGTTCACTTGATTCATTACTACAAAAGTAAATTCCTGTTATCTAGGTTGTGAGTTTCATGACCATAACTGACTGGATATGGCCCGCAACGGCGGATATCCTTAATGACTTTGTCACCCACAGACCTGCCGATCCAACTGTAGCTAGCAGTGAGGTGCGGGATTGTCAGTCCCGTATAGATCTATACACAACAGCCACACTCTCCCTACAAGAGACTCTGGTCACGAGTGCTAGTCCTACACTCTGTTTATTGTGGTGAGTGTTACCAAGGACGTGTCTCAAACTTAGACTAACAAATTTACAAGTAATAATACTGAAAATCCTTTTATGATTAACATGAATCCTTTATAAAATGATATATGGTTCACAAGTTCATTGTTCTAGTTTTGAAAACTGTTTCTATGAGTTGATTTCTTAATCGTTTGGTAAAACTGTTTTCCGTTATAAAAGCATACTGAAAATATAATTATCTTAAACAAAATAACATATTTTGTGCACGAGTTTCCTTATGCTTTCGCTTGTATTCCCCCCTGAAAACGTTAAAAACACGGAAAATGTAGGGGTATGAACTCACCTCGGGTGATTTGAATGAAGGATCGACACGAAATGTTGGGTGTTCAAGAAAAGCCTTGAATATGACTTGATCCTAGATAACATGTAAGGGCACATAAAGGAGTCAAATGAAGGTATTTCACCACTAAATGTGATGGAGAACCACTCTAGGAACTTGGGACTACTTGAACTAAGTGTTAGAACCTTGAAGGATTGCATGAGGGAGGTGTATGGCCACCTTAAAGGTGTGTGAGGCCGTGGGTGTGCGGCCGTACACTCAAGATGGAAGGTGCTTTCGAGGTGTTTTCAAGGTCCATACTTGCATCCATGAAGTGTTCTAGGTCTATACTCGATTTTAGTGCAAGTTAAGGGTCCTAGAAGTGTGTTTGTGGCCCTAAAATGAGTGTATGGTCGCACACTAGGGTGTGTGGTCACACACTTGAGTGTGCTGCCGCACACTTGGAATGTGCTGCCGCATAAGTGTGTGTGCGGCCGTATACAGGTGTGTGCGGTCGTACACCCCACACAAAATGTCCAAAAATGCCATTTCCAAGGTACAACAAATCTAGGGGCATGTTTATCTCGAATATGGAAGTCAAACTCTCACTTTGGAGGGTGTTTTAAGAGTGTGCGGCCACCTTAAAGGGGGTGTGCGACCGCACTCTCTTCCATACACGAGGAGTATGTCGATTTTGCACACTTAAGGTCTAGATAGAGTGGTCTTTCATGGGTATCAAGTTAGAGGATGAAGTACTCACGTTATTGAAGCTTTGGAGAGTTTGCGGTTGAAGAAACTTGAGAGGAAATGTGTTGTGTGCTGCCAAGGTGTCAAAGGAATGAAAGGAAAGGAGTCTACCCTTTATATAGGGGTGAGAGTGCTGCCTAAAAGTGAGTGTGCTGCCAAGGGGGTGTGTGTGCGGCCGCACGCCCATGTGTACGGCCGTACACTCCTTCTAAGGGTGTGTATGGCCCTATTTTGACAGTATACGACTTACTGACTCACTCCTAATCTTAACCCTGGTCATACTCAGTCTTAGAATCACTTAAACGAGCCCTCAAACGGTGTAAGAAGTCAACAAAATACGTTTAACTTTGATTGAATTGACTAAGTGTGCGAGGTAGAAGTTTCTGGGTTGTCACACGCCCTACAGGTAGAACTGAATGCCTGCCAATCCGAAGTTAGGGATCTTCGTCAGAACCAGGTGGCGCTACAAAGGCGAGTATGGGAAACGGAACAGCAGTTGGCTGAATCCAGGGCTGAATCAAGTACCAACCAGAACAACCTCCCTCGCGAGTAGAGCCTACTCTACTCTCTCTTTTGGATATAAATTAGGTCTATGTATAGACTCTAGTATTAATTTCTTGCTTATGTTAAGACCTTGAATTTTCAGCCTATTAGGGCTTTGTGCTGTCAATATTTTCTCATTTTTGGTATGATGTAAGATCTACTCCACGGTCAATTTTCCCAAACTTATTGCATCTTTAATAACAATGATATTGACAGACATCTAATCCCCTGGGGAAATCTTTGTCCAAATGCTTTCATCCTTCTATTGTTAGATCTCTGTTGCAATCACATTCTCATCTATTTGTTGAACTATGGTGATTTGTGTAACACCCGATTCCTGGTACGCAGTTAATTCAAGCATTTCTTGTGTTTTTCTATGGGACTCGACGAGTAGGAGGCCCAACTCGTCGAGTAGAGTCGAGACCCGCGGACAGTTTAAGTGAGCTACTCGACGAGTCGAAATACTGACTCGGCGAGTAGGTGCTATTTGGCTAAACCCTAAATTGAGGATTTGCACCATATTTAAACACCTTATCTCAGCCTCCATCGCCCTTATCACTCCCAGAAAGCTGTGTAACGAAACCCTAGCCGTTTTTGTGTGTTCTAAGGCGATTTTGGTGCTTTTTGGTGGGTTGTGAAGCTTGAGAAGAGGAAAGGAGCTTGTGAGACCAAGGGGAAACAAGAAGATCCAGAGTTTGGAGCTCATTTTCAGCTTATTGGAGGTATGAAGCTAAACCTTTGTCTATAAATCTTGATTTTTGGGCCTTTTGCTTCATCTTTCTAAGCCCTAGAGAGGTGGTATTCGGGATTTAGTGTTGGAAGTCAGTGTATGCTTTAGATCCAGGTCTATTGGGGGGTTTTATGGCACAAAGGTGCCCATTTTGTTGCCATGAACACCCCATGCACCATGGAGGCCATCTTTTATGGCTTTTTGGGCCAAAGACCCCTTGCATGTGTACCAAGTTTGGAACTTTACGTATGAAATGGACATTAGGGGGCCAGATCTATGGTTTTGAGGTGCTAAGGCCCATTGAAATCGCCTGTATAGTATTGTTCAAGGATGGACTCAATGAGTTGTTCTTAGGACTCGGCGAGTCGCAGTGTTATGACCACCAAATCCTTTCTGTCGATGGACCAGTTGTTAGGGAGGAAAGTCTCGTAGATGTTTAGACGCGAAAAGGGACCTGGGAATCATGGGACTCGACGAGTGCCTGAGCAGGCTCGGCGAGTCCAAGGCAATCTCCCAATCTTTGAAGATGGACATGACGAGTTGTTCATACAACTCGACGAGTCGTAGACCGAACACATTCTTATGAGGGAGATGAGCTTGCCGAGTTCAAGGAGGAACTCGACGAGTCGGATGAAGATGGTCCCGATGTTTTGAATGAAGGAGAACCCGTCGAGTTCTTGCTAGACTCGACGAGTGGAGTCGGCGTTGGATCGGGTTAGTGGAGTATGGACTCGACGAGTTGGTAGACCAACTCGGCGAGTCAGGTCAACTGGGTGTTGACTTTGACCAATGTTGACATTGCTTGGTTTTAGTATTGACCCTGGTTAGGGTTGTTTGTTCTGTTGGATGACTTGAGGGTTGTTGTGTAGGGATTGAGGGGTCGAGGAGAGCCGAACTTCATGCCAAGGACAGTTCAGACACTACACGCCATCGAGGTGAGTTACCTTCCAGTAGGAGTGGGTCTAAGGCACCAAGGCCGGCCCACTAGTGATTGTTAGTTGGGATGATTATCTTTGTGATAATTGTCTGGTCTGTTATTATTGGATATGTGAGTATGCTAGATTGCTTGGTATGGAAGTATGCTAGGTGCTTTGTTATGTGAGATAGTATCAGTAGGAGGGGACTAGTCCCCGAATCGGTCGTTAGGACCAACGGGTAGGTCGGACACCCGATATATGTCTGACAGCATGATTGAGATATGATATTATGTGTTAGCGGTAGGGGGTGAAATAGTCCCCGTGATCGGTTGAAAGACCGGAGGGTAGGTCGGTACCCCATAATAGCCTGACAAGGGTAGGTCAGCACCCCAGAATGGCTCGACATGGGTAGGTCAGCACCCCAGAATGGCTTGACATGGGTAGGTCAGCACCCCAGAATGGCTTGACATGGGTAGGACGGGCGCCCCAGAATTTCCCGGCAGTATGTATGCTATGTGATTGTATGGTATGTGGTATAATGGAGGAACTCACTAAGCTTTGTGCTTACAGTTTTAGTTTTGGTTTCAGGTACCTCTTCACTTAAGGGGAAGGAGCCGGTGGTGTAGCAGCGCATCAGACACACACATGGTTTCCGCATGGAGTTTTCTGGGAATGTACTCTGATTTAATTTACTTTTGACGATATGATTTTCAGACACGTTGTTAAGTTTATTTTTACAAATGACATGGCATGGGAAATGTTTTGGTAAACTATGTTGTGAATTACTTAATTAAAAATGAAATTTTGGGCTTGAAATTTGGGATGTTACAAGTTGGTATCAGAGCCCTGGTTTGAAGGATTCGAACACACCCTCGGGGGTGTCTGGACTCAAACCGAGGGATTAAAAGATTTTTACAAGGAAAATGGTTTTCAATAATCTGAGTCAAAGAGTTTTGAGAAAGAACAAGGTGTGTGATGCGTGCGACCGGCCGACCTCAAGTAAGTTTTACCCAAGATACCCATACTTGTTATGATAAGTTATATGATATATGATTCTGAGAAACTGCATGCTAGATTAGGGCTAAGGATCTAGGAGGATGCCTTGTATGCCTGATATATATGATTCTGAGAACTGCATGCTAGATTAGGGCTAAGGCTCTAGGAAGGATGCCTTATATGTCTGTTGTATGAGCTGTATGCTAGGACTGTTTAGTCAGCAGTAGGATGGCCTGTATAGGTTATGCCTGAATTGGTTACTCATACTCCGAATGCTACTTACTTTTTTCTATAAGGGTTCTGGCTAATTTTAACTATCTAGTGAGCGAATATGTAACAGTATTCGCAAGCTAGATAGGGAAGGATAGCAGGGACCCCTTGTGCAGCTGATAGCGGAGAGTAGGTCGGAGGGTGCCCTTGGAGAGCCTAGGACGAGATTAGTGGAAAAGGGTATCGGTAAAAGGACTTGGTGAAGTTGAAGCAATCCTTGAGGAAAGTACGGATATATGTGGAAGGTAGTATGGGCCCGTACTACTGGAAGTAGAGGATCCGTACTCGAGTCAGGGAGAGCCGAGATGGAACCAGGGAACTTGGAGAGTGTGTGAGACCTCTCAAGAGCATGTATGATCCTGACGTTTATGTGTTTATTTGAAGTATGGCAATCACACGACATGGAGCGGGAGGTTCGGGATCAGGATCAGGATCAGGCTTGGGTGCAGGATCCGAGAAGGTTGATGACGGGCTACGCGAGTTCATCGCGTCTAATATCGCGAGAGGCATCCTTGAGTCGACCCCAGTCATTTTCGGGTCGATCAAGGAGGGAATTGTTGAGCTGATGGAGGATCGCCTCCGGGCATTCAGGAGTGATTTGGCGTCTAGCCAGACGGGTACGCGCGCACTGTCCTTCAAGGACTTCAGAGGGAGTGGTGCGCCGGATTTTCACGGGGTGAAGGACCCCATTGCTGCCAGGAGATGGATCGCAAACATTGAGTCTGCGCAGTTGACGAGCTTCTGCCCGGAAGGGTCGAAGGTCCGCTTTGTTGCGGGATGTCTGAGGGATAGAGCTAGAGACTGGTGGAAGTCTGTTGGTGACTAGTTGGGAGCCCCAGCCGTCCAGGCTATGGGGTGGTCAGATTTCGTGACCAGATTCAGGGCTGAGTTTACGCCGGCTGTGGAGCTTCAGCAGCTGGCCAGGGAGTTTTTGGATATGAGGCAGACGACTGAGTCAGTGGCGGAGATCACCGCCAAGTTCAGGGAGAGGGCCCTGTTGGTACGCCGGTATGTGGGGGATGAGGAGATGCGGAAGACCCGCTACCACGATATGTTGAGGGTTGATATTAGAGAGTATGTCAGCTATTCAGCCTGCCCGACCCTGGAGTCCATGATTGCCAGGGCGCGGGAGAGGGAGCTCGATTTGGAGCATGTCAGGAAGAGGAAAGCAGAGTTTGAGCAGGTTACAGGGGTTTCAGGGAAGAAACCCAAGGGATCCGACGTTAGGTCGAAGGGCCAGCCGGGCGAGAGCCGCTGCAGGAAATGCGGCAGGCCGCATGAGGGAGCTTGTAGAGCGGGATCGTCCGGGTGCTACAAGTGCGGCAAGACGGGGCACTTTGGTAGAGATTGTACTGCCCCTGCCCCCATAGTGCAGATGTCAGACCTGATTTGCTTCCATTGCAATCAAAGGGGCCACAAGAAGGCCAACTGCCCTAGAATGACAGCAGCGACAGCAACAGCGCCAACGGCGGCGCTGACCCCAGCGTCAGCGCGGGTTGCGGATGGCTAGAAGGAGAAGACAGAGGCTCCAGTGGTGCGGAGCCGAGTATTTCAGTTGACAACCGAGGAGGCACGCGTTGCACGCGATGTGGTGACGGGTATGATTTCTTCTCTTTATTCTTTTATGTTATGCCGCTGCGATTTTGATATGTTATATGTATGATCTGTTTAGGATCGTTCCATGTGAACGGTATCCCGGTTCAGGTGTTGTTTGATTCGGGTTCTACCCGATCGTTTGTCTCTCTTGCACTTAGCAAGAAGTTTCCTGAGTCTTCGGGCATCTTGGATTGCCCTCTAGAGGTCGAGTTTGCGGACGACCGGTCAGTGCAAGCATCAGAGGTCTACCGAGATTGTGTTTTGAGGCTGTTCGAGGAACGTTACCTGGTAGACTTGGTTCCCATACCTTTGCGGAGGAACAAGGTTATTATTGGTATGGATTGGCTAAGCCCCAATGGGGCAGTGATCGACTACGCGTAGCAGTTGGTGCGGATCAGTGCCCCAAGTGGGGGAGAGCTGGTGATTCAGGGCGAGAAGCCACAGCGCGGACCAGTTTTATGTTCAGCAGCGAGAGCTAGGCGCTACATTCAGCAGGGTTACACAGGATTTGTCGCCTATGCTATGGATACCCTGGAGGCGGGTAAGGCAACAGTGGATGTGCCAGTAGTGCGAGAGTTCGCGGATGTATTCCCCGAGGAGTTGCATGGGATACCTCCAGAGCGGCAGGTAGAGTTCAGGATCGACCTAGTCCCTGGTGCGGCTCCGATAGCCAAGGCACCGTATCAGTTGGCTCCTCTTGAGATGCAAGAGTTGCTACACAACTGTAGGAGCTGTTAGACAAGGGATTCATTAGACTGAGCAGTTCACCCTGGGGAGCCCCGATTCTGTTCGTGAAAAAGAAGGACGGGTCGCATCGGATGTGTATAGACTATAGGGAGCTGAATAAGGTAACTGTGAAGAACCGTTACCCACTCCCGAGGATTGATGACCTCTTTGACCAGCTACAGGGAGCATCTTGGTTCTCCAAGATTGATTTGCGTTCAGGGTATCATCAGATGAGGGTCGGAGAGGAGGATGTGTAGAAGACTGCGTTTCGGACGCGTTATGGCCAATATGAGTTCGTGGTGATGCCTTTCGGGCTCACCAATGCTCCTGCCACGTTCATGGACCTCATGAACCTCGTGTGCAGACCGATATTGGATCAGTCCATGATAGTTTTCATCGATGACAGCTTGGTTTATCCCAAGACACGAGAGCAGCATGAGGAGCAATTGCGAGAGGTTTTGGGTACTTTGAGGAGGGAGAGCTTGTATGATAAGTTCTCCAAGTGTGAGTTCTGGCTGCGTGAGGTGCAGTTTCTTGGGACCTTGTCGACCAGGACGGGATATCAGTTGATCCGGCCAAGGTTGAGGTCGTGATGAGGTGGTAGGTTTCGAGGTCTCCATCAGAGATTCGGAGCTTCCTGAGATTGGCAGGATACTATCGGAGATTCATTCAGGACTTCTCCTAGATAGTCGTGCCCCTGACCAGGCTGACATGGAAAGCTGTGGTCTTTTGCTGGGGGCCTGAGCAGCAGGCTGCGTTTGAGACATTAAGACAGAGATTGTGCGAGGCGCCAATCTTAGCCCTGCCGGAGGACATGGAGGATTTTGTTGTATATTGCGACGCGTCCATCTCAGGTTTGGGCGCGGTATTGATGCAGAGGGGGCATGTTATTACTTACGCTTCTAGGCAGCTGAAGCCTCACGAGGCGAAATATCCGACGCACGATTTGGAGTTGGGGGCTGTTGTTTTTCCCCTTAAGATTTGGCGTCATTACCTCTATGGGGTTCGTTGTACCATTTACACGGACCACAAGAGCCTGAGGTATCTCATGGACGAGCCAAATCTAAATATGAGGCAGCGTCGGTGGCTTGATGTGGTGAAGGATTATGATTGTGAGATCCTCTACCACCCAGGGAAGGCCAATGTCGTGGCCGATGCGCTTAGCAGCAAGGCAGCACCGATCAGGGACATCTGTCTGAGGATGACAGTTGTGACTCCGCTGTTGGAGCAGATTCGGGAGGCCCAGCAGGAGGCCATGAAGGAGGAACATCGGAAGAGTGAGCGAATTGTGGGTCAGGTTTCCTCCTTCGACTATAATAGCCGGGGATTGTTGACTCTTCACCGTAGGGTGTGGGTCCCTTATCATGGGGGTGTGCGCCAGGTATTGATGGCAGAGGCGCACAAATCCAGGTTCTCTATCCATCCCGGGGTGACGAAGATGTACAGGGATCTTCGTCTCGATTATTGGTGGCCCTGTATGAAGAGGGACATAGCCTGGGTTGTGGAGAGGTGTCTGACCTGCAGGAAGGTCAAGGCTGAGCACCAGAGACCTCACGGCAAGGTCCAGCCGTTGGATATCCCGCTGTGGAAGTGGGAGGATATTACAATGGACTTCATTACGAAGCTTCCCAGGACCGCGTGTGGAGTGGATTCGATTTGGGTCATCGTTGATCGGTTGACCAAGAGCGCCCATTTTTTTCCGATTCAGGAGAGTATTTCGGCTGAAAAGTTGGCCGACATCTACATCAGAGAGGTAGTGGTGCGCCACGGGGTGCCAGTTTCAGTGATTTCCGACAGGGATGTGCGGTTCACTTCTAGGTTTTGGAAGAAGTTTCATGACGAGCTGGGTACTCGTCTGTACTTTAGCACCGCCTTTCACCCGCAGACGGATGGTCAGAGTGAGCGGACCATCCAGACTCTGGAGGATATGTTGCGGGATACTTACCTTCCGTTGGCGGAGTTATCTTATAATAATAGCTATCATGCGAGCATCGACCATCCTCCTTTCGAGATATTGTATGGGAGGATGTGCAGGACCCCGATATGCTCGGGAGAGGTCAGGCGAAGAGTCTTGGGGAGTACCGAAGTGGTACTCAAGACTACGGAGAGGATCTATCAGGTTCGGAGCAGGCTTCAGACTGCTCAAAGTCGGCAGAAACGTTATGCCGACAAGCGTCGATCGGATCTGGAGTTCCAGGTCGGGGATATGGTGCTCCTGAAGGTGCCGCCTTGGAAGGGCGTCATTCGATTCAGGAAGAGGGGCAAGCTGGGCCCCAGGTATATTGGGCCCTTCAGGGTTGTAGCCTGGGTGGGCAAGGTGGCATATAGGCTGGATCTGCCAGCCGAACTTAGTCAGATTCATAGCACATTTCATGTCTCCCAGTTGCGAAAATGCCTGGTAGACGATTCGGCGGTGGTGCCTCTAGAGGATATTCAGGTTGATGACAGCCTGAACTACGTCGAGCGGCCACTGGCAATCCTTGACAGGAAGTCAAGGGATCTGAGGAACAAGAGGGTGCAGCTGGTAAAGGTGCAGTGGCAGCACCGCAAGGGCTCGGAATGCACCTGGGAGCCAGAGGACGAGATGAGGGAGCATTACCCCGAGCTTTTTCCGGATTCAGCGGCAGACTTCGAGGACGAAGTCTAACATAAGTGGGGGAGATTTGTAACACCCGATTCCTGGTACGCAGTTAATTTAAGCATTTCTTGTGTTTTTCTCCGGGACTCGACAAGTTGGAGGCCCAACTCGTCGAGTAGAGTCGAGACCCGCGGACAGTTTAAGTGACCTACTCGATGAGTCGAAATACTAACTCGGCGAGTAGGTTTTGTTTGGGTAAACCCTAAATTGAGGGTTTGCACCCTATTTAAACACCTTATCTCAGCCTCCATCGCCCTTATCACTCCCAGAAAGCTGTGTAACGAAACCCTAGCCGTTTTTGTGTGTTCTAAGGCCATTTTGGTGCTTTTTGGTGGGTTGTGAAGCTTGATAAGAGGAAAGGAGCTTGTGAGACCAAGGGGAAACAAGAAGATCTAGAGTTTGGAGCTCATTTTCAGCTTATTGGAGGTATAAAGTTGAACCTTTGTCTATAAATCTTGATTTTTGGGCCTTTTCCTTCATCTTTCTAAGCCCTAGAGAGGTGGTATTCAGGATTTAGTGTTGGAAGTCAGTGTATGGTCTAGATCCAGGTCTATTGGGGGGTTTTATGGCACAAAGGTGCCCATTTTGTTGCCATGAACACCCCATGAACCATGGAGGCCATCTTTTTGGGCCAAAGACCCCTTGCATGTGTACCAAGTTTGGAACTTTACGTATGAAATGGACATTAGGGGGCCAGATCTATGGTTTTGAGGTGTTAAGGCCCATTGAAATCGACTGTATAGTATTGCTCAAGGATGGACTCGACGAGTTGTTCTTGGGACTCGGCGAGTCGCGGTGTTATGACCACCAAATCCTTTCTGTGGATGGACCAGTTGTTAAGGAGGAAATTCTCATAGATGTTTAGACGCGAAAAGGGACCTGGGAATCACGGGACTCGACGAGTACATGAGCAGGCTCGGAGAGTCCAAGGCAATCTCCGAATCTTTGAAGATGGACTCGACGAGTTGTTCAAAATACTCGGTGAGTCGTAGACCAGACACATTCTTATGAGGGAGATGAGCTCGCCGAGTTCAAGGAGGAACTTGACGAGTCGGATGAAGATGGTCCCAATGTTTTGAATGAAGGAGAACCCGTCGAGTTCTTGCTAGACTCGACGAGTGGAGTCGGCGTTGGATCGGGTTAGTGGAGTATGGACTCGACGAGTTGGTAGACCAACTCGGCGAGTCAGGTCAACTGGGTGTTGACTTTGACCAATGTTGACCTTGCTTGGTTTTAGTATTGACCCTGGTTAGGGTTGTTTGTTATGTTTGATGACTTGAGGGTTGTCGTGTAGGGATTGAGGGGTCGAGGAGAGCCGACCTTCACGCCAAGGACAGTTCAGACACTACACGACATCGAGGTGAGTTGCCTTCCAGTAGGAGTGGGTCTAAGGCACCAAGGTCGGCACACTAGTGATTGTTAGTTGGGATGGTTATCTTTATGATAATTGTCTGGTCTGTTATTATTGGATATGTGAGTATGCTAGATTGCTTGGTATGGAAGTATGCTAGTTGCTTTGTTATGTTAGATAGTATTAGTAGGAGGGGACTAGTCCCCGAATTAGTCGTTAGGACCAACGGGTAGGTCGTACTCCCTAGATATGTTTGAGAACATGATTGAGATATGATATTATGTGTTAGCGGTAGGGGGTGAAATAGTCCCCGTGTTCGGTTGAAAGACCGGAGGGTAGGTCGGCACCCCAGAATAGCCTGACAAGGGTAGGTCAGCACCCCAGAATGGCTCGACATGGGTAGGTCAGCACCCCAGAATGTCTTGACATGGGTAGGTCAGCACCCCAGAATGGCTTGACATGGGTAGGACGGGCGCCCGAGAATTGCTAGGCAGTATGTATGCTATGTGATTGTATGGTATGTGGTATGATGGGGGAACTCACTCAACTTTGTGGTTACAGTTTTAGTTTTGGTTTCAGGTACCTCTTCGTCTAAGGGGAAGGAGCCGACGGTGTAGCAGCGCATCACACACACACATGGTTTCCGCATGGAGTTTTCTGGTAATGTACTCTGATTTATTTTACTTTTGACGATATGATTTTCAGACACATTGTTAGGTTTCTTTTTACAAATGACATGGCATGGGAAATGTTTTGGTAAACTATGTTGTGAATTACTTAATTAAATATGAAATTTTGGGCTTTAAATTTGGGATGTTACAATTTGGTTCATGGATCACTCTCATTATTCTCAATATTGAATGCTTACTATCATCTTCATCTTTGTAAACTTACAGTTGAAAGATGCCTCCTCATAGATCAACAAGACACAATCCTCCGATAACTCCAACTCAACCACCACCTCCTCCACAATACGACCTTGTAGTTCTTCACACACACACTGCAGCTGTTACGGCAGCCCTAACTCAATTCAACACTAGAAATACTAGCGGGGGTGGAACAACTGTTAACTCTACTCAAGGTGAGGCTCACGGGTGCTCTATCGCAATGGTTCTAGAAAACTGAGTCGATCTTTGAGATCTGCTCCTGCCCGGAAGGAAGCAAAGTAAAGTTTGATGCCTGCACCTTCTCAGACAGAGCCCTCACATGGTGGAATATCCATGTCAAGTCACTTACTCTAATAGTGGCTAATGTGATGGGTTGGGAAGCACTGAAGGACTTCATGATAGAGGAGTACTGCCCGAGGGGTGAAGTTCAGAAACTTGAACAGGAACTCTGGAGCCTAAACATGAAAGGCTCCGACATAGTAGCCTACACTGCCAGGTTCAGTGATCTGGTGGCTCTATGTCCAGGAATGTTCCCTACTGAGGGAAAGAAGATCGAGAGGTACATTTGGGGGTTGTGCCCCCATTTCAGGGGAATGCATTAGCTTAAAACCCCACTACTTTCGACAATGCCAAGCGATTGGCACAACGGCTCATCGATCATGGAGTCCGCACACCAACAACAACCCTTACTGGCCCAGAACCAACCAAAACAGCCGACAACAAGCAGAAGTTTTGGGACAAGAAGAAGAGCAACGTGACGCAGAACTCTGCCAAGAAACAGCAGTCGTGGCTGTTCATTCCGCAACAGCACCTGCTGCCACTGCGCCGGCGAAACAGTACGCTGGGAGTTTGCCAAAGTGCAATAAGTGCAACTTCCACCATAACGGACCCTGCCGGGAAATGCAGTGCGAAAACTGCAACAGGAAGGGGCATACTGCCCCTTTTTTCAAAGCTCCGGCTAGACCAATCACCCAGGTCCCTGGCGTTGGAGTGGGCCAAACATGCTACAGGTGTGGTGAGGTTGGTCACTATAAGAGGAACTGCCCGAAGGCAGGGAACGCTGGTGGAGTGGGAAGGGTGTTGGCGATAGGCCATGAGGAAGCAGTAGCAGACCTGTAAGTCCCAAATATGCTTGTGTATCAATCAGATCTGTTTGATGGTGAGAAATCTCAATCAAACAGATGATGCCAGATCAAAATAGAAGAGAAGGACAAGAAGAACAATATGAATCTTGTGTGATTTGATTAGAATGGAATGATGCTCCTTACACAAGATTCACTTTCTCTCTCTAAAACACACCTTAGAATACACACACTTAAGCTCCTCTCTTCTCTCTCTCTTGTCTCTCTTAGTTGTACCCTCATTCACCTCTCCTCACCCCTAACACCTATATATATGTGGGGAACATGGGCTGTGAACAAGTTCACGACTGTAAACTGTTCACGGTCATAAGAAAATAGAAGAGTCTTCTTTCACCCCAAAAACGTGAGTACCTTACCCCCTTTACTTGTTCATACTTGTAAACCCCTTTGATTCATCAATTTTCATCATCATCTTCAAGATCTTCAAGGTGTTCTGGCCGTGAACCTTCATCATTGCCCGTGAACCCTTCATAGATTCAAGCTAGGGCCGTGAGCGCTCCAAGTGTTCTTGGACCGTGAACCACTCTAAGGACGTGGACCCTCCTTGTTTGGCCGTGATCAAGTTTCAACCCCCTATTTTCAGTTCTAACACTTCATTGTAAGTGTTTCCTATTTCCTAAGGGTGTTTACTTTGCATGTTAGTAGTTGCATACACTAATTGTAGGCCTAGACAGTTCTCATGTTTTTGGGGTGAAAGAAGACTCTTTGCGGTTGATACTCACGTGAGTCTAGACAGTTCATATTCAGTCCCTTACACTGGTTTAAACTGACCGTTATCACTTTCTTGATATCACTTCCCAAACAATACCTACTAACGAAAAACTATAAGAAAATAAAAGATTGTCTTCAAAACGAATCAGTTTAAGATAAACTCAGGAGTATAGAGAAGAAAGCGCAAACCGTAAGTCACCGATTGAATTTGCATCCAGAAGGTCTGAGAACAACACGCATAATCTCAAAACAGATCCGAAAATTCTTCACATCGTTAAGCACAAAACCCCATGTGATCCTCTCCTTTCTTCCTTTCCCGCAAAGGACACATACTCTCAAACAAAGTTCTGAGTGTTGCACAGTTGAGAGATGCCTCCTATCATATGCCAGGAACAGCCACTACCAACAAACTGAAGTCTGATGATATGCCTCCATAGCTGCTCCAGCACAGAGCAGGATTAGTTGGTCTTGGGAACCCAGTCCATTTTGAAACTGGGTTGACCTTTGTCATCCTTCCACGATACTCTCTCCCATGACATATCCTGTTTATTACAGACAGAAGATGAAGAAACATTAGAGTCATTAGAAGATTTGGGAGAGTGAACCTTCGGAACCCATATGTAGTCGGGTTTAACCCATTTCTTGCTCACTCGGTTGGGTGCCTTAGCACTGGCTTTGGAACTTGAAGTCGGCCACCGAGATGACTTTGACCTAACCGGTCTTTGTTTCACTGGAGCATATCTTGGATTGGACTTCTTGGCTGGCATTCCCTTCTTGTTGTTGGGAGTTGATTTATTGGCCTTCTGCGCGTTCCAGTCACCATTGTCTGAACGTGGCCTCAAAGGGTTTCTTTTGAAAGATCTCCCTCTTGGCGCGTTCTGCCAGCCTTGTGCGTAGTAGGGAACGTATGTGCGATTAGGACAATTTCTTGCAATATGTCCAGGTGTTCCACAGTGAAAACATGTGTTTTTCTTCACTGGGAAATTGTTTCTTCCTTCCCCTGGTGGCGTGTCCTTGCCTTGTTCCTGGTTGTTCCCACATGCACACTTGCAGCAGGCTGGCTGTTTCACTTGATTTGGTGGCCTGTATTTCTCAAGCGCGGGTTGATCAGAAGCAACTGAGTTCGAAGCAACAGATTCAGATTTCAAAGAGTTATTTTTTTTGTTCAATAGTGTTCTCCTAGTTCTCATCTTCCACTACTTTACCTGCACAAGAAGTAGAAGTATTAAAATCGTTCAACTCAATACTTTATGGCACAACCACGACATAATTATCTAAGATATCATCAAATATATCGAAAAAATTTGAGTCATCAGACTTTGACACAGAATTAGCACAAGACAATGCATTAGTTTTAGAGTTAGAAACAAGAGTAGCATTGTTTGAAACAAAAACATCAGATTCTGAAACAATTTTATTGTCAGACACACTCTCTTCAGCTTTTTGCTTGCAATGACTTAATGGTTGATCTGCATAGGAAGTAGAAATATTAGTATTCTCAACCTGAGGACCACATCCCGACACAAATACAGCAGGTTTGCCATATTTGAGATGTACCTCTCTGTCAATTTCCTCTTTTGTCAAAGGGTTATACTGATATGTGTGATTAAAAGGAGGAGGCACTTTATCATACCCTAAACCCTTTGACTGATTATCTTTTAATCTCAAACTCTGTTCTATAGTAGATGCAGCTACTTCACTCGACACATCAAATTTTCTGAAATTAAAATCTGCATTTTCAAACTTATTTTTCAATGTCTCAAGTTCAGCAGTTAACTCAGCAAGTTGTTCTGTCACAAATCTCTAGTTTGCACATTTATTGCTATACTCTTCCTGAAGTTTCCTAAAATCTTTTGTTTTGGCATCCAGTTGTGCTTTTAGAGGTTTCTGTCCTTTCCTGAGTTGATATTCTTCGTATTTTAGGTCCTCGTTCTCTCTACGTAATAATTTGATATGCTCAAGTAAATTTTTAACATTATCAATGCCTGTTTGAGAAAAAGAAATTTCATTGACTTTGGTGTATGAAGAACTCATTGTTTACCAAAAATGCCCTTTGACTTGAAACCTCAAAAGTCAACCTTAAAAATCAAATTTAAAAAATCAAACTTAAAAGTCAAACTGAAAAATTAAATTTGAAAATTTAAAAGTTAAACGAAAAAGTCAAAGTTTAAAGTCAAAGGTCAAACTTGAAAGTCAAAGTTCAAATTTTAAAGTCAAAAGTCAAGAATAAAAGTCAAAAATTAAAAACTAAAATTTTTGGAAGAAAATGGAATTTAAAAATAAAAGGAATTGATTTTTGGGTTAAATATGTCAAAATTGCGAAACAAAAGTTGAAGCAGCGAAGCCTTATCAATTAAATTTGGAAGGATTGTATCGTGCCGCAGACTAGCTCAAGTGGATAGGACGCGTTGGCTGATGAGGTAGAAGACCCGGGTTCGATCCCCGGCACCCCCCAAATTTTTTTTTAATATACGATGATGCGCGTGCGAGGATCCTTTGCAGGGCCGAGAACGAAGCTAAGACCGACAACCGCTGCTGAGCCGTAAACTCCGAAGGCCGTGAACTCCGAGGGCCGTGAACTCCTGAGCCATAAACCCGCCTAACCGAACACGTGTCTTCGGACCGTAAACTCGCGAGACCTCGGACCGTAAACCCTCAGACCGCAAATCGTTTCTGGCCGCAAACGCTTCGGAAAACCTAGCTGGTGGTCGTACACGCCGCCACCCCCTCACTGGTTACGACCAAAAAAACATTTTTTTCGACTTTGTAGCTCCAAAACTCGATTAAAAACTCGTTTTTTATCAAAAACACGAAGAACAAACCCCCCTCTTTTGCCAAGATCTATCAAAAAACGCAGAAATCCTTCAAAAATAAGATCAAATACGCTCCAGATCTAATAAAAATGATTCATACAATCCAAGCTTTGATACCACTTGTAAGTCCCAAATCTGCTTGTGTATCAATCAGATCGGTTTGATGGTGCAGAATCCCAATCAAACGGATGATGCCAGATCAAAATAGAAGAGAAGGAGAAGAAGAACAAGATGAATATTGTGTGATTTGATTAGAATGGAATGATGCTCCTTACACAAGATTCACTTTCTCTCTGTAAAACACACCTTAGAATACACACACTTAAGCTCCTCTCTTCTCTCTCTCTCTTGTCTCTCTTAGTTGTACCCTCATTCACCTCTCCTCACCCCTAACACCTATATATATGTGGGGAACATGGGCCGTGAACAAGTTCACGACTGTAAACTGTTCACGGTCGTAAGAAAATAGAAGAGTCTTCTTTCACCCCAAAAACGTGAGTACCTTACCCCCTTTACTTGTTCATACTTGTAAACCCCTTTGATTCATCAATTTTCATCATCATCTTCAAGATCTTCAAGGTGTTCTGGCCGTGAACCTTCATCATTGGCCGTGAACCCTTCATAGATTCAAGCTAGGGCCGTGAGCGCTCCAAGTGTTCTTGGACCGTGAACCACTCTAAGGCCGTGGACCCTCCTTGTTTGGCCGTGATCAAGTTTCAACCCCCTATTTTCAGTTCTAACACTTCATTGTAAGTGTTTCCTATTTCCTAAGGGTGTTTACTTTGCATGTTAGTAGTTGCATACACTACTTGTAGGCCTAGACAGTTCTCACGTTTTTGGGGTGAAAGAAGACTCTTTGCGGTTGATACTTACGTGAGTCTAGACAGTTCAAATTCAGTCCCTTACACTGGTTTAAACTGACCGTTATCACTTTCTTGATATCACTTCCCAAACAATACCTACTAACGAAAAACTATAAGAAAATAAAAGATTGTCTTCAAAACGACTCAGTTTAAGATAAAATCAGGAGTATAGAGAAGAAAGCGTAAACCGTAAGTCACCGATTGAATTTGCATCCAGAAGGTCTGAGAACAGCACGCATAATTTCAGAACAGATCCGAAAATTCTTCACATCGTTAAGCACAAAACCCCATGTGATCCTCTCCTTTCTTCCTTTCCCGCAAAGGACACATACTCTCAAACAAAGTTCTGAGTGTTGCACAGTTGAGAGATGCCTCCTATCATGTGCCAGGAACAGCCACTACCAACAAACTGAAGTCTGATGATATGCCTCCATAGCTGCTCCAGCACAGAGCAGGATTAGTTGGTCTTGGGAACCCAGTCCATTTTGAAACTGGGTTGACCTTTGTCATCCTTCCACAATACTCTCTCCCATGACATATCCTGTTTATTACAGACAGAAGATGAAGAAATATTAGAATCATTAGAAGATTTGGGAGAGTGAACCTTCGGAACCCATATGTAGTCGGGTTTAACCCATTTCTTGCTCACTCGGTTGGGTGCCTTAGCACTGGCTTTGGAACTTGAAGTCGGCCACCGAGATGACTTTGACCTAACCGGTCTTTGTTTCACTGGAGCATATCTTGGATTGGACTTCTTGGCTGGCATTCCCTTCTTGTTGTTGGGAGTTGATTTATTGGCCTTCTGCGCGTTCCAGTCACCATTGTCTGAACGTGGCCTCAAAGGGTTTCTTTTGAAAGATCTCCCTCTTGGCGCGTTCTGCCAGCCTTGTGCGTAGTAGGGAACGTATGTGCGATTAGGACAATTTCTTGCAATATGTCCAGGTGTTCCACAGTGAAAACATGTGTTTTTCTTCACTGGGAAATTGTTTCTTCCTTCCCCTGGTGGCGTGTCCTTGCCTTGTTCCTGGTTGTTCCCACATGCACACTTGCAGCAGGCTGGCTGTTTCACTTGATTTGGTGGCCTGTATTTCTCAAGCGCGGGTTGATCAGAAGCAACTGAGTTCGAAGCAACAGATTCAGATTTCAAAGAGTTATTTTTTTTGTTCAATAGTGTTCTCCGAGTTCTCATCTTCCACTACTTTACCTGCACAAGAAGTAGAAGTATTAAAATCGTTCAGCTCAATACTTTATGGCACAACCACGACATAATTATCTAAGAGATCATCAAATATATCGAAAAAATTTGAGTCATCAGACTTTGACACAGAATTAGCACAAGACAATGCATTAGTTTTAGAGTTAGAAACAAGAGTAGCATTGTTTGAAACAAAAACATCAGATTCTGAAACAATTTTATTGTCAGACACACTCTCTTCAGCTTTTTGCTTGCAATGACTTAATGGTTGATCTGCATAGGAAGTAGAAATATTAGTATTCTCAACCTGAGGACCACATCCCGACACAAATACAGCAGGTTTGCCATATTTGAGATGTACCTCTCTGTCAATTTCCTCTTTTGTCAAAGGGTTATACTGATATGTGTGATTAAAAGGAGGAGGCACTTTATCATACCCTAAACCCTTTGACTGATTATCTTTTAATCTCAAACTCTGTTCTATAGTAGATGCAACTACTTCACTCGACACATCAAATTTTCTGAAATTAAAATCTGCATTTTCAAACTTATTTTTCAATGTCTCAAGTTCAACAGTTAACTCAGCAAGTTGTTCTGTCACAAATCTATAGTTTGCACATTTATTGCTATACTCTTCCTGAAGTTTCCTAAAATCTGTTGTTTTGGCATCCAGTTGTGCTTTTAGAGGTTTCTGTCCTTTCCTGAGTTGATATCCTTCGTATTTTAGGTCCTCGTTCTCTCTACGTAATAATTTGATATGCTCAAGTAAATTTTTAACATTATCAATGCATGTTTGAGAAAAAGAAATTTCATTGACTTTGGTGTTTGAAGAACTCACTGTTTACCAAAAATGCCCTTTGACTTGAAACCTTAAAAGTCAACCTTAAAAATCAAATTTAAAAAATCAAACTTAAAAGTCAAACTGAAAAATTAAATTTGAAAATTTAAAAGTTAAACGAAAAAGTCAAAGTTTAAAGTCAAAGGTCAAACTTGAAAGTCAAAGTTCAAATTTTAAAGTCAAAAGTCAAGAATAAAAGTCAAAAATTAAAAACTAAAATTTTTGGAAGAAAATAATATTTAAAAATAAAAGGAATTGATTTTTGGGTTAAATATGTCAAAATTGCGAAACAAAAGTTGAAGCAGCGAAGCCTTATCAATTAAATTGGGAAGGATTGTATCGTGTCGCAGACTAGCTCAAGTGGATAGGACGCGTTGGCTGATGAGGTAGAAGACCCGGGTTCGATCCCCGGCACCCCCCAAATTTTTTTTAAATATACGATGATGCGCGTGCGAGGATCCTTTGCAGGGCCGAGAACGAAGCTAAGACCGACAACCGCTGCTGAGCCGTAAACTCCGAAGGCCGTGAACTCCGAGGGCCGTGAACTCCTGAGCCGTAAACCCGCCTGACCGAACACGTGTCTTCGGACCGTAAACTCGCGAGACCTCGGACCGTAAACCCTCAGACCGCAAATCGTTTCTGGCCGCAAACGCTTCGGAAAACCTAGCTGCTGGTCGTACACGCCGCCACCCCATCACTGGTTACGACCAAAAAAAACATTTTTTCGACTTGTAGCTCCAAAACTCGATTAAAAACTCGTTTTTATCAAAAACACGAAGAACAAACCCCCCTCTTTTGCCAAGATCTATCAAAAAACGCAGAAATCCTTCAAAAATAAGATCAAATACGCTCCAGATCTAACAAAAATGATTCATACAATCCAAGCTTTGATACCACTTGTAAGTCCCAAATCTGCTTGTGTATCAATCAGATCGGTTTGATGGTGCGGAATCCCAATCAAACGGATGATGCCAGATCAAAATAGAAGAGAAGGAGAAGAAGAACAATATGAATCTTGTGTGATTTGATTAGAATGGAATGATGCTCCTTACAGAAGATTCATCTCTCCTCTCTTATCTCAATTGTCTCTCTTAGCTGTACACTCATTCACCTCTCCTCACCCCTAACACCTATATATATATATATATATATATATATATATATATATATATATATATATATATATATATATATATATATATATATATATATATATATATATATATATATATATATATATATATATATATATATATATATATATATATATATATATATATATATTCACGGCCGTAAACACAACCGTAAATACATATTACTTTACAGAAAAATACGTTTTCCGAGAAAAGCAAAGTATAAACCAAATTTTGACCCAACAAGACCCTACAGTGGTCACTGGTACGTGTCTCCTCGATAACTCTTATGCATGCTTACTATTTGATAGTGGAGCGGAGAGGAGTTTCGTGAACCAAAAATTTGCACACTTACTTAAACAACAACCACGAGCACTGAAAGAACCGTTCACCATAGAAATGGCTAACGGAAAGACTGAGAGCACTAGCTATATATACGTAGGATGTACCCTATCTCTAGATAGCCATTCATTTCCAATAGACCTCATGCTTGTCTCAATTAAAAGTTTTGACATCATTATCGGCATGGATTAGTTGAGTCTTCATCGTGCCGACATCAAGTGTTTTGCGAAGCCTGTTCGTCTTAATCTACCGTATAACGAAACCCTAGTTATCTATGGATACAAACCAGGCACGAACCTTCGAATCATCTCAAGTATACAAGCCCATAAGTACTTACGGAAGGAATGTCATGCATTCCTTGCTCATGTAGTTGATATGAGCCAAGAGGCAAAAGACATAAAGAGAATCCCAGAAGTACGCGACTTTCCTGATGTCTTTCCCGAAGAACTACGAGCATTACCACCATAACGTCAAGTCGAGTTAAGAATCGACTTAGTTCCAGGAGCTACCCCCTAGCTAAATCTCCTTATCGACTAGCACCAGCTGAGATGCAGGAGGTATCCGGTCAACTGAACGAACTGCTCAACAAGGGATTTATTAGACCAAGCTTCTCACCCTGGGGAGCACCGGTCTTGTTCGTAAAGAAGAAAGATGGATCGCTCCGTATATATGCATCGGCTACAGAGAACTAAACAAACTTACTGTCAAGAACTAATACCCTCTACCGTGCATAGACGACTTGTTTGACCAACTGGAAGGGGAAAATTACTTTTCGAAGATTGATCTGAGATACGGGCATCACCAGTTACGAGTTTTAGAAGAAGATGTTCCCAAAATAGCCTTCTGAACTCGCTATGGACACTACGAGTTTATAGTGATGCCATTCGGATTAACCAATGCGCTCGCAGTGTTCATGGACTTAATGAATCGGGTGTGCCGTCCTTACTTAGATCAGTTTGTTATTGTATTCATCGATGACATACTTATCTACTCTCGAAGTAAGGAGGAGCATAGTCAACACCTACGTCAGGTCTTAGAAACACTACGAGCGGATAAACTCTATGCGAAGTTCTCTAAATGCGTGTTTTGGATTCGAAGAGTCAAATTCTTAGGTCACGTGGTTAGCGAAGAGGGAATTAACGTGGATCCTTCCAAAATAAAGGCCATTGAGAACTGGTCAGCTCCAAAGACGCCTACAAAAATTCGTCAATTTCTAGGCCTCGCTGGCTACTATCGCACATTTATTCAAAACTTCTCTAGGATCGCAAAATCGCTTACTACATTGATCCAGAAAGATGTGACCTTTGACTGGGAAGAGAAACAGGAGAAGGCGTTCCAAACGCTGAAGTGAGCCTTATGCAACGCACCGATATTATCCCTCCCAGAAGGGATAGAAGACTTCATGGTTTACTGCGATGAATCCAACCAAGGGCTTGGCTGTGTTCTTATGCAACGAGGAAAGGTCATCGCCTATGCCTTAAGACAGCTTAAGACGCACGAAGTCAACTACACTACATATGATCTTGAGCTAGCAGCAGTGGTATTTGCTCTGAAGATCTGGAGACATTACCTGTATGGTACGAAAAGCACCATCTTTACAGACCACAAAAGCCTTCAACATATATTCAACCAGAAGGAGCTCAACATGAGACAACAACGGTGGGTTGAGCTACTCAATGACTACGAATGCAAAATTTGTTATCATCCCGGTAAAGCCAATGTAGTAGCTGACGCCCAAAGTCGGAAAGAATACTCAGGTCGTAGAGTCAAGGCATTGACTATGACAATCCACTCCCATCTGTCCACACACATTAAGGAGGCCCAGTTAGAAGCCTTGAAGCCTGAAAATGTGGCGGGTGAATGCCTTAGAGGGATGGATAAGAACTTAGAAGTCAAGGGTGATGGAGCCTTGTACCTCATAGATCGGATCTGGACACCGAAGCTCGGTGGTTTCAGAGACGTGGTCATGAACGAAGCGCACAATACTTCATATTCTGTTTACCAAGGTTCAGATAAGATGTATCTGGATCTCAAAAAGTTATACTGGTGGCCTAACATGAAAGCAGAAATTGCTACCATCGTGAGTAAGTGTCTTACTTGCGCCAAGGTTAGGGTCGAATACCAGAAACCCTCAGGTTTACTACAACAACCAGAAATACCTGAATGGAAGTGGGAGTGGATCACAATGGACTTCATAACCAAATTATGCAAGACAACAGGTGGTCTCGATACCATTTCGGTGATCGTAGACAGGTTAACTAAGTCCGCACACTTCCTGCCAATCAAAGAAACCGACAAGATGGAGAAACTGACAAGAACTTACATTAGGGAGATTGTATGACTGCATGGTGTTCCCATATCTATTATCTCTAACAGAGACAGTAGATTCACTTCAAGATTCTGGCAGTCGCTACAAAAGTCCATGGGAACTAGGCTGGACATGAGTATAGCCTACCACCCACAAACTGATGGACAGAGTGAGTGAACGATACAATCGTTGGAAGACATGCTGCGAGCTTGTGTGATTGACTTTGGTAAAGCTTGGGATACCCATTTTCCGTTAGTCGAGTTTTCATACAACAACAACTACCATTCTAGTATCAAAGTTGCTCCATTTGAAACCCTCTATGGCCGGAAGTGCAGATCCCCTCTACGCTGGGCTGAGGTGGGTGACACGCAACTAGCTAAAGGACGAGTTCCTAACATCACTCTCACGGGTCCGAAAATCATTCGGGAAACGAAAGAGAAGA
This sequence comes from Lactuca virosa, assembly GCF_052849685.1. NCBI lineage: Eukaryota > Viridiplantae > Streptophyta > Magnoliopsida > Asterales > Asteraceae > Lactuca > Lactuca virosa. The sequence goes on along the minus strand of NC_136428.1, from coordinate 301,440,949 downwards.
TTGTTCAGATTCGTGAACGATTGAAAGCCTCTAGAGACCGACAGAAAAACTACCTCAAGAACTTAGTAACGTACACCCTACATTCCACGTATCGAACCCGAGAAAGTGCCTATCCGATGAGACTCTTGCTATCCCACTGGATGAAATCGAGATCAATGAGAGCCTCAATATCATGTAAGAACCAGTAGAAATCATGGACAGGGAGGCCAAGCAAATGAAACAAAGTCGTATCTCGATAGTTAAGGTTCGCTGGAATGCAAACCGGGGACCCGAATTCACTTGGGAGCAGGAGGATCAAATGAAACTTAAATATCCTCATCTTTTCCCTTAGTCTATGTGTATTTGCTTAAACTCTAATTTTGGGAAGAAATTCCCTTTAACAGGGGGATGATGTGACAACCCGAAATTCTTATCTTGTAAAGTCAATCAAATCAATCAAAAGTTCATACTTGTTTCTGTTATCTTTTACTGAGTTAAGGGTCATTTTATGAGTTCTAGGCCTAGTACACTTAAGGGATTGTGTGTTAGGAAGTGTTAGCAAGAGATTAGTGGATTGCATTCGAGCCGGAAACACCTTCAAACGAGGTTCACGACCGCAAACTAGGTTCACAACCGTGAACCCATCCTTGGGCTGTGAACTACCCTCCCCCCTATATATTGAAGTGTTAGCCATTTCTCTCTTCATTTCTCATCTTGCAACCATGAACATCTCCTTTCTCTCTCAAGTATCAATGGACAGGGAGGCCAAGCAAACGAAACAAAGTCGTATCTCGATAGTGAAGGTTCGCTGGAATGCAAACCGGGGACCCGAATTCACTTGGGAGCAGGAGGATCAAATGAAACTTAAATATCCTCATCTTTTCCCTTAGTCTATGTGTATTTGCTTAAACTCTAATTTTGGGACGAAATTCCCTTTAACAGGGGGATGATGTGACAACCCGAAATTCTTATCTTGTAAAGTCAATCAAATCAATCAAAAGTTCATACTTGTTTCTGTTATCTTTTACTGAGTTAAGGGTCATTTTATGAGTTCTAGGCCTAGTACACTTAAGGGATTGTGTGTTAGGAAGTGTTAGCAAGAGATCAGTGGATTGCATTCGAGCCGGAAACACCTTCAAACGAGGTTCATGACAGCAAACTAGGTTCACAACCGTGAACCCATCCTTGGGCTGTGAACTACCCTCCCCCCTATATATTGAAGTGTTAGCCATTTCTCTCTTCACTTCTCATCTTGCAACCATGAACATCTCCTTTCTCTCTCAAGTATCAACCACAAAGAGTCTTCTTTCACCCCAAAAACGTAAGTACCTAACCCCCTTTACTTGTTCATACTTGGAAACCGCTTTGATTCATCAGTTTTCATCATCATCTTCAAGATCTTGAAGGTGTTCTGGCCGTGAACCCTTCATAGATTCAAGCTAGGGCCGTGAACACTAAAAGTGTTCTTGGACCGTAAACCACTCTAAGGCCGTGAACCCTCCTTGTTTGGCCATGATCAAGTTTCAACCCCCTATTTTCAGTTCTAACACTTCATTGTAAGTGTTTCCTACTTCCTAAGGGTGTTTACTTTGCATGTTAGTAGTTGCATACACTAATTGTAGGCCTATATATGTTAATATATGCTAAATAGGATCCATTTGTGCTTGGGACTTCACTTGGCATACTAAGCATCCTATATCGAACTTTCATCCGAATCACTCACATCAGGTGAGTTCATACCCCTACAAATACACTTTTAAATGCTTTTAAATACTTTTAGGGGCGGATACAAGTAGAACACAATACTAATGTGTTAACCATTTACGTGTGAAAACAGTAAAAAAAGGATTTCTTATACTCAAAAACTTGTTAAAACTCTTTTAAACTATTTTAGACTTCTTTTATATCAAAATCATATCCGTCTATGTATTTACATATAAGTATGCTTTAATGGACTTAGGACTACTGCTAAATACCTTGACTCCTGTTCCTTGTTTGGTTGTGGGCTTAAGGTAGGATCACTAGTTCGACTGTCGGCTAAATCATAGTTATGCTCATTAAATACATATACGAATATTAAACCCATTTTTAAGGATTATACTTAACTTAGTTGCTTATGGTGAGTAATTGAGTCTTTTCTACAAATCAGAAACAGTCAAACAATCATGCTAGTAAACTATAATAGGTATAGTTTAGGAGATTACTACTTACTATTTCTAGATCAGTGAAACATACATGAGTCAGTTCATACATACTATAACTAGAACAGGAAGGAACATACATATTATAACTAGAACAGGAAGGAAGACACATACTATAACAAGAACAGAAAAGAACATACATGCTATAACAAGAACAGAACAACTAGAATGTGAAACACTATTTCATGGCATAGCAATATACTTGTTTTGTCACGTTTTGTAACCAGTGTCTCCTGGAGGGAGAGCGTGAGTTTGTGTATAGATCTATACGGGATTCACCATCCTACACCTTGTTGCTAGCTATAGTGGGACCTGCAGGTCTACGGGTGACAAATGTCATACCATTTCGACGTCTGAAGAACGTCGTGTTTTATACTAGTCAATCAAGCATGGTTATAACCTAATCACATTTTTTAACCTTAATTAACAATTTGGTTTTAAGGTAGTTAGTGCTTCAGTAGAGTATTTTGCCACCACACTACTATACATCTTCATTTTTCCATTCATTCATATAGTGATATCTTCATGTTCAGAAACACAAACTATTTTTCTAGTAAAGATAGTTATAAACTTGGAAAAACATACCTTTTACGAGAGAACAAGCATACAAAACAGTCAAGTCTTGGTAGAAGACTACTTTTAATTTAAGTAGAAAATATAGGATTTTCTGGAAAGATACAAACCTTTTTACTTACATATACAAACATATTCGTAAAACTAATGCAAACAATTGGCACACAAATACGTATGAACACACCAGCTTAAATGTTGATCCTCTCATTCAAAATAACTTGTATTCTCAGGTCACCAGTAGATAGGTACAAATGACCAGGTTTTGAGAAGACGGAGCATATTCAAGACTCGTCTTTATTTTGTTGATTACATATTTTGGTGTCTTACAACTTTACACAGAACACACTTGTATTAACTATATTATTCGATCAATGGATGATGATGTTGCTTAAACTATTGTGAATTATTATGGTACTGTACATGACGTCCTCCACCCCTGAACGTTTCCACCGTTCCGGTTTGGGGGTGTGACAACTTTCTTGTTTCGGCTAATCGTACACATCGCATCCTTCCTTGGTTACTTTTGAAAACCATTTTAAAAACTTTTGCATTTCCCTAGTTTGAGTCTGGATTCAAACGAATGTTCATCCAATTCTCTCAAACCAAGGCTCTGATACCAACTTGTAACACTTTAGAAATCATAATAATTTAAAATTTAAAATAAACAACCTTTATCCATAAATGTTTACACAAAAGAACCATTATCTCAAAAGGAAGTCATATCAGAGTGTCCCAAAAATCAGTATCATGAAATTAAGAAGATGTGCACAATCAAGTCTTCGCTTTCCCACGATCATCTGATGTATCTGACACCATAAATTAAAACTATAAGCTAAATCTTAGTGATTTCCCCGAAAGTACCATCGCACAACATAACAATCAAAGCATGCAAATTTGAGCCTTCAGTCTGACTGGACCGCCTCGAAGGGCCAACAACCTATTTCGACCACTCTACGGGCCTTCGGCCTGACTGGACCGCCTCGCAGGGCCTACACCCTATCCAGACCACCCCAAGTTTCTTGGCCTTCAGCACAAAGCAGGACCGCCTCAACCCAACCACAATATGTCGACATATGTAACAGATAGATATAAACACACAACCAATAATACAAATATCATGCAGATCTACTAGTCAATCATATACTAGCATAGTACTATCCTATAAGTACAGTGAGGAAAACTCACCTCTCAGTCCGAAAAAATTTGAATAATCCCTGCTCTGAATATCGGCTCTACTCGACACCTATTATTCAAATCATGGCCCAACTTAAAATTAATATCAAAATGCCCAGAATACCCTTGGTCAAACCCTAGTCAAAGCCAAATGTCAACAGACTGACCACTACGTCGTGGTCATGCTGACCATGTCATGGTGTCGATACGACAAAATAGTCGTGACCAGCCCAGCCGCCATGTGGTGGTGACCTTTGCCACATTGTAGCCACTAGGTTTTTAATAGCTTAACGAATTAAGTTGTTGTTCTTTGATTCCAAGGATTCTCCAACTCATATGTGGTCCATTTTAGGGTCTGGATGGATAAAGTTTTTAACTTTATCCATTTGAACCCTCCAAGGTGCATAGATCTCGTCTTTATGGTACAAAACACCACTTGGTTTAAGAAATAAGCACTTAACCTATAAGGTCACTTGTCTAACAACTCTAGAAGAGTTTTTAACACCATTCTCATTATAAAAATCTTTGCTTTTCAGACATGCATGTCCAATGCATGTCTTGAAATCTTATTAGGTTAGAAATAGGGAAAAGAGGCCAAAGTCCAAACATGGTCTCAAAGCTCACTACTAGTCTAGGTCTAAAGCACCAAATACTCCCAAAGGCCTGGAGATCCAAAAAGTTACAAGATTTATAAGACCAAATACTCCCAAACTTCTGGATCTACGTTGCTTTGAACTCCCAAGATGATCTACCACCACCTTCTTTCTTCACAAGCACCAAAACACACACTTTAGGCTAATAAACTCACACAAGAGGTCTAGGGTTTGAAACGGATGATTGTGAGGGATGGCGGCTGATGGGATGGAGGCACCTATTGCCACGTCGTGGTGGCTCATTAAATCCCCACGGCCTATAAGCTATTGCCACGTCGTGGTGAGGCTCCACCACAATGTGGTGCTGCTCAATATCCAAAATATACAAATACACAAACAATTTAAACTAAAGTACCTCCAAGGATCCGAATGTTACATGAATAAGATAACAGTGAAGAGTCATTACCCACTTCCAAGAATTGGCTATTTGTTTGATCAGCTTCAGGGTACATCTTGGTTTTCCAAAATTTATTTGTGATCGAGGTACCATCAGATGAGGGTTAGGGATGATGACGTGCTAAAGATAGCCTTCAGTACTCGTTATGGTCATTACGAGTTCATGGTGATTCCATTCAGGCTCACCAATGCACGAGCAACGTTCATGGATCTCATAAACCGAGTCTGCAGGCTGATACTGGATCGGTCTGTGATAGGATTCATTGATGATATTCTGGTCTACTACAAGTCTAAGGAGCGGCACTAGGAACATTTGCGGGAGGTGTTGGTGACACTGAGGAGGGAGAGGCTCTATGCCAAATTCTTCAAATGTGAGTTCTGGTTGCACAAGGTGCAGTTCCTGGGGCACATCGTCAATTACAAGGGTATCTTGGTTGATCTGGTCAAGATTGAGGCCGTGATGTGATGGGAGGTTCTAAGGACCCCATCTGAGATTCAGAGTTTCCTAGGTCTCGCAGGTATTATCGAAGATTTATCCAGGATTTCTCCAAGATTGCAGTGCCTTTAACCAGCTAGACAAAGAAGAATGTGGTGTTTCGATGGGGCCTGATCAGTAGTTGGCTTTTGAGACTCTAAGGCAAATATTGTGCGAGGCCCCGATTCTTGTGCTGGGTATGGATGATTTTGTGGTTTATCATGATGCCTCTATTTCAGGTTTGGGAGCTATCCTTATGTAGAAGGGTCACATGATTGCTTACGCTTCGAGGAAGATGAAGCCTCATGAGGCGAATTATCATACGCATGATTTGGAGTTGGGGGCGGTGGTTTTCGCCCTCAAAATTTGGAGGCAATGTCTGTATGGGGTTAGGTGTACTATTTACACTGACCACAAGACTTTGAGATGCTTAAATATGTGGCAACAAAGATGGTTGGATGTGGTAAAGGATTATGATTGCGAGATCCTGTACAACCTTGGGAAGGCCAATGTGCTGGCCGATGCTTTGAGTCGTAAGGCTGTTAGTTCTTCTATCAAGGATATCTGCTTGAGGATGGTTGTCAGTTCGCCTTTGTTAGATCTTATCAAGAAGGATCAGGTGGAGGGATTGAAAAGGGAGAACTTGAAGCCCGAGCAGATCAGGGGACAGATTCCCTTATTTGTCAGAGACAATCGGGGTTGTTGACTCAGAGTGGTAGAGTTTGGGTTCCGACAACAGGCGGGGTGAGGCAGACAGTTCTGGAAGAGGCATAGAAGTCAAAATTCTCTATCCATCGGGGGGGGGGGGGGGGGGGGGCAGGAAGATGTATAGGAACATGAGGTTGAATGATTGGTGGCCATGTATGATAAGGAAAGTATATTTCTTTGTTGAGTGGTGTCTGACTTGCAGGAAAGTCAAGGCCGAACACCAGACACCCCACGAGAAGATGCAACCCATACCCATCCACATGTGGAAGTGGGAAGAGATTACCATGGATTTCATAACGAAGCTAGCAAGACCGGCACGTGGAGTTGATTCTATCTGAGAAGTTAGTTGACATCTACGTTCGAGAGGTGGTAGTTCGGTACAGGGAGCCAGTTTCGGTCGAGGATGTTTATTTCATGTCCAGGTTTTGGAGGAAGTTTAATGATAAATTGGGTACTCATCTGAATTTTAGTACAACATACAACCCCCGGATTGAAGGCCAAAGTGAGCGGATGATTCAAACGCTCGAGGATATGCTCCGGGATTGTGTACTAGATTTTGGAGGGAGTTGGGATGTAACATCTGGATTCCCAGGTATATTATTTTAATTATTTATTTTTGAAGATCATTGATCAACTCGACGAGTTGGTGCTATAATTCGTCGAGTAGAAGCGGGGGTGGCTACATGAGTTTAATGAACTACTCGACGAGTCCGAGAGTAGACTCGCCGAGTAGGCGCTATAAGTGGAAACCCTAGATACCTGGGTTTGGGACCTATTTAAAGGCACTTATGGCCTCATTTGCAGCGACACCTCACTGAGAAGGAACCCTAATCGCCCCCTTGAGCTTGTGAGAGAGTTTTGAGCCTTACTTGAGATTTGTGAGTGCATTTTGGTAGAGGAAATGAAGATTCCAAGCAAGGATTGTGAAGATACTGATAGATCTACTACTTATACGTCCAAGAGCTTCTATTAGAGGTATCAAGTTCGTACCTTTCTCTTTTATTTGAGTAGATCTCTCATTTGGAATATTAGGGCTTCTTTTCTTTATATTTTGGGACTTTGAGGATTTAGGGTTCATGAGGAGGCTTGAACTCGAGATCTGGACCTTAGGAGGTCTCTAGCATCTAAAGGATCCTGCTTTATTCAGCCTTGATGAAATTTATGAGTGAAAAACCCATTTAGATCATGTTCTTGGCATTTCATGCCCAAAATGCCATGCATGGACGTAAAGTCTATGACTTTACATGGTAAATGACCCCTGAGAGTATGGATCTGGAGTTTGGGAAAATATCCTGCCTTAAAGTCGTCTGAATGCAAGTTGAGGCTGAATGGACTCGCCGAGTTAATGAACCGACTCGGCGAGTAGATTAGGGTTGTCCTGATTAGCTGGATCAGGCGAGCGCTTGGCGAGTTAGGGGTTGACTCAACGGACTGGAGCTTCATGAGATTGTCGAGACTCGATGGGCCTCGACGAGTCGCACGAGTGCACTCTGCGAGTCTGGTCAATTTGGACTATTGACTGGAATTAACTTCTGTTGACTTAGGGGTTGGTCAAATGAGTGATGAGGGTCAGGAAGGGGTAAAATGGTATTTTACCCATTTTTAAGACTAGAGTGTAAGAGAGAGCAACGTTTGGTGTAATTGAGTATATGGAGAGAATTAATTAGAGATATTATCCTTGTGATAGGAAGAGGCTATTTCGAGGATTCCGAGCACGAGACTTTTACTTACCAGCTTACGAGGTGAGTCTTCTCACTATACGTTACCTAGAGTGGTATATATGTGTCACCAGAGGGTCTTATGTGATTATTTGAGTACTGTGATATTACTGCATTACGTCTGTGTGATTTATGTTATGTGTTATTCAGAGTTTAAAGAGTTAGGACCTGAGGGTCCACGGAGTTAGGACCGGAAGGTCCATCAGAGTTGTAGGACTGGACTGAGACACATTGACCGGAAGGTCTTACAGAGTTATAGCCTCGAGTGGCTAATATGTTGTATGTGGTATTTTGGGGAACTCGCTAAGCTTCATGCTTACCGTGTTATGTGTTATGTGTTTCAGGTACTTCCGATGATCGTGGCAAGGCCCCGACTTGATTGTACACACACTCGCTTGGAGATTTACTTTGGAGGATCCTGGTTTATGTGAAAAACAACTTTTGCGAAATAAATTGTACTAATATTGATACTTATGATTCTTGGGTGATATGACATGTGATCTTATGTTTGAAACGAAAAATTTGGTTTGAAAAATTTATGTCGTTACATGGGATACTTACCTTCCACTGGCCCAGCTCTCCTACAACAACAGTTATCATGCTAGTATTAACCGACCATATTTTAGATGTTGTATGGATGGAGGTACAGGACCCCGACTTGTTGGGGCGAGGTCAAGAATCGGGTCATGGGAATTATTGAGATTGTACTCAGGACCACTGAGTTGATTCAGTAGGTGCGCGACAAGTTGCGACTCGTGCAGAGACGACATAAGAGTTTTGCAGATCAGCGACGTTCGGACCTCGCATTTTAGGTAGGAGATTTGGTGCTTCTGAAGGTGTTACCATGGAAAGGTGTCATCCGATTTTGGAAGCATGGCAAGCTGGGCTCCAGATTCATTGGTCCTATCAAGATATCCACCCGGGTGGGCAAGGTTGCATACCGGGCTAATTTGTGGGTTGGTGGGTTGACCCGCGAACCAAAACAGATAACCCAACCAAACCCATGAAATAAACGGGTTGGTGGGTTTGTGGGTTGACTGGTCAAAAATATCAACCCAAACCTGTCTATTTTCGGGTTAGGTCAATTTCGGGTTACGGGTTGTGTCGAGAGTTGCCACCCCTAAATTTACTTGATGAGCTTAGACAGATCCATAACACCTTCCATGTGTCTCAGCTTTTGAAGTGTATGGTAGACGAGTCAACAGTTGCTCCTCTGGATGAAATTCAGGTTGATGATCGCCTGAATTACGTGGAGAGTGGTGAACTTGGATCAAAAGACGAAGGCTTTACACAACAAGGTGTCTCTGGTTAAGGTCCAGTAGTAGCATCGGAAAGGTTCCGAATGGACATGCGAGCCTAAGGCGGAGATGGAGAGCACTACCTTGATTTATTCACGGTAGTAGACTTTGAGGATGAAGTCTAGTTCAAGTGGGGGAGAGCTGTAACATCTTATTCTTCCAGGTATTTACCATTTTTCCCATTACTATTTGATTATTTGCAAATTATCCCTTTATGGCATTTTCATATTTTTGGGGACAGCATGGGTACGCTAGGCATACATGTTGGTATGTTGGGCGTACCAGGTCTCGCTTGAGTACGCTGAGCCCATCCTAGTATGTATGGCGTACATGTCTTGGAGCAAAACCTAGTATTTAGGGTTTGTGCACTATTTAAACGACCTTATAGCCCCAAAACCCTTCCTCTTATTAGCGTTCATCCCTCATATCGACCCTCTTGCAAACCCTAACCCATTTTTTCCATTTTTGAGCTTTTGAGTGAGTTGTGGGCATTTTTTTTGTGAAGGAAGATCATCAAAGATTTAGGTTTGCTCTAAAGTCGTTAGATATAGCATATTCTCTTTGTTGTGCACCATTTGTAGGTATAAAGCTCCAACCTTTGTTCATGTTTTTCTAGATCTTGGTTAAGCTTAGATTATTATCCCTTTTGTCCCAAAACCTAGGTCTTTGTGAGTATGAGGTACTCCAAATCCTTTAATCCATCCTTTCAAACATTTTAGGGTCTTTTAGTTCATAAAATAAAAGCTTGGATCTTGGGTTTTCTCCATGTAAGAGTTCTGGTGTAGCAAATCACTGAATGAGCTAGGTTTTTAGTGTTAGACACTTTGTAGCTATGCAAAAGCACAAAGATTGCAGCTTTATAGCATTAGAGGTTGTAATAAGCTCATATATAAGGTTTAGACGTAAGGTCTTAAGGCTTTAATACTGTAATGGGAGTTTTGACCTAGGGTGCGTACGTCGGGAGTAAAAGCATGTACGTTGCGCGTACTGCACCTTGACCCCGATTTCCCTCCTGCATCAGTTGTTGTACGCAAGGCGTACAAGGTGGTACATGGAGCGTACGGCCCAGTTCCAGCTTTTGGGCCATTAATTTGGGCCTTGGACTATTAAGTGTTGGGCTTTTCAGGTTGCGCCGAATGGGAAGGGAAATTGACCTTTTTGCCCCTAATTAGGATATTGGGATTATTGGACCATTTATTATGGGTTTAAAAACCAGGATTATTGATTAGGTTTATTTTCGGTATTTAATTACTGTGAGGAGCCATTTTAGCACCAGCTCGAGTGTGTGGCTTGGTTATCTTCTTTTGTAGGTGAGTCTCGTCACTAGTGTAACGCCCGATGGTTATAAGGTATTATTTAATTATTTAATTATTTATTTAATTGTCTAATTATGCAAGTTGTGTTGGCTTAGTGTAATTAGGCTTTATTGAGTGGGCTTACTGAGGCTGTATGTTGGGCGTAAGCCTAGTGTACACGGGGCGTAAGTGGGTCACCAAGAAACGCGGAGGCAAGCACGTACGCTTAGCGTACGAAGTTGTACGCGTAGCGTACATGGTCAAGACCAAAAACCATAATGTTTAGGGTTCAAGCCCTATATAATCTCATTAAGTCCCATGGGTTAGTCTCCTTATCAACCTCTATTATCCAGAAACCCTAAAATCGAACCCTTCATCATCTTGGTGTGTTCTTCACCTTGTGGAGTGCATTTTTTGGTAGTTTGGTGCCTTGGAAGGAAGAAGAAGAAGTTGGTGAAGAAGAGTTGTTGGAGTTTGATCTTGAAGATCCGAATTATCTTCATCATTTGGCACTCATTTGAGGTATAAAGCTCAGAACTTGCTTTGTTGATGCTTAGATCTACTTTGTTTGAGTTTTTGGGTCTTTTTGGTCCCATAGATGAGATATTGTGAGTTATTGTCATTTATGGAGCTTAGAGTTGCTACTCATAGTATTTATTTGGTCCTTGAGTCATAAAGTTGCCATCTTTGAGGCTTTGAATCATCCATGCATGAGTTTGGGTTCATTTTATGGACGTAACTTTTGATATTTCGAGATTTGGTTCATTAGGGGCATGCAAAGACACCAAGTTTATGACTTTATGGTTTAAGACACTTCATATGCCTCGTTGTTGTTCCGGGAGTTCAGAAACACGAAGCCACCAGAGTTTGATAGGATGCAGGATCTGATTACTGCGATGAGATGGATTTCTGATATCGATGAGTGTTTCTACACTTGTTCTTGTCCAGAGAACTTGAGGGTACGGTTCGCGCTAAACCAGCTTCGCTTGGGAGCGAAGGATTGGTGGAAGTTTGTGACGGCTCATTTTACTCCTGTAGAGCACACTGTCATGACTTGGGAGAGGTTTACTATGATGTTCCGAGATGAGTATATTCCCCCGGTGGAGAGGGAACGGTTGGCCCAGGAGTTCCTGTCCCTCAAGGAGAGGACATAGTCTGTGACAGTGATTACGAGGATGTTTCATGAGAGGGCGTTGTTCTGCCCTGAGCACGTGTCTACCGAGCAGGCACGTATGAGTTGGTATTTGAGCATTCTGAGGAGGGATATTCGTGAGTTCGTGGCGAACTCGACTTATCGTTCATTTGCTGAGCTTCAGGAAAATGCCCGAAAGAGGGAGATTGAGCTGGAGACTCAGGCCAAGGAGGAGGCAGAGTCTCAAGGGAGAGACCAGCGGCCGGCATAGTCCCAGCCGGCAGCCAAGCGGGCTAAGCCCGCATATTCGAGATCAGGAGGCCAGAAGGGCCGCACTTGTGGAAAGTTCGGCAAGGGTCATGAGGGAATATGTCGAGTGGGGTCTTGCTACAAGTGTGGAAAGGAGGGGCATATGGCAAAGGACTGCCCCAAGGGATTTGCAGTTTGCTTTCACTGCAACCAGACTGGCCATCGGAAGGCCGAGTGCCCGCAACTGCTTCAGGGATCAGCGCAGGGAGCTGCACCTGCTGCTATTCGAGCTACAGAGAGTCGGCCAGCTAAGGCTGAGGCACCGAAGTCTTGCGGGAGAGCCTTTCAGTTGACAGCGGAGGAGGTTCGTGCAGCGCTCGATGTCGTGGCTGGTATGTATTCTTTTGTTATTCTATTCTAAGTTATTTGTGCTTATATTGTGGTATGTGTAGGTACTTTTCTTGTGAGTTATGTACCTGCCTTAGTGTTATTTGACTCGGGTGCGAGTCGATCATTCGTGTCATTAGCATTTAGTCACCACATCAGTATCAGACGTGAGTCGTTGAGTCGAACATTGAGAGTTTCTATAGCCGATGAGCGTGCGGTGTTTGCCACTGATGTGATCCGGGCATGCGTACTCAAGATTTTTAGTGTTGAGTTTCCGATAGACCTGGTACCAATCACGATGGGTGACGTCTGTGTCATTGTGGGCATGAACTGGTTGATCCGGTATGGAGTGGTAATCGACTGCAAGCGTCTGATGGTGACCATACGAGACCCTAGTGGGGGGATTCTTACAGTATATGGTGAGGGTACCCGATCTGGCGCAGTTTTCTGCTCTGCTGCCCGAGCGAGAAAGAGTTTACATCATGGTTGCATGGGTTTTCTGGAGTATGTGATGGATACGCGGGTTACTGCTGAGAGACCGAGTTCTATTGTTGTGGTTCCGATAGTGAGTGAGTTCCCAGATGTTTTTCCCGAGGAGTTACCGGGTGTGCCTCCCAAGAGGCAGGTGGAGTTCCGGATTGATCTGGTTCCGGAAGCGGCGCCTATTGCCAGGGCACCTTATCGCCATGCACCGCCCGAGATGCAGGAGTTATCCTCGCAGCTTCAGGAGCTGTTGGGGAAAGGTTTTATTCGACCAAGTAGCTCGCCTTGGGGAGCGCCGATCCTTTTTGTCAAGAAAAAGGATGGTTCACACCGGATGTGCATTGATTACCGGGAGTTGAACAAGCTGATGGTCAAGAACCGTTATCCACTTCCAAGGATCGACGATTTGTTCGATCAGTTGAAGGGTGCATCTTGGTTTTCCAAGATTGATTTGAGATCAGGGTATCACCAGATGAGAGTACGCGAGGAGGATATTCAGAAGACAACTTTTAGGACTCGTTATGGGCATTACGAGTTTGTGGTGATGCCTTTCGGGCTCTCCAACGCACCAGCAGCATTTATGGACCTCATGAACCAGCTGTGCAGACCCATGTTGGATCGATCGGTGATCGTGTTCAATGACGATATCCTTGTGTACTTAAGGTCTAGGGAACAGCATGAGGAGCATCTTAGAGAGGTTTTGGGAGTTTTGAGATCGGAGAGGCTATATGCCAAATTCTCCAAGTATGATTTCTGGTTACGAGAGGTCCAATTCCTAGGATACCTCGTTAATCAGAATGAGATTTTGGTAGATCCGGCCAAGATTGAGGCAGATATGAGATGGGAGGTGCCGAGATCCCCCACCGAGATCAGGAGCTTCCTCGGACTGGCCGGCTACTACCGGAGGTTCATCAGAGATTTCTCCAAGATTGTCGTTCCCCTCACTAGGTTGACTCGGAAGGGCGTTACTTTTACTTGGGGTCCCGAGCAGCAGACCTGATTTGAGACTCTTCGCCAGAGGTTGTGTGAAGCCCCGGTGTTAGCCCTTGCTGAGAGAATGGATGACTTTGTGGTTTACTGTGATGCATCTATATCCGGGTTGGGTGCGGTGCTAATGTAGAGGGGACACGTGATAGCATACGCATTGAGGCAGTTGAAGCCTCATTTGACGAGATATCTCACCCACGAACTAGAGTTGGGGGCGGTGGTGTTCGCCCTCAAGATCTGGCGCCACTACTTGTATGGGGTTCGGTGTATCATATACACGGACCACAAGAGCCTGAAGTATCTCATGGATCAGCCCAACCTAAATATGAGACAGAGGAGATGGTTGGATGTGGTGAAAGACTATGACTGCGAGATCTTGTATCATCCGGGCAAGGCTAATGTGGTAGCCGACGCCCTAAGCCGCAAGGCAGAGAGCCTCCGATCCGAGATGTGTGTATGAGGATAACGGTGATGACTCCAGTCTTAGATGCCATCCAAGAGGCCCAAGCGGAGGCCGTGAGACCAGAGAACCGCAAGAGGGAGCGGGTGATTGGACAGGTGTCCGAGTTTGTGACGGATAGCCGAGGACTTATGACTTTCCGAAGGCGGATTTGGGTACCCTATTCGGGCGGAGCTCGACATATACTGATACAAGAGGCGCATATATCGAGGTTCTCAATCCATCTCGGGGCCACTAAGATGTATTTAGACCTGAAGAGAGACTATTGGTGGCACTGCATGAAGAGGGATGTTGCTTGGATAGTTGAGAGGTGCTTGACCTGCCGCTGGGTCAAGGCAGAGCACCAACGACCACATGGCCCATTGCATCCTTTGGTGATTCCCCAGTGGAAGTGGGAGCAGATCTCGATGGACTTTATCACCAAGGTACCGAAGACTGCACGTGGAGTTGACGCGATTTTGGTGGTTGTGGATCGAATGACGAAGAGTGCTCACTTCCTTGCTATTAGTGAGAGCTCTTCTACAGAGAGATTGGACGAGATTTATGTGAGGGAGGTGGTAGCTCGGCATGGAGTGCCGAGCTCGATAGTGTCAGATCGAGACGTTCGTTTATTTCCAGATTCTGGAAGAAGTTTCATGAGGAGTTGGGTACCCGGTTACACTTCAGTACCGTGTACCATCCGCAGACAGACGGGCAGAGCGTGCGAATGATTCAGATGTTAGAAGACATGCTGCGTGCATGTGTTATGGATTTCAGAGGAAGTTGGGACACTTACTTACCTTCGGCTGAGTTTTCATACAACAACAGTCACCATTCCAGCATTGGTATTCCTCCATTCGAGCTCCTTTATGGGAGAAGGTGTCGGACTCCTATTTGTTGGGGATAGGTGGGACAGCGAGTGATGGGTAGCACTGAGATAGTGCTCAAGACGACCGATCAGATTCAGCAGGTCAGGCAGAGGTTACTGACGGCCCGGTGTCGCTAGAAGAGTTACACAGACAGGCAACAATCTGAGGTCGAGTTTCAGGTTGGAGATTTTGTCCTTCTGAAGGTATCACCTTGGAAAGGGGTGATACGATTCAGGAAATGGTGCAAGCTTGGGCCCCGATACATTGGTCCTTTTAGGGTGATTGCCAGAGTGGGTAGGGTAGCGTACTGTTTGGAGCTACTTGCGGAGTTGAGTCAGATCCATAACACCTTCCACGTGTCCCAGTTGAGGAAGTGTGTAGCCGACGAAACGGCAGTGGTACCGCTGGAGGACATTCAGGTTGATACGAGCCTGAATTATATCGAGAGGTCGGCCGCGATCTTGGATAGAAAGGTAAAGGTTCTGAGGAACAAGGAAGTTCCCCTGGTTCAGGTCCAGTGGCAGCATAGGAGAGGATCCGATTTGACTTGGGAGCCGGAGTCAGAGATGCGGGAGCAGCATCCAGAGTTCTTTGCAGAGCATGACTTTGAGGGCAAAGTCTAATTCTAATGGGGGAGAATTATAACATCCAGATTCCCAGGTATGTTATTTTAATTATTTATTTTTGAAGATCATTGATCTACTCGACGAGTTGGTGCTATAACTCGTCGAGTAGAAGCGGGGGTGGCCACATGAGTTTAATGAACTACTCGACGAGTCCGAGAGTAGACTCGCCGAGCAGGCGCTGTAAGTGGAAACCCTAGTTCCCTGGGTTTGGGACCTATTTAAAGGCACTTATGGCCTCATTTGCGGCCACACCTCACTGAGAAGGAACCCTAATCACCCCCCTTGAGCTTGTGAGAGAGTTTTGAGCCTTACTTGAGATTTGTGAGTGCATTTTGGTAGAGGAAAGGAAGATTCCAAGCAAGGATTGTGAAGAGACTGGTAGATCTATTGCTTATACGTCCAAGAGCTTCTATTAGAGGTATCATGTTCGAACCTTTCTCTTTTATTTGAGTAGATCTCTCATTTGGAAGACTAGGGCTTCTTTTCTTTATATTTTGGGACATTGAGGATTTGGGGTTCATGAGGAGGCTTGAACTCGAGATCTGGACCATAGGAGGTCTCTAGCATCTAAAGGTTCCTGCTTTATTCAGCCTTGATGGAATTTATGAGTGAAAAACCCATTTAGATCATGTTCTTGGCATTTCATGCCCAAAATGCCATGCATGGACGTAAAGTCTATGACTTTACGTGGTAAATGAGCCCTGAGAGTATGGATCTGGAGTTTGGGAAAATATCCTGCCTTAAAGTCGTCTGAATGCAAGTTGAGGCTGAATGGACTCGCCGAGTTGATGAACCGACTCAGCGAGTAGATTAGGGTTGTCCCGATTAGCTGGATCAGGCGAGAGCTCGGCGAATTTGGGGTTGACTCAACGGGCTGGACCTTCATGAGATTGTCGAGAATCGATGAGCCTGGACGAGTCGCACGAGTGCACTCGGCGAGTCTGGTCAATTTGGACTATTGACTGGAATTAACTTCTATTGATTTAGGGGTTGGTCAAATGAGTGATGAGGGTCAGGAAGGGGGTAAAATGGTCTTTTACCCACTTCTAAGACTAGAGTGTAAGAGAGAGCAACGTTTGGTGTAATTGAGTATATGGAGAGAATTAATTAGAGATATTATCCTTGTGATAAGAAGAGGCTATATCGAGGATTTCGAGCACGAGACTTTTACTTACCAGCTTACGAGGTGAGTCTTCTCACTATACGTTACCTAGAGTGGTATCTATGTGTCACCAGAGGGTCTTATGTGATTATTTGAGTATTGTGATATTACTGCATTATGTATGTGTGATTTATGTTATGTGTTATTCAGAGTTTACAGAGTTAGGACCGGAGGGTCCACATAGTTAAGACCAGAGGGTCCATAGAGTTAGGACCGGAAGGTCCATCAGAGTTGTGGGACTGGAGGGTCCCACTGAGACACATTGACCGGAGGGTCTTACAGAGTTATAGCCTCGAGTGGCTAATATGTTGTATGTGGTATTTTGGGGAACTCACTAAGCTTCATGCTTACTGTGTTATGTGTTATGTGTTTCAGGTACTTCCGATGATCGCGGGAAGGCCCCGGCTTGATTGTACATACACTCGCTTGGAGATTTACTTTGGAGGATCCTGGTTTATGTGAAAAACAACTTTTGCGAAATAAATTGTACTGATATTGATACTTGTGTTTCTTGGGTGATATGACATGTGATCTTATGTTTGAAACGAAAAATTTGGTTTGAAAAATTTACGTTGTTACATGGGATACTTACCTTCCACTGGCCCAACTCTCCTACAACAACAGTTATCATGCTAGTATTAACCGACCATGTTTTAGATGTTGTATGGATGGAGGTGCAGGACCCCGACTTGTTGGGGCGAGGTCGAGAATCGGGTCATGGGAATTATTGAGATTGTACTCAGGACCACTGAGTTGATTCAGTAGGTGCGCGACAAGTTGCGACTCGTGCAGAGACGACATAAGAGTTATGCAGATCAGTGACGTTCGGACCTCGCATTTTAGGTAGGAGATTTGGTGCTTCTAAAGGTGTTACCATGGAAAGGTATCATCCGATTTTCGAAGCATGGCAAGCTGGGCTCCAGATTCATTGGTCCTTTCAAGATATCCACCCGGGTGGGCAAGGTTGCATACCGGGCTAATTTGCGGGTTGGTGGGTTGACCCGCGAACCCAAACAGATAACCCAACCCAACCCATGAAATAAACGGGTTGGTGGGTTTGTGGGTTGACTGGTCAAAAATATCAACCCAAACCCGTCTATTTTTGAGTTGGGTCAATTTCGGGTTACGGGTTGTGTCGAGAGTTGCCACCTCTAAATTTACTTGATGAGCTCAGCCAGATCCACAACACCTTCCACGTGTCTCGGCTTTTGAAGTGTGTGGTAGACGAGTCCGCAGTTGCTCATCTGGATGAAATTCAGGTTGATGATCGCCTGAATTACGCAGAGAGTGGTGAACTTGGATCAGAAGACGAAGGCTTTACACAACAAGGTGTCTCTAGTTAAGGTCCAGTAGTAGCATCAGAAAGGTTTCGAATGGACATGGGAGCCTAAGGCGGAGATGGAGAGCACTACCTTGATTTATTCACGGTAGTAGACTTTGAGGATGAAGTCTAGTTCAAGTGTAGGAGAGTTGTAACATCTTATTCTTCTAGGTATTTACCATTTTGCCCATTAGTGTTTGATTATTTGCAAATTATCCCTTTATGGCATTTTCATATTTTTGGGGGCAGCATGGGTACGCTGGGCATACATGTTGGTATGTTGGGCGTACCAGGTCTCGCTTGAGTATGCTGAGCGTATCCTAGTATGTGTGGCGTACGTGTCTTGGACCAAAACCTAACATTTAGGGTTTGTGCACTATTTAAACGCCATTATAGCCTAAAAACCCTTCCTCTTATTAGCCTTCATCCCTCATATCGACCCTCTTGCAAACCCTAACCCATTTTGTCCATTTTTGAGCTTTTGAGTGAGTTGTGGGCATTCTTTTTTTTTTTGTAAAGGATGAAGTCTAGTTCAAGTGTAGGAGAGCTGTAACATCTTATTCTTCCAGGTATTTACCATTTTGCCCATTAGTGTTTGATTATTTGCAAATTATCCCTTTATGGCATTTTCATATTTTTGGGGGCAGCATGGGTACGCTGGGCATACATGTTGGTATGTTGGGCGTACCAGGTCTCGCTTGAGTATGCTGAGCGTATCCTAGTATGTGTGGCGTATGTGTCTTGGACCAAAACCTAACATTTAGGGTTTGTGCACTATTTAAACGCCCTTATAGCCCAAAAACCCTTCCTCTTATTAGCCTTCATCCCTCATATCGACCCTCTTGCAAACCCTAACCCATTTTGTCCATTTTTGAGCTTTTGAGTGAGTTGTGGGCATTCTTTTTTTTGTGAAGGAAGATCATCAAAGAAGTGGGTTTGCTCTAAAGTCGTTGGATATAGCATATTCTCTTTGTTGTGCACCATTTTTAGGTATAAAGCTCCAACCTTTGTTCATGTCTTTCTAGATCTTGGTTAAGCTTCGATTATTATCCCTTTTGTCCCAAAACCTAGGTCTTTGTGGGTATGAGGTACTCCAAATCCTTTAAGCCGTCCTTTCAAACATTTTAGGGTCTTTTAATTCATAAAAGTAAAAGCTTGGATCTTGGATTTTCTCCATGTAAGAGTTCTGGTGTAGCAAATGACTAAATGAGCTAGGTTTTTAGTGTTGGACACTTTGCAGCCATGCAAAGGCACAAAGATTGCAGCTTTATAGCCTTAGAGGTTGTAATAAGCTTAGATCTAAGGTATAGACGTAAGGTCTTAAGGCTTTAATACTGTAATGGGAGTTTTGACCTAGGGTGCATACGTCGGGAGTAAAAGCACGTACGCTGCGCGTACTGCACCACGACCCCGATTTCCCTCCTACATCAGTTGTTGTACGCAAGGCATACAAGGTGGTACATGGGGCATACGGCCCAGTTCCAGCTTTTGGGCCATTAATTTGGGCCTTGGACTATTAGGTGTTGGGCTTTTCAGGTTGCGCCGAATGGGAAGGGAAATTGACCTTTTTGCCCCAAATTAGGATATTGGGATTATTGGACCATTTATTATGGGTTTAAAAACCAGGATTATTGATTAGGTTTATTTTCGGTATTTAATTACTGTGAGGAGCCATTTTAGCACCAGCTCGAGTGTGTGGCTCGATTATCTTCTTTTGTAGGTGAGCCTCGTCACTAGTGTAACGCCCGATGGTTCTAAGGTATTATTTAATTATTTAATTATTAATTTAATTGTCTAATTATGCAAGTTTTGTGGGCTTAGTGTAATTGGGCTTTATTGAGTGGGCTTACTGAGGCCGTATGTTGGGCGTAAGCCTAGTGTACGCAGGGCGTAGTGGGTCACCAAGAAATGCGGAGGCAAGCACGTACGCTTAGCGTACATGGTCGGGACCAAAAACCATAATGTTTAGGGTTCAAGCCCTATATAATCTCATTAAGTCCCATGGGTTAGTCTCCTTATCAACCTCTATTGTCCAGAAACCCTAAAATCGAACCCTTCATCATCCTGGTGTGTTCTTGACCTTGTGGAGTGCATTTTTGGGTAGTTTGGTGCCTTGGAAGGAAGAAGAAGAAGTTGGTGAAGAAGAGTTGTTGGAGTTTGATCTTGAAGATCCGAATTATGTTCATCATTTGGCACTCATTTGAGGTATAAAGCTCAGAACTTGCTTTGTTGATGCTTAGATCTACTTTGTTTGAGTTTTTGGGTCTTTTGGTCCCATTGATGAGATCTTGTGATTTATTGTCATTTCTGGAGCTTAGAGTTGCTACTCTTAGTATTTATTTGGTCCTGGAGTCATAAAGTTGCCATCTTTGAGGATTTGAATCATCCATGCATGAGTTTGGGTTCATTTTATGGAAGTAATGTTTGAGATTTCGAGATTTGGTTCATTAGGGGCATGCAAAGCCACCAAGTTTATGACTTTATGGTTTAATGATTTAAGTTCTAATTAAGATTATGGCTTAATGAGTGAGTACGCTGGGCGTACAAGCTAGTACGTGCAGCGTACAAGCCATGCAGCCCGTATGCTTAACGTACAGTTGAGTACGCCCCGCATACTCAATGAATTTGGGTTTTGTGTTGTTTGGGCCTCGGATGGGCTACTTACATGGACTTTGTGTCTTGGGCCTTAGTGGGCCATCTGGAATCAAATCTTTGGGATAGGGAAGCATTATTGAGCCTTAGGCTAAGGCATGCGAAGCGATTGGGCCCAATTGGAAATTGGGCCATATGTTAGGCCTTGTTGGATTGTTTATCTTTTGGGCCATTGGATTGTAATATAGGGTTTCATTCTTGGACCAAGTTATGTTAGGGGTAAGATAGTCTTTTTACCCCAATTAGGGATTTTTGGTTAATGATGTAGATCCCAAATGTTAATTAGTTGTTTTTGGCAATTCATAGCTCGGGGAGCTGTAGGACCAACAGTCAAGGATCATTCGCTTCTTTCAGCTTTTCGAGGTGAGTCTTCCTCACTGGGTTTAACGGGTCTAAGGTACCGAGGCCGACCCTTGATGATTATATTGACATACTTTTTTTCTGTGTGATACGTGTATGTGTTTGTATATGTTTACTTTTTTGGGCGGGGACCGTTTTGCGAGTGTGGGCATGGCCCATATCTCATTGGGTGGGGCCTGTTATACGTTTGTGGGTGGGCCCGTTATGCGAGTGTGGGCAGGGCCCGTATCTCTTTGGGCGGGACCCGTTATGTGATATGTTTGGTATGCGGTATCTTGGGGAACTCACTAAGCTTTGTGCTTACGGATTTTAGTTTGTGTTTCAGGTACTTCCGGTTCCAAGGGGAAGGGCTCGAGTTGACTGCACCTCACACAGGATGGATATTCCGCATTTGATATGTACTCTACTTTTGATACATTTAATACATTGATTTTGTTGAGGTGTATGGATGATATTTGAAAATACTATTTTATCTTTTATAAATATGAAATTTTTGGGACCATATTTTTGGATGTTACAAGTTGGTATCAGAGCCTTGGTTTGAGGGATTCAGGCACACTCTCGGGGGTGTCTGAACTCAAACCGAGGATTTGTTTGAGTCCAACCGTTGTAGTGTGAGACCTCTCATTCGAAGAATTATCTCATTTTTGTAATATGTAATTGTATTCGCGAGCTAGTTAGAGGAAGTTAGCGGGAGTTCCTTCTGCAGGTGATGGCGGAGAGTGGTGTGGAGTTTGCCCTAGGAACACCTAGGAGGAGATTTAGTGATGGCAGTCTTATTTGTGAGGGAATTGTTGTATATAAAGTAACTTGGCTGATTTAAGGCACTTCTTGAGGAAAGTACGGATAGATGTGGAAGGTAGTTTGGGCCCGTACTACTGGAAGCAGAGGATCCGTACTCGATTCAAGGAGGACTGCAATGAGGTCAGGGAGCTCGTGGAGTTGTGTTTTCCCCGATGTGTATGTTTGTTGCATATTATGATGGTTTATATGGTCTATTTTCGAGTATGGTGGTATTGCGAGGTAGGCCAGTGGGCAGTTCCGGTGTTGGGGAGGGTTCAGGCTTAGGATCTGGAGCCGGGAAGCTTGATGACCAGACAAGGGAGTTCATCTCGTCTGATATTACGCGTAGTATCCGTGAGCAGTTGAGCGCCTCCAAGTCTTCAAATGAGTATTAGAATGAAAAAGTACTAGTAAATGTAGCTTAGTGATCAAATGTATGGAAAAACAAATTATATCAAGCCCATGACGTGGCATGACTGAAGCCATGACGTGGACGAGAAGGAAGATTCAAGTTACATAAGTGAATAGTAATAGTAATGTACTTTGCAAATGCCACGATGTGGGAGAGTCTTAGCCACGACATGGAAAAGTAGATTACCTATGATTATTAATGATGGATTAAATTTTGTCGACTGAGAATAGTGTCATTAGAGGTCCCCCATGACGTGGCCAGTAAAATGCCACGACGTGGCGATGAAAACACGTTAAAAAAATAAAACGACATGCAAGCAGATGATTCCAATAAAACACTCCCAAAACATACTCCAAGGTGCGATTTCACTTACATAAACCCTAGAAGTTTGATCTTTGAGGAGATTTTCATATTAGAGTGTTAATTTGATGATCTAAGGTAAGAATTACAACTTTTAAACATTTAATTTTGATTTTAGGGCTAATTATGATGCATAGGAAAAAGCCTTAGGTGAAAAGATATGAACTTGAATGATCGAATTGAGCTAGTAAATGATGTTATATAGCCTAATTAGAGTTTATTTCAATGATTTTAACCTATATATGTGAACTGGAGAATTTTATGAGAAATTAAACCCATGGGATTAATGGTTCATGGGTAAAGGGTGTGATTAATGAAATAAGTCCTTGAGTGATGAAATATATTGGTATATGATGTTCATAATAGATAGTATGAGTCTTTTATGAGTATTAAACACTTAATATATGTTTAGATTCTTGACATATGTTAAGATGATGATATGATCTTATAAATAGAGAATTGATATATGTACAAGTTAAACCATATAAATGACTTTATAAGTTATATGTATGAGTTGATTTTTGAATAGGAAATATAGAGAAGCGGTTGAACAAGGAACTTCCATGCTTAGAGTACCACCCACATAAGCCTTGAACAAGGTGAGTAACTCTTGACTAAAATATAGAGTATTAGTATAAGATAGATGTGATTATCATAAATTGTTGAATGTTTAGAAATAAATTATGTAGTTATGTATGTTTTATATCATGGTGAAATTGATTGAATAGAAGAAATATTCATGATAGATCCGTAAGAGATAAATGGGTGAAATTATATATAAGATCATTTGGATTGAATTGATTTGTTGTGATTATGATAAATGATATGATGGATCTATAAGAGATGAATGGTCCTTCTATATGAACAATATATTCAATGAAATTATTAAAAAAAGAATACGAGATCTATATTTATATACTTGCGAGAGATAATACAATTGCGTCGAGAAAAGTATAGTATGGGTAACAAGTATTCTACATGTTATTGGTATATAAACATAAGTTGAACTAATTATAATGAAATTGATTGTTATTCACTAGGATTTCTATCTTACCCTTGTCCACATCTTATGATTTCAGGTACCATGCATACGAATCGAGGGGAAACTGCGGAATAGTAGCCATATTAAATCTTTTGAACTAAAACTTATTGTGATGTATTTTGATAATTGTAAACCCGGCTCGATCCAGACTTACTTTGCTTTTGATGTATGTGATATAAACTTGTAAAATAGGTTAATGTAATGTACACTCTTGTGGTTTAAAAAAACGGGTGTACTTTATTTTAGTCGGGTGTTACAAGTTGGTATCAGAACCAAGGTTTAAGTGAAAGTTGGGTATTTTAATTATAATTGTATCTAAAACTTAAACCAAGATGAGTGAGATTAGATGGCTACTCCACACCACCCGTATGATTATTATTGGTATTGACCAGAGAAGGATATGATGATATTGTTATGACGATTTCGATTTTATTAAGATGTTGAACTATGTTGTTAAAAATTTTGTTTTAAGATGGTGAATACCTGAAACAAAGACGAATCTTAGGGCAGACGGGAAAGGTCCCAAAGCTCAGTACGACTAGGAGGATAGGAGAGACCACCCGAACAACCCCTATATCTTAGAACAACGATTGTTGATGAAGTGTCTAAAGCCCTTCGAGATGTGTTGCGTACTCGTCTTGATGTTCAGGAGGAAGCAAACCGGAAACGAGGGCAAGAGAAGGACCTAGTGATTGCCAATAAAGAGGGACAAGGTGAAACTAGAGATTAAGGGAAAGGTGGAGAGACTTCCAATAAATAAGTATGTACTTTTAAACAATTCATTGATTGTAACCCAATGGAGTTCTCAGGAAAAAATGATCCTATAGCTGCTACGACATGGCTGACTCATATTGAGAAGAAGTTTGTCACACCCCGACCGGTGGCGGAATCACTAGGGTTGCGACATGAAACGTTGGATCATAGTTTACACATACATCAAATTACAGGATTCAAATAACATTACATTCTTCAAAGTATGAATAAGAAGAAATACATTGTTTAATAACTCCCAAAAGACGACTAATACATAACCCAAGTTCTATAAAGCATAAAAGAACATATCAAGAAGACCGGTTACTTGGTCAATGGTTTATTTAAGAAGAAATATTCTCATCACACTGTAGGCATTCCTCCAGCTTTCAAGATCCTGAAGATACATACGTTTAAAAATACGCCAACAAAAATCTTGGTGAGCTTTATATGTTTACAATCTAATGGTTTATAATCGAAAGTACATTTATGACTTTTAATATTATAAAAATGTATTTAGTCCGAACTTGTAATCCCATACAAGTAAAATAGTTTGGTTCATTTCTTACCACTAAATAATCATAATTCATGAGTATCGTGTTGAAAATGTTATAAATATGAATTATATAGAATAATGTGTCCAACACTTAGTCATTTTGTTTAAAAATTCCTTTTTAGTGATAAAACTTCTAGATTAAAATTTATGGGTTCTAATATGAGCCTATAACCGAACTACGGACGCGCAAGCCTCTGTAAAACAGTATGGTGAGTAGATGTACTATGACCATCACAAACGTCGTGAAATATATAAGTGACTAAACGATTCAACCCGTTTTGACTCGTCAGACGATAGTTGTAGCTAGCAACCGCAGACGAGGCTGTCAACCCGTATAGATCTATACCAATGTTCCACTTTCCTTCTGGATTAACGGTTTTAGCACAGAGGGCTTTGTACCAAGTTTTGAGTTCTTAGTGATCAAGTATTTCCTATATAGAATGACCTTAAATTGTTAGTTTTAGGATTTTTTCGACATTTGTATTCCGAACTTTTAACAATGGTTTACAATTCTTTTGTCGTCGTAATCAAGCATATATTTATATACATACTTTTATATTGATGTATTTATGAGTATATATATATATATATATATATATATATATATATATATATATATATATATATATATATATATATATATATATATATATATATATATATATATCTTATCTTACTACTTTATAATGCATACATAATGTGGGGTCTACTAAATTTTAAGACCAAAGTCTTAAAACAAGGAGGTTAAATCTTGACCATCTATTTTAATGTTAATGGTTATAGATTCTGATCCATGTGATTAATAAACAACCAATCAAAATACAACTCTTCCTTATACCACTTTTTAAACATAATGTACCATTAATTAAACACTAACTAACACAAATACATATAAACGACTCTACCATCTTTAGCAATCTTTTTCCTATAAAAGCCTATTCTCTTCCTCTCCCCTGGAAAACCTAGCCGCCGCCATTTTCTGCATGTTTCATCGCCATCTTTCACCGCCTTCATGTTCCACCATGGGAGCGCCTTTGGGTGTCATCTTCACCTCGATCCCAAGCCGACCTTCCTTTCTCCCACTCTTCACCGCCAGTCTCCACCTTGAAACCATTAACCATGTTGAACATCTACCACGACCATCTCACGACCATTTATGATGATGTCCATAGAATAACCACACGCCACATTATTTCCCTTCTCATATCTGTATTTTGTTTTTACACCAACAATTATTTTTCGTAGTTCTGGATCCAGGACATTGTATATTTGTATTGGTGGTATGGATCTAAATAAGTTTAATTTTATGTCTTCGGTTGCCTTCTTGCCTTTTCTTTGATCAGGTTATGTATGGACAGGTGATTGGATGTGGTAGCTTTAATTTATTTGTTTATTTTGGTTATTATTTGTGATATAGATGGATAAAATGCAAAACATAGACTTTTTATTTAACCTCTAATTTTTTGCATGCATATGATCTTGTTATTGTGAATAAGTTAGTTGTTTGTTTTCTTTTAATATAATATATTAGACCAGTAGTTTCAAATACAATTTTTGGTTTTTTTGGCATTTGTAAACAACAGGATTAAAGGGGCTCCATTTATTAAAGAACAAGAGATATGCGGCTAACTTGGGAAGTAACTCGCTCGAGACATAGTAATGTTTGTGTTGTTGTGGAACAAGTCATGTTATGTAGATTTAGGGTAGCCGCAAAGAAATGAATGGTTTCCGTCTTCATATGCTTTAAGTAATCCTATTTTTGTATTCCATACTGCATATTTGTAAAAAGATTCAATCTCTTTGTTTTATATATATGTTTAGTGTTTAAAGTCTTCTAACGTAAACTACAAAGGATTATGATGACTACAAATAAAGTATATGTTTAGTGTTTTAAATAAAGTAATTTACATTTTTATGAAGA
This sequence comes from Lactuca virosa, assembly GCF_052849685.1. NCBI lineage: Eukaryota > Viridiplantae > Streptophyta > Magnoliopsida > Asterales > Asteraceae > Lactuca > Lactuca virosa. The sequence continues at coordinate 301,413,989 of NC_136428.1, read as the reverse complement.
AATAACGTAAAAAGCTTTTAGACGTACTTCATTTTTGGACAAACATAGACGTTAACGTTACTTTATTTTTGTATAATAATTACAATATTTACAACTGATTGATTTTTACACAACTAATTAATGTTTTTTATTGTTATTTAAATAATTATAATGCATTGCTCTTATGTTAAGTTAAAATATATTAAATGAATATTATAATAAGGTAATTTGTTGCAAGATTGCAATACATTTATCTTCCAATGACTTGCAACAATACATCCATCACTGTTATATGGACATTACAAAATCAAATATATTTAATCACTCTCATACGTTGGAAATTCGTTTTGTAAAACAGCGATCATTTTTTATTTTTTCATTGTTTGTCTTTATATAATAACATAATCTATATTATAATTTATGATGTACATGATTTAATATTATTTTTGTCTCTTTGTTTGCTAAGTACGTGTCTATATGTATATGTATAGTAGCTGCATTATGTAAAATAATTAAGAGAATATATAAAATTATATTTGTTAGATGTATAAACATAATAATATATAAAATAAAAAGGAATATACTAAATTTGATTTTCAAGTGACAGTAGCCTTAAGGACAATGGATATTTAATACTGTATTCAAGAAACGAGATAATGTTGTGTGTAAGTTTGTTAATAATAAAAAGTGTATAAAAGTAAAGGAGGCTGTGAGTGATGATAGTCTACGAGTAGAAACTTGAGTATGTAAGAGACAATAGTTTCTTGGAAATGATAAGCTTAAATTCAATTAAACCCTTAAAAAAGATTTTTTTCCAACCAAACATAAAAATCAGTTGACGTGTTTACAAAACGTTTCACTATTTATATATTTTTCATTCTTAGATTTCAACAATGTCAAAATCTTAGATGATTAAGTAAAATTTAATTTTCACCAACTAATAAACTAAGTTTAGTGTAAACAAAATCTATTCTTAAATTTTAGAAAAAAAAATTATTTTCGCATTATTTATCCGGTTAAACAATAAACTTATATTTGAAATCAAAACAAACACCATTAAATTTACAAGTTAAATTAATATTATTTTATTTAATTAAAATAAATATTAAATGAAAATAAAGATGGTCCACAAGTCAAAATAAATGATATTTGATGAAAACTTTTGTGGAATTTTTAATTGCTAACTGAAAACATAAATGTAGTTATTTTTGACAATATTATCTCTATTTCTAATCTAAAATAAAACGTGTTTATTTTTAACCAATAACAATTTAATACATATTTTTAACCAAATACATGAACATGTATTTTCAAATTACAATATTCATTATAATGAAAAAAAATTAAAAGAAGTAATAAGAACAAATTGATTAAATACATTGACTTGAAATTAGGTTAGCATGAAAAATATTGTAGCTAATAAAAATTAACTTGCTCAATTAAACTCATATTATATTATGTTAGAATTACAAGAACTACAACTTCATAATATTTTCTGAAAATGGCTGCACAACGAAGATAAAAGATCGGAAGATTAAAACAAGTTAATTATGTAAAATCAAAAATCACTTAAAAACCAAGATGATATTTAAATTTAGTAAATACAAGTTAATTTTTCTATTTTATGTTGTTTATTTTGCATGGTGAAACAAGGAACATGATTCATTTTATTTCAATATATAACATAAATAGTTAATAATTTTATTTTAATCACAACAAAAATTAAACTATACATCAAAAAGAAAAAAATTGACGAGCGCCAAAAGAATGAAACTAATAATCGGCCGCAAACTAATCGTCGAGATGAAACTATTCGTCGCCGCCGCATCGCGCGGGCACCCCACTAGTATATATATATATATATATATATATATATATATATATATATATATATATATATATATATATATATATATATATATATATATATATATATATATCATCGAAACCATAAGAATTACTTCAACCTTTTGTTTTTATATAATTAACAATTAATTATAAGACCTTTCTATAAACTCCCTTTTTATGTAAAATATCAATTTTATATAAAAATAATCATATTTTATAAAAGTTACTTATTTTTATCAAATTTTATAAAAACTTTTTATAAACAACTTTGTATATAAAATATCAAATTTATATAAAAATAATCATATTTTATAAAAGTTACTTATTTTTATCAAATGTTATAAGACTTTTTATAAACTCCCTTTTTCTATAAAATATCAATTTTATATAAAAATAAAAATTACTTATTTTTTATAAAAATAGTATAAGACCTTTTTATAAACCCCCATTTTATATAAAATATAAATTTTATATACAATAATCATATTTTAATAAAATTGCTTATTTTTATAAAATGTTATAACACCTTCTCATAAATTTCCTTTTTATATAAAATATCAATTTTAAATAAAAATAATCATATTTTATAAAATTAGTTATTTTATAATATGTTACAAGATCTTTTTATAAACTCCATCTTTATATAAAATATAAACTTTATATGAAAATAATCATATAAAACTTATTATTTTCATATATACATAACATTAATCTAGTGAAATGCTTATGTAAATATAAGTCTAGTTATCTCTTATTATATTTATATTTTTGACCTTGTTTGTAAATATATTAATAAAATAGGTCATAATTCTATATTTTTCCTTGTATTAATCTACCAGTGACCATTCTAAGACTACTGTTTAGCTTTGATAATCATATAATATTTGTATAGACTTATAGCACAAGGATAATACCAAGAACATATATTTATATTGACGTATAATAACTTCATATAAATATTTTATCACTACATGTATTAATAAGAAAACTAGTCTATAATGCATGTAACCGTTTCACATATTCATTTACATGTTAGTTATAATATAGATAAAGTATCGGGTGATAACGTTGTAGATAATGCTAAGTATATATCATATTATGGCATTAAACTTTCTTTTCTAGATGCAAGATGTGTATGTATCTCCCCCCAAAGGTTTATAAAATGTGACATCTCTATTTTCACGGCTAGAAAAGACCGATTTTGTTTATGATTTATAAAAATCAGAGTACCTCTTTTAATAAAAAATGTTGCGGAATTTGTTCCCAGAAAAACATGATAAATACGTTATCAAAATATTTCCGAAGAAATGTATTTTTGTTCATTTTAAAACAATTCGGATGTCATCATCAATACAGAAACATAAGCATAAACAGAACTTACATTCATTTACACTAGTGATCTACATCTCTTTAATCTCTCTGTGTAATGTAACTTCATATCGACACCTGTGATACAAATAAGCTTGTGTGGGTCAGGTTGGGAAACCTGGTGAGTACATAGGGTTTTCAACCCATAATAAATTAATTATTATGTTTAAACATCAAACAATCAACCTAATTACCCATCCACATGACAGGCACTAAGTCCACAGCTGCCAATGCTCGTTCGTAAAGCACTAATTCCATAGCTGCTAAAGTTCATTCATCGGGTACTAAATCCATAGCTACCAGTGTTTATCTAATAGGAACTAAGTCCATAGCTACCAACGTTTATCTAACATGTACTAAGTCCATAGCTACCAACGTTTATTCAACAGACACTAAGTCCATAGCTGCCGGTGTTATTTGTTAGGCACTAAGTCTATAGCTGCCAATGTTCATTCATATCATCTTTCATCTCTCATCATTCATCTACCCATGTTTTACCTAACATATTTGTAGATATAAAATAGATATACAGTTTAAATTATTTAAAACATGTATAAAATCGTTCATCCAACATAGATAACAAGTATACAGATAATATGCACACATAGCACGTAATTTATATAAAATACTTCATATCTATGTGTAAGATGAAAGTAACTATGCACTCACTTGTTAAAGTGATGATTTCAAAGTCGGACAGCGCTTCGCTTCTTAACAATATAATTTCCTTCGACGAAACCTAGTATTATTACTACTAGATTTTAGTCTAATATTTACCGTGACTAATTATTAGTCTTAGCATTATTATTTTTATTATATAATCGTTTAAACAATATTTTCCAACCACTATATACAAACAGGGGCCAGACATAAAACACCGGAGGGCAGGACCATTTTGGCATATAGCACTTCTGAAATCCAACAACCCTATGCGGCCCTTTAAACCAAATTCTCCGTACCACGAGTAGTTAAAAAAGATATTATAACGACACTTATATAAGTCATAATAATAGCCCAAATATTTATTATAAGTTCATAATAACAATACTAATTTTAAATATAAGTTATATTTAAAATAGGGTAAGCATAACTTACTTACAAGAGAGTTTTAGCTAGGAGTCGGGCTCTGCAGGGGCAGAACTTCGTCGCTGAATCTTTCTAAGAAAGATTCTTGCAACGCTTCAGCGCTCACCTTACTATACTAAAACTACAGAAAGAAGTCGAATCACGACGGACCGAAATGCTCGGGGGATAAAAAGGGAAAGACTCTTGAATCAAGAAAATGGTGCGAGAAATATGAGAGCTAGAGGCTCTTATTTATAGTGATTGAATTTTCAAAAACTACCCTCCATAGTTACTTAATGACCTTATAGTTATATAAATGACTAAACAACCCTTTATAATACTATTTTAAATAGATTTAATGATATTTGTACTAAACTAATGTCGAAAGTATTCAACACTAGTCTTATAACGACCGCATCGTCGATACCTTTCTAACGATGTATACATATGTATATGTATGTATACATATATATGATTTACACTTTATTTTAATACGTAAATGTGCTATTAAAAATTATAACTCGTTCATACGAACTTCGTTTTTGACGTTCTTTATATCCATGCGTAGCTATCGACGACATATACAACTTTCGTTTACACTTCGTCGGCTAATTTTGAATTTATATTTTTGTCCATTTTTTTATAAAATTAAATGATTTTGCTAAAATCATAACTCTCTCGTATGAACTCCGTTTTTGGCATTATTTTTCTCAAAATTCATATTTTAAGGGGTACTACAATTTTCATTTTGGTCGCATTAGCTAAAAGTCAACCATTCTCTTCGTAGCTTTTTACGTCATACATTTGTTGTGCACGACTGACTTTTATATATTATAAAAATCATATCTAATTCATACGGATTCGGATTTCGACGACATTTATATTTTCGGAATCGGGACGACGTATACTTCATATATATATATATATATATATATATATATATATATATATATATATATATATATATATATATATATATATACATACATATATATATATACATACATATATATATATATATATATATATATATATATATATATATATATATATATATATATATGTTTTGGCGCACTTATTTTTACGATTTACGGATGATTCGACTGATTTTTCTTATTTTATTATATTATAATAATCATGAAACATATAATATTCAAGTAATTATTCTTTATTAGGTCGAATAGGTTACAACTGTTAACCCTAACTATCACTTAGGTTAAGATTATTTATCGTAGATAATGTTCTATATAAAAAAAATCATTTTTAACGCTTATTATTTTAATTGACTAGCCCGACTCTGCGGGTGTTACAATTATCTCCCCCCTTAGGGTGATTACGTCCCGGAATCATAAAAAAAACAGGGCTTGTATAATGACTCCGTTCATTTCCTTTCCATCCTAGGTGGTAATCATAACTCTTATGTCCTTTCAAATGAGTATCTAACTCTAGGTCTACCCTAAGAGTCATTTATCCTGCATGCGTTCATTCCGAAGTCCATTGCTTCCAGGGTTTATGTGACAACCCGAAACTTTTTCCGTTATCCTTACCCAGTTTCCGTTAATAAAATTTGGGTTTTTATTTAATTCCGTCAAATTTCTTAGTTTGGGAAGGACTTCACGTTTAAAATAAATCAATTTGGATTTATTTCCGTTCACGTTAGTATTATTTTTGGTCTAACGGAATATTCTAAGCTCAGTTTAATCGAGTTTTGGATTCAAAAACGAGGTTTTCTAAGTCAAAGCATAGCATCCGGGCCAAACAACCCTTCGAGAGGAGTTTACGGCCGCAAACTCAGTTTACGACCGTAAACCCTGTTCACGGCCGTAAACCCTCCACCCCACCCCGTGGCCGTAAACTCACCCCTATATAAGGGATGAGTGGCCTTCATTTCTCACTTTACACACTCCAGAATGTAAGTGATTCTTCACTTTGATTGTGTTTCTATCCTTATTATAGTGATGAATCCATGTCCCATCTCCTAAATTTCATCATTTTCTAGATTTTCTTTCTCACCAAGAACACCAAGAACACACACTAGTTCTTGTTGGCTAAAAACCTCATTCTAAATTTCTTAACAGTAAGTAACTACCATCTGTACTTGATATCTACTAGAAACCATCAATTTTCGCCTAAAAATCGACCTGAAACGCATGAACTGAGTGTTTACGGCCGTACACCCTTCAATGGCCGTAAACTCGATTTTTGGTCGATTATTGACCTTTAAACTCTTCCTTGAACTGGGCACGAGGCTTAGAACACTTCCAGAAGCCTAGAAAGGACCTTGAAACACCGAAAATCGCACCTTTCACCAAGTGTTTACGACCGTAAACCCATGGGTCGTAAACCCATGGACCGTAAACACTTGGGCCGTAAACATATGGGCTGTAAACCCTGTTGGGCCGCAAACCCTTGACCGTACACTCCTTTTACGATCGCAAACTCCCCATTTTCAAATCATATGTGATTCTAACACTTAGTTTTGAGTGTTTCCTAGTCCCTAAGGTGGTTCTTTCCGTAACAACTAGTGTTATGCCCTCACCTAATGCATATATGTACTTTTACATGCTAAATAGGGTCCGTTTGTGCCCGAGGCTTTATTTGATACTCAGTAATTCCTAGCAACTTACACTCGAATCCCACGTCAAACGGTGAGTTCAAACCCCTACGCTTTTTCCGAGTTTTTCATGTTTTCAGGGGGGATACAAGCAAAAGTACAAGGAAACTTGTGCTCAAAGTATATTATTTTGTATAAAATAATTGTATGTTCAGTATGCTTTTAACACAGAAAACAGTTTTACCAAACGATTAAGAAATCAACTCGTAGAAACAATTTTCAAAACTAAAGCAATGAACTTGTGAATCTTGTCATAAAATGTGATATTTTATAAAGGATTCATACACATCATAAACAGGATTTTCTGTATTATTACATGCAAATTGTTAGTCTAAAGTTGGAGACATGTCCTTGGTAACACTCCCACCGGATTCGAGACTGTAGGACTAGCACTTGTAACCAGAATCTCTTGTAGAGAGAACGTGACTATTGTGTATAGATCTATACGGGACTGACTATCCCGCACCTCACTGCTAGCTACAGTGGGACCATCAGGTCTACGGGTGACAAAGTCATAAAAAGATACTGGCCCCGTTATGTGCCATATTAAGTCTAAGTACGGTTATGCCACTCACAACCTAGATAACATAATTTACTTTTGTAATAATGAAACCAGTGAACTAACCTCAAAGTAATAACCAATTTGATTACTAGAGGGTATTGATAATACCCATAGGATTTAGTTCACCACTTATTTATTAGCTTTATTTATGTGATAAGACTAATACACCTCACAGGGAACAAACAGGGTTTTTCAAGGAAACTACATCTAACGATACAAGTATGGTAGATACTTGTACACCTCAGACAAGAACAGATAACCAACTGTCAACTTTTACGGAAAATATACGATTTTCCTGGGATAACACAACCTTTCATAAACGAACTGTTTAACATACAACAAATGGATAATCAAACATCTTTCATAAGAAAATATAGGATTTTCTTGGGAAACACTTTTCAAAGGATCAAAGAAACATTTCTTTCACCAGAACTAAACGCTTATGAACTCACCAGCTTTATGCTGATATTTTAAAACTGTTTGTATTCTCAGGGCAACAATAGACAGGTACTCTTGCCAACTTTTGAAGAAGACGGAGCATTTTGGAGTCACGTCTTTTACTTTTGTTATATATACTGTTATGTACAAACTATGCTTTCAAACAGATGTAAATAATCATATTAATGTAATGGTTGTGTTTACTTCGGTTGCTAAGATACAACTGTTATGATACTACGCATAACGTCACCCGCCCCCGGACGTTTCCGCAGTCCGTTCCGATGGTTCGGGCGTGTGACAGATTGGTATCAGAGCTATTATTTGTAGTGAACTAAGTATACCGAACCTTACATGGTATACAACTATAAACACTAAGGGGCCGGAGTGCTCTGAACGAAAAGTATACTTTTAAAAATATAAGTATTTTTGCAAAAAGTATACAAGTATACCTACGTACCAGAAACAATTTCATGAGTAGAACAAAACAAAAGTATTTGGATGTTGAACACTGCGGTTAAACCTGGGCAGTTATGTAATCATGTCTAGGGTCAATATAGCCTGATCAACTATATTCATTCGAGACATGACCAACATGTGCTTGGGAGTGACTGTGGTGTTGCCACATGCCTAAAACTTACCTAGTATCCATACAACAAGGTATCAAAAGAACAAAACATACAACTTAAAATACTGTAGGAGTATTTTAGCCAGAGCCGAATACATTGTAGAAATTCATTCCTAGTGTTACTACCTGTTCGATTCTTAGCAATAACTTACTTGCATTAGTAACCTTTCTTTGCTTATCGCTTGGTAGAACACTTTATTATCAGGATGGGATATATTTTGTTTCATATATCTTGAGGACTTACCATCCTCTTCTTCCTAGTTGTTTCTAAAGCAAGATGCCTCCCCGAAGAAGACCCATCAGAAGAAATGACGACACTCCACCACCACCACCACCCCCTCAGTTCGATCCCGCTATGTTCCAGGCAGCTGTTACTGCTACTGTGGCTTCCGCGATGTCACAGATTAATCCTGGCGGATCTGGCGTGCAGGGAGGTGGTACTCTTCCCCAAAATCATGAAGGTGGTCAGGGACACCAGAAGGAGTGCTCTTATAAGGACTTCATGAACGCGAAACCCACATCTTTCGACGGCAAAGGTGGGGTTATTGCCCTAACCCAATGGTTCGAGAAGATCGAATCCATTTTCGAAATCTGTTCCTGTTCTGACGCCAACAAAGTAAAATTCGCCGCTTGCACTTTCGCCAACAGAGCACTGACCTGGTGGAATGGTCGGGTCAAATCCCTAACCCTGCCAGTGGCGAATGCTATAGGTTGGGAGAGTTTAAAGGAACTCATGCTGGCTGAGTACTGCCCACGGGGCGAGATGCAGAAACTGGAGCATGAACTCTGGAACCTAAAGATGAAGGATTCCGACATTGCTGCCTACACTTCTACGTTTGAAGACCTAACGCTTCTTTGTCTGGGAATGGTCACCCCGGAAAGCAAGAAGATAGAGAGATACATTTGGGGACTGACACAACCCACCAAAGGAAATGTCTTGGCTGCTAGGCCAAACACTTTTGTCAGCGCCAAGTGCTTGGCACAAACCCTCATAGATCACGGAGTTGATCTTGATAAAGTGGCAACCGCTCCCGAACCAACAAAGGTGAGCGGTGAGAAAAGAAAATTCTGGAAGCAGCGAAAGGGCCAGCCTTCGCAGGAGCCCTCGAAGAAACAACAAACGGTGGCAGTCGACGCTGCTACTACTCCTGCCGCTGCTCCTGCCACTCAAGTACCTACCAGTAGATATGTTGGTACCCTTCCTCGGTGCGACAAGTGTAACTATCATCATAATCCCGACCCATGTCGTGAAATGTCATGACTAGCTGTGGCAAAAAGAGGCACACAGCTCGAGTTTGCAAGACACCAATCCAACCAACCAATCAGGCATCTGGAGCAGGTGTTGGTCAAGCCTGTTATGGTTGTGGAGAAGTCGGACACTATAAGAGAAATTGCCCCAAGGCAACAACAGCTGGTAGCACAGGGAGAGTACTAGCGATGGGGAAAGAAGAGGCAGTTGCAGATTCCACCGTTGTTTCGGGTACGTTCCTCCTCGACAACTCTTATGCATACATTCTTTTTGATTCTGGTGCGGCTAGAAGTTTTATTAGTCATGCATTCAAACATCTCCTCAAACATAAACCTCAACCACTAACTGAAACATTTACCGTCGAGATGGCTAACGGTGAGAAAGAGAGCACTAATGTTATATACGTAGGTTGTACCCTTACCTTAAACGATCATTCTTTTCCCATCGACCTTATGCCAGTTTCCATAAAAAGCTTTGATGTCATCATCGGCATGGATTGGTTGAGCCCCAATCATGCTGATATCCTTTGTTACGAAAAAGCTATCTGTCTCAATCTTTCCTCTGATGAAACTCTCATGATTTACGGCGATAAACTCAGTTCAAACCTCCGTATCGTTTCGTGCATCAAAGCCCAGAAACTTTTTCGAAAGGAGTGTCATGCATTCCTAGCCCATGTTATTAACGAGAAGCAGGAAGTTAAAGACCTCGAGAGCATCCCCGGAGTCTGCAACTTTCCCGATGTTTTTCCCGACGATCTCCCGGGAATCCCTCCCGAGCGCCAAGTCGAGTTTCGCATCGACTTAATCCCCGGAGCTACCCCCGTAGCTAAATCGTCATACCGATTAGCATCGGCAGAAATGCAGGAGTTATCCAGTCAGCTCAATGAGCTGCTCAGTAAAGGATTCATCAGACCGAGTTCCTCACCCTGGGGAGCCCCGATCTTACTTGTGAAAAAGAAGGATGGATCCTTTCGGATGTGCATTGATTACCGTGAACTGAACAAGCTCACTGTCAAAAACCGTTACCCTCTCCCTCGAATCGACGACCTCTTCGATCAACTTCAGGGAGCCAGTTACTTCTCCAAAATAGACCTAAGATCAGGGTACCATCAGTTGCGAGTTCACGAGAATGATGTGCCCAAGACAGCATTCCGAACTCGGTATGGACACTACGAATTTGTAGTAATGCCCTTTGGTCTAACCAACGCACCGGCGGTATTCATGGACCTGATGAATTGGGTGTGCCGTTCTTTCCTGGACAAGTTCGTAATCGTGTTCATCGACGATATACTTGTCTATTCCAGAAGTGAGGAAGATCATCGACAGCACTTGAGATCGGTACTGGAAACCCTAAGGACGGAGAAGTTGTACGCGAAATTCTCCAAGTGCGAATTCTGGATTCGAAAAGTAACCTTCCTAGGTCACGTGGTAAGCGAGGAAGGCATACACGTGGACTCCTCCAAAATCAAAGCGATAGAGAACTGGTCAGCACCGAAGACGCCCACAGAAATCCATCAATTCTTGGGTCTCGCTGGCTATTATCGCAGGTTTATCCAGAATTTCTCCAGAATTGCCAAACCCTTAACCACTCTGACTCAGAAAGGCGTACCCTTTTGTCGGAGTGAAAAGCAAGACACTGCGTTCCAAATGTTGAAGCAGGCTCTGTGCAGCGCACCTATCTTGTCCCTGCCCGAAGGGACGGAGGACTTCGTTGTCTACTGTGATGCATCCAATCAGGGCCTAGGCTGTGTGCTCATGCAACGGGGAAAAGTGATTGCTTATGCCTCAAGATAGCTGAAAGAACACGAAGTCAACTACACAACGCACGACCTGGAATTGGGAGCAGTGGTCTTCGCATTGAAGATATGGAGACATTATCTCTACGGAACCAAGTGCACTATCTTCACTGACCATAAAAGCCTGCAACATATTTTCGACCAGAAGGAGCTGAACATGAGACAACGGCGATGGGTTGAGCTACTCAGCGATTACGAGTGCGAAATCTGCTACCATCCCGGTAAGGCCAATGTGGTAGCAGATGCCCTCAGCTAGAAGGAGTACTCAGGTCGTAGAGTGAAGGCACTGACCATGACTATCCATTCCCATTTCTCCGCACAAATCAAGGAGGCTCAGTTAGAAGCCTTAAAACCAGAGAACATGCCGGGGGAAGCCTTGCTCAAAGTTCGGTGGTTACAGAGAGGTTATAATGAACGAAGCTCACAAGACTAGATACTCCATTCATCCAGGCTCGGACAAGATGTACCTCGATCTCAAGAAACTGTATTGGTGGCCGAACATGAAAGCAGAGATCGCTACCTTCGTGGGCAAGTGCCTGACTTGCGCCAAGGTGAAGGTCGAATATCAGAAGCCCTCAGGTCTACTTCACCAGCCGGAGATACCTAAGTGGAAGTGGGAGAGAATTACTATGGATTTTATCACCAAATTACCCAAGTCTCCAAGTGGGCACGACGCCATCTGGGTAGTTGTCGACCGACTGACTAAATCCGCCCACTTCCTGCCGATCAAGGAAAACTTCAAAATGGAGACACTCACGCGAATCTACATCCGAGATATAGTTCGACTGCATGGTGTGCCTGTGTCCATTATCTCCGATCGAGATAGCAGGTTCACTTCGAGGTTCTGGCAGTCACTGCAGAAGGCTCTTGGAAGTAAGCTGGATATGAGCACAGCTTACCATCCTCAGATAGATGGGCAGAGTGAGAGAACCATCCAGACCTTGGAAGACATGTTGAGAGCATGTGTCATTGACTTCGGTGAGTCGTGGGACACTCATTTGTCCTTGGTCGAATTTTCTTACAACAACAGTTACCATACCAGCATCAAGGTTGCGCCTTTCGAAGCCCTCTATGGTCGTAAGTGCAGATCCCCTCTGTGCTGGGCTGAGGTGGGCGACGCGCAGCTAGCCAAGGGGCAAGTCCCTGACAACACTCTTACTGGCCCAGAAATCATCCGCGAAACCACCGAAAAGATCGTACAAATCCGGGAACGACTTTAGGCCTCACGAGATAGACAAAAGAGCTACGCCGATAAACGACGAAAACCCTTAGAGTTCCAGGTTGGAGACCGTGTTCTGTTGAAGGTCTCGCCCTGGAAAGGCATGATACGCTTCGGAAAGCGTGGAAAGCTAAATCCAAGATACATAGGACCCTTCGAGATCCTTGCTAGAATCGGTCCCATAGCCTACAAACTTCGTTTACCACAAGAACTCAGCAACATTCATCCTGTATTCCACGTTTCGAATCTTAAGAAATGCGTATCTGACGAAACCCTTACGATTCCTCTCGACGAGATTGAGATCAACGAGAACCTGAACTTTGTGGAAGAACCAGTCAAAATCATGGATAGAGAGATCAAACGAACGAAACAAAGTCGCATCCCGATAGTGAAGGTTCGCTGGAATGCCAAGCGGGGACCCGAATTCACTTAGGAGCGCGAAGATCAGATGAAACAGAAGTATCCGCATCTCTTTCCTAATCCATGATTTGTATTCTATGTTCGAATTTCGGGACGAAATTCCCTCTAACGGGGCAATGATGTGACAACCCGAAACTTTTTCCGTTATCCTTACCCAGTTTCCGTTAATAAAATTTGGGTTTTTATTTAATTCCGTCAAATTTCTTAGTTTGGGAAGGACTTCACGTTTTAAATAAATCAATTCGGATTTATTTCCGTTCACGTTAGTATTATTTTTGGTCTAACGGAATATTCTAAGCTCAGTTCAATCGAGTTTTGGATTAAAAAACGAGGTTTTCTAAGTCAAAGCATAGCATCCGGGCCAAACAACCCTTCGAGAGGAGTTTACGGCCGCAAACTCAGTTTACGACCGTAAACCCTGTTCACGGCCGTAAACCCTCTACCCCACCCCGTGGCCGTAAATTCACCCCTATATAAGGGATGAGTGGCTTTCATTTCTCACTTTATACACTCCAGAAGCTTTCTCTCTCTACTCTCTCTCTCTCTCTCTCTCTCTCTCTCTCTCTACAAACTTCGAATTTGCTCAAGGATCCTCAAGAATGTAAGTGATTCTTCACTTTGATTGTGTTTCTATCCTTATTCTAGTGATGATTCCATGTCTCATCTCCTAAATTTCATCATTTTCTAGATTTTCTCTCTCACCAAGAACACGAAGAACACACACTAGTTCTTGGTGGCTAAAAACCTCATTCCAAGCTTCTTAACAGTAAGTAACTACCATCTGTACTTGATATCTACTAGAAACGATCAATTTTCGCCTAAAAATCGACCTGAAACGCATGAACTGATTCTTTACGGCCGTAAACTCCATTTTTGGTCGATTAATGACCTTTAAATTCTTCCTTGAACTGGGCACGAGGCTTAGAACACTTCCAGAAGGCTAGAAAGGACCTTGAAACACCGAAAATCGCACCTTTCATCAAGTGTTTACGGCCGTAAACCCATTGGCCGTAAACCCATGGACCGTAAACACTTGGGCCGTAAACATATGGGCCGTAAACCCTGTTGGGCCGCAAACCCTTGACCGTACACTCCTTTTACGACTCCAAACTCCCCATTTTCAAATCATATGTGATTCTAACACTTAGTTTTAAGTGTTTCCTAGTCCCTAAGGTGGTTATTTCCATAACAACTAGTGTTATGCCCTCACCTAATGCATATATGTACTTTTACATGCTAAATAGGGTCCGTTTGTGCCTGAGGCTTTACTTGACACTCAACAATTCCTAGCAACTTACACTCGAATCCCACGTCAAACGGTGAGTTCATACCCCTATGATTTTTCTGAGTTTTTCATGTTTTCAGGGGGGAATACAAGCAAAAGTACAAGGAAATTTGTGCTCAAAGTATATTATTTTGTATAAAATAATTATATGTTCAGTATGCTTTTGACACAGAAAACAGTTTTACCAAACGATTATGAAATCAACTAGTAGAAACAATTTTCAAAACTAAAGCAATGAACTTGTGAATCTTGTCATAAAATGTGATATTTTATAAAAGATTCATACACATCATAAACAGGATTTTCGGTATTATTACATGCAAATTGTTAGTCTAAAGTTGGAGACACGTCCTTGGTAACACTCCCACCAGATTCAAGAGTGTAGGACTAGCACTTGTAACCAGAATCTCTTGTAGGGAGAACGTGACTATTGTGTATAGATCTATACGGGACTGACTATCCCGTACCTCGTTGCTAGCTACAGTGGGACCGTCAGGTCTACGGGTGACAAAGTCATAAAAAGATACTGGCCCCGTTACGTGCCATATTAAGTCTAAGTACGGTTATGACACTCACAACCTAGATAACCGAATGTACTTTTGTAATAATGAAACCAGTGAACTAACCTCAAAGTAATAACCGATTTGATTACTAGAGGCTATTGATAATACCCTTAGGATTTAGTTCACCACTTATTTATTAGCTTTATTTATGTGATAAGACTAATACACCTCACAGGGAACAACCAGGGTTTTTCAAGGAAACTACATCTAACGATACAAGTATGGTAGATACTTCTACACCTCAGACAAAAAAGATAACCAACTGTCAACTTTTAAGGAAAATATAAGATTTTCCTGGGATCACACAACCTTTCATAAACGAACTGTTTAACATACAACAAATGGATAATCAAACATCTTTCATAAGAAAAGATAGGATTTTCTTGGGAAACACTTTTCAAAGGATCAAAGAAACATTTCTTTCACCAGAACTAAACGCTTATGAACTCACCAGCTTTATGCTGATATTTTAAAACTGCTTGTATTCTCAGGGCAACAATAGACATGTACTCTTGCCAACTTTTGAAGAAGACGGAGCATTTTGGAGTCACGCCTTTTACTTTTGTTATATACTGTTATGTACAAACTATGCTTTCAAACAGATGTAAATAATCATATTAATGTAATGGTTGTGTTTACTTCGCTTCCTATGATACAACTGTTGTGATACTACGCATGACGTCACCCGCCCCCCGACGTTTCCACCGTCCGTTCCGATGGTTCGGGGTGTGACAGTTTATATGACAGGCACTAAGTCCATAGCTGCCAATGCTCGTTCGTAAAGCCCTAATTCCATAGCTACCAGTGTTTATGTAATAGGTACTAAGTCCATAGCTACCAACGTTTATTCAACAGGCACTAAGTCCATAACTGCCGATGTTATTTGTTACGCACTAAGTCTATAGCTGCCAATGTTCACTCATATCATCTTTCATCTCTCATCATTCATCTACCCATGTTTTACCCAACATATTCGTAGATATAAAATAGGTATACAGTTTAAATTATTTAAAACATGTATAAAATCGTTCATCCAACATAGATAACAAGTATACAGATAATATGCACACATAGCACGTAATTTATATAAAATACTTCATATCTATGTGTAAGATGAAAGTAACTATGCACTCACTTGTTAAAGTGATGATTCCAAACTCGGACAGCGCTTCGCTTCATAACAATATAATTTCCTTCGACGAAACCTAGTATTATTACTACTAGATTTTAGTCTAATATTTACCGTGACTAATTATTAGTCTTAGCATTATTATTATTATTATATAAGCGTTTAAACAATATTTTCCAACCACAATGTACAGACAGGGGCTAGACATAAAACATCGGAGGGCAGTACCATTTTGGCATATAGCACTTCTGAAATCCAACAACTCTATGCGGCCCTTTAAACCAGATTCCCCGTACCGCGAGTAGTTAAAAAAGATATTATAACGACACTTATATAAGTCATAATAATAGCCCAAATATTTATTATAAGTTCATAATAACAATACTAATTTGAAATATAATTTATATTTAAAATAGGGTAAGCATAACTTACTTACAAGGGAGTTGTAGCTAGGAGTCGGGCTCTGCAGGGGCAGAACTTCGTCGCTGAATCTTTCTAAGAAAGATTCTTGCAGCGCTTCAGCGCTCACCTTACTATACTAAAACTACAGAAAGAGAAGTCGAATCACGAGGGACCGAAATGCTCGGGGGATAAGAAGGGAAAGACTATTGAATCAAGAGAATGGTGCAAGAAATATGAGAGCTAGAGGCTCTTATTTATAGTGATTGAATTTTCAAAAACTACCCTCCATAGTTACTTAATGACCTTAGAGTTATATAAATGACTAAACACCCATTTATAATACTATTTTAAATAGATTTAATGATATTTGTACTAAACTAATGTCGAAAGTACTCAACACTAGTCTTATAACGACCGCATCGTCGATACCTTTCTAACGATATATACATATGTATATGTATGTATACGTATATATGATTTACACTTTATTTTAATACGTAAATGTGCTATTAAAAATTATAACTCGTTCATACGAACTTTGTTTTTGACGTTCTTTATATCTATGCGTAGCTATCGACGAGATATACAACTTTCGTTTAGACTCCGTCGACTAATTTTGAATTTATATTTTTGACCATTTTTTAATAAAATTAAATGATTTTGCTAAAATCATAACTCTCTCGTACGAACTCCGTTTTTTGCATTATTTTTCTCAAAATTCCTATTTTAAGGAGTACTACGATTTTCATTTTGGTCACATTAGCTAAAAGTCAACCATTCTCTTCGTAGCTTTTTACGTCATACATTCTCTATGCACGACTGACTTTTATATATTATAAAAATCATATCTAATTCATACGGATTCGGATTTCGACGAAATTTATATTTTCGGAATCGGGACGACGTATGTGACAACCCGAAATTTCTATCTTGTACAAACCATTCACTTCAATCAAAGTCAGACGTGTTTCTGCTAACTTTTAGCACTGCTTAGAGTCTGTTTGAGCATTCCGAGCCAAGTGCACCAAAGGAATGAGTGAAAGGAAGTGCCAACTGAAGTTGTAACCTACCAAACAAGCCATAAACCCTCAAATGAGGAGTTTACGGCCAGGGACCATGAGTTTACGGCCGTAAACTCATGGTGGCCGTAAACTCCATACTATATATATATGGTTCTAAGTCATTTTCAATCACTTTTCACATTTCAAGCCTAGAAATCGGATTCTCTCTCAAGTATCTTAAGAACTTTCTTCGAAATCTTCAATCTAGTAAGTAATCTTTCCAATTTCAACTTGATATCCTTCCATATCTAGTGAATATACACGATTTCATCCATGAAATCTCTTCTTTTGGTTAGATCATCAAGTGTTCTTCATTTCACCAAGAACACCAAGAACACACTAGTGTTTTTGGACCTTAATCACCCTATCAAGCTTCTATATCGTAAGTACTCTTTCCTTAACTTGATATATACTTGAATCACATGATAAACACCTTGAAAACATCAAGAATTCAAGTACAAAAGGTGTTTATGGCCAAGACAATCTCCCTTGGCCGTAAACTATAATTAGTGGTGCACTTGTGCCACAAATCCCTCCTAAGGCTTAGACATGAGACTAGATCATTTCCTTCATGATTGTAAGACCTTAACACACAAAATGGTACAAAATACCATGAGTTTATAGTCGTAAACTCTTAGGGCTGTAAACCCATGGGCCGTAAACTCATGGGGGTATTACCATTTGGTCCGTAAACTCCTATGTGAGGCCCTACATCCCTTATATGCAACCCTATGTGGTTTAACACTTCATTACAAGTGTTTCCTAGTCCCTAAGGTTGTTCCATTTCATGATTAGATGTTATAAACACTAATTACATACATATATGTGTCATTATATGCTAAATAGGATCCGTGTGTGCTCAAGCCTTCACTTGACACTTAGCAATCCTTATCGATCTTTCATTCGCATCACTCACTACAGGTGAGTTCATACCCCTTAACTTATCTTTTAAATGATTTAAATGCTTTTATGGGGGGAATACAGGTAGAAAACATATAAGTTATATAATCAATCACAGGTGATTAATAACTGTATTTCAAACAAAGGATTTCATATACTTCAAACTGTGTTTCAAACAAAGGATTTCTTATACTTTAAAACTATATTATCAAATACACTGCTTTTAAATCGTTTTATAAACTGACATCAAGTCATTAATATTTATTGTTAAACTCTTTAAATGTATTACAAAGCCTCTTTTAAACTTATATATTGTCAAAAGCATGTCTATATATGTATAGTTATATAAATAGTGTTTAAAGGACTTAGGACTGCTAACTCGCCTTATTTCCTTTTCCTTGTTTGGATGTGGACTTAGGGTATCGGTTATTGTTCCGAATGTCGTCTAAATATTAGATATATATTATGTATACATATGTAGATATACAAGTACTATCAATCAGTTCAGTACCTTTGGATAGCAAGGGTATACATTCAGTCATTTATTCAATTAGAGAAATCACTAGTAAACTATAATAGGTATAGTTTAGGAGAATACTATCATATACAAATACTATAACAGAGAGTACTATAACAGAGAATAATATAACAGAGAATACTACAACAGAGAATACTAGACAGAGAATACTATACAAAGGATACTATACATAGAATACTATTACTATAACAAGTATACTATAACACAGTTCAGAAATAACATAATGTGAGATACTACTTCATGTGTCACACCCCCAAACCGGAACGGCGGAAACGTTCGGGGGTGGTTGACGTCATGCGTAGTATCACAACAGTCGTATCATAGCAAGCATAGTAAACACAACCAAACATTGAATACATATATGAAAAAGGTTTACATTATCTTAATACATAGTTTTGTTCTTATCAAGAGTAAAATGGAAAGACGTGACTTCTCCAGAAAGCTGGTGAGTTCATAAACATTTGGTTTTGGTGGAAAATGTTCTTTGAATCCTTTTGAAAAGTGTTCCTCAAGAAAATCCTATATTTTCTTATAAAAAAAACGTGTTTGAAAACCCATTCCTTCCATGACTTCTCGTTTCATACTAGATATGCACAATCCAAGGAGTCATGGAATGAATATGAATATCCGTTAGTGGAATAATAAATCATCAGTTTTTAGAATGCCAGTGTTATCCTGGGAAAATCCTATATTTTCCCTAAAAACATGCTATCCGTCCTAGAGGTAGAGATGTAAGTTTAGAAATCCATGATTACTATCAGTATATATGAAAGTAGTTTTATTACCTAAAATAAAACAAATGAAGAATAGAATCCGTAAAACCAAAGTTAGTTTATACTTATTTGTGAGTCATATAACCATGCTTGATATGACCTAGAGACCTTTATAACGTTCTTCAGGCGTTAAGTTAAATGACATTTGTTCACCCCAGGCGTGCCCGCCTAACTGTAGCTAGCAGTTCAGGTGTGGGATTGTCAGTCCCGAATAGATCTATTCACAAATCTCACGCTCTCCCTCCAGGAGACTCTGGTTATACTATGATAGGATTTAGTTCCGTACACTAAAGGGTACAGTATTGAAGTAGAGCCTCACAATTCTGTATAATCTAGTTTACTAGCGAGAAACTGTATAAAACAATAATTAAGCTTGAATAATAGTACTTTATACTCCTGAGAAAATATATAACATAAACTAAATCTGCCATAGTTTATACATATTTATTCATGAAATCTGATTTGGTGAAAACTGCCTAGAGGGTTATCCCAAACTATACCCATTTTAGTTTAATAGAATTGATATGAAAATGCTTTGTAAAAACCTTTCTGAAAGCTATGAAATTAGATTTCCAATATAAAAGTTTCCCTTATGCTCAACATATTAAAAAGGGATAAAATATTCGAATATGTTATTAAACGTAGAAATCGTTGGATTGTATTAATAAGTTTAAAAATTACTAAAATACTTTGAGTTTGGCTTGTATTCCCCCCTGAAAACATTAAAACACGGAAAATATAGGGGTATGAACTCACCTGATGTGGGTGATTCAACGAATATGCGCGTAAGGATGAGAAGTTCCACGAATGAAGTCCCGAGACTTAACGAGTCCTAAATGACATATAATGGCATATATTGGCATAAATATAGTGTCTAGAAGCAACCAAATGCAAGGAAACACCTTCTGGGAGGAAACACTTTGACCAAGTGTTGGAATCACATGTGATTCATCTAAAGGGTGTTTAAGGCCATGGTTTGGTGTTTACTGCCATGTGTTTACGGCCAAGAGAGTTTACGGCCGTAAAATCATGGTCAAACATGCATAAGTGGGTGTTTGAAGGCTAGGGAATCTTGAGGGACCATTGCTCTACACAAGGATGAGAAACACCAACTTAATGGAGGGTGTTGAGGTGTTTACGGACACATCATAAACCCTATGGCCGTAAACTCACCAAATGGTGTCTTATTGGGTCTTCAAGGCAAGGAGTTTCAAAGGCTCAAGTGTTCCAATGGTTAGTAAAGGTCTAGATGTGTTTAAGGTCCAAATCATGACAACTACAAGGGTTTACGGCCAAGGTGTAAACTCCTGGACGTAAACTATAAGTTAAGGATATGAAAGTTTTTTTTTTTAAAAAAAAAATTTGATTCAAAGTTTTTATGGAGTTACAAAATTTGGTGTTAATGTTTTAAAGAATTCCATAACTTGTTCTTAAGTTATGGAACATGGAAAGTTTCATCATAAAACACCATTAATTCCATAAGTTATGGAATCCAAAGGTTTTCAAGAATTACAAAACTTGCCCTCAAGTTTTGGAATTTGAGAAAAGTTTTTTATGAAAAAAAGAATTGAATTCTAAAACTCTTGGGTTCATAACTTAAACAATTAATTAAATGGTTTTAATTTTGAGTTTAATAATTGGAATTATGATGTTTTGTTGAATAGTTCAAATTAACTCTTATGGACTTTATTAATAGTTAATTAAAGCGTTTAATTAAAAGAGTATTATTAAATCCATAAATATATGGTTTGAGTTTAATTAAATTAAAAGTCTAGTTTAATTAATAGTTTAAACCATCAAGTATTTTAAATGTCTAAAATACACCCTTATACTATTATAATATTAAAAGTTTAATACATTATATGTATAAGAGCAAGTCGTCTTACCATTAGTAGACCTCATTCACGAAGTCAGTCTATAAGGGGGGTATAAGGTTGTTGCCTATAAAATGGCAGCTTAATGGGTGTCCACTCTCACCCACCGCTTCCTTGACTGGTGGAGGGTCGTTAGCCGAACAGGTAGGACAAGGACTATAATTCTCCCTTCATTAAAAGTATTAATGATAAATACTAAGTAACTAAACCTTTTATTAATTCCCAATCTTAGTTACTTAGGAAAATGTGAATAAGGTGCTAATCCATGAAATTACACTTTGCACTTTGTTTAAACCGTTAGTGGAGCGTGTGTGGTTAACCGGCACACTAACCTGGATTTAACAAAGTAGGCAAAGGGTAACTTAATATTTATCATAGTATCGGTGGAGCTCGTGTGGTTAACCGGCACATCGATTGAGGGGTAAATATTAAGGGTACCAAGTATATTTGCATGGTTACTTCACACCTTGTTTTGTGATCCTCGGCATCCCAGTCACAAAACCTGAAGGGCACACTCGAGATTGAAACATGCCATTGAAAAGTTCAATGAATCTCAAAAGATCTAGGAGTTTCAAATCCAAGTAAAAAACCTAATTAAATTATTTCGTTTTTCATGGTGGAAATTGGTAAATCGTCATTTACCTACCTTCAACTATTTTGCAACTCGGATTACGGCATCCCTCTTCCAGGTATAAATAGGTTGTTGGATCCTAGCCTTAATATTTCATATTGGGTGTTATATTAAGGACTTTAGATCAACTATCTTGAATATCTCCCAAAAGATGTCGAGTTCAGACATCTATGATCTTCCAAAATCTCTTGGAACTTTACTTCCTCCACCTCCTCCAATTATTCTCCCTAACCCACAAGTTCAAGGTCACTCAAGCCCTAATGGCAAGCAAGGTCTATGTGTGATCACATCTTAGAGATGAAGTCACATATTGACAAGCCGGGAGAGTTGGGTTTCAAAGTCTTGAGAAAGTTGGATGTTCAATCACTTTCTAAGTCACATAGTGAGTTCCTTTGGGAGTACTATGATACAGACTATGACATGAACCTTAATGATCATATCTATTTGCTTGGTGCTGCTGAATCAGCAATGATTTGGAACGATAGTGAAGCAAATTTGATTAGAAGATCAACTTCCCAAAAACTTTATGGACAGTGACAATGGTGACACTGGAAATCAAGAAAAAGCATTCTCTTCCCAATGGAAAGGGATTGGCCATAGTCAAACCGGTTGACCAAATGGTAAAGAGAAAGGCTAAGTCTGAGATAGTCCCATTACCAAAGGGTCCATATGTTTATTTTGCCAAAGGAAGGGGCGTTGATTGCAAAGCTGCCAAATTTACCTAAGGATGTTAAAGTCAATAAGTTGGACTCTACATCAGGTAGAGCCCATTATCTAACTCTGTTAAGTTCTATTCTGAGATCCTCATTACATGATGTGACTGGGTCACATGTTGATGTTTTAAGAATCAAAGAATAGAGAGAAATCTTAAAGGAAGTATATGCTGATTCTGATCGCGAAGGTGGATTTCGATCGCATCAGGATTTTGAGCAGTTGCTTAAGAAGTTATGATATATTGCTAAGGAATAGATAACAACAATTTTCCATGTGGATTGTAAGGATAAGTTTTTCCGCAAAGTTTTAAAATAAAAGAAAATTGTTTAATTTTGTTTATTTGAAGTATCCTTACAATGGCATTTGTGGAAAAATTGTTGCTTATATGATTCCACTGACAGCAATATTGGAAAATGGATTTGATTCTTTCATTTGTGGTAGTGTCTAAATTTACCAAATCAGGAAAGTTCCTCATCACCCAAGTTTCAATTGGACCGAAACTTGGAATCATGCAAGTTGAATAGTATGATGAATGAGAACTTTCAAGCATTGGAAAAGCAAGACTAATTACTTGTTCACATGGATGTGTGAGTCAAGTGAAGGACTAAAGGGATCGAGTACACATTCTTGTGCACTGGTCATGTCCACCACAAAGCTCGTTAAGACTATTTGATTTACTAAAGTTTAGTAAATATGGTTATACTTACAAGTTTAAGTATAATTCTGAAACATTGGAAAAGTCTCAATGTATGGCAGAACGAATGGGAAGAATCAAATTAGGCAGAAAGATAAAAGTTTCTCAAATCTGAAAAGATGGGAGAGTACTTTAGTATCATGTTTGTGATCATCTTAATGATTTAGAAATTATATCACAATTAGTCCTCTAAAGGTCATCTTAGTGCATTCTTATGACTAAGAAGAGGAGTCATGAATTGTTGAAATGTTTAGATCAGGAAGATGAGTCATACTTCGTTCCAAAACAATTCTTAGAGTCATACTCCAAGATTGTAACTTGAGTGACATATCTTAAAGAAAGGTTTAAAACACTTGTCAAATGTAAGAGTAAAAGTGTCCTACTCTTGTACATTTGAAATTGGTAAGTTGTGATGTTTTGGATAAAACAAAGACCAACTAAGGCAATTGTGTGAAGTGTTTGTCTTGATAAAGAATCCGCACCATCTCTTGAATATTTGGCAAGATAGTCTTATATGTCAAGAGGATAGTGGGAGTCTTAAAGATCCTAAAAAGAATTTCAAGAACTAATCAAGAATAAAATCTGAGGTTCTTCACTAGCACACGACTTGAGGTTTATAACCTATCGTGTTGACATATTCTGTGCCCATTCCAGTTAAAGTTGGCTTTGCATAGGAGTTCTGAAAGTTCTCAATTGGTTGCATAACAACTTGGAAGCAATGGCAGGCCCTGTACTGCCAGGTGGCAAGAAGTTAAGATTGCATAAGTTCAGTCCATATGAGTTTGGATTTGTCATTATCCTTGTCTTGTGACTATGGTTTTGACGATTCACATGGATAAGAACACATACACCATAAAATCTAAGGGTCATAAGGTTTCTCTCTGATTCATGAAAATGATGGTGAGGAAACACTTCCACCAGGTAGATTTGAAGCAGATGGCAAAAGGTCTAAACAATTAAGACTATGATTACGGCATCCCTTTTCATAGTTCTGAAATTGTTTAGACACACATGCATGCTATCTAAGGAAAGGTGTATGATTTTGATAAAGTTTTATCAAAGCATCTCGTATCAGAAATCTGAACTTTGTTAAGAAAGTCAATAAAGTATTGATTTCTAGAAGTCCAGCCGATTTCTGAGTACATGTCAAAGCTAGTGGGAGCATAAGTGTTATGCTAATAATCATCATGTTAGTGGGAGCATGATAATTATTGTTAGTGTTGCAAGTTAGCAATGTTAATTATAGAAAACAAAAGTTTCAATTCGTGAGGCTGCAGGGATTGAAAAAGTTGTTTTGCTATAATTAAGGGAGAGGATATACTTCATTTCAGTTCTAAAGGCTTAGATTGAGACCTTAATCATCTTTAGTCAAGAATATATATATGAATTTCATGTTGGATTGGTTCAACTTAAGGAAATTCTATATATTGCGTTCTCAAAATTCGATTATGATTACGGTATCCCTCTTCATAGTCAAATTTTGAAAACATGGCAAATAAAAATATTGTAGCAAAAGACTGGTCTAGAATCATGTCTTTGTGTGAGACATCATGAATCGTGTACCATTTGCTTTGGGTACAGGATCGATTGCATGTGCTATAATATTTGTCATTTCTAAATTTTTCCAAATGCCCAGAGGCATTAAGAAGGGAAAAGGTCTAGAATTGGATATGACTAAAATGATTAAGCAATTGTCGAGGACAATGTGAGGTTTACCAAAGATTGGTTGCTCAGGGACAGTTGGAAGTATAGTGCTAATTTTGGAAGGACCATATTGACATATTCTGAAAAGAGGCATCTCTTATTCAGAATTGATAGTCAAAATGAGAATATGGAGTTGTCTCGATGTGTGGAAGTTATCTGTGTAAGATTAGAAAACTTAATGCAAGAAGCATGTCCAAAGCAATGTACTTTGAATATGAGACTTAGTTTCCATGGAGTTGATCTCCATTGGAATACCTTATAATGACTGTTGACAAGTCTTTGTGACTTTGTACATATTTATTACAGGAGGGTCAGTGCATATAAGTTTAAAATATAAACAGATTTCGATAAATGATAGGAATTTGAAATTCTCATATTTTTCGATAAGGATTTGGGAGTGTGAAATTAGAATCATTGAAATTATGTTCAATTGGTTTATTTCACAAAGTAAGGATCATAGACAAACATAGAGTGCATACTTGGTGTATGGCAAAGCTATTGTTTAAGAAAAACATAGTGTACATGCTTGGAGCATGGGACAACTAGTGTTTTTAATTCAAGTATAAAGTTGATAAAACCAAAACAATGAATAATGAGTAATCAGTATGGTGATAAATAAAAGTGTTTATTTATATTCGTAGGGTTTGATACCATATTTGATTCATTTATTCTTGTGTTTCACTTTGCATGTTTTGACTTCCAGAATAACTAAGTCGCTCTTCCTGAATGATTAAGTTATTCAAACCATACACAGTCGGTCATATGTTGGAAGTAGATATGAATCAAGACTGTCATGGGTTGGTTTGTAGAGGTCCAAGTTGGTGGACAAAGTGGTGCTACAACACTCATGAGTGCTCATAAGTTCTGAGTATTGGATTCAACCCGCGCTCATTTGAATCACTTCATGGATTTTATCACGAGTGATCATGAGACGATAATATCTTATATTCTTCAAACCTAGAGATATGAGTTGTTACTATGAGTTGGTTATACATTGATTGCACGAAAACGCATTTGGTAACTCGATGTTATAAAACGTGCCTTTGTGTATGATTCAACAAGTAGTAGAACAAGCCATATGAGTCGAAGTTTATCCATTCCTTTTACATTCGGGATAAAAGCGATATCTGTGGGCCCCTCGATGATTTAGCGATGACACATGTGAGTGCTTGGCCAAGCCAGGACTGATTTGATTTGTTCAATCAGTCAGTCATCATAAATCGGAAATCGGGAAACAACAAATGGACAGAGAGAATGATTATAATCCATGTCTCACTCCATATGATATCTAGAATGGAGGAATATATGATCCCTTATCTAATGGACAAGTCATTGACAAGGTCAGAGTTCGACAGCGGCTTTAAGAGCTACGATTGCCAGTTAGGTTTTGAAGTCATACTCAATAATAGTTTTAGACTTATCCAAGTGGGAGACTGTTGGATTAATGTCTAAGTCCATAACTATATTTGGTATGTACTTGACCCGACCCGGCATGGTCCATTTGGGTTGCACTTCACCGGCACAATTTATATGGATAGTCTTTTGAGAATAGTATATTTATGATTTATATTAATATATTATAAGTTCTAATATATTAATATGGAATCATATTATTTAATTAGTATTGATCAAGAATTAATTTAGAATTAATTAAGTGATCAAAAAGAACTAATTAAATATGGACTCTTATATATATGGAATGGGCCAAGTTCATTTAGGTTGGGCTAAGCTTTCATGGATGGTCCATGGAGCTTTTTAACCCATGGATCCTATGTAAATGAAAGGTCATGGTTATTAGGGTTTACATGGATGTAACCCTAATCCTCCATAATATATAAAGGGGTCCTTGGCTCACAAAATTGGCACAAGTGTGTGAAAATAAGTGTGGGCCGATTTTAGTGCGCATACATATTCTCTCAAGTTCTTCCAAGGTGTTTTGGTGATTTGTGATTCCATTTGAGGCTTCCACACTATTGGGGCTAAGCTCTTAAAGCTTGAAGACATCAAGCTACATCAAAAGGTATGTCATCTAACTAGAACTTTGTAGTATAGGTGCTTCATAATATGCTAGTTAGGATGAAACCTTGGAATAGTTAATATTTGAATGTATAATAGAGAAAACATAGATCCAAGGTTTATAGGGTTGCATGTACACCATAGGAGTGTTAGAATGCTCAAAACCCAACAGATATTACCCTACAGCTTACCTGTTACCTGAGAATACAAGTTATTTTGAAAAACGTCAACATATGAAATGTTGGTGAGTTCATAAGCAGGGTTGTGATAAAAATGATTTGTGTAGTTTGTAAAACCCAGAAAATCCGATATTTTCTGAAAAGACAGTTGTTTATCAAAGTGTGGAGATCCATAAGTTGATGCATGAATGATTTCAAAACGTGTATAAAAAGGGAGTTTGTATTATAGTTATAGAAGGATACAAGCGAGTGATGTTGATTTCCTCGAAAAACCCGATGGTTTCCGAATACATAAAATACAGTTACTTCTCAAATTGTTATACTGCCACAATGAATGATTTTGATTACTCTTCCTTGATTATTCGGATGGTATTGGATTAATTAATTTTTGTGAGTCGTTATAACCATGCATAATAATGACTAGTTCGTCTGTCTTGGCTACCTATCGTGCGCCGGGATTGATCTTAAGATTTTGTCACCCTAGAGTGGCCGAGTCTAACTGTAGCGAACAGCTGAGGTGTGGGGGAGTCACCCCCGTATAGATCTATACACAAACTCTCGCTCTCCTTCCAGGAGACTTTGATTATAACTACAGACTACGAACGACCCTTGGAGGTATCGCCCGTTATTACTCACTTAACCAAATAACATTGATTACTATTGATTAACGACCTGAATTTGTTTACTTTGATTACGCATAAGCCTAACAAACGAGGACAAGAGGAAAACAAAATCCTGCTACTTTCGTGAGTTATTTCAGGCTTTTGGGTATACGAAGGACACGTTGGTCCATTTCGCATTTGATTACTTGGACCTTACTAGCAGTGCTAGTGGGCCACTTTAATATGAAATTGGGTCATCGAAGGCCCAATAACATTTATTATTATTATCTCTTGGGCCCGAAGATCATGTGGATGGATCACAAAGGCCCAACAAGCATGATTGGAACTTTCAAGCCCAGAGTTTTGAATGTTTACTTGTTTTAGGTATTGCATAATTGTTGGAAGGTTTGATTGAACGATTGTTATTTTTGTATCGACTCGAGACTGGTCGATTTGTTTATAACGATATTTGGATTTATACGTGTATTCATCTTTCAATTTTTGTAAGTCGTAGTTTAGTATTTTTGACTCAATATTCTAGAAATAAAATAATTGACTTAAGAATATTGGTTTGACCTTTTCAGCCCTTCTTTAATAAAAATGACAATTTTAGTCCCTTATATAAAAAAAGACATTTTTGCCCTTAAACTCTTTTCTTGACATTTTTGAATCATAGACTTGTTCAAATGATATTTTTAGCTCAAACTTACTCTTTGGCAGTTTCAGCCCTTCCAGAAGAGTGTTTTTCGGTTAAAGCCCAAACTTTTGCAATTTTTACAATTTTGGCCCAAAATCCAAAAACTTTACATTTTTGATCCTTTTTGGAAAAGACAAGCATTTTTAACCCTTGAAATAGTTTTTTTAACTCTTTATCCCTTGTTTTGAAGAATTTACCATTTAAGCCCTTTAAAAGTCATATTTTTCGCAATTTTGGGCTTAATGGGCCGAAAAGCCCAAAAATTGGTCCATTAAGCTAATATTTACATTTCAAGTCCCTTGAAGAGCATAATATTCATAAAAACATTTGTTGTAACTGTTTTGACTCTTTTGACCCTTAAGAAAACCGTAAATGACAATTTTTAACCCAACTTTTGTTTATTTGACAATTTAAGCCCAAAAATGGGTTTTATGTTGCAATATGTTTATCATAATCTTAGAAGTTAATATTCTTGACTTGTTTAGTTTAATATAACTTAGATCATGTTTGTTTTCCTTCTTATGGCATAAATCTCGAGATTTCTTCCCTTTTGATTACATATTCATCACAAAAACAGATAAAATCACACATACATGCATAAAATCATACATAGCATACACATACACATAGATCTACACATTTTCTTGTATTCTCCCCCATAAAACATATAAAACCCGAAAAGAGAGGGGTATGAACTCACCTTTGTTTGTTGTTTTCGATTTAGGAGGAAGAAATGAAGAAAATTTGGTCCTAGCAAGCCTTCTTGGAAGATCTCGAACTTACAGGTTTCTAAGATGGTGATCATGAGTTTAAATGAGTTAAGGAGATATTTTTGATAATACAAAGAATCTAGATCATGGATCCAAGCATGAACTTACCTAAGATGATGATTTTTGTGGAATAACCTCCTTGGAATGCTTCTAACTCTCCAAATTTTGATGAAGAAGAAGGAGTGTTTCTTTGAGAGTGTTTGAGTGAAATGTGTGTGTGTGTCTTTCCCCTTGTGGTTCCCGGCCGAATGAAGAAAAAGAGAGAAGGAGAAGAGAGAGTGATGATAAGATGGTTGCTTGGAAATATGAGTTATTGCATGGAGAACCAAAATATAATAAGGAGGTGGCAAGTGGAAAGTCAACTCTTTCCCCCCCTCATTTGTGTAGTTGGGCCAAGAAGAGGAGAAGAAGAAAAAGAAATTGGGCCTTTTTGTGCTTAAGTCCATTTTATGGCCCAATTAGGTGATTTTTCGGCCCATTGGGCTCCCATGATGGTTTACGGCCCAATTTGTCAAAATAATGGGCTTCATAGTCCATTAGAGTTAATTAGGTTAGTTATGGCCCAATGAGGCTCATTAGGGTATTTTATTTCAATCTAGGCCCAATATGGCCCAAAATGTTAAAATAAGTGGAAGTGAGTCCAATTAGAGTCCACATAGGAGTTCTAAGCCCAAAATAGTCAATTTGGAAGCTTATTGGTCTATTAGGCCCAATAAGGAAATCCTAGTCCATAATGGACTTAAACCGGGATTTCTAGGTTTTCCAATTCTTAGTTGACTATTTGCAGTGCTTGTATAAGGTGTTTGATGGAAGTTTTGTTGTTATTAAATAAGCATTATACATGTTTTCTCATTTTGGTTCACAAACGTTAGAGGGAATTTCGTCCGAAAATTCTTTTGAAAGCTAGATTTGAGAATGCGAGAATAGGTGAGGGTACTTCTGCTTCATTTGGTCTTCATGTTCCCATGTGAATTCTGGTCCGCGTCTCGCGTTCCATCGAACTTTCACAATCGGAATGCGACTTTGCATAGTACGCTTCACCTCCCTGTCCATGATTTCGACTGGTTCCTCGATGAACAGGAGATTCTCGTTGATTTCAATCTCTTCAAGTGGAATGACGAGAGTTTCGTCGGATAAACACTTTTTCAAATTGGAAATATGGAACACAGGGTGTACACTGCTGAGCTCAACGGGTAGCTGCAGTCTATAAGCCACTGGACCTATTCGGGCAAGAATCTCGAAGGGTCCAATGTATCGAGGGTTTATTTTTCCCCGTTTCCCAAAACGAATCACCCCTTTCCAGGGAGAGACCTTCAATAACACCCTATTCCCGACTCTGAATTCCAAGGGCTTTCACCGCTTATCGGCGTAGCTCTTTTGTCTGTCTCGTGATGATTGCAGTCGGCCTCTGATTTGAATTATCTTCTCGGTCGTCTCGCGTATGATTTCTGGTCCCGTTAGTGCATTGTCTGATGTTTGTCCTTTTGCTAACTGAGTGTTCCCTACCTCTGCCCAACACAACGGTGATCTACATTTACGCCCATACAATGCCTCGAAAGGAGCGACTTTGATGCTCGAGTGATAACTGTTGTTGTATGAGAATTCGATCAAAGGCAAGTGGGTATCCCACGACTTTCCAAAGTCTATCACACACACGCGAAGCATGTCTTCAAGGGTTTGAATGGTTCGTTCGCTTTGACCATCCGTTTGTGGGTGGTAGGCAGTGCTCAGGTCAAGTTGTGTTCCCATAGCTTTCTGAAGGGATTGCCAAAAGCGTGAAGTAAACCTACTATCTCTATCTGAGATGATAGATATTGGCACTCCGTGGAGTCTCACAATATCCTTGATATAGATCCTTGTCAGACGTTCCATCTTGTATGATTCTTTTTTTGGCAGGAAATGAGCGGATTTTGTCAATCTATCAACTATTACCCATATGGTATCCAAACCATCAGTCGACTTGGGTAGTTTGGTCACAAAGTCCATAGTAATCCTTTCCCATTTCCACTCGGGAATTACTGGTTGTTGTAGTAATCCTGAGGGCTTCTGATATTCCACCTTTACTTTAGCACATGTGAGGCATTTGCTAATGTAAGTGGCAATTTCTGCCTTCATGTTAGGCCACCAATAATGTTGCTTGATATCCAAGTACATTTTATCTGAACCCGGATGAATGGAGTATCGCGTCTTGTGAGCTTCATTCATGACTACGTCTCTGAATCCCCCAAGTTTAGGGACCCAAATGCGGTTCATGAAGTAATATGTTCCGTCCTCCTTCACTTCAATATTCCTTTCCATTCCACGTAGCGCTTCGCTCGTTCTGTCTTCTGCCTTCATGGCATCCGACTGGGCTGCTCTGATTTGCGAGGTCAGGTGGGATTGGATGGTTATGGAGAGAGTATTCAAACGACGATTCGAGTAATCCTTCCGACTCAAGGCATCAGCTACTACGTTAGCTTTACCTGGGTGGTACTTGATTTTGCACTCGTAATCGTTTAGCAATTCAACCCATCTTCGTTGCCTCATGTTTAACTCTTTTTGATCAAAGATGTGCTGGAGACTCTTGTGGTCGGTGAAAATGGTGCACTTGGTACCATAAAGGTAGTGCCTCCAAATCTTCAGGGCGAAGACCACAGCTCCTAATTCCAGGTCATGCGTGGTATAATTCACCTCATGTGTCTTCAGTTGCCGGGACGCATAACCTATCACCTTTCCACGCTGCATGAGTACACAGCCTAAACCTTGATTCGGCGCATCACAGTAAACTACAAAGTCTTCTGTTCCTTCCGGCATTGTTAGTACCGGTGCACTGCAGAGTGCTTGCTTCAGAGTTCGGAATGCAGCTTCTTGTTTATCCGTCCATTCAAAAGGCACGCCCTTTTGTGTAAGTAAGGTAAGTGGCTTGGCTGTCTTGGAGAAGTTCTGAATAAACCTCCTATAGTAGCCTGCGAGACCTAAGAATTAACGAATTTCGGTGGGTGTCGTTGGGATCGCCCATCCTTCGATAGCTTTGACTTTAGAAGGATCCACATGTATCCCTTCCTGACTAACAACATGACCCAAAAAGTCCACGCTACGGAGCCAAAACTCACACTTAGAGAGTTTTGCGTATAACCTTTCGGTTCGTAGGGTTTCTAGGATTTGTCGGAGATGTCGGCCGTGTTCTTCTTCGCTTCGGGAATAGACGAGGATATCGTCGATGAAAACGATGACAAAGTTGTCGAGGAATGGTCGGCAGATTCGATACATTAGGTCCATGAATGCGGCAGGGGCATTCGTTAGACCGAAGGGCATTACGACAAATTCATAATGTCCATAACGAGTTCGGAAAGCGGTTTTGGGAATATCCTCTTCGCAGACTTTGAGTTGGTGGTATCCAGATCGCAGATCTATCTTAGAGAAGTGACTTGCTCCTTGGAGCTGGTCGAATAGATCGTCGATTCGCCGAAGTGGATAGCGGTTTTTGATAGTGAGCTTGTTAAGTTCCCTATAGTCAATACACATCCTAAAGGTACCATCTTTCTTCTTAACAAAGAGAATCGGAGCTCCCCAAGGTGAGAAGCTGGGTCGGATGAATCCTTTGTCCAAAAGCTCGCTGAGTTGACTGGACAACTCTTGCATCTCCGCGGGAGCCAATCTGTAGGGCGATTTGGCGATGGGAGTAGCTCCTGGCACTAGATCAATTCGGAACTCGATTTGTCTTTCTGGGGGTATTCCTGGAAGATCCTCCGGAAAGACATCCGGGAAATCGCAAGCCACAGGGATGTTTCGAATATTGATCTCTTCTTGGGACTTATCCACTATATGAGCTAGAAAAGCCAAGTCCTTCTTTCGTAGATACTTTTGTGCCTTAATGCACGAGATAAGATGAAGGTTCGTGCTGGTTTGTCTCCGTATATAATCAGGGTTTCGTGATTCGGGAGGCGAAGGCGAACGGCCTTCTCGTGACACATAATTTCAGCATGGTGGGGGCTTAACCAATCCATGCCGATAATCACATCAAAACTCCTAATGGAAACAGGCATTAAGTTTATTTGAAAGACGTGATGATTTAAGGTCAGGGTATATCCGTTGTAGATTTCCCCAGTGGATTCTGTTTTCCCATTGGCCATTTCCACCGTAAAGATTTCATTAAGCTTCTGGGGTTGTTGTTTTAACAAATGTTTGAATTTATTACTCACAAAACTTCGTTTTGCCCCGGTATCAAATAGAATGCATGCATAAGTGTGGTTTAGGAGAAACGTACTGGTAACAACAGCGGGATCCTGCACTGCTTCTCCCTGACCCATAGCTAGCACTCTTCCTGTTCCTCCGTTCCCAGGGTTGTTGATGTAGGGGCAGTTTCGACGGATATGCCCAGTCTTTCTACATCTATAGCAGGTGGGGCTTGATCCTGTGTTATTGCCGCTATTGTTGGTGTTGTTGTTGTTGTTGTTGTTGTTGTTGCGGTTGTTGTTGTTTCCTTCTTGTTGGTTCTGGGGAGGATAGGTCCTGCAATACCTTGTCGTGTGACCCTTCCGATTGCAACTGGTACAGTGCATCTCTCTGCATTCGCCATTATGATGAAGACTGCACTTGTTACACTTTGGGAGATTCCCAGAATACTGCTTAGGGGCACTTGGATTAGCTGAGGCTGGAGCATGTGGTGTGGAGGGAACTTGGGTGGTTGCAGCATTGAATGTCACTGTCTGTTGCTTCTTTGACGACTCTAAGCCTTGTCGTCCTTTTCTTTTGTTGTTCTTTCCTTTCTTGTTGTCACTCTCCTTCTTGCCTTCAGTTTCCACTGGCTTCTCGCCCTTCTTGTTGTTGTGGTCGTACAGTTTCTTAGCCAATCTCTGGGCACTGTCGAAAGTTTCAGGATTTGCAGCTATTACATTTCCTTGAATTGGGGAGGTTAATCCCCAGATGAATCGTTCGATTTTCTTTCCCTCTGAAGTAATCATGCCAGGGCACAACAGTGACAGCTCGCTAAACCTTGCTATGTATGCATCTATGTCGGAATTTCGGACGGTGAGATTCCACAGCTCTTGCTCTATTTTCTGAATTTCGCCTTGCGGGCAGTACTCAGCCATCAGCATTTCTTTCAACTCCGTCCACGGCATAGCGTTTGCTACGGGGAGAGTCATGGCCTCTACATGTCCATTCCACCAAGTAAGAGCTTGGTCAACGAATGTACATGCGGCGAACTTCACTTTCACCTCCTCGGGGCATTCACATATCTCAAATACCGATTCCACTTTTTCCATCCATCTCTTTAGAGTTATCATTCCACCTGTGCCATTAAAGGTTCGTGGCTTGGCGTTGGTGAAGTCCTTGTAAGAGCATGTCTTGGTAGGTCCTTGATTTGCTCCGTTGTTCGAACTCCCAGCCCCTTGTCCATTGACTCCACCATTGTTCCCTTGGTGGATTTGCGCCATGGCTGCAGTAACCGTAGCAGATACAGCTGCTTGGAATGCAGCTGAGTTGACTTCAGGTGGGGTTCGTCCAGGGTTTCCACGGGTTGGTCGTTGGGGCATCTTTCTGTCATGGAACGGAAATATGTTGAGTGCCTATGATTTTTGTGAGATTGTGGTCCTATAAACTTGGTGTATTGCATGAACTTAAGTAGTTTCGCATGTTATCATACAATCATGGATACATAACACATAACTGATAACAACATCACAATAGAACACATAAAATTTTCCATTACTATTATCCGCATTTTGATACATGAAAATTTGCTCGAAAGAGCATACATAAGTGGTGCAAGTTCGGCAGCGTAACAGCTCTATGAGTAGTGTAATCACTTAAACATAGAGTCGATGGTACATAGCATAGATCATATAATCATAATACTAAGGATAGGTATGACTGGTCCTAGTCATGGCGGGATGCGCCAGAGGGTGGTGCTGAAGAAGTTGACGCTCCCTGAAGGCGAGCCACTTGTTGTTCCGCGTCACGGAGGCGAGTCTCCCACCTCACCTGCCTCATGTGAAACTCTCGGATGACCTCTCGCGTCTGTTCTGCACGCTCGACTTCGGAGCAAATAGAAGTTTTATAACTCCGACGTTTAGAAAATTGTTAAGTCATAAGTCTAGCAAATTAAAAGAAATCTATGAAGTAGAAATCGCTAATGGTCAAACCGAGAGAACACATGAAATCCTAGAAAACTGTTTGTTAACTCTTAATAACTATCTTTTTCATGTCAACTTCATGCCAATGTGTATCGGTAGTTTTGATGTCATAATTGTCATGGATTGGTTATCTTCACACCACGCCGAAATTCTATGTCATGAGAAAGCCATACGACTACCCTTACCAAACGGCGAAGCCTTGATTATCAACGGTGATAAATCTGGGAAGAACCTCAAAGTCATCTCTTGTACCAAGACCCAGAAATATCTACATAAGAAATGTAGCGCATTCTTAGCCCACATTGTAGATAAGAAGAGAAAGACAAAAGAAATCAAGGACATGCCTCAAGTATGTGATTTCCCTGACGTGTTTCCTGAAGATCTACCTGGAATACCACCCGTCCGACAAGTCGAGTTTCGAATCGACTTAATTTTAGGAGCAGCACCAGTAGCGAAATCTCCTTATCGGTTGGCTCCATCCGAAATGCAGGAATTGTCTAGCCAACTACAAGAACGTCTTGACAAAGGCTTTATCCGACTAAGTTTTTCTCCTTGGGGGGCACCAATCTTGTTTGTCAAGAAGAAGGACGGATCCTTTCGAATGTGTATTGATTATCGGGAGCTGAACAAGCTAACGATCAAGAATCGTTATCCGCTTCCAAGAATTGATGATCTATTCGATCAACTGCAAGGATCCAACTACTACTCAAAGATAGATCTTAGATCAGGATACTGTCACACCCCTAAACCTAGGATGGCGGAAACGTCCGGGGGTGGAGGACTTCATGTATAGTATCACAACAACGAATATAATAGTGTTGAAAGTATAGACAACCAACATAAATATAATTGAAAAAGTTACATCATAGTATATGTTTACATGTTTCTGAATCAATTACATTATGTTGACAAAAATACAATGTTTGACGCCTTAGCGTTCCATCCTCAAAAGCGGTTGATTACGTGTTTACTGATTTCCTGAGAATACAAGTAGTTTTGAAAAAGTGTCAACAATTAAGTTGGTGAGTTCATAAGCTTTTGAAGGTGATGATAAAATCCTTTTCTTTGTAAAAGAAATGTTTGTTCAAGAAAAATCCAATATTTTTCTTATAAAATGCATTGTAGTCTTAAAAGTCAAAACCGAATTGTACAAGTATTTTTCTATACTTAAAGTAATTCATGCAAGTTTAAATCGACATAAACTCGTTTAATTTAGAAGTAAAACCCGTAATTCTTATGTTTTGTTAATACCCCATGTGAGTTATTATAACCATACTAAGACTCAGACGGCCTCATAATACGACGTTCTTTAGGCGTCGCAAGTTAAATGACACTTGTCACCTCAGACCTGTCGGTCTAGCTGTTGCATGCAGCTCAGGTGCGGGTTTGTCAGACCCAATATAGATCTATACACAACTATCACGCTCTCCCTACAAGAGACTCTGGTTACAATTTACAGGACTTTTGACTTTGTTACTTTGAAGGTAACATGGAGCGAATGTCTCACAAATTCATTCATTAACAAATTTACGTGAACTGAACTGAAAACCCCTTGGTAATGAATTTGACGGGTTAATGAAACATAAACTATACCTATTATAGTTTAACATAATTGTTTGTAATGTGTATGAAACATAAACTATACTTACCATAGCCTATCATAAGTGTTTGTAATGTAAAAGAACATTTTTCTGTGTAAGTAGATTTATAGCAAAAACATAACTATGTTTATTATGCCTCATTTAGTAATAACAAGGATTCTTACAACTTAATGTCTATTTTTCTGTTATATAATTTTATCACAACAGAAAACACATGCAAAATATGACGTTGTCAAGGTTTAACACTTTGCTCAACAGGTTACAAGTGTTATGAAAGTTGTAAACTGTAAATTCGTTTTTACCATTTTTGCACTGATTTGGAAAATCACAGAAAAACCGAAAACTAGATCCGTAAACTCTGAGAGTTTAGAAAATGTGTCTAGTTTGTTCATAATTTTTATTTTGATTTTTAGATGTTGCTAACTGGTGTGAAAACGTTCATATTCACTGACTGGTCCGAATTCGTAGCTACAGTGATAGACAGTTTTGTAAAAATCACCATAATTAGTAGAAAAATCGTATGAACGTTTGTAAGTACTCATTTTAAAGGTATAAACCTGAACTATTTACACCTAATACAGTTTTGAAAACTAAAAAGTTTAATATGTTCAAAACAGTCCGTGAATGGAGTTAAACTTCTTTGATGAAAGCTGATGGATGAGTTTAGTTGTGTTCTTGGTGTTTTAACTTGTATTCCCCCCCTTAAAACTTAAGAAAAAACATGAAAATATAGGGGTATGAACTCACCTTGTTTGGTTTCAGAATATGGATGATGAAGAAAGGAAGTGTTCAACTCAAGAACACTTTAGAAGATGCTTGAAGATTCGAAGATCTAACATACATATGATGATGTTTGTGTAAGATATCCATGATTTAAGTAGAAAGAAGGA
This sequence comes from Lactuca virosa, assembly GCF_052849685.1. Classification (NCBI taxonomy): domain Eukaryota; kingdom Viridiplantae; phylum Streptophyta; class Magnoliopsida; order Asterales; family Asteraceae; genus Lactuca; species Lactuca virosa. Next base: position 301,375,668 of record NC_136428.1, on the reverse strand, counting down.
GAAATAATCATGTGAGGAGTGATATTACTTACTAGGAGTAGATGAAGAGCTTGTGATCAGCCTTGGACTTTTTGAGATTAGAGAGAGATAGAGAGAGAGAGAGAATGAGTTTTTGCTTTTTGGTGAAGTGTGAGTGAAATGGGAGGAGAGATGAGGGTCTTACTATCCTTGTTTCAAGACAATTGGCTGAAAAGAGTGGGAAAAGGACAATGAAATGACCAGGTATGGTGGAATAGTAACTGGGGATGGTCTTGGAGTGGGTATGGGAGGTGACTTGTGTCCTTGCCCAAAGGATAAGTCAACACTCCACTCCATATCTTACCCATTATATTTTTAGTCTTAGATTTTGATTACCCTCAAAATGTGATTAGATTATGGAAATATGGGGTCTTATATGTCAAAATATAAGTTTGGGTGAAAATCCCGCGTTAAAATCACGAAAAATGGGCTCAAAACGCTAAAAATATTGAAAACCGGGTAAAAGTTGCGAATTTCCGAAGTTCAAGGTCGGAGGTTCGGTCCTAGCCATTAGAACCGAAAGTAGATGGGAACCGATAGTAGGGTTCGGTCTTGAGCAGTTTCGCATCTTGGAACCGAAGGTAGCATTCTCGGACCGAAGGTGTATTCTCGGACCGAAGGTGGCATTCTCGGACCGAAGGTGGAGTTTCGGTCTCTTAGTAGGTTCGGTTCAGGAAGGTGGTTTCGGTTCTCAAGAGGTTTCGGTTCCTTAAGGGAGGTTCGGTTCCTAAGAAGGTTCGGCTCCTTAAGAGAGGTTCGGTTCCTAAGAAGGTTCGGCTCCTTAAGAGAGGTTCGGTTCCTAAGAAGGTTCGGCTCCTTAAGAGGGTTCGGCTCCTTAAGGCTGTTTTTCGCGTAAACTTCCGTTTTCGAGCGGTTTTCGACTAAATTAAGGGTCGGGATGCCCCGAGTGATTATAAGAAGTTGAGAGAAATTTGGAGAGAGATTTGGGAGAGATTTGACATACTTAGAGAGATTTGGCATACTTAGAGAGATTTGGGAGAGATTTGACATACTTAGAGAGATTTCATATACTTAGAGAGATTTGGGAGGGATTTCACATACTTGGAGAGATTTGGGAGAGATTTGACATACTTGGAGAGATTTGGGAGAGATTTGACATACTTGGAGAGATTTGGGAGAGATTTCAGATACTTGGAGAGATTTGGGAGAGACTTCTTTTGTGACCTTTTTGAGTGTTTGGCTTTGTAACGCAAGGTCCGTAAACCCCGTTAAGCCATGTTTAAGAGTCTTACACACCCCCGAAGGGAATGTAATAGTGTTTTATCGCTTTGCTACATCACTTACCCTGATTAGGGCTCAAGAATCCTACACATACGAACTTTCCAAGTGATGACTTCTTATTAAAATAGCGAGTTGTACAATAATTACATAACGTAAACCCTAGTATAAAAGAGTTAGTAGAGTTGACCGGTTTGACTTGTTGACTTTATTTGACTTTGACTTGACCAGAATTTGACGGTTGTCACAGATACCATCAACTCAGAGTACAAGAAGATGACATTCCAAAAACAACATTTAGAACTCGTTATGGTCATTATGTGTTCTTAGTTATGTCTTTTGGATTGACCAATGCCCCAGCAGTGTTTATGGATCTTATGAATCGTGTTTGCAAACCATACTTGGATAAATTCGTGATAGTATTTATCGATGATATATTGATATATTCACGAACCAAGGAAGAACATGGTCAACACCTACAAATAATCTTGGAACTACTAAGAAAAGAAAAGTTGTACGCCAAATTCTCCAAATGTGAGTTTTGGATTAGAGAAGTACAGTTTTTAGGTCATGTGGTTAGCAACGAAGGAATTCATGTTGACCCATCCAAAGTTGAAGCAATCAAGAATTGGGAAGCACCAAAGACGCCAACGGAAGTGCGTCAATTCCTAGGACTTGCTGGCTATTACCGTAGATTCATAGAGAATTTCTCCAAAATAGCCAAGCCGCTTACAACACTAACCCAGAAGGATACGAAGTTCAACTGGGAAGACAAACAAGAAGCGGCTTTTCAAAAACTGAAGCAAATGTTGTGTAGTGCACCAATCCTATCCCTTCCAGATGGGACAGAAGATTTCGTCGTATACTGCGACACATCAAATCAAGGATTGGGATATGTATTGATGAAAAGAGTAAAAGTTATTTCCTATGCATCACGACAACTTAAGGTGCATGAGAATAATTATACTACCCATGATCTTGAATTGGGAGCTGTAGTTTTTGCACTAAAAATTTGGAGACATTACTTATACGGTACTAAGTGTACTATTTTTACCGACCACAAGAGTCTCCAGCACATCTTCAACCAAAAAGATCTTAATATGAGACAACGAAGATGGGTCAAATTGTTGACTAATTACGAATGTGAGATTCGTTATCATCCCGGAAAGGCAAACGTGGTAGCCGATGCCTTGAGCCGGAAAGAATATATTAAACCCCGTCGGGTACGAGCATTAACTATAACTATTCATTCTAACTTTACCGCATAAATTAGAGAAGCTCTACTTGAGGCTCTAAAAGAAGAAAACATCAAGAACGAAGCTTTGCGAGGAATAGAAAAGCAGCTTATACAAAAAGATGATGGAACGCGACACTTTATGAATCGAATTTGGACGCCTAAGTTCGGTGGAGTCAGGGACTTGGTCTTAGAAGAAGCCCACAAGTCCAGATATTCCGTGCATCCAGGCTCTGACAAAATGTACTTAGATTTAAAAGTACATTATTGGTGGCCAAACATGAAGGCAGAAATTGCTACTTATGTGAGCAAATGTTTTACTTGTTTTAGAGTAAAGGCAGAACATCAAAAGCCTTCAGGTTTACTTCAGCAACCGGAAATACCTGAATGGAAATGGGAGCAGATATCAATGGACTTCAATGCTAAGTTACCTAAAACTCCTAGTGGGTTCGACACTATTTGGGTAATAGTCGATAGATTGACTAAGTCCGCCCATTTCTTACCAATTAAGGAGAACGACAAGATGGAGAAGCTGACTAGAGTTTATCTTAAGGAAATTGTCAGATTGCATGGAGTTCCAAATTCTATTATTTCTAACCAAGATAGTAGATTCACTTCACGATTTTGGCAATCTCCACAAAAATCCTTAGGAACACGTCTAGATATGAGTACAGCTTACCATCCACAGACTGATGGTCAAAGTGAGAGAACCATTCAGACTTTAGAAGATATGCTCCAAGCCTGTGTAATAGACTTTGGAAATGCGTGGGATACTCATTTACCGTTAATTGAGTTTTCCTACAACAATAGTCATCACACCAGCATCAAGGCTGCACCGTTTGAGGCTCTTTATGGACGAAAATGTCGTTCGCCAGTATGTTGGGCAGAAGTTGGAGATACGCAGATGGCCAGAGAACGTACATGCGATACCTTACGTACTGGACCAGAAATAATTCATGAGACAACTGAAAAGATCGTGCAAATTAAGGATCGATTAAAGGCTGCACGTGATCGTCAAAAGAGTTATGCTGACGTAAGACGTAAGCCTTTAGAATTCCAAGTTGGAGATAAAGTAATGTTGAAGGTATCTCCTTGGAAAGGCATAATTCGATTCAGGAAACGAGGAAAACTAAACCCATGGTATATAGGACCTTTTGAAATTCTAGAAAGAATTGGTTCTGTCGCATTCCAACTTAAGTTGCATCAAGAACTAAGTAATGTGCACAATGTTTTTCACTTATCAAACCTCAAAAGATGTCTATCCGATGACACTCTTGTTATACCTCTCGAAGAGATACAAGTGAATACGAAACTCAACTTTGTAGATGAACCTATTGAGATCATGGATCGAGAAGTCAAACGATTAAAGCAAAGTCGTATTCCCATAGTGAAAGTTCGATGGAACTGTTTACGAGGACCTGAATTTACTTGGGAATGTGAAGATCAGCTGAAAGAAAAATACCCCCAACTGTTTGACAAAACCCCATCCATAAGATAAATTTCGGGACGAAATTATTCTAACGGGGGGGGGGGGGGGAGAATGTAACACTAGTCAAAATAGGTCAACAGACAATCACATGTGATTATGTCAATCATGTATTGTGATTTTGTTAAACTAGTAATGTGATAAAAGTGCTATGTAGTTCATGATAAATTCTAATACAAATATGAACTTTCTTTATGATGCAACTCAAAGTATACGTCAATACGATTCCAAAAATATAGAGAACGGTTGAATCTGACTTCGCATGAAGAAGTTATGATAAACCGGACACTATAAATCTCTATAATAAGAGGAATTTCAAATAGACTTAGAATTAGCTATTGGGGTCTAAAAGAGAGTTGTAGTACTCGTAAATACTTACGCGTGCATATAAAAAACGTCAAAAACAGAGTTCGTATGTGAAAGTTACGACCATCCGAAGATTCAGCTGTCAGAATCCCTAATCTGACTGAGCTCACGACGTGAGGAGTCATTTTGCCACATCTCGGAATCTAGAAGGTGTGTCACGAGGCTACGAGGGGATAAGATCCAAACTCACGACGTGAGGAGTCACATGGCCACCTTCCGAAGCTAGGGACGCAAATGGCAAGTCTACGGGGTGACCAGCCATGGCTCACGACGTGAGACTATATGGCTCACGACGTGAGAGGCCAAAAATCTTCCTATAAATAGCAGGTCCGACCTTGACACTTCCTTACACGATTTCCCTTTCTCCTCTCTCATTTGCTGAAGCCCTCTTGCATCCAGAGCCCCGACGACCTCGTACGCTGACCGTTTCTGCTTAGATTACATAAAATCGCGCTACTAGGGTGAGTTTCACGGCCCGAATTTCAAATATTTCAGGGGAAAACGCATACTAAATATTGTATATATGTTATTATTATGTCTATATGATAGTATATCAGTATCAACGTAGATAGTTATAATAATCGGGATATAGTTGTTCTAAATATAATATTTTGAATATATACAACTATTATCAACTTGTTAGCATGTTCTTGTACTAATGTAGATCTTGAGTTATACTTAGGATTCTATATATATGTTGTGTACGATATAGTTCCGAAGTTATATTCGGAAGTTCTATATGTTAATTTATAAAGTATGTTGTTATTGTTAGTTTTATGACAATATAAAATTTGGTATATTATATGTTGTTGTTGTTGTTGTTATTGGTTTTATGTCAAGATAAAACCTGGTTTTACTTCAAGTTATAGCTATTATACTGCCTAAATGTTATAAAGTTAGGAGTAATGTTTAAAAGCATAGTCTAGTAACTTAGGGTTTTAGACATGAAAATGCTTTTGTTGTTAGAGCTATAGGAAGCCGTCGAAGTCTACATGAGTAATTGTATTCATCAACTAAGATTGGGGATCTTAGCCGAAATCCTCTGAACTGTAACCCTTAATCCCGTGTGAGCAAGGAAGTCGTGTATAATTAGTATACGGGTTGACCACCCCACTTGTGATTGTTAGCTACAGTCAACCATAAGCGAGTGATGAACTATCCTTTTACTTGTTATTGTTCCGGCGTCGATGAAGCGCACGGTGTTGTCCTCATGGAAATCATGAGTGGGTTATCCTCATGGAAATCATGAGTGGGTTGTCCTCATGGAAATCATGAGTGGGTTTTATCAGAGGTATTATGTCATAGCAGCGGTTACAGGCTCATGGTAGCAAATTGTTAGAAACATTATACTTTGTTGTATACAAGTATTAATGTTAAGTATAAGTTTCCCCCTACTTATACCTTAGGTTTATGGAATGTTTAGGTATAATACTTAATTGATAAGTAAACTATTATACCTAATATACATATTAAATGTTGGAGAGTCAAAATGATACTTTCAAAACTATACTGTTGAACGTGGAAAATGTATTTTTTTATATGTAGTCAAAACCTGTGGACTCACCACCTTTATGTTGACGTATTTTAAAATGCATGTGTTTTCAGGAACTTGAAAAGCTGGTATGTATTCGAACAGGAGAAGTTTTACTATTACCTTTCTGTTCATTAAGAAGTATGCCATTGTCAGATACTATGTAATAGGTTCTAGAAAAACAGTTATGTAACTTTCAATTATCAATAAAGGTATGTATTTTCTTTAGTATTGTTCAATGATTGTTATATAACTGTGATACGAAGAATGACGTTACACCACCCGGTGTTTCCGCCAACGGCTGGGGGTGTGACAGATAGACAACCTTTATGGTTGATGGTAGAGATAGCCTTGTGGCTAATGGTAGAGATAGCCTTGTGGCTAATAGTGGAGATAGCCCTTGTGGCAAACGGTAGAGATAGCTTCATAGCTAATTGACATGTGATATGTGGTAGAGATAGCTTTATAGCTAATGTGATATGTGGTTTGTGTGGGGTATGCTCTGGGGGACTCACTAAGCTTTCAGCTTACCGTTTGTGGATTTGTTTAAGGTACATCGGAGCCCAAGGGCAAAGGCAAGGCGTGATGATGCGGCGTGCACTCTATCTCTCTTTTCCGATACGGGTTGGGGGACACTCTGATGTTTTGAAAATAATAATGATGTAATGATGGTGGTTTTGAAAAACAATTATTGGGATTTTTCATGTTTTATGAAATATAGTTGACTAATTAAAAATGAAAAATTTCTTTTTAAAATTTGGGTCGTTACATTGAGTCTAAATGAAAGTTGTAGCACTCGTAAATACCAACACGTGGATATAAAGAACATCGAGAATAGGGCTTGTATGTTAAATATATGGACGAAACTTAGTCCCTACTCTTCGAGCGCAATAAATTTGATACAGTTTTGTAAATCTGAGATAGAATGAGAATTAGCTGACGGGGTCTAAATGAAAGTTGTAGTACTCGTAAATATCAACACGTGGATATAAAGAACGTAGAAAATAGAGCTCGTTCGTGGAAGATACGAACGAAACTTAGGGCCTACTCTATGATCAAACCCCTATAAATAAAGGGTGAATTCTTCATATTTCCTTACTCCATTCCTCTAAACTCTCTCTAGAATCCTTCCTTCTTTCTTGTTCGATTTCTCCTACTTTTAGGGTGCGATATAAAAACTTTGATTCTTCAAAAACCCGATGATAGAAGTTTTTAGAGTCGGAGTTTTGCCCGCGTAATTTCCGGGTTTTCATTAATAGCCCTGTAAGTTAAGCTACACTATTTTGTTTTCAGTGTAACTTATATTTATAGTTATAAATCGTTATTATGAACCTATAAATAAGATTTATCATAGATTCAAAATCGTTATACTTTTTGATCTACTTACATGGATGATGTCTAGGTTGTGATTTAGTGTGGTGTTTAAAGTGAGATTTCCAAACATTATAATTTGTATATCAAACGGAGCCTACCTCCGATATGATCCTACCTGGTTGTTCTTTACTTGATAGATCTTGAAGTAGACTTTGAGTTAATGATGAATCTAGACTAATAATTAGTCGCAATAAATATTAGACTAATACTTAGAGATAATAACGCTAGGTTACGTTAAAGGAATAGACAGTTGCTAGAAGCGAAATGCTGCCCAAATTTCAATTCGTCATTTTATCATGTGAGTGCGTAGTCCCTTTCATGAACATGATTTTAATACAAGTATTAAATATATGTTGAAAGTTTATATGTCAGTTATATGCTTATTATCTGGAAATATGTGTTATATGTATATTTGATGATATACATTATGCAAACCAGACATGGTTCTATATGTGTTGAGATGTATTTACATGATAATAATAATATAAGTATTATAAATGAGAAGATAAATATATGATAATACTTAATACTATGTATAAAATATTACACTAAATTAGGATAGTGTTGCCGAAACAGAGTTACTATTGAAAGTTAATTATAAGCATTGTAGGCTTGCTTAGTGATGAAATAAGACTTAAAAGAGATGCTTAGTTCAATTAAGTTTGGATATTGGGTAGTATCTTATTAAGTGTACGTGTGTGATCAGAATAGAGAGTAGAAACCCTGTTTGAGGAGATTGATGATCGATGGAGTATGTCCTACGTACAAAAGTACTATCTATTTACCAAGTCTTTTTCAATGCTCTGTATCTTAGGTGCTGCTTGTGCCAGGGTATTATTATTTTCTAGGGTACGACTCCTAATCATACTAGGGTACTATAATGTGCTAGAAGTACTATCATGTAAAAAGTCATTTTTTTTGACACTATTGTGTGTCAGGGTATGGGAGCGTACGGGAGTACTTTATTAGTACTTCCCCATACTTTTTCTTTTAACGAGATTTGTGTGTCAGCGTTTCCTTTCACAAAGTAATTGAGGGAACTTCGTAGACTGCCTAATAGAGTGTGTCAGTAATAGACCACTACCATGTATGTCTGATGTTATATTGTCGGATTGAGTGAGTCTGGGGGTAAAATACCTCACGATGTCAGACCACTTCTAGGCACGGTTATCTAGATAACCACCCCTGACTTAATTGTCTTATTGTTTTTACAAACGGAGGTTCGTGGTGAAACTTATTCCATTCCCCTCATTTAATGTATTTATTAATCCTCATTTGCTGCTAGGGAATTTTCGAAGCAGCATCGTCAGTTTGTTGTTCATATTGATCCTTTAGGCTAGATCTTGTAAGATCGTTGTATAGGATCTATACGTGGAAATTGACGGGATGGGATAAATTGTTTTAGAGATATGATATATCTTGTGTTAATAATAATAGTTGGATTTGCAGGTTTGAGATATACATCATTATCACATTGTTAGATTGAAATCCCATTGTACTCTCCAGGTCTCCCAACCTGATCCACTCAGTTTATTGTATCATAGGTAGCTATACAAAAGATACATTCAGTTGAGAGATCTAAGGACTATTAAGCCACTACTTTAATTTGTGTAAGGCTTGTAATATTTCGTTATGCTTATGTTTTTGTATTGACGATGACATCCCAATGTTTTAATATAAATAAAATATATTTCTTCGGAAATCCTTTGATAATACATTTATCATATTTTTGGGAACAAATTCTGCAACCTTATTCTTCAAAAAGGATACTCTGATTTTTAAATGAGCATAAACAAATCGGTTTTTTCATGCCGCGAAAATGGGGATGTCATAGTTGGTATCAGAGCATTAGTTTAAGCGAACTAGGAATTTGTAGGATTTCTAGACTTAAACTTAGAATATTAAGCGATGATTGTGAGCTGAGTGTCTGCTATATTTAGTAAATATGCCTCAATAGACACGAGCACTAGTTTATTTTAGGAAATATTCCTAAAATAATTTTATGCGCTAAATGATTTATGATACCTTATGATGCTATTATTTGATCGGATCTATGATCTATTGCCGACCGCATCTGGAAACTTTATGTGATCAAATTTCTAAATGTTTAATTACGGTATTAGAACTGGCATGTAACTTTTCAGAGTAATAAGGAGGATTATGAAAGGTCTAGTATGCTCAAGAGTCATATTAAAGTGATATTGCTAATTAACATATGATACTAATGGGTCACACTAACAACAACTTGATATAATTTATTATTTATTAGATATTGATTTTAATAAATATTCAATAAACTCTTATAATTAAATTGGAAATTATTTATTTCTAGGAAATGATTATTTTTAGCAAGTAACATAATATATATCATATGGTATGATTTATAAGTCATGTACATTATTTTGGACCAGAAAGACTTTTGTCTTTTAGCCAAAAGCCAAACTTTATAACTTATAAAAGATCTTATGAGTTTTTATAAAAGTTTGACTTCTTTTTATATCATGAAACCGTGACATGCTTCTAGGAAGCATGTTATGGGCTTTTTATTATTTAATAGAAAAGAATTACATGTCTTAAAAGCATGGGGAGACAAGTAGGCTTTAGGAGACATTGTTGTCTTAAAGTGTTAAGGACTTATGGTCCATAAAATCACTTTGTGCATATAAAAGAGGAGACTTGCACTCATTCTTACTTGATTGATGCAATTTCCGAATCTATCATCTCCCTATCATTCTCTCTTAATTGGTTATGAACATAAAGCTTAAGGGTTTAAGAGTTTATGGACTAGCATCTACATCAAGTTGAGTCATTGTTGGTGTCTCAAAGTTCCACATTCTTCATCAACTACCAAGCCTCCCCTTGAGGATTCAAATACTACAAAGGTTGTTATTTCTTCATCCTTTCTATGGTTGGTATTTTATCTTTCTATAGCTTGCAAGGAGATCCTTGGTGGGTATAAAATATTATGTTATGTTCAAAATTTTAAGTCTTCCGTTGCCATATTTTTCTAGTTTATGAAATTATTTTTGAACTAAAATCCAACAATTGGTATCAGAGAGTCACCTTGCAAGTTTGGTTAGATTTTTTGATTTTTGGAAATCTTAGTTTTTGGAGAATATATAATTTGTTTTTGTATAAAAATAGGTTCATACATATTTTCTATGACAACTTTATATTTGTTATTTTATGTGAGAAAAGATTCATGCATCTTTTGTCATTTAAAAGTTGTCTTAGAAAAACAAAGGTTGTTTTATGTGTATGTTGATGTATATTATGTGCATAAACTAGCCAATGACCATTATGATTGCAGTGTCGTTGTGTTTGTTGTTTTTATTATAAAAATGGTAGCAGTAATTTATTTATTCATATGGTATGTAATAATTAAATATATTAGTTTTTCTTGTTTATTTTTGTAAAGTAATATATTATTTTTTAGAAATAATTTATTTGTACAAAAATGTAACAAGAAATGAAGTTGGAACCATTTTTTGAAGACAAAAGAGCTATTTTCGAGTCTAAAAGGTGTGCAAGATTTTCAGTGATATTTTCTGAAAAGTGTCACTAATGCTGTTTACAAAGGGCTATTGGACTTTTAGTGACAGTTGGTAAGTTTTAGCATTCAAGAAGTTTTTCCAATCCTTTGCAAGCAATTGGTGTTTACTCAAGTAGGAGCTTCTTCGACAACATTACAAGAAGATTTTTGGTCCCCTTAAATGTCTCTTTAGGAATGGGCTTGGAATTTTTTTTGTTGGCTCCTAAAAAATGTTATTAGTTGGTTATGTTTATGCACATACCTTTTTATGCATGTTTGTGTTGTTTATTTTATGCAATTATTATGTGTGGTTGATAAATTAGTCTTCACAAGCTAAAATAATTTGGACAAAATAAACATCAGATGGAGTTTGGGTTTTCAAAATTGGACATAAGATCTAACAAGTTATTATTTTAAAAATAAAACTCGGTTTTATAAAATCGTTAGTAACGAAATTTTTTGAAATACTCCATTATAAGTTTTAAAATGTTGATTTTTTTTAATTTATACAAACTCCAAATATATAACTAATAAAATGAAGTTTTCTTAAAGATATAAAAGGTTCAAATGCACTCAAAATTAATACCGGTTATTAAAATTGAATTGCGTCAAATTATATAAAAACTAACTGTTTATATAGAACATTTAAAAGTGATTTTATTTTGAAAATAGATACCATGGTTTATTATACGCATGTAATAACCATGATATCATATGTTTTTAAACTAGAATTATAAAACATATAAAGACCCTTTTTCTAGAAACCTCAAATCTATGCAATCCTTTTGAAGAACACTTGCACATCTCTTGTATGCACTAGTGGGATAAAAGATACCTAACCGCTTAGTATTATCTTTTTGATGGCCAGGGTGTCTTCGCGATTTCTATAGCCAAGTTATAGGCCGATTACACATGTTTTTCAAACTAGATGCTTTGAACGGAAATCTTTTGTGATAAAGGATACCTAATCAAGAGAAATCTGAGGCATAGATGGGATCAAACATGTCTAATTAAATTTGCGTAATCAGTCCCCGTTAATTTAATTAGTCTTTTTGATCACCAAATTGATTCTTGATCAATACCAATTAAATAATATGATTTCTCAATTAATATATTATACTTATAATATATTAATAAATCACAAATAACCTCTTTCTCAAATATACATCCTATCAAATTGCTCCGGTGAAGGCAACCCAAATGGACCATGCTACTGTCAGTCAAGTACATACCAATTATAGTTATGGGCTTAGACACCTAATCCAACAGTCTCCCACTTGGATAAGTCTAATAACTATAACTTCCAATGCAACTTCGAAATCCGATTACCATCGTAGCTCTCAAAAGCCGTCGTCGAACTCTGACGCGTCCTTTAGATAAGGGATCATATAATCCTTTGTTCTTCAAGATATCGTGTGGAAAAATACATGGAACATAGTAATACTTATTGTCTACCAGTTTGTTTCCTGATTTCTTATTTCTTTGACATGGAACTAAATTGAACACATCAATTTAGTCCTGACCGGGACCAACACATAAGTAAAAACAAAATCATCGAGGGGCCCAAGATATCGCTTTTAATACTCATAGAATAAAAGGAACATATAAACTTCGACTTATATGCTTGTACTAATTACTTGTTAAATTATACATAACAACACGTCTTATAACATTAAGTTACTGATGCGTTTTCGTACTATCAACGCACAACCAACTCGTAATCAACAACTCATATATCTTGGTTTGAAGACTATACGATATTATCGTCTCACAATCACTCGTGATAAATTCCATGAAGTGATTCATGTGAGCGTAGGTTTAATCCAATACTCAAATCTTATTTCAGGAGCACTCATGAATGTTGCAGCAAACTTTTGATATGTCTAAACACTCTAGAAAATCTAAAAACCTATTCATGACAGTCTAACTTCATAACCTACTTCCAAAGTATGATTGAATGTGGAAAAATTTGAATAATCTAATTATTCTGGAAGTCAAAACATGCAAAATGAAACAATAGTAAACGATTGGCACAAGATAGTAACTTTACTTATAAATAAAACCCCTTTTATTTAATCATCAAATGTTAATTACATTTTAGCTATTACAAGTTTCTAAATAGCTATCTAATCACTAAAACTAATATCGTCCTTCAGCCCAATACTCGTAGCATGCTGTAAGTGCTTAACCCTACTTAGTCCCTTTGTAAATGGATCTGTTGGGTTCTCTTCTGAAGATACCCTCTTTACTACGAGGAGTCCTTCTTCTACTCCATGTCTTATGAAGTGATATTTTCTATCGATGTGCCTGGATCTGCCATGATCCCTCGGTTGCTTGGTTAAGGCAACCGCACCCTCGTCGTCACAGAAAATCTTCATAGGCTCCTTTACAGATGGTACCACTCTAAGGTCACCGATGAATTTCTTTAGCCATATTGCCTCCTTCGACGCTTCGCTTGCTGCTATGTACTCTGATTCGCATGTTGAATCAGCTACAGTCTCTTGTTTGGAAATTTTCCATGTTACTGCTCCTCCATTTAGGGTAAACACCCAGCCCGACTAGGAGCGGAAATTATCTCTGTCGGTCTGAAAGTTGGCGGCACTATACCCTATCACTCTCAAGTCATCACTCCCACCGAGGGTAAGGACCCAGTCCTTACTCCTCCGCAGGTACTTAAGAATGTTCTTTACTGCAGTCCAGTGAGCTCTACTAGGATTCCCCTAATATCTGTTGACCATGCTCAAAGCAAATACCACATCAGGGTGAGTACATGTCATAGCATACATGATTGAGCCAATTGCGGAAGCATATGGTATTCGAATCATTTCTTCTATTTCGGCATCGGTACTCGGGCTCTGAGTCTTACTCTGTTTGGTATTGCTCAGCATAGGCAATTCTCCTTTCTTGGAATTCTCCATGCTGAAACGTTTCAACACCTTGTCCAAGTAGCTACTTTCACTAAGTGCTATTAGTCTCTTACTCATATTTCTCAATATCCTTATCCCTAGAATGTAAGCAGCTTCCCTGAGGTCCTTCATAGAAAAACACCATCCAAGACAGGACTTAACCTCCTGCAAGGTTGTGACGTCGTTTCCTATGAGTAGTATGTCATCCAGATACAATACCAGAAAACTAACTATACTCCCACTAGCTTTGACATACACGTAGGACTCATCCTCGCTTCTCGAAAATCCAAATACTTTGACTTTCTCATCGAAACAAAAATTCCATCTAAGAGATGCTTGTTTCAATCCATAAATGGATTTATCAAGCTTACATACTTTATTAGGGTACTTCGCATCGACAAAACTCTCTGGCTGACTCATGTAGACATCTTCAACCAACTTCTCATTTAGAAAAGTGGTTTTGACATCCATTTGCCATATTTCAGAATCATGAAATGGATCTATGGCTAGCATAACCCTTATAGACTTGATGTTGGCCACTGGTGAGAAGGTCTCGTCATAGTCAACTCCAGGAGTCTGAGTAAAGCCTTTCGCAACCAATCACGCCCTATATGCATGTACTTTCCCATCTATGCCGGTCTTCTTTTTGTAGATCCACTTGCACCCGACCATCTTACGACCTGGTACATTTTCAACCAAGTTCCAAACTTGATTGTCATACATGGACTGAATCTCGTTGTCCATCGCCTCTTTCCACTTAACAGACTCCGGGCCCACCATGGCTTCCTTGTAGTTAGATGGCTCATCCAAATTTACCAGTGTACTATCACTGATAAACGTATCACTTTCCGTAGTAATATGAAAACCATAAAACTCTGGTACCATCCTAACTCGAGAGGAATGTCGAAGAGGTAATGACTCGTCAACTGGTTCAACATGAGTTTTCTCCTCGGGTTGAGTGCTAGTGTTTGAGGTTCCTTCATCACTTAACTCTTGAAGCTCTTCAAGGTTCATTAGTCTACCACTGTCCTCCTGGCATATGAGTTCCCTTTTGTATAAAACCCCTCTCCTCGCAACGAAGACAACATTGTCACTCGGTCTATAGAAAAGATATCCAAAGGATTTTTGTGGGTAGCCGATGAAAATACAACGCTCACTACAAGGTTCAAGCTTGTCGTGAGTGTCTAATCTTACAAAAGCCTCGCAACCCCAAACCTTGATATGTGCTAACGAGGGAACCTTCCCTGTCCACATTTCGTGAGGTGTTTTGGCAACCTTTTTAGTTGGGACTAGATTAAGGATATGGGCGGCAATCTATAAGGCATACCCCCAGAATGAGATAGGTAACGAAGCTTGACTCATCATGGAACGATATTCGCATGTGTCATCCGACTTTAAGTCAAATGACTCCAACACTCCATCCTTTTGGAGTTGGGTTATGCGCTTCTTGTTGACATGTCCAAGACGACAATGCCACAAGCATGCCTTGTCCAAACCATTGGACGAATCAATATGCAATATATTATTTCCTCAATTGTCTACATCCATCACAATTTCATATATACCATTACAAGGCAATGCTTCAAAATAAAATCTACCATTATAAAAAGCATTAATAGAACCAATTTCATTATTAAATGAAAATCTAAAACCTTGTTTATACAAACCATGAAAAGAAATAATGTTTCTCACCGTATCTGACGAGTAGCAACAATTATTTAAATCTAACTCTAACCCATTACTAAGCAATAAAGAATAAACTCCAATCTTGGTGAAAGGCGACGCTTTCCTATTCCCCATGATCAAGTTCATCTTCATGTGCTCTACATCCCAACTTCTTTTTAGACCCTACAAATCAGAACAAATGTGTGATAACCACATCCTGTATCAAGGACCCAAGAATTAGCATGTGATGAGTTATCAGACAGAATAGTATAAATACCTGCGATGGTGGGCTTTATCTTCCCATCCTTGATGTCATGCAAGTATTTGGGGCAACTTCGTTTCCAATGCCCTTTTTGATAACAGTAGAAGCACTCTGCTTCTTTTGGATTGGAAGAGGGAGCAGCAGAACCACCTTTGGACCCACTAGAATAGGATCCATCATGAGACTTTCCCTTGTGATTCTTTGAAGGAGCTTTCCTTTTCTTCCCTTTACCATGTCCAATTTTGAGGACTGGGGAAGTAGTGGTAGGAGTGGGTACAATAGATTTTCCTTTTAAACTACTTTCAGCAGTTCTCAGAAGGCCTTAAAGCTTGCTAAGAGTGACTTTCTCCTTGTTCATATGATAAGTCATACAGAACTGATCATAACAAGAAGGTAAAGAATGTAGGATAATGTCGATAGCCAACTCTTCATCAAAATTGACATTCAACTTCAGCAAGTGGTCCACATATCTCTACATCTTCTGCAAGTGGCCGTGATGGACTCTCCATCCTTCATTTTTGTTGTTACCATGGAGGAAATGATCTCATACCTTTCCTGTCGAGCACTTTGATGGTACCTTTCCATCAAGTCTTGGTGCATCTCGAAAGGATAGTAGTCCTCATAGGACTTTTGGAGTTCAACTTTCATAGTGGCAAGCTGACGCACGACACCTTTGTCGCGTCCTTCTCATGAGCCCTATATTCAACAATTTCTTCAGGAGTAGCAATCGCTTCATCAACCTCCTTTAGCTCTTTAACGAGGACATATTCTTTATCCTCGTAACGAGTGACCATCCGAATGTTTCGAATCCAGTCATTAAAATTCGACCCATCGAAAATCACCCTCTCACATAAGTTAATGAGGGAGAAAGAGTCGGAAGGGTTGGAGCCAACATCGTTTCGGGTAGACATCTGAAAAGAAAGACAAAGTTTAGATTAGATAAGAATCCTTAATATAACACCCAAATGAAATATTAAGGCTAGGACCCAACACAATATTTCAGGATTCGGAAGAGGGATGTCGTAATCCAATTGTAAAATATTTGAAGGTAGGTAAATGACGATTTACCAATTTCCACCATGAAAAACGAAAAAGATTATTAAGTTTTAAACGAATTGAACTTCCTAGATTCTTTTGAGATTCATTGAACTTTTCAATGGCATGATTTAATCTTGATTATGCCCTTCAAGTTTGTGACTGGGATACCGAGGATCACAAACAAGGTGTGAATAACCATGAAAATGTGCTTGGTACTCTCGATGTCATTTATCTCCCAATCAATGTGCCGATTAACCACACACGCTCCATTGATCTATGATAAACATCAAGATACCCTTTGCCACCCTTGCTAGTCTAAGTTAGTGTATCGGTTAACCACACACGCTCCACTAACGACTTGGCAAGGTGCAAAGTGCATTTTCATGGAATAGCACCAATTTCACATTTTTCCTAAAGTAACTAAGATTGGGAATTTATAAAAACATTTAGTTACTTTTATAATTGTCATTATACTTTTAACGAGAATTAATGTCCTATCCTACCCGTTCAGCTAACGACCCTCCACCAGCCAAGGAAGCGATGGGTGAGAGTGGACACCCATTCAATCACCATTTTATAGGCAATTTCCTTATACCCCCCTTATAGACCAGCTTCGTGAATGAGGCCTACTAATGGTAAGACTGATTGTCTTATACATATATATAAATATTAATCTTTTAATATTATAAGGGTTGAATTTTAAACTTTTAAAATTCTAGAGTTTAGAATTTAATGTTTCATAAAGGAGAGTTTTCAAATTCCAAAACTTGAGGGCAAGTTTTGAAACCTTTCAAAACCTTTCGAATTCCATAACTTAGAATTTAAAGTTCCATAAATGAGACTTTTCATATTCCAAAACTTGAGGGAAAGTTTTGAAACCTTTCAAAACTCTCTTGGATCAATTTTATAACAATTAAATTAATCATATAATTAACTATATCACAAAATTGACCTAATCTAATTTCATATAGCAAGATGATTCAAATCAAATTCTACAAATAATTAACATTTCACAAAATGAAATAATTATCTTAAAATTTGACAATCATCATTCAATTTGCATGAGAATAATAATTACCATATCAGAAAAATCAAATTTTATCATTCAAAACAATTTGTGATAATGATCCTAATCCAAATCTAGCCAAAAAAAACTCGAAAATCTTCAAACTGGGGATCCTACTCGTCGAGTTCATGACATGGACTCGACTATGGGACTCGACAAGTCCAGTAGTCAGTGGCCAAAAATCACATTTTTTTAGCTTTGAAAATCAAACAATTGCATCAATATAACAGAAAACATCCTAGTCTCTGATACCACTGATGGGTTTTGAGCACTATAACATCCTTATAGTGCACATACAACCCTAATGCTTTGGATCTAATTTTTCTGTAGTTATTCATGCGATTTTCATTTTTCCAAAGCATGAAGCCTAACTAGCATACAACATTGATAATTGAAACATAAAAACTAGTAAGATGATTACCTCTTTGTTGTAGCTTGTAGAACTTGGCCTTACAAGAGCTTAGCACCTCAAATGTGATGCCTCAAATAAGTCACAAACACCAAGAACAATGCAGGACAATGAGAGAGAGCTTGGAAGCACCAAAATCGGGTAGCTTCTTCTTAGAATACACATGCATCCGATTTTTAGGGCTTAGCAGTTACATTTATAGTGTAGAATTCCAAGGGTCACTTGTAACCCCTAATTCATTCACTTAGGCTTTTAATCCAATAACTCATTTCGACTAACACTTTATGGACTCTCACATAATCTTAGTCCATTACTAATCAATCATTGATCATTAGCCCAAACTATATGTATCACTGATTTGCATAATCAGTCCCCGTTAATTTAATTAGTCTCTTTTGATCACTAAATTAATTCCAAATTAATTATTGATCAATACCAGTTAAATAATATGATTTCTCAATTAATATATTATACTTATAATATAATAATAAATAAAAAATAACCTCTTTCTCAAATATCCATCCTATCAAATTGCTCTAGTGAAGGCAACCAAAATGGACCATACTACCATCGGGTCAAGTACATACCAATTATAGTTATGGGCTTAGACACCTAATCCAACAGTCTCCCACTTGGATAAGTCTAATAACTATAACTGTCAATGCAACTTCGAAATCTTTGTTGAAGGTTTCAAAAGTTGAGATACAAACCGGTAAGAACCATCTAAGTCCTTAATGATAATAAAGGATGAATTAAATCTTACTTGGTATGATTTACATTCTGATCAGTAGAAATATCCTCCTTTAATCTTTTTGGGATAATACTTAAATCATTATTAATTGTATCTTGAATACAAATACCAACTAATAAGTAGATTAAACACTTCACAAGATTTAGTATGGAAGGCCTCCACCCTCATCTTACTTAATGTTTTGTGGATTTGAAGCCGATGTTGGACCAAAGCTTCAAAACTCAAAATCTACGAAATACATATTTGTATAATACTCTAAACATGGCTTAGATTATCATATGCAAACCCACCAAGAATAAGTTATCTTATTCTTGTGAAAGCTAAGTTAGTAGAAAGCATGCTTCTAATGACAATACAAGTGGGAGGTACATGGAACTTGAAGCAGCTCAAGAGCCATAACCTTATGTAATAGTAGTTAGCACTAGCCTTAACAAGGATTATAACACTTGAATAATAGCTATTCACAAACACAAATTGTTCTCATTGATGAGCTTTTATTGATGGTTTTTGGAAAATCCATCAAATACGAAGATACTATGTAAGATCTCGAATCTGATAAATGACATAGAGTCATGCACATGAGATGTAATCCATGTAGGAGAATCAAGTATGGCCTTGATTAAAATTTATCCTTATAGCAAGGCTAGAAGGAATAAATAATTCTTATAGAAAGAATAATTTACATGGATAACCATACACATTTAAAGCAAGACTTTTAGTAAAAGGATTCTCTGATACTCATGTCATTGACTATGGTCCTCATCATACTCATGTCAATGACTGTAATCAAACCTTTTTCACAAGTACCTATGATTAGATCAACAAGGTTATTATTTACTATAAATTCATATTCTTAATATGAGATATAGCAAATAGATTTCAAGAAAGACCACTTTTCTTAATAGACATCTACTAGAAGATATCTATATAGCTTAGCATGGAGGTTTTCTTAATCCATGTTATCCTACTCAAAATGTGTAGAGTTTAAGATCCACTTGTAGATATAAAGCAAACATCTCAATGTTGCAATCATAACTTTAATGTAAAACCATAAGGTATGTTTTTACATCAAAATGAATAGAACATGTGTGCTTACTAAGAACTAGTGGGAGCATAGTGAAATTCCTAATATTGTATGAATTATACATACTTAATCATTTGAAATCACATTCTGACTAAGCAAGGTCGTTTTCACCTTGACTCAAGTGTTTCTAAAATGAAAGGCATAGGAAGGTGAAGATACATTCTTGGAATGTAAAATATATAAGGGATATATAAAATGAATGTTAAAAGTTTCATGTCCTTATACATATATTGGCAATATCTTGAAAGGGATCAAAACACAAGATTCTTTTGGAGAATTCTTGGCATTATCATATGGCACAATTTTGAGCTAGCCTCAAAAGTACATAGCTCATAGGCTTGAACTAGATGAAACGGTTTATATCCCATTTTCTTGGCAAATGAATTTATCATTTACGACATATTATGCATAGGACATGGTATTTGATCATGTTGTAAGCATGTCATAGGATACTAATTGAATACATGGTTAACTCACTAGATGACTAAGAGAGCATTCTATGAGTACATTAGAAGAACTAAGAGAATGTATATGAGACAACTAGTTTAGAAAATATCTTTATGGAAAGAGCTACACAAGATGTTAATTTCTAAATAGATACAAATAATTATGAATTATAATTGGATTTTGACTTCATTATGGAATGAAAGGTAAGTCTTGTTGGAATGAGGTCCAAGCAAAACATAATGACACAATCTACTACAAAATGAGAATACACTACTTTAGAAGTTGAATTCAAATATGATTGGATGAATAGGATCATTGAAAAATTATGTTGATTTCTATCATTCAAGGATCACATAGAAATCTTTGTGACTTCAAGAGTATACTTAATCAAGCTTAGAGACTCTATGTCACGAAAGAACACCAATCATATTCTCCAAGATATTTAACTATACTTCGAGTAAAGTTAAGTATGGAGATGATTGTATTCACAGAATTCACACAAATTAAATTTTGTCAGACCCATTGTTAAAGCCATTCTTTTGAGCTAAGTATGAATGGTCACACTTCAGCTGTAACACTTTATTATTCTAGAAATGGGATTTTGATTTGGATTTAGTATTTGGATATTGGAAGATTATAAAAACAAATATTAGATAATGTTATGATATATTGGGATATAGTCATCACATTAATACTTGTTGTGTTCTATATTAACATGCTTAATCCATGAATAATGTTATAATTCTAAAAGTTCATAGTCAGTTATAATTGTGGGAGAAATTATAAAGTAAGACTAATATGAACTGGATTGGTGGACTCACGCTAGATGAAAGTAGGCAAGTGGTTGTAACCACGTTTCATAGGTACTTGTCAGAGAACTAGTATTGAACTGGCCCGCTTCAAGATCATCTCGTGGATTGCAATCATAAATGATACTTCAATAAAATGTACTATCTTTGTATCCTTAACACCTGAGATACAAAGTGGGACTTAAGTGTAGGGAGTACTATGCTTTGATATGGTCAAATGTTGTTGCTTAACCGGGCAGTTATAAAAGCCATTCTCAGATATGGTGTGAACAACTAAGTTGCCTTACCAAAAGTTGAAAAACTAGTGAGATTGATCGTGATCCGTATCTCATGTTCAACATGATGTCTGTAGCAAAGGGATAACTGATAAACTTACCTTATATACCAAATGTAGCTTTGACCTTTTTGGGAATTGCGCGTTGATATAATGGCACAAAGTCATATGTTGTTGGGGGCAGTGAAATGTTGCTAGACGTTCACCATTGTCTATATCATTCTAATATGAGTCTTGTGCAAGTGGGAGGTTGAAAGGTCTAGCATGCTCAAGAGTCATATTAAAGTGATATTGCTAATTAACATATGATACTAATGAGTCACACTAACAGCAACTTGATATAATTTATTATTTATTAGAAATTAATTTTAATAAATATTAAATAAACTCTTATAATTAGATTGGAAATTATTTATTTCTAGGAAATAATGATTTTTAGCAAGTATCATAATATATATCATATGGTATGATTTATAAGTCATATATATTATTTTAGACTAGAAAGACTTTTGTCTTTTAGCAAAAGCCAAACTTTATAACTCACGAAAGAGCTTGTGAGTTTTTATAAAAAGTTTGACTTCTTTTAATATCATAAAACCGTGACATGCTTCTAGGAAGCATGTTATGGGCTTTTGATTATTTAAAAGAAAAGAATTACATGTCTTAAAAGTATGGGGAGACAAGTAGTCTTTAGGAGACATTGTTGTCTTAAAGTGTTAAGGACTTATGGTCCATAAAATCACTTTATGCATATAAAAGATGAGGCTTGTACTCATTCTTACTTGCTTGATGCAATTGTCGAATCCATATTCTCCCTCTCATGATCTCTTAATTAGGAAAGAACACTTGAAGTTAGTTACATCTTCATCCCTTTTTAAGTTCATATTGGTGATGAACTTAAAGCTTAAGGGTTTAAGAGTTTATGGACTAGCATCTACATCAAGTTGAGTTATTGTCGTTGTCTCAAAGGTTCCACAGTCTTCATCAACTTCCAAGCCTTCCCTTTAGGATTCAAAGACTACAATGGTTGTTATTTCTTCATCGTTTCTATGGTTGGTATTTTACCTTTCTATAACTTGCAAAGAGATACTTGGTGGGTATAAAATGTTATGTTATGTTCAACATTTTAAGTCTTCTGTTGCCATATTTTTCTAGTTTATGAAACTATTTTTGAACTAAAATCCAACAGATTACACGTCTAAACCTTCTCTATCTCTATTCTCGTCCCGATACACTGAACGCGTACTTCCGTGAACATAACGTCATGGTGAAGACTCGTAGGGAATTAAGTAAATGGATGAAATGAGAAGGCTTGAGATAGTGAATGACACCTATCAGAAGATATCATAAGAGTGGTACCTTGCCTTTAGAATGCATATGATAAATTGGCAGTACATCTAGAGGAGTACGATACATCTAAATGTACACATTTGATTGGCGGGATGATAAACCGATTCGTGTAATTCCTGAAGTTGTCCTATCCTCTGGTGTTTCCACCACCAACTGAGTTGAATCAGAATTGATGTTGAAGATACGCATGGAAGAAGTCCTAATAGAGTTTAGCGAAAATTTTAATTTTATTTAGACGCATTCGTATGTGTTAAATCGCTTTGTGATTTTAGGAAATAAGAACTTGGAGAATTGCGAGACAATACTTGGGACGAGTATGAGTAGGTGTGAAAGGTAGTAGAGGCCTCTACTACCGGAAGCACAAGAATCAAACTTTTATCAGAGAAATTCTCAAGGTTACCAAGGCGCTAGTAATTGATTCCATTTTGTTCATGTATATCGTTACCATCGTTTCGGTAATGACCAAGAAGACGATTGATATTCCGACCCTAGTAGTCATATAAAATTGAGTCTGAATAAGATGAGTATGTTACGTGGTTCAGGGAACCAAGTTCGATGTAGTATCTAACTTAAACCAAAAGATTGAAGTATAAGATAAACGAAAAGATCAATAGAAGTATCGTGGTCGCCGTTAAAATAAGAAGCTTATAGCTAGAAGTGCTACATGTTATAATGTGATTATATCAAATTAGAACATGAAGGAAGGTATCTTCCATTCTAGAATCTGACTAAAAAAGACTAGAATCTAAGGCGTTGCATCATACAATGAGAAGTCATTAGAACATGACCCATCGGTCTGTTACGATAATTGAAGTAAATAAATTATCTTCAGTTAAGTTTGCTTATGAAGGAGCATGAGTCTCCAATAAAGACCAGGTTTGTAACTTGAAGATTACGATTGAAAGTCCAACATAGTATGAAGAGCGAGTGCTAGATTGAGCACTATTAGCACTCAAGAAGTCCAAGAGTTAGATACTCATTTGAAAGGAAACAAAAGTTACGATTATTACCTAGGATGAAAAGATAACGTAGGGAGACATTATACAAGCCATGTTTCGTTGATGATTCTGGTACGTAATCATCCTATGGGGGAGATAATTGTAACGCCCACAGATTTGGGCTAGTCATTTTAGAGATAACAAGCGTTAAAAATGACTTTTAGATAGAAGATTATTTAGGACAAATAATCTTATCTGAAGTTATAGTATATGTCACAAGGATTCCTTACATCTAAAAAAACACTGAAATCCGACTTATAACGAAGAAGTTATGACCCGTTGAAGTTTTGTGATTAAACCGGCACGACTCCGCGTAGCGTAAAAAGTGAATTTTTGACAAAATACTTTTTAGACTTAGCGATCTAAATTGAATTCACTGTATACATTAAACCGAGAGCATGCATATATAGAACGTCCAAATCTGACTTCGTTAGAGGAAGTTATGATATTTGTAAGATTCAGTGTAGTAGTATACAACCCGAAAATCGAGTTTGAAATCGACCGATTTTTAGCTGACACAACCTAAACGAGATTTGAAGATATCGTTAATAGGAGCTCAACAATATAAAAACAGTCGAAAACAGAGCTCGTATGCGAAAGATATGGATGGAGTCTAAATGAAAGTTGTAGCACTCGTAAATACCAACATGTGGATATAAAGAACGTCGAGAATAGAGCTTATATGTTAAAGATATGGACGAAACTTAGCCCCTTACTCTTCGAGCAAGATAAATTTGATACAGTTTTGTAAATCTGAGATAGAATGAGAATTAGCCGACGGGGTCTAAATGAAAGTGGTAGTACTCGAAAATACTAACACGTGGATATAAAGAATGTAGAAAATGGAGTTCATACACGGAAGATACGGACTAAACTTAGGGCCTACTCTATAATCAAACCCCTATAAATAGAGGATGAATTCTTCATATTTCCTTACTCCATTCCTCTAAACTTTCTCTAGAATCCTTCTTCCTTTCTTGTTCGATTTCTACTAGTTTTAGGGTGTGATATAGAAACTTTGAGTCGTAAAAAAGCCGACAAAAGAAGTTTTTAGAGTCGGAGTTTTTCCCGCGTAATTTCCCGGTTTTTGTTAAAAGCCTGGTAAGTTAAGCTACACTATTCTGTTTTCAGTGTAACTTATATTTATAGTCATAATTTGTTATTATGAACCTATAAATAAGATTTATCAGTGATTCAAAGTCGTTATATTGATTGATCTACTTACAGGATGATGTCTAGGCTATGATTTAGTAAGGTGTTTAAAGTGGGATTTCCAAACAGTATACTTCGTATACCAAATGGACCCTACCTCCGATATGATCCTACCTGGTTGTTCCTTACTTGACAAATCTTGAAGTAGACTTTGAGTTAATGATGAATCTAGACTAATAATTAGTCGCAATAAATATTAGACTAAAACTTAGCGATGAGAATGCTTGAAGCGAAGAGCTACCCAAATTTCGCGTAGGTGAGCATCGTCCTTGCTGCTTCGCATAGAGATCTGTTTCTCCTTTCGACAACACCATTTTGTTGTGTGTGTAAGGAGATGAAAAATTATGTGTAATACCTAGATCAGCCAAAAATGAATCAAGAGATTGGTTTATGAATTCTTAGCCATTATCGCTTTTGATAGTTCATAATTTCTTTCGTAGATTGAGCTCAATGTTCTTGATAAAATCAATCATTACTTGAACAGTTTCAGACTTATGTCGAAGAAATAAAACCCAAGTGAACCTGGAAAAATCATGAACTATGACTAATATGTACCTCTTTTTGTTGAGAGTCTCAACAGTCGAAGGACCACAAAGGTCTATATTAAGAAGTTCCAGTGGTATGATGATTTTGGAATCGATGATGATAGGATGACCTTGACGGTGTTGCTTTCCTTGTTCACAAGCTACACATAACGAATCATTATCAAATTTTAAAACAGGAAGGCCACATACAAGATCATGTGCAACCAATTTCTTAAGATTTTTGAAGTTCAGATGGGAGAGTCTTCGATGCCACAGCAAGCTTAGTTTAGATGAAGCCTTCGAAAGTAAGCAAACAGAGGGAACACCAGCTATTGGCTTGATGTCGAGTGTGAACATATCACCTTTCCTATTAGACTTAAGCAAGACTTCTTTTGTTTCTTTGTTTAAAATGACACTTCCTTCCTCATCGAAGACTACTTGATTACCATTGCCCACAACAAATTGTGAAACACTTATCAAGTTGTTTTGAAGACCTTCGATGTATTCCACTCGATTGACTGTAAACTTTCCATTTGTAACCTTCCTATAGCCTTTAACCTTACACTTGTTGTTATTTACGAACTTCACAACTCCAGCATTGTCCAAACTTCTATAATCACGCAATTTTTCCTTCCGACTTGTCATGTGACGAGAGCAACCACTGTCGATGTACCAGTGTTCATCGTATTGCTCGTCACACAATGCCTGCAATCAATTAAAGAATTTAGGTCCACAAGGCTTTTGGGTCCTTGGTTATTAGAATAAAATGCATTGTGAAATGAGGATCCTAACACCCAAATTCGAACCTTTGATTTCAAACTATCCATTAAGTCAACTTTGATAGACTTTTTAGGTTCAACACCAACTTTCCCTTTTCCACTAGCACTTCGTTTCGCTTCAACTTTTCCTTTACGAACTTCTTTCCATATTCGAACTGAAGGATTCGATTTCGTTGATGAAGATCTTCCAGTTGGTGACTCGTTCAAGTAGCATTCATAAGCATACCTGATTTTTTCTTCAGAAAACTTTCCAGATTGGTATGGCTTTCCTTTGCGTTCGATCCAATGATTTACATTCTTCATTTCTGTTTTCCCTTTGACAAAATACGCTTTAACTTTCTGCTTCATATCAGGATTTGGAAAATGAGGTTGTTTCGGTTTAAAAGGTTTGATTCTCTTTCCTTGAACTTCCAACTTTTCGAAATCTCTTTTTGGAAATGATGATTTAGCATGGTTTTGATATCGATTTTGAAAAAGTTTGTTAAAACCGACAAATGTACGATTAAAAAACTTTTTGACCATGAGATTTATGAACATGTCTTTGTTCATTAAATTGAAAATCATTTCTTTGGAAATTGTTATGAGAAAACCTTGCATATACTCGGTTAGGAACAAAATTTCTCTGTTGTTAGTTTTTAGCAAAATTTGCATTTCTTGGTTTTTGAACAATCGGTGTTCGAATTGGTTTTTGAACTTTTGAATGATCTTTTGAAAAACCATTTCTTTTTTGAGCGGGTATTTTCTGAACAGAAGACTTATCTTGGGAAAAAGTCTGAACTTGTTCAGTCGATTTCTGTTCAGATGATTTTTGTGAAGAATCTTTTTGTTTCCTAAAAGACTTGATATTTTTCAAATAAACCTTATGTCGTGCTTTTGACATCGAAATACCATTTTCTTTTGAAACTTTTTGAATTTGGTCATTGAAAATTTGTGCATCTGTCTTTTGATTTTGAGAAACTGGTTCAATTGGTTGTTTAACAACACTTTCTTTTTCTGTTTTAACTTCCCAAATTCTTTTAGGTTTTTGCCTTTGAAAAGTGGACGAGTTCTTATTTAGAGTATTTTCAACCATGCTTTGGTTTGAGAAAAACCCTTCTTTCGTAACCCCTTGATTGTATTCATCAACAATTTTGTTGATTTCAGGATTAACTTTGTCTCCATTTCTTGTAGTGACAAACACCTGACTTGGAAACACCATATCACCGGTGCATTTGAATGATGGATATACGACAAAGTTCGATTCGAGATAATGAGGACCTTTTTCCTTCATTACTTTTTCAAATTTCTCTGTTTCCTCGTAAACTTGATGAACAACAACTCTGGGAATCGTTGTTTCGTCCTCATCACTATCACTGTCATAGTCATAAGGTTTCGAAGTTGAGGGTCAGCTAGTGCTAACCTTTTCCAACGAATCATTACATATTTCTTTACCCGTGCCCATTCAAGTGACATTGATGAAAGATAACTAGGAACAATCAATAGTTCCCTTTTCCTCAATTTCACTAATATTGTCAGAATCATCTTCGATATCAGCAAAATTGTGTTGAGAGTCAAATGTTGAATTCTCAGTCTTTTTTAAAATTTTGATTTGTTCAGTCTTAGTTAAGGTCTCATACACAATATGAACCAAATCATTAGCATCTAAACATTCATCTATTTTAACAATACCATATGCATAAGAATCATTTGGGACTTTGTCAAATTCAGAAATTTTTTCTCACAATCATAGGATGTCGAATCTATTTTCTCCCTTTCGAATACCAAAAAGGGCAATAGTTTCCTATGTTGTTCCTTACTAATATCAGAAGAATGATGTAGATATGTTAGTTTAGCATACAATCTTTTAGCAGAATTGCAGTACATGTTACGTTGTTTCATCAAAATACAATTATCTGCTCTAACATTATCCCTATCAAAAGTAACATTTTTCAATTGTAACTCAAGATTATCTACTCTACTCCTCTTTGTCTCCAAACGTTTCTGTGTTTCTAGCAACAATGATTCCGATTTTTCAGCATCGCTACTAACAGAAATAAGCATGTCATAAACATAAGATATGGCATCATCAAAGTCAGATAAAATAAACATCATATCAACTAAAAGAAATATCAAAGGATTCGAGAAGAGAACGTACCTTTGAAGTCATTGGAGATTTTTCTACTCTAGTTGTAACAAACCACTTTCCTGTTACTCTCTTCCTCAGAACTTCCATCCTCAAACCTCGCATACATACCACCGTGTGTGGTGTTCCTCATCTCCTCAGCATCTGATCCAGACGACCATATTTGACAAGTACCATCCCCATCACCACTTCCCTTAGCAACGAGCCACATTCATTTCGTCCTTATCCTAACTTCTTCTAGCCTTTCAACATAGTAGGCTTCATGTAACGCTTGCAGCTTTGGGCTAGTCAATTTAGAAATAATAAGCGTTAAAAATGACTCTTACATAGAAGATTATTTAGGATAAATAAACTTATCCGAAGTTATAGTATATGTCACAAGGATTGCGTACATATAAAGAACACTGAAATCCGACTTATAACGAAGAAGTTATGACCCATTGAAGTTTTGCGATTAAACCGACACGGTTCCGCGTATCGTAAAAAGTGAATTTTTGACAAAATACTTTTTAGACTTAGCAATCTAAACGAAAGTCATTGTATATGTTAAACCGAGAGCATGCATATAGAGAACGTCCAAATCTGACTTCGTTAGAGGAAGTAATGATTTTTATAAATATTAGACTAAAACTTAGCGATAATAATGCTAGGTTACGTCAAAGGAAAAGATCGTTGCTAAAAGCAAAGCGCATCCCAAATTTCAAGTCGTCACTTTAACATGTGAGTGCATAGTCCCTTTAATGAACATGGTTTTATTACAAGTATTAATAAAAGTATTGAATATATGTTGAAATTTTATATGTGAGTTATATGCTTATTATCTGGAAATACGCGTTTTATGTATATTTGATGATATACGCCATGCAAGCAAGATATGGTTCTATATATGTTGAGATGTATTTACATGATACTCTATATAAAATATTACACTAAATTAGGATAGTGTTTCCGAAACAGACTTAGTATTGAAAGTTGATTATAAGCATTGTAGGATTGCTTAGTGATGAAATAAGACTTAAAAGAGATGCTTAGTTCATTTAAGTTTGGATATTGGGTAGTATCTTATTAAGGGTACGTGTGTGATCAAAATAGAGAGTAGAAACTATGTTTGAGGAGATTGATGATTTATGGAGTATGTCCTACGTACAAAACTAATTTCTATGTACCAAGTCTTTTTCAAAGCTCTATATCTTAGGTGCTGCTTGTGCCAGGGTATTCTTATGTTCTAGGGTACGAGTCCTACTCATACCATGGTACTATAATGTGCTAGAAGTACTATCATGTAAAAAGTCATTTTTTTGACACTATTGTGTGTCAGGGTACGGGAGCGTACGAGAGTACTTTATTAGTATTTCCCCATATGTTTTCTTTTGATAAGCTTTGTGTGTCAGCATTTCCTTTCAAGAAGTAATTGAGGGAGCTTCGTAGACTGTCGAATAGAGTATGTCAATAATAGACCACTACGAGGTATGTCTGATGTTGTATTGTCGGATAGGGTGAGTCTCGTGGTAAAATATCTCACGGTGTCAGACCACTGCTAGGCACATATATCTAGATAACCACCCCTGACTTAAATGTCTTATTGTTTTTACGAACGGAGGTTCGTGGTGAAACTTATTGCATTACCCTCATTTGATGTATTTATTGATCCTCGTTCGCTGCCAGGGAATTTCCGAAGCAGCTCCGTCAGTTTGTTGTTCATATTGATCATTTAGGCTAGATCTTGTAAGATCGTTGTATAGGATCTATACGTAGGAATCCACGGGATGGGATAAATTGTTTTAGAGATATGATATACCTATGTTAATGATAATAGTTGGATTTGCAGGTTTGAGATATACATTATTATCAAATTGTGGGATTGAAATCCCTATGTACTCACCAGGTTTCCCAACCTGACCCACTTAGTTTATTGTATCACAAGTAGTTATACGAAAGATACATTCTGTTGAGAGATTCAATGAGTATTAAGCCACTAGTTTAATTACTGTATGGCTTATAATATTTTGTTATGCTTATGTTTCTGTATTAACGATGACATCCTAATGTTTTAATATAAATAAAATACATTTCTTGGGAAATGCTTTGATAATACATTTATCATATTTTTTGGAACGAATTCCACAACCTTATTCTTCAAATAGGATACTTTGATTTTTGTAAAAGCATTCCAGTAATTGTAGTCAAAACCAGAATCTCCTTTTAGCTTCTTCTCCACCTTCTCACCAACAGTTTTACTCTCCTTCTTCTCAACCTTCGAATCTTCTCTAACACTCTTCCCTGATGATGAATTTACCTAGAAATCATTGTTTCCTTTGAACTTCGGATTGAATGGCTTCTTAAAGAACTTCTTAGCTTTGTTTTTTGAATAATAAGCCACGACTTTATCTTCTGAATTCATGAGAAAACCCTCATCACGAGAACCTTCAATCTCAGCAGACTCGACTTCAAACTCTTTTCCTGTCACCTTCGAAATTAATGCAAGAGGGCCATCGAGATTCATTTTTCCCTCTTCACCAACTCCTTTGATTTCACTCTCATGAGGTTTCAAAACATTATATAGATCTCCCAAAAAGTAGTTATTGAAGCATTGTTTGGTATTCATCATCAAACTAATGTTTCTCCATTCCATTCGAAGCCCCATTAAAAATGTGAGATTGTACTCGAGAGTAGAACGTATGACTCCATAACGACTGCATTTGAAGATCAATTCGTTTAGACGATCGTAATATAGTTTGATTGTTTCACTGTGCTTTTGCTTGAATTCACCCAATTCAAGTAGACACTGCTTAACAAAACTTTTTCTTGTTTTCTTGCTTCGCTGATACTTCACTTTCAATGTAACCCATATTTCTTTTGCTAATTTGCAACCTCGAACATAATTTTTAACCGCCGGAGGAAGAGCACTACGAAGTTCACGCATACACCTTTTATCATTCGCTTTTTGTTTGCCAGCTTGCACACCAACATCAGCAGAGGAACCAACTGTTCCAACTTGTTCTAGCCTTCCTGGACGATAGTCTCCACTGGTGATACAGCGCCAAAGATCTTCATCAATCCCGTTGAGATAATATTCCATTCTATCCGGCCATTGCTCATAATATTCAGGGATTAGCATCGGAATTTTGGTAGAAGAACCGATAAGATGAGAGAAACAAGTCATGGTATTCATGTTAAAGTTCGCCATTGATGTATGGAAAGAAATGGCGAAAAGCTTCAAAAAGTTGAATCTAACAGATGATCCTATCAGAAACAGATTAGAGAGTACTTGATTTGTCAAACAAAATGCATAATCGAATCAAATCAATTGATTAGATCAGGTTTTCTAGATCAAAAGTGCGGGAAAATTTCTGAATCGATAATAGCGATTCAAAACTTTTGAAAACACAAGAAAACTAGAAAACAAATGAAAGAATCCTGATTTGATACCAAATGTAGTTTGTATGAATCGATTGTATAGAACAAAATCAGTGTATGAATTGAATCAAGAACACGAAACGTAAATATAATCTGTTTAGCTCTTTATTGCTTCCGAAAGAGTACACCAGTTGAAAGAGTAAAGTGTTCAAACGTTCACACAAGTTAGTCTAACTCCTATACCTACCCCTATTTATAGGAGTTAACAGAAGCATACAAAAAATACATAAGGGCTTAGACACTTAAGCTTCGAACTCTAAACACGCCTTATGTAATATATACATTCGCATACATGAAAACAAACTTCGAATCTAGACTTCACAAAAGGTACTTCAACACCTCACATCCTATTTCGAACTCAACAAAGAGTGCATGGAAACAATTCTTCATAATGGTTGAGATATTTGAGGACAAAATTCACATTACTTTTGGTGGTTATTTAAGAAGAGAATATTTCCTTGATTTAGACAATGCATTCAAGTATATTCCTATATGATGGCAATTAAAATCATGAAGGTGAATAGAGCTTTGTATGCAACCAAAGTTTGTGATGATTTCTCCTCTATTATTAGTATGTTATATATTATTGATTTATGGAGTTAGTCACAAGGATTTCTTTAAATAAATTTACATATTCATGGAGGTCATAATGGATTAACATTGTTGTGTACCTTGGGTGGTAATTAATAGTAAGATTCTTATTCACTTTAAAGCTTATGTGTATTATTGTTCAATTGAGAGGGGAAAGGATTTACGTGAGGAAATTTATCGCATGGCTAGAGGCAATAATTCTTGCAAGGCTCAATTTTTGTGGACTAGATGATATCACATTTGTGTTATTTAATTTACTTAAAACAAATACCCTTCTCAATTCGGGTGTCAATTCACCATATTCGTTAATTTTCTTATCTTTAGACAAGATTTTTAATAAGTTGAGATACTTGGCAAGTTGCTATGAAATATAATGTCATATTTATACTTTATCATTCCACCATTTTATTCCTTGGCTCTTAATACAACAAGTTATTACGGTGGTTTGGTCGACGTATATTGACCTAAAATTACCAATTGTTACAAAGTTTCTTACCAATAAATGTACGAAAGGAGCTAAGGTATATTAGGCCACTAGTTTGCCAACTGGAGGAGCCCAAAGCTGGTGAGACATGATCAGTAGTGCTTTAGGGGAAGAGCTGACTAGAATGTTGACATGGGAGCAATTTAAGATGAAATTATGTGAAGAATATTGTTCCCAAACTGCAGTTCATCAATTAGAGCAAGAATTTTCACAACTCATACAAGGGTCAAAATCGGTTCAAGAGTATATTGTATAATTTAATGATAAAGCTCAGTTTGCAAAACATTTGGTCAATATAGAAGAAAGGAAATTTGATAAATACCGATGGGGATTGAGGACCGAGATATGCGATTTTATATGAGTGTCCAAATATACCACTTTTAATCAAGTAGTGGATGCTGCAAAAGGCCATGAATTGGAATTGAAGCATCAAGATCGAGGAAAAAAAGAAAAAGAGTCAATGAGACAGATACTGGAGAAGAGTAGCATTGTTAGGAAAATAAATCGGAAGGATCCTCAATAAGAGGAAGAATGTCAAGAAGGCCATATTCTGTAGAGTCTAGAAGAGATGATGGTAAATGGTGTGAAAAGTGTCGCAAAGGCATATGGGAAATTGTGACAGCAGTTTTATTCCATTGAAATGTTTCCAATGTGGTAACTTAGGACATACTTCATGAAATTGCTCAGCAAATAAACTGTTGTGTTTTAATTGTGGGGAAGATGGACACTTTTATGCAAATTGTCCAAAAGAGAAAAGGAATATGTTGAGAGAGGTTGGACAAAATGATAGAGGAGGATTACGAGACGTGAAGAAATAGGAAAGAAGGAGCATTGTTGCGTTAGAACAAGCTTTCCAAATGATAGTTGAGGAGGCTAAAGACAAACATGATGTTGTCTCAGGTACTTTTACCTTGAACTCACTTCCTATATGTGCTATAGCTGATACAGGTGCTAACTTTTAATTCATGTCGAGTCAATTTGCTGAGAAACTAAAAACATCACCCGTCGTATTATATGAAAATATTATAGTTGAAATGATAGATGGAAGTCGAGTCTTAGTAAAAAACCGGTATTTAGATTGTCGATTTGAAATTGACGGGAATGTTTACCCTATCAATTTGAAATCGATAACTACCAAAGAGTTTTAAGTCGTTGTGGGAATGGATTGGTTGGCAACAAATAAAGCCCACATTATTTGTAATGAGAAATTTCTTGTTATCGAACCTCCGAGTTGGTCTAGATTAATCATACGAAGAGAGAAACAATTTATTAAAGTCCCGATAATTTCAATGACACGAGCTAAAAATGATATTCATAAGGGAGGAACAACATACATTGCTTACATGTCACAACCGATAACAAAAAAGCGAGAAATAAGTGATATTGAAGTCGTAAGAGAATACTCTGACATATTTTCGGACAAATTACCAGGATTACTGCCTGATCGGCAACCGAAGTTTGCTATTGATATAATACCCGGATCAAGTCCCATAGCAAGAGCACCTTATCGATTAGCACCGTCAGAAATGGAAGAACTCTATAACCAGGTACAAGAGTTGATAGAACGAGGTTTCATACACCCTAGTTTGCCTCTATGGGGTACACCCATTTTATTTCTCAAAAGGAAGGATGGAACTATACATATGTGCATTGACTATCGAGATTTGAACAAGATCACGATAAAGAATCGTTACCCACTATTGCATATAGATGATTTATTTGACCAACTTCAAGGTGCTTTGTTCTTTTCTAAGATTGATTTAAGATCGGGATATCACCAATTGAAGGTAGATTCCAATTTTCCAAAAACTGGTTTTCTATCACTATGAATTTTTGGTGATGTCGTTCGGGTTAACAAATGTACCCGCGAATTTTATGGATTTGATGAACATGATTTTTCGCTTGTTTTTAGACAAATTTGTGAACGTGTTTATTAACAATATTTTGATATGCTCGAAAAGTCGAGAAGAACATCGAGAACATTTGTGACAAATTCTAAAAACATTGCGCAAAGAGAAATTATTCGCTAAATTTCCAAATGAAAATTTTGGTTTCGAGAAGTCCAACTTTTGGGCCATATCATCAGCGAGAAAGGCATAAAAGTGGATCCTAAATAGATCGAGGCTGTAATGAAATGGGATCCGTCGATGAACTCATTTAAGGTTCGGAGTTGTCTCAGATTAGTAGGTTATTATCGACGATTCAAAGAGAATTTCTCTATAGATGTAGTGTCGTTGACAAAGCTAAGAAGGAAAAGTGAGAAATTTGTTTGAACAGATGTTCAACAACAAGCATTCCAACGATTAAAAGAGACTTTGTGTTGATCCCCAATATTAGCCTTACCGTAAGGTGGAGATGATTTCGTTGTTTAAACTGATGCTTCTCGAGTAGGTCTCAGATGTGTATTATTGCAAAAAGGTCAAGTAATTGCTTATGCGTCATGAAAGCTAAAATCGGTCGAGTAATTGTTGCAGTAATTTTCACCTTAAAGATTTGGCGACACTATCTATATGGAGTAAAGTTCCCGATTTTCATTGATCATAAGAGTTTGAAGCATCTATTTGATTAAAAAGAGTTGATGTAACGCTTGAATGGGTATGTTTCCTTTTTGCCCTTGTAATTTAAATATTGCATTTTTGGTCCTTAAGGTTAGTACACGGGGCGTACGATAGGGTATGCTTAGCGTACTGGTTGAGAAGCTAGTGCGTGGGGCGTACTACATGTGTACGCTTAGCGTACTAATGCGAAGAATGGATCGCGGGTTCGAGCCTCGTACACTGGGCATACGAGGGTTACACAGGGCGTACGAGGGATTTAATGAAACCCTAATTTTAGGATGTTGCACCCTATAGAACCACCTTAAGTCCCAAGAGTTGACCTCTTTATCAGCCTCCATTGTCCTAAAACCATAATCTCGAACTATAATAGCATCTTTGAGTGTTCTTGACCTTTTGGGGTGTATCTTTGGGTAGTTGGTGCCTTTGGTAAAAGAAGGAGTTGGTGAAGAAGCTTTGTTGGAGCTTAAGCTTGTGGATCCAGAGATTAGGCACCTTCCTCAGTTGCAAGAAGGTATAAAGTCTCAACCTTGACCTTTGTATGCTTAAATCTCTTCATGTTACGGCTTTATTCTTTTTGGACCCTTCTGGGTTGTTTTGGTGAATTAAAGTCGTTTATGGGGCTTATCCTTTTAGATCTAGGCATATTAAGAGTTTCTTAAGCATAAAGGTGCAAACTTCATGGTGGTTTTGGTCTCATGCATGTGTTAAGTCATCTATTAACCTCTTTTGAGCTCAAGAGCCCCATTAAGCCATGCATGCACGTAACGTTGGAAACTTTACGTGATAAACCACCTTAAGGAAGTTAGATTTGAGTTTGGGACGGAGTCTTAATCGATTAAGAGCTGGAAAAGGAAAGTTGGCCAAATAGGGGAGTACTTCTGGACGGAGTCTTATTTATGTATGGTATGTGGTATGTTGCAGAACTCATTAAGCTTGGTGCTTACGGTTTTCAGTTTATGTTTCAGGTACTTCTGGTTCCAAAGGGAAGAGCTCGGGATGATTGTAGAGGACACACCACCTCGTTCTGCATTTTGTGATTTACTCTGATATGATATCACAATTGATGCATTTGTTTTATCTGGATTTTATGATGATGTTTTTGGGATGTTGGTTTTATTAAATTAAAAATGAAAATTTTGGGTCTTATTTTTGGGACGTTACAAGTTGGTATCAAAGCCATGGTTTTAGGGATTCAGACATACTCTCGGGTGTGTCTGAACTCAAACTGAGGATTTGGTAAAGCTTTCAAAAAGAAATGTTTTAAAGAGAAAAACAAGTTTTCTAATACAAGAAAGGGTGTGGTGCATGCAATCGACGGAGCTCAAGTAAGTTTTCCCAAAATACCCATACATGTTATCTGATATGATTTGATCTGTGAATCTGTGAATCGCATGCTATTTAGGGCTAAGGATCTGCTCAGTTTTTGCATGATAGAATGCTAGGAGAGATGCCTTCGTAAGCCTATTATATGAGCTTGTAGACTTGAATGCTAGTACTGATCAATCAGTGATAGGATGACCTGATTAGGTGATGCTTGGTTCTGATTACTTGATGCTCGAATGTTGTTTGCTTTGTGCTTTTTAGGAGTTCTCACTAACGCCAGCTAACTAGTAAGCGAGGGCAGATTCACCCGTTTAACTGTCTGTTCGATCTCGGTTATATACAACTCGTATGTATTAAGTGATCATAGGAGGGTAGTATCGCCGTATCCAGGTTTTCAGGGTAAACAAGTCTGTATTCAGTTTAACTTATCAACAAAACTAGATATCATTGAAGTAAGTATATGGATTATACTTGTGCTTTTCGATCTTGGAACAATATTGACTACCAGTCGGTTTTATAGAAAATATAGGATTTTCTATGGTAATAATCGTTATTTTAAGGTAAACAGTTTTCGATAGAACTTTCTGAAAACAATAACATTTATTACCGAAAACAATGTTTCACAATAGAGTTAGTGAAACTAGAAACTTATTTATAAAAGGTTTAATACTTTTTATTAAACTAGTATAACCTAAAGGACCATAAATGGTTAATTCTATAATTCCTTAGTTCATACATCAGGGTTATATATAATTAATATCCGATAGGCAGTGGAATGTGTGACGTACTAAGTTACATATTATGGGAACTAAATAATTTTATAAGGTTAGGTTTTAAGACCTCTCATTCAAAGAATTATCTGGTTTTAGTGATATGTAATTGTATTCGTGAGCTAGTTAGAGGAAGTTAGCGAGAGTTCCTTCTGTAGCTGATAGCGGAGAGTGGTGTGGAGTTTTCCCTAGGAAAAACCTAGGATGAGATCTAGTGTTGGGAGCTTTATTTAATGAGGATTAATTGGATGGATATGCGGAGACTTGGCAGATTCAAGGCAATCCTTGAGGAAAGTACGGATAGATGTGGAAGGTAGTATGGGCCCGTACTACTAGAAGAAGAGAATCTATACTCGAGTCAAGGGGAGTTGCGATGAAACCAAGAATCTTGTAGAGTTTGTGATCCCTCGATATATTCTGATGCTTATTCTGATGGTTTGAATGGCTATTTTCAGTATATGACTCTGTCAAGCAGACCTGTTGGCAGTTCTGGTGATGGAGAGGGCTCGGGCTCAGGTTCTGGACTCGTACAGCTAGATGACCATACTAGGGAGTTCATCTTGTATGAGATTACACGTTGCATTCTTGAGCAGACTCCTATGGTCTTTGGTACTGTCAAAGAGGGCATTCTGGATTTTTTGGATAAGTGGTTGAGCTCGTTTCATTCTGAGATGATCGCATTGGT
Source organism: Lactuca virosa (assembly GCF_052849685.1). Lineage (NCBI taxonomy): Eukaryota > Viridiplantae > Streptophyta > Magnoliopsida > Asterales > Asteraceae > Lactuca > Lactuca virosa. Next base: position 301,337,364 of record NC_136428.1, on the reverse strand, counting down.
GGGAGCGCGTTCTTTGACCTTCAGGGAGTTCCGGGCATGTGGAGCTCCGGACTATCATGGGGCGAAGGACCCGATAGCGATCAGGAGGTGGTTAGCGGATGTTGCTAATTCCTACCGCACCAACAGTTGCCCCGAGGGGGAAAAGGTCAGATTTGCTTCCTGTCTTTTGAAGGACAGGGCACGAAATTGGTGGGAGGAGGTCGGGCGCTCAGTTGGTGATGTTGCGGTTGATTCGATGACCTGGGATGATTTTGTGACCAGGTTCAGGGATGAGTTTGCACCGGTGATTGAGGTGCAGCAGCTGGCACGAGAGTTTCAGGATCTCCGCCAGACTAGTGAGACAGTGGCTGAGATCACTGCGATGTTTCGGGAGAGGGCACTTTTGATTCTGTAGTATGTGGCGGATGAGTAATGAAGAAGGCTAGGTATCATGAGATGTTGAGGAGAGATATTTGACAGTTTGTGAGCCGATCTAGCTGCAGGATGTTAGGGATATGATAGTGAGGGTTAGGGAGAGGGAGATTGATCTCGATAAGAAGAGGAAGAGGAATTCGGATGAGGTTCGAGCATTAGGGGGCTCGGGAAAGAGGCCCAAGGTTGTTGATGCAAGAGGGAAGGGCCAGTAGGATCGGGGCCGCTGTGGCAAGTGCAGCAGGACGCATGATGGGGTGTGTAGGGTGGGTGGTTCTGGTTGCTTCAAGTGTGGCCAAACTGGTCATATTAGCAGGGATCGCACTGCTACTACCACCACCACCCCGGTATCTGATCTAATTTGCTTCCATTGCAATCAGAGGGGCTACAAGAAGACCCATTATCTGAGTTTGGCTGCAGGAGGACCGGTGTTAGCAGTCGCTTCTGTAACTCTCTCGATTACTGACGGGTGCTAGGGTTGGGCAGATGCACCTGTAGTGAAGAGTAGGGCTTTTCAGTTGTCGGTCGAGGAGGCTCGTGCAGTTCCAAACACGATGATGGGTATGTATCTTCTCCTTATCTTTTTATTTATATAGAATTGTCTGCATATATTTATGTGTTTTATTTCAGGATCGTTCCTTGTGAACGGTATATCTTCTTTGGTGTTGTTCGATTCGGGGGCTACCCAATCCTCTGTATTGCTTGTTCTTAGCAAGAGGTTTGCTTGAGCACCGGGGAGCTGGAGTGTCCATTGTATGTCTAGATCGCAGATGATAGATCTGTTCGGGTTGTGAGTGTTCATCGGAGTTGTACTCTTGAGTTGTTCAGTGAGGAGTATTCGATTGATTTGGTTGCCATTCCTTTGTGTGGGAACAAGGTTATTGTGGGTATTAATTGGCTGAGCCCCAATAGGGCGGTGATCAATTGTGAGCAACAGTCAGTCCAAATTCAAAGCCCGAGTGGGGGAGAGTTAGTGGTTCAGGGAGAAATAGCTTAGAGTGGGCCGTTATTGTGTTCAGAAGAGAGGGCCAGACGCTATATTCAGTAGGGTTGTTCAGGATTTGTCTCGCATGTTATGGATACCCGGGATAAGGGTAAGGCAACCGTGGGTGATATGTCAATTGTGCGGGATTATCCCGATGTGTTTCTGTAGGATTTGCCTGGGGTGCCTTCGGAGAGGCAGGTTGAGTTCAAGATTGATCTGGTTCCAGGTGCAGCTCCGATACCCAAAGCACTGTATCGGTTGGCTCCTCCCGAGATGCAGGAGTTTACTACACAACTGTAGGAGCTATTAGACAAGTGATTCATTCGACCGAGTAGTTCGCCATAGGGAGCACCGATCTTGTTTTTGAAGAAGAAGGATGGATCTCATCGTATGTGCATTAACTACCAGGAGCTGAATAAGGTAACTGTCACACCCCAAAACCGGAACGGCGGAATCGTTCGGGGGTGGAGGACGTCATGTACAGTATCACAACAATGCAAAGTAGTAAAAAAGCAACAACATCATCCATTACATTAATAATATAATTTAATACAAGTGTGTTCTGTCAAGTTAAGTAGACACCAAAAATATGAATCAAAATAAAAGATGAGTCTTGAACGAGCTCCATCTTCTCAAAACCTGGCACCGGTACCTGTCTACTGGTGACCTGAGAATACAAGTTATTTTGAAAGAGTTTATCAGCTTTAAAGCTGGTGAGATCATAAGTATTTTAGTGTCATTGTTTGTATGAAAGTGTTTGTAAGTATGTGATGTATAAGTTTGTAAAAGTTTGTAATTGTTTGAACTCTCCTACAAAACCCTATGTTTTCTACTAAAAGTAGCCTTCTACCAAGGCATCAACTGTTTGTATGTAAGACTCTTGTAAGAATATGTATTTTCCCAAATCTGACTATCATTAACCAAAAATATTGTTTTTACATTACTGTTTATTGTGTGAAGATAACAAAGCGAATGCAATGGGAAAATGAAATAGTACTGTAGTGTTGTATTAAGTGACTACTGCTGTACTAACTACCTTAAACCAATTTTTATTTAAAGTACCATGTGATCGGCGTGTACCATACTATCGACTATAAACACGACTATGTAAGACGTCGGAAGAAATGACGTTTGGCACCCGTAGACTTGCAAGTCCCACTGTAGCGAGCAGCAAGGTGTAGGATAGTCAATCCAGTATAGATCTATACACAAACTCAACGCTCTCCATTTAAGGAGATTCTGGATACAAAATGAGCCATGACAGGTGATGCCATGCCCGTTACGTGGCTCACATAACTGTATTAGTGCACTTGTGTATGTATTGTATGTACTAGTTGTATTGTATGTTCTCTCTCTGTCTAGTATGTATGTATGTTCTCTCTGTATGGTATTGTATGTTCTCTCTGTATGGTATTGTATGTTGTCTCTGTATGGTATTGTTTGTTTCTCATCACTGTATTCTCTATCTGTATGTTATGTTTCACTGTTCTAGTAATAGTATTAGTATCTCCCTAAACTATACCTATTATAGCTTACTAGTAATGTTGTTTGAATGTATGAACATGTGTGTATACCTTTGCTACCCAAAGGTATTGAATAGAAAGAAGTAACCTTTTATATCTATATACATATACATGATATATGACTAGGATTCAAACGACCTTCGGACAAACAACCGATACCCTAAGTCCACAACCAAACAATGAACAGGAGGTAAGGTGAGCTATCAGTCCTAAGTCCTTTAAATCCTACTTATATAACTATATCTATATAGATGCACATTTAACAGAATATAAGTTTAAAAGAGTTTAATAAAAGTATTTGACATGTAAAAGAGTTTGTAAAACAGTTTGAAGTAGTTTGTTTGATAACACAATTTGAAAAGTAAGAAATCCACCTGTTTGGTAGTTATTAATCACATGTGATTGATATAATAACTATAATAGTTCAACTTGTATTCCCCCCCATAAAAGCATTTAAATCATTTAAAAGGTTGATTACGGGGTATGAACTCACCTATAGTGAGTGGTTTGGATGAACGGATGTTATAGGATGCTAATTGTCAAGTGAAGACTTGAACACACACAAGGATCCTAGTTAACATATAATAACACATATATGTATCCAATTAGTCATTTAACAACTAACTAATTAAGTTAAGACACCCTAGGACATGGAAAACACCTTGATTCAAGGGTTATAAGTACTAAGGATTGCATCTAAGGGTTGTAGGGCCTTGCATTTGAGTTTAGGGTCCAAGGGGACACTCTTTTGGAGTTTACGGTTTTGTGACCAACTCCCTTGGAATTTACGGTCGTAAACCCATGAGTTTACGGCCGTAAACCCATGGAACTTCTACCATTTTGTGTTTTGAAGCTTCTAAGTCATAAAGAAGCATTCCTACTTCAAGTCTAAGCCTTAGGAAGTGATTGTGGCATCATTTCACCCCTTTGTGGAGTTTACGGCCCATGGACCATTTCTCGATGAGTTTACGGCCGTAAACTCTAATGGTTCATGGTCTTTTTGATGTTTAAGGTCCTAAGCACTTCAAGGATATGATCTAGACTAGTATCCAAGGCTTGGTAAGGGACTAGGGCACACAATGGCCCATTCATTAGGGTTTACGGTCCAAGAACATGTTGGACCGTAAACACCTTTGATCTTGTGTTTCTTTGTGATTTCTAGTTGATTAACAAGTGTAACAAGCCTTATAACACACTAGAGTAAGAGTACTTACAATAAAGGAGCTTGAAAGGGTGTTAAAAGTCCAAGAACACTAGTGTGTGTTCTTGGTGAAACTAAGAACACTTGAAGATCTACACAAATGGAATGATTTCACGGATGAAATCATGTAAGATCACTAGATTAAGTAAGATATCAACTAATTAGGGCTAGAAACACTTACAAAGTTGAAGATCAAGAAGGAAAATAGGATGATACTTGAGAGGATTTGAGTTCTAGTTCTTGAAAGTGTGAAAAAAATGAGTAAAATGACTAAGTGTCATATTTATACTCTTTGGAGTTTACGGCCGTAAACTCCATGTTTAGGCCGTAAACTCCAAACTCTTGGAGTTTTGAGACTTTATTGTTGGACAATATACCCTAGGGTATCCTCTCTCCAGTTATCTCCTGAAGTACTAAGCTTTAAAACACTCAAACTGACTCTACACAGCTCAAAAGTTAGCAGAAACAGTTCTGACTTCTATTGAAGTGAATTGTTGTACAAAATAGAAATTTCAGGTTGTCACATCATCCCCCGTTAGAAGGAATTTCGTCCCGAAATTAGAGTTTAAGCAAATAAGTAGTTACAAATAACTAAGTAAAAAGACGAGGATATTTCAGTTTCATCTGATCCTCTCTCTCCCAAGTGAATTCAGGTCCTCGCTTGGCGTTCCAGCGAACCTTCACTATCGGGATACAACTTTGCTTTGTTTGCTTCACCTCTCGGTCCATGATCTCTACAGGTTCTTCCACGAAGTTGAGGCTCTCGTTGATCTCGATCTCGTCGAGTGGGATTACAAGAGTCTCGTCGGACAGACACTTTTTCAAGTTCGAGACGTGGAAAGTAGAATGTACGTTACTAAGTTCGCGTGGTAAGTTAAGTTTGTAAGCTACAGGGCTGATTCTCGCGAGAATCTCGAAAGGCCCTATGTATCTTGGATTTAGCTTTCCACACTTTCCAAAACGTATTAAGCCCTTCCAGGGTGAGACCTTCAATAGAACACGGTCGCCCACCTGGAATTCCTTCCTTTGTTTATCTGCGTAGCTTTTCTGTCGGTCTCTAAAGGCTTTCAATCGTTCACGAATCTGAACGATCTTCTCTGTCGTTTCCCATATGATCTCGGACCCGTGAGAGTGCTGTCAGGAACTTGTCCTTTAGCTAACTGGGTATCACCCACCTCAGCCCAGCACAGAGGGGATCTGCACTTTCGACCATAGAGGGCCTCGAATGGAGCAGCCTTTATGCTCGTGTGATAACTGTTGTTGTAGGAAAATTCGACAAGGGGTAAATGAGTATCCCATGCTTTCCAAAAGTCGATCACACAGGCTCGCAACATATATTCCAAGGTTTGGATAGTTCTCTCACTTTGCCCGTCGGTCTGTGGATGGTAGGTTGTACTCATGTCCAGCCTAGTGCCTAGGGAAGTTTGTAACGACTGCCAGAACCTCGAAGTGAACCTACTATCTCTGTCTGAGATAATGGATATGGGAACACCGTGCAGTCGTACAATTTCCCGAATGTAGGTTCTTGTAAGCTTCTCCATCTTGTCCCTTTCTTTGATAGGCAGGAAGTGTGCGGACTTTGTCAATCTGTCGACGATGACCCACATGGTATCAAGGTCACCCGTTGTCTTGGGCAACTTGGTTATGAAGTCCATAGTGATCCGCTCCCACTTCCATTCCGGTATCTCAGGCTGTTGTAGTAGACCGGAGGGTTTCTGGTATTCGACCTTGACCTTGGCGCAAGTAAGGCATTTACTCACGAAGGTAGCAATCTCTGCTTTCATGTTAGGCCACCAGTATAGCTTTTTAAGATCCAGATACATCTTATCTGAACCTGGGTGGACGGAATAACGAGTGTTGTGTGCCTCGTTGATGACCAAGTCTCTGAAACCACCGTGTTTCGGTGTCCAGATCCGATCCATGAGATAATAAGCTCCGCCACCCTTGGCTTCCAAGTTCTTATCCATCCCTCTCAGGGATTCACTCGCCACATTTTCAGGTTTTAAAGCGTCGAGCTGAGCTTCCTTAATTTGTGTGGACAAGTGTGAATGGATAGTCATAGTCAATGATTTGACTCTACGACCAGAGTATTCTTTCCGACTTAGGGCTTCAGCTACTACGTTGGCTTTACCCGGATGATAACGAATTTCGCATTCGTAGTCACTGAGTAGCTCGACCCACCGTCGTTTTCTCATGTTGAGCTCCTTCTGGTCGAATATATGTTGTAGGCTTTTGTGTTCTGTAAAGATAGTGCTTTTTGTACCATACAGGTAGTGTCTCCAGATCTTCAGAGCAAACACAACTGCTCCTAACTCCAGATCGTAGGTAGTGTAGTTGACCTCGTGTGTCTTCAGCTGTCTCGAGGCATAGGCGATGACCTTACCTCGTTGCATCAGAACACAGCCGAGCCCTTGATTTGACGCATCGCAATAGACAACGAAGTCTTCTATCCCTTCGAGGAGGGATAGTATTGGTGCGGTGCACAAGGCTCGCTTGAGCGCTTGGAACGCTCTCTCCTGCTTCTCTTCCCAGTCAAAGGACACGCCCTTCTGGGTCAGTGTTGTAAGAGGTTTCGCAATGCGGGAGAAGTTCTGAATGAACCTGCGATAGTAGCCAGCGAGGCCTAGAAATTGACGAATTTCTGTAGGCGTCTTCGGTGCTGACCAGCTCTCAATGGCTTTGATTTTGGAAGGGTCCACGTGTATTCCCTCTTCGCTAAGCACTTTCCCTAAGAATTCGACTCTTCGGATCCAAAATTCGCATTTTGAGAACTTCGCATAGAGCTTCTCCGATCGTAATGTTTCTAAGACCTGTCGCAGATGTTGACTATGCTCCTCCATACTACGAGAATAGATAAGTATGTCATCGATGAAGACGATGACAAACTGATCCAAGTAAGGACGACACACCCTATTCATTAAATCCATGAATACTGTGGGCGCGTTTGTTAATCCGAACGGCATCACTACGAATTCGTAGTGCCTATAACGAGTTCGGAAGGTTGTCTTCGGAACATCCTCCCCTAGCACTCGTAGTTGGTGATATCCGGATCTTAAGTCGATTTTTGAAAAGAAGTTCGCCCCTTGAAGTTGGTCAAACAAATCGTCTATACGAGGTAGAGGGTAACAATTTTTGACGGTCAGTTTGTTAAGCTCCCTGTAGTCGATGCACATACGGAACGATCCGTCTTTCTTCTTGACGAACAAGACTGGAGCTCCCCAGGGTGAGAAGCTTGGTCTTATAAAGCCCTTGCTGAGCAGTTCGTTAAGTTGACAGGACAGTTCTTGCATCTCTGCACGTGCTAGACGATAGGGCGATTTGGCTACGGGGGTCGCCCCTGGAACTAAGTCGATTATGAACTCGACTTGACGTTGCGGAGGTAATCCTGGGAGTTCTTCCGGAAAGATGTCGGGAAAATCGTGTACTACTGGAATGTTCCTAAGGTCTTTCGTTTCTTGGCTCACATCGACCACATGAGCAAGGAATGTGCGACATTCCTTTCGCAAGAATTTATGAGCTTGAATGCTCGAGATGATATGAAGGTCCGTGCCGGGTTTGTCGCCATAAACTACTAGAGTTTCGCCAGACGGCAGATTAAGGCGAACTGCCTTTTCGTAACACATGATGTTGGCACGATGAAGACTCAACCAATCCATGCCGATAATGATGTCGAAACACTTAATTGAGACCGGCATGAGGTCGATTGAAAATGAATGGCTATCTAGTGTTAGGGTACACCCTATGTATATACTGCTAGTGCTCTTCGTCTTTCCATTAGCCATTTCTACAGTGAACGGTTGTTTAAGTGCTCGTGATTTTTGCTTAAGTAAATGAGATAATTTTTGGTTCACGAAACTCCTCTCCGCTCCACTATCAAACAGTATGCATGCATAAGAGTTATCGAGGAGAAACGTACCCGTGACCACTGTGGGGTCGGCAACCGCTTCCTCGTGGCCTATGGCCAGAACTCTTCCCACTCTACCGACATTCCCTGCCTTTGGGCAGTCCCTCTTGTAGTGGCCCACCTCACCACAACCGTAGCAATCTTAGCCCACTCCTTCGCTGGGGACTTGGTTGATTGGCCTCGCTGGAGCTTTGCAGAAACGGGCGGTGTGCCCCTTCCTATTGCAGTTCGCACACTGCATTTCCCGGCAGGCTCCCGTGTGGTGGATGTTGCATTTGTTGCACTTAGGCAAACTTACAGCGTACTGCTTTACCGGAGCAGCAGCGGCAGGTGTTATCGCAGCATGAACTGCCACGTCCTGCTGCTTTTTGGCAGCCTTTTTCTTCTTCTTGTCATCCCAGAACTTCCGTTTGGAATCAGCGGTTTTGGAAGGTTCTGAGATGGCTAGGGTTGTTGTTGCGGCAGGGGTACGAACCCCATGGTCTATAAGCCGCTGTGCCAATCGCTTGGCACTATCGAATGTAGTGGGGTTTGAAGCCAAAACATTTCCCTGGAATGGAGGCACCAACCCCCATATGTATCTTTCTATCTTCTTTCCCTCTGTATGAACCATGTTGGGACAGAGGGCCACTAGCTCACAGAACCTGGCGGTGTAGGAGACTATGTCGGAGCCCTTCATGGTTAGGCTCCACAGTTCCTCCTCCAGTTTTTGGATTTCGCCCCTCGGGCAGTATTCCTCAATCATTAGCTCTCTCAGAGCTTCCCAACCCATAGCATTAGCCAATATTAGAGATAGTGACTTGACATGGCTATTCCACCATGTCAGGGCTTTTTCCTCAAAGGTGCAAGCAGCGAACTTGACCTTGCTCCCTTCTGGACAAGAGCAGATTTCGAAAACCGATTCGGTCTTCTCGAACCATTGCGAGAGGGCAATGACTCCGCCAGTCCCTCTAAAGGACTTGGGCTTGCAGTTAGTGAAGTCCTTATAGGAGCACTCTCTTAAGCGCACAGGAGCTTCACCATGATTAGATTGAACAGGGGTTCCTCCCCCAGTGGAACCAGAAGAATGATATTGAGACATGGTTGTTGCCACAGCCGCAGCTACTGTAGCATTTAGAGCTGCCGTATCGATTTGAGGAGCAGGTGGTGTTACAGTTGATGGGGGATCGCGTCTCGTTGATCGACATGGAGGCATCGTTTAACTATAAGTTTAAAAAGATTACGATATTGATAAGAATTTAATAGGGAGAATTTGATGAGAATGCCTCATGGACTAACTCTCCATAGTCCAACAGCACAATTGAGTAGCACGATTGAATGTAGATCTAGTACTAACAAATGATAGCATTTGGATAATAATTTCCATGAGACTAGATATCTGTCAATAATGCTGGTATTAGAGATGTAACAAGTTCGGGAAAAATGACCTAGAAGTAGGCCTTACATCAACCAACATTGGAAAATTTTGACAGATCTACGCCTAATCAAGACCTAACAGGTCCAAGTTTGAACAAAGATAGGAAATTAAACTAGAGTTTTTACGTAAACTAAGTTATATCCAAAAGAGAAGTCGAGAACACTCTAGCGGCGACGAGAACTACTAGAGTGAGTTCTTGATTCAGGCAGATGGCGCTCTATGTCTTGCATGTGCCTTTCATACATTGACTGCCTAGTCCGAAGTTCCCTAACTTCAGCTTGGGATGCAGTTAGTTGTTGCTGCAGAGTCCCATTGGTTATCCTAGCCCTTTCCATAGCTACTTCTAGTTGGCGAATGCGGACCGTGTTAACGCCAGAGTTGGCGTCAATCTCCAACACTCGGTCGATAGTTGCTCGACCTTGCTCGGTGTTCCTAGAAATCCTACGGATCATGATGGGCAGGATACGATCAGCTGAACCTCCCTCGGTGAGGTTGTAAAAGCTTATGTCCCCATTGTAGGGAATGGGTTGACCCTGTTCATGACTCCATCTATTCAATTTTGTGGCCCACAGAGGTGTGGGTCCTTGAAATGCGGGACGAGGGTTTGAGTTTGGGTCTTGAGCAGCTGGGGGTAGGTTGTTGACTTCTGGCTCTGAGTCAGAACCCTCAGAAATACCTTCAGCATAGTGATCATCCAAATGGATTGGATGATCATCTTTTGGCTCTTCTCCAAGCCATCCAGCATTGCCGTGGTTGGGATAGTACGGGTCTCCGGGATGATGGAATCCAGCCATTATATCTACGCGAGAAAAGGGATAAAGAAATAATTAATAGACGAACTATCTAGATATTTTTAAGATGATCTTTATTAGTTACTTCAACATTTGCGTAGTGCATACCAGTCACATGTAACCAAGACAGGATAGACCTTCGAATAAGTGACCCTAACTCTAAGCCCACAACCAAACAAGGAACAGGAAGTAAAGCAGAGATCACAGATTCTAAGTCTATGATATCCTAGATACATATAACCTTAGCGTATCCACTCAACAACTATTGATATACTAATAAAGACCTTTAGTTCTCAGATAAGTAATTATAGTAACACAAAATACTCCTATAGTATTTTTAAGTTTATGTTCTGTTCTAATGTTTTCATTGTAGTAGTGTTGGTAAGTTTTTAGACTTGTTGCAACCTCACAACCATACTTAGGCACATGCTAGTCAATCCTCGGATAATATAGTTGATCAGGCTATATCTTCCCAGATTTGACTATATGTCTCTAAGTCTACTTGTGTTGTCCAACAATCATACTACTTTTGTTCTGTCCTAGTGACACTGATTTTAGTATGAATGCAGGCATGTATACTTAGTTAAATATTTTATTATTTAAAAGTATAAACTCTTTATCAGAGTATTTTAATCCCGCTGTGTTTATAGTACGTATATCTTTTATGGGTTGATATACTCGATTCACTATAAACAATGCTCTGATACCAATCTGTCACACCCCAAAACCGGAACGTCGGAATCGTTCGGGGGTGGAGGACGTCATGTACAGTATCACAACAATTCAAAGTAGTAAACAAGCAACAACATCATCCATTGCATTAATAATATAATTTAATACAAGTGTGTTCTGTCAAGTTAAGTAGACACCAAAAATATGAATCAAAATAAAAGATGAGTCTTGAACGAGCTCCATCTTCTCAAAACCTGGCACCGGTACCTGTCTACTGGTGACCTGAGAATACAAGTTATTTTGAAAGAGTTTATCAGCTTTAAAGCTGGTGAGATCATAAGTATTTTAGTGTCATTGTTTGTATGAAAGTGTTTGTAAGTATGTGATGTATAAGTTTGTAAAAGTTTGTAATTGTTTGAACTCTCCTAGAAAACCCTATGTTTTCTACTAAAAGTAGCCTTCTACCAAGGCATCAACTGTTTGTATGTAAGACTCTTGTAAGAGTATGTATTTTCCCAAATCTGACTATCATTAACCAAAAATATAGTTTTTACATTACTGTTTATTATGTGAAGATCACAAAGCGAATGCAATGGGAAAATGAAATAGTACTGTAGTGTTGTATTAAGTGACTACTGCTGTACTAACTACCTTAAACCAATTGTTATTTAAAGTACCATGTGATCGGCCTGTACCATACTATCGACTATAAACACGACGATGTAAGACGTCGGAAGAAATGGCGTTTGGCACCCGTAGACTTGCAAGTCCCACTGTAGCGAGCAGCAAGGTGTAGGATAGTCAATCCAGTATAGATCTATACACAAACTCAACGCTCTCCATTTAAGGAGATTCTGGATACAAAACGAGCCATGACAGGTGATGCCATGCCCCGTTACGTGGCTCACATAACTGTATTAGTGCACTTGGGTATGTATTGTATGTACTAGCTGTATTGTATGTTCTCTCTCTGTCTAGTATGTATGTATGTTCTCTCTGTATGGTATTGTATGTTCTCTCTGTATGGTATTGTATGTTGTCTCTGTATCGTATTGTTTGTTTCTCATCACTGTATTCTCTATCTGTATGTTATGTTTCACTGTTCTAGTAATAGTATTAGTATCTCCCTAAACTATACCTATTATAGCTTACTAGTAATGTTGTTTGAATGTATGAACATGTGTGTATACCTTTGCTACCCAAAGGTATTGAATAGAAAGAAGTAACCTTTTATATCTATATACATATACATGATATATGACTAGGATTCAAACAACCTTCGGACAAACAACCGATACCCTAAGTCCACAACCAAACAATTAACAGGAGGTAAGGTGAGCTGTCAGTCCTAAGTCCTTTAAATCCTACTTATATAACTATATCTATATAGATTCACATTTAACAGAATATAAGTTTAAAAGAGTTTAATAAAAGTATTTGACATGTAAAAGAGTTTGTAAAACAGTTTGCAGTAGTTTGTTTGATAACACAGTTTGAAAAGTAAGAAATCCACCTGTTTGGTAGTTATTAATCACATGTGATTGATATAATAACTATAATAGTTCAACTTGTATCCCCCCCCATAAAAGCATTTAAAATCATTTAAAAGGTTGATTAAGGGGTATGAACTCACCTGTAATGAGTGGTTTGGATGAACGGATGTTATAGGATGCTAAGTGTCAAGTGAAGACTTGAACACACACAAGGATCCTAGTTAACATATAATAACACATATATGTATCCAATTAGTCATTTAACAACTAACTAATCAAGTTAAGACACCCTAGGACATGGAACACACCTTGATTCAAGGGTTATAAGTACTAAGGATTGCATCTAAGGGTTGTAGGGCCTTGCATTTGAGTTTAGGGTCCAAGGTGTCACACCCCGCTAAAGCGGAAACACGAGGCGTGGCAGTATAAAGGGTTACATAGCAAAAGTTAAAAGACAACACCAACCATAGTATTAAAAATCATTACAAATTTACAATGGGTTTGAACAACTTTTAAAAGAAATTACAATGAAAATTGGAATACAACACATGCGAATGCTCCTAACAGTGAAGTGTCCCTAAGTGCCACTTACTCGATGATTCCTGAAAAAGCATGTAAAACAAGCGTCAACTATAAAAATAGTTGGTGATTACTCACAAGTTTAACAAAATAATATTGGTTCATGAATTGAAATCAAAGTTTTGATAAAAGTTTCCAATAATAAAAGTATATTGTTAAAAGGAGTAAATAAGTTTGTAAAAACTAAGTTCTTTGTCATCATGAGTGATAAAGTATGTTGCCCGAATAAGATGCAACATTCATATTCTCATGGAAGATAAAGTTCGTTACTCAAACGAGTAAACAAGTTTCATTGCTAAAATGAGCAATCAATTTTGTTGCTACAAGGAGCAAACAATTTCATTGCTAAAACATGTATATATGTTTTCAGTAATAAAAGTTCGTTGTTGTAATGAGAAACAAAGTTCATTGCTATAAATAATAAACAAGTTTATTGCTATAACGAGAAACGAGTTTGTATGTGTATGAGCAAACAATGAGTCTCAACCAAACCTATGACTGAAGCCCTATCAAGATCTATGCTTATCGTTCCATAGATGAATATGGTATCATGCACTCCAGCAATAGGGCGAGTGAGGAGTTGTCAATTCCTAATAGCGCTATCCATAATGACCATTGGCTCAAAGAGTTAATGGTTAGAGATAAGGGAAGGGCCTTAGTATGATAAGTTCTCATGTTCCGTGTTGCATAGACATACATAGAGAGACATAGCAATAAAATAGCAATCATGTTTGATACAAATCAATTTAAATACAACATTCAAATAATAGTTTTTCGGGACATGCTTTTCCACCCCAAAACATAAAAACTGAAAATAGGGGAGTGCGTGAATACTCACAATATGCATTGAGATGATGCAAATGATGCCTTGAGCTAAGTTCCACTTGTACCACTATCGATTCCTACAATAATGGTATTCGCTAGTGAGTCTCTAATCGAAATCTAACACTAGTATACTTACTACTACAATAGAATTATGCCAATATTGTGTCAAAATTTAATATTGATAAGTTACAAACATTTTTCTGTGAAAATTAAATTTCAATGAATCAATTGTTATATAACAATTTAAGTGGAAATTTCCCATTATTGAAATGCTAATATTTAACAATTTAAGAGGTGTTCCAATGATTAAATATTCAAAAACTAAATTAATTTAGTTCTAAGATTTCCCAAAGTTTGCATTTTAGTTTTAATTGAAGTGAAAGACCTCAAGATAAATTTTCTTGAATTTTTGATTTGTCTGACTATTTTTCACGATTTTAGTTTCTTGAATAACCATAAAATCTTGAAAAATACTAAACAGTTAATAAAAATTATCAAACTTCAGATTTTGGTTCTAAATGTACTAAAAGACTTCTAGATAAATTTTCATGGAGTATGAATATGTATAACCATTTTTCATATATTTAATTCTCTAAATAGATACAAATTCATGAAAAATAGAAAATCAGTTTCCAAAATTACCCAAACTTTTTGTATTACTGTTATTAAACATTATTAAGCTGGGAAAAATATAAAAATTGATTTCTAAACTGTTTAACCAAATTTTATGATTTTTGAGCATTTATTCTAATAAAAATTGAAATAAATAGGAAACAGTTTCCAAAATTGTCCAAAATTTTTGTAACACTTTTATTATACATGTAGAAGCTGTGAAAAATATAAAAGATATTTTTCAATTAGTCTTTCTATTTTTCTTTGTTTTATCCTCTTAAATAATCATTAATTGGAGAATAATTATTAAACAGTTAAAGTAAATTACCAAAATTTTTGTAAAGTTCATTTACAGTGTAAATAATCTGGGAAAAATCCCAAAGGTGGTTTTTATCTACTGGAATCCGATTTTGTGTATTTAAGTGTATTTAATCTTAGAAAATAGGAGAAAAATAGTATAAAGAAGAGAAAAACCATCAAAATTTTTATGTAGCCTCCTAGTGTACTACAAGGTATTCGGGTAAATTTGCATATTTTTTGGATGAGTAAAACTATTTTTCCTGTTTTTAGTCCATTATAAATACAAAAATCAGAGAAAAATAGGGATACATTATGAAAAATTCTGAAACTATTTTTCTAAGTCTTCCACAGAGAGTATAAGCTGCGAAAATTATTATATACCCTTTTCAAAGTATCTAAAGCTGTTTTATGATTTATTGGGGCTAAACAAAAAGAAAATTCAAAACCATATTAAACAATAACAAAAATCGATGAAACTTAATGAGGGATCATTATTTAGCATAGGGGTCGTCCACGAATTTAACTAGGATTTATAGACCCAAGAAAGGATTTTATATGATTTATTGCCCTATTTTCTTGCATTAATTATAATAATTCTAGAAAAATGAATTATTTTCTGGAAATTTACAGATCATCTTATTTTGTTGATGGGAATCTAGGAAAAATCGGATTTGGTCAGAAAAGGAGTTTTAGATATTTATTTGGAAATAAATCCTTCATGAACATATTTGAAAGCTTTTAACAACATACTTTGATGATCTAGCATATAAGCTTGAAGATCATCACATGCATGTTGGTTTGAAGATCATTCATGAGTTTGAAATGTTGAAAAATCGTTTTTGATAGAAAACATAGGGTGCATGTGGTGTTTTTCAACCAAAACATATAGAAAAGTGCATTTACATGGTTTTGACTTAGGTTTAGGTCATGGATCTTCACCATTTTGTAACATGCAAGATGTTTTTGGTGAAAATCTACCACCATCATCATCAAAACTGAAGTGAATGAATATTCACACAAATTTTCTAAGAGAAAGGTGTAGAAGAAGAAGGAAATGCAAGAAAAACCTTGAAAACATGGAGGAAAATGAAAGGAAATCGTGTTCTACCTTAATGAACACCACTAGATGATGAAGATTTCGAGTTTGAGGTGTGTTCTTGGACTTATTCTCTCGAAAATTTCGTGGGTATAGAGAAATTAAGATAGAAATGGAGTGGTGGTGATGAAGAGTGTGAGAGAGAATGAGGGGTAGAGTGAGAGAGAAGATGGAGTGGTAGAGTGAATAAGTGAGTGAATTGATTGAGTTTTGGGGAAGAGTGGTCTTTGGAGAGGGGAGGCCGAGATTTTGAGTGAGAGAGGCTCCCTCTCTCTTGTTTATTTTATAAAAATTTAAATCTTTTATAAAAATATCAACTTTTTATAAAATATACACTAAAATCAAGTTTTTATTCATAAAACCTTTATTTTTGATTTATAAATTAAGGGTAATGTTAATGAGTTAAATTTTATTTGCCTTGAATATATTATACTAATTTTTAATTATTATAAGATAATATTACAAGGTTTATAATTATTTCTATAGAATTTTTAAGGTTAAAGTTTGTAAATATGAGTTTTTAGGGCATTTAGGGTTTTTGAGAGTTTGTAAATCTTTGGATATCAAAATTACTTGAATTTTGAGACTTCAAACTATTTTAGAGTTTCATAACTCTTATTCAAATTAGAAATATTGTTTGTAATTTATTTTTATTGATTTATTGGCATTCTATGTAGTGATTCCGAGATTCAAACGAAATTGAGGAATCAAGTATACTAGTCCTAGTTTTTAACTTTGACTTAAGTTTCTATGAGGCTCCAACCTAATTTCTACTACTAGGTCAAGTGCATAATGTGTGTATATGATTCATGAAAAGGTGTTCGAGTCAAAGAGTGACCTAAATATGGATATTCACTACAGTTACGTAGTTGTAGAATTCACATATCAATGTGAAATCTAAGTACACTATCCATTGATTCTAATTGTTTCCAAGTTTCTAGTAGGTTATAACTTAGCTTCTAGTTACTAAGTCTAGTATGTGTAGTGCCTATTTGTGCAACTAATTCTAGTCAAATCTAGAACTGACTCGAATTTTGACGGTTGTCACACAAGGGGACACTCTTTTGGAGTTTACGGTTTTGTGACCAACTCCCTTGGAATTTACGGTCGTAAACCCATGAGTTTACGGTCGTAAACCCATGTCACTTATACTATTTTGTGTTTTGAAGCTTCTAAGTCATAAAGAAGCATTCCTACTTCAAGTCTAAGCCTTAGGAAGTGATTGTGGCATCATTTCACCCCTTTGTGGAGTTTACGGCCCATGGACCATTTCTCGATGAGTTTACGGCCGTAAACTCTAATGGTTCATGTTCTTTTTGATGTTTAAGGTCCTAAGCACTTCAAGGATATGATCTAGACTAGTATCCAAGGCTTGGTAAGGGACTAGGGCACACAATGGCCCATTCATTAGGGTTTACGGTCCAAGAACATGTTGGACCGTAAACACCTTTGATCTTGTGTTTCTTTGTGATTTCTAGTTGCTTAACAAGTGTAACAAGCCTTATAACACACTAGAGTAAGAGTACTTACAATAAAGGAGCTTGAAAGGGTGTTAAAAGTCCAAGAACACTAGTGTGTAAGATCACTAGATTAAGTAAGATATCAACTAATTAGGGCTAGAAACACTTACAAAGTTGAAGATCAAGAAGGAAAATCGGATGATACTTGAGAGGATTTGAGTTCTAGTTCTTGAAAGTGTGAAAAAAATGAGTAAAATGACTAAGTGTCATATTTATACTCTTTGGAGTTTACGGTCGTAAACTCCAAACTCTTGGAGTTTTGAGACTTTATTGTTGCACAATAAACCCTAGGGTATCCTCTCTCCAGTTATCTCCTGAAGTACTAAGCTTTAAAACACTCAAACTGACTCTACACAGCTCAAAAGTTAGCAGAAACAGTTCTGACTTCTATTGAAGTGAATTGTTGTACAGAATAGAAATTTCGGGTTGTCACAGTAACTGTGAAGAACCGTTATCCACTCCCGAGGATTGATGATCTTTTTGAATAGCTTCAGGGTGCATCTTGGTTTTCCAAGATTGATTTGCGATCGGGTTATCATTAGATGAGGGTTAAAGAGGAAGATGTGCAGAACATAGCTTTTCGGACTCGTTATGGTCTTTACGCGTTCGTGGTGATTCCTTTTGGGCTCACAAATGCTCTGCTGGGTTATGAGCATTCTAACACTCCTAAGTGTACATGCAACCCTAAATACCTTGGATCTATGTTTTCTCTATTATACATACAATTATGAACATCCAAGGTATTATCCTAATCTAGCATACAAAATAATAAATATAACAAGATAGAATACATACCTCTTTGATGTAGAATGTCTTCATGAAGCTTGAGTACCTAGTGCCCCAAGTGTGACACCTCAAATGGTTCACACAACACCAAATACACTTGGAATAACTTGAGAGAAACTTGAACACTCCTTGAAATCGTCTAGCCCTCACACTCACACATTAGTGCCCGATTTCTTGAGCCATGGGATTCTTTTATATGGTGGCTATTAGGGTTACACCATGTAACTCATAACTTTACCCATTCCTTATGCTCCATGGATTTTAACCTCCATGGAGTATCCATGGGTCACCCCATGGACTTAGTCCAACATAAGAAATCTTGGATCACAAGCCCACATATATAAGAATGAATGATTTACACAATCAACCCATATATTTAATTAGTCTCCTTTTGATCACTTAATTAATTCCAAATTAATTTTTGATCAATACTAATTAAATAACCTTATTAATATATTAGAACTTATAATATATTAACCAACCTTAAGTGTTATTTCTCTCATTATAGTCTATCCAAATGCATGATGTCATGCAACCCAAATGGACCATGTCGGGTCGGGTCAAGTCTTACCAATTATAGTTATGGACTTAGACATTAATCCAACAGTCTCCCACTTGGATAAGTCTAAAACTATTATTGCGTATGACTTCAGGAACCGATCAGCAATCGTAGCTCTCAAAAGCTTCTGTCGAACTCTGACCTTGTCGATGAACTCTCACCTTTGTCAATGACTTGTCCATTAGATAAGGGATCATATATTCCTTCATTCTAGATATCATATGGACTGAGACATGGATTATCAATCATTCTCTCTGTCCATTTGTTGTTTCCCGATTTCCGATTCATGATGACTGACTGATTGAACAAATCAAATCAGTCCTGGCTTGGCCAAGCACTCACGTGTATCATCTTTAAATCATCGAGGGGCCCACATATATCGCTTTTATCCCGAAGGTAAAAGGAATGGATAAACTTCGACCATATGGCTTGTTCTACTACTTGTTGAATCATACACAAAGGCACGTTTTATAACATCGAGTTATCAATGCGTTTTCGTGCAATCAATGTATAACCCACTCATAGTAACAACTCATATCTCTAGGTTTGAAGAATATAAGATATTATCGTCTCATGATCACTCGTGATAAAATCCATGAAGTGATTCAAATGAGTGCGGGTTGAATCCAATACTCAGAACTTATGAGCACTCATGAGTGTTGTAGCACCACTTTGTCCACCAACTTGGACCTCTACAAACCAACCCATGACAGTCTTGATTCATATCTACTTCCAACATATGACCGACTGTGGATGGTTTGAATAACTTAATCATTCAGGAAGAGCGACTTAGTTATTCTAGAAGTCAAAACATGCAAAGTGAAACACAAGAATAAATGAATCAAATATGGTATCAAACCCTATGAATATAAATAAACACTTTTATTTATCACCATACTGATTACTCATTATTCATTGTTTCGGTTTTTTCAACTTTATACTTGAATTTAAAACAAAAGTTGTCCCATGCTCCAAGCATGTACACTATGTTTTCTAAACACTAGTCATGCCATACACCAAGTATGCATACTATGTTTGTCTATGATCTTTACTTTGTAAAATAGATCAATTGAACATCACTCCAATGATCATCTTTTCACAGTCCCAAATCCTTACTGCAAATGCAAGAATTCCAAATTCATGCCATTTACTGAAATCTGTTAGATTCTAAACTTATATGCATTGATCCTCTTAATGATTATGCACAAAGTCAGAAAGACTTGACAACAATCATTACATAGCATTCCAAAGGAGATCAGCTCCTTGGAAACATCCTTCTTTCATTAAGTTTCCTAATCTTACACAGATTGAATAATTTCTAACTTTGAAACATTTCCATATTCCATTTTGACTATCACTTCTGAACAAGAGTTGCCTCCTTACAGATTATGTCAATATGGTCCTTCCAGAATTAACATTATACTTCCAACTGTCCTTGAGCAACCAATCTTTGGTAAACCTTAGATTGTCCTCGACAATTGCTTAATCATTTTAGTCATATCCAATTCTAGACCTTTTCCCTTCATAATGGCCCAGGCATTTGGAAAATTTTAGAAGGGATGAATATAGCACATGTAATCGATCCTATATCCGAAGCATATGGGACACGATTCATGATGTCTCACATAAAGACTAAACCAGTCTTTTGCTATAATATTTCCATTTCAATTTGCCAAGTTCTCAAAATTCAGATTATGAAAAGGGATGCCGTAATCATAATCGAATTTTAGAACGCAAATAATGGACCCATATATAGAATTTCCTTATGTTGAGCCATTCCAACATGAAATTCATATATATATCCTTGATTAAATACGATTAAAATCTCAATCTAAGCTTTTAGATTTGAAATGAAGTATAATTTCCTCTCCCTTAATTATAGCAAAACAACTTTTTCAACCCCTGCAACCTCACGAATTGAAACTTTTGTTTTCTATAATTAACATTGCTAACTTGCAACCTTTGTCATAATTATCATGCTCTCACTAACATGATGATTATTACCATAACACTTATGCTCCCACTAGTTTTGACATGTACTCAGAAATCAGCTGACTTTCTTACCAAGGTTCAGATTTCTGATACTAGATTGTTTTGATAAAACTTTATCAAAATCATACACCTCTCTTAGATAGCTCACATGTGTGTCTAAACAATTTTAGAACTATGAAAAGGGATGTCGTAATCATAGTCTCAATTGTTTAGACCTTTGCCACTTCTCATAAGTCCATGTTAGTGTGCCGGTAAACCACACACGCTCCACTAACGACTTTTAGAATGCAAATATCACAATTGCTATCTAGCTAAAATCTACTTAGTGAAAGTGTTTCCTCACCATCATTTTCATGAATCGGTGAGAAACCTTATGACCCTTAGATTTTATGGTGTTTGTGTTCTTATCCATGTGAATCGTCAAAACCATAGTCACAAGACAAGGATAATGACAAATCCAAACTCATATGGACTGAACTTATGCAATCTTAACTTCTTGCCACCTGGCAGTACAGGGCCTGCCATTGCTTCCAAGTTGTTATGCAACCAATTGAGAACTTTCAGAACTCCTATGCAAAGCCAACTTTAACTGGAATGGGCACAGAATATGTCAACACGATAGGTTATAAACCTCAAGTCGTGTACTAGTGAAGGACTTTAGGTTTTATTCTTGATTAAGTCCTTGAAATTCTTTTTAGGATCTTTAAGACTCCCATTGTCCTCTTGACATATAAGACTATCTTGCCAAATATTCAAGAGATAGTGCAGATTCTTTATCAAGACAAACACTTCACACAATTGGCCTTAGTTGGTCTTTGTTTAATCCAAAACATCACAACTTACCAACTTCAAATGTACAAGAGTAGGACACTTTTACTCTTACATTTGACAAGTGTTATAAACCTTTTTTTAAGATATGTCACTCAACTTATAGTCTTGGAGTATGACTCTAAGACTTGTTTTGAAACGAAGTATGACTCATCTTCTTGATTTAACCATTTCAACAATTCATGACTCCTCTTCTTAGTCATAAGAATGCACTAAGATGTCCTTAGAAGACCAATTGTGATGTGCTTCTTTAATCATTAAGATGATCACAAAACATGATACTAAAGTACTCTCCCATCTTTTCAGATTTGAGAAACTTTTATATGTCTGCCTAATTTGATTCTTCCCATTCGTTCTGCCATACATTGAGACATTTCCAATGTTTCAGAATTATACTTAAACTTGTAAGTATAACCATATTTACTAAAATTTAGTAAATCATGACGAATAGTCTTAACGAGCTTTGTGGTGCACTTGACCAGTACACAAGAATGTGTACTCGATCCCTTTAGTCCTTAACTTGACTCACACATCCATGTGAACAAGTCTTAATTTTCCAATGCTTGAAAGTTCTCATTCATCATACTATTCAACTTGCATGATTCCAAGTTTCTATCCAACTGAAGCCTTGGGAATGAGAATTTTTCCTTATTAGGTAAATTATGACACTACCACAAACGAAAGAATCAAGTCCATTTTTTTTTCAAATATTGCTATCAATGGAATCATATAAACAACCATTTTTCACAAATGCCACTTGTAAGGATATTTAAAATAAATATAAAATTAAAAACTTTTATTTTATTTCAAAACTTTGCGGAAAAAACTTATCCTTATAGTGAAAATGCATACGGAAAAACTTGTTGTTATCTATTCCTAAGCAATATATCATAACTCCTAAGTAACAGCTTCAAAATTCTGATGCGATCGAAATCCACCTACGTGATCAGAATCAACATATACTTCCTTTAAGCTTTCTCTCTATTCTTTGATTCTTAAAACATCAACATGTGACCCAGTCACATCATGTAATGAGGATCTTAGAATAGAAACTTAACAGAGTTAGATAATGGGCTCTACCTGAAGTAGAGTCAGACTTATTGACTTTAACATCCTTAGGTAAACTTGGCAGCTTTGCAATCAACGCCCCTTTCTTTGGCAAAATAAACATATGGACCCTTTGGTAATGGGACTATCTCAGACTTAGCCTTTCTCCTTACCATTTGGTCAACCGGGTTGACTATGGCCAATCCCTTTCCATTGGGAAGAGAATGCTTTTTCTGGATTTCCAGTGTCACCATTGTCACTGTCCATAAAGTTTTTGGGAAGTTGATCTTCTAATCAAATTTGCTTTACTATCGTTCCAAATCATTGCTGATTCAGCAGCACCAAGCAAATAGATATGGTCATTAAGGTTCATGTCATAGTCTGTTTCATAGTAGTCCCAAAGGAACTCACTATGTGACTTAGAAAGTGATTGAACATCCAACTTTCTCAAGACTTTGACACTCAACTCTCCCAGCTTGTCAATATGTGACTTCATCTCTAAGATGTGATCACACATAGACCTTGCTTGCCATTACGGCTTGAGTGACCTTGAACTTGTGGGTTAGGGAGAATAATTGGAGGAGATGGAGGAAGTAAAGTTCCAAGAGATTTGGGAAGATCATAGATGTCTGAACTAGACATCTTTTGGGAGATATTCAAGATAGTTGATCTAAAGTCCTTAATATAACACCCAATATGAAATATTAAGGCTAGGATCCAACAACCTATTTATAACTGGAAGAGGGATGCCGTAATCCAAGTTATAAAATAGTTGAAGGTAGGTAAATGACGATTTACCAATTTCCACCATGAAAAACGAAATAATGTAATTAGGTTTTTAATTGGATTTGAAACTCCTAGATCTTTTGAGATTCATTGAACTTTTCAATGGCATGTTTCAATCTCGAGTGTGCCCTTCAGGTTTTGTGACTGGGATGCCGGGGATCACAAAACAAGGTGTGAAGTAACCATGCAAATATACTTGGTACCCTTAATATTTACCCCTCAATCGATGTGTCGGTTAACCATACGAGCTCCTTCGATACTTTGATAAATATTAAGTTACCCTTTGCCTACTTTGTTAAATCCAGGTTAGTGTGCCGGTTAACCACACACGCTCCACTAACGGTTTAAACAAAGTGCAAAATGTAATTTCATGGATTAGCACTTTATTCACATTTTCCTAAGTAACTAAGATTGGGAATTTATAAAAAGTTTAGTTACTTAGTATTTATCATTAATACTTTTAATGAAGGGAGAATTATAGTCCTTGTCCTACCCGTTCGGCTAACGACCCTCCACCAGTCAAGGAAGCGGTGGGTGAGAGTGGACACCCATTAAACTGTCATTTTATAGGCAGTAACCTTATACCCCCCTTATAGACCGGCTTCGTGAATGAGGCCTACTAACGGTAAGACTGACTTGCTCTTATACATATATTTATTATTAACTTATAATACTATAAAGTATAAGGGTTGAATTTTAACTTTTAAAATTCTAAGGGCTAACTTGGAATTAAAGTATTCATGGGGAAAACTTTACAAATTCCAAAACTTGAGGGCAAGTTTTGAAAATATTCAAAACTAATTAATTCCATAACTTATGTGATTAAAATAGTTTTAATTAAAAAAAACTCTTCAAGTTCCATAACTTGAGGAGAGGTTATGGAAGACTTTAAACTAATAAAAGAATGTAACTTTTCTTTATTTTTGTAACTTATGGAACTAATTAAGGTTACACATTTTATCATTTAATGAAGTGACTCTTGAACCTCCTAAGTGTACATGCAACCCTAAATACCTTGGATCTATGTTTTCTCTATTATACATACAATTATGAACATCCAAGGTATTATCCTAATCTAGCATACAAAATAATAAATATAACAAGATAGAATACATACCTCTTTGATGTAGAATGTCTTCATGAAGCTTGAGTGCCTAGTGCCCCAAGTGTGACACCTCAAATGGTTCACACAACACCAAATACACTTGGAATAACTTGAGAGAAACTTGAACACTCCTTGAAATCGTCTAGCCCTCACACTCACACATTAGTGCCCGATTTCTTGAGCCATGGGATTCTTTTATATGGTGGCTATTAGGGTTACACCATGTAACTCATAACTTTACCCATTCCTTATGCTCCATGGATTTTAACCTCCATGGAGTATCCATGGGTCACCCTATGGACTTAGTCCAACATAAGAAATCTTGGATCACAAGCCCACATATATAAGAATGAATGATTTACACAATCAACCCATATATTTAATTAGTTTCCTTTTGATCACTTAATTAATTCCAAATTAATTCTTGATCAATACTAATTAAATAACCTTATTAATATATTAGAACTTATAATATATTAACCAACCTTAAGTGTTATTTCTCTCATTATAGTCTATCTAAATGCATGATGCCATGCAACCCAAATGGACCATGCCGGGTCGGGTCAAGTCTTACCAATTATAGTTATGGACTTAGACATTAATCCAACATGCTCCAGCCGCGTTCATGGGTCTCATGAACCGTATGTGCATGTCGATGTTGGATCGGTCTATGATTGTATTTATTGATGATATCTTGGTTTATTCTAAGATTCAAGAGCAACACGAGGAGCACTTGAGGGAAGTGTTGGAGACTTTGAGGAGAGAGAGACATTTCGCGAAGTTCTCCAAGTGTAAGTTCTGGTCGTGAGAGGTGCAGTTTCTCGGGCACCTTGTCAATAAGAATGGAATTCTGGTCGATCTGGCCATGGTCGAGGCCGTGATGCAGTGGGAGGTTCTGAGGTCTCCATCAAAGATTCAGAGTTTCCTTGGTCTTATTGGTTACTATCGGAGATTTATCTAAGATTTCTCCAAGATAGTTGTTCCTTTGACTCGGTTGACAAAGAAGACGGTTACATTTCACTGGAGCCAGAGCAGCATACATCTTTTGAGACCTTGAGGCAGCGGTTGTGTGAGGCACCGATTCTGAACCTGACGGAGGGTGTCGAGGATTTTGTGGTTTATTATGATGCGTCGATCACATGTTTGGGGCAGTGTTGATGCAGAGGGGTAGCGTGATCGCTTATGCATCAGGGCAGCTGAAGCCTCATGAGGAGAATTATCTGACGCATGGTTTGGAGTTGGAGGCTGTGGTTTTCACCCTCAATATTTGGTGCCATTGCCTCTATGGGGCCCGTTGTACTATTTACACGGATCACAAGAGCCTAAGGTGTTTGTAGGATTAGTCAAATCTGAATATGAGGCAACATCAATGGTTGAATTTGGTGAAGGATTATGATTGTGAGATCCTTTATCATCCGGGGCAGGCTAATTTGGTGGCCGATTCTCTCAGCCACAAGACAGTCGCGACTCCGATCAGATACATATGTTTGAGGATGACCGTGATTACTCCACTTTTGGAGCGGGTTCGTGAGGCTAAGGTCGAGGCTATGAAGGAAGAGCACTGAAAGAGTGAGCATATTGTGGGCCAGGTGGCTTCCTTCGATTATGATAGTCGTGGGTTGTTGACTCTACATCGGCGGGTTTGGGTTCCATATTGGGGCGATGTACATCAGGTTCTGATGGAGGAGGCACACAATTCTAGGTTCTCCATTCACCCGGGGTGACGAAGATGTATATGGATCTTCATCCTGATTATTGGTAGCCCTGCATGAAACGGGATGTGTCTTGGTATGTGGAGTGGTGCTTGACTTGCAGGAAATTCAAGGCCGAGCATCAGAGACCTCACGACAAGATGCAGCTGTTGGAGATTCCCGTATAGAAATGGAAGGATATTACCATCGATTTCATCACGAAGTTACCGGGGACTGCGCGCAGAGTGGATTCTATCTGGGCCATCATGGATCGGTTGACCAATAGCGTGCATTTCATTCCGATTCAGGAGAGTGTTCATGCAGAGAAATTGGATGAGATGTATATCAGAGAGGTTGTGGCATGTCATGGGGTGCCAGTTTTAGTGGTTTCTGACAGAGATGCCCGGTTTAGTCCCAGGTTTTGGAAGAGGTTTCATGACGAGTTGGGCACTTGTCTCCATTTCAGCACAACATTCCATCCGCAGACCAATGGAAAGAGCGAGCGGATTGTTCAGACCCTTGAGGATATGCTACGGGCTTGTGTTTTGTACATTGGTGGGAGTTGGGATATGTATCTTCCGTTAGCAGAATTATCATATAACAACAGTTATCACGCCAGCATTGATCGCCTCCTTTTGATATGCTCTACGGGAGGAAATGCAGGACCCCGATTTGTTGGGTCAGCGGGTTATGGGGAGTACCGAGGTGGTACTCAAGACCACAGATCTGATTTAGCAGGTGCAGAGTTGGCTCCAGATAGCTCAGACCAGCAGAAGAGTTATGCCGACCGACGCCAGTCAGATTTAGTGTTCCAGGTGGGAGATATGGTTCTCCTGAAGGTGTCACCTTGGAAAGGGGTCATCCGATTCAGGAAGACGGGCAACCTGGGCCCCAGGTATATTGGTCCTTTCAGTGTTTCTGCTCGGGTGGGTCGGGTTACATATCGCTTGGATCTTCCAGATGAGCTCAATCAGATTCATAGCACGTTCCATGTCTCTCAGTTGTGGATGTTCTTAGTGGATGATTCTGAGGTGGTACCGTTGGAGGATATTCTGGTGGATGATCGCCTAAACTATATTAAGAGACCGGTGGAGATTCTTGAACGGAACACGAAAACCTTGAGGAACAAGGCTATTGAGTTGGTAAAGGTGTAATGGTAGCACCGCAAGGGTTCAGAGTGGTCTTGGGAGCCGAAAGATGAGATGAAGGAGCACTATCCGGAGTTATTTGGGGCAGCGGACTTTGAGCACGAATTCTGATTCAAGTGGGGGAGAATTGTAACGCTTGATTGGGAATGTTTCCTTTTTTCCCTTGTAATTTTAAATATTGCATTTTTGGTCATTGAGGTTTGTATGTGTGGCCTACCATAGGGTATGCTTAGCGTACTAGCTGAGAAGCTAGTACGCGGGGCATACCACATGTGTAAGCTTAGCGTACTAATGGGGAGAATGGATCGCGGGTTCGAGCCACGTACGTTGGGCATACGAGGGTTACGCACGACATACAAGGGGTTTAATGAAATCCTAATTTTAGGGTGTTGCACCCTATATAACCACCTTAAGTCCTAATAGTTGGCCTCTTTATCAGCGTCCATTATCCTAATAGTTGGCCTCTTTATCAGCGTCGATCCATGAGATAATAAGCTCCGCCACCCTTGGCTTCCAAGTTCTTATCCATCCCTCTCAGGGATTCACTCGCCACATTTTCAGGTTTTAAAGCGTCGAGCTGAGCTTCCTTAATTTGTGTGGACAAGTGTGAATGGATAGTCATAGTCAATGATTTGACTCTACGACCAGAGTATTCTTTCCGACTTAGGGCTTCAGCTACTACGTTGGCTTTACCCGGATGATAACGAATTTCGCATTCGTAGTCACTGAGTAGCTCGACCCACCGTCGTTTTCTCATGTTGAGCTCCTTCTGGTCGAATATATGTTGTAGGCTTTTGTGTTCTGTAAAGATAGTGCTTTTTGTACCATACAGGTAGTGTCTCCAGATCTTCAGAGCAAACACAACTGCTCCTAACTCCAGATCGTAGGTAGTGTAGTTGACCTCGTGTGTCTTCAGCTGTCTCGAGGCATAGGCGATGACCTTACCTCGTTGCATCAGAACACAGCCGAGCCCTTGATTTGACGCATCGCAATAGACAACGAAGTCTTCTATCCCTTCGAGGAGGGATAGTATTGGTGCGGTGCACAAGGCTCGCTTGAGCGCTTGGAACGCTCTCTCCTGCTTCTCTTCCCAGTCAAAGGACACGCCCTTCTGGGTCAGTGTTGTAAGAGGTTTCGTAATGCGGGAGAAGTTCTGAATGAACCTGCGATAGTAGCCAGCGAGGCCTAGAAATTGACGAATTTCTGTAGGCATCTTCGGTGCTGACCAGCTCTCAATGGCTTTGATTTTGGAAGGGTCCACGTGTATTCCCTCTTCGCTAAGCACTTTCCCTAAGAATTCGACTCTTCGGATCCAAAATTCGCATTTTGAGAACTTCGCATAGAGCTTCTCCGATCGTAATGTTTCTAAGACCTGTCGCAGATGTTGACTATGCTCCTCCATACTACGAGAATAGATAAGTATGTCATCGATGAAGACGATGACAAACTGATCCAAGTAAGGACGACACACCCTATTCATTAAATCCATGAATACTGTGGGCGCGTTTGTTAATCCGAACGGCATCACTACGAATTCGTAGTGCCCATAACGAGTTCGGAAGGTTGTCTTCAGAACATCCTCCCCTAGCACTCGTAGTTGGTGATATCTGGATCTTAAGTCGATTTTTGAAAAGAAGTTCGCCCCTTGAAGTTGGTCAAACAAATCGTCTATACGAGGTAGAGGGTAACAATTTTTGAGGGTCAGTTTGTTAAGCTCCCTGTAGTCGATGCACATACGGAATGATCCGTCTTTCTTCTTGACGAACAAGACTGGAGCTCCCCAGGGTGAGAAGCTTGGTCTTATAAAGCCCTTGCTGAGCAGTTCGTTAAGTTGACAGGACAGTTCTTGCATCTCTGCACGTGCTAGACGATAGGGCGATTTGGCTATGGGGGTCGCCCCTGGAACTAAGTCGATTATGAACTCGACTTGACGTTGCGGAGGTAATCCTGGGAGTTCTTCCGGAAAGATGTCGGGAAAATCGCGTACTACTGGAATGTTCCTAAGGTCTTTCGTTTCTTGGCTCACATCGACCACATGAGCAAGGAATGTGCGACATTCCTTTCGCAAGAATTTCTGAGCTTGAATGCTCGAGATGATATGAAGGTCCGTGCCGGGTTTGTCGCCATAAACTACTAGAGTTTCGCCAGACGGCAGATTAAGGCGAACTGCCTTTTCGTAACACATGATGTTGGCACGATGAAGACTCAACCAATCCATGCCGATAATGACGTCGAAACACTTAATTGAGACCGGCATGAGGTCGATTGAAAATGAATGGCTATCTAGTGTTAGGGTACACCCTATGTATATACTGCTAGTGCTCTTCGTCTTTCCATTAGCCATTTCTACAGTGAACGGTTGTTTAAGTGCTCGTGATTTTTGCTTAAGTAAATGAGATAATTTTTGGTTCACGAAACTCCTCTCCGCTCCACTATCAAACAGTATGCATGCATAAGAGTTATCGAGGAGAAACGTACCCGTGACCACTGTGGGGTCGGCAACCGCTTCCTCGTGGCCTATGGCCAGAACTCTTCCCACTCTACCGACATTCCCTGCCTTTGGGCAGTCCCTCTTGTAGTGGCCCACCTCACCACAACCGTAGCAATCTTGGCCCACTCCTTCGCTGGGGACTTGGTTGATTGGCCTCGCTGGAGCTTTGCAGAAACGGGCGGTGTGCCTCTTCCTATTGCAGTTCGCACACTGCATTTCCCGGCAGGCTCCCGTGTGGTGGATGTTGCATTTGTTGCACTTAGGCAAACTTCCAGTGTACTGCTTTACCGGAGCAGCAGCGGCAGGTGTCATCGCAGCATGAACTGCCACGACCTGCTGCTTTTTGGCAGCCTTTTTCTTCTTCTTGTCATCCCAGAACTTCCGTTTGGAATCAGCGGTTTTGGAAGGTTCTGAGATGGCTAGGGTTGTTGTTGCGGCAGGGGTACGAAGCCCATGGTCTATAAGCCGCTGTGCCAATCGCTTGGCACTATCGAATGTAGTGGGGTTTGAAGCCAAAACATTTCCCTGGAATGGAGGCACCAGCCCCCATATGTATCTTTCTATCTTCTTTCCCTCTGTATGAACCATGTTGGGACAGAGGGCCACCAGCTCACAGAACCTGGCGGTGTAGGAGACTATGTCGGAGCCCTTCATGGTTAGGCTCCACAGTTCCTCCTCCAGTTTTTGGATTTCGCCCCTCGGGCAGTATTCCTCAATCATTAGCTCTCTCAGAGCTTCCCAACCCATAGCATTAGCCAATATTAGAGATAGTGACTTGACATGGCTATTCCACCATGTCAGGGCTTTTTCCTCAAAGGTGCAAGCAGCGAACTTGACCTTGCTCCCTTCTGGACAAGAGCAGATTTCGAAAACCGATTCGGTCTTCTCGAACCATTGCGAGAGGGCAATGACTCCGCCAGTCCCTCTAAAGGACTTGGGCTTGCAGTTAGTGAAGTCCTTATAGGAGCACTCTCTTAAGCGCACAGGAGCTTCACCATGATTAGATTGAACAGGGGTTCCTCCCCCAGTGGAACCAGAAGAATGATATTGAGACATGGTTGTTGCCACAGCCGCAGCTACTGCAGCATTTAGAGCTGCCGTATCGATTTGAGGAGCAGGTGGTGTTACAGTTGATGGGGGATCGCGTCTCGTTGATCGACGTGGAGGCATCGTTTAACTATAAGTTTAAAAAGATTACGATATTGATAAGAATTTAATAGGGAGAATTTGATGAGAATGCCTCATGGACTAACTCTCCATAGTCCAACAGCACAATTGAGTAGCACGATTGAATGTAGATCTAGTACTAACAAATGATAGCATTTGGATAATAATTTCCATGAGACTAGATATCTGTCAATAATGCTGGTATTAGAGATATAACAAGTTCGGGAAAAATGACCTAGAAGTAGGCCTTACATCAACCAACATTGGAAAATTTTGACAGATCTACGCCTAATCAAGACCTAACAGGTCCAAGTTTGAACAAAGATAGGAAATTAAACTAGAGTTTTTACGTAAACTAAGTTATATCCAAAAGAGAAGTCGAGAACACTCTAGCGGCGACGAGAACTACTAGAGTGAGTTCTTGATTCATGCAGATGGCGCTCTATGTCTCGCATGCGCCTTTCATACATTGACTGCCTAGTCCGAAGTTCCCTAACTTCAGCTTGGGATGCAGTTAGTTGTTGCTGCAGAGTCCCATTGGTTATCCTAGCCCTTTCCATAGCTACTTCTAGTTGGCGAATGCGAACCGTGTTAACGCCAGAGTTGACGTCAATCTCCAACACTCGGTCGATAGTTGCTCGACCTTGCTCGGTGTTCCTAGAAATCCTACGGATCATGATGGGCAGGACACGATCAGCTGAACCTCCCTCGGTGAGGTTGTAAAAGCTTATGTCCCCATTGTAGGGAATGGGTTGACCCTGTTCATGACTCCATCTATTCAATTTTGTGGCCCACAGAGGTGTGGGTCCTTGAAATGCGGGACGAGGGTTTGAGTTTGGATCTTGAGCAGCTGGGGGTAGGTTGTTGACTTCTGGCTCTGAGTCAGAACCCTCAGAAATACCTTCAGCATAGTGATCATCCAAATGGATTGGATGATCATCTTTTGGCTCTTCTCCAAGCCATCCATCATTGCCGTGGTTGGGATAGTACGGGTCTCCGGGATGATGGAATCCAGCCATTATATCTACGCGAGAAAAGGGATAAAGAAATAATTAATAGACGAACTATCTAGATATTTTTAAGATGATCTTTATTAGTTACTTCAACATTTGCGTAGTGCATACCAGTCACATGTAACCAAGACAGGATAGACCTTCGAATAAGTGACCCTAACTCTAAGCCCACAACCAAACAAGGAACAGGAAGTAAAGCAGAGATCACAGATTCTAAGTCTATGATATCCTAGATACATATAACCTTAGCGTATCCACTCAACAACTATTGATATACTAATAAAGACCTTTAGTTCTCAGATAAGTAATTATAGTAACACAAAATACTCCTATAGTATTTTTAAGTTTATGTTCTGTTCTAATGTTTTCATTGTAGTAGTGTTGGTAAGTTTTTAGACTTGTTGCAACCTCACAACCATACTTAGGCACATGCTAGTCAATCCTCGGATAATATAGTTGATCAGGCTATATCTTCCCAGATTTGACTATATGTCTCTAAGTCTACTTGTGTTGTCCAACAATCATACTACTTTTGTTCTGTCCTAGTGACACTGATTTTAGTATGAATGCAGGCATGTATACTTAGTTAAATATTTTATTATTTAAAAGTATAAACTCTTTATCAGAGTATTTTAATCCCGCTGTGTTTATAGTACGTATATCTTTTATGGGTTGATATACTCGATTCACTATAAACAATGCTCTGATACCAATCTGTCACACCCCAAAACCGGAACGGCGGAATCGTTCGGGGGTGGAGGACGTCATGTACAGTATCACAACAATTCAAAGTAGTAAACAAGCAACAACATCATCCATTGCATTAATAATATAATTTAATACAAGTGTGTTCTGTCAAGTTAAGTAGACACCAAAAATATGAATCAAAATAAAAGATGAGTCTTGAACGAGCTCCATCTTCTCAAAACCTGGCACCGGTACCTGTCTACTGGTGACCTGAGAATACAAGTTATTTTGAAAGAGTTTATCAGCTTTAAAGCTGGTGAGATCATAAGTATTTTAGTGTCATTGTTTGTATGAAAGTGTTTGTAAGTATGTGATGTATAAGTTTGTAAAAGTTTGTAAAAGTTTGTAATTGTTTGAACTCTCCTAGAAAACCCTATGTTTTCTACTAAAAGTAGCCTTCTACCAAGGCATCAACTGTTTGTATGTAAGACTCTTGTAAGAGTATGTATTTTCCCAAATATGACTATCATTAACCAAAAATATAGTTTTTACATTACTGTTTATTATGTGAAGATCACAAAGCGAATGCAATGGGAAAATGAAATAGTACTGTAGTGTTGTATTAAGTGACTACTGCTGTACTAACTACCTTAAACCAATTGTTATTTAAAGTACCATGTGATCGGCCTGTACCATACTATCGACTATAAACACGACGATGTAAGACGTCGGAAGAAATGGCGTTTGGCACCCGTAGACTTGCAAGTCCCACTGTAGCGAGCAGCAAGGTGTAGGATAGTCAATCCAGTATAGATCTATACACAAACTCAACGCTCTCCATTTAAGGAGATTCTGGATACAAAACGAGCCATGACAGGTGATGCCATGCCCGTTACGTGGCTCACATAACTGTATTAGTGCACTTGGGTATGTATTGTATGTACTAGTTGTATTGTATGTTCTCTCTCTGTCTAGTATGTATGTATGTTCTCTCTGTATGGTATTGTATGTTCTCTCTGTATGGTATTGTATCTTCTCTCTATATGGTATTGTATGTTCTCTCTGTATGGTATAGTATTCTCTATCTGTATGTTATGTTTCACTGTTCTAGTAATAGTATTAGTATCTCCCTAAACTATACCTAGTATAGCTTACTAGTAATGTTGTTTGAATGTATGAACATGTGTGTATACCTTTGCTACCCAAAGGTATTGAATAGAAAGAAGTAACCTTTTATATCTATATACATATACATGATATATGACTAGGATTCAAACGACCTTCGGACAAACAACCGATACCCTAAGTCCACAACCAAACAATGAACAGGAGGTAAGGTGAGCTATCAGTCCTAAGTCCTTTAAATCCTACTTATATAACTATATCTATATAGATGCACATTTAACAGAATATAAGTTTAAAAGAGTTTAATAAAAGTATTTGACATGTAAAAGAGTTTGTAAAACAGTTTGAAGTAGTTTGTTTAATAATACAGTTTGAAAAGTAAGAAATCCACCTGTTTGGTAGTTATTAATCACATGTGATTGATATAATAACTATAATAGTTCAACTTGTATCCCCCCCCATAAAAGCATTTAAAATCATTTAAAAGGTTGATTAAGGGGTATGAACTCACCTGTAATGAGTGGTTTGGATGAACGGATGTTATAGGATGCTAAGTGTCAAGTGAAGAGTTGAACACACACAAGGATCCTAGTTAACATATAATAACACATATATGTATCCAATTAGTCATTTAACAACTAACTAATCAAGTTAAGACACCCTAGGATATGGAACACACCTTGATTCAAGGGTTATAAGTACTAAGGATTGCATCTAAGGGTTGTAGGGCCTTGCATTTGAGTTTAGGGTCCAAGGTGTCACACCCCGCTAAAGCGGAAACACGAGGCGTGGCAGTATAAAGGGTTACATAGCAAAAGTTAAAAGACAACACCAACCATAGTATTAAAAATCATTACAAATTTACAATGGGTTTGAACAACTTTTAAAAGAAATTACAATGAAAATTGGAATACAACACATGCGAATGCTCCTAATAGTGAAGTGTCCCTAAGTGCCACTTACTCGATGATCCTGAAAAAGCATGTAAAACGAGCGTCAACTATAAAAATAGTTGCTGATTACTCACAAGTTTAACAAAATAATATTGGTTCATGAATTGAAATCAAAGTTTTGATAAAAGTTTCCAATAATAAAAGTATATTGTTAAAAGGAGTAAATAAGTTTGTAAAAACTAAGTTCTTTGTCATCATGAGAGATAACGTATGTTGCCCGAATAAGATGCAACATTCATATTCTCATGGAAGATAAAGTTCGTTACTCAAACGAGTAAACAAGTTTCATTGCTAAAACGAGAAATCAATTTTGTTGCTACAAGGAGCAAACAATTTCATTGCTAAAACATGTATATATGTTTTCAGTAATAAAAGTTCGTTGTTGTAATGAGAAACAAAGTTCATTGCTATAAATAATAAACAAGTTTATTGCTATAACGAGAAACGAGTTTGTATGTGTATGAGCAAACAATGAGTCTCAACCAAACCTATGACTGAAGCCCTATCAAGATCTATGCTTATCGTTCCATAGATGAATATGGTATCATGCACTCCAGCAATAGGGCGAGTGAGGAGTTGTCAATTCCTAATAGCGCTATCCATAATGACCATTGGCTCAAAGAGTTAATGGTTAGAGATAAGGGAAGGGCCTTAGTACGATAAGTTCTCATGTTCCGTGTTGCATAGACATACATAGAGAGACATAGCAATAAAATAGCAATCATGTTTGATACAAATCAATTTAAATACAACATTCAAATAATAGTTTTTCGGGACATGCTTTTCCACCCCAAAACATAAAAACTGAAAATAGGGGAGTGCGTGAATACTCACAATATGCATTGAGATGATGCAAATGATGCCTTGAGCTAAGTTCCACTTGTACCACTATCGATTCCTACAATAATGGTATTCGCTAGTGAGTCTCTAATCGAAATCTAACACTAGTATACTTACTACTACAATAGAATTATGCCAATATTGTGTCAAAATTTAATATTGATAAGTTACAAACATTTTTCTGTGAAAATTAAATTTCAATGAATCAATTGTTATATAACAATTTAAGTGGAAATTTCTCATTATTGAAATGCTAATATTTAACAATTTAAGAGGTGTTCCAATGATTAAATATTCAAAAACTAAATTAATTTAGTTCTAAAATTTCCCAAAGTTTGCATTTTAGTTTTAATTGAAGTGAAAGACCTCAAGATAAATTTTCTTGAATTTTTGATTTGTCTGACTATTTTTCACGATTTTAGTTTCTTGAATAACCATAAAATCTTGAAAAATACTAAACAGTTAATAAAAATTACCAAACTTCAGATTTTGGTTCTATATGTACTAAAAGACTTCTAGATAAATTTTCATGGAGTATGAATATGTATAACCATTTTTCATATATTTAATTCTCTAAATAGATACAAATTCATGAAAAATAGAAAATCAGTTTCCAAAATTACCCAAACTTTTTGTATTACTGTTATTAAACATTATTAAGCTGGGAAAAATATAAAAATTGATTTCTAAACTGTTTAACCAAATTTTATGATTTTTGAGCATTTATTCTAATAAAAATTGAAATAAATAGGAAACAGTTTCCAAAATTGCCCAAAATTTTTGTAACACTTTTATTATACATGTAGAAGCTGTGAAAAATATAAAAGATATTTTTCAATTAGTCTTTCTATTTTTCTTTGTTTTATCCTCTTAAATAATCATTAATTGGAGAATAATTATTAAACAGTTAAAGTAAATTACCAAAATTTTTGTAAAGTTCATTTACAGTGTAAACAATCTGCGAAAAATCCCAAAGGTGGTTTTTATCTACTGGAATCCGATTTAGTGTATTTAAGTGTATTTAATCTTAGAAAATAGGAGAAAAATAGTATAAAGAAGAGAAAAACCATCAAAATTTTTATGTAGCCTCCTAATGTACTGCAAGGTATTCGGGTAAATTTGCATAATTTTTGGATGAGTAAAACTATTTTTCCTGTTTTTAGTCCATTATAAATACAAAAATCAGAGAAAAATAGGGATACATTATGAAAAATTCTGAAACTATTTTTCTAAGTCTTCCACAGAGAGTATAAGCTGCGAAAATTATTATATACCCTTTTCAAAGTATCTAAAGCTGTTTTATGATTTATTGGGGATAAACAAAAAGAAAATTCAAAACCATATTAAACAATAACAAAAATCGATGAAACTTAATGAGGGATCATTATTTAGCATAGGGGTCGTCCACGAATTTAACTAGGATTTATAGACCCAAGAAAGGATTTTATATGATTTATTGCCCTATTTTCTTGCATTAATTATAATAATTCTAGAAAAATGAATTATTTTCTGGAAGTTTACAGATCATCTTAGTTTGTTGATGGGAATCTAGGAAAAATCGGATTTGGTCAGAAAAGGAGTTTTAGATATTTATTTGGAAATAAATCCTTCATGAACATATTTGAAAGCTTTTAACAACATACTTTGATGATCTAGCATATAAGCTTGAAGATCATCACATGCATGTTGGTTTGAAGATCATTCATGAGTTTGAAATGTTCAAAAATCGTTTTTGATAGAAAGCATAGGGTGCATGTGGTGTTTTTCCACCAAAACATATAGAAAAGTGCATTTACATGGTTTTGACTTAGGTTTAGGTCATGGATCTTCACCATTTTGTAACATGCAAGATGTTTTTGGTGAAAATCTACCACCATCATCATCAAAACTGAAGTGAATGAATATTCACACAAATTTTCTAAGAGAAAGGTGTAGAAGAAGAAGGAAATGCAAGAAAACCCTTGAAAACATGGAGGAAAATGAAAGGAAATCGTGTTCTACCTTAATGAACACCACTAGATGATGAAGATTTCGAGTTTGAGGTGTGTTCTTGGACTTATTCTCTGGAAAATTTCGTGGGTATAGAGAAATTAAGATAGAAATGGAGTGGTGGTGATGAAGAGTGTGAGAGAGAATGAGGGGTAGAGTGAGAGAAAAGATGGAGTGGTAGAGTGAATAAGTGAGTGGATTGATTGAGTTTTGGGGAAGAGTGGTCTTGGGAGAGGGGAGGCCGAGATTTTGAGTGAGAGAGGCTCCCTCTCTCTTGTTTATTTTATAAAAATTTAAATCTTTTATAAAAATATCAACTTTTTATAAAATATACACTGAAATCAAGTTTTTATTCATAAAACCTTTATTTTTAATTTATAAATTAAGGGTAATGTTAATGAGTTAAATTTTATTTGCCTTGAATATATTATACTAATTTTTAATTATTATAAGATAATATTACAAGGTTTATAATTAGTTTTATAGAATTTTTAAGGTTAAAGTTTGTAAATATGAGTTTTTAGGGCATTTAGGGTTTTTGAGAGTTTGTAAATCTTTGGATATCAAAATTACTTGAATTTTGAGACTTCAAACTATTTTAGAGTTTCATAACTCTTATTCAAATTAGAAATATTGTTTGTAATTTATTTTTATTGATTTATTGGCATTCTATGTAGTGATTCCGAGATTCAAACGAAATTGAGGAATCAAGTATACTAGTCCTAGTTTTTAACTTTGACTTAAGTTTCTATGAGGCTCCAACCTAATTTCTACTACTAGGTCAAGTGCATAATGTGTGTATATGATTCATGAAAAGTTGTTCGAGTCAAAGAGTGACCTAAATATGGATATTCACTACAGTTACGTAGTTGTAGAATTCACATATCAATGTGAAATCTAAGTACACTATCCATTGATTCTAATTGTTTCCAAGTTTCTAGTAGGTTATAACTTAGCTTCTAGTTACTAAGTCTAGTATGTGTAGTGCCTATTTGTGCAACTAATTCTAGTCAAATCTAGAACCGACTCGAATTTTGACGGTTGTCACACAAGGGGACACTCTTTTGGAGTTTACGGTTTTGTGACCAACTCCCTTAGAATTTACGGTCGTAAACCCATGAGTTTACGGCCGTAAACCCATGTCACTTATACCATTTTGTGTTTTGAAGCTTCTAAGTCATAAAGAAGCATTCCTACTTCAAGTCTAAGCCTTAGGAAGTGATTGTTGCATCATTTCACCCCTTTATGGAGTTTACGGCCCATGGACCATTTCTCGATGAGTTTACGGCCGTAAACTCTAATGGTTCATGTTCTTTTTTATGTTTAAGGTCCTAAGCACTTCAGGGATATGATCTAGACTAGTATCCAAGGCTTGGTAAGGGACTAGGGCACACAATGGCCCATTCATTAGGGTTTACGGTCCAAGAACATGTTGGACCGTAAACACCTTTGATCTTGTGTTTCTTTGTGATTTCTAGTTGCTTAACAAGTGTAACAAGCCTTATAACACACTAGAGTAAGAGTACTTACAATAAAGGAGCTTGAAAGGGTGTTAAAAGTCCAAGAACACTAGTGTGTAAGATCACTAGATTAAGTAAGATATCAACTAATTAGGGCTAGAAACACTTACAAAGTTGAAGATCAAGAAGGAAAATCGGATGATACTTGAGAGGATTTGAGTTCTAGTTCTTGAAAGTGTGAAAAAAATGAGTAAAATCACTAAGTGTCATATTTATACTCTTTGGAGTTTACGGCCGTAAACTTCAAACTCTTGGAGTTTTGAGACTTTATTGTTGCACAATAAACCCTAGGGTATCCTCTCTCCAGTTATCTCCTGAAGTACTAAGCTTTAAAACACTCAAACTGACTCTACACAGCTCAAAAGTTAGCAGAAACAGTTCTGACTTCTATTGAAGTGAATTGTTGTACATAATAGAAATTCCGGGTTGTCACAGTAACTGTGAAGAACCGTTATCCACTCCCGAGGATTGATGATCTTTTTGAATAGCTTCAGGGTGCATCTTGGTTTTCCAAGATTGATTTGCGATCGGGTTATCATTAGATGAGGGTTAGAGAGGAAGATGTGCAGAACATAGCTTTTCGGACTCGTTATGGTCTTTACGAGTTCGTGGTGATTCCTTTTGGGCTCACAAATGCTCTGTTGGGTTTTGAGCATTCTAACACTCCTAAGTGTACATGCAACCCTAAATACCTTGGATCTATGTTTTCTCTATTATACATACAATTATGAACATCCAAGGTATTATCCTAATCTAGCATACAAAATAATAAATATAACAAGATAGAATACATACCTCTTTGATGTAGAATGTCTTCATGAAGCTTGAGTGCCTAGTGCCCCAAGTGTGACACCTCAAATGGTTCACACAACACCAAATACACTTGGAATAACTTGAGAGAAACTTGAACACTCCTTGAAATCGTCTAGCCCTCACACTCACACATTAGTGCCCGATTTCTTGAGCCATGGGATTCTTTTATATGGTGGCTATTAGGGTTACACCATGTAACTCATAACTTTACCCATTCCTTATGCTCCATGGATTTTAACCTCCATGGAGTATCCATGGGTCACCCCATGGACTTAGTCCAACATAAGAAATCTTGGATCACAAGCCCACATATATAAGAATGAATGATTTACACAATCAACCCATATATTTAATTAGTCTCCTTTTGATCACTTAATTAATTCCAAATTAATTTTTGATCAATACTAATTAAATAACCTTATTAATATATTAGAACTTATAATATATTAACCAACCTTAAGTGTTATTTCTCTCATTATAGTCTATCCAAATGCATGATGTCATGCAACCCAAATGGACCATGTCGGGTCGGGTCAAGTCTTACCAATTATAGTTATGGACTTAGACATTAATCCAACAGTCTCCCACTTGGATAAGTCTAAAACTATTATTGCGTATGACTTCAGGAACCGATCAGCAATCGTAGCTCTCAAAAGCTTCTGTCGAACTCTGACCTTTTCTATGAACTCTGACCTTTGTCAATGACTTGTCCATTAGATAAGGGATCATATATTCCTTCATTCTAGATATCATATGGACTGAGACATGGATTATCAATCATTCTCTCTGTCCATTTGTTGTTTCCCGATTTCCGATTCATGATGACTGACTGATTGAACAAATCAAATCAGTCCTGGCTTGGCCAAGCACTCACGTGTATCATCTTTAAATCATCGAGGGGCCCACAGATATCGCTTTTATCCCGAAGGTAAAAGGAATGGATAAACTTCGACTCATATGGCTTGTTCTACTACTTGTTGAATCATACACAAAGGCACGTTTTATAACATCGAGTTATCAATGCGTTTTCGTGCAATCAATGTATAACCAACTCATAGTAACAACTCATATCTCTAGGTTTGAAGAATATAAGATATTATCGTCTCATGATCACTCGTGATAAAATCCATGAAGTGATTCAAATGAGCGCGGGTTGAATCCAATACTCAGAACTTATGAGCGCTCATGAGTGTTGTAGCACCACTTTGTCCACCAACTTGGACCTCTACAAACCAACCCATGACAGTCTTGATTCATATCTACTTCCAACATATGACCGACTGTGGATGGTTTGAATAACTTAATCATTCAGGAAGAGCGACTTAGTTATTCTGGAAGTCAAAACATGCAAAGTGAAACACAAGAATAAATGAATCAAATATGGTATCAAACCCTATGAATATAAATAAACACTTTTATTTATCACCATACTGATTACTCATTATTCATTGTTTCGGTTTTATCAACTTTATACTTGAATTTAAAACAAAAGTTGTCCCATGCTCCAAGCATGTACACTATGTTTTCTAAACACTAGTCATGCCATACACCAAGTATGCATACTATGTTTGTCTATGATCTTTACTTTGTAAAATAGATCAATTGAACATCACTCCAATGATCATCTTTTCACAGTCCCAAATCCTTACTGCAAATGCAAGAATTCCAAATTCATGCCATTTACTGAAATCTGTTAGATTCTAAACTTATATGCATTGATCCTCTTAATGATTATGCACAAAGTCAGAAAGACTTGACAACAATCATTACATAGCATTCCAAAGGAGATCAGCTCCTTGGAAACATCCTTCTTTCATTAAGTTTCCTAATCTTACACAGATTGAATAATTTCTAACTTTGAAACATTTCCATATTCCATTTTGACTATCACTTCTGAACAAGAGTTGCCTCCTTACAGATTATGTCAATATGGTCCTTCCAGAATTAACATTATACTTCC
Organism: Lactuca virosa; assembly: GCF_052849685.1. Lineage (NCBI taxonomy): Eukaryota > Viridiplantae > Streptophyta > Magnoliopsida > Asterales > Asteraceae > Lactuca > Lactuca virosa. Next base: position 301,295,535 of record NC_136428.1, on the reverse strand, counting down.
AACTGTCCTTGAGCAACCAATCTTTGGTAAACCTTAGATTGTCCTCGACAATTGCTTAATCATTTTAGTCATATCCAATTCTAGACCTTTTCCCTTCATAATGGCCCAGGCATTTGGAAAATTTTAGAAGGGATGAATATAGCACATGTAATCGATCCTATATCCGAAGCATATGGGACACGATTCATGATGTCTCACATAAAGACTAAACCAGTCTTTTGCTATAATATTTCCATTTCAATTTGCCAAGTTCTCAAAATTCAGATTATGAAAAGGGATGCCGTAATCATAATCGAATTTCAGAACGCAAATAATGGACCCATATATAGAATTTCCTTATGTTGAGCCATTCCAACATGAAATTCATATATATATCCTTGATTAAATACGATTAAAATCTCAATCTAAGCTTTTAGAATTGAAATGAAGTATATAATTTCCTCTCCCTTAATTATAGCAAAACAACTTTTTCAACCCCTGCAACCTCACGAATTGAAACTTTTGTTTTCTATAATTAACATTACTAACTTGCAACCTTTGTCATAATTATCATGCTCTCACTAACATGATGATTATTACCATAACACTTATGCTCCCACTAGTTTTGACATGTACTCAGAAATCAGCTGACTTTCTTACCAAGGTTCAGATTTCTGATACTAGATTGTTTTGATAAAACTTTATCAAAATCATACACCTCTCTTAGATAGCTCACATGTGTGTCTAAACAATTTTAGAACTATGAAAAGGGATGCCGTAATCATAGTCTCAATTGTTTAGACCTTTGCCACTTCTCACAAGTCCATGTTAGTGTGCCGGTAAACCACACACGCTCCACTAACGACTTTGAGAATGCAAATATCACAATTGCTATCTAGCTAAAATCTACTTAGTGAAAGTGTTTCCTCACCATCATTTTCATGAATCGGAGAGAAACCTTATGACCCTTAGATTTTATGGTGTATGTGTTCTTATCCATGTGAATCGTCAAAACCATAGTCACAAGACAAGGATAATGACAAATCCAAACTCATATGGACTGAACTTATGCAATCTTAACTTCTTGCCACCTGGCAGTACAGGGCCTGCCATTGCTTCCAAGTTGTTATGCAACCAATTGAGAACTTTCAGAACTCCTATGCAAAGCCAACTTTAACTGGAATGGGCATAGAATATGTCAACACGATAGGTTATAAACCTCAAGTCGTGTGCTAGTGAAGGACTTTAGGTTTTATTCTTGATTAAGTCCTTGAAATTCTTTTTAGGATCTTTAAGACTCCCATTTTCCTCTTGACATATAAGACTATCTTGCCAAATATTCAAGAGATAGTGCAGATTCTTTATCAAGACAAACACTTCACACAATTGGCCTTAGTTGGTCTTTGTTTAATCCAAAACATCACAACTTACCAACTTCAAATGTACAAGAGTAGGACACTTTTACTCTTACATTTGACAAGTGTTATAAACCTTTTTTAAGATATGTCACTCAACTTATAGTCTTGGAGTATGACTCTAAGACTTGTTTTGAAACGAAGTATGACTCATCTTCTTGATTTAACCATTTCAACAATTCATGACTCCTCTTCTTAGTCATAAGAATGCACTAAGATGTCCTTAGAAGACCAATTGTGATGTGCTTCTTTAATCATTAAGATGATCACAAAACATGATACTAAAGTACTCTCCCATCTTTTCAGATTTGAGAAACTTTTATATGTCTGCCTAATTTGATTCTTCCCATTCGTTCTGCCATACATTGAGACATTTCCAATGTTTCAGAATTATACTTAAACTTGTAAGTATAACCATATTTACTAAAATTTAGTAAATCATGACGAATAGTCTTAACGAGCTTTGTGGTGCACTTGACCGGTACACAAGAATGTGTACTCGATCCCTTTAGTCCTTAACTTGACTCACACATCCATGTGAACAAGTCTTAATTTTCCAATGCTTGAAAGTTCTCATTCATCATACTATTCAACTTGCATGATTCCAAGTTTCTATCCAACTGAAGCCTTGGGAATGAGAATTTTTCCTTATTTGGTAAATTATGACACTACCACAAACGAAAGAATCAAGTCCATTTTTTTTTCAAATATTGCTATCAATGGAATCATATAAACAACCATTTTTCACAAATGCCACTTGTAAGGATATTTAAAATAAATATAAAATTAAAAACTTTTATTTTATTTCAAAACTTTGCGGAAAAAACTTATCCTTATAGTGAAAATGCATACGGAAAAACTTGTTGTTATCTATTCCTAAGCAATATATCATAACTCCTAAGTAACAGCTTCAAAATTCTGATGCGATCGAAATCCACCTACGTGATCAGAATCAGCATATACTTCCTTTAAGCTTTCTCTCTATTCTTTGATTCTTAAAACATCAACATGTGACCCAGTCACATCATGTAATGAGGATCTTAGAATAGAAACTTAACAGAGTTAGATAATGGGCTCTACCTGAAGTAGAGTCAGACTTATTGACTTTAACATCCTTAGGTAAACTTGGCAGCTTTGCAATCAACGCCCCTTCCTTTGGCAAAATAAACATATGGACCCTTTGGTAATGGGACTATCTCAGACTTAGCCTTTCTCCTTACCATTTGGTCAACCGGGTTGACTATGGCCAATCCCTTTCCATTGGGAAGAGAATGCTTTTTCTGGATTTCCAGTGTCACCATTGTCACTGTCCATAAAGTTTTTGGGAAGTTGATCTTCTAATCAAATTTGCTTTACTATCGTTCCAAATCATTGCTGATTCAGCAGCACCAAGCAAATAGATATGATCATTAAGGTTCATGTCATAGTCTGTTTCATAGTAGTCCCAAAGGAAATCACTATGTGACTTAGAAAGTGATTGAACATCCAACTTTCTCAAGACTTTGACACCCAACTCTCCCAGCTTGTCAATATGTGACTTCATCTCTAAGATGTGATCACACATAGACCTTGCTTGCCATTACGGCTTGAGTGACCTTGAACTTGTGGGTTAGGGAGAATAATTGGAGGAGGTGGAGGAAGTAAAGTTCCAAGAGATTTGGGAAGATCATAGATGTCTGAACTAGACATCTTTTGGGAGATATTCAAGATAGTTGATCTAAAGTCCTTAATATAACACCCAATATGAAATATTAAGGCTAGGATCCAACAACCTATTTATAACTGGAAGAGGGATGCCGTAATCCAAGTTATAAAATAGTTGAAGGTAGGTAAATGACGATTTACCAATTTCCACCATGAAAAACGAAATAATGTAATTAGGTTTTTAATTGATTTGAAACTCCTAGATCTTTTGAGATTGATTGAACTTTTCAATGGCATGTTTCAATCTCGAGTGTGCCCTTCAGGTTTTGTGACTGGGATGCCGAGGATCACAAAACAAGGTGTGAAGTAACCATGCAAATATACTTGGTACCCTTAATATTTACCCCTCAATCGATGTGTCGGTTAACCACACGAGCTCCACCGATACTATGATAAATATTAAGTTACCCTTTGCCTACTTTGTTAAATCCAGGTTAGTGTGTCGGTTAACCACACACGCTCCACTAACGGTTTAAACAAAGTGCAAAATGTAATTTCATGGATTAGCACTTTATTCACATTTTCCTAAGTAACTAAGATTGGGAATTTATAAAAAGTTTAGTTACTTAGTATTTATCATTAATACTTTTAATGAAGGGAGAATTATAGTCCTTGTCCTACCCGTTCGGCTAACGACCCTCCACCAGTCAAGGAAGCGGTGGGTGAGAGTGGACACCCATTAAACTGTCAATTTATAGGCAGTAACCTTATACCCCCCTTATAGACCGGCTTCGTGAATGAGGCCTACTAACGGTAAGACTGACTTGCTCTTATACATATATTTATTATTAACTTATAATACTATAAAGTATAAGGGTTGAATTTTAACTTTTAAAATTCTAAGGGCTAACTTGGAATTAAAGTATTCATGGGGAAAACTTTATAAATTCCAAAACTTGAGGGCAAGTTTTGAAAATATTCAAAACTAATTAATTCCATAACTTATGTGTTTAAAGTAGTTTTAATTTAAAAAAAAAACTCTTCAAGTTCCATAACTTGAGGACAGGTTATGGAAGACTTTAAACTAATAAAAAAATGTAACTTTTCTTTATTTTTGTAACTTATGGAACTAATTAAGGTTACACATTTTATCATTTAATGAAGTGACTCTTGAACCTCCTAAGTGTACATGCAACCCTAAATACTTTGGATCTATGTTTTCTCTATTATACATACAATTATGAACATCCAAGGTATTATCCTAATCTAGCATACAAAATAATAAATATAACAAGATAGAATACATACCTCTTTGATGTAGAATGTCTTCATGAAGCTTGAGTGCCTAGTGCCCCAAGTGTGACACCTCAAATGGTTCACACAACACCAAATACACTTGGAATAACTTGAGAGAAACTTGAACACTCCTTGAAATCCTCTAGCCCTCACACTCACACATTAGTGCCCGATTTCTTGAGCCATGGGATTCTTTTATATGGTGGCTATTAGGGTTACACCATGTAACTCATAACTTTACCCATTCCTTATGCTCCATGGATTTTAACCTCCATGGAGTATCCATGGGTCACCCCATGGACTTAGTCCAACATAAGAAATCTTGGATCACAAGCCCACATATATAAGAATGAATGATTTACACAATCAACCCATATATTTAATTAGTCTCCTTTTGATCACTTAATTAATTCCAAATTAATTCTTGATCAATACTAATTAAATAACCTTATTAATATATTAGAACTTATAATATATTAACCAACCTTAAGTGTTATTTCTCTCATTATAGTCTATCTAAATGCATGATGCCATGCAACCCAAATGGACCATGCCGGGTCGGGTCAAGTCTTACCAATTATAGTTATGGACTTAGACATTAATCCAACATGCTCCAGCCGCGTTCATGGGTCTCATGAACCGCATGTGCATGTCGATGTTGGATCGGTCTATGATTGTATTTATTGATGATATCTTGGTTTATTCTAAGATTCAAGAGCAACACGAGGAGCACTTGAGGGAAGTGTTGGAGACTTTGAGGAGAGAGAGACATTTCGCGAAGTTCTCCAAGTGTAAGTTCTGGTCGTGAGAGGTGCAGTTTCTCAGGCACCTTGTCAATAAGAATGGAATTCTGGTCGATCTGGCAATGGTCGAGGCCGTGATGCAGTGGGAGGTTCTGAGGTCTCCATCAAAGATTCAGAGTTTCCTTGGTCTTATTGGTTACTATCGGAGATTTATCTAAGATTTCTCCAAGATAGTTGTTCCTTTGACTCGGTTGACAAAGAAGACGGTTACATTTCACTGGAGCCAGAGCAGCATACATCTTTTGAGACCTTGAGGCAGCGGTTGTGTGAGGCACCGATTCTGAACCTGACGGAGGGTGTCGAGGATTTTGTGGTTTATTATGATGCGTCGATCACATGTTTGGGGCAGTGTTGATGCAGAGGGGTAGCGTGATCGCTTATGCATCAGGGCAGCTGAAGCCTCATGAGGAGAATTATCTGACGCATGGTTTGGAGTTGGAGGCTGTGGTTTTCACCCTCAATATTTGGTGCCATTGCCTCTATGGGGCCCGTTGTACTATTTACACGGATCACAAGAGCCTAAGGTGTTTGTAGGATTAGTCAAATCTGAATATGAGGCAACATCAATGGTTGAATTTGGTGAAGGATTATGATTGTGAGATCCTTTATCATCCGGCGCAGGCTAATTTGGTGGCCGATTCTCTCAGCCACAAGACAGTCGCGACTCCGATCAGATACATATGTTTGAGGATGACCGTGATTACTCCACTTTTGGAGCGGGTTCGTGAGGCTAAGGTCGAGGCTATGAAGGAAGAGCACTGAAAGAGTGAGCATATTGTGGGCCAGGTGGCTTCCTTCGATTATGATAGTCGTGGGTTGTTGACTCTACATCGGCGGGTTTGGGTTCCATATTGGGGCGATGTACATTAGGTTCTGATGGAGGAGGCACACAATTCTAGGTTCTCCATTCACCCGGGGTGACGAAGATGTATAGGGATCTTCGTCCTGATTATTGGTAGCCCTGCATGAAACGGGATGTGTCTTGGTATGTGGAGTGGTGCTTGACTTGCAGGAAATTCAAGGCCGAGCATCAGAGACCTCACGACAAGATGCAGCTGTTGGAGATTCCCGTATAGAAATGGAAGGATATTACCATCGATTTCATCACGAAGTTACCGGGGACTGCGCGCAGAGTGGATTCTATCTGGGCCATCATGGATCGGTTGACCAATAGCGTGCATTTCATTCCGATTCAGGAGAGTGTTCATGCAGAGAAATTGGATGAGATGTATATCAGAGAGGTTGTGGCATGTCATGGGGTGCCAGTTTTAGTGGTTTCTGACAGAGATGCCCGGTTTAGTCCCAGGTTTTGGAAGAGGTTTCATGACGAGTTGGGCACTTGTCTCCATTTCAGCACAACATTCCATCCGCAGACCAATGGAAAGAGCGAGCGGATTGTTCAGACCCTTGAGGATATGCTACGGGCTTGTGTTTTGTACATTGGTGGGAGTTGGGATATGTATCTTCCGTTAGCAGAATTATCATATAACAACAGTTATCACGCCAGCATTGATCGCCTCCTTTTGATATGCTCTACGGGAGGAAATGCAGGACCCCGATTTGTTGGGTCAGCGGGTTATGGGGAGTACCGAGGTGGTACTCAAGACCACAGATCTGATTTAGCAGGTGCAGAGTTGGCTCCAGATAGCTCAGACCAGCAGAAGAGTTATGCCGACCGACGCCAGTCAGATTTAGTGTTCCAGGTGGGAGATATGGTTCTCCTGAAGGTGTCACCTTGGAAAGGGGTCATCCGATTCAGGAAGACGGGCAACCTGGGCCCCAGGTATATTGGTCCTTTCAGTGTTTCTGCTCGGGTGGGTCGGGTTACATATCGCTTGGATCTTCCAGATGAGCTCAATCAGATTCATAGCACGTTCCATGTCTCTCAGTTGTGGATGTTCTTAGTGGATGATTCTGAGGTGGTACCGTTGGAGGATATTCTGGTGGATGATCGCCTAAACTATATTAAGAGACCGGTGGAGATTCTTGAACGGAACACGAAAACCTTGAGGAACAAGGCTATTGAGTTGGTAAAGGTGTAATGGTAGCACCGCAAGGGTTCAGAGTGGTCTTGGGAGCCGAAAGATGAGATGAAGGAGCACTATCCGGAGTTATTTGGGGCAGCGGACTTTGAGCACGAATTCTGATTCAAGTGGGGGAGAATTGTAACGCTTGATTGGGAATGTTTCCTTTTTTCCCTTGTAATTTTAAATATTGCATTTTTGGTCATTGAGGTTTGTATGTGTGGCCTACCATAGGGTATGCTTAGCGTACTAGCTGAGAAGCTAGTACGCGGGGCGTACCACATGTGTAAGCTTAGCGTACTAATGGGGAGAATGGATCGCGGGTTCGAGCCACGTACGTTGGGCATACGAGGGTTACGCACGACATACAAGGGGTTTAATGAAATCCTAATTTTAGGGTGTTGCACCCTATATAACCACCTTAAGTCCTAACAGTTGGCCTCTTTATCAGCCTCCATTATCCTAAAACCCTAATGTCGAATCCTAATAGCATCTTTGAGTGTTCTAGACCATTTGGGGTGTATCTTTGCCTAGTTGGTACCTTTGGTAGAAGAAGGAGTTGGTGAAGAAGCTTTGTTGGAGCTTAAGCTTGTGGATCCAGAGATTAGGCACCTTCCTCAGATGCAAGAAGGTATAAACCCTCAACCTTGATCTTTGTATGTTTAAATCTCTTCATGTGATGGATTTATGCTTTTTGGTCCCTTTTGGGTTTGTTTGATGAGTTAAAGTCGCTTATGGGGCTTATCCTTTTAAATCTGGGCATATTAACAGTTTCTTAAGCATAAAGGTGCAAACCTTATGGAGGTTTTGGTCTCATGCATGTGTTAAATCATCTATTAAGCTCTTTTGAGCTCAAGAGCCCCATTAAGCCATGCGTGCACGTAACATTGGCAACTTTACTTGATAAACCACCTTAAGGAAGTTAGATATGAGTTTGGGACGGAGTCTTAACTAAAGGAAAATTGGCCAAACAGGGGAGTACGTTGGTCGTACAAGCTCGTACACGCCGCCTACCAGACCTAAAGCGAGTACGCTTAGCGTACAAGCCAAGTACGCCCCGCGTACTCAATAGTGGGCTTCCGTGATGTGGGCTTCTCGGTATTGGGCCATTTTAGACTTTGGGTTGTCTTGGGCCTTTTTGGGCCATCAGAATTCTATTAGAGGGCTATTGGTATGTAAGTGGACTCTTGGTCGAAGGCTCATGAAAGAGATCTGGGCCCAATCTGGAAAATTGGGCCATAATTGGGTTTGGAGTGTTTATTTTGAAATTTAGACTTTTGGAGAATTAGATTGGGCCTAGGCTTTAGGCCAAGATGGGTAAAGGGTAAAAAGGTCTTTTACCCTTGTTTAGACTTTTAGTATGAGTTGGGATCCAATTATTAATTGGATGTTATTTGTTATTGATAGCGCGGGGATTTTAGCAGCCCAGCAGATAGAGACTTATCTGTGAGATTCAGAGGTGTGAGGTGAGTTTCCTCACCATGTTTAGAGGGTCTAAGGAACCAATGTAGGCCCATGATCAGTGATGCTAGAATACAAGATGTTTGTGTGACTTTTGTATATGTATGTGCTTATATGATTTGTATGTTGAGGGGGGTTGTTATGCGAGTTTGGGCGGGGCCTATTATACTCTATTGGGGGCCTTGGGTAGGGCCCGTTATACTTTGTGGGCGGGGCGTGATACGATCATTGGGCGGGGCGCGTTATGTGTTTATTTATGTATGGTATTTGGTATGTTCGGGAAATCAATAAGTTTCGCGCTTACGGTTTTCAGTTTATGTTTCAGGTACTTCTGGTTCTAAAGGGAAGATCACATGATGATTGTACAGCGCACACCATCTCATTCCGCATTTTGTGATTTACTCTGATATGATATGACGATTGATACATTTGTTTTATATGGATTTTATGATGATGTTTTTGGGATGTTCGTTTTATAAAATTAAAAATGAAATTTTTGGGTCTTATTTTTGGGACGTTACAGTTGAATATGAGACAACGGAGTCGGATGGAATTACATAAATATTATGATTATGAGATGCACTACCATCTCGGAAAAGCTAATATAGTTGCTAGCACGTTGAGTCAAAAAGAGAAAAATAATCCAAATTATTTTCGCACGGGTAGGAATTGTTAACCGATTACCAAATTTGATTAGAGAAGACCAGACAGTGGCCGCAAAACTAGAGAATTTGAATCAAGAAGATATAGTTAGTTATATTAACCAGTTAGTTGAAGATTGTCAAGGTATAAAGACATTTATGGGGCACTTACAGGTCCGGAAATACGGCGAGGCACGAAAGTTATTACTTGATGATGCTCACTGTACGCGTTATATTCTGGTAGTACTAGAATGTACTGGAATTTAAAGTGAGAGAGCAATTCAGATGCTCAAACTGAAGAGAAAAGTTAGAGAATGATTCAGAAGCTCGGAGATATGTTATTAGCATGTGTGATCGATTCTGGTGGTAACTAGGATAAACACGTACCACTGGTAGAATTTACGTATGATAACAACTACCATTCTATTATTTAGATGGCACCATTCGAGGCACTATATGGTACACCGAGTAGAACTCCAACCTGTTGGATTGAGGTCGGAGAAAAACTGCTAGCACGACCTGAGATCGTAGAAGAAACTACGAAAAAAATTAAAGAGATCAATAAACGCATGATAGTTGCTCAACTTTATCAACAATAATATGAAAATAAGAGACAAAGACCGTTAGAGTTTAAATTTGGTGATATGGTGATTCTGAAATCGTCACCATGGAAGGGTATAATCCGCTTTGGCAAGAAAGAAGTTAATCCCTCGATACATGGCACCCTTCCAAATTATACAAAGAGTCGCAAAAGTTACATATCGGTTACATTTACCACAAGAGTTACAAGGTATTCATAACGTTTATCATATCTCACATTTGAGAAAAACCTTGTTTGACAAGATACAAGTAGTATAATTGTCTGAGATTGAAGTTGATGAGAAATTTAGGTATCACGAGCAACCCGAAAAGATTCTAGATCGAAAGATAAAGTAATTGAGAAATAAAGAAATAATGTTGGTGAAGGTAAAGTGGCATCATCATAAAGGTTCTGATGTAACTTGGGAACTCAGGGATGAATTTAGAGAAGAACAAATCCCATCTTTACTACATAAGCCTCTTGCATATTTCACACCATACCTGAAATTGGCTTTTATAACAGCCTGGTTAAGGACCAGCGTTTTCCATATCTAAGCACAATACTCCCTACACTTAACTCCCATTATGTATCTAAGGTGTTAAGGATACAAAGATAGTAGTACCTTTAATCAAGTATCATTCACGATATGGATCCATGAGATGATGTTGATACGGGTCAGTTCAATACCACATGTCTGACAAGTACCTATGAAATATGGTTACAACCCATTGCCTACCTTCATCCAGTGAAAGTTAACCAATCCAATTCATATTAGTCTTAATTCATAACCGCTTCCACAATTGTAACTGATTATGAACTTTTAGAATAATAAGATTATTCATGGATTAAACATGTTAATATAGAACACAACAATTATTGATGTTATGATCATATCCCAGTATATCAAAACATTATATGATAATTTTTGTCATAATGTTCCAATATCCAAATACTAAATCCAAATCAAAGTCCCATTTCTAGAATAATAAAATCTTATAGCTGAAGTGTGATCATTCTTATTTAGCTTAGAAGAAGGATTTTATTAATGGGTTCGACTAAACTTAATTTGTGTGAATTCTATGAATACTATCATCTCTATATTTGACTTTACTCTAGGTATGGTCAAATATCTTGGAGTATATGACTATGTTCTTTTGTGAAATAGAGTCTCTTAGCTCGATTAAGTATACTCTTGAAGTCATAAAGATTTCTATGTGATCCTTGAATGACAGAGATCAACATAGTTTTTCAATGAACTAATTCATCCAATCTTATTAGATTTGAACTTCTAAAGTAGTGTATTCTTATTTTTGTAGTATGTTGTGTGTCATTTTGTTTTGCTTGGACCTCACTCCATCTAAACTCACACTTCATCCCATAATGAAGTCATAATCCAATTGTAATTCATAATTATATATATTTGCTTAGAAATCATAATCTTATGTATCTCTTTACATGAAGATTTTATTCTAAACTAATTGTCTCATATACATTCTGTTAGTTATTCTAATGTATTCTTAGAATGTTCCCATAGTCATCCGGTGATTTAACCACGTATTCAATTGGTATATTATGATATGCTCATAGCATGATCATATACCATGTCTTATTCATAATATGGCATAAATTGTGACAACCCGTAAATTTCTATCTTGTAAAGTCAATTCAATCAATCAAAAGTCAGACTTGTTTCTGTTACCTTTTAGTTTTGTTAAAGGTCAATTTAATTTGTTCTAATCCTAGTACACTCAAGGATCGTGTGTTAGGAAGTGTTAGCTTGAGATCATTGAGTTGCAATCGAGCCGGAAACACCCTCACAAGTAGTTCACGGTCGTGAACCCATATTGGGCCATGAACATCAACTTGGGCCGTGAAACATTCATCAAGTTGGGTCGTGAACTCCATTGGGCCGTGAACCATCCTTCCTTTGGGCTGTGAACACCCATTCAACCTCCTAACTTGCTTCTAGCACTCTTTTGGTGAGTTATCCTTGCATCGTAGGTTGTTTCCCAATCTCCTTTGTAGTTAGATTTGCTAATTACATGCCTATATGTATCAATATATGTCATTTAGGACTTGTTTGTGTCTCGGGACCTCATTCGTGGAACTTAGCATCCTTACTCGAATCTTCAGTTGAATGACCCACATAAGGTGAGTTCATACCCCTATAATCATTCTTTTAAATGTTTTAAATGCTTTTAAGGGGGGGGATACAAGTTGAACACAATGGTATTGTGTAAATATTTACCTGTGATAACCATCACATTAAAGGATTTTTTAAGCTTTTGTAAGTGATCAAATCAATTCAAAAACTCTTTTAAATGATGTTAGATTATTATTTATAAAACTCTGTTTTTAAAGTACATGCATAACTCAGTAGATAATTGAGTCTTTTCTTCAAGTTAGTAACAGTTCAAACAAGCATACTAGTAAACTATAATAGGTATAGTTTAGGCGTTCAGTTCATAATATAACTAGAATAGGAAGGAACATACTATATTCTAGAACAGAAGAACAAATCATGATTCACGAACTTGCACTTTACACTCCCAGTAACCTAGGAAGGGAACGTATCATTAACTCATTGTTTATAACAAAATATGATAATATACAAGGTATAAGGATATATATGGGGTACATCTACAAAGTACCGGATTTTATTTATAAAGGGTACATCTACAAAGTACCAGACAATAATAAATAAAACATATTAATATATATAAAACTCACAACAGTATCGGCTGAGGCGTTTAGAGTACATGATTTCATTACTTCTAGTAGTCTTCCTAACAAATAGAACAGCTCCACATAACTTCCTAGTAACATGAACATTCAGTTAGAATGGGGCCTATAATGTTAACTTTATGATTCCTTAGTGGATAAATTAGGGATATATATTAATAGGATCCGACAGGCAGTAGGATGTGTGCTTTCCGCTTCATTTCCCGTTCCTTGTTTGGTTGTGGGCTTAAAGCAGATTCACACAGTCTACTATCTATTCAATCTTAGCTACATATATATCCTGTATACACCAAGTAATCATAGGGAGTAACAGGTATGGGTCAGGTCATAACATACAAATTCAATATACCGCTTTCTAATACAAAAACATACTTTTCAGATAGAACATTAAGTAGGCTAAACTAGAAACTCATCCATAAAAGGGTTTGATACGCATTATTAAACCAATATAACTTAAACGACCTTTAATGGTTAATTCTATAATACCTTAGTTTATACATCAGGGTTATATATAAAAAATATCCGACAGTCAATTGGATGTGTGTTTTCCGCCTTACTTCCTGTTCCTTGTTTGGTTATGGGCTTAGGGCAGATTCACACATTTAACTGTCTGTTCGATATTAGACTATATATAGCTAGTATAAACTAAGTGATTATAGAAGGAACTATTGTGGTTACCATTTTACTAAAGCAAATATATGATTTTCTTAAAGAATGTTTTCATCAAATATAAAGAAATATTACAGTTAACTCCGTAAGTACCAAATGAATACGCCAGGGTTATATATAGTGAAGATCTAACAAACAATGGGATGTGTGCTTTCCGCCTTATTTCCTGTTCCTTGTTTGGTTGTGGGCTTAGGCAGATTCACACAATCGATTGTCTGTTTACTCTAAATTTTATATAACTTGTATCCATTTAGTACTCATAGAAGGAATTATAGAATCATTTTTACTTTCATTCGTCACATCAGGAAATATAGGATTTTCTGGAGGAACAGGAGAACTTTTCTAAAAGAACTTACAGTTTACTTTTCATAACTAAAACACTTATGAACTCACTAGCTTAAATTCTTATCTACTCTTTCAAAATAACTTGTATTCTCAGGGAACTAGTAGACAGGTACGCACACTGGGATTCAGAAGATGGAGTATAGTAGCTTCATGTCTTGTTTTGTTATTTACTTTTGAAGTCAATATTTTGTGAATCACATACTTTGTAAACACTTTAATATTAATGAAATGGTTGTTTGTTACTTTCATTAATATGATGCATGTGTTTTGATATTACATATGACGTCCTCCGCCTCCGAACGTTTCCGTCGTTCCGGTTTGGGGGTGTGATAGATTGGTATTAGAGCATTGTTTATAGTGAACTAAGTATATCAACCTATAAAAGATATACAACTATAAATACAATGGGGCCGAAGTGCTCTGACTAAAAGTATATTTTTAAAGTATAACAATATTTTATAAAAGTATACCTACCTGCTTATACATATTTACATACTAGAACAAGTATTACAATATGAACAGAACATAAGTATTTAAAGGTTGGACAATGCGGGACAGTTATGTAATCATATATGGGATCAATATAGCCTGATCAATTATATTCATTTGAGATATGACCAACATGTTTTCGGGAGTGATGTGGTGTTGCAACGTCATAAAACTTACCTAACTCTATTCAAGGGATTTTTAGATCAGAACATAAAGTAAAAATACTATGGGAGTATTTTATGATACTATAAGACAACAACAAGTTTAAAACTTACCAAGTTCATTACATTAAAATACTATAGGAGTATTTTAGGCACTATAAATAACATATGTGAAAATTTAAAAGACCCTTCTGGTAGGTCTATAATTCTGGAATGTATACTCCCAATGTCTTATATAATTGAGATTTTATAGACTTAGAATTTGTGATCTATGCTCTACTTCCTGTTCCTTGTTTGGTTGTGGTTTTGGAGTAGGATCACTTATTCGAAGGTCTATTTAATCTTCAATTATATACAACTTGTATACATTGCGCAATTATAGTAGGACCCGGTAAGGATCACCCCATGATGTTTCACTAAATCTCATAGATTCTATAGACACTTCCATTCTCAGACGACAAACCCAGATAGATGTAACCACTCCATCATAGTAGTCAGCAGAGGAGTCAAGGAGAAACAAAAAGAGATTCAAGAGGAGTTTTCCAAGGACGCATCAGCCGGAGAAACCAAAACATCTTATGCGTCACACTAATAAATAATAACCTTAAATGACTTAGTGAGCTAGTGAATACACTACTCACACTATGTGTTAGAATTATTTCTTTTTCGTGCAACCAGTAACAGTTATTCAGTTCACCGAAATTCATTCGAGGACATCCACTTCATATTCATAAAGTTTATTTTATATAAACTTCCATCATGAATTGTTTTAGAACACTATGAAAGTCAGAACCAAATACACTCAGAACTAGGATAACTTAGTCATTCAGCTTTCGGCTTATAACCACTGCTATAGACTTATTTCCGTCTCATCTTTGTATTCTTTTTAGCAAAAGATGCCTCGTAGTAGACCTATAAGGCGTGTGGCCAATAGCACAACAGAGAATCCACCACCACAATTCGATCCTGCAGCTCTCAAATCAGTGATAACAACCGCAGTAACAGCTGCTATAACTCACATTCGCGCAAGTAGTACCAATGGATCTGGTAGCGGTACCCACTTAACTAACCCCGAATGTCACACCCCCAAACCAAGGATGGCGGAAACGTCCGGGGGTGGAGGACTTCATGTATAGTATCACAACAACGAATATAATAGTGCTCAAAGTAAATACAACCATCATAAATATAATTGAAAAGGTTACACCATGGAATAAGTTTACATGTTTCAAAATCAATTACATTATGATGAAAAAATGAATTGTTTGACGATTTATCGTCCCATCCTCAAAATGCTATTGGTTTTCCTGTTTCACTGATTTCCTGAGAATACAAGTAGTTTTGAAAAAAGTGTCAACAATTAAGTTGGTGAGTTCATAAGAGTTTTGTTTGAGAAAGAAACTGTTTTCCTTGTAAAAGCGACATAATATGTTTCTAGAAAATCCAATATTTTCTTTATTAAGTGTGAAATGAATGCTTCTATGTTATGCGATAATGTACCCTAGAAGGACCCATAGATTCCTTCTATAATCGCCCAGCATATATAAGTTATATAAAATTTAAGTTAAATAAACCGTTGGATATAATAGGTCTACCCTAGGTCCACAATCAAACAAGGAACAGGAGATAAGGCGGGCCCACCAATTCTAAGTCGATTGTGACTAGATTCTTATATAACCCTAGCATATACACTTAGCGATTATAGTTGAAGTCTAACAATTCTAGATGAAATGAAGTTTAACAGAAATATGTTTCCAAAGAAAATCCAATATTTTCCTTATAAAAGTTATGTAGCCTTAGATGTCCAGACCAAAATATACAAGTATTTTTCCATACTTAAAGTAATTCATGTGAGTTAAATTGATATAACTCGCTAATTTAAAAGTAAAAACCCGTAAATCTTATGATTTGTTAATACCACATGTGAGCTATTATAACCAGGCTAAGACTCAGACGGCCTCGTAATACGACGTTCTTCAGGCGTCGCAAGTTAAATGACACTTGTCACCTCAGACCTGCCGGTTTAGCTGTTGCATGCAGCTCAGGTGCGGGTTTGTCAGGCCCAATATAGATCTATACACAACTATCACGCTCTCCCTACAAGAGACTCTGGTTACAATTTATAGGACTTTTGACTTTGTTACCATGAAGGTAACACGAAGCGAATGTCTCACAAATTTATTCATTAACAGATTTACGTGAACTGAACTAAAAACCTTTGGTAAATGAGTTTGAAATGTAAATGATACATAACCTATACCTATTATAGTTTATCCAAAACATTTGCAATGTAAAAGAACGCCTTTTATGAAAACACATTAGTGCTATGAGTCCATAAACTATTACTATTATGCTTATTATAACTTATTATATGTGTTCGAAATGAATGAAGAATCCTTATCATGAATGACTAAATTTCAGTTTATGATGATAAACTAACCAGAAAATACATTCAATATTTAGAACTTATTGTTATACACTTTGCTCAACATAATACAAAGTGTTATGAAAGTTATAAGTTGTTAACTAGTTTTTTAACCTTTCTGCACTGTTTTAGAAAAATCATAGAAAAATCATACGAAGTCGAAAACTGAATCCGTAAATTCTGTGAGTTCATAAAATATGTCTAGTTTATTCATAATTTTTATTATGATTTTTAGAAGTCTTTAACTTGTGTTAAAATGTTCATATTCACAGACTGGTCCGAATTCGTTTATGAAATGGTAGGCAATTTTGTAAAAATCACCATAAATCGTAGACAAATCGTATGGAGATGTGAAAGTAGTCATTTTAAAGGTATGAAGCTGAAATATTTTCATACTACACAGTTTTGAAAGACATGAAGTGTAAGATAGTCAAAACAGTCCGTGAATAAGACTCAACTTTTCTGATGAATGCTGTTGTTTGAGTTTAGTTAAGTTTTTGGTGTTTTAACTTGTATTCCCCCCCCCCTAAAACTTGAAGAAAACATGAAAACGTAGGGGTATGAACTCACCTTGAGTGATTTTAGTAGATGGATGATGGAGAAAAGAAGTGTTCAACTCAAGAACACTTGGGAGATGCTTGAAGATTTGAAGATCTAACAACAAATATGACGATATTTGTGTAAGCAATCTATGATTTGGATGAAGGATAGTAGAATATCTAAGTTTAGGAGGAAGATACTTACCGAATGTAGACGAAAAGCTTGGAGAATTGCCTTGAATCTCGTAATTTAGAGAGAGAAAGTGAGAGAGAATGAAGTTTGTTCTTTGGTCGAAACTGAGAGAAATGTGAGGAGAGAGGAGGGATTTTCAGCTCTTGACCAAGTGTGTGGCTGAAAAATGGTGGGAAAAGTACTATGGAATGACTAGGTATGGAGGAAGGACAAGGGGTTGTACTATGAAGGTATGGGGAGGTTGCTTGTGTCCTTGTCCAAAGGATAAGTCAACACTCCACCTAAATATCTCACCAAATAGATTTTATTCTTAGGCAAGAATTTTCCCCAAAATTTAGATAAAATATGAATATTTAGGGTTTTATATGTGAAAATACGAGTTTGGGTGAAAATCCCACGTTAAAATAATTAAAAACGGGCTTAAAATGCTAAAAATATTGAAAACCGGGTGAAATTTGTTGAAATCCGAAATTGGGGCCGAAGGTCGCGAAGGCTCGGTCTTAACAACACTAGAACCGAAGGTAGAAGAGGAACCGAGAGTAGGGTTCGGCTGCGCAGGATCGCCTCTCGGACCGAATGTGTAGTCCTCTCGGACCGAAGGTGGGAAGGGAAGAGCCGAAGGTCAGGTCTCGGTTCGGAATTGTCAGGGGACCGAAATAGACCGAACCCTCGGTCCATTTCGGCTGAGAGGGTTTCGGTTCTGATGCAAGGTTTCGGTTCTCAGGAGGTTCGGTTCCTAAGAAGGGTTCGGCTCCTTAAGAGGGTTCGGGTCCTTAAGAGGTTTCAGTTACTTAAGAGGGTTCGGCTCCTTAAGAGGTTTCAGTTCCTTAAGAGGGTTCGGCTCCTTATGGCTGTTTTTCGCGTAGACTTCCGTTTTCGAGCTGTTTTCGTCAAATTCGAGGGTCGGGATGTCCCGAGTGATTATAAAAAGTTGAGAAAGATTTTGAGAGATATTTGGGAGAGATTTCATACTCTTGGAGAGATTTCTCATACAGAGAGAGATTTGGGAGAGATTTCACATACTTGGAAAGATTTTGGGAGAGATTTCACACACTTGGAGGGATTTCTCATATAGAGAGAGATTTGGGAGAGATTTCACATTCTTGGAGAGATTTCTCATACAGAGAGTGATTTGGGAGAGATTTCACATACTTGGAGAGATTTGGGAGAGATTTCACACAGTTGGAGAGATTTCTCCTACTTAGAGAGTTTTCGGAGAGTTAGAGTGAAAGAGATTGGGAGAGACTTCTTTTGTGACCTTTTTGAGTGTTTGGATTCACAACGCAAGGTTCTTACGCTCTGTTAAGCCTTGTTATGAATGTTATACGCTCTCGAGGGGTATGGGATAATGTTTTATCGAGTAGTTTCATCACTTGTCCTGATTAGGGTTTAAAATTTCCGAACACGTGAAAACTCTAAGTGATACTTTGTATTAGGATTGCGAGTTGTACAATAAGAAATGTAATGGAACCCTAATATACAAGGGTTAGATGAGTTGACCGGTTTGACTTGTTGACTTTAGTTGACTTGACTTGGCCAAAAATTAACGGTTGTCACACCGAAGTTACCCACGGACACCCACGGGAGTGTTCGTATGAGGACTTTATGAACTGCAAACCTAAATCCTTTAATGTAGATGGGTGAGTCATTGCTCTGATGCGATGGTTCGAGAAAACGGATTCGGTCTTCGAAATTTGTCTGTGTCCAGAAGGGAGCAAAGTGAAGTTTGCTGCCTGCACCTTCTCTGACAGAGCTCTGACATGGTCGAATAGCCATGTTAAGTCACTGACCCTATCAGTGGCTAAGTTCAAAAGCTGAAACAAGAGCTATGGGAGCATACTATGGTCGGCTCAGACATAGTGACCTACACTGACATGTTTAGCGACCTGGCAGCATTATGCCCTGGGATGGTTACCCCGGAGAGTAAGAGGATAGAAAAGTACATCTGGGGGTTATCTACCCCGATCCAGGGGGATGTACTGTCTTCTAATCCAACAACCTTCGATAGCGCCAAACGTCTGGCCCAGCGACGCATTGACCATGGAGTCCGCCATGGCGTGGTGGTCCCCGTACCCAAGCCATCAAAGGGAGGGGACAATAAATGAAAGTCGGGGAACAAGAGGAAGGAGCGAACAACACAGGAACCCCCGCAGGAGCAACAAATGGTTACTGTATACGCCGCCACAACACCTGCCACCCCAGCATCTGTCAGTCGATATGCTGGAACTCTCCCGAAGTGTGGTGAGTGTAACTATCACCATACTGGAGTATTTCGGGAAATGCAGTGCTTGAATTGTCATAGGAAGGGGCACACTGCCCGTTTCTGCAGGGCGCCGGCACAACCGATCTCCCAAATATCCAGAGTTGAAGTAAACCAGGCCTGCTATGGTTGTGGTGAGACTGTGCACTATAAGAGAGACTGCCCGATAACAAAGAACTCAGGCGCGGATGGACGAATTCTGATGATCACCGCAAGAGAAACTACCCCAGAATCACCAGCAAACAATGGTATGTCTTCGAAATGAAACAATTACTTTAAAATTTTAATTTATACTTAATATAAGATTAAAATTAGGGATACTAAAAGTAATTATAATAACTCACTCGTCTAAACAAGTCACAACATTCATAAGAGAACTAAAGATCCGTACAGGTGAGCTATGATGGCTTAGTATGTACATCAGGGTTGTGCATAGCTAAGATTTTGCAGGCTTAGAGTGAGTGATTCCGCCTCACTTCCTGTTCCTTGTTTGGTTGTGGATTTAGGGCAGATTCACTCAGTCAACCGTCTTATTCATCTTAATTATATATAACTTCTATATGCCAGACGATCATAGATGTACCGAGGAGGATCATGATATAAAGTATCGACACTAGTTATCAAAGCACTTTCACTGTGAGTACTCGCTTATCGCGATACGATTTGTGGCAGTGGTAATATCAAGGAGAAAACTGAAAGCACTAGAAAGTCTACACAGAATACATTATCGAGCACACTTGGGATACACCATCGTTTAAAAAACGTTTCTTTCAAATCGGCCTAACATTTCTTTTTGTAAAGAGTTCATTGTCGTCATTCGTCATGGATTGGCGTGGTCCTCACCATACCAAGTTCATGTGATTCGAAAACCCAACGCCTTAACAAACAAATTAATGAAACCCTCGTCATTCGTAACGACAACCCGACCCAGACCTCAATATTGTCTCTTGTCTTCTAAACCCCGAAGTACTCATGCGAGGAGTACCTTACCCTCCGAAACCTTGCCACGGTATACTCAGCAGACCTTACTACCACTCGTCCAGCAGATCAAGTTCAAGCACAGAGGCTAAGGACGAATACAGCCCACCTATCACTATTAAGTGTATACGCCAGGGTGGTATATAATTATGATTATGCAGATTTAGTATGTGTGTTTCCGCCCTATCTCCTGTTCCTTGTTCGGTTGTGGACCTGGGGCAGAGTCGCACATCCGATCGTCTTACTAATCTTAATTGTATACGACTTGTATACACAAGGTAATGATAGATGGACCAGATATGAATCTTATCATGAGCGTGAGGGCAAAGTTGCCCAGATCTACAAGTGGGTATTTTGCCATTCAGAGGAGCACGACCCCGGGAGTACTGCTAGGAAAGCTAATTTCGGGACGAAATTCCATCTAACGGAGGGGATGATGTGACAACCCGTAAATTTCTATCTTGTAAAGTCAATTCAATCAATCAAAAGTCAGACTTGTTTCTGTTACATTTTAACCTTGTTAAAGTTCATTTTAATGAGTTCTAAGCCTAGTACACTCAATGACCGTGTGTTAGGAAGAGTTAGCTTGTGATCATTAAGTTGCAATCGAGCCGGAAACACCCTCACAAGTATTTCACGGTCGTGAACCCATCTTGGGTCGTGAACCATCCTTCCTTTGGGCCGTGAACACCCCTTCAACCTCCTAACTTTCTTCTAGCACTCTTTTAGTGAGTTATCCTTGCATCGTAGGTTGTTTCCCAATCTCCTTTGTAGTTAGATTTGCTAATTACATGCCTATATGTATCAATATATGTCATTTAGGACTTGTTTGTGTCTCGGGACTTCATTCGTTGAACTTAGCATCCTTACTCGAATCTTCAGTTGAATCACCCACATAAGGTGAGTTCATACCCCTATAATCAATCTTCTAAATGTTTTAAACGCTTTTAAGGGGGAGGGATACAAGTTGAACACAATGATATTGTGTAAATACTTACCTGTGATAACCATCACATTAAAGGATTTCTTATGCTTTTGTAAGTGATCAAATCAATTCAAAAACTCTTTTAAATGATGTTAGATTATTGTTTATGAAACTCCATTTTTAAAGTACATGCATAACTCAGTAGATAATTGAGTCTTTTCTTCAAGTCAGTAACAGTTCAAACAAGCATACAAGTAAACTATAATAGGTATAGTTTAGGGGTTCAGTTCATACTGTAACTAGAACAGGAAGGAACATACTATAACAAGAACAGGAAGGAACATACTATATTCTAGAGCAGAAGAACAAATCATGATTCACGAACTTATACTTTACACTCCTAGTAACCTAGGAAGGGAACGTATCATTAACTCATTGTTTATAACAAAATATAATAGTATACAAGGTATAAGGATATGATGGGTTTTGAGCATTCTAACACTCCTATGGTGTACATGCAACCCTAGAAACCTTGGATCTATGTTTGACTAAGATACATGCAAATAATTATTTTTCCAAGGTTCTTATCCTATCTAGCATGGCATGGGGAACTTGAATCAAATAAAGCTAGTAGAATTACTTACCTTGTATTTGTAGTTGATTGCTTGGAGTTTTAGAGCCTAGCACCAATAGCGTGGATGCCTCAAATGGAAATCACAAATCACCACAAACTTGGAATTTTGAGAGAATAGTAATCACCTCTCTTGAAATCGGCCCTCTTACTTTACTCACCACAACCCGTGTGATTTCAAGAACCAAAGCCTCCTTTATATAGTGTGGTGGATTAGGGTTACATTCATGTAAACTCTAATACCCATGTCTTTCATTTCCATGAGATCCACGGGTTAAAGCTCCATGGAGTATCCATGGACTTTCCATGCAAGCCTAGCCCATTCCAAATAAGCATTAGCCCACACTATATAAAATACAAGAGCCCATATTTAATTAGTCATACTTTTGATCTCTAAATTAATTCTAGATTAATTATAGATCAATACTAATTAAATAATATGATTTTATATTAATATATTAGGACTTATAATATATTAATAAATCATAACTTATACTATTCTCAAACGATTATCCATAAATTGCTCGGGTGAAGTGCAACCCAAATGGACCATGCCGGGTCGGGTCAAGTACATACCAAATATAGTTATGGACTTAGACACTATATCCAACAGTCTCCCACTTGGATAAGTCTAATAACTATAGTTGCAAGTATGACTTCAGGAACCGATCAGCAATCGTAGCTCTTTAAACTCTGTTGAACTATGAAGCGCCATTTTAGATAAGTGATCATATAATCCTCTGTTCTAGATATCAGCCGGACAAATACATGGAACATGGTCTTGCTTATTGTCCAACATTTGTTTCCCGATTTCCGATTTGTTTGACATAGAACTTAACTGAACACATCAATTTAGTTCTGACCGGGCCCGGTACATAGGTCAAAACAAAATCATCGAGGGGCCCAGATATCGCTTCTAATCCAAGAAGGAACAGATAAACTTCGACTCATATGTTTGCTCTACTACTTGTTGAATTACACACAAAGGTACGTTTTATAACATCGAGTTACCAATGCGTTTTCGTACAATCAATGCATAACCAACTCATAGGTAACAAATCATATGTCTAGGTTTGAAGACTTATATGATATTACCGTCTCACGATCACTCGAGATAAATTCCATGAAGTGATGCCAGTGAGCGTGGGTTGAATCCAATACTCAGAACTTATGAGCACTCATGAGTGTTGTAGCCCCGCTTTTTCTAACATCTTAGACCTCTACAAGCCAACCCATGACAGTCTTGATTCATATCTACTTCCAACATATGACCTACTGTGGAGAGTTTGAATAATATGATATAAACCATAACATAATTATTCTGGAAGTCAAAACATGTAAAAAGAAATAATAGTAAACGATTGACAAGAGATAGCAACACTTTACTCATAAATAACAGCTTTTATTTATCATCAAATGTCAATTACATTTTACAAATTTCAAGACTATCTAACTACTAAAACTAATATCATCCTTCAGCCCTATGCTCCGAGCATGCTGGAGATGCTTAACCCGAGTCAGTCCCTTCGTGAGGGGATATGCTGGATTCTCATCCGATGATACCCTCTTTTCCACGAGGATTCCTTCTTCTATTCGATGTCTGATGAAGTGATATTTTCTGTCAATGTGTCTGGATCTCCCATGATCTCTTGGTTCCTTGGCTAAGGCAACCGCACTATTGCTGTCACAGAAAATCTCCATTGGCTCCTTTATAGCTGGTACAACTCCAAGGTCTCCGATGAAGTTCTTTAGCCATATAGCCTCCTTTGCTGCCTCGCTTGCTGCTATATACTCTGATTCACAAGTGGAATCAGCCACTGTCTCCTGCTTGAAACTTTTCCAAGTAATTGCCCCTCCGTTTAGAGTAAAGACCCAGCCCGACTGAGAACGGAAATTATCCTTGTCAGTCTGAAAGCTAGCATCACTGTACCCTACAACTCTCAAGTCCTCACTGCCACCGAGGGTAAGGACCCAGTCCTTAGTCCTCCGTAGGTACTTGAGGATATTCTTTACCGCAGTCCAGTGTGCCTTGCCAGGGTTCCCCTGATACCTGCTAACCATGCTCAAAGCAAAGGCTACATCAGGTCGAGTACATGTCATAGCATACATGATCGATCCTACAGCTGAAGCATAAGGTATTCGACTAATTTCTGCTATCTCAGCCTCAGTACTAGGGCTTTGTATCTTACTCAATCTGGCGTTACTCTGGATGGGTAACTCTCATTTCTTGGAGTTATGCATGTTGAACCTTTTCAACACTTTGTCCACATAGGTGCTTTGACTAAGTCCAATTAGTCTTTTACTCCTGTTTCTCAAAATCCTTATCCCTAGGATATAGGCAGCTTCTCCAAGGTCCTTCATAGCGAAACACCTCCCAAGCTAGGAGTTTACTTCCTGCAGGGTTGGGATGTCATTTTCTATGAGTAGTATGTCATCCACATACAGTACCAAAAAGCTGACTGTACTCCCACTAGCCTTGATATAGACACAAGATTCATCTTCACTCCTTGAAAAGCCAAATTCTTTGACTTTCTCATCAAAGCAAAGATTCCATCTGCGAGGTGCTTGTTTTAATCCATAAATGGATTTCTCGAGCTTACACACTCTACTGGGGTACTCTGTACTGACAAAACCCTCTGGCTGAACCATGTAAACATCTTCAGCCAACTTTCCATTAAGGAAAGCGGTTTTGACATCCATTTGCCATATTTCATAATCATGAAATGCAGCAATGGCTAACAGAACCCTAATAGACTTAATTTTGGCCACTGGTGAAAAGTTCTCATCATAATCAACTCCCAGAGTTTGAGAATAACCATTTGCAACCAATCGTGCCTTATAAGTGTGTACATTACCATCCATGTCGGTCTTCTTCTTGAAGATCCATTTGCACCCAACTATCTTACGATCAGGTACATTGTCAACCAAGTTCCAAACTTGATTGTCATACATGGACTGTATCTCGCTATCCATAGCCTCTTTCCATTTAGCAGCCTCAGGGCCTGCCATGGCTTCCGTGTAGCTGTTAGGCTCATCCATATTTACCAGTGTGTTATCACTGATAAGTGTCTCACTTTCTGCAGTAATATGAAAACCATAATAATGCTCAGGTGCATTCCTAACTCTGGTGGAACGCCTCCGAGGTATAGATTCTTCAGTCGGCTCAACATGAGTTTCCTCCTCAGGTTGAGGGCTAGGGTTTGAGGTTCCTTCACCACTTGACTCTTGAATTTCCTCAAGGTCAATTTGCCTCCCACTGTCTCCTTGGCTCATGAATTCTCTCTCTCGAAAGAATCTTCTTCTTGCTACAAAGACCACATTAGCACTGGGTCTGTAGAAGATGTAACCAAAGGATTTCTATGGGTAGCCGATGAAAATACACCTTTCGCTTCGGGGTTCGAGCTTATCGTGAGTCTCGCATCTTACGAAAGCATCGCAACTCCAAATCTTGATGTGGTCTAGATTGGGAACTTTTCCAGTCCACACCTCGTGAGTTGTTTTGGCAACCTTCTTTGTAGGGACTAGATTAAGGATATGGGCGGCAGTCTCTAAGGCATACCCCCAAAATGAGATTGGTAGAGAAGCTCGACTCATCATGGAACGAACCATGTCCAACAAGGTCCGATCGCGCCTCTCAGCTACACCATTCAACTGTGGTGTCCTAGGAGGTGTCAATTGTGAGACAATCCCACATTCCTTAAGATAGTCAAGGAACTCAGTACTAAGATACTCACCACCACGATCGGATCAAAGCATCTTAATGTTCCTGCCCAACTGATTCTCCACTTCTTGCTTAAACTCTTTGAATTTCTCAAAGGTTTCTGACTTATGCTTGATTAGGTAGACATATCCATATCTACTAAAATCATCAGTAAAAGCCACATAGAACCGATTAGCATCTCTTATGGCGGTTCTGAAGGGTCCACACACATCCGTGTGTATGAGCTCCAACAAACCTTCACCCCTAGCATAAGTGCCAGTAAAAGGTGACTTTGTCATTTTACCAAGCAAACAAGATTCACAACTATCATCTGACTTTAGGTCAAATGACTCCAAGACTCCATCCTTTTGGAGTTGGCCTATGTGTTTCTTGCTTACATGTCCAAGTCGACAATGCCATAAGGATGCTTTATCTAAGCTAGTGGAAGAGTTAATACACAATACATTATTTCCTAGATTATCTACAATAGATACAGTTTCATACACGCCATCACAAGGTAATGCTTTAAAATAGAGAACATTATTAAAGAAAGCATCAATACTACCATTATTATTATCAAAATAAAAGGTAAAACCTTGTTTATACAATGCATGAAAGGAAATAACATTTCTTGCCATTTCTGGCGAATAATAACATTTATTCAAATCTAATGTAAACCCACTATTTAGCACTAAGGAATAAACTCCTATCTTGGTGACAGGTGAAGCTTTCCTGTTTCCCATGATCAAGTTTATCTTTCCCTGCTCCACATTCTCACTTCTTTTTAGTCCCTGCAAATCACAACATATGTGAATACCACAACCTGTATCAAGGACCCAAGACTTAGAATAAGGTGAGTTATTAGACAATATAGTGTATATACCTGCATGGTTGGGTTTTACTTTCCCATCCTTCAAATCTTGCTGGTACTTTGGGCAGTTTCGCTTCCAGTGCGACTTTTCATGGCAATAGAAGCATTCAGCCTCATTAGGGTTAGTAGAAGGAGTGACAAAACCTTTCTTGGTTTTGCTTGAAGAGGATCCTTCAAGGGTCTTACCCTTGGTACCCTTAGAAGGGTTCTTTCCTGTCACACCCCGCTAAAGCGGAAACACGAGGCGTGGCAGTATAAAGGGTTTCATAGCAAAAGTTAAAAGACAACACCAACCATAGTATTAAAAATCATTACAATTTTACAATGGGTCTGAACAACTTTTAAAAGAAATTACAATGTAAATTGAAATACAACACATGCGAATGCTCCTAAAAGTGAAGTGTCCCTAAGTGCCACTTACTCGATGATTCCTGAAAAAGCATGTAAAACGAGCGTCAACTATAAAAATAGTTGGCGAGTACTCACAGATAAAGAAAATAATATTGGTTCCATGAATTGAAATCAAAGTTTTGATAAAAGTTTCCAATAATAAAAGTATATTGTTAAAATGAGTAAATAAGTTTGTAAAAACAAAGTTCTTTGTCATCATGAGAGATAAAGTATCTTGCCCAAATAAGATGCAACATTCATATTCTCATGGAAGATAAAGTTCGTTACTCAAACGAGTAAACAAGTTTCATTGCTAAAATAAGCAATCAATTTCGTTGCTACAAGGAGCAAACAATTTCATTGCTAAAACATGTATATAAGTTTTCAGTAATAAAAGTTCGTTGTTGTAATGAGAAACAAAGTTCATTGCTATAATTAATAACAAGTTTATTGCTATAACGAGAAACGAGTTTGTATGTGTATGAGCAAACAATGAGTCTCAACCAAACCTATGACTGAAGCCCTATCAAGATCTATGCTTATCGTTCCATAGATGAATATGGTATCATGCACTCCAGCAATAGGGCGAGTGAGGAGTTGTCAATTCCTAATAGCGCTATCCATAATGACCATTGGCTCAAAGAGTTAATGGTTAGAGATAAGGGAAGGGCCTTAATACGATAAGTTCTCATGTTCCGTGTTGCATAGACATACATAGAGAGATATAGCAATAAAATAGCAATCATGTTTGATACAAATCAATTTAAATACAACATTCAAATAATAATTTTTTTGGGACATGCTTTTCCACCCCAAAACATAAAAAAAAACTGAAAAATAGGGGAGTGCGTGAATACTCACAATATGCATTGAGATGATGCAAATGATGCCTTGAGCTAAGTTCCACTTGTACCACTATCGATTCCTACAATAATGATATTCGCTAGTGAGTCTCTAATCGAAATCTAACACTAGTATACTTACTACTACAATAGAATTATGCCAATATTGTGTCAAAATTTAATATTGATAAGTTACAAACATTTTTCTGTGAAAATTAAATTTCAATGAATCAATTGTTATATAACAATTTAAGTGGAAATTTCTCATTATTGAAATGCTAATATTTAACAATTTAAGAGGTGTTCCAATGGTTAAATATTCAAAAACTAAATTAATTTAGTTCTAAACTTTCCCAAACTTTGCATTTAAGTTTTAATTGAAGTCAAAGACCTTTAAATAAATTTTCTTGAATTTTTGATTTGTCTGACTATTTTTCACGATTTTAGTTTCTTGAATAACCATAAAATCATGAAAAATACTAAACAGTTAATAAAAATTACCAAACTTCAGATTTTGGTTCTAAATGTACTAAAAGACTTCTAGATAAATGTTAATGGATTATGAATATGTATAACCATTTTTCACATATTTAATTCTCTAAATAGATACAAATTCATGAAAAATAGAAATCAGTTAGGAAAATACCCCAAACTTTTTATAACAATTTCATTACACATACTTAAGCTGGGAAAAATATAAAAAGGGGTTTCTAAGCTGTTTAACCCAATTTTATGATTTTTATGCATTTATTCTAATAAAAATGGGGATAAATAGAAAACAGTTTCCAAAATTACCCAAACTTTTTGTGATATTGTTATTAAACATTCTTAAGTTGGGAAAAATATACAAATTGATTTCTAAACTGTTTAACCCAATTTTATGATTTTTGAGCATTTATTCTAATAAAAATTGAAATAAATAGAAAACAGTTTCCACAATTGCCCAACATTTTTGTAACACTTTTATTATACATGTAGAAGCTGTGAAAAATATAAAAGATATTTTTCAATTAGTCTTTCTATTTTTCTTTGTTTTATCCTCTTAAATAATCATTAATTGGAGAATAATTATTAAACAGTTAAAGTAAATTACCAAAATTTTTGTACACTTCATTTACAGAGTAAATAATCTGGGAAAAAATACGAAATGTGGTTTTTATATACTGAAATCCGATTTTGTGTATTTAAGTGTATTTAATATTAGAAAATAGGAGCAAAATAGTATACAGAAGAGAAAAATCATCAAAATTTTTACGTAGCCTCCTAATGTACTACAAAGTGTTCTGGTAAATTTTCATGAATTTTGGGTGAGCATAACTATTTTTTCTATTTTTAGGCCATTATAAATACAAAAATCGGGGAAAAATAGGAATGCATTATGAAAAATTCTGAAAATATTTTTCTAAGTCTTATACCTCTGGTAGTAACTGCGAAAATTGTTATATATTATTTTAAGATTTTCTAAAGTGCTTTTATGATTTATTGGATCCAAACAAAAAGAAAATTCAAAACCATATTAAACAGTTGCAAAAATCGATGAAACTTAATGAGGGATCATTATTTAGCATAGGGGTCATCCACGAATTTAACTAGGATTTATAGACCCCAGAAAATATTTTATATGATTTATTGCCCTATTTTCTTGCATTAATTATAGTAATTCGAGATAAATGAATTATATTCTGGAAATTTACAGATCATCATATTTTGTTGATGGGAATCTAGGAAAAATCGGATTTGGTCAGAAAAGAAGTTTTAGATATTTATTTGGAAATAAATCCTTCATGAACATATTTGAAAGCTTTTAACAACATACTTTGATGATCTAGCATATAAGCTTGAAGATCATCACATGCATGTTGGTTTGAAGATCATTCATGAGTTTGAAATGTTCAAAATCGTTTTTGATAGAAAACATAGGGTGCATGTGGTGTTTTTCCACCAAAACATATAGAAAAGTGCATTTCCATGGTTTTGACTTAGGTTTAGGTCATGGATCTTCACCATTTTGTAACATGCAAGATGTTTTTGGTGAAAATCTACTACCATCATCATCAAAACTGAAGTGAATGAATATTCACACAAATGTTCTAAGAGAAAGATGTAGAAGAAGAAGGAAATGCAAGAAAAACCTTGAAAACATGGAGGAAAATGAAAGGAAATCGTGTTCTACCTTAATGAACACCACTAGATGATGAAGATTTCGAGTTTGAGGTGTGTTCTTGGACTTATTCTCTGGAAAATTTCGTGGGTATAGAGAAATGAAGAGAGAAATGGAGTGGTGGTGATGAAGAGTGTGAGAGAGAATGAGGGGTAGAGTGAGAGAGAAGATGGAGTGTGAGAGAGAAGAAGTCATTTAGTGTGTTGGAAAGATGAATTTTGAAGGAGGAGAGAGGGTGTCCGATTTTAGGGGAATAAGATAGGGTTTCCCCCTCTTCCATTTTTATAAAATTCAAATATTTTATAAAAATATCAAACCTTTCATAAAATGTGCACCTTAACTTAGTTTTTATGCATAAAAGTGTTGATTTTTGATTTATAAATTAAGGGTAAATGTTAATGAGTTAAATTTTATTTTCCTTAAATGCATTTTCATAATTTTAATTATTATAAGATAATATTAGAAGCTTCATAATTATTTTTATAGAATTTTTAAGGTTAAAGTTTATAAAATGTGAGTTTTTAGGGCATTTAGGGTTTTTGAGAGTATATAAGTCTTTGGATATCAAAATTAATTAAATATTTGAGACTTGAAATTATCTTATGGTATTATAACTCTTTTATAGTTATAAATAATGTTTGTAATTTATTTTTATCGGTTTATTGGCATTCTATGTAGTGATTCCGAGATTCAAGCGAAATTGAGGAATCAAGTATACTAGTCCTAGTCTTCAACTTTGACTTAAGTTTCTATGAGACATTGACCTAACTTCTACTTCTAGTTCAAGTGCATGATGTGTGTATATGATTCATGAAATGTTGTTCGAGTCAAAGAGTGACCCAAATATGGATAGTCACTACAGCTCAGTAGATGTAGAATTCACATATCAATGTGAAATCTAAGTACATTATCCATTGATTCTAATTGTTTCCAAGTTTCTAGTAGGTTATAACTTAGCTTCTAGTTACTAAGTCTAGTATGTGTAGTGCCTATTTGTGCAACTAAGTCTAGTCAAATCTAGAACCGACTCGAATTTTGACGGTTGTCACATTTCTCTTCTTCCCTTTGCCATGCCCGATTGCCAAGACATTGGCCGCAGTTGGAGTAGGAGTAGGAGTAGTAACAACCGACTTACCCTTTAGACCACTTTCGGCGGTCTTCAAGAGTCCTTGAAGTTTGCTGAGGGTGACTTCTTCCTTGTTCATGTGATATGTCATGCGGAATTGATCATAACACGATGGTAAGGAGTGCAAAATAATGTCTATTGCTAACTCCTCGGGGAAGTTCACATTCAGCTTCAGTAAACGGTCCACATACCTTTGCATTTTCTGCATGTGGCCCGTGATGGGTTCACCATCCTTCATTCGGGTTGTTATCATGGAAGAGATTATTTCATATCGCTCTTGACAAGCACTTTGATGGTAGCGGTCCATCAAGTCCTGGTGCATCTCAAAAGGATAATAGTCCTCATAGGACTTTTGGAGCTCGGTTGTCATGGTGGCCATCATGATGCATGCCACTTTTGTAGCATCTCTTTCATGTGCCTCATAATCAGCAAGCTCTTCAGGAGTAGCAATTGGCTCGGGTACCTTCAGCTCCTTGTCGAGAACATATTCTTTGTTCTCATACCGAGTGACCATCCTGATGTTTGTGATCCAATCTGTAAAGTTGGACCCATCAAAGATGACTCTCCCACAAAGATTCATGAGAGAGAAGGAGCTAGTAGGGTTTGAGCCAGAAGCATTGTTATTGGAAGACATCTGAAAAGAAGAGGGAATAGATTAGATTAGATTTTGAGATAGTCCTTAATAAAACACCCAAATGTAATATTAAGGCTAGGACCCAACACAATATTTTATAACTTAGAAGAGGGATGCCGTAATCTAAGCTATAAGATATTTGAAGGTAGGTGAATGACGATTCACCAATTTCCACCATGAAAAACGAAATATTTAATTAGGTTTTAATTGGTTTACAAACTCCTAGATTCTTTGAGATTCATTGAACTTTCTTCAATGGCATGTTTCAATCTCGAGTGTGCCCTTCAAGTTTTGTGACTGGGATGCCGAGGATCACAAAACAAGGTGTGAAGTAACCATGCAAATTACTTGGTACCCTTAATGTATTACCCCTCAATCAATGTGCCGGTTAACCACACACGCTCCATCGATACTATGATAAACATTAAGTCACCCTTTACCTACCTTGTTAAGTTCAAGTTAGTGTGCCGGTTAACCACACACGCTCCACTAACGACTTAAACAAAGTGTAAAGTGTAATTTCATGGATTAGCACCTTATTCACAGTTTCCTAAAATAACTAAGATTGGGAATTCAATAAAGTTTAGTTACTTTAGTATTATCATTATACTTTTAATGAGAATTTATAAGTCCTTGTCCTACCCGTTCGGCTAACGTCCCTCCACCGATCAAGGAAGCGGTGAGTGAGAGTGGACACCCATTAAGTTGCCATTTTATAGGCAACAACCTTATACCCCCCTTATAGACCGGCTTCGTGAATGAGGCGTACTAGCGGTAAGACGATTTGATCTTATACATATATAAATATTATTAAACTTATAATATTATAAAGTATAAGGGTTGAATTTTAACTTTTAAAATTCTAGCGGTTGGAGCTAAAGTTTTTAATATGACTTTACATGTTCCAAAACTTGAGGGCAAGTTTTGTAAACTTTCAAAACTTTTCATTTCTCATAACTTATGAGTTAATGGTTATTAAAAATGAAGACTCTTCATTTTTTTTGTAACCTATGTGTTCTTTTAATGGTTATTTATAAATGTGACTTTTGGTTATCCATAACTTAAGAACTAATTATGGACTCCATTAAAACACATAAAGATCAAGAATTAATCTAATCAATTATTAGCACATAATTTCTATGATCTTCTAAACTCATATGTTTATGAATGTTCATATCAAAAATTTCAAGAATCGTAAGTACATATACAAAACTTGAAATTTTGATACGAGCTTTTGAACAAAACTTCGATTTTCAAGTTTTTTTGTTTGCATCAAGTATCAAATAAACAAACCAGGCTCTGATACCACTGATGGGTTTTGAGCATTCTAACACTCTTATGGTGTACATGCAACCCTAGAAACCTTGGATCTGTGTTTGACTAAGATACATGCAAATAATTATTTTTCCAAGGTTCTTATCCTATCTAGCATGGCATGGGGAACTTGAATCAAATAAAGCTAGTAGAATTACTTACCTTGTAGTTGTAGTTGATTGCTTGGAGTTTTAGAGCCTAGCACCAATAGTGTGGATGCCTCAAATGGAAATCACAAATCACCACAAACTTGGAATTTTGAGAGAATAGTAATCACCTTTCTTGAAATCGGCCCTCTTACTTTAATCACCACAACCCGTGTGATTTCAAGAACCAAAGTGTCACACCCCGCTAAAGCGGAAACACGAGGCATGGCAGTATAAAGGGTTTCATAGCAAAAGTTAGAAGACAACACCAACCATAGTATTAAAAATCTTTACAATTTACAATGGTTTGAACAAATTTTAAAAGAAATAACAATGTAAATTGAAATACAACACATGTGAATGCTCCTAACAATGATGTGTCCCTAAGTGCCACTTACTCGATGATTCCTGAAAAAGCATGTAAAACGAGCGTCAACTATAAAAATAGTTGGTGAGTACTCACAGATAAACAAAATAATACTGGTTCCATGAATTGAAATCAAAGTTTTGATAAAAGTTTCCAATAATAAAAGTATATTGTTAAGATGAGTAAATAAGTTTGTAAAAACAAAGTTCTTTGTCATCATGAGAGATAAGGTATGTTGCCCAAATAAGATGCAACATTCATATTCTCATGGAAGATAAAGTTCGTTACTCAAACGAGTAAACAAGTTTCATTGCTAAAATGAGCAATCAATTTCGTTGCTACAAGGAGCAAACAATTTCATTGCTAAAACATGTATATAAGTTTTCAGTAATAACAGTTCGTTGTTGTAATGAGAAACAAAGTTCATTGCTATAATTTATAAACAAGTTTATCGCTATAATAAGTAACGAGTTTGTATGTGTATGAGCAAACAACGAGTCTCAACCAAACCTATGACTGAAGCCCTATCAAGATCTATGCTTATGGTTCCATAGATGAATATGGTATCATGCACTCCAGCAATAGGGCGAGTGAGAAGTTGTCAATTCCTAATAGCGCTATCCATAATGACCATTGGCTCAAAGAGTTAATGGTTAGAGATAATGGAAGGGCCTTAATACGATAAGTTCTCATGTTCCGTGTTGCATAGACATACATAGAGAGATATAGCAATAAAATAGCAATCATGTTTGATACAAATCAATTTAAATACAACATTCAAATAATAGTTTTTCGGGACATGCTTTTCCACCCCAAAACATAAAAACTGAAAATAGGGGAGTGCGTGAATACTCACAATATGCATTGAGATGATGCAAATGATGCCTTGAGCTAAGTTCCACTTGTACCACTATCGATTCCTACAATAATGATATTCGCTAGTGAGTCTCTAATCGAAATCTAACACTAGTATACTTACTACTACAATAGAATTATGCCAATATTGTGTCAAAATTTAATATTGATAAGTTACAAACATTTTTCTGTGAAAATTAAATTTCAATGAATCAATTGTTATATAACAATTTAAGTGGAAATTTCTCATTATTGAAATGCTAATATTTAACAATTTAAGAGGTGTTCCATTGGTTAAATATTCAAAAACTAAATTAATTTAGTTCTAAAATTTCCCAATGTTTGCATTTCAGTTTTAATTGAAGTGAAAGACCTCAAGATAAATTTTCTTGAATTTTTGATTTGTCTGACTATTTTTCACGATTTTAGTTTCTTGAATAACCATAAAATCTTGAAAAATACTAAACAGTTAATAAAAATTACCAAACTTCAGATTTTGGTTCTAAATGTACTAAAAGACTTCTAGATAAATTTTCATGGAGTATGAATATGTATAACCATTTTTCATATATTTAATTCTCTAAATAGATACAAATTCATGAAAAATAGAAATCAGTTTCCAAAATTACCCAAACTTTTTGTATTACTGTTATTAAACATTATTAAGCTGGGAAAAATATAAAAATTGAGTTCTAAACTGTTTAACCCAATTTTATGATTTTTGAGCATTTATTCTAATAAAAATTGAAATAAATAGAAAACAGTTTCCAAAATTGCCCAAAATTTTTGTAACACTTTTATTATACATGTAGAAGCTGTGAAAAATATAAAAGATATTTTTCAATTAGTCTTTCTATTTTTCTTTGTTTTATCCTTATAAATAATCATTAATTGGAGAATAATTATCAAACATTTAAAGTAAATTACCAAAATTTTTGTACACTTCATTTACAGAGTAAATAATCTGGGAAAAATACCAAATGTGGTTTTTATATACTGAAATCCGATTTTGTGTATTTAAGTGTATTTAATCTTAGAAAATAGGAGAAAAATAGTATACAGAAGTGAAAAATCATCACAAATTTTATGTAGCCTCCTAATGTACTAAAAAGTGTTCTGGTAAATTTTCATGAATTTTGGGTGAGCAGAACTATTTTTTCTATTTTTAGGCCATTATAAATACAAAAATAGGGGAAAAACAGGAATGCATTATGAAAAATTCTGAAAATATTTTTCTAAGTCTTATACCTCTGGTAGAAGTTGCGAAAATTGTTATACAGCCTTTTCCAATTGTCTAAAGTGGTTTTATGATTTATTGGGGATAAACAAAAAGAAAATTCAAAACCATATTAAACAGTAACAAAGGTCATTGAAACTTCATGGGAGATGTTTATTAACTTAAAGAACCATCCAAGAATTTTTCCAGAATTTATTTACTAGTGTAAGTATTTTATATGATTTAACACTCTATTTTCTTATTATTTTCATATAAAAATAAAGAAAATATATATTGAGCTGAAAATTTCCAGAATGCATCTTCATACAATTTAACAGCAATGAAAAATTGTTTTCTTATTTTTGATATTGAAAACCATGCCTAAAGACTCAATAAAATGTATAGAGAAAACTTGGTTCTTGTGATTTATGTAAAGATTATTGATGTTACTTTGACAATTTTTGCAACATGTTACAAAGACTTTTGAATCAAGATCTTTTTGTTCCTATTAATACATGATATTAAGAGTTTAAAATAATTTTTGAATGATTTGTAGTGATGAATAAGTCCTTTGAACATGCAACACAAAACAAATGTTCATAAGGAAAGTGCTGTTTGAGCAACAGTTTTGTAAAAATTGGTAAAAATCGAAATATTGGAATTTTCCAGTGAGGTCAGATGGGTTTGAAATCTAACTCAAAATATTATATTTCAGAAAAAGAATCACGAATTTTGGCTAAGAAATGAGTGAGATATGACAGTTTAAAGTCAGGTAAAGAAATCTGGCAGATTGCATGCATGATGATTGGTTAGAAAAGTGGGTTTTCATCATTTCCTTGAGTAAATCTTTTCAAGTATTTTAAATATATCATGATAAACTCATATTTTAGTCATGTTTCCAGAGATCAAAAGATTAAAACTTATCAAAATGTATACATGCATTTATGAACAAAATTTTGTTTCTCAAAAGCTCTTAACTTGAGTTTGATGTTTTACTCCTTAAAATCGATTTTTGCACTAAGATCATGAACATGCAACCTTGTTTATCATACATGCATGGTGTTAAAACACATCCATCATGTTGTAAAAACCATTTTAACAAAAACAAAACAAGTTTGAAGAAGATGAAGAAGGAGAAAGTGTAAGAAAAAGAGCAAAACTTGAAGGAAAAGTGAAGTAGAAATCGATTTTACCTTCAAGAATACCACAAGATGATGAAGATTTCGAGTTTGAGGAGTGTTCTTGGGTTTGTTTTCTGGAAAATTTCTTGGTTCTTAGAGGGAGGAAGAGAGAATGGAGTGGTGTTTGGAGAGAAAAAGTAGAGAGAGTTTTCTAGAGAGAGAAAGAAGAGAGATGTGTGTATGTTGGAGAATGAGAGTGTGAGAGAGATATGGGGAGAGAGGGATCCGATTTTAGGGGAGGAGAGGCTCTCTCTCTCTCTTGTTTCTTTTATAAAAATTCAAATCTTTTATAAAAATATCAAACTTTTTATAAAATGTGCACCTTAACCTAGTTTTTATGCATAAAACTCTTGATTTTTGACTTATAAATCAAGGGTAAATGTTAATAACTAAATCTTTATTTTTCATTGAATTTTATTTCATAATAATTATTATGATAAGATAATATTATAAGGTTCATAATTGTTTTTATAGGATTTTTAAGGTTAAAGTTTATAAATATGAGTTTTTAGGGCTTTTAGGGTTTTGGAGTTTAATAAACTTTGAATATCAAAATAAATAGAATATTTGAGACTTTAAATTATCTTATGGTATTATAACTCTTTTATAGTTATAAATAATGTTTGTAATTTATTTTTATCGGTTTATTGGCATTCTATGTAGTGATTCCGAGATTCAAGAGAAATTGAGGAATCAAGTATACTAGTCCTAGTCTTCAAATTTGACTTAAGTTTCTATGAGACTTTGAACTAACTTCTACTTCTAGGTCAAGTGCATGATGTGTGTACATGATTCATGAAATATTGTTCGAGTCAAAGAGTGATCCAAATATGGATAGTCACTACAGCTTAGTAGATGTAGAATTCACATATCAAGGTGAAATCTAAGTACACCATCCATTGTTTCTATCTGTTTCCAAGTTTCTAGTAGGTTATAACTTAGCTTCTAATTACTAAGTCTAATATGTGTTGTGCCTATATGTGCAACTAAGTTTATCAAATCTAGAACTAACTCGAATTTTGACGGTTGTCACAGTCTCCCCCGGTTGAAAGAATTTCGTCCCGAAATTCAATTCGTGACACATTCTATTAGAACTCAGCCGAATACAATTGTATAATTGGAGAGATGATGACTTGAAGAGCTCTTTGATTATTTTGGGTTAATTCCTCAAGGGAACAGCCCAACTCTTTAGGTATAATCAAATTAATGGTTCCCTAATTCGAGTTCTACAGTCTAGATTGCGAGAAATTAGGATCATGGAAATCATGATCCAACCATGGCGACCTAGTTGAAAAAGATTATATAGTTAGATATTATCTAACTTAAAAGAACGTTATAAGTTTTGCTGAAGCACCAACTGCACTGAGCGTTAAATCCGCATTGATGCTTAAGTCGCATTCTAAATTAACACTAAGTGTAACTTCGCCGCTTAAAAAAAAAAAGAAGAGATTAGGAACAATTTGTTCACTTTC
This sequence comes from Lactuca virosa, assembly GCF_052849685.1. Lineage (NCBI taxonomy): Eukaryota > Viridiplantae > Streptophyta > Magnoliopsida > Asterales > Asteraceae > Lactuca > Lactuca virosa. The sequence goes on along the minus strand of NC_136428.1, from coordinate 301,257,060 downwards.
GGGTTGGCTACTAAATCTGGAAAAGATATATTCCAAAATAAGAAGGGGTACCACGAATGAAAGAGAAGCGGTCGAGGGTAAGTTCCTAAAAATACGTAGTAAGGGTAGGCAACGAAGTTTTGGTACATCTCAAATGTAAAGGCTAATTAAGTGTCGTCGACAAAATAAATTACGAAATGATTGAGCATCTCCGAGGCTATAATTACTACTACGGTTACTCTTACAATAATAAAACCTTATTCAAAGAATAAATAAATTTAGAGAGTCATTGTTGCAAATGGAAACGATGAAAGTTTATGATAAGTTAAATCACATTGTGTAGATAGCATTTTAAGTGTTTAGAAGTGATAAAAATCTCACTGTTATCAAAATATGTGTTTAAAAATGATAATTAATCTCACTATTATCAAAATGTGTAATAATTCCAAGATAATGAAGATACATGTGTGGCGATCCAACAAAGTAGTAAAATAATATAAAGATTAATTTAGGTTAAAGGTTTAAGTCGTCATTAAAGGAATTTGTATAGAAATATTTGTATTAAACTTTTGAGAAATTGTCCAATTGTCTAAGTCAGGACAAATTCAAGTTTACGGGTCAGACTATTTATGAAAACAAGTTTGAGAGTTTAGGGACTCACTGAAAATTGCAAAGTAAAATACTATTTTAAGAAAGGTGTAAAAATGTTAATCTTTGAAAATAGTGCATTCATAGTTTAGTGTTTCTACAAAAACAATCATTTAGAGAATAGATAATCGTAAAATTCAAAACTTTTGATGTATTTAAAGAAAAGAAGAAACATAAGGAAATATATCCTTCACATATATTTTTCAGATATAGAAAAATTATAAGCATAAGGGTATTCATCTTTGTATTACTTATAAGGAAAAATACAATGAAACTTGCATTTTAAATCAAGTTTCCGAATTTAGAACGAAAGGGCAAATGTAAATAAGGAATACTTGTTTATTGTAGATTTCAAAATAAAAACAAGATGTATATGGTAAAAGGCGTAATTGAATATATCAAAGTTGACTAAATCAAAATTATGTCTCACGACTATACACGTATAAATCGCTCAAAACGAAAAGGGTAGACTTCTAGTCTGTATGTGTACGAACATGATACTAGGAGAAGCAAAATAGAAAGAAACAAAATTAGACAATGTATTATGTTACTATTATGGGCGTGCGAGATCTAAAATCATAAGGAGAGCAAGAAATCAAGTGCGGGGGAAAGAAAAAGGAAGGTAGCGGCGGCAATGATTGTTATTGTTAAAATTATAAGAACAATACCTATAGGTAGATTAAAAACCAAGTTGAGATATATTTCAAACTTCAATATTTGATGTATATTGATGATTAAATAGACATATGGGAGTTCTAAAGTGTTTGCTAAGGATTGCTAAAAATTCATAAGTTGCATATTAAGTTAAACTCCATTTGTGAAAAAAAAGAAGAAGCCCTACAAATGGCAATTGAAAATCTGACAATTTTGACTTTTTTTGACTGGGGTCCAACAATGGTTAAAACGGATAAGGTAAAACTTACATATTTAGATGAATAATTGTGCATTGTCGAAAGTGCGTCACTGGAATTTTAAAAGTGGGCACTAAGTTTTCAAATGCTATACATTTTTAAAAACGTTATAGATTATAAAACCATATTGAAGCAAAGTACACAAATAAGCTATGTTTTGAAATACAAGCATTAGAGATGTCTTATAAACATGTTTGAAGTAGAAATTTTCATAAATATCATGTTGGGTTTCGAGAAAACACATTAAAGTAAATTACAATGTCTAAATGAGAAAGCTGTTAAAAAGTCAAATAAAAGTGTTTTGAAGATTCAATGAAACTTTTTCACATAATATGAACTTCAATGTCATATGTTTAAGTTTTATAGCATAGAGTTTAAACACTTTTATAAAAGAAAATGTTTCTAAGTTTTTCGAAAACGTGTCAAAATGGTAAGCAAGGTTTAAAATGGTTTATATGCCCTTAAAAGCATATCTATCCGTTGAAATGGATTTGAATTGAAATTGAAATAGCAATGTTAAAAAAAATGAATATTGGTTAAATTGAGTTTTGAAGAAAAGTGTTAAGTTAAAGCAAGTTGTCAAAAGATTTTTATCGAGAATATGGCTTAAATTGTTAGGAAAGGTCTAGTAAGTTGTATGAAGTGGTTATAAAGTATTTTATCGATGATAAATAAAACCGATGAAACGAAATAACTTTTCGATGGAAGATTAAGAATTAAAGAATAAGTATATTAGTGTAGCTGATCGTACCTAAATACTAAGGAGAGTATAAGACGAGTATAAGGCGAGTACCGATGTCTTTTTCCTAAGATAAAGGACAAGAAAAATTGTTTGAAAAACATTTTATGGCGTCAATGCAGTTGACGACCTTTTATAGAGGTCAAAGGGATATCATATGTTAAGTTTTAACCTCAAGGTGGAAACAACCTAGACCTAAATCGTAGCGTAGAAATAAGATCTCACATATAGGTTAAACCTCCGTGTCTCCTTGTGAGTCGAATCCGGAATGCCCGCCAATGGTATCCAAGTGATTATTTAGTGGAGACTCATCTACCTCCTTACGCGATGCTCCAATTATCATTCGTGTCGGTATCGAAACGCTTTTTCCTAGTTGTAACTCTAGTACGAAGAGGATGAAGAGGTATTGAGGGATAACTGGTATTGGTTTCGACTTAAGATTATTACTAGTGTATATCTAACTACTAACCTTATATCTAAAGTCAATAGCTACCGAGGAATACCCATTCGTAGTACTATGTGCATTGCTCCTAGAGTGGCTAGTGATATAACCTAAGTGGTTAACCTAGCACTTGATAAAGGACATGAATATTTCTAAATAAAGGCATTTTTATAAAAGTGCACTTAGTTTCTAAGTGTATCTAGATGAATGCCTATAATATACAATGCCCGTACGCACACCGAAAAAAAAATTGTTTTTCAAAAGTTTAAGTTGAAAATTGTTTTGAACATAATTCTACTATAACCGTTTCCAGCCTCGCATTAATTTTCCTTAATTAAGCATAGTTGGCCAGGCTATACTTAATTAAAGTCTGATAATGCGTACTCGAATTAGTTATACCAGTAGTATGTTCTATATTTTAAAAACATTTTGAAAATTTTTGGCTATAGTTGTGGTTCTCCAAAGGAAAACCGGTATTCTCTATAACCTTCGGCTCTGATACCATTTTCTGTCACACCCCGCTAAAGCGGAAACACGAGGCATGGCAGTATAAAGGGTTTCATAGCAAAAGTTAGAAGACAACACCAACCATAGTATTAAAAATCTTTACAATTTACAATGGTTTGAACAAATTTTAAAAGAAATAACAATGTAAATTGAAATACAACACATGCGAATGCTCCTAACAATGGTGTGTCCCTAAGTGCCACTTACTCGATGATTCCTGAAAAAGCATGTAAAACGAGCGTCAACTATAAAAATAGTTGGTGAGTACTCACAGATAAACAAAATAATACTGGTTCCATGAATTGAAATCAAAGTTTTGATAAAAGTATCCAATAATAAAAGTATATTGTTAAGATGAGTAAATAAGTTTGTAAAAACAAAGTTCTTTGTCATCATGAGAGATAAGGTATGTTGCCCAAATAAGATGCAACATTCATATTCTCATGGAAGATAAAGTTCGTTACTCAAACGAGTAAACAAGTTTCATTGCTAAAATGAGCAATCAATTTCGTTGCTACAAGGAGCAAACAACTTCATTGCTAAAACATGTATATAAGTTTTCAGTAATAACAGTTCGTTGTTGTAATGAGAAACAAAGTTCATTGCTATAATTTATAAACAAGTTTATCGCTATAATAAGTAACGAGTTTGTATGTGTATGAGCAAACAATGAGTCTCAACCAAACCTATGACTGAAGCCCTATCAAGATCTATGCTTATCGTTCCATAGATGAATATGGTATCATGCACTCCAGCAATAGGGCGAGTGAGGAGTTGTCAATTCCTAATAGCGCTATCCATAATGACCATTGGCTCAAAGAGTTAATGGTTAGAGATAAGGGAAGGGCCTTAATACGATAAGTTCTCATGTTCCGTGTTGCATAGACATACATAGAGAGATATAGCAATAAAATAGCAATCATGTTTGATACAAATCAATTTAAATACAACATTCAAATAATAGTTTTTCGGGACATGCTTTTCCACCCCAAAACATAAAACCTGAAAATAGGGGAGTGCGTGAATACTCACAATATGCATTGAGATGATGCAAATGATGCCTTGAGCTAAGTTCCACTTGTACCACTATCGATTCCTACAATAATGGTATTTGCTAGTGAGTCTCTAATCGAAATCTAACACTAGTATACTTACTACTACAATAGAATTATGCCAATATTGTGTCAAAATTTAATATTGATAAGTTACAAACATTTTTCTGTGAAAATTAAATTTCAATGAATCAATTGTTATATAACAATTTAAGTGGAAATTTCCCATTATTGAAATGCTAATATTTAACAATTTAAGAGGTGTTCCAATGATTAAATATTCAAAAACTAAATTAATTTAGTTCTAAAATTTCCAAAGTTTGCATTTCAGTTTTAATTGAAGTGAAAGACCTCAAGATAAATTTTCTTGAATTTTTGATTTGTCTGACTATTTTTCACGATTTTAGTTTCTTGAATAACCATAAAATCTTAAAAAATACTAAACAGTTAATAAAAATTACCAAACTTCAGGTTTTGATTCTAAATGTACTAAAAGACTTCTAGATAAATTTTCATGGAGTATGAATATGTATAACCATTTTTCATATATTTAATTCTCTAAATAGATACAAATTCATGAAAAATAGAAATCAGTTTCCAAAATTACCCAAACTTTTTGTATTACTGTTATTAAACATTATTAAGCTGGGAAAAATATAAAAATTGATTTCTAAACTATTTAACCTAATTTTATGATTTTTGAGCATTTATTCTAATAAAAATTGAAATAAATAGAAAACAGTTTCCAAAATTGCCCAAAATTTTTGTAACACTTTTATTATACATGTAGAAGCTGTGAAAAATATAAAATATATTTTTCAATTAGTCTTTCTATTTTTCTTTGTTTTACCCTCTTAAATAATCATTAATTGGAGAATAATTATCAAACAGTTAAAGTAAATTACCAAAATTTTTGTACACTTCATTTACAAAGTAAATAATCTGGGAAAAATACTAAATGTGGTTTTTATATATTGAAATCTGATTTTGTGTATTTAAGTGTATTTAATCTTAGAAAATAAGAGAAAAATAGTATACAGAAGAGAAAAATCATCAAAAATTTTATGTAGCCTCGTAATGTACTAAAAAGTGTTATGGTAAATTTTCATGAATTTTGGGTGAGCAGAACTATTTTTTCTATTTTTAGGTCATTATAAATACAAAAATCGGGGAAAAATAGGAATGCATTATGAAAAATTCTGAAACTATTTTTCTAAGCCTTATACCTCTGGTAGAAGCTGCGAAAATTGTTATACAGCCTTTTCCAATTGTCTAAAGTGGTTTTATGATTTATTGGGGCTAAACAAAAAGAAAATTGAAAACCATATTAAACAGTAACAAAAGTCATTGAAACTTCATGGGAGATGTTTATTAACTTAAAGAACCATCCAAAAATTTTTCCAGAATTTATTTACTAGTGTAAGTATTTTATATGATTTAACACTCTATTTTCTTATTATTTTCATATAAAAATAAAGAAAATATATATTGAGCTGAAAATTTCCAAAATGCATCTTCATACAATTTAACAACAATGAAAAATTGTTTTCTTATTTTGGATGTTGAAAACCATGCCTAAAGACTCAATAAAATGTATAGAGAAAACTTGGTTCTTGTGATTTATGTAAAGATTATTGATGTTACTTTGACAATTTTTGCAACATGTTACAAAGACTTTTGAGTCAAGATCTTTTTGTTCCTATTAATACATGATATTAAGAGTTTAAAATAATTTTTGAATGATTTGTAGTGATGAATAAGTCCTTTGAACATGCAACACAAAACAAATATTCATAAGGAAAGTGCTGTTTGAGCAACAGTTTTGTAAAAATTGGTAGAAATCGAAATATTGGAATTTTCCAGTGAGGTCAGATGGGTTTGAAAGCTAACTCAAAATATTATATTTTAGAAAAAGAATCACGAATTTTGGGTAAGAAATGAGTGAGATATGACAGTTTAAAGTCAGGTAAAGAAATCTGGCAGATTGCATGCATGATGATTGGTTAGAAAAGTGGGTTTTCATCATTTCCTTGAGTAAATCTTTTCAAGTATTTTAAATATATCATGATAAACTCATATTTTAGTCATGTTTCCAGAGATCAAAAGATTAAAACTTATCAAAATGTATACATGCATTTATGAACAAAATTTTGTTTCTCAAAAACTCTTAACTTGAGTTTGATGTTTTACTCCTTAAAATCGATTTTTGCACTAAGATCATGAACATGCAACCTTGTTTATCATACATGCATGGTGTTAAAACACATCCATCATGTTGTAAAAACCATTTTAACAAAAAGAAAACAAGTTTGAAGAAGATGAAGAAGGAGAAAGTGTAAGAAAAAGAGCAAAACTTGAAGGAAAAGTGAAGTAGAAATCGATTTTACCTTCAAGAATACCACAAGATGATGAAGATTTCGAGTTTGAGGAGTGTTCTTGGGTTTGTTTTCTGGAAAATTTCTTGGTTCTTAGAGGGAGGAAGAGAGAATGGAGTGGTGTTTGGAGAGAAAAAGTAGAGAGAAGGTAGAGAGAGTTTTCTAGAGAGAGAAAGAAGAGAGATGTGTGTATGTTGGAGAATGAGAGTGTGAGAGAGATATGGGGAGAGAGGGATCCGATTTTAGGGGAGTAGAGGCTCTCTCTCTCTCTTGTTTCTTTTATAAAAATATCCAACTTTTTATAAAATGTGCACCTTAACCTAGTTTTTATGCATAAAACTCTTGATTTTTGACTTATAAATCAAGGGTAAATGTTAATAACTAAATCTTTATTTTTCATTGAATTTTATTTCATAATAATTATTATGATAAGATAATATTATAAGGTTCATAATTGTTTTTATAGGATTTTTAAGGTTAAAGTTTATAAATATGAGTTTTTAGGGCTTTTAGGGTTTTGGAGTTTAATAAACTTTGAATATCAAAATAAATAGAATATTTGAGACTTTAAATTATCTTATGGTATTATAACTCTTTTATAGTTATAAATAATGTTTGTAATTTATTTTTATCGGTTTATTGGCATTCTATGTAGTGATTCCGAGATTCAAGCGAAATTGAGGAATCAAGTATACTAGTCCTAGTCTTCAAATTTGACTTAAGTTTCTATGAGACTTTGAACTAACTTCTACTTCTAGGTCAAGTGCATGATGTGTGTACATGATTCATGAAATATTGTTCGAGTCAAAGAGTGATCCAAATATGGATAGTCACTACAGCTTAGTAGATGTAGAATTCACATATCAAGGTGAAATCTAAGTACACCATCCATTGTTTCTATCTGTTTCCAAGTTTCTAGTAGGTTATAACTTAGCTTCTAATTACTAAGTCTAATATGTGTTGTGCCTATATGTGCAACTAAGTTTATCAAATCTAGAACTAACTTGAATTTTGGCGGTTGTCACACAAAGCCTCCTTTATATAGTGTGGTGGATTAGGGTTACATTCATGTAAACCCTAATACCCATGTCTTTTCATTTCCATGAGATCCATAGGTTAAAGCTCCATAGAGTATCCATGGACTTTCCATGCAAGCCTAGCCCATTCCAAATAAGCATTAGCCCACACTATATAAATACAAGAGCCCATATTTAATTAGTCATACTTTTGATCTCTAAATTAATTCTAGATTAATTATAGATCAATACTAATTAAATAATATGATTTTATATTAATATATTAGGACTTATAATATATTAATATATCATAACTTATACTATTCTCAAACGATTATCCATAAATTGTTCGGGTGAAGTGCAACCCAAATGGACCATGCCGGGTCGGGTCAAGTACATACCAAATATAGTTATGGACTTAGACACTATATCCAACAGGATATATATGGGGTACATCTACAAAGTACCAGCTAATATATGGGGTACATCTACAAAGTACCAGAGTTATATATGGGGTACATCTACAAAGTACCAGATTTTATTTATAAAGGGTACATCTACAAAGTACCGGACAATAATAAATAAAACATATTAATATATACAAAACTCACAACAGTATCGGCTGAGGCATTTAGAGTACAAGATTTCATTACTTCTAGTTGTTTTCCTAACAAATAGAACATCGCCACATAACTTCCTAGTAACATGAACATTCAGTTAGAAGGGGACCTATAATGCTAACTTTATGATTCCTTAGTGGATACATTAGGGATATATATTAATATGATATGACAGGTAGTAGGATGTGTGCTTTCCGCTCCATTTCCTGTTCCTTGTTTGGTTGTGGGCTTAGAGTAGATTCACACAGTCTACTATCTATTTGATCTTAGCTATATATATATATCATGTATACACCAAGTAATCATAGGGAGTAACAGGTATGGGTCAGGTCATAACATACAAATTCAGTATACCACTTTCTAGTACAAAACATACTTTTCAGATAGAACATTACGTAGGCTAAACTAGAAACTCATCCATAAAAGGGTTTGATACGCATTATTAAACCAGTATAACTTAAAGGACCTTTAGTGGTTAATTCTATAATACCTTAGTTTATACATCAGGGTTATATATAATTAATATCCGACAGGCAATTGGATGTGTGTTTTCCGCCTTACTTCCTATTCCTTGTTTGGTTGTGGGCTTTGGGCAGATTCACACATTTAACTGTCCGTTCGATATTAGATTATATATAGCTAGTATAAACTAAGTTATTATAGAAGGAACTATTGTGGTTAAAATTTTACTAAAGGAAATATATGATTTTCTTAAAGAATGTTTTCATCAAATATAAAGAACTATTACAGTTAACTCCGTAAATACCAAATGAATACGCCGGGGTTATATACAGTGAAGATCTAACAAACAATGGGATGTGTGCTTTCCGCCTTATTTCCTATTCCTTGTTTGGTTGTGGGCTTAGGGCAGATTCACACAATCGATTGTCTGTTTACTATAAATTGTATATAACTTGTATCCATTTAGTACTCATAGAAGGAATTGTAGAGTCATTTTTACTTTCATTCATCACTTCAGAAAATATAGGATTTTCTGGAGGAACAGGCGAACTTTTCGAAAAGAACTTACAGTTTACTTTCATAACTAAGACACTTATGAACTCACCAGCTTAAATGCTGATCTACTCTTGCAAAATAACTTGTATTCTTAGGGAACTAGTAGACAGGTACGCGCACTGGGATTCAGAAGATGGATTATAGTAGCTTCTTATCTTCTATTGTTATTTACTTTTGAAGTCAATCTTTTGTGAATCATATATTTTTGTAAACACTTTAATATTAATGAAATGGCTGTTTGTTACTTTGATTACTATGATGCATGTGTTGTGATACTATATATGACGTCCTCCGCCACCGAACGTTTCCGCCGTTCCGGTTTGGGGGTGTGACATAAATGATGGATTCATTTGCCAAACAAATCGAATATAAATCATTTCAGTTAGTTCAATCCTATGAGCTACGTTCATTTTGAGGTTGGCTCAAATTCAGTGCCATGTGATAATGCTAAGGTTCCTCCAAATGAATCTTCTTTCTTGATCTCTCTCGAGATACTATCAATATATGCATAAAGCTATATATATATATATATATATATATATATATATATATATATATATATATATATAACTTTTAACAGTCATTTTATAGATTTTACATTGCAAGAATGTATCTTTTTCTTCCTAAGTCTTTCATTTTAGAAATACATTCTGAGTCAAGGTGAAAAGGCCTGACACGGTCAGAATGTAATTTCTCATGAGTAAGTATGTCTCATTCATGCAAGATTAGGAATGTCACTATGCTCCCATTAGTTCTTAGTAAACACACATGTTTTATTCATTTTGATAAAAAAAACGTACCTTGTGGTTTTACATTAAAATTTCGATTGCAATAGTGAGATATTTTCTTTATATGCACAAGTGGATCTCAAGCTCTACAAATTTTTTCTTTAGGATAACATGGATTAGGAAAACCTCCAGGCTAATCTATATAGATATCGTCTAGTAGATGTCAATTAAGAAAAACAATCTTTCTTGAAATCTATTTGCTAAATCTCATATTAAAAATATGAATTTATAAAAAAAAAATTCCCTTGTTGATCTAATCATAGCTACTTGTGTAAAAGGTTTGATCATAGTCAATGTTGTCAGTATGATAAGGACCATAGTCAATGATATGAGTATGAGAAAATCCTTTTATAACAAGTCTTGCTTTAAATGTGTATGGTTATCCATGTAATGTAGTTATTCTAGAAGAATCACTTACTCCTTCTAGCCTTTCTATAGAGAGAAAGTTCAATCAAGACAATACTTGATTATCATACATGGATTACATCTCATTTTAATGACTCTAAGTCATTTATCAGATTCAAGATCTGACATAGCATGTTAGTATTTGATGCATTTACCAGAAACCATCAATAAAAGCTCATCAATGAGAAATTCCACATTTCTTAATTCATAGATGATTTCTACGAATAATGCGGATAAGTTTTTTTTGTGAATAGTTATTATTTAAGTTTAAAAATCCTTATTAGAACTAGTGCCAACTGTAACTACATCAGGTTATGGTTTTTAAGTTGCTTCAAGTTCCATGTACCTCCCACTCGTTTTATCATTAAAAGCTTGCTTTATGCTAACACAACAATCAGAGGAATAAGAAAACCTATTTTTGATGGGCTTTCATATGATAATCTAATCCATATTTATAGTATTATACAAATATGTATTTAGTAGATTTTGGGTGTAGAAGCTTTAGTCCAACATAGGCTTCAAAACTACAAAACATTTGCATAAGATAGGGATAGACCCTTTCCAAACAAAATATTATAGAGAAAATGTTTTATCTACTTATTAATTGGTATTTTTACTCAAGGTATAATTGATAGTGATCTATGTGTTATCGCAAGGGAATAAAAGGAGGATATTTCTACCCATTATAAAGTAAATCATGCCATGTAAGATTTAATTCATCCTTTATTATTATTAACGCTTTTAGATAGTTCTTACCGGTTTGTATTTCAACTTTATACTTGAAAATTTAAGCAAAGATTTAACTATTATGTTTCAACATGTAAAATATAATTAGAACTACTATAGTTGTGAATAAATTTGATTTTGTATCCTGTGCAAAATCTTAAACATTCATTAGAGATGAAGTCATACATCATAATGTATAGTTACTTAATAATTTATTTTCTCTAATACTTAGTGAAAATATCATTAGAAATCTTTTAATATATAAATAAGATTTACATATGTCAAATAAGCTACATTATTTGTCCTTACAAATCCCTTTCTTGAAGTTGGAATATGTGAATTTTATTTATATAATAAAGATAACAATGTCAAAGATGAGTTTGATATAAAACAAGTTTAAGTCAAAAGTATTTTGCATATAGAACTTTCTATTTATAAAATATTGATATTTACTTTATAATTCTTATTAAGAGATCTAGTCTCATAAACAAAATTTTATTATTTCCGAATATGATGGTGATTGTAATGAAAAACGATTTAAGTAAATAGTCAATCATTCATACATTAATTGAAACATATATTTAGACAAGCTAAATTAAAAACATACATTGTTCCAAAACAAACAGTGTTGTAAATTACAAGTATATTATGTTCCTAGCATAATAACCTAAACGCCGAGAGTGTAGTTCCAACTCTACTCTTCTGTAAATATATGCAAGGCAATTACAAATAGTAGATTAAGATTTAAGTACCTAGTACCTAAGTGTTATACGAAAATTATCAGTTCTCTCTAGTAGATACCTGAAGTACTAGTCTCTTCCAGACATTCTTTCCAGATAAGAGGAGCAGTTCCTCTTCCAGTGTCCAATTTCTCCACAACAGAAACATGATCTATCTATGTATGCGTTCTTGGATCTCTTAGGCTTAGAGGAACCTTCTACATCAAATAATGGCCTCTTAGAGCATACAAGGTGACTCTTTTCAGCTTGCATTCTTCCTCTGTATGGGCTGGTTATACAAAATATCACTGTATTTTATAAATATTTTCTCAACTTTATGTAACATATAAAATGTTTATAGGCTTTGCAGTTCATCCTAGAGTTCTTGAAAATAAATAAATACAATATCTCTTTAGAAACATCTTCAGAATCATTGTAATGCTTCCACCAAACATTATGATTATGTATGTTCTTGATATCAGGTTGTTCAAGAATAGGTCCTTTAAGAACGTACAAATTATTATCCATTTAGAGATTTTCTTTCAAAACATGCGTCCATTGGATAATATTGTACCCGTCGAATATTAAATGTTCACGTTAATTTACCAGATCATACTGATGCATGGTCGTGACATTGGATTTGGTTTTCATCTACAAAAGTTTAACAAAATCCATTTAGTATGTTTAATATTTAAACACTTTAATAATAAATACAATTTTAGATTCTAAAAACATTAATTATTAAAGTCTAGGATCCAGGTTGCAAAACCAATAAATGGTTAGGTGACATTTATCCCATTTATTTGAATTCAACTCAATAGATATTGATTATCAATTATATCTTACTATATAATTCTTAGATATATGGGGTCGATAATAGCAAATTTAATTAGACATGTTTGATCTCATCTATGCCTCAGACCTCTCTTGCTTAGGTGACCTTTATCACAAACGATTTCTGATCAAATCATCTAATTTGAAAAACATGTGTAATCGGCCTATAACTTGGTTATAGAAATCGCAAAGACACTACTACCATCAAAAGATAACACAAAGCGGTTTGGTGACCTTTATCCCACTAGTGCATACAAGAGATGTGCGAGTGTTCTTCAAAATTGATTGCATAGATTTGAGATTTGAAAGGGTATTTTATATATTTTATAATTCTAGTTTTAAAAACATATGATATCATGGTTATCACGTGCATATAATAACCATGGTACCAATTTTCAAAAGAAAATCACTTTCATATAAAAAACTAGTTTTTAAATAATTTTAACGCGATTCAATTTTAATAGCCGGTATAAGTTTGAGTGTATTTGAACCTTTTATATCTTTAATAAAACTGCCTTTTATTACTTATATATTTGGAGTTTGTATAAGTTACACAAATCACCATTTTAAAATTTATAATTGAGTATTTCAAAATTTACCGTTATTAACATTTTTATAAAACCGGATTTTATTTTAAAACAATAACTTGTTACATCGTATGTCCGCATTATGAATTTAGAAAACCACACTCCGTGTGATGTTTATCTTGTCCAAAATTATTTTAGCATCTGAAAAAATAATTTATCAACCACATATAATAATTACATAAAATAAATAACACAAACATGCATAAAAATAAATGTGCATAAACATAACCAACTAATGACATTTTTTGTGACCCAACACAAAAAATGTCAAGTCCATTTCTAAAGGGACATTTTAATGGGACCAAAAACTCTTCTTGTAATGTTGTTGTAGAAGCTTACACTTATGAAAACACCCATTGCTTGCAAAAGATTAGAAAAGCTTCTTGAAAGCAATATTTCAGCAACTGTTGCTAAAAGTCCAACACCCTTAAGAAACATCATTAGTGACACTTTTTAGAAATTGCCATTAACTTTTAGCATGCTTCTTAATCTCGAAAATTGCTCATTGCTCTTATAAAAATGGCTTCGACTTCATTTATTGTTACATTTTCGTACAAATACTTTGTTTCTAAAATCAAATCTATTACTTACAAAAATAAACCAAGAAAAATAATCTATTTAACTTATTAAATACCATATGAATAAATAAATTATTGATGAAGTGATGAATCAAGTAAGAAACAAATCAGAGTAAAACAAATGTAGAATGAACACGAGATGTAAATATAATCTGGTTTCAGCTCTATTATGCTTTCAATTCTTACAGAGAGAATGTTTACAAGTTCATACACTGACCTACTTGTATCTCTAAGTAATGTCCCTATTTATAGGAAACATGAAAGCACACAAAAAATTACAAGGTCTAAACATCTAAGCTTCGTTACAAAATGCCTTGTAAAATAACATTAAGTCTTCGACATATTACAACAGGTCTTCGACCCTTACAATCTCCTCCTTTGTAATAATGTCGACCTTCTTCAATTCGAGAGAATCTGTATAGCATACAACATCACCCTTCGTATTTCTGAGTACTAGGAAATAATCCTCTTCAACTCTTTCTTGTCCCCTTCATTATTTTTCTTGTAGCTATTCATACAAACAATAAAGTTCGTATACTGGGACGTAGTATATCTCTCTACTTCACATGTTTGGAACAAAACTCTCTTGGCCTTCCCATTCTTATCCTTCCCTGCGAAGACCAATCCAAATGACTTCAAGCATATCTCCCCATCTACATACTTCTTTAACTCAGTTTGGGGCTTCGTTGGTTCCATGGGAACTTTCACTTCCAATCCCTTCGCTGTTACCAACTCCACATCAGTTAGTGCCAAAAATTCATAGTAGTTGTCTATGAATATTTTGATGTGAGCAAGACCAAGACGAAAAACTTATGGATCAGTTTCTCAAAGATAGGAAGCATCTTTATCTTTCAAAAGCAATGCAACTTGTACAAGATCATACAAGTTCATCAACGGAAAATCAGCCACAGAGAAATCACATACTTGACCATTCGCCCTTGCAACATGAAAACGAAAGTTCTGCATCGTGTTCTCGAACAGAACATCCTTCTTAATGCACATCACCTTCTTTATTTTCACAAGTGACCATATTTCCTCTGGAAGTTTCCCAAGAACAACATGAAACCTGAGTTTCATATATATGTATTCATCATCGTTGTCAAATTTCTCAGCAACCTTGTACTGAGCCATGATGAACATCATTTCTTTGATTGGAAAGTCAAGTTGACTCATATCTGTATTCGAATAATTGTAGCTCTGCTTCAGTTTCTTCTCAAAAGCATACATATGATTATATGCAACTCTCCCTTTGATTGTTTCATAGTTGTAATGCTTGCTTGGATCACCCTTGTCCATTCGAGGTGGATCACTTGCACCTCAACTTTCTTTTCCCTTTGTCTTTGTGCGAAGAACTATCAACGTTATCCTTTGGCTTCGAACTACTACCACCTCCAGCAGAAGAACCAATCATAATTCCTTTAGAAATTGGCCTTGTAATTGGCATCGTGGTAACAACCGTTGAAGTAACAGGCCCAACATTTGAGACTATTGGCTTTGTTGATGGAATCTTTGTTTGAAAATTTTTCCCAACAGTCTTAACAACTTCATGCGAAACCTCACCAACCTTCGCATCACCAACCTTCTTTTCTCCCCCTTGCACCCCTGTGACAACAGGTGGGGCATCTGTTGGTAGAAGACTTGAGAACTTGGAAAATGGAGCCAACTGTTTATGCAAAACAACTTCGAATTGAGAAAACTTTTGAGATAAGAATTCTGGTGTAATGATCGAAGAGGAAACAGGCTTGACAGAGAATTCTTTCAGCTCCTTTAACAAAGTACTAATCTCCACAAAACTTTGGCTGTTATCCGTAGAAAGTTGAGTTACTTGAGGGCTCAAACTTTCATACAACTTAACATACTTTGTGACAACATCACAAATAATATCCACCTTCTGATTGAGAGATGCATAGTCTTGCTGAGCACTAGCAATCTCTTTGACCATATCTTCACGGAGTTCTTGAAGCTTGAGATTTATATCTTCACGAACTTTCTCCACATCAAGAACGAATAAGGTATGTCTTTCTTTGGCCGCACTTTTTAGTTCTTTTACTTCACGCAGAAAATTCGCGGACTGAGAGTTCATACGTAACTCATTGTTCTAATCATTATGGTCCACCATCTCCAAGATTCTAGACTCCGAGTCTCGAATCATTCCAGAAACTTTGCTAACCATCCTGGCTTCGAATGCTTTCATCATAACATCAATTTCTAAACTTGAGACAAATTGACTTCCCCCCATGTCAGCTTGAGACTGAATAATCGAATTCATCTTTTTATTTAGAATCTTGAACTGCTTCATCGTCATTAACATATTATCTAGAAAAGTTTCTTCTTCTTCATCAAATTCCAACTCTTCAAATGTACCTCCAAATCCTCCTTCTCCAGTATTAGTGTCCTCAGTAGATTTGGGTGGATCGGTTGATTGAGATGAGAACATAGTAGTGAAGGGTCGATTCATAATGGTTGCAAAAGTGGGTGAATTGGTAGTGTTTGAAACAGGAATGATAAAAGGAGGTAAGGAAACAAAAGTATCCATTACAGAAGGTTTAGGAATACCTTGAGTTGTAACAAGAATGTCTTTATTTGAATCTCCTTCACCCATAGTGACATTTACATCCGTATTAGATATGTGTGTAGTGATGTCTGAAGTTCGAACCTCCTTAGAAACCGACTTGGTTAACGAAACTTCGGGTGGTGTGACCTCAGTCTTCTCAGGAGTCGATTTTGGAATTGAAATATTAGCTTCATGTGTTTCAGGAATTTTCTCACCTTTGGACGATTCCTCTTGAAGAACCAGCTTTCGTTTCTTTATCTTCTTATTGGAAATATGTTTGGCCACATCTTCAGCTCTTCGTTTCTTTGATGAAGGAGAAACAGGAGCTGGAACCTCACGAATAAGGATCCCTTGGTGATTAAGATGTGGTTTACGAACCATGGTAGGAGAAAACCTAAAAGAGCCATCTGTAGACTTTTGTGAACCACTAGACTTCTTCTTAATTCTTCGAAAGATACCAGATTTTGATGGAATGGTTTCCTTTGTGTGTTCGTCAATAACATGCTCTACCGGCTCAATCAAAACAGTCGAAACTTGTTCTTCTAGCTTCGTCTGTTTCTTTGGTGACTTCTTTTTCTTGGGCTCCTAAAAAGGTTTCTCAGGAGTAGTTGTTGTATCCTTATTTGATTTTCTTAACTTCTTAGAAGGACCTGCTTTCGGCAACAACTTCCCAGTTTCAACATCAGGATTAATTGTTTTCAAATACTCCACGAGTGCTAAGTTTGTTGGATCAACACGCTTTAACATTGCATCAGGGTTTCTTGCAATGTGCGTAAATACTTCAGCATCATCAGTAACCTCCTTTGGAAATTGATATTTCATGAATTCAGCTGTCTCTTCACCAACATGCACCTCAATCCCTTCTTTAACATAGAAATAGCGAAGAATCAAACTCCAATACCTTGCACACGAAATTCCTTGAACAACATTCGTGTTTTCAACACTCTTTTAAAACTCCTTCCACATTTGTGTAGAGTAATCGACTGAAATATCATAATACAATCCAACAACCATAGCATAAACTTCCATTCGATCTTTATCTAATCCTACACTGCGACCAGTCAAGCAGCGTAGAAAGATTCCAAATAGAAAATTCCAAACAGTCGGAAGTCCAAACTTCTTGAAATCACTGATGTTGGTGAGTGGGGGTTGATGACCCATCTCATTGAACATATAGCTGACTTGAGCAGAAGAAAGATCAGCATATGGTGGAGAATTAGGGATATCAAGAATCTGACATAATATCTTCTTGGTCAAACGTATCTTCTTATCATTCACCAGTTGGAAGGTAATAATATCCATTGCTTTGCTGTATATAGCAGTGGATCCTGCTTTGTGACAACCCGAAATTTCTCCCGTTATTTTTAGCCCATCTCCCTTAATAAAAATTTAATCTTATTAAATTTTCCGTCAACTTCTTGGGTTAAGTAAATCAACTAGGGATATAATTAAAATTCTATACGATTCGGAATAAACCGAGAATCACGCGAAAAACTTGAAACTTCCTCGAAAATCACCGAGTTCACGGTCAGAACGAGTTTACGGTCGTAAACTCATGTAGACCATAAACCCAGTTTACGGTCAGTGCCAAGTGGACCCCACCCCTTGACCGGGAACTCTACCCTATATATAGAGTATATGGCCTTCATTTTACTCTTTACACACTTCAAAGGCTTTCTCTCTCTACTCTCTCTCTAAGATTCTCGAGTTTGCTCAAGAAATCCTCAAGAATGTAAGTGATTTCCTTCCTTTGGGTGTTAATCTTTCCTATATCCATGATTCACTCTTGATTCATCCATGGATTTCATCTTTTTATCTAGATCTTCAAGAATCCCCAAGAACATCTTAGTGTTTTGGACCGAAAACACCTTTCTTTGCCTTCAAATCGTAAGTATCATCCTCTTATACGTATATCTAGTTATAATTCTTGACTTTTGCCTTGAAATCGTCACTTTTGCATGAATAAAAGGTGTTTACAGTCTAGTGTATCTCCTTAGACCGTACACCCTTCAATGACCGTAAACTCATAGACCGTACACCCTTCAACGACCGTAAACTCATGGGCCGTAAACCCAAAGACCGTAAACTCATAGACCGTAAACCCTATGACCGTAAGGTCATTAGACCGTAAACCTTATGACCGTAAGGTCATTAGACCGTGAACCCATGGAACCGTAAACCCATGTACCGTAAACCCCTGACCGTACACTCCTGATTACGGCCGCAAACTCCCCTTTTCAATCACATGTGATTCTAACACTTAGTTTTAAGTGTTTCCTAGTCCCTAAGGTGGTTCTTTCCATAACAAATAGTGTTATGCCCGCACGTAGTACATATATGTACTTTTACATGCTAAATAGGATCCGTTTGTGCCCGAGGCTTTATTTGACACTCAGCAATTCCTAGCAACTTACACTCGAATCCCACGTCAAACTGTGAGTTCATACCCCTACGCTTTTTCCGAGTTTTTCATGTTTTCAGAGGGGAATACAAGCAAAAGTACAAGGAAACTTGTGCTCAAATTATATTATTTTGCTTAAGATAATTACATGTTTAGAATGCTTTTAACACAGAAAACAGCTTTACCAAACGATTAAGAAATCAGCTCGTAGAAACAGTTTTCAAACTAAAGTAATGAACTCGTGAAACATTTCGTAAAATGTATATCATGCAGATTATAAACTGGATTTTTAGTATTATTATTTGTAAATTGTTAGTCTAAAGTTGGGGACACGTCCTTGTAACACTCCCCACCGAATTCGAGAGTGTAGGATTAGCACTTGTAACCAGAATCTCTTGTAGACAGAGCGTGACTGTTGTGTATAGATCTATACGGGACTGACTATCCCGCACCTAAGCTGCTAGCTACAGTTAGGCATACATGCCTGTGGTGACAAAGTCATAAAAGGATACTGGCCCCGGTACGTGCCATATCAAGTTCAAGTACGGTTATGACACCCACAACCTACATAACAGGAATTTACTTTTGTAATAATGAATCAAGTGAACTAACCTCAAAGTAATAACCGATTCGATTACTAGAGGGTATTAATAATACCCTTAGGGTTTAGTTCACCACTTATTTATTAGTTTTATTTATGTAATAAGGCTAATACACCTCACAGGGAACTAACAAGGTTTTTCAAGAAAACTACGTCTAACGATATAAGTATGGTAGATACTTGTACACCTCAGACTAGAAACAAATAACCAACCATCAACTTTTAGGGAAAATATAGGATTTTCCTGGGATAACTCAACCATTCATAAACGAACTGCTTAAAAAATAACTAATGGATAATCAAACATCTTTCATAAGAAAATATAGGATTTTCTTGGGAAACACTTTTCAAAGGATCAAGGAAACATTTTTCACCAGAACTAAATACTTATGAACTCACCAGCTTTATGCTTATACACTTTCAAACTGCTTGTAATCTCAGGGCAGCAATAGACAGGTACTTTTATCAACTTTTGGAGAAGACGGAGCATTTGGAGTCACGTCTTTTACTTTTGCTATATACTCTTATGTACAAACTATGTTTTCAAACAGATGTAAATAATCATATTGTAATGTAATGGTTGTGTTTACTTTGCTTATTATGATACAACTGTTGTGATACTACGCATGACGTCACCCGCCTCCGAACGTTTCCGCCGTTATTTCTGACGGTTCGGGGGTGTGACAGATTGGTATCAGAGCTATTGTTTATAGTGAACTAAGTATACCGAACCTTACATGGTATACAACTATAAACACTAAGGGGCTGAAGTGCTCTGAACTAAAAGTATGCTTTTAACATATAAGTATTTTTACGAAAAGTATACAAGTATACCTACATACCAGAAACAGTATTTTTGGTAGAACAAAACAAAAGTATTTGGATGCTGGACACTGCGGTTAAACCTGGGCAGTTATGCAATCATATCTAGGGTCAATATAGTCTGATCAACTATATTCATTCGAGACATGACCAACATGTGCTTGGGAGTGACTGTGGTGTTGCAGCAGGCCTAAAATTTACCAAGTATCCATACAACAAAATATCGATATATCAAAACTTACAACTTAAAATACTATAGGAGTATTTTACGAGAGTCAAATGCATTGCAGAAAATTCACTTCCAAGTGTTGCTACTCATTCCTTTTAGCGATAACTTATTTGCATTGGTAGCTTTTTCTTGTGTATCGCTTAGTAGAACACTCTAGCTATCATATCGAGATATATCTTGTTTCATATCTCTATATTCAAATCCTGGGGGACTTATCATCCTCTTCTTCCCAATTATTTTTAGAACAAGATGCCTCCAAAGAAAAGACCCAGCAAAAAGAACAACAATCCCCCAACAGATCCGACACAGCAACCTCTTCAGTTCGATCCTACTATGTTCCAAGCAGTTGTTACTGCTGCTGTGGCGGCCGCGATGTCACAGATTAATCCTGGCGGATCTGGCGGGCCGAGAGGTGGTACTCATCCCCAAAACCATGAAGGTAGTCAGGGACACCAAAAGGAGTGCTCCTATAAAGACTTCATGAATGCAAAACCCACATCCTTCGACGGCAATGGAGGTGTTATTGCCCTGAATCGATGGTTCGAAAAGATCGAGTCTATCTTCGAAATTCGCACTTGTCCCGAAGCCAGCAAGGTGAAATTCTCTGCTTGCACTTTCGCCAACAGAGCATTGACCTGGTGGAATGGTCGGGTCAAATCCCTAACCCTATCGATAGCCAATGCTATGGGGTGGGAGAGCTTGAAAGAGCTCATGCTTGCTGAGTACTGCCCATGGGGCGAGATGCAGAAACTAGAGCACGAGCTATGGAACTTGATGATGAAGGGTTCCGACATTGCTGCCTACACTTCCAGATTTGAAGATCTAGCACTTCTCTGCCCGGGTATGGTCACCCCGGAAAGCAAAAGGATTGAGAGATACATTTGGGGACTGACACAACCAACCAAAGGAAATGTGTTGGCTGCTCGGCCAGTTACATTTGATAGCGCCAAGTGTCTGGCACAGACTCTGATCGATCATGGAGTCGATCTTGATGAGTTGACAGTTGTTTCGGAACCACATGAGGAGGCTAGTGGGAAGAAGAGATTTTGAAACAAGCGCAAGGGCCAGCCCTCTCAGGAGCCTTCCAAGAAACAACAAATTGTGGAAGTCCACGCTGCTACTACCCCTGCTATAGTCCCCATTACTCCAACAAACCCCAGTCGCTATACTGGGAAGCTACCTCTGTGCAACAAGTGCAACTATCATCATCAGGGACATTATCGGGAGATGTCGTGCAACAACTGTGGCAAGAAGGGCCACACAGCTCGAGGCTGCAAGACACAAGTCCAACCCACTAACCAGGCCCGTGGAGCAGGCATTGGACAAGCCTGTTATGGTTGTGGAGAAGTCGGGCACTACAAGAGAAACTGCCCCAAGGCAACAACAGCTGGTAGCACGGGGAGAGTGCTAGCGATGGGCCAAGAGGAGGCAGTTGCAGATCCTACCGTTGTTTCGGGTACGTTCCTCCTCGATAACTCTTATGCATGAATTCTTTTCGATTTTGGTGCGGAGAGAAGTTTTGTTAGTCATGTATTCAAACACCTAATAAAATATGAATCTCAACCTCTAACCGAAACATTTACCGTCGAGATGGCTAACGGTGAGAAAGAGAGCACTAACGACATATTCATAGGCTGTACCGTTACCCTAAACGATCATTCTTTTCCGATTGATCTTATGCCAGTTTCCATAAAAAGCTTCGATGTCATCATCGGCATGGATTGGTTGAGCCCCAATCGTGCTGATATCCTTTGTGACGAAAAAGCAATCCGTCTCAATCTTCCTTCTGGTGAAACCCTCATGATCTATGGTGATAAACTCAGCTCGAACCTCCACATCATCTCGTGCATCAAAGCCCAAAAACTTCTACGAAAGGAGTGTCATGCATTCCTAGCCCATGTCATAAACGAGAAGCAGGAAGTTAAAGACCTCAAGAGCATCCCCGAAGTCTGCAACTTTCCCGATGTCTTTCCCGAAGAGCTCCCGGGAATCCCTCCCGAGCGCCAAGTCGAGTTTCGCATAGACTTAGTCCCCCGAGCTACCCCCGTAGCTAAATCCCCATACCGCCTAGCGCCAGCAGAAATGCAGGAGTTATTCAGTCAGCTCAATGAGCTGCTCAGCAAAGGATTCATCAGATCGAGTTCCTCACCCTAGGGAGCCCCGATCTTGTTCGTGAAAAAGAAGGATGGATCCTTTCGGATGTGTATTGATTACCGCGAACTGAACAAACTCACTGTCAAAAACCGTTACCCCTTCCCCGAATCGACGACCTCTTCGATCAACTTCAAGGAGCCAACTACTTCTCCAAAATAGACCTAAGATCAGGGTACCATCAGCTGCGAGTCCAGGAGAGTGATGTTCCTAAGACAACATTTCGGACTCGGTATGGTCACTACGAACTTGTGGTAATGCCCTCCGGTCTAACCAACGCACCGACAGTATTCATGGACCTGATGAATCGGGTGTGCCGTCCTTTCCTGGACAAGTTCGTCATCGTGTTCATCGATGATATACTTGTCTATTCCAGAAGCGAGGAAGATCACAAACAGCACTTGAGATTAGTGCTGGAAACTCTAAGGGTGGAGAAGCTTTACGTTAAATTCTCTAAGTGCGAATCCTGGATTCGAAAAATAACCTTCCTAGGTCACGTGGTAAGCGAGGAAGGCATACACGTGGATCCCTAAAAAATCAAAGCGATAGAGAACTGGTCAGCACCGAAGACGCCCACAGAAATTCGTCAATTCTTGGGTGTCGCTGGCTATTATCGCAGATTTATCCAAAATTTCTCTAGAATTGCCAAACCTTGTTCTCTTAAATCGTCCGATCACAAAACTCTCGTCATTCATAACGATAAACTAGATGCGAACCCCCGAAATTCCATCTCGCCTCAAACTCTCGAAGGTATTCATACAAGGAGTATGGTATCCAACCATAACCTTCCTTCAGCACCCTCAACAGACCATATTGGAAACACCCCTCGCGCAACAAGTCAAGTTCAAGCACAGAGGCTAGGGACACATACGGTTAGTCTATCAATGTTAAATGTGCACGCGAGGGTGGTGTATAATTAAGATCCTGCAGACTTAGAATGTGTGTTTCCGTCCTATCTCCTGTTGCTTGTTTCGTTGTGGACCTGGGGCAGTGACACCCATCCGATCGTCTTACTAATCTTAATTATATACGTCTTGTGTACATGAGGCAATGATAGACGGACCAGGTATGAGTCCTACCATGAACTCAAGGACAAAGGATTGCTCAGAACTACGATAGAACATCCTACCAGTTGGATGAACGTGGCCAGGCAACCCCAATCTACACATCATTCACAAATCAGAATAGCAGATACAGCAGTAATCCGTTTTCATAGTATACTTGTAATCATTACCTCCGACTGGGTTAGCAAGTTACCTAGAGAACTTAGTAACATACATTATGTCATTCACATGTTGAACTCAAATCAGTGTCTGCCCGATGAGACACTCGCAATTCCCCTCGACAATATCGAATTCCACGAGAATCTACACTTCATGTAGGAATCATTGAACTCAGGAACCAGGAAGTCTAGCACACGAAACAAATGTCGTATCCGGTTAGTGAAAGTTCCCTGGGATACCAATCAAGAACTTGAATTCACTTGGGAGCACAAGAACCCAAGGAAAACAGAAGTACTCCCATCTCTTTTAGATCCGCGAGTCGTATCATTATTCTTGAATTTCGGGACGAAATTCCCTCTAACGGGGGGATATGTGACAACCCGAAATTTCTCCCGTTATTTTTAACCCATCTCCCTTAATAAAAATTTAATCTTATTAAATTTCCATCAACTTCTTGGGTTAAGTAAATCAACTAGGGACATATTTAAAATTCTATACGATTCAGAATAAACCGGGAATCACGCGAAAAACTTGAAACTTCCTCGAAAATCACTGAGTTCACGGTCATAACGAGTTTACGGTCGTAAACTCGTGTAGACCGTAAACCCAATTTACGGTCAGTGCCAAGTGGACCCCACCCCCTTGACCGGGAACTCTACCCTATATATAGAGTATATGGCCTTCATTTCACTCTTTACACACTTCAAAGGCTTTCTCTCTCTACTCTCTCTCTACAATTCTCGAGTTTGCTCAAGAAATCCTCAATAATGTAAGTGATTTCCTTCCTTTGGGTGTTAATCTTTCCTATATCCATGATTCACTCTTGATTCATCCATGGATTTCATCTTTTTATCTAGATCTTCAAGAATCCTTAAGAACATCTTAGTGTTTTAGACCGAAAACACCTTTCTTTGCCTTCATATCGTAAGTATCATCCTCTTATACTTATATCTAGTTAGAATTCTTGAGTTTTGCCTTGAGATCGTCACTTTTCCATGAACAAACGGTGTTTACGGTCTATTGTATCTCCTTAGACCGTACACCCTTCAATGACCGTAAACTCATAGACCGTACACCCTTCAATGACCGTAAACTCATGGGCCGTAAACCCAAGGACCGTAAACTCACGGACCGTAAACCCTATGACCGTAAGGTCATTAGACCATAAACCTTATGAAGGTAAGGTAATTAGACCGTGAACCCATGGAACCATAAACCCATGGACCGTAAACCCCTAACCATACACTCCTGATTACAGCGCAAACTCCCCTTTTCAATCACATGTGATTCTAACACTTAGTTTTAAGTGTTTCCTAGTCCCTAAGGTGGTTCTTTCCATAACAAATAGTGTTATGCCCTCACCTAATACATATATGTACTTCTACATGCTAAATAGGATCCGTTTGTGCCCGAGGCTTTATTTGACAATCAGCAATTCCTAGCAACTTACACTCGAATCCCACGTCAAACTGTGAGTTCATACCCCTACGCTTTTTCCGAGTTTTTCATGTTTTCAGGGGGGGAATAGAAGCAAAAATACAAGGAAACTTGTGCTCAAATTATATTATTTTGCTTAAGATAATTACATGTTTAGAATGCTTTTAACACAGAAAACAGTTTTACCAAACAATTAAGAAATCAGCTCGTAGAAACAGTTTTCAAACTAAAGTAATGAACTCGTGAAACATTTCGTAAAATGTATATCATGCAGATTATAAACCGGATTTTTAGTATTATTATTTGTAAATTGTTAGTCTAAAGTTGGGGACACGTCCTTGTAACACTCCCCACCGAATTCGAGAGTGTAGGATTAGCACTTGTAACCAGAATCTCTTGTAGAGAGAGCGTGACTGTTGTGTATAGATCTATACGAGACTGACTATCCCACACCTAAGCTGCTAGCTACAGTTAGGCATACATGCCTGTGGTGACAAAGTCATAAAAGGATACTGGCCCCGGTACGTGCCATATCAAGTTCAAGTACGGTTATGACACCCACAACCTACATAACAGGAATTTACTTTTGTAATAATGAATCAAGTGAACTAACCTCAAAGTAATAACCGATTCGATTACTAGAGGGTATTAATAATACCCTTAGGGTTTAGTTCACCACTTATTTATTAGCTTTATTTATGTAATAAGGCTAATACACCTCACAGGGAACTAACAGGGGTTTTCAAGAAAACTACGTCTAACGATATAAGTATGGTAGATACTTGTACACCTCATACTAGAAACAGATAACCAACCATCAACTTTTAGGGAAAATATAGGATTTTCCTGGGATAACTCAACCTTTCATAAACGAACTGCTTAACAAATAACTAATGGATAATCAAACATCTTTCATAAGAAAATATAGGATTTTCTTGGGAAACACTTTTCATAGGATCAAGGAAACATTTTTCACCAGAACTAAATACTTATGAACTCACCAGCTTTATGCTGATACTCTTTCAAACTGCTTGTATTCTCAGGGCATCAATAGACAGGTACTTTTATCAACTTTTGGAGAAGACGGAGCATTTGGAGTCACGTCTTTTACTTTTGCTATATACTCTTATGTACAAACTATGTTTTCAAACAGATGTAAATAATCATATTGTAATGTAATGGTTGTGTTTACTTTGCTTACTATGATACAACTGTTGTGATACTACGCATGACGTCACCCGCCTCCGAACGTTTCTGCCATTATTTTAGACGGTTCGGGGGTGTGACATGCTTGTGAAAGCCATGAAAGAGGAACAACAAATGAATTAAACATGGCTTTCGATAGAACAGAGCTTTTAAAAGCGACTACCAACATCTTCAATTCTTCTGGATAAAGTGAAACATCCGCTTCGACTTGATAGTTCGTGCCTTGAATCTTCATGATTGGTTGTGAAGTAACATCTTCAGTGGATTGGGATGGAGCATTGACAGTAGCAGAAGTGGCCATGATTAGGGTTTGTTGAAGCTTTGAAGAACAACGTGAATTTGCAGAGAAAATTTGGGAATTTTCCTTTTGAAAGCGTAAACTGATAAAGATCCCTTGATTCCCCTTTTATATGTAACCCTAGAGTTTGAATTTGAAGCGGGATGTGTATTAAATGAGATTCGACGTGGCACCTTGAATCTCGCACCACTCTGCCGATAAAGTAGCCATGCATCAAAAAGTAACTGTCACATCGCCTTGAAACCCGGACTGAATACAAAACGTCGCATCAACCAGCCTGTATTGTTTCACCCAATGGAATTGTAACCGTCACCAACCTTCGGATGGAAGTAAGGCTCTTTCTCTTTTGGGATGAAAATCGAAGTCATGTGTCAGATGTTCGAAATCATCAGCCTGAGTTAGTATTACTCAGAACCTCAAGGATTTCGTGAGTGCAGTGTGCCAAAGATAAGATAAGAAGCAAATTAACAAAAATTTGGATCTGTGATGTCGAAAAAAAAATTCGACACGAAGGCATTAAAACCCCGGGCAAAGGTTGCTTCGTTAGTCATCAAGAGAGATGATCAACAACTTGTGTATTCTCCCGTGAATTACAATCGAATACTTATAGAGAAGTATCGAAGGGCTTCTTTTATAAGGCTTCGTGGGTGGCTTACTAATTTCGTTACATATCAACCTAAACATAAGGTGAGTAATTGTAACAGAAATTACCAGTTTGACCAGTGTAGTCAGTGACAAGTATGCTCTTGAATAATTTTGAAAGTGACTTTGAAATCGAATGAAACTCACATGGAAAGCATATTCATGAAAAAAAATATTTGTGCTGGATCCTGTTGGGTAACAAACATCGTGGGTTTCGATAGTTTGATCAAGACCACTCATAAGAAATGAATATGATTTGGAGTTTCGAAAATCGGTACTGAAACAAATGTTTCGTTAAAATATGGAACAAAGTTCCTCGTCAATTCCTAATAAAGTTAGAATTTTGGGTTTCCCTTTCATCACGGCCTCATGATGTCAGATCATTAACACAGGGTTTTGATATGTCTAAATCTTGATGGGTTGTATCAAAGATCTCTTGGACATATGTCTTCGTGTGTGTAAGTGTAAGAAAGTTGTAGATGAAAAAGATTGGTTTAAGAAACGACTTGTACCTCTGTTATATTCGGACCAAACAGAAAACTCTTAACTCAGTTGAGAAGAGTAAGGTAGCTCATTTGACTAATGTGAATATAAGCCTGACTTGGGAAGAAGTTTTCGTATGAAAAGTTTCATTAAGGCTTTCGTACATACACATTGAGTCTATGGAGGCTTCGGTCGACATACTGCAGCATGCTTCTAGGGACAGTCTAACTAGTACAAAGTTGTCGAAATTGTACCTTCCCATAGAAACACAAGCATGACCCTTGTAAAACTTTCTTGAAATCTGCACCAAGAAAAGACAAAGAACAAAATAACAAAAATCTTTTTAATATTTTTCAATTTTCGAAAAGAAAGAAAATATTTTTGTGTTTTTGTAAGTTTTTCGAAAAAGTAAACAATTAATCAAAAGAAAATCTTTTTGGAATTTTTTTTATTGATTTTTCGAAAATAAAATGTCAAAACAAAGAGAAAATCTTTTTGAAGTTTTTGATTTTTCGAAAATTAAATGACAAAACAAACATAAATTGTTTTTTGTAGTTTTTGATTTTTCGAAAATAAAGCTATTTTACTAACGAACGTAAAAGTTTTACAAACTGACGAAAATTTGAAAAGTAACGAAAATTTGACAAACTAACGAAAATTTGTACCCCAATACCAAAATCCTCAATGTGTCGAATTCGAAGCGTGTCGAAGCGTTGACCGTGAACAGTAACCTCTGAACGGTTAATACTGTCAGCCTCTGAATGAAACATTATTGCCTCTGAATCGACACATTTCTATAACACTTCTTTGTTATACATTCGAAATCATTCCTGGAACTGAACTTGCTTCGATCATTCCCAAACCTATCAAAATTCGAACAAATGATTTTTCATCCAAAGCTTTTGTAAAAATATCAGCAAGCTGATCAGTTGTTTTTACAAAATGGACTTCAATGTTGCCATCTTCCACATGATCTTTGATAAAATGATAACGAAGAGCTATATGTTTTGTTTTCGAATGCTGTACTGGATTATGACAAATGCGTATAGCACTTTGTGAATCACAGTACAATGGAATCTTTTTCATATTAATGGCATAATCTCGCAACTGACTCTGGATCCAAATAATTTGTGAAGTATAAGCAGCAGCTGCAACATATTCAGCTTCAGCAGTAGAAATCGAAACACACGTTTGTTTCTTCGACTGCCAATTAACCAATTTTCCATCCAGAAATTGACAACCACTACTTGTGCTTTTTCGATCCGAAGTACATCCTCCTAGATCTGCATCTGAAAATGCCTGAATAAAAAATCCTGATTTCGAAGGATACCACAATCCTAACGAAATTGTTCCCTTGAGATAACGAAAGATATTTTTCACAACAGTTAAGTGTGGTTATCGTGGATTTGCTTGATACCTAGCACAATTACATACAGAAAACATGATATCAGGTCTAATTGCAGTAAGATAAAGCAATGAACCTATCATACTCCTGTATAAGGTAAGATCAACCGCAGGCGTTTCTAACGAAGGTGATAGCCTTGTTCCAACCGCCATTGGTACTCTTAACTTCGTGCTATTTGTCATTCCAAATTTTTCGACCAAATTCCTTGTATATTTTTCCTGATTGATGAAAATGCCTTCTCTGCTTTGATAAATGTTTAAGCCAAGAAAATTATTGATTTTACCCATCATGCTTATTTTGAATTGGCTTTTCATCAAGTTTTCAAATTCACTAGACAAAGCAGGGTCAGTAGAGCCAAAAATAATATCATCGACATATATTAAAACAAGCATTAGATGATTCCCAACTTTCTTTCGAAATAATGTGGGGTCAACTGATCCTTGTTTAAATTTCGACTGTTTTAAGAAACTGGTAAGAGTTGCATACCATGCTCTTGGTGCTTGTTTTAACCCATATACAACTTTATCTAAAATGTACACATGATCAGGATGCATTTCATTTACGAAACCTGGAGGTTGTTCAACGTAAACAGTTTCATCGAGTTCACCATTGAGAAAAGCACATTTCACATCCATTTGATAAACATCGAAATCTTTGTGAGCTGCATAAGCCAAAAATATTCGAACAGCCTCGATTCTTGCGATAGGGGCAAAGGTTTCTTCATAATCGATACCTTCTTGTTGCGAATATCCTTTTACAACTAATCGTGCTTTATTTCGTAAAATATTTCCATCCTTGTCGGTTTTGTTTTTGAAAATCCATTTTAATCCGACAATCGAAACATTTTCAGGTTTAGGAATTAATCTCCAAACCTTGTTTCTATCAAACTCAGCCAATTCAGATTGCATTGCAACAACCCAATCAGAGTGTTCCATTGCAACCTTATATGTGTTTGGTTCGATTTTTGAAATGAAAACATTGAACATACAATATTCTTGATGAGTATTCAGTACCTCATTCTTCGCACGAATTTGAGGTCTTGTTAAGACTCCTTCTTGTGGATTCCCAATCACTTGATCTTTCGGATGATTTCTTGTCCATTTCTCTAATGGTGGATATGCTGGATCAAAATCCAAATGTGCATCTTCGTATAATTCTTCATTTTCTGAACCTGCAACAGAAAGATTATCATTAGTTTCGTGAAATTCAACATTCTGATCAAGACTTATCATATCATTGTTATTTTGTTTAATTTCGACAGAAAGATCATTCTGATGCTCCCCATCAACAGGATGCTCCCCCTCAACTGGATGCTCCCCCTCAACATCTGCATTCATTCTCCCATTCTCCCCCTCGAAGGAATGCTCCACCTCAAGCAGAGTATTCGAATCCAAGTGCTCCCCCTCCACTGGATTATTGTGCATACTTTCGCCAACTTTTGGAGAATTCGATGTTGAATTACTATCGACAATTGTTTGAGGGATTTCCAAGTCAACAGTATGCTTCATAGATTCAGATTGATGATTATCATTCGCATGAACTTCAGCATCCACAGCCCTATCAGGAATACCAAAAATTAAATCATAATCAAAATCAGATGAACTCACAATTGCAGATTCATCAGTTGATTCATTAATAATGGGCTTTTGTTCAAAATGTTTTTCAATTTGTTTGACATAATAATCATCAAAAGTAAGATTAAATGTCTCTTCGACTTTTCGTGTGTGCTTATTTAACACTCTATATGCAACCGAATTGTGCGAATATCCCAAAAATATGCCTTCGTCAGCCTTAGCTTGAAATTTCGAAAGATTATCCTTGAGATTCATGATAAAGCACCTACAACCAAACACATGAAATAATTTAACATTTGGTTTGCGGTTATTGATAACTTCATACAGAGTGATTTTGAAACGTCGATTAATAAAAGAACGATTCTGACTAAAATATGTTGTTGACACTGCTTCGACCCATAGATATTGAGGAAGATTCGCATATGTCAACATTTTTCTGGCTGCTTCGCAAAGTGACCTATTTCTTCGTTCAACTACACCATTTTGTTTTGGTGTATATGGTGATGAAAAATTATGCAAAATTCCTTTCTCAATTAAGTACGAATCCATCATATTGTTTTTGAACTCAGAGCCATTATCACTTTTGATTTTTCGAACCTTCTTTTTCAAACTCATCTCAATTTTCTTGATAAAATCAATCATTGTTTGAGCGACTTCAGATTTTAACCTGAGAAAATACACCCAAGTGAATCGATAAAAATCATCAACTATAACCAAAATGTATTGTTTCTTGTTGAGAGTTTCAACAGTTGATGGTCCACAAAGGTCAATATGAAGAAGTTCCAACGGTTCCACAATTTTCGAATCTATCACAATTGGATGTCCTTTCCTATGCCGTTTCCCTTGTTCGCAAGCTGCACAAAAGGTATCATTGTCAAATTTTAAAATCGGTAAGCCTCGAACAAGATCATCTATTACCAACTTATTTAAATTTCGAAAATTTAAATGTGATAAACGATGATGCCATAACCAGCTAACATCAGATGTAGCTTTCGAAAGTAAACAAACTGAAGGTTTCCCAACAATCGGTTTTAGATCAAGAGTAAACATATCGCCATAGCGTTTTGACTTCAGTAACACTGTGACAACCCGAAATTTTCATTTCTGCGAACTCTACAGTCAAACGCGTCAATTAAAAGTCAAATTCATTTCTGCTAATTTTTAGCTCGGTTTAAAGTCCGTTTGGGTATTTTTGAATATTTGTTCGTCGAGAGAACAAACGAAAGGAAGTGTTTTCTAGGATTTTTGGGGAACAAATAAAACAAATAACACCTTAATAAGGTGTTACGGCCAAACATGAGGAGTGGGGCCGAAAACCCCCTTTGACCGAGAACTCATGCTTAAGGCATGAGTTTACTCCTTCCTTCCTCATTTCTTACTTCCAAACTCAAAAACACCCACATTCTCTCTCAAGTATCATAAGAGCTTCTTCCAAATCTTCCAAAAATGTAAGTTTTTCTTCTCTTGATTTGTTGATACAACACTTCATCTAGTAGTTATACATGATTTCATCCATGAAATCTTCTCTTTTTCTTAGATCTTCAAGTGTTCTTCAAGAACACCAAGAACACACACTAGTGTTTTGGGCCGAAAACACCCTTCTTTGCTTCCATATTGTAAGTTTCTATCTCCTATACTTGTTATCTAGTAAGGATACTTGATTTAGGGCCTTGAAATCGTCCTTTTTGCAAGAACAAAAGGAGTTTCCGGTATAGTGCATCTCCTTAAACCGAAAACCCTTATGAAGGGTGCAAAATGACTTTAAGCATTTCCAAATACTTAGTATTGAGTCTAGAACACTTCGTTGATTGTGGAAAGCCCTTAAAAATCACCAAACATCATGAGTTTTTGGCCAACCATGTGGACCGACAACCTCTTTGGACGAAGAACCATTCGGACCGAGAACCCTTCGGACCGAGAATACCACTTGGACTGAAAGCTCCATTTAGTGACCATACACTCCTTTTATGCAATCCTTGTTGATTGTAACACTTCCATATAAGTGTTTCCTAGACTATAAGGGTGTTATCCTTCTTAATTAGTTGAATATACACTAATTGTATACATATATATGTCATTATATGCTAAATAGGATCCGTACGTGTGCTCAAGACTTCACTTGACACTTAGCATCCATTACCGATCTTACTTTCGCATCACTCACTACAGGTGAGTTCATACCCCTTAATCAACCTTTGAAATGATTTTAAATGCTTTTATGGGGGGGGGGGGAATACAGGTTGAAACATTCTACTTATTGCTTTAATCACATGTGATTAATAACTAGAACAAACAGAAAACTATTACTTTCAAGTTGCTATCAAACTTATGGATTTCAAGCACTTCAAAACCTTTTATTAAACTCTTTTAGATGCTAAAACTGTTTCCAAACTCTTTTAAACTTACATTGTTTTCAAACCCATATCTACACCAATATATTTATATAAGTAAGACTTGAAAGACTTAGGACTGATAGCTCACCTTATTTCCTGTTCCTTGTTTGGTTGTGGACTTAGGGTATCCTTTTGTTTGTCCGAATGTCGTTGAAGTCTTAGTTATATATCATATATATATGTGTTGGATATAAAAGCTTTCACTTCAGTTCGGTACCTTTGTGTAACGAAGGCATACAAACAACATTACTATTTAGCTATAATAGGTATAGTTAAGGGTTTACTACTCACTACTACTATTACATCGACACATACAAGAATCAGTACAGTTGTGAGTCAATATACACTATATACCATACAAGAGAACACACTATATACTATACAAGAGAATATACTATATACTAGTATAGAGAAAACATCACTACACTATGATATACTATAAAAACATTTGAATACGATAAACAGAATGTGACATACTACTTCTCGATACGACACTTTATTGTGGTATCACTTTGTAACCAGAGTCTCCTGGAGGGAGAGCGGGCATTGTGTGTATAGATCTATATGGGACAAACACTCCCACACCCCGACTGCTAGCTACAGTCCCAGCCTATAAGGCCAAGGGGTGACAGAATGTTACCTTACTACATATGACACCGGAGGGTCATCAGTTATTCAGCCATCGATCAGGATGGTTACATACGAGTTCACATTCAAACCTTTAATTAACCAATTAAGAATTAAAGGCAAAATAGACTCTCCGAGGCGTATTGTTCATTTAATACCACCTGGAGTCTACATTTTCATTACTTTAGACTCCCCGAGGTGTATTGTACATTTAGTACTACCTGGAGTCTGTATTTCATCATTTTATGACCAGCAGTGTCACTGCTGAGGAAAAACATTATTTTCCTATGACATTTACTTTGTGATTTTGTCACATATACATTTAAGTAAACTATATTTTTCATAATGATAGTTTTATTGGGGAAAACTGTTACATTTACAAAAGAACAAACATACAAACAGTCGGGTCTTGGTAGAAGACTACATTTCACTAGAAAATATAGGATTTTCTAGGGAGTACAACCATTCACAAACACTTACAAATAGATACTAACATTTACACTACGTGGTTACAAACATTTTTATACAAACAATGACACTAAATACTTATGAACTCACCAGCTTTATGCTGATAAACTCTTTCAAAATAACTTATATTCTCAGGTCATCAGTAGACAGGTACCGATGAAGCTTTTGAGAAGATGGAGCATACAAGACTCATCTTTTTATTTTGATCATACTTTTGGTGTCTTACATACTATACAGAACACGCTTGTATTAAAAAATATTATATTAATGCAATGGATGTTGTTGCTTGTCTTTACTATTATGCATTGTTATGATACTGTACATGACGTCCTCCACCCCAGAACGTTTCTGCAGTTCCGGTTTTGGGGTGTGGCAGATTGGTATCAGAGCATTGTTTATAGTGAATCAAGTATATCAACCCATAAAAGATATACAAACTATAAACGCAACGGGATTAAAACACTCTGACTAAGTATATATACATTTATTCATACCAATGTCAGTATCATGCTAGAACAGAACGAAAGTATTACGATTGTTGAACAACGCAATTAGACTTTGAGACATATAGTCAAACCTAGAGGGATATAGCCTGATCAACTATATTTTCCGAGGAGTGACTAGCATGTGCCTAAGAATGATTGTAGTGTTGCAACAAGTCTAAAAACTTACCAACACTACTACAACAAGAGCATTAGAACAGAACTTAAACCTAAAATACTATAGGAGTATTTTGTGTTACTATAATTACTTATGTGCAAACTAAAAAGGACGTTCATTAGTATGTCTACTAACTATTCTTTTCCCCACTCCCGCGTAGATAACATGGCTGGCTTCCATCTCCCCGACGATTAGTATTATCCCAACCAAGGCATTGGTGGATGGCTTGATGATGAGCCAGAAGATGATCACCCAATCCCTTTGGATCATCACCTCGCAGAAGGCTTTTCGGATGGCTCCGACTCCGAACCAGAGGTCAACAACCTACCCCAATAAGGTCAAGTCCCAAACCTCAACCCCCGTCCGACATTTCAAGGTCCCACTCCCTTGTGGGCGACAACCTTGAACCGTTGGAGCGATGAGCAGGGTCAGCCCTTACCCTTCAACGGAGACCGAAGCTTTTACAACATAAACGAGGGAGGCTCAGCTGACCGAGTCCTGCCCATCATGGTCCGTAGGATTGCTCGGAACATCGAGCAAGGTCATGCAGCCATCGACCGAGTAATGGAAGTTGACGCCAACTCTAGCCTTAACACAGTCCGCATTCGCCAACTCGAAGAGGCTATGGAAAGGACCAGGAGAACCAATGAGGCTCTGCAGAGTCAATTAGCTACATCCCGAGCCGAAGTCATGGAACTCCGAGTGCGTCAGAGGGCGCATGAGCGACATCTTCAGGAAGTTGTACGCCAATTGGCAGACCTGAGGGTTCGCCCGAGGGATACCCGTCGCCGGTAGAAGATGTCGACTCATATTTCTCTTTTGGTTAAGGAATAGCCTTTCTTTTCTGTGCTCTATGGAGCACTTGTCTGTAAAACATTCCTAACTTTTAAAAGTACTCTAACTAGACAACTAAGCTGCCAACATTTTCCCACATGGTTTGATGTAAGACCTACTGTTAGGTCATTTTTCCCGAACTCATTTTACATCACTAATACCAGTAATATTGGCAGTTATCTAATCTATTGGAAAATCCTTACTCTTGTGTGTCCCTACTCTATTGTTATGCCTCTATCTAATAGTTGGACTATGGCGATTTAGTCCATGAAACACTCTCATCATACTTGCAATTGATTCTTACTATTATCATCATCTTTATAAACTTTCAGTAGAAGATGCCGCCTCGAAAGCGTCCGACCAGAAACACGCCTGTGAATTAAACTCCACCACCACCACCCCCTCCGCAGTTCGATGTGGTGATGTTTCAAGCAGCGGTGACCGCAACCATGGCTCAAGTAAATTCTGGTGGTGTTAGTGGAACGGGGACTGGAACCAACTCTAGCCATTGTGAAATCCATCCACGTGCACGGGAGTGTACCGATAAAGATTTCATCGGCTGCAAAACAACATACTTCAACGGAACTGGAGGGATCATCGCACTGTCCCAATGGATCGAGAGAACAGAAGCAATCTTCGAGATGTGCTCATGCCCTGAAGGAAGCAAGATAAAGTTCGCTGCTTGCACCTTCACCGAAAGGGCCCTGACATGGTGGAATGGCCATGTCAAATCACACTCACTAGTAGCAGCTAACGCCATGGGCTGGGATACACTGAAGGACCTAATGACAAAGGAGTACTGCCCGAGGGGCGAAATTCAGAAACTCGAGGAGGAACTGTGGAACCTTAAAATAAAGGGTTCCGACATAGTAGCTTATACAGCCAGGTTCTGCGACCTAGTGACTCTATGTCCCAACATGGTCCCCACCGAAAGCAAGAAAATCGAAAGATACATCTGGGGTCTAGTACCCCCATATCGAGGGAACGTTCTAGCATCACACCCTGCGACCTTTGATAGTGCCAAGGAATTGGCCCAAAGGCTCATCGATCATGAGGTTCCTTCTACTCCAACAACAACTACAATGACTGCCCCCGCACCAACCAAAACAGCTGACAACAAGAGGAAGCGTTGGGACCGAAAGAAGGGCAAATCAGCTCAACCCTCTTCCAAGAACCAATAGACGGTGGCTGTCCATGCTGCCACTACTCCTGCTGCCCCTGTACCAGCCAAACCATATGCAGGGAGCCTACCCAAGTGCACCAAGTGCTCCTTCCATCATAACGGCCCCTGCTGGGAAATGCACTGCACTAATTGCGACCGAAAGGGCCATACCGCCCGGTTTTGCAGAACACCACCCAAACCCATCACCCAGGTTCTCGGCGCAGGGGTGAGTCAGGCCTGCTACAGGTGCGGCGAGACAGGGCACTTCAAAAGAAACTGTCCGAAAGCTGGGAATGCGGGAGGAGCAGGAAGACTACCTGCTATTGGCCACAATGAAGCCTTGGCAGACCCCACAGTAGTCACGGGTACGTTCCTTCTCGATAACTCTTATGCTTGTATCCTATTTGATAGTGGGGCAGAGAGGAGCTTCATAAACCAAAATTTAAACACTAACTTAATCAAGCACCGCAAGCACTAAAAGAAACCTTCATCGTAGAAATGGCTAACGGAAAGACAGAGAGTTCTAACGAGATTTACATAGGGTGTTCCCTCACGCTAGATGGCCATTCATTCCCAATCAACCTCATACCAGTGGCTATCAAGAGTTTCGATGTCATTATAGGCATGGACTGGTTGAGTCTTTATCGCGCCGATATCCTATGTTTCGAGAAAGCAGTCCGTCTAAACCTACCGAATAACGAAACCTTGTTGATCTACGGAGACAAACCCAGTACGAGCCTTCGTATCATCTCGAGTATTCAAGCCCAGAAGTACTTGCGCAAGGAATATCGTACATTCTTGGCGCACGTTGTCGATACGAGCTGGAAAACAAAAGACCTAAAAGACCTCCCCGTAGTACGCGATTTTCCTGACGTCTTTCCGAAAGAACTCCCAGGATTACCCCCGCAACGTCAAGTCGAGCTCCGAATCGACTTAGTTCCAGGGGCGACCCCCGTAGCCAAATTGCCCTATCGTCTAGCGCCTGCTGAGATGCAAGAGCTGTACGGTCAACTTAACGAACTGCTCAGCAAGGGCTTTATAAGACCAAGCTTATCACCCTGGGGAGCACCCGTCTTATTCGTGAAGAAGAAAGACGGATCGTTCCGTATGTGCATCGATTATAGGGAACTCAACAAGCGTACAGTCAAGAATCGTTACCCTCTTCCTCGCATAGACGATTTATTTGACCAGCTGCAAGGGGCGAGCTACTTTTTTAAGATTGACCTAAGATCTGGGTATCACCAGTTACGAGTGCTTGAGGAGGATGTTCCGAAGACATCCTTCCGAACTCGTTACGGACACTACGAGTTCGTAGTGATGCCATTCGAATTGACCAATGCGCCCGCAGTATTCATGGACTTAATGAATAGGGTATGCCGTCCTTACTTGGATCAGTTCGTCATCGTTTTCATCGACGACATACTTATCTACTCTCGAAGTAAGGAGGAACATAGCGATCATTTACGACAAGTCCTAGGAACGTTACGATCAGAGAAGCTCTATGCGAAGTTCTCTAAGTGCGAATTTTGGATCCGAAGAGTCGAATTCTTAGGACACGTGGTTAGCAAAGAAGGAATCCACGTGGACCCTTCCAAAATTAAAGCCATCGAGAACTGGTCAGCACCGAAGACGCCTACGGAAATTCGTCAATTTCTAGGCCTCGCTGGCTACTACCGCAGGTTCATATAGAACTTCTCTCGAATTGCAAAACCCCTTACGACATTGACCCAGAAAGGCGTGGCCTTCGACTGGGAAGAGAAAGAAGAAAAGGCGCTCCAAACGCTGAAGCGAGCCTTATGCACCGCACCGATACTATCCCTCCCCGAAGGGATAGACGACTTCGTGGTATACTGCGATGCATCCAACCAAGGCCTCGGCTGTGTTCTGATGCAACGAGGTAAGGTCATCGCCTACGCCTCAAGACAGCTGAAGACAAACGAGGTCAACTACACCACGCACGATCTCGAATTAGGAGCGGTTGTGTTCGCCCTGAAGATCTGGAGACACTACCTATATGGTACGAAGAGCACTATCTTTACAGACCACAAAAGCCTACAACACATATTCAACCAGAAGGAGCTTAATATGAGACAACGACGGTGGGTCGAGCTACTCAACGACTACGAATGCGAAATTCGTTATCATCCGGGTAAAGACAATGTGGTAGCAGACGCCCTAAATCGAAAAGAATATTCTGGACGAAGAGTCAAGTCATTAACTATGACTATCCATTCGCATCTATCCGCGCAAATTAAGGAGGCTCAGTTCGAAGCCTTAAAACCTGAAAAATATGGCGGGAGAATCCCTACGTGGAATGAATAAGAACTTGGAAGTCAAGGGTGACGGAGCCTTATATCTCATGGACCGGATCTGGACACCGAGACACAGTGGCTTCAGAGACTTGGTCATGAAGGAAGCACACAACACTCGTTATTCCGTCCACCCAGGTTCAGATAAGATGTATCTGGATCTTAAAAAGCTATACTGGTGGCCTAACATGAAAGCAGAAATTGCTACCTTCGTGAGTAAATGCCTTACTTGCGCAAAGATTAAGGTCGAATACCAGAAACCATCAGGTCTACTTCAGCAACCGGAGGTACCTAAGTGGAAGTGAGAGCAGATCACTATGGACTTCATAACGAAGTTACCCAAGACAACGGGTGGACTTGATACCATTTGGGTCATCGTCGACAGATTGACCAAGTTCGCGCACTTCCTACCCATCAAAGACACTGACAAAATGGAGAAGCTCACAAGAACATACATTCGGTAGATAGTACGACTGCACTGTGTTCCTATATCAATTATCTCCGATAGAGATAGTAGATTCACCTCGAAGTTCTGGCAGTCGCTACAAAGCTCCTTAGGGACGAGGCTGGACATGAGTACAGCCTACCATCCACAGACCGACAGACAAAGTGAGAGAACTATCCAAACCTTGGAAGATATGTTGCGAGCCTATGTGATCGACTTTGGGAAGGCATGGGATACTCACTTACCCCTTGTTGAATTCTCCTACAACAACAGTTATCACACGAGCATCAAGGCTGCTCCATTTGAAGCCCTCTATGGCCGGAAGTGCAGATCTCCTCTATGCTGGGCTGAGGTGGGTGACACTCAGTTAGCTAAAGGACGAGTTCCTGACAGCACTCTCATGGGTCCGGAAATCATTGAGGAAACGACAGAGAAGATTGTTCAGATTCGTGAACGATTGAAAGCCTCTAGAGACCGACAGAAAAGCTACGCAGACAAACGGAGGAAACCTTTGGAATTCCAGGTGGGAGACCGAGTCCTCTTCTCGCAAGAATCGACCCTGTAGCATACAAACTCAATCTACCCCACGAACTTAGTAACGTACATCCTACCTTCCACGTCTCGAACTTGAAAAAGTGCCTATCCGACGAGACTCTTGTAATCCCACTCGACGAGATCGAGGTCAACGAGAGCCTCGACTTCATGGAAGAACCTGTAGAGATCATGGACCGATAGGTAAAACGAACGAAATAAAGCCGTATCCCAATCGTGAAGGTTCGCTGGAACGCCAAGCGAGGACCGGAGTTCACTTGGGAGCGCGAAGATCAAATGAAACTTAAATATCCTCATCTTTTTACTTAGTTATTTGTAATAACTTAGTTGCTTGAACTCTAATTTCGGGACGAAATTCCCTCTAACGGGGGGATGATGTGACAACCCGAAATTTTCATTTGTGTGAACTCTACAGTCAAACGCATCAATTAAAAGTCA
The DNA here is from genome assembly GCF_052849685.1 of Lactuca virosa. Lineage (NCBI taxonomy): Eukaryota > Viridiplantae > Streptophyta > Magnoliopsida > Asterales > Asteraceae > Lactuca > Lactuca virosa. Next base: position 301,216,203 of record NC_136428.1, on the reverse strand, counting down.
AATTCATTTCTGCTAATTTTTAGCTCGGTTTAAAGTCCGTTTGGGTATTTTTAAATATTTGTTCATCGAGAGAACAAACGAAAGGAAGTGTTTTCTAGGATATTTGGGGAACAAATAAAACAAATAACACCTTAATAAGGTGTTACGGCCAAACATGAGGAGTGGGGCCGAAAACCCCCTTTGACCGAGAACTCATGCTTACGGCATGAGTTTACTCCTTCTTTCCTCATTTCTTACTTCCAAACTCAAAAACACCCACATTCTCTCTCAAGTATCATAAGAGCTTCTTCCAAATCTTCCAAAAATGTAAGTGTTTCTTCTCTTGATTTGTTGATACATGTCACACCCCGAAACCGTTGGCGGAAACATTCCAGGGCGGAGGACGTCATGTATAGCATCACAACCAATGAATAACAGCAATCATAGCAACACAACCATTACAGTGAATATTTGAAATAAACGTTTACATCTGTTTGAAACTCAGTTTGAATTACAACCAATAGTTTTGTATAGTAAAAACTTAAAAACTCTTAATGCTTCAGCTCCTCAAAAATCCAGCAAGTACCTGTCTACTGATTTCCTGAGAATACAAGCAGTTTGAAAAATATCAGCATAAAGCTGGTGAGTTCATAAACAGTAATTTGTAATGAAAACTTGTTGATGAACGAGCCGAAATGTTGGTGTAATCTCAAGAAAATCCGATATTTTCTTTAGTGAAAAACGTAGCGTTATCGATTTTGTATACAACCATGAATGTTTGTTTCTAAAAAACCGTAGTGATATGCGAAAATACTACCTCATGTAACTAGCTAAAGCTAATCATGAAGTATAAGTATTTAATATATAAAACCGTAGCATAAATGATTCGGTTTTGAAAACCCTGGCTCGGCCAGTAAGCATAGTGTGTTTAGTTCTATTTGGTATAAATAAAATTGCTGAAGAAAGCCAGGTTGGTAAACTAAAGGTGATTTATACATAATGTGAGTCGTATAACCATGCTTGATATGACTAGAGACCTTTCCAACGTTCTTCAAGCGTCGAGTTAAATCACATTTGTACATCTCAGGCGTGCCCGCCTAACTGTAGCTAGCAGTCCAGATGTAGGATTGTCAGTCCCGAATAGATCTATTCACAAATCTCACGCTCTCCCTCCAGGAGACTCTGGTTATACAGTGGTAGGATTTATCCCTGTACACCTAAGGGTACAGTAGTGAAGTAGCGCCTCACAGTATCGTACAATCTAGTTTACATGTAATGCAGTAGCGTTCTACCGTAGTGAAAATCCGAATGTATACCGCGTATAGTGATAATTACAGTTATGGAAATCATGATAAAGTAGTGATGTAAGCTGTAAACGGTTTATGTTCCCGTCCATATGTTTAGTAGTGAAAGTTTCTATGCTTGATAAGTTTCAGAGAAATCCCAAACTATACCGATTATAGTTTACATGTATAACGTAGCGAATAGCGTATCCGTAAAAACTATGTAATTTTTAATGAAAACGTCACTTATACTCGACATGGTACAAAAAGGGAAATAAAGTATGAAATTTGAATAAGTTTTATGTGTATTCCTGAAAACATTTATGTTTAGTTTGTAAGAAAACATTTATGTTTAGCTTGTATTCCCCCCTGAAAACATTAAAAATGCGGAAAAATGTAGGGGTATGAACTCACAGTTGGTGCGTGAAGTCGTTGACTGAAGTGAAGATTCCCGATCTGATGCACGTGACACTTAACGAGATCCGAGACTTGCTTGAATCGAAGAAATGAGTTTTCAGCCAAAAGTACCACCCAAAAAGGAGTTTACGGTCTTTGAACACGAGTTTACGGTCTTTGAACACGAGTTTACGGTTTCTGAAGGTTGGCGAGTTTACGGTCGTAAACTCAAGAACTGAGTTTACGGTCTTTGATGCTGATTTCGACGAGATGAGTGTTTCCAGACGTTCCAAAGGGCTCCAAACGGTGTTTTTCGACGTTTCCCGGAGTTTAAATGCGTTTTTGAGTGTTTACGGTTTGAGATTCTTCGAGAGGGAGGAGGAGAGAATGTGGCCAGAAACGTCCTAATGAAGTCGGAGGCATCGTATTTATAGGGGTGAGGTGGGGGCCACTCGTCACTGACCGTAAACGTGTTTACGGTCGTAAACCAGTTTACGGTTGTAAACGAGTTTACGGCCGTAAACTAGTTTACGGTCGTAATCCCATTTTAGACCAAAAATATAGTTTTCTCGAGATTTTCGGGTTTCCGCGCGATTTTTCGATTCCGACTCGTAAATAATTTAATTAAATATAATTAGATTATATATTAAACCAAAAATTTTGACGGAAAAAGTTAACGGATCTGAAATTTCATTAACGGAAAATGCGTAACAGAAAAGGAAAAAGTTTCGGGTTGTCACATCATCCCCCCGTTAGAGGGAATTTCGTCCCGAAATTTGAACCTAGAATACAAATCATGGATTAGGAAAGAGATGCGGATACTTCTGTTTCATATGGTCTTCGCGCTCCCAAGTGAATTCAGGTCCCCGCTTGGCATTCCAGCGAACCTTCACTATGGGGATGCGACTTTGTTTCGTTCGTTTGATCTCTCTGTCCATGATTTCGACCGGTTCTTCCATGAAGTTGAGGTTCTCGTTGATTTCAATCTTGTCGAGAGGAATCACAAGTGTCTCATCGGACAGACACTTCTTTAGGTTCGATACGTGGAAAACAGGATGGATGTTGCTGAGCTCTCGGGGTAATAGTAGTTTGTATGCTACGGGACCGATCCTAGCAAGGATCTCGAATGGTCCAATGTACCTTGGGTTTAGTTTTCCACGCTTTCCGAAGTGTATCATGCCTTTCCAGGGTGAGACCTTCAGAAGGACGCGATCGCCAACCTAGAACTCCAAGGGTTTACGTCTCTTATCGGCGTAGCTCTTTTGTCTATCTCGTGAGGCTTTCAATCGTTCCCGGATTTGTACAATCTTCTCAGTTGTCTCTCGGATGATCTCAGGACCAGTGAGAGTACCGTCGGGAACTTGACCCCTGGCTAGCTGTGTGTCGCCCACCTCAGCCCAACACAGAGGGGATCTGCACTTGTAGCCATAAAGGGCTTCAAACGGCGCAGCGTTGATGCTGGTATGGTAGCTGTTGTTATAGGAAAATTCAACCAAAGGAAGATGAGTGTCCCATGACGCGCCGAAATCGATGACGCAGGCTCTCAACATATCTTCTAATGTCTGAATTGTTCTCTCACTCTGTCCATCAGTCTGCGGATGATAAGCCGTACTCATATCCAATTTAGTTCCAAGAGCCTTCTGTAGAGACTGCCAGAACCTCGACGTAAACCTGGTATCTCGATCGGAGATAATGGATGCAGGTAAACCATGAAGGCAAATATCTCTTGATTGTAGATTCGGGTGAGTCTCTCCATCTTGAAGTTTTCTTTGATTGGCAGGAAGTGGGCGGACTTCGTTAATCGATCGACAATCACCTAGATGACATCGTGCCCACTCGGAGATCTGGGTAACTTGGTGATAAAATCCATGGTTATCCTTTCCCACTTCCACTCAGGTATTTCCGGTTGTTGAAGTAGACCTGAGGGCTTCTGATATTCGACCTTCACCTTGGCGCAAGTCAGGCACTTGCCCACGAAGGTAGCGATCTCTGCTTTCATGTTTGGCCACCAATAGAGCTGTTTGAGATCCAAGTACATCTTGTCCGAACCTGGATGAACGGAGTATTTCGTCTTGTGAGCCTCATTCATGACAACCTCTCTGTACCCGCCGAACTTTGGGGTCCAGATCCGGTTCATGAAATAGTACACTCCGTCTCCTTTGACCTCCAAGTTCTTGTTCATTCCTCGCAGTGACTCATTTGCCACGTTCTCGGGTTTTAAGGCTTCCAGCTGAGCCTACTTGATTTGTGCGGATAGATGGGAATGGATGGTCATCGTTAGTGCCTTCACCTTACGTCCTGAATACTCCTTTCGACTGAGGGCATCTGCTACCACATTGGCCTTCCCGGGATGATAGCGAATTTCGCACTCGTAGTCACTGAGTAGCTCGACCCATCGTCATTGTCTCATGTTTAACTCCTTCTAATCAAAGATGTGTTGCAAGCTCTTATGGTCGGTGAAGATAGTGCACTTGGTTCCATGGAGATAGTGTCTCCAGATCTTTAACGCAAAGACCACTGCTCCCAATTCCAAATCATGAGTTGTGTAATTGACCTCGTGTGTTTTCAACTGCCTCGAGGCATAGGCGATGACCTTTCCTCTCTGCATGAGCACACACCTTAGGCCCTGATTGGATGCATCACAGTAGACAACGAAGTCTTCTGTCCCTTCGGGCAGGGACAAGATAGGTGTGCTGCATAGGGCCTGCTTCAATGTTTGAAACGCAGTGTCTTGCTTGACTCCCCAACTAAAGGTTACCCCTTTCTGCGTCAGGGTGGTTAAAGGCTTAGCGATTTTGGAGAAATTCTAGATGAATCTGCGATAATAGCCCGCGAGACCCAAGAATTGGCGGATTTCTGTGGGTGTCTTTGGTGCAGACCAGTTCTCAATTGCCTTGATCTTGGAAGGTTCCACGTGTATTTCTTCCTTGCTAATCACGTGTCCAAGGAAATTCACCTTCCTGATCCAGAATTCACACTTTGAGAACTTTGCGTATAGCTTTTCTGCCCTTAATGTTTCCAACACCTGCCTCAAGTGCTGTTTATGATCATCTTCACTCCGTGAATAGACAAGTATATCGTCGATGAACACGATCACGAACTTGTCTAAGAAAGGGCGGCACACCCGATTCATCAGGTCCATGAATACTGCCGGTGCGTTGGTCAGACCAAAGGGCATTACTACAAATTCGTAGTGTCCGTAACGAGTTTGGAATGCTGTCTTGGGCACATCATTCTCGTGAACTCGCAACTGATGGTACCCTGATCTTAGATCTATTTTTGAGAAATAACTGGCTCCCTGAAGTTGGTCGAAGAGATCGTCGATTATGGGTAAGGGATATCGGTTCTTGATGGTAAGCTTGTTCAGCTCTCGGTAGTCAATGCACATCCGAAAGGATCCATCTTTCTTCTTCACGAATAAGATCGGAGCTCCCCAGGGTGAGGAACTCGGCCTTATGAATCCTTTGCTGATCAGCTCATTGAGCTGACTGGATAATTCTTGCATTTCCGCTGGCGCTAAACGGTAAGGACATTTAGCTACAGGAGTAGCTCCGGGGATCAAGTCGATACGAAATTCAACTTGGCGTTCGGGAGGGATTCCTGGGAGATCTTCAGGGAAGACGAAAGGAAAGTTACAGACTTCGGGGATGCTCTCGAAGTCTCTAACTTTTCGCGTTTTGTCGACAACATGAGCTAGGAATGCATGGCACTCCTTCCGCAGATATTTCTGAGCTTTGATGCACGAAACGATACGGAGATTCGAACTCAGCTTATCACCATAAATCATAAGGGTTTCGCCAGAGGGAAGATTGAGACGGATAGCTTTCTCAAAGCAAAGAATATCAGCATGATTGGAGCTCAACCAGTCCATGCCGATAACAACGTCGAAAATCTTGATGGACACAGGCATAAGGTCGATGGAAAAAGAATAATTGTCTAGAGTAAGAGTGCAGCCTATGAATATGTCGTTAGTGCTCACTTTCTTTCCGTTAGCCATCTCGACGGTAAATGTTTCGGTTAAAGGTTGGGATTTATGTTTTATTAGATGCTTGAATGCATGACTCACAAAACTCCTCTCCGCACCAGAATCGAAAAGAATGCATGCATAAGAGTTGTCAAGGAGGAACGTACCCATAACAACAGTAGGATCAGCAACTGCTTCCCCCTGGCCCATCACTAAAACTCTCCCTGTATTGCCACCAGTTGTTGCCTTGGGACAGTTTCTCCTGAAGTGCCCAGCCTGTCCACATCCATAGCAAGTCTGACCAGCGCCCGCTCCCGGAGCCTGGTTGGTTGGTTGAGCCGGTGTCTTGCAGTATCGAACTGTGTGTCCCTTCTTCCCACAGTTATTGCAACTCAACTCACGGCAGGGTCCGTGATGGTGGAAGTTACACTTGTTGCATAAGGGTAGTTTCCCAGCATAACCATCGGTAGGGGATTGGGTGGTTGGAACAGCAGTGGGAGCAGCAGTAGGAGCAGTAACAGCATGAACTGCCACTATTTGCTGTTTCTTGGAGGACTCATGCGAAGGCTGACCCTTTCGTTTGTTACCAAACTTCTTCTTCTTCCCACCGCTTTCCTTTTGTGGCTCGGAGACAGCTGCCACTTCATCCAAATCGATTCCATGATCGATCAGAGTCTGTGCCAGATCCTTGGCACTTTTAAATGTGGTTGGTCTAGCAGCCAAGACATTTCCCTTGGTGGGTTGTGTCAGTCGCCAGATGTACCTCTCGATTTTCTTGCTTTCTGGGGTGACCATTCCCGGACAGAGAAGCGCCAGATCACAGAATCTAGCAGTGTAGGTAGCGATGTCGGAACCCTTCATCTTCAAGTTCCAGAGTTCGTGCTCCAACTTTTATACTTCGCCCCTTGGGCAGTACTCTGCGAGCATGAGTTCCTTCAGTCTTTCCCAACCCATGGCATTAGCCACTGGCAGGGTTAGGGTTTTGACTCGACCATTCCACCAGGTCAAGGCTCTATCGGTGAAGATGCAGGTGGCAAACTTCACCTTGTGTGCTTCAGAACAGACGCAAATTTCGAAGATGGATTCAATCTTCTCGAACCATCGAGTCAGGGCGATGACACCTCCATTTCCGTCGAAGGACTTGGGTTTCGCAGTCATGAAGTCCTTGTAGGAACACTCTTTTTGATGTCCCTGACTTCCATCTTGTCTCTGGGGGTCGGTTCCACCTCCAGCCCCACCAGCATTCACTTGTGCCATTGCTGTAGTCACGGCGGCGGTAACTGCTGCCTGGAACATGACGGGGTCGAACTGAGGGGGTGGTGGTGGTGGCGGAGTGTCGTTGTTCCTGCTGTTGGGTCTTGGTCGGGGATGCATCTTGTTCTAGAAACAATCATGAAGAAGAGGATGGTAAGTCCTCGAGATATAAAAACAAAATATCTCTCACCCTGATAATGAAAGTATTCTACCGGGCGATAAGCATAGAAAGGTTACTAACACAAGTAAGTTATCGCTTAAGGAAGGAGAGGTAGCAATACTTAGAGTGAGTCTGCATACTGAGTTTGGTTCTAGCGAAAATACTCCTATAGTATTTTATGTGAGATGATTTTGGTAAGTTTTAGGCCTGCTATAGCACCACAGTCACTCCCAAACATAGGTTGGTCATGTCTCGACTGAATATAGTTGATCAGGCTATATTCACCCTAGACATGATTACATAACTGCCCAGGTTTTACCGCAACGTTCCAGCATCCAAAATACTTTTGTTCAGTTCTACTAGCGACACGAATCCTGTTATGTATGCATGCTCGTATAACTTTTATAAAAATACTTTATATTTTGAAAGTATACTTTTAGTGTAGAGCACTTAGGCCCCTTAGTGTTTATAGTTGTATACCACGTAAGGTTCGGTATACTAGTTCGCTATAAACATGGGCTCTGATACCAATCTGTCACACCCCGAAACCGTTGGCGGAAACATTCTAGGGCGGAGGACGTCATGTATAGCATCACAACCAATGAATAAGAGCAATCATAACAACACAACCATTACAGTGAATATTTGAAATAAACGTTTACATCTGTTTGAAACTCAGTTTGAATTACAACCAATAGTTTTGTATAGTAAAAACTTAAAAACTCTTAATGCTTCAGCTCCTCAAAAATCCAACAAGTACCCGTCTACTGATTTCCTGAGAATACAAGCAGTTTGAAAAATATCAGCAAAAAGCTGGTGAGTTCATAAACAGTAATTTGTAATGAAAACTTGTTGATGAACGAGCCGAAATGTCGGTGTAATCTCAAGAAAATCCGATAATTTCTTTAGTGAAAAACGTAGCGTTATCGATTTTGTATACAACCATGAATGTTTGTTTCTGAAAAACCGTAGTGATATGTGAAAATACTACCTCATGTAACTAGCTAAAGCTAATCATGAAGTATAAGTATTTAATATGTAAAACAGTAGCATAAATGATTCGGTTTTGAAAACCCTGGCTCGGCCAGTAAGCATAGTGTGTTTAGTTCTATTTGGTATAAATAAAACTGCTGAAGAAAGCCATGTTGGTAAACTAAATGTGATTTATACATAACGTGAGTCGTATAACCATGCTTGATATGACTAGAGACCTTTCCAACGTTCTTCAGGCATCGAGTTAAATGACATGTGTACATCTCAGGCGTGCCCGCCTAACTGTAGCTAGCAGTCCAGATGTGGGATTGTCAGTCCCGAATAGATCTATTCATAAATCTCACGCTCTCCCTCCAGGAGACTTTGGTTATACAATGGTAGGATTTATCCCTGTACACCTAAGGGTACAGTAGTGAAGTAGCGCCTCACAGTATCATACAATCTAGTTTACATGTAATGCAGTAGCGTTCTACCGTAGTGAAAATCCGAATGTATACCGCGTATAGTGATAATTACAGTTATGGAAATCATGATAAAGCAGTGATGTAAGCTGTAAACGGTTTCTGTTCCCATGCATATGTTTAGTAGTGAAAGTTTCTATGCTTGATAAGTTTCAGAGAAATCCCAAACTATACCGATTATAGTTTACATGTATAACGTAGCGAATAGCGTATCCGTAAAAACTATGCAATTTTTAATGAAAACGTTCCTTATACTCGACATGGTACAAAAAGGGAAATAAAGTATGAAATTTGCATAAGTTTTATATGTATTCCTGAAAACATTTATGTTTAGTTTGTAAGAAAACATTTATGTTTAGCTTGTATTCCCCCCCTAAAAACATTAAAAATGCGGAAAAATGTAGGGGTATGAACTCACAGTTGGTGCGTGAAGTCGTTGACTGAAGTGAAGATTCCCGAGCTGATGCACGTGACACTTAACGAGATCCGAGACTTGCTTGAATCGAAGAAATGAGTTTTCAGCCAAAAGTACCACCCAAAAAGGAGTTTACGGTGTTTGAACACGAGTTTACGGTCTTTGAACACAAGTTTACGGTCTTTGAACACGAGTTTACGGTTTCTGAAGGTTGGCGAGTTTACGGCCGTAAACTCAAGAACTGAGTTTACGGTCTTTGAAGATTGGGCCGTAAACTCGGAAAAATGGTGCTTGGATGCTGATTTCGACGAGATGAGTGTTTCCAGACGTTCCAAAGGGCTCCAAACGGTGTTTTTCGACGTTTTCCGGAGTTTAAATGCGTTTTTGAGTGTTTACGGTTTGAGATTCTTCGAGAGGGAGGAGGAGAGAATGTGGCCAGAAACGTCCTAATGAAGTCGGAGGCATCGTATTTATAGGGGTGAGGTGGGGGCCACTCGTCACTGACCGTAAACGTGATTACGGTCGTAAACCAGTTTACGGTCGTAAACGAGTTTACGGCCGTAAACTAGTTTATGGTCGTAATCCCATTTTAGACCAAAAATGTAGTTTTCTCGAGATTTTCGGGTTTCCGCGCGATTTTTGATTCCGACTCGTAAATAATTTAATTAAATATAATTAGATTATATATTAAACCAAAAATTTTGACGGAAAAAGTTAACGGATCTGAAATTTCATTAACGGAAAATGCGTAACAGAAAAGGAAAAAGTTTCGGGTTGTCACAATACAACACTTCATCTAGTAGTTATACATGATTTCATCCATGAAATCTTCTCTTTTTCTTAGATCTTCAAGTGTTCTTCAAGAACACCAAGAACACCAAGAACACACACTAGTGTTTTGGGCCGAAAACACCCTTCTTTGCTTCCATATTGTAAGTATCTATCTCCTATACTTGTTATCTAGTAAGGATACTTGATTTAGGGCCTTGAAATCGTCATTTTTGCAAGAACAAAAGGAGTTTTCGGTATAGTGCATCTCCTTAAACCGAAAACCCTTATGAAGGGTGCAAAATGACTTTAAGCCTTTCCAAATACTTAGTATTGAGTCTAGAACACTTCGTTGATTATGGAAAGCCCTTAAAAATCACCAAACATCATGAGTTTTCGGCCAACCATGTGGACCGAAAACCTCTTTGGACCGAGAACCATTCGGACCGAGAACCCTTCGGACCGAGAACTCTTCGGACCGAGAACCCTTCGGATTGAGAATACCACTTGGACCGAAAGCTCCATTTAGTGACCATACACTCCTTTTATGCAATCCTTGTGTGATTGTAACACTTCCATATAAGTGTTTCCTAGACTATAAGGGTGTTATCCTTCTTAATTAGTTGAATATACACTAATTGTATACATATATATGTCATTATATGATAAATAGGATCCGTACGTGTGCTCAAGACTTCACTTGATACTTAGCATCCATTACCGATCTTACTTTCGCATCACTCACTACAGGTGAGTTCATACCCCTTAATCAACCTTTGAAATGATTTTAAATGCTTTTATGGGGGGGGGGGAATACAAGTTGAAACATTCTAGTTATTGCTTTAATCACATGTGATTAATAACTAGAACAAACAGAAAAGATTTACTATTACTTTCAAGTTGCTATCAAACTTATGGATTTCAAGCACTTCAAAACCTTTTATTAAACTCTTTTAGATGCTAAAACTGTTTCCAAACTCTATTAAACTTACATTGTTTTCAAACCCATATCTACACCAATATATTTATATAAGTAAGACTTGAAAGACTTAGGACTGATAGCTCACCTTATTTCATGTTCCTTGTTTGGTTGTGGACTTAGGGTATCCTGTTGTTTGTCCGAATGTCGTTGAAGTCTTAATTATATATCATATATATATATATATATATATATATATATATATATATATATATATATATATATATGTGTGTGTGTTGGATATAAAAGCTTTCACTTCAGTTCGGTACCTTTGTGTAACGAAGGCATACAAACAACATTACTATTTAACTACAATAGGTATAGTTAAGGGTTTACTACTCACTACTACTATTACATCGACACATACAAGAGTCAGTACAGTTGTGAGTCAATATACACTATATACCATACAAGAGAACACACTATATACTATACAAGAGAATATAATATATACTAGTACAGAGTAAACATCACTACACTATGATATACTATACAAACATTTGAATACGATAAACAGAATGTGACATACTACTTCTCGATACGACACTTTATTGTGGTATCACTTTGTAACCAGAGTCTCTTGGAGAGAGAGCGGGCATTGTGTGTATAGATCTATATGGTACAGACACTCCCACACCCCGACTGCGAGCTACAGTCCCAGTCTATAAGGCCAAGGGGTGACAGAATGTTACCTCACTACATATGACACCGGAGGGTCATCAGTTATTCAGCCGTCGATCAGCATGGTTACATACGAGTTCACATTCAAACCTTTAATTAACCAATTAAGAATTAAAGGCAAAATAGACTCTCCGAGGCGTATTGTTCATTTAATACCACCTGGGGTCTAAATTTTTATTACTTTAGACTCCCCGAGGTGTACTGTACATTTAGTGCTACCTGGAGTCTGTATTTCATCATTTTATGACCAGCAGTGTCACTGCCGACGAAAAACATTATTTTCCTATGACATTTACTTTGTGATTTTGTCACATAGACATTTAAGTAAACTATATTTTTCATAATGATAGTTTTATTGGGGAAAACTCTTACATTTACAAAAGAACAAACATACAAACAATCGGGTCTTGGTAGAAGACTACATTTCACTAGAAAATATAGGATTTTCTAGGGAGTACAACCATTCACAAACACTTACAAATAGATAATAACATTTACACTACGTGGTTACAAACATTTTTATACAAGTAATGACACTAAATACTTATGAACTCACCAGCTTTATGCTGATAAACTCTTTCAAAATAACTTGTATTCTCAGGTCATCAGTAGACAGGTACCGATGAAGCTTTTGAGAAGATGGAGCATACAAGACTCATCTTTTTATTTTGATCATACTTTTGGTGTCTTACATACTAAACAGAACACGCTTGTATTTAAAATTATTATATGAATGCAATGGATGTTGTTACTTGTCTTTACTATTATGCATTGTTATGATACTGTACATGACGTCCTCCACCCCAGAACGTTTCCGCCGTTCTGGTTTTGGGGTGTGACAAACACTTCGTTCGTTGTAACCTTTGAGATGATACTCTCTTCTTCGTTAAACACAACTTGATTGCCAGTGCCCACAACGAGTTGTGAAACACTTATCAAATTATGTTGAAGACCTTCGACATAAGCAACGCGATTTATAGTAAACTTTCCATTCGTTACTTTCCCATATCCTTTCACTTGACAATTATGATTGTTTCCAAACTTCACAACACCTACATTTTCCAAGCTTCGAAAATCTCTCAAATTTTCCTTTCGTCCAGTCATGTGACGTGAGCAACCACTATCAATATACCATTTCTCATCGTATTGCTCGTCACATAGCACCTGCGATCAATGAAAGAATTTAGGTACCCAAGGCTGTTTGGGTCCTTGGAAATTAGCTTTAAAAACAGAATGAAATGCAGAACTTTTAACCCAATCACAAACTTTAGTTTTGAAACTATCAATTAAGTCCACATCACTAGGTAAAGGAACTGAAACATAAGTTTTTGATAGTTTGGGATTGTCACTGACATATGCCTTCGTCTTCTTAGGTTGTGTTTGAACATGCTTCTCTTTCGAAATCGGTTGCCAAGTCTTTACCGATACATTCAAATCTTTTGAAGATGAGCTTTCAGTTGACGAAGTATTCACATACTTCTCATAAGCTTCTTGAATTTGTTGTTGAGAGTATTTCCTTGATTGATATATTTGTCCTTTTCCTTCAAGCCAATGATCGATGTTTTTGTCATGAGACAACCTTTTTTGTACGAAACTTTTAAGGTTTGTTTTGCAGACGGATTTGGAAAATTCAGTTTTTGTGGAACGAAATCAACATTTGATTTAGGACGAAATGCCATGGCATATCGACTGCCATCATTATTTCCAACACTTGCATTTCGAGAAAATTGATTGTGAAATGTTCGTTTTGAAGAAAATCTTTGTGGATGATTAGAAGAAAATCGTTTTGTTGAAGGTTGATTTTGAAATCTCTGTAATGTATTTTTGACATTTGTGGAAACGTGGTATTTTGAACTTTCGTAGAATTTGTTTTTGGATAAAATTTAGATTTTGTATTGTTTGATTGAGCGGGATTTTTATTTTGGTCTGAATAAGATGCTAAATTTGAAGACTCGTTCTTAACAGATTTAGTCTTTATGTTTTCAGACGTTTTCAATGTCAAACCGTTTTGTTTCTTTCGAGACTCAACAGTTTGCCAGAAAATTTTCTTTCGCGCTTGTCTTTTTAAATTTCATTTTCTTTTGAAAACTTTTCTATTTGTTCTTTAAATTCTTGTGAATTTAATTTGACAACACTTTCATTTTCCACAACAACTTGTTTTGTAACTTCTTTCTCAGCTTTTTGTTTTTCAACCCATTTGCGTTGAGGTTTTTGTCTTTGAAAAACATACGAATTCTTTGTTAGATTATTTTCGATAGTGCTTTAATTTGAAAAGAATCCTTCGTCTGTTGTTTTCTGGTTATCATTTTCGACCATTTTGTTGAATTATGGTTTAATATTTTCAACATTCCCAGTAGTAACAAACACTTGATTCGGGAATATAACATCATCAGTGCACTTGAAATTTAGATACACCACAGTGTTTGTTTCCAGAAAATGAGCTCCTTGTTCTGACTATAATTTGTCAAATTTTTCCGTATCCCCTTACACTTGATCAACGACTATTCATGGAATTTCAGTTTCTTTCGAACTATTGTTTGATGAGACCTTTTTGTGTGAATTGTCTTCATCATTTTCATCATCACTGCTATCAGTTTGACTATCTCGAATATCCACAACATCAGGATCACAAACTTTCGAAGTTGAAGGTTTGTCAGTGTCAATCTTAACAATCAAATCCTTAATCTTTTCTTTTCCTTTAGATTTTGATGCAACATTAATGACAGACAACTGAGAACAATCAACATCCTCAATATCACTAATTTCACTAATATTGTCAGAGTTATCTTCAATATCAGCAAAATTAGATTGACAATCAGATGTTGAATTCTCAGTCTTTTTCAAAATTTTGATTTGTTCTAATTTAATCAAAGTATCATTCACAATGTTAACTAATTCATTCGAATCCAGACATTCGTCAATTTTGACAATTCCATAGGCATATCTATCATCAGGAATTTTGTCAAACTCAGCAATATTTTTCTCACAATCTAACGAAATATTATCAACCTTCTCTCTCATATGCTAGAAAACGTAATAATTTCCTATGTTGCTCCTTGCTAATTTCACACGAATGATGCAATGTAGTCAGTTTTCCATAAAGTCTTTTAGCAAAATTACAGTATATGTTTCGTTGAGCTAATAAGAGTTTTAGATCACTAGACAATGAATCCCTATCACACATCATGTTTGTAATTTGCAATTCTAAACTCTCAATTTTTATTTCTTGGCATCTAACTTCTTATGTACTTCTATAAACTAAGAAGTTGATTTCTTAGCCTCATTGCTAGCAGAGATAACCAAAGCATCGAAATAAGCAACAATATCATCAAAAGAAATTAATTCAGAATCATATGCACTTATAGGAATATTGAAAGACTGAAGAATAGTACGTACCTTCGTAGTCATTGGAGATTTATCAGCACTTTTCGTCATGAAGCAATGACCAGTCACCTCTTTGTCAGAATCTTCCTCCAGCTTCGCATACATGGCACCATGCATAGGATTACGCATCTCTTCATCATCGGATCCGGAAGACCAGATCTGATATGTGCCCTCTTCCTCCTGTTCACCTCTAGCCACCAATGACAATATTTTCGCCTTCGAACGCACCTCTTCCAATCTCTCCACATAATACGCTTCGTCTTTCACTTTGTTCTTTCTTTCATCCTTCTTACGAAGCATGCAATCATTTGCTAGATGATTTGCTCCGTTGCAATAATGGCAATCTACACCTGAATCTCCTTTCAATTTCTTTTCCTCATTAACCTTCCCATCATTTTTCTCAATTTTCTTCTTCTCCTCTCCAGCAGCCTTGTTCACGAAACTACCTTTTCCCCCACTTTGCTTCACCTTTGGAATGAACGGTTTCTTGAAAAACTTTTTGACTCTGTTGTTTGAGTAAAAAGCTACTGCCTCATCATCTGAATTCATGATAAACCCCTCTTCATCATCAGAATCACCTTTTTCAACTACTTCCTTTTCAGACACTTTAGAGACAAGTGCTAATGGACCTCCCAAAATAAGCTTCGACTCTTCTGCTATTTCATTCACTTCACTTTCATGAGTTTTTAGTTGATTGTACAAATCACTTAGAGAAGATGTGTCGAAACTCTGTTGATTTTTCACCATCATACTAACACTCCTCCATTCTTTACGGAGTCCCATAACGAAGATGAGATTGAATTCCATAGCAGTCCTCGTGATTCCATAACGATTGCATTTATAGATCAACTCATTCAGCCTATCATAATAGCACTCAATCGTTTCACCATCTTTTTGCTTGAGTTCCCTCAATTCAATCAAACATTGCTTAACTGAATTTATTTTTGTCTTCTCACTTCCCTGAAACTTGTCTTTGAGATTATTCCAGATATCTTTTGCAGTTGTACAACTCCTGACATAGTTGTATACAACTGGAAGTAATGCACCGCGTAACTCTCTTATGCATCTTTTCTCAAGTTTCTTCAATCGATCAAATTGATCACCAACACTTGAAGTTCCAGAGATGATCCAATTGGTTGAACATTTGTCGGAGGATTAATATTCCCAGAGATACATGACCAGAGCTCTTCATCAAGTCCATTCAAGTAATCTTGCATACGATCAGCCCATTGATCATAGTATTCAGGAATGAGCATAGGAATCTTAGTTGAAGATCCTAGCAAATGAGAGAATAAAGTCATTGAGTTTAGATTGAAGTTCGCCATTGATGTACGGATGAAATTTTTTGAGAATTTTTGAGAAATCAAAGAGAATTTGAAAGCAAATTGTTGAATGGAACTGAGATAACAAATAGAACACTCGATTCAACAAATCAGTTGCAGAATCGAATCACAACTGAAGATCTAGAACGCTTTTCACTTCAAAAGGTGCGGAAACTTTTTCAATCAGAAATTTGATTCAAAAACCTTTTGAATCAGAGTGAAAATCAGATCGCAGATTATGATTCCTGCTCTGATACCAATTGATGAAGTGATGAATCAAGTAAGAAACAAATCAGAGTAAAACAAATGTAGTATGAACACGAGATGTAAATATACTCTGGTTTCAGCTCTACTATGCTTTCAATTCTTACAGAGAGAATGTTTACAAGTTCATACACTGACCTACTTGTATCTCTAATTAATGTCCCTATTTATAGGAAACATGAAAGCACACAAAAAAATTACAAGGTCTAAACATCTAAGCTTCGTTACAAAATGCCTTGTAAAATAACATTAAGTCTTCGACATATTACAACAGGTCTTCGACCCTTACAATTATTGCAACCATTTTAATAATAAAAACAATAAACACAACAACACAACAAACAAAATTGTCATTGGCTAGTTTATGCACATCATACATATCAACATACACATTAAATAACCTTTGTTTTTCTAAGACAACTTTAAATGACAAAAGATGCATGAAACTTTTATCACATGAAAATAACAATTATAAAGTTGTCAAAGAAATATGTATGATCTTGTTTTTATACAAACCAAGTTATCCATATTCTCCAAAAACTAAGATTTCCAAAAATCAAAAAATCTAACCAAACTTGCAAGGTGGCTCTTGATACCAATTGTCAGGTTTTTTATTCAAAATTACTTTCAAAAATATAAAATTTAGGCAACGAAAGACTTGATATTTTGAATAACATAAAACAAGTTTATACCTACCAAGGATCATCCTTAAAGTTGTAGAAAGATTTAAAGACCAACCAAAGAAGAGATGAATAAATCACAACCTTTGTAGTTCTTTGGGTCCTCTTGGGAGGCTTGGAAGTTGATGAAGAATGATGAACTTTAGAGACACCAACAATGACTCAACTTGATGTAAAATGGTAGTTCTTCTGTATAAGGCTCTTATATATCTCTTAAGCTTTAGTTCATATCAAAATATGAACCAAAGAGAGCATAAATGCAAGAAGTAAACTCAAAGCCTTTTGCAAAATGGAGAGAACATGCATATGAGATGCATGTTACAGTTCGAATACCAAAGAAAGGGAACGCTTGAAATCCTTCATAAGTTGATTCATTTACACATAATTTCTAAACCTCTTAAGCCCTCATGTCATTAGACCATGCTTATCCCCCCATGCTTTATAAGACTTGTCATTACTTTACATTAAACAAACTGAAAAGCCATACTCTTCCTTTTGACTTATTATTCACGAAAATAATGACAAAAAGAAGAAAATTTTTATAAATTTTATAAACTTTCTTTATAAAATATAAACTTTAATCTTTTCGTAAAAGACAAAAGAATTTATCCAGTCCAAAATGTTGTGCATGACTTATTATTTCATACCATATGACTGATGTAATGTTACTTGCTAATGAAAATGATCATTTGCTAGAAATAAATAATTTCCAATTTAATTATAAGAGTTTATTGAATATATATTAAAATCAATTTCTAATAAATAATCAATTGTATCAAGATGTTTTTAGTATGACACATTAGTATCATATGTTAATTAACAATATCACCTTAATATTATTCTTGGGCGTACTAGATCTTTCAATCCCCGACTTGCGCAAGACTCATATTAGACTGATATAGACAGTGGGGAACGCCTAGCAACATTTCACTGTCCCTAACAACATATGAATTTATGCCATTATTTCAAGGCCCAATTCCCAAAAAGCTCTAAGCTACAATTGGTGTATAAGGTAAGCTTATCAGTTATCTCTTTGTCACAGACATCATGTTTAACATGAGATACAGATCGCAATCAATCTCATATTGTGTTCAAATTTTGGTAACGCACCTTAGATGTCTAACTCTCAACACATAAGAGGAGCAAATCTCATCTTTACTGCGTAAGCCCCTTGCATAGTTCACACCATACCTGAAAATGGCTTTTATAACTGCCCGGCTAAGGACCAACGTTTAACCATATCTAAGCATAATACTCCCTACACTTAAGTCCCAATATGAATCTAAGGTGTTAAGGATACAAAGATAATACCTTTGAATCAAGTATCATGCATGATAGCTATCCATGAGATGATATTGAAGCGGGTCAGTTCAATACCAGTTCTCTGACAGGTACCTATGAAACTTGGTTACAACCTATTGCCTACCTTCATCCGGTGAAAGTCAACCAATCCAATTCATATTAGTCTTACTTCATAACTGCTCCCACAATTATAACCGATTATGAACTTTTAGAATAATAAGTTTATTCATGGGTTAATCATGTTAATATAGATCACAACAAGTATTAATATTATGATCATATCACCGTATATCAAAACAATATATAATAGTTGTTGTCACAATGTTCCAATATCCAAATACTAAATGCAAATCATAGTCCCAGTTTTAGAACAATAATGTCTTATAGTTGAAGTGTCACCATTCATATTTAGCTTAGAAGAAAGATTTTATTAATGTGTTCTAACACCAAAGAAAAGGAAGGCTTGAAAGTCTTCATAAAGTAATTCTTTTACACATAAGTTCTTAACCACTCAAGCGCTAATGAGAGGTGACCATGCATGTCCCCCCATGCTTTGTAAGACTTGTCATTACTTTACATTAAACAAAGTTAGAAGCTATACTCTTCATTTTGACTTATTATTTACGAAAACAATGAAAAAAAGAAGATAAAGTTTATAAAATTTATAAACTCCATTTATACAATATAAAATTTAACCTTTTGGTAAAAGACAAAAGAGTTTATCTAGTCTAAAATGTTGTGTATGATTTATTTATTCATACCATGTGAGTTATGTAATGTTACTTGCAAAATTATTATTTCCTAGAAATAAATAATTTCCAAATTAATTATAAGTTTTTATTGAATATTTATTACAATAAATTTTTAATAAATAATCAGTTGTATCAAGTTGTTGTTAGTGTGACCCATTAGTATCATATGTTAATTAACAATATCACCTTAATATGATTCTTGAGCATACTAGATCTTTCACATGTAACAAGAGGTGAGATAGACATTCGAACAGGTGATCTCACTCTAGAGCTACAGCCAAACAAGGAACATGCAAGAAATCCTAGATCAAGAGTTCTCAGGATATCCCACGTGACTACATACATCCCCTAGGGCACTTCGATATACAATCACCATCATGTTGGTACTCTAACCAGCATACCACTATTCCTATATCCTAACATACAAGGATATACATTGTAATACATAGTATAGTAAGGAAACTCACCTAAATCGAGACCGAAGGTAACACAACAACACACTTACTCCCTGTACTGATCACTCACACGAACCTACTAGCACCAAACCAAGGTGGAACCTGACCCAATTCCTTCAAGTTTGACCCAAAGTCAAACTGGTTAAAAGTTCAATGGTCAACAGGCAAAAAAGTCAATTTTCAACCCTCACCATGGAATGCAGGACTCTTTGAAAAGTCGTGGGAACATTCGGACAAAACAGTCGCGAGAACCTCAATCGTTACGATGTGATGGGCATATAGTCACGTCAGGGGAACTGATCTTGGACAATTAATAAATTAAGCCCTTAATCTATTAGGCCATACACCCATCTCCTCCAAAAGGATTCCTTACACCCAAAGAGTCATAAAAACCGCTGCTTTATAGTCATGCATGTCCAATTCATGTATTTTCCCAAGCTAAGTCATAACAATGGTGTAAATGAGGAAAAAAAATCCCATGCATGAGCCAAAACCTAACCAAATCTCATATCTGGAACACTAAGCCTCAAAGGGTCCTCAAGGATCCATAAAGTTGCCAAATTTATGGAATCCATCCACTCAAAATCTCCCAAACATGGAGAAAATGAACAAAAAAATCCTAGATCTAGAAGCATAGAACATAAATCTTGGAACTTGAACACCTACAATAGTCCAGAGTAAGTACTAGAAGATGATGATGAGACTCGTAAGCTGGATCTATGCACCAAGGGTGCCCTTTTATCCTTCAAGACACCAAAAGCTCAAGAACTCAACAACGGAGGCTATGGTTTCGTTGAAAGGGTTGAAGGTTGAAGAGGATGCCCTAAATCTTGAGTCTAGGGGCTTAAATATGGAAGAAACTGACACGAATACGAGGGTGGGAGTGGGGGTGATTTTCTTTTGGGCTTTTATGATTTTATGAACGCAACGGAAATAAGAATAATGATAAGAAAACAAGGAAAATGATAACTTTCTCGATGAGAAAACAAGAAAGGATAGATGTAATAAAAAATATAGACCTTATATTGAATACCGGTGAAGACAAATCAAGACCTATTAATCGGAATTTGAAGCTACCTATAATACGTGTCCTAGAATTGACAAAGGGGGTGAGTACAAAACTCAACAAAACAAAGTTCTTCAAAATTCAATTCATTCAACGATACTTCAAAATGTTCGACATTCGGGCTATTTATAGCCTAGAAACGATTACAAAACAAAAGGAAATTAATTAATAATAGGGAACTAACGGATAAAATATAAAGTTTGAAATAAAGGATAAGAACAACTCAAAAGCGTCTCTAGAATTTTCTATCTCTAGCCATGCCATTAACCATGTAAATCCATTATACCATTGATCCCAAATAGCTTTCACACCCAACACCTTGCACCATCCTAATGGAACGAACATGTAAGCACCAACCCATCAGAACAATGAGAGCCCAATGAGTTTCGAAGTTCGCATCGCAATTGAACCTATTGCAAGAATTACATCTAAGTATCATTACGAAAATTGTAACTAGAGTTCCAACGTTCGCATCTGATAGTGTTGCAAGGTTCTCATCAGATCGCACTTGGAGAATCACAACCAATAACCAAAGACTCTGTCGTACCGATATCATAAGACTCCAACTCATTCTTACGGTTCAGAGTCAGTCGCAACCTGTCGTACCAAATTGGAATAGCAATGTAAATGGAATTAGCACCCAACCTCGTTTTGAAGTGGTTCGCATTAACTATTCTAGTAGAATGCGATTGATTGCGATCAATCGCATCCAGTCACATCGAATCACAACCATCATTCTTCTCGCATCCAATAACCCATTCGCACTCATCAGCCTTTTCGCATCCAACAGTTGATTCACATCCAACAACAAGACACTACGACTCATTGCGACCATTCGCATGCAGTTACAACCACTCACAACTAATACTCGTTTTGGAAATTAAGAGGTTTCCTTTTGCAATCGTATCATCCCGTCCGCCTTCGAAAGGAATTGTCCTAATTCAACAAGGACTTCAAAATGTTGTTCTTTCATCTGAACCTTCCATATGATCCTTTCAAGCTGGTCTCCTCTTTCTAATGAAGGATATCTCAAATCATCACTCTTGTTAAAATTAACATCTTATCCTGTCACAACTAGGAATTTTGATGCTTTGTAACTACAACAATTATACCAATTGCGAACCAACAATGTGAAAGCATGTATGATGCTTATTCAATAACAACAAAACTTCCATCAAATACCTCATACAAGCACTGCAATTAGTCAACAAAGAATTGGAAGCCCTAGAAATCTCGGTTTAACTCCATTTTGGATAAGGATCTTCTTATTGGGCCTGATGGACCAATAAGCTTCCAACTTAACTATCTTGGGCTTAGAACTCCTAAATGGACTCTAATTGGACCCATATACATGAAACTTAATATTTTGGGCCTTATAAGCCTAAAATGAACTAGATTAACTTTAATGGGCCTTATTGGACCACAATAAATTTATATAGCCCTATTAGATCATAAAAATCATTCCTTGATTTATTTTGGGCCAAAAATCATCTAATTAGATCATAATATGGGCTTAAGCATAAAAAGGCCCAAACTCTTTTCTTCCTTCCTCTTCTCTCGGCCCAACTACTCAAATGGAGGAAGAGTTGACTTCCATTTGCCACCTCTTTATTACCTTTTGGACTTCCATGCACTCATCTCATGTTCCCATGCACACATCACTTCACTCACTTCTCTTTCTCCTCGCTCTTTTTCTCTCGGCCGAAACCAACTCAAACACACACACACACTCTCAAAAATCTCTCTCAAACACATAAGAACTCTCTTCATTCTTCATCAAATTTTCGAGATTTAGGAGCTTTTCAAGGAGAGTATTCCACAAAAATCATCATCCAAGGTAAGTTCATGCTTGGATCCATGATCTAGATTCTTTGTTATATCAAAAATCTCTTCCTATTCGATTCAAACTCATGATCACCATCTTAGAAGCCTCTAAGTTCGAGATCCTCCAAGAAGGCTTGCTAGGATCGAATCTTCTTCATTTCTTCCTTCTAAACCGAAAACAACAAGCAAAGGTCAGCTTCATACCCCCCTCTTTTCGGTTTTCATAAGTTTTATGGGGGAGAATACAAGTAAAATGTGTAGATTATGTATATGTGTATGCTATGTATGATTTTATGCATGTATGTGTGATTTTATGTGTTTTTGTGGAAAATATGTAACCAAAAAGGGAAGAAAACTCGAGATCTATGCTATAAGAAGGAAAACAAACATGATCCAAGTTATATTACACTAAACAAGTCAAAAATATTAATCTCTAAGATTATTATAAAAATATTGCAACATAAAACTCATTTTTGGGCTTAAATTGTCAAATATACAAAAGTTTGGTTAAAAGTTGCCAAATCATGGTTTCTTAAAGGCCAAAAGAGTCAAAACAGCTACAATAATTGTT
The DNA here is from genome assembly GCF_052849685.1 of Lactuca virosa. NCBI lineage: Eukaryota > Viridiplantae > Streptophyta > Magnoliopsida > Asterales > Asteraceae > Lactuca > Lactuca virosa. The sequence continues at coordinate 301,193,250 of NC_136428.1, read as the reverse complement.
TTTATGAACATTATGATCTTCAAAGGACTTAAAATGTAAATATTAGCTTAATAGGCTAAATTTTGGGCTTTTCGGCCCAATAAGCCCAAAATTGCGAAAATATGACATTTAAAGGGACTGAAATGGTAAATTCTTCAAAACAGGGGATAAAAAGTGTAACAAAACTATTTCAAGGGTTAAAAATGCTTTTCATTTCCAAAAAGGATAAAAAATGTAAGGTTTTGAGATTTTGGGCAAAAATTGTAAAAATTGCAAAAAGGTTCGCCTTTAACCGAAAAATACTATTCTGGAAGGGCTGAAACTGCCAAAGTATAAGTCTTGAGTCAAAAATATCATTTAAACAAGTCTATGATGCAAAAGTGTCAAGAAAATGTTTTAAGGGCTTAATATGTCTTTTCTTTTATATAAAGGACTAAAATTGTTATTTTTATAAAAAGAAAAGGGGTTGAAAAGGTCAAACCACTATTTCTAAGTAAATTAATTTATTTATAGAGTATTGAGTCAAATATACTAAACTACGAATTACGAAAAATGGTAAGATGAATACACGCCTAAATCCAAATATCGTTGTAAACAAATCCACCGGTCTCGAGTCGATACAAAAACAACAATCGTTCAATCGAACCCTCCAGTAGTTATGCGATACCTAAGACAAGTAAACATTCGACACTTGGGCTTGAAAGTTTCAAATCATGCTTGTTGGACCTTGCAAATCCATTAACATGATCTTTGGGGCCCAAGGGATAATGATTATATGTTATTGGGCCTTCTATGACCCAATTGCATATAAAGGGACCTTCAATGGCTTTTATGCGCTAATGGGCCCTAGTGGTCCATTAGTATTGCTAGTAAGGTCAAAGTAATCAAGTGCGAGATGGGCCAACGTGTCCTTCGCATCCCCGACAGCCTAAGGTAACTCACGATAGTAGCAGGACTTCGTACTCCTCTTCTCTTCGTTTGCTAAGGCTTATGAGTAATCAAAGTAAACAGACTCAGGTCGTTAGTCAATAGTAATCAAGGTGGTTTGGATTATGTGAGTAACAACGGACGACACCTCTATGGGTCGTTCGTAGTTGGCAGTTATAATCAGTCATTACCAGACATCGTTGTAACGACTCACTAGAATTGATAATATCCGACACCACCCGAGTAATCAAGGAAGAGTAATCAAAAATCATTCGTTGTGGAGGTATAACAATTAGTAAACAAGTATATCTTTCGTCATCGGAAAGCATTGGGTTTTTCGGGGAATTCAACACCACTCGCTTGTAATCACTATAACTATAATACAAAACTCCCTTTTATATACACGTTTTAAAATCATTCATGCATCAACTTATGGATCTTCACACTTTGACAAACTATTGCCTTTTCAGAAAATATCGGATTTTCTGGGTTTTACAAACTACACAAATCATTTTTATCATCAACATTGCTTATGAACTCACCAACATTTCATATGTTGACGTTTTCCAAAATAACTTGTATTCTCAGGTAACAGGTAAGCGGAAGGGTAATATCAAGAAATGTTAGGATGTTATGTTTTTGAAAACTCTCAAGCAATTTATGTTATGAATGTGCAATATTTAAAACAATGTACGAGATGTAAACAATATCAGTTGTAATGTATTGATGCATGGTGATGTTTATGTTACGATTCATGTATATTCATTGTGATGATATTCAATTTAAGTCACGCGAGCCCTCGGACGTTTCCGCCGTCTGGTTTCGGGGGTGTGACAGGTTGGTATCAGAGCTCTATTTATAGTGAACTGGCATATCTAACCACACATTGATATGCAACTATAAACCAAAGAGGGACTAAAACAACTCTGAACAAAACAAATAAAACACAACGATAAAACATCTTTACTTGTGTGATATAGGAAAAAAAGAACATGATACCAAATCAAATAAGATAACACTGACATCTCGGTTAAGTCGGGATTGTTCATGGTTGTAGTAAGGGGTGAGTGTAGCCTGATCAACTACATTGCCTCCGAAGTGCAACTATCACATGCTCCGGGAAAGCCTCGATGGTCAGTAAACCTAAAAACGTACCCCTTGTTACCAAGAAGAAAACATCAATTCAAATTATATAGTAACTAAAACATCTTAGAAATAATGATTAGTACATTTATATGCTCTCGCAGACAGTATGGCCGGCTTCCATCACCCCGGAGATCCGTATTTCCCTAACCAGGGAAATAACGGATGGCTGGAGGAGGAACCTGAAGAAGACCCCGAGGAAGGGTCTGAAGAGGATCCTGAGGAGCAAGTCGAGGGCGGACCTGCCGAGCCAGTAGAGGTCCTAGAAGAAGAAGAAGCCGGAGAGGACTTCGAGGATGAACCTAGCGATGATGATGATTCGGACACAGAGTCCGAAGTCATCAACCCCCCTTACCCGACTAGGGTGCCCGCTCACCGGATGGGCCCGACCGGCCCTACACCCCCCTGGGGTATCGATCTTTGGAGATGGAGCAGACAGTAGGGACAGCGACCTCCATTCGGCATGTCACGCGAGTTCTACGACTTGAGGGAGGGAGGACCAGCTGATCGCACACTTCCAGTCATGGTGAGACGACTGCGGAACACTGGCGACCTGGCGCAGAGCACCGCTGATCAGATGCACCAGATGCGGACTAGAATTGAGCGTGCAGAACAGGAGACGCGAGAGGTTATCCGAGAGTTCCACATGAGGCAGGTGAGATGGGAGACTCGCCTTCGAGATGCGGAACGACAGGTGGCTCACCTTCAGGGAGCGTCCACTTCTTCAGCACCACCTCCTGGCGCATCCCACCATGACTAGGACTAGTCATATCTATCTTTAGTATTATGCTTAGGTGATCTATGCTATGTACCATCGACTCTATGTTTAAGTGATTACACTACTCATAGAGCCGTTATGCTGCCGAACTTGCACCACTTATGTATGCTCTTCTGAGCAAAATTTTCATGTATCAAAAATGCGGATAATATTAATGAAAAGTTTTATGTGTTTTATTGTGATGTTGTGATCTGCTATGTGTTATATATACATGATTGTGTGCTAATTTGTGAAACCACTTAAGTGTTGGATTAATGTCTAAGTCCATAACTATATTTGGTATGTACTTGACCCGACCCGGCATGGTCCATTTGGGTTGCACTTCACCGGCACAATTTATATGGATAGTCTTTTGAGAATAGTATATTTATGATTTATATTAATATATTATAAGTTCTAATATATTAATATGGAATCATATTATTTAATTAGTATTGATCAAGAATTAATTTAGAATTAATTAAGTGATCAAAAAGAACTAATTAAATATGGACTCTTATATATATGGAATGGGCCAAGTTCATTTAGGTTGGGCTAAGCTTTCATGGATGGTCCATGGAGCTTTTAACCCATGGATCCTATGTAAATGAAAGGTCATGGGTATTAGGGTTTACATGGATGTAACCCTATTCCTCCATAATATATAAAGGGGTCCTTGGCTCACAAAATTGGACAAGTGTGTGAAAATAAGAGTGGGCCGATTTTAGTGTGCATACATATTCTCTCAAGTTCTTCCAAGGTGTTTTGGTGATTTGTGATTCCATTTGAGGCTTCCACACTATTGGGGCTAAGCTCTTAAAGCTTGAAGACATCAAGCTACATCAAAAGGTATGTCATCTAACTAGAACTTTGTAGTATAGGTGCTTCATAATATGCTAGTTAGGATGAAACCTTGGAATAGTTAATATTTGCACGTATAATAGAGAAAACATAGATCCAAGGTTTATAGGGTTGCATGGACACCATAGGAGTGTTAGAATGCTTAAAACCCAATAGTGGTATCAGAGCCAGGTTGTTTTCTGTTATATTGATGCAAATGTTTTATTTTCAAGTTGGAAAAAAAAGGAAAAAAAAACATGACGTTTGTCAAATTTTAAGATAATTACTTGTTTTGTGAAAAACGAATTATTTGTAAAATTTAAATCATTTGTTATATGAGTTGAATTAGGTCAAATTTAGTAAAAGATAAAATGATATGATTATTTTATTAGTTTTAAAGTTTGATCTAAATGTTTTAAGGAGTTACATATTTTTTCATAAAATTTTGGAGCTCAAAAGTTTTTTTTTTTTAAGTTATGATCTTAAGGGTTTTTGAAACTTCCATAAGTTATGGATATGAAAGTTTTTTTGAAAAAAAAAAAAATTGATTCAAAGTTTTTATGGAGTTACAAAATTTGGTGTTAATGTTTTAAAGAATTCCATAACTTGTTCTTAAGTTATGGAACATGGAAAGTTTCATCATAAAACACCATTAATTCCATAAGTTATGGAATCCAAAGGTTTTCAAGAATTACAAAACTTGCCCTCAAGTTTTGGAATTTGAGAAAAGTTTTTTTATGAAAAAAAGAATTGAATTCTAAAACTCTTGGGTTCATAACTTAAACAATTAATTAAATGGTTTTAATTTTGAGTTTAATAATTGGAATTATGATGTTTTGTTGAATAGTTCAAATTAACTCTTATGGACTTTATTAATAGTTAATTAAAGCGTTTAATCCATAAATATATGGTTTGAGTTTAATTAAATTAAAAGTCTAGTTTAATTAATAGATTAAACCATCAAGTATTTTAAATGTCTAAAATACACCCTTATACTATTATAATATTAAAAGTTTAATATATTATATGTATAAGAGCAAGTCGTCTTACCATTAGTAGGCCTCATTCACGAAGTCGGTCTATAAGGAGGGTATAAGGTTACTGCCTATAAAATGGCAGTTTAATGGGTGTCCACTCTCACTCACCGCTTCCTTGACTGGTGGAGGGTCGTTAGCCGAACAGGTAGGACAAGGACTATAATTCTCCCTTCATTAAAAGTATTAATGATAAATACTAAGTAACTAAACCTTTTATTAATTCCCAATCTTAGTTACTTAGGAAAATGTGAATAAGGTGCTAATCCATGAAATTACACTTTGCACTTTGTTTAAACCGTTAGTGGAGTGTGTGTGGTTAACCGACACACTAACCTGGATTTAACAAAGTAGGCAAAGGGTAACTTAATATTTATCATAGCATCGGTGGAGCTCGTGTGGATAACCGGCACATCGATTGAGGGGTAAATATTAAGGGTACCAAGTATATTTGCATGGTTACTTCACACCTTGTTTTGTGATCCTCGGCATCCCAGTCACAAAACCTGAAGGGCACAGTCGAGATTGAAACATGCCTTTGAAAAGTTCAATGAATCTCAAAAGAATCTAGGAGTTTCAAAACCAATTAAAACCTAATAATACATTTCGTTTATCTTGGTGGAAATTGGTGAATCGTCATTCACCTACCTTCAAATATTTTATAGCTTGGATTACGGCATCCCTCTTCCAAGTTATAAAATAGTTTGTTGGGTCCTAGCCTTAATATATCATATTGGGTGTGATATTAAGGACTTAAATCAACTTTACGTGAATTTCTCCCATTGTTGATGTCTGGTTTAGACAACAATGATCTTCCCAAACCAAGATTTCCTAATGAATATGACTTCCCGAGTTTGGCTCATGGAAGTCATACTTCTCTTCCTCCACCTCCTCCAATTATTCTCCCTAACCCACAAGTTCAAGGTCACTCAAGCCCTAATGGCAAGCAAGGTCTATGTGTGATCACATCTTAGAGATGAAGTCACATATTGACAAGCCGGGAGAGTTGGGTGTCAAAGTCTTGAGAAAGTTGGATGTTCAATCACTTTCTAAGTCACATAGTGAGTTCCTTTGGAACTACTATGAAACAGACTATGACATGAACCTTAATGATCATGTCTATTTGCTTGGTGCTGCTGAATCAGCAATGATTTGGAACGATAGTAAAGCAAATTTGATTAGAAGATCAACTTCCCAAAAAAACTTTATGGACAGTGACAATGGTGACACTGGAAATCCAGAAAAAGCATTCTCTTCCCAATGGAAAGGGATTGGCCATAGTCAACCCGGTTGACCAAATGGTAAAGAGAAAGGCTAAGTCTGAGATAGTCCCATTACCAAAAGGTCCATATGTTTATTTTGCCAAAGGAAGGGGCGTTGATTGCAAAGCTGCCAAATTTACCTAAGGATGTTAAAGTCAATAAGTTTGACTCTACATCAGGTAGAGCCCATTATCTAACCCTGTTAAGTTCTATTCTGAGATCCTCATTAAATGATGTGACTGGGTCACATGTTGATGTTTTAAGAATCAAAGAATAGAGAGAAATCTTAAAGGAAGTATATGTTGATTCTGATCGCGAAGGTGGATTTCGATCGCATCAGAATTTTGAGCAGTTACTTAAGAAGTTATGATATATTGCTAAGGAATAGATAACAACAATTTTCCATGTGGATTGTAAGGATAAGCTTTTCCGCAAAGTTTTAAAATAAAAGAAAATTGTTTAATTTTATTTATTTGAAGTATCCTTACAATGGCATTTGTGGAAAATTGTTGCTTATATGATTCCACTGACAGCAATATTGGAAAATGGATTTGATTCTTTCATTTGTGGTAGTGTCTAAATTTACCAAATCAGGAAAGTTCCTCATCACCCAAGTTTCAATTGGACCGAAACTTGGAATCATGCAATTTGAATAGTATGATGAATGAGAACTTTCAAGCATTGGAAAATCAAGACTAATTACTTGTTCACATGGATGTGTGAGTCAAGTGAAGGACTAAAGGGATCGAGTACACATTCTTGTGCACTGGTCATGTCCACCCAAAGCTCGTTAAGACTATTTGATTTACTAAAGTTTAGTAAATATGGTTATACTTACAAGTTTAATTATAATTCTGAAACATTGGAAAAGTCTCTATGTATGGCAGAACGAATGGGAAGACTCAAATTAGGCAGAAAGATAAAAGTTTCTCAAATCTGAAAAAATGGGAGAGTACTTTAGTATCATGTTTGTGATCATCTTAATGATTTAGAAATCATATCATAATTAGTCCTCTAAAGGTCATCTTAGTGCATTCTTACGACTAAGAAGAGGAGTCATGAATTGTTGAAATGGTTAGATCAGGAAGATGAGTCATACTTCGTTCCAAAACAATTCTTAGAGTCATACTCCAAGATTGTAACTTGAGTGACATATCTTAAAGAAAGGTTTAAAACACTTGTCAAATGTAAGAGTAAAAGTGTCCTACTCTTGTACATTTGAAATTGGTAAGTTGTGATGTTTTGGATAAAACAAAGACCAACTAAGGCCAATTGTGTGAAGTGTTGGCTTGATAAAGAATCCGCACTATCTCTTGAATATTTGGCAAGATAGTCTTATATGTCAAGAGGATAGTGGGAGTCTTAAAGATCCTAAAAAGAATTTCAAGAACTAATCAAGAATAAAACCTGAGGTTCTTCACTAGCACACGACTTGAGGTTTATAACCTATCGTGTTGACATATTCTATGCCCATTCCAGTTAAAGTTGGCTTTGCATAGGAGTTCTGGAAGTTCTCAATTGGTTGCATAACAACTTGGAAGCAATGGCAGGCCCTATACTGCCAGGTGGCAAGAAGTTAAGAATGCATAAGTTCAGTCCATATGAGTTTGGATTTGTCATTATCCTTGTCTTGTGACTATGGTTTTGACGATTCACATGGATAAGAACACATACACCATAAAATCTAAGGGTCATAAGGTTTCTCTCCGATTCATGAAAATGATGGTGAAGAAACACTTCCACCAAGTAGATTTGAAGCAGATGGCAAAAGGTCTAAACAATTGAGACTATGATTACGACATCCCTTTTCATAGTTCTGAAATTGTTTAGACACACATGCATGCTATCTAAGGAACGGTGTATGATTTTGATAAAGTTTTATTAAAGCATCTCGTATCAGAAATCTGAACTTTGGTAAGAAAGTCAATAAAGTATTGATTTCTAGAAGTCCAGCTGATTTCTGAGTACATGTCAAAGCTAGTGGGAGCATAAGTGTTATGCTAATAATCATCATGTTAGTGGGAGCATGATAATTATTGTTAGTGTTGCAAGTTAGCAATGTTAATTATAGAAAACAAAAGTTTCAATTCATGAGGCTGCAGGGATTGAAAAAGTTGTTTTGCTATAATTAAGGGAGAGGATATACTTCATTTCAGTTCTAAAGGCTTAGATTTAGACCTTAATCATCTTTAGTCAAGAATATATATATATATATATATATATATATATATATATATATATATATGTATATATATATATGAATTTCATGTTGGATTGGTTCAACTTAAGGAAATTCTATATATTGTGTTCTCAAAATTCGATTATGATTACGGCATCCCTCTTCATAGTCAAATTTTGAAAACATGGCAAATAAAAATATTGTAGCAAAAGACTGGTCTAGAATCATGTCTTTATGTGAGACATCATGAATCGTGTACCATTTGCTTTGGGTACAGGATCGATTGCATGTGTTATAATATTTGTCATTTCTAAATTTTTCCAAATGCCCAGAGGCATTAATAAGGGAAAAGGTCTAGAATTGGATATGACTAAAATGATTAAGCAATTGTCGAGGACAATCTGAGGTTTACCAAAGATTGGTTGCTCAGTAACAGTTGGAAGTATAGTGCTAATTTTGGAAGGACCATATTGACATATTCTGAAAAGAGGCATCTCTTATTCAGAAGTGATAGTCAAAATGAGAATATGGAGTTGTCTCCATAGGTGGAAGTTATCTGTGTAAGATTAGAAAACTTAATGCAAGAAGCATGTCCAAAGCAATGTACTTTGAATATGAGACTTAGTTTCCATGGAGTTGATCTCCATTGGAATACCTTATAATGACTGTTGACAAGTCTTTGTGACTTTGTACATATTCATTACAGGAGGGTCAGTGCATATAAGTTTAAAATCTAAACAGATTTCGATAAATGATAGGAATTTGAAATTCTTACATTTTTCGATAAGGATTTGGGAGTGTGAAATTAGAATCATTGAAATTATGTTCATTTGGTTTATTTCACAAAGTAAGGATCATAGACAAACATAGAGTGCATACTTGGTGTATGGCAAAGCTATTGTTTAAGAAAAACATAGTGTACATGCTTGGAGCATGGGACAACTAGTGTTTTTAATTCAAGTATAAAGTTGATAAAACCGAAACAATGAATAATGAGTAATCAGTATGGTGATAAATAAAAGTGTTTATTTATATTCATAGGGTTTGATACCATATTTGATTCATTTATTCTTGTGTTTCACTTTGCATGTTTTGACTTCCAGAATAACTAAGTCGCTCTTCCTGAATGATTAAGTTATTCAAACCATCCACAGTCGGTCATATGTTAGAAGTAGATATGAATCAATATTGTCATGGGTTGGTTTGTAGAGGTCCAAGTTGGTGGACAAAGTGGTGCTACAACACTCATGAGTGCTCATAAGTTATGAGTATTGGATTCAACCCGCGCTCATTTGAATCACTTCATGGATTTTATCACGAGTGATCATGAGACGATAATAGCTTATATTCTTCAAACCTAGAGATATGAGTTGTTACTATGAGTTGGTTATACATTGATTGCACGAAAACGCATTTGGTAACTCGATGTTATAAAACGTGCCTTTGTGTATGATTCAACAAGTAGTAGAACAAGCCATATGAGTCGAAGTTTATCCATTCCTTTTACCTTCGGGATAAAAGCGATATATGTAGGCCCCTCGATGATTTAGCGATGACACATGTGAGTGCTTAGCCAAGCCAGGACTGATTTGATTTGTTCAATCAGTCAGTCATCATAAATCGAAAATCGGGAAATAACAAATGGACAGAGAGAATAATTATAATCCATGTCTCAGTCCATATGATATCTAGAATAGAGGAATATATGATCCCTTATCTAATGGACAAGTCATTGACAAGGTTAGAGTTCGACAGCGGCTTTAAGAGCTACAATTGCCAGTTAGGTTTTGAAGTCATACTCAATAATAGTTTTAGACTTATCCAAGTGGGAGACTATTGGATTAATGTCTAAGTCCATAACTATATTTGGTATGTACTTGACCCGACCCAGCATGGTCCATTTGGGTTGCACTTCACCGGCACAATTTATATGGATAGTCTTTTGAGAATAGTATATTTATGATTTATATTAATATATTATAAGTTATAATATATTAATATGGAATCATATTATTTAATTAGTATTGATCAAGAATTAATTTAGAATTAATTAAGTGATCAAAAAGAACTAATTAAATATGGACTCTTATATATATGGAATGGGCCAAGTTCATTTAGGTTGGGCTAAGCTTTCATGGATGGTCCATGGAGCTTTTAACCCATGGATCCTATGTAAATGAAAGGTCATGGGTATTAGGGTTTACATGGATGTAACCCTAATCCTCCATAATATATAAAGGGGTCCTTGGCTCACAAAATTGGCACAAGTGTGTGAAAATAAGAGTGGGCCGATTTTAGTGTGCATACATATTCTCTCAAGTTCTTCCAAGGTGTTTTGGTGATTTGTGATTCCATTTGAGGCTTCCACACTATTGGGGCTAAGCTCTTAAAGCTTGAAGACATCAAGCTACATCAAAAGGTATGTCATCTAACTAGAACTTTGTAGTATAGGTGCTTCATAATATGCTAGTTAGGACGAAACCTTGGAATAGTTAATATTTGCATGTATAATAGAGAAAACATAGATCCAAGGTTAATAGGGTTGCATGTACACCATAGGAGTGTTAGAATGCTTAAAACCCAACATTAAGTTCATGCAACACACTTAGTTTTTAGGACCACAAACTCACAAAAATCATAGGCACTCAACATCTTTCCGTTCCATGACAGAAAGATGCCTCAACAACCAACTCGTGGAAACCTTGGACCAACCCCACCCGAAGTCAACTCAGCTGCATTCCAAGCAGCTGTATCTGCTGCAGGTACTGCAGCCATGGCACAAATCTGTTGGGTTTTGAGCATTCTAACACTTCCTAAGTGTACATGAAACCCTATTAAACCTTGGATCTATGTTTGTCTAAGATACATGCAAAATATTATTTTCCAAGGTTTATAACCTATCTAGCATGGCATGGGGTACTTTTAAACATAAAAGAACTAGATGAATTACATACCTTTTGTTGATTGTTGATTCCTTGGAGTTTGAGAGCCAAGCACCAATAATGTGAATGCCTCAAATGGAAATCACAAATCACCACAAACTTGGAAAATGTATGAGAGAGTATACTAACTCTTGATTTTGGCCACCACACTTACACACACATTAGTGTTTTTTTCATGCAACATAAGCTTGTTTATATAGTGTACATGGTTAGGGTGAAACCCTAATAACCCATGTCTTTTCCTCTTCCAAGGATCCATGGGTAAAAGCTCCATGGATCATCCATGGACTTCCATATAAGCTTAGCCCATTCCCAAATGAGTGTTAGCCCACACCATATAAATATAATAGCCCATGATTTAATTAGTCTTCCTTTTAATCACTAAATTAATTCATAATTAATTCAAGATTAAAACTAATTAGGTAACATGACTTTATATTAATATATTATAACTTATAATATATTAATAAATCGTAAGTATACAATTCTCATAAAATTATCCATAAATCGTTTGGGTGAAGTGCAACCCAAATGGACCATGCCGGGTCGGGTCAAGTATATACCAAATAAGTTATGGACTTAGACACCTTATCCAACAGACTCCCACTTGGATAAGTCTAATAACTGTATTTGCATATATTACTTCAGGAACCAACCAGCAATCGTAGCTCTCGAAAACTTTTGTGAACTATGAAGCGCCATTTTAGATAAGTGATCATATAATCCTCTGCTCTCATGATATCAGCCGGACAAATACATGGAACAATGTCTTACTTATTGTCTAGCAGTTGTTTCTCGATTTCCGATTTGTTTGACAAAGAACTTAACTGAACACATCAATTTAGTTCTGACCGGACCCGGTACGTGGGTCAACACAAAATCATCGAGGGGCCCAGATATCGCTTCTATTTCTAGAAGGAACAGATAAACTTCGACTCATATGCTTGTTCTACTACTTGTTGAATTGTACACAAAGGCACGTTTTATAACATCAAGTTACTGATGCGTTTACGTACAATCAATGCACAACCAACTCATAGGTAACAACTCATATCTCTAGGTTTGAAGACTTATATGATATTACCGTCTCACGATCACTCGAGATAAATTCCATGAAGTGATACAAGTGAGCGTGGGTTTATTCCAATACTCATAACTTATGAGCACTCATGAACGTTGTAGCAACCATTGCTATGTCTAAACACCTTTAGCCATCTACAAACCCAATTCATGACAATCTTGATTCATACCTACTTCCGACGTATGACCGATTGTGGAGGTTTGAATAAATTAATTATTCTGGAAGTCAAAACATGCAAAACTGAAACAATAGTAAATAATTGACAATGATAGCAACACCTTACTCATAAATAAATCACAAATTTTATTCATCATCAAACGTCGATTACAATTTACAAGTTTCAGAAAATTTATCTAATCTGTAAAACTAATATCGTCCCTCAGCCCGATGCGCCTCGCATGTTGCAAATGCTTAACCCTCGTCAGTCCCTTCGTAAGGGGATCCGCAGGATTCTCATCTGACGATACCCTCTTTGCCACGATGAGTCCTTCTTCTATCTTGTGTCTTATGAAGTGATATTTTCTGTCAATGTGTCGGGATCTGCCATGATCTCTTGGTTCCTTGGCTAAGGCAACCGCACTATTGCTGTCACAGAAAATCTCCATAGGCTCCTTAATAGCTGGTACAACTCCAAGATCTCCGATGAAGTTCCTCAGCCATATCGCCTCCTTTGCCGCTTCACTCGCTGCTATGTACTCTGATTCACAAGTCGAATCAGCTACAGTCTCCTGTTGGGAACTCTTCCAAGAGATTGCCCCTCCATTTAGGGTAAAGATCCAGCCCGACTGTGAGCGGAAGTTATCCCTATCAGTCTAAAAGCTAGCATCACTATACCCTACTATTCTCAAGTCATCACTCCCACCAAGGGTAAGGATCCAATCCTTAGTCCTCCGCAGGTACTTGAGAATATTCTTTACTGCAGTCCAATGAGCCTTGCCAGGGTTCCCCTGATATCTGCTGACCATGCTCAAAGCGAAGGCCACATCAGGACGGGTACAAGTCATAGCATACATGATCGAACCAACATCGGAAGCATAAGGTAATCGACTCATCTCAGCTATCTCATCTTCTGTACTCGGGCTCTGAGCCTTGCTCAGTTTGGCATTGCTTTGGATCAGTAATTCTCCTTTCTTGGAATTCTGCATGTTGAACCTTTTCAACACCTTATCCAAGTAGATACTCTGACTAAGTCCAATTAGTCTTTTACTCCTTTCTCTTAATATCCTTATCCCTAGGATATAGGTAGCTTCTCCAAGGTCCTTCATAGCGAAGCACTTCCCAAGCCAGGACTTAACCTCCTGCAAGGTTGGGATGTTATTTCCTATGAGTAGTATGTCATCCACATACAGTACCAAAAAGCTAACTATACTCCCACTAGCTCTGACATACACGCAGGACTCATCTTCACTTCTTGAGAAACCAAACTCTTTGACCTTCTCATCGAAACAAAGATTCCAACTTCGAGATGCTTGTTTCAATCCATAAATGGATTTCTCAAGCTTGCACACTCTATTGGGGTACTCTGCACTGACAAAACCTTCTGGCTGATTCATGTAAACATCCTCAGCCAACTTTCCGTTAAGGAAAGCGGTTTTGACATCCATTTGCCATATTTCATAATCATGAAATGCAGTAATGGCTAGCATAACCCTAATAGACTTAATCTTTGCTACTGGTGAAAAGGTTTCATCATAATCAATACCCTGAGTCTGAGTAAACCCCTTCGCAACCAGTCGAGCCTTATAAGTGTGCACCTTCCCATCCATGTCGGTCTTCTTCTTGAAGATCCATTTGCACCCGACTGTCTTACGGCCTGGTACATTGTCAACCAAGTTCCAAACTTGATTGTCATACATGGACTGTATCTCGCTGTCCATAGCCTCCTTCCATTTAGCAGACTCCTGGCCTGCCATGGCTTCCTTAACACTGTTAGGTTCATCCAGATTTACCAGTGTACTGTCACTGATAAATGTATCACCTTCCGTAGTAATATGAAATCCATAATAAAACTCAGGTGTGTTCCTAACCCTTGTGGAACGCCTCGGAGGTACAGACTCGTCAGCTGGATCAATAGGAGTTTCCTCTTCAGGTTGATTGCTAGTGTTTGAGGTTCCTTCATCAATTGACTATCGAATTTCTTCAAGGTCAATTTGCCTCCCACTATCTCCTTGGCTTATAAATTCTCTCTCTCGAAAGACCCCTCTTCTAGCCACAAAGACCACATTCTCACTGGGTCTGTAGAAGAGGTAACCAAAGGATTTTTGTGGGTAGCCGATGAAAATACACCTTTCACTTCGAGGTTCGAGCTTGTCATGAGTCTCGCACCTCACGAAGGCCTCGCAACCCCAGATCTTGATGTGGTCCAAATTGGGAACTTTCCCAGTCCACAACTCATGAGGTGTTTTGGCAACCTTCTTTGTAGGGACTAGATTAAGGATGTGGGCGGCAGTCTCTAAGGCATACCCCCAAAAAGAGATTGGTAGCGAAGCTCGACTCATCATAGAGCGAACCATGTCCAACAAGGTTCGATTACGCCTCTCAGCCACACCATTCAGCTGTGGTGTCCTGGGAGGTGTCAATTGTGAGACAATCCCACACTCCTTAAGATAGTCGAGGAACTCAGTACTAAGATACTCACCACCTCGATCGGATCGAAACATTTTAATGTTCCTGCCCAATTGATTTTCTACTTCCTGTTTAAACTCTTTAAACCTTTCAAAAGTTTCTGACTTATGTTTGATTAAGTAGACATAACCATATCTACTAAAATCATCAATAAAAGTCACATAATAGCGATTAGCATCCCTTGTGGTGGTTTTGAATGGTCCACATACATCAGTATGTATAAAGGTCCAACAAACCCTCACCCCTTGCACAAGTACCAGTGAAGGGTGATTTTGTCATTTTTCCAAGTAGACAAGACTCACAACTATCATCCGACTTGAGATCGAACGACTCCAAGACTCCATCCTTTTGGAGTTGGCCTATGCGTTTCTTGCTTACATGTCCAAGACGACAATGCCACAAAGATGCTTTATCCAAGCTAGTAGAAGAATCAACACATAATACATTATTTCCTAAATTATCTACAACCGATACAGCTTCATACACACCATCACAAGGTAATGCTTTAAAATAAAGAATATTATTAAAGAAAGCATTAATACTACCAACTTCATTATCAAAAGAAAAGGTAAAACCTTGTTTGTACAAAGCATGAAAGGAAATAATATTCCTCGCCATTTCAGACGAGTACACACATTTATTCAAATCTAACTCTAACCCACTATCTAGCAACAAAGTATAAACTCCAATCTTGGTAACAGGTGCAACCTTCTTGTTCCCCATGATTAAGTTTATCTTTCCATGCTCCACATCCTCACTTCTTCTTAGGCCCTGCAAGTCACAACAGATGTGAATACCACAACCTGTATCAAGAACCCAAGAATTAGAATATGGTGAGTTATTAGACAATATAGTGTAAATACCTGCATGGGATGGTTTCACTTTCCCATCCTTGACATCCTGCAAGTACTTTGGGCAGTTTCGCTTCCAGTGCCCCTTATTTTGACAATAGAAGCATTCAACATCCTTAGGGATGGCAGAAGGAGTTATAGAACCACCTTTGGTTCCAGATGAGGAGCCTTCAAGGGACTTTCCCTTGGTACCCTTCGATGGGTGCTTCCTCTTCTTCCCTTTGCCTTGCCCGATAGCCAAAACAGGGGTAGTAGTAGGAGTAGGAATAGCAACCGACTTATTTTTAAGACCACTTTCGGCAGTCTTCAGAAGTCCTTGAAGCTTACTGAGTGTGACTTCCTCCTTGTTCATGTGGTATGTCATACGAAATTGATCATAGCACGAGGGCAAGGAGTGCAAAATGATATCAATTGCCAACTCCTCAGGGAAGTTCACATTCAGTTTCATTAGACGGTCCACATACCTTTGCATTTTTTGCATGTGGCTCGTGATTGGTTCGCTATCCTTCATACGAGTAGTGATCATGGAGGAGATTATTTCATACCGCTCTTGACGAGAACTCTGATGGTACCTTTCCATCAGATCCTGATGCATCTCAAAAGGGTAATAGTCCTCATAGGACTTTTGGAGTTCAGCTGTCATGGTGGCCATCATGATGCATGCCACCTTGGTGGCATCTCTCTCATGTGCCTGATACTCAGCGACCTCCTCAGGAGTAGCAGTGGACGCATCAAGCTCCTTTAGCTCCTTATCGAGGACATATTCCTTGTCCTCGTAACGAGTGACCATCCTGATGTTCCGGATCCAATCCATGAAGTTGGAACCATCAAAGATGACCCTCCCACAAAGGTTCATGAGGGAAAAGGAGCTAGTAGGGTTAGAGCCCGAAGCATTGTCGTTGGAAGACATCTGAAAAGAAGAAAACAAGTTTAGATTAGATATATCGAATCCTTAATAATACACCCAAATGTAATATTAAGGCTAGGATCCAACACAATATATTATAACTTAGAAGAGGGATGTCGTAATCTAAGCTATAACATATTTGAAGGTAGGTGAATGACGATTCACCAATTTCCACCATGAAAACGAAATGAATTATTAGGTTTAATTGGTTTTTGAAATTCCTAGATTCTTTTGAGATTCATTGAACTTTTCAATGGCATGTTTCAATCTCGATTGTGCCCTTCAAGTTTTGTGACTGGGATGCCGAGGATCACAAAACAAGGTGTGAATAACCATGCAAATTCACTTGGTACCCTTAATATTATCACCTAATCAATGTGCCGGTTAACCACACACGCTCCACCGATCTATGATAAACATTAAGTCACCCTTCGTGATCCTTACTAGTCCAAGTTAGTGTGCCGGTTAACCACACACGCTCCACCAACGACTTGGTAAGGTACAAAGTGTGAATTTCATGGGTTAGCACCACATTCACATTTTCCTAAAGTAACTAAGATTGGGAATTTAGAAAAGGTTTAGTTACTTTATAATATTCATCATACTTTTAATGAGAACTTATAAGTCCTTGTCCTACCCGTTCGGCTAACGACCCTCCACCAGTCAAGCAAGCGGTGGGTGAGAGTGGACACCTTAAGTTGCCATTTTATAGGCAACAACCTTATACCCACCTTATAGACTGGCTTCGTGAATGAGGCCTACTAACGGTAAAACGACTTAATCTTATACATATATATAATAATTAACCATTAATGTTATAAATAGTATAAGGGTTGAATTTTAACTTTTAAAACTCTAAGGGTTTGGAATTAAAGTATATTAAAGTGTGTGTAACTTTACAAATTCCAAAACTTGAGGACAAGTTTTGAAACTATTCAAAACTTTTCATTTCATAACTTATGAATTAAAGGTTCATAAAAATGAAGACTCTTCATTTCCATGTAACTTATGTGTTTTAAGTGTGTGTTTAAAAGAAGTGACCTTTGGATATCCATAACTTGAGGACAAATTATGGACTCTATTAAAACACATAAATGATCAAGAATTAATCCTAAACAATTCAGCAAATAATTCCTATCATCTTCTAAATTCATAAGAACATGAACATGATCATCAAAGTTTCAAGAATTATATGAACACATACAAAGCATGAAATTTTGATATAAGCTATTGTAAATGGATTAGAACAACCATTACACCAACTAAAACAAGTTTTAAAACACCAAAACAGTTTAGGGTAATGTTTCTAGTCCATTTCCAGCAGCAAAAGTCGAAAATCTGCATTCTGAGGCTCCTACTCGCCGAGTGCACGAACCTACTCGCCGAGTAGGATGAGTTTACACATGAACTCGGCGAGTCCCCCCATGGACTCGGCGAGTTCATCAGGCAGACAGCAAAAAATTCGACTTTTTTTCACTATTTTGCATCAAGTATCAAACAAACAAGCCTAGGCTCTGATACCACTGTTGGGTTTTGAGCATTCTAACACTTCCTAAGTGTACATGCAACCCTATTAAACCTTGGATCTATGTTTGTCTAAGATACATGCAAAATATTATTTTCAAGGTTTATAACCTATCTAGCATGGCATGGGGTACTTTTAAACATAAAAGAACTAGATGAATTACATACCTTTTGTTGATTGTTGATTCCTTGGAGTTTGAGAGCCAAGCACCAATAATGTGAATGCCTCAAATGGAAATCACAAATCACCACAAACTTGGAAAATGTATGAGAGAGTATACTAACTCTTGATTTTGGCCACCACACTTACACACACATTAGTGTTATTTTCATGCAACATAAGCTTGTTTATATAGTGTACATGGTTAGGGTGAAACCCTAATAACCCATGTCTTTTCCTCTTCCAAGGATCCATGGGTAAAAGCTCCATGGATCATCCATGGACTTCCATATAAGCTTAGCCCATTCCCAAATGAGTGTTAGCCCACACCATATAAATATAATAGCCCATGATTTAATTAGTCTTCCTTTTAATCACTAAATTAATTCATAATTAATTCAAGATTAAAACTAATTAGGTAACATGACTTTATATTAATATATTATAACTTATAATATATTAATAAATCGTAAGTATACAATTCTCATAAAATTATCCATAAATCGTTTGGGTGAAGTGCAACCCAAATGGACCATGCCGGGTCGGGTCAAGTATATACCAAATAAGTTATGGACTTAGACACCTTATCCAACAAAATCCAGCAAGGGAATAATGGCGGAGTCAATGGAGAAGGGGTTGGGAGTTCGAACAACGGAACAAATCACGGACCTACCAGAACATGCTCCTACAAGGACTTCACCAACGCCAAGCCACAAACCTTTAATGGCACGGGTGGAATGATAACCCTAAAGAGATGGATGGAAAAAGTGGAATCGGTATTTGAGATATGTGAATGCCCTGAGGAGGTGAAAGTGAAGTTCGCTGCATGCACATTTGTTGACCAGGCTCTCACCTGGTGGAATGGACATATAGAGGCCATGACTCTCCCCGTAGCCAACACGATGCCATGGACGGAGCTGAAAGAAATGTTGATCGCTGAGTACTGCCCTCGTGGCGAAATTCAGAAAATGGAGCAAGAGCTGTGAAATCTCACCATCCGAAACTCTGATATAGATGCATACATATCAAGGTTTAGCGAGTTGTCATTGTTGTGCCCTGGCATGATTACGTCAGAAGGAAAGAAAATCAAACGATTCATCTGGGGATTGACCTCCCCAATTCAAGGAAATGTAATCGCTGCAAATCCTGAAACCTTCGACAATGCCAAGAGGTTGGCCAAGAAACTATACGACCACAACAACAAGAAGGGAGAGAAGCCAGCGGAAAGTGAAGGCAAGAAGTAGAGTGACAACAAGAAAGGAAAGAACAACAAGAGAAAAGGGCGACAAGGCTCAGAGTCGACAAAGAAGCAACAAACAGTGACAGTGAACGCTGCAACCACCCAAGTACCCTCCGCACCACATGCTCCAGCCTCAGCTAATCCAAGCACTCCTAGGCAGTATTCTGGGAATCTCCCAAAGTGTAACAAGTGCAGTCTCCATCATAATGGCGAATGCAAGGAAATGCAATGCACCAGTTGCAATCGGAAGGGTCACACGGCAAGGTATTGCAGGACCTATCCTCCCTAGAACCAACAGCAAGGAAATAACAACAACAATAACCGCAACAACAGCAACAACAGCAACAACAACAACACCAACAATAGCGGCAATAACACAGGATCAAGCTCCACCTGTTATGGATGTGGAAAGACTGGGCATATCCGTCGAAACTGCCCCAACACCAACAACCCTGGGAACGGAGGAACCGGAAGGGTGCTAGCTATGGGTCAGGGAGAAGCGGTTCAGGATCCCGCTGTTGTTACCGGTACGTTTCTCCTAAACCACACTTATGCATGCATCCTATTTGATACCGGGGCAGAACGAAGTTTCGTGAGTAATAAATTCAAGCATTTGTTAAAACAACAACCCCAAAAGCTTAATGAAACCTTTACGGTGGAAATGGCTAATGGGAAAACAGAATCCACTGGGGAAATCTACATCGGATGTACCCTGGCCTTAAATCACCACATCTTTCAAATAAACTTAATGTCTGTTTCCATTAGGAGTTTTGATGTAATTATCGGCATGGACTGGTTAAGCCCCCACCATGCTGAAATTATGTGTCACGAGAAGGCCGTTCGCCTTCATCTCCCAAATCACGAAACCCTAGTTATTTACGGAGACAAACCCAACACGAACCTTCGTCTAATCTCGTGCATTAAGACACAAAAGTACCTACGAAAGAAGGACTTGACGTTCCTAGCTCATATAGTGGATAAGTCCAAAGAAGAGATCAATATTCGAAACATCCCTGTGGCTTGTGATTTCCTGGATGTCTTTCGAGAGGATCATCCGGGGATACCCCCAAAAAGACAAGTCGAGTTCCGAATTAATCTAATACCAGGAGCTACTCCCATCGCCAGATCGCCCTACAGATTGGCTCCTGTGGAGATGCAAGAGTTGTCCAGTCAACTCAGCGAGCTTTTGGACAAAGGATTCATCCGACCCAGTTTCTCACCTTGGGGAGCTTCGGTTCTCTTCGTCAAGAAGAAAGACGGTACCTTCAGGATGTGTATCGACTACAGGGAACTTAATAAGCTTACTATCAAAAACCGCTATCCACTTCCGCAAATCGATGATCTATTTGACCAGCTCCAAGGAGCTAGTTACTTCTCAAAGATAGATCTGCGATCTGGATACCACCAACTCAAAGTCCGGGAGGAGGATATTCCTAAAACCGCCTTCTGAACTCGTTATGGACATTATGAATTTCTCGTAATGCCCTTCGGTCTAACGAATGCTCCTGCCGCATTCATGGACCTAATGAATCGAATCTGCCGACCATTCCTCGATAACTTTGTCATCGTTTTCATCGACGACATCCTCGTCTATTCTCGAAGTGAGGAAGAACACGGCCGACATCTCCGACAAATCCTGGAAACCCTGCAAACCGAAAAGTTATAGGCAAAACTCTCTAAGTGCGAGTTTTGGCTCTGTAGTGTGAACTTTTTGGGACATGTTGTTAGTCAGGAAGGAATACATGTGGATCCTTCTAAAATCCAAGCCATCAAAGGATGGGCGATCCCAACAACGCCTACCGAAATTCGCCAATTTTTAGGCCTCGCAGGCTACTACACGAGATTCATTCAAAACTTCTCGAAAACAGCAAAGCCACTTACCTCGCTTACACAAAAGGGCGTACCCTTCGAATGGACGGACAAGCAAGAAGCTGCATTCCGAACTCTGAAACAAGCACTCTGTAGTGCGTCGGTGCTGTCACTACCAGAAGCAACAGAAGACTTTATAGTTTACTGTGATGCGTCAAATCAGGGTTTAGGCTGTGTACTTATGCAGCGTGGAAAGGTGATAGCTTACGCGTCCCGGCAGCTAAAGACGCATGAGGTAAACTACACCACTCATGATCTAGAACTGGGAGCAGTGGTCTTCGCCCTGAAGATTTGGAGGCACTACCTTTATGGTACTAAGTGCACCATCTTCACCGACCACAAGAGTCTCCAGCACATTTTGAACCAAAAAGAGGTGAACATGAGGCAACGAAGATGGACTGAGCTGCTGAACGACTATGAGTGTGAAATCAAGTACCACCCAGGCAAGGCTAACGTGGTAGCTGATGCCTTGAGTCGGAAAGAATACTCGAATCGTCGTTTGAAGACTCTCTCCATAACCATTCGATCCCACCTAACCTCTGAAATTAGAGCAGCCCAGCTCGATGCCATGAAGGCAGAAAACAAAACAAGCGAAGCGTTGCGTGGAATGGAGAAGAACTTTGAAGTGAAGGAAGACGGAACAAATTACTTTATGAACCGCATTTGGGTCCCTAAACTTGGGGGATTCAGAGAAGTAGTCATGAACGAAGCCCACAAGACGCGATACTCCATCCATCCGGGTTTAGACAAAATGTACTTGGATGTTAAGCAACATTATTGGTGGCCTAACATGAAGGCAGAGATTGCCACTTACGTTAGCAAGTGCCTCACATGTGCTAAAGTAAAGGTGGAATATCAAAAGCCCTCCGGATTACTACAGCAACCAGTAATTCCCGAGTGGAAATGGGAAAGGATTACCATGGATTTTGTGACCAAATTACCCAAGTCGACGGATGGTTTGGATACTATATGGGTAATAGTTGATAGATTAACAAAATCCGCTCATTTCCTACCAATAAAAGAATCATACAAGATGGAGCGCCTGACAAGAATCTACATCAAAGAAATCGTGAGACTCCACGGAGTGCCCGTATCTATCATCTCGAATAGAGATAGTAGGTTTACTTCACGCTTTTGGCAATCGCTACAGAAAGCTATGGGAACACAACTTGACATGAGCATTGCCTATCACCCGCAAACGGATGGTCAAAGCGAGCGAACCATTCAAATGCTAGAAGATATGCTTCGCGCATGTGTGATAGACTTTGGAAGGTCGTGGGATATCCATTTGCCTTTGATCGAATTCTCGTACAATAACAGTTACCATTCAAGCATCAAAGTCGCTCCTTTCGAGGCATTGTACGGGCATAAATGTAGATCACCATTGTGTTGGGCTGAGGTAGGAGACACCCAGCTAGCAAGAGGGCAAATGCCAGACAATGCATTAACAGGACCGGAAATCATACGAGAGACGACCGAGAAGATAATTCAGATCAGGGCCCGACTGCAATCATCACGAGACAGACAAAAGAGCTACGCTGACAAACGGTGAAAGCCCTTGGAATTTAGAGTCGGGGATAGGGTGTTATTAAAAGTCTCTCCTTGGAAAGGGGTGATTCGTTTTGGAAAGCGGGGAAAACTAAACCCTCGATACCTTGGACCCTTCGAGATTCTTGCCCGAATCGGTCCAGTGGCTTATAGACTGCAGCTACCCGCTGAGGTGAAGCGTACTAAGCAGAGCCGCATTCCGATTGTGAAGGTTAGATGGAACGCGAGATGCGGACCAGAATTCACATGGGAACGCGAAGATCAAATGAAGCAGAAGTACCCTCACCTATTCTCGCATTCTCAAATCTAGCTTTCAAAAGAATTTCGGGACGAAATTCCCTCTAACGGGGGGATGATGTCACAACTAGGAATTTTGATGCTTTGTAACTACAACAATTATACCAATTGCGAACCAACAATGTGAAAGCATGTATGATGCTTATTCAATAACAACAAAACTTCCATCAAACACCTCATACAAGCACTGAAATTAGTCAACAAAGAATTGGAAGCCCTAGAAATCCCGGTTTAAGTCCATTTTGGATAAGGATCTTCTTATTGGGCCTGATGGACCAATAAGCTTCCAACTTAACTATCTTGGGCTTAGAACTCCTAAATGGACTCTAATTGGACCCATATACATGAAACTTAATATTTTGGGCCTTATAAGCCTAAAATGAACAAGATTAACTTTAATGGGCCTTATTGGACCACAACAAATTTATATAGCCCTAGTAGATCATAAAAATCATTCCTTGATTTATTTTGGGCCAAAAATCATCTAATTAGATCATAATATGGGCTTAAGCATAAAAAGGCCCAATCTCTTTTCTTCCTTCCTCTTCTCTCGGCCCAACTACTCAAATGGAGGAAGAGTTGACTTCCATTTGCCACCTCTTTATTACCTTTTGGACTTCCATGCACTCATCTCATGTTCCCATGCACACATCACTTCACTCACTTCTCTTTCTCCTCTCTCTTTTTCTCTCGGCCGAAACCAACTCAATCACACACACACACTCTCAAAAATCTCTCTCAAACACATAAGAACTCTCTTCATTCTTCATCAAATTTTCGAGATTTAGGAGCTTTTCAAGGAGAGTATTCCACAAAAATCATCATACAAGGTAAGTTCATGCTTGGATCCATGATCTAGATTCTTTGTTATATCAAAAATCTCTTCCTAATCTATTCAAACTCATGATCACCATCTTAGAAGCCTCTAAGTTCGAGATCCTCCAAGAAGGCTTGCTACGATCGAATCTTCTTCATTTCTTCCTTCTAAACCAAAAACAACAAGCAAAGGTGAGCTTCATGATGGGTTTTGAGCATTCTAACACTTCCTAAGTGTACATGCAACCCTAATAACCTTGGATCTATGTTTGTCTAATAATCATGCAAAGTTGAATTGTAAGGTTATATTCCTATCTAGCATACATGGGGAACAAATTTTAACTTGCATGAAAGATAGAATAACTTACCTTGTTGTTGCTTATGATCCTTGAAACCTTGTGAGCCTAGCACCCCAAGTGTGATGCCTCAAATGCTTCACACAACACCAAATGCTTTTGGAATGACTTTAGAGAGAATACACACTTCTAAAATCGGCCTAGCCCTCTTGTTTCTTATGTGTCGCCAATTTTGGTGGAGAACATGTTGCTTATATAGTGTGTCACATCTAGGGTTACACCATGTAAACCCTAATGTGGCATGACTCTTCATTTCCATGACCCATGGGTTTGTAACTCCCATGGAGCCTCCATGGAGCATTCAATGGGTTTAACCCAACTTGATTATCCATGGAGCCTTTTAGCCCACTATACAAGTTATGGATGATTTACATGATCAACCCATATATTTAATTAGTCATCTTTTGATCACTTAATTAATCCTAGATTAATTCTTGATCAATACTAATTAAATAATACTATTAATATATTAGAACTTATAATATATTAATAAACCACAAGTGTTATTTCTCTCATTTAGTCTATCCAAATGCATGATGCCATGCAACCCAAATGGACCATGCCGGGTCGGGTCAAGTACATACCAGAAATAGTTATGGACTTAGACACCTTATCCAACAGTCTCCCACTTGGATAAGTCTAATAACTATAACTGTAAGTATGACTTCAGGAACCGATCAGCAATCGTAGCTCTTTTCAAGGTTTCTCGGAACTGAGAAGATGATGATACGCCATTTCAGATAAGTGATCATATAATCCTTTGTTCTAGATATCAGCCGGACAAATACATGGAACAGTGTCTTACTTTGTGTCCAGCAGTTTGTTTCCCGATTTCCGATTTGTTTGACAAAGAACTTTAATTGAACACATCAACTTAGTTCTGACCGGGCCCGGTACATAGGTCAAAACAAAATCATCGAGGGGCCCAGATATCAGCTTCTAATCCAAGAAGGAACAGATAAACTTCGACTCATATGTTTGTTCTACTACTCATTGAATTATACACAAGAGCACGTTTTATAACATCGAGTTACCAATGCGTTTTCGTACAATCAATGCATAACCAACTCATAAGTAACAAATCATATCTCTAGGTTTGAAGACTTATATGATATTACCGTCTCACGATCACTCGATATAAATTCCATGAAGTGATTCCAGTGAGCGTGGTTTGTGTCCAATGCTCAAAACTTATGAGCACTCATGAGTGTTGTAGCCATGTCCAACAACTTAGACCTCTGCAACCAATCATGACAGTCTTGATTCATACCTACTTCCGACATATGACCGACTGTGGAGGTTCAAATAATATGATATACCAAACATAATTATTCTGGAAGTCAAAACATGCAAAAGAAATATAGTAAACGATCGACAAGAGATAGCAACACTTTACTCATAAATAAAACACCTTTTATTCATCATCTAATATCAATTACACTTTGCAAATTTCAAGGTTATCTAACTACTAAATCTAATATCATCCTTCAGCCCTATGCTCCGAGCATGCTGGAGATGCTTAACCCGAGTCAGTCCCTTCGTGAGGGGATCTGCTGGATTCTCATCCGATGATACCCTCTTTGCCACGAGGAGTCCTTCTTCTATTCGATGTCTGATGAAATGGTATTTTCTGTCGATGTGTCTGGATCTCCCGTGATCCCTTGGTTCCTTGGCTAAGGCAACTGCACTTTCACTATCACAGAAAATTTCCATTGGCTCTTTAATAGCTGGTACAACTCCAAGGTCTCCAATGAAGTTCTTCAGCCATATCGCCTCCTTTGCTGCCTCGCTAGCTGCTATATACTCGGATTCGCAAGTTGAATCAGCCACTGTCTCTTGCTTGGAACTCTTCCAAGAAATTGCTCCTCCATTTAAGGTAAAGACCCAGCCTGACTGAGAGCGGAAATTATCCCTATCAGTCTGAAAGCTAGCATCACTATACCCTACAACTCTCAAGTCTTCACTCCCACTGAGGGTAAGGACCCAGTCCTTAGTCCTCCGTAGGTACTTAAGGATATTCTTTACCGCAGTCCAGTGTGTCTTGCCAGGGTTCCCCTGATACCTGCTAACCATGCTCAAAGAAAAGGCTACATCAGGTCGAGTACACGTCATAGCATACATGATCGATCCTACAGCCAAAGCATAAGGTATTCGACTCATTTCTGCTATCTCAGCCTCGGTACTAGGGCTTTGTGTCTTACTCAATCTGGCGTTACTCTAGATGGGTAACTCTCCTTTCTTGGAGTCCTGCATGCCGAATCTCTTCAGTACCTTATCCAAGTAGGTACTCTGACTAAGTCCAATTAGTCTTTTACTCCGGTCTCTCAAGATCCTTATCCCTAGAATATAGGCAGCTTCTCCTAGGTCCTTCATAGAGAAACACTTCCCAAGCCAGGACTTAACTTCCTGCAGAGTTGGGATGTCATTTCCTATGAGTAGTATGTCATCCACATACAATACCAAAAAGCTAACTATACTCCCACTAGCCTTGACATATACACAAGATTCATCTTCACTCCTAGAAAAGCCAAATTCTTTGACTTTCTCATCAAAGTAAAGATTCCATCTACGAGGTGCTTGCTTTAACCCATAAATGGATTTCTCAAGCTTACACACTCTATTAGGGTACTCTGTATTGACAAAACCCTCTGGCTGACTCATGTAAACATCCTCAGCCAACTTTCCATTGAGGAAAGCGGTTTTGACATCCATTTGCCATATTTCATAGTCATGAAATGCAGCTATGGCTAACAGAACCCTAATAGACTTAATCTTAGCCACTGGAGAAAAGGTCTCATCATAATCAACTCCCGGAGTTTGTGAGAAACCCTTTGCAACCAGTCGTGCCTTATAAGTGTGTACATTACCATCCATGTCGGTCTTCTTCTTAAAGATCCATTTGCACCCTACAGTCTTACGACCTGGTACATTCTCAACCAAGTTCCAAACTTGATTGTCATACATGGACTGTATCTCGCTGTCCATTGCCTCTTTCCACTTAGCTGACTCAGGGCCTGCCATGGCTTCCGCGTAACTGTTAGGTTCATCCAGACCTATCACTGTCTCATCACTGATGAGTGTATCACCTTCCGTAGTAATATAGAATCCATAGTAATGCTCAGGTGCATTCCTAACCCTTGTGGAATGCCTCAGAGGTACAGACTTGTCAATTGGCTCAACTGGAGTTTCCTCCTCAAGTTGAGTGCTAGGGTTTGAAGTTCCTTCACCACTTGACTCTTGAATTTCTTCAAGGTCAACTTGCCTCCCACTGTCTCCTTGGCTTATGAACTCTCTCTCTCGAAAGAAAGCCCTCCTAGCTACAAAGACCACATTCTCACTAGGTCTGTAGAAGAGGTAACCAAAGGATTTCTGTGGGTAGCCGATGAAAATACACCTCTCACTTTGAGGTTCGAGCTTATCATGAGTCTCGCGTCTCACGAAAGCCTCGCAACCCCAAATCTTAATGTGGTCTAGTTTGGGTACTTTACCAGTCCACATCTCATGAGGAGTTTTGGCAACTTTCTTTGTGGGAACTGGATTAAGGATATGGGCGGCAGTCTCTAAGGCATACCCCCAAAATGAGATTGGTAGCGAAGCTCGACTCATCATGGAACGAACCATATCCAACAAGGTTCGATTACGCCTCTCAGCTACACCATTCAATTTCGGTGTCCTGGGAGGTGTCAATTGTGAGACAATCCCACATTCCCTAAGATAGTCAAGGAACTCTGAACTAAGATACTCACCACCTCGATCGGATCGAAGCATCTTAATGTTCCTGCCCAATTGATTCTCGACTTCCTGTTTAAACTCTTTAAACCTCTCAAAAGTCTCTGACTTATGCTTGATTAAGTAGACATATCCATATCTACTGTAATCATCAGTAAAAGTCAAATAATAACGATTAGCATCCCTTGTGGCATGTTTGAAGGGCCCACACACATCCGTGTGTATAAGATCCAACAAACCTTCACCCCTCTCACAAGAACCTGTGAAAGGTGACTTTGTCATTTTTCCAAGTAAGCATGATTCGCAACTATCATCTGACTTTAGGTCAAATGACTCCAATACTCCATCCTTTTGGAGTTGGCCTATGCGTTTCTTGCTTATATGTCCAAGACGACAATGCCATAATGATGCTTTCTCCAAGTTATTATCATTAACAAAATCAATACACAATACATTATTTCCTAAGTTATCAACCACAGATACAGTTTCATACACACCATCACAAGGTAATGCTTTAAAATAAAGAACATTATTAAAGAAAGCATTAATCGAACCAACTTCATTATCAAATGAAAAGGTGAAACCTTGTTTATACAATGCATGAAAGGAAATAATATTTCTTGCCATTTCTGGCGAATAACAACATTTATTCAAATCTAAACTAAACCCACTACTTAGCGATAAAGTATAAACTCCAATCTTGGTGACAGGTAAAGCTTTCCTATTCCCCATGATTAAGTTTATTCTTCCATGCTCCACATTCTCACTTCTTCTTAGTCCTTGCAAATCAGAACAGATATGAATACCACAACCGGTATCAAGGACCCAAGAGTTAGAATGGGGTGAGTTATTAGATAAGATAGTGTAAATACATGCATGGTTGGGTTTAACTTTCCCATCCTTCACATCTTGCTGGTACTTTGGGCAGTTCCGCTTCCAATGTGACTTTTCATGGCAATAAAAGCATTCAGCCTCTTTAGGGTTAGAAGAAGGAGTGACAAAACCTTTCTTGGTTCCACTTGAAGAAGAGCCATCAAGGGTGCTAGCCTTGGTACCCTTCGAAGAGCTCTTCCTCTTCATCCCTCTACCTTTCCCGATTGCCAAAACCGGGGCGGAGTTTGGAGTAGGAGTGTTAACAACCGACTTACCCTTAAGACCTGTTTCTGCGGTCTTGAGGAGTCCCTGAAGTTTGCTGAGTGTGACCTCTTCCTTATTCATGTGATATGTCATGCGGAATTGATCATAGCACGATGGTAAGGAGTGCAAAATGATATCTATTGCAAGCTCCTCAGGGAAGTTCACATTAAGCTTCAGCAACCGATCCACATACCTTTGCATTTTCTGCATGTGGCTCGTGACGGATTCCCCGTCCTTCATCATGGTTGTTATGATAGAGCATATGATTTCATACCTCTCTTGTCATGCACTTTGATGGTATCTTTCCATCAGATCTTGGTGCATTTCAAAAGGGTAGAAGTCCTCATAGGACTTTTGGAGTTCCGCTGTCATGGTGGCCAACATGATGCATGCTACTTTTGTAGCATCCCTTTCATGTGCCCAGAAGTCAGCGATCTCCTGGGGAGTTGCAGTGGTCTCATCAATCTCCTTAAGCTCCTTGTCAAGGACATATTCTTTGTCCTCGTAGCGGGTAATCATCCTGATGTTTCTGATCCATTCATTGAAGTTGGATCCATCAAAAGTGACTTTCCCACACAAGTTCATAAGGGTAAAGGAGCCTTTAGGATTTGAGCCAGAAGCAGCATTGTTTGAAGACATCTGAAAGAAGAGAACAAGATTAGTTTAGATATTAAGAGAGTCCTTAATAAAACACCCAAATGTAATATTAAGGCTAGGATCCAATCACAATATATTATAACTTAGAAGAGGTATGCCGTAATCCAAGCTATAACATATTTGAAAGGTAGGTGAATGACGATTCACCAATTTCCACCATGAAAAACGAAATATAAATATTAGGTTTTTAATTGGTTCTTAGAAATTCCTAGATTCTTTTGAGATTCAATGAACTTTTCAAAGGCATGTTTCAATCTCGAGTGTGCCCTCCAAGTTTTGTGACTGGAATACCGAGGATCACAAAACGAGGTGTGAAGTAACCATGCAAATCACTTGGTACCCTCAAGGTTTATCACTCAATCGATGTGCCGGTAAACCACACACGCTCCACCGATGCTATGGTAAACCTTAAGTCACCCTTTACCTACCTTGTTAAGTCCAAGTTAGTGTGCCGGTTAACCACACACGCTCCACCAACGACTTAAACAAAGTGTAAAGTGTAATTTCATGGATTAGCACCTTATTCAAATTTTCCTAAAGTAACTAAGATTGGGAATTTAATAAAAGCATTTAGTTACTTTATAATATTCATCATACTTTTAATGAGAATTTATAAGTCCTTGTCTTACCCGTTCGGCTAACGACCCTCCACCGATCAAGGAAGCGGTGGCTGAGAGTGGACACCCATTAAGTTGCCATTTTATAGGCAACAACCTTATACCCCCCTTATAGACCGGCTTCGTGAATGAGGCGTACTAGCGGTAAGACGACTTGACGTTATACATATATATATTAGTAACTTATAATATTATAAAGTATAAGGGTTGAATTTTAACTTTTAAAATTCTAAGGGTTGGAACTAAAGTTTTAATCAAGACTTTACATGTTCCAAAACTTGAGGGCAAGTTTTGTAAACTTCCAAAACTTTTCATTTCTTATAACTTATGAATTAATTGAGTATTAAAAATGAAGACTCTTCATTTTTATAACTCTTGTGTTCTTTTAATGGCTTTAATAAAAGTGAGACTTTTGGTTTTCCATAACTTGAGGACAAGTTATGGACTCCATTAAAACACATTATGATCATGAATTAAACTACCATGAAGGTTACAAACAATTCCTATGATCATCTAATCTTCATAAGTTCAAGAACATGAATATGAACACTTTCAAGAATCAAAAAATTACACTTAAAAAAAACTTGTAATTTAACGATTTTTTTTTTCAAGCTGTTTGCACACAAAAAAAAACAACAAACAAACCTAGGCTCTGATACCACTGATGGGTTTTGAGCATTCTAACACTTCCTAAGTGTACATGCAACCCTAATAACCTTGGATCTATGTTTGTCTAATAATCATGCAAAGTTGAATTCCAAGGTTATATTCCTATCTAGCATACATGGGGAACAAATTTTAACTTGCATGAAAGATAGAATAACTTACCTTGTTGTTGCTTATGATCCTTGAAACCTTGTGAGCCTAGCACCCCAAGTGTGATGCCTCAAATGCTTCACACAACACCAAATGCTTTTGGAATGACTTTAGAGAGAATACACACTTCTAAAATCGGCCTAGCCCTCTTGTTTCTTATGTGTCGCCAATTTTGGTGGAGAACATGTTGCTTATATAGTGTGTCACATCTAGGGTTACACCATGTAAACCCTAATGTGGCATGACTCTTCATTTCCATGACCCATTGGTTTGTAACTCCCATGGAGCCTCCATGGAGCATTCAATGGGTTTAACCCAACTTGATTATCCATGGAGCCTTTTAGCCCACTATACAAGTTATGGATGATTTACATGATCAACCCATATATTTAATTAGTCATCTTTTGATCACTTAATTAATCCTAGATTAATTCTTGATCAATACTAATTAAATAATACTATTAATATATTAGAACTTATAATATATTAATAAACCACAAGTGTTATTTCTCTCATTTAGTCTATCCAAATGCATGATGCCATGCAACCCAAACGGACCATGCCGGGTCGGGTCAAGTACATACCAGAAATAGTTATGGACTTAGACACCTTATCCAACACTTCATACCCCTCTCTTTTCGGTTTTCATAAGTTTTATGGGGGAGAATACAAGTAAAATGTGTAGATCTATGTGTATGTGTATGCTATGTATGATTTTATGCATGTATGTGTGATTTTATGTGTTTTTGTGGAAAATATGTAACCAAAAAGGGAAGAAAACTCGAGATCTATGCTATAAGAAGGAAAACAAACATGATCCAAGTTATATTACACTAAACAAGTCAAAAATATTAATCTCTAAGATTATTATAAAAATATTGCAACATAAAACTCATTTTTGGGCTTAAATTGTCAAATATACAAAAGTTGGGTTAAAAGTTGCCAAATCACGGTTTCTTAAAGGTCAAAAGAGTCAAAACAGTTATAATAATTGTTTTTATGAACATTATGATCTTCAAAGGACTTAAAATGTAAATATTAGCTTAATGGGCTAAATTTTGGGCTTTTCGGCCCAATAAGCCCAAAATTGCGAAAATATGACATTTAAAGGGACTGAAATGGTAAATTCTTCAAAACAGAGGATAAAAAGTGTAACAAAACTATTTCAAGGGTTAAAAATGCTTTTCATTTCCAAAAAGGATAAAAAATGTAAAGTTTTGAGATTTTGGGCAAAAATTGTAAAAATTGCAAAAAGGTTGGCCTTTAACCGAAAAATACTATTCTGGAAGGGCTGAAACTGCCAAAGTATAAGTCTTGAGTCAAAAATATCATTTAAACAAGTCTATGATGCAAAAGTGTCAAGAAAATGTTTTAAGGGCTTAATATGTCTTTTCTTTTATATAAAGGACTAAAATTGTTATTTTTATAAAAAGAAAAGGGGTTGAAAAGGTCAAACCACTATTTCTAAGTAAATTAATTTATTTATAGAGTATTGAGTCAAATATACTAAACTACGAATTACGAAAAATGGTAAGATGAATACACGCCTAAATCCAAATATCATTGTAAACAAATCCACCGGTCTCGAGTCGATACAAAAACAACAATCGTTCAATCGAACCCTGCAGTAGTTATGTGATACCTAACACAAGTAAACATTCGACACTTGGGCTTGAAAGTTTCAAATCATGCTTGTTGGACCTTGCAAATCCATTAACATGATCTTTGGGGCCCAAGGGATAATGATTATATGTTATTGGGCCTTCTATGACCCAATTCCATATAAAGGGACCTTCAATGGCTTTTATGCGCTATTGGGCCCTAGTGGTCCATTAGTATTGCTAGTAAGGTCAAAGTAATCAAATGCGAGATGGGCCAACGTGTCCTTCGCATCCCCAACAGCCTAAGGTAACTCACGATAGTAGCAGGACTTCGTACTCCTCTTCTCTTCGTTTGCTAAGGCTTATGAGTAATCAAAGTAAATAGACTCAGGTCGTTAGTCAATAGTAATCAAGGTGGTTTGGATTAAGTGAGTAACAACGGACAGCACCTCTATGGGTCGTTCGTAGTTCGCAGTTATAACCAGTCATTATCAGACATCGTTGTAACGACTCACTAGAATTGATAATATCCGACACCACCCGAGTAATCAAGGAAGAGTAATCAAAAATCATTCGTTGTGGAGGTATAACAATTAGTAAACAAGTATATCTTTCGTCATCAGAAAACATCGGGTTTTTCGGGGAATTCGACACCACTCGCTTGTAATCACTATAACTATAATACAAAACTCCCTTTTATATACACGTTTTAAAATCATTCATGCATCAACTTATGGATCTTCACACTTTGACAAACTATTGCCTTTTCAGAAAATATCGGATTTTCTGGGTTTTACATACTACACAAATCATTTTTATCATCAACATTGCTTATGAACTCACCAACATTTCATATGTTGACGTTTTCCAAAATAACTTGTATTCTCAGGTAACAGGTAAGCGGAAGGGTAATATCAAGAAATGTTAGGATGTTATATTTTTGAAAACTCTCAAGCAATTTATGTTATGAATGTGTAATATTTAAAACAATGTACGGGATGTAAACAATATCAGTTGTAATGTATTGATGCATGGTGATGTTTATGTTACGATTAATGTATATTCATTGTGATGATATTCAATTTAAGTCACGCGAGCCCTCGGACGTTTCCGCCGTCTGGTTTCGGGGGTATGACATATCCCCATACAAAATAACTTTCTCACCATAAAGTTCTGATCTAAGGGCTCCAAGCACTTGTTCCAAATATTTATCTTCATCTCGACCATATACCATAATATCTTTCAAATATAGTATCACGTACATGTTCAAAAATAATTTGAACACTTTTGAAAAGTGCAAACAATGGACGTAAGCATCTTCATGAGATCTGGTGTTGCACAATAGGATTATCCCACGATCATTGTTCTTGAACTTGAAAAGATAAAAGAATTGTAACTTATGAATAGTAACGACATGTTTTCCATTTACTCCAAGTAACTTCGTATCTAACCAATTGCAAAGATAGTGAATTCCTTCGAATCACAACGATGCAACTGTTCCAATCGCATTGATACAATTAATCAAATCGCAACCACACCCCCCAATCGCAATGATACAACCAATCATAACGATGTTGACTACTTTCTGATCACAACGATGTGAAATTTTTCTCCAAGATGTCTCTCCTCCACAAACACACATTCTTCTCCAAACCATTTAAATAACTTTATGACTGTGTCTTCCACTTATGAATCAAAAACCATCTTTGTATATTCCCCTCAACAAGATTAGAAACTTGGAAATTAACCTTGTAATAATTAAAGTAGTTAATAGCAGCTTTTTGAAAGAACGGATCATGATTCATATTTGTAAAGTGATGAACGACACGTCCCATTATCATAGCTTCCATATTAGGACTTGGATCAACATATGGACTATAACTTTCACACGCAAATACTTGGGACTAGAACTTTCACATTCGAATACTTGTAAAGTGATGAACGGCACGTCCCATTCTCAAAATCACGAACTCCCTCACACGCGAATACTTGGGACTTAGAATAACATATGGACTAGATCTTTCACGATCACCACCCATCTTCAAGGATTCAGCAATTTGCTTTCGCAACTCCTTGGCCTCCTCCGAATCACAATGACATGCAACCTTATCAGAAAAAGTCGCACCATGCTACTCCTTGAGCAAATTCGCCTTTGGGTCTTCTTCTTATACCATCTTCTCTACTTTTGCAGCCTTTTCAAGCTGTTCTTCAACAACTTTGTTCCTATTAATTGAATTGTTTTCTTCCATAACCGTTTCAATAATTTCGTCTCCAACTATGAAAATAATTCTTTCAACAAATTCCCCTTCCCCGTTAGTGTCGTAGATAGGGTTAGACTCTTTAACAATGTCGTCAATTTCTTCATTAAACATCTCTTCCTCTATTTTCTTTTCCAACATCTTGCCTTCATCCTCAGTGTCGTATATAGGATCAAAATCTTCAACAACTGTTTCTTTAATTTCTTCTTCAACTATGAAATTAATTTCTTCAATGACTTCTTTTTTCCCATCGACATTAGCAACATCAGCAACAACATACTTTGTGACCTCATCTACTTCTTCTGTTTCAACATTGGAGAGTGAAATATTGTCAATGTCATTTTTTGATTTCTACCAGAGTGTGGCATTGTAGATTAAGATGTTATCATCTTCTTCTTTGTCTTCACAAGCCTTCTTAATCACATCAGATTCTTCTCTTACATCATATTTAATCACAACAGAAGATTATTGCACAACGGCAATTTCGTCGATCACAACAGTCTCTCCCAACGATTTATCAAAATCGATCACATCCAATTTCTTTTACCTTGAGTTTGAAAATTTAGGAATAATCGTGATTGGGTGATTCACTGGAACGTACCTTCTTCTAAGTTTGTGTTTTAAGGATTCCCAAGATGAGATATTCTTATTCCCTTCACGACTTCTTTTCTCCTTCAGTCCTTCATATCAAATCAACGCTTCTCTATTCAGCCTCAAAATCGCATTCTTGCAGCTCATCTTATCATCCAACCCTTTGAACTTAAATTTTTTTCGATCTTCTCCCAATCCAAGTATTCTTCTAGATCGAATCCACTAATGAACTTTGGCAAATCGTTCATATTTATGCCTCCAACCTTCCTTGGCTATTGTCTCGTTCTCTCTTCTTGCAATCCACACAAGATTTCATGCAAGACATTCGGAAAAACTGGATCTTCAAAATCCATGGCCGACAAAAAAAAAACTAATAGCAAATCGCAAATCTGGATAGAAAAATCAAATACAAAAATCACAGCAGCAAATCAAACTTGTGACAACCGTCAAAATTCGAGTCGGTTCTAGATTTGAATAAACTTAGTTGCACATATATGCACGACACATACTGGACTTAGTGACTAGAAGCTCAGTTATAACCTACTAGAAACTTGGAAGCAACTAGAAACAATGGATAATGTACTTAGATTTCACATTGATATGTGAATTCTACAACTACTTAACTGTAGAGGCTATCCATATTCGGGTCACTCTTTGACTCGAACACCTTTTCATGAATCATATACACACATCATGCACTTGACCTAGAAGTAGAAATTAGGTCAAAGTCTCATAGAAACTTAAGTCAAAGTTGAAGACTAGGACTAGTATACTTGATTCCTCAATTTCGCTTGAATCTCGGAATCACTACATAGAATGCCAATAAAGCGATAAAAATAAATTACAAACATTATTTATAACTATAAAAGAGTTATAATACCATAAGATAATTTAAAGTCTCAAATATTCTATTTATTTTGATATCCAAATTTTTACAAACTCTCAAAAACCCTAAAAACCCTAAAACTTAAATTTTATAAAGTTTAACATCAAGAATTCTATAAAAATAGTTATGAAACTTATAATATTATCTTAAAACAATTAAATTCAGGGAAATATAATCAAGGAAAATAAAAATTTAAGTCATTAACATTCATCCTTAATTTATAAGTCAAAAATCAAGGTTTCATGAATAAAAACTTGATTTTAGTGCACATTTTATATAAAATTTAGATATTTTATAAAATAACTTAAATTTTATAAAACAAAATGAATGAGAAAGGGTTATTATACTCAAAATTTCAGACCCCTCTCTTCCCATATCTCTCTCTCACACTCTCATTCTCCAACACACACACATCTCTCTTCTTTCTCTCTCTAGAAAACTCTCTCTACCTTCTCTCTAATTTTTTTTTCTCCAAACACCACAACCACAGCCTCTTAACCACGAAATTATGGAGATTCATAAGGGTTTTTCAAGCCACAAATAAATTTAAGGTAAAGAACATACATCTCTTGAAGATCCACAACAATGATTTAAGCCATGCATGTGCATTTTACTTCAAAAACCGACTTCTACTTCTTCATCTTCTCCAAACTTGTTTTCTTTTTGTTAAAATGGTTTTTAGAACATCATGGATGTGTTTTAACACCATGCATGTATGATAAACAAGGTTGCATGTTCATGATCTTAGTGCAAAAATCGATTTTAAGGATTAAAATATCAAACTCAAGTTAAGAGTTTTTGAGAAACAAAATTTTGTTCATAAATGCATGTATACATTTTGATAAGTTTTAATCTTTTGATCTCTGGAAACATGACTAAAATATGAGTTTATCATGATATATTTAAAATACTTCAAAAGATTTACTCAAGGAAATGATGAAAACTCACTTTTCTAACCAATCATCATGCATGCAATCTGCCAGATTTCTTTACCTGACTTTAAACTGTCATATCTCACTCATTTCTTAACCAAAATTCGGGATTCCTTTTCTGAAATATAATATTTTGAGTTAGCTTTCAAACCCATCTGACCTCACTGGAAAATTCAAATATTTCGATTTTTAGCAATTTTTACAAAACTGTTGCTCAATCAGCACCTTTTTGTGAATACTAGTTTTGTATTGCATGTTCAAAGATCTTATTCATCACTAAAAGTCATTCAAAAATTATTTTGAACTCTTAATATCATGTATTAAGAGGTATAAAAATATCTTCATTCAAAAGCCTTTGGAATATGTTGCAAAAATTCTCAAAGTAACATCAATAATTTTTACCAAAATCAGAAGAATCAAATTTTCTCTATAATTGTTTGAGCCTTTAGGCATGTTTTTCGACATCAAAAATAAGAAAACAAATTTTCATTGTTATTAAATTGTTTGAAGTTGCATTCTGGAAATTTTCAGCTCAATATATATTTTCTTTATGTTTATATGAAAATAATAATAAAATAGAGTGTTAAAGCATATAAAATACTTAAACTTGTAAATAAATTCTGGAAATATTTGTGGATGACCCTTTAAGTTAATAAACATATCTCATAAAGTTTCATCGAATTTTGTTACTGTTTAGTATGGTTTTTAATTTTCTTTTTATTTAGCTCTAATAAATCATAAAACCACTTTAGGGAATGTGAAAATATTATTTATTATTTTTCGCAGCTTGTACCTTATATTTAAGACTCCGAAAAATATTTTGGGAATTTTTGAAAATGTATATCTATTTTTCTTGAATTTTTGTGTTTATAATGGACTAAAAACAGGAAAAATAGTTTTACTCATCCAAAATTCATGAAAATTTACCAGAAACTCTTATAATATGTTAGGATGATACATAAAAATTTTGATGATTTTTATCTTCTGTATGCTATTTTTCTTCTATTTTCCCAAGATTTAATACACTTAAATGTACAAAAATCAGAAAAATTGTGTTAAACTTTTTGAAAACACATATTAATATTTTTCCTAGATTATGTACACTGTAAAATAGTTACACAAAAATTACAAGAATTTTTCATGATAATTTACTATTTTTCCATGATTTTATGATTATTCATGGAATTAAATGGTGAAAAATAGTTAGACAAATCAAAAATTCAAGAAAATTTATCTTAAGGTGTTTGACTTCAATTAAAAATGAAATACAAAGTTTGGGAAAG
The DNA here is from genome assembly GCF_052849685.1 of Lactuca virosa. NCBI lineage: Eukaryota > Viridiplantae > Streptophyta > Magnoliopsida > Asterales > Asteraceae > Lactuca > Lactuca virosa. The sequence goes on along the minus strand of NC_136428.1, from coordinate 301,154,406 downwards.
TTTAGAACTAAATTGATTTCGTTTTGAATATTTAATCATTGGAACACCTCTAAAATGTTAAATATTAACATTTCAATAATGGAAATTTTCCACTTAAATTGTTATATAACAATTGATTCTTTGAAACTTAATTTCCACAGAAAAATGTTTGTAACTTATCAATATTAAATTTTGACACATTATTGGCATAATTCTATTGTAGTAGTAAGTATACTAGTATTAGATTTCAATTAGAGACTCATTAGTGTGTAACATCGTTGTAGGAAAACGATAGTGGTACGAGTGGAGCGTAGATCAAGGCATCATTTGCATCATCTCAATGCATTGTGAGTATTCACCACTCCCCTATTTTCGGTTTTTTAATGTTTTGGGGTGGAAAAGCATGTCCTAAACTATTTATATTCGTTGTATTTATTTGACTCGTATAAACTTGGTTACTATATTTTATATATAGTGAGTATTCACGCACTCCCCTATTTTCAGTTTTTATGTTTTGGGGTGGAAAATCATGTCCCGAAAAACTATTATTTGAATGTTGTATTTAAATTGATTTGTATCAAACATGATTGCTATTTTATTGCTATGTCTCTCTATATATGTCTATGCAACACGGAACATGAGAACTTATCGTACTAAGGCTCTTCCCTTATCTCTAACCATTAACTCTTTGAGCCAATGGTCATTATGGATAACGCTATTAGGAATTGAGAACTCCTCACTCGCCCTATTGCTGGAGTGCATGATACCATATTCATCTATGGAACGATAAGCATAGATCTTGATAGGGCTTCAGTCATAGGTTTGGTTGAGACTCATTGTTTGCTCACACACATACAAACTCGTTTCTCGTTATAGCAATAAACTTGTTTATTAATTATAGCAATGAACTTTGTTTCTCATTACAACAACAAACTTTTATTATTGAGAACTTATATACGTGTTTTAGCAATGAAATTGTTTGCTCCTTGTAGCAACGAAATTGATTGCTCATTTTAGCAATGAAACTTGTTTACTCGTTTGAGTAACGAACTTTATCTTCCATGAGGATATGAATGTTGCATCTTATTTGGGCAACATACTTTATCTCTCATGATGACGAAGAACTTTGTTTTTACAAACTTATTTACTCATTTTAACAATATACTTTTATTATTGGAAACTTTTATCAAAACTTTGATTCAATTCATGGAACCAATAATATTTTTTTTATCTGTGAGTACTCACCAACTATTTTTATAGTTGACGCTCATTTTACATGCTTTTTCAGGAATCATCGAGTATGTGGCACTTAGGGACACTTCACTTTTAGGAGCATTCGCATGTGTTGTATTTCAATTTACATTGTAATTTCTTTTAAAAGTTGTTCAATCCCATTGTGAAATTGTAATGATTTTTAATACTATGGTTGGTGTTGTCTTTTAACTTTTGCTATGAAACCCTTTATACTGCCACGCCTCGTGTTTCCGCTTTAGCGGGGTGTGACAGAAAATGGTATCAGAGCCGAAGGTTATAGAGAATACCTGTTTTCCTTTGGAGAACCACAACTATAGCCAAAAAAATTTCAAAATGTTTTAAAAATACTGAACATACTACTGGTATAACTAATTCGAGTACGCATTATTGGACTTTAATTAAGTATAGCCTGGCCAACAATGCTTAATTAAGGAAACTTAATGCGAGGCTTGAAACGGTTATAGTAGAATTATGTTCAAAACGGTTTTCAGTTTGAACTCTTGAAAAACAAAGTTTTTCGGTGTGCGTACGGGCATTGCATATTATAGGCATTCATCTAGGTACACTTAGAAACAAAGTGCACTTTTACCACAATGTCTTTATTTAGAAATATTCTTGTCCCTTATCAAGTGCTAGGTTAACCACTTAGGTTATATCACTAGCCACTCTAGGAGCAATGCACATAGTACTAAGAATGGGTATTCCTCGGTAGCTATTGACTTTAGATGTAAGGTTAGTAGCTAGATATACACAATAATAATCTTAAGTCGAAACCTATGCCAATTATTCCTTAATACCTCTTCATCGTCTTCGTATTAGAGTTACAACTAGGAAAAAGCGTTTCGATACCGACACAAATGATAATTGGAGCATCGTGTAAGCACGTAGATGAGTCGCCACTAAGTAATCACTTGGATACCATTGGCGGGCATTCCGGATTCGACTCACAAGGAGACACGGAGGTTTAACCTATATGTGAGATCTTATTTCTACACTACGATTTAGGTCTAGGTTGTTTCCACCTTGAGGTTAAAACTTAACATAGGATATCCCTTTGACCTCTATAAAAGGTCGTCAACTGCATTGACGCCATAAAATGTTTTTCAAACAATTTTTCTTGTCCTTTATCTTAGGAAAAAGACATCGGTACTCGTCTTATACTCGCCTTGTACTCGCCTTAGTATTTAGGTACGATCAGCTACACTAATATACTTATTCCTTACTTCTTAATCTTCCATCGAAAAATTATTTCGTTTCATCGGTTTTATTTATCATCGATAAAATACTTTATAACCACTTCATACAACTTACTAGACATTTCCTAACAATGTAAGCCATATTCTCGCTAAAAATCTTTTGACAACTTGCTTTAACTTAACACTTTTCTTCAAAACTCAATTTAACCAATATTGGTTTTAACCTTGCTATTTCAATTTCATTTCAAATTCATTTCAATGGATTGATGTGCTTTTAAGGGCATATAAACCATTTTAAACATTGCTTACCATTTTGACACGTCTTCGAAAAACTAGAAACATTTTCTTTTATAATCGTGTTTAAACTCTTTACTATAAAACTTAAACATATGACGTTAAAGTTCATATTATGTGTAAAAGCTTCATCGGATCTTCAAACCACTTTTGTTTTAAGACTGTTGACTACTTCCCCATTTAGGCATCGTACTTTGCTTAAATGTGTTTTCTTGAAACCCAACATGGTATTTTTACAACTTTCTAATCCAAATGTGTTTACAAGACATCACTGATGCCTACATTTCAAAACACACCTTATTTGTTTATTTTATTTCAAATTAGTTTTATAATCTGTGTTTATAAAACTTAGAACATTGCAAAACTTAGTGTTCACTTTTAAATTTCTAGTGACACCTTCAACAATGTATAATTACTCTTCTAAATCTATTGAGTCTTTACCTTATATGTTTTAACTATTATTGAACTCCATTCTAAAAAGTCAAATTGTCAGATTTTCAACTACCGTTTGTAGTGCTTCTTCTTTTTCACAAATGGAGTTTAACTTAATAAGGTAACTCGTGATTATTAGCAAACATTCTAAGACTCTCACATGTCTATTTAATCATCAATATACATCAAATATTAAAGTTTGAAATATATCTCAACCTGGTTTTAATCTACCTATAGGTATTGTTCTTATAATTTTAACAATAACAATCATTGTCGCCGCTACCTTCCTTTTTCTTTCCCCCGCACTTGATTTCTTGCTCTCCTTATGACTTTAGATCTCGCACACCCATAATAGTAACATAATACATTGTCTAACTTTGTTTCTGTCTATTTTGCTTCTCCTGGTATCATGTTTGTACACATACATACTAGAAGTCTATCCTTTCATTTTGAGCGATTAATACATGTATAGCCGTGAGGAATAATTTTTATTTAGTCAACTTTGATATATTCAATTACTCCTTTTATCATATACATCTTGTTTTTATTTTGAAATCTCAATAAACAAGTGATCCTTATTTACATTTTCTCTTTCGTTCTAAATTCATAAACTTGATATAAAATGCAATTTTCATTGTATTTTTCCTTATAATTAATACACAAGATGAATACTCTTATGCTTATAATTTTTCTATACCCGGAAAATATATGTGAAGGATATATTTCCTTATGTTTCTTCTTTTCTTTAAATACATCAAAAGTTTTGAATTTTACGATTATCTATTCTCTAAATGATTGTTTTTGCAGAAACACTAAACTATGAATGCACTATTTTCAAAGATTGACATTTTTACACCTTTCTTAAAATAGTATTTTACTTTGCAATTTTCAGTGATTTCCTAAACTCTCAACTTTGTTTTCATAAATAGTCTGACCCGTAAGCTTGAATTTGTCCTGACTTAGACAATTGGACAATTTCTCAAAAGTTTAATACAAATATTTCTATACAAATTCCTTTAATGACGACTTAAACCTTTAACCTTAATTAATCTTTATATTATTTTACTACTTTGTTGGATCGCCACACATGTATCTTCATTATCTTGGAATTATTACACATTTTGATAATAGTGAGATTAATTATCATTTTTAAACACATATTTTGATAACAGTGAGATTTTTATCACTTCTAAACACTTAAAATGCTATCTACACAATGTGATTTAACTTAGCATAAACTTTCATCGCTTCCATTTGCAACAATGACTCTCCAATTATATATACTCTTCGAATATAGTTCTATTATTGTAAGAGTAACTGTGGTAGTAAATATTGCTTCGGAAATCCTTGATCGTTTCGTAACTTATTTTATAGATGACACTTAAATAGCCTTTACATTCGAGAGGTACCAAAACTTCGTTGCTTACCCGTAGTGCGTATCTTTAGGAACTTACCCTCGATCGCTTCTTTTTCATTCGTGCTACCCCTTCTTATTTCAGATTATATATATTTTCCATATTTAGTAGCCAACCCGGAAGTGAATAAATTGTTCTTAATCCCTTCTTTATTAGATGGCGAATTTACACTTAGTGCTAATTTAGAACGCGACTTAAGGATCAATGCGGATTTAACGCTCAGTGCAGTTAGTGCTTCAACAAAACTTATAGCTCTCTTAATTCAGATAATATCTAACTAGATGATCTTTTTCGACTAGGTCGCCATGTTTGGATCATGATTTCCATCATCCTAATTTCTCGCAATCTAAATTGTAGAACTCAAATTAAGGAAACATTAATTTGACTATAGCTAAAGAATTGGGTTCTTCCTTTGAGGAAATAAACCCGGAATAATCAAAGAACACTGCAAGTCACCACCTCTCCAACTATATAATTGTATTCGACTGAGTTCTAATACAATACGTCACGAATTAAATTTCGGGGCGAAATTCTTTCAACCGGGGGAGAATGTGACAACCGTCAAAATTCGAGTCGGTTCTAGATTTGAATAAACTTAGTTGCACATATACGCACGACACATACTGGACTTAGTGACTAGAAGCTCAGTTATAACCTACTAGAAACTTGGAAGCAACTAGAAACAATGGATAATGTACTTAGATTTCACATTGATATGTGAATTCTACAACTACTTAACTGTAGAGGCTATCCATATTCGGGTCACTCTTTGACTCGAACACCTTTTCATGAATCATATACACACATCATGCACTTGACCTAGAAGTAGAAATTAGGTCAAAGTCTCATAGAAACTTAAGTCAAAGTTGAAGACTAGGACTAGTATACTTGATTCCTCAATTTCGCTTGAATCTCGGAATCACTACATAGAATGCCAATAAACCGATAAAAATAAATTACAAAAATTATTTATAACTATAAAAGAGTTATAATACCATAAGATAATTTAAAGTCTCAAATATTCTATTTATTTTGATATCCAAATTTTTTCAAACTCTCAAAAACCCTAAAAACCCTAAAACTTAAATTTTATAAAGTTTAACATCAAGAATTCTATAAAAATAGTTATGAAACTTATAATATTATCTTAAAACAATTAAATTCAGGGAAATATAATCAAGGAAAATAAAAATTTAAGTCATTAACATTCATCCTTAATTTATAAGTCAAAAATCAAGGTTTCATGAATAAAAACTTGATTTTAGTGCACATTTTATATAAAATTTAGATATTTTATAAAATAACTTAAATTTTATAAAACAAAATGAATGAGAAAGGGTTATTATACTCAAAATTTCGGACCCCTCTCTTCCCATATCTCTCTCTCACACTCTCATTCTCCAACACACACACATCTCTCTTCTTTCTCTCTCTAGAAAACTCTCTCTACCTTCTCTCTAATTTTTTTTTCTCCAAACACCACAACCACAGCCTCTTAACCACGAAATTATGGAGATTCATAAGGGTTTTTCAAGCCACAAATAAATTTAAGGTAAAGAACATACATCTCTTGAAGATCCACAACAATGATTTAAGCCATGCATGTGCATTTTACTTCAAAAACCGACTTCTACTTCTTCATCTTCTCCAAACTTGTTTTCTTTTTGTTAAAATGGTTTTTAGAACATCATGGATGTGTTTTAACACCATGCATGTATGATAAACAAGGTTGCATGTTCATGATCTTAGTGCAAAAATCGATTTTAAGGATTAAAATATCAAACTCAAGTTAAGAGTTTTTGAGAAACAAAATTTTGTTCATAAATGTATGTATACATTTTGATAAGTTTTAATCTTTTGATCTCTGGAAACATGACTAAAATATGAGTTTATCATGATATATTTAAAATACTTCAAAAGATTTACTCAAGGAAATGATGAAAACTCACTTTTCTAACCAATCATCATGCATGCAATCTGCCAGATTTCTTTACCTGACTTTAAACTGTCATATCTCACTCATTTCTTAACTAAAATTCGGGATTCCTTTTCTGAAATATAATATTTTGAGTTAGCTTTAAAACCTATCTAACCTCACTGGAAAATTCAAATATTTCGATTTTTAGCAATTTTTACAAAACTGTTGCTCAATCAGCACCTTTTTGTGAATACTAGTTTTGTATTGCATGTTCAAATATCTTATTCATCACTAAAAGTCATTCAAAAATTATTTTGAACTCTTAATATCATGTATTAAGAGGTATAAAAATATCTTCATTCAAAAGCCTTTGGAACATGTTGCAAAAATTCTCAAAGTAACATCAATAATTTTTACCAAAATCAGAAGAATCAAGTTTTCTCTATAATTGTTTGAGCCTTTAGGCATGTTTTTCGACATCAAAAATAAGAAAACAATTTTTCATTGTTATTAAATTGTTTGAAGTTGCATTCTGGAAATTTTCAGCTCAATATATATTTTCTTTATTTTTACATGAAATATTTCAGCTCAATATATATTTTCTTTATTTTTACATGAAATATTTTGGAAATTTTCAGCTCAAAATATCTTCATTCAAAAGCCTTATTTTTCGCAGCTTGTACCTTATATTTAAGACTCTGAAAAATATTTTGGGAATTTTTGAAAATGTATATCTATTTTTCTTGAATTTTTGTGTTTATAATGGACTAAAAACAGGAAAAATAGTTTTACTCATCCAAAATTCATGAAAATTTACCAGAAACTCTTATAATATGTTAGGATGATACATAAAAATTTTGATGATTTTTATCTTCTGTATGCTAGTTTTCTTCTATTTTCCCAAGATTTAATACACTTAAATGTACAAAAATCAGAAAAATTATGTTAAACTTTTTGAAAACACATATTAATATTTTTCCTAGATTATGTACACTGTAAAATAGTTACACAAAAATTACAAGAATTTTTCATGATAATTTACTATTTTTCCATGATTTTATGATTATTCATGGAATTAAATGGTGAAAAATAGTTAGACAAATCAAAAATTCAAGAAAATTTATCTTAAGGTGTTTGACTTCAATTAAAAATGAAATACAAAGTTTGGGAAAGTTTAGAACTAAATTGATTTCGTTTTGAATATTTAATCATTGGAACACCTCTAAAATGTTAAATATTAACATTTCAATAATGGAAATTTTCCACTTAAATTGTTATATAACAATTGATTCTTTGAAACTTAATTTCCACAGAAAAATGTTTGTAACTTATCAATATTAAATTTTGACACATTATTGGCATAATTCTATTGTAGTAGTAAGTATACTAGTATTAGATTTCAATTAGAGACTCATTAGTGTGTAACATCGTTGTAGGAAAACGATAGTGGTACGAGTGGAGCGTAGATCAAGGCATCATTTGCATCATCTCAATGCATTGTGAGTATTCACCACTCCCCTATTTTCGGTTTTTTAATGTTTTGGGGTGGAAAAGCATGTCCTAAACTATTTATATTCGTTATATTTATTTGACTCGTATAAACTTGGTTACTATATTTTATATATAGTGAGTATTCACGCACTCCCCTATTTTCAGTTTTTATGTTTTGGGGTGAAAAAGCATGTCCCGAAAAACTATTATTTGAATGTTGTATTTAAATTGATTTGTATCAAACATGATTGCTATTTTATTGCTATGTCTCTCTATGTATGTCTATGCAACACGGAACATGAGAACTTATCGTACTAAGGCCCTTCCCTTATCTCTAACCATTAACTCTTTGAACCAATGGTCATTATGGATAACGCTATTAGGAATTGACAACTCCTCACTCGCCCTATTGCTGGAGTGCATGATACCATATTCATCTATGGAACGATAAGCATAGATCTTGATAGGGCTTCAGTCATAGGTTTGGTTGAGACTCATTGTTTGCTCATACACATACAAAATTTTATTACTGAGAACTTATATACGTGTTTTAGCAATGAAATTGTTTGCTCCTTGTAGCAACGAAATTGATTGCTCATTTTAGCAATGAAACTTGTTTACTCGTTTGAGTAACGAACTTTATCTTCCATGAGGATATGAATGTTGCATCTTATTTGTGCAACATACTTTATCTCTCATGATGACAAAGAACTTTGTTTTTACAAACTTATTTACTCATTTTAACAATATACTTTTATTATTGGAAACTTTTATCAAAACTTTGATTCAATTCATGGAACCAATAATATTTTTTTATCTGTGAGTACTCACCAACTATTTTTATAGTTGACGCTCGTTTTACATGCTTTTTCAGGAATCATCGAGTATGTGGCACTTAGGGACACTTCACTTTTAGGAGCATTCGCATGTGTTGTATTTCAATTTACATTGTAATTTCTTTTAAAAGTTGTTCAATCCCATTGTGAAATTGTAATGATTTTTAATACTATGGTTGGTGTTGTCTTTTAACTTTTGCTATGAAACCCTTTATACTGTCACGCCTCGTGTTTCCGCTTTAGCGGGGTGTGACAAAACTCCACCAAAATAGCAAATCCTAACAACGAATGAACTCCAACAAACCCAGCAGGAATTTCAGCTCTAACAAAACTCAACATATTTTTAACTCTGATTGAAATCAAACATAATTGACAGCGAATGAAATCAAACGAATTGGTCAATCAGATCCAGGCTCTGATACCACATTTGATACGACCACGCGCGGGGGGGGGGTGATTTTCATTTGGGTTTTTATGATTTTATGAATGCAGCGGAATATAAGAATAATGAGAAGAAAACAAGAACAATGATCATTTTCTCGACAAAAAACAAGAAAAGATAGATGTGATAAACAATCTAGACCTGTAGATTGAATATCGGTGAAGACAAATCAAGACCTATTGTTTGAATTCGAATCAACCTAGAATATGCGTCCTAGAATTGACAAATGGGGCGAGTACGCAACTCAACATAACAAAGTTCTTTGAAATTCAATTCATTCAACGATACTTCAAACTGTTCGACAATGGGGCTATTTATATCTTACCAACAATTACAAAATAAAAGGGAACTAACAAATAAAAAAAGAAACAATTAAATATAGGCTACAAATAACACCAAAGCGTTTCTAGAATCTTCTAGCTCTAGCCATGCAATTAACCATGTAAATCCATCGTACCATTGATCCCAAGTAGCTTTCACACCCAACAGCTTGCTCCATCCCATTGGAACCAACATGTAAGTACCAACCCATCGTAACCAACGAGAGCCCAATGGGTTCCGAGGTTCGCATCGTAATTGGACCCATTGCGAGAATCGTATCCAAGTATCATTTCGAGAATCGCAACTATAGTTCCGATGTTCGCATCTGATAGCTTTGCAAGGCTCGCATCAGATCAAAATTGGAGAATCGCAACCAATAACCAAAAAATTAATCGTACTGATATCAGAAAATTCTGACTCATTCCGATGATTCAAAGTCGGGTGCAACCTGTCGCACCAATTTGGAATCGCAATAGAAATGGAATTCACACCCAACCTCGTTCTTAAGTGGTTCACATTAATTATTCTAGTAGACTGCGATGGATTGTGATCTGTCACGTCCAATCGCAACCATCATTCTTATCGCATCCAACAACCCATTCGCACTCCTGTGCCTTTTCGCATCCAATAGCCCATTCGCATCCAACAACAAGACACTGTGACTCATTGCGACCGTTAGCACCCGATGAAGAATAAACCCCAAGATAACACCACTAGCCCACCAGGAGAAGAACTAGTTCACTTGACCAGAACTTGTGGACCTTGAAATCACACCTAACATCTAGGTAGATAGAGCCACCCCATGTTGACCAAAAGCTCAGACCTTATTCGACCATGACCTCCTGACCTTGAGCTGCCTACCAAATAACCGAGGAAGTAATCTACAACCAACACCATAGCCGACAACCTCACACACCGACGTACCCGTGAAACCCTGAACAAACAGCAGACAAAGACTAAACTGTAGTATACATCCACCACATCGACTGAAATCTATAGATTTGATCGGTCTGCGATCTTCCCATTCAAGCACCGTCCTAATGGTAAGCCGAATATGGAACCCACGGCTGACCGCCGTCATCGATAACCCCGCATATATATATATATATATATATATATATATATATATATATATATATATATATATATATATATATATATATATATATATATATATATATATATATATATATACACACACACACTAACAGAACTAGAACGAAAACCAATCGATCTCATACTAAACTAGACCATATACCCAGTCGGCTCTAACAACCCTTCTTTGTTATGTACTGACAACACTCAAGATTACCCCCGACCTGCCAACCACTAACAACTCTTCTGCTTACTCTCGATCCGGTAACCACTAATAGCTCTCGGGCTCTGTCACACCCCAAAACCGGAACGGCGGAAACGTTCGGGGGTGGAGGACGTCATGTACAGTATCACAACAATGAAAAGTAGTAAACAAGCAACAACATCATCCATTACATTAATAATATAATTTAATACAAGTGTGTTATGTCAAGTTAAATAGACACCAAAAGTGTGAATCAAAATAAAAGATGAGTCTTGAATGAGCTCCATCTTCTCAAAACCTGGCACCGGTACCTGTCTACTGGTGACCTGAGAATACAAGTTATTTTGAAAGAGTTTATCAGCTTTAAAGCTGGTGAGATCATAAGTATTTTAGTGTCTGAATTTGTATCAAAGTGTTTGTAAGATGTTTGTAATGTATAAGTTTTGTAAAAGTTTGTATTTTTTTGAACTCTCCTAGAAAACCCTATGTTTCCTACTAAAAGTAGCCTTCTACCAAGGCATCTAGTATCTGTGTGTGTGTCTCTTGTAAGAGTATGTATTTTCCCAAATCTGACTATTATTAACCAAAAATATAGTTTTTACATTACCGTTCATTGTGTGAATGTCACAAAGTGAATGCAATGGGGAAATAAAATAGTATTGTAGTGTTGTATTAAGTAACTACTGCTGTACTAACTACCTTAAACCAATTGTTATTTAAAGTACCATGTGATCGGCCTGTACCCTGCTACCGACTGATAGAAAAACGACGATGTAAGACGTCGTAAGAAATGACATTTGGCACCTGTAGACTTGCAAGTCCCATTGTAGCGAGCAACAAGGTGTAGGATAGTCAATCCAGTATAGATCTATACACAAACTCATACGCTCCTCACTTAAGGAGATTCTGGATACAAAACGGTCATGACAGGTGATGCCATGTCCCGTTACGTGGCTCACATAACTGTAGTAATGTATATGTAATGTATGTGCTAGCTGTATTGTGTGTTCTTCCTCTGTCTAGCCTGTATGTATGTTCCCTCTGTATGGTATTGTTTGTTTCTCATCAATATGTATTATGTTTGTTTCTCATCACTATGTATTATGTTTGTTTATCATCACTATGTATTATGTTTGTTTCTCATCACTATGTACTATGTTTGTTTCTCATCACTATGTATTGTGTTTGTTTCTCATCACTATGTATTATGTTTGTTTCTCATCACTATGTACTATGTTTGTTTCTCATCACTATGTATTATGTTTGTTTGTCATCACTATGTACTACTCATGAATGAACTGACTCTTTGTATGTTTCATTGTTCTAGTAATAGTATTAGTATCTCCCTAAACTATACCTGTTATAGTTTACTAGTAATGTTGTTTGTGTAAATGAACATGTGTGTATACCTTTGCTACCCAAAGGTATTGAACTGAATGAAAGAAGTAACCTTTTATATCTATATACATATACATAATATATAACTAGGATTCAAACGACCTTCGGACAAATAACCGGAAGACCCTAAGTCCACAACCAAACAAGGAACAGGAAGTAAGGTGAGCTATCAGTCCTAAGTCCTTTCAATCCTACTTATATAACTATATCTATATAGATACACATTTAATAGAATATAAGTTTAAAAGAGTTTAAGTAACAGTATTTGACATGAGAAAGAGTTTGATAAAGGCATTTGGTATGTAAAAGAGTTTGTAAAACAGTTTGAAGTAAAACAGTTTGGTAACACAGTTTGAAAAGTAAGAAATCCACTTGTTTGGTAGTTATTAATCACATGTGATTGATATAATAACTATAATTGTTCAACTTGTATCCCCCCCATAAAAGCATTTAAAAACATTTAAAAGGTTAATTAAGGGGTATGAACTCACCTGTAGTGAGTGGTTTGGATGAACGGAATGTATAGGATGCTAAGTGTCAAGTGAAGACTTGAACACACACAAGGATCCTAGTTAACATATAATAACACGTATATGTATCCAATTAGTCATAAAACAACTAATTAACCAAGTTTAAGACATCCTAAGACATGTAAAACACTTGATTTAAGTGCTATAAGTCCTAAGGATTGCATCTAAGGGTGGGAGGACCTTGTATTTGAGTTTAGGGTTCAAGGGTAAACTCCTTTGGAGTTTACGGTTTTGTGACCATCACCCTTTGATTTTACGGTCGTAAACCCATGAGTTTACGGCCGTAAACTCATGGTACTTTTACCATTTTGTGATTTGAAGCTTATAAGGTCATAAGAAGCATTCCTACTTCATATCTAAGCCTTTGGAAGTGATTAGGGCACCATTTCACTCCTTTGTGGAGTTTACGGTCTTTGGACCACTTCTCCTTCGGTTTACGGCAGTAAACCCAAATGGTTTATGGTCTTTTTGATGTTTTAAGTCCTTAGCACATCATGGATGGTATCTAGACTAGTTTCCAAGGCTTGGTAAGGGACTAGGGCACACTTTGGCCCTTTCATTAGGGTTTACGGTCCAAGAACATCTTGGACCATAAACACCTTTGATCTTGTGTTTCCTTATGTTTTCTAGATGATTTGGAAGTGTAACAAGTCTTATAAGACACTAGGGTAAGAGTACTTACTATGTAGAAGCTTGAAAAGGTGTTAAAAGTCCAAGAACACTAGTGTGTGTTCTTGGTGTTCTTGGTGGAACTAAGAACACTTGAAGATCTACACAAATGGAATGATTTCACGGATGGAATCACGTAAGATCACTAGATTAAGTAAGATATTGACTAAACAAGCCAAGAAACACTTACTTTCTTGAAGATCTTGAAGAAAAGTCGGATGATACTTGAGAGGATTTGAGTTTTGGATCTTGAAAAGTTAAAAAGTGCTTAAAATAGCTAAGTGCCATATTTATACCCTTGGGGTTTACGGCCGTAAACACCTTGTTTAGGCCGTAAACTCCAAACTCTTGTAGTTTTTGGACATTATTGCTACACAATAAACCCTAGGGCATCCTCTCTCCTGTTATCTCCTGAAGTACTAGGCTTTAGGACACTCAAACTGACTCTACACAGCTCAAAAGTTAGCAGAAACTGTTCTGTCTTCTATTGAAGTGAATGGTCGTACAGAATAGAAATTTCGGGTTGTCACATCATCCCCCCGTTAGAAGGAATTTCGTCCCGAAATTAGAGTTTAAGCAAATAAGTAGTTACAACAAGTAAGTAAAAAGACGAGGATATTTCAGTTTCATGTGATCCTCTCGCTCCCAAGTGAATTCAGGTCCTCGCTTGGCGTTCCAGCGAACCTTCACTATCGGGATGCGGCTTTGTTTCGTTTGCTTGACCTCCCGGTCCATGATATCTACAGGTTCTTCCACGAAGTTGAGGATCTCGTTGATATCGATCTCGTCGAGTGGGATTACAAGAGTCTCGTCGGACAGACACTTTTTCAAGTTCGATACGTGGAAAGTAGAATGTACGTTACTGAGTTCGCGTGGTAAGTTAAGTTTGTAAGCTACAGGGCCGATTCTTGCGAGAATCTCGAAAGGCCCTATGTACCTTGGATTTAGCTTTCCACGCTTTCTGAAGCGTATCAAGCCCTTCCAGGGTGAGACCTTCAATAGAACACGGTCGCCCACCTGGAATTCCAACAGTTTCCTTCGTTTATCAACGTAGCTTTTCTGTCGGTCTCTAGAGGCTTGTAATCGTTCACGAATATGAACGATCTTCTCTGTCGTTTCCCGAATGATCTCCGGACCTGTGAGAGTGCTTTCAGGAACTCGTCCTTTAGCTAACTGGGTATCACCCACCTCAGCCCAGTATAGAGGGGATCTGCACTTTCGGCCATAGAGGGCCTCGAATGGAGCAGCCTTTATACTCGTGTGATAACTGTTGTTGTAGGAAAATTCGACAAGGGGTAAATGAGTATCCCATGCTTTCCCAAAGTCGATCACGCAGGCTCGCAACATATCTTCCAAGGTTTGGATAGTCCTCTCACTTTGCCCATCGGTCTGTGGATGGTAGGTTGTACTCATGTTCAGCCTAGTTCCTAGGGAACTTTGTAGCGACTGCCAGAACGTCGAAGTGAATCTACTATCTCTGTCCGAGATAATGGATATGGGAACACCGTGCAGTCGTACAATATCCCTAATGTAAGTTCTTGTAAGCTTCTCCATCTTGTCTGTTTCCTTGATAGGCAGGAAGTGTGCGGACTTGGTCAATCTGTCGACGATGACCCATATGGTATCAAGTCCACCCGTAGTCTTGGGCAACTTGGTTATGAAGTCCATAGTGATCCACTCCCACTTCCATTCCGGTATCTCCGGTTGTTGTAGAAGACCGGAGGGTTTCTGGTATTCGACCTTGACCTTAGCGCAAGTAAGGCATTTACTTACGAAGGTAGCAATCTCTGCTTTCATGTTAGGCCACCAGTATAACTTTTTAAGATCCAGATACATCTTATCTGAACCCGGGTGGACGGAATAACGAGTGTTGTGCGCCTCCTTCATGACCAAGTCTCTGAAACCACCGAGTTTCGGGGTCCAGATCTGATCCATGAAATAATAAGCTCCGCCACCCTTGACCTCCAAGTTCTTATCCATCCCTCTCAGGGATTCACCTGCCATATTTTCAGGTTTCAAAGCATCGAGCTGAGCCTCCTTAATTTGCGTGGACAAGTGTGAATGGATAGTCATAGTCAATGATTTGACTCTACGACTAGAGTATTCTTTCCTACTTAGGGCGTCAGCTACTACGTTGGCTTTACCCGGATGATAACGAATTTCGCATTCGTAATCACTGAGTAGCTCGACCCACCGTCGTTGTCTCATGTTGAGCTCCTTCTGGTCGAATATATGTTGTAGGCTTTTGTGGTCTGTAAAGATAGTCCTTTTTGGGCCATACAGCTAGTGTCTCCAGATCTTCAGAGCAAATACAACTGCTCCTAGTTCAAGATCGTGTGTGGTGTAGTTGACCTCGTGTGTCTTTAGTTGTCTCGAGGCATAGGCGATGACCTTACCTCGTTGCATCAGAACACATCCGAGTCCTTGATTTGACGCATCACAATAGACAACGAAGTCTTCTATCCCTTCGGGGAGGGATAGTATTGGTGCGGTGCACAAGGCTCGCTTGAGCGTTTGGAACGCTCTCTCCTGCTTTTTTTCCCAGTCAAAGGCCACGCCTTTCTGGGTCAGTGTTGTAAGAGGTTTCGCAATGCGGGAGAAGTTCTGAATGAACCTGCGATAGTAGCCAGCGAGGCCTAGAAATTGACGAATTTCTGTAGGCGTCTTCGGTGCTGACCAGCTCTCAATGGCTTTGATTTTGGAAGGGTCCATGTGTATTCCCTCTTTGCTAACCACGTGCCCTAAGAATTCGACTCTTCGGATCCAAAATTCGCATTTCAAGAACTTCGCATAGAGCTTCTCCGAACGTAATGTTTCTAAGACCTGTCGCAGATGTTGACTATGCTCCTCCTTACTACGAGAGTATATAAGTATGTCATTGATGAAGACGATGACGAACTGATCTAAGTAAGGACGACACACCCTATTCATTAAGTCCATGAATACAACGGGTGCGTTTGTTAATCCGAACGGCATCACTACAAATTCGTAATGCCCATAACGAGTTCGGAAGGCTGTCTTCGGAACATCCTCCCCTAGCACTCGTAGTTGGTGATACCCGGATCTTAAGTCGATTTTTGAAAAGAAGTTCGCCCCTTGAAGTTGGTCAAATAAATCGTCAATACGAGGCAAAGGGTAACGATTTTTGACGGTTAGCTTGTTGAGCTCCCTGTAGTCGATGCACATACGAAACGATCCGTCTTTCTTCTTGACGAACAAGACTGGAGCTCCCCAGGGTGAGAGGCTTGGTCTTATAAAGCCCTTGCTGAGCAGTTCGTTAAGTTGACAGGATAGTTCTTGCATCTCAGCAGGTGCTAGACGATAGGGCGATTTGGCTACGGGAGTAGCCCCTAGAACTAAGTCGATTCTAAACTCGACTTGACGTTGCGGAGGTAATCCTGGGAGTTTTTCTGGAAAGATGTCGGGAAAGTCGCATACTACTGGAATGTTCTGAATATCTTTCGTTTCTTGGCTCACATCGACCACATGAGCAAGGAATGCGTGACATTCCTTTCGCAAGAATTTCTGAGCTTGAATGCTCGAGATGATACGAAGGTTCGTGCCGGGTTTGTCGCCATAAACAACTAGAGTTTCGCCAGACGGTAGATTAAGGCGAACAGCCTTTTCATAACACATGATGTCGGCACGATGTAGACTCAACCAGTACATGCCGATAATGACGTCAAAACTTTTAATTGAGACTGGCATGAGGTCGATCGAAAAAGAATGGCTATCTAGTGTTAGGGTACACCATATGAATATACTATTCGTGCTCTCTGTCTTTCCATTAGCCATTTCTACAGTGAACGGTTCTTTAAGTGCTCGTGATTTTTGCTTAAGTAAATGAGCAAATTTTTGGTTCACGAAACTCCTCTCCGCTCCACTATCAAACAGAATGCATGCATAAGAGTTATCGAGGAGAAACGTACCAGCGACCACTGTGGGGTCGGCAATCGCTTCCTCGTGGCCTATGGCCAGAACCCTTCCTACTCCACCGACATTTCCTGCCTTAGGGCAGTTTCTCTTGTAGTGGCCCACCTCGCCACAACCGTAGCAAGCTTGGCCCACTCCTGCGCCGGGGACTTGGTTGATTGGCCTAGCCGGAGGTTTGCAGAAACGGGCTGTGGGCTCCTTCCTGTTGCAGTTCAAACACTGCATTTCCCGGCAGGCACCGATGTGGTGGAAGTTGCATTTGTTGCACTTAGGCAAACTTCCCGCGTACTTCTTTACCGGAGCAGCAGTGGCAGGTGCTATCGCAGCATGAACTCCCACGACCTGCTGCTTTTTGGCAGACTTCTTCTTTTTGTCATCCCAGAACTTCCGCTTGGAATCAGCGGCTTTGGCGGGTTCTGAGATGGCCAGGGTTGTTGTTGCGGCCAGGGTATGAACCCCATGGTCTATAAGCCGTTGTGCCAATCGCTTGGCACTATTGAACGTAGTGGGGTTTGAAGCCAAAACATTTCCCTGGAATGGAGGCACTAGCCCCCATATGTACCTTTCAATCTTCTTCCCCTCTATAGGAACCATGTTGGGACAGAGGGCCACCAGTTCACAGAACCTGGCGGTGTAGGAGACTATGTTGGAGCCCTTCATGGTTAGGCTCCACAGTTCTTCCTCCAGTTTTTGGATTTCGCCCCTCGGGCAGTACTCTTCAACCATTAGCTCTCTCAGAGCTTCCCAACCCATAGCATTTGCCACTATAAGGGATAGTGACTTGACATGGCTATTCCACCATGTTAGGGCTTTTGCCTCAAAGGTGCAAGCAGCAAACTTGACCTTGCTCCCTTCTGGACAAGAGCAGATCTCGAAGACCGACTCTGTCTTTTCGAACCATTGCGAGAGGGCAATGACTCCGCCAGTCCCTTTAAAGGACAATGACTTGCAGTTAGTGAAGTCCTTATAGGAGCACTCTCTCAGGCGCACAGGAGCTTCACCATGATTAGATTGACCAGGAGTTCCTCCTCCAGTGGAACCAGATGAATGATATTTAGCCATGGCTGTAGCCACAACCGCAGATATAGCAGCATTCAGGGCTGCCGTGTCGAATTGAGGAGTAGGTGGTGTTGCAGTTATCGGGGGATCGCATCTTGTTGATCGGCGTGGAGGCATTTTTCAACTATAAGTTTAGAAAGATGAAGATATTGATAAGAATTTAATATGAAATTGATGAGAATGACTAATGGACTAACTCTCCATAGTCCAATAGCACAAATGAATAGCACGAGTGATTGTAAATGAAAGCATTTGGATATAATTTCCATGAGATTAGATATCTGTCAATAATACTAGAATTACAGATGTAATGAGTTCGGAAAAAATGACCTAGAAGTAGGTCCTACATCAACCAAGATGGGAAAATTTTGACAGAATTACGACCTAATCAAGACCTAACAGGTCTAAGATTTACAAGGATAGGAAATTATGTTGGTTTTTGAGCATTCTAACACTCCTATGGTGTACATGCAACCCTATAAACCTTGGATCTATGTTTTCTCTATTATACATGCAAATATTAAATATTCCAAGGTTTCATCCTAACTAGCATATTATGAAGCACCTATACTACAAAGTTCTAGTTAGATGACATACCTTTTGATGTAGCTTGATGTCTTCAAGCTTTAAGAGCTTAGCCCCAATGGTGTGGAAGCCTCAAGTGGAATCACAAATCACCAAAACACCTTGGAAAACCTTTAGAGAATATGGATACTTGGCTCACACTATGAAATCGGTTATTGCCCTCTTTAGTGTATCCACACTAGCCACTAGCATAATTTCATGAACCATAAGACCCTTTATATAGTGTGGAGGATTAGGGTTAAACCCTAATACACATGACCTTTCATTTCCTAGGATCCATGGGTTAAAGCTCCATGGACTATCCATGAAGACTTAGCCCAACCTAAATGAACTTGGCCCACTACACATATATATATCTAAGAGTCCATATTTAATTAGTTCCTTTTGATCACTTAATTAATTATAAATTAATTCTTGATCAATACTAATTAAATAATATGATTATATATTAATATATTAGAACTTATAATATATTAATATAAATCATAAATATACTATTCTCAAAAGACTATCCATATAAATTGTGTCGGTGAAGTGCAACCCAAATGGACCATGCCGGGTCGGGTCAAGTACATACCAAATATAGTTATGGACTTAGACATTAATCCAACAGTCTACCACTTGGATAAGTCTAAAACTATTATTGAGTATGACTTCAAAAACCAACTGGCAATCGTAGCTCTTAAAGTCGCTGTCGAACTCTGATCTTGTCAATGAACTCTGACCTTTGTTAATGACTTGTCCATTAGATAAGGGATCATATATTCCTCCATTCTAGATATCATATGGACTGAGACATGGATTATAATCATTCTCTCTGTCCATTTGTTGTTTCCTGATTTCCGATTTATGATGACTGACTGATTGAACAAATCAAATCAGTCCTGGCTTGGCCAAGCACTCACATGTGTCATTGCTAAATCATCGAGGGGCCCACAGATATCGCTTTTATCCCTTTAAGGGTAAAAGGAATAGATAAACTTCGACTCATATGGCTTGTTCTACTACTTGTTGAATCATACACAAAGACACGTTTTATAACATCGAGTTACCAATGCGTTTTCGTGCAATCAATGTATAACCAACTCATAGTAACAACTCATATCTCTAGGTTTGAAGAATATAAGATATTATCGTCTCATGATCACTCGTGATAAAATCCATGAAGTGATTCAAATGAGCGCGGATTGAATCCAATACTCAGAACTTATGAGCACTCATGAGTGTTGTAGCACCACTTTGTCCACCAACTTGGACCTCTACAAACCAACCCATGACAGTCTTGATTCATATCTACTTCCAACATATGACCGACTGTGGATGGTTTGAATAACTTAATCATTCAGGAAGAGTGACTTAGTTATTCTGGAAGTCAAAACATGCAAAGTGAAACACAAGAATAAATGAATCAAATATGGTATCAAACCCTATGAATATAAATAAACACTTTTATTTATCACCATACTGATTACTCATTATTCATTGTTTCGGTTTTATCAACTTTATACTTGAATTAAAAACACTAGTTGTCCCATGCTCCAAGCATGTACACTATGTTTTTCTTAAACAATAGCTTTGCCATACACCAAGTATGCACTCTATGTTTGTCTATGATCCTTAGCTTGTGAAATAAACCAATTGAACATAATTTCAATGATTCTAATTTCACACTCCCAAATCCTTATCGAAAAATGTGAGAATTTCAAATTCCTATCATTTATCGAAATCTGTTTAGATTTTAAACTTATATGCACTGACCCTCCTGTAATGAATATGTACAAAGTCACAAAGACTTGTCAACAGTCATTATAAGGTATTCCAATGGAGATCAACTCCATGGAAACTAAGTCTCATATTCAAAGTACATTGCTTTAGACATGCTTCTTGCATTAAGTTTTCTAATCTTACACAGATAACTTCCACCTATGGAGACAACTCCATATTCTCATTTTGACTATCACTTCTGAATAAGAGATGCCTCTTTTCAGAATATGTCAATATGGTCCTTCCAAAATTAGCACTATACTTCCAACTGTCCCTGAGCAACCAATCTTTGGTAAACCTCAGAATGTCCTCGACAATTGCTTAATCATTTTAGTCATATCCAATTCTAGACCTTTTCCCTTCTTAATGCCTCTGGGCATTTGGAAAAATTTAGAAATGATAAATATTATAGCACATGCAATCGATCTTGTACCCAAAGCAAATGGTACACGATTCATGATGTCTCACATAAAGACATGATTCTAGACCAGTCTTTTGCTACAATATTTTTATTTGCCATGTTTTCAAAATTTGACTATGAAGAGGGATGCCGTAATCATAATCGAATTTTGAGAACACAATATATAGAATTTCCTTAAGTTGAACCAATTCAACATGAAATTCATATCTATATATTCTTGACTAAGGAAGATTAAGGTCTCAATCTAAGCCTTTAGAACTGAAATGAAGTATATCCTCTCCCTTAATTATAGCAAAACAACTTTTTCAATCTCTGCAGCCTCACGAATTGAAACTTTTGTTTTCTATAATTAACATTGCTAACTTGCAACACTAACAATAATTATCATGCTCCCACTAACATGATGATTATTAGCATAACACTTATGCTCCCACTAGCTTTGACATGTACTCAGAAATCAGCTGGACTTCTAGAAATCAATACTTTATTGACTTTCTTACCAAAGTTCAGATTTCTGATACGAGATGCTTTGATAAAACTTTATCAAAATCATACACCTTTCCTTAGATATCATGCATGTGTGTCTAAACAATTTCAGAACTATGAAAAGGGATGTCGTAATCATAGTCTCAATTGTTTAGACCTTTTGCCATCTGCTTCAAATCTACTTGGTGGAAGTGTTTCCTCACCATCATTTTCATGAATCGGAGAGAAACCTTATGACCCTTAGATTTTATGGTGTATGTGTTCTTATCCATGTGAATCGTCAAAACCATAGTCACAAGACAAGGATAATGACAAATCCAAACTCATATGGACTGAACTTATGCAATCTTAACTTCTTGCCACCTGGCAGTACAGGGCCTGCCATTGCTTCCAAGTTGTTATGCAACCAATTGAGAACTTTCAGAACTCCTATGCAAAGCCAACTTTAACTGGAATGGGCACAAAATATGTCAACACGATAGGTTATAAACCTCAAGTCGTGTGCTAGTGAAGAACCTCAGGTTTTATTCTTGATTAGTTCTTGAAATTCTTTTTAGGATCTTTAAGACTCCCACTATCCTCTTGACATATAAGACTATCTTGCCAAATATTCAAGAGATAGTGCGGATTCTTTATCAAGACAAACACTTCACACAACTGGCCTTAGTTGGTCTTTGTTTTATCCAAAACATCACAACTTACCAATTTCAAATGTACAAGAGTAGGACACTTTTACTCTTACATTTGACAAGTGTTTTAAACCTTTCTTTAAGATATGTCACTCAAGTTACAATCTTGGAGTATGACTTTAAGACTTGTTTTGGAACGAAGTATGACTCATCTTCCTGATCTAACCATTTCAACAATTCATGACTCCTCTTCTTAGTCATAATAATGCACTAAGATGACCTTTAGAGGACTAATTGTGATATGATTTCTAAATCATTAAGATGATCACAAACATGATACTAAAGTACTCTCCCATCTTTTCAGATTTGAGAAACTTTTATCTTTCTACCTAATTTGATTCTTCCCATTCGTTCTGCCATACATTGAGACTTTTCCAATGTTTCAGAATTATACTTAAACTTATAAGTATAACCATATTTACTAAACTTTAGTAAATCAAATAGTCTTAATGAGCTTTGTGGTGGACATGACCAGTGCACAAGAATGTGTACTCGATCCCTTTAGTCCTTCACTTGACTCACACATCCATGTGAACAAGTAATTAGTCTTGATTTTCCAATGCTTGAAAGTTCTCATTCATCATACTATTCAACTTGCATGATTCCAAGTTTCGGTCCAATTGAAACTTGGGCGATGAGGAACTTTCCTGATTTGGTAAATTTAGACACTACCACAAATGAAAGAATCAAATCCATTTTCCAATATTGCTGTCAGTGGAATCATATAAGCAACAATTTTCCACAAATACCATTGTAAGGATACTTCAAATAAATAAAATTAAACAATTTTGTTTTATTTTAAAACTTTGCGGAAAAACTGATCCTTACAATCCACATGGAAAATTGTTGTCATCTATTCCTTAGCAATATATCATAACTTCTTAAGCAACTGCTCAAAATTCTGATGCGATCGAAATCCACCTTCGCTATCAGAATCAGCATATACTTCCTTTAAGATTTCTCTCTATTCTTTGATTCTTAAAACATCAACATGTGACCCAGTCACATCATGTAATGAGGATCTCAGAATAGAACTTAACAGAGTTAGATAATGGGCTCTACTTGATGTAGAGTCAAACTTATTGACTTTAACATCCTTATGTAAATTTGGCAGCTTTGCAATCAACGCCCCTTCCTTTGGCAAAATAAACATATGGACCCTTTGGTAATGGGAGTATCTCAGACTTAGCCTTTCTCTTTACCATTTGGTCAACCGCGTTGACTATGTTCAATCCCTTTCCATTGGGAAGAGAATGCTTTTTCTGGATCTCCAGTGTCACCATTGTCACTGTCCATAAAGTTTTTGGGAAGTTGATCTTCTAATCAAATTTGCTTTACTATCGTTCCAAATCATTGCTGATTCAGCAGCACCAAGCAAATAGATATGATCATTAAAGTTCATGTCATAGTCTGTTTCATAGTAGTCCCAAAGGAACTCACTATGTGACTTAGAAAGTGATTGAACATCCAACTTTCTCAAGACTTTGACACCCAACTCTCCCGGCTTGTCAATATGTGACTTCATCTCTAAGATGTGATCACACATAGACCTTGCTTGCCATTAGGGCTTGAGTGACCTTGAACTTGTGGGTTAGGGAGAATAATTGGAGGAGGTGGAGGAAGAGAAGTATGACTTCCATGAGCCAAAATCGGGAAGTCATATTCATTAGGAAAGCTTGGTTTGGGAAGATCATTGTTGTCTAAACCAGACATCAACAATGGGAGAAATTCACGTAAAGTTGATTTAAGTCCTTAATATAACACCCAATATGATATATTAAGGCTAGGACCCAACAAACTATTTTATAACTTGGAAGAGGGATGTCGTAATCCAAGCTATAAAATATTTGAAGGTAGGTGAATGACGATTCACCAATTTCCACCAAGATAAACGAAATGTATTATTAGGTTTTAATTGGTTTTGAAACTCCTAGATTCTTTTGAGATTCATTGAACTTTTCAATGGCATGTTTCAATCTCGAGTGTGTCCTTTAGGTTTTGTGACTGGGATGCCGAGGATCACAAAACAAGGTGTGAAGTAACCATGCAAATATACTTGGTACCCTTAATATTTACCCCTCAATCGATGTGCCGGTTAACCACACACGCTCCAACGATACTATGATAAACATTAAGTTACCATTTGCCTACCTTGTTAAGTCCAGGTTAGTGTGCCGGTTAACCACACACGCTCCACTAACAGCTTAAACAAAGTGCAAAGTGTAATTTCATGGATTAGCACCTTATTCACATTTTCCTAAGTAACTAAGATTGGGAATTTATAAAAGGTTTAGTTACTTAGTATTTATCATTAATACTTTTAATGAAGGGAGAATTATAGTCCTTGTCCTACCTGTTCGGCTAACGACCCTCCACCAGTCAAGGAAGCGGTGGGTGAGAGTGGACACCCATTAAACTGCCATTTTATAGGCAGTAACCTTATACCCCCCTTATAGACCGGCTTCGTGAATGAGGCCTACTAATGGTAAGACAACTTGATCTTATACATATAATATATTAAACTTTTAATATTATAATAGTATAAGGGTGTATTTTAGACATTTAAAATACTTGGTGGTTTAATCTATTAATTAAACTATACTCTTAATTTAATTAAATTTAAACCATGTCATTATGGAATTATTAATTCTCTTTTAATTAAACACTTTAATTATCTATTAATAAAGTCCATAAGAGTTAATTGAATTATTCAATAAAAACATCATAATTCCAATTATAAAATTCAAAATTAAAACCATTTAATTAATTGTTTACGTTATGAACCCAAGAGTTTTAGAATTCAATTCTTTTTTTTTTTATCATAAAAAAACTTTTTCCAAATTCCAAAACTTGAGGGCAAGTTTTGTAACTCTTGAAAACTTTTGGATTCCATAACTTATGGAGTTAAATACTTGTTTTATGATGAAACTTTTCATGTTCCATAACTTAAGAACAAGTTATGGAATTCTTTAAAACATTAAGACTAAGTTTTGTAACTCCATAAAAAACTTTGAATCAATTTTTTTAAAAACCTTTTCATATCCATAACTTATGGAGGTTTCAAAAAACTATTTAGATCAAACTTTTAAAACTAATAAAATAATCATATCATTTTATCTTTTACTAAATTTCACCTAATTCAACTCATATAGCAAATGATTCAAATTTTACAAATAATTAGTTTTTCACAAAAACAAGTAATTATCTTAAAATTTGACAAACGTCATGTTTTTTTTCCTTTTTTTTTTCCAACTTTGAAAATAAAACATTTGCATCAATATAACAAAAAACAACCCATGTCTCTGATACCACTGTTGGGTTTTGAGCATTCTAACACTCTTATGGTGTACATGCAACCCTATAAACCTTGGATCTATGTTTTCTCTATTATACATGCAAATATTAAATATTCCAAGGTTTCATCCTAACTAGCATATTATGAAGCACCTATACTACAAAGTTCTAGTTAGATGACATACCTTTTGATGTACCTTGATGTCTTCAAGCTTTAAAAGCTTAGCCCCAATAGTGTGGAAGCCTCAAGTGGAATCACAAATCACCAAAACACCTTGGAAAACCTTTAGAGAATATGGATACTTGGCTCACACTATGAAATCGGTTATTGCCCTCTTTAGTGTATCCACACTAGCCACTAGCATAATTTCATGAACCATAAGACCCTTTATATAGTGTGGAGGATTAGGGTTAAACCCTAATACACATGACCTTTCATTTCCTAGGATCCATGGGTTAAAGCTCCATGGACTATCCATGAAGACTTAGCCCAACCTAAATGAACTTGGCCCACTACACATATATATATATATATATATATATATATATATATATATATATATATATATATATATATATATCTAAGAGTCCATATTTAATTAGTTCCTTTTGATCACTTAATTAATTATAAATTAATTCTTGATCAATACTAATTAAATAATATGATTATATATTAATATATTAGAACTTATAATATATTAATATAAATCATAAATATACTATTCTCAAAAGACTATCCATATAAATTGTGTCGGTGAAGTGCAACCCAAATGGACCATGCCGGGTCGGGTCAAATACATACCAAATATAGTTATGGACTTAGATATTAATCCAACAAATTAGACTAGCGTTTTTAACATAGACTACGTTATATCCAAAAGAGAAGTTGATGAGACTCTATCAGCGACGAGAACTACCCGAGTGAGTTCTTGACTCCGACAGAAGGCGTTTTATGTCCCTCACGCGCCTATCAGATCTTGTTTGCTGAGCTCGGAGTACCCTGACTTCAGCTTGGGTTTCAGCAAGTTCCCTCTGCAGAACTACATTGCGGACCTGAGTCCTTTCATGAGCAGACTCTAGCTGGCGAATGCGGACTGTGTTAACGCCAGAGTTGGCGTCAATCTCCACTACTCGGTCAATAGCTGCTCGACCTTGCTCAGTGTTCCAAGAAATCCTTCGAACCATGATGAGTAGGACCCTGTCAGCTAAACCTCCCTCGGTGAGGTTGTAGAAGCTTCTGTCTCCATTGTAGGGAATGGGTTGACCCTGTTCCTGACTCCATCTATTCAAGTTTGTGGCCCACAGAGGTGTGGGCCCTTGAAATGCTGGACGATGATTCAGGTTTGGGTCTTGAGCAGCTGGGGGTAGGTTGTTGACTTCTGGCTCTGAGTCAGAATCCTCAGAAAAGCCTTCAGCTTCGTGATCATCCAATAGGATTGGGTGATCATCTTCTGGCTCTTCTCCCAGCCATCCTACATTGCCGTGGTTGGGGTAGTACGGGTCTCCGGGAAGATAGAATCCAATCATTTTATTTACGCGAGAAAAGGGATACAAGAAATAACTAAATAGACGAACTAATTAGATAATTATAAGATGATCTTCATCAGCTACTTCAACATTTGCGTAGTGCATACCAGTCATATGTAACCAAGACAGGATAGACCGTCGAATAAGTGATCCTAACTCTAAGCCCACAACCAAACAAGGAACAGGAAGTAAAGCAAAGATCACAGATTCTAAGTCTATGACATCCTAGTCACATATAACCTTAGTGTATCCACTCAACAAATATTGACATACCAATAAAGACCTTTAGTTCTCAGATAAGTAATTATAGTAACACAAAATACTCCTATAGTATTTTAAGTTTATGTTCTGTTCTATTGTTCTCATTATAGTAGTGTTGGTAAGTTTTTAGACTTGTTGCAACCTCACAACCACACTTAGGCACATGCTAGTCACTCCTCGGATAATATAGTTGATTAGGCTATATCTTCCTAGTTTTGACTATATGTCTCTAAGTCTACTTGTGCTGCCCAACAATCATAATACATTTGTTCTGTCCTAGTGACACTGATTTTAGTATGAATGCAGGTATGTATACTTGGTTAAATATTTTATTATTTAAAATTATAAACTCTTTATCAGAGTATTTTAAATCCCGTTGTGTTTATAGTTCGTATATCTTTTATGGGTTGATACACTCGATTCACTATAAACAATGCTCTGATACCAATCTGTCACACCCCAAAACCGGAACGGCGGAAACGTTCGGGGGTGGATGACGTCATGTACAGTATCACAACAATGCAAAGTAGTAAACAAGCAACAACATCATCCATTGCATTAATATTATAATTTAATACAAGTGTGTTCTGTCAAGTTAAATAGACACCAAAAGTGTGAATCAAAATAAAAGATGAGTCTTGAACGAGCTCCATCTTCTCAAAACCTGGCACCGGTACCTGTCTACTGGTGACCTGAGAATACAAGTTATTTTGAAAGAGTTTATCAGCTTTAAAGCTGGTGAGATCATAAGTATTTTAGTGTCTGAATTTGTATCAAAGTGTTTATAAGATGTTTGTAATGTATAAGTTTTGTAAAAGTTTGTATTTCTTTGAACTCTCCTAGAAAACCCTATGTTTCCTACTAAAAGTAGCCTTCTACCAAGCCATCTAGTATATGTGTGTGTGTCTCTTGTAAGAGTATGTATTTTCCCACATCTGACTATTATTAACCAAAAATATAGTTTTTACATTACCGTTCATTGTGTGAATGTCACAAAGTGAATGCAATGGGGAAATAAAATAGTACTGTAGTGTTGTATTAAGTAACTACTGCTGTACTAACTACCTTAAACCAATTGTTATTTAAAGTACCATGTGATCGGCCTGTACCCTGCTACCGACTCATAGAAAAACGACGATGTAAGACGTCGTAAGAAATGACATTTGGCACCTATAGACTTGCAAGTCCCACTATAGCGAGCAGCAAGGTGTAGGATAGTCAATCCAGTATAGATCTATACACAAACTCATACGCTCCCCACTTAAGGAGATTCTGGATACAAAACGGTCATGACAGGTGATGCCATGCCCCGTTACGTGGCTCACATAACTGTAGTAATGTATATGTAATGTATGTGCTAGTTGTATTTTGTGTTCTTCCTCTGTCTAGCATGTATGTATGTTCTCTCTGTATGGTATTGTTTGTTTCTCATCACTATGTATTATGTTTGTTTCTCATCACTATGTATTATGTTTGTTTCTCATCACTATGTACTATGTTTGTTTCTCATCACTATGTATTATGTTTGTTTCTCATCACTATGTATTATGTTTGTTTCTCATCACTTTGTACTATTTTTGTTTCTCATCACTATGTATTATGTTTGTTTCTCATCACTATGTACTACTCATGAATGAACTGACTCTTTGTATGTTTCATTATTCTAGTAATAGTATTAGTATGTCCCTAAACTATACCTGTTATAGTTTATGAGTAATGTTGTTTGTGTGTATGAACATGTGTGTATACCTTTGCTATCCAAAGGTATTGAACTGAATGAAAGAAGTAACCTTTTATATCTATATACATATACATAATATATAACTAGGATTCAAACGACCTTCGGACAAATAACCGGAAGACCCTAAGTCCACAACCAAACAAGGAACAGGAAGTAAGGTGAGCTATCAGTCCTAAGTCCTTTCAATCCTACTTATATAACTATATCTATATAGATACACATTTAATAGAATATAAGTTTAAAAGAGTTTAAGTAACAGTATTTGACATGAGAAAGAGTTTGATAAAGGCATTTGGTATGTAAAAGAGTTTGTAAAACAGTTTGAAGTAAAACAGTTTGAAAAGTAAGAAATCCATTTATTTGGTAGTTATTAATCACATGTGATTGATATAATACCTATAATTGTTCAACTTCTACCCCCCCCCCCCCAATAAAAGCATTTAAAAACATTTAAAAGGTTAATTAAGGGGTATGAACTCACCTGTAGTGAGTGGTTTGGATGAACGGAATGTATAGGATGCTAAGTGTCAAGTGAAGACTTGAACACACACAAGGATCCTAGTTAACATATAATAACACATATATGTATCCAATTAGTCATAAAACAACTAATTAACCAAGTTTAAGACATCCTAAGACATGTAAAACACTTGATTTAAGTGCTATAAGTCCTAAGGATTACATCTAAGGGTGGGAGGACCTTGTATTTGAGTTTAGGGTTCAAGGGTAAACTCCTTTGGAGTTTACGGTTTTGTGACCATCACCCTTTGAGTTTACGGTCGTAAACCCATGAGTTTACGGCCGTAAACTCATGGTACTTTTACCATTTTGTAATTTGAAGCTTATAAGGTCATAAGAAGCATTCCTACTTCATATCTAAGCCTTTGGAAGTGATTAGGGCACCATTTCACTCCTTTGTGGAGTTTACGGTCCTTGGACCACTTCTCCGTGGGTTTACGGCCGTAAACCCAAATGGTTTATGGTCTTTTTGATGTTTTAAGTCCTTAGCACATCATGGATGGTATCTAGACTAGTTTCCAACGCTTGGTAAGGGACTAGGGCACACTTTGGCCCCTTCATTAGGGTTTACGGTCCAAGAACATCTTGGACCGTAAACACCTTTGATCTTGTGTTTCCTTATGTTTTCTAGATGATTTGGAAGTGTAACAAGTCTTATAACACACTAGGGTAAGAGTACTTACTATGTAGAAGTTTGAAAAGGTGTTAAAAGTCCAAGAACACTAGTGTGTGTTCTTGGTGGAACTAAGAACACTTGAAGATCTACACAAATGGAATGATTTCACGGATGGAATCACGTAAGATGACTAGATTAAGTAAGATATCGACTAAACAAGGCAAGAAACACTTACTTTCTTGAAGATCTTGAAGAAAAGTCGGATGATACTTGAGAGGATTTGAGTTTTGGATCTTGAAAAGTGAAAATGTGATTAAAATGGCTAAGTGCCATATTTATACCCTTGGGGTTTACGACCGTAAACACCTTCTTTAGGCCGTAAACTCCAAACTATTGGAGTTTTGGGACATTATTGCTACACAATAAACCCTAGGACATCCTCTCTCTTGTTATCTCCTGAAGTACCAGGCTTTAGGACACTCAAACTGACTCAACACAGCTCAAAAGTTAGCAGAAACTGTTCTGTCTTCTATTGAAGTGAATGGTTGTACAGAATAGAAATTTCGGGTTGTCACAGGCTTACCCCCGGTCTGCTAACCACTAGAAACTCTTGAGCTTACCCCCAATGTGCTAGCCACTAACAGCTCTCCCAGTCCATCTTTAGCACACATCGAACCTATATGACTTAACTAACCCTATCAGTCCTTCGGGTTGTGACTTAGACTTCCAGGTCCCAATCAAACAAGAGTAGCATAACTATTAACACCCTAGGACCCTAATGCACGGAGACTGTTGGATTAGATGTCTAAGCCCATAACTATTATTGGTATGTATTCGACCCGAGAGTAGCATGGTCCATTTGGGTTGCATGGCACCAGAACAATTGATAGATAAAATGAGAAAAAGGTTATTTATGACTTATATTAATATATTATAAGTTCTAATATATTAATATGAAATCATATTATTTAATTAGTATCAATCAAGAATTAATTTGGAATTAATTTTGTGATCAAAAGAGACTAATTAAATATATAGGGTTTGATTATGTAAATCATTCTTATATATGTGGGCTTGCGATCCATTGTCCTTCATGTTGGGCTTAACCGATGTGGTAACCCATGGATACTCCATGGAGGTTAAAATAGATGGATCATGAAGGAAATGGAAAGTCATGAGTTACATGGTGTAACCCTAAATGAGCCACACTATATAAAGGACCCCATGGTTCATGAAATGGCACGAGAGTGCATACACAAAAGAGGGCAAGGGCCGAATTTCATAAGGGTGAACCAAATAACCTTCTCTCAAGTGATTCCAATTGTTGGTGGTGTTGTGTGAACCATTTGAGGTGCAACACTTGGGGCACTAAGCTCTTAAAGGTTCAAGACTTCAAGCTCCATCAAAAGGTATGTCATCTAACTAGACTTTTGTAGTATAGTTGGTTCATAATATGCTAGTTAAGATGATACTTTGGAATTTTGTATATTTGCATGTATAATAGTGAAAACATAGATCCAAAGCACATAGGCTTGCATACACACCATAGGAGTGTTAGAATGATCAAAACCCATAAGTGGTATCAGAGCCTAGGCTTGTTTTCATTTATACTTGATGCAAATTGCTGAAAAAATCGATTTTCTGGCTGTCTAGACTGTGGACTCGCCGAGTCCACTGGGGGACTCACCGAGTTCATGAACAAAATCACCCTACTCGTCGAGTAGGTTCATACACTCGACGAGTAGGAGGCCCAGAGTGCAGATTTTCGACTTTTAAGGCTGGAATTGGACTAGAATCATTACCCTAAGCTGTTTTTGAACTTATAAACCTGTTTTTGATGTGGTAATGATCATTCTAATCCAATCCAAAAGATAATTGTCAAAAGTTTCATGTTTTGTATTATTTTAATGGTTAGGCTAATTACATGAAAATTGTTTGATTTGAGTTGTCTTATTCATATGAGTTTAATCTAGATCATAGTTTTTCTTGACATACATGTTAGTTGAATTGACGATCTTAACGTTTTTTAATGGATTCCATAACTTGTGCTCAAGTTATGGAAAACCAAAAGTTTTTTGTGTTAAATCTTCATTAAAGCTATATGTTACATAATTGAAGAGTCTTTTCTCATAAATAGTTTTATGGACTCCATAACATATCCTCAAGTTATGGATGTTCAAGAGTCTCTTCATTAAAGTCTTTAAAACCTATATTAAACTCATATGTTATGCATTCCAAAAGTTTTTTTTGAATTGTTCAAAACTTGCCCTCAAGTTTTGGAATTTGTAAAGTTACACTTTTGAATACATTAGTTCCAAACCCTAGAATTTTAAATAGTTTAAAGTTCAACCCTTATACTATTGTAATATTGTACGTTTAATATTTATATATATGTATAAGAGTAAAAGTCGATCTTACCGTTAGTAGGCCTCATTCACGAAGTCGATCTATAAGGGGGGTATAAGGTTACTGCCTATAAAATGGCAGTTTAATGGGTGACCACTCTCACCCACCGCTTCCTTGACCGGTGAGGGTCGTTAGTCGAACGTGTAAGACAAAGACTATAATTATCATTAAAAGTATAATGATGAATATAAAGTAACTAAACCTTTTATAAGTTCCCAAACTTAGCTACTTTAGGAAAATATGAAATTG
Organism: Lactuca virosa; assembly: GCF_052849685.1. Classification (NCBI taxonomy): domain Eukaryota; kingdom Viridiplantae; phylum Streptophyta; class Magnoliopsida; order Asterales; family Asteraceae; genus Lactuca; species Lactuca virosa. Next base: position 301,121,381 of record NC_136428.1, on the reverse strand, counting down.
GTGCTAACCCACGAAATTACACTTTGTACCTTACCATGTCGTTGGTGGAGCGTGTGTGGGTAACCGACACACTAACATGGACTAGTAAGAGTGGAAAAGGGCGACTTAATGTTTATCATATATCGGTGGAGCGTGTGTGGGTAACCGGCACATTGATTAGGTGATAAAGATTAAGGGTACCAAGTTAATTTGCATGGTTATTCAGATCTTGTTTGGGATCCTCGGCATCCCAGTCACAAACTTTAGAGGGCACAATCGAGATTTAAACATGCCATTGAAAAGTTTAATGAATCTCAAAAGATCTAGGAGTTTCAATCCAATTAAAACCTAATAACCTATTTCATTTTTCCATGGTGGAAATTGGTTAATCGTCATTCGCCTACCTTTAAATATTTTATAGCTTGGATTACGACATCCCTCTTCCAAGTTATAAAATATCGTGTTAGGTCCTAGCCTAAATATTTCATATTGGTAAGGACTTAAATCAACTAACTTGAATTTCTCACATTGTAGATGTCTGGTTCAGACAACTATGGTCTTCCCAAATCCCTTGGAACAAGCTTTCCTAATGAAAATGATGTCCCGCGATTGGATCTTGGAAATCATACTTCTCTTCCTCCACGTCCTCCAATAATTCTCCCTAACCCACAAGTTCTAGGTCACTTAAGCCCTAATTGCAAGATGGAAAGTCTATGTGTGCTCACATCTTGGAGATGAAGTCACATATTGACAAGCCGGGAGAGTTGGGTGTCAAAGTCATGAGGAAGTTGGTTGTTGACTAGGTTCTTCGATCATTTCCTAAGTCACATAGTGAGTTCCTTAAGGACTACTATATGACAGACTATGACATGTCCCTTAATGATCTTAACTATTTGCTTGTTGCTGCTTAATCAGCAATGATTTGGAGCATTGGTAAAGCAAATTTGATTGGAAGATCAACTTCCCAACTTCCATGTACATTGAAAATGGTAACATTAGAAGTACAGAAAAGCTTTCCCTTCCCAATGGAAAGGGATCGGCCATAGTCAACCCGGTTGACCAAATGGTAAAGAGAAAGGCTAAGTCTGAGATAGTCCCATGTACTGTTCCTAAAGAGTCTATATGTTTCTTTTTCCAAAATAAGGGGCATTGGTTGCGAAGCTGCCCTATTTACCTGAAAGATCATAAGGATGGTAAAGTCAGAGTGTATGACTCTACTTCAGGTAAAGTCGACTATCTAACTCAATTAAGTTCCTAGTTGGAGATTCTTAATACATGATGTAACTAGGCCACATTTTGATGTTTTGTAGAATCGAAAGAAAAGAGAGGAAGCTTAAAAGAAGAGTAAGTTGATTCTGATCGCGAAGATGGATTTCGATCGTATGGTTCGAAGATTAGAATTTGAGCTGCTACTTAAGAGTTATGATAAATTGCTTAGGAATAGATAACAACATGTTTTTCATTTGTAAATACATTGTAAGGATAACTTTTTCCGCAAGTTTTAAAATAAAAGAAAAATTTTTGATTTTATTTATTTTAAGTTACCATACAATGGCATTTATGAAAAATTGTTGTTTATATGATTCCACTAATAGCAATATAGGAGAATGAATTTGATTCCTTCGTGGTTGTGTCATAATTTACCAAATAAGGAAAGATTCTCATCACCCAAGTTTCAATTGGACCGAAACTTGGAATCATGCAAGTTGTATTCTATGATGAATGAGAATATTTCATCTTTGGAAAATTAAGACTAATTCCATGTTCACATGTATATGTGAGTCAAGTGAAGGACTAAGGGATCGAGTATACATTCTTGTGCACTGGCCAAGTCCACCACAAAGATCGATAAGACTATTCGTCATGATTTACTAAAGTTCAGTAAATATGGTTATACTTACAAGTTTAAGTATAATTCTGAGGCATTGGAAAAGTTTCAATGTACGGCAGAACGAACGAAAAGAATCAAATTAGGCTGAAAGATAAAAGTTTCTCAATTCTGAAAAGATGAGAGAGTACATTAGTATCATGTTTTATGATCATCTTAATGATTATGAATCCATATCACAATTGATCCTCTAAGAACATCTTAGTGCATTCCTATGGCTAAGAAGAGGAATCATGAATTGTTGAAATGGTTAAATCAAGAAGATGAGTTATACTTCGTTCCAAAACAATTCTTAGAGTCATACTCCAAGATTGTAACTTGAGTGACATATCTTAAAGAAGGTTTATAACACTTGTCAAATGTAGAGTAAAATGTTTTCTACTCTTGTACATTTGAAATTGGTATGTTGTGATGTTTTGGATAAAACAAAGACCAACTAAGGCCAATTGTGTGAAATGTTTATCTTGATAAGAATTCGCACTATCTCTTGAATATTTGTTTGTCAAGGAATGGTTCTTGGCAAGAGAGTCTTATATGTCAAGAAGACAGTGGGAGTCTTAAAGATCCTGAAAGAGTTTCAAGAACTAATCAAGAATAAAACTTGTAGTTTATCACTAGCACACGACTTGAGGTTTATAACCTATCGTGTTTACATAGTCTTGTTTCTATGTCCATTCCGGTTAAAGTTGACTATGCATGTGAGCTCTATGAGTTCTCGGTTGCTTGCATAACAATTTAGAAGACATGGTAGGCCCTTGTGCTGCCAGGTGGCAAGAAATTAAGATTGAACAAGTTCAGTCCATATGAGTTTGAATTTGTCACTAACCTTGTCTTGTGATTATGGTTTTGACAAATTCATATTAATAGGAACACATACACTATAAAATCTAAGTGTCATAAGGTTTCTCTCCGATTCATGAAAATGATGGTGAGGAAACTCTTTCGCTAAATAGATTTTAAGTAGATAGGAATTGTGATATTTGCATTGTCAAAGTCGTTAGTGGAGTGTGTTGTTGGATTAATGTCTAAGTCCATAACTATAATTGGTAAGACTTGACCCGACCCGGCATGGTCCATTTGGGTTGCATGGCATCATGCATTTGGATAGACTATAATGAGAGAGATAACACTTAAGGTTGGTTAATATACTATAAGTTCTAATATATTAATAAGGTTATTTAATTAGTATTGATCAAGAATTAATTTGGAATTAATTAAGTGATCAAAAGGAGACTAATTAAATATATGGGTTGATTGTGTAAATCATTCATTCTTATATATGTGGGCTTATGATCCAAGATTTCTTATGTTGGACTAAGTCCATGGGGTGAGCCATGGATACTCCATGGAGGTTAAAATCCATGAAGCATAAGGAATGGGTAAAGTTATGAGTTACATGGTGTAACCCTAATATCCACCATATAAAAGAATCCCATGGCTCAAGAAATCGTACACTAATGTGTGAATATGAGGGCTAGACGATTTCAAGGAGTGTTCCATTTCTCTCAAGTCATTCCATGTGCATTTGGTGTTGTGTGAACCATTTGAGGTGTCACACTTGGGGCACTAGGCACTCAAGCTTCATGGAGACAAGCTACATCAAACAAAGGTATGTATTCTATCCATTTGATTACCCAAGTATCAAGTATTGTATGCTAGATAGGGTAATACCTTGGAACGTTCATAATTGCATGTATAATAGAGAAAACATAGATCCAAGGTATTTAGGGTTGCATGTACACTTAGGAGTGTTAGAATGCGCAAAACCCATCAGTGGTATCAGAGCCAAGGCTTGTTTTCTTGTTATACTTGCAAAATTAGCTGAAAAATCGAATTGTATTAGTTTAAAAGTTATGCTAATTACTTGAAAAAAAATTTGATGTGAATTATCTTTGTTCATATGAGTTTATTAGATTAATAGAAAAGTTAATTGATTATGTGTTTTCAATCCATTTTAATCTAAGAGTTGATTCTAAAATGTGTTTTTGTAACTTGTCCTCAAGTTATATGAAAAGTCACATTTAAGTTTCATAAAACTCATAAAAAGTTGGCAATGGTTACAAAAATGAAGAGTCTTGTCCTCATTAAATGGTTTTATGACTCCATAACTTGTCCTCAAGTTATGGAGGTTCAAGAGTCACTTCATTAAATGATAAAATGTGTAACCTTAATTAGTTCCATAAGTTACAAAAATAAAGAAAAGTTACATTCTTTTATTAGTTTAAAGTCTTCCATAACTTGTCCTCAAGTTATGGAACTTGAAGAGTTTTTTTTAATTAAAACTACTTTAAACACATAAGTTATGGAATTAATTAGTTTTGAATATTTTCAAAACTTGCCCTCAAGTTTTGGAATTTGTAAAGTTTTCCCCATGAATACTTTAATTCCAAGTTAGCCCTTAGAATTTTAAAAGTTAAAATTCAACCGTTATACTTTATAGTATTATAAGTTAATAATAAATATATGTATAAGAGCAAGTCAGTCTTACCGTTAGTAGGCCTCATTCACGAAGTCGGTCTATAAGGGGGGTATAAGGTTACTGCATATAAAATAGCAGTTTAATGGGTGTCCACTCTCACCCACCGCTTCCTTGACTGGTGGAGGGTCGTCAGCCGAACGGGTAGGACAAGGACTATAATTCTCCCTTCATTAAAAGTATTAATGATAAATACTAAGTAACTAAACACTTATAAATTCCCAATCTTAGTTACTTAGGAAAATGTGAATAAGGTGCTAATCCATGAAATTACACTTTGCACTTTGTTTAAACCGTTAGTGGAGCGTGTGTGGTTAACCGGCACACTAACCTGGATTTAACAAAGTAGGCAAAGGGTAACTTAATATTTATCATAGTATCGGTGGAGCTCGTGTGGTTAACCGGCACATCGATTGAGGGGTAAATATTAAGGGTACCAAGTATATTTGCATGGTTACTTCACACCTTCTTTTGTGATCCTCGGCATCCCAGTCACAAAACCTGAAGGGCACACTCGAGATTGAAACATGCCATTGAAAAGTTCAATGAATCTCAAAAGATCTAGGAGTTTCAAATCCAATTAAAAACCTCATTACATTATTTCGTTTTTCATGGTGGAAATTGGTAAATCGTCATTTACCTACCTTCAACTATTTTATAACTCGGATTACGGCATCCCTCTTCCAGTTATAAATAGGTTGTTGGATCCAAGCCTTAATATTTCATATTGGGTGTTATATTAAGGACTTTAGATCAACTATCTTGAATATCTCCCAAAAGATGTCTAGTTCAGACATCTATGATCTTCCCAAATCTCTTGGAACTTTACTTCCTCCACCTCCTCCAATTATTCTCCCTAACCCACAAGTTCAAGGTCACTCAAGCCCTAATGGCAAGCAAGGTCTATGTGTGATCACATCTTAGAGATGAAGTCACATATTGACAAGCTGGGAGAGTTGGGTGTCAAAGTCTTGAGAAAGTTGGATGTTCAATCACTTTCTAAGTCACATAGTGAGTTCCTTTGGGACTACTATGAAACAGACTATGACATGAACCTTAATGATCATATCTATTTGCTTGGTGCTGCTGAATCAGCAATGATTTGGAACGATAGTAAAGCAAATTTGATTAGAAGATCAACTTCCCAAAAACTTTATGGACAGTGACAATGGTGACACTGGAAATCCAGAAAAAGCATTTTCTTCCCAATGGAAAGGGATTGGCCATAGTCAACCCGGTTGACCAAATGGTAAAGAGAAAGGCTAAGTGTGAGATAGTCCCATTACCAAAAGGTCCATATGTTTATTTTGCCAAAGGAATGGGCGTTGATTGCAAAGCTGCCAAATTTACCTAAGGATGTTAAAGTCAATAAGTTTGACTCTACATCAGGTAGAGCCCATTATCTAACTCTGTTAAGTTCTATTCTGAGATCCTCATTACATGATGTGACTGGGTCACATGTTGATGTTTTAAGAATCAAAGAATAGAGAGAAAGCTTAAAGGAAGTATATGCTGATTCTGATCACGTAGGTGGATTTCGATCGCATCAGAATTTTGAAGTTGTTACTTAGGAGTTATGATATATTGCTTAGGAATAGATAACAACAAGTTTTTCCGTATGCATTTGCACTATAAGGATAAGTTTTTTCCGCAAAGTTTTGAAATAAAATAAAAGTTTTTAATTTTATATTTATTTTAAATATCCTTACAAGTGGCATTTGTGAAAAATGGTTGTTTATATGATTCCATTGATAGCAATATTTGAAAAAAAAATGGACTTGATTCTTTCGTTTGTGGTAGTGTCATAATTTACCAAATAAGTAAAGATTCTCATTCCCAAGGCTTCAGTTGGATAGAAACTTGGAATCATGCAAGTTGAATAGTATGATGAATGAGAACTTTCAAGCATTGGAAAATTAAGACTTGTTCACATGGATGTGTGAGTCAAGTTAAGGACTAAAGGGATCGAGTACACATTCTTGTGCACTGGTCAAGTCCACCACAAAGCTCGTTAAGACTATTCGTCATGATTTACTAAATTTTAGTAAATATGGTTATACTTACAAGTTTAAGTATAATTCTGAAACATTGGAAAAGTCTCAATGTATGGCAGAACGAATGGGTTTTGAGCATTCTAACACTTCCTAAGTGTACATGCAACCCTAATTCTCATTCCTGAGCATTCTAACACTTCCTAAGTGTACATGCAACCCTAATAAACCTTGGATCTATGTTTGTCTAAGGTACATGCAAAATATTAATTTCCAAGGTTTATAACCTATCTAGCATGGCATGGGGTACTTTTAAACATAAAAGGACTAGATGAATTACATACCTTTTGTTGATTGTTGATTTCTTGGAGTTTGAGAGCCAAGCACCAATAATGTGAATGCCTCAAATGGAAATCACAAATCACCACAAACTTGGAAAATGTATGAGAGAGTATACTAACACTTAGAAATCGGCCACCACTATTACACACACACTAGGGTGTTATTTCATGCAACATGAGCTTGTTTATATAGTGTGTATGGTTAGGGTGAAACCCTAATAACCCATGTCTTTTCCTTTCCAAGGATCCATGGGTTAAAAGCTCCATGGATCATCCATGGACTTCCATATAAGCTTAGCCCATTAACAAATGAGTATTAGCCCACACCATATAAATATAATAGCCCATGATTTAATTAGTCTTCCTTTTAATCACTAAATTAATTCATAATTAATTCAAGATTAAAACTAATTAAATAACATGACTTTATATTAATATATTATAACTTATAATATATTAATAAATCGTAAGTATACAATTCTCATAAAATTATCCATAAACAGTTTGGGTGAAGTGCAACCCAAATGGACCATGCCGGGTCGGGTCATGTATATACCAAATAAGTTATGGACTTAGACACCTTATCCAACACTAGCACACTTGCTCCTATAACCCACAAATAACTTCCTAGTCGCTGCTCCTAGCATTATCCTCAATCACGCTTCCACTCTATTGGTTGCCTTGTACATGCTATTTGTACACAATACATGATTAAATAGACTGTTGAATAAATTACTCTACCATAAGCCTACAACCAAATAAAGGAAAGAGAAATAAGGCTAAGTCAATCATTCTAAGGCTATGTAATCCTAACCATATACAACTATATAACATACACTTAGCAACTCATATAATCAAATAGGATTTAACAAGAAATTCCTTAGGCTATAAGGTATCATAGAAATAAGGCAATATTATCATACAGTTCATGAAGGGATCCTTAGCCTATCCACTAGAAAACATTCCTAACAATTTGCATATAAACAATTTCAAACTCTGTATGCATACATAACAAGTACGAGTATTTTGGGAATCACTTCCTATTTGGGCTCTGGATGACTGTACACATTGCATCTCTTTATGAAACCGAGGATAAGTGAGACATCCATGTTTATGATCCCATGCCAACAATCAACCAAGTTGGAGATTCGAGAGTCTGTATCTACTCAGTAGTACCTGACCTTGACCGAGATGCAGTCAAGCGCCAAGAGGAGGGAGATTGAGTTGGAGATTCAGCAGAAGGAGGGGGGAACAACTTCAGGACAATATTAGTCGGCGGCCAAGCAGGTCAAGTCCGTTGACCCGGGTTCAGGATCAGCTGAGAGGAGGAGTTCCGAGAGTGGTAGGTGTGGGAAGATTCATGATGGGAGGTGCCGATCATTTGTTTATCACAGGTGTGGCGAGGACGATCATTTTGGTTGGGATTGCAATCGGAGTTCATGTACTTGTTTCCATTGTGGCCAGGAGGGCCACATTAGAGCTTGTTTTCCCTTTCTCATTTTTGGTGAGGTGTTGGACCCTACACTCCTAGCTTGGCATTTTCCCTACGATCGTCATGGGACGGACATAGTCCTAGAGACTGAGGTTAAGTTATTATTTCTTCTATTTAGCAATTGTTGCGGTATTGGTATTAATCCGTATTCATCTCAGAATGCATGTGTGTTGGAAATGTATGAATGTTGTGTGGGTTCAGATACTCCTATATATCAGGATATCAGTGGCTGGGATCAAGTGGTAGAGTTCAAGTTAGTCTGAGTATCGAAGGATTGTGAAGTTGTCAAATTCTAGCATATATCAAGTGGGGGAGAGTGGAACTGATGTGTGTATGGAGGGATTGATTTCAATAATCTATAATGCAGCAGGATATTCAAGATTAATAGTAAGAACGAGAAAACAAACAAATAACTTGCACACAAAGAAATCAAGAAAAGATAATATGATAGAAAATCTAGACCTATAAATTGAGTATCGATGAAACCAATCAAGACCTATTGATTTGATTTCTAACCAACCTAGAAAATACGATCAAGAACTGATCAAAAATTGTCACACCCCAAAACCAAGAACGGCGGAAACGTTCAGGGGTGGAGGACGTCATGTAAAGTATCATAAAAGTGCAAAGTAGTAAACAAGCCACAACATCATGCATTGCATTAAAAGTAAAGTTTTAATACATGAGTGTTATTTCATAGTAATAAGACACCAAAATATGTAATCAAAATAAAAGACGAGTCTTGTCTGTGCTCCGTCTTCTCAAAACCTGGTCATCGTACCTGTCTACTGGTGACCTGAGAATACAAGTTATTTTGAAAGCGTGGATCAGCATAAAGCTGGTGAATTCATAAGTATTTTAGTGTCATTGATTTGTAAAGTTGTTATGAAAGACTTGCAAATGTTTAATGAAACATTTAGTATATGTGTGAAAACCCTAGAAAATCCCATATTTCCTACTACTATAAAAGGTAGTCTTCTACCAAGACCCGAATGCTTTGAAGGTTTGCAATTCTGTATCAATGAAGGTTTTTCCCATGTACAACTATTATTATAAAAATATAGTCTACCTCATCGTTTATGTGAATGTGTCACAAAATAAAAGTAATAGGGAAAATTATATAATCATTGAAATCGTATCCTTTTGCCTTAGGATAATCACGGCGTGGAAACTCGCCGAACAGTACAACCGAGAACATCTGTCGATGAACAGGTCCCGCTGTAGCTAGCAGCCAGGTGTAGGATGGTCAGTCCCGTATAGTATATATAGTATCTCTCTCTGTATAGTATATAGTATTTCTCTCTGTATAACAAGTAATAGTATCTCTTCATATAGTATTTAGTATATTTGTATAGACTCATGAATGAACTGACTCTTGTGTAATTCCTTATACTAGGAATGGAAATTTGTATCTTCTAAACTATACCTATAATAGTTTACTGGAATGTAGATTGAATGTCCAAGTAGGTTTATACACCCTTGCTACTCAAGAGTGTTGGAACTGAAGAAAGAATGAAAGCCCTCATATCAATACATATATACATGAAACATAAGTGTATAGATATGGTTTTTATCAATAAGTTGAAAGATGGTTTGTAATACATTTAAGAGTTTTGAACAATAAATAATTATGACTTGATGTCGGTTTATAAAACGATTCAAAAGTAGTTTATTTGATAACAAAGTATAAAATAACTGAAAACCATTGCATTTAACACATTTTGAAGTATGTGAAAATCAGTTGGTTGAAAACACAGTTATAAATCACATGCGATTGATTCTATAACTTCATCTTTTCTACTTGTATTCCCCCCCCCCCCCCATGAAAGCATTTAAAATCATTTAAAAGGATTGATTAAGGGGTATGAACTCACCCGTAGTGAGTAACTCGAATGAAAGATCGAAATAGGATTGTTGGGTGTCAATTGGAGTCTTGAGCACAAACGAATCCTATTTAACATATAATTACACATATATGAATACATTCCATGTATATAACCACTAAAAGTGTTAGGGACACGCCTTAGGGACATAAAAACACTTAGAATTAAGTGTTACAACCATATATGATTGTACATAAGGGTTATATGGCTATACAAGGGAGTGTATGGTCAAAATGAACAACATTTATGTGTGTGCGGCCAAGCTCTGCGGCCAGGATGTGTGTGCGGCCGCACACTCCCTATGAAATGTGCCAAAACGTATTTTAAGGCTTTAGGACTCATCTAGGAAGGTTTCTTACTTCATGCCTTAGCCTTATATGGAGTTTATTGCCATTTTTGGACCTAAAAAGGGTGTGTGCGGCTACACATGGTGTGTGCGGCCGCACACCCTTTATGAAGATGATAAAATCGAGTTTTTCTAGTATATCATCAAGTGTTCTTAGCATATAACAAGTTATGATAAGTGTATACACGTTATAGAGGCTTGAAAGGGTGATTAAGGTCCAAAACTAGTGTGTGTTCTTGGTGTTCTTGGCTAAAAATGGATGTTTTCATGGATCAAACCAAAGGGTTTTGCTTGTTAAGGTCGTGTATCAACAAATAAAAGGAAGGATTACTACCTTTTATGAAGATCAAGATGAATATTTGGATGATACTTCAGAGGATTTCGAGTTCTAGCTTTGAAGAAGTGGAAAAGTGTTCAAAAATGGCTAAGTGTTCTATATATAGGTGGGAGTGTGCGGTTGGGATGGGTGTGCGGCGGCACACACATGTGTGTGGTCGTACACTCAAGTGTACGGCCGCACACTCCATGTGTTGGAGTGTTTGGCCCGATTTTTGCTTGATACGCATCGTGTTATCCCATTTCTAGGTTCCTACCTTAATTGTACTGGGTTTAGAACACTCAAATAGACCCCAAACAGTGCTAAAAGCTAGCGAAATGAGTCTATATTTGATTAAATTGATCCAATGATCGAGATAGAAATTTCGGGTTGTCACATCATCCCCCTGTTAGAAGGAATTTTGTCCCGAAATTAGAGTTTAAGCAAATAAGTAGTTACAAATAACTAAGTAAAAAGATGAGGATATTTCAGTTTCATCTGATCCTCTCTCTCCCAAGTGAATTCAGATCCTCGCTTGGCGTTCCAGCGAACCTTCACTATCGGGATACGGCTTTGCTTTGTTTGCTTGACGTCTAGGTCCATGATCTCTACAGGTTCTTCCACGAAGTTGAGGCTCTCGTTGATCTCGATCTTGTCGAGTGGGATTACAAGAGTCTCGTCGGACTGATACTTTTTCAAGTTCGAGATGTGGAAAGTAGAATGTACGTTACTGAGTTCACGAGGTAAGTTAAGTTTGTAAGCTACAGGGCCGATTCTAGGGAGAATCGCGAAGGGCCCTATGTATCTTTGATTTAGCTTTCCACGCTTTCCGATGGTTTCCTTCGTGTATCTGTGAGACCTTCAATAGAACACGGTCGCCCACCTGGAATTCCAATGGTTTCCTTCGTGTATCTGCGTAGCTTTTCTATCGGTCTCCAGAGGATTTCAATCGTTCACGAATCTGAACGATCTTCTCTGTCGTTTCCCGAATGATCTCCGGACCTGTGAGAGTGCTGTCAGGAACTCGTCCTTTAGCTAACTGGGTATCACCCACCTCAGCCCAGCACATAGGGGATCTGCACTTTCGGCCATAGAGGGCCTCGAATGGAGCAGCCTTTATGCTCGTGTGATAACTGTTGTTGTTGTAGGAAAATTCGACAAGGGGTAAATGAGTATCCCATGCCTTCCCAAAGTCGATCACACAGGCTCGCAACATATCTTCCAAGGTTTGGATAGTCCTCTCACTTGTCCGTCGGTCTGTGGATGGTAGGCTGTACTCATGTCCAGCCTAGTTCCTAGGGAACTTTGTAGCGACTGCCAGAACCTCGAAGTGAATCTATTATCTCTGTCCGAGATAATGGATATGGGAACACCGTGCAGTCGTACAATCTCCCGTATGTAAGTTCTTGTAAGCTTCTCCATCTTGTCTGTTTCTTTGATAGGCAGGAAGTGTACAGACTTGGTCAATCTGTCGACGATGACCCATATGGTATCAAGTCCACCCGTTGTTTTGGGCAACTTGGTTATGAAGTCCATAGTGATCCGCTCCCACTTCCATTCTGGTATCTCCGGCTGCTGTAGTAGACCGGAGGGTTTCTGGTATTCGACCTTGACCTTGGTGCAAGTAAGGCATTTACTCAAGAAGGTAGCAATCTCTGCTTTCATGTTAGGCCACCAGTATAGCTTTTTAAGATCCAGATACATCTTATCTGAACCTGGGTGGACGGAATAACGAGTGTTGTGCGCTTCGGTCATGACCAAGTCTCTGAAACCACCGTGTTTCGGTGTCCAGATCCGATCCATGAGATACAAGGCACCGCCACCTTTGATTTCCAAGTTCTTATCCATCCCTCTCAGGGATTCACTCGCCATATTTTCAGGTTTCAAAGCGTCGAGCTGAGCCTCCTTAATTTGCGTGGACAAGTGTGAATGGATAGTTAGAGTCAAAGATTTGACTCTACGACCAGAGTATTCTTTCCGACTTAGGGCGTCAGCTACTACGTTGGCTTTACCCGGATGATAACGAATTTCACATTCGTAATCACTGAGTAGCTCGACCCACCATCGTTGTCTCATGTTGAGCTCCTTCTGGTTGAATATATGTTGTAGGCTTTTGTGGTCTGTAAAGATAGTGCTTTTTGTACCATACAGGTAGTGTCTCCAGATCTTCAGAGCAAACACTACTACTCCTAGCTCAAGATCGTGGGTGGTGTAGTTGACTTCATGTGTCTCAGCTGTCTCGAGGCGTAGGCGGTGACCTTACCTCGTTGCATCAGAACACAGCCGAGCCCTTGATTTGAAGCATCGCAATAGACAACGAAGTCTTCTATCGCTTCGGGGAGGGATAGTATTGGTGCGGTGCACAAGGCTCGCTTGAGCGTTTGGAACGCTCTCTCCTGCTTCTCTTCCCAGTCAAAGGCTACGCCCTTCTGGGTCAGAGTGGTAAGAGGTTTTGCAATTCGGGAGAAGTCCTGAATGAACCTGCGATAGTAGCCAGCGAGACCTAGAAATTGACGAATTTCTGTAGGTGTCTTCGGTGCTGACCAGTTCTCAATGGCCTTGATTTTGGAAGGGTCCACGTGAATTCCCTCTTCACTAACTACGTGGCCCAAGAATTCGACTCTTCGAATCCAAAATTCGTACATAGAGAACTTCGCATAGAGCTTCTCCGATCGTAATGTTTCTAAGACTCTTCGTAAGTGTTGACTATGTTCCTCCTTACTTCGAGAGTAGATGAGTATGTGTGACAACCGTCAAAATTCGAGTCGGTTCTAGATTTGACTAGACTTAGTTGCACATATAGACACAACACATATTAGACTTAGTAATTAGAAGCTAAGTTATAACCTACTAGAAACTTGGAAACAATTAGAATCAATGGATAGTGTACTTAGATTTCACATTGATATGTGAATTCTACATCTACTGAGCTGTAGTGACTATCCATATTTGGGTCACTCTTTGACTCGAACAACATTTCATGAATCATATACACACATCATGCACTTGACCTAGAAGTAGAAGTTAGTTCAAAGTCTCATAGAAACTTAAGTCAAAGTTGAAGAGTAGGACTAGTATACTTGATTCCTCAATTTCGCTTGAATCTCGGAATCACTACATAGAATGCCAATAAACCGATAAAAATAAATTACAAACATTATTTATAACTATAAAAGAGTTATAATACCATAAGACAATTTGAAATCTCAAAGATTCAATTTATTTTTATATTCAAAGTTTATTAAACTCCAAAACCCTAAAAGTCATAAAAACTCAAATTTATGAAGATTTATATTAAAATCTTATAAATTTTTTTTATAAACACTATAATATCAAATTAATATATTTAAAATGTTGAAATATAATCAAGGAAATTAATTTAATTCATTAATATTGACATTACATTTATAAGTTAAACATCCAAGAGTTATGAACAAATTTTATATAAAATGCATATTTTATATAAATTGAAAGAAAATTTATAAAAATTTAGGAATTAATATAAAATAAATAAGCAAAACAAGATAAAATCTCATCTCTCCACTCAAAGGTCGGCCTCATCCCTCCCAAGACCACTCTTCCCCAAAACTCAATCAATTCACTCACTTATTCACTCTACCACTCCATCTTCTCTCTCACTCTACCCCTCATTCTCTCTCACACTCTTCATCACCACCACTTCATTTCTCTATACCCACGAAATTTTCCAAAGAATAAGTCCAAGAACACACCTCAAACTCAAAATCTTCATCATCTAGTGGTGTTCATTAAGGTAGAACACGATTTCCTTTCATTTTCCTCCATGTTTTCAAGGTTTTTCTTGCATTTCCTTCTTCTTCTACACATTTCTCTTAGAAAATATGTGTGCATGTTCATTCACTTCAGTTTTGATGATGATGGTGGTAGGATTTCACCCAAAAACAACATGCATGTTGTAAATGGTGAAATCCAAGGACCTAAACCTAAGTCAAGATCATGAAGATGCACTTTTCTACAAGTTTTGGTGGAAAATCACCACATGCACTCTAAGTTTTCTTTCAAAAATGATTTTTGAACATTTCAAACTCATGAATGGTCTTCAAACAAACATGCATGTGATGATCTTCAAGCTTAGATGCTAGACCATCAAAGTATGTTGTTAAAAGCTTTCAAATATGTTCATGAAGGATTTATTTTCAAATAAATATCTAAAACTCCTTTTCTGAGCAAATCCGATTTTTTCTAGATTCCCATCAACAAAATAAGATGATCTGTAAATTTCCAGAAAATAATTCATTTTTCTAGAATTATTATAATTAATGCAAGAAAATAGGGCAATAAATCATATAAAATACTTTCTGGGGTCTATAAATCCTAGTTAAATTCGTGGACGACCCCTATGCTAAATAGTGATCCCCATTAAGTTTCATCGATTTTTGTTACTGTTTAATATGGTTTTGAATTTTCTTTTTGTTTAGCCCCAATAAATCATAAAACCGCTTTAGATAATTTGAAAAGGGTATATAATAATTTTCGCAGCTTATACTCTCTGTGGAAGACTTAGAAAAATATTTTCAGAATTTTTCATAATGTATTCCTATTTTTCCCCGATTTTTGTGTATATTATGGACTAAAAACAGGAAAAATAGTTCTGCTTATCCAAAATTCATAAAAATTTACCAGAACACCTTGTAGTACATTAGGATGCTACATAACATTTTTGATGATTTTTCTCTTCTATATACTATTTTTCTCCTATTTTCTAAGATTAAATACACAAAATCAGATTTCAGTATATAAAAATCACATTTGGTATTTTTCCCAGATTATTTACTCTGTAAATGAAGTGTACAAAATTTTTGGTAATTTACTTTAACTGTTTAATAATTATTATTCAATTAATGATTATTTAAGAGGATTAAACAAGAAAAAATAGCAACACTAACTGAAAAATATCTTTATATTTTTCACAGCTTCTACATGTATAATAAAAGTATTAAAAAAATTTTGGGCAATTTTGGAAACTGTTTCCTATTTATTTCAATTTTTATTAGAATAAATGCTCAAAAATCATAAAATTTGGTTAAACAGTTTAGAAATCAATTTTTATATTTTTCCCAGCTTAATAATGTTTAATAACAGTAATACAAAAAGTTTGGGTAATTTTGGAAACTGATTTCTATTTTTCATGAATTTGTATCTATTTAGAGAATTAAATATATGAAAAATGGTTATACATATTCATAATCCATGAAAATTTATCTAGAAGTCTTTTAGTACATTTAGAACCAAAATCTGAAGTTTGGTAATTTTTATTAACTGTTTAGTATTTTTCATGATTTTATGGTTATTCAAGAAACTAAAATCGTGAAAAATAATCAGACAAATCAAAAATTCAAGAAAATTTATCTTAAGGTCTTTGACTTCAATTAAAACTTAAATGCAAAGTTTGGGAAAGTTTAGAACTAAATTGATTTAGTTTTGAATATTTAATCATTGGAACACCTCTAAAATGTTAAATATTAACATTTCAATAATGGAAATTTTCCACTTAAATTGTTATATAACAATTGATTCCTTGAAACTTAATTTCCACAGAAAAATGTTTGTAACTTATCAATATTAAATTTTGACACATTATTGACATAATTCTATTGTAGTAGTAAGTATACTAGTGTTAGATTTCGATTAGAGACTCACTAGCGAATACCATTATTGTAGGAATCGGTAGTGGTACACGTGGAACGTAGTTCAAGGCACCATTTGCATCATCTAAATGCATTGTGAGTATTCATCACTCCCCTATTTTCGGTTTTTAAATGTTTTGGGGTGGAAAAGCATGTCCTAAACTATTTATGTTCGTTATATTTAGTTGACTCGTATAAACTTGATTACTATATTTTGCATATTGTGAGTATTCACGCACTCCCCTATTTTCGGTTTTTATGTTTTGGGGTGGAAAAGCATGTCCTAAACTATTTATGTTCGTTATATTTAGTTGACTCGTATAAACTTGATTACTATATTTTGCATATTGTGAGTATTCACGCACTCCCCTATTTTCAGTTTTTATGTTTTGGGGTGGAAAAGCATGTCCCGAAAAACTATTATTTGAATGTTGTATTTAAATTGATTTGTATCAAACATGATTGCTATTTTATTGCTATGTCTCTCTATGTATGTCTATGCAACACGGAACATGAGAACTTATCGTACTAAGGCCCTTCCCTTATCTCTAACCATTAACTCTTTGAGCCAATGGTCATTATGGATAGCGCTATTAGGAATTGACAACTCCTCACTTGCCCTATTGCTGGAGTGCATGATACCATATTCATCTATGGAACGATAAGCATAGATCTTGATAGGGCTTCAATCATAGGTTTGGTTGAGACTCATTGTTTGCTCATACACATACAAACTCGTTTCTCGTTATAGCAATAAACTTGTTATTAGTTATAGCAATGAACTTTGTTTCTCATTACAACAACGAACTTTTATTACTGAAAACTTATATACATGTTTTAGCAATGAAATTGTTTGCTCTTTGTAGCAACGAAATTGATTGCTCATTTTAGCAATGAAACTTGTTTACTCGTTTGAGTAACGAACTTTATCTTCCATGAGAATATGAATGTTGCATCTTATTTGGGCAACATACTTTATCTCTCATGATGACAAAGAACTTTGTTTTTACAAACTTATTTACTCATTTTAACAATATACTTTTATTATTGGAAACTTTTATCAAAACTTTGATTTCAATTCATGGAACCAATATTATTTTGTTTATCTGTGAGTACTCACCAACTATTTTTATAGTTGACGCTCATTTTACATGCTTTTTCAGGAATCATCGAGTAAGTGGCACTTAGGGACACTTCACTTTTAGGAGCATTCACATGTGTTGTATTTCAATTTACATTGTAATTTCTTTTAAAAGTTGTTCAAACCCATTGTAAAATTGTAATGATTTTTAATACTATGGTTGGTGTTGTCTTTTAACTTTTGCTATGAAACCCTTTATACTGCCACGCCTCGTGTTTCCGCTTTAGCGGGGTGTGACAGGAAATGGTATCAGAGCCGATGGTTATAGAGAATACCGGTTTTCCTTTGGAAAACCACAACTATAGCCAAAAAATTTCTAAACGTTTTTAAAATATAGAACATACTACTGGTATAACTAATTCGAGTACGCATTATTGGACTTTAATTAAGTATAGCCTGGCCAACTGTCACACCCCCAAACCAAGGATGGCGGAAACGTCCGGGGGTGGAGGACTTCATGTATAGTATCATAACAGCAATTGTAATAGTAATTCAAGCAAACACAACCAACATATATATAATTAAAAAAATTTACATCATTGTATGAATTACATGTTTACGAATCAATTACAATATGTTGATAAAATATGAAATAGTAGACGCCTTAGCGTCCCATCCTCAAAAGCACTTGATTACCTGTTTAATGATTTCCTGAGAATACAAGTTGTTTGAAAAAGTGTCAACACAAAGGTTGGTGAGTTCATAAGCTTTTGTTTGGTATTATTAAAAGCCTTTCGTTTGTAAAAGTAGTATTTGTGTTAGAAAAATCCAATATTTTCCTTAATGTGTAAATGTAGTCTTAAAACCCAAAGACCGAAATGTACAAGTAATTTGTCATATTTATAGTAAAACAATGCAAGTTTAAATCGACATAAACTCGTTAAATTTTAATGAAGTTCCCGTAAATTCCAATGTTTGTTAATACTTTATGTGAGTTTATTATAACCATACTATGACCAAGGTTGCCTAAAACGACGTTCTTCAGGCGTCGGAAATGTTATGACATTTGTCACCCCAGACCTATCGGTCTAACTGTTGCATGCAGTTTAGGTGTGGGTTTGTCAAACCCAATATAGATCTATACACAAGTATCACGCTCTCCCTCAAGGAGACTCTGGTTACAATACAGGACTTAATGGTAATTTGAAGTAAATGTCTCACAAAGTCATTAACGGAATTACGTGTTATGAAAATTTGGTACCGTATGGCCGTACCTTGCTTAATGAAAATATCCTTTGTATAAATGTACCCTTTTTAAATGTATGTGTTATGTAATGTATCATAAACTATACCTATTATAGTTTATCAACCAAGGGTAGTACGTGGTAATGTATGCAAACTATATTCAAAATAGTTTATTTAATGTTTGAATGTATCTATTGTACTTTGATTATAATCACTTGTTATTCTTTGTATTTTATATGACCAAATCCATTTGTAAACTGATGTGTGTCTAAATATTAAGACAAAATGTCATATATTGCAGTAACATATAATCACATAAAGATATACACCTTGCTCAACATGTTACAAGGTGATATGAAATTAACAGCAACTTTTCGTTAAAAACAGTTTCTGTTACCGTTCTTAGAAAATTTATAGAAAAATCATCAAAGCTCTAAATCCAAATCCGAAAATTTTGAGAGTTTGGAATATGAGTCTAGTTTGTTCGTAAATTTTATCATGATTTTTAGTGATCTCTAACAGAGGTGAAAATCTTCATAATCACAGACTGGTCCGGGTTTGCCTCTGAAATGACAGGCAGTTTTGTAAAAATCACCATAAATTGTAAAAAAATCATATGGAGATGTGCAAGTAGCCATTTTAAAGCTAAGAGTTTGAACTACTTGCACCTGAAACAGTTTTGAAAACTAAAATATTTAAGTTGACCAAAACAGTCCGTGATTAACGTCCATCTTTTCTGATGTAATCTGTTAGAAAAAGTTTAATTGTGTTCTTGATGATTTTACTTGTATTCCCCCCTTAAAACTTAAGAAAAACATGTAAGTGTACGGGTATGAACTCACCTTATGTGGTTTCAGTAGATGAAAGTGAGAGAGAGGAAGTGTTCAACTCAAGAACACTAAGAAGATGTCTTGATGATTCGAGAATCTAACACCGAATAAGATGGAACTTGTGTAAGATATCAATGATTTGAGTAGAATGGAGTTTAATAATTATGTGAATGATGAATATACTTACTAATTGAAGAAAGAAATCCCTGGAGAAAGCCTTGAAGTTCTTGAACTTAAGAGAAAAGATGAGAGAATTTTGGAGAGTGTTCTTGGTTGCTAAGTGTAGAATGAAAGAGTTTTATGGAGAATGAGGAGAGAGCATCAATCCTCCAGCTCTTAGAACGTGGGAAGAGCTGGAGATTGGCTGTAAAGGTCCACTAAGGAGACAAGGGGTAGTGGGAAAGAGTGGCTAATCATAGAGTGAGGTGGTAGTGGTTTGCTTTTGCCATAAATTAAGGAAAAGCAAATATTCCCTCAATAATTAGTTCAATCACCAATTCTTTTAATATATTTTATAAAAACCCTGGAGATTTATATATTTTGGGGCCTTAGTTTATAAAATAAAGTTTTGGGTGAAAATCCCACGTTAAAATAATGAAAAACGGAGTTAAAACGAAGTCGTAGTCGAAAAACCGGTAAATCGCTTCGGACTTCGGACCCTCGGACCTTCGCTTCGGACCTTCGGACCTTCGGACCCTCGCTTCGGACCTTCGGACCTTCGGACCCTCGCTTCGGACCTTCGGACCCTCGCTTCGGATCAGAGGCTTCGGATGCGAGGCTTCGGTCCAGAAGCTTCGGTTTCGGATCCTTAAAGCTATTTTACTCGTTTTTACCCCGTTTCAAGCGATTTTTGACCCGGTCAAGGGTCGAGATGACCCAAATGATTACAAAAAGTTAAAGTAACTTTTGAGAGAGATTTGGGAGAGATTTGGGAGAGATTTCAAATAGAAAGAGATAGAGTGAAAACGATTTAGAGAGGTTTCGTTTGTGATTAATTTGAGTGTCCGGCTTCACAACGCAAGGTTCGTAAACCCCATTAAACCGTGTTTTAGTGTCTTACACAATCCCGATGATTGTGTAATAGTGTTTTATCGCTTTGGTTCGTTGTTTAGCACTTGTTAAGGCTAAGGAAAATCAAACACATGAACTTTCCAAATGATGATTTCTCATTAAAATAGCGAATTGTATAGTGATTACATAACGTAAACCCTAGCATACAAGGGTTATTGGAGTTGAGCGGTTTGACTTGTTGACTTTGAATTGACCGAAATTTGACGGTTGTCACATCATCCCCCCGTTAGAAGGAATTTCGTCCCGAAATTTTCAATTTGACTGGGATTTGAAGAGTTTGGGAAGAGATGTGGATACTTTTGTTTCATCTGATCCTCGCGTTCCCAGGTGAATTCGGGTCCTCGTTTAGCGTTCCAACGTACCTTCACGATGGGAATACGACTTTGTTTCGTTCGTTTGATTTCCCGATCCATGATTTCGACTGGTTCCTCCACGAAGTGGAGATTTTCGTTAACTTTGATTTCGTCGAGTGGTATTACGAGTGTCTCATCAGACAAACACTTCTTTAGGTTCGACACGTGAAATGTGGGATGTACTTTGTCGAGTTCCTGAGGTAATCGAAGTTTGTATGCTACTGGCCCAATCCTAGCAAGGATTTGGAATGGCCCGATGTACCTTGGATTTAGTTTCCCGCGTTTGCCGAATCGTATCATTCCTTTCCAAGGGGAAACTTTTAATAGTACTCTATCACCCACCTGGAATTCCAAGGGTTTGCGTCGTTTGTCTGCGTAACTCTTTTACCGATCGCGAGACGCTTTCAGTCTCTCTCGAATTTGAACGATCTTTTCTGTAGTTTCCCTTATGATTTCAGGGCCAGTGAGGGTGCTATTAGAGACTTGCCCTCTAGCTAGTTGTGTATCCCCCACCTCAGCCCAACAAAGGGGTGATCTTCATTTGCGACCGTAAAGAGCTTCGAATGGAGCGACTTTGATGCTAGTATGATAGCTGTTATTGTAGGAGAATTCGATAAGCGGTAGATGGGTATCCCATGCTTTACCGAAGTCTATCACACAAGCTCTTAACATGTCTTCCAATGTTTGAATGGTTCGTTCGCTCTGTCCGTCGGTTTGTGGGTGGTAGGCTGTACTCATGTCAAGCCTAGTTCCCAATGATTTTTGTAGGGACTGCCAAAACCGTGAGGTAAATCTACTATCTCTATCGGAGATAATGGATATCGGCACACCATGGAGTCGTACAATCTCTCTGATGTACGTTCTAGTCAGCTTCTCCATCTTGTCGGTTTCTTTCATTGGTAGGAAGTGTGCTGATTTGGTCAATCTGTCTACAATTACCCATATTGTGTCAAGCCCGCCCGATGTCTTAGGCAGCTTGGTTATGAAGTCCATGGTTATTCGTTCCCACTTCCACTCAGGTATATCCGGCTTTTGTAATAGCCCGGATGGTTTCTGGTATTCGATTTTGACCTTAGCGCAAGTCAGGCACTTGCTCACATAGGTAGCAATCTCAGCTTTCATGTTCGGCCACCAGTATAATCTCTTGAGGTCCAGATACATCTTATCCGACCCGGGATGGATGGAGTATCGAGTCTTGTGTGCTTCATTCATGACGAAATCTCGGAGTCCACCGAACTTCGGTGTCCAAATCCGGTTCATGATATAACGTGCTCCATCATCCTTGACTTCTAAGTTTTTATCCATTCCCCTTAATGTCTCTCCTGCCACCTTTTCTGGTTTCAAAGCTTCCAGTTGAGCTTCCTTGATTTGTATGGTCAGGTGGGAATGGATTGTCATTGTTAAGGATTTTACTCGGCGGCCCGAGTACTCCTTCCTGCTTAGAGCATCGGCCACTACATTGGCCTTGCCCGGATGATAACGAATTTCGCACTCGTAGTCATTCAGCAACTCTACCCATCTCCTCTGTCGTATGTTGAGCTCTTTCTGATTGAGGATATGCTGAAGACTTTTGTGATCAGTGAAGATAGTGCATTTCGTGCCGTAGAGGTAGTGTCTCCAGATCTTCAAAGCGAATACCACTGCTCCTAATTCCAGGTCGTGCGTAGTATAATTAACCTCGTGCGTCTTAAGCTGTCTTGATGCATACGCGATAACCTTCCCTCTCTGCATGAGCACACATCCGAGGCCTTGATTCGAAGCATCACAGTACACTACGAAGTCCTCGGTTCCCTCTGGGAGAGACAAGATCGGTGCGCTGCATAGGGCTTGTTTTAACGTTTGGAAAGCAGTTTCTTGTTTATTTTCCCACTTGAATATCACACCTTTCTGCGTCAAGGTGGTGAGTGGTTTCGCAATCTTGGAGAAGTTTTGTATAAATCTTTGGTAGTAGCCAGCAAGCCCAAGGAATTGTCGAATTTCGGTTGGCGTCTTGGGTGCTGACCAATTCTCGATTGCCTTGATCTTGGAGGGATCCACATGTATGCCTTTCTCACTTACCACATGTCCAAGAAAATCCACTTCTCTAATCCAGAATTCACACTTAGAGAACTTAGCATAAAGCTTCTCCGCTCTTAGTGTCTCTAGCACTTGGCGTAGATGTAGGCGATGCTCTTCTTCGCTTCGCGAGTAGATCAAGATATCGTCGATGAATACGATTACAAACTTGTCTAGGTAGGGTCGACACACTCTATTCATTAGGTCCATGAATACCGCAGGTGCGTTTGTTAAACCGAAGGACATCACCACAAACTCGTAGTGCCCATAGCGAGTTCTGAATGCAGTTTTGGGAATATCTTCTTCTTGAACTCGTAGCTGATGGTAGCCTGACCTTATGTCGATTTTTGAGAAGAAATTTGCTCCTTGGAGTTGGTCGAAAAGGTCGTCGATTCGGGGTAGAGGATATCGGTTTTTGATGGTGAGTTTGTTTAGTTCCCGATAGTCGATGCACATGCGAAAGGATCCGTCCTTCTTCTTTACAAAAAGGACTGGTGCTCCCCAAGGTGAGAAGCTTGGTCTGATGAACCCTTTGCTCAAAAGCTCGGTCAACTGACTGGACAACTCCTGCATTTCTGATGGTGCGAGGCGGTATGGAGCTCTGGCTACGGGGGTAGCTCCGGGTATTAAGTCAATTCTGAAATCGACTTGTCGTGCGAGTGGTACACCAGGAAGGTCCTCTGGGAACACATCCGGGAAGTTACACACTTCGGGGATGTCTTTGATGTCTTTCACGTCTTGTTTCTTGTCTACTACATGGGCTAAGAAGGCGTGGTACTCCTTCCGGAGATACTTTTGGGCTTTGATGCATGAGATGATTTGTAAATTCGCACTAGGTTTGTCACCATAGATGAGAAGGGTTTCGTCATTTGGTAGATTGAGGCGAACGACCCTTTCGTAACATAGAATGTCGGCACGGTGAGGAACTAACCAATCCATCCCGATGATTACGTCGAAGCTTTTTATGGTGACTGGCATCAGGTCAATTTTAAATGTATGGTTGTCTATAGTGAGAGTACATTCTGAGTATATATCGCTAGTGCGTTCTACTTTCCCATTTGCCATTTCTACTACATAAGTATCCTTTAGTGATTGGGGATTTTGTTCAAGTAAATGTTTATATTGGTGGCTCATGAAACTCCTCTCCGCTCCACTATCGAATAGTACGCATGCATAAGAGTTATTGAGGAGAAACGTACCGGTAACCACCGTGGGATCCTCGACTGCTTCCCCATGTCCTATTGCCAGGACTCTTCCTACTCCACCAGCATTAGGGGCTTGTGCTTTGGGGCAGTCTCTTTTGAAGTGACCTGCGTCTCCACAGTTGTAGCAGGTCCGGGTTGCCCCCGTACTGGCGACTTGGTTGATTGGTTGAGTCGGCGCTTTACAGAAACGAGCAGTGTGCCCCTTCCTGTCGCAGTTGTTACAGTGCATCTCCCTACAAGCACCATTGTGGTGAAAGTTGCACTTGTTGCACTTAGGTAGTTTTCCCGCATATGGCTTCGGTGGTGCTGGAGTGGTAGCAGTAGTGACAGTATTAGTGGCAGCATGGACAGCAACAATTTGTTGCTTCTTAGCGGGGTCCTGTGCTGGTTGGCTCTTCTTTTCGTTCCAGAACTTCCTTTTGTTGTTTCCTCCTTTTGATTTATCAGTGGTGGTGGTTGTAGTATTATGACCGGCTCGGTGGTCAACAAGTTGTTGTGCCAGCTCCCTGGCACTGTCAAAAGTAGTTGGCCTTGAAGCCAGGACACTACTTTGCACGTGGAGAGACAGTCCCCAAAGGTATCGCTCCACCTTTTTCTCCTCCGGAGTAACCATTGTTGGGCAGAGGAGAGCCAATTCATTGAATCGGGTGGTGTAGGTTTCAAGGTCAGAGCCCGTCATCCTGAGGTTCCAAAGTTCTTGTTCCAGCTTTTGAATTTCACCTCTCGGGCAGTACTCCTTCATCATCAACGCTTTTAGTTCTGCCCAGGTTATGGAGCTAGCCACTTCGAGAGTAAGTGACTTAATCCGGCAGTTCCACCAAGTAAGGGCCCGGCCGGTGAAGGTGAAGGCTGCGAACTTAACTTTGCTCGCTTCGGGGCAAGAGCACACCTGAAAGACTACTTCGGTCTTTTCAAACCTTTGCATCAAAGCGATGACTCCTCCGCTTCCATTGAAGTTGTCGGGTTTGCCATTTGTGAAGTCTTTGTATGAACACTCTTTTGCACGCCACGTACTGTCTCCGTGGTTAGAGTGTGTAGCTCCCGATCCCGAACCACCAGCTCCGTTGGTCCCTATCTGCGACATTGCGGCCGCTACGGCTGCTGTTACTGCAGCCTGGAACATCGCGGGATCAAACTGTGGAGGCGGCGGCGGAGGAGGTGTTGCTGTGTTGCTGGAAGGTCTTGGTCTTCTCCTTGGCGGCATGATTCTGGCATAAGTCGTAAACCAATGTACTTTTAGTAAAAGTGTATTTATAGGGAGAGAAATCTTGTATACATAAAGTATATTATTACGTTGTTTTCCGGTATGTTTACGATACATACGATTTTATACTTTTTATTGACCCAATACATTGGGTTATGAGGTAAAATGAAAGTATAAAATATTTTTATTATAGTAACACAAAATACTCCTATAGTATTTGTAAATGTTTAGTTTTGAGTTCTTAAAGTATCCTTTGTAGTATGTTATTAGGTTTGTTAGATTTGTTGTCCATCCTGACCATCCCCCGGTATATGCAAGTCAATTCCCGGATAGATATAGTTGATCAGGCTATATCCTTCCCAGACTTGATTTACATATACCAAGGCATACCCATAATGTACAACTCCTCTTCTTTTATTTTATGTTTTTCTAGTTATGACACTATGTGAGCATGTATGCATGTATTTATACTTTTAATAAAAAAAAAATCATTTATTTTCTAAAAGTATATTTATTTGAAAAATGCACAAATCAGAGACTATTAGTCCCAATTGTGTTTATAGTTTGTATATCTTATGTGGTTTGATATACTTAATTCACTATAAACTGCGCTCTGATACCAATCTGTCACACCCCCAAACCAAGGATGGCGGAAACGTCCGGGGGTGGAGGACTTCATGTATAGTATCATAACAGCAATTGTAATAGTAATTCAAGCAAACACAACCAACATATATATAATTAAAAAAATTTACATCATTGTATGAATTACATGTTTACGAATCAATTACAATATGTTGATAAAATATGAAATAGTAGACGCCTTAGCGTCCCATCCTCAAAAGCACTTGATTACCTGTTTAATGATTTCCTGAGAATACAAGTTGTTTGAAAAAGTGTCAACACAAAGGTTGGTGAGTTCATAAGCTTTTGTTTGGTATTATTAAAAGCCTTTCGTTTGTAAAAGTAGTATTTGTGTTAGAAAAATCCAATATTTTCCTTAATGTGTAAATGTAGTCTTAAAACCCAAAGACCGAAATGTACAAGTAATTTGTCATATTTATAGTAAAACAATGCAAGTTTAAATCGACATAAACTCGTTAAATTTTAATGAAGTTCCCATAAATTCCAATGTTTGTTAATACTTTATGTGAGTTTATTATAACCACACTATGACCAAGGTTGCCTAAAACGACGTTCTTCAGGCGTCGGAAATGTTATGACATTTGTCACCCCAGACCTATCG
Source organism: Lactuca virosa (assembly GCF_052849685.1). Taxonomy (NCBI): domain Eukaryota; kingdom Viridiplantae; phylum Streptophyta; class Magnoliopsida; order Asterales; family Asteraceae; genus Lactuca; species Lactuca virosa. Next base: position 301,094,713 of record NC_136428.1, on the reverse strand, counting down.
GTCTAACTATTGCATGCAGTTTAGGTGTGGGTTTGTCAAACCCAATATAGATCTATACACAAGTATCACGCTCTCCCTCAAGGAGACTCTGGTTACAATACAGGACTTAATGGTAATTTGAAGTAAATGTCTCACAAAGTCATTAACGGAATTACGTGTTATGAAAATTTGGTACCGTATGGCCGTACCTTGCTTAATGAAAATATCCTTTGTATAAATGTACCTTTTTTAAATGTATGTGTTATGTAATGTATCATAAACTATACCTATTATAGTTTATCAACCAAGGGTTATACGTGGTAATGTATGCAAACTATATTCAAAATAGTTTATTTAATGTTTGAATGTATCTATTGTACTTTGATTATAATCACTTGTTATTCTTTGTATTTTATATGACCAAATCCATTTGTAAACTGATGTGTGTCTAAATATTAAGACAAAATGTCATATATTGCAGTAACATATAATCACATAAAGATATACACCTTGCTCAACATGTTACAAGGTGATATGAAATTAACAGCAACTTTTCGTTAAAAACAGTTTCTGTTACCGTTCTTAGAAAATTTATAGAAAAATCATCAAAGCTCTAAATCCAAATCCGAAAATTTTGAGAGTTTGGAATATGAGTCTAGTTTGTTCGTAAATTTTATCATGATTTTTAGTGATCTCTAACAGAGGTGAAAATATTCATAATCACAGACTGGTCCGGGTTTGCCTCTGAAATGACAGGCAGTTTTGTAAAAATCACCATAAATTGTAAAAAACTCATATGGAGATGTGCAAGTAGCCATTTTAAAGCTAAGAGTTTGAACTACTTGCACCTGAAACAGTTTTGAAAACTAAAATATTTAAATTGACCAAAACAGTCCGTGATTAACGTCCATCTTTTCTGATGTAATCTGTTAGAAAAAGTTTAATTGTGTTCTTGATGATTTTACTTGTATTCCCCCCTTAAAACTTAAGAAAAACATGTAAGTGTACGGGTATGAACTCACCTTATGTGGTTTCAGTAGATGAAAGTGAGAGAGAGGAAGTGTTCAACTCAAGAACACTAAGAAGATGTCTTGATGATTCGAGAATCTAACACCGAATAAGATGGAACTTGTGTAAGATATCAATGATTTGAGTAGAATGGAGTTTAATAATTATGTGAATGATGAAGATACTTACTAATTGAAGAAAGAAATCCCTGGAGAAAGCCTTGAAGTTCTTGAAGTTAAGAGAAAAGATGAGAGAATTTTGGAGAGTGTTCTTGGTTGCTAAGTGTAGAATGAAAGAGTTTTATGGAGAATGAGGAGAGAGGATCAATCCTCCAGCTCTTAGAACGTGGGAAGAGCTGGAGATTGGCTGTAAAGGTCCACTAAGGAGACAAGGGGTAGTGGGAAAGAGTGGCTAATCATAGAGTGAGGTGGTAGTGGTTTGCTTTTGCCATAAATTAAGGAAAAGCAAATATTCCCTCAATAATTAGTTCAATCACCAATTCTTTTAATATATTTTATAAAAACCCTGGAGATTTATATATTTTGGGGCCTTAGTTTATAAAATAAAGTTTTGGGTGAAAATCCCACGTTAAAATAATGAAAAACGGAGTTAAAACGAAGTCGTAGTCGAAAAACCGGTAAATCGCTTCGGACTTCGGACCCTCGGACCTTCGCTTCGGACCTTCGGACCTTCGGACCCTCGCTTCGGACCTTCGGACCTTCGGACCCTCGCTTCGGACCTTCGGACCCTCGCTTCGGATCAGAGGCTTCGGATGCGAGGCTTCGGTCCAGAAGCTTCGGTTTCGGATCCTTAAAGCTATTTTACTCGTTTTTACCCCGTTTCAAGCGATTTTTGACCCGGTCAAGGGTCGAGATGACCCAAATGATTACAAAAAGTTAAAGTAACTTTTGAGAGAGATTTGGGAGAGATTTGGGAGAGATTTCAAATAGAAAGAGATAGAGTGAAAACGATTTAGAGAGGTTTCGTTTGTGATTAATTTGAGTGTCCGGCTTCACAACGCAAGGTTCGTAAACCCCATTAAACCGTGTTTTAGTGTCTTACACAATCCCGATGATTGTGTAATAGTGTTTTATCGCTTTGGTTCGTTGTTTAGCACTTGTTAAGGCTAAGGAAAATCAAACACATGAACTTTCCAAATGATGATTACTCATTAAAATAGCGAATTGTATAGTGATTACATAACGTAAACCCTAGCATACAAGGGTTATTGGAGTTGAGCGGTTTGACTTGTTGACTTTGAATTGACCGAAATTTGACGGTTGTCACACCAACTATGCTTAATTAAGGAAAGTTAATGTGAGGCTGGAAACGGTTATAGTAGAATTATGTTCAAAACAATTTTCAACTTAAACTATTGAAAAACAAAATTTTTCGGTGTGCGTACGGGCATTGCATATTATAGGCATTCATCTAGATACACTTAGAAACTAAGTGCACTTTTATAACAATGCCTTTATTTAGAAATATTTTTGTCCCTTATCAAGTGCTAGGTTAACCACTTAAGTTATATCACTAGCCACTCTAGGAGCAATGCACTTAGTACTGAGAATGAGTATTCCTTGGTAGCTATTGACTTTAGATGTAAGGTTAGTAGCTAGATATACACTAGTAATAATCATAAGTCGAAACCTATACAAATTATTCCTCAATACCTCTTCATCGTCTTCGTACTAGAGTTACAACTAGGAAAAAGCTTTTTGATACCGACACGAATGATAATTGGAGCATCGCGTAAGGAGGTAGATGATTCGCCACTAAGTAATCATTTGGATACCATTGGCGGGCATTCCGGATTTGACTCACAAGGAGACACAGAGGTTTAACCTATATGTGAGATCTTATTTCTACGCTACGATTTAGCTCTAGGTTGTTTCCACCTCGAGATTAAAACTTAACATAAGATGTCCCTTTGACCTCTATAAAAGGTCGTAAACTACATTGACACCATAAAACGTTTTTCAAACAATTTTTCTTGTCCTTTATCTTTGGGAAAAAGACATCGGTACTCGTCTTATACTCGCCATGTACTCGCCTTAGTATTTAGGTACGAGCAGCTACACTAACATACTTATTCCTTACTTCTTAATCTTCCATCAAAAAGATATTTCACTTCATCGGTTTTATTTAACTCACAAAAATCTTTTGACAACTTGCTTTAACTTAACACTTTTCTTCAAAACTCAATTTAACCAATATTGGTTTTAACCTTGTTATTTCAATTTCATTTCAAATCCATTTCAATGGATAGATGTGCTTTTAATGGCATATAAACCATTTTAAACCTTGCATACCATTTTGATACGTTTTCGAAAAACTTAGAAACATTTTCTTTTATAAAAGTGTTTAAACTCTATGCTATAAAACTTAAACATATGACATTAAAGTTCATAGTATGTGTAAAAGCTTCATCGGATCTTCAAACCACTTTTGTTTTAAGTCTTTTGACTACTTTCTCATTTAGGCATTGTACTTAACTTAAATGTGTTTTCTAGTAACCTAACATGGTATTTTTACAACTTTCTAATCCAAATGTGTTTACAAGACATCACTGATACCTACACTTCAAAACACACCTTATTTGTTTATTTTATTTCAAATTAGTGTTATAATCCGTGTTTATAAAACTTACAACATTGCAAAACTTAGTGTTCACTTTTAAACTTCCAGCGACGTACTTTTGACAATGCATAATTATTCATCTAAATATGTTAAGTCTTTACCTTATCCGTTTTAACCATTGTTAGACTCCAGTCAAAAAGGTCAAAATTGTCAGATTTTCAATTACAAGTTTTAGTGTTTCTTCTTTTTTTTCACAAATGGAGTTTAACTTAATAGATAACTCGTGAATTTTAAGCAAACCTTAGAAAACACTTTGAAACTTCTGCATTTTAATTTAATCATCAATATACATAAAATATTGAAGTTTGAAATATATCTCAACCTGGTTTTAAATTTACATATAATTATTGATCTTAAAATTTTAACAATAGCAATCATCGCTGCTACCTTCTTTTTCTTTCCCCGACACTTGATTTCTCGACCTCCTTCTGATTTTAGATCTCGCACGGCCATAATAGTAACATAATACATCGTCTAACTTTGTTTCTGTCTATTTTGCTTCTCCTGGTATCATGTTCGTACACATACAGACTAGAAGTCTACCCTTTCATTTTGAGCGATTAATACATGTATAGTCATGAGGCATACTTTAATTTTAGTCAACTTTAATATATTCAATTACGCCTTTCATCATATACATCTTGTTTTTATTTTGAAATCTACTATAAACAAGTGATCCTTATTTACATTTACTCTTTCGTTCTAAATTCGGAAACTTGATTTAAAATGTAATTTTCATTGTATTTTTCTTACAATTAATACACAAGAAGAATACCATTGTTCTTATCATTTTTCTAAATCCATAAAATATATGTGAAGGATATGTTTCCTTATGTTTTTTTTTAAATACATCAAAAGTTTTGTATTTTACGATTATCTATTCTCTAAATGATTGTTTTTATAGAAACACTAGACTATGAATGCACTATTTTCAATGATCGATATTTTTACACCTTTCTTAAAATAGTATTTTACTTTGCAATTTTCAGTGAGTTCCTAAACTTTCAAACTTGTTTTCATAAGTATTCTGACTCCTCGTAAACTTGAATTTGTCCTGACTTTGACAATTGGACAATTTCTCAAAAGTTTAATACAAATATTTCTATACAAAAATCCTTTAATGACGTCTTAAACCTTTAACCTTAATTAATCTTTATATTATTTCACTACTTTGTTGGATCGCCACACATGTATCTTCATTATCTTGGAATTAATACACATTTTGATAATAGTGAGATTAATTATCATTTCTAAACCCACATTTTGATAACAGTGAGATTTTTATCACTTCTAAGCACTTAAAATGCTATCTACACAATGTGATTTAATTTATCATAAACTTTCACCGCCTTCATTAGAAACAATGACTCTCTAATTATATATACTCTTTGAATATAGTTCTATTATTTTAAGAGTAACCGTAGTAGTAATTATAGTCTCGGAGATCCTCAATCATTTCGTAATTTATTTTGTGGACGACACTTAAATAGCCTTTACATTTGAGATGTACCAAAACTTCGTTGCCTACTCTTATTACGTATTTTTAGGAACTTACCCTCGATCGCTTCCCTTGCATTCGTGCTACCCCTTCTTATTTCGAAATATATCTTTTCCAGAGGTAATAGCTAACCCGGAAGTGAACAAATTGTTCCTAATCTCTTCTTTACTAGGCGGCGAATTTACACTTAGTGCTAATTTAGAATGCGACTTAAGCATCAATGTGGATTTAATGCTCAGTGCAGTTGGTGCTTCAGCAAAACTTCTACCGCTCTCTTAATTCAGATAATATCTAACTAGATGATCTTTTTCGAATAGGTCGCTATGGTTGGATCTTGATTCTATGACCCAAATTTTCCATAATCTAGACGAAAGAACTCGAATTAAGGAAACACTAACTTGACTATAGCTAAAGAATTGGGCTCTTCCTTTGAGGAAATAAACCCAAAATAATCAAAGAACACTTCAAGTCACCACCTCCCGAACGATACAATTGCATCTGGTTGAGTTCTAATAGAATTCGTCACGAATTGAATTTCGGGACGAAATTCTTTCAACCAGGGGAGACTGTGACAACCGTCAAAATTCGAGTCGGTTCTAGATTTGACTAGACTTAGTTGCACATATAGGCACAACACATATTAGACTTAGTAATTAGAAGCTAAGTTATAACCTACTAGAAACTTGGAAACAATTAGAATCAATGGATAGTGTACTTAGATTTCACATTGATATGTGAATTCTACATCTACTGAGCTGTAGTGACTATCCATATTTGGGTCACTCTTTGACTCGAACAACATTTCATGAATCATATACACACATCATGCACTTGACCTAGAAGTAGAAGTTAGTTCAAAGTCTCATAGAAACTTAAGTCAAAGTTGAAGAGTAGGACTAGTATACTTGATTCCTCAATTTCGCTTGAATCTCGGAATCAGTACATAGAATGCCAATAAACCGATAAAAATAAATTACAAACATTATTTATAACTATAAAAGAGTTATAATACCATAGGACAATTTGAAATCTCAAAGATTCAATTTATTTTTATATTCAAAGTTTATTAAACTCCAAAACCCTAAAAGTCATAAAAACTCAAATTTATGAAGTTTTATATTCAAATCTTATAAATTTTTTTATAAACACTATAATATCAAATTAATATATTTAAAATGTTGAAATATAATCAAGGAAATTAATTTAATTCATTAATATTGACATTACATTTATAAGTTAAACATCCAAGAGTTATGAACAAATTTTATATAAAATGCATATTTTATATAAATTGAAAGAAAATTTATAAAAATTTAGGAATTAATATAAAATAAATAAGCAAAACAAGATAAAATCTCATCTCTCCACTCAAAGGTCGGCCTCATCCCTCCCAAGACCACTCTTCCCCAAAACTCAATCAATTCACTCACTTATTCACTCTATCACTCCATCTTCTCTCTCACTCTACCCCTCATTCTCGCTCACACTCTTCATCACCACCACTCCATTTCTCTCTTCATTTCTCTATACCCACGAAATTTTCCAGAGAATAAGTCCAAGAACACACCTCAAACTCAAAATCTTCATCATCTAGTGGTGTTCATTAAGGTAGAACACGATTTCCTTTCATTTTCCTCCATGTTTTCAAGGTTTTTCTTGCATTTCCTTCTTCTTCTACACATTTCTCTTAGAAAATATGTGTGCATGTTCATTCACTTCAGTTTTGATGATGATGGTGGTAGGATTTCACCCAAAAACAACATGCATGTTGTAAATGGTGAAATCCAAGGACCTAAACCTAAGTCAAGATCATGAAGATGCACTTTTCTACAAGTTTTGGTGGAAAATCACCACATGCACTCTAAGTTTTCTTTCAAAAACGATTTTTGAACATTTCAAACTCATGAATGGTCTTCAAACAAACATGCATGTGATGATCTTCAAGCTTAGATGCTAGACCATCAAAGTATGTTGTTAAAAGCTTTCAAATATGTTCATGAAGGATTTATTTCCAAATAAATATCTAAAACTCCTTTTCTGACCAAATCCGATTTTTCCTAGATTCCCATCAACACAATAAGATGATATGTAAATTTCCAGAAAATAATTCGTTTTTCTAGAATTATTATAATTAATGCAAGAAAATAGGGCAATAAATCATATAAAATACTTTCTGGGGTCTATAAATCCTAGTTAAATTCGTGGACGACCCCTATGCTAAATAATGATCCCTCATTAAGTTTCATCTATTTTTGTTACTGTTTAATATGGTTTTGAATTTTCTTTTTGTTTAGCCCCAATAAATCATAAAACCGCTTTAGATAATTTGAAAAGGGTATATAATAATTTTCGCAGCTTATACTCTCTGTGGAAGACTTAGAAAAATATTTTCAGAATTTTTCATAATGTATTCCTATTTTTCCCCGATTTTTGTGTATATTATGGACTAAAAACAGGAAAAATAGTTCTGCTTATCCAAAATTCATAAAAATTTACCAGAACACCTTGTAGTACATTAGGATGCTACATACAATTTTTGATGATTTTTCTCTTCTGTATACTATTTTTCTCCTATTTTCTAAGATTAAATACACAAAATCGGATTTCAGTATATAAAAATCACATTTGGTATTTTTCCCAGATTATTTACTCTGTAAATGATGTGTACAAAATTTTTGGTAATTTTACTTTAACTGTTTAATAATTATTATTCAATTAATGATTATTTAAGAGGATTAAACAAGGAAAAATAGCAACACTAACTGAAAAATATCTTTATATTTTTCACAGCTTCTACATGTATAACAAAAGTGTTACAAAAATTTTGGGCAATTTTGGAAACTGTTTCCTATTTACTTCAATTTTTATTAGAATAAATGCTCAAAAATCATAAAATTTGGTTAAACAGTTTAAAAATCAATTTTTATATTTTTCCCAGCTTAATAATGTTTAATAACAGTAATACAAAAAGTTTGGGTAATTTTGGAAACTGATTTCTATTTTTCATGAATTTGTATCTATTTAGAGAATTAAATATATGAAAAATGGTTATACATATTCATAATCCATGAAAATTTATCTAGAAGTCTTTTCGTACATTTAGAACCAAAATCTGAAGTTTGGTAATTTTTATTAACTGTTTAGTATTTTTCATGATTTTATGGTTATTCAAGAAACTAAAATCGTGAAAAATAGTCAGACAAATCAAAAATTCAAGAAAATTTATCTTAAGGTCTTTGACTTCAATTAAAACTTAAATGCAAAGTTTGGGAAAGTTTAGAACTAAATTGATTTAGTTTTGAATATTTAATCATTGGAACACCTCTAAAATGTTAAATATTAACATTTCAATAATGGAAATTTTCCACTTAAATTGTTATATAACAATTGATTCCTTGAAACTTAATTTCCACAGAAAAATGTTTGTAACTTATCAATATTAAATTTTGACACATTATTGACATAATTCTATTGTAGTAGTAAGTATACTAGTGTTAGATTTCGATTAGAGACTCACTAGCGAATACCATTATTGTAGGAATCGGTAGTGGTACACGTGGAACGTAGTTCAAGGGACCATTTGCATCATCTAAATGCATTGTGAGTATTCACCACTCCCCTATTTTCGGTTTTTAAATGTTTTGGGGTGGAAAAGCATGTCCTAAACTATTTATGTTCGTTATATTTAGTTGACTCGTATAAACTTGATTACTATATTTTGCATATTGTGAGTATTCACGCACTCCCCTATTTTCAGTTTTTATGTTTTGGGGTGGAAAAGCATGTCCCGAAAAACTATTATTTGAATGTTGTATTTAAATTGATTTGTATCAAACATGATTGCTATTTTATTGCTATGTCTCTCTATGTATGTCTATGCAACACGGAACATGAGAACTTATCGTACTAAGGCCCTTCCCTTATCTCTAACCATTAACTCTTTGAGCCAATGGTCATTATGGATAGCGCTATTAGGAATTGACAACTCCTCACTCGCCCTATTACTGGAGTGCATGATACCATATTCATCTATGGAACGATAAGCATAGATCTTGATAGGGCTTCAGTCATAGGTTTGGTTGAGACTCATTGTTTGCTCATACACATACAAACTCGTTTGTTATTAATTATAGCAATGAACTTTGTTTCTCATTACAACAACGAACTTTTATTACTGAAAACTTATATACATGTTTTAGCAATGAAATTGTTTGCTCCTTGTAGCAACGAAATTGATTGCTCATTTTAGCAATGAAACTTGTTTACTCGTTTGAGTTACGAACTTTATCTTCCATGAGAATATGAATGTTGCATCTTATTTGGGCAACATACTTTATCTCTCATGATGACAAAGAACTTTGTTTTTACAAACTTATTTACTCATTTTAACAATATACTTTTATTATTGGAAACTTTTATCAAAACTTTGATTTCAATTCATGGAACCAATATTATTTTGTTTATCTGTGAGTACTCACCAACTTTTTTTTATAGTTGACGCTCGTTTTACATGCTTTTTCAGGAATCATCGAGTAAGTGGCACTTAAGGACACTTCACTTTTAGGAGCATTCGCATGTGTTGTATTTCAATTTACATTGTAATTTCTTTTAAAAGTTGTTCAAACCCATTGTAAAATTGTAATGATTTTTAATACTATGGTTGGTGTTGTCTTTTAACTTTTGCTATGAAACCCTTTATACTGCCACGCCTCGTGTTTCCGCTTTAGCGGGGTATGACAGTATGTCATCGATGAAGACAATGACGAACTGATCCAAGTAAGGACGACACACCCTATTCATTAAATCCATGAATACTGCGGGCGCGTTTGTTAATCCGAATGGCATCACTACAAACTCGTAGTGTCCATAACGAGTTCCGAAGGCTGTCTTGGGAACATCCTCCTCTAACACTCGTAGTTGGTGATACCCGGATCGTAGATCTATCTTCGAGAAGTAGTTGGCTCCTTGAAGTTGATCAAATAAATCGTCAATGCGGGGTAGAGGATAACGATTTTTAATGGTAAGCTTGTTGAATTCCCTGTAGTCGATGCACATACGAAACGATCCATCTTTCTTCTTGACGAACAAGACCGGTGCTCCCCATGGTGAGAAGCTTGGCCTAATGAATCCCTTCTTGAGAAGTTCGTTAAGCTGATTGGAAAGTTCCTGCATCTCTGCTGGTTCCAGTCGATATGGAGATTTGGCTACTGGAGTAGCCCCTGGCACTAAGTCGATTCTGAACTCGACTTGGCGTTGAGGTCGTAATCCCGGTAGTTCTTCTGGAAAGATGTCGGGAAATTCGCGTACTTCTGGGATGTTCTGAATGTCTTTCACTTCTTGACTCGTATCGACGATGTGTGCGAGGAATGCATGATTTTCCTTTCGCAAGCACTTCTGAGCTTGGATACACGAAATGATGCGAAGGTTCGTACTAGGTTTGTCGCCGTAGATAACTAGAGTTTCGCTGTTAGGGAGGTTAAGACGAACTGCTTTCTCAAAGCACATGATGTCGGCACGACGATGACTTAACCAATCCATGCCGATTATGACGTCGAAACTTTTAATTGGGACCGGCATGAGGTCTATTTTGAAAGTATGACCATCTAGAGTTAGAGTACAACCTACGTATATGCAGTTAGTACTTTCCGTTTTCCCGTTTGCCATTTCTACAGTGAATGGTTCATCTAGTGCATGTGGTTTTTGTCTAAGCAAGTGTGCAAATTTCTGGTTTACGAAGCTTTTCTCCGCTCCACTGTCGAAAAGTATGCATGCATAAGAGTTATCGAGGAGAAACGTACCAGTGACCACTGTGGGGTCGGCAACCGCTTCCTCGTGGCCTATGGCCAGAACTCTTCCTACTTCGCCAGCTATCCCTGACTTAGGGCAGTTCCTCTTTTAGTGGCCCACTTCGCCACAACCATAGCAAGCTTGGCCCACACCGGCGTTAGGAACTTGAGCGATCGGCCTTGCTGGAGTCTTGCAGAAACGGGCAGTATGCCCCCTTCTGTTGCAGTTAGTGCACTGCATTTCCTGACAAGGTCCGTTGTGGTGGAAGATTACCGGCATTTGTTGCAGTTAGTGCACTGCATTTCCCGACAAGGTGCATTTGTTGCACTTCGGAAGATTACTGGCATAAGACTTAGCTGGTAAGGGATTAGCAGGGACAACAGGAGTTACCGTGGCAGCGTTGATTGTAACTAGTTGTTGTCTCTTTGAGGATTCTTGCGAAGTCCCGCTTTTCCTCTTGTTCCACCCCTTTTTCTTGTTGTTGTTGTTGTTTCCCTTTTGTTGCTCGGGTGTAGTAATCGTTGGGTTCTGGTAGTTTCCGTGATCGATAATAGATTGTGCCAGCTCTTTAGCGCTGTCAAAAGTAACAGGCCTTGATGCTAACACACTTGACTGGATCTGGGGCGACAGTCCCCAAATATATCTCTCTATTTTCTTGCTCTCAAGAGCAACCATATCCAGGCAAAGAATTGCCAGATCACAGAATCTATTAGTATAGGTTGATATGTCAGAACCAACCATTACTAGACCCAAGAGTTCCTGCTCGAGTTTTTGAATCTCCCCTCGTGGACAGTACTCTCTCATCAGCATGACTTTCATGTTCTCCCAGCTTATCGAATTTGCCACTATTAGAGTCAGTGACTTAACGTGGCCATTCGACCAAGTTAAAGCCCTGTCAGAAAAGGTACAAGTAGCAAACTTGACTTTATTGTTCTCTGGGCAGGCGCTGATTTCAAAGACTGCTTCTGTCTTTTCTATCCACTGCCTTAAAATCATAACCCCTCCAGTTCCATTGAAATTCCTGGGTTTGGCATTCGTAAAATCTTTGTAAGTGCATTCTCGGGGGTGCCCATGACTCTCTCCATGGTTAGAAAGAGGTGCCCCAGTTCCCGATCCACTAGGGACAGGAGTATTGATGTGTGACATGGCAGCCGCTACGGCCGCCGTGACAGCTGCTTGGAACATAGCAGCGTCGAACTGAGGAGGTGGTGGAGGTGATGGTGGTATCGGTGTTTCGTTATTATTGTTACGCCTTGGATTTCTACCAGGAGGCATCTTTTAACTTCAAGTTTAAAAGATAGAAACAGTGATAAGAATCCAATAGTATAGAGAATGAAAGTGTCTTGTGAACTAAGTCGCCATAGTTCGATATCAAATGAGAGTATGAATTTCTGAATAGATTAGATAACTGCCGAAATTACTGGTATAAAAGATGTAAATAAGTTCGGGAAAATGACCTAACTATAGGTCTTACATCATACCATAAGGAAAATGTCGGCAATTTAGAAGTCTAATAATGTACTTGAGAGACAAGAATATTTTACAGAAGAGTGCTACTTAGAGCTCAGTTAGGAAAGGCTATTCCTTATATCAAAAGAAAAGATGTACTAGACATCTTCTAAAGGCGACGAGAATTCCTGGGGAGAATCCTCATATCCGCCAGTTGACGTACCACTTCTTGGAGATGTCGCTCGTGAACCCTCTAACGAACTCGAAGTTCTAGGATTTCGGTCCGAGATGCAGCTAACTGTTGCCGCAGAGTCTCATTGGTTCTTCTCGTCCCTTCGACAGCGTCTTCCAGATGTCGAATGCGGACGGTGTTAATGCCTGAGTTGACATCAATTTCCATGACTCGGTCGATGGCTGCTCGACCTTGCTCGACGTTCCGAGCAATCCTACAGATCATAACAGGTTGAGCTCGATCCGCAGAGCCACCTCTGCTAAGGTCATAGAAGCTTCGGTCCCCATAGTAGGGTAACGGTTGACCCTGTTCGTCGCTCCAGCGATTCAAGTTTGTTGCCCACAAGGGTGTGGGACCTTGAAACGCCGGTTGGGGGTTGGGATTTGGGGCCTGACCCACTTGGGGTAGGTTGTTGACTTCAGGCTCTGAGTCAGAACTATCAGAAAAGACTTCAGCATGGTGATCATCCAAAGGGATTGGGTGATCATCTTCTGGTTCTTCCTCTAGCCATCCAACATTGCCTTTGTTTGGGAAGTACGGGTCGCCGTGGGGATGGAATCCAGCCATAATATCTACGCGCGAAAAGGGGTACAAGAAGTAATTAATAGACGTACTAACTAAGATAATTATAAGATGATCTTTATCAGTTACTTCAATACTTGTTTAGTGCATACTAGTTATATGTACTCAAAACAGGATAGACCTTCGAATAAGTGACCCTAACTCTAAGCCCACAACCAAACAAGGAACAAGAAGTAAAGCAAAGATTCACAGATTCTAAGTCTATGATGCCCTAGATACATATAACCTTAGTGTATCCACTTAGACCTACTGATAAAGACCTTTTTAGTTCACAGATAAGTAATTATAGTAACACCAAATACTCCCATAGTATTTGATTGTGGTAGAGTTGGTAAGTTTTTAGACTTGTTGCCATATCACAACCATTCTTGGGCATATGCTAATCACTCCTCGGACCAGCATAGTTGATCAGGCTATGCCACTCCCAGGACTGACCATACATCCCCGAGCTTACTTGTGATATTCAACAATCGTAATACTTTTGTTTTTGTCATTGTGACACTGATTTTAGTATGAATGCAGGAATGTATACTTAGTTAAATATTTTATTATTTAAAAGTATAAACTCTTGGTCAGAGTATTTTAATCCCATTGTATTTATAGTCAGTATATCTTTTATGGGTTGATGTACTCAATTCACTATAAACAATGCTCTGATACCAATCTGTCACACCCCAAAACCAAGAACGACGGAAACGTTCAGGGGTGGAGGACGTCATGTAAAGTATCATAACAATTCAAAGTAGTAAACAAGCCACAACATCATCCATTGCATTAAAAGTAAAGTTTTAATACATGAGTGTTCTTTCATAGTAATAAGACACCAAAATATGTAATCAAAATAAAAGACGAGTCTTGTCTGTGCTCCGTCTTCTCAAAACCTGGTCATCGTACCTGTCTACTTGTGACCTGAGAATACAAGTTATTTTGAAAGTGTAGATCAACATAAAGCTGGTGAATTCATAAGTATTTTAGTGTCATTGATTTGTAAAGCTGTTATGAAAGACTTGCAAATGTTTAATGAAACATTTAGTATAAGTTTGAAAACCCTAGAAAATCCCATATTTCCTACTAGTATAAAAGGTAGTCTTTAACCAAGACCTGAATGCTTTGAAGGTTTGCATTTCTGTATCAATGAAGGTTTTTCCCATGTACAACTATTATTATAAAAATATAGTCTACCTCATCGTTTATGTGAATGTGTCACAAAATAAAAGTAATAGGGAAAATTATATAATCATTGAAATCGTATCCTTTTGCCTTAGGATAATCACGGCGTGGAAACTCGCCGAACAGTACAACCGAGAACATCCGTCGATGAACAGGTCCCGCTGTAGCTAGCATCCAGGTGTAGGATGGTCAGTCCCGTATAGTATATATAGTATCTCTCTCTGTATAGTATATAGTATTTCTCTCTGTATAACAAGTAATAGTATCTCTTCATATAGTATTTAGTATATTTGTATAGACTCATGAATGAACTGACTCTTGTGTAATTCCTTGTACTAGGAATAGTAATTTGTATCTCCTAAACTATACCTATAATAGTTTACTGGAATGTTGATTGAATGTCCAAGTAGGTTTATACACCCTTGCTACTCAGGAGTGTTGGAACTGAAGAAAGAATGAAAGCCCTCATATCAATACATATATACATGAAACATAAGTGTATAGATATGGTTTTTATCAATAAGTTGAAAGAGGTTTTGTAATACATTTAAGAGTTTTGAACAATAAATAATAATGACTTGATGTCGGTTTATAAAACGATTCAAAAGTAGTTTATTTGATAACAAAGTATAAAATAACTGAAAACCATTGCATTTAACACATTTTGAAGTATGTGAAAATCAGTTGGTTGAAAACACCGTTATAAATCACATGCGATTGATTCTATAACTTCCTGTTTTCTACTTGTATTCCCCCCCCCCATGAAAGCATTTAAAATCATTTAAAAGGATTGATTAAGGGGTATGAACTCACCTGTAGTGAGTAACTCGAATGAAAGAACGATATAGGATTGCTGGGTGTCAATTGGAGTCTTGAGCAGAAACGAATCATATTTAACATATAATTACACATATATGAATACATTCCATGTATATAACCACTAAAAGTGTTAGGGACACGCCTTAGGGACATAAAAACACATAGAATTAAGTGTTACAACCATATATGATTGTACATAAGGGTTATATGGCTATACAAGGGAGTGTATGGTCAAAATGCACAACATTTATGTGTGTGCGGCCAGGCTGTGCGGCCAGGATGTGTGTGCGGCCGCACACTCCCTATGAAATGTGCCAAAACGTATTTTAAGGCTTTAGGACTCATCTAGGAAGGTTTCTTACTTCATGCCTTAGCCTTATATGGAGTTTATTGCCATTTTTGGACCTAAAAAGGGTGTGTGCGGCTACACATGGTGTGTGCGGCCGCACACCCTTTATGAAGATGATAAAATCGAGTTTTTCTAGTATATCATGAAGTGTTCTTAGCATATAACAAGTTATGATAAGTGTATACACGTTATAGAGGCTTGAAAGGGTGATTAAGGTCCAAAACTAGTGTGTGTTCTTGGTGTTCTTGGTGTTCTTGGCTAAAAATGGATGTTTTCATGGATCAAACCAAAGGGTTTTGCTTGTTAGGGTCATGTATCAACAAATAAAAGGAAGGATTACTACCTTTTATGAAGATCAAGATGAAGATTTGGATGATACTTCAGAGGATTTCGAGTTCTACGTTTGAAGAAGTGGAAAAGTGTTCAAAAATGGCTAAGTGTTCTATATATAGGTGGGAGTGTGCGGTTGGGATGGGTGTGCGGCGGCACACACCTGTGTGTGGCCGTACACTCAAGTGTACGGCCGCACACTCCATGTGTTGGAGTGGTTGGCCCGATTTTTGCTTGATACACAACGTGTTATCCCATTTCTAGGTTCCTACCTTAATTGTAGTGGGTTTAGAACACTCAAATAGACCCCAAACAGTGCTAAAAGCTAGCGAAATGAGTCTATCTTTGATTAAATTGATCCAATGATCGAGATAGAAATTTCGGGTTGTCACAAAAATGAGCAAGCAACTCAAAAGAACTAGGTTCTTTATTCGATAATCAATAAGCAAGGACATATATCAAAAAGGTTCAACTAAGGGCTTTATATATCCTTAAAAATGTAATTAAATAAGGCAACAATAAAAATTAAGGAAAATTCAAAATAAAAAGAAACTGCCTTGCAAAGGCTTATTCACGCTAAAAATAAACCAAACATGCCCCTAGAACGTTCCATCTAAACCGACGTATGAGACCAAGCAAACTCCATGCACACGTGACTTTTCACATTCTAAACTTTTGCATGCAAATGACAAGACTAGCCATTCGCAATCACCTTCCCAAGCTTTACGTTCACAATGACTCTTCTGGTTCTCACATCTGCTACTCAACACTAGCGACAGGTTGCGATCATTCGCACCCTTTCGCATCTAACAAATGAATTAGACTGTGAAAGGTTATGATTGGCATTCGCATCAACCCCTCCCCCGTTCAAAGGAATTGTCATCAATTCAGCGAGTCAATCATTATCAAGATATGGTAAAAGTTCTCCAACGATGAATGTGGCATGAACTCCATAATCACCTAGCAGCTCAACTTTTTAGGCAATATCATTAACTCGCCCCACAACCATGTAAGGACCTTCAGCTCTTGGCATCAACTTGCTCTTCCTTTTACGTGGAAAACGTTCCTTTCTCTAGTGTACCCGTACCAAGTCTATATCAGCAAATACTCTAAGCTTCTTGTTCTTATTCAACTTCTGTTTATAATTCGCTTTCACAGCTTCAATACGATTACAAATCTTCTCATGCAATTTCATCATCGACTTCAACTTTGCTTCAACATCCTTATGAACTAATTCTTCTTTTGGCAATGTATATAGATCTAAGGGAAGATATGGATTAACACCGTCGACAACCATGAATGGAGAATAACCAGTTGAGAACATAAGAGATTGATTATAAGTGAACTCAACATGTGCTAGCTTCACATCCCAATCTTTCTGAGTTTCATTCACCAACCCTCGCAACAATCTTCCCAAGGTCCTATTCGTAACCTTTGTCTGCCCATCAGTCTCTGGGTGATGCGAAGTAAAAAACAGTAGTTTTGTACCCACCTTCCTCCATAGAGTATTTGTTGGGTACAAAGTTATCCATGTATGACTTTGTAAATGGTTTGAATTTTGTAGACCCACTTGCATGGGGTAAATTAGCCTTGTTACATGAGAGATAGATAGATAGAGAGAGAGAGAGAGAGAGAGACATGTAAACACCTCTATATAAGGTGGGTTCATACCACTTATAGAGGTGTGCTTGAGAGATGTAAAATTGAGAGTGTTAGTGTGTGTTAATTATGTAGATTTAGATCTAGATCTTTTTTTGTAACACCTTACATAATCGAATGCGTCTATTAAACACCGAAATCACCGTTTTCTTTGTGTGTTCTTTAATTATTCATGCCAAACCAATGCTCATAATTCACATCAAATGGTATCAGAGCGGGTCTTCGAAGATCAACATGATTTTTTGAAGAAACGATTCTCGGTTTGGCTAAATTCGTCATAATTGGAGCATTTATAGTGAGTCTCTCTATGATCTCTCTAAATCTCATTGATTCATGCGTTTGCGTTTTTCAATTTTGATCGTTTTGATTCATTGGATCTAATTCATTTCATCCCCGTTGATGATCCAATAATTTTCTTTTAATTGATCAATTTCAAATCCAATCAATTTTTCATTGTTCATTTGATTAAATCATGATTGAACTCAAAAATAAATCTTGAATCAAGTTTCTCTATATGATCTATAATTTTTGAGCCCAAATAAACATGTTCATTACTGTTCATGAAATTAATTCATGATTGAGCCCATAACATTTTCGAATACTGTTCATTTTTTTGTTATCAAGCCCAAATTTGGATCCATTATCATAAATATATGTCCAATTGTAATTGATTTTTTTTTTAAATGATTGAAGCCCAGTGATTCATAACTGTTGGATTTGTGTCTAAGTCCATAACTATAATTGGTATGTACTTGACCCGAGAGTAGCATGGTTTATTTGGGTTGCATATCATCAGGACAACTTGTTAGGATGGACTTTTGAGAAGAGGTTATTTATTATTTATTAATATATTACAAGTTCTAATATATTAATATGAAATCATATGATTTAATTAGTATTGATGAAGAATTAGTTTGGAATTAATTTAGTGATCAAAAGAGACTAATTAAATCAATGGGGACTAATTGTGTAAATTAGTTATATTTATATGTTGGGCTTATGATCCATGTTGGACTAAGTTTATGTATGGATACATAAAGAGTTGGGCCACATGAACCATGTTGTGATTCCATTTGAGGCATTCATACTATTGGTGCTAAGGTCTTAAAGGTTCAAGGCTTCCAACTACACTAAAAGGTATGTCATCTAACTTGTATTTCATGTTGTTTATGCTTCATTGTATGCTAGTTAGGATGATGCTTTGGAATATTGAAAGTATGCATGTATAATACAGAAAACATAGATCCAAATCATCTAGGGTTGCATGTACACCATAGGAGTGTTAGAATGCTCAAAACCCTTCAGTGGTATCAAAGCCTAGGGTTGTTTTCAATTATACTTGATGCTACTTGTTGTTTAAGCTTGAAAAATCAATTTTTTGCTGTTCTGAACTGTGGACTCGCCGAGTCCCAGCACAATTCTGACCAACTCGCCGATTTTGTTCTTGCACTCGACGAGTTGGTGCTCCCGAAAGCAGATTTTCGATGTTTTTGGCTAGAATTGGACTAGGATCTTTACCCTAAGCTATTTTTGAACATATAAACCTGTTTTTGATGTGGTAATGATCATGCTTATCCAATTTATAAGATAATTGTCGAAGTTTCATGTTTTGTATTAGTTTATATGATTATGCTAATTACATGAAATTTGTTTCATATGAATTATCTTGTTCATATGATTTAAATCTAGATCATGGACATTATTTGACATGCTTGTTAGTTTATTTGATAATCTTTATGGCCTTTAATGTACTCCATAACTTGTCCTCAAGTTATGGACAATGAAAAGTTTTTATTTTAAAAGACTTCATTAAACTCATAGGTTATGGTCTTGAAGAGTTTTTTTCCATAAATGTTTTTATGAACTCCATAAATTGTGTAGTGACAAAAGAACATGGGTTGGCATGCGGAATTAAAGTTTGCGCAATGGACATGGTGATTTGGGTGTTCAAGAGATGTATTGATTGTATATGGTGTTACAAAAAAGGACATAGATCTAGTCTACATAAATAACACACACTTACACACTCAACTTTTACACCTCTCAAGCACACCTCTACAAGTGGACTAAACCCACCTTATATAGAGGTCTTTACATGTCTCTCTCTCTCACTCTCTATCTCATGCCACAAGGCTAATGCACCACATGCAAGTGGGTTTTACAAAAGTCAAACATTACAAAGTCATTCATGGAAAACTTTGTACCCCAACATTCTCCCCCTCAAAGTTAGGAATGAATGACCCACTTCAAATCTTCCAAAATCGAGCAACTACGCGGTCCGAGCCTCAAGGGTGACACATGTCGAAACGAACTTCAATCTTCAATCCTTCCATGATTCTTCAATTTGGGCTCTAGGATGTGAGACCATACAAACCGAGCATCAACGAATGATCACGAGCTTTTTAAACTCCAAATTGATCATCCAAATGTTGAGCATAAAAACACACCCCGAAAATCTTCAATAAAACCAAACCCATTTCGAAATGAAATCACTTCCAAACTTCCAATTGCTTCATTTCGTATACTTCAAAAATTCAAGGTCACTTCGGTCGTCAAATCCGCGTAATATGAAAAATTCAAGTTCGAATTTCCATATAAATTTCTCCCCCTTCTTATAATCAAAACTTGATTATAAAACCTTCAAGGAAAGAGAACGTGCTCTATTCGGATTTTTTCGTGTCAAAACTCCCCCTTAACATGTGGCATAAACTTTGTGCTTCAATGCAGAAAACCCAAAAAATATTCAATTTTTAGCTTCGTTCACGGACCGCCTTTGACAAAATTTCTCAAAATGGGTAGAAATTGTCAATTTCAAAATTCTGCAGTGACCCGGTGCGCCCAAAACAGTCAAAAATGCAAAACTCTCCCCCTTTTCCAAAGCTGGGTAGAAAGCGTCAATTTGCACAAACTGCAGGGGCTAAAAAGCATATTCTTCAAATTCTCAGCAAAAACAGTCCTTTTTCGAAAATGGGTATGAACCGCCAAATTTTCGAAACTTCAGGGACTAATTTCAAAAGTTCTGCCTTTTGTCCTCCAAACATTCGAAAAATACCCCAATTGTCGAAGTTGGACAAAAACTGCCAAACATTCGAAAGTTTAGGAGCCAATGTCGAAAATTCTTCTTTTTCATTCAAAACATACGAAACTTTGTTTATTCGTACCAAGTGTCAAACTTTCGTAAGGTCAGGGGTCATTTTCGAAAATTCTGAGTTTCTTCCCAAATTCCCCAACTACACCCATTTGAACGAAACTTCACTGCACCATATTAACGAATGTCTGTTCTTCATCAAAACATACGAAATTTCAACATCCCAATTTCCTTTCAAACGTAAGAAACTTTTTCTCTCTCCTCTTCGTACGAAATCTATAACACCCTTTTCTCTCTCCCCTTCGTTATAAATCTATAACACCAAATTAACGAAAATTGCTCTTCCCCAATTTCGTTTCCCAGGAAATTGTTCCAATCGTACGAACTCATCTACCCCATTTTAACGAAAATTTTCTAATCCGTCGACAATCAATCCAAGGTATCACCAATTCGTTTTCAAAGCGACGAAGTTCCAACTCTTCGTACATTAACGATTTCTTCCCAAAATCAAACTTTCAATTTCAATTTCGTGCCATTAACATCGTCGATTCCAACAACCAACACAAAAACCATTTCGTTCACAAGCATACCCTGACCAGTGAACCTGATTCCTGTTGAGCACAAATCGACTCTAGCTTCATTCTTTGCTGTTTCTATCACAGGTTCCATTTGCTTTTAGCACATTGTCAACAAACTCAAACAAATTCGACCTATCAATGTCGATTTCACCTTTCATTACAACCCCACCTGTTCGTCTATCGACTCCGAAATCTTCGAAACATGGAATTCAAACCAAAATAGCATTCGATTATTACACCTTCCCAGTTCCCAATTTTCAAAATCAAGCGATTCTTCCATAAACGAACTCTATTTTGACTTCAATCGATTCCCAAATTGATTTCATGACCTTCGAACAACTGAGTTTGTCAACAATTTTAAAATCTTCCAAAGAACGAACATAGACTCCAACTTAACCATTCAAAATTAAAATCAAATTTTCGATATTGATGCATCAAAGCAACTAATACTCCAAAATCGAATTCCGAAATCGTCATCCACCCAAGCCTTAGCTTGTTTATTCACGAATCGTGAATCCAGTGACGAACGGCATCAAGAACCTAATTTAATCGATTTTGACTTTTCAACCCATCTTTGACTTTTCGAATTCGTCAGTTAACAAACACAAATCGAAAACTTTTCAAAGCAAATTCAGATCAAACTCGCTATTTGAACAGTTCTTCATTGTTGTTCATAATGTTCTTGATCAAGATTTATAAAAGCTCAAAATTAATTTCCGATTTCATTGTTTAGATACCAACAAATCTGATTTCATCACATATACATCATTTGAAATCGATATCTAAACCTTAGATTAACAATCAATAACAACTGATTATTAGAGATGAAAGAATGAAATCGGAACTCAAGAATAATCGACAAATGAACAATCTGTGAAAGAGCACCAACGAAGAACGGAAATAGACTTTAGATCAAATGTACAACTCGTTTAAGCGTATCACAAGAACCGGTGATCAACGAACAATACAACTTGAACCGATTTAATCAGATTGTTAGGCTCAATTCTTGATTTATGGGCTCAAATTTCCGATTAATGAACAATGACGAATTCAACAATTGGGCTCAATAATGATGATGAACAGTAATAGAAAACTAGATATCCAATCTTAGACAATACGAATTTTGGGCTCAAGATACAAAATCAATTCACTTTTGGGCTTGATTTAGATTAGATTGAACAATAGGAAATTGATAATCGAAGCAAACTAATGAAAATAAGACTGAATTGGGCTCGGTCAATAAAAAAAATTATTGGATCACAACAAATGGGTTTTTCAAGAAAAAGTTTGATCCAACGAGTCAAATGATCACAAATCAAAAACGCAACGCGCGATTCAATGAAATTAAGAGAGATCATAGAGAGAGACTCACCAAACTTGCTTCAATTGTGACAAATGTTGCCAAACCGAGAATCGTTCTTCAAAAATCACGTTGATCTTGAAGACCCGCTATGATACTAATTATAGTGACATAAGATAATGGTTTGGCATGTGGAATTAAAGTTTGCACAATGAACATGGTGATTTGGGTGTTCAAGAGATGTATTGATTGTATATGTTGTTACAAAAAAGGACATAGATCTAGTCTACATAAATAACACACACTTACACACTCAACTTTTACACCTCTCAAGCACACCTCTACAAGTGGACTAAACCCACCTTATATAGAGGTCTTTACATGTCTCTCTCTCTCACTCTCTATCTCATGCCACAAGGCTAATGCACCACATGCAAGTGGATTTTACAAAAGTCAAACATTACAAAGTCATTCATGGAAAACTTTGTACCCCAACAAATTGTCCTCAAGTTATGGATTTCCAAGAGTCTTTTCATTAAAGCCTATATTAAACTCATATGTTATGGACTCCAAAGGTTTTTGAATTGTTCAAAACTTGCCCTCAAGTTTTGGAATTCGTAAATTGTGACAACCCGGAACTTCTATCTTGTACAATTAGCCAATTCAGTCAATGTTAAACTCGTTTCTGTTGTCTTTTAGCACTATTTAAGGGTTCGTTTAAGTGTTATAAGCTTGAGTGCAACTAAGGTTGAGATTAGGGATGAGTTATCAAGTCTTAAAGTCACAAAATCGAGCCATACACTCTCTTAGGAGGAGTGTACGGCCACACACATGGGCGTACGGCCCTACACCCCTTCATGGCCGCACACTCACCCCTATATATATAAGTGGACCTCCTTTCCATCATTCCTTTCTTCTCTTGGCTGCACACTACTCCCTTTCTCTCAAGCTTACTCAACCGTGAACCCTCCAAGGCTTAAAAAACGTGAGTATTCCATCCTCTAGCTTATTATACTTGAAAGATCTCATGAACTAAGCCTTGATTCTTCAAGTTTCAATATGATTCATCATCCTTTGAAGGTGTATGGCCGCACACCTTCATAAGGTGGGCCGTACACACCTTAAAGACTCTCCAAAGTGAGAGTTTGGCCCCTATCTTCTAGTTGGACATGATCCTAGTCTTGATACATGTAACAACGAAATTTAAAAAACAATTTTTCATTTTTAAATCACATTTTCATTCATCAAAAACAATATCAAACAAACTGTATCCAATGTCATAATAACAAACAAATCCCAGAATCTCAAAACATAATCTCTATGAGTGTGTACGGATCATGCCGGCGCCTTCCCGCGATCCTCGCTAGTACCTAAAACACATAACACAACAACTGTAAGCATAAATGCTTAGTGAGTTCCCCAAAATACCACATACAACACATACGTCCTTCCAGACCATATCTCTGTGGGATCTTCCGATCCAAATGTCTCACGGGACTTCTGTCCCGAATCCCGGTAGACCTTCCGGTCCTACCCGTATCGACCTTCTGGTCCGTAACCTCTTGACCTTCCGGTCCATATCATCTTGACCTTCCGATCCTTATCATACATAACATTCATAACACATACATATCACATAACAACATACAGCTCATACATCTTATAGCATATAAGACCTTCCGGTCACACATAGGGTCCCTTCCAGGTACAGTATAGTGAGAAGACTCGCCTCAATGAAGTCGAATAAACTCTCGTGCTCAACGTCCCGACCTAGCCTCCTCCTATTATTCAAATAACATCCCCGATCAATATTTTCTCATAGTCTCATCTCTAAAGATTGGGTAGAAGGCCATTCTACCCCTCTCTGAACTCTCTTGAATCAGTCTTGACCAGAACCCTAAGGTCAACGAAAGTCAACGGTCAAACTTTGACCCGACTCGTCGAGTGCACATGGGCGACTCGACGAGTCCATACGGGTCCTCTGAATCCTTCTAGCCTCTCTTGGCTCGTCGAGTCATCCTTCCACTCGACTAGTTCCTCCTGTCACGAATCGCGGGGCAACCCCGACTCGACTCGTCGAGTCCACTTATGGACTCGGCGAGTTGCTTCCATGATCATACTCAAATGACCTTCTAAGGTCAGATCTGCTTCTCTAATCTATAGATCTGACCTTCCCAAGCATGAGAATCACGTAAAGGTCGAATCTTGGTACACATGCAACACACCCAAAGCTTCTTTTGGTGAAATAACCTCTAAAATGGCCTCCTAGGCTCATAACTCAAAAGGTATGGCATAAAGCAGAGTGGTAAGGACTCTCTGGACCTCTTAAGGTCCAGATCTATGAACCAACTCGCCTTGGGACCTCACATACTCAAGATTCAACTAAAAGATGCATAAAGAAAACCCTAGATTTCACTAGAATCATAATAAACACGAGAATGGCACAGATTGTTACCTCCAACAGCTTCCTCTGATCAAATAGAAGTGGATCCAAGCTCCTCAACCCGCCTAGCTTGTTCTACCTCCTTCCTTCTTGCTAAAACACACAAGAAATGGTGAATTAGCCTTCCTCTTGCACCACAAACGATCTCTCTGCTCTCTAGGGTTTCTCAGGGGTGAAGTGGCCGCAAATGGAGGCCATAAAGGCCTTTAAATAGGGCACAGACCCCGAGAATTAGGGTTTCAATTTACAGCGCGGACTCGTCGAGTCCACCCTTTCCAACTCGTCGAGTCCGTTCATTAATCCAGTCAGCAATCGCGGTCCTACTCGACGATTCTACGCCTCAACTCGTCGAGTCCCTCTCTTTTACTCATAAATAAATGATCAAACATAATACCTGGAAATCTGGATGTTACAATTCTCCCCCACTAGAATCAGACTTCGCCCTCGAAGTCTTGCTCCACAAACAACTCTGGATGCTGCTCCAGTATCTCCAACTCCGGCTCCCAAGTCAGCTCGAACCCTCCCTGATGTTGCCACTGGACCTGCACCAGGGACACCTCCTTGTTCCTCAGAACCTTGATCTTCCGATCCCGGATCGCGATTGGCCTCTCAGCATAATTCAGGCTCGCATCCACCTGAATATCCTCCAGCAGCACCACCACCGACTCATCGGCTATACACTTCCTCAACTGAGACACGTGGAAGGTATCATGAATCTGGCTCAACTCCGCAGGTAGCTCCAACCGATATGCTACCCTGCCCACCCTCGCGGTCACCCTGAACGGCCCGGTATACCAGGGCCCCAGCTTGCCCCTCTTCCTGAATCGAATCACTCCTTTTCAAGGAGACACTTTCAGGAGTACGAAGTCTCCCACCTGGAACTCAAGCTTGGATCGTCGCCTATCCGCATAACTCTTCTGGCGACTCTGAGCCGTCGACAACCTCTATCTAACCTGCTGTATCTGCTCGGTCGTCTGAAGCACTATCTCAGTGCTTCCCATCACGCGCTGCCCTACCTCTCCCCAGCATATGGGAGTCCGACGTCTCCTCCCGTACAACCACTCGAAGGGAGGCATACCAATACTCGAATGGTGGTTGTTGTTATAAGAAAACTCAGCCAACGGCATATACGTGTCCCAACTTCCCCCGAAGTCCAACACACATGCTCGGAGCATGTCCTCGAGCGTCTGAATCGTCCGCTCACTCTGTCCGTCCGTCTGGGGGTGGTAAGCGGTACTGAAATGTAGCCTCGTACCCAACTCCTCATGGAACTTCTTCCAGAACCTGGAAGTGAAATGTACGTCTCGGTCTGATACAATCGAGATCGATACTCCATGCCGCGATACCACCTCCCTCACATACAACTCTGCCAATCTCTCTGCAGAAGAGCTCTCACTGATAGCAAGGAAGTGAGCGCTCTTCGTCAGCCGGTCGACAATCACCCAAATCGCATCGACACCCCTCGCGGTCCTTGGCAATTTGGTGATAAAATCCATGGAAATCTGTTCCCACTTCCACTGGGGAACCTCAAGTGGCTGCAACTTGCCATGCGGATGCTGGTGCTAAGCCTTAAGCCTACGACAGGTCAAGCACCTCTCAACAAACCACGCTACATCCCTCTTCATACAGGGCCACCAGTAATCTTTCTTCAGATCCAAATACATCTTAGTGGCCCCGGGATGGATCGAGAACCTCGATCGGTGCGCCTCCTCCATCAAAGTGGTGCGCGCCCTGCCTGCATACGACACCCAAATCCGACCTTGAAAGGTCATAAGCCCACGACTATTGGTAACGAACTTAGGTACCTGTCCAATCACCCGCTCTCTCTTGCGGTTCTCCGGTCTCACGACCTCTGCCTGGGCCTCCCGAATGGTGTCCAACATCGGAGTCATCACTGTCAGCCGCATACATACGTCTCGAATCGGGGCACTCTCCGCCCTACGGCTTAGGGCATCAGCTACAACATTAGCTTTGCCCGGGTGGTACAGGATCTCACAATCGTAATCCTTTACCACGTCCAACCATCTCCTCTGGCGCATATTCAGGTTGGGCTGATCCATCAAATACTTCAAGCTCTTGTGGTCCGTGTATATGGTACACCGAACCCCATATAAATAGTGACGCCAGATCTTGAGGGCGAACACCACTGCCCCCAATTCCAGATCATGGGTGGGATACCTCGTCTCATGAGGCTTTAGCTGCCTCGATGCATATGCTATCACATGCCCCCTCTGCATAAGTAGTGCGCCCAACCCCGATATCGATGCGTCACAATACACCGCAAAATCTTCCATCCCTTACGGGAGGGCTAACACCGGGGCTTCGCATAATCTCTGGCGAAGTGTCTCAAACGAGGTCTGCTGCTCCGGACCCCATGAAAAAGCAACACCCTTCCGGGTCAACCTGGTGAGAGGCACGGCGATCTTGGAGAAATCCCTGATAAATCTCCGATAATAGCCGGCCAATCCTAGAAAACTCCTGATCTTGGTGGGTGATCTCGGCACCTCCCACCTCATAACCGCCTCAATCTTGACCGGATCGACCAAAATCCCATTCTGGTTGACGAGATGCCCGAAGAACTGGACCTCCCGTAACCAGAACTCGCACTTGGAGAATTTGGCATAAAGCCTATCCGACCTCAATACCCCGAGAATCTCTCTCAGATGCTCCTCGTGCTGCTCTCTAGATCTCGAATACACCAAAATATCATCAATGAACACGATCACCGAACGATCCAACATCGGCCTACACACCCTGTTCATGAGATCCATGAACGCTGTCGGTGCATTGGTGAGCCCGAAAGGCATCACCACGAACTCGTAATGCCCATAACGAGTCCTGAACGCCGTCTTCTGGATATCCTCATCACGCACTCTCATCTGATGATATCCAGACCTCAGATCAATCTTGGAGAACCAAGACGCTCCCTGTAACTGATCGAACAAATCGTCGATCCTCGGTAATGGGTAACGGTTCTTGACCGTCAACTTGTTCAACTCCCGGTAATCAATGCACATCTGGTGTGAGCCATCCTTTTTCTTGACAAAAAGGATCGGCGCTCCCCAAGGGGAACTACTTGGTCTAATAAACCCCTTCCCTAGCAGCTCCTGAAGCTGCGAGGATAACTCCTGCATCTCTGGCGGAGCAAGGCGATAAGGCGCTGCCCCCGGAACCAAATCGATGAGGAACTCTACCTGCCTCTCTGGAGGCACACCCGGCAACTCGACGGGAAAAACATCCGGGAACTCGCGCACTATCGGAACATCATCAATCGAACTTGGCCTCCCAGCGGCCACTCGTGTGTCCATCACATAGGCTACAAACCCACTGCAGCCCTGCTGTAAACTCTTTCTCGCTCTGGCAGCCGAACAAAACGCTGACCCACATCGGGTACCCTCGCCGTACACCGTAAGTACTCCCTCACTAGGGTCTCGTATCGTCACCAACTGTCGCTCGCAGTCTATAACTGCCCCAAATCGGCTCAACTAATCCATGCCCACTATGACACATACGTCCCCCATTGCAATCGGGACTAGATCTATCGGGTACTCAACACCGAAGATCTCGAGTACACATCCTCGAATCACATCCGTAGCATACACCGCTCGCTCGTCAGCTATAGAAACTCGCAGAGGTCGACTCAATGCTTCTCGTCGGATACTGATGTGCTGACTAAACGCTAAGGAAACAAATGACCGACTCGCATCCGAGTCAAATAACACCAAAGCAGGTACAAAATTCACAAGAAATGTACCAGTCACGACATCGGGCGCTGTGCGGACCTCCTCCGCTATCAACTGTAAGGCTCTCCCGCGAGCCTTTGGTGCCTCGGCCTTCACCGGCCGAACCTCAGTAGCTTGCACGGCGGCAGGGGCAGATCCCTACGGTGCCTCCCGGTGCTGTCCCCCGCAGCTGCGGATACTCGGCCTTCCGATGGCCCGTCTGGTTGCAATGAAAACAAACCATGAACCCCTTAGGGCAATCCTTGGCTATACGCCCCTCCTTGCCACATTTATAGCAAGCACCCGATCGACAAACCCCGTCATGTCCCTTGCCGCACTTTCCGCAAGTGCGCCCCTTCTGGCCTCCAGATCTCGAATCCGCGGGCTTTGCCCGCTTGGCTGCCGGCTGAGATTGTGCCGACCGCCGATCAATCCCCTGAGACTCGGCCTCCTCCCTGGCCTGAGTCTCCAACTCAATCTCCCTCTTTCGGGCATTTGCCTGAAGCTCAGCAATTGTCCGGTAAGTCAAGTTCGACACGAACTCCCGAATATCCCTCCTGAAAATGCCCAAATACCGGCTCATGCGTGCCTGCTCGGTAGACACCTGTTCAGGGCAGAACATCGCCCTCTCAAGAAACTTCCTGGTAACCACAATAACAGAATCAGTACCCTGCTTGAGGGTCAAGAACTCCTGGGCCAGCCGTTCCCTTTCCACCGGGGGAACATACTCGTCTCTGAACATGGTGGTGAACCTCTCCCAGGTCACCTCTGAAATCTCTGCAAGAGTGAAGCTTGCCGTCACGAACTTCCACCAGTCCTTCGCTCCCAAGCGAATCTGGTTCAGCGTGAACCTTACCCTTAGATGCTCCGGACATGAACACGTTTAGAAGCATCCTTCAATATCAGAAATCCATCTCATCGCAGCGATCGGATCCTGCGTCCCGTCAAACTCTGGTGGCTTCGTGTTGCTGAACTCTCGAAACAACAACGAGTTACCTCCCTGAGGCCTGGCAGCAGCCACAACTGCAGTAGCTGCAGCAGCCGCAGCCCCAGTCACAGGTGCGTACCGCTCATTAAAAGTCTCAATCAATGTGGTCTTGATAGACCCAAACATCTCCGGAATCTCGGCTCGAATCGCCGCTACCACCTCATCGTGGATCATCTGACGAAGCTCCTCGTCACTCACGCTGCTCGTCTCAGGTCTGTGGCGTGTCCCAACCATGATGTCTCTGAAATACAACATAATAATATCAGAGACTTGCTCGAGCATACTCGCACTCGATAACTCAACCCTACTTGTTCCCTAGTACCCTAAGGATTCTTACTTGGACTGCGCACTGATCCGGTGTCTTCAGTAGTACGGGCCCTATACTACCGTCCACACCGCATCAGTATTCACCCCAAGTCCTCCTCCTAGGATCCCAGATCACAAGTACTCTACATCTCGCTGGCATAGGCTACCCTTCGGTAGACCTCTCAAAGCTCCTCACTGCTACCTACTTACTCTCAAGCATCACATAGCAGCATAAATCTTCCTAGGCTAAGGCATCACAAATCAGGCCACTCTAGTCCTAATATGAATACCTAGCCTACTCTAACATGCATATCATAACATATCTCATAATACATAATGTAAGGGTATTTTGGGAAATCACCGTTCGGGCGCTCGCTGATCGTACACACTGCTCTGTTCTGCCTTTCTCAAAATCTTTTACTCTCTTAGAAAAATTGTTTATTTTATTAAAAACTTTCTCAAATCCTCAGTTTGAGTTCAGATTCATCCGAAGATGCACCCGAATCCCTCAAACCAAGGCTCTAATACCAACTTGTAACAACAAAATTTTCAAAACAATTTTTCATTTTTAAATTACGTTTCCAATCATCAAAAACAATATCAAACAAACTGTATCCAATGTCATAATAACAAACAAATCCTAGAATCTCAAAACATAATCTCTATGAGTGTGTACGGATCATGCCGGCGCCTTCCCGCGATCCTCGCTAGTACCTGAAACACATAACACAACAACTGTAAGCATAAATGCTTAGTGAGTTCCCCAAAATACCACATACAACACATACGTCCTTTCAGACCATATCTCTGTGGATCTTCCGATCCAAATGTCTCAGGGGACTTCCGTCCCGAATCCCGGTAGACCTTTCGGTCCTACCCGTATCGACCTTCCGGTCCGTATCCTCTTGACCTTATGGTCCATATAATCTTGACCTTCCAGTCCTCATCATACATAACATTCATAACACATACATATCTCATAACAACATACAGCTCATACATCTCATAGCATATAAGACCTTCCGGTCACACATAGGTACCCTTCCAGGTACAGTATAGTGAGAAGACTCACCTCAATGAAGTCGGATAAACTCTCGTGCTCAACGTCCCGACTTAGCCTCCTCCTATTATTCAAATAACATCCCGGATCAATATTTTCTCATAGTCTCATCTCTAAAGATTCGGTAGAAGGCCATTCTACCCCTCTCGGAACTCTCTTGAATCAGTCTTGACCAGAACCCTAAGGTCAACGAAAGTCAACGGTCAAACTTTGACTCGAGTCGTCGAGTGCACATGGGCGACTCGGCGAGTCCATACGGGTCCTCTGAATCTTTCTAGCCTCTCTTGGCTTGTCGAGTCATCCTTCCACTCGACGGGTTCCTCCTGTCACGAATCGCGGGGCAACCACGACTCTACTCGTCGAGTCCACTTATGGACTCGGCGAGTTGCTTCCATGCTCATACTCAAATGACCTTCTATGGTCAGATCTGCTTCTCTAATCTATAGATCTGACCTTCCCAAGCATGAGAATCACGTAAAGGTCGAATCTTGGTACACATGCAACACACCCAAAGCTTCTTTTGGTGAAATAACCTCTAAAATGGCCTCCTAGGCTCATAACTCAAAAGGTATGGCATAAAGCAGAGTGGTAAGGACTCTCTGGACCTCTTAAGGTCCAGATCTATGAACCAACTCGCCTTGGGACCTCACATACTCAAGATTCAACTAAAAGAGGCATAAAGAAAACCCTAGATTTCACTAGAATCATAATAAACACGAGAATGGCACAGATTGTTACCTCCAACAGCTTCCTCTAATCAAATAGAAGTGGATCCAAGCTCCTCAACCCGCCTAGCTTGTTCTACCTCCTTCCTTCTTGCTAAAACACACAAGAAATGGTGAATTAGCCTTCCTCTTGCACCACAAACGATCTCTCTGCTCTCTAGGGTTTCTCAGGGGTGAAGTGGCCGCAAATGGAGGCCATAAAGGCCTTTAAATAGGGCACAGACCCTGAGAATTAGGGTTTCAATTTACAGCGCGGACTCGTCGAGTCCACCCTTTCCGACTCGTGGAGTCCGTTCATTAATCCAGTCAGCAATCGCGGTCCTACTCGACGAGTCTACGCCTCAACTCGTCGAGTCCCTCTCTTTTACTCATAAATAAATGATCAAACATAATACCTGGAAATCCGGATGTTACAATACACCTTAAAGTTGACAACTTGGGCATAAACATGAGGAGTGTACGGCCGCTCACCCCTTTGTACGGCCGCACACACACCTTAGGGCCGTAAATCCACTTTAATGAACATTTTAGGCCTCAAACTTGCATTACAACCAAGCATGGGACCTAGAACACTTCCTTGATGCTTCTTAGGGCCTTGAAACACCTCAACATGCACACTTTTTCATGAGTGTATGGCCGTACACTCATGGGCCGCACACTCATGGCCGTACACACCCTTAGGGTGACCGTACACCTCCTTCACTCAATCCCATATGGTTTTAACACTTAGTCTAAGTGTTTCCAAGTCCTTAGGATGGTTTCCTATCATGTCTAAGTCGTGAAATACCCTAAATTGAATCATATATGTGTTATTACATGTTAAATAGGATCCAATTTTGTTCGAGGCTTCATTTGACACTCAGCATCTCTTATCGATCCTTCATACAAACCACTCCCTCGAGATGAGTTCATACCCCTACACTTTTCGATTTTTAAACTTTTTCAGGGGGGAATACAAGCGAAACACAAATGTTTTTGTGAACTAATACAAAAGGATTTTTAATAAGTATAAAACTCATGCAATTGATTCAGACAAACAATTTTCATATTTGTATAAAATATTTAGATATCTTATCCCTTTTGTACTATGTCGAGCATAAGGGACGTTTTCAACTTACAATCAAAATTGCATACTTTTTTAGATTCAACATTCACATAATATACATGTAAACTATAATAGGTATAGTTTGGGGTTTTCAAAACGTAAATTTTACGAATTCAGAAGTTATTAACCACTAAACATAGAAACTATGGCAGATTTAGTTTATGCTATTCTTTACTAAAAGGGCATGGCATTTCATAATTATTACCATATACCGCATCCAACGGATTCTAATACAAGAAAACACTAAAGAATTACATGTAAACTAGATTGTACAACATTGTGAGGCTCTACTTCAAAACTGTACCCTTAGGTGTACTGAATTAAATCCTATCGTAGTATAACCAGAGTCTCTTAGAGGGAGAGCATGAGATTTGTGAATAGATCTATTCGGGATTGACAATCCCACACCTGAACTGCTAGCTAAAGTTAGGCAGGTATGCATGGGGTGACAAATATCATTCAACCAACACTTGAAGAAGGTTGTAAAGGTCTCTAGGTCATATCAAGCATGGTTATACAACTCACAATAAGTATAAACTAATTATTTGTTTATGGGATTTCACTCTTCAATGGTTTTATTTTAAGTAATAAACCTAATATACATACCGGTGTTAGCCAGGGTTTTCACACTATATGATACTTACGTTACTAGTGGTAACAAGGGTTTTCATGCAAGTACTTTCAGATATAAGAACAAAATTCAATAACGAACTTACCATGGGCCTTAGGTTTTAAGGCTACTTTTCATTATTTAAGAAAATATTGGATTTTCTTGGAAACATACAAACCTTTCCACAAATTTATAAATGGATTTTTGCTACATAACCTCGCTTATGAACTCACCGGCTTTATGCTGACACTCTTTCAAAACTGCTTGTATTCTCAGGAAATCAGTAGACAGGTACCTCCTGGAGTTTTGGGAAGTTGGAGCAACTAAAGTCATGTCTTTAAATTATACTTACACTTTTTGATGTATTTAAACAAGGCTTAAACAAATGTAAACCTTTTTCATATAAGTATTCAATGTAATGGTTGTGTTTACTATGATTGCTATGATACAATGATTGTGATACTACACGTGACGTCATCCACCCCCGAACGTTTCTGCCGTTCCGGTTTGGGGGTGTGACATAAATGTAGAGTCTTCTTTTGACACATTTAGTTCCAAACCTAGAATTTTAAAAGTTTAAAATTCAACCCTTATACTATTATAATATTATAGGTTTAATATATATATATATATATATATATATATATATATATATATATATATATATATATATATATATATATATATATATATATAAGAGTAAAGTCAGTCTTACCGTTAGTAGGCCTTATTCACGAAGTCGATCTATAAGGGGGTATAAGGTTACTAACTATAAAATGGCAGTTTAATGGGTGTCCATTCTCACCCACCGCTGCCTTGACTGGTGGAGGGTTGTTAGCCAAACGGGTAGGACAGGATACTAATTCTCCCTTCACTAAAAGTATAATGATAAATATAAAGTAACCAAACTTTTATTAAATTCCCAATCTTAGTTACTTTAGGAAAAATGTGAATATGGTGCTAACCCATGAAATTGCACTTTGCAGCTTGTTAAGTCGTTAGTGGAGCGTGTGTGATTAACCGGCACACTAATCTGGCGCTGACAATACGTGGCAAAGGGTAGCTTGATGTTAATTATAGATCAATGGAGCGTGTGTGGTTAACCGACACATTGATTAGGTCGTTGTAACATTGGGTGTACCAAGCTAATTTGCATGGTTATTCACACCTTATTTGTGATCCTCGGCATCCCAGTCACAAACTTGAAGGGCACAATTGAGATTAAACATGCCATTGAAATGTTCAATGAATCTCAAGAGATCTAGGAGTTTCAATTCACTTGAACCCTAAAATTCTTTTTTGTTTTTCGTGGTGGAAATTGGTAAATCGTCATTTACCTACCTTCAAATATTTTGCAAATTGGATTACGGCATCACTCTTCCAATTTGTTAAATATTGTGTTGGGTCCTAGCCTTAATATTTCATATTAGGTATAATATTAAGGACTTAAATAAACTAAAATTGAATTTCTCCCTCATGGATGTCTAGTTATGACAACTATGGTCTTCCTTATCCTTTTGGATAAAAGCTTTCCTAATGAAGATGATATCCCACATGGCGATCAAGGTGAAATATTAATACCTTTGTCGTGCATTAATGGGACTCAAAATCATATTTCACTTCCTCTACCTCCTCCAATCATCCTCCCTAACCCACAAGTTCAAAGACATGAAAAAGTTCAAGGTCAGTCAA
This sequence comes from Lactuca virosa, assembly GCF_052849685.1. Taxonomy (NCBI): domain Eukaryota; kingdom Viridiplantae; phylum Streptophyta; class Magnoliopsida; order Asterales; family Asteraceae; genus Lactuca; species Lactuca virosa. Next base: position 301,059,594 of record NC_136428.1, on the reverse strand, counting down.
GCCCTTTTGGCAAGCAACGACAAAGATGGATAGTCTGTGTGCACTCACATATTGGAGATGACGTCACATATTGACAGGCTGGGAGAGTTGGATGTCGAAGCCTCTAGGAAGTTGACTGTTGACTGGGTTCTTCAATCAATTTCCGAGTCATATAGTGAGTTCATTAAGGACTACTATGTGACAGACCACGACATGACCCGTAATGATCTTACCTATTTGCTTGTTGCTGTTGATTCAACAATGATTTGGAGCACTGGTAAAGCAAATTTGATTGGAAGATCTACTTCCCAAATTTACATGAACATTGACAATGGAAACATTGGAAGTCTAGAAAAGTCTTCTCTTCCCAATGGAAAGGGATCGGCCATAGTCAACCTGATTGACCAAATGGTAAAGAGAAAGGCTAAGTCTGTTATAGTCTCGTGTACCATTACTAAAGAGTCCATATGTTTCTATTGCGAAAAGAAGGGGCATTGGTTGCGAAGCTGCCCTATTTACCTGAAAGTTCACTAGGATGGTAAAAGTCAAAAATTTGACTATGCTTCAGGTAAAGTCCACTATCTAACTCTATTAAGTTCCTATTTGGAGATTCTTAATACATGATGTAATGTAATTACATTTTGATGTTTAGTAGAATTAAAGGAAGCTTAAAGGAAGAGTGAGCTAATTCTGATCATGAAGAGATGGATTTCGATCGCGTGGTTCGATGATTAGAATTTGGAGCTGCTGCTTAAGAGTTATGATAGATTGCTTAGGAATTGATAACAACATAGTTTTCATGTGTATTTGCATTGTAAGGATAAGTTTTTCCGCAATTTTAAAATAAAAGAAAATTTTTGATTGTATTTATTTTAAGTATCCTTACAATGGGATTTGGGAAAATTGTTGTTTATATGATTCCATTGATAGCAATATTGGAAAATGGATTTGATTCTTTCGTTTGTGGAAGTGACGAGAATTTGTCGAATAAGGAAAGATTCTCATCACCCAAGTTTTAGTTGGATAGAAACTTGGAATCATGCAACTTGTGTGATGAATGAGAATTTTCATCTTTGGGAAATTAAGACTTATTCCTTGTTCACATGTATATGTGAGTCAAGTGAAGGACTAGGGGATCGGTTACACTTGGTTGTGCACTGGTCAAGTCCACCACAAAGATCGATAAGAATGTTCGTCATGATTTACTAAAGTTTAATAAATATGGTTATGCTTACAAGTTTAATTGTAATTCTGAAACATTGGAAAAGTTTCAATGTATGGTAGGACGAATGAGAAGAATCAAATTAGGTAGAAAGATAAAATTTTCTCCAATCTAAAAAGATGGGAGAGTACTTCAGTATCATGTTTTACGATCGTCTTAAAGATTATGGAAAGCCATAACACAATTGATCCTCTAAGGACATCTTGGTGTATTTTTTTGGCTAAGAAGGGGGATCGTGAATTGTTGAAATGGTTAAATCAAGAAGATGAGTCATACTTCGTTCCAAAACAAGTCTTAGAGTCATACTCCAAGATTGTAACTCGAGTGACATAATCTTAAGAAAGGTTTATAACACTTGTCAAATGTAGAGTAAAATGCTTTCTACTCTTGTACATTTGAAATTGGTAAGTTGTGATGTTTTGGATAAAACAAAGACCAACTAAGGCCAATTGTGCGAAGTGTTTGTCTTGATAAGAATCCGCACTAACTCTTGAATATTTGTTTGTCAAGAAATGGTTCTTGACAAGAGAATCTCATATGTCATGGAGTCAGTGGGAGTCTTAATGATCTTGAAAAGGGTCTCAAGAACTAATCAAGAATAAAACTTGTTCTTTATCAGTAGCACACGACTTGATGTTTGTAACCTATCATGTGGACATATTCTTATTTTTGTGCTCATTCCAATTAAAAGTTGACTATGCATGTGAGTTTTATGAGTTCTCAATTGTTTGCATAACAACTTGGAAGACATGGTAGGCCCTTGCTGCCAGGAGGCAAGAAATTGAGATTGAACAAGTTCAGTCCATATGAGTTTGGATTTTTCACTAACGTTGTCTTGTGATTATGGTGTTGACAAATTCACATGGATAGGAACACATACACCATAAAAATCTAAGTGTCATAAGGTTTCTCTCTGCTTCATGAAAATTATTGTGAGGAAACGCTTTCACTAAGTAGATTTTGAGTAGTTAGCAATTGTGATATTGCATTTCTCAAATTCTATTATGATTACGACATCCCTTTTCATAATTCGAGTTGTGAGCAGTGGAAAAGGTCTAAACATTTGAGACTATGATTACGACATCCCTTTTTATAGTTCTAAAATTTTTTAGACATACATGTGTGCTATCTAAGGAAAGGTGTATGATTTTGGGAAGATTTTTATAAATTCTTATGAAAGAATCTCGTATAAGAAATCAGAACTTTGGTAAGAAAGTCAATAAAGTATTGAATTCTAGAAGTCCAGCTGATTTCTGGGTACATGTCAAAGCTAGTGGGAGCATAAGTGTTATGCTAGTAAAGTAATTATTATGCTAGTGGGAGCATAATCAATTATGTTAAGTGTTGCAAGTTAGCAATGTTAATTATAGAAAAACAAAGGTTTCAATTTTCACCAAGTTGCAAGGTTTGAAAAGTTGTTTTGCTATAATTAAGGGAGAGGAATTCGTACTTCATTTCAATTCTAAAAGCTTAGATTGAGATTTTTATCAAATTTAGTCAAGTATATATATGAATGTTATGTTGGAATGGTTCAACATAAGGAAATTCTATATATGGAAATATTATTTGCGTTCTAAAATTCGATTATGATTACGTCATCCCTTTTCTTAATTCGAATTATGAGAACATGACAAATAGAAATAGAAATATTATAGCAAAAGACTGGTCTAGCATCAGGTCTTTATGTGAGACATCATGAATCGTGTCCCATATGCTTCGGATATAGGATCGATTATATGTGATGTAATATTCATCCGTTCTAATTTTTCCAAATGTCTAGGGCATTAAGAGGGAAAAGGACTAGAACTGGATATGACTAAAATGATTAAGCAATTGTCGAGGACAATCTGAGGTTTACCAAAGATTGTTTTCTCATGGACACATGGAAGTATGGTGTAAATTTTGTAAAGGACCATATTGACATATTCTGAAAAGAGGCAACTCTTGTTTATAAGTGATAGTCAAAATGGGAATATGGAAAAGTTTCCATAAGTGGAAGTCATTCTTTAAATCTATGTAAGATTAGAAAACTTAATGCAAGAAGGATGTTCAAAGGAATGTACTTTCAATGTGACACTTTGTTTCCATGGAATCGCTCTCCATTGGAATACTTTGTAAAGTTTGTTGCCAAGTCTTTGTGACTTTTGTGCATAGTCATTACAAAAGGATCATTGCATATAAGTTTAGAATCTAACAGATTACAATAAATGGCAAGAATTTGATATTCTTACGTTTACGGTAAGGATTTGGGATTGTGGAATGAGCATCATGAAACTGTTGTCAATTGATCTATTTCACAAAATAAGGACCATAGACAAACGTAGTGTGCATGCTTGGATCATGGGACAATTATTGTTTTAATTCAAGTATTAAGTTGATTATTTGAAACATTATACAATGAATAATGAGTAATCAATATGGCACTCAAATGTTTCGGGCCATATAGGATTAGTATTATTCTTGTGTTTCACTTTGCATGTTTTGACTTCCCGAATAACTAGGTTATGCAAACTATCCATAATCAATCATACTTTGGAAGTAGGTATTGAGGCAAGAATGTCATGAATGGGTCTGTAGTTTGTCTAAGTGTTTTAGACATAGCTGTAGTTTTCATGAGTGCTCCTGGAATAAGATTCGAGTATTGGATTCAATCCACGCTCATTTGAATCACTTCATTGATTTTATCATGAGTGATCATGAGACGATAATATCTTATATTCTTGAAACAGAGACATGTTAGTTGTAGTTACGAGTCGGTTGCACATTGACATATGTAAACGCACCAGTAACTTGGATGTTATAAAACATATTGTTGTGTGAAATTTGATGAGTAAGTACAAGCGAGCATTTGGGTCGAATTTTATCCGTTCCTTTTAACCCATGTGGATAAAATCGATATATGTGGGTCCCTCGATGATTTAGTGATGACAACCCTAAGTGCTCGGTCGGGCATAAACTGATTTGAGTTGTTCAATTAGTCGGTCATCATAAATTGGAAATCGGGAAACAACAAATGGACAGAGAGAATGATTATAATCCATGTCTCAGTCCATATGATATCTAGAATGGAGGAATATACGATCCCTTATCTAATGGACCCGTCATTGACTAGGTCAGAGTTCGACAGCGACTTTCAAGAGCTACGATTGTTAGTCGGGTTGTCGAGTCGTACTTGCAATAATAGTTATTAGACTTATCCAAGTGGGAGACTGTTGGATTAGTGTCTAAGTCCATAACAATAATTGGTATGTACTTGACCCGAGAGTAGCATGGTCCATTTGGGTTGCATATCATCAGGACAATTTGTTAGGATGGACTTTTGAGAAGAGGTTATTTATGGTTTATTAATATATTATAAGTTCTAATATATTAATATGAAATCATATGATTTAGTTAGTATTGATCAAGAATTAGTTTGGAATTAATTTAGTGATCAAAAGAGACTAATTAAATCAATGGGGACTAATTGTGTAAGTTAGTTATATTTATATGTTCGGCTTATGATCCATGTTAGACTAAGTTTATGTATGGATACATAAAGAGTTGGGCCACATGAACCATGGATCATAAACCCATGGGTACGGATTAGGGTTAAACCATGACCCTTGGAATCCTACATATAAATATGTGCTCCATAGCCTAAAAATGTCTACAACATGTTCTTCGAGTTCATGGAGATGTTTTAGTGCAAGAAGATTCTCTATCAAGAGCCACCTTTGTCCTAGGTGTGCTGTGATTCCATTTGAGGAATTCATACTAGTGGTGCTAAGCTCTTAAAGGTTCAAGGCTTTCAACTACACTAAAAGGTATGTCATCTAACTTGTATTTCATGTTGTTTATGCTTCATTGTATGCTAGTTAGGATGATGCTTTGGAATATTGAAAGTATGCATGTATAGTAGAGAAAATATAGATCCAAAGCATCTAGGGTTGCATGTACACCATAGGAGTGTTAGAATGCTCAAAACCCTTCAATAACGTCCAGTCGAAGTATGTGGTTGTTCATCATTCAACTTGTACACATGCTTTATTTGTTGTACAATCATATATGTATGCTGTTTTGTTCTTCATCGATTGTTCCTGTATTTTCGTTCAGTTTTTCTCGTGTGTTTTAATCATTTATTGTTGATTGATAGTCTGAGTATGAGATTCGATTTCATATGATTGGTTTATGATGAAATCGGTTTTATTCATGTCAACACTTAGAAATCGGAAATTGATTCTTTGATCTTGTAAATCTTGGTCAAGAACACTTGAAGGAGGTTTAGAACAGATGTTTGAACACGTTTTGATCTGAATTTTGGCATTAGAAGCTTCAATATCATGTTTGTTGATTGTTGATTTCGGAAAGTCAAAGATAGCAAAAAGTCAACTTCGATTTTTAGATGATGAATCAATGAATTGAAGGTAGAAATCGAAAGATACATGTTGTTTTGAGGATTCAAGTGTCGAAATCGAGTTTAATTTGATTGGTTAATTCTGAAATCATTTAGATTGGAGTTCTTGGTATCGAACAGTACATGTTCGCATCTTGATTGATTTTTTTTGGTAATCAAAGGTCTTATAGTCAATGTTGATATTGAATGGGGCTTTGAATGTTGAAGTGAATTCGAAGGATTTGGGAAACGAAAGTTAAAATGTTCGGAAATCACTTGGGTTAGTTGATGTCGAACAAAGTCAAGCAGGTCTTCGCTATCAATCGTATTTTGGGGTAAAGTTCAATCCAGGTAGTTGCAATCGATGGTTGTACAGGAAATCGAAGGACTGGAGTGAAATTGTTGGAATTCGATTTTCATTGATGATTGTCGATACTGATTTTAAGTTTATTGTCAAGCTTTGGATGTCGAACTAATTTTGGAATCGATTTGGGTTGAAAACTGTAAGTGAAGGCTGAGTTTGGTGTCGATGATTTTTTTAAAAAGCGAAGGATTTGGATCGATTGTCGATGGCTTGCTGGTTTAATTCAATTTTGATGACTTCGAAATGTTTCTCACTTGGGTATCGACATTAAGGGTTGATTGATTGTGGACGAGATTTCAAATGTTGAGTGTCCCGTTGTTTGGATTTTGATAACGAAGATTTGGACAATGAGTATTGATAGTCGAAGATTTTAGATCAGGAAGGGCAAAGATTTTTTATCGCGAAGATTTTGCCTTACTGTCGAAAATTTAAGCATATATGTTGACTAACAAAGTTTTGAGTTCGCTGGGTAATGAATGGCGAAGATAATGGAAAAGTTTGGAAATTGGACCTTAAAGTTTCGAAAGTTTGACAACTTTTACCCACCTTCGAAATTTAGGGTAGTTTTCGACAGTTTGGAAGAAAGGTGGCAGAAATTTCGAAAGTAGTCCCTGAAGTTTCGAAATTTTGGCTTATCATACCCAACTTCGAAAATGTTGTAATAAAAGCTGAGAAATTGAATAATTTTCGAATGAGGCCCCTGCAGTTAATGCAAATTGACGCTTTCTACCCAGTTTCACAAATGGGGGAGAGTTTCGCATTTTTGGTTGTTATCGGCGTACCGGGTCACTGTAGAATTTTGAAATTGAGAATTTCTACCCAATTTTGAGAAATTTTGTCAAGGGCGGTCCGTGAACTAAGCTAAAAATTGAAAATTTTTTGATTTTCCGGATTGAAGCAATATGTTTATGCCATGTGTTAATAGGAGTTTTGGATAGAAAAATTCCGAATTGAGCACTTTCTCATTTCCTTTTTGGTTTTATAATCAATTTTCGATTATAAAAAGGGGGAGAGATTCATATCGAAATTCGAAAGTTGAAGTTTTCATATTACGCGGACTTGAAGACCGAAGTGACCTCGAGTATTTAAAGTTTATGAAATAATTCGATTGGAAATTAGGAAGTTATTTTTGGTTTATGATGGGTTTGTACTGATTGAATATTTTTGGTGTGTGTTTTTATGCTCAACTTTAGGGTGATTACTTGGAGATTGAGAAACTCCTAATTATCCGTTGATGCTCGGTTCGTATGGTCTCACATTCTAGAACCCAAATTGAAGAATCATGGAAGAATTGAAGATTTGATGTTCATCTCTACATGTCTCACGCTTGAGGCTTGATTCGCGTAGTTGCTTGATTTTGGAAGATTTGAAGTGGGTCATCCATTCCTAACTTTGAGGGGGAGAATGTTGGGTACAAAGTTATCCATGTATGACTTTGTAAATGGTGTGACTTTTGTAGACCCACTTGTATGTGGTAAATTAGCCTTGTGACATGAGAGATAGAGAGAAAGAGAGAGAGAGAGAGAGAGAGAGAGAGAGAGAGAGAGAGAGATGTAAAAACCTCTATATAAGGTGGGTTCATACCAATTATAGAGGTGTGCTTGAGAGATGTAACATTGAGAGTGTTAGTGTGTGTTAATTATGTAGATTTAGATCTAGATCCTTTTTTGTAACACCTTTCATAATCGAATGCATCTCTTAAACACCGAAATCCCCGTGTTCTTTGTGTGTTCTTTAATTCCGCATGCCAAACCAATGCTCATAATTCACATCAGTATTCCAAAAATAACTCAAAATTTTCGAATCTTGATCTAAAACAATAGTGTTTGGGATGCCATGCAAATGAACAATCCCCTTAAAGTATAAATTAGCCACATTACTAGCATCATCAGTTTTGTTGCAAGTAACAAGATGAACCATCTTGGAAAAACGATCCACCACTACCATAATTGCATCCTTACCCCTTTGAGTAAGAGGAAGAGCAACCATAAAATTTGTAGATAAATCTTCCCAATGATGATTAGGAACCGGCAAAGGAGAGTACAACCTCGACTTGAACGAACTCTTGGACATTTCACACGTTACACACTTGTTCACGATGTTGGTCATGTCTCCTAACATCTTTGGCCAATAAAAATGTTCCTTTAGCATCTCTAATGTCTTGGTAATACCGAAGTATCCATCCATCCCTCCACCGTGAGCTTCTCGCACCAACAGCTCACGAGTCGCATGTTTTGGGACACAAAGTATATGGCCTTCAGGTCTTCCTGCACATTTTAAAAACAAATCTCCAAAATCTATGTCAGTAACATAATAACTTTTCAATGCCTCGAACCCCAAGAATTGAGCATCCAAAGTCACTACCAAAGAATATCGCCTCGACAATGCATCAGCCACCATGTTGCTTTTTCCATTTTTATACTTGTTTGAAAAGTGAAAATATTTCAAAAACTCTACCCACTTAGCATGACGTGTATTCAAATTTTGCTGATCATTAATATATTTCAATGACTCGTGATTCGAGTGCAAAATAAAACGCTTTGCACGTAAGTAATGACTCCAATGATCCAACGCTTGAACAATGGCGTAAAACTCCTTATCATACATACAATAATTTAGTCAAGCACCACCAAGGTTTTTTAAAAAATAAGCGATAGGTCGCTTACCTTGATTGAGAGAAACTCCTATTCCAAAGCCACTCGCATTGTACTCTACCTCGAATGGTTGTGAAAAGTCAATAAGTGCTAAACCCGGAGCAGCACACAATAACTCCTTCACTTTCGCAAAGGCCTTATGAGCATCCTCCTCCCATGGAAAAGATCCTTTCTTCAAACAACCTATGATCGGACTCATAATGGTAATAAAGTTGAGAATGAACCTACTATAAAACAAAGCAAGCCCACAAAATGATCGGACTTCTGAAACAGTAGTTAGAGTAGGGCACGACTTTATTGCATCGATCTAGGATTGATCCATCGAAACAACATCTTTGGAAACAACATAACCCAAGAAAATCACCTTTTCCACCAAGAACGAACATTTTTCCTTCTTCCCATAAAGTTTTTTTGTTCTAAGAGTTTCGAACACTTTTCATAAATGCACCATATGATCTTCCTTGTTTTTGCTATATATCAAGATATCATCAAGATATACAACTACAAACCTCCCAAGAAAAGACTTCAATACTTCATTCATCAACCTCATGAAAGTACTAGGTGCATTTGTAAGACCACGTGGCATCACCGTCCATAATTATAACAAATACTTGGTCTTGAAGGTTGTCTTCCATTCATCACCTTCTCTCATGCGAATATGATGATAACAACTCCGCAAGTCGATCTTCAAAAACACCACTGACTGGTGCAATTCGTCCAACATAACGTCAAGTCTTGGAATGGGAAACCTATACTTGATCGTTATATTATTCACTGCTCTGCTATAGTGTTATCCATACATATTCGCCATGTTCCGTCCTTCTTAGGCACCAGTAAGACCGGAAGAACACATGGACTAAGCCTCTCACGAACATATCCTTTTTTCATCAATTCGTCTATTTGCTTTTGCAACTCCTTTGTTTCCTCCGGATTGCAATAATAAGTCGTCTGATTTGGTAAAGAAGCACAAGGGACGAGGTCGATATGATGTTCATTACCACGGATTGGTGATAAACCTAGCGGAAAATCGGTTGTGAATACATCACAGAACTCCACAAGTAATTCTGCAACCGGACCCTCTACTTTCGCATTCACCTACTCCTTTGGTTCTTCATTCGCAGTCTCTACCTTTGGGCCTTCTTTCGCAACAAGGAAAAAATATCCTCTCCTTGATTGAGAACTTGTTCCACTTCCTTTTCGCTAGCCAACATAGTCAAGCTTGGTTTCTTATTGTTCATCGATCACACTTCTATTGAGGACATGGGTGACAACACGATTTTCTTCCCATTGTGTTTCAGCTCATACTCGTTACTCTTTCCTCTATGCACGACATCCCTATCGAACTGCCAAGGATGTCCCAATAGAATATGGAAAGCATCCATAGGAATCACATCACATACAATCTCATCCTTGTACGAACCCATTGTTAAACATACTCAAACTTTCTTTCTAACTTTTACTTTATTCCCAACGTCAGGCCAATGAAGTGTGTATGGTTTAGGATCGGTTGTTGTGACTAAACCCAACTTCTGAACCATCTCACTAGAATCCACGTTCGTACAACTACCACCATCAATGATGAAACTACATAATCGATCATTCATGCGACATTTAGTATGAAAATGTTGATCCCTCTGGTCGCTATCAGCATGAACCACTTGAGTTTGTAAAGTCCTAAGGACCAACATCGTTTCATTCTTTGGTGCATTATACTTCTCTTCCTTATCTTATCCTTCATAAACTTCCTAAGAAAAAAAAGTGTTGTCCAAAATTTATTCTTCTTCTAATAATTCATCTCGAATCGCAACAGCCTCTCTAAGAGTCACTACCCTTCTATTTGGACACGCGTTTTGATAGTGTCCAAACCCTTGACACTTAAAGCAACGAACCTTAGACAAACTCGTTTCTTTGTTCACATTGCCCGTCTTTGGAGTCACAATGGGGATGTTTGCAATAGTAGGAGTAGTTGTTGTTTTCACATTCGCTTTTGTCTTCACCCAAGGCTTGGGTTTATCCGTCAATCCACAAGAACTTCCCACATACTTTGCCTTCCCTTATGATTCTGCCTTAAAATAGGGACTACAAAGTGCGTCAAAATAAAAAAAAGGATAAAGTTCCACAATACCTGTTATATTGTAATTCAACCTACTAGTAAAACGAGCCATCTTTTGTTCTTTAGACTCTTGCACATCCCCCAGTAACATTAACTTCTCGAACTCATTGATGTATTCGCCTACACTTATCTTTCCTTTGTTCAAATACGTCATCTTCTTATAGGTGGTTGATCTATGACGAGCAGGAACATAGCTCTTTTGAAGTTTCTACTTCATAGTATCCCAAGAAGTAATCTTTTCTTTTCTCTCATGAATCCTTCTACTCTTCAAGCCTTCATACCACAGCGATGCTCTTCCACTCAACTTGAGAACTGCATATTTAAAGCACTTATCAGCATCAAACTCTTTAAACTCAAAGATCCACTCGATCTTTCTTTCCCAATCCGAATAAACTTCAGGATCAGCACCACCAAGAAACTCAAGAAACTCATTCACCTTGCAATCTTTAGCCAACCTAAATGGTCCATTCCTAGGCGTCCACCTTTCTCCACCATCTTGCAAACCACGCAAGGCATTGATGAAATTTGGATCATCAATATTCATGGTTTCTTGATGCGACTTCCAAACGCCAACAACAAGATCTATCGATCGAACAAAATTTGAACACACATGTCAGGAAAATCGAAATTTGATGCACCGATACCACTTATGATGCATGAGGGATTGATTTCAATAACTTAAAATACAGCGGAATATTGAAGATTAAAAGTAAGAACGAGGGAACAAACACATAACTTACACAACAAGAAATCAAGAAAAGATGGTATGATAAACAATTTAGACCTATAGATTGAGTATTAATGAAAAAAATCAAGACATATTGATTTTATTTCTAACCATCCTAGAAAACGCGATATGGAATTGATCAAGAACGAGTAAGCAACTCAAAAGAACAAGGTTCTTTATTCGATAATCTATAAGAAAAGACATATATCAAAAAGGTTCAACTAAGGGATTTATATAGCCTTACAAACATAGTAAAATAAGGTAACTCTAAAAATAAAGGAAACTTCAAAATAAAAGGAAATTGAAATGCAAAGGCTTATTCATGATAAACCAAACATGCCCCTAGAACCTTCCAGGTAAACCGAAGTATCAAACTATGCAAACTCCATGCACACGTGACTTTTCGCATCCAAATGCGAATACTAGCCATTCACAGTCACCGTCCTAGCTTTACGTTCACAATGCCTCTTCCTAGTCTCTCACCCGCTACTCAACACTTACGACGGGTTGCGATCGTTCGCATCCATTCGTACCTGTTTGCATCAAACAATTGACTTAGACTACGAAAGGTTGTGATTCACATTCACATCAGGAACATCACAGCAGGAAGACCTTGTGCCAAGGTTCGGTTCTCAGTCGGATTTCTCTAAGTTCATGACTTCGCGCAGCTGCCGAATCTTTTGATTTCACATTAAGATCATCGTCAGTCGTTGGATTTCCCTTTGAGTCGTATTAGTTTTAGTTTTGATATAATATGTAGGGCGTGCTTGTGCTTTATACTCTAGGGTGTTAGAACTCCAGGTTGAGGGATGTGATGAGGGCTTACTTGTCTGTTCTTGTTTGATTTGGGCTTGGAGATCCGATTCACGGCCCGAAGACCTGATAGGATCAGTTAAGTCTTGTTAAGACCAGGCACTAATATTGGTTAGTGGATCATGGGTAGGTCCGAGTGTTGTTGTTGGTTAATGGATCGGGGTATGCCCGGGTGTTGTTGTCGGTTAGTGGATCGGGGGTAAGCCTGAGTGTTTTCAGTGGATAGCTAAGTTGGATTGTTAGAGCCAAGTAGGAGTGTGGACTAGTGTAGTATGCGAGCTTTGGACAAAAGACCTTACAAGATAAAGTTCTTAATGAACGAGTGGGATCAGGCCGCGTATGATGGGCGTACACAACAGCCTCGGACTTTGACTTTCGTTGACTTCTGTTGAGCGTTGACTTTTTTACCAAGTTTGACCTTGGGGCAAACTTGAGTATTTTGGGCTATTAATTAAGATTCTATCTGGCTTTGGTGTTAGTGGATTCGCGGGTACAAGCACTATAGAAAAGGGATCATATCGCAGTGTTTCAGAGTTCTTCGGATCATGTGAGTTTTCCTCACTGTACATGTGGGTCGAAGGCACCAATGCCGGCCCGCTAGGTTATGTATCCTAGTATATATGATGTTGTTGTGCTATATGTAAGGTCACACCTTATGATTGGATGAGTCAAACAATATTACACGCTGACCACCAGCGCCAGCGTGAACTCAAGGATGATCAGCTTCAGCATGAAGTCATTGATCTTAGTTATCTTTGTATATTAGGAAGATATCTCTATGAATTAGGTAGTTATACTCTGTAATATAGAATAGATAACATATCCGATATGTTGGTGATAAGGATCTATTTATATGTAGATTAGATAAAATCCCTTTAATAAAGGGATTCACTAGATTAGATTAGTATATATATATACAACATTAGGGTGAAACCCTAATGTGCGGGTTGGTGTCGTTGTATCTTGGTGACCGACTTTGTGACAACCCATATTCTTGGTAAAAACAAACCCTTTATTGGTGAAAGGAAACTTTGTGATTATTCATGTTCTTTGTTTTCTGTTTAATCTTTTCTTTGTTTGTTTGTTCGTTGTTTCTCATACTTGAGTGTATCCGATCGAAACACACCTTCAATTGGTATTAGAGCGGGTACATTCAAGTTATCATAGTAGGTTTCAACTTTTGTTCTAAGATCTGTTCATAGAATGTGTGAAATCGTTTTTCAGTAATTGAAAATAAAAAGAAGAAGAAGAAGAAATCAATCAGGTTAGAACTTTCGTTCAAAGATCTGTTGAAGATTCAGAAGATTCACACCTTATTCGGAACCTCGAAATCAGAAGGAGAAAAAGAAGTAGAGTTCAATCAGGTAAGTTCTCTGATGTATATTCTTGTTTAAATAAATCTTTTTACAAGGTCAAAGAAAAAGAAATGTCAGCATAAGGTACACTTCTGCAAATGAAGTTGGTGTTTCACGTGGTTGTCTCTTTTTTGGTCAAATCTATCTAAAGTGTAAAGCTTTGGTCACAAAATGAGTCTGATCATGAGGCTATAACCATCGAATAAATGTGGAGTTATGTTCTTTCTTCTCTGAAAACTTGGATATTTTTCTTTTCATATATGGTATGTTTGTATGCATGATTAGTCTTTGTCAGAGAACAAGTTTTACAGTTGTCAGGTGGCTGTATTCAATGCTTGCATTATCTCGCGGGTTCCTGTTACCAATGAAGTTGCAGACCAACCGAAAAGTGTACAACAGGTCTAAACAATGGTTGCATTATCTCGCGGGTTTGAAAACAGAGAACAAAGATGCATTATTCACCTTGATTCCATTCACACACTGATGTTGATGATGTACTCACTTATACGATTAATACAGTGGTTGTTATCCTCAAGCCTAGCACTCAGTGCTTCCTTCCAGCAGCCTCAAGAATGTCTTAGTTCAGTCTTTAGTCGTCTATTTGTCTCAAATTGCCAGCTTCTAGTATTCAACTTCTCCAACAATGTTCAAGATGACTCTCAAGCTGATTGTTTTTTTTTCTTACTGACCCAAGTTTCATGGGTCGTTCATTTGTCCTCTTCTGATGTCAAACAACCATCCATGATTTTCTTACAATCTTTAGTTAAGTTCTCTTTTTGTTATCATTTATAAATAGTTCTAACTTAGTTTGTGTGGGGATTGTTATCTCAGGGTTTCTATGTCATCTTCACGTTGATCCATATCTCGTTGGCTGCAATGAAAAGTCTATGTAGAAAAGGGTGCAATGTCACGTAGGTGGTTTATGTGAGCTTTCAAGATATCAAGGATAACAAAGAAAGTATATGAAGGGAATTATGGACAACATCTTCATGAAAATCCACTAGCTCCAAGAGCTTCACCACTATCATCTTTTTTTCTATGTCTCTAGCTTCCCTATCATCTCCAACCTCATGTTGTCATCAAATGACTGTCAGTCCTGGAGTTCATCAGTTCTCATGAAAGACAAAAGTGCAAATATTGTGGCAGCCTATATCACTTTAGTTTCAAGCTGATGTTTTTTTATTGGATTCTCTCGTTGGGGCTTAGGTCATCATGAGGGGCAGTTTGGTCCATAAAGGCATGGTCTTCATGTGCACAAGATACCTACAGGTCCTATAAATGCAAAACAATAGCTGTCAAAGATACAAGGGTTTTTTTCAAAAAACACATGTCGTTATTCAAAAACTGAATCAAAAACAGGTTTAATGAAAAGAAAATGACAAGTAAAAGATACTTGGTGCTGTTATCGAGTTTTAATAGAAAGTACAACTAGAAAGAGTGCGTACATATTCTGAAAATGCATGGTCTAGGTAAAGATTTTTTATGAAAGCTTTAGAAGAAAGGCTTCTCTAATGTCGTTTGAAGCAAAATGAAAAAGTCTCAGGGGTATTTTTGGTCATGGCAATTTCAACAGCTACATTCCTTTGTTGTGACATGTTCTTGATGGGTATACAAGAAGGCACAATGGTAACTTCACAATCTTCTCCTTCCTCTAGTTTTTGCTTTTCTGCAACTTCTTTGTATACAATGTTTGGACCCACTAATAGAGGCTTTTGTTACCTAACTTGTCTAAGTTGTTAGGTCCCATATTAAGAGCGATGGCTCAGCATGCCTTGAGACCTTTTTATGACACAGGTAAGATTATGTAGACATGACTTTTCCTTTTCTCCCATTTGTCCATCTGCACATTAGATGTTCGTTGACTTAGTTGAAAAATTCTTTGACACCCTTTTCTTTGCTTAAAGACAGAAGCCACGATTTTACATCTCTATCCTTTGGAGGCATGGTTTATTTTGGTTGCATGGGTGTAAGATCTTCAAATCTGTCACACCCCAAAACCAAGAACGGCGGAAACGTTCTGGGGTGGAGGACGTCATGTACAGTATCATAACAATGCAAAGTAGTAAATAAGCAACAACATCATCCATTCCATTAATAGTATAATTTCATACAAGTGTGTTCTTTAATAGTAATAAGACACCAAAAATGAATAATCAAAATAAAAAACGAGTCTTGAACATACTCCGTCTTCTCAAAACCTGGTCATCGGTACCTGTCTACTGGTGACCTGAGAATACAAGTTATTTTGAAAGCGTAGATCAGCATTTAAGCTGGTGAGTTCATAAGTATTTAGTGTCAATGTTTGTATAAGTTTGATGACAATGTTTGTAATTGATCAATGTAAATGTTTGTATATGTTTGAATACTCCTAGAATATCCTATATTTTCTACTAGTATAAAAAGTAGTCTTCTACCAAGACCCGACTGTTTTGTATGTTTGTTTCTTTGTAAAAGTGAATGCTTTTCCCAAATATGACTATCATTACCAAAATATAGTTTTATATTACCCTTTATGTGAGAAGATCACAATTTTAATATAATGGGAAAAATGTATGTGTACTGCAGTATTGTTTGTATTAACTACTGAAGTAATAACTACCTTAAAACCAATGGTTTAATTAAGGCAAAATGTGATAAGATTGTTACCATACTAAACTGACTATAACACGACGATGAAAGACGTCGGAAGAAATGACATTTTGCACCTGTAGACTTTCAAGTCCCACTGTAGCGAACAGCAAGGTGTAGGATAGTCAATCCAGTATAGATCTATACGCAAACTCACGCTCTCCTTCCAGGAGATTCTGGTTACAAAACATGACATAACGAAGTGGTCGATGTGTCATGAAGTAGTATCTCACATTATGTTATCTCTGAATCTTGTTATAGTATACTTGTTATAGTAATAGTATTCTATGTATAGTATTCTCTGTATGGTATCCTTTGTATAGTATTCTCTGTTATAGTATTCTCTGTCTAGTATTCTTTGTTATAGTATTCTCTATCTAGTATTCTCTGTTATAGTATTTGTATATGATAGTAATCTCTAAACTATACCTATTATAGTTTACTAGTAATTTCTGTAGTTTGAATGAATGAAGGTATGCCCTTGCTACCCAAGGTACTGAACTGATTGATAGTACTTTTATATCTACCTATGTATACATAATATATAAATGATATTTAAACGACATTTGGACAAATAACCGATACTCTCAGGCCACATCCAAACAAGGAAAAGGAAATAAAGCGAGTTATCAGTCCTAAGTCCTTTAAACATTTCTTATATAACTATATATATATAGACATGCATTTGACAATATATAACTTTAAAAATAAGTTTTGTAAAACATTTGAAGAGTTTAATAATAAAAATTGATGATTTGATGTCAATTTATAAAAAGATTTAAAAGCAGTTTGATTGATAATACAGTTTGAAAGTATAATAAATCCTTTGTTTGAAACACAGTTTGAAGTGTATGAAATCCTTTGTTTCTTGGTGATTAAAGTCCAAGAACACTAGTGGGTGTTCTTGGTGTTCTTGGTGAAATGAAGAACACTTGAAGATCTATCAAAATGGAGTGATTTCATGGATGAAATCAATGATCCTTACTAGATAAAGTGTTGTAACAACAAATCAAAGGAAGGAATTCTTACATTTTTGGAAGATCAAGATGAAGAACTTGATGATACTTGAGAGAGAATGGAAGTTCTTTGACTTGAAATGAAGGAAATGATGAAAAATGATGTAAACTCATGCATATAGCATGAGTTCACGGCCAAGGATCAGTTTACGGCCCAAACTCATGAAGTTTGCCCGTAAACACCTCATAATGGGGTTTAAGGCTTGATTGTTGCACATTAAACCCTAGAAGATACTTCTTTACACCCGATTCTTGATTATACTAGGCTTAGAACACTCAAACAGACTCTAAAGAATGCTAAAAGATAGCAGAAACAAGTCTGAATTTGATTGAATTGCTTGACTGTACAAGATAGAAATTTCGGGTTGTCAGATCATCCCCCCGTTAGAGAGAATTTCGTCCCGAAATTAGAATTTAAGCAAATAAGTAGTTACAATTAACTAAGTAAAAAGATGAGGATATTTCAGTTTTATCTGATCCTCGCGCTCCCAAGTGAATTCAGGTCCTCGCTTGGCATTCCAGCGAACCTTCACTATCGGGATACGGCTTTGTTTCGTTTGCTTGACCTCTCGGTCCATGATCTCTACTGGTTCTTCCACGAAATTGAGGCTCTCTTTGATCTATATTTCGTCGAGTGGGATTACAAGAGTCTCGTCGGACAGACACTTTTTCAAGTTCGAGACGTGGAAAGTAGAATGTACGTTATTGAGTTCGCGAGGTAGATTGAGTTTGTAAGCTACAGGGCCGATTCTAGCGAGAATCTCGAAAGGCCCTACGTATCTTGGATTTAGCTTTCCACGCTTTCCGAAGCGTATCAAGCCCTTCCAGGGTGAGACTTTCAAAAGGACTCGGTCTCCCACCTGGAATTCCAAAGGTTTCCTTCGTTTGTCTGCGTAGCTTTTCTGTCGGTCTCAAGAGGCTTTCAATCGTTCACGAATCTGAACCATCTTCTCTATCGTTTCCCGTATGATTTCCAGACCTATGAGAGTGTTGTCACGAATGCGTCCTTTAGCTAACTGTGTGTCGCCCACCTCAGTCCAACATAGAGGGGATCTGCACTTATGGCTATAGAGGGCTTCAAATGGAGCAGCCTTTATGCTCGTGTGATAACTGTTGTTGTAGGAAAAGTCGACAAGGGGTAAATGAATATCCCATGCCTTCCCAAAGTTGATCACATAGGCTCGCAACATATCTTCTAATGTTTGAATAGTACTCTCACTTTGTCCGTCGGTTTGCGGATGGTAGGCTGTACTCATGTCCAGCCTCGTTCCAAGGGAACTTTGTAGCGACTGCCAAAACCTCAAAGTGAATCTACTATCCCTATCGGAGATAATAGATATAGGAACACCATGCAGTCGTACGATCTCTCTAATGTATGTTCTTGTGAGCTTCTCCATCTTGTCAGATTATTTGATGGGCAGGAAGTGTGCGGACTTGGTCAATATATCGACGATGACCCAAATGGTATCAAGTCCACCCGTTGTCTTGGGCAACTTGGTTATGAAGTCCATTGTGATCCGCTCCCACTTCCATTCCGGTATCTCTGGTTGTTGAAGTAGACCTGATGGTTTCTGGTATTCGACCTTAACCTTGGCGTAAGTAAGGCATTTACTCACGAAGGTAGCAATCTCTACTTTCATGTTAGGCCACCAGTATAGTTTCTTAAGATCCAGATACATTGTCACACCCCAAAACCGGAACGGCGGAAACGTTCTGGGGTGGAGGACGTCATGTCAAGTATCACAACATCTGCAGTATAGTAAATCAAAGTACAACAACCATTGCATTAATAGTAATAATTTTACATAGGTTACATTTAACAACAATATCAAAAGTACATATAGGAAATAACATAAGCTGCAGCTTGGTACTAGGCTGACTTCGTAAAAGCTCCCGGAGTGTACCTGTCTACTGATGACCTGAGAATACAAGTTATTTTGAAAGCGAGTATCAACATTTTAATGCTGGTGAGTTCATAAGTACTTAATGACATTGAAATAAATAATTATTTTTCTTCAAAATAATCTCACTAGATGATGGTGATTTGAGTTACAGAGTATTATAATTCTTTCCAGAAAATCCTATATTTTCTAATAAAAGTAGTCTTCTACCAAGACCCAATTGTTTTATGTTTAAACGAATGAGTTTCTCTACTAGGAGCAGTCTTCTACCAAGACCCAACTGTTTTATGTTTAAGGAGTATTTTTCCCCAAAAGTAACTATCATTGTCAAAATATAGTTTATACTTTTAATAATTATTTGAGAAGGTCACAAGTAAAAGTAATAGGGAAAATAATACTTTTCTTCAGCAATGACATTGCTGTTTATAAAGGAATACAATACAAACTCCAGGTAGTATTGAATGAACAATATACCTCGGGGAGTCTAAAGAAGGAAAATGCAAACTCCAGGTAGTATTAAATGAACAATACGCCTCGGAGAGTCTGAGTGAATGAAATATAGACTCCAGGCGGTATTAAGTGAACAATACGCCTCGGGGAGTCTAAAGAAGGAAAATGCAGACTCCAGGTAGTATTAAATGAACAATACGCCTCGGAGAGTCTAAGTGAATGAAATGCAGACTCTAGGCGGTATTAAGTGAACAATACGCCTCGGGGAGTCTAAAGTAGCCTTTAATCCTAGGTAGGTTAGTTAAAGGTTTAAAATGTGGCCTAGTGTATAACTAGGAAAATATATCATGAGGGTTTTATATGTACAAAATACCGTGATAACACTTATTACCTTAAAGCCATGAATTATAAGGTAAATGTAAAGATACTCGTAACCATACTGATTGACGGATGTAAACATGACGACCTGCTGGCGTCGGAATGAATGTGACATTTGTCACCCTTTGGCTTGGTCGGCCAGGACTGTAGCTAGCAGTCAGGATGTGGGATGGTCTGTCCCGTATAGATCTATACACACAATGCCCGCTCTCCATCCAGGAGACTCTAGTTACCACTCGACAACGGTGAAATCCGTGTCATGAGGATGTATCTCGTGTTATGATTTCTATAAACCTTTCTTTTTACTAAAAGTATAAGTTTTTAGAATATAGATATAACTAAGTTCTCCTTCATGAGAGTTATGGTTGGTTTCTCAACTATACCTATTATAGTTTACTCGGGAGGTTATCTAGATGCCTTTGCTACCCAAAGGTGTTGAACTGGAATAAGAGTATTAACATCTAACCAGATATACATAATATATAACTAGGATTTCAACGACACTCGGACAAATAACCGGATGCTCTAAGTCCACAACCAAACAAGGAACAAGAAATAAAGGGGGTTATCAGTCCTAAGTCCTTCAAATCCTACTTATATAACTATATCTATATAGACATGAATCTATCAAGAATATAAGTTTAAAAGACATTGATGAAAGCTTAATAAGGTAAAAAGGGATTTTTCGACTTTAAAAGAGATCTGAAAACAAGATTTGAAAACCTTTAGCTGAATAAAAATAGTTTAACATGCAAAAATCTATTTGCTAGACAGTTATTAATCACACGGTTGATATAATAACTTATCGGATCAACTTGTATTCCCCCCCCCCATAAAAGTGTTTAAAATCATTTAAAAGGTTAATTAATGGGTATGAACTCACCTAAAGTGGGTGATTCGGATGAATGGATAGTATAGGATGCTAAGTGTCAAGTGAGGACTTGAACACACACGCGAATCCTATTGAACATGCAATGATACATTTATGTATCTAATTAGTCATTTAATAACTAATTAAGCAAGTAAAGACACCCTAATACATGGAAACACTTTGCTTCAAGTGCTAGGAGTACTAAAGGGTTGCATCTAAAGAGAGTATGGACTCACATTGGAGTTTACTCACCATATGGTAGCACCATATGGGTTTACGATTCTGGGACCATTTCCCCCATGAGTTTACGGCCGTAAACTCATGGCAATGGTGTCATTGGGTGTTTTAAGGTCCTAAACCACACAAGGAAGTAAGCTAGACTCGAATCCAAGGCTTAGGAAGTGATTGGGGCTCGAAATGGCCCTTTGTTGGAGTTTACGGTCCTTGGACCACCCCTTGGGAGTTTACGGTCGTAAACACATGTGTTTACGGTCGTAAACCCATGAGTTTACGGCCGTAAACTCATGGTTACCCAACCATTTCGTGTTTTGGTGTTTCTAACTCTTGCATGCAAGGTTCTAGTCCTTTATACAAGCCATAGAAGGTGTTAGGGGCATCAAAACACCATTTGGAGGTGTTTACGGTCTAAGGAGATCTCCTTGAACCGTAAACACATATGTTCTTGGGGATTTTGATGTTCGTCAAGGGTTTAACATGTATTCTAAGCAAACAACTAGTTAGGAGGAGTGTACTTACTTATAGGAGGCTTGTAGGAGTGTTTAAGGGCCAAAAACACTAGTATGTGTTCTTGGTGTTCTTGGTGTTTTGAAGAACACTTGGAGATCTAAGAAAAGAGGAGATTTCCATGGATGAAATCGAGTATAAACACTAGATAAAGTGTTATATGAACGAATCAAGGAAGGAAATACTTACATTTTTGTAGGATTGGAAGAAATGTGATATGATACTTGAGAGAGAATCTTGGTGTTCTTGAGTTAGGAAGTGAAAAATGAAGAATGAAGGGTAAACTCATGCTATATGCATGAGTCCATGGTCAAAGGGAGTTTATGGCCCAAACTCCCTTGTTTGGCCGTAAACACCTAGTCAAGGTGTTAATCGTTTATTTGTTTCACAACACTCCTAACGGGTACTTCCATTTATTTGTCCGTTTGACGAAAAATTAAAATAAAATATCCAAATGGACTTAAAACTGGCCAAGAATGTACTGAGATGAATTTGACCATTATTTGATGTGCTTGACTGCGGAGTTTATACAAATGAAAATTTCGGGTTGTCACATCATCCCCCCGTTAGAGGGAATTTCGTCCCGAATTTAGAGTTCAAGCCACTAAGTTATCACAAAATAACTAAGCAAAAAGATGGGGACGTTTAAGTTTCAATTGCTCTTCGCACTCCCAAGTGAACTCCGGTACCCGCTTGGCGTTCTAGCGAACCTTCACGATTGGGATGCGGATTTGTTTCGTTTCCCTTGACCTCTCGGTCCATGATCTTTACAGGTTCCTACACGAAGTTGGGGCTCTCATTGATTTCGATCTCGACGAGTGGGATTACAAGAGTCACATCGGACAAGCACTTTTTCAAGTTGAGACGTGGGATAGATTTGGATGGAAATTATAGAATCCCTAAAGTAGTCGAGGTCTGACGGAGGTTGGACCAATTCTTATCAAGAATTCCTGATGGTCCTAAGTTCTTGGGAAGATAGAATGTTTCGGTACTTAGAACATAATGTACTTCCATGGTTAGATCATCATTTGGCGTGATCGCCATTCTGAAGTTCCAAAAGTTCTCTCTTACTGGGGGTGTAGTCCCCAGGTTGGTTCTTAGAAGGCTCAGGTCGTCTTCGGATTCGTATTTCCTACTGATTGGCTTTCGGAGGTTTTCTGGAACATTGGAGGTTTTGGCTATATACTGGCATCTCTCTCGACCTAGTGCAAAATAGACCTGCACTTCTGACTCTTGAGGTGTTTCTAACGAAAACTCTCAAAGTCCGTGTGATAGAGGGTTTTACCAGGCGATTTTTTAGAAAATTTCAATTTTCCTCATCGTCTAATAGATGATTTCACAGCATGATCCCTAATCGGAGAGAATTATTCTCTCACTTGATTCGCTGTTTAGTAGATAGCAGTCTCTGATCGGGGCTAGCTTCGCCCGTAGAGATTTTCTGAAGTGATTGACTATTTCAGGAGGTGGTTTTATTATCTCCCTAGAGATAGTATTCTTTAGGACACCTAATAGTCTAACAAATCTCTATGACATGCTCCACTCTCCATTGTTTCTGCTCCCTCCAGTTCGCAGGAAGCGCGGGTTCTTGCATAACCCTTCGACTAACACCTAAACTGGCGTTGCTTCCACATTTCCCTTATGACCTGGGTTATAAAGCTTAACGCAACTTACTGTCTACTTTGCTCAAGTATTATGTCGCGGAGGTAATCATGTGGTTCTCAGCATTCTAGTATTAACTTTGGAGAATGCGATCTATCGTGTATAGGGCGCTGGTGACTTTTCTCGCATGAGGAGGGGCACTATCTCATCCGTTTACCGTCCTAGGCACTTCTCGTCTGTATCTGGATGGACGAAGTGCCTGTGTAGTGCGAGTATCCTTTGCAACTACTCTTCTGGTGTTACTGAGTTTTCTCTATCTAGATTTAATCTAGGTAGCATAGGGTTCCGTCACTCAAAACCTCTAATTTCCTCATCCACTTTTCTCAGAGTTTAACCTGTCCCAACTTTCAGGTTTCTGGGCCTACTGCTGAGATGCTTAATTTGTGGGATTAAGCGTGAATGGATGGTCGTAGTCAATGTTTTGACTCTTACGACTTGAGTTACTTTTCCTATCTGAGGGTGTTAGTTACTACGTTGGCTTAACCGTGATGACAACAAATTTCGAATTTGTGGTCATTTTAGTAGCTCAACCTACAGTGGTTCTCTTGACTCCAGCTCCTTCTATGGGATAGGATGAAGGCTCTTATTATAAGGTTCGTGGTAGACCTCGTACTTGGCTCAATCATTATTACTCGGTGTATGCAAGTCGTATATAATTGAGATTGACAGGATGTTCAGATGTGTGGCCCCACCCCAAACCCACAACCAAACAAGGAACAGGGAGTAGGGAGGAAGTACACATCTTAAATTTCATTAATCTAAATTATATACCACTCTAATGCATATACTTAGTAGTAGTGATTTAATCACACGAGTTCTTTTCTCTTGATTCACGAACCTGGTTGTGCGGTGCTAATGTTCTTTCTGGGGGCTCTACTGAGTAGGCATCGAGCGGTTATTGTCTTTCGGAATACCTGCAGTGCTTTTCGTTTCTGGTTTTAAAGTCTAAGGAGGGGTTGGTTAACAGTGTGTGGTACCCTTCTCCTGGGTACTTCTGAAGGTTGGATAAGAGAGACGACTGACGGTTCGCATTAGGATTTTCTTATTAGGTTCGGAAGAACCTTTATTTGACGCTTAGGATAGGGTGAAAGTTCTTTTTACACAACACTAGGAATTCTTGCATGGTTGAACTAAGTCAAGCCATGGCTGACGGTAGTGTCGAAATTTACAATCATCGACACGATATGGAATGAAGATCGATACGACCATGTGCTGAACAGGGCACACAAGTTCTTAGCGTCTCGGGCTTCGTCCATGGCATCACTATCGTGGATACCTGGACCGACATGAGTGACGCTGAACTCTAGGGGTCCTGATGTTTTGGAATAATGTACTTTTCATGAATGGATTTCTCACGAGGTCTCCCTATAACCGCCTTGTATACACTAGTCATGTATAATTAAGATTAAAAGGACTGTTGACTGAGTAACTCCACCCTAAATCCACAACCAAACAAGGAACAGGAGATAAGGCAGCATCACTCGCTCGAGGTCTATCAATCTTAATTGTAAATGGCCTTAACGTATATACTAAGCCATCATAGCTTTACCTGATGGGTTTTTAAGTGTTACCACTGTCCTGCGACTTTTGCCTTAACGAGGGAGTAATTACAATTAGAATTGATAATTTTTAAGTTTTCGATTAGTTACTTAAGGTTGAGAAACGTACCAAAATTCTACCGGGTTCTTGATGTTCCCCTAGGCATTAGGGTTAAAATCCTTCTGCGCCTTTGTCATTTCTTTTAGTTGGGCAGTCCCTCTTGAAGTGTCCAATTTCACCACATAGGTGGCATACTGGACTGGTCCCAACATTGGTGGTTGATGTAATGAACTCAATCGGGGTCCTGCAGTTGCGAGCGGTATGCCCTTTCATGTTGCACCTAACACAAAAGAGTTCTCGACAGGTACCATGATGATGGTAGTTACATTTGCTGCAGCAGGGGAGGTTTCCTAGGTATGGTCTTCCAGGTGTCGAGGCAGAAGGGTTGACAGAGGCATTGACCACTTCAGCTCATTGCGCTTTGGAAGGTCCTTGAGTCGAGGTACTTCCCTCCTCGTTCTCAGACTTTCTTTTTCAGTGGATTAGGTTTGAGTTCTTGGGTGGCTATGCACACGGGTGTTGGTTGCTGCTGTCCATTGTTATAATCGGGATTCCCGATATGGCTCCTGCTAACATTGTGTTGTTAGCATTCAGGTGAGCCATTACAGCTGCTATGGCTGCTGAAACTACAGCTTGAAACGTAGCTTCATCGATTTGAAGAATCGGTGTCTTACCAGCGGTTTGGTTACGTTTCTTTGGAGGCATGGTTTTTCCTACACGAAAGGAACACAAGTTGATGAGACACGACGGTTAACCCTAGACGTATCTTTCTTTACTATGATAGGCATAAATTTTCCCGTGCCTTGATTTATGGTTATCGGAGAGTCGACCTACATCCCTATGATGCAGTCTGGGTAACAGGGTAGGAGTAAGTGTCACACCCCAAAACCGGAACGGCGGAATCGTTCAGGGGTGGAGGACGTCATGTTTAGCATCACGAAATATGTATATGGTAAGGAAGTAATGAACAACCATTTCATTTCGAAAGAAAGTGTTTACAATGCGTGTGTTCACAAAACATAAAATTCATAAACAAATAATAAAACAAGACTTGAAGCTATAATGCTTGATCTTCTGAATTCCCAGCACGAGCACCTGACTAATAGTCTCCTGAGAATACAAGTTATTTGAAAGAGTTGATCAGCAATTAAGCTGGTGAGTTCATAGGATTTTAGTGATGTGAGTAAGTTGTAAAGTGTTGTTGAAAATGTAGATGTAAAATCGTGTTGAAAGTGTAGTTGAAACATGTAGTTGTAAAATGTTGTAAGTTGTAAGTTTTGTTTTGAAAAGTTCGCATGTTCCTCTAGAAAATCCTATATTTCCTACTTTTGATGGAAGTTTAAGTAAAATGTCACTACAACCCTTTCTATGGGTACTAAGTGGGTACAAGTTATATAAGACTCAGAGTAAACAAACAATCGATTGTGTGCATTGTTGTAAGTTGTAAGTTTTGTTTTGAAAAGTTCGCCTGTTCCTCTAGAAAATCCTATATTTCCTACTTTTGATGGAAGTTTAAGTAAAATGTCACTACAACCCTTTCTATGGGTACTAAGTGGGTACAAGTTATATAAGACTCAGAGTAAACAAACAATCGATTGTGTGCATCAGCCCCAAGCTCACAACCAAACGAAAGAAAGTGTTTACAATGCGTGTGTTCACAAAACAAGACTTGAAGCTATAATGCTTGATCTTCTGAATTCCCAGCACGAGCACCTGACTAATAGTCTCCTGAGAATACAAGTTATTTGAAAGAGTTGATCAGCAATTAAGCTGGTGAGTTCATAAGATTTTAGTGATGTGAGTAAGTTGTAAAGTGTTGTTGAAAATGTAGATGTAAAATCGTGTTGAAAGTGTAGTTGAAACATGTAGTTGTAAAATGTTGTAAGTTGTAAGTTTTGTTTTGAAAAGTTCGCCTGTTCCTCTAGAAAATCCTATATTTCCTACTTTTGATGGAAGTTTAAGTAAAATGTCACTACAACCCTTTCTATGGGTACTAAGTGGGTACAAGTTATATAAGACTCAGAGTAAACAAACAATCGATTGTGTGCATTGTTGTAAGTTGTAAGTTTTGTTTTGAAAAGTTCGCCTGTTCCTCTAGAAAATCCTATATTTCCTACTTTTGATGGAAGTTTAAGTAAAATGTCACTACAACCCTTTCTATGGGTACTAAGTGGGTACAAGTTATATAAGACTCAGAGTAAACAAACAATCGATTGTGTGCATCAGCCCCAAGCTCACAACCAAACGAGGAACAGAAATTAAGGCGGATAGCACACATCGTATTGGTTGTTAGATCATCGTCATATATAACCCTGGTGAGTCACTTGTTACTCATGGAGTTAATTGTAATGGTTCCTTTATATCTAATGGTTCCTTTATAATAAAATGGTGACCACAGTGACTACTTTTATAATAGCTTAGTTTATACCGCTATATATAATCTAATATCGGATAGAAAGTTAATTGAGTGAATCTGCCCTAAGCCCACAACCAAACGAGGAACAGGGGGTAAGGCGGAAAGCACACATCCAACTACCTATTGGGTATTAGTTTTATATATAAACATGGTGTATAAACTAAGGTATTATAGAGTTACTCACCTAAGGTCCTTTAAATTGTACTGGTTTAATAAAATGGATTAAACCCTTTACTGGGAAGTTTCTAGATTTGAATACCAAAGGTACTGATTTTGGAAAGTATGTTTTGTACTAGAAAACTGTGCTTTCACTCTGTGTCCTATAACTTGACCCATACCTGGTACTCTTATGATGACTTAATGTATACTAAGCATACATATATATAGAATCGGGTAGAAAATAGATTGGGTGGATTCGTTCCAAGCCCACAAGCAAACAAGGAACAGGAAATGAAGCGGAGAGCACACATCCTATTACCTGTCGGACTCTATTGGTATATATATATCCTGTGATGTATACATTAAGAAATCATAAGACTAGCATTATGGTCCTTTCTTTTAAACGTAGCCTTCTACCAAGGCATCTTCTGTTACATGCTAGACTCGAATGTTCTGTTTGTCGATTGTAAAAATGTATATTTTCCCTAGTTTATAACTATCTTGACTCGAAAATAGTTTGAGTTTGACTTTCAAGTGGTACTGTCACTTTATGAAAGTAATGGGAAATGTAAGTACACAGTTGTCGTTTATAATGACATGTGGATGTACTAATAACCTAAAAACATATTTGTTTTATTACGGTTATAATGTGAAGGCTAGAACCCCTACTAAACGCTCTCCCTGTCAAGAGATTAAAGGAACCAAACGAGACCTCTGTAAATTCTTGCAAGCCGTGTAATTCACATTAAAGTATATGATCATGTATACCCAATATAACTATCACCTTTTGTTTAAAACAATGAGTTAGTGATTCATTGGTATAATTAGATCCTATATGTGTTCTCATGCTATAGCAACCTAACTTGTTTGTTTTATATTGTATATGGTACGTTCTGTTTGTTTCTCATAATTGTATGTTCTCTCTGTATGGTATTGTTTGATTCTCTTCACTATATGTTCTGTATGGTATTGTTTGTTTCTGTACTTCATTGCACTAGAAGTAATGAAAAGTATTCTCCTAAACTATACCTATTATAGCTTACTAATGTTCTATTTGGACTGTTATTGAAAAGACTCATTTATATACTAAGCTATGCTTGTACTTTAAATACAGAGTTCTGTCTAACTATAAAGTAACATAACTTTAAAAGAGTTTTGAAATGTTTTGACAACTTATAAATGACATAAGTAACGTTTTGAAAGATGTTTATAACAAACATTTACACAATTATCATTGTGTTCAACTTGTATCCCCCCCCCCCTTAAAACAGTTAAAACAGTTAAAAGATTCATTACGGGGTATGAACTCACATGATGTGGGTGATTCAAACGGGTATGTGTGTAAGGATGAGAAGTTCCACGAATGAAGTCCCGAGACACAATAAGTCCTAACTGACATATAAGGACACATATTGACATGAATATAGTGTTTATAAGCAACTATATGAAGGGAAACACCTTCCGGGACTAGGAAACACCTTGATTCAAGTGTTATAAGCACTAAGGATTGCATCTAAGGGTGGTAGGACATTGCTATTGAGTTTAGGGTTCAAGGGTAAACTTCCTTGGAGTTTACGGTTTTGTGACCATAACTCATTGAGTTTACGTTCGTAAACCCATGAGTTTACGGCCGTAAACTCATGGTACTTTTATCATGTTGAGTTTTGAAGCTTTACAAGTCCTAAGAAGCATTGCTACTTCAAGTCTAAGCCTTTGGAAGAGATTAGGACACCATTTCACTCCTTTGTGGAGTTTACGGTCCTTGGACCATTTGTCTTTGGGTTTACGGCCGTAAACCCAAATGGTTTAAGGTCATTTTGATGTTTCAAGCCCCTAGCACATCAAGGATGGTATCTAGACTAGTTTCCAAGGCTTTGTAAGGGACTAGGGCACACTTTGGCCCCTTTGTTAGGGTTTACGGTCCAAGAACATCTTGGACCGTAAACACCTTTGATCTAGTGTTTCCTTGGTGTTTTATTGATGATTAGAAGTGTAACAAGTCTTATAATACACTAGGGTAAGAGTACTTACTAGGTAGAAGCTTGAAAAGGTGCTAAAAGTCCAAGAACACTAGTGTGTGTTCTTGGTGTTCTTGGTGAAACTTGAAGATCTACACTTTTGGAATGATTTCACGGATGGAATCATGTAAGATCACTAGATTAAGTAAGATATCAACTTTTTAGGGTAAGAAACACCTACATAGTTGAAGATCTAGAAGAAAAGTTGGATGATACTTGAGAAGATTTGAGTTTGGATCTTGCAAAAGTGAAAAAGTGGTAAATAATGACTAAGTGTCATATTTATACCCCCTTTTAGGGTTTACTGCCGTAAACACCTTTGTTTAGGCCGTAAACTCCAAACTCTTGGAGTTTTGGGACATTATTGTTACACAATAAACCCTAGGGCATCCTCTCTCCAGTTATCTCCCGAAGTACTATCTTTAAAACACTCAAATGTATTCCAAAAAGTTTAAAAGTTAGCAGAAACAATTCTGACTTCTATTAAAGTGAATGGTTGTACAGAATAGAAATTTCGGGTTGTCACATCATCCCCCCGTTAGAAGGAATTTTGTCCCGAAATTAGCTTTCTTAGCATTACTACTGGGGTTGCTCTCTTCTGATTGGCAGAATACCCACTCGTAGACTTGGCAACTTTGCCCTTCTGTTCATGATAGGATTCGTACTTGGTCCATCTATCATTACCTCGTGTATACAAGTCGTATATAATTAGGTTTAGTAAGACGGTCGGATGTGCGACTATGCCCCAGGTCCACAACCAAACAAGCAACAGGAGATAGGGAGGAAACACACATACTAAATCTGCGTAATCAAAATCATATATCACCCTCGCATATACACTGAATAGTAATAGGTGGGCTGTATTCGTCCTTAGCCTCTGTGCTCGAACTTGGTCTGCTGGACGAGCGGTATTTTGTGACGGTCTGCAGATATCTGACGATAAGGCTTCGGAGGACAAAGTACTCTTCGCACGAGTACTTCGGGTTTTAGAATACGAAAGATAAAATTTAGGTTTAGGTCGGACTTTCGATACGAAAGACGAAATTTTCGAGAACTTGCCGATCGAGGCGATAGAAACATATGAACTTAGTATGGTGAGGACCACGCCAACTCATGACGACTGAAAGCAACGGACTCTTTACCGAACAAAGTTTTGGTGAAACGAAAGAAATGTCTGATATACGACGATGTATCCCTTGTATGTTCGCTACTGTACTCCTAGTATGTTCGACAATGTACTCTTTGTAATGTTCCCGTGTTTCCTGTTTTCTCTCTTAAGATAACACTCCTACGTATCGTACCGCTATGTGCGAATACATACAAACAAAAGTGCTCTACTAACTGGTGGGGATACTTTATATCATAATCCTCCTTGGTACCACTACCATCGCCTGCCATATACATGTTATGAATATTTAAGATGAACCAGGCAGTCGACTGAGTAACTCTGCCTTAAATCCTCAACCAATTAAGGAATGGGGACCTAAGCGGAGTCACTCAATCTAAGTCTGCAACATCTTAGTTGTGCAGAACCTTGATGTATATGGTATGCCATAATAGCTTCTCAAAACGGATCTTTTAGTTCTCTTGAATACTGCGACCTATTTCAACATGTGAGTTGTTATAGTTACTTTTAAGTGTTATCTCCAAATTTTAATCTTATTATGAATATAAAATTAATTTTAAAAGTAATTACTATTTCAAAAACGTACCGCTACTCGTCGACGACTCCGGGGTAGATTCTCCTACGGTGATCATCAGAATGCGTCCATCCGCGCCTGAGTTTCTTTTTATCGGGCAGTCCCTCTGAAAATGTCCAGTCTCACCACAGCCATAGCAGGCTTGGTTTTCTTCAGCTCCGTGGGCTTGGGAGATCGGTCGAGCCGGTGCCTTGCAGAAACAGACTATGTGTCACTTTCTGTGGCAGTTCAGACACTGCATTTCCCGGCACACTCCGGTGTGGTGAAAGTTGCACTTTCCACACTTCGGAAGGTTCCCAGCATATCGACTGGCAGGTGCTGAAGCAGTAGGCATCGTAGCGGCGTACATAGTACTTGCTCGTTGCTCTTGCGGGGTGTCTTGTGTTGTTCGCTTCTTCTTCCTCTTGTTCCCCGACTTCTGATTATAGTCTTCTTCCCTCGGTGGCTCGGGAATAGGTACTTTTACACCATGGCGGACTCCATGGTCGATGAGTCGCTGAGCCAGGCGTTTAGCACTATCGAACGTGGCTGGGTTAGAAGATAACACATTTCCTTAGGTCGGAGCAGTCAGACCCCAAATCTATCTTTCTATCTTCTTGCTCTCCGGGGTAACCATCCCGGGGGATAGAGCTGCTAGCTCGCTGAACCGGTCAGTGTAGGTCACTATGTCTGAGCCGACCATAGTGAGATCCCACAGTTCTTGTTCCAGTTTTTGAATTTCACCTATAGGGCAGTATTCCTCCCGCATTAACTCTTTTAGGTTTTCCCAGCTTATTGAATTAGCCACTGATAGGGTCAGTGACTTAACATGGTTGTTCCACCATGTTAGGGCCTTTCCAGAGAAGGTGCAGGCAGCAAACTTCACCTGGCTTCCTTCTGGGCATAAACAGATTTCGAAGATCGACTCTGTTTTCTCGAACCATTGCATGAGGGCGATGACTCCTTCAGTCCTATTAAAGGATAATGCCTGGCATTTGGTGAAGTCCTTGTAGGAGAACTCTCTCGAGCGCACGAGGACCTCACCTCGAGTAGAATCAGTAGGCGTTCCACCTCCGCTGGTACTGATGAAGTGATATTGAGCCATGGCTGTTGCCACAGCCGCATCCACTGCAGCGTTTATAGCTGTCATATCGATTTGCGAAGGAGGCGGCGTTGGAGTTATCAGAGTAGTGCGTCTGTTAGATCTGCGAGGAGGCATCTTTGCTAAAAGAATACAAAGATGAGACGGAAGAAGTCTAAAGCAATGGACACAAGCCGAAAGCTGAAAAGACAAGGTTATCCTAGTTCTGGATGTATCGGGTCCTGACTTCCATAGGGTTCTAGAAACAATTCATAAAAGAGTCTATACCTAATAAACTCTATGAATTTGAAATAACTATCCTCGAATGAATATCTGTTTCCTGAATAACTGTTACCAGTCGCATGTAAGAAAATAATCTCAACATATAATGTGAGCAGTGTTTCCACTCGCTCAATAAATTAACCAGATTATTATTTATTAGTGTGACGCGTAAGACGTTTTGGTTACTTCGGCTGATCCTTCTTTGCAAACTTCTCATGAACTTGTTCTTCTTCCTCCTGGACTCTTCTGTTGTCTACTATGAGGAAGTGGTTACATCTATCTGGGCTTGTCGTGCGAGAATGAAAGTGACTAAAGAATCTATGATCTTTAAGGTAACTTTGTGGGGTGATCCTTACGGAGTCCTCCTATAATTGTACAATGTATACAAGTTTGTATATATTTGAAGATTAAATAGACCTTCGAATAAGTGATCCTACTCCAAAACTACACCCTTAAGAGGAATGGATAGTGAAGCGTAGATCACAGATTCTATGTCTATAAGATCTTGATTATATATAAAACTTTAGGAATATACCTTGCAAGATTATAGACCTATCCGTAAGGGTCTTTTTAAGTTATCACATATGTTATTTATATGGACTAAAATACTCCTATAGTATTTTAACGTAATGTAATTGGTATGTTCTAAACTCGTTATCGTGCTATCATATCATAGAATACTCCTATAGTATTCTAACTCTGAATATACTTGTTCTTGTGTTCAGGTAAGTTTTAACACTGTTGCAACACCACATCATTCCCAAACATATGCCGGTCACATCTCGAATGAATATAGTTGATCAGGCTATATTGATCCTAGCTATGATTACATAACTGTTCGGGTTGACGACAGTGCCCAACCTTTAAATACTTTAGTTTTGTTCTCCTCGTGACACTAGTTCTATTATGTACATGTATAAGCAAATAGGTATATTTTTATAACTTATAGTTATTCTCTGAAAATATATCATTATCCAGAGCACTTAAGCCCCATTGTATTTATAGTTGTATATCTTTTATCGGTTGATATACTTAGTTCACTATAAACAATGCTCTGATACCAATCTGTCACACCCCAAAACCGGAACGACGGAATCGTTCAGGGGTGGAGGACGTCATGTTTAGCATCACGAGATATGTATATGGTAAGCAAGTAATGAACAACCATTTCGTTTCGAAAGAAAGTGTTTACAATGCATGTGTTCACAAAACATAAAATTCATAAACAAATAACAAAACAAGACTTGAAGCTATAATGCTTCATCTTCTGAATTCCCAGCACGAGCACCTGACTAATAGTCTCCTGAGAATACAAGTTATTTGAAAGAGTTGATCAGCATTTAAGCTGGTGACTTCATAAGATTTTAGTGATGTGAGTAAGTTGTAAAGTGTTGTTGAAAATGTAGATGTAAAATCGTGTTGAAAGTGTAGTTGAAACATGTAGTTGTAAAATGTTGTAAGTTGTAAGTTTTGTTTTGAAAAGTTCGCCTCTTCCTCTAGAAAATCCTATATTTCCTACTTTTGATGGAAGTTTAAGTAAAATGTCACTACAACCCTTTCTATGGGTACTAAGTGGGTACAAGTTATATAAGACTCAGAGTAAACAAACAATCGATTGTGCGCATCAGCCCCAAGCTCACAACCAAACGAGGAACAGAAATTAAGGCGGATAGCACACATCCCATTGGTTGTTAGATCATCGTCATATATAACCCTGGTGTAGTCACTTGTTACTCATGGAGTTAATTGTAATGGTTCCTTTATATCTAATGAAAAGCTCTTTAAGAAAACCTATATTTCTTCTAATAAAATGGTGACCATAGTGACTACTTTTATAATAGCTTAGCTTATACCGCTATATATAATCTAATATCGGATAGAAAGTTAATTGAGTGAATCTGCCCTAAGCCCACAACCAAACGAGGAACAGGGGGTAAGGCGGAAAGCACACATCCAACTACCTATTGGGTATTAGTTTTATATATAAACATGGTGTATAAACTAAGGTATCATAGAGTTACTCACCTAAGGTCCTTTAAATTGTACTGGTTTAATAAAATGGATTAAACCCTTTACTGGGAAGTTTCTAGTTTTGAATACCAAAAGTACTGATTTTGGAAAGTATGTTTTGTACTAGAAAACTGTGCTTTGACTCTGTGTCCTATAACCTGACCCATACCTGTTACTCTTATGATGACTTAATGTATACTAAGCATACATATATATAGAATCGGGTAGAAAATACATTGGGTGGATTCGTTCCAAGCCCACAACCAAACAAGGAACAGGAAATGAAGCGGAGAGCACACATCCTATTACCTGTCGGACCCTATTGCTATATATATCCTGTGATGTATACATTAAGAAATCATAAGACTAGCATTATGGTCCTTTCTTTTAAACGTAGCCTTCTACCAAGGCATCTTCTGTTACGTGCTAGACTCGACTGTTCCGTTTGTCGATTGTAAAAATGTATATTTTCCCTAGTTTATAACTATCTTGACTCGAAAATAGTTTGAGTTTGACTTTCAAGTTGTACTGTCACTTTATGAAAGTAATGGGAAATGTAAGTACATAGTTGTCGGTTATAATGACATGCGGATGTCCTAATAACCTAAAAACATATTTGTTTTATTACGGTTATAATGTGAAGGCTAGAACCCCTACTAAACGCTCTCCCTGTCAAGAGATTAAGGGAACCAAACACGACCTCTGCAAATTCTTGCAAGCCGTGTAATTCACATTAAAGTATATGATCATGTATACCCAATATAACTATCACCTTTTGTTTAAAACAATGAGTTAGTGATTCATTGGTATAATTAGATCCTGTATGTGTTCTCATGCTATAGCAACCTAACTTGTTTGTTTTGTATTGTATATGGTACGTTCTGTTTGTTTCTCATAATTGTGTGTTCTCTCTGTATGGTATTGTTTGTTTCTGTACTTCATTGCACTAGAAGTAATGAAAAGTATTCTCCTAAACTATACCTATTATAGCTTACTAATGTTCTATTTGGACTGTTATTGAAAAGACTCATTTATATATTTGTTTTATTACGGTTATAATGTGAAGGCTAGAACCCCTACTAAACGCTCTCTCTGTCAATAGATTAAGGGAACCAAACGAGACCTCTATAAATTCTTGCAAGCCGTGTAATTCACATTAAAGTATATGATCATGTATACCCAATATAACTATCACCTTTTGTTTAAAACAATGAGTTAGTGATTCATTGGTATAATTAGATCATATATGTGTTCTCATGCTATAGCAACCTAACTTGTTTGTTTTGTATTGTATATGGTACGTTCTGTTTGTTTCTCTTAATTGTGTGTTCTCTCTGTATGGTATTGTTTGATTCTCTTCACTATATGTTCTGTATGGTATTGTTTGTTTCTGTACTTCATTGCACTAGAAGTAATGAAAAGTATTCTCCTAAACTATACCTATTATAGCTTACTAATGTTCTATTTGGACTGTTATTGAAAAGACTCATTTATATACTAAGCTATGCTTGTACTTTAAATATAGAGTTTTGTCTAACTATAAAGTAACATAACTTTAAAAGAGTTTTGAAATGTTTTGACAACTTATAAATGACATAAGTAACATTTTGAAAGATGTTTATAACAAACATTTACACAATTATCATTGTGTTCAACTTGTATCCCCCCCCCCCTTAAAACAGTTAAAACAGTTAAAAGATTCATTATGGGGTATGAACTCACCTGATGTGGGTGATTCAAACAGGTATGTGTGTAAGGATGAGAAGTTCCACGAATGAAGTCCCAAGACACAATAAGTCCTAAATGACATATAAGGACACATATTGACATGAATATAGTGTTTATAAGCAACTATATGAAGGGAAACACCTTCTGGGACTAGGAAACACCTTGATTCAAGTGTTATAAGCACTAAGGATTGCATCGGTGGTAGGACATTGCTATTGAGTTTAGGGTTCAAGGGTAAACTTCCTTGGAGTTTACGGTTTTGTGACCATAACTGATTGAGTTTACGGTCGTAAACCCATGAGTTTACGGCCGTAAACTCATGGTACTTTTACCATGTTGAGTTTTGAAGCTTTACAAGTCCTAAGAAGCATTCATACTTCAAGTCTAAGCCTTTGGAAGAGATTAGGACACCATTTCACTCCTTTGTGGAGTTTACGGTCCTTGGACCATTTGTCTTTGGGTTTACGGCCGTAAACCCAAATGGTTTATGGTCATTTTGATGTTTCAAGCCCCTAGCACATCAAGGATGGTATCTAGACTAGTTTCCAAGGCTTTGTAAGGGACTAGGGCACACTTTGGCCCCTTTGTTAGGGTTTACGGTCCAAGAACATCTTGGACCGTAAACACCTTTGATCTAGTGTTTCCTTGGTGTTTTCTTGATGATTAGAAGTGTAAAAAGTCTTATAATAGACTAGGGTAAGAGTACTTACTAGGTAGAAGCTTGAAAAGGTGCTAAAAGTTCAAAAACACTAGTGTGTGTTCTTGGTGTTCTTGGTGAAACTTGAAGATCTACACTTTTGGAATGATTTCACGGATGGAATCATGTAAGATCACTAGATTAGGTAAGATATCAACTTTTTAGGGTAAGAAACACTTACATAGTTGAAGATCTAGAAGAAAAGTTGGATGATACTTGAGAGGATTTGAGTTTGGATCTTGCAAAAGTGAAAAAGTGGTAAATAATGACTAAGTGTCATATTTATACCCCCTTTTAGGGTTTACGGCCGTAAACACCTTTGTTTAGGCCGTAAACTCCAAACTCTTGGAGTTTTGGGACATTATTGTTGCACAATAAACCCTAGGGCATCCTCTCTCCAGTTATCTGCCGAAGTACTATCTTTAAAACACTCAAACTTATTCCAAAAAGTTTGAAAGTTAGCAGAAACAGTTATGACTTCTATTGAAGTGAATGGTTGTACAGAATAGAAATTTCGGGTTGTCACAGTAAGTGTATCGGAAAGCCATAAAATGGGTGTCGTTCCTACTAAGTTATCTTTATACTGGAGAGGTTCACTCTCCGTCTTTGAAAAGATTTGAGAGAAGTTCGGAACGAAGATCACGGAAGAAAAGGCTCATGAAAACTTATGGCTAAACACTCTCAATCGAGGTTTTGTGATCCGATCTATTTATATTAATCGCGACGGGAAAGACGATTTGCCTAGCACATAGTGTGAGTAGTGTAATCACTAAGTCACTAAATTGTATTATTTTATGGATTATTAGCGTGACGTTAAAGAGGTAGAAACACTTCTCGGGTTCGATGCATTGGGTCCCTCTAGCCACCTCTTATCCCTGACTGGAACAAGCGTTGGTTTCCTCCAGGTATCTATATAGGGTTCTCCGCTCTCGTAGACATATTGAATTTCTGCTCCGCCTTACTTCTGATTCTGACTCTGAGTGTCATCACTTCATAATGGATGACTGGAATCTCGGAAGTTCAGGCGAATTTCCACCGATGTCCCTAAAAGGTATATGCACATGGTGATTTCAATAGCCTCATCGCTGTTCGTTTACTTCCTACTTGGAAATCTTTCTCAATGAACCTCTTATGGGTCTTTATCAACTCCTCTGCTGATTACTGAAGTGGATAAGGTTTCCTAAAGGGGTTTGTGCGAGAATGGGAATGTCTAAAGAATCTTAAAAGATTATTAAAACATTTTACTGGGTGATCCATATCGAGTCCGGCTACAATTATATAGTGTACACAAATCATATATAACTTAGATCTGAT
Organism: Lactuca virosa; assembly: GCF_052849685.1. Taxonomy (NCBI): domain Eukaryota; kingdom Viridiplantae; phylum Streptophyta; class Magnoliopsida; order Asterales; family Asteraceae; genus Lactuca; species Lactuca virosa. Next base: position 301,021,362 of record NC_136428.1, on the reverse strand, counting down.
AGGCCTTCGAATATGTGATACTACCCTATATCCACATCCAAACAAGGAAAAGGAAGTAGAGCGAAACCACATATTCTTAGCCTATGAGATCCTCACTATACATAACCTTGGGAGTATACACTTTGTAATCATAGGTCTATCAATAAGGATCTATTTTAGCTTTCACGCAAGTTTAATTTCATGTTTGATTCTAAAACTTCTGAACATGCTTTTGGGTTTATTGTTAGTCTTTTAGTATCATAAAATACTCCTATAGTATTTTAAACTTTATGTTTGGCTCTAACATTCCTATTTGGTAAGTTTCAGATTCGTTGCAACACCACCATCACCCCTAAGCACACGTTAGTCGCATCTCGAATAAATGTAGTTGATCAGGTTACATTTATTCCAGCTTACGATTACATAACTGCCCAGGTTTGACGGTAATGCTCAACATCCAAAGACTTTTATTCTTGTTCTTCTTGTGATACTTGCTTGGGTTTTTATATTCTGGATGTTCTTATACTTTTGTAAAATGTGGTTATATATTAAAGTATAATTCTTGGTCAGAGTATTTTATCCCATTGTATTTATAGGTTGTATATCTTTTACGATTTGATATACTGAGCTCACTATAAACAATGCTCTGATACCAATCTGTCACACCCCAAAACCGGAACGGCGGAAACGTTCTGGGGTGGAGGACGTCATGTCAAGTATCACAACATATGCAATATAGTAAATCAAAGTACAACAACCATTGCATTAATAGTAATAATTTTACATAGGTTACATTTAACAACAATATCAAAAGTAGATATACGAAATAACATAAGCTGCAGCTTGGTACTAGGCTGACTTCGTAAAAGCTCCCGGAGTGTACCTGTCTACTGACGACCTGAGAATACAAGTTATTTTGAAAGCGAGTATCAGCATTTTAATGCTGGTGAGTTCATAAGTACTTAATGACATTGATATAAATACATGTTTTTCTTCAAAATAATCTCACTAGATAATGGCGATTTGAGTTTACAGAGTATTAGAATTCTTTCCAGAAAATCCTATATTTTCTAATAAAAGTAGTCTTCTACCAAGACCCAATTGTTTTATGTTTAAACGAATGAGTTTCTCTACTAGGAGCAGTCTTCTACCAAGACCCAACTGTTTTATGTTTAAGGAGTATTTTTCCCCAAAAGTAACTATCATTATCAAAATATAGTTTATACTTTTAATAATTATTTGAGAAGTTCACAAGTAAAAGTAATAGGGAAAATAATACTTTTCTTCAGCAATGACGTTGCTGTTTATGAAGGAATACAATACAAACTCCAGGTAGTATTGAATGAACAATATACCTTAGGGAGTCTAAAGAAGGAAAATGCAGACTCCAGGTAGTATTAAATGAAAAATACGCCTCAGAGAGTCTAAGTGAATGAAATATAGACTCCAGGCGGTATTAAGTGAACAATATGCCTCGGGGAGTCTAAAAAAGGAAAATGCAGACTCCAGGTAGTATTAAATGAACAATACGCCTCGGAGAGTCTAAGTGAATGAAATATAGACTCCAGGCGGTATTAAGTGAACAATACGCCTCGGGGAGTCTAAAGTAGCCTTTAATCCTAGGTAGGTTAGTTAAAGGTTTAAAATGTGGCCTAGTGTATAACTAGGAAAATATATCATGAGGGTTTTATATGTAGAAAATACCGTGATAACACTTATTACCTTAAAGCCATGAATTATAAGGTAAATGTAAAGATACTCGTAACCATACTGATTTACGGATGTAAACATGACGACCTGCTGGCGTCGGAATGAATGTGACATTTGTCACCCTTTGGCTTGGTCGGCCGGGACTGTAGCTAGCAGTCAGGATGTGGGATGGTCTGTCCCGTATAGATCTATACACACAATGCCCGCTCTCCATCCAGGAGACTCTGGTTACCACTCGACAACGGTGAAATCCGCATCATGAGGATGTATCTCGTGTTTTGATTTCTATAAACCTTTCTTTTTACTAAAAGTATAAGTTTTTAGAATATAGATATAACTAAGTTCTCCTTCATGAGAGTTATGGTTGGTTTCGAAACTATACCTATTATACTTTACTCGAGAGGTTATCTAGATGCCTTTGCTACCCAAAGGTATTAAACTGGAATAAGAGTATTAACATCTAACTAGATATACATAATATATAACTAGGATTTCAACGACACTCGGACAAATAACCGGATGCTCTAAGTCCACAACCAAACAAGGAACAAGCAATAAAGCGGGTTATCAATCCTAAGTCCTTCAAATCCTACTTATATAACTATATCTATATAGACATGAATCTATCAAGAATATAAGTTTAAAAGACATTGATGAAAGCTTAATAAGGTAAAAAGGGATTTTTGTACTTTAAAAGAGATTTGAAAACAAGATTTGAAAACCTTTAGCTGAATAAAAACAGTTTAACATGTAAAAATCTATTTGCTAGACAGTTATTAATCACATGGTTGATATAATAACTTATCGGATCAACTTGTATTCCCCCCCCCCCCCATAAAAGTGTTTAAAATCATTTAAAAGGTTAATTAAGGGGTATGAACGCACCTGAAGTGGGTGACTCGGATGAACGGATAGTATAGGATGATAAGTGTCAAGTGAGGACTTGAACATACACGCGAATCCTATTGAACATGCAATGATCCATTAATGTATCTAATTACTCATTTAATAACTAATTAAGCAAGTAAAGACACCCTAATACATGGGAACACTTTGCTTCAAGTACTAGGAGTACTAAAGGGTTGCATCTAAAGAGAGTATGGAGTCACATTGAAGTTTACTCCCCATATGGTAGCACCATATGGGTTTACGGTTCTGGGACCATTTCCCCTATGAGTTTACGGCCGTAAACTCATGGCAATGGTGTCATTGGGTGTTTTAAGGTCCTAAACCACACAAGGAAGTAAGCTAGACTCGAATCCAAGGCTTAGGAAGTGATTGGGGCTCGAAATGGCCCTTTGTTGGAGTTTACGGTCCTTGGACCACCCCTTGGGAGTTTACGGTCGTAAACACATGTGTTTACGGTCGTAAACACATGTGTTTACGGTCGTAAACCCATGAGTTTATGGTCGTAAACTCATGGTTACCCAACCATTTCGTGTTTTGGTGTTTCTAGCCCATGCATGCAAGGTTCTAGTCCTTTATACAAGCCATAGAAGGTGTTAAGGGCATCAAAACACCATTTGGAGGTGTTTACGGTCTAAGGAGATCTCCTTGAACCGTAAACACATATGTTCTTGGGGATTTTGATGTTCTTCAAGGGTTTAACATGTGATCTAAGCAAACAACTAGTTAGGAGGAGTGTACTTACTTATAGGAGGCTTGTAGGAGTGTTTAAGGGCCAAAAACACTAGTGTGTGTTCTTGGTGTTCTTGGTGTTTTGAAGAACACTTGGAGATCTAAGAAAAGAGGAGATTTCCATGGATGAAATCGAGTATAAACACTAGATAAAGTGTTATATGAACGAATCAAGGAAGGAAATACTTACATTTTTGGAGGATTGGAAGAAATGTGATATGATACTTGAGAGAGAATCTTGGTGTTCTTGAGTTAGGAAGTGAAAAATGAAGAATGAAGGGTAAACTCATGCCATATGCATGAGTCCATGGTCAAAGGGAGTTTACGGCCCAAACTCCCTTGTTTGGCCGTAAACACCTAGTCAAGGTGTTAATCGTTTATTTGTTTCACAACACTCCTAACGGGTACTTCCATTTATTTGTCCGTTTGACGAAAAATTAAAATAAAATATCCAAACGGACTTAAAACCGGCCAAAAATGTACTGAGATGAATTTGACCATTATTTGATGTGCTAAACTGCAGAGTTTATACAAATGAAAATTTCGGGTTGTCACATACATCTTATCCGAACCTGGGTGGACGGAATAACGTGTGTTGTGTGCCTCGGTCATGACCAAGTCTCTGAAACCACCGTGTTTCGGTGTCCAGATCCGATCCATGAAATATAAGGCTCCGCCACCCTTGACTTCTAAATTCTTATCCATCCCTCTCAGGGATTCACTCGCCACGTTTTCGGGTTTCAAGGCTTCGAGTTGAGTCTCTTTAATTTGTGTGGACAAGTGTGAATGGATAGTTATAGTCAGAGATTTGACTCTCCGACCAGAGTATTCTTTCCGACTCAGGGCGTCAGCTACTACATTGGCCTTGTCGGGGTGATAACGAATTTCGCATTCATAGTCATTGAGTAGCTCGACCCACCGTCGTTGTCTCATGTTGAGTTCTTTCTGATCGAATATGTGTTGAAGGCTCTTGTGGTCTGTGAAGATAGTGCTCTTTGTACCATATAGGTAGTGTCTCCAGATCTTCAGAGCAAATACCACTGCTCCTAACTCAAGATCGTGTGTTGTATAGTTGACTTCGTGTGTCTTAAGCTGACGGGAGGCATAGGCAATGACATTTCCTCTTTGCATAAGAACACACCCAAGCCCTTGGTTGGATGCATCGTAATACACAACGAAATCTTCTATCCCTTCTGGGAGGGATAATATCGGTGCGGTGCACAAGGCTTGTTTCAGTGTTTGGAATGCCTTCTATTGTTTCTCTTCCCAGTCAAAGGCCACACCTTTCTATGTCAGTGTAGTAAGCGGCTTAGCGATGCTAGAGAAGTTCTGTATGAACCTGCGATAGTAGCCAGCGAGACCTAGAAATTGACGAATTTCCGTAGGTGTCTTCGGTGCTGACCAGTTCTCAATGGCTTTGATTTTAGAAGGCTCCACGTGTATTCCCTTCTCGCTAACAGTGTGGCCCAAGAATTCGACTCTTCGAATCCAAAACTCGCACTTAGAGAACTTCGCATAGAGCTTCGCTGATCGTAATGTTTCTAAGACTTTCCGTAGATGTTGACTATGTTCCTCCTTACTTTGGGAGTAGATAAGTATGTCATCGATGAAGACGATAACAAACTCATCCAAGTAAGGACGGCACACCCTATTCATTAGATCCATGAATACAGCTGGTGCGTTGGTTAATCCGAACGACATTACTACAAACTCGTAGTGTCCATAACGAGTTCGGAAGGCTGTCTTGGGGACATCCTCCTCTAACACTCATAATTGGTGATACCCGGATCTTAGATCTATCTTCGAGAAGTAGTTTGCTCCTTGAAGTTGATCAAATAAGTCGTCAATGCGTGGTAGAGGATAACGATTCTTGATGGTAAGTTTGTTCAGCTCTCTGTAGTCGATGCACATATGAAACGATCCGTCTTTCTTCTTTACGAACAAGACCGGTGCTCCCCATGGTGAGAAACTTGGCCTAATGAATCCCTTTCTGAGAAGTTCGTTAAGCTGACTGGAAAGTTCCTGCATCTCTGCTGGTGCCAGACGATAAGGTGATTTGGCTACTTGGGTAGCCCCTAGAACTAAGTCGATACAGAATTCGACTTGACGTTGTGGTGGTAATCCTGGTAGTTCTTCTGGAAAGATGTCGGGAAAGTCGCGTACTTCGGGGATATTCTGAATGTCTTTCACTTCTTGGTTTGTATCAACGATGTGTGCAAGGAATGCATGACATTCCTTTCGTAAGCACTTCCGAGCTTGAATACACGAAATGATGCGAAGGTTCGTACTTGATTTATCGCCGTAAATAACTAGGGTTTCGTTGTTAGGGAGGTTAAGACGAACTGCTTTCTCAAAGCACATGATGTCGGCGCGAAGATGACTTAACCAATCCATGCCGATTATGACGTCGAAACTTTTAATTGAGACCGGCATGAGGTCGATTTGGAAAGAATGACTATCTAAAGTTAAAGTACAACCTATATATATGCAGTTAGTACTTTCCGTTTTCCCGTTTGCCATTTCTACAGTGAATGATTCCTCTAGTGCACGTGGTTTTTGTTTGAGTAAATGAGCAAATTTTTGGTTCACGAAACTCCTCTCCGCTCCACTATCGAATAGTACGCATGCATATGAATTATCGAGGAGAAACGTACCAGTAACCACCGTAGGATCAGCTACGGCTTCCTCATGGCCTATCGCCAAAATTCTTCCCACTCCGCCAGCATTTCCTGCCTTCGGGCAGTCCCTCTTGTAGTGGCCCACCTCGCCACAACCGTAGCAAGCCTGGCCCACGCCAGCACTGGGGACTTGGGTAATTGGCTTTGCCAGAGCCTTACGGAAACGGGTTGTGTGGCCTTTCCTGTTGCAGTTAGCGCACTGCATTTCCCGGCAGGCACCATTATGATGGAAAGTGCATTTATTGCACTTGGGCAAATTCCCCGTATACGGCTTTCTCGGCGCAGTAGCAGCAGGCACAATCGCGGCATGAACAGCCACGACTTGCTGCTTGTTGGCAGAGTTCTGCGCTGATTTGCCCTTTTTGTTATCCCAGAACTTCTTCTTGTTGTCGGCGGCTTTGGAGGGTTCTGAGATGGCTAGGGTTGTTGTTGTTGACGGGATAGGGACCCCGTGATCGATGAGCCGCTGTGCCAATCGCTTGGCACTGTCGAAAGTAGTGGGGTTTAAAGCTAAGACATTCCCCTGAAATGGAGGCAGCAGCCCCCAAATGTACCTCTCAATCTTCTTCCCCTCGTTGGGAACCATATTGGGACATAGTGCCACCAGATCGCTAAATCTGGCAGTGTATGCCACTATGTTGGACCCCTTCATGGTCAGCCTCCAGAGTTCTTGTTCCAGTTTTTGAACCTCGCCCCTCGGGCAGTACTCTTCAATCATCAGCCCTTTAAGAGCTTCCCAACCTATATCATTAGCCACTATTAAAGTTAGTGACTTGACATGGCTATTCCACCACGTCAGGGCTCTATCACTGAAAGGTGCATGCAACAAATTTGACTTTGCTTCCTTTAGTACAGGAATAGATCTCGAAGATCGATTCCGTCTTCTCGAACCATTGCGGCAGAGCAATGATTCCACCGATTCCATTGAAGACTCGGGGTTTACAGTTGGTGAAGTCTTTATAAGAGCACTCTCGCGAGCGCACAGTGACATCACCTGGTGTGGAATGAACGACTGTTCCACCTCCACTAGTACCCTGGTTGTTGTGGTATTGTGCCATGGCTATAGCAACAGCCGCAGCTACCACAACATTAAGAGCTGCCGTATCGAATTGTGGAGGGGGTGGTGGAGGTGGTGTTTGAGTTGGAATAATCGGGGGATTACGCCTTGTTGACTTACGAGGAGGCATCTTTCAACTATAAGTTTAAAAGATGAGTACAATGATAAGAATTCAATAGTGAAGTTAATGAATGAGTCCCATGAACTAAATCGCCATAGTTCAACAACTAGATAAGAGTAGGAGTTCCATAGAGTTCTAGAATTACAAGAATGAAAGTATTTGAACAAAGATTTCTACAAAAGATTAGCTGACTGCCAATATCATTGATATTAAGGATGTAATTAGTTAGGGGAAAAATTGACCTCAGAGTAGGTCTTACATCATATTAGAAGTAGTAAAATTTTGACAGTTTAGAAGTCTAGTTAAAGTGCTTGAATGACAGGAATATTTTACAGAAAAGTGCTTCATAGAGCACCGATACAAAAGGCTATTCCTTAAACCAAAAGAAAAGATGAGTCAGACATCTTCTACTGGCGACGGGTATTCCTCGGGCGAACCCTCATTTCTGCCAGTTGACGTACTATGTCTTGAAGATGTCGCTCATGAGCTCTCTGACACACTCGAAGTTCTATGACTTCAGCTCGGGATGCAACCAGTTGTTGCTGCAGAGCCTCATTGGTTCTCCTAGTCCTTTCCATGCCTTCTTCGAGTTGGCGAATGTGGACCGTGTTAACGCCAGAGTTAGCGTCAATTTCCATGACTCGGTCGATGGCTGCTCTGCCTTGCTCATTATTCCGAGCAATCCTACGGACCATAATGGGCAGGACTCGGTTAGCTGAGCCTCCTTCGCTGAGATTGTAAAAGCTTCGGTCTCCATTGAAGGGTAATGGTTGACCCTGTTCATCACTCCAAAGATTCAAGTTTGTCGCCCACAAGGGTGTGGGATCTTGAAATGCAGGTCGGGGGTTGAGATTTGGGTTTTGAACTTCTTGAGGTAGGTTGTTGACTTCTGGTTCGGAGTCAGAACCATCCGAAAAGCCTTCTGCGAGGTGATCATCCAAAGGGATTGGATGATCATCTTCTGGCTCTTCATCAAGCCATCCAGCATTGCCCTGATTTCGGAAGTACGGGTCTCCGGGGATATGGAATCCAGCCATGTTATCTACGCGAGAAGTAGGGGTAAAAGAAATAGTTAATGGACGTACTAACTAAGATAATTATAAGATGATCCTTATCAGTTACTCCAACATTTGCATAGTGCATACCAGTCATATGTAACCAAAACAGGATAGACCTTCGAATAAGTGATCCTAACTCTAAGTCCACAACCAAACAAGGAACAGGAAGTAAAGCAAAGATCACAGATTCTAAGTCTATGACACCCTAGTTACATATAACCGTAGTGTATCCACTCAACAACTATTGGCATACTAATAAAGACCTGTTTAGTTCTCAAATAAGTAATTATAGTAACAGAAAATACTCCTATAGTATCTTAAGTTTATGTTATGTTCTAATGTTCTCATTGTAGTAGTGTTAGTATGTTTTTAGACTTGTTGCTACATCACAACCATTCTCGGCATATGCTAATCACTTTTCGGACCAACATAGTTGATCAGGCTATGTCACTCCCAGAACTGACCATACATCCCGAGCTTACTTGTGATGTTCAACAATCGCAATAATTTTGTTATGTTCTAGTATGACACTGTTCTATAGTAAGTATGTAGGTATGTAATTATGTATACTTCTAGTTAAGTATTTTAGTACTTAAAAGTATAAACTCTTGGTCAGAGTATTTTAATCCCTATGTGTTTATAGTTTGTATATCTTTTATGGGTTGATATACTCGATTCACTATAAATAATGCTCTGATACCAATCTGTCACACCCCAAAACCAAGAACGGCGGAAACGTTCTGGGGTGGAGGACGTCATGTACAGTATCATAACAATGCAAAGTAGTAAATAAGCAACAACATCATCCATTGCATTAATAGTATAATTTCATACAAGTGTGTTCTTTAATAGTAATAAGACACCAAAAATGAATAATCAAAATAAAAGACGAGTCTTGAATATGCTCCGTCTTCTCAAAACCTGGTCATCGGTACCTGAATATCGGTACCTGACTACTGGTGACCTGAGAATACAAGTTATTTTGAAAGCGTAGATCAGCATTTAAGCTGGTGAGTTCATAAGTATTTAGTGCCAATGTTTGTAAAGTTTGATGAAAATGTTTGTAATTGATCAATGTAAATGATTGTATATGTTTGAATACTCCTAGAAAATCCTATATTTTCTACTAGTATAAAAAGTAGTCTTCTACCAAGACCCGACTGTTTTGTATGTTTGTTTCTTTGTAAAAGTGAATGCTTTTCCCAAATATGACTATCATTACCAAAATGTAGTTTTATATTACCCTTAATGTATGTGTACTGCAGTATTGTTTGTATTAACTACTGAAGTAATAACTACCTTAAAACCAATGGTTTAATTAAGGCAAAATGTGATAAGATTGTTACCATACTAAACTGACTATAACACGACGATGAAAGACGTCGGAAGAAATGACATTTGGCACCTGTAGACTTGCAAGTCCCACTATAGCGAACAACAAGGTGTAGGATAGTGAATCCAGTATAGATCTATACGCAAACTCACGCTCTCCCTCCAGGAGATTCTGGTTACAAAACGTGACATAACGAAATGGTCGATGTGTCATGAAGTAGTATCTCACATTATGTTATCTCTGAATCTTGTTATAGTATACTCGTTATAGTAATAGTATTCTATGTATAGTATTCTCTGTATAGTATCCTTTGTATAGTATTCTCTGTTATAGTATTCTCTGTCTAGTATTCTTTGTTATAGTATTCTCTGTCTAGTATTCTCTATTATAGTATTTGTATATGATAGTAATCTCCTAAACTATACCTATTATAGTTTACTAGTAATTTCTGTAGTTTGAATGAATGAAGGTATGCCCTTGCTACCCAAGGTACTGAACTGATTGATAGTACTTTTATATCTACATATGTATACATAATATATAAATGATATTTAAACAACATTCGGACAAATACCCGATACTCTCAAGCCACATCCAAACAAGGAAAAGGAAATAAAGCGAGTTATCAGTCCTAAGTCCTTTAAACATTTCTTATATAACTATACACATATAGACATGCATTTGACAATATATAAGTTTAAAAAGAAGTTTTGTAAAACATTTGAAGAGTTTAATAATAAAATTTGATGATTTGATGTCAATTAATAAAATGATTTAAAAGCAGTTTGATTGATAATACAGTTTGAAAGTATAAGAAATCCTTTGTTTGAAACACAGTTTGAAGTGTATGAAATCCTTTGTTTGAAACATAGTTATAAATCACATGTGATTGATTATATAACTAACATGTTTTCTACTTGTATTCCCCCCCCCCAATAAAAGCATTTAAAATCATTTAAAAGATAGATTAAAGGGGTATGAACTCACCTGTAGTGAGTGGTTTGGATGAACGAGTGATATAGGATGCTAAGTGTCAAGTGAAGACTTGAGCACACACACGGATCCTATTTAACATATAATGACACATATATGTATCTAATTAGTGATTTAACAACTAATTAAGCAAGTAAAGACACCCTAGGACATGGAAAACACTTTAATTCAAGTGCTAGAAGTACCAGAGGGTTGCATCTAAGGGAAGTATGGCCTCACATTGGAGTTTACGGCCAACATGGATGTATCACATGAGTTTACGGCCCAGGGGTAAACCCCCATGAGTTTACGGCCGTAAACTCATGGTATTTTGTACAAAGTTGTGTTTTAAAGTCTTACAAGTTACAATGAAGTGTTCTAGACTCAAGTCCAAAGCTTAGGAAGAGATTAGGGCTCATTTGCACCATTAATGAGGGTTTACGGCCCAAGGAGATTGCCTTGGCCGTAAACACCTTTTGTTCTTGATTTCTTGATGTTTTCAAGGTGTAAACTAAGTGATTCAAGCATATAACAAGCTAAGGCAAGAGTACTTACAATATAGAAGCTTGATAGGGTGATTAAAGTCCAAGAACACTAGTGTGTGTTCTTGGTGTTCTTGGTGAAATGAAGAACACTTGAAGATCTATCAAAATGGAGTGATTTCATGGATGAAATCAATGATCCTTACTAGATAAAGTGTTGTAACAACAAATCAAAGGAAGGAATTCTTACATTTTTGGAAGATCAAGATGAAGAACTTGATGATACTAGAGAGAGAGAATGGAAGTTCTTTGACTTGAAATGAATGAAATGATGAAAAATGATGTAAACTCATGCATATAGCATGAGTTCACGGTCAAGGATGAGTTTACGGCCCAAACTCATGAAGTTTGGTCGTAAACACCTCATAATGGGGTTTAAGGCTTGATTGTTGCACATTAAACCCTAGAAGATACTTCTTTACACCCGATTCTTGATTATACTAGGCTTAGAACACTCAAACAGACTCTAAACAGTGCTAAAAGATAGCAGAAACAAGTATGAATTTGATTGAATTGCTTGACTGTACAAGATAGAAATTTCGGGTTGTCACAAAGTGGGTCTTTTTGCATTCTTTTTCATTCAAAATGAGCTATTAAATGTAAAGTAAAAGTGATGAAAAGACTCTAAAAACAGCTGCACCAAATGTTCATTACTGTTGGACAAAAGGAAAGGAATATGTTCAAGTCATTGGCATCTAAATTAACTATGAAAAACTACATCATGATTTCATTTATCTTTGTGGGTTACCAAGACAAGTCAAAAGAAAGGATATAATCTGAAAAAGCAATGTTGGATAATAACAAAAACGATGTCAAGGGTATTATTGTCGAACGAAAAAGGACATTATGGCCAGAAATCAAAATAAGTCTGGTAAAGCAAAGGAAACAAACACTAAAGGTGGTTTGCTCAAGAAAATATGTATCCATAATTAATGAAAGAAGCTGTAACGCCCGTGTTTCTAGGCTAGGCATTAATGATGATAAAATAGTCTACGTCAACCTTTGTAACTCATTTTGAGGAAATAAAGAGGAATTATGTGATTATTAAGTGAATTATCTGTTTTATGCTTAATTATTAGGATTTAATTAATTAAGAATAAGAATGAGCGTCGAAAATAAATATTAGATAAAGCTGATATCTATTAAGAAAGTTGTAGTGGTCGTGACAAGGATTCCGGATATATAAAGAATACCAAAATCCGAGTTATAACGAAGAAGTTATGACCTGTCGAAGTTCCGTGACAAAACCGGCACGGTGCCGAATGACGTAAAAAGTGAGTTTTGATAAACTACTTTTTAGCCTTGGTGATCTAAATGAAAGTCGTAGTGTTCGTTAAACCGAGAGTATGTATAAAAAGAACGTCCAAATCTGACTTCGTATGAGGAAATTATGATTTTTCTAAGTTTCAGCTTAGCAGTAGACAGCTAAAAACTCGAATTTTAGATCGAGTGATTTTTAGCCGACACAACCTAAACGAGAATCGAAGGTCTCGTAAATAGTATTACAACGGTAAAAAGACAGACGAAAAGGGACTTCGGATTATGAATTTTTAACGGATTTTCCTGTCCCAGTCTGTTAAAAATAATAATATTAAAATTAAATTTAAAATTAGCCGATGAAGTCAAAACAAAAGTTGCAGAGCATAATTTTACCTACGCGTGCATATAAAGAACGTCAAAAACGGAGCCCGTATGCGAAAGTAATGGATTTTAGAAGTTTTTGGCTCAAAAATCGAGAAAAACACGAAATCCGAGAAATTTCGCGTGGTCTGGAATTGGCCACGTCACCCACTTCTCGCAGGCGCCCCGTGTCCGATCTCGGTCAGTCATCAGACGCGTGTTCGATCCGGAGAGCCGTCCGAAGCACGGTCCAATAGGCGTCCGACAGTTGCCCGGTGACTCCTCGCATCCGAAGCCGCCTCACCTCGCATCTGACGCGTGTCGCACCAGGTGTCCGAGCCTCGCATGCGTGCCACCTGCCCCTCGCATCTGCTGCCATGTGTTCGCTACTCAACCCTTGGATCCGAAGCCTCCCCCTATAAATAGAAGGGTGGGAACCCTCCCAGTGGTAATTTGGAAAATTGCCATATTTCACCCCTAAATCGATATTTCTTCCATTCCAACTTTCACCAAAGCCCCGGTATTATACCAAACACCCAAAATACGTTCCGAAGTTCCCGAAGACCCGGAAAAATTTATCTTTTCGGTTTTGAAGCCCAACCCTCGCAGAGCCCGATTTCTCAATAAAACTCTTGGTTTTATTACAAACGATTGTTTAAGGAAACGAAGTGCTGCCCAATTATCATTAAATCAAGTGAGTGTGTAGTCACTTTCATATTACACCTAGATATGAATTATTTTCTATAAAATACATGCTATGTGTAATTATATTAATTGTTTATTTGAGGTGACTGTTGAATAGATGTTTTATACAAGTTTTAAACTGTATATGTATTTTATCTACAAATATGTTGGGTAAAACATGGGTAGACAAAATAGTCGATGTGTGTTAAAATGATGAGAGGCCTCGATGTTGTTGTTGTAGTCGTCTAGCGCAGTATAGATGATGTCCACGGACCTTTCTAGACAGTCGAGTGGAACACTACCAGGTTTACAACTTGTAGGTGTTGGTGAACTATATGTTCATTGGTGTACTCCATCCCCCTCATGGTTGCCTTTAGGACATGTATGGCTGAGGAGTCCCCTTAGCACTAGTGTCCATCCCGATGATAATCCTTAGGCTAGGTCCCTTGTGTTAGGTGTTTAGGGACGTAAAGTGAGGATAACGGGAATGGGTAATCAGAGTTATTGTTGGTTGATGAATTTAATAAATCATTATTATTGTGGGTTGAAAACCATATATGCTCACCAGGCTCCCAAGCCTGACCCACTCAGCTTTTCATATTACAGGTAGTGGACCCCGAGCATAGTCGTATGATGATGAGAGATTTTTGGATTATAGGCCAGTAGTTGTAAATAACTGTTGTAAGGCTTATAATGTCTTGTTTATGCTTTTGATCTGTATCGGAACATGACAACTCGAGGTTTTGATATAAAATGAAAATATATACTTCTTAAAGAAAGGTTTTGATAAATTTTTATCATGTTTTGTTTTGGGAACAAATTACGCAACATCTTTTAAAATGATTACTTTGATTTTATTTTAAAAGCATAAATTAAATCGGTCTTTTCTGGCCGAGAAATTAGGGGAAGTCACAGAAGCCAAAGTACAAAGGGTAATTTCATCAATCGATATGCCTTACACTAGATAACAAACGATGGTATTTTCATTATTGAGATTATATGGGCATTTTGGTTCTTATTTGTTTCAACGGATTTTCAAGCAAGCATCTGGGTCCACTGTCTACAGCAAAGGTCATCGGTTTAGAGTCATATTAGAGTATCTATAGGTCATCATAAAAAGAAACAGCCCTATGTGCATGGAAGCTTCAAGTCCAAGCAAAATCAAGAAAAAGATGCATATGGGTATTTTGGTAACACACGGTGACATGTGCTTTTAACGATGATCTTATAATGTTTGGCATATAAGTCGAATGCATAAAACAAGAACAGGTACACTACATGAGATGTCATCGTGATGGACAGGCTCCTAAACTGGTTGCAAATCAAGTATTAACGATTCTCAACAGGAATGATTTCGTTTCGTTTCTGTCATAAAAGAGTATTCACATCCGGATTGTTCAAGGAAAAGGAAAGATATGGTAGAAATCGTCATGACAGAACTGTTCCTTGTTTCTCAGCATGGATCGTTGGGTCTCTTTCTTTGTCTGCTGAAAATAAATGAAATGTGAAGCAGGGTCTGAAAAGTAAGAACAGCAGCAAATGAAAGTCAAACAAGAAAAGGATTTTACATGGGAAAACACCGGCTATAATCAGTTTTTGGAAGGTAATTTCAAATTTTAGATATGAAAAATTACTTTTCCGGGTATAGACATGCATTCCGCGGAGGGACCTCTGCGGAGCTCCGCGGAATGAAGAATCCTCCGCAGAACGATAAATAATGTACTTTTTTAGTTTTAAAACCCTTGTCCGCATAGGTACCTCCACGGAGACATTAAGCCCTCCGCGGAGTGATTGGTTTGGTTATTTATTAAATCCTCCGCAGATAAGGTGACGAGGGGCTCCGCGGAGGCCTTAAAATCTCCGCAGAATGGGTGGTTGCAAGACTATTAGCGACGGTTTTGTGACATCAACGATTTTTTTTCATTTTTTTGATCTATTTGCAATATTGTCACACCCCAAAACCGGAACGGCGGAAACGTTCGAGGGTGGAGGACATCATGTTTAGTATCACCAGATATGCATTATGGTAAGAAAGTAATGAACAACCATTTCATTAGAAAGAAAGTGTTTACAATGTGTGTGTTCACAAAACATAGAATTCATAATCAAATAACAAAACAAGACTTGAAGCTATTATGCTCCATCTTCTGAATTCCCAACACGAGTACCTATCTCTAAGGCTCCTGAGAATACAAGTTATTTGAAAGAGTTGATCAGCAATTAAGCTGGTGAGTTCATAAGATTTTAGTGATGTGAGTAAGTTGTAAAATGTTGGTGTAAAATGTAGTTGAAAATGTATTTGAAAATGTAGTTGAAAGATGTAGTAGGTTGTAAGTTCTGTTTAGAAAAGTTCGCCTGTTCCCCTAGAAAATCCTATATTTCCTACTTTAATGAAAGATAAGTAAAAATGACTCTACAATCCCTTCTATGAGTACTAAATGGATACAAGTTACATAAGACTCAGAGTAAACAAACAATCGATTGTGCGCATCTGCCCTAAGGCGGAAAGCACACATCCCATTGTTTGTTTGATCATTGTGGTATATAACCCTGGTGTACTCACTTGTTACTCATGGAGTTAATTGTAATGGTTCCTTTATATTTAATGAAAAGATTCTTTAAGAAAACCCTTATTTCTTATAATAAAATGGTGACCACAGTGATTACTTCTATAATCACTTAGTTTATACTGGATATATATGATATAATATCGGATAGAAAGTTAATTGGGTGAATCTGCCCTAAGCCCACAACCAAACAAGGAACAGGAGTAAGGCGGAAAGCACACATCCAACTACCTATTGGGTATTAATTATATATAACCATGATGTATAAACTAAAGTATTATAGAGTTAAGCATCTAAGGTCCTTTAAGTTTATACTAGTTTAATAAAATGGATTAAACCCTTTACTGGTAAGTTTCTAGTTTTGTATACCAAAAGTTCTGATTTGGAAAGTATGTTTTGTACTAGAAAACTTGCATTGACTCTGTGTCCTATGACTTGACCCATACTTGGTACCCTTATGATGACTTAATGTATACTGAGCATATATATATATATATATATATATATATATATATATATATATATATATATATATATATATATATATATATATATATATATATATATATATATATATATATATATATATATATATATATATATATCTAGAATCGAATAGAAAATAGACTGGGTGAATTTGTTCCAAGCCCACAACCAAACAAGGAACAGGAAATGAAGCGGAGAGCACACATCGTATTACCTGCCGGATCCTATTAATATATATATCCTTTGATGTATACATTAAGGAATCATAAGATTAGCATTATGGTCCTCTCTACTAAACGAAGCCTTCTACCAAGGCATCTAATGTTATGTGTGTTTGTTTGTTGCATGATTTGTGTATTTTCCCAAATGAGACTATCATTAACCAAAAATATAGTTTTTACATTACTGTTTATTGTGAGAAGATCACAATGTGAATGAAATGGGGAAATAATAAAGTATTGTAGTGTTGTATTATAGTAACTACTGCTGTACTTTCTACCTTAAATCAATTGTTATTTAAGGTATAATGTGATATGATTGCACCATACTATCGACTAATAACACGACGATGAAAGACGTCGGAAGAAATGACATGTGGCACCCGTAGACTTGCAAATCCCACTGTAGCGAACAGCAAGGTGTAGGATAGTCAATCCAGTATATGTTTATACCCAAATTCACGCTCTCCCTCTAGGAGATTCTGGCTACAAATCGAGCCATGACAGGTGATGCCATACCTCGAAATAGTGATTCACATTTATGTTATAGTATACTTGTATATGTATTGTATGTACTAGATGTATTGTATGTCCTCTCTGTCTAGTATGTATGTATGTTCTGTTTGTTTCTCATCATAGTATATTCTCTTAGTTTCTCATAATAGTATGCTTTGACTCATGTATGAACTGACTCTTTGTATGCTTCATTGTACTAGAAGTAATGAATAGTATCTTCCTAAACTATACCTATTATAGTTTACTAATTTTTTACTTGGACTGTTATTGAAAAGACTCATTTATCTACTAAGTTATGCTTGTACTTTAACAACGGAGTTTTATAAAACTATAAAGTAATATAACTTTAAAAGAGTTTTTGAAATGTTTTGATCACTTATAAAAGACATAAGCAATATTTTGAAAGATGTTTATAACAAACAATTACACAATTATCATTGTGTTCCACTTGTATTCCCCCCTTAAAAGCATTTAAAACAGTTAAAAGATTCATTACGGGGTATGAACTCACCTGATGTGGGTGATTCAACGAATACGCGTGTAAGGATGAGATGTTCCACGAATGAAGTCCCGAGACACAACAAGTCCTAATGACATATATTGACATATATTGGCATGAATATAGTGTTTATAAGCAACTATATGAAAGGAAACACCTTCCGGGACTAGGAAACACTTTGACCAAGTGTTGGAATCACATGTGATTCATCAAAGGAGAGTGGAATGGTACTACCATGAGTTTACTACCATGGGTTTATGGCCAAAGGGGGTTTACGACCGTAAACTCATGGTCAAACATGCATAAGTGTGGGTTTGAATGCTAGGGAAGCTTGAGGGACTTTTGCTCTACACAAGGATGAGAAAGACCAACTTAATGGAGGCTTTTGATGAGTTTACGGCCCAAAGGAGTTTACAGCCGTAAACTCATGGTCATTATGCATTTGAGAGTAGTTTAAGGTCCTATTTCCATCAAGGAAGGGTTCTAGGTCACAAGCTTTGCAACTAGGAGGGTTTATGGCCAAAATGGCACCCTTAAAGGGGTTTACGGCCATGGGAGATGGCTTGGCTGTAAAATCCTTTTGTTCTTGTGTTCTTGATGTTTTCAAGGCTCTAAGAATGAGTCCTAACTAGATATCAAGTGTAGGGAAGAGTACATACGATATAGAGGCTTGAAATGGTGACTAAGATCCAAGAACACTAGTGTGTGTTCTTGGTGAAACTTGAAGATCTAGCAAATGGAATGATTTCATGGATGGAATCATTAGATGATACTAGATTAGGAGACGTATCAACAAATCAAGGAAGAATACTTACAACTTTCGATGATCTAGGATGAAAATCGGGATGATACTTGAGAGAGAAATCAAGTTTCTTGAGGTGGAAATGAGATAATGAATGAAAAGTGAAGGAAATGAGTCTTTAAGGGGGAGTTTACGGCCCACCTTGAGTTTACGGCCGTACACTCAAGTGTTGTGGCCGTGAACTCTTGTTGATGAGGTTAAGGCTTGATTTGTTGAACAGTGTCTCTAGCAGGTACATTCTAACACTCATTCCTTAAGTGCATTAGGCTTAAAACTCCTTAGAATGACCTTTAACCAGGCTAGAACTCATTACCAATGAGTCTGACACTCAGTTGAGTTGACTGACTGAGCTTTCAAAACAAAAAAATTTCAGGTTGTCACAAATATTCAATCGGTTTTAGTGTTGAAATTTGTTTTCAAAGCAAATATGAGTTTTGTTATTTTATGTACGCGGGTTTTTGGCAGACGAGTAATGGAATTAACACCTATGTTAGACCAAAGTGTAACACCTTAGGTTTACTGCTTCCGCCAAATTTTGACCATCGAATATTGTTTAATTTGGTTCAAAGTAAGGCTAATGCGTTCAATAGTAATATAGCATTGCCATTTCAACACCCGGTTCATGGGTATGTTATGAATATTGTAGACGAACCAGTTCTTCATCAACTTAGAAATGCAAATGTCTGAAACGAAGGAGAATGTGCATTTGTATTTGGAGGTGTTTGAGGGATGGGTCGAACAGAAAGAAGCGGTTGCCAAGATTGTACCATACAATGTTGAAAACATTGTATCTGATATTGTTGAAGATTGTCCACAAGAAGAAGTTATGGCAGTGAATATGGTGGAAGAAGAAAATGTATATGAGTTTGAAAGACTGCGTGACAAAACTTTGTCAGATGATGAAGAGTCAAATGAAGGCTGGTCAGAAGATGAGTTCACACACGGAAAAAAAGCTTCATACATCTTTTACGGTATGCCTCCCATACCTGATTGTCCTGGTCCTATTGTTGAACCTGGACCATTTCACAGTTTAGGTCCAAAGGATAATATGTTGGTTCGTCAAACGTATGATAACAAAAAACAACTAATATTTTCTTTGAGTCTTAAAGAAACTAGAGAAAAGTTTCAGCTTAAGACCAAACATTCTAACAAAAACCGTTACGAGGTATATTGTGAAATTGAGAACTGTACTTGGTGTTTATATGCAAAACGCATTGATTCGACTAATGAATTTGAAATTAGGACTTTCAATAATATGCACACATGTTAGTCATTACAGATACACCCAAATCATAAGCACGCAAATAAAAAAGTCATGGGTACTATATTGCATGCGATTATGGGAAAAACTCGTTCTAAGATTTGGAGGCCTAATGGAATATCAAGGGATTTGAATGTTTTGCTGGAAATCAATGTAAGTTACAAACAAGCTTGGCGTGCAAAACAATATTCTATGGAACTGTTGTTGGCATCCTCTCAAGAATGGTTTTCCAAACTTCCTATTTATTTTCACAATTTGAAGAGGCATAATCTCGGTACAGTGGCCTATATACAAAAAAGATTTTGAAGATTGTTTTAAATGTTGTTTTTATGCCATTGGGAGCACAGTAAATACAAAAAACTTATTGGTATTTAATATGTACTTATTTGTAAAAAAATGTAGAGTGTTTATGTGTTCCAGTTTAATATATTGCAGATATGAGCGTTCAAAGGCTTTTGTCGTAAAGTCATCATTATGGATGGTGCCAATTTGAAGGGGGATTTTAAGGGAAACATATTGCATGTAGTAGTTATGGATGGGAACAACGAGATAGTGCCCCTTGCGCACGTAATATGCAAAAAAAGAGTGGTCTTACATGGACATGGTTTCTTGAAAAGTTGTATGAATGCGTTGGTGATTGTCAAGATTTGACCTTTGTAACTGATAGGGCCGATGCAATTCGTGTTAGTATTGAAAATGTTTTCCCACACACTCATCATGGTGTGTGTGTTTTTCATCTACTAGGAAATATAGTACACCGGTTTGGGAAAAATGATAGAACAGAAGTGTTGTTTCGGAGGCTTGTGAGAGCTTACAAAAGAAATGTATTTGAAGATTTGTGGTACAGATTTAGTTCTACTAGGCCGCAAGTAGCAGCGTACCTAAGTGAAATTCCACGTGCTAAATGAAATAGAGCATATTCCCCGTCGAAACGATACGATTACATGACCTCGAACAGTGCAGAGTCAATGAATGCTTTATCTGTAGATGCAAGGAAGATGCCTTTAATACCCCTTCTTGAGTTCTTCCGTCGTCCTTCATAGGAATGGTGTAACAAGCGTCGCATCGATGGAGGTATGACTTTAATTATGTCAAATAATAAGTTAATTATATATATCTTATTTACAGGGAAACGTTCAACAGTGCTAACGGGGTGGGCTGAAAAAGTAGTTAGCAAAAATGAAGAGCGTACGACAGGATGGTCCGTTTCAGGTGTTTCGGATGCAATATATCAAGTGCATGATTTCAAACATGGTGGCATAGTTGATCTGAGGCAAGAGACTTCTACGTGAAAATATTGTGAAGGAACTGGTTTGCCTTGTGGTCATGTCATAATAGTCTTAAAGCATTTGAAAAAAAACTTTGGACATCTGGCTATAGATGCTTACAAAATGGAAACATACCGAACTACGTATGAGGAGGCAGTTTACCCCCTTCCAGAACCGTGTGATTGGGAGATTCCTGCTGATATGATGGTTGTTAAACCCTCGATAATGGATACACGTCAAGCTGGTAGACCGAAAAACTGATTTTGTATCCCGTTACAAGGTGAGGAACCTAAAGTAAGAAGGCGTAGTAGATGTGATAGTAAAACAGATAATGCAACGACTTATCCGCTATTGGTCCCAATGAAGCAAAAGAAGCCTAGTAAAAGTAGTGCGGCGTCAAGTAGTTGTTGGATAAGGTGTCTAAGTCCATAACTTATTTGGTATATACTTGACCCGACCCGGCATGGTTCATTTGGGTTGCACTTCACCCAAACTAGTTATGGATAATTTTATGAGAGTTGTATACTTACGATTTATTAATATATTATAAGTTATAATATATTAATATAAAGTCATGTTACTTAATTAGTTTTAATCTTGAATTAATTATGAATTAATTTAGTGATTAAAAGGAAGACTAATTAAATCATGGGCTATTATATTTATATGGTGTGGGCTAACACTCATTTGGGAATGGGCTAAGCTTATATGGAAGTCCATGGATGATCCATGGAGCTTTTACCCATGGATCCTTGGAAGAGGAAAAGACATGGGTTATTAGGGTTTCACCCTAACCATGTACACTATATAAACAAGCTTATGTTGCATGAAAAAGACACTAATGTGTGTGTAAGTGTGGTGGCCAAAATCAAGAGTTAGTATACTCTCTCATACATTTTCCAAGTTTGTGGTGATTTGTGATTTCCATTTGAGGCATTCACATTATTGGTGCTTGGCTCTCAAACTCCAAGGAATCAACAATCAACAAAAGGTATGTAATCCATCTAGTTCTTTTATGGTTAAAAGTACCCCATGCCATGCTAGATAGGTTATAAACCTTGGAAAATTATATTTTGCATGTATCTTAGACAAACATAGATCCAAGGTTTAATAGGGTTGCATGTACACTTAGGAAGTGTTAGAATGCTCAAAACCCAACAGTGGTATCAGAGCCTAGGCTTGTTTGTTTGATACTTGATGCAAAATAGTGAAAAAAGTCGAATTTTTTGCTGTCTGCCTGATGAACTCGCCGAGTCCATGGGGGGACTCGCCGAGTTCATGAGTAAACTCATCCTACTCGACGAGTAGGTTCGTGCACTTGGCGAGTAGAAGCCTCAGAATGCAGATTTTCGACTTTTGCTACTGGAAATGGACTAGAAACATTACCCTAAACTGTTTTGGTGTTTTAAAACTTGTTTTAGTTGGTGTAATGGTTGTTCTAATCCATTTACAATAGCTTATATCAAAATTTCATGCTTTGTATGTGTTCATATAATTCTTGAAACTTTGATGATCATGTTCATGTTCTTATGAATTTAGAAGATCATAGGAATTATTTGCTGAATTGTTTAGGATTAATTCTTGATCATTTATGTGTTTTAATGGAGTCCATAATTTGTCCTCAAGTTATGGATATCCAAAGGTCACTTCTTTTAAACACACACTTAAAACACATAAGTTACATGGAAATGAAGAGTCTTCATTTTTATGAACCTTTAATTCATAAGTTATGAAATGAAAGGTTTTGAATAGTTTCAAAACTTGTCCTCAAGTTTTGGAATTTGTAAAGTTACACACACTTTAATATACTTTAATTCCAAACCCTTAGAGTTTTAAAAGTTAAAATTCAACCCTTATACTACTTATAACATTAATGGTTAATTATTATATATATGTATAAGATCAAAGTCGTCTTACCGCTAGTACGCCTCATTCACGAAGCCAGTCTATAAGGTGGGTATAAGGTTGTTGCCTATAAAATGGCAACTTAATGGGTGTCCACTCTCACCCACCGCTTGCTTGACTGGTGGAGGGTCGTTAGCCGAACGGGTAGGACAAGGACTTATAAATTCTCATTAAAAGTATGATGAATATTATAAAGTAACTAAACCTTTTATAAATTCCCAATCTTAGTTACTTTAGGAAAATGTGAATATGGTGCTAACCCATGAAATTCACACTTTGTACCTTACCAAGTCGTTGGTGGAGCGTGTGTGGTTAACCGGCACACTAACTTGGACTAGTAAGGATCACGAAGGGTGACTTAATGTTTATCATAGATCGGTGGAGCGTGTGTGGTTAACCGGCACATTGATTAGGTGATAATATTAAGGGTACCAAGTGAATTTGCATGGTTATTGACACCTTGTTTTGTGATCCTCGGCATCCCAGTCACAAAACTTGAAGGGCACAATCGAGATTGAAACATGCCATTGAAAAGTTCAATGAATCTCAAAGGAATCTAGGAATTTCAAAAACCAATTAAACCTAATAATTCATTTCGTTTTCGTTGTGGAAATTGGTGAATCGTCATTCACCTACCTTCAAATATATTATAGCTTAGATTACGGCATCCCTCTTCTAAGTTATAATATATTGTGTTGGATCCTAGCCTTAATATTACATTTGGGTGTATTATTAAGGATTCGATATATCTAATCTGAACTTGTTTTCTTCTTTTCAGATGTCTTCCAACAACAATGCTTCGGGCTCTAACCCTACTGGCTCCTTTTCCCTCATGAACCTTTGTGGGAGGGTCATCTTTGATGGTTCCAACTTCATGGATTGGATCCGGAACATCAGGATGGTTACTCGTTACGAGGACAAGGAATATGTCCTCGATAAGGAGCTAAAGGAGCTTGATGAGTCCACTGCTACTCCTGAGGAGGTCGCTGAGTATCAGGCACATAAAAGAGATGCCACCAAGGTGGCATGCATCATGATGGCCACCATGACAGCTGAACTCCAAAAGTCCTATGAGGACTATTACCCTTTTGAGATGCATCAGGATCTGATGGAAAGGTACCATCAGAGTGCTCGTCAAGAGCGGTATGAAATAATCTCCTCCATGATCACTACCCGTATGAAGGATAGCGAACCAATCACGAGCCACATGCAGAAAATGCAAAGGTATGTGGACCGTCTAATGAAACTGAATGTGAACTTCCCTGAGGAGTTGGCAATTGATATCATTTTGCACTCCTTGCCATCGTGTTATGATCAATTTCGTATGACATACCACATGAACAAGGAGGAAGTCACACTCAGTAAGCTTCAAGGACTTCTGAAGACTGCCGAAAGTGGTCGTAAGAGTAAGTCGGTTGCTACTCCTACTCCTACTACTACCCCTGTTTTGGCTATCGGGCAAGGCAAAGGGAAGAAGAGGAAGCACCCTTCGAAGGGTACCAAGGGAAAGTCCCTTGAAGGCTCCTCATCTGGAACCAAAGGTGGTTCTATCACTCCTTCTGCCATCCCTAAGGATGCTGAATGCTTCTACTGTCAAAATAAGGGGCACTGGAAGCGAAACTGCCCAAAGTACTTGCAGGATGTCAAGGATGGGAAAGTGAAACCATCCCATGCAGGTATTTACACTATATTGTCTAATAACTCACCATATTCTAATTCTTGGGTTCTTGATACAGGTTGTGGTATTCACATCTGTTGTGACTTGCAGGGCCTAAGAAGAAGTGAGGATGTGGAGCACGGAAAGATAAACTTAATCATGGGGAACAAGAAGGTTGCACCTGTTACCAAGATTGGAGTTTATACTTTGTTGCTAGATAGTGGGTTAAAGTTAGATTTGAATAAATGTGTGTACTCTTCTGAAATGGCGAGGAATATTATTTCCTTTCATGCTTTGTACAAACAAGGTTTTACCTTTTCTTTTGATAATGAAGTTGGTAGTATTAATGCTTTCTTTAATAATGTTCTTTATTTTAAAGCATTACCTTGTGATGGTGTGTATGAAGTTGTATCGGTTGTAGATAATTTAGGAAATAATGTATTATATATTGATTCTTCTACTAGCTTGGATAAAGCATCTTTGTGGCATTGTCGTCTTGGACATGTAAGCAAGAAACGCATAGGCCAGCTCTAAAAGGATGGAGTCTTGGAGTCGTTCGACCTCAAGTCGGATGATAGTTGTGAGTCTTGTCTACTTGGAAAAATGACAAAATCACCCTTCACTGGTACTTGTGCAAGGGGTGAGGGTTTGTTGGACCTTATACATACTGATGTATGTGGACCATTCAAAACCGCCACAAGGGATGCTAATCGCTATTATGTGACTTTTATTGATGATTTTAGTAGATATGGTTATGTCTACTTAATCAAACATAAGTCAGAAACTTTTGAAAGGTTTAAAGAGTTTAAACAGGAAGTAGAAACTCAATTGGGCAGGAACATTAAGATGCTTCGATCCGATCGAGGTGGTGAGTATCTTAGTACTGAGTTCCTCGACTATCTTAAGGAGTGTGGGATTGTCTCACAATTGACACCTCCCAGGACACCACAGCTGAATGGTGTAGCTGAGAGGCGCAATCGAACTTTGTTGGACATGGTTCGCTCTATGATGAGTCGAGCTTCGCTACCAATCTCTTTTTGGGGGTATGCCTTAGAGACTGCCGCCCACATCCTTAATCTAGTCCCTACAAAGAAGGTTGCCAAAACACCTCATGAGATGTGGACTGGGAAAGTTCCCAATTTGGACCACATCAAGATTTGGGGTTAGGAGGCTTTCGTGAGGCGCGAGACTCGTGACAAGCTCGAACCTCGAAGTGAAAGGTGTATTTTCATCGGCTACCCACAAAAATCCTTTGGTTACCTCTTCTACAGACCCAGTGAGAATGTGGTCTTTGTGGCTAGGAGAAGGGTCTTTCGAGAGAGAGAGTTTATAAGCCAAGGAGACAGTAGGAGGCAAATTGACCTTGAAGAAATTCAAGACTCAATTGGTGAAGGAACCTCAGACACTAGCAATCAACTTGAGGAGGAAATTCTTGTTGATCCAGCTGACGAGTCTATACTTCCGAGGCGTTCCACAAGGGTTAGGAACACACCTGAGTTTTATTATGGATTTCATATTACTACGGAAGGTGATACATTTATCAGTGACAGTACACTGGTAAATCTGGATGAACCTAACAGTGTTAAGGAAGCCATGGCAGGCCCAGAGTCTGCTAAATGGAAGGAGGCTATGGATAGCGAGATACAGTCCATGTATGACAATCAAGTTTGGAACTTAGTTGACAATGTACCAGGCCGTAAGACAGTCGGGTGCAAATGGATCTTCAAGAAGAAGACCGACATGGATGGGAAGGTGCACACTTATAAGGCTCGACTGGTTGCGAAGGGGTTTACTCAGACTCAGGGTATTGATTATGATGAAACCTTTTCACCAGTAGCAAAGATTAAGTCTATTAGGGTTATGCTAGCCATTGCTGCATTTCATGATTATGAAATATGGCAAATGGATGTCAAAACTGCTTTCCTTAACGGAAAGTTGGCTGAGGATGTTTACATGAATCAGCCATAAGGTTTTGTCAGTGCAGAGTACCCCAATAGAGTGTGCAAGCTTGAGAAATCCATTTATGGATTGAAACAAGCATCTCGAAGTTGGAATCTTTGTTTCGATGAGAAGGTCAAAGAGTTTGGTTTCTCAAGAAGTGAAGATGAGTCCTGCGTGTATGTCAGAGCTAGTGGGAGTATAGTTTGTTTTTTGGTACTGTATGTGGATGACATACTACTCATAGGAAATGACATCCCAACCTTGCAGGAGGTTAAGTCCTGGCTTGGGAAGTGCTTTGCTATGAAGAACCTTGGAGAAGCTACATATATCCTAGAGATAAGGATATTAAGAGAAAGGAGTAAAAGACTAATTGGACTTAGTGAGAGTATCTACTTGGATAAGGTGTTGAAAAGGTTCAACATGCAGAATTCCAAGAAAGGAGAATTACCGATCCAAAGCAATGCCAAACTGAGCAAGGCTCAGAGCCCGAGTACAGAAGATGAGATAGCTGAGATGAGTCGATTACCTTATGCTTCCGCTGTTGGTTCGATCATGTATGCTATGACTTGTACCCGTCCTGATGTGGCCTTCGCTTTGAGCATGGTCAGCAGATATCAGGGGAACCCTGGCAAGGCTCATTGGACTGCGGTAAAGAATATTCTCAAGTACCTGCGGAGGACTAAGGATTGGATCCTTACCCTTGGTGGGAGTGATGACTTGAGAGTAGTAGGGTATAGTGATGCTAGCTTTCAAACTGATAGGGATAACTTCCGCTCTCAGTCGGGCTGGGTCTTTACCTTAAATGGAGGGGCAATCACTTGGAAGAGTTCCAAACAGGAGACTGTAGCTGATTCGACTTGTGAATCAGAGTACATAGCAGCGAGTGAAGCGGCAAAGGAGGCGATATGGCTGAGGAACTTCATCGGAGACCTTGGAGTTGTACCAGCTATTAAGGAGCCTATGGAGATTTTCTGTGACAGCAATAGTGCGGTTGCCTTAGCCAAGGAACCAAGAGATCATGGCAGATCCCGACACATTGACATAAAATATCACTTCATAAGACACAAGATAGAAGAGGGACTCCTCGTGGCAAAGAGGGTATCGTCAAATGAGAACCCTGCGGATCCCCTTACGAAGGGACTGACGAGGGTGAAACATTTGCAGCATGCGAGGCGCATCGGGCTAAGGGACGATATTAGTTTTACATATTAGATAGCCTTTTCTGAAACTTGTAAAATGTAATCGACGTTTGATGATGAATAAAATTTGTGATTTATTTATGAGTAAAGTGTTGCTATCATTGTCAATTATTTACTATTGTTTCAGTTTTGCATGTTTTGACTTCCAGAATAATTAATTTATTCAAACTCTCCACAGTCGGTCATATGTCGGAAGTAGGTATGAATCAAGACTGTCATGAATTGGGATTGTAGATGACTAAAGGTGTTTAGCCATAGCAATGGTTGCTACAACATTCATGAGTACTCATAAGTTATGAGTATTGGAATAAACCCACGCTCACTTGTATCACTTCATGGAATTTATCTCGAGTGATCGTGAGACGGTAATATCATATAAGTCTTCAAACCTAGAGATATGAGTTGTTACCTATGAGTTGGTTGTGCATTGATTGCACGTAAACGCATCAGTAACTTGATGTTATAAAACGTGCCTTTGTGTGCAATTCAATAAGTAGTAGAACAAGCATATGAGTCGAAGTTTATCTGTTCCTTCTAGAAATAGAAGCGATATCTGGGCCCCTCGATGATTTTGTGTTGACCCATGTACCGGGCCCGGTCAGAACTAAATTGATGTGTTCAGTTAAGTTCTTTGTCAAACAAATCGGAAATCGAGAAACAACTGCTAGACAATAAGTAAGACATTGTTCCATGTATTTGTCCGGCTGATATCATGAGAGCAGAGGATTATATGATCACTTATCTAAAATGGCGCTTCATAGTTCACAAGAGTTTTCGAGAGCTACGATTGCCGGTTGGTTCCTGAAGTAATATAGGCAAATACAGTTATTAGACTTATCCAAGTGGGAGTCTGTTGGATAAGGTGTCTAAGTCCATAACTTATTTGGTATATACTTGACCCGACCCGGCATGGTCCATTTGGGTTGCACTTCACCCAAACTAGTTATGGATAATTTTATGAGAGTTGTATACTTACGATTTATTAATATATTATAAGTTATAATATATTAATATAAAGTCATGTTACTTAATTAGTTTTAATCTTGAATTAATTATGAATTAATTTAGTGATTAAAAGGAAGACTAATTAAATCATGGGCTATTATATTTATATGGCGTGGGCTAACACTCATTTGGGAATGGGCTAAGCTTATATGGAAGTCCATGGAGCTTTTACCCATGGATCCTTGGAAGAGGAAAAGACATGGGTTATTAGGGTTTCACCCTAACCATGTACACTATATAAACAAGCTTATGTTGCATGAAAAAGACACTAATGTGTGTGTAAGTGTGGTGGCCAAAATCAAGAGTTAGTATACTCTCTCATACATTTTCCAAGTTTGTGGTGATTTGTGATTTCTATTTGAGGCATTCACATTATTGGTGCTTGGCTCTCAAACTCCAAGGAATCAACAATCAACAAAAGGTATGTAATCCATCTAGTTCTTTTATGGTTAAAAGTACCCCATGCCGTGCTAGATAGGTTATAAACCTTGGAAAATTATATTTTGCATGTATCTTAGACAAACATAGATCCAAGGTTTAATAGGGTTGCATGTACACTTAGGAAGTGTTAGAATGCTCAAAACCCAACAGTAGTAAGACAAAAGGGAAAGGGACGCAAGGGACACAAGGGACTCACGAGACGCTAGAGAAGCAGGGGACGCAAGAGACGCGTTGGACGCAAGGGACGCAAAGAGAAGACTATTGTTCAACGTTTGATTTGAATGATTGATGTTGTATGTATAATTAAGTATGTTATGTTTTGGAAGATGTTGATTGTGTACTTTGAAATGGTGTGGTTACTTTAAAGATTATGGATAATATTATGATTATATTAGGGCATCATTACTAGTAGAGTAATAACTAAAACTCGAAGATAATACACACAACAAACCAAAAACACATAATAAATGCATAACAACAGTAATTAACTTAAAGGAATTGCAATTGATACTTATCTTTCTCCATTGTTATACAGTCGTCCCTAATTCTTATTTTATCTTCAAAACGGTCCTTTTGCCGCCCAAGATCTATCATTTCTGCATCCTTCTCAACAAGCCATTTTTCAAATATTTTGATAGTCTTCTTAGTCTTTTTTATCCATTCCTCATGATCTTTGATTTTTTTTATTAATCTGCATTTGCACTCTGCCGCAATGAGGTCACGACGTTCAGTGAGAGCCCGAGATGACTCTTTATCTTTTTTTTTGTTCTTCATCCCATTGTAATTGTTGCAAAGTATCATCGGACATATACTGCTCTCTCATGTTTGGTGATGGGGCAAGAAAAGGGTCGATCGGATCACAATAGTAACAATCAAGTTCATTGCACGAGCAAATATAGAAATTTGAAGATGAACTCATATTAAAATTCAAAATAATTTGTAACTCTTTACCAAAAATTCAACAATCATCCATGACAATATATAGACCCTTCAACTCCGTAGAGAGCTGTTTGTCAGTTCGTGGAGCTGTTTGTCAGTCCGCAGAGCTGTTTTGTCAGTCCGCAGAGCTGTTTGTCAATTCGTTGTCATCCATATATTACAATTATTTATTAAAAGGTAAAAATTATTTATTAAAAACTAAACAACGCCAACGGACCAAAACTAAGGTTAACATAGAATTGAATACAAACTAATATTCATTGTCATCCATACACTACAGTTCAAATAAATTCTCGTGGAGGTAAGACGATAACACTTTCAACTGGTTATTCCCAATGCATAAGGATCGGAATAGGATTAACCGTCTCAGTTTGAAAACCATTTCGATACACCGCGGTATTTAACTTCAAATTTACCATTTGTTGGATTTCTTCAATTTCAAGCTTTTGTAGTGATGCTATAACATGCTCACAAGGTATACCGCATTTTTGCCATTTCCCGCAATTACAAATACCACAGTCTTCATATTTGTCGCCAACAATATGCCTAACCCTACAACCATCGGAGTGGATAAATCTTTTTTGAAGCACCTTAAGTGCATAAGGGGTTAGAAGACCATGAAAATCCCCTGTGAAATGAACTGAATCGTAAAATAAAAATTATGATGTCATAATGTATAATAACATATCATTTGACCATTTAAATGATGTCATAATGTATAATTACCTCCGAATGTAGCATGTTGAACATACACTCCTTGCATCCAGTCATGGACCATTTGAATGATTGTTGTTATTGGTAACTCATGCCTGCTTGTTCTTATCCAATTGACAACATCGGGAGTGTCAATGAACTTAACATTGAAATGTACGGGAAAAAAACATCATATTTTGCAATGGGAATATTATCAAGCCACTCAAGATCATTCCCATTCACCTCATTTTGTAAGTTGTTCAAACATGCATAAAAATCAGACATATTATATGCTTTACAAGTCTTCCAGAACAACTGCCCTACAACTATATTGCTTCCGGTGGAAGCGCGTATTTTCTCAGCTATATTTTTACAACAATAGCCATGATATTGATGGGTTTTGAGCATTACATCAATCTTATGGTGCACATGCAACCCTAAAGCTTTGGATCTAGGTTTTATCTAATTGTACATGCAATAATAATCATCCAAAGCTATAACCCTAAACTAGCATGCATAAATCGAAATTTATATCTAAAACGTAGTTAGAATCTTACCTTTCAATTGTAGCTTGCTTGATCTTCAACCTTTGAGAACTTAGCACGTCAAATGCGATGCCTCTAATAGATCACAAACACCAAGAGCAAGTTGGAAGAATGAGAGAGAGAGAGAGGGAGAGGCACAAAATCGGCTGGAGATCCTTCTAGGGTTTCTAGTGGCCGATTTTGGGATGCCATGGGGTCCTTTATATAGCTAAGTAACTAGGGTTTCAGTCAAAATCCTAATCCAGTTGCTTAGTCCTTAAGCAGCCCATAGGATCCTTCTAGAAGGCCCCTTCGACGAATTCTATGTGGACTCCCACATAAATTTCATCCATCCCTTCCTTATGGATCCTAAGCCTAACTTTGTAACTATCTTATAATTACAATACCAGTCCCCTTAATTTAATTAATCTCTTTTGACCACAAAATTAATTCTGAATTAATTCTTGACTAATATTAATTAAATAATATGATTTCTCTTTTAATATATTATTCCTATAATATATTAATAAATCAAAATTAACCTCTTTCTCCATAATTCATCCAGTCAAGTTGCTTTGGTGAAGGCAACCCAAAAGGACCATGTTACTATCGGGTCAAGTACATACCAAATATAGTTATGGGCTTAGACACCTAATCCAACAGTCTCCCACTTGGATAAGTCTAATAACTATAAATGCAAATATGACTTCAAAATCAGATTAGCAATCGTAGCACTAAAAAGTCGCTGTCGAACTCTAACACGTCCTATAGATAAGGGATCATGTAGTCCTCTGTTCTCAAGATATCGTGTGGACAAATACATGGAACATAGTCATACTTATTGTCCAACAGTTTGTTTCCCGATTTCTGATTTTTTTGACATAGAACTTAATTGAACACATCAACTCAGTCCTGACCGGGCCCGGCACATACGTCAACACAAAATCATCGAGGGGCCCAAGATATCGCTTTTAATCCTCTTAGGATAAAAGGAACAAATAAACTTTGACTTATATGCTTGTACTATTTACTTATTAAATCGTACACAACAATACGTTTTATAACATCAAGTTACCGATGCGTTTACGTATTATCAATGCACAACCAACTCGTAAACAACAACTCATATATCTCAGTTTAAAGACTATACAATATTATCGTCTCAATATCACTCGTGATAAATTTCATGAAGTGATTCATGTGAGCGTTGGTTTAATCCAATACTCAAATCTAATTTCAGGAGCACTCATGAACGTTGCAGCAAACCTTTGCTACGTCTAAACGCTTAGACAATTTACAAGTCAATTCATGACAGTCTTGCCTCAATACCTACTTCCAAAGTATGATCGACTGTGAATGGTTTGAATAATCATATTATTCTGGAAGTCAAAACATGCAAAATGAAAAAATAGTAAACAATTGACACAAGACAGTAACTTTACTCATAAATAAAACTCCTTTATTTAATCATCAAATCTCAATTAAATTTTATCTATTACAAGTTTCTAAACAGCTATCTAATCACTAAAACTAATATCTTCCTTCAGCCCAATACACCTAGCATGCTGTGTGGCAACCGTCAAAATTTGAGTCGGTTCTAGATTTGACTAAACTTAGTTGCACGTATAGGCACGACACATACTAGACTTAGTAACTAGAAGCTAAGTTATAACCTACTAGAAACTTGGAAAGACTTAGAACGATGGATAGTATACTTAGATTTCACATTGATATGTGAATTCTACAACTACTTAACTGTAGTGACTATCCATATTCGGGTCACACTTTGACTCGAACACCTTTTCATGAATCATATACACACATCATGCACTTGACCGAGCTACTGTAGGAAATGCCAATACCCGAATTAGAACGAACTCTAAATAATTGTTACAATTAAAAAAAAGGTATAAAACCCTAAAAATAAATTAAAATCTTCTAATTTCATTTCAACATGATGGTAAATATCTAAGAAAGTTCCAAAAGCCCAAAAGAGCCCAAAAATCCAAATTTATAAACTTTAAAACTTAAAAACTCTATAAGATTTGTTATAAACCATATTATATCAAATTTAGATAATAAAGTTATGGGATATAATCAAAGACATAAAAATTTAATTATCAAACATACATCATATTTTATGAGATAAAAGAAAAGATTTTTAATAAGTTAAGAATTAAATAAAAAAAACCTTTTATAAAAATTAGGGTTTTATAAAAATTAAAGAGAAATTATATAAAAATTTAATTATGAGAGAAAATATCCTTCTCATACTCAAAAAAATCGTCCACCACATCCCATGCTCCCTCTTTCCCAAGTCTTTCAATCATTTTATCTTCTCTTACACTCCAACTTCTCTTCACTCACTCTCTCTCTCACACTCCACTCTTTACCACACTCAAACTCGCTCTTTTTCTCTCAAAACCCACGAAATTCTCCAGCCAATAACATCTCTCAACCTTCAAATCTTCATCTTCTAAGGTTGTTCTTCAAGGTAATCACAAAAATCCTTCATCTTCCTTCACTTTCTTTCTTGTTTTAAAGGTTTTTCTTGCACTTCTCCTTCTTCTACACCATTCTTTATGAACATTCATGAACATATCCATTAATTTCGATTTTGATGATGATGGTGGTAGGGTTTCATCCAAGAACAACATACATGTTGTTTGATGGTGAAATCCAAGGACCAAAACCTATATCAAACCCTAAAATACGAATTTTTACAAGTTTTAAAGATTCATCTACCTTATGCATTCAAGTTTTTCCTTTGAAAACATCACTATGAACAAAATATGTCCATGCATGGTCTTCAAACCGTGATGCTTGTGATGAACGTCAAGTTAAAGAGCTTGATGATCAAAGTACACTGTTAATCGTGCATGTAAATGATTTTATTCATAAAAAAATCTAGATACCCTTTTCTGTTCGAAATACAATTTCTTCAGATTCCCAGTAAGATGATATGAGGATCTAGAAAATCCCATGAGTTTTTATCATTTCTTTAATTTATTAAAATTGTTACAAGAAAACAAGGCCATAAATCATTTAAAATACTTTATGAGGTCTATAAATCCTAGGTAAATTCATGGATTACCCATAAAGTAAATGATTACATCTCAATAAGTTTCATCGATGTTTGTTACTGTTTGGTATGGTTTTGAATTTTCTTTTTGTTTAATTCAAATAAATCATAAAACCACCTTAGGGAATGTGAAAAGGCTATCTAAGATATTTCGCAGATCCTACCTCATGTGGAATACTCAAAAAAATATGTTTAGAATTTTTTCATAATGCATACCTATTTTTCCCTGATTCTTGTATTTATAATTGACTAATAATGGGAAAAATAGTTCTACTCATCCAAAATTCATGACAATTTAACAGAAGACCTTATAATATATTAGAACTCTAAATAAAAATTTGGATGATTTTTCTATTCAGTATGCTATTTTTTTCTATGTTTTCTAAGATTAAATACACTTAAATCCACAAAATCGGATTATAGTATATAAAAATCACCATTGGTATTTTTCCCGGATTATTCAGTATGTTATTTTTCTATATTTTTCCCAGCTTATGTATGTTTAATGGCAGTACTATAGAAAGTATGGGAATTTTTATCATCTGGATGCTATTTTTTACGAATTTATATTGTCATTAAGGCTTAAAAATTTGGAAAAATTGTTAATCACATCAAAAATTCAAGGGAAAATTTCTAGAAGACCTCTACTGTATTTGGAACAAAAATGTAAAATTTGATGAATTTACGAAACTTTTTGATAATATTTTTGGATTTTTAGGAGTTTAAAACACCTTTAAATGTGTTGAAATACCCTCAATTAATATTACAAAAACCTAGAAAATAATATCCAGAATTATCTTAATCAAATGAGTTATAAAATATCACCATTTCAGAAAAACTATTACCCATTTAATGTAAAACCAATATTAGAACAAAAATTTGACATTTCTCTATATGTAGAATTTAGTATATTAGCATTAGATTTCGACATAGAAACTCACTAGCGTGTGTTTGATGTCGTAGGATCCTTGTAGTAAAGGCATTGGTGTATTCTGAGGCACCACTTGTAGCTACTTGAAACATTGTGAGTATTCACACCATCCCCTTATTTTCGGTTTTTATGTTTTAGGGTGGAAAAGCATGTCCAAAATATTTTTGACTGATGTATTAATATTGAATTGTATCAAATTTGATTGCTATATTTTGCTATGTATGTCTATGAAACACGAAACATGAGGCCTTATCGTCTTAAGTCCCTTCCCTTACACTTTTCTCCAACCATTAACTCTTTGATCCAATGGTCATTATGGATAGCGTTATTAGGAATTGACAAGTCCTCACTCTCCCGATTGCTGGAGTGCATGATACCATATAATCTATGGAGCAATAAGCATAGATCTTGATAGGGCGTCAATCATAGGCTTGGTTTTGAACTCATTGTTTGCTCATATATATACAAACTTGTTATTTATTATGGCAACAAACTCGCTTAATAATTATAGCAATGAACTTTATTTCTCATTATAGCAATAAACTTTGTTTCTCATTATAACAACGAACTTTTGTTACTAGAAACTTATTTACTTGTCTTAGCAACAAACTTGTTTGCTCATTGTAGCAACGAAACTTGTTTACTCGTTTTAGTAACGAACTTTATTTCCCA
Organism: Lactuca virosa; assembly: GCF_052849685.1. Classification (NCBI taxonomy): domain Eukaryota; kingdom Viridiplantae; phylum Streptophyta; class Magnoliopsida; order Asterales; family Asteraceae; genus Lactuca; species Lactuca virosa. The sequence goes on along the minus strand of NC_136428.1, from coordinate 300,985,364 downwards.
TGAGAATATGAACGTTGCACCTCTTTTAGGCAACATACTTTATCTCTCATAATGACAACGAACTTTGTTTATGCAAACTTATTTACTCATTTTAGCAATATATTTTTATTCATGGAAACTTTTATCAAATCTTTGATTTCGATTTATGAAACCAATATTATTTTTAAATATGTGAGTACTCACCAACTACTTTTATAGTTGACACTCGTTTTACATGCTTTTTCAGGAATCATCTAGTAAGAGGCACGTAGAGACACAACACTTGTAGGAGCATTTGCATGTGTTGACTTTTAAATACATTGTAATCTCTTTTAAAAAGTTGTTCAAACTCATTGTAAATTTGTAATGATTTTTAATACTATGGTTGGTGTTGTCTTTTAACTTTTGCTATGAGGCCCTTTGTACTGCCACGCCTCGTGTTTCCGCTTTAGCGAGGTGTGACAGAAATGGTATTAGAGCCGAAGGTTATAGAGAATACCGGTTTTCCTTTGGAAAACCACAACTATAGCCAAAAAATTTCAAAACATTTTTAAAATACTGAACGTACTACTAGTATAACTAATTCGAGTACGATGTATTGGACTTTAATTAAGTATATCCTGGCCAACTATGCTTAATTAAGGAAAATTAATGCAATGTTGTTATAGTAGAATTATGTTCAAAACGACTTTCAACTTAATCTTTTGAAAAACAAAATTTTTCGGTGTGCGTATGGGCATTGTATATTATAGGCATTCATATAGGTACACTTAGAAACTAAGTGCACTTTTATCACTATGTCTTTATTTATAAATATTCTTATACTTATCAAGTGCTAGGCTAACGAGGTAGGTTATATCACTAGCCACTCTAGGAGCAATCCACTTGGTACTGAGAATGGGTATTCCTCGGTAGTTATTGACTTTAGACATAAGGTTAGTAGCTAGAAAGACGCTAGTAATAATCTTAAGTCGAAACCTATACCAATTATACCTCAATACCGCTTCATCGTCTTTGGACTAGACTTACGAATAGGAAAAGCGTTCGGACACCGAAATGGATAAGAATTGGAGCATCGCATTAGAAAGTAGATGAGTCGCCACTAGTAATCACTTGGATACCATTAGCGAGCATTCTCGATTCGACTCATGTGGAGACACTGAGGTTTACCCCATATGTGAGACCTTATTTCGATGCTACGATTTGTTGGATTAGGTGTCTAAGCCCATAACTATTATTGGTATGTACTTGACCCGAGAGTAGCATGGTCCATTTGGGTTGCATGGCATCGGAATAATTTGGATAGAATTTTATGAGAAGAGGATATGATTTATTAATATATTATAAGTTCTAATATATTAATATGAAATCATATTATTTAATTAGTATTGATCAAGAATTAGTTTGGAATTAATTTTGTGATCAAAAGAGACTAATTAAATAAATGGGGATTAATTTGGTAAATCATTCATGCTTATAAAGTGGGCTTATGATCCATAGTTCTTCATGTTGGGCTAAACCCATGTGGTGATCCATGGATACTCCATGGACGTTAAAACCCATGGATCATGAGGAATGTGGAAAGTCAGACGTTAAAACCCATGGATCATGAGGAATGTGGAAAGTCATGAGTTACATGGTGTAACCCTAATGTGCACACTATATAAGAAGCCTCATAGTTCATGAAATTGGCACTTAAGTGATACCTTTTTTAAGGGACAAGAAGTGAGGGCTAGCCGATTTGTGTAGCAAGTGTTCTTCTCTCAAGTTATTCCAATTGTTGGTTGTGTCGTTAGCCGAACGGACAGGATAGGACTCTAATTCTCCCTTCATTAGAAGTATAATGATAAATATAAAGTAACTAAACCCTTATAAATTCCCAAATCTTAGTTACTTAGGAAAATGTGAATATGGTGCTAACCCAATAAATTGCACTTTGCACCATGTTAAGCCGTTAGTGGAGCATATGTGGTTAACCGAAACACTAATCTGGACTGGCAGTGCGTGGCAAACGGTAGCTTGATTTTAATCATAGATCAATGGAGCGTCTGTGGTTAACCGACACATTGATTAGGTGGTTGTAACATTGGGTTTACCAAGCTAATTTGCATGGTTATTCACACCTTGTTTGTGATCCTCGGCATCCCACTCACAAACTTGAAGGGCACAATCGAGATTTAAACATGCCATTGAAAGTTTCAATGAATCTCAAAGGATCTAGGAATTTCAATTCACTTAAAACCTAAAATTCTTTTGCGTTTTTCGTGGTGGGAATTGGTAAATCGTGATTTACCTACCTTCAAATATTTTTCGGTTTGGATTACGGCATCCCTCTTCCAAATTGTAAAATATTATGTTGGGTCCTAGCCTTAATATTTCATTTGGGTGTTATATTAAGGACTTAAATCAACTAACTTTAATTTCTCCCATTGTAGATGTCTAGTTCGGACTAATGTGGTCTTCCCAAATCCTTTGGAAGAAGTTTTCCTCTTGAAGATGATGTCCCGCGGTTGGATCGTGGAAGTGATACTTCACTTCCTCCACCTCCTCCAATAATTCTCCCTAACCCACAAATTCAAAGACTTGAAAAATTCAAGGTCACTCAAGTCCTACTTGCAATGAAACATCAAGATGGAAGGCCTGTGTGTACTCACGTCTTAGAGATGAAGTCACATATTGACAGGCTGAGAGTATTGGGTGTCGTTGTCTCGAGGAAGTTGGCTGTTGACTGGGTTCTTCAATCACTTCCCGAGTCATATAGTGAGTTCATTAAGGACTACTATGCGACAGACCACGACATGACCCTTATTGATCTTACCTATTTGCTTGTTTCTGCTGAATCAACAATAATTTGGCGCACTAGAAAAGAAAATTTGATTGGAAGATCTACTCCCCAAACTTCCATGGACATTGACAATGGAAACATTGGAAGTCCAGAAAAGAATTTTCTTTCCAAGGGAAAGGCTAAGTCTGAGATTGTCCCGTGTACCATTCCCAAAGAGTCTATATGTTTCTATTGCCGAGAGAAGGGACACTGGCTTCGAAGCTGCCCTGAATACGTGTAAGATATGAGAAAAGGAAGAATTGAAAATTTTGACTCTGCTTCAGGTAAGTCTACTGTCTAACTCTATTAAGTTCCTAATTGTTGATTCTTAATACATGATGTCGCAAGGTTGCATTTTGATGTTTTCTAGGATCATGCAAAGGGAAGGAAGCTTAAAGGAAGAGTATGTTGAATCTGATCGCGGAAATGGATTTCAATCGCATGGTTCGAAGATCGGATTTTTGAGTTACTGCTTAGGAGTTATGATAGATTGCTAGGAAATACGCAATAACGTAGTTTTCATTTGTAACTGCATTGTAAGGAAAAGTTTTTCCCGCATTTTATAAATAAATAAAATTTTGTTTTTATTTATATCTCCTTGTAATGGCATTTGTGAAAATTAATGTTTGTATGTTTCTATGTTAGGAATATGGGTTGGATTCTTTCGTTTGTGGTTGTGTCAAAATTTGCCAAATAAGGAAAGATTCTCATCACCCAAGTTTCAATTGGACAGAAACTTGGAATCATGCAAGTTGTATTGTATGATAAATGAAAATTTTCATCTTTAGTAAATTAAGACTAATTCCTTGTTCACATGTACATGTGAGTCAAGTGAAGGACTAAGGGATCGGGTACACTGGGTGTGCGCTGGTCAAGATCCACCATAAAGATCGATAAGACTATTCGTCATTATTTACTAAAGTTTAGTAAACATGGTTATGCTTACAAGTTTAAGTATAATTCTAAAACATTGGAAAAGGTTCAATGTATGGCAGAACGAATAAGAGGAATCAAATTAGGCAGAAAGATAAAATTTTCTCCAATCTGAAAAGATGGGAGAGTACTTTAGTATCATGTTTTATGATCATCTTAATGATAATGGAAAACCATATCACAATTGATCCTCTAAGGATATCTTAGTGCATTTGTATGGCTAAGAAGAGGAATCGTGAATTGTTGAAATAGTTTAAATCAAGAAGATGAGTCATACTTCGTTCCAAAACAAGTCTTAGAGTGATACTCCAAGATTGTAAACTTGAGTAACATGATCTTAAGAAAGGTTTAAAACACTTATCAAATGTAGAGTACAAGCTTTCTACTCTTGTACATTTGAAATTGGTAAGTTGTGATGTTTTGCATAAAACAAAGACCAACTAAGGCCGATTGTGTGAAGTGTTTGTCTTGATTAGAATCCACACTAATTCTTGAATATTGTTTTGTCAAGTAATGTTCCTTGACAAAGTGAATCATATATGTCCAAAGGTCAGTGGGTGTCTTAAAGATCTTGACAATTTTCAAGAACTAATCAAGAATAAACCTATTGTTAAACACTAGCACACGACTTGAGGTTTATAACCTATCGTGTTGACATATTCTTGTTTCTTTGCCCACTCCAGTTAAAGTTGACTATGCATGTGAGTTCTATGAGTTCTCAATTGTTTGCACAACAACTAGGAAGCAATGGTAGGCCCTTGTGCTACCAAGTGGCAAGAAATTATGATTAAACAAGTTTAGTCCATATGAGTTTGGATTTGTCGCTAACCATGTCTTCTGATTATGGTTTGACAAATTCACACGGATAGGAACACATATTGTTGGATTAATGTCTAAGTCCACAACTATAATTGGTAAGACTTGACCCGACTCGGCATGGTCCATTTGGGTTGCATGGCATCATGCATTTGGATAGACTATAATGAGAGAAATAACACTTAAGGTTGGTTAATATATTATAAGTTCTAATATATTAACAAGGTTATTTAATTAGTATTGATCAAGACTTAATTTGGAATTAATTAAGTGATCAAAAGGAGACTAATTAAATATATGTGTTGATTGTGTAAATCATTCATTCTTATATATGTGGGCTTGTGATCCAAGATTCCTTATGTTGGACTAAGTCCATGGGTGACCCATGGATACTCCATGGAGGTTAAAATCCATGGAGCATAAGGAATGGGTAAAGTTATGAGTTACATGGTGTAACCCTAATAGCCACCATATAAAAGAATCCCATGGCTCAAGAAATCGTGCACTAATGTGTGAGTGTGAGGGCTAGACGAGAATTAAGGAGTGTTCAAGTTTCTCTCAAGTTATTCCAAGTGTATTTGGTGTTGTGTGAACCATTGAGGTGTCACACTTGGGGCACTAGGCACTCAAGCTTCATGAAGACATTCTACATCAAAGAGGTATGTATTCTATCTTGTTATATTTATTATTTTGTATGCTAGATTAGGATAATACCTTGGATGTTCATAATTGTATGTATAATAGAGAAAACATAGATCCAAGGTATTTAGGGTTGCATGTACACTTAGGAGTGTTAGAATGCTCATAACCCAACAGTGGTATCAGAGCCTAGGCTTGTTTTCTTGTTATACTTGCAAAAGTAGCTGAAAAATCGAGTTGGATGCATATATTCGATTGTTTTGGCTGAAATTGGACTAGGAACATTACCCTAATATGTTTTTGGACTTATAAACTTGTTTTTGATGTGGTAATGTTCATGCTAATCCAATTTCTAAGATAATTGTCGTAATTTCAAGATTTGTATTAGTTTGTATGTTCATGCTAATTTCTTGAAGATTGATGATTTGAATTATCTTGTTCTTATGAGGTTCTTAGATTAATAGAAAAGTTGTGTGAAATAGTTGTTTTCAATCCATTTTAATCTAAGAGTTGATTCCAAAGTGTGTTTTTGTAACTTGTCCTCAAGTTATATGAAAAGTCACATTTAAGAATCATAAAACTCATAAAAGTTGGCAAAGGTTACAAAATGAAGAGTCTAGTTCTAATTAAATGGTTTTAAGACTCCATAACTTGTCCTCAAGTTATGGAGGTTCAAGAGTCTCTTCATTAAATTAAAAAAAAAGTGTAACCTTAATTAGTTCCATAAGTTACAATAAAAAAAAGTTATTTTTTTTTATTAATTAGTTTAAAGTCTTCCATAACTTGTCCTCAAGATATGGAACTTGAAGAGTTTTTTTTTTTTTTTTTAATTAAAAATACTTTAAACTCATAAGTTATGGAATTAATTAGTTTTGAATAGTTTCAAAACTTGCCCTCAAGTTTTGGAATTTGAAAAGTTTTCACTTATGAATACTTTAATTCCAAGTTAGCCCTTAGAATTTTAAAAGTTAAAATTCAACCCTTATACTTTATAATATTATAAGTTAATAATATTTATATATATATGTATAAGAGTAAAGTCAGTCTTACCGTTAGTATGCCTCATTCACGAAGCCGGTCTATAAGGGGGTATAAGGTTACTGCCTATAAAATGGCAGTTTAATGGGTGTCCACTTTCACCCACCGCTTCCTTGACTGGTGGAGGGTCGTTAGCCAAACGGGTAGGACAAGGATTATAATTCTCCTTTCATTAAAAGTATTAATGATAAATACTAAGTAACTAAACTCTTATTAATACCCAATCTTAGTTACTTAGGAAAATGTGAATTTGGTGCTAACCCATGAAATTACACTTTGCACTTTGCTTAAGTCGTTAGTGGAGCGTGTGTGGTTAACCGACACACTAAACTGGACTTAACAAGGTAGGCAAAGGGTAACTTAATATTTATCATAGTATCGGTGGAGCGTGTGTGGTTAACCGGCACACTGATTAAGGGGTAAATATTAAGGGTACCAAGTATATTTGCATGGTTATTCACACCTTGTTTTGTGATCCTCGGCATCCCAGTCACAAAACCTGAAGGGCACACTCGAGATTGAAACATGCCTTTGAACAGTTCAATGAATCTCAAAGATCTAGGACTTTCAAATCCAATTAAAACCTAATAAATTATTTCGTTTTTCATGGTGGAAATTGGTGAATCGTCATTCACCTACCTTCAAATATTTTATAGCTTGGATTACGGCATCCCTCTTATAAGTTATAAAATAGTTTGTTGGGTCCTAGCCTTAATATTTCATATTGGGTGTCATATTAAGGACTTTAAATCAACTATCTTGAATATCTCCCAAAAAGATGTCTGGTCTAGACATTTATGATCTTCCCAAATCTCTTGAAACAAGCTTTCCTAAATGAAGATGATGTCCCATGGATATCATACTTCTTTCACCTCCTCCAATTATTCTCCCTAACCCACAAGTTCCTAAAAAGTTTAAGGTCACTCAAGCCCTATTGGCAAGGCAAGGTCTAGGTGTGATCACATCTTGGAGATGTAGTCACATATTGACAAGCCGGGAGAGTTGGGTGTCAAAGTCTTGAGAAAGTTGGTGGCTCAACTACTTTCTAAGTCACATAGTGAGTTCTTTTGGGAATCCTATGAAAAAGACTAAGACAAGACCCTTAATGATCTTATCTATTTGCTAAGATCAACTTCCTAAAACGCTATGGACATTGACAATGATGACATTGGATATCCAGTAAAGCTCTCTCTTCCCAATGGAAAGGGATCGGCCATAGTCAACTCGGTTGACCCAATGGTAAAGAGAGAGGCGAAGTCTGAGATAGTCCCATTATCAAGGGTCCATAAGTAACTATTGCCAAAGAAAGGGGCATTGGTTACGAAGCTGCCAAATTTACCTAAGGATGTTAAAGTCAATAAGTTTGGCTCTACTTCAAGTAAAGTCCATAGTCTAACTCTATTAAGTACATGCTGATTCTGATCGCGAAGATGGATTTCAATCGCATGGTTCGGTGATCAGAATTTTGGGCTATTACTTAAGAGTTATGATATTTATATTGCTTAGGAATAGATAACAACAAGGTTTTCATATGGATTGTAAGGATAAGTTTTTCCGCAAAGTTTTAAAATAAAAGAAAAAGGTTTTGATTTTATTTATTTTAAGTATCCTTACAATGGCATTTGTGAAAAGTTGTTGCTTATAAGATTCCATTGATAGCAATATTGGAAAAATGGATTTGATTCTTTCGGTTGTGGTAGTGTCTAATATTACCAAATAAGGAAAGATTCTCATCACCCAAGGTTCAATTGGACCGAAACTTGGAATCATGCAAGTTGTATAGTATGATGAATGAGAACTTTCAGCTTGGAAAATTAAGACTAATTCCTTATGTGAATAAGGAAAGGACTAAGGGATCGAGTACACATTCTTGTGCACTGGTCAAGTCCACCACAAAAGATCAAGAAGACTATTCGTCATGATTTACTTAAGTTCAGTAAATATGGTTATACTTATAAGTTTAAGTATAAGTCTGTAGCATTGGAGAGGTTTCAATGTGAGACAGAACGAATAAGAAGAATCAAAGTATGGCAGAAAGATAAAAGTTTCTCAAATCTGAAAAGATGGGAGTGTACTTTAGTATCATATTTATGATCATCTTAATGATTAAGATACCATATCACAATTGGTCCTCTAAAGTCATCTTAGTGCATTCTTATGACTAAGAAGAGGAGTCATGAATTGTTGAAATGGTTAAATCAAAAAGATGAGTCATACTCCAAGATTGTAACTTGAGTGACATATCTTAAAGAGGGTTTGTTAACACTAGTCAAATGTAAGAGTAAAAGGTTATCTACTCTTGTACATTTGAAATTGGTAAGTTGTGATGTTTTGGATAAAACAGAGACCAACTTAGGCCAATTGTGTAAAGTGTTAGTCTTGATAAAGAATCTGCACTATCTCTTGAATATTTGACAAGGGAGTCTTATATGTCAAGAGAACAGTGGGAGTCTTAAAGCTCTTGAAAGTTTCAAGACTTAATCAAGAATAAAACCTAAAGTCCTTCACTAGCACACGACTTGAGGTTTATAACCTATCGTGTTGAAATTTTTGTGCCTATTCAAGTTGGCTTTGCATAGGAGTTCTGAGAGTTTTCAATTGGTTGCACAACTACTTGGAAGCAATGGCAGGCACCTGAGCTGCCAAATGGCAAGAATTTAAAATTGCACAAGTTTAATCAATATGAGTTTGGATTTGTCACTAACCTTGTCTTGTGATTATGGTTTTGACAAATTCACATGGATAAGAACACATACACTATTAAATCTAAGTGTCATAAGGTTTCTCTCTGATTCATGAAAATGATGGTGAGGAAACACTTTCACTAAGTAGATTTTAGCTAGATAGCAATTGTGATATTTGCATTCTCAAAGTCGTTAGTGGAGCGTGTGTGGTTTACCGGCACACTAACATGGACTTGTGAGAAGTGGCAAAGGTCTAAACAATTGAGACTATGATTACGGCATCCCTTTTCATAGTTCTAAAATTGTTTAGACACACATGTGATCTATCTAAGAGAGGTGTATGATTTTGATAAAGTTTTATCAAAACAATCTAGTATCAGAAATCTGAACTTTGGTAAGAAAGTCAGCTGATTTCTGAGTACATGTCCAAGCTAGTGGGAGCATAAGTGTTATGCTAATAATCATCATGTTAGTGGGAGCATGATAATTATGACAAAGGTTGCAAGTTAGCAATGTTAATTATAGAAAACAAAAGTTTCAATTCGTGAGGTTGCAGGGGTTGAAAAAGTTGTTTTGCTATAATTAAGGGAGAGGAAATTATGCTTTATTTCAATTCTAAAAGCTTAGATTGAGATTTTAATCGTATTTAATCAAGGATATATATATGAATTTCATGTTGGAATGGCTCAACATAAGGAAATTCTATATATGGGTCCATTATTTGCGTTCTAAAATTCGATTATGATTACGGCATCCCTTTTCATAATCTGAATTTTGAGAACTTGGCAAATTGAAATGGAAATATTATAGGAAAAGACTGGTTTAGTCTTTATGTGAGACATCATGAATCGTGTCCCATATGCTTCGGATATAGGATCGATTACATGTGCTATATTCATCCTTTCTAAAATTTTCCAAATGCCTGGGGCATTATGAAGGGAAAAGGTCTAGAATTGGATATGACTAAAATGATTAAGCAATTGTCGAGGACAATCTAAGGCTTACCAAAGATTGGTTGCTCAAGGACAGTTGGAAATATAATGTTAATTCTGGAAGGACCATATTGACATAATCTGTAAGGAGACAACTCTTGTTCAGAAGTGATAGTCAAAATGGAATATGGAAATGTTTCAAAGTTAGAAATTATTCAATCTGTGTAAGATTAGGAAACTTAATGAAAGAAGGATGTTTCCAAGGAACTGATCTCCTTTGGAATGCTCTATAATGATTGTTGTCAAGTCTTTCTGACTTCGTGCATAATCATTAAGAGGATCAATGCATATAAGTTTAGAATCTAACAGATTTCAGTAAATGGCATGAATTTGGAATTCTTGCATTTGCAGTAAGGATTTGGGACTGTGAAAAGAGGATCATTGGAGTGATGTTCAATTGATCTATTTTACAAAGTAAAGATCATAGACAAACATAGTATGCATACTTGGTGTATGGCATGACTAGTGTTTAGAAAACATAGTGTACATGCTTGGAGCATGGGACAACTATTGTTTTAAATTCAAGTATAAAGTTGATAAAACCGAAACAATGAATAATGAGTAATCAGTATGGTGATAAATAAAAGTGTTTATTTATATTCATAGGGTTTGATACCATATTTGATTCATTTATTCTTATGTTTCACTTTGCATGTTTTGACTTCCAGAATAACTAAGTCGCTCTTCCTGAATGATTAAGTTATTCAAACCATCCACAGTCGGTCATATGTTGGAAGTAGATATGAATCAAGACTGTCATGGGTTGGTTTGTAGAGGTCCATGTTGGTGGACAAAGTGGTGCTACAACACTCATGAGTGCTAATAAGTTCTGAGTATTGGATTCAACCTGCGCTCATTTGAATCACTTCATGGATTTTATTACGAGTGATCATGAGACGATAATATCTTATATTCTTCAAACCTAGAGATATGAGTTGTTACTATGAGTTGGTTATACATTGATTGCACGAAAACGCATTGGTAACTCGATGTTATAAAACGTGCATTTGTGTATGATTCAACAAGTAGTAGAACAAGCCGTATGAGTCGAAGTTTATCTATTCCTTTTACCATCGGGATAAAAGCGATATCTGTGGGCCCCTCGATGATTTAAAGATGATACATGTGAGTGCTTGGCCAAGCCAGGACTGATTTGATTTGTTCAATCAGTCAGTCATCATGAATCGGAAATCGGGAAACAACAAATGGACAGAGAGAATGATTGATAATCCATGTCTCAGTCCATATGATATCTAGAATGGAGGAATATATGATCCCTTATCTAATGGACAAGTCATTGACAAAGGTCAGAGTTCATCGACAAGGTCAGAGTTCGACAGAAGCTTTTGAGAGCTACGATTGCTGATCGGTTCCTGAAGTCATACGCAATAATAGTTTTAGACTTATCCAAGTGGGAGACTGTTGGATTAATGTCTAAGTCCATAACTATAATTGGTAAGACTTGACCCGACCCGGCATGGTCCATTTGGGTTGCATGGCATCATGCCAAATAAGGAAAGATTCTCATCACCCAAGTTTTAATTGGACAGAAACTTGGAATCATGCAAGTTGTATTGTATGATAAATGAAAATTTTCATCTTTAGTAAATTAAGACTAATTCCTTGTTCACATGTACATGTGAGTCAAGTGAAGGACTAAGGGATCGGGTACACTGGGTGTGCGCTGGTCAAGATCCACCATAAAGATCGATAAGACTATTCGTCATTATTTACTAAAGTTTAGTAAACATGGTTATGATTACAAGTTTAAGTATAATTCTAAAACATTAGAAAAGGTTCAATGTATGGCAGAACGAATAAGAGGAATCAAATTAGGCAGAAAGATAAAATTTTCTCCAATCTGAAAAGATGGGAGAGTACTTTAGTATCATGTTTTATGATCATCTTAATGATTATGGAAAACCATATCACAATTGATCCTCTAAGGATATCTTAGTGCATTTGTATGGCTAAGAAGAGGAATCGTGAATTGTTGAAATAGTTTAAATCAAGAAGATGAGTCATACTTCGTTCCAAAACAAGTCTTAGAGTGATACTCCAAGATTTTAAACTTGAGTAACATGATCTTAAGAAAGGTTTAAAACACTTATCAAATGTAGAGTACAAGCTTTCTACTCTTGTACATTTGAAATTGGTAAGTTGTGATGTTTTGCATAAAACAAAGACCAACTAAGGCCGATTGTGTGAAGTGTTTGTCTTGATTAGAATCCGCACTAATTCTTGAATATTGTTTTGTCAAGTAATGTTCCTTGACAAAGTGAATCATATATGTCCACAGGTCAGTGGGTGTCTTAAAGATCTTGAAAATTTTCAAGAACTAATCAAGAATAAACCTATTGTTAAACACTAGCACACGACTTGAGGTTTATAACCTATCGTGTTGACATATTCTTGTTTCTTTGCCCACTCCAGTTAAAGTTGACTATGCATGTGAGTTCTATGAGTTCTCAATTGTTTGCACAACAACTAGGAAGCAATGGTAGGCCCTTGTGCTACCAAGTGGCAAGAAATTAAGATTAAACAAGTTTAGTCCATATGAGTTTGGATTTATCGCTAACCATGTCTTCTTATATATGTGGGCTTGTGATCCAAGATTCCTTATGTTGGACTAAGTCTATGGGTGACCCATGGATACTCCATGGAGGTTAAAATCCATGGAGCATAAGGAATGGGTAAAGTTATGAGTTACATGGTGTAACCCTAATAGCCACCATATAAAAGAATCCCATGGCTCAAGAAATCGTGCACTAATGTGTGAGTGTGAGGGCTAGACGATAATTAAGGAGTGTTCAAGTTTCTCTCAAGTTATTCCAAGTGTATTTGGTGTTGTGTGAACCATTGAGGTGTCACACTTGGGGCACTAGGCACTCAAGCTTCATGAAGACATTCTACATCAAAGAGGTATGTATTCTATCTTGTTATATTTATTATTTTGTATGCTAGATTAGGATAATACCTTGGATGTTCATAATTGTATGTATAATAGAGAAAACATAGATCCAAGGTATTTAGGGTTGCATGTACACTTAGGAGTGTTAGAATGCTCATAACCCAACACATATATCATAAAATCTAAGTGTCATAAGGTTTCTCTCCGCTTCATGAAAATAATTGTGAGGAAACGCTTTTACGAAGTAGATTTTAAGGAGATAGCAATTCTGATATTTGCATTCTCAAATTCGATTATGATTATGGCATCCCTCTTCATAATTAAAATTGTGAGAAATGGAAAAGGTCTAAACATTTCAGACTTATGGTTGTAAGTTCTTAAATTGTTTAGACACACATGTGAGTTATCTAAGGAAAGTTGTATCAGTTTGAGAAGCCTAGATAAAGCCTTATCGAAGCATCTCGTATCATAAATCAGAACTTTGGTAAGAAATTCAATATGTATTGATTTCTAGAAGTCCATCTGATCTCTGAATACATGTCAAAGCTAGTGGGAGCATAAGTGTTAGGCTAGTAAGATAATAATTTTTATGCTAGTGGGAGCAGAGCATAATTATTATGGTAAGTGTTGCAAGTTAGCAATTTTAATTATAGAAAACAAAAGTTCAATTTGCAAGTTGCAGAGTTTGAAAAGTTGTTTTACTGTAATTAAGGGAGAGGAATTTATACTTCATTTCAAATCTAAAAGCTTATATTAAGATTTTAATCAAATTTAGTCATATATATATATATATATATATATATATATATATATATATATATATGTGAATGTTATGTTGGAATGGTTCAACATAAGGAAATTCTATATATGGAAATGTTAATTGCATTCTCAAAATTTGATTATGATTACGACATCCCTCTTCATAATCAAAATTATGAGAACATGGCAAATAGAAATGTTATAGAAAAAGACTGATCAGGTATGATGTCTTTATGTTAGACATTATGAATCGTGTCCCATATGCTTCGGGTATAGGATCGGTGCATATGCTATAATATTCTCGTGTTCTAATTTTCCAAATGTCTAGGGCATTTAGAGGGAAAAAGGAACATAACCGGATATGACTAAAGTGGTTAAACAACCGTTAAGGACAATATAAGGTTCGCCATGGATTGGTCGTTTGTGGACAGTTGGAAGTATAGTAATGGAAGGACCATATTGACATTATTATGAATAGACAGGAGTCTATTAATAATGAGTTTTCGTATGGCAAATATGGAATGTTTCCATATTGGGAGTTGAAGAATAGATGTAAAAGTTAGAAACTTTTATGCAAGAAGGATGTTCAAAGGAATGTACTTTGAGTTTGAGACTTCATTTCCATGGAATTGTCTTGTAACAATCACCAAAGGAATATTTTTTAATATCATTGGTCAAGTCTCTATAAATTTTGGTACCTAGACATTACAAAAGAATCATTGCATGATATTTTAGAATCTAACACTTTCTAGCAGTGACAAGAATTTGGAATTCTTACACTTGCAATAAGGATTTGGAATTTTGAAATGAGCATCATTGAAAGGTTTGTCAAATGATCTATTTCATAAATTAAGGACCATAGACAAACATAGTGTGCATGCCTGGTGCATGGCATAACTATTATTTAGACAAACATAGTGTGCATGCTTGGAGCATGGCATAGCTATTGTTTTAATTCAAGTATTAAGTTGATTATTCGAACCATTATACAATGAATAATGAGTAATCAATATGACTCAAAAGTTTTTGGGCCATATAGGATTAATATTATTCTTGTGTTTCACTTTGCATGTTTTGACTTCCCGAATAACTAGGTTATTCAAACCATCCACAGTAATACATAGTCTGGAAGTAGGTATTGAGGCAAGACTATCATGAATGGGTCTGTAGTTTGTCTAGGACAAGGTGGCTACAGTGTTCATGAGTGCTCCTGGAATAGGATTCGAGTATTGGAGTCAACCCACGCTCATTTGAATCACTTCATGGATTTTATCACGAGTGATCATGTGACAATAACATCTTATATTATTGAAACCAAGACGTGTGAGTTGTAGCTGCAAGTCGCTTGCACATTGACATATGTAAACACACCAGTAACTTGGTGTTATAAAACATATCGTTGTGTGTAATTTGATGAGTAAGTACAAGCGAGCATTTGGGTTGAAGTTTATCCGTTCCTTTTATCCCATGTGGATAAAAGCGCTATATGTGGGCTCCTCGATGATTTAGTGATATCATCAGGTCTGGACTGATTTGATTTGTTCAATTAGTCGGTCGTCATAAATCGGAAATCGGGAAACAACATATGGACAGAGAGAATGATTATAATCCATGTCTCAGTTCATATGATATCTAGAATGGAGGAATATATGATCCCTTATCTAATGGACACGTCATTGACTAGGTCAGAGGTCGACAGCGAATTTTAAGAGCTACGATTGTTGGTCGGCTTGGATTCATGCTTGCAATAATATTTATTAGACTTATCCAAGTGGGAGACTATTGGATTAGGTGTCTAAGCCCATATCTATTATTGGTATGTACTTGACCCGAGAGTAGCATGGTCCATTTGGGTTGCATGGCATCATAACAATTTGGATAGACTTTTGTGAGAAGATGGTATTTATGATTTATTAATATATTATAAGTTCTAATATATTAATATGAAATCATATTATTTAATTAGTATTAATCAAGAATTAGTTTGGAATTAATTTTGTGATCAAAAGAGACTAATTAAAGAAATGGGGATTAATTTGGTAAATCATTCATGCTTATAAAGTGGGCTTACGATCCATAGTTCTTCATGTTGGGCTAAACCCATGTGGCGACCCATGGATACTCCATGGACGTTAAAACCCGTGGATCATGAGGAATGTGAAAAGTCATGAGTTACATGGTGTAACCCTAATGTGCACACTATATAAGAAGCCTCATATTTCATGAAATTGGAACTTAAGTGATACCTTTTTTAAGGGACAAGAAGTGAGGGCTAGCCGATTTGTGAAGCAAGTGTTCTTCTCTCAAGTTATTCCAATTGCCGGTGGTGTTGTGTGATTCCATTTGAGGTGCAACACTTGGGGCACTAAGTTCTTAAAGGTCCAAGGCTTCAAACTACAACAAGCTACAAGAAAAAGGTATGTTATCTAACTTGTTTTATTACCCAAGTATCAATGTTTTGTATGCTAGTTAGGGTAATACCTTGGAAAGATCAAGTTTGCATGTATAATAGAGAAAACATAGATCCAAGGTATTTAGGGTTGCATGCGCACCTTAGGAGTGTTAGAATGCTCAAAACCCAACACGATTTAGCTCTAGGTTGTTTCCACCTTGAGCTTAAAACTTAACATATGATATCCCTTTGAACCAAAAGCTTTTCTTCAGGTAGTTCTTACCCTACCATCTTTACTCCGAATATCCTAATTCAAGCAGAAACCATTCCCCTTACGGCGAAATTTTCAAGTCTTAGTTCGATACACCCAGATACACTAGTGATTATCTCGAGTGTACAATCATCTTACACTTTCCAAATTACTAACGCGTTTCATGCCTAATCTTCAACCTTAGATTTTCATGCCCGATCAAACATCGCACCACTTTGTTGTACGAATCCTTCCTGCAAATTTTGAATCCTATTTCGAACCTTCTTATTTTCATACATTCGTTTGAGCCTTAGCGACTTTACTAACCT
This sequence comes from Lactuca virosa, assembly GCF_052849685.1. NCBI lineage: Eukaryota > Viridiplantae > Streptophyta > Magnoliopsida > Asterales > Asteraceae > Lactuca > Lactuca virosa. Next base: position 300,968,818 of record NC_136428.1, on the reverse strand, counting down.
CTTTCGAACCTTCTTATTTTCATACATTCGTTTGAGCCTTAGCGACATTACTACCATTTCTATCGTTATAAAGGATTACATCCTAACGCCGTGAGTCAGACGCCAAACCTATAAATTTACCTCTGACCTCTATAAAAGGTTGTGAAACTGCATTGGCACCATAAAATGTTTTACAAACAATTTTTCTTGTCCTTTATCTTGGGAAAAAGACATCGGTACTCGCCTTATACTCGTCTTATACTCGCCTTAGTATTTACGTACGATCAGCTACACTAATCTACTTATTCCTTACTTCTTAATCTTCCATCGAAAAGTTATTTCGCTTCATCGTTTTATTTATCATCGATAAAATACTTTATAAACACTTCATACAACTTACTAGACCTTTCTTAACAATGTGAGCCATATCCTCGCTAAAATCCTTTGATAACTTGCTCTAAGTTAACACTTTTCTTCAAAACTCAATTTAACCAATATTGGTTTTAACCTTGCAATTTCAATTTCATTTCAAATTCATTTCAATAGATAGATGTGTTTTTTTAAGGGCCTATGAACCACTTTAGACCTTGCTTACCGTTTTGGCACGTTTTCGAAAAACTTAGAAACTTTCTCTTTTATAAAAGTGTTTAAATTCTATGTTATAAAACTTAAACATATGACATTGAAGTTGATATTACGCGTAAAAGCTTCGCCGAATCTTTTAAACCACTTTTGTTTTGGCTCTTTTGACCACTTTCTCATCTAGGCATTGTACTTTACTTAAATGTGTTTTCTTGAAATCCAATATGATATTTCTGCAACTCTCTACTTCACACATGTTTATAAGACATCTCTAATGCTTACATTTCAAAACATACATCCTTTGTGTACTTTGCTTCAATATAGCTTTATAAACTATAAAGTTTCTGAAATTTACAACATTGCAAAAATTAGTTTTCGCTTTTAAACTTCTAGTGACACACTTTCAACAATGTATAATTATTACTCTAAATATGTTGAGTTTTTACCTTATCCATTTTAACCATTCTTGGACTCCAGTCTAAAAAGTCAAAAGCTGTCATATTTTCAATTACTAGTGGTAGTGTTTCTTCTTTTTCACAAATGAAATTTAACTTAATAGATAACTCATGATTTCTTTTTAGCAAACGCTTTAAAGCTTCCACATGTCTATTTAGTCAACAACATACATCAATGATTGAAGTTTGAAATATATCGCAACCTAAGATTTAAATCTACTTATGGATATTGTCCTTAAAATTTTAACTATCGATGCTACCTTCCTTTTCTTTCCCCCGCACTTGATTTCTTGCTCTCCTTCTGGTTTTAGATCTCGCACACCCATAATAATAACACAATACATTGTCTAACTTTGTTTCGGTCTATTTTGTTTCTCTCGGTATCATGTTCGTACACATGCAGACTAGAAGTCTACCCTTTCGTTTTGAGCGATTAATACGTGTATAGTCGTGAGGCATAATTTTGATTTAGTCAACTTTGATATACTCAATTACGCCTTTTACCATATACATTTTGTTTTTTATTTTGAAATCTACTGTAAACAAGTAATCCTTATTTACATTTGCTCTTTCGTTCTAAATTCAAAAACTTGATTTAAAGTGCAATTTTCATTGTATTTACCTTACAATTAATACACAAGATGAATACCCTTATGCTTATCCATTTTCTATATCCGGAAAATATATGTCAAAGAATACATTTTCTTACGTTTCTTCTTTATTTAATAGTATATATAAAAAAAAGTTTTAAATGTTACGATTATATATCATTCAAATGATTGTTTTTGTAAGATCACTAAATAAAGAATGCACTATTTTCAATGATCGACATTTTTACACATTTCTTAAAATAGCATTCTACTTTTCAATTTCCAGTGAGTTCCTAAACTCTCAAACATGTTTTCATAGATATTCTGACTCCTTGTAAACTTGAATTTTTCCTGACTTAAACAATTGGACAATTTCTCAAAAATTGTAATATGAATATTTCTATATAAATTCCCTCATTGACGACTTAAACTTTTAAAGTTAATTAATCTCTTTATTATTTTACTACTTCGTTTTATCGCCACACATGTATCTTCATTCTCTTGGAATTATCACATATTTTTAATAACAGTGAGATTACTTATCATTTTAAATGCTCAAAATGCAACCTAGATAATGTGATCTAAAATATCATAAACTTCCACCGCTTTCATTAGAAACAACGACTCTCTAACTATATTCTTCAATTATGGTTCTATTATAGTGAGAGTACCCGTAGTAGAAATTATAGCTTCGGAAATCCTTGACCGTTTCGTAATTTCTTTTGTAGACGGGAGTTAAATAGCCTTTACATTCGAGAAGTACCAAGACTTCGTTGCCTACCCTTAATACGTATCTTTAGGAACTTATCCTCGATCGCTTCTCTTTCATTCGTGCTACCCCTTCTTATTTTGGAGTATATCTTTCCCAGAATTAGTAGCCAACCCGGACGTGAACAAATTGTTCCCAATCTCTTCTTTATTATGCGGAAAATTTACACTTAGTGCTGATTTAGAGTGCGACTTAAAGATCAATGCGGACTTAACGCTCAATGCAATTGGTGCTTCAACAAAACTTATCGCACTCTTTTAAGATTGAAAATCAAGTGTACGGTTGAGCTCAGTTGAAGGTGTACGGTTCAAGATTGAAGGTTGAAGGTGTACGGTTGAAGGTGTACGGTTAAGAGTGTGTTGTTGAGAGTACGGTTGGGTGTGTACGGCTGAAGAGTATGGTTAGGTGTGTACGGCTGAAGAGTACGGTTGGGTGTGTACGGCTGGAGAGTACGGTTGAGTGTGCGGTTGTAAGTGTGTACGGTTGAGTGTACGGTCGTAAACTTCTTGCTTGTTAAGTTTTCGATCTGTTCATTTCTTAAAAGCCAAAATGGATTCTCAAAGCCTAGCAATTCATCATGAATTGGATTCAATCATGGGAACAACCACTCGCATTCCACGCTTGTTATCTGCGAAAGGTTTCCCGGAATGGAAATACCGGATCGAGAAATACATCAAGATGAAAGATTTTAAGGTTTGGCGAAGCATTCTCAAAGGACCAGTCAGAATCACTACTACTCTTGCGAATGGACAAATAATTGACAAAGTGTATGTTAATTATACTGATGAAGACTTCGAAAAGGTCGAAGAACAGGAAAGGGCGTTGGCTACTTTAATTATGGCTTTATCTCCTGATATTGCTCAAGGATTCAGAGAGTATGATTCAGCCAAGGCATTCTAGGAAGCTTTAATTGAGGACTATGAGGGTAATGAAGACATGAAACAAAGTCGCCAAGACATGTTAAGACAGAAATTTAATATGTTTAATTATGTTCTAGGAGAAACTCTAGAAGCCCAGTTGCAGCGTTTTACCACACTCACCACTGAAATGAGTTCAGCCGGGATTTATGTGACTAAGTCTGAGATAAACAAAAAGCTGTTGAATTCACTTCCGAAGGCATAGGATATGAACGTGGCTGTCATCAAGAAGACGACAGATCTCAATCGTCTCAGTCTTGCTAAAACTATCGCAATCATCAAAGCCTGTGATATTGATGATAAGCAAAGAGAGATCAATCATGTGAATTCCTACTCGACTGCAAATCTTGGGATTTCTTCAAATAATGCCTTTTCATCTTTTACCTCCTCTCCAAGTCAAGCTTTTACCGTTCAACAACCTCAGAATCAAACCTTTGTTGCTCCATCAGCTGCACCATTTGTTGCTTCATCATCTATGTCTCATCCACAAAGTCAGTCTTTTGTTGTTCCATAAGCTGTTTCCTCCTCCAAAGCACCAGTTATGGTTCCTGCTCCCAATCCCAAAGAAAGCGATGAAAATTTAGCTCTTGCCACTGGACTTGTCAATTGCTACAATGCTTTTGTAGCTGGAGAGCTTCCACCTCAACTCTCACTTGCTGATCTAGATCAAATTCATCCAGAAGATGTGGAAGAAATGGATATTACTTGGCAGATTGCAATGGCAGTGTTCAGGGCAAAGCAATTTGCGAAGAAGACGGGAAAGAACAACTGGGGGATAAATGTAGACAAGAAGGTTGGGTTCAACAAGGGCAAGCTTCGATGTTACAATTGCCACGAGCCAGGTCACTTTGCTCGTGAGTGTCCGAAGCTTGACAGAAGGGTGAGCAATGACAGAACAATGGTTCCAGTGGGACATAGTCGTGGAAGTGCTGCTATCAACAGTGCGACTGTTAATATGGCAGTGGTTGCTTAGTCCTTTGACTGGGAGGACCAGATTCAGGCACTGAATAGTTCAGGACCTGAGAGTGCTCACTTTGCTCAAATCGATGATGCTCTAGAAGAGAAAGCTGAGGTTGATCCTGAAGAAGAGATGATGGAGTTGTAGTTTGCCTTTATGGTATCTTCTACTGCAGAACTTGAGAAGAAAGAGGTAAGTCGGTCTTCCTGTTCTCAAACATGCATTGATAATGTCAAAAACCTACTTGAGCATATAGAATTATTGCGTAGAGAGAACGAGGACCTTAAATATGAAGGGTATCAACTTAGGAAAGGACAGAAACCCTTGAAGGCTGCATTAGAAGCAAAAACCAAAGACTTTAGGAAGCTTCAGGAAGAGTATAGCAATAAATGTGAAAATTATAGATATGTGACTGAACAACTTGCTAAGTTAACTGCTGAGCTTGACACATGGAAAAACCAATTTGACAATGCAGATTTTAATTTTAGAAAATTTGATGTATCGAGTGAAGTAGTTGCAACAATGATGGAAAATAATTTAAGATTTAAAAATAATCAATCAAAGGGTTTAGGGTATGATAAAGTGCCTCCTCCTTTTAATCATACCTATTCTAATAACCCTTTGAGAAAAGAGGAAAAGGCCAGAGAGCCACATCTTAAATATGGATTTGTGTCAGGAGGTAGTATTAATGTTAAAAATACTAATGTTTCTACTTCCCATGCAGATCAATCTTTAAGTCAATCAAAGCAGGAAGCTGAAGGATGTGGTTCTGAAAATAAAAATGTTTCTGAACCTGCTGTTTTTATTTCAAATGATAACACTTTTGTTTCTAATGTTAAAATAAATGATGTATCTTGTGATGATTCTGCATCACAAAATGATAACTCAAACTTTTTCGATATATTTGATGATTTGTTTGACAATACCGATGTTTCTGTTTCAAGCACATCCACTTCACCAAGCACACAACATGGTTCACCCTCATCAATTACACAATCTAATTCTTGCACATGTTCTCGTGGGAAAAGTAAGGGTGTCAGTAAAGAAAGTAAGTCAGACAAAGGCAGTACCAGTTACAATAATAATAAGCAAATTTGTTTTAACTGTGGTACTGCCGGTCACATCGCAAGGAATTATCCTAATAGGGCATTTGTGCATTTTTCGTCTCAAAGAGGAGAGAACGAGTCTCGAGGAAGGTCTTTAACGAGAAAGTCCACGAGATCTTGCCCTCGAGATGATGATTGGAAGGCTAATCAAAACAAGAAAATGGCAATTTTTCAAAAGAACAAAAAAGTTTTACAATAATAAAGTCACAAATAGTTTGCCAAAATCGAACAAAGCTAAGCTGAGGTCGGTTTCGTCAAAGAGCAGATCTGGATCTTCAACCACTTGTGGTAGAAAATCCAAGTGCCCTAAGCAAACGGAAAAGAAAAATGTTTCAAAAACACCCGTGATTTTTCAAAAACCTAAATACCAGTGTGATCGTAAAGGGTCAACCTAGGAAAGTAATGACCTGGGTCCCCAAATCTAAATGATCTCGCTCATTTTGCAGGGACAGTTACGGAGGAATGTTGTCAGACCTTGGTATGTCGACAGCGGCTGTTCCCGGCATATGACAGGAGACATCTCCCAGTTGAACGACATTCAAACTTTTAATGGGGGATTCGTTTCCTTTGCGGGTGGAGAAGGCGGAAAAATTACTCAGAAAGGAACTGTGTCAAATGGAGTGCTGAGTTTCGAGAACGTCAACTATGCTCCCGAGTTAAAGCATAGCCTGTTGAGCGTCTCCCAGATTTGTGACAAGGGTTATTCAACTCACTTCACTGATAAGGAATGTCTGATTCTGAAGCCAGACATTGTCATCCCGGATGAGTGGATTCTTGTTAAATCAAAGCGGGATGGAAATGCATACATCATCGACATGAATAGCAACATTCCTGAACAAGTCACCTGCCTCTTTTCAAAAGTCTCAGAATAAAATGTTATGTTGTGGCACCGACGACTCAGTCATGCGAACGCTAAGAATCTGAATCGTCTTGCTAAAAATGAAATGGTGCGAGGACTACCTGTCAGAGACTTCATAACATTTGAAAAGTGTGTGTCATGTGCCCAGGGAAATCATCACAGGAAATCACACCTGCCAAAACAGGTCTATTCAATCAGCCAGGTGCTCCAATTATTGCACATGGATTTATTTGGTCCGGTCAATGTCCTAAGCATCAATAGAAATTCATACTGTCTAGTTGTGGTTGATGACTTCTCGCGTTTCACGTGGGTTTTCTTCTTATCCAACAAAGCTGGGGTATCTGATCTGATCAAGAAATTCATCGTAATGATAGAGAACCAAACAAATAACCGGGTGAAGGCGCTTCGAACTGATAATGGAACAGAATTCAAGAATGCGGTTCTTGATTTTTGCGCAGAAAAGGGAATCGTGCATCAATATAGTTCCGTTCGCACGCCTCAAAAAAATGGTGTTGCTGAGCGGAGGAATCGAACGTTGCAAGACTCTGCAAGGACGATGTTGTGTGACTCAAAGTTGCCAGTTTTCTTTTGGGCTGAGGCGATCAACACAGCATGTTATGTTCAAAATCGTGTTCTGATCAACAACGCTCAGATGAAGACTCTGTACGAAATTCTATATAGTTACAAGCCATCTGTCAGCCACTTCCGCGTATTTAGCTGCCCTTGCACCCTTCTTCACCTGGAGTCCAACCCGAAGTTCAATGCCAAAGCTAATGACAGCTATTTTGTGGGGTATGTTGCTCGCACTGCGTACAGGGTCTACAACAAAAGAACAAAGCAAATCGTAGAATCCTTTGATGTGCACTGGTTGGAGGAGAATGAAAGGATGCTAGAGTGGGTCCTGATTGGCTGTTTGATTACACATCTTTGTTCAAATCATTCAATGTGTGTTCAGATAGTTTATCTGGTTCTACTTCTGGTTCGAAGATTGTACCTGAAGACGAAGATGAAGAAGTTGTTTACAGACAGCCGATAGTGCCTGCTGCACTTCCTTCGGTAGAGTCATCTGTTCCAATTACTTGTCCAGATTCTCCAAGTCAACAACACGCTCCAGATGCTGATGCCACACCTCTTACTCCTGTTGCAAGAGAGTTCATGTCCAGAGATGCTTCCGTTGTTACTCAAACTTTTATGGAGCTTCTCTTTCCTGAGCAAATTGCTAATGAGTTTGTGGCAGATCCTTCTAACGCGACGGGTTCATCTGAAGTGGATCATTCGGCAAATGATGGAGTTATCAACATTCACAATCTTCCCGTTTCATTCAATGACATCAGCCAGGATATACCTTCTCGTCTTCAACGCGATCATTCGATCGAAAATGTCATCGGCCAGCTGGGTGATGGTGTTAGAACAAGAAGTCAGAATGGAGATGTTAATACATGTCTCTATTCTTGCTTTATCTCTCAAATTGAGCCAAAGAATGTTGAAATGGCTTTGACTGAGCCCAGCTGGGTAGATGTTATGCACGAAGAGTTAAATCAATTTGAAAAGCTCGGGGTTTGGAGGCTGGTTGAACTACCTAAGGGCAAAAAGTCTCTTGACACACGCTGGGTATATCGCAATAAGCAGGATGATTCCGGAGTCATAATGTGCAATAAGGCGAGATTGGTGGTTCGTGGGTTTAGACAGATCGAGGGTCTTGAGTACACCGAGGTTTATGCTCCGGTGGCTCGCTTGGAGGCTATCAGTATCTTCCTTGCATACGCTTCCTACATGAACTTCACGGTTTACCAGATGGATGTCAAGACAGCCTTCTTGTATGGCAAGGCGAAGGAAGAAATCTACGTTGATCAACCCCATGGGTTTGTTAACTCGAAGTTTTCCAATCATATCTACAAGTTGGACAAGGCGTTGTATGGGTTACATCAAGCTCCTCGAGCGTGGTATGCAACTCTCACAAAGAACTTGCTCGAGCATGGATATTCTCGTGGCACTATCGATCAAACCTTGTTCATCAAGCATGTGGGTAATGATCAGATTCTAGTTCAGATCTATGTTGACGACATTATCTTCGGGTCTACAAGTCTGCAGCTATGCAAGGAGTTTGAAGGCGTCATGAAAAAGAGGTTTGAGATGAGTTCGTTGGGTGAAATGACCATGTTTTTGGGGATTCAGGTCCAACAAAAGTCAACCGGAATCCTGCTCCATCAAGCCAAGTATGTGGACGATATGCTAGAGAAGTTCGGGTTCCGAGACGCTAAACATGCTTTGACTCCGATGGCCGAAAGACCCATGTTGACTCCAGATACTGATGGCAAACCCGTAGATCAAACCGTCTACAGATCAATGATCGGATCGTTGATGTATCTAACTACAAGCAAACCAGACATCATGTTTGCAGTTTGTCAATGCGCTCGATATCAGGCCAATCCTAAACTTTCACATCTTATTGCTGTCAAGAGAATTTTTCGGTATCTCAAAGGCAACCCAAAATTGGGTCTTTGGTATCCGAAAAATCCTGAATTTGATTTATATGCTTTTGCTGACAGTAATTATGGAGGCTGTGAGCTTGACAGGAAATCAACTTCAGGAGGGTGTCAATTTCTCGGTGATCGTCTGGTGTCGTGGCAGTGCAACAAACAGCACACCGTCTCTACCTCAACAGCAGAAGCGGAATATGTTGCTGCCTCTTCTTGTTGTTCTCAAGTTATATGGATCCAACATCAGCTGTTGGATTACGGTTTGAACTATCTAGAAACCCCTATCTTTTGTGATAATGAGGCTGCAATTTACATTGCTAAAAATCCAGTCCAACATTCAAAAACCAAGCACATTGACATCAAAATTCATTTCATCAGAGATTGTTATGAGCGTTCGCTCATTCGGCTGGAACAGGTTTCCACTGCTAATAATGTGGCAGATCTGTTCACAAAGCCGTTTAACAAAGCTCGATTCGATGTGCTTGTGAGCTTTTTGAAAATGATACGTTTTGATGACTAATTTTTTCTTTAGGTTAGCTTAAATTTGCGCATTTTAATTTTATTCTCTCCCATGCGCAAATTTAGGGGGAGAAATAAACAAAAACTAAACAAAAATTTTAAAAATCAAAATCCAAAAACATTAGAAAATCAGAAATCAAAAATATGTTGCTAATAGTTTTTGTTTGTAGGTGATGTGTTGGGAAGTGATATAATCATGTGATAAAAAGCAATCTGAATTTGTGTAAGGTACCAAAAGTTTACTTGTCTAAGCTCTGTGTTCGATGCGATGGTAGGCACGAAAGTTTTCAAAATGGACTTGACTAGGATCATATGAACTTAAGGAATTTAGAGACCTGACAAATCTTGACCTAGATAGTTCCATTTAGCCTGACAATACGTCGCTTGGGTAGGTTGAGCAGAGAGATATACATGGGAATCTGCGGATACATTAAATGATCTGTATCTAGAACTGTGGATTAACTTTTCCTCGGTGTGCGGACTTTGTTCTTAATTCCGATATTGACGGGGCAACTGGGGAATTCCGAAAATTTAGGTCTGTAGAAAGTTATATTCTTTCTTTCTTACTGTCAGTCATATGTTACCTCCTCTGTGTGATCGAAAGATCCGACCTGGACTGCAACATATGCAACTCTGTCTCTATGCATCTTCTTCTATGCTATTCTTCCTACCTGTTAGCCATATATTGTCTCCTTTGCGTGATTATCAATCCGACCTGGTACACAGCATATGCAACCTTCTACCTCTCAATTCCTCTAAACTCTAGTTAGTCATATGTTTCACTCTCTGCGTGATTGGAAGAGATCCAACCTAAGTGTACAACATATGCATTCTAAATCTGACTTCTTCCTTAATAATTGTCTGCTCATCTGAAGTAAGGAGTATTCTGGAAGTCCTTGATTATTGGGGTATATCAGGAAGCGGGAAACACGTTCTAGTACAACTAAAATTGAACATGTATAGGTTGTTTGTAGATCTCGCTGCTTAATTTAGGTGGACAACAATATCCTTGGTCATCGTCAGTTGAATGGTCCTTAGGAAGTTTATCTAGGAACATAGGATCAAATTGTCTTGTCACTTATAGCATGTCCAAAATTTGTCACAATTTTTCGTGCTTAAGTGGGTCACAATACCGGCGATCGACCAGACATGGACATGAAGGTAGAAATACCGATAAGCGGATTAAGGCTGTCTAACAACTTTGATCCCAATATCACAAAAATATTATTAGCGTTAGTTGAGGTGAAATTAGTGTTAATTCATTTTAATGTCAATTTTACTTTTTTATTTTATTTTTATTTTTATTTTTTTATTATTTTATTTTATTTTCATTTTCCAAATAATAATATTTTATTTTAGTTTGTTTTTTAAAAATTTGTTTCATTTTATTTTTATTTTTATTTTTATTTTCGTTTTAAGTCCTTGAAATGAATTATTTTTAAAAGTTTATTGGGTTTTTGGGCTTGAGTTCATTATTTGTTGGGTTGCAGCCCATTTTCATGTATAAGGGGGAGTATATAAGGAGGGGTGGCCGGACTCACTCTTATCCTTCATTTTTTGAGTACGGCCGCACACCCCGAAAGAACTCCCTCTCTCTTGAAATCTTCAAAAACCACATTTTTTTCATGAAATTGACTCCTCATTTGTGTAAGTTTCATCTAATCGATCCTTGTAATGGTGTTCTTGAGCTAAATCGACTATGAATCCATGGTTTATTGAAAGAAAAACGATTTTCGGCAATGTTGGAGCGTGTACGGCCGCACACCCATGTACGGCCTCACACCCTGTGTACGGTTGGACCTCTGTGTACGGCTGCACACCCCAATTTGCCCTAAAAATTTGAAATTTAACTATGAACATCTTGATTTAACTGATTATTGGGAAAAACACTTGATGTTTATTGATGAATTTTTGTGTTTTCTCAGCTCAATATGGCAGGACTTGATTTCGCTAAAGTTCACAACTTGGCCGTTTACCTTGCTGATCCTCTAGAGGCTCACTCTGAGTTTCAATTCATAGTAGATGGCTTAAGAAGATGATGCATTTTCACTGCTCTCACCACCAGTCCGGTCATTTATCAACAATTAATCAAGGAATTCTGGAGCAATGCAGTTGTGATGAAGGATAATAAGGGTTCAAAATATCTTGAGGCTTCTGTGTGTGGAAAGAAAGTCCTGATTACCGAGCGGATCATTCGAGAAACTTTGCAGATCGGTGATAAGCCTGAATTCCCGAAGGAGATTGATCTAGACCGGACTCAAGAGATTTTAGATCAAATGGGTTATGAAGGAACTTTCCCCCCCACTCTCAAGAAGCTATTGCCTCCGTGTTGGAAATATTTAGCTCATGTATTTGTGAGCTGTATCTCTGGCCGAAAATCTGGAGCTAATGAAATATCTCTGGTAAACACCAGTGCAATTGCTGCTTTAGCTTCTGGATTTGAGTTTAATTTCTCAAAGTTTGTTCTGCATGAGATGATTTTGAACATTGAAGGCAACAAAAGGGATAAGTTCTTCATGTACCCAAGATTCCTTCAACTGATCTTCAATGTCAAGCACGCTGAAATTGAAAGAGGAGGAGAGACCCTGGATCTCAAGTTTGTTGGCTCAAGTGCTTTTGGTTTAATGAAGCAAAATCGACCAGGAAAGTTTAACTTTGAAGGGAAATATCCACTGATCAAGTTTGGAATCTTTTCTGAAGAGGGAACCCAAATCTGAATCCAATGATCTCTCTAGCCCCATGGAAACCAATGATGTCGTCATCTCGTTTTCAGAACATGAAAACGAAGAAGGTCGTGTTTCCCCTGTCGCAATCGTGGCAGAATAGCATGACCAACTGCGAAATGTGGAGGTTCAGAGTAATTTTGATGAAGAGGGTGATGCTAAAGAGAATGATGGTGATGATGATTTTCTCAAAGACATGGATTTCTCTGGCTTTGGCAATGAGGAAATCCCACTTACTTTTGATCTTGATCATGACAACCTAGGTCCAAGTTCAGAGTTCCTCGACAGGTTCTTTGTCAATGTCAATGAAGTTGCTCAAACAGCAACAAAGACTAGGGTTACTAATGATGCTCTTGAAACAATGCCTCTTACATCAAGAACGATGGTAGAATCTTCAAGCCATAAGGATGCAGTTTCATGGATTCCTCCCCTTGATACAACTATTCCTACATCTGTGCCATCTTCTAGTGATCCGACACAGACACAGACCTCTCTGCCTCCTATGAAAAGAAGATGTCTAGATCCGAGGCAGGGTATGTTCATTCAAGATCAAGCACCCCAGTTTCATCCACAATCACCACCACAACAGTTACTGCACCACCGGTACCAACCCAACAAGGCCCAATCTCTTTAAATGAAACTGGAGGATCTTCAACTGTACCAGAATACTCCCCACTAGGCCTTTGCTAGATGAAGCCTCCATCAGGCTAGCATGGTACTTGGCTCAACTTAGTCCCGAACCTTCCTCTCGTGGAAAAGGAATATCTATCGAGGAAGGTCGTTCAGGGGATGATCATTCTGTTGTGTCCTCTCTCAAAGAAGAAATTGGCATTCTAAAACATCAAAATATTGAGAAAGACATTTTACTTGGAAAGCATGATGTCAGGATCGTTGAGCTTGAAGCGGACAATGCATTGAAGTCAAAACAAATTTCTGATCTGCAAACCAATCTTGGATCCGTGACTGCTTTCTACTTCAGTTTGAAGAACAAGTTATTTGAAGCTTTTGGTGATAAGTTCCAATCTTTGTTTCAACAGCCTCATGGTGTTAAAGATCCTCCCAGTGCTCAAGTCCAGTCTCCTCCTCATGACAATCTGGTTGTTCAGCCTTCTCCCAGAACCACAAGGGTGGTTGATCGATTTGAGAAAGAACCAACTCAAGCTCCTCACATCTTTACTTTGAAACTTGCCAAAGCTGCATCATTATCTAATAAGCAAAAGTATATATTCAAGAGGAACTCAAATCAAAATGTTCGTGGAGGTTGACCCCAAATCACTGTTACAGATCTTTAACCGAGATGTTTTGGTGGCACATATGGAGATAGATCTGGAATTGTGTCATGGGGATATCATGATGAATTAAAATTATGGCTTGCGAATCGGAAAAGTGCCAATGTGGAGTATTACAAGAGCATTCATGATTTCAACTCTTTAACGAGAGTTGACTTGTCTGAACTTGCTGATGCTCCCTTTCTCAATCCAGGAAATGTTCCTCAAGCGACTAAATTCAAGCATTTCCTGGAAGATCAAGTAAAAAGGGGATTTCCAAGTATGAAGATTGCTGAATCTTTTCTCAAGAGCCACCCTGACGTTCTTAATCCATTGACTGGCAAACCTATCCAAACAGTGATGTGGCCAGCCACTAATCAAGTGAAACAGATCCCTATCTTGCAAAAATTCCATGATGGTTCTTTAAAGAACATGCTCTACTGGGTATTTGATGAAGCCACAGCTTCTGCTGTCATCAAATTCCCAGATGGCCGTTTTCGTTTGTTTGACAAGAAGGATCTTCTTCAATTTGGAAAGTGGGATATTCATCAATTGGCTCTTCATCAAATCCAGGTTGTCGAAGAGATCTTTGAACCTGTCGCTAAGGAGTACACTCGAGCGGTTGCGGAGATCATTAAGGAGCAGATGTGGTGTGGTGCCATGGAGGGATCTGATGTACTAATCATTGAGATAGACTGAGCTTATGCTAGCCACAAACCAAGGGGGAGATTGATAGGTCCTAATATTGTGGTTTGGGCTAGGCATCCATCTGTATAAGTCTTGATAGGGTCTTGGGGTTTAGTTTGGTGTTTGTAACCTTTATGTGGCTGTGTACGGCCGGACATGTGTGTACGGTCGTCCACGGGTGTGCGGCTGTACACTGGTGTACTGTTGGGTGTGCTATAAATAGTAGGTGTCTGTGCCTGTATTAGGGTGACGTATGTGTGTGTTTTCCAAGGTGTATTTGACATTTATATGATATAAATGTGTGCATGCTTGGGTTAATTCTTCTTATACTCCTTCTACACTCTGATTGATTGCAATATCAATTGATCACTGATTTGGATCTTAGAATTCGGGACTTACATTAGATAATATCTAACTAGATGATTTTTTTTCGACTAGGTCACCATGGTTGGGTCATGATTTCCAGGATCCTAATTTCCTACAATCTAGACTATAGAACTCAAATTAGGGAAACATTAATTTGATTATAGCTAAAGAGTTGGGCTCTTCCCTTGAGAAATTAACTCAAAATAATCAAAGAGCTCTCAAAGTCACCACCTCTCCAGCTATACAATCGTATTCGGCTGAGTTCTAATAGTATATGTCACAAATTGAATTTTGGGATAAATTCTTTCAACCGGGGGAGACTGTGACAACTGTCAAAATTCGAGTCGGTTCTAGATTTGACTAAACTTAGTTGCACGTATAGGCACGACACATACTAAACTTAGTAACTAGAAGCTAAGTTATAACCTACTAGAAACTTGGAAACACTTAGAATGATGGATAGTATACTTAGTTCACATTGATATTTGAATTCTACAACTACTTAACTGTAGTGACTATCCATATTCGGGTCACTCTTTGGCTCGAACACCTTTTCATGAATCATATACACACATCATGCACTTGACCTAGTAATAGAAATTAGGTCACAATCTTGTATAAACTAGGATCCAACTAAAATCTAGGACTAATAGGAATGTAAGTGGGCTAAACCAATAATATAACCCATGGATAGTATACTTAGATTTATGGATAGTATACTTAGATTTCACATTGATATGTGAATTCTACAACTACTTAACTGTAGTGACTATCCATATTCGGGTCACTCTTTGACTCGAACACCTTTTCATGAATCATATACACATATCATGCACTTGACCTAGTAATAGAAATTACGTCACAATCTTGAATAAGCTAGGATCCTACTAAAATCTAGGACTAATATACTTGACTCTTACAATTCTAGTAAGTTGTCTAGCTACTGTAGGAAATGTCAATACCCGAATTAGAACGAACTCTAAACAACTGTTACAATTAAAAAAAGGGTATAAAACCCTAAAAATAAATTAAAATCTTCTAATTTCATTTCAACATGATGGTAAATATCTAACAAAGTTCCAAAAGCCCAAAATAGCCCAAAAATCCAAATTTATAAACTTTAAAACCTAAAAACTCTATAAGATTTGTTATAAACCTTATTATATCAAATTTAGATAATAAAGTTATGGGATATAATCAAAGACATAAAAATTTAATTATCAAACATACATCATATTTTATGAGATAAAAGCAAATATTTTTAATAAGTTAAGAATTAAATAAAAAAACCTTTTATAAAAATTAGGGTTTTATAAAAACTAAAGAGAAATTATATAAAAATTTAATTATAAGAGAAAAGATCCCTCTCATACTCAAAAAAATCGTCCACCAAATCCCATGCTCCCTCTTCCCCAAGTCTTTCAATCATTTTTTCTTCTCTTACACTCCAACTTCTCTTCACTCTCTCTCTCTCTCTCACACTCCACTCCTTACCACACTCAAACTCTCTCTTTCTCTCTCAAAACACACGAAATTCTCCAGCCAAGAACATCTCTCAACCTTCAAATCTTCATCTTATGGGGTTGTTCTTCAAGGTAATCACAAAAATCCTTATTCTTCCTTCACTTTCTTTCTTGTTTTAAAGGTTTTTCTTGCACTTCTCCTTCTTCTACACCATTCTTTATGAACATATCCATGAAGTTCGAGTTTGATGATTATGGTGGTAGGGTTTCACCCAAGAACAACATGCATGTTGTTTGATGTGAAATCCAAGGACCAAAACCTATGTCAAACCCTAAAATACGAATTTTTACAAGTTTTAAAGATTCATCTACCTTATGCATTCAACTTTTTCCTTTGAAAACATCACTATGAACACAATATGTCCATGCATGGTCTTCAAACCGTTATGCATGTGATGAACATCAAGTTAAAGAGCTTGATGATCAGAATACATTGTTAATAGTGCATGTAAATGATTTTATTCATAAAAAATCTAGATATTCTTTTCTGTTCGAAATAAAATTTCCTCAGATTCCCAGTAAGATGATTTGAGGATCTAGAAAATCCCAGGAGTTTTTATCATTTATTTAATTTATTAAAATTGTTACAAGAAAACAAGGCCATTAATCATTTAAATTACTTTCTAAGGTCTATAAATCTTAGGTAAATTCGTGGATGACCCCTAAAGTAAATGATGACATCTTAGTAAGTTTCATCGATTTTGGTTATTGTTTGGTATGGTTTTGAATTTTCTTTTTTGTTTAATTCAAATAAATCATAAAACCACTTTAGGGAATGTGAAAAGGCTATCTAAGATATTTCGCAGATCCTACCTCATGTGGAATACTCCGAAAAATATTTTCAGAATTTTTCATAATGCATACCTATTTTTCCCCGATTTTTGTATTTATAATAGACTAATAATGTGAAAAATAGTTCTACTCATCCATAATTCATGAAAATTACCAGAAGATCTTGATAGGGCATCAATCATAGGCTTGGTTGTGAACTCATTGTTTGCTCATATACATACAAACTTGTTATTTATTATGGCAACAAACTCGCTTACGAATTATAGCAATGAACTTTATTTCTCATTATAGCAATAAACTTTGTTTCTCATTATAGCAACGAACTTTTGTTACTAGAAACTTATTTACTTGTCTTAGCAACGAACTTGTTTGCTCATTGTAGCAACGAAACTTGTTTACTCGTTTTAGTAACGAACTTTATTTCCCATGAGAATATGAACGTTGTATCTCATTTGGGCAACATACTTTATCTCTCATGATGACAACAAACTTTGTTTATGCAAACTTATTTACTCATTTTAGCAATATATTTTTATTCATGGAAACTTTTATCAAATCTTTGATTTCGATTTATGAAACCAATATTATTTTTAAATATGTAAGTACTCACCAACTATTTTTATAGTTGACACTCGTTTTACATGCTTTTTCAGGAATCATCTAGTAAGAGGCACGTAGAGACACAACACTTGTAGGAGCATTTGCATGTGTTGACTTTTAAATACATTGTAATCTCTTTTAAAAAGTTGTTCAAACTCATTGTAAATTTGTAATGATTTTTAATACTATGGTTGGTGTTGTCTTTTAACTTTTGCTATGAGGCCCTTTGTACTGCCACGCCTCGTGTTTCCGCTTTAGCGAGGTGTGACAGAAATGGTATCAGAGCCGAAGCTTATAGAGAATACCGGTTTTCCTTTGGAAAACCACAACTATAGCCAAAAGTTAAGTATAACCTGGTATAATTAATTCGAGTACGATGTATTGGACTTTAATTAAGTATAACCTGGCCAACGATGCTTAATTAAGGAAAATTAATGCAATGTTTTTATAGTAGAATTATGTTCAAAACAACTTTCAACTTAAACTTTTGAAAAATAAAATTTTTCGGTGTGCGTATGGGCATTGCATATTATAGGCATTCATCTAGGTACACTTAGAAACTAAGTGCACTTTTATCACTATGTCTTTATTTATAAATATTCTTATACTTATCAAGTGCTAGGCTAACCAGGTAGGTTATATCACTAGCCACTCTAGGAGCAATCCACTTGGTAGTGAGAATGGGTATTCCTCGGTAGCTATTGACTTTAGACATAAGGTTACTAGCTAGAAAGACGGTAGTAATAATCTTAAGTCGAAACCTACACCAATTATACCTCAATACCTCTTCATTGTCTTTGGACTAGACTTACGAATAGGAAAAGCGTTTTGACACCGACATGGATAAGAATTGGAGCATCGCATTAGAAAGTAGATGAGTCGCCGCTAGTAATCACTTGGATACCATTGGCGAGCATTCTCGATTCGACTCACGTGGAGACACGGAGTTTTAACCCATATGTGAGACCTTATTTCTACTCTACAATTTGTTAGATTAAGTGTCTAATCCGATAAATATTATTGGTATGTACTTGACCCGAGAGCAGCATGGTCCATTTGGGTTGAATGGCATTGGAACAATTTGGATAGACTTTTGTGAGAAGAGGATATTTATGATTTATTAATATATTATAAGTTCTAATATATTAATATGAAATCATATTATTTAATTAGTATTGATCAAGAATTAGTTTGGAATTAATTTTGTGATCAAAAGAGACTAATTAAATAAATGGGGATTAATTTGGTAAATCATTCATGCTTATAAAGTGGGCTTATGATCCATAGTTCTTCATGTTGGGCTAAACCCATGTGGTGACCCATGGATACTCCATGGACGTTAAAACCCGTGGATCATAAGGAATGTGGAAAGTCAGGAGTTACATGGTGTAACCCTAATGTGCACACTATATAAGAAGCCTCATAGTTCATGAAATTGGTACTTAAGTGATACCTTTTTTAAGGGACAAGAAGTGAGGGCTACCCGATTTATGAAGCAAGTGTTCTTCTCTCAAGTTATTCCAATTGTTGGTGGTGTTGTGTGATTCCATTTGAGGTGCAACACTTGGGGCACTAAGTTCTTAAAGGTCCAAGGCTTCAAACTACAACAAGCTACAAGAAAAAGGTATGTAATCTAACTTGTTTTATTACCCAAGTATCAATGTTTTGTATGCTAGTTAGGGTAATACCTTGGAAAGATCAAGTTTGCATGTATAATAGAGAAAACATAGATACAAGGTATTTAGGGTTGCATGCACACCTTAGGAGTGTTAGAATGCTCAAAACCCAACAGTGGTATCAGAGCCTAGGGTTGTTTTCAATTATACTTGATGCTACTTACTTAAAAATGCTTCAAAATCGATTTTCTGCTGTTCTGGACAGTGGACTCGCCGAGTCCACTGTGGGACTTGCCGAGTCCAAGCACAAATTCATCCAACTCGCCGAGTTGGTTCATACACTATTTTTATAGTTGATGCTCGTTTTACATGCTTTTGCATTATAAATTTTACCAGAGCCTAGGGTTGTTTTCAATTATGGATGTGAAAAATAATATATTTTTATTCATGGAATCTTATATTAAATCTTTGATTTCGATTTATGAAACCAATATTATTTTTAAATATGTGAGTACTCACCAACTATTTTTATAGTTGACGCTCGTTTTACATGCTTTTTCAGGAATCATCTAGTAAGAGGCACGTAGAGACACAACACTTGTAGGAGCATTTGCATGTGTTGACTTTTAAATACATTGTAATCTCTTTTAAAAAGTTGTTCAAACTCATTGTAAATTCGTAATGATTTTTAATACTATGGTTGGTGTTGTCTTTTAACTTTTGCTATGAGACCCTTTGTACTGCCACGCCTCGTGTTTCTGCTTTAGCAGGGTGTGACATGCTGCAAGTGCTTAACCCTACTCAGTCCCTTCGTAAGGGGGATCTGATGGGTTCTCTTATGACGATACCCCCTTCACTACGAGGAGCCCCTCTTCTACCCGATGTCTAATGAAGTGGTATTTTCTGTCGATATGCCTGGATCTGCCATGATCCCTCGATTCCTCGGTTAAGCTGATCGTACCGTCGTTATCACAGAAAATTTCCATAGGCTCCTTTATGGCAGGTACAACTCCAAGGTCTCCAATGAAGTTCTTTAGCCATATATCATCCTTCGACGCTTCACTCACTGCTATGTACTCTGATTTGCATGTTGAATCAGCTGCGGTCTCCTGCTTGGAACTTTTCCAAGTCACTGCTCCTCCATTCAGGGTAAAAACCCAACCCGATTGAGAGCGGAAATTATCTTGATCGGTCTGAAAACTAGCGTCACTATACCCTCGCACTCTCAAGTCATCACTCCCACCAAGGATAAGAACCCAGCCCTTAGTCATCCGCAGGTACATAAGAATGTTCTTTACCACAGTCCAATGAGCTCTACCAGGATTCCCTTGAGATCTGTTGACCATGCTGAAAGCGAAGGCCACATCAGGGCGAGTACACGTCATAGCATACATGATCGAGCCAACATCGGAAGCATAAGGTACTCGACTCATTTCTGCTATCTCGGTATCGGTACTAGGACTTTGAGTCTTACTCAATTTGATATTGCTTTGGATTGGTAACTCCCCTTTCTTGGAATTCTCCATGCTGAAACATTTCAATAATTTGTCCAAGTAAGTACTTTGACTAAGTCCTATCAGTCTCTTACTCCTATTTCTCATAATCCTTATCCCTAGGATATAGGCAACTTCTCCAATGTCCTTCATAGCGAAGCACTTCCTAAGCCAGGACTTAACCTCCTGCAAGGTTGGGATGTCGTTTCCTATGAGAATTATGTCATCCACATGCAAAAACAGAAAGCTAACTATACTCCCACTATCTTTGACATATACACAGGACTCATCCTCGCTTCTCGAAAAACCAAACTCTTTGACTTTCTCATCGAAACAAAGATTCCATCTGCGAGATAATTGCTTCAATCCATAGATTTATTTCTCAAGCTTACACACTCTATTAGGGTACTTCGCATCGACAAAACCCTTTGGATGACTCATGTAAATATCCTCAGCCAACTTCCCATTAAGGAAAGTGGTTTTGACATCCATCTGCCATATTTCATAATCATAAAACGCAGCTATGGCTAGCATAACCCTTATAGATTTGATCTTCGCTACTGGTGAGAAGGTCTCCTCATAGTCAACTCCAGGAGTTTGAGTAAAGCCCTTCGCAACCAATCGCGACTTATAAGTGTGTACTTTTCCATCTATGTCAGTCTTTTTCTTGAAGATCCATTTGCACCCGAGCGTCTTACAACCTGGTTCATTGTCTACCAAGTTCCAAACTTGATTGTCATACATGGACTGAATCTCGATGTCCATAGCCTCTTTGCACTTCGCAGATTTCGGGCCAGCATAGCCTCCTTGTAGTTGTTAGGTTCATCCAAAATTATCAATATGTTATCACTGATAAACGTATCACCTTCAGTAGTAATATGGAAACCATAAAACTCAGGTGGAACACTAACTCTAATGGAACGTATAAGAGGTAAGGACTCGTCAATCGGTTCAACAGGAGTTTCCTCCTCGGGTTGATCGCTAGTGTTAGAGGTTCCTTCATTGCCCGACTCTTGAAGCTCTTCAAGGTCAATTTGCCTCCCACTGTCCCCTTGACATATGAGTTCTCTCTCTCGGAAAACCCCTCTCCTCACAATGAAGACAACATTGTCACTCGATCTATAGAAGAGATATCCAAAGGACTTCTGTGGATAGCCGATGAAAATACATCGCTCACTACGAGGTTTGAGTTTTTCATGAGTCTCTCGTCTTACGAAAGCCTCGCAACCCCTAACCTTGATATGTGCCAACGAGGGAACCTTCCATGTCCACATCTCATGAGGTGTTTTGGCAACCTTCTTAGTTGGGACTAGATTAAAGATATGGGTGGCAGTCTCTATGCCATACCCACAGAATGAGATAGTGTTGGGTATTTAGTGTTGCGTCATTGGGCCTTTTTTTTAGTTCTTTTGTATTATCGAGTTGGGCCTGTCCACTCATTATTATTATAGGGTTAGAGTATTTAAGATGCATGCATGCATTGTATTTTGGTTAACTCTTATCTTTGCTTTGTAACCCTAAACACGCCTCTACAGTAGCAATTCTTTATAGAGTTCTTCTGAGGCGTGACATATAATCATTCGACGTTCTTGATTCATCATCGTGTTCTTTATTTTATTTGTGCTAGAATTTAATCGATCTTTAAGGTTTTATTCCTAACAATTGGTATCAAAGCAGGAGACTGTGTAATCTATAAGCATCTCTTCTGTTTACAGAGTTTTAGGGTTTCAGTTAATATAGGATCTAGTTCAGTCGTCTTTATTGTCACATTGACGGCCTGAGGTGATCTTGATATTACCTTACAAACAATCTTAGTTTACACGTCTGATTCTTTACAGGTATCAAAGATTATTTCATCATGCAACACGACGATTCGAACATCAACTCTATAAATATCTCAAGTAGTATTGGATCTACAACAAGGATCCTGATTCTCTTTCCTCGTGAATATGAAGTTTGGGCGCTACACTTTGAAGATTATGTTCTCGGTTCAGAAGACAATGGCTATTTGATATGGGAAGCCATTACTATAGGTCCATTCACTCACACTGAAACCAAAAGGATCATTAAAACTCAGAAGGAATTCAACCAGCTGCTTCTTGACGTGAAGGATGTTCCTCAAGACGAGAGAGATAAACTGATCAGCAACGTCAAAGCAGTGAGGATCATTAGATTCGTGTTGCAGACATATACTTTCGTCTAGTCAGTTCATGTGTCACTGCGAAAGAAATATGGGAAAGGCTCAAAGAACTTTACTCCACTGATGCAGATCTCGATCATTCTACACAAACTCTTATGCTTTCAGAGTTGGTGCGTTTACAGAAAAGCCTGAAGAAAATTTGAGCCAGACGTTCAATCATTACAATCATCTTCTTAGCAAGATGATGAAGCATGGTATTGGACGCGAGTTGAGTGAGCATAAAGTTACTTTCATGAATGGGCTTAGATCCGAATGGATGGCAGTGGTCTCTACAGTTAAAGCGCACGAGCAATTCAAGATTTATACTTTAGCCAAGCTTGTAGGGATTCTCAAGGCACATGAAACTGAAGTGTCGAAAGAAGCGAAAGTTGTTTCTGGAATGGGGTCTTTAGCTCTTGTTGTGCAGGGCAAAAATGTTGCAGAGGAAGATTGTGAATCAAATCATTTGGAGTGTGATCTTACAAACGAGGAGTTCGGTTTAATGGTCTCAAATCCCAAAAGGTTCGCAAGGAAGAAATTTTCGTTAAACAAGAACCGAAATTAGCAGGGTAGCTACAGCTCAGAAAAGGCGAAAGAGGAGAACAAAAGCACTTCTCAAAAAGTGGAAGATAAGAAGAAAAAAAGGGCATGGGAGACTCTGGCTATGACTGCCACTATTGTCATGGCAAAAATCATCTAGCCAAGGATGTCATGCTGAAAAGGCTAAATGAGAAGAGAGAAGGAGAAGATGATGAGTCCTACCACTTGCGAAAGCTTGAGGAGATCAAAAAGAAAAAGGCTGCTGATAACTCTATGCATGCTTTAATTGTGCAAGAAAATGTGGCTAAGAATGAATTTGGAGGAGTTGAAGTGTGGTCAACCGAATCGGAGGACGACGAGGTTCGCAAGCCCACACATGGCAGGGCATTCATTGCGAAAGAGGAAAGTTTGAAGTTTGCAGGAAGGTGTTTGATGGTGACAGGTTCGTAAACAAATCAATGACTGCGAACCGGTTCGTAAACAAATCACAGACGCAGGAGAATGATGATGGGAGTGAAAGAAGGGATGATAGTTGTTTCCCCGCGAAACCGGTTCGTAAACAAATCAATGACTGCGAACAGGTAATCAACAAGGTAAAACCTTATTCTTGAATCTCTAAATATTCCTGTGTCTAGATATGAGAATGAATTAAATGATTTAAAATTTACCTTTTCAAACATCAGTGATAGTCTAAAACGAATTCGTTTAACAAACACTAACCTAACTGATCAAATCAGCAGGTCGAAAAGCGATGAGAGGCGAATGTGGATTGAGAAGATCGAGTCAGATATGTCTAAGTCTAGGGATCAGTTAATATATTTGCAACGAGACAATCTAATGCTTTTAAAACAACGTAACATTTTCTGTTTAATTGCTAAAAGGCTTTATTTTAACATTACTCAGTTGCACCTTGATTGTGGAATTGGTGAGAAAATTCACAAGATGATCTTACCATTTCTTTAATTAAAGGAAGATGAGATAGACGCCGACTGTTACAAATGCAAATCCATAGTTTCGTCAGACGAAACTTCTGATGCATACAGGGTTGGACTGGAACGAATTGAATCATACATTAAGTCCAAAGACCACAAAAACATGATAAAGAAACATTTGGATGAAAATGATAAAAAGCAAATCAAATATGATACTATACAGGAAATTTGATTCATTGAGTACCAAGTTGAGTTTAGAAAACAAAATAAACGTTGAAAGCACATCTGAATTCGATGAGGACAGTGATATGATCGAAATCTCTGTAAAGGACGAGGTGGATTGCTCTGAATTCGTCAAAAATGAACCAAAACCTGTAAAACATTTAATTTCTGAAAATTCGGTTGAATTCGCTCGTATTTCCCAAAATAAACCAAAAATGTTAAAAGCGAAAGCAACCGTTTTTCCCAAAGTACAAACTACTCCTAATCAAGTGTTTGCTACTCAAGGACTGGAAAAATCTCAAACTATGGAACTAACGTCCATCGTCGATGAAGACAACAAAGAAGGTTGCGATGATCATTTTTGGTCAGCTCCCATAGATAATGCAGACGAAAAGAAGGGTATATCTGAAAGAACCTCATGGAAAGTAAAAGGGAGATATGTGGCAGAACCACTAAACAATCGATCCCGCTATGTGAAAGGAAGTCCAAGTGGAACAAAGGACAGTCCAAGCGAACCTCAGTCTGTTGAGAAAGAATCTCATACAAGAAAACCGAGACCCAAGGCGAATGTTAACAAATCCACTGAGCAACTTGCAGAGCAAAAACGACAATGAAATCAGAGATATCAGAGAAATCTCAATGAAAGGAAGCAATTTTGGCAATCCCAAAATACTAACTACGTTCGCAGAGAAATATCTTCCAATCTGAATACTAAAGCTCATTCGCAAGTGAATCCTGGTTTATGTTCGCACTGTCATTCCTGCAACCCACAGCAACCATCTAGGAACTTTGCTCTGAAACCCTCTTTTTCAAAGAAGCCCAACGAGAAATCAAAATTTCATCATTCTCAATCCTCAAAAGCTTCACCTAAAGATGTCAAGGGAAAGGGAAAGTTGGGCTCAGATTATGATGCTCAAACCAAGAGATCCAACTCTAACCCAAAGAAAGTCGAGAAAGAATTCGTCAAGAATCAAAACAAAAATAAACGAAAGCAATCTGATTCAAAAGAAACAAAAATAAAAAGTAATAAAATAAAATTTTTCACCATAACTAAGAAATATGAAACCACCTTACTTAAACGAACTTATATGGTTGATATTGCAATTACTTGTCCTCGTCCTGTTAAAGGCTCACAAGGACCCAAACAACTTTGTGTTCCTAAATCTGCTTAATTCTTGCAGGTTATACGTGACGAGCAGTTTGACAACGAATGGTACATTGATAGTGGATGCTCGCGTCACATGACAGGGAGGAAGGAGGAGTTGCAAAAATTTCGATCTCTCAAGGATGGTGGAAATGTAAAATATGGAAACAATTCGTTTGGAAAGATCAAAGGCTATGGGATGATAACAAACGAAGATTTTTCAATTCGTAAAGTGGCGTATGTGGAAGGCTTACAACACAACCTAATTAGTGTCTCACAATTGGTTGTTGGGACGGGTTTGAAAGTATCTTTTGATGATGAAGGATCTGAAATAATTGAAAAGAAAACGAAAGTAGTTCTCTTAAATTCGGAGCGAAAGGGAGAAATGTATCCTTTGAATCTGAACCCATTACGAGGGAAGCTTGCCATATGCTTGCTTACGAAAGCTCACTTTAGTGATAGATGGCTATGGCATATTAGACTTTCGCACCTCAACTTCAAAAACATCAACAAACTTGTGCTTGGTGATCATGTGCGAGGGGTTCCTCTCTTGAAGTATGATAAGGATCACTTATGTGCAACTTGTAAAATGGGAAAGCAAAGCAGGAAGATTCATCCTACAATTGTAAACACAAAAGTCATTGAACATTTGGAACTTCTATATATCGATTTTTGTGGAGCTTCTGCAATAAAAAGTGTTGGTGGTAGTAAGTACATTCTCGTTATAGTTGATGATTTTTCAC
Organism: Lactuca virosa; assembly: GCF_052849685.1. NCBI lineage: Eukaryota > Viridiplantae > Streptophyta > Magnoliopsida > Asterales > Asteraceae > Lactuca > Lactuca virosa. Next base: position 300,942,776 of record NC_136428.1, on the reverse strand, counting down.
GTTTCACTTGGGTGTCCTTTCTTAAACAGAAATCAGAAGCTACTCCCAAACTCAAAGACTTTATAAAGCAAAGTGAGCTTCAACTGCGAAAGCTGGTTTGCAACGTTCGCATCGATAATGGGCTATAATTCAAAAACCAAGCGTTTGAAGAATTTCTTGTCGAAAAGGGAGTCACACACAACTTCTATGCTCCTTACACTCCACAAAAGAACGGTGTAGTTGAAAGACGAAACCGCTCTTTGTACGAAGCTGCACGAACCGTGCTCACATTCGCTTGTATGCCTTTATACTTCTGGTCGGATGCAATTGCGACTACTTGCTACACTCAAAACAGATCCACTCTGAATAAGCGATTCTCTATTACTCCCTATGAAATCTTACACAATCGCAAACCTAATGTTAAGTTTTTCCATGTATTTGGTTCCAGGTGTTTCATCTTCAATTCCAAGGAACAACGGAACAAATTCGATGTGAAAGCTGACGAGGGTATATTTCTCGGATATTCACTAAACTCCAAGGCATATAGGGTTCTTAACAAATGCTCAAAGAAGATCAAAGAAACCTACTATGTCACATTCAATGACAACTACTTGAAGAGGATTCAGTTGAAAGAGCATTAATTGAAGGAAATCTCTCCTAAGCCAAGTCCAGCTACTATTCCAATCTCCAGCATTTATAACGAATTCGTGCTACTTTTTGATGAACCAGAAAAGGATGTCACATCCGAAGCGAAAGCAGCTAAAAACAAAGTGGATGAATTAAAGAAGATAATTGATGAAGCCGAAAAAGTCATGGATAATCAGCCATCAACTACGAACATACCTCAAGACCCGAGCACTACATTCCAGGGGGAGGATTCTTTCTCCAATGCACGTCCTCATGGAGCGCAACCAACTCCACAAGAAATGAACATTTCATCGTAGGGGGAGGGTTACACTTCGTCTCTTTCATCTGACCCACCTTCTTGATGAAGAGGACCACTAGTCATTCGAGGGGAGGAATAAGGATGTGAATGATGATTCAGACGCTCAATCAGAATTCGAAGAAGTAAACGCTGCCCACTTATGATCCAAACTATCATCCACTAGCAAAATGGACCAGAGATCACCTGAAAACTCAATTTATTGGTGAAACTTCTGCAGGTGTTCTTACGATATCTCAGCAAAAAGCAAAACAAACTGAATTATTCTCTCAAGTAGAGTATTGTATGTTTAACTCATTTGTTTCCAAGGTAGAACCCAAAACCGTGAACACTGATCTTGATCATTCTGATTGGGTGCAAGCAATGCAAGACGAACTCAATGAGTTTGAACGAAACAAAGTTTGGAGACTAATTCCAACTCCACCAGATGCATCGGTTGTAGGTTTACAGTGGGTGTTTCGCAACAAAATGGACAAAGAAGGGAACGTCATAAGAAACAAGGTGAGACTCGTGGTTAAGGGATATTTTCAGGAAGAAGGCATCGACTACGAAGAAACCATCGCTCATGTTGCAAGGTTTGAATCTGTTCGCATCTTCCTGGCATATGCTGCACACAAGAACTTTGAGGTGGTTCAGATGGATGTTAAGTGTGCATTCTTGAATGGAGAATTAGAAGAGACAGTATACGTGGAACAACCTCCTGGGTTCGTAAACAAGAAGTACCCAAATCACTGCTACACCTTGGACAAGGCAGTCTATGGTCTCAAGCAAGCTCCAAGAGCCTTGTATGAAAATCTCACTCGCTTTCTTAAAATGTCTAAATTTAAACAAGGTTCGGTTGACCCAACCTTCTTTCGCAAGAAAGAGGGTGACCACTTGATGATCGTCCAAATCTATGTTGATGACATCATTTTTGGTTCTACGAATCCCAACTTAATAGTTGAATTCCGAAAATTGATGGAAACAAAGTTTGAGATGATCTTCATGGGTCTAATTAACTTTTTCCTTGGACTGAATATAAGACAGAGACCATAAGGTATTTTCATAAATCAGGAGGCATACACGAAGACCTTACTGGAAAAGTTTGGTATGGTGCGAGAATCTAAAGTGAAGGTTCCAATGGCATTCAGAACGAAACTGACACCATCTCTGGAAAAACCAGCTGCTGATATGACTCTTTATCGTCAAATGATTAGATCATTGATGTATCTAACAGCTAGTAGACCAAATATCATGTTTTCCATTTGTTATTGTGCCAGATTGCAAGCAAATCCACGCGAACCTCATATGGTGGCTGTCAAGAATATCTTCAGATACTTGAAACAAACTTCATCACTTGGCATATGGTACCCTGCGAAATCAGGTTTCTTTGTACAAGCATTTTCGGACGCCGACCTTGGTTGATGCGGACTAGATAGAAAAAGCACAACCGGAGGATGCCAATTTCTAGACGGAAAACTTGTTAGTTGGCAATCCAAGAAGCAAACGTGCGTGTCCCTGTTAACCGTTGAAGCTGAATATATAGTTGTTGCATCATATACGTCTCAAGTCATTTGGATTCAAAGTCAACTTCATGACTATGGTTTAAGCATGAAACGAATCCAACTATATTGTGACTCTAAAAGTTCTATTTGCATTTGTCATAACCCAGTGCAACACTCAAAGACAAAACACATTGCACTGAGGTATCATTTCATCAAGGATCACGTAAAAGACGATAACGTTGAAATTCACTTCGTGAGATCTGCTGATCAGTTGGCTGACATATTCACCAAAGCCTTACCTGAAACAACCTTCAACAGAATTCTTCAAGGCCTAGGAATGATGGAAGCTGAATCTGTACCGAAACCACCTTCGCATTAATAAAATTATTGACGCGAATCGATGCGAATGATCGCAGAGACTCACTGAAAATCCAAAAATATTTGTTATCTTTTGTTTGAAAAATCCAAAAATCCAAAAATATTTGTTATCTTTTCGTTTTTATTCATGTTAAGCTAAGTCGCACAAACGCTCGCTTTAATTCGTTTCTGATTTTTTCGGGACACGAATTGGCACGAACGTTCGCCCTAATTCGCATCATCCAAAAGAAAATTGTTTTTTTTTGTTTGTTTGATATTAGATTATTTTCTTTTGTACACTATTCTATTTTATTCAAAATTTCAAAAATATTTTCTTTCTGTTTTTATTTCTTTTTCAGAAAATGTCAAAATCCAAAAATATTTTATTTCTGTTTGTCTTTATTTCTTTTATTTTTACATATTTTAAAGCACAAGAAGATCATGAAGGCACATATCCGCGTGATAGGGCAGGTATAGCATTCTTATCTATGTATTAGCTAAGTGTCCCTAGAAGCATACTGTTGTATGTTGTCTAAAGCCTCTACTGACTCAATGTGAAGCCTTAATGAATCAATTCTACCAATCATTTCTTCCAAATTAGGCTGTTAAATTCACATTAGTCATGAGCTACCTTACTCTTCTCGCCTTGAGTTAAGACTTATCTGCTTGGTCACTTTCGTTTAGTAGAGGTACATTCGCTTCTTTGGAACCCTCTTCACACTTATCCATTACCTTCATATTCATCAATGTAACCCTTGAGACTCTCAGCTATACCACTGAGGTTTATGGTTGCACAACATCTATGTTAATGATCTTAGTTTTCTCACCACGAACTGAGTGAAATACCAAATTCAACACACTTACATGAATTGACGGTGAACAATTAACTATTCTAGATTTTCACCATTGAATTAACGAAAGCCACTTTTGTGGTATGTATCAGGAAATCTCTTTTTCTTTTGCGAGATCTTTGTGAAGTGTTCTGGTTCTAAGATACTTCTTCCCATAAGATCCAGTTTTTTTTTTGAGATTTCATAAACTTAATCCAGTTACTAAAATAATTCCTCACCTACTCGTTCAACTAACTACACTGGTCATACGATTACTTCATCCAACATTCGTTCTTATGTCAAGTCGTTGTTTGGTTGGAGAGTAAGCCACCCATTGAGCCTAATTAAAAGATCCCTTTCAATGTTTCTTGTCAAACAGTTGAGCATATTTTAATGGGAAACCACACAGATACTTCTTAGTCTCTCTTGATTTTGAAGGAAGAGATCGTTGCTCGGGATCCTTTGTTTCGTGTCTTTTAAGACATCACTAAAATCCCACAAATAAATTTTGCTTTATTTCTTTTTTCTTTGGCACACTCTCGCATGAAGATCTATTTGATTTTCCTAAAGTCTTGCTTGTGGTAGTTATGGCATTTTCAGTTTTGCAGATTCAATAATACTCACTCTTAAATGCGAACGGCTGTATGGTTATTTATTGCAACAAATTTTGTTTGAAAGGATGAGAACAAGATAATGATGACGCAGCTGTTGGTGGATAAAAGTTTGAATTTTAGACGCATGGAATTTGAAACGCTTCCACTTATCACGCCGACTGACACCTTTATCGGGGCTACAGTTGTCAAATCCCGCTTTTTCAGACGTCGTTTCAAAGGAAATCAGTCAATTAATTCTCTCTCCTACGTAATCGTATAAAAGGATTTTTGATGCATGCCTTACCTTTTACCACTCTCAAATTCTCTCAAGAACCCTAAACGACGATTTCTCTCTATTGTTCTTCTTCTAAATCAACTGCAACAATGGCCGGTTCTTCATCTGTTCATGATCAAACCGCACAATGCTCACTGCTCGCCATCAAACAACATTAAAACCTGATTTTTGATCTGTCTCCATTCAAGTACGACTCATACATGCTGCCTATCATCGAATGTTTAAAGTATTCCCCTCTGGTCACTACTTTAACTAAAGTGGAGTGTGTTCCAATGTCTCTACTTTCAAAGGCTTATTCTTCTGCATCGTACATCAAGGAAGAAGAACGCATCACCTTCAACATCTCTGACAAGAAAACCTCGATCACCAAGTCACGGTTCTGCTGTTTGCTAGGGCTTGCTTCTAATGACTCCATGGTGAATCCAGACTCGATCTCCACTGCCGCTATTTTCGAGATGTTCTATGAGATGGGATATAAGGAAATCATCCCATCCATCTCCAAGTTCAAGAAACCCAACTTGCCTCCTCAATGGAATGGTTTGTTCACTCTTCTCTACAAAGCTTTTTCTGAAAGAGTCATAGGTTCATATTGTGCTAGTAATATGTTCATGACCTTGATGTATGGTCTCTACTACGACATCAACCTTGACTATGGAACTGTTCTGTGGGCTCAACTGGTGCAAAGTACTCACTCCACGACTCGACACAGTGAGATTTCATGTGCTCGTTTCTGGACTATTGTTGTTCAACGAGCAATCGACAAATACCAAATTCCGATGATGAAGGATTCATTGATGTCTTCGATTGCTACTTTTCACACCACCAAGATAATTATCTCTAACAAATCGATGTTCGCCTTTGCTGGCTCCATTCCGGAGACCATGTTTCGTTCTGTTCCAGCTTCAAGCAAGATCTTGGAGGAAAACAAAAAGCTTTCATCTTCAGGAGCTCGCCCCATTACTCCTGATATGCGTCTGTCCATTGATGAAGCTGACAATGTGAAAAAGGGGGTAAGCCAAAGCAACCGAAAGAGGGTCCTTCTGAGCCAGCTGCGACTCCAAAGAAGCGAAAAGCGAAAACTGCTCCTTCAGCAGCTCAACCCAAAAGGCAAAAACATCCTGCTCGAAAGCGAAAGACCCCTACACCAAGTGCAAGCGAAGGTTCAGAATTAGACACTCAGTCTGACGTTCGCACTAAGGAGGACAATCTTGTTCAAAATGAGGAAGCTCACAATGAAGAAGTTCGCAACGAGGAAGAAATCCTTCACAATAGAGAGAACACATCCAATCTTGAGGTAACTCAACCTATTAATGTCTCTGTTCCTTCTCCACCTCCTTCACCTAAAACCACCTCTATCCCCATCACAATTACTCCATGCCCTCTACCTGTTTCTACACAACCACAAACAAGCATTCCTCTCTCCATGCCATTGTTCACTGATTCAACAGTTCCTCCCACTACCTCTACCCCACCTTCTGTTTCAGTCAACGTATCTGATACGGGGGCTACAACTTTAGGTTTCTCCACTCATGTTTCTCCTCCCATTTCTCCAATTAATCAAAATGACCCAGATATGGTCTGCGGTGATGATGAAGATGAAGACCTTGGAGGCTTTACTTACAGTCCTTTTCAAATTCGGACTGAGAGTGAAGATGAGGTGCAACTTACGAAAGGGCAGCTTCAGTCTCTTCATGAAAAGATTGACAATTTGATTCTTTCTGCCAACGCCTCCTCTTCTGATGCCTATGCTATAGCCATGATATATTCTCTCTTTGAACGAATCTCAAAGGAACATATAGCCAATGATGAAAAGATGAACAAGGTTGTGGTTGATTCGGATGAAGTTTGCAAGTCTACGACCGAAAGAGTCGATAAACTAATTGTTGACTCCACTGCTTTCATGGAAAAATTTCAAAACACTTACAACTCCAATACCACTGCTACAAATGAAGCCTTGAAGAGTCTGGAAAATCTCTTCAAAAACGAAAAGACAAAGTTGCAAGAGATTCGCACTGGTCTGAAAACTAACCATGAAGCGTTTCAAACCTCTGTTTCGTCTCAAATCTCAAAGCTTCAAGAATAACTAGCAAAGGAGAGTGCTCTCAAGGAAAGTCTTGCTATCAAGACCGAAGAAGTCAAGGAGTTAAGTGTCAAGTTGAACACTTCGGAGAAACATATCAATGATCTGTTATCTAAGAGGGCAGTCATGCGAAGCTGTATCACTGATGTTACTAGCATGCTCTTAGATATCATTGAGACCATGGACTCTATGATCACCATCACCATGCGAAAGCATCTGGCAGAAAAGTTGAGGCCAGTCTTCACAATGCTTCACCACCTTGAAGGTATTTCAGATCAAAGCATTAATCATAAACAAGGGGGAGAAGGTGTATCTGGTGGATCACGGAAAGAAGAACCCAAACGAAAATAGGAACCCAAAGCTCCAATCAAGCCAGTTGTCAACCAGGAACTAAAGGGTAAGGAAAAGTTGTTCAGTGATGACCCTATTATTGACAATGACGAAGAAGAAGATCATGATGAACAAGAACTACAAAGAAGTAAAGCTTGTGAAGCCGAAATGGATGAGCACCAGCGAATCATCCGAGAGGCAGAAGAAAAAGAAAGGGACTTTGAAACGAATCCAACGTGATGTTGTTGATCTTCCAAACCAGTAATTGTTAGAGCCAATTGTGTCTTTTGATCTTCAAAATACACAAGATTCGCAATTGGATCTACCAATCACTACTAAGGCTTTCAAGTTTCGTTCCTTTGTGAAAGTGGCGAACGTTCCATATATTGACAGCATGGCTGATCATATGCTATTCTCGTTTTATATGAAGCATATGAAGCCGCAATACGAGACCTGGTCATTAAGCAAGATTATTGGTGTGAAAGTCACAGGTCCTATCGAGACGGATAGCTTTCCGAACGCGAAGTTCAAAGTTGCAAGGGGATCAACCAGTCAATGCCACAAATTTACTCTTGCTGACTTGCCCTGTCTAAACCCCAATGACTGGTTTGCTCTTTACAACCTGCTGATGAAGGACAAAGAAAAATATGAACTTGTCATGTCTCATCTCCAAATCATGGTCAAGTCTTACATCCAAGAGATCGGGGACATGGACGTGGAGATTGCAATGGTGTTGCGAAAGAAGCCTACTACTGTTCTCAAGGAATCTCCAAAAGATTTTGAGAAGCTGAAGTTTGGGAAGATCTATAGCAACGAATGGTATGTGGAGTATCAGGCTAGGGAACGAACCTGTGCAGACTATCGTAGAGGTTGTTTCTTCCTTTCTGACAAACACTTGTTCACTACCAAATTTCTTGAGCATATATTGGATTTGGTGAAGCGATTTAGGGGTAACAGCAAGGATGATGTAAAGTTCTTCTCTGATATGATTTTATGGTATCTGTAAGTTCGTCAGACCATATTTGGCATCATTCCAAAGGTGTATGAAGTTCAAAAGTGAATCCAAGGCCGATAGGTTCGTGCCTCAATTGACGCAAGGGGGAGATTGTTGGGTATTTAGTGTTCTGTCATTGGGCCTTTTGTTTAGTTGTTTTGTATTATCGAGTTGGGCCTGTCCACTCGTTATTTATTCTAGGGTTAGAGTATTTATGATGCATGCATGCATCATATTTTGGTTAACTCTTATCTTTGCTTTGTAACCCTAAACACGCCTCTACAGTAGCAATTTTTATAGAGTTCTTCTGAGGCATGACGTTTAATCATTCGACGTTCTTGATTCGTCATCGTGTTCTTTATTTTATCTGTTCTAGAATCTAATCAATTCTTAAGGTTTTATTCCTAACAAATAGGTAACGAAGCTCAACTCATGATGGAACGAACCATGTCCAACAAGGTTCGATTGTGCCTTTTAGCCACACCATTCAACTGCGGTGTCCTAGGCGGCGTCAATTGCGAAACAATTCCACATTACTTAAAATAATCGTGGAACTCGATACTATGATACTCACTGTTGGATTAGTGTCTAAGTCCATAACTATAATTGGTATATACTTGACCCGACTCGGCATGGTCCATTTGGGTTGCATGGCATCAGAGCAATTTGGATAGACTTTTGTGAGAAAAGGATATTTATGATTTGTTAATATATTATAAGTTCTAATATATTAATATGAAATCATATTATTTAATTAGTATTGATCAAGAATTAATTTGGAATTAATTTTGTGATCAAAAGGAGACTAATTAAATATATGGGGATTGATTGTGTAAATCATTCATTCTTATATATGTGGGCTTATGATCCATAGTTCTTCATGTTGGGCTAAACCCATTGAGTAACCCATGGATACTCCATGGAGGTTTTAACCCATGGAGCATGGAGAATATGGAAAGACATGAGTTACATGGTGTAACCCTAATAGCCACCATATATAAGGACCCCATGGCTCAAGAATTTAGCACTAGTGCATACAAAAGAGGCCAAGCCGGTTTCTAAAAGTCAAGTATCTCTTCTCATGGTTATTCCAAATGTTGATGATGTTGTGTGAACCATTTTAGGTGTCACACTTGAGGCACTAGGCTCTTAAGCTCCATGGAATCAAGCTACAACAAAGAGGCATGTATTCTATCTATTTTTGTTATCCTAGTACATATGATTGTATGCTAGTTAGGGTAATACCTTGGAAAATTGATATTTGCATGTATAATAGAGAAAACATAGATCCAAGGTATTTAGGGTTGCATGTACACCTTAGGAGTGTTAGAATGCTCAAAACCCAACAGTGGTATCAGAGCCTAGGTTTGTTTTCAATTATACTTGATGCAAATTGCTGAAAAAGCTGAAAAAATCAATTTTCTGGCTGTCTGGGCACTAGACTCGCCAAGTCCACTGATGGACTCGCCGATTCCATGAAGAAATTCATCCTACTCGTCGAGTAGGTTCATACACTCGACTAGTAGAAGCCCCTGACAGCATATTTTCGACTTTTAAGGCTGAAATTGGACTAGGAACGTTACCCTAAGCTGTTTTTGAACTTATAAACCTGTTTTTGATGTGGTAATGTTCATGCTAATCCAATTTCAAAGATAATTGTCATAATTTCAAGATTTGTATTAGTTTTATGTTCATGCTAATTTCTTGAAGATTGATGATTTGAATTATCTAGTTCTTATGGGTCAGCTTAGATTAATAGAAAAGTTATGAGATAATGTGTTTTCAATCCATATTGATCTAAAAGTTATTCATAAAATGTGTTTTTGTATCTTGTCCTCAAGTTATATGAAAAGTCACATTTATGATTATTAAAACTCATAAGATTTCCATGAGTTATGAAAAAATGGAGAGTCTCATTTTTAAATGTTTTAAAGTCTTCCATAACTTGTCCTCAAGTTATGGAACTTGAAGAGTTTTTCATAAAACTACTTTAAACTCATAAGTTATGGAATTGAAGAGTTTTGAATAGTTTCAATACTTGCCCTCAAGTTTTGGAATTTATAAAGTTTTGCTTATGAATGCTTTAATTCCAAATCAAACCCTAGAATTTTAAAAGTTTAAAATTCAACCCTTATACTATTATTATAATTTTAATTATATAGATATGTATAAGATAAAGTCAATCTTACCGTTAGTAGGCCTCATTCACGAAGCCGGTCTATAAGGGGGTATAAGGTTATTGCCTATAAAATGGCAGTTTAATGGGTGTCCACTCTCACCCACCGCTTCCTTGACTGGTGGAGAGTCGTTAGCCGAACGGGTAGGATAAAGACTATAATTTACATTCAACTTCAGCAAGCGGTCCACGTACCTTTGCATCTTTTTGTAAGTCGGCCGTGATGGACTCTCCATCCTTCATCTTTGTAGTGATCATGGAGGCGATGATCTCGTACCTTTCCTACCTAGCACTTTGATGGTACCTTTCCATCAAGTCTTGGTGCATCTCGTAAGGATAATAGTCCTCGTAGGACTTTTAGAGTTCGGCATTCATGGTCGCAAGCATGATACATGACACCTTTGTCGCGTCCCTCTCATGAGTATCATATTGAGCGATTTGCTCGGGAGTAGCAGTGTTATGGTCAATCTCTTTTAGTTCCTTGTCGAGAACATACTCTTTGTCATCGTAGCAGGTGACCATGCGAATGTTGCGAATCCAATCATTAAAATTGGATACATCAAAGATCACCCTCCCACACAAGTTCATGAGGGAGAAAGAGCCAGAAGCGTTGGAGTTAGCAGTGTTGTTTGAAGTCGACATCTGAAAAAGAAAAGAGACAAAGTTTAGTTTAGATAAGAATCCCTAATTTAACACCCATATGAAAAATTAGGGCTAGGACCCAACACAATTATTTATAATTCATAAAATAGATGTCTTAATCTAATTGCAAATAATTTGAAGGTAGGTAAATGACGATTTACCAATTTCCACCATGAAAAACGAAAAAGAATATTAAGTTTTAAATGAATTGAAATTCCTAGATTCTTTTGAGATTCATTGAACTTTTCAATGGCATGTTTAAATCTCAATTATGCCCTTCAAGTTTGTGACCGGGATACCGAGGATCACAAACAATGTGTGAATAACCATGCAAATGTGCTTGGTACTCTCGATGTCATTTATCGTCTAATGAATGTGCTGGTTAACCACACACACTCCATTAATCTATGATAAACATCGATCTACCATTTGCCACCCTTGCTAGTCCCAAATTAGTGTGTCGGTTAGCCACACACACTCCACTAACGACTTGGCAAGGTGCAAAGTGCAATTTCATGTAATAGCATCATTTTATCATTTTTCCTAAAGTAACTAAGATTGGGAATTTATGAAAACATTTAGTTACTTTACAAATTCATTATACTTATTAATGAGGAATTCAGTTTGTCCTATCCTACCCATTCGGCTAATGACCTTCCACTAGTCAAAAGTGTGGTGGGTAAGAGGGGATACCCAATGGCGGTCATTTTACAGGACGCTTCCTTAAACACCCCTTATAGACCAGCTTCGTGAATGAGACCTACTAACGGTAAGACTAAATTATCTTATACATATATATAATTATTAATCTTTTAATATTATAATAGTATAAGGGTTGAATTTTAAACTTTTAAAATTCTAAGGTTTAAAATTTAAATATTTCAAAATTAAAACTTTTTAATCAAAATTTAAATTCCAAAACATGAGAGCAAGTTTTGAACCTTTTCAAAACCTTTCTAGATCAAATTAAAAAATAATTTAATTAATCAAATAATTTGTCATTATCTAAATTTGACATAATTCAATTTATGGCAAGATAATTCACATCAAATAATACAAATAATTATCTTTATCATATAAACTAATAATTATCTTATAGTTTGACAATTATCTTCTAATTAGATGAGGATAATCATTACCATATAATAAAATTCGAGTTTTATGAGTCTAAAACGTTTTTGGTAATTATCCTAATCCAATTCTGGTCAAAATCCCAAAAAAATCTACCAACTGACGAGCTGACTCATCGAGTCAAACTTTGGACTCGTCGAGTTCATCAGAGGACTCGACGAGTTCATCAGGCAGATTCAGATTTTCGACTTTTTCAGCTAAGAATCATTAAGCAATGCATCAAATACAATAGAAAAATGACCTAGGCTCTGATACCACTGATAGGTTTTGAGCATTACATCAATCTTATGGTGCACATGCAACCCTAAAGCTTTGGATCTAGGTTTTCTCTAATTGTACATGCAATAATAATCATCCAAAGCTGTAAACCTAAACTAGAATGCATAAATCGAAATTTATATCTAAAACATAGTTAGAATCTTACCTTTCAATTGTAGGTTGCTTGATCTTCAACCTTTGAGAACTTAGCACCTCAAATGCGATGCCTCTAATAGATCACAAACACCAAGAGCAAGTTGGAAGAATGAGAGAGAGAGAGATGGAGAGGCACAAAATTGGCTGGAGATCCTTCTAGGGTTTCTAGTGGCCGATTTTGTGATGCCATGGGGTCCCTTATATAGCTGAGCAATTAGGGTTTCAGTCAAAACCCTAATCCAGTTGCTTAGTCCTTAAGCAGCCCATAGGATCCTTCCAGAAGGCCCCTTGGACGAATTCTATGTGGACTCCCACATAAATTTCATCCATCCCTTCCTTATGCATCCTAAGACCAACTTTGTAACTATCTTATAATTACAGTACCAGTCCCCTTAATTTAATTAATCTCTTTTGACCACAAAATTAATTCTGAATTAATTCTTGACCAATATTAATTAAATAATATGATTTCTCTTTTAATATATTAGTCCTTTAATATATTAATAAATCATAATTAACCTCTTTCTCTATAATTCATCCAGTCAAGTTGCTTTGGTGAAGGCAACCCAAAAGGATCATGCTAGTATCGGGTCAAGTGCATACCAAATATAGTTATGGGCTTAGACACCTAATCCAACAGATTGGAATCAGGGTAGACTCTCTGAACTGCCAATTCTATGGAATCAGACATATGGCTTATGAAACCAACTTCCGTATTATCACCTAAACATTCTTTAATCCTCCTCATGAACCATAACCATGACTCGTCACAGTTTATGGTTCCCAAAGCAAACGCTATGAGAAGGGGTTCATGATTTCCATCTAAAGCAACCGCAATGTACATGGATGTTGTGTACCTCCCAATTAGAGGTACGTGACCAACAAATATGATTGGTATCATAGACGTGAGAAACGTACGAATCTGCAAGTAAAGATAATAATGTTAATTATATAAGAACTTCAATAACACAATATTTAGCATAAAGGATTACATACCACACATCCCAATCCCAGAAAACAAAATTGGAAACGATTGTATGAATATTTCTTAATGCACGTGCAGGTGTTAGGATTGGTTCTTTGCATATTATGAAAAAAACCGGTAGGTTGGAGAAATTCTTTTTGAATACCTCATTGACTGAACTCATTTTCACAACTTTCGACACCTTCCAAAAATGGAAATGGTTGTCCAATTTTAAAAGGTATCCGTATTCATTATTCCGCATAACTATTTAGACAATTCGCGGAAATGACTTGTCAGTCCACATAAGTTACTAAATTGGCAGTCCGCATAAGTAAAAGAATTGCCAGTCCGCGTAAGTGACTTGACAGTCTGTGTGACTGACTTAACAGTCCGCGTAACTGACTTGACAGTCTGCATAACTGACTTGTCAGTCTGCATAGTTGAAATAACAGTCCGCATAACTGACTTGACATTCCGCATAACTAACTTGTCAGTCTGCATAGCTGAATTGGCAATCCGCCTAACTGACTTGATAGTCCGCATAACTGAATTGGCAGTCCGCATAGTTGAATTGGCAGTCCGCTTAACTAACTTGACAGTCCGCATAACTGACTTATCAGTCCGCATAGTTGAATTGGCAGTCCGTGTAACCTATCTTGTTATATAATATAGCTTGTATCTATATGAAATTCACATCTTTTATCCACAAAAGGGATCCTTTCACAAAATGGCGTCCAATGTTCCAACTTCTTCTAATGCAACAAATCCGTCAAATGGGCCAGCTGCAACAAATGGTACATATCCATGGACGACAACAGAGGTGTTGGTCCTAACACGTTGCTGGATTACCGTTTACGAGGGTCTACTAGTAATGGCTACCCCTCATTGACTTGTTGGTGATGAATGGTCCCGCCTAATAGCTTTGTTCAACCATGAGATGGGACAAGGACGAGAACGGCTAAAACCCGATATTGTTAGTAAATGGATGGATTTAAAGACTAAAGTCACATGGTTCAATCGTTGCTACAATTATGAGAAAATGCGACGCTCTCATGCACACGATGAAGAACTTTTTGAAGACGTGAACGGATATTACCTGTGCGAGTTTGATGGAAATGATTTCGAGTATACGGTCGTTTGGAATGTCGTTAAAAAATAAACCTTTTTTCATGTAGACGACTCTTTTATTTGTAATGTTTTATGTTATTTGTAATGTTTTTTTTTTCTGTTCTTTGTTAGTAAATGGATGGACTCAATGTTTTTTTGTTTCAATGTATCGTAATAATTGTTGGTGCATTATGTTTCAAAAATTAAAGGATAAATAACATAATAAAAACGTAAATAAAAACTAAACCATATTACATATAATTAAGCCATACAACCGCAATACTAGTTAAAAATACGAGAGATTTTTCAAAATATTCCAAGGGGCTTCATAGTCAAAACTCTCTCTGTTACTAAATGATTTGTATTCTTCTTTAGCCTCCTCCACGATGTCTTCCACAGTATCATTCACATGTGCGTCATCAATCTTCATATAAAGATCGTTGAATAACACAGCTTCTGTTTTCAATTCATACCATTTTGCTGTTATACCAAGCGTGCTGCGATGGTTTTCTAAGGTGGTTTCAGCGTCAGTGTTGAAGGTATTGGCTAAAATGACCCAAAACATTGTATCATCCAAACAGTTGTTCTCGTAGACATTAATATATACACGAGTTAGAAGCAAATACTCCGCAGTGGTCCATGGGTTTGAACCCATTGTAAAAGATACAAAGTAAATGAAGTGATATAGATTAGATGAAATGATACCCATTTCTGTGTCATTTTATAGTGAAATTATTGTTCGTGGAAGTGACTTGGCAGTCCATGAAACAATTATAATAATAAAAATAAATAGCACACATATTTGTATTAAACAAAATTACTCAAAATGGGTATTTCATATGAATATATACAAAGTTCCTAAAATCAAGTTATATAGTATCCCAAATAATATTTGTCATCCTATTTTTGTAGAGAAATCCCGCACATATACGTGGCTTATAAATCTTCACCGGTACCCCTGAAACAATCATTTCATAAACATGCATATGAATACTCCACAATCCCCTCTATCTTCAATATATTCCTGATGTGTCGCGTCTATAGTATCAAAAAACTGAATAGCTGTCTTGGCTTTGTGTCCACGGGGAAATCATTCTAGTAGTCAATCACATCAGCTCTAAGATAATATTATCCTTAAAACTTGTGAATTCTCCACCCAACAAGTACTTTGAGAAGACATTCATAGATCGTACTGAATCATAAATTTGTACTTTCCAAGTATTTATATGTAGCACTGCCAAAAACCAATGGACACCAAGAACGTTTATAGGGAATAGAAGCTGCAAACAAATACTCGTAAATTTAGTAATATTATATATATAAATAAATAATTATTAATGTATACTTTCCAGGTATTTAAATGTAGCACTAACCATGTCCACATCCTTCCATTTAGGATAGCCTCCAACACCATTTGCTACATTCCAAAAAAAATGATTTTTCGAATTGCAAATTGACTTCTTGAGGGTATATCGTCCACCTTGCGTTCGTCGGCCGTCTATCCATGAGTAAGGCACTCCATATCGCAATATGCTATACATTTTAAGATACAAATGTTACAACTATTTATATAAATTATCGTCTAAAAAATAGTTAAAATTTAACGAATATTATCGTAGAAATTAACCACCCAGAGTCAGTAACTGCAACTAACCTCGACCAAAACTCCACATCCAGTGGGAGTATATGCAGCCTATGTTTAGTGTTGAGGTTGGAAGATATCATATTCCATTTTTTCCAAAAACTCAACGTACTAGGAACATGAAGACTGTCCAATAGGAGATGATTTGAAACATCATTACTCTCTTCATTCACAATGTCTTCATTTTCTTTTTCAGGACTCTCCACTGTTTTTTTTCCTTGTTTTGGTGATTTTCTTCAATTTTGGTGTGGATTGCATCTAAAAAGGTAACATGTTAAATAATTATCAATAACATAATATTTTATAAATACACCAAATTTAAAATGAGTTATGTACCACTGTGAACGGCGTTCGCTGATACCATGCAACACCCCTCTTATGTTGCAGCCTAACAATAGAAGTCGCTGTTTTTTTTGTGATGTCCACCCACGTCCGGTGACGGCTCAACATGCGTAGGTGTATGTCCAACTTCCCCCTCCAAACCATCAGTAGATATATCATCATAGTCCAACTGTGTACCATGGTAAAATGTTTCTTCCTCCTCTTCATTTACCATCTCCTCCTCCTCTCCAAACCATGTATCTGGTTCATCTTTTTTTTGTAATACACGGTCTACTTTAGAAGTTAAGTCAACCACAACGCCTAGTAGACGCTTCACTAATTCCTTTGTGCTCGTCTTCTTCTTCTTTACCGACCTTGTTGATGTGTCGCTTCATATATAAGTTCTTTCTACTTTAGGTTGTTGCGAGGAAGAAGCATTTGTGACAGATTCAGTCGAAGATGTTTCCGTCTTCTACTTCTTTCTTCGAGGAGGCGAGGAAACAACAGGTGCACTATGTGGGACCAGACTATGTTTCCGTGGGGGAGACTCTTCATGGTTAAGAGTCCAATTGACGTAGCGAATATAAAACGGCAACATCAGCTCCGTCGGGTTTGCCACGACAGAAATAGGTTGGTTGTTAGGCTACAAAAATCAAATTGTTAGTTTAACATGAAAAACATTGGAATTTGTAATTATATATAATCCTTAATATAAAAAGAATACCACAGAAACATTGATTATTCGACGACATTGAAGCCAAGATAATGGTGTTTTACTTCTCCACGACCTCATCCGTGGCAATTATGTTGGCATGCGTATATAAAACTGGGTTTCCTTCGGGAACGTCTCCAAAATCCATATCTATGGAAAAAAAGGTAAGTATCATGCTATTATAATATAAAAGTGAAAATACAACGGTATTATATACTACAAATTGAAGTTCAATGTTATTATCGTATAAAAAACAAAAGTATGATAACTATTAAAATGCATTAGAAACTAACCTGAAACGGAAGCATAAAACCGGCAACGGTATACTTGTGTACTTTCTTGGATTCTGGATTGGCCTGCTTGAATAGTCTAAATTTTTCTATTTTCTCAAACATTCCACGCATCAAGCCCGAAGTATACGTCCAAAAATACGTACCCCATGCAAACCTGCAATTTTCAATTTATTTATTATAATTATTATTGTATTTATACATAATCTTTAAATGTCGGCTTCAATCCTCTATATTATCAGCAAGCTTGTATACTGCCACGGGAATGCCCGTTTTAACGTTCCGTCCATGGAGATTTTTCAACATAAAAACAAGCTGGATAAGCATTACAGCATCTTCATCCTGAAGTGACAAATAATTCGGAGACATAATGTAGTCTTCTAAATCTTTCAAGTGCAAACGTCATAGAGTAAATACACATGAGGACCAACTTTTAAACCACAAATCAAAATACATTCAGTTTCACCAAAATCCAATTGCATCCCCTCTATCTCAAAAAGAAACCTCCCCATTTCAAACACTTGTTGAGACCTTACTTCATGCAACATCATCAAATACACAAGTAAGGGGTCACCATGGGGGATATGCATTCCTAAGAATTTTCCAAACGGCGAAGCTTCAAATAATACTCGTTGTGATTGTGTTAGGCACGAAAAATAGTCTTTAATGATCGTACCCACCACGTCTTTTAAAGTTAAATCTGCTTTTTGATTGAAACCATCGTGCTACAAAACATATACATTTAATTTCATATAAAACGTTAGTAATTGAAAATAAAAAACAAGGTTTCAAGATTACTTTTCTAATTCGGTTTATGAAATAACGGACTTTTTATATAATAATAAATAAGTTCATATAAAAGGGCAGAAAAAATGGTGGAAAAAGCAATTTAATGTCATTCCGCGGAGGCTAGAGGTCATTCCGCGGAGACCCCTTCGCGGAGTGACCTACACCTCCGCGGAGACTCTTTTTTTAGTGGTTTTATTCATTCCGCGGAGGGAATGCATCAATCCGCGGAGGATCCTATGCGGAATGACGTACACCTCCGTGGAATGGATATTCCCAAAATTCGAATGCCCTCTGTTAATCCTAACATCTACAAAATCTAAATCTGTATATATACACGGTAATCGATAGAAATTTCGTAACATTTGAATCATAAATACATACGATACAACATTAATCAAAAGAGGGGAATGTGAGAAATACCCGGGAGCCGTATCCATCGGCAAAAATATTGGGGAAATTACCATCCATCGGTGTCAGATTTCATGTCGTCGCTGCCGGAAAATGACGTCGTCTTATGTCGTCACTGCCGGATTTCAAGTCGTCGCCGAAAATAAATCGGATTTGAAGTCGATGCAGAGATACGTTCGAAATCAAGAGGAAGTCGGGGGACCAAAGAGGAGGGGGACCGTTTTTGTCAAAGTGGAAAGGGTAAAATTATGAAAGTACCCCTCTCCGCAGAGATTTCATGGTTCCGCGGAGCTCCACAGAGGTCCCTCCGCGGAGTGCATGTCTATACCCGGAAAAGTCATTTTTCATGTCTAAAATTTGAAATTACCCTCCAAAAATTGATTATAGCCGGTATCTTCCCATTTTACTATGGTGTGGCTTCAGAGTTAATGGTTATATGTCCTCATTTTGAGAAAGCAAAGGTGACAGCTACAACATCTCGTAAAAGTAGCATGGTTTATAATGTAGGGTCATTTTATTTTGTATCGACAATTGAAGAAACATTGGTATGAGGAATATATGTATATTAGGCTTCATAAAAAAATAAAGTTTCCAAGTAATGTAGATCTATCTTAAGCACACCTCAAAGAGGTGGTAAGTCATAGGATTTCACAAAAGCTACAAATTTTGTTGTATTGAGGGAGGAGAAGTTTGGTTATTGATCTCTGTACACATTGGATATACAACTCTGGTGAAATAAGGGCTCTCGTAACGGTTTATCAAGAATTCTTTTTCTTATAATAAAAACATTTTAGTTAAATAAAAAAGTTGTTTTTGAAAATTATTAATTGGTTTTCACTTGAGTCAAATCATTTTTTAGTTGTTAAATTCATTTAGTTTAAGTTTTTTTTAAAATAAATAAATTAATTAATAATAAGATCTGTTTTCTAAACACTACAAGAAAAAGACCCCTTTACGACGTGCAAACCACGACACTCATTGATTTATGTTACGCAAAAGAGAGTGACATTAAAAAAGTGTCGTCTCTTCAAAAAATTTAAAGATTTAGGCACGCATTATTGCGTGCCCTTAAATTAGTGTCTAAAAAACACGGAGGGCACCTATAATAAAATGTGTGTCGTCTAAGGCTGCCGCTTTATAAATTTTAATGGAACGCGCGTTCCATCCTTTAATAGAAGGGGGAAATGAAATCCTAAAAAATAAAAAACCCCGCGTTTCATCCATCTTTTAGAGTTTCCATGTAAATCTTAGACCCCATTTGCAGGTTTCGTTCTCTGATCAAGTTGTTGTTGTTCGGGAAGGAATAACGAATTCATCCTCTCCACCAGCCGACAACCTTCACTCTCTCCTTCTCCTTTTCTCTGTAAACCCTAATCCGCCTCCACCACTACAGAATCCCCTTTGTTTATCCTAAAGGAATAACACAACCAAGCTTGTATCTCAAATCAAGTACTCCGGCGTGGAATTAAGAATCGAGGGCCCGCTTCGCTGACGTGCATCACGTGATATTCCAGACCACCGAGGTTTGATCGAGAATCACTGAGCTTCTCAAGGTTGGAAAGGACAAACGTGCCCTCAAAGTGGCAAAGAGGAAGTTGGGGACTCACAAAAGAGCAAAGAAGAAGCGTGAGGAGATGTATAGTGTTCTTCGCAAGATGGGGTAACTACAAATCTTTTTGACATGTTTAATGAACTTGAGAATCAACTCAATCTCCCCATACTACACTTCAGAAAATCGTCATACATAGAGTGAAAAAAAAACTCTTCTTCTCTTCTTTTGTATCTCCCCAACACTTATCAATCGATGTTTCCAAAACCTCTATCAACTCTAAGAAACGAAGAAAATTTTTGATTCCCACTTGATTCGACCCTCGTTTTCTACAACAACATATTCAAGCGAGACCTATACCCTGTAGCTTTAGGGTTTTTTTATGATAATTTCTCTATCGAATGGAAATAAAAGAAAATGAAGTTGCTTATTGTGGAAGGAGCGGTATCTTTTTTTTTTTTGAATTCTGAGGAAGGGAAAAGAGGAAGAAATCGGTTGAAAAAAACGTGAATCACAATTTGAGATTTATTTTCCCTGATTTTGTATCGCCTCATTGACTGCCCTGTTGTGGCCATTGGTCATTTTCTCTTCTCACTATCCTCTGTGGATTGCCCTCCCTACTTTTCATCTTAAAATAAATTCACATGTGTTCATAGATGATTTTATTGATGGGTTTTGAGCAGTCTAACACTCCTAAGTGTACATGCAACCCAAGAAAATCTTGGATCTATGTTTGTCTAAAATAGATGCAAAATACTTTTACCAAGGTTCATAAACCTATCTAGCATACATGGGGAACTTTAATCATAAAAGATGGCTAGAATTACATACCTTGTAGTTGTTATGATTCCTTGAAAACCTTGAGAGGCTAGCACCCCAAGTGTGATGCCTCAAATGTTTCACACAACACCAAATGCTTTGGAATGACTTTGAGAGAATATAGAACACTTGTAAAATTGGCTTGCCCTCACTTGTTCTTAGTGTAGCCAATTTTGGTGAGTAACATAGTCTGTATATAGTGTGTCACATCTAGGGTTACACCATGTAAACCCTAATGTGACATGACTCTTCATTTCCATGACCCATGGGTTTGTAACTCTCATGGAGCATCCAATGGGTTTAACCCAACTTGATAATCCATGGAGTCTTTTAGCCCACTATACAAGTTATGGATGATTTACATAATCAACCCATATATTTAATTAGTCATCTTTTGATCACTTAATTAATTCCAAATTAATTCTTGATTAATACTAATTAAATAATACTATTAATATATATTAGAACTTATAATATATTAATAAACCACAAGTGTTATTTCTCTCATTAAGTCTATCCAAATGCATGATGCCATGCAACCCAAATGGACCATGCCGGGTCGGGTCAAGTACATACCAGAAATAGTTATGGGCTTAGACACCTTATCCAACAGTCTCCCACTTGGATAAGTCTAATAACTATAACTGCAAGTATGACTTCAGGAACCAATCAACAATCGTAGCTCTTTTCAAGGTTTCTTGGAACTGAGAAGATGATGATATGCCATTTAAGATAAGTGATCATATAATCCTCTGTCCTAGATATCAGCCGGACAAATACATGGAACAATGTCTTACTTTTGTCCAGCAGTTTGTTTCCCGATTTCCTATTTGTTTGACATAGAACTTAATTGATCACATCAACTTAGTTCTGACCGGGCCCGGTACATAGGTCAAAACAAAATCATCGAGGGGCCTAGATATGGCTTCTAATCCAAGAAGGAACAGATAAACTTCGACTCATATGCTTATTCTACTACTTGTTAAATCACACACAATGGCACGTTTTATAACATTGAGTTACCAATGCGTTTTCGCACGATCAATGCATAACCAACTCATAGTCAACAAGTCATATCTCTAGGTTTGAAGACTTATATGATATTACCGTCTCGCGATCACTCGAGATAAATTCCATGAAGTGATACCAGCGAGCGTGGGTTGAATCCAATACTCAGAACTTATGAGCACTCATGAGTGTTGAGGCCATGTCCAACATCTTAGACCTCTACAACCAACTCATGACAGTCTTAATTCATACCTACTTCCAACATATGACTGACTGTGGATAATTTGAATAATATGTAAAACACAACACAAATATTCTGGAAGTCAAAACATGCAAAAGAAATAATAGTAAACGATTGACAAAAGATAGCAACACTTTACTCATAAATAAACACAACTTTTATTCATCATCAAATGTCAATTACACTTTACAAATTTCGAAAATTATCTAACTACTAAAACTAATATTATCCTTCAGCCCTATGCTCCTTGCGTGCTGGAGATGCTTAACCCTACCCAGTCCCTTCGTGAGGGGATCTACCGGGTTCTCATCCGATGATACCCTCTTTGCCACGAGGAGTCCTTCTTCTATATGATGTATGATGAAATGGTATTTTCTGTCAATGTGTCTGGATCTCCCGTGATCCCTTGGTTCCTTTGCTAAGGCAGCAACACTTTCACTATCACAGAAAATCTCTATGGGCTCCTTTATAGCTGGTACAACTCCAATGTCTCCAATGAAGTTCTTTAGCCATATCGCCTCCTTTGCTGCCTCGCTTGCCGCTATATAATCTGATTCGCGAGTTGAATCAGCCACTGTCTCCTGCTTGGAAGTTTTCCAAGATATTGCTCCTCCGTTTAAGGTAAAGACCCAGCCCGACTGAGAGCGGAAATTATCCCTATCAGTCTGGAAGCTAGCATCACTATACCCTATAACTCTCAAGTCATCACTCCCACCAAGGGTAAGGACCCAGTCCTTAGTCCTTCGCAGGTACTTGAGAATGTTCTTTACCGCAGTCCAGTGAGCCTTACCAGGGTTTCCCTGATACCTGCTAACCATGCTCAAAGCAAAGGCTACATCAGGACGAGTGCAGGTCATAGCATACATGATCGAGCCTACTGTAGAAGCATAAGGCACTCGACTCATTTCTGGTATCTCAACCTTGGTACTCGGGCTCTGAGTCTTACTCAATCTAACGTTACTCTGGATGGGTAACTCTCCTTTCTTGGAATCTTGCATGCTGAACCTCTTCAGCACCTTATCCAAGTATGTACTTTGACTAAGTCCAATTAGTCTTTTACTCCGGTCTCTCAGAATCCTTATCCCTAGAATGTAGGCAGCTTCTCCTAGGTCTTTCATAGCGAAACACTTCCCAAGCCAGGACTTCACTTCCTGCAGGGTTGGGATGTCATTTCCTATGAGTAGTATGTCATCCACATACAATACCAAAAAGCTAACTATACTCCCACTAGCCTTGACATATACAGAAGATTCATCTTCACTCCTCGAAAAGCCAAACTCTTTGACTTTCTCATCAAAGCAAAGATTTCATCTGCGAGGTGCTTGCTTTAATCCATAAATGGATTTCTCAAGCTTACACACTCTATTAGGGTATTCTGTACTAACAAAACCCTCTGGCTGACACATGTAAACATCCTCAGCCAACTTTCCATTAAGGAAAGGAGTTTTGACATCCATTTTCCATATTTCATAGTCATGAAATGCAGTAATGGCTAACAATACCCTAATAGACTTAATCTTGGCTACTGGTGAAAAGGTCTCATCATAATCAACTCCTGGAGTTTGAGAAAAGCCCTTTGCAACCAGTCGCGCCTTATAAGTGTGTATATTACCATCCATGTCGGTCTTCTTCTTGAAGATCCACTTGCACCCAACTGTCTTACGACCTGGTACATTGTCAACCAAGTTCCAAACTTGATTGTCATACATGGACTGTATCTCGTTGTCCATTGCCTCTTTCCATTTGGCAGACTCGGGGCCTGCCATGGCTTCCGCATAGCTGTTAGGTTCATCCAGACTTACCAGTGTCTCATCACTGATAAATGTCTCACCTTCCGCAGTAATATGGAAACCATAGTAGTGCTCAGGTGCATTCCTAACCCTTGTGGAACGCCTAAGAGGTACAGACTTGTCAATTGGATCAATAGGAGTTTCCTCCTCAGGTTGACTTCTAGGGTTTGAGGTTCCTTCACCACTTGACTCTTGAAGTTCTTCAAGGTCAATTTGCCACCCATTGTTTCCTTGGCTTATGAACTCTCTTTCTAGAAAGACACCCCTCCTTGCTACAAAGACCACAATCTCACTGGGTCTGTAGAAGAGGTAACCAAAGGATTTTTGTGGGTAGCCGATGAAAATACACCTCTCACTTCGAGGTTCAAGCTTGTCGTGAGTCTCGCGTCTCACGAAAGCTTCGCAACCTCAGATCTTGATGTGGGCTAGACTAGGAACTTTTCCATTCCACATCTCGTGAGGTATTTTGGCAACCTTCTTTGTATGGATCAGATTAAGGATATGGGCGGCAGTCTCTAAGGCATACCCCCAGAATGAGATTGGTAGCGAAGCTCAACTCATCATGGAATGAACCATGTCCAACAAGGTTCGATTACGCCTCTCAGCTACACCATTCAACTGTGGTGTCCTGGGAGGTGTCAATTGTGAGACAACCCCACATTCCCTAAGATAGTCGAGGAACTCTATACTAAGATACTCACCACCACGATCGGATCGAAGCATCTTAATGTTCGTGCCGAATTGATTCTCGACTTCCTGTTTAAACTCTTTAAACCTTTCGAAAGTCTCTGACTTATGCTTGATTAGGTAGACATATCCATATCTACTATAATCATCTGTAAAAGTCACATAATATCGATTAGCATCCCTTGTGGCAGTTTTGAAGGGTCCACACACATCCGTGTGCACTAGATCCAACAAACCTTCACTCCTAGCACAAGAACCTGTGAAGGGTGACTTTGTCATTTTTCCAATTAAACATGATTCACAACTATCATCTGACTTTAGGTCAAATGACTCCAAGACTCCATCCTTTTGGAGTTGGCATATGCGTTTCTTGCTTACATGTCCAAGACGACAATGCCATAATGATGCTTTATCCAAGTTATTATCATTAGTAGAATCAATACACAACACATTATTTCCTAAATTATCTACAACAGACACAGCTTCATACACACCATCACAAGGTAATGCTTTAAAATAAAACACATTATTAAAGAAAGCATTTATTCCACCAACTTCATTATCAAAAGAAAAGGTAAAACCTTGTTTGTACAAAGCATGAAAGGAAATAACATTTCTTGCCATTTCAGGCGAATAACAACATTTATTCAAATCTAAAGTAAACCCACTACTTAGCAACAAAGTATAAACTCCAATCTTGGTGACAGGTGAAACTTTCCTATTCCCCATGATCAAGTTTATCTTTCCATGCTCCACATCCTCACTTCTTCTTAGTCCCTGCAAATCAGAACAAATATGAATACCACAGCCGGTATTAAGGACCCAATAGTTAGAATAGGGTGAGTTATTAGATAATATAGTGTAAATACCTGCATGGTTGGGTTTCACTTTCCCATCCTTCAAATCTTGCTGGTATTTTGGGCAGTTCCGCTTCCAGTGTGCCTTTTCATGGAAATAGAAGCATTCAACCTCTTTTGGGTCAGCAGAAGGAGTGACGAAACCTTTCTTGGTTCCGCTTGAAGAGGAGCCATCAATGGTCTTACCCTTGGTACCCTTCGAAGGGTTCTTCCTCTTCTTCCCTCTACCTTTCCCGATTGCCAGGATAGGTGCGGAGTTTGGAGTAGGAGTAAAAGTGGTAACAACCAACTTACCTTTAAGACCTGATTCTGCGGTCTTTAGAAGTCCTTAAAGTTTTCTAAGTGTAACTTCGTCCTTGTTCATGTGGTATGTCATGCGGAATTGATCATAACACGAAGGTAAGGAGTGCAAAATGATATCTATTGCTAACTCCTCTAGGAAGTTCACATTCAACTTCATCAAACGGTCCACAAACCTTTGCATTTTCTACATGTGGCCCGTGATGGGTTCACCATCTTTCATTCGGGTTGTTATCATGGAGGAGATGATTTCATATCGCTCTTGACGAGCACTCTGATGGTAGCGGTCCATCAAATTCTGGTGCATCTCAAAAGGATAGTAGTCCTCCTAGGACTTTTGGAGCTCGGCTGTCGTAGTGGCCATCATGATGCATGCCACTTTGGTAGCATCTCTTTCATGTGCCTCATATTCAGCAAACTCCTCAAGAGTCGCAGTCGGCTCGGGTACCTTAAGCTCCTTGTCGAGAACATATTCTTTGTTCTCGTATCGAGTGACCATCCTGATGTTTCTGATCCAATCAGTAAAGTTGGATCCATCAAAGATGACTCTCCCACAAAGGTTCATGAGAGAGAAGGAGCCAGTGGGGTTTGAGCTAGGAGCAGCATTGTTGGTAGACATCTGAAAAGAAGAAAAGACAAGTTTAGTTTAGATATAAAGATAGTCCTTAATAAAACACTCAAATGTAATATTAAGGCTAGGATCCAATCACAATATATTATAACTTAGAAGAGGGATGTCGTAATCTAAGCTAAAACATATTTGAAAGGTAGGTGAATGACGATTCACCAATTTCCACCATGAAAACGAAATATAAATTATTAGGTTTTATTTGGTTTTTAGAAACTCCTAGATTCTTTTGAGATTCATTGAACTTTTTCAATGTCATGTTTCAATCTCGAGTGTGCCCTTCATGTTTTGTGACTGGGATACCGAGGATCACAAAACAAGGTGTGAAGTAACCATGCAAATTACTTGGTACCCTTAATGTTTTTCACTTAATCGATGTGCCGGTTAACCACACGCGCTCCACCGACCTATGAAAAACCTTAAGTCACCCTTTGCCTACCTTGTTAAGTCCAAGTTAGTACGTCGGTTAACCACACACGCTCCACTAACGACTTAATCAAAGTGCAAAGTGTAATTTCATGGGTTAGCACCTTATTCACATTTTCCTAAAGTAACTAAGATTGAGAATTTATAAAACATTTAGTTACTTTATAATAATCATTATACTTTAAATGAGAATTTTTAATTCATTGTCCTACCCGTTCGGCTAACGACCCTCCACCAGTCAAGGAAGCGGTGGGTGAGAGTGGACACCCATTAAGCTGCCATTTTATAGGCAACAACCTTATACCCCCCTTATAGACCGGCTTCGTGAATGAGGCCTACTAACGGTAAAACAACTTGATCTTATACATATATATATTATTAAACTTATAATATTATAAAGTATAAGGGTTGAATTTTAACTTTTAAAATTCTAGGGGTTGGAACTAAAGTTTATTAAGATGGCTTTACATGTTCCAAAACTTGAGCGCAAGTTTTGTAACTTTACAAAACCTTTCAATTCATAACTTATGAGTTATTAAAATAACGACTCTTCATTTTTGTAACTTGTGTGTTCTTTTAATGGAATTAAACAAAGAGACTTTTGGTTATCCATAACTTTAGGACAAGTTATGGACTCCATTAAAACACATAAAGATCATGAATTCAACATTAATCAAGTAATTCCTATGATCTATCAAGAACTCATAAGAACATGAATAATCATATCAAAATTTCAAGAACATATGAACACATATAATCATGTAACTTTGATATTATCCATTGTAAATGGATTAGAACAATCATTACACCATCTAAAACAAGTTTAATAACACCAAAACAGTTTAGGGTAATGTTTCTAGTCCATTTCCAGCAGCAAAAGTCGAAAATATGCATTCTGAGGCTCCTACTCGTCGAGTGCACGAACCTACTCGACGAGTAGGATGAGTTTGGTCATGGACTCGGCGAGTCCCCCCATGGACTCGGCGAGTTCATCATGCAGACAACAAGAAAATCGACTTTTTCACTATTTGCATAAAGTATCAAACAAACAAGCCTAAGCTCTGATACCACTGATGGGTTTTGAGCATTCTAACACTCCTAAGTGTACATGCAACCTTAGAAAACCTTGGATCTATGTTTGTCTAAAATACATGCAAAATACTTTTTCCAAGGTTCATAAACCTATCTAGCATCATGGGGAACTTTAATCATAAAAGATGGCTAGAATTACATACCTTGTAGTTGTTATGATTCCTTGAAAACCTTGAGAGCCTAGCACCCCAAGTGTGATGCCTCAAATGTTTCACACAACACCAAATGCTTTGGAATGACTTTGAGAGAATATAGAACACTTGTAAAATTGGCTTGCCCTCACTTGTTCTTAGTGTAGCCAATTTTGGTGAGTAACATAGTCTTTATATAGTGTGTCACATCTAGGGTTACACCATGTAAACCCTAATGTGACATGACTCTTCATGTCCATGACCCATGGGTTTGTAACTCCCATGGAGCCTCCATGGAGCATCCAATGGGTTTAACCCAACTTGATAATTCATGGAGTCTTTTAGCCCACTATACAAGTTATGAATGATTTACATAATCAACTCATATATTTAATTAGTCATCTTTTGATCACTTAATTAATTACAAATTAATTCTTGATCAATACTAATTAAATAATACTATTAATATATATTAGAACTTATAATATATTAATAAACCACAAGTGTTATTTCTCTCATTAAGTCTATCCAAATGCATGATGTCATGCAACCCAAATGGACCATGCCGGGTCGGGTCAAGTACATACCAGAAATAGTTATGGACTTAGATATCTTATCCAACATTTATGACGTTCGAATTTTAGTGGATAAAAGTTTAATACAATTTTCCAAATATATGTTTCCCCCCTTTTGCTACATATATGCTAGGAACGATTGAGAGAAATATGAATTGATTATTCATTAAGAATGTTTGTAAGTGTTCATTTAGGATACCCTCTGTCCTGATCATCTGTTTCTATGAATAGAAGGTTCCACTTAAAATGATTGGTTGCAAGAAAAAATAGACGTGCCTATGTGAATGAGGTGACCTGTTATCCCTGACGTTTTGTTTGTGTGAAACAGGGTATGAAGGAAATATGTGCATCTGGTCGTGTGTATATTGGTGTAAAAAGAATGGGGGGTCTCGATGCAAAGCCTTTCATTGTTGATGCCAAGAAGCGTTGTCTGAGTAGAGAGGATACAGTCAAGTTTTTGTCAATATGGGAGGATCATCTCAGGGATCCAAGCTGGCACCCATTTAAGGTCATCACCATTGGAGATGATTACAAAGTATGTATGAACTTAATTAACATGTAATAAAACATCATTTCATTTTTTTTTTAACTTATTATTATATTGGTGTGAATGTAACGGGAAATACTGGATGAAGAAGATGAGAAGATTGCAAGGCTGAAGGATGAAAGTGATGAAGGTGAATATAATGCGGTTGTGACAACTTTAAAAGATATGAATGAATACAATCCAGGTGGCATATATCCATTGCCTAAGCTTTGGAACAATAAAGACAACAGAAAGGAAAAATTAGAAGGTGTGGAGTTTCTGCTGAAACAATGGAAATTATACAAACATAAGAAACGAGGTTGAAGGTGATACACATGTATTATTAAGTATTAACTGTTAATTCCTAAAATGATTGATGATTATTATTATTCATATCTTGTAGCTTCATTTTGACTGACAGTTGATGTGATATGGGGACCCACAGGCACAAAAAAT
Source organism: Lactuca virosa (assembly GCF_052849685.1). Taxonomy (NCBI): domain Eukaryota; kingdom Viridiplantae; phylum Streptophyta; class Magnoliopsida; order Asterales; family Asteraceae; genus Lactuca; species Lactuca virosa. The sequence goes on along the minus strand of NC_136428.1, from coordinate 300,913,210 downwards.
CATTGATCTTATGGTGAGGTACCCTACACTACTCCCATTACTTTCATACTTGTAAACAAGGATTTTTTTCATCACCCTCATCGCAAAATCCAACAAGAGAAACAAGGTTTTTATGTGTATAAGCTGAAAGCATTGCTATCTCCATCATGAATTCATGCTCTCATTGCCCAAAACTAGGATCCAACTTCTTTACTGCGATAATTCCATGTTCATTTTGGGCTTTGTACACCAACCCAAATCCACCCTTCGCTATCATGTACTCTTTGCTGAAGTTGTTAGTTGCCATAACTAATTTTCTGAGAGGAATCTTCAAATGCTCGAAGTCCTGAAGTCCAATTGAAACTTGTTTTTGTTTTTTTCATCTTATTTTAAAAATTTTAATTATCATTTTTTATTGACAGGCCTCTGGTTGGTACCCCTTGTCCTCCAATCATACCAAGAAAAACTTGCAAGTTTTTTGGCCATCTTTCTATTGATAGGATTAAAATCAATCAACGTGAGATGGTATTCCCTCTCTTTCTCTCTTATCAATATATGTCTATGTATGTATGTATGTATGTGTGTATGTATGTATGTATGTATGTATGTGAGATTTATTGATTCTTCAGGAAGAAGCAGTATCCATGTCACATTTTTCACAACTAAATACTATTGAATATGACATGGCCATGGAGTGGTTTTTAATGCAATCAAAGTCCAAAAAATGGTGGGAGATGGTTCACAAGGTTAGAATTTGTCATCATTTTTACAAGGTCGTTCATGGGTCTGTGTGTGGGAACAAGCCTTGTTCCTTTGAATGTTTGGAAATGTTAAAACTTAAAACCACGTTGAAATTACAATTCTACACATTTACAAAACAAACCTCCAATTCTTCACATCACATCACAGTACACTTCTCCTTTGATGACTTTGATTCCTGCTTTGATGATGAAGATGAAGATGAACTCTTTGGCCTTGATGGCTGCACATGCTACATGTAACTCAATATTGTTATTATAAATAATAATGTAAGGGTAAAACGGTCATTTACCTGGGGACCTGTAACAAACCCCGATTCTCCAGCTGTGTCATTGCTGGTGGTGGTGGTGGTGGTTGTTGTTGTTGCTGGATCACATGTCAGGGAGTTTCTGCAGAGATTCTCCATGTGGGTGTCCATCTTTCATATTTACGTAGATTAGAAAAGTGAAGGCAGAAGAAGAAAAAAAGGCCAAAATTGATAAAGAACACCAACCGTTAGTAGAGTTTCTGTACGGAGTTAAAACGTCATACGCTGAGGTTGCATAAATTTTCTTTTAGGAATAACTGTTCCATCCGTGGGGAACCCAACGTCTTAAACAGACCCATTCATGTTAAAAGTGAAATGTCTGGAAAATATGTAAATATGAAAGATGGACACCCACATGGAGAATCAATGCAGAAACTCCCTGACATAGTTTGTCTTCCCATTTCAACATCTATTTATAAATTATAATTGCCCTTTGTTTTTGTGAATTTTTCCTCTATATGCAACCATTCATATCTATTAACTCTGTATGCAACCATTTATATATGCAGGAAGCTCGCTTGCCACTTCAAATATGGGTCACTGAGAAAACAAATGGCTTGTTAAATGAAGAAACTGGAACAAATGGTAATGTTTTCAATATGTTTTCAATTCATATAAAAATTCACTGAAGGGATGAATATGTTTTCAATTCATATAAAAATGAAAGATGGTGGTACATGTTTTTTGACATATGCAGGTGTTTTGAATCTTGAAGAGTTCATGAGAAACAAAAACAAGAGGAGTTACAGAACGATCAAGAAGTAATTCTGCCCACAGAAGAGTTGAACAAATTAGCTGATGATTTTATTGCTAGAATCAACAAACACATTGTAGATTAGATTTCACAACTATTTTGGATCCACATGTTCTGATTCTTGACCACATTATTCATATTCAGAGTGCTGCTTCCCTTTTTCCGCTTCAACATCCTTCTTCTTCTTCTTTTCTTTTTCCGTTGAAGCAGAACCACCTTCCTCAGCCTGCTGCTTCTCTTTCTCCACTTGATCACCGGATTCATCATCATTAGATTTCTGTATCAAGAGTTTCTAACTGAGAAAAAGGGCCGAGTTCATAGATTCAGTGATTGGGGACTCCGAAGACTCACATACAAGATCCAAAAAGCAAAAAATGAACATTACATCTTGATGAACAGTTTTTCAATTGTTGTTTGTCGAAAGTGTAGTGGTGAAAGGCCAAATAATGCAAAAGCTAAGTACGAAGAGCAGATGTGGAAAAAGCCTTCTTAATTTTGTTACTCTGGTAAGTAACTTAATATGGTTGTTTTTGTTTTTGTTATATTTGGTCCTTGAGTGTAGCTGGTATTTTCAAATTTGGTCACAACAAGTTTTCTCTTGCAATTTTGGTCTTTACGTTCTTGTAACGGTCTTGGTCACACTGTTCCAAGTAAATGATTATTTTTGGGACCAAATTTGCAAAAATCGCTATACCTAGGCACAGAAATCCGAAAATATACTCTTGTCTCAATAAACCATATGCGATTTTACGTAAAAGACTTCCAGCATTACCCATGATTGAAACATGTTAATCACTCCAAGGTGGCTTATGTTGAAGAGCGGGAAGAACCGGTAGATTTAGCCACCCTTTTTAGTCGAAGCAGTCAACGGGTTTGACCAGGTAAGCTACCAAAACCAAACAATAAACTCACAAACTTCACCACTATAATTGTTATGTGGTGTGATTACAGGAGATATATCGCGTCAAGCTACCAGGACCACCTAATATTGGAGAAGGGAAACCTGAAAATGAAAACCATGTCATGTCTTTTGGATTATTATGTCTGTCTCTAATCTATACTTCACTTTGACATCTTTTATTGAGTTAATTTCTTTCTTGTAATATGATATGTAGGCGGTTCGCTTAGCTGCTTGCAATAAGCTTCATGAAATGTGAGCATTTACCGACATGCTATTTCCAGATAAGGGGAGTGGGGGAGAAGCTGAGAAAGCTGACGAGAAAGTTGATGAAAATGATGAAGGCCAACCACTTCCAGGAACTGCTAGACATAGGGAATTTTATCCAGAAGGTGTAGCTAAGGTCCTACAAGTTAGTTTCATCCTTACTTCTTTTTTGATTGTTTATAATATATATATATATATATATATATATATATATATATATATATATATATATATGTTTTCTCTTCACATAAGGCGATTGGATATTATTTGGAAGAGATGAATAAGATAACTCTGAATTCGTTCTGGTTTGTCTGTTTATGTATGTTGTGAAATGTGTTAATGTGGGGTCCTCAAAAGATCCATTTTTGACTCAAGTTTCAGAGTTCGATGTGCTTTTAAGTAATAAATTGTATGCTTTATGAATCAAATCAATATACCATGAGTACGCTTATAATAATAATAATATTGATGATAAAGAGGCATTAACAGTTGGAATTTCTGTAAGCCTGCCAGAAGCCTTTGATGAGTACACAGGTGGGCCCTTTTTTGGAAACAAAGAAGAGGTATTTAACTATTTATATAATAATTTGTATTGATACACACAATCACATATGCTAATTGTATTAAGTTTATTTTATATTTTTCTAGGCTTTGAAGTTCAGAAAGTTTTGGGGAGACAAAGCAGAGTTGTATCAATTTAAAAGTGGCACCATGGAATGTGTTTGTAAGTTATTTCCTTCAGACTCTTCCAAATTTCTAACTTTTTTTTCTGCAAATTTAAATGATGTTCCTTTGTCAATCACCAGTGTCTAGCCTCTAGACTCAGGTTAATTTTGTAATTTATAACATACCAAATCTATAAAAAAATAAAATACCAAATCAATTTAAAAGATGAGGTTTATTGACATATATACTCTTTCTAACATACCAAATCTATACAAAAATAAAATTGGTTTATAAAATTTTGAACTTTTTGAGTATTGTTGCAGGGGTGGATAATCACAAAGGAGAGAAAAAAGGCTAAAGCAAATCGATAAAATGCAATGGTTGCTATTGATTAAGAAATGGGGTTTGTGTTGTGGATCGTGATTTAAAGGTAACCAATTTTGGAAAGAAAAAAAAAGTCAACTATCATTTTTGTGAGTTTTGTAGGTCAAACTTGATGAACTTGTTAAGCCAGAAAAAGCAGTTGCTGATTATAGAACAAATATTAGGGGTGTTCATGGTCCGGTATTTTTTTTCGGTTTTTAGCTCAAACCAAAGTCAAACCATTAGCAATGATTTTTGTCAATCAAAAACCGAAGCCGAACCGTTGAAAATTAAAATTTAACCAAGCCGAACCGTTACTAAATTTTGTTTTGCAACTTATTTATTGTTAGAAAAATAACATGTTTCATTGTCTTTCAGGCATTGGGTAGTGGATTTGCACGGTTTTCACAACCTGTTTTCCAGAGATGCTTAGATATTATCCATACTCAACAGCTGGTCAATGTTGTAGATATGAAAATTTATTGTTTTATGAATAACTCATGTCATATACAGTTTCCGGTTTATATGCCATTTGTGATGTCATGTCATCTTTGAAACTCAGCTTCTGATTAATTTGGTGTATTATTTTGGCAGATCCTGCTACATGGCCAACAATGATCTCTAGGGTCTGCTAGAAGGATTGGAGATTACACTTAAGCGTCTATCTAAGACTTCACGCCAAGGACTTGATGAATTTAAACTAGCAATGTTTTACTTGATTTGGACATGAACCCTAAGATATAATACTTTGGCATGGCTAGAAGCTTTGGAGGAAACGAGACTCAAGCAGAAGCAAACACACAGAGAGTTGTTGGCACATAGTAAGCTAGATAATGCAACTGTATATAAACTCTACTTCTCTTGAGTTCATTTTTTTATTACATTTACTTACTATTGGAATAATTATTTGTATTTGACATATTAGTGAAATGAATTATCTTTGTTATTTATGGTATTTTATTTTGTATTATGAGATTTGTAATGTGTTATTTAATTTGAAAATTACTAAATCTATCAAAATATATAATTTTTAAAACATTTAACTTTATGACACGCAAAAATGTGTGTCGTCTTTTTTTATGACATGGGCTTTAATGATACGCAATGCGAGTCGTAAATGTGCGTCGTAAGGTTACGACATGCAAATGCGTGTCATCTTCCTTTATGACACGGCCTTCCTTAACACGCATTGCGTGTCGTAAACGTGCGTCGTAAATGCGTGTCGTAAATGCGCGTCGTAAATAGACGACGCGCAAAAGCGTGTCGTCTCTCGTTATGAAAAGGGTTTCCTTGACACGCATTTGCGCGTCATCTGAGCGTTTTATGACACGCATTGCGCGTCGTAAAAGGCAGTTTTTCTAGTAGTGAAAGTTTCAATATAAATTTTCGTTTGTATATTTTGATTCATAGTTGTTAAGATTATTGCATTTTAACTTTATCTTTTATATTTATTTTTTGTTTCTTTTTTTTATTTCTTTTTTTTAAAAATCAAAAACATGTGTCAAACTTATTTCATTTTAGTTCGTTTGAATATTATCTTTTATGTTTTCTTTGATTTGTTTAAATTTTGTCTTTTATAGTTGTACTTTAAATCTAAAAAAAATGTTATGCAGATCTTCCCAGGAAAGTTTTTTAGGGGCATATCTTTTATCCTCTTGATAGAAATATAAGGGGGAGAATGCATAAAGTAATAAAAACATTGTGTTTGATGTTCAAATTATCTATGAACATTAGAACTTATTTACGCCCTAAAAGCTCCTAACAGTTGTATCTTTTTGTGTTCAAAGTTTCTTTGTCTCAGACACTAATATGCAGTTGAACAAGTGATAGCATGGACGTTAGATCACATGATGGTTAGCTTCTAATGGGTCTTGGTGACGATCCATATAATGTATCAATACACGTTTCGTTCAAGATTTGCAATTTCATTGCACCATTTTAGAACTATTTAACAGTGAACTATGTGTTCTAAATTTCATGCTTTATGAGCTGAAACTAAAGTTGTTGACGAACCACAAGCTTAGGGGAGCATGCAAGTTTGACAAAGGGAAATGAGCTGAATATTGACAAGCATGTAGAAATGGTTTTTGAAGTTGAAACATATGCTTCATCTGGTTTGGTATCTTGTGCTAAAATCATTGTAACTTTCATGTTTTGATGGTGGCATTTCATAAGCCAAGTATGTAAATTATGACTAGATAGTGTGCCTAGAAGCATGTTGCTATATGTGCCTAAAATATCTCTAAGTATCTCATCAGCGAGACCATCAGTTGAGATGACATTAAGTCGCCCACTCACGCTAACTGTCTAGCATTCTATAAACTCTCATAGTGAGATTGCGTAGTCCTGATTAGAAAATTATTATAAGGATTGGGTGTTTATTTTCTTGGTTAATAGTTTCTTACCTGACTCCGTCCCTAGAAACATGCTTGCCATATGCATCAAGTCTTATGCTCTGCTGAAACATTGAGCATTACCCAGTGGCTTACCTTGATTGCATAGACAACAGCATAAGAGTTACTTGTCAGGTCCTTAAAATGACAAAGGGTTATTCATGTCCTTGACCTCCTAGACTGAGGTATGACATGGTAGCATTACGAATTGACAGTGAATCTTTGATTCTAGACTGCAACTAACTCTATGATGCATGGGTTAAACCACTTATTGCTGATGAGTTATCACTGTCAATGATTCATGTTGATTTCACCTCAGCGTGATTGAGACATCATATTCTTTCCTACATGTCTTCTTTATAAGAACTTGTTGATTCACTACGCAAAAACACACACCAATAAAAGTTTGAATGTCTGTGTTGATGGTTAGACTATGTACCATAGTTTATCACGCGCACCAACCCATTCTTGCTCTATTATTCTTCTTAAGAGTTTTATGATTCTATCATATGCTGATGAGACTTTGCAATTCTGTGTAAATGATCTACTATTGCAACAACACAATAGTGTGATACATATATCTTATACTCTAACTTTATTTGATGTTTTCTTTCTATTTCAGGTTACTTGTTGTCTCCTTAAAAAAATAAAAATAAAAAGAGGGAAGGCAATGTTTATTGATGCTGTCCAAAAGGGGGAGAAATATCTAGTTCTGCTACATTGTTAATTGATCATTCATAGCAGACACTCTTGAAAGAAGATTACACATCTAAGGGGGAGAACAACTCAAATGTTGCTTATATAAGGAGGAGCAAATTCTAAGGGGGAGCTGATATCAACATTCTATCATCCCATTATCATTTATCATTCCGTTGCGACTCAATACGCTGATTGTTTCCGCTGCTCTTACTACTTCTACTGCTTATAACCAAAACTGGGAGACATACACCTTCTCACAGGATGTATTAGTTAAAGCTAAAGAACTTAAAGTTTCAATCTTACTCTCAGGAGGGAGCACAAGCTGAAGAATTTATTGAAGATTAGTTTTGACATCATCAGATAAGGGGGGATTATAAGGTCACACCTTATGAACTGATGAGTCAAACATAATTACATGTTGACCATCAGCACCAACGTTAGCACCAGCGCCAACATCAGCTCAAGAATGATCAGCTTCAGCGTGAAGTCAATAATCTTAGTGATCTTTGTATATTAGGAATATATCTTTGTATATTAGATAGTAATACTCTATAAATATAGAATAGATAACAGATCTGATATCTTGATGATAAGGATCTATTTATATGTAGATTAGATATAATCTCTTTAATGAAGGGATTCACTATATTATATTACTATATATACAACATTAGGGTGAAACCCTAATGTGCGGCTTGGCGTCGTAATGTCTTGGTAACCGTCTTTTTGACAACCCGTTTTCTTGGTGAAAACAAACCCTTTCTTCGTGAAAGAAAATTTTATGATTATTCATGTTCTTTGTTTTCTGTTTAATCTTTTCTTTGTTTGTTTGTTCGTTGTTTCTCATACTTGAGTGTATCCGATCAATACAAACCTTCACTATCGTGATCTGTTAGATCTGTGTATATGTCACACCCCCAGCCATCGACGGAAACACCGAGTAGTGTAACGTCATTCTTCGTATCACAGTTATATAACATACATTGAACAGTACTAAGAAAATACATACCTTTATTGATAATTGAAAGTTACATAACTGTTTTTCTAGAACCTATTACATAATATCCGACTATGGCATACTTCTTAATGAACAGAAAGGTAATAGTAAAACTTCTTCTGTTCGAATACATACCCGCTTTTCAAGTTCCTGAAAACACATGCATTTTAAAATACGTCAACATAAAGTTGCGGAGTCCACAGGTTTTGAATCCATAAAATAATACATTTTTCCATGTTCAAAAGTATAGTTTGAAAGTATCATTTTGACTCTCCAACATTTAGTAGGTATATTAGGTATAATAGTTTACTTATCAATTAAGTGTTATACCTAAACATTCCTTAAACCTAAGGTATAAGTAGGGGGAAACTTATACTTAACATTAATACTTGTATACGACAAAGTATAATGCTTCTAACAATTTGCTACCATGAGCCTGTAACCGCTGCTATGACATAATACCTCTGATAAAACACACTCATGATTTACCATGAGAACAACACCGTACGCTTCATCGACGCCGGAACAATAACATGTAAAAGGATAGTTCATCACTCGCTTTTGGTTGACTGTAGCTAACAGTCACAAGTGGGGTGGTCAACTCGTATACTAGTTATACTCGACTTCCTCGCTCACACGGGATTAACGGTTACAGTTCAGAGGATTTCCGCTAAGATCCCCAATCTTAGTTGATGAATACAATTACTCATGTAGACTTCGACGGCTTCCTATAGCTCTAACAACAAAACCATTTTCATGTCTAAAACCCTAAGTTACTAGACTATGCTTTTAAACATTACTCCTAACTTCATAACATTTAGGCAGTATAACAGCTATATCTTGAAGTAAAACCATGTTTTATCTTGACCTAAAACCAATAATAACAACATATAACATTCCTAGTTTTATCTTGACATAAAACTATCAATAACAATATATAACATACTAAGTTTTATCTTGACATAAAACTAACAATAACAACATATAACATACCAAGTTTTATCTTGATATAAAACCAATAATAGCAACATACTTTATAACTTAACATATAGAACTTCCGAATATAACTTCGGAACTATATCGCACACAACATATATATAGAATCCTAAGTATAACTCATGATCTACATTAGTAAAATAACATGCCGACAGGTTGATAATAGTTGTATATATTCAAAATATTATATTTAGAACAACTATACCTGGCTATTATAACTATATACTATCATATAGACATAATAATAACGTATATATAATATTTAGAATGCGTTTTCCCCCGAAATATTAGAAAGTGGGGTCGTGAAACTCACCCTAGTAGCGTGATTTTATGTAATCTAAGCAGAAACGGTCAGCGTACAAGGTCGTCGGGGCTCGGGATGCAAGATAGCCTCAGCAAAGGAGAGAGGAGAAAGAATTTTAGGTGTAAGAATGGCTGAAGTCGGACCTGCTATTTATAGTAGGGATTTTGGACCCCCACATCGTGGGTTTTATAAGGCCCACGTCGTGACTTAGGATCTTATCCCCGTAGACTTGCCATTTGTGTCGCTAGCTTCGGAAGGTGGCCATGTGACTCATCAGGTTGTGGGATATCTCTGCTCACATCGTGAGTTTGGACCTTATCCCCTCGCAGCCTTGTCACACACCTTCTAGATTCTGAGATGTGGATAAATAACTCCTCACGTCATGAGTTCTGTGCTCACGTCGTGAACTCAGTCAGATTAGGGTTTCTGACAACTGAATCTTCGGAAGGTCGTAACTTTCACATACGAACTCCGTTTTTGACGTTCTTTATATGCACACGTAGGTATTTACAAGTACTACAACTCTCTTTTAGACTCTATTAGCTAATTCTAAGTATATTTTAAATTCCTCTTATTATAGAGATTTATAGTGTTCGGTTTATCATAACTTCTTCATGCGAAGTCAGATTCAGACATTCTCTAATTACATGTGATTGTCTATTGACCTATTTTGACTAGTGTAACATTCTCCCCCGTTAGAATAATTTTGTCCCGAAATTTATCTTATGGATGGGGTTTCGTCAAACAGTTGGGGGTATTTTTCTTTCTTCTGATCTTCACGTTCCTAAGTAAATTCAGGCCCTCGTAAAGAGTTCCATCGAACTTTCACTATGGGAATACGACTTTGCTTTAATCGTTTGACTTCTCGATCAATGATCTCAACAGGTTCTTCTACAAAGTTGAGTTTCGTATTGACTTGTATCTCTTTAAGAGATATAACAAGAGTGTCATAGGAAAGACATCTTTTGAGATTTGATACGTGAAAAACATCGTGCACATTACTTAGCTCTTGAGGCAACTTAAGTTGGTATGCGACAGAACCAATTCTTGCTAGAATTTCAAAAGGTCCTATATACCGTGGGTTTAGTTTGCCTTGTTTTCCGAATCGAATTATGCCTTTCCAAGGAGAGACCTTCAACATTACTTTATCTACAACTTGGAATTCTAAAGGCTTACGTCTTACGTCAGCATAGCTCTTTTGACGATCACGCGCAACCTTTAATCAATCCTTAATTTGCACGATCTTTTCAGTTGTCTCGTGGATTATTTCTGGTCCAGTACATAAGGTATCGCCTGTACGTTCTCTGGCCATCTGTGTATCTCCAACTTCTGCCCAACATACTGGGGAACGACATTTTCGTCCATAAAGAGCCTCAAACGGTGCAGCCTTGATGCTGGTGTGATGACTATTGTTGTAGGAAAATAAGTATCCCATGCATTTCCAAAGTCTATTACACAGGCTCGGAGCATATCTTCTAAAGTCTGAATGGTTCTCTCACTCTGACCATCAGTCTGTGGATGGTAAGCTGTACTCATATCTAGACGTGTTCCTAAGGATTTTTGTAGAGATTGCCAAAATCGTGAAGTGAATCTACTATCTCGGTAATAAATAATAGAATTTGGAACTCCATGCAATCTGACAATTTCCTTAAGATAAACTCTAGTCAGCTTCTCCATCTTCTCGTTCTCCTTAATTGGTAAGAAATGGGCGGACTTAGTCAACCTATCGACTATTACCCAAATAGTGTCGAACCCACTAGGAGTTTTAGGTAACTTAATGATGAAGTCCATTGATATTTGCTCCCATTTACATTCAGGTATTTCCGATTGTTAAAGTAAACCTGAAGGCTTTTGATGTTCTCCTTTACTCTAGAACAAGTCAAACATTTGCTCACATAAGTAGCAATTTCTGCCTTCATGTTTGGCCACCAATAATGTACCTTTAAATCTAAGTACATTTTGTCAGAGCCTGGATGTACGGAATATCTAGACTTGTGGGCTTCTTCTAAGACCAAGTCCCTGACTCCACCGAACTTAAGCGTCCAAATTATGTTCATAAAGTGTCACGTTCCGTCATCTCTTTGTATAAGTTGCTTTTCCATTCCTCGCAAAGCTTCGTTCTTGATGTTTTCTTCTTTTAGAGCCTCAAGTTGAGCTTCTCTTATTTGTGTGTTAAAGTTAGAATGGATTGTTATAGTTAACGCTCGTACCCGTCGGGTTTTAATATATTCTTTCCGGCTCAAGGCATCTGCTACCACATTTGCCTTTCCGGGATGATAACGAATCTCACATTCGTAATCATTCAACAATTCGACCCATCTTCGTTGTCTCATATTAAGATCTTTTTGGTTGAAGATGTGCTGGAGACTCTTATGGTCGGTAAAAATAGTACACTTAGTACCGTATAAGTAATGTCTCCAAATTTTTCGTGCAAAAATTACAGCTCTCAATTCAATATCATGGGTAGTGTAATTATTCTCATGCACCTTAAGTTGTCGTGATGCATAGGCGATAACTTTTCCTCTTTGCATCAACACACATCCCAATCCTTGATTTGATGCGTCGCAGTATACAACGAAATCTTTTGTTCCATCTGGAAAGGATAGGATTGGTGCACTACACAACATTTGCTTCAGTTTCTAAAAAGCAGCTTCTTGTTTGTCTTCCCAGTTGAACTTCGTATCCTTCTGGGTTAGTGTTGTAAGCGGCTTGGCTATTTTGGAGAAATTATCTATGAATCTACGGTAATAGCCAGCAAGTCCTAGGAATTGACGCACCTCTGTTGGCGTCTTTGGTGCTCCCCAATTCCTGATTGCTTCAACTTTGGATAGGTCAACATGAATTCCTTCGTTGCTAACTACATGACCTAAAAATTGTACTTCTCTAATCCAAAACTCACATTTGGAGAATTTAGCGTACAACTTTTCTTTTCTTAGTAGTTCTAAGATTATTTGCAGGTATTGACCATGTTCTTCCTTGGTTCGTGAATATATCAATATATCATCGATAAATACGATCACAAATTTATCCAAGTAGGGTTTGCAAACACGATTCATGAGATCCATAAACACTGTTGGGGCATTGGTCAATCCAAAAGACATAACTAAGAACTCATAATGACCATAACGAGTTCTAAATGCTGTTTTTGGAATGTCGTCTTCTTGTACTCTGAGTTGATGGTATCCTGATCTGAGATCTATCTTTGAGTAGTCGCTGGATCCTTGCAGTTGATCGAATAGATCATCAATTCTCGGAAGCAGATAACGATTCTTGATCGTTAGCTTGTTCAGCTCCCGATAATCAATACACATTCGAAATGATCCATCCTTCTTCTTGACAAACAAGATTGGTGCTCCCCAAGGTGAAAAACTTGGCCGGATAAAGCCTTTGTCAAGAAGTTCTTGTAGTTGGCTAGACAATTCTTGCATTTCAGATGGAGCCAACCGATAAGGAGATTTTGCTACTGGTGTTGCTCCTGGAATTAAGTCGATTCGAAACTCGACTTGTCGGACGGGAGGTATTCCAGGTAGATCTTCAGGAAACACGTCAGGGAAATCACATACTTGAGGTATGTCCTTAATTTCTTTTGTCTTTCTCTTCCTATCTACAATTTGGGCTTAGAATGCGCTACATTTCTTATGTAGATATTTCTGGGTCTTAGTACAAGAGATGACTTTGAGGTTCTTCCTAGATTTATCACCATAGATAATCAGGGCTTCACCGTTTGGTAAGGGTAGTCGTATGGCTTTCTCATGAAATATAATTTCGGCGCGATGTGAAGATAACCAATCCATGCCAATTATGACATCAAAACTATCGATAGGCATTGGCATGAGGTTGACGTGAAAAAGGTAGTTATTAAGAGTTAACAGACAGTTTTCTAGGATTTTATGTGTTCTCTCGGTTTGACCATTAGCGATTTCTACTTCATAGATTTCTTTTAATTTGCTAGACTTATGACTTAACAATTTTCTAAACGTCGGAGTTATAAAACTTCTAACTGCTCCGGAGTCGAAGAGTATAGTAGCATATAACTTATCTATAAGAAACGTACCAGATACGACCGAAGGGTCCTGGATAGTCTCTCTGCTTCCGATCACAAACGCCCTGCCACGTCCTATGCCTCCTTGACTCCTTAACTTTGGACATTCTTTCTTGATGTATCCAACCTCCCCACACTCATAGCACTTTCTTCCTTCACCATGGCCTGCTCCAGTATTTGTTCCCTGATTCACTGTTGCAGGTGTTGCGCTCCTGCAGTAACTAGCAATATGCCCCTTTTTCTTGCACTTCGTGCAGACAAAACAGTCACTTGGATGATGACGGTTGCACTGATTGCACCATGAAAATTTTTGTTGCATAGGTACTGCTGTCGTGGCTGCATAATTGGTTGCCACTTCTTGTCTTTTCTCAGACGATTGTTTGGGATTCTTCCTATTAAACTTGCGCTTGTTTGTCCCAGATTAGGAGACTCAGCCTTTGAGACCACTTCTGTTCTTTGGATCTCTGTGAGGGTTAGCTGATGAGCTATTCTCTTGGTGCTGTCATAAGAGGCTTGATGCGATCACCATGCCTTTAATTTGCGATGCTAAACCCCATATATATCGCTCAATTTTCTTATATTCAGGGTTTACAAGTACTGGACACATTACTGGAAGATCATTAAATCTAGCGGTATAAGCTTTTATTTCTGAACCCTTCATAGTTAGGGTCCACAATTCTTGTTCCAGTTTATGTATCTCCTCCCTAGGACAATACTCTTCCACTAGCATCATTTTTAGCTCCTCCCATTTCATGGAATTTGCAGTATCAATTCCCATTGTATTCACACGGTTGTTCCACCATGTGAGTGCTGCATCAGCGAAAGTACATGCTGCAAATCGTACTTTACAATCATCTGGACAGAAGCTTATTTGAAAGACGGACTCTGTCTTTTCTATCCACCTTGTCAAATTAACTACACCTTCATTTCCATGAAAGATTTTTGGCCTGCAATTCATAAAATCTTTGTAGGTACACGTTCTAGCGGTCCCAACATGGCCTTCATTTCTAACTCCATCTCTTGTGACATTAGATAGAGCCGCAGCAATTCTTTGAGCTATGATTTCTTCCAGTTGTGCTGTACTTATTGGGGGGTTTGGTTCTGGTGGTTGTTGTGGTTCTGATGGTCGGTTAGGGTTTAGCCGATTACTCCTTCTAGGCATTTTGTTTTAGTTCCTAAAATAATAAGAATTTTTATGAGTTTTGTTAATTATTTAATACACGAGTACTAAATACTTCAATTATCCTTCAAAGTGTAAAACATAATGGACAACACAATGATTACTGTAATATATGCTTCATATTATTACCAGCGGTTACATCTGTTTATTTAGGTTTATAAGAGAAAAGTTTCTATAAACATTGCAAAATTTGCAAGGTTTCTACATCCTTGCTATAAACTTTCCTCTTTTCGCCTTAACTAGTCTGATTTCTCTATTTACACAACCACTAGTTTTAGCTTATCTACCAGAAACCTAAATGATGACGTAGCACGTCAGTGACATTAACCACTTGCTCCTCAAGTGCTTGAGTTCTCTGCTCAAGACTTCACGTGCGTTCTTCATTTCTTGAGGTTTGATTGTAGAGTTCTAACTCTGCAATCCTTGCATCGTGAGTAATCATGTCGTTATAGGCGAAATTTATACGATGATGGACATCCATCACCGATTCCTGATCTCGCGTCCTTTGTCCTTCTAGCCTTCGTACTCTTCAAGAGAGATGAGTAGCCCTTCCTTCTACAATTTCCATCTTATCTTCAATTTTCACACTTTTCTCAAACAATTGAGATAAAGTGTTATCTTCAGAAGAATGTGGGAGATGTGGTCGAGATGATTGACCAGTGTCATACATCTTAGCAGCTCTTTCTTCCGCCACCCACCTATCAACGGTTTGTGCGATCTGTGCATGTTCATCTTGAACTCTATGACTTCCTGAAGATGTCGCCTTCTGACTCTTCTTAATCTTTTACCATATCGGTATGGATTTACGTGTCATGCGTTTCATTTTTACTCCTCTTGGAACTTTACGGTAAAGAGTGTTCAGTGGTGGTAAAGATGTTGCCACCGACTCTGTCTCCTCCATGGATTTGCTTTCTTCCATTGGTTCACTCTCTTCCCATTCGTTGGAGGGTAAAGCTGCTCCATCGTCAGAAGGTATTTGATGAAAGGTGGTTGGATTTATAGGGTAGTAAGGATTGCCTACAATCATGGGGAATGAAACTTCCTCTTTTTCATCCGTATCCTCGATGATTATCCATTCTCATGAATGTGCCATGTCGAATTCCTATACGTTTTGGATCACCAAGAGTTTTAGTCTATCAAATATTACTCCCAAATTAAATAGTTCATATGATCTGATCATAATAAAATGTAGTTGCGCACCTACACCTAATTGTGATAGGATATACACACATATAAACTTTAGTTGGAATATTTGATCTAAATCCTTGAGATCAAAAACATTCCGGGTATTAAGGTGTATTCTCATCGCGGGTCTGAGTCTTTATATATGACTCTATATTCTTATTTATTGTATTCACGTTTTAACTATTGTTTGTTATTTCAGGTCTAACTGATAAGGCTCCGGCCAGTCAGGACAGTCGAAAGGGCATGATCATTTTAGCATATACCCAAATCGACATGTCTATCCTTGACACCGCTCCCGTAAGTAGTCCTTCAGTAGAATAATTAATAATACTTTTTATTGTAGGCTAAGGGATATACCTAAACCTAATAGAGTAAGCCCTAAACTATAGTCGTGCTTTCCTAAGAAAGTACTAGTTCACTATAGTTAATAGCTCTGATACCAATTTCTGTCACACCCCCAACCATCGGCGGAAACACCAGGTAGTGTAACGTCATTCTTCGTATCACAGTTATATAACATACATTGAACAGTACTAAGAAAATACATACCGTTATTGATAATTGAAAGTTACATAACTGTTTTTCTAGAACCTATTACATAATATCTGACTATGGCATACTTCTTAATGAATAGAAAGGTAATAGTAAAACTTCTTCTGTTCGAATACATACCCGCTTTTCAAGTTCCTGAAAACACATGCATTTTAAAACACGTCAACATAAAGTTGGTGAGTCCACAGGTTTTGACTCCATAAAATAATACATTTTTCCACGTTCAAAAGTATAGTTTGAAAGTATCATTTTTACTCTCCAACATTTAGTAGGTATATTAGGTATAATAGTTTACTTATCAATTAAGTGTTATACCTAAACATTCCTTAAACCTAAGGTATAAGTAGGGGGAAACTTATACTTAACATTAATACTTGTATGCGACAAAGTATATTGCTTCTAACAATTTGCTACCATGAGCCTGTAACCGCTGCTATGACATAATACCTCTGATAAAACACACTCATGATTTACCATGAGAAACAAATACACTCATGATTTACCATGAGAATAACACCGTACGCTTCATCGACGCCGGAACAATAACAAGTAAAAGGATAGTTCATCACTCGCTTTTGGTTGACTATAGCTAACAGTCACAAGTGGGGTGGTCAACCCGTATACTAATTATACCTGACTTCCTCGCTCACACGGGATTAATGGTTACAGTTCAGAGGATTTCCGCAAAGATCCCCCATCTTAGTTGATGAATACAAATACTCATGTAGACTTCGACGGCTTCCTATAGCTCTAACAACAAAAGCATTTTCATGTCTAAAACCCTAAGTTACTAGACTATGCTTTTAAACATTACTCCTAACTTCATAACATTTAGGTTGTATAACAGCTATATCTTGAAGTAAAACCAGGTTTTATCTTGACCTAAAACCAATAATAACAACATATAACGTTCCTAGTTTTATCTTGACATAAAACTATCAATAACAATATATAACATAATAAGTTTTATCTTGACATAAAACTAACAATAACAACATATAACATACCAAGTTTTATCTTGATATAAATCCAATAATAGCAACATACTTTATAACTTAACATATAGAACTTCCAAATATAACTTCGGAACTATATCGCACACAACATATATATATAGAATCCTAAGTATGACTCAAGATCTACATTAGTAAAATAACATGCCGACAGGTTGATAATAGTTGTATATATTCAAAATATTATATTTAGAACAACTATACCCGGCTAATATAAGTATATACTATCATATAGACATAATAATAATGATTATATAATATTTAGAATGCGTTTCCCCCCGAAATATTAGAAAGTGGGGCCGTAAAACTCACCCTAGTAGCGTGATTTTATGTAATCTAAGTAGAAACGGTCAGCGTACAAGGTCGTCGGGGCTCGGAATGCAAGATGGCCTCAGAAAAGGAGAGAGGAGAAAGAAGTTTAGGTGTAAGAATGGCTGAAGTCGGACCTACTATTTATAGTAGGGATTTTTGGACCCCCACGTCGTGGGTTTTATAAGGCCCACGTCGTGACTTAGGATCTTATCCCTGTAGACTTGCCATTTGTGTCCCTAGCTTCGGAAGGTAGCCATGTGACTCATCACGTCGTGGGATATCTTTGCTCACGTCGTGAGTTTGGACCTTATCCCCTCGCAGCCTCGTCACACACCTTCTAGATTCCGAGATGTGGATAAATAACTCCTCACGTCGTGATTTATGTGCTCACGTCGTGAACTCAGTCAGATTAGGGTTTCTGACAGCTGAATCTTCGGAAGGTCGTAACTTTCACATACGAACTCCGATTTTGACATTCTTTATATGCACGCGTAGGTATTTACCAGTACTACAACTCGATTTTAGACTCTAATAGCTAATTCTAAGTCTATTTTAAATTCCTCTTATTATAGAGATTTATAGTGTTCGGTTTATCATAACTTCATCATGCGAAGTCAGATTCAGACATTCTCTATATTTTTGGAATCGTATGGACGTATACTTTGAGTTGTATCATAAAGAAAGTTCATCTTTATATTAGAATTTATCATGAACTACATTTCACTCTTATCATATTACTAGTTTAACAAAATCACATTACATGATTGGTATAATCACATGTGATTGTCTATTGACCTATTTTGACTAGTGTTACAGTATATATCCTTATATTATAGGATGATGTAGCAGTGGTGTTGTGATATGTCATCAGGCCGTCGGGTCTTCTGGGTTGGTCCCTGACCGGAGATCAGGAGGTGGTGTCGTCAGCGGGTTTCCGGCGAGATACCCGAGCCTACATCACACCAAATTCGTTTGCCTTGTCGCAGGGACTGTGCCCCGGTAGCAAGCTTCGATGATCAAGTTAGTTTGGATGGTAGAGAAGATATGGTTCTTCTTGGCCGGAAAGAACCATCTTGGTGTTGGGGGATGTGTTTAGCCATGGCGGTTGTGGAAGGGTTGAGAGAGAAATAAGGAACCCTCTAGGCTTTTTTCTTGGAGAGAGAAGATCCTTTAAAAAGGTGGGGGGCATGTCCTATTTATAGGGGACCATTATGTCAGAAGGGAAGTTATGTCTTTTCCTCTTGGAATTAGGTCAAAGGGAGAAATTAGGTCAGGCCTTGGGCCCATCCAGTTTAGACCCAGGTAGAAGGGAGTTGGGCCAAGCCTCCGGGGGTCGTCATACGAGCGCTCGGAGGCCGCCAGTCGAGCACTCGGAGGTCGCCATTCGAGCGCCCGTAGGTCGCCAGAAAAGGCTGTCACTCCAGATCTTGAGGTATGGACCATGCTAAATGGGTCATGCCTTAACAAGTCCCCCCAGTCCGATGTGATTGGTATGCGGTCAATGATATTGGACTGGATAGAGTCAAATATTAAAATGCATCAAAGACATAAAAGAACGACCGAACCTCGACCACGAGAGACGTGGTGTTATGGAATGGGCTTATGCGGCACTAGCTGGCTTGATACTCTTTTCTTCTCGGGAATGTTATCTGATCGATGTGATGCAACGTAGCTGTTGCTGGTAAGATGATGCGGAGTGGGGCTGCTAATGATGTTAGGTAGCTTCGCTATGCGGTGGTTGTGGTGTGAAGCTCCAGGGTTCGCCGAGTAAATGTAGCATACTCGGTCCATGATTCCTACCTTCTAGTTACTTGCCAAAGTTGTTCATGGAAACACAATTAAGGAAAATGCACGTGCTCCGATGAGGGGGTGAGATCCGCACCCAACACCGTGTAGTGGGTTATATTTCTATGCCCGAGGGGGAACTTGGAGTGACTGGTCCGCAGTGTACATTTCTCAAGTCCCCTGTAAAGTTTTTGCGAACAGAGCTTCACTCCGCGAGCCTACTTCCGGCGCCCTCTGAGTGTTGTGTTGCTGGATTGGTTGGTATGCTTTCTTAATATCATGGATTGATTCGGATTTATCATCGTGATTGCTTCGAAACTCTTCGTGGGGTAGTAGTAGTAGTGTACTGATCTTCTCCCCCCCCCCTTTTTCTTCGAAAACCAAGTGGACCGAGTTGCAACGCTTATTCTGAAAGTGTATCTTGTTAGTGGGGTCGTGGCGTGTGAACATTTGAGCGAGGTTGATTTTTTTTTTGCAGAGTTAGCGGGTTGTTTGTTGTCTTGAACTTCCTTGTTTCGGTATTGGGTGGTTCATGTTGGTTTACTTTCTTCTCCAAGGATAATGTCGGCCCATGAGATTTATTTGTTCACGTTTTTCCCATCAGAGGAATTTCTTTCCAAGGGTTTGTGCTAGCCTTAGGAACTGATTGAGAGTGCTTCCTACTCGCTTTGTGGGGTGTTAAGATTTGAAGGATTCTATCTTTTTTATAAGAGGGAGTTTACTTGTACCTAGCCAAAGTTCTTTGGCTTTGTCCTAGGAGTTCAGACTCACGAGCTCAAGGCTCGTCTTTCCTGCGAGTCCTTAGCCTATGTTTTTAGGCTGGGACCTTGGCTGGTCCCTTCTTGTGAATCTTGACTGGTCTGCTCTATTAGGGTACTCTTTTTAGCTAGAGTTTTTTTATTACTTTTTAAGACCTTGCTCTAAGTCTTTGGCCGAGGAGTGTTGCACTCCGGGCCTCGTCATCCAAGTTAAGTCGAGGTCGTCACCTTCAGGCGTTTAGGACTTGGGTATTCTTGTGTCAAGGGAAAGGTTGCGAGCCTTTAAGGCCTTTATCCATGTAATGGTCAAAGTTCATGGGCCTTTGAATTAGACTGACATGATTAGGGAAAGGTTATGAGCCTTTGAACCCTATTGGTTGCATTCTTGCATCGATTTCGCTCAAGTGAGGCGGATGATCAGTCCTTGTTATCACTTGGTAAATATACACAACCTCTTATTGAGATAATTCAAGCTTGAATCTTAAAGAACAGTTGGATTGTTCTTGAGGGGTTCACCTATCTATTGGGTGGAGTATAATTTTACAAAAGTGTGGGCCTAGCCCTGGGACTAGCTGTTGGGGTGTGATTATTCGTTTCGAGTCAGATCACATTGCCCTCGCCCTTGATGTGTCTTATTTTGTTTTGTCTCCTTGCTATAGGAGTGAAAGTGGCGCAGATTGTGCGTGTTCCAAGTCCGGGGGATAGGCTCCCTCGGCCTGTGCTTATGAGATGTAGGCCCCATTCTGCCGATAATGATGATGCATAGAGGGTGATTCTATGTTCTTCAAGATGGGATAGTGTGTGTCATCATCTTGGCGGGGAGTTACCAATGGTCATCATCAAGGTGTTTCTTTCTTGGATATGCCTAGTCGGATTCCTTCAGTAGTACATGGTGATGGTTGGTGTGAGGCCGCTAAGAGCTGGGAAGCGAGCTGCTTGTGGGAGGTGAGCAGCGTAAGTGTCAGGAGCTAGGTTGCAAGGTTGTTGTTTGGAGTTGGACCATTAGCATGCTATGTGGAGTTAGGTTGTTATTTAGCATGGAATTTTACATCATCTTGGTGGGATATCACCACTAATCATCTTTATAGTTTGTTTCTCACGAGCATTGGTGACCATCTTCAGGTGGTGCATGTGGTTGTATCGGACTACGGGGGGTACGGCAAGATGATGGGGGATTGGAAAATGTAATATATGAAACGCCTTATTGATCGCCTGATCATAGGAAGACCATGTCGGTTATAGGAGATGAAATGTTGAATGGGCGGTGCCAAGCACATCATAGGCTTGTGACACACGACTTACAGTTCGTGGCGACGCATAACTCATATGGCGCGAATTGGCAAATCTGACCGAGCTTAACATCCAGCGATTCATGAATATGTCACGCGAAATGGCATCGCGTGGAAATGGACCAGCAAAGATTGTGAACCTTCAAGCCATGTTCGTGGTAAACGTCATGATGGTGGGGTTAAGCTGAGATGCCAAGTGTAACATCCCGTTTATTAAATAAATAAATAGATAAAATTATTGGATGAATAATAGTAGCCCTAAAGTCCATAATATTTAGTGGGGTGTTGGTTTTCGGGAATTAAAAGCCATAATTGAGAGTTTGGGGGTTAAAATGTAATTTCCGGATTAGTTTGCAAAGAATTTTGAAGGTTGAGGGCTGTTTAGTAAATTATGGATTCAATTTGAAAAGGATTTTAGAAGACAGGGTGTGTTTGGTAAATTATGGACTTATCATGGAAGAATTTTTGAAGGCAAGGGCTAAAGGGTAAAGTCTGGGTTTAAACTGAAAAAAATATTGAAGAGAGGGGCTGAATGGTAAATTTTGGGCTTAGTTTGAAAATAAATCTTGTGAGGAGGGGATGATTATGTTAAAAAGGGAATGAAGTTTCATTTTGAAGTCGGGATTTAAGGTTCCCAATTCCACCTCGTTCTTGGTCACGAACCCTAACCCTAATCGCATCCGCCAGCCGCCATCGCTATTTGTTCACGTTCTCCGATCAGTCACGCCTCCAAGCTCGATCGCGATTATCAGCCGACGCCCTTTCCGTCACTGAGGATCGTTGTTCAGCTCCACCATTGCTCTGTTGCCGACAACAGTGATGACTCGAGCGGACGTTCATTAGGCTGTTGTTGCTGTCCTCGCAGTCTCAGCCTCTTCTCCGTATGTTGGTGCTACATTCTAGCCACGTTCATCGTCGTTTCCGCTCCGATCGGCTGCTCCTCCCGCTATGTTCCACGACTTCCATCTGCCACCATGTGGGTGGCAGTGTTGTATGTGTTACCTTCGTGAGTAAGGTGCGTTCCAGTTTAAAGCGGAAAGGAAGGGCGTGTTCAGTCGTGTGTGTGGGTGTAGATGGCCGGAGCGCTAGCGGACCACCATGGCAGCCAACCATGGTGGCTGCCACCACTCCTATTTTTTCTGTCGTATCTTGCCGCCACCAGCCATCGTGGGAGGTGGTTGTGGGTGTGTGTATGGGTGTGTAATCGAGTGTATCTGCTGCTTTGGGTATTCATGAGGATGTACGTGCGATTGTGTGGCCGAAAAACCCACCACCACTACCGTGAGGTGGTGGCTGCCGCCTTCTGCCATCACCAACCGCCGTGATTGGTGGCGGTGTGCATTAAGTGTGAATGGATTGTTATTTAAGATAAGCTTGGACTCGTTTTGGATCTAGAATCACAACCACCACCACGAGGTGGTGGCCACCGCCGCGAGCCGTCGTTGACCACCACTACACGAGGTGGTAGTGGGCAGTGTCCAACTTAATTAATAATTAATTAACTTAAAAACATAACAAATGGATTAATTGGCATGTGCTTGGGTTAGAAACCCTAATTAGGGTTTAGAAAACCCTAATCTTGGAAAATGTTAGTTTTGGATTGTCGGGACCCGCATTTGGACCAGTGGATTGAAATATGAATTATGCCCAATTACACTGTATGATTGACCTAGTATATTGATGGACTTAATGGATTAAGTCCTTAATGGGTTAAGTGTTTCTAATTAACCATAATCGTCATTTCATGTGAAAACCCTAATTGTGTTGGGTTTGAGTTGGGCCTTTTTCTGTTGGGCCTAGATGTTTGGACTATTGATGGGTCGTCCAAGAACAAGTATATGGATTATAATATTTGGATTGGGCCCAATTGGGAAAAATTGGGCCATAGATAGGCCATAACTGGGTCTTGATGATTATGAGGTATTAGACCATTGGATTGCCAAGTGTTTGGACCAGAATAAATGGTTGGGCCTTAAGGTAAGACCATGTAGGGGTTTGGGCCCAATTTGGTAAATTGGGCCATATGTTGGGCTTTGGTTCATTATTAGACTATTGGGCCTTTGGATTGGGCCTTGGGCTTGAATCAAGCTAAGTTAGGGGTAAAGAAGTCTTTTACCCCAAGCATGGAATTATGGATATGGGTTGGGACCCAATTATTAATTGGGTGTTATTTTCATGTTGACAGATTCGGGAATCTGTCATCCAGCAGCTAGGGTTTTGTCTACGGGACTTCAGCAATGTGAGGTGAGTCCTCTTCCAGTAGGAACGGGTCTAAGGTACCAAGGTCGGCGCGTTTATGTATGTTAGCAATGTCGAAGTTAGCCCGATGTAGTTATATATTTTCGGACTTCGGTCCGATGCCGGTGCAAGCCCGAGGAATGTCTGTATGATGTAGTTATATGTTTCCCCACTTCGGTCCAATATCGGGGCATGCCCGAGGAATGTTTGTATGCTTTCTGTCTTCGTGATTATTGCATGTGTTTTTTTATGTGTTCCGGACTTCGGTCCGATTTCGGGGCAAGCCCGAGGAAGGTTTAGCTTATATGTTATGTATTACGTGTTCTGGACTCCGGTCCGATGTCGGGGCAAGCCCAATGAATTTTTATATGTTTATGTTATATGTTTATGTGTTATATGCCTGTTGCTATGATATATGTATACTAGACTTCGGTCCGATGCCGGGCGGGGCCTAATGTAGCGGGCAAGGCACAATGTATGTTCTTATGTGATTATGTGTATGGTATGTGGTATTTTGTGGAGGCTCACTAAGCTTCGTTCTTACAGTTTTCAGTTTTGGTTTCAGGTATTTCCGCTAGCAAGGGGAAGAGCTCGGGATGACTGCGTGGCACACACCACAACTTTTAGGATGGGATGTTTAGACTCTGATATTTGGCACATGCTTTTGATACAATATTTTATTATGATGATTTGAGATATATTATTTATGTTTTTATTAAATGACAAATGATATTTATGGTTTTTATACTTAATCAAAATGAAATTTTTGGACCGTATTTTTGGGTTGTTTTAAGTTGGTATCAGAGCCTTGGTTTGAGGGATTCGGTCACACTTCCGGGTGTGTAACTAAGGAATTGGTAGAGAAATTTTCAAAAGGAAAACCTTTTTATAAAAATGACTTTGAGAAAAAGGAAATGAAATTTTAGAAAAAGCAAAAAGAACTTTGAAAAAGAGAAAAGGGTGTGGTGCATGCAATCAGCCGAGCTCAAGTAAGTACTCCCAAATTACCCATACAAGTTTATGTTATGATATGTTATGAGAAATGCATGCTAGAGTAGGACTAACGATCTAGGAAGGATGCCTTATGTGTCATTATATGTGTATCATCGTTATGAGAACTGCATGCTAGATTAGGGCTAAGGATCTAGGAAGGATGTCGTATATGCCTGTTATATGTATCTCAGTTTTATGAACTGCATGCTAGTACAGATTAGTCAGGGATGACCTGAATGAGATATTCTTGATTATGTTTACTCGCTGCTCGAATGCTGCTTGCTTTGTGCTTTTAGGAGTTCTAGTTATCTTTTACTAATTAGTAAACGAATATGTTAAGTTACATATTGTGAGGACTAAATAATTTTAGAAGGTTAGGTTTAGCTCTATTGCGCAGCTCTTGTTTGAGTCCAACCGTTGTAGGGTAGGATCTCTCATTCGAAGAATTATCTAGTCTTAGTAATATGTAATGGTATTCGCGAGCTAGTTAGGGGGAGACAACAGGGACTTCTTATGCAGCTGATGGTGGAGAGTGGGATGGTGATTACCCTAGGGAAATCCTAGGATGAGAGTAACGCGTGAAGCATTTGTACTAGAAGGGAATTGGTGAGGTCAAGGCAGTTCTTGAGGAAAGTACGGATAGATGTGGAATGTAGTATGGGCCTATACTATTGAAAGCAGAGGATCCGTACTCGAATCAAGGAAGGCTGAGATGAAGCCATGGAACTTGTAGTGTGTGAGATCCCTCGAGTTATGATGAGTATTACGGTGATTGTGATGGTATATTTCCGAGTATAGTGACGCTACGTGGTAGGCCAGATGGTAGTTCTGGTGTCGACGAGGGATCAGGCTCGGACTCTAGAGTCGAGCAGCTTGATGGTCAGATGAGGGAGTTCATTCCATCTGAGAGTATGCACAATATCACTTACCAGACTCTTGTGATCTTCGGTATGATCAAGGAGGGCATTTTAGAGATTTGTGATGGGAGGCTGACTGCATTCTGCACTGATATAGCAGCCATGATAGGGATGCGTACATTGATTATTCGGGAGTTCATAGTGTCACACCCCCAAACCGAAATGGCGGAAACGTTTGGGGTGTGACAGATTGGTATCAGAGTTATTGTTTATAGTGAACTAAGTATACCGAACCTTACATGGTATACAACTATAAACACTAAAGGGCCGAAGCGCTCTGAAACTAAAAGTACACTTTAAAATTTTAAGTATTTTACAAAAGTATACAAGTATACATATGTACAAGAAGCTATAACATAGTAAGAACTATATAAAAGTATTTCGGGCGAGTTGGACACTGCAGTTAAACCTGAATAGTTATGTAGTCATATGTGGGGCCAATATAACCTGATCAACTATATTTTTCCGAGATATGACCAACATGTGTTTGGGAGTAACTGTGGTGTTGCGACAAGTCTAACACTCACCAAATCATATACAAATGAAGCACATAGTTAAAAATACTATAGGAGTATTTTATGGTTCTTTAACACTGCACAAGTAGTAATAATCCTCATAAATGAAAGGCCTCCAATTCCTTGTTTATGATACTAAACCTTTATTGTAGATCTCTGTTATCGCTGTAGGATTTAGATATATCTTGCTCGAAAATATCCGATTCTTGATCAGTATAGAAGGCTTATCGTCATTTTTCTCCTTGTATCTTTTAGAGAAAGATGCCTCCCAGGAAGAGACCCAACAGAAAAAGCAACAACCCTCCGACAGATCCTCAGCCACCACATCCTCAGTTCGATCCTGCCATGTTCCAGGTAGTAGTTACAGCCGCTGTGGCTGTCGCGATGTCGCAGATAAATTCTTGCGACTCTAGCGGATCAGGAAGTGGTACCCATCCCCATAATCTTGAGGGTGGTCAGGGACACCCGAAGGAGTGTTCCTACAAAGATTTCATGAATGCGAAGCGCAAATCCTTCGACGGCAATGGAGGAGTCATTGCCCTAACCCGGTGGTTCGAGAAGATCGAATCAATTTTCGAGATTTGTGCTTGTTCTGAGGCTAGCAAGGTGAAGTTTGCCGTCTGCATCTTCACCGATAGAGCATTGACTTGGTGGAATAGCTGGGTCAAATCCCTAACTCTGTCGGTAGCAAATGCCATGGGTTGGGAGAGTTTCAAGGAACTTATGCTTGCTGAGTACTGCCCAAGAGGCGAAATGCAGAAGTTGGAACACGAGCTTTGGAACCTGAAGATGAAGGGTTCCGACATTTCCACATATGCAGCTAGAGTCTGCGATCTGGCTCTTCTCTGTCCGGGGATGGTCACCCCGGAAAGCAAGAAAATAGGGAGGTACATTTGGGGATTGACGCCCCCAACTCATGGAAATGTTTTGGCTGCTAAACCTCTCACATTCGACAGTGCCAAGTGTCTGGCGCAGACTCTTATAGATCACGGGGTTGATCTTGATGCAGTGACAGTCGTTCCCGAACCACCAAAGGCAGGGAAGAAAAAGTTTTTGAACAAGCGTAAGGGCCAGTCTTCGCAGGAGCCCTCCAAGAAACAACAAGTAGTGGCAGTTTATGCTGCTACCACTCCTGTCGCTGCTCCTACAGCTCAAGCACCTGCCAGTAGATATGTTGGTACCCTTCCAAGGTGTGATAAGTGTGACACCAGTCAAATTTTGGTTCCAAAATAAATTGATCAATAATCGTAATTGGGATGAACCAAGTGGTAGAGTTTGTAACAAGGTTTCCAAAAACATAAAGAACACTGAAATCCGAGTTATAACGAAGAAGTTATGACCAATCGAAAATCCGCGATAAAACCGGCAAAACACTGTTCAGTGTAAAAAGTGAATTTTCGATAAAAGGCTTTTTAGCCTTAACAATCTAAATGAAAGTTGTAGAATATGTTAAACCGAGAACGTTCATAAAAAGAACGTAAAAATCTGACTTCGTATGAGGAAGTTATGATTTTACTAAGTTTCGGTTTAGCAGTAGACAACTAAAAATTCGAAATATAAATCGATCGATATTTAGCCGACGTAACTTAAACGAGAATCGAAGGTCTCATCAAAAGTAGCACAATGGTAAAAACACAGACGAAAACGGACGTCGGATGAAGAAGTTATGAATTTTTAACGGATTTCCTGTCCCGATCTATTAAAAATAATAATATTAAAATTAAATTCAAAATCAGCCGACGAAGTCTAAACGAAAGCCGTAGAGTATGATTTTACCTACGCGTGCATATAAAGAACGTCAATAACGGAGCTCGTATGCGAAAGTTATGATTTTCGCAAGTTTTTGGCACAAAAATCAAGAAAATGTTGAAAACCGGGAAATTTCGCATGAGTCATCCTCGGACACGTCATCCTCGGATGCGAGGCTTCCATGTATCAGACACGTGTTTGCTTCTCATTAGACCACAGCCTCGCGTGGCACCCGCTGATTGGTCCGAAGTCGTCACCCTCCTTCCCCATTGGACCAAACTTCGGTCCACTTAGAAGCCTCCATCTGTGCGAAGCACGTGCCTCGCACTGGGTCCGAATCCGCACCGCCTTCACAGGAGCTGCCGCGTGTCCTGCTGACTCACCTCCTCGTCTCGCCAGGTGGCTGCTGACTCACCCTTCGGACCGCACCCTCGCACCCCTATATAAAGGGTGCGAGCCTTCTCGGATTTGAAGGATTTTTCACCCCTAAATTCCCCATTTTGCACCATTTCACCCCCTCGACTTTCTCACGACCCCCAAGGCCCCGATATCGTGTCTAAAGCCCGAAGCAAGCCTCGGAGCCCCGAAATTCTTGAGAAGTTATCCTCTCTCTAGTCGAAACTCTGCCCGATTTGAGCCGGTTTCTCGTCAAATAAACTCCTTCCGGGAAACGAAACGCTGCCCGAATCACCGCTTATCGAAGTGAGTTCATACCCCTATAATTTACATTTTTAATGGGTTTTAAATGCTTTTTACGGGGGGAATACAATTTTAACACAATATTAAATTGTATTAATAACTGTATGTGATAATAATCACACAAAGGGTTTCCGTATGCTTTTAAGAATTACCAAATACCTTCAAAATGACTTAAAGCCATGTTAAATCTTTAAAGTCATGTAAACTCCGTTAAATTCTTTGAAAAATGTTTTATAAACTATTTCAAATTATAAATGCCAAAATCATGTTTATATATGTATAAATATATAAATAAGATTTGAAGGGCTTAGGACTAATGAATTATCTTATTTCCTTTTCCTTGTTTGGATGTGTAATTAAGGTTGTATTATTTGTCCAAAGGTCGTTTCCTTCTTAATTATATATATATATATATATATATATATATATATATATATATATATATATATATATATATATATATATATATATATATATATATATATTATACATATATGAGTATAAAAGGTTACTCCTTTTGGTATCATTACCTTTGTATCAGGCTGAGCAAAGGTGTTCATCCATGAGAAATCATGTTAATCAGATAGAACATATAAATTATAATAGGTATAATTTATGATCCAGAACTAAATATACAAGTATGATTCACGACTGTATACTTTCCAAGGAAATTACCAAAATTCATTCAACTATACCAAGATATGTATAATACCTGTAATATATGAACAACATATTAAAGAAGTAAAGATACATCATACCGGGTTTGCATTAACAAAGATACTATACAGAGTACCAGGGTTAGCAAACATGGGGTAATAATACATCATACCGGGTTTGCATTAACAAAGGTACGATACAGAGTACCAGAGTTAGCAATCACAGGGTAATAATACATCATACCAGGTTTGCATTAACAAAGGTACGATACAGAGTACCAGGGTTAGAAATCACGGGGTAATAATACATCGTAAATCTCGTTGAAACAATAAATTTGTGAGAGCCTTCACGGTGTACTTATCTAAGTACGACTTTAAGTCCTGACCTATTAACCAGAATCTCTTGTAGGGAGAGCGTGAATTTGTGTATAGATCTATATGGGACTGACAATCCCACACCTCTACTGTTCGCTACAGTTTGGCCGGCAGGCCTAGGGTGTCAAATATCATACCATTCCGACGCCTGAAGAACGTCGCCGCAGGCATATGAGTCATATTAGTATGGTTAATAGAACTCACATGGATAAAACAACGAGTGAATTTATAAGTAATATACTTCTCTTAAAACAATAAGAAAAGATAATTACATCCCGACCAAATATACCTTCCGTAGTTTTTACTTACAGTAAAAGCTACGTATCATGAAATCAAGTATGGTAAATATACTTGTACTTCTGGTTTTGAACATTTAAAACCACAAGGCTGTATTATGGATAATATAATATTTTCCAGGATTAATACTAAGGTTTTTACTATAGAACAAATATAACTAAGAATACTTTTACAAAAGAAACGGTTTATGGGATTAAACCACTTTTACAAAGGAAATGGTTTATGGGATTAAACCACTTTTACAAAGGAAACGGTTTATGGGATTAAACCACTTTTACAAATGAAACGGTTTAGGGGATTAAACCACTTTTACAAATGAGAACTTAGTCATTCACTTTCTGTAAACTAGTATAACATAAAGGACCTTTAGTGGTTAATTCTATAATTCCTTAGTTTTTACATCATAGTTATACATAAGTAATGTCCGATTGACAGTGAAATGTGTGATTTCCGCCTTACTTCCTGTTCCTTGTTTGGTTGTGGGCTTAGGGCAGATACACCCATTTGACTGTCCATTCGATATTGGGTTATATATAATCAGTATAAACTAAGTAATTACACAGGGAAACTATTGAGGTTATCAGTTAATCACCTCAGCAAATATAGGATTTCGTGGAGAAACCAGTGAAGTTATCCAAAGAACTTAGGGTATACTTAACAGAACTAAAATACTTATGAACTCACCAGCTTAAATGCTGATCTACTCTTTCCAAATAACTTGTAATCTCAGGAATCCAGAAGGTAGGTACACTCCCAAAGCTTTTGAGAAGACTACCTAATACCGTACCGCGACTCTTGTCTTCTACTGTACCTACTTTAGTGTTTGAATATGTAATGTTTAAACACTTATGTAAAACTTATACTTATTAATACAATGGTTGTTTGTACTGTGATTACTATATTGCATGTGTTGTGATACTTACCTGAAGTCCTCCACCCCCGAACGTTTCTGCCGTTCTGGTTAGGGGGTGCGACAGATTGGTATCAGAGCATTGTTTATAGTGAACTCAGTATATCAGTCATAAAAGATATACAACTATAAACCTATTGGGATAAAAACACTCTGACCAAGAGTTATACTTTAAAAATATAACAATATTTTATAAAAGTATAAGTATATGCAGAGTATATATACTAGAATGAGTATCACAAGAAGAACAAAACAAAAGTATTTGGATGTTGAACATTGCAGTTAAACCTAGACAGTGACGTAATCATATCTAGGATCAGTATAGCCTGATCAACTATATTCATTCGAGATATGACCAACATGTGTTTGGGGAGTGATTGTAGTGTTGCAACAGGTCTAAAACTTACCTAAGTACCAGAACAATTCTAGAACCAAACATAAAGATTAAAATACTGTGGGAGTATTTTAGGATGCTATAACAAGAAAACTGAAAACTTGTCAAGTTCTTATAACTAAAAGTCCAAGAATCAAACTCATAACTAAAATAACATGGAGGTATTTTACATACCTTTGGGGAAATGTTAAAAAGATATTTTCTGATAAGTCTATAATTACTAAGTGGATACGTTAAGGTTATATATAGCCGAGATTTTATGGACTTAGAATATGTTTTTCACTCTACTTCCTTTTCCTTGTTTGGATGTGGTTTTAGAGTAGGATTACTTATTCAAAGGTCTATTTGATCTGGATTATATATAATCGGTACACACCATGTGATTATAGAAGGACCAGAAAGAATCACATTCGTAAAAATTTAAATTTTCTCATAGATTCTTTAGACATTCCCATTCTCGTATAAACTCGTTAGATAAACATAGTTACTCCACCAATCAATAGAAGATTCAAGGAGGATCCAACAGAATTTCATTAAGGAGAATTCCAAGAAGGAAACATATGAGAAGTAAATAAACTATAGAAATCATTTAGTACCCTTACCCTATTAAGGACACCAATGAGAGATTCGCATGAACTTCCGAGATTCAAAATCTTCATTACGAAGTAATGGGATCAGTGTCAGAATCGGAAGTAAGACAGCTCGGGAATTCAATATACCTACAGAGGAGAAGGACACCCTATAGATACCAGGAGGAAACAAATCATTACCACCCAGAATAGGACAGAGAACAAAAGAAAACCACGTGTGATTCATGTGAAGTGTTTGAGCACCTTTTCATCTAAGTAATAACTAGTAAATCGATTCAACCTAGTGAGTTAGTGATTTCATTACTCACATTTGGTTTTGAGTTTATCATCTTTTCCGGTTACGGCTAATAACAATAAATCAGATCACGAAATCTTAATTGATAGTGATTACTTCTCAAATTCATAAGTCTATTTTATGTAGACACTGTTATGAATTATTTTCGAATATTTTCGAAAATTGGGAAACGATATCCACCAAACGAAGGTAACTTAGTTCGGATGATACTTGGTTCATAACCATTCTAGAAACTTATTTATGTTCCTTACCAAGACTGCATCATAGGGATGCAGGTCGAATCATTGAGAACAATATAAAAAAACGAAAGATTCATACATAGATACAAATGGTTAGAATACATGTAGAGACACGATAGTCGCTCACGAACTCATTTTCTTATCATGTAACAGAATCATGCCTCCAAAGAAATGTAACCAACCCACCAGCGAAACACAAATCCTTCATATAGATGCGGCTACGTTTCAAGCTGCGGTCACAACAGCTGTAACAGCTGTCATGGCACACCTTAATGCTAACAATGCAAATGCTAGTAGTAATGCTATCGGTAACCCCGATCGTGGTGATGGCCAAGTACAGCAACGAGCACCTACTTGTAAGAACACCTTGAACCTTAAGCCTAATATCCTTAAACGAAAGTTCGAGAACAGGAAAGGGAGTTGTTCAACTCAAGAACCTAACAGAGGGCAATGAACTGGGGCAGTCAATACCCCCATCAACCCTGTTATTCTAGCACTAACCAAGCCGTACTTAGGAAACCTCCCACACTGCAGCAAGTGCAACTACCATCATCATGGAGTTTGCCGAGAGCTGCATTGCAATAGATGCAACATAAAGGGGCATACCGCCCGCATCTGTAGAACTCCGGTTGAGTTCATCACTTCAACTGCCAATGTTGGAACCATTCCCATATGTCACCTTTGTGGTGAAATAGGACATTACATGAGGGACTGTCCAATAGAGAAGAACGACGGGGGAGCAGGAGGATTTTGATCCCAATACATGGGAAAGCATCAAAGAACCCTGCTATATTTTGGTACGCTTCCAAACCCCGATAACTATCTATAATTATGATTACTCTTCCGTTCAAATTAAATCACAACAATTATATAAAATTTGAAACCGTAACAGGTAAGCTATGATGACTTAGTGTATACATAAGGGTCATTTATAATTAAGATTTGTAGACTTATAGTGAGTAATCCCGCCTCATTTCATGTTCCTTGTTTGGTTGTAGATTTAGGGCAGGGTTGCTCAGTCAAAGGTCTTACCAATCTTAATTATACATGACTTGTATACACCAAGCGATTATAGAGAGACCTAGTAAGGATCGTTTCATGAAAGTTCATAATTCAAATTATCAGAACCCTCGTATTGGTAGTACCCGCCAATTTCGAATCAAAAGGGGTTCGTAGTGATAATAACAGAATAAAACCAGAAGCGCTGAAAACTTAGGTACATAGGATATCATCCTAGTAGTCATTCCTCCCAGAACGACTTAATATCTATTTCGTCGAGAAAATTTTTGACATTCTCATTCGACATGGTTTGGCCTGGCCCTAACCATGTGAAAATTCTTATGCTGTATAAGAGAACTTTTTCCTTAATCAGTCGTAAGATGAAATTCTTCCAATCCATAACGTAAAACCCTTAGGTTGTCTCTCATTTCAAAACTTCAGAAGTACCCATGCTAAGAATACCACGCCATTCTAGCCTACTCAGTAGACAAGAAACTTCAAACGAAAAGCACCGAAGTAGTCTTAAAAGTCAGTAACTACCGAAGTACCTCAATAGATCTCATAGGAAAATTATTGTATCGCAGGTCAAGTTCAAGAATAGAGACTAAGAACTCAATAAGTTAATCTATCATTACTAAGTGTATACACGAGAGTGGTATATAAGTTAGACTTAACAAGATTAAGGATGTGTGATTCTGCCCTATCTCCTGTTCCTTGTTTGGTTGTGGACCTGGGGCAGAGTAACCCATCCGAACGTTTTGTGAAATCTAAATTATATACGACTTGTATACATGAGGTGATGGTGGATGAGCCAAGTATGAGTCTGATCATGAACTTCGGAGCAAAAGCCTGCATCATGTATTTTACCAGGTGGAATTCAACATAAGACCACGACAATGGGTCGAGCTACTAAATGACTACGAATTCGAAATTCATTATCATCCCGACAAAGCCAATATAGTAGCTGACACCCTAAGTCGGAAAGAGTACTCAGGTCGTAGAGCCAATCATTGACTATGATAACCCTTTCAAATCTGTCCACACAAAGAAAGGAGGCTCAACAAGAAGCCTTGAAACCTGAAAATGTGGAAAGTAGAGAAGATAAGTAGAATGTGTGAGTGCACGGTATTCCAATATTTGTTATCTCCGCTGAGATAATAGAATCATCTCCCAGTTCAGGCAGTCACTCAAAAATCTCTGGGAACTAGAGTAGTCATGAGCCTATATGATCGACTATGGTAAGAAATGGGATACCCATTTACCAATTAGACGAGTCCTTTATCACGCTAGCATTTAAGTTGCTCCATTCAAAACCTTCGGTGGTCACAAGTGCAGATCCTATATGCACTGTACTAAATTAGGTAATATGCAACTAGCTAGAGATCCAATTTCCACACAGCACCTACGCTGATCTGGAATTCATCCGAAAAACTACCAAAAACAAAATACGAATCAGGAAGCGACATAAAGCTTCCAGAGTTAATCAGAGAAGCTACAGCTTCGATAAAAGAAAACCCTTGGAATTCCAGCATTGATGACCTTGTCATATGAAGGTCTCACCTCGGAAGGACAAGATACGCTTGAGAAATCGTGGAATACAAAAATTCAAGGTACATAGGACCATTTGAGATTCTTACCAGAATCGGTCTTGTACTTATAAACTTAAACTACCACAAAAACTTAATAACATTCATCCCATCTTTCACATATCTAATCTAAAGTGGTGTCTATCTGATGAAACACTTGTTATTTCACTCGATGAAATCAAGTTAAATAAAAAAGTCTACACTCTGTAAAAGAACTGATGAAAACCACGGATAGGGAAATCTAAAGAACCAAGCAAAGTCTTATCCCGTTAGTGAAGGTTCGCTGGATTACAAACCAAGGACCTAAATTCACTTGGGAAGGATAGATTAGACCTGGTCCATGAGTATCACTTTAGACTTAATTTCGGGAAGAAATTCCCTCTAACGGGGGGATAATGTGACACCAGTCAAATTTTGGTCAAAAATAAATTGATCAATAATCGTAATTGGGATGAACCAAGTGGTAGAGTTTGTAACAAGGTTTCTAAAAACATAAAGAACACTGAAATCCGAGTTATAATGAAGAAGTTATGACCAATCGAAAATCCGCGATAAAACCGGCAAAACACTGTTCAGTGTAAAAAGTGAATTTTCGATAAAAGGATTTTTAGCCTTAACAATCTAAATGAAAGTTGTAGAATATGTTAAACCGAGAACGTTCATAAAAAGAACGTAAAAATCTGACTTCGTATGAGGAAGTTATGATTTTTCTAAGTTTCGATTTAACAGTAGACGGCTAAAAATTCGAAATATAAATCGATCGATATTTAGCCGACGCAACTTAAACGAGAATCTAAGGTCTCGTCAAAAGTAGCACAACGGTAAAAGGACAGACGAAAACGGACGTCGGATGAAGAAGTTATGAATTTTTAACGGATTTCCTGTCCCGATATATTAAAAATAATAATATTAAAAATAAAGTCAAAATCAGCCGACGAAGTCTAAATGAAACTCGTAGAGTATGATTTTACCTATGCGTGCATATAAAGAACGTCAAAAACGGAGCTCGTATGCGAAAGTTATGATTTTCGCAAGTTTTTGGCACAAAAATCAAGAAAATGTTGAAAACCGGGGAATTTCGCATGAGTCATCCTCGGACACGTCATCCTCGCGTGTGAGGCTTCTACGTATCAGACATGTGTTCGCTTCTCATTGGACCGCAGCCTCGCGTGGCACCCGCTGATTGGTCCGAAGTCGTCACCCTCCTTCCCCATTGGACCGTTGTTCGGTCCACTTAGAAGCCTCCATCTGTCCGAAGCATGTGCCTCGCACCGGGTCCGAATCCGCACCGCCTTCGCAGGAGTTTCCGCGTGTCCTGCTGACTCACCACCTCGCCTCGCCAGGTGGCTGCTGACTCACCCTTCAGACCGCACTTTCTCACGACCCCCCAAGTCCCCGGTATCGTGTCTAAAGCCCGAAGCAAGCCCCGGAGCCCCAGAATTCTCGAGAAGTTATCCTCTCTCCAGTCGAAACTCTGCCCGATTTGAGCCGGTTTCTCGTTAAATAAACTCCTTCCGAGAAACGAAACGCTGCCCGAATCACCGCTTATCGAAGTGAGTTCATACCTCTATAATTTACCTTTTTAATGGTTTTTAAATGCTTTTTTTTTGGGGGGGGGGGGGAATACAAGTTTAACACAATATTAAATTATGTTAATAACTGTATGTGATAATAATCACACAAAGGGTTTCCGTATGCTTTTAAGAATTACCAAATACCTTCAAAATGACTTAAAGCCATGTTAAATCTTTAAAGTCATGTAAACTCCGTTAAATTCTTTCAAAAATATTTTATAAACTATTTCAAATTATAAATGCCAAAATCATGTTTATATATGTATAAATAAGATTTGAAGGGCTTAGGACTAATGAATTATCTTATTTCCTTTTCCTTGTTTGGATGTGGAATTAAGGTTGTATTATTTGTCCGAAGGTCGTTTCCTTCTTAATTATATATATATAAATATATATATATATATATATATATATATATATATATATATATATTATACATATATGAGTATAAAAGGTCACTCCTTTTGGTATCATTACCTTTGTATCAGGCTGAGCAACAGTGTTCATCCATGAAAAATCATGCTAATCAGATAGAACATATAAATTATAATAGGTATAATTTATGATCCAGAACTAAATATACAAGTATGATTCACGACTGTATACTTTCCAAGGAAATTACCAAAATTCATTCAACTATACCAAGATATGTATAATACCTTTAATATATGAACAACATATTAAAGAAGTAAAGATACATCATACCGGGTTTGCATTAACAAAGGTACTATACAGAGTACCAGGGTTAGCAAACACGGGGTAATAATACATCATACCGGGTTTGTATTAACAAAGGTACGATACATAGTACCAGAGTTAGCAATCACAGGGTAATAATACATCATACCGGGTTTGCATTAACAAAGGTACGATACAGAGTACCAGGGTTAGCAATCACGGGGTAATAATACATCGTAAATCTCGTTGAAACAATAAATTTGTGAGACCCTTCACGGTGTACTTATCTAAGTACGACTTTAAGTCCTGACCTATTAACCATAATCTCTTGTAGGGAGAGCGTGAATTTATGTATAGATCTATATGGGACTGACAATCCCGCACCTCTACTGTTCGCTACAGTTTGGCCGGCAGGCCTAGGGTGTCAAATATCATACTATTCCGACGCCTGAAGAACATCGCCGCAGGCATATTAGTCATATTAGTATGGTTAATAGAACTCACATGGATAAAACAACGAGTGAATTTCTAAGTAATATACTTCTCTTAAAACAGTAAGAAAAGATAATTACATCCCGACCAAATATACCTTCTGTAGTTTTTACTTAGAGTAAAAGCTACGTATCATGAAATCAAGTATGGTAAATATACTTGTAATTCTGGTTTTGAACATTTAAAACCACAAGGCAGTATTATGGATAATATAATATTTTCCAGGATTAATACTAAGGTTTTTACTATAGAACAAATATAACTAAGAATACTTTTACAAAAGAAACGGTTTATGGGATTAAACCACTTTTACAAAGGAAACGGTTTATGGGATTAAACCACTTTTACAAAGGAAACGGTTTATGGGATTAAACCACTTTTACAAATGAAACGGTTTAGGGGATTAAACCACTTTTACAAATGAGAACTTAGTCATTCACTTTCTGTAAACTAGTATAACATAAAGGACCTTTAGTGGTTAATTCTATAATTCCTTAGTTTTTACATCATAGTTATACATAAGTAATGTCCGATTGACAGTGAAATGTGTGATTTCCACCTTACTTCCTGTTCCTTGTTTGGTTGTGGGCTTAGGGCAGATACACCCATTTGACTGTCCATTCGATATTGGGTTATATATAATCAGTATAAACAAAGTAATTACACAGGGAAACTATTGAGGTTATCAGTTAATCACCTCAGGAAATATAGGATTTCCTGGAGAAACCAGTGAACTTATCCAAAGAACTTAGGGTATACTTAACAGAACTAAAATACTTATGAACTCACCAGCTTAAATGCTGATCTACTCTTTCCAAATAACTTGTATTCTCAGGAATCCAGAAGGCAGGTACACTCCCGAAGCTTTTGAGAAGACTACCTAATACCGTACCGCGACTCTTGTCTTCTACTGTACCTACTTTAGTGTTTGAATATGTAATGTTTAAACACTTATGTAAAACTTATACTTATTAATACAATGGTTGTTCGTACTTTGATTACTATATTGCATGTGTTGTGATACTTACCTGAAGTCCTCCGCCCCCTAACGTTTCCGCCGTTCTGGTTTGGGGGTGTTACAATAAGTGCCACATTCATCATCATGGGCAGTGCTGTGAGATGTTGTGCAATAGTTATGGTAAGAAGGGACACACAACTCGATTTTGCAAGACACCAGCCTAACTAACCAATCAGGCTCCTGGAGCGGGCGTTGGTCAAGCCTGTTATGGATGTGGGGAGACCGGGCACTTCAAGAGGAATTGTCCCAAGGCAACAACAGCTGGCAGCACAGGGAGAGTGCTAGCGATGGTCCAGGAGGAGGCAGTTGCTGATCCCACCGTTGGTACGGGTACCTTCCTCCTCGACAACTCTTATGCATGCATTCTTTTCGATTCTGGTGCGGAGAGAAGTTTTCTTAGTCATGCATTTAAGAATCTACTCAAGCATAAACCCCAACCTTTAACCGAAACATTTACCGTCGAGATGGCTAACGGAAAGAAAGATAGCACTAACGACGTCTTCATAGGCTGTACCCTTACTCTAAATGACCATTCCTTTCCAGTCGACCTTATGCCAGTTTCCATAAAAAGCTTCGACGTCATCATCGGCATGGATTGGTTGAGCCCCAATCGTGCTGATATCCTTTGTTATGAAAAAGCCATTCGCCTCAATCTGCCCTCGGGTGAAGCCCTCATAGTCTATGGTGATAAAATCAGCTCAAACCTTCGTATCATTTCATGCATCAAAGCCCAGAAATATCTGCGAAAGGAGTGTCATGCATTCCTAGCCCATGTCGTTAATGAGAAGCAGGAAGTTAAAGACCTCGAGAGCATTTCTGAAGTCTGCAACTTTCCTGATGTCTTCCCCGAAGATCTTCACGGAATCCCAACCGAGCGCCAAGTCGAGTTCCGTATCGACTTAATCCTAGGAGCTACTCCTGTAGCTAAATCCCCGTACCGTCTAGCGCCGGCAGAAATGCAAGAGTTATCTAGCTAGCTCAATGAACTACTCAACAAGGGATTCATAAGACCAAGTTCCTCACCCTGGGGAGCCCCGGTCTTTTTTGTGAAAAAGAAGGATGGATCCTTTCGGATGTGCGTAGATTATCGTGAATTGAAAAGCTTGCCATAAAAAACCATTATCCTCTACCCAGAATCGACGACCTCTTCGATCAACTCCAAGGAGCCGGATATTTCTCGAAGATAGACATGAGATCAGGGTACCACCAGTTCTGAGTCCATGAGAGTGATGTTCCCAAGACAGCATTCCGAACTCGCTATGGTCACTACGAGTTTGTAGTAATGCCCTTTGGTCTAACTAACGCACCCGCAGTATTCATGGATTTGATGAATCAGGTGTGTCGCCCTTTCGTAGACAAGTTCGTGATAGTATTCATTGATGATATACTTGTCTACTCTCAGAGTGAGGAAGATCACAGACAACACTTGAGGCTAGTGCTAGAAACTTTAAGGGCGGAGAAACTATATGCAAAATTCTCTAAGTGTGAATTCTGGATCAGAAAAGTAAATTTCCTCGGTCACGTGGTTAGCGAGGAAGGCATACACGTGGACCCTTCCAAAATCAAGGCGATTGAGAATTGGTCAGCACCGAAGACGTCCACGGAAATCCGTCAATTCTTGGGTCTCGCTGGCTACTATCGCAGGTTTATCCATAATTTCTTCAAGATTGCTAAGCCTTTAACCACCCTGACTCGGAAAGGTATACCCTTTAGTTGGGGAGAAAAGCAAGACACTGCATTCCAAACATTGAAGCATGCCCTATGCAGCACACCAATCTTGTCTCTGCCTGAAGGGACGGAGGACTTCGTTGTCTACTGCGATGCATCCAATCAGGTCCTAGGCTGTGTGCTCATGCAGCGAGGAAAGGTTATTGCCTATGCCTCGAGACAGCTGAAAGCACACGAAGTCAATTATACAACTCACGATCTAGATTTGGGAGCGGTGGTTTTTGCGTTAAAGATTTGGAGACATTATCTCTATGGAACCAAGTGTACTGTCTTCACTGAGCATAAAAGCCTACAACATATCTTCGATCAGAAAGAGTTGAACATGAGGCAACGGCGGTGTAACAACGTAAATTTCCAAAACAATTTTTCATTTTTAAAATATACTTTTATTCATAAGGTAATATCAAAACATAATGTATCCAATGTTATCATAACAAAACATATCCCAGAATCTCAAGACATAAACTCCATGAGTGTGTACGGATCATGCCGGCGCCTTCCCGCGATCCTCGCTAGTACCTGAAAGACATAACACAACAACTGTAAGCATAAATGCTTAGTGAGTTCCCCAAAATACCACATAACCCTGGTAGACCTTCCGGTCCTACCCGTAATGACCTTCCGGTCCATAACATCTTGACCTTCCGGTCCATAACATCTTGACCTTCCGATCCATATCATAATGACCTTCCGGTCCTTAGCATTCATAACATACATAACACATCCATATCATATAACAGCATACAGCACATACATTTCATAGCATATCAGACCTTCCGGTCACACATAGGTACCACTCTAGGTACAGTATAGTGAGAAGACTCACCTCGTACGAAGTCGGATAAACTCTCGTGCTTGACGTCCCGACCTAGTCTCCTCCTGTCATCCGAATAACATTCCTGATCAATACCCTCTCATAGTCTCATCTCTAAAGATTGGGTAGAAGGCCATTCTACCCCTCCCTGAACTCTCCTGAATCAGCTTGACCAAAACCCTGAGGTGAACTGAAGTCAACGGTCAAACTTTGACCCGACTCGTCGAGTCCATGCGGGTCCTCAGAATCCTTCTAGCCTCACTTGGCACGTCGAGTCATCCCTTCACTCGACGGGTTACACCTGTCATGAATCGCGGGCAACCCCGACTCGACTCGTCGAGTCCACTTGTAAACTCGGCGAGTAGCGTCCATGGCAACACTCAAATAACCTTCTGAGGTCAGATCCGCTTCTCTAACCTATAGATCTGCCCTCCCCATTTACAATAATCACGTAAACGTCCGACCTTTACACTCATGCAACACACAAAGGGCTCTCTTTGGTGAAATCATCTCTAAAAAGGTAACCTAAGATCATTTCTTCCATGGAACAACACAAAGCAAGTTGGATAAGGCTCTTTGGACCTCTAAAGGTCCAGATCCAGAGTCTAACACTCATAGGGACAATATACTCATCATTTCAAGGCAATAAAAGGGTATAGAAAACCCTAAATTTAAGGATCTCATACTAAACAGAAGAAGGGATCGATTTACTACCTCAAAGTTGCAGATCCAAGCTGGAAACCCACAGAATAGCAATCCCCTTGACCTCCTCTTGCTGGAAACACCTTCTTCTTTGCAAAATCACACTAATAAGGATCAAAAAGGATCTCTCTCTTATACCACTCGTTCAAGCTCTCTAGGGTTTCTCTCTCTGGACGGGTAGCCGCAATTGAGGGCTATAAGGACCCTTAAATAGGGCACAGGCCCAAAGATTTAGGGTTTCTGTCCACAGCGCGGACTCGTCGAGTCCACCCATCGACTCGTCGAGTCCCTTCATTAATCCAGTCAGCAAATCGCAATCCTACTCGATGAGTCTAGGCGTCAACTCGTCGAGTCCCTCCTCATAACGCAAAAAGAAATATTCAAATTGTCATGCCTGGAAATCCGGATGTTACAATTCTCCCCCACTTGAAATAGATTTCGCCCTCGAAATCGCTCCTCAACCACATAGATAGAAACCAACACTCGAAAATCACGACTGAGAGGTTCTCACACCAAAACGATATCTTCCTCCATGAATACCTGGATCCGACCGGGAACTCCAAATTTGGAACAAAACCGGCCCCTCTGTCGCTAAAATACCCCTTTCTGACCTTCCCAGAATTGGGAAACTCTAGTGGCCTGGCCCGCCGCCAGACCGCCCACTCACGCTATCACCATGATATTCGCTCTTCGAACATCAAACCCTGATAACTCACTGCTCCCATGATTCTCACAAGGCAAAATCCGACAATCGGCTACCGATCACTCATACCAACGTTCCAAAACAGTCTGAATCACGCCCCAAGGAACGAAAGGGTTTATACCCCACCAGGGCTCATCCACTGAGCTACTATCAGAATCCATCCGAACAATAAACTTTCAACATCCTGTTCTTTGACACAAGAGGATCATGTTCGCTCAGAAGTCCTCAGACATCTAAAATCACAAGCCTCAGCTGCATCCCTCGTATCCCCTTTTAACACTGAGTACCAGGTCTGATCTCGACCCAACAGTTGAACCCCCACGGTCATCCGTTGCATTATCCCAACCGTCTCCATGGTTTCCTTCTTACTATAACTACATCGGCCCAATATGACACACAAGTACGAAGTTCGCTTAACCCTAAGCGAATGCTACCTTCCCAATTGGAGATCGACTCAACCCCGACCTCTGTCATTTGTTACTCATCGTTCCATGCAACTTGCGGTACCTCCCGTACCCGAGTACTGACCCACACAGGTCTAAGACATCAGATGACAACCAATACTCCTCAACATGGAACTCACCTCCGAATCCAGAATCTCATCTCGCCTATCCAACGCAGTACCAGAGCCAAACTCAAACTCGAGAGTTTGGTCCGACCTAGAGTTGGAACCACTCGTCCCAACGAAGCACTCAACTCAGAACTCATTTCCCGCAACCCATGCGTACCTCACTTATCCCATTATTTCGGATTGCGATGACCATACCTTACTCAGAACATAATGACTCCCTATTATTGAGGAGACCCCGGTCTCGCCCCTGGTCCGACCACTAGGTTCCCAAAACTCATAAATTAGGGTCACCC
The DNA here is from genome assembly GCF_052849685.1 of Lactuca virosa. Lineage (NCBI taxonomy): Eukaryota > Viridiplantae > Streptophyta > Magnoliopsida > Asterales > Asteraceae > Lactuca > Lactuca virosa. Next base: position 300,869,687 of record NC_136428.1, on the reverse strand, counting down.
CATGCCTAAAACTCTTATGCGCCACTCTCTAATCAAAGAGCACCTTATCATGACAACTTCTCGCTGACTAGTGTGTACTACGTCTTCCCGTAGCATCACATCAACCTCTCACTGACTGGTGAATACTACGGCTTCCCGCGGTATCACCACAACCTCTCACTGACTGGTGAGTGCTACGGCTTCCTGTAGCATCACAACAACCTCTGACTAGTGAGTACTACGGCTTCCCGTAGCATCACAACAACCTCTGACTAGTGAGTACTACGGCTTCCTGTAGCATCACAACAACCTCTGACTAGTGAGTACTACGGCTTCCCGTAGCATCACAACAACCTCTAACTAGTGAGTACTACGGCTTCCTGTAGCATCACAACAACCTCTGACTAGTGAGTACTACGGCTTCCCGTAGCATCACAACAACCTTTGACTAGTGAGTACTACGGCTTCCAGTAGCATCACAACAACCTCTGACTAGTGAGTACTACGGCTTCCCGTAGCATCACAACAACCTTTGACTAGTGAGTACTACGGCTTCCCGTAGCATCACAACAACCTCTGACTAGTGAGTACTACGGCTTCCCGTAGCATCACAACAACCTCCGACTAGTGAGTATTACGGCTTCCCGTAGCATCACAACAACCTCTGACTGATTCACAATCCGCGGATCAATCACAGATAGGTGCATGCACTTACCCAAATGATGCATCACTATATCTGGCGGCAACCGTCATAACAAAACACCCTTCCCTGCTACTATCCATATTCTTGGACAATCTCACTTGCTGTCATTAACCGAAAGGGTTCCCACTGGAATCATCGATGCTTGACCCACCACTTGCCGTCTCCATTCAAGACTCAAAATTATCCGAAATCCAATGCATTAAATTCGGATACCTCGATACACCTCATAGGACCTCATGACGTCTCGTCTCATCCACTAATCTTCCTATTCCACAACCTGAAATTGGTTGTCTAATCAACTTCTGCCCTTTCCAAGTTGAATAACAGCCCCATCATTGAACCAGAATCTCTCAACCGCCGAACTCACCCTACGAGCCAACCATCTCGAATTCACCATTATAACCTTGAAGAATTCCCGTTCACCCTAAGGTCTCCAATCAACGGCCACTTGCCGTGGAGGCACTCATTCTAAACATAACACATGCATTATATCGCTCTGCACCTCGTCTCAATCACCAACAACATTGGGCTCAATGAATTCGCACCGCCGGTCTCTATATCCAGATCTCTAACCATTCTTGATCGAATCTCTAATCCCCTCAAGAAAATACCCAGTTCTCCCCCACTTAGGGCTCGAACCATCCCCAATCGGAGCACCAGCAATCTATCACACCGACTGTTTCCACCAGTAATCATCGCACCTACTCTTGGAAGGTGCTACGCAACGTTCGATGATCTCCCGACAGAGATCGAGCAACTCCAAATGCCCTGAAACTCAGATGAAATCCTCAGAACTTCCCACCATGACTGCCTCTAGTCATTCAGAATCTCACACCATTCCATCACCGGACCTCCCAACTGTGCAGTATTAACCCTGACCCTTAGTCTGGAAGTAATGATCTACCGTACTTCTCGTCATCGACTCCTCAACCAACGTTCCATCACGTCACTTATCATAAGAGCAGAAACCATATTTCCACTCTTAATACCCATCAAAGACAATAAGGGCCACCGCCCTGATATACTCCTCTTGATCGTCTGACGCTGCAGCTAACACATGCCCTACTATACTCAATTAGGGTGTATCCTGGTCCTCGACCATCTCAGTATCCACTGACGACCTGTTTAAGCTATATCTTTACCTCGAGGCAGACCTACTGCCATATACTCTTATTGGAGATCACCATCCGTCCAATCCCACAGGGCTCACCCCCAAACTCAAAAACTGAAATCTCAGCACCTCTTACGTCTCCCACAGGAAACGGAAATAGCACCACTCGGGTCACAGAAAGTGACCTCTCCACTATCGGCTGGTCGCCTAGCCCAGACCGTATTGTCCCATAATGCACCATCCCTACTCATCCCTGAGTCTTGTGACTCCAACTGGCATATCACCCAAAATCCCTTGGAGCTCACTCGATTTCCCTTTTCAAGGGATGCTCCACTAAAACTTGTTCATCAAGGCCTTCTGGCCCCATAGTCATTCACTTCTGATCTCAGTCTAGACAATCCCCACGAAATAACCGGTAAAAACCAGAAATACTAACCGCCACATGTCATGGTACTCAAACCGCGTGGCCACCTCTCGATCTGCTATGAATCATGGTACCTGCACCATGTTATCTCCTCTTAATCTTCTATGAATCATGGTACTCGAACCATGTTCCCTCTTCTCATTCCACCTCACATCATGGCACTCGAACCATGACATCACCTCTCGACCTGCTACAACTCATGGTACTCGAACCATGATGTCACTTCTCAATCCGCTACTTATCATGGTACTTGAACCATGACATCACTTCTCAATCCGCTACTTATCATGGTACTCGAACCATGACATCACTTCTCAATCCGCTACTTATCATGGTACTCGAACCATGACATCACTTCTCAATCCGCTACTTAAAAATCCTCCGGATTAGCCTTCCGGATCGCCGCGGTCATCTCGTCATGAATCATACGGTGAACCTCATCATCGCTAACACCGCTACTCTCCGGTGTGTGTGGTGTATCAACCATGATGTCCCTGAAGCACAACACACAGATACCAGAGACTCGAGCGAGTATACTCGCACTCGATCACCCAACCCTACTTGTTCCTTGGTACCCTAAGGATTCTTACTTGGACTGCTCACTGATCCGGTGTTTCCAGTAGTACGGTCCCTATACTACCTTTCACACCGCATCAGTATTCATCCCAAGTCCTCCTCCTAGGATCCCAGATCAGAAGTACTCTACACCTCGCGAAGCATAGGCTACCCTTCGGTAGACATCTCATAAGATCCTCACTGCTACCTACTTACTCTCGAAGCATCACATAGCAGTAGTAATCTCCTAGGCTAAGGCATCACAAATCAGGCCACTCTAGTCCTAATATGAATACCTAGCCTACTCTAGCATGCATAGCATATCATATCATATCTCATAATACATAATGTAAGGGTATTTTGGGAAATCACCGTTCGGGCGCTGGCTGATCGTACACACTGCTCCTTTCTGCTTTTCTCAAAGTCTTTTACTCTTTTAGAAAAATTGTTCCTTTTTATGAAAAACTTTCTGAAATCCTCAGTTTGAGTTCAGATACGCCCGAAGGTGCATCCGAATCCCTCAAACCAAGGCTTTGATACCAACTTGTAACAACGTAAATTTCCAAAACAATTTTTCAGTTTTAAAACATACTTTTATTCATAAGGTAATATCAAAACACAATGTATCCAATGTTATCATAACAAAACATATCCCAGAATCTCAAGACATAAACTCCATGAGTGTGTACGGATCATGCCGGTGTCTTCCCGCGATCCTCGCTAGTACCTGAAATACATAACACAACAAATGTAAGCATAAATGCTTAGTGAGTTCCCTAAAATAGCACATACGCACATACGCCACTCAAGGCTATAAGACCTTCCAGTCACCGTGTCTCAGAGGACTTCCGTCCCACAACCCTGGTAGACCTTCCGGTCCTACCCGTAATGACCTTCCGGTCCATAACATCTTGACCTTCCGGTCCATATCATAATGACCTTCCGGTCCTTAGCATTCATAACATACATAACACATCCATATCATATAACAGCATACAGCACATACATCTCATAGCATATAAGACCTTCCGGTCACACATAGGTACCACTCTAGGTACAGTATAGTGAGAAGACTCACCTCGTACGAAGTCGGATAAACTCTCGTGCTTGACGTACCGACTTAGCCTCCTCCTATCATCCGAATAACATTCCTGATCAATACCCTCTCATAGTCTCATCTCTAAAGATTAGGTAGAAGGCCATTCTACCCCTCCCGGAACTCTCCTAAATCAGCTTGACCAAAACCCTGAGGTCAACTGAAGTCAACGGTCAAACTTTGACCCGACTCATCGAGTGCACATGGGCGACTCAGCGAGTCCATGCAGGTCCTCAGAATCCTTCTAGCCTCACTTGGCACATCGAGTCATCCCTTCACTCGACGGGTTACACCTGTCACGAATCGCGGGGCAACCCCGACTCGACTCGTCGATTCTACTTATGAACTCGGCGAGTAGCGTCCATGGCAACACTCAAATGACCTTCTGAGGTCAGATCCGCTTCTCTAACCTATAGATCTGCCCTCCCCATTTACAATAATCACGTAAAGGTCCGACCTTTACACTCATGCAACACACAAAGGGCTCTCTTTGGTGAAATCATCTCTAAAAAGGCAACCTAAGATCATTTCTTCCATGGAACAACATAAAGCAAGTTGGATAAGGCTCTTTGGACCTCTAAAGGTCCAGATCCAGAGTCTAACACTCATAGGGACAATATACTCATCATTTCAAGGCAATAAAAGGGTATAGAAAACCCTAAATTTAAGGATCTCATACTAAACAGAAGAAGGGATCGATTTACTACCTCAAAGTTGCAGATCCAAGCTGGAAACCCACAGAATAGCAATCCCCTTGACCTCTTCTTGCTGGAAACACCTTCTTTGCAAAATCATAATAATAAGGATCAAAAAGGATCTCTCTCTTATACCACTCGTTCAAGCTCTCTAGGGTTTCTCTCTCTGGACGGGTAGCCGCAATTGAGGGCTATAAGGACCCTTAAATAGGGCACAGGCCCAAAGATTTAGGGTTTCTGTCCACAGCGTGGACTTGTCGAGTCCACCCATCAACTCGTCGAGTCCCTTCATTAATCCAGTCAGCAAATCACGATCCTACTCGACGAGTCTAGGCGTCAACTCGTCGAGTCCCTCCTCATAACTCAAAAAGAAATATTCAAATTGTCATGCCTGGAAATCCGGATGTTACAGGCGGTGGGTAGAGCTACTCAGTGATTATGAGTGCGAAATACGCTACCATCCCGGCAAGGCCAATGTGGTAGCAGATGCCCTCAGCTGAAAGGAATATTCAAGTCGTAAAGTGAAGGCACTGACAATGACCATCCATTCCCATCTGTCCACTCAAATCAGAGAGGCTCAGCTGGAAGCCTTAAAACCAGAGAACATGTCAGATGAAGCCTTTAGGGGAATGGAAAAGAACTTGGAGATCAAAGGAGACGGAGTTTACTATTTCATGAACCGGATCTGGACCCCAAAGTTTGGCGGTTACAGGGAGGTTGCCATGAACGAAGCTCACAAGACTAGATACTTCGTTCACCCAGGCTCAGATAAGATGTACCTGGATCTCAAAAAGCACTATTGGTGGCCAAACATGAAAGTAGAGATCGCTACCTTCGTGGGCAAGTGCCTGACTTGCGCCAAGGTGAAGGTGGAATATCAAAAGCCCTTAGGTTTACTTCAGCAGCCAGAAATACCTGAGTGGAGGTGAGAAAGGATTACGATGGCTTTCATCACTAAGTTGCCCAAGTCTCCGAGTGGGTACGATGTCATCTGGGTAATTGTCGATCGATTGACTAAATCCGCCCACTTCCTGCCAATCAAAGAGACATTCAAGATGGAGAGACTTACACGAATCTACATACAAGACATAGTTCATCTGCATGGTGTACCTGTGTCCATTTTCTCCGATCGGGATAGTAGATTCACCTCGAGATTTTGGCAGTCACTGCAGAAGGCTCTTGGAACTAAGCTGGATATGAGCACAGCTTACCATCCACAAAAAGACAGGCAGAGTGAGATGACCATTCAGACATTGGAAGACATGTTGAGGGCATGTGTTATACACTTTCGCAATTCGTGGGACACCCATTTTCCATTGGTCGAGTTCTCCTACAACAATAGTTATCACACTAGCATCAAAGTTGTGCCGTTTGAAGTCCTCTTTGGCCGTAAGGGCAGATCCCCTCTGTGTTGGGCTGAGGTGGGTGACACGCAGTTAGCTAGAGGTCAAGTCCCTGATAACTCTCTCACTGGCCCAGAAATCATCCATGAAACCACAGAAAAGATCGTACAAATCCGGGAACGACTAAAGGCTTCAAGAGATAGACAAAAGAACTATGCCGATAAGAGACAAAAACCCTTAGAGTTCCAGGTTGGTGACCGTGTCCTTTTGAAGGTCTCACCCTGGAAAGGCATGATATGCTTTGGAAAGCGTGGAAAGCTGAATCCGAGATACATAGGACCATTCGATATCCTCGCTAGGATCGGTCACGTAGCTTACAAACTTCATTTACCCCTAGATCTTAGCAACATTCATCCCGTCTTCCACGTGTCGAACCTTAAAAAGTGTTTATCCGACGAATTCCTTTTGATCCCTCTGGATGAGATCGAGATCAACGAGAACCTTAATTTCGTGGAAGAGCCAGTCGAAATCATGGATCCAGAAGTCAAAAGACCGAAACAAAGTCGCATACCGATAGTGAAGGTCCATTGGAATGCCAAGTGGGGACCTGAATTCACTTGGGAGCACGAAGATCAAATGAAACAGAAGTACCCTCATATTTTTCCGAGTCCATGATTGTATTCTATGTTTGAATTACGGGACGAAATTCCCTCTATCGGGGGGATGATGTGGCAACCCGAACCTTTTTCCGTTAAAGTTAGCCGTTTTCCGTTAAATAAATTCATATTTTATATATTTATTCCGTTAAGTTCCTATGGTTAGGAAAATCATTTAAGTAATATATAATTGAATTTTATATAAGAGTCGAAACCAAAATCGTGTGAAAAACCCGAATCTCCTTCGAAAAATCAACAGTTTCCGGCCTGAGTGGTGTTCACGGTCGTGAACCCGATCACGTCCGTAAACCCGTTCAAGGTTGGTGAACCGTTCACGGTTGGACCCCACCACCGACCATGAACCCCCTATATATACGCGACTCCTACCCTCATTTATACTTTTCTGGCCGCGAACACTCTTTCTCTCTCTAAAAATCATCACCCGAAAACACAAGAAAACACAAGATTTCTCTTCATCTATCACTTTATCCGCCTTGGAACTCGTTTTGGAGCATCAAAACATCAGTTTTTCATCAAAATCAAGAGTTGTTGTTCTTGATTTCACGGCCATGAACCCTTTAAATCTTCATATTTCGTCAAGAATAGGTCGTGAACCCTTCAAACCTTCAAAGACTGTAAACCCTTCAAGGGCAGTAAACCGTTCACGGCCGAGATCCGATCACAGCCGAGAACAGTTCACGGCTGTAATCCCCTTCACGGTCGTAAACCCTCCCTAAATGGTGAACTTGGCTGAAAACTCGCTTTCCCCGATTCAATCGAGTCCCGGTAACATTCCTAAACCAAAAGCAAGTGTTTTTCCAACACTATAAATAATGGTTTCGCTAATAAAATGCATAAATGTATTTAATTGATATTAGGATCCCGTTAAGTGTCGCGTACACCAACTCGAGGGTCTTCACTCCCAGTTTCGCTATCCGACTTTTCACGCAACCAACACTGAGTTCATACCATTATACTTTTAGGGTTTTAATGTTTTCAGGGGGAGAGTACAAGCCAAACACAAATGATTTTGTGAATTTATACAAAAGGATTTCAAAACACTTAAAACTGATGCAATGGATATAGTCATACGGTTTCCACATTTCATAAAATATTTAGATATTTTATCCCTTTTGTATTATGCTGAGCATAAGGGACGTTTTCGACTTACTGCCAAATGGCGTAGTTTTCAAATCAATTCATGAACCAAATACATAAGATTCATGCAAACTATAATAGGTATAGTTTGGGGTTTCAATATACAATATTACAAATTCAGAGCTTATACATTGCCAAACATATAAACTATGACAGACTTAGTTTATGATATTCTCGGGTAACAAGGATACTTTATTAAATAATTATTTAAGTATAATTATTACTCTATAAAGGATACACACAGGTTTAAATACAATAGATCAATACAGAACTGTACGTAAACTAGATTATACAAGATTGTGAGACACTACTTCGCATTGTACCCTTTTGGGGTATTGAATTAAATCCTATCATAGTATAACCAGAGTCTCCTGGAGGGAGAGCGTGAGATTTGTGAATAGATCTATTCGGGACTGACAATCCCACACCTGAACTGCTAGCTACAGTTAGGCAGGCATGCCTGGGGTGACAAATGTCATATATCCGACACTTGAAGAACATCGTAAAGGCCACTAGGTCATATCAAGCATGGTTATACGACTCATAATAGTATAAACTAACCTTTTGTTTACTAGATTTTATTCTTCCTTAGTTTTATTTTAATTAATAGAACTACCATATATTATACTGGATGATTCCAGGGATTTCAACTCATAGTTTTATTTTCAGTAATGAAACTACTATACATACTGGTGATAGCCAGGGTTTTTCATACAAAAAGGGGTTTTACATTCAAGACAGTCTTATACAATTCATCTGCTGGTAAACATTCAATCAAACTAGTACTTTATGGAACATTATAACAAACTCATATGTTAGAAAATATTGGATTTTCTTGGAAACATGTAAACATTTTTCACTGATTCATTAACAGGATTTCATTACAAAAACATGCTTATGAACTCACCAGCTTAATGCTGATACTCTTTTCAAAACCACTTGTATTCTCAGGAAATCAGTACACAGGTACCTCAGTAGACTTTTGAGAAGACGGAGCATATAGAGTCACGTCTTTATTTTTGCTACTTTTGATATATATAAATATGAATCAACAGATGTAAATACCTTTTTATATATATTCAATGTAATTGTTGTGTTTACTTTGATTACTATGATGCAATTGTTGTGATACTACATATGACGTGATTCACCCCCGAACGTTTCCGCCATTTCGGTTTGGGGGTGTGACACATAGCTTGTGAAGCTCCAGATTATCATGGGGCTAGGGACCCCATTGTTAGCAGCAGATGGTTGGCAGATGTCACCAACACTTTTTGTACCAACCGTTGCCCGAGAGGGACACGGTCCGATTTACTTCCTGCTTCCTGAAGGACAATACACATGATTGATGGGAAGAGGTTAGTAGTGAGTTGGGTGATAATGCGGTTGATTCTATGTCATGGGATGACTTTTCAACCAAATTCCGGGCGAAGTTGCCTCGGCAAGTGAGGCGCGATAGTTGGCGCAAGAGTTGTTGGATCTCATCCAGACTACGGAGACTGTGGAAGACATCACTGCCAAGTCTCGAGACATAGCTTATATGGTACCGCAGTATGCAGCAGATGAGGAAATGAAGAAGGTAAGGTATCATGACATACTGCAGAATGATAGCAGGGAGATCGTGAGTATCTCGGGGTGCGAGACCCTGAATGATATGACTTCTAGAGCACGAGAACGGGATATTGACTTGGAGCACATTGGGAAGAGGGAACCAGATCAGTTGCTTATATTGAAGGGTCTCGGGAGGAGACCCAAGATTTCGGATCAGCTTTTGAGAGACCAGCAGGGCCAGATTCAGTGCAGCAAGTGCGGGAAACTGCACGATGGAGTCTTTTGTTCCAAGAGTTTAAGTAAGTGTAACTCTGGGTTTATCCTCTGTCTGTGTTTGAATTATATTTCAAAGAGATGTCATATGGAAATTGCATACAGAGATTTATTAGTGGGTAGCGAAAGTCCATTTCCCTAATTGCGGGTTGGGAGTGTACAGTGTCATCTTGGTTATGGTCGAGATCAGATCAGGGGTGTCTGTGGAAGGTCTGCAATCAGGGTTCCGCGGGATGGTTATCTAGCATCGACAGGATTCGGTGGTCCTAGTAACTGTTATTGATTGGCTAGTAATGGAGCACTAGTTGGTAAGAGTTGGTTGTCATCGGATCGATCGTTGGAAAGTGAGAAGGATTGGGAATTTTCCAATTTTCATGTACTGTGAAGACTTAGTCGAACCTAAGCGGGGGAGAATCGTCCAGGGATTTAGAAGCAGGATTAGTTTTGAAACTAGGATAAGTTTTGCATCCTTGTCAGAAAGGAAGACAGCCTAAGTGGCTATATGGATTGGGGATAGTGTGAGTTGGAAGTTCCAAAAACTTGCCAATAATGAGATCGCGTTCTCGGAATGTTTGATAGCAGGCCTTAGGGAGTCAGGTTGGGGATTCCAGTCAGGACAAGAGTTCAGTTTGGGATGTTAGGTCGTGTGTATGCTCGAAGTTGGATGTGTTCGGATTAGTAATCAACGATTGGGATAGTGTGGAAAGTGTTGTAAGACTGTGGGATAGCCGTAGCATTCACTAGGAGCCAGATAGTGTGGGAAGTGTTGTAAGTATGCGGGTATAGCCGTAGCATTCACAAGGTTGGCAGATAGTACTAGAGTGTTGTAAGTTTGTGGGTGTAGCCGTAACACTCACAAGGTTGGTAGATAGCATGAGTGTGTTGTTAGAACGCATAAGGAACAATAGTACCTACCAGTTCGGGTGAAGTAGTGAGGGCGTGGCAAATCCACGGATTGGTTTAAGGATTTCCCCAGAGGGATTAGACCTAGTTGAGCCAGTGATACGACCGTAGGAACGCCATTACAGTTATGGGAACAAGGAAGCAATGGACCATATAAGGTCGTTTGTGATATAAGGCTACCATTGGTCATGTAGCAATCACTTTTAGCCTTGGAATTGGTGACGTTAGGACTCGACGTATGGACCCGATCAGTTAGATCAGAAGGTCGTTAGAGCCACAATGGCAAGACAACTAGTGGAAATTATTGATAAAAGAGGATTCCGTTTGGAATTCGTGTGAGGCGACTATGTGGGAGTCCTTTGGCTCCGTAGCCGGGCCAGAACCCGGTATTTCAGATGAATGACGAATGAATTGAGACCAGGAAGGTCTCGGTAGATTTTGGAAAGCATCCATGTAGCAGCATGCTGTTTCGGGCAGTTTTAGTGTTTAGGCAGTATTAGTATTTGTGTTTTAGGTTGCAAGTACGGACGGAATAACAGATTGTTTGGGTTATGCTAAGTCACTCACAGAGGGATTATCTGAGCCTTGGCTAAGTATAAGTCATCTGCAGGGATAATCAGGTCTGTGATCCTGTTTTATAGTGGGAACCTCGAGTTATTAGAAGTTGAGTAGTCAGTTGAGGGATAAGTGAACTGGGTTCAACAATAATGATTCAGTATGATCAGTCTATTAGGGATTCAGACCACCTCGAGACTGCAGATTTCAGACGGAGTAGATGTGATCTTGTTGCAAGGAATTCATTCGTCTGCGGATTTTAGGGACTTGCGGAGGTTGGTCACGGTTACCCTGGGGAAGGCTAGGGTGTGCCCATGATTGTGGCCATGTTACTTGAGTGCTTTGGTGTGTAAAGAATGGTAAGGAATGATTTTGAGTACGAAAGCTAATTCAAGTGGGGGAGAGTTGTAACATCCCGTTTATTAAATAAAAAAAGAGATAAAATTAATGGATGAATAGTAGACCTAAAAGCCATAATATTTAGCGGGGTTTTGGTTTTCGGGAGTTAAAAGCCATAATTGAGAGTTTCGGGGTTAATATGTAATTTCCGGATTAGTTTGCAAAGAATTTTGAAGGTTGAGGGTTGTTTAGTAAATTATTGATTCAATTTGAAAAGGATTTCAGAAGACAGGTTGTGTTTGGTAAATTATGGACTTATTATGAAAGGATTTTTGAAGGAAAGGGCTAAAGGGTAAATTCTGGGTTTAAATTGAAAAAATATTGAAGAGAGGGGATAAATGGTAAATTTTGGGCTTAGTTTGAAAATAAATCTTGTGAGGAGGGGCTGATTATGTTAAAAATGGAATGAAGTTTCATTTTGAAGTCGGGGTTTAAGGTTCCCGCTTCCCCCTCGTTTTTGGTCACGATCCCTAAACCTAATCGCATCCTCCAGCCGCCATCGCCATTTGTTCACGTTTTCCGATCAGTCACGCCTCCAAGCTCGATCGCCATTATCAGCCGATGCCCTTGCCATCACTGAGGATAGTCGTTCAGCTCCACCATTGCTTTGTTGACGACGACAGTGAGGACCCGATCGGATATTCATCAGACTGCTGCTGCTGTCGCTCGCAGTCTCAGCCTCTTCTCAATTTGTTGGTGCTACATTCTAGCCATGTTCATAATCGTTGTCGCTCCGATCAGCTGCTACTCCCGCTGCGTTCCACGACTGCCATCTGGCACCGCGTGGGTGGCGGTGTTGTATGTGTTACCTTCGTAAGTAAGGTGCGTTGTAGTTTAGATCGGAAAGGAAGGGCGTGTTCAGTCGTGTGTGTGGGTGTAGATGGTCGGAGCGCTAGCGGACCACCATGGCAGCCAACCATGGTGGGTGCCGCCACTCCTACTTCTTTCTATCGTATCTTGTCGCCACCAGCCACCATAGGAGGTGGTTGGGGGTGTGTGTATGGGCGTGTAATCGATTGTATCTCCTGCTTTCGGTATTCATGAGGATGTACGTGTGATTGTGTGGCCGTAAAACCCACCACCACCGCCACCGTGAGGTGGTGGCTGCCTGTGACGTTCCAAATTTCTCGGCCAGAAAAGACCGATTTTGTTTATGCTTTATAAAAATCAGAGTACCCATTTAATAAAAATGTTGCGGAATTTGTTCCCAGAAAAACATGATAATTATATTATCAAATCATTTCCGAAGAAATGTATTTTATTCATTTAAACCATTAGGATGTCATCGTCACTACAGAAACATAAGCATAAACAAAACTTACATTCACTTACACAAGTGATCTACATCTCTTTAAATCTCTCGATGTAAAGTAGCTTCATATCGATACCTGTGATACAAACAAACTGAGTGGGTCAGGATTGGGAGCCTGGTGAGCATATAGGGTTTTCAACCCACAATAAAAAAAAATAATTTATTATGCTTAAACATCAAACAATCAACCTAATTACCCAACCCCATTATCTTATTTATTTCTTAAGGATTTACCCTAAGAATCAACTATCACTCATTCCTAAGGATTCATCCTAAGGAATAGGCACGAAGTCACATCGTCGCCAGGGTTTATACAATAGGCACTAAGTCCATAGCTACCAAGGTAACCAAAGGAATAGGCACGAAGTCACATTGTCGCCAGGGTTTATACAACATGCACTAAGTCCATAGCTGCCAGGGTTTATACAACATGTGCTAAGTCCATAGATCTCATTTATCGACAATATTATTCACGGGAATCCACCTGCAATACATGTCAATGGGTTTTTAGAGTACAACTAATGAACATATAGTTCACACACTTACAGGTTGCGAGCCTGCTAGTGTTCCACAGACCATCTAGAATAGTCCATGGTTGTCATTCATACTCTGTTGAATGACGGGGGCCGACGTTTGGGTAAGTGATTCTCTCATATTTTACCACTTATCCTCATCTCATGATCTATATCACCGATCATCTCATTTATCCAACTCATCTTTCATCACATACCAACTATTTCATCTACCCATGTTTTACCCAACATTTTTGTAGATAAAAAAAATACATATATAGTTTATATTATTTAAAAACCTGTATAAATCATTCCTTCAACATCCATCTCAAATAAACAAACAATATATATTCACATAGCACATATTTTATATAAAATACTTCATATCTATGTGTAAGATGAAAGTGACTATACACTCACTTGATAAGGCGACGATTGGACAGCACCTCGTCTCTTAAAACAATCGTTTCCGATAAAACCGGGATGTTTTATTGAAAACCGGGCCCTGCAAGGGTGGAGCTTCGAACCGAAAAGATAAATTTCTCGGGCTTCTCGGGCACTTCGGGGCGTGTTTCGGGTGTTGGAAATGATCTCGGGGCTTCGAGGGAAGTGGAAATAGCTAAAATATGAAATTAGGGGTGAAAAATGGCAATTTTCTAAATCTAGCCGGGAGGTCTCGCACCCTTCTATTTATAGGTGCGAGCTTCAGACCGAGGGGGAGGATAAGCGAACACGTGGCTCGCATGCGAGGGTCCAGGTGGCTCGCTTCGCAGGTCAACACGGGGAAGGGCAGGTGGCGGCTTCTGATTGGACCGAGGCCTCGGATGCGAGGGTTGCGACACGCGATGGACAGCTGGCTTTGGACACGCCACGAGTCGGACATGGGGCAGCTTCTCGGGCGAGGTGACGTGGCCGAAGTCTGACCATGCGAAATTCCTCGGATTTTGGGATTTTTCTTGATTTTTGTGCCCTAAACTTCTAAAATCCATAACTTTCGCATACGAGCTCCGTTTTCGACGTTCTTTATATGCACGTGTAGATAAATTTATGCTCTACAACTTTCGTTTAGCCTCTGTCAGCTAATTTTGAATTTATTTTTAATATTATTATTTTTAACAGACCAGGACAGGAAAATCCGTTAAAAATTCATAACTTCTTCATCCGATGTCCGTTTTCGTCTGTCTTTTTACCGTTGTACTACTATTGACGGGACCTTCGATTCTCGTTTAGGTTGTGTCGGCTAAAAATCACTCGATCTAAAATTCGAGTTTTTAGCTGTCTACCGCTAAGCTGAAACTTAGAAAAATCATAACTTCCTCATACGAAGTCAGATTTGGGCGTTCTTTTTATGCATACTCTCAGTTTAACGAACACTACGACTTTCATTTAGATCACCAAGGCTAAAAAGTAGTTTATCAAAAACTCACTTTTTACGTCATTCGGCGCCGTGTCGGTTTTGTCGCGGAACTTCGACAGGTCATAACTTCTTCGTTATAACTCGGATTTCGGTATTCTTTATATATCCGGAATCCTTGTCACGACCTCTACAACTTCCTTCATAGATATTAGGTTTATCTAATATTTATTTTCGACGCTTATTTTTATTCTTAATTAATTAAATCCTAATAATTAAGCATAAAACACATAATTCACATAATAATCACATAATTCCTCTTCATTTATTTAAAATGAGTTACAAAGGTTGACCTAGACTATTTCATCATCATTAATGCCTATCCTGGAAACACGGGCGATACAATTCTCTCCCCCTTAGGATGATTCCGTCCCCGGAATCACACATCAGCAAACAATTGCGGATAGCGACTCATCATGTCACTCTCTATTTCCCAGGTGAGATTTGGCCCATTCGTATGTTTCCATCGCACAAGCACTAAATCGACCATCTTACATCGCAACTTCTTAGTCTTACGGTCAACGATTGCCTCTGGTTCTTCAATTAACCACTTGTTTTCATCCAACCTTAATTCAGAAATTGGAATTATGTCGGGTACATCTCCCGTGAACTTCCTCAAATAACACACATGGAAGGTGTTATGAATACCATCTAGTTCTTCTGGTAATACTAGCTTGTAAGATTGATTCCCGATCCTCTGAAGAACTTTAAACGATCCAATAAACCTTGGACTCAACTTTCCCCTTTTACCAAATCTTATAAGTCCCTTCCACGGCGAGACTTTAAGTAAAACCGAATCTCCAACTTTGATCGTTATCGGTTGTCTTTTCTTGTTAGCATAGCTCTTTTGGCGATCTTGAGCAGCTCACATCCTTTCCCTAATCACTTTCAACTTTTCAGCAGTCTGAGGGACTATTTCAGGTCCCATAAACTGCTTTTCCCCAGCTTCCATCCAATACGACGACGTTAGACACTTTTCTCCATACAAAGCTTGGTAAGGTGCCATCTTGATGCTTGAGTGGAGACTCTTATTGCAGGAAAATTCTACCAGAGGTAAATGTTCATCCCATTTACCTTGGAATCCCCAGGTACATGCTCTCAGCATATCCTCCAATGTTTGAATCGTTCATTCACTCTGACCATCTGTCTGTGGATGGTAAGCAGTACTCAAACACAACTTGGTACCCAATTCCTCTTGTAGACTTTTCCAAAACCTCGACGTGAAATGACTATCACGATCTGATACAATCGTTAATGGAACACCGTGAAGTCTCACAACTTCCTTCACGTAAGCATTTGCAAGCTTATCCATAGACCATCTCTCATTGGCTTCTATGAAGTGTGCACTCTTACTGAACCAATCTACGACCACCCAAATCTTATCGTGACCGTTCTTTATCCTGGGCAGTTTAGTCACAAAATCCATGGTGACGTCTTCCCATTTACTGATGGGTATAGGTAAAGGTTCTAAACTTCCATACGGTTTCTGACATTGTGCCTTAACTCTCGCACATGTCACACACTCAGCCACATACTTTGCAACATCGAGCTTCATCCTCGGCCACCAGTAGTAGGGTTTCAAATCCCTATACATTTTTTGTGCTGCCGGGATGAATTGAGTACATGGTCTTGTGAAATTCTTCCACCAGAAGATATCTTATTCCTCTGGGTTAGAACACAAACCAACCCAGCTCCTGATGCGTCACTAGAGACTACGAAGTCTTCAACTTCGTTTTCGGAAACACTAACAAGACATGGCTTGTATAATGCCTTCATATGTTATCTCTTCATCCTAGGTAATAGTTGTAACTTCTATGTTAATTTGAATAAGTATCTAACTCTTGGACTTCTTGACTGCGGGCGGTACGCAATCTTGCATTAACTCCTCGTACTATGTTGGACTTTCAATCGTAACCTTCGAGTTACAAAATAAATCCTTATTGAGGACTCCTTCTTCTTCTTAGAATAAGTACTTTCCTTCATTTATTGTAACATACCGATGGGTCATGTTCTAATGATCCCTCATTGTATAATGTAATTCTTAGACTCAGGTCTCTTAGAGACAAATTCCAGAACAGACTCTACCTTCCTTCATGTTCTAATGTGATACAATCACATTTCAACATGTATCATTTCTAACTACCAACTTCTTTAACAACGAGCGCGATACTTCTATTGATCGCTTTGATCATCTTTCACTTCAATCTTCTAGCTTAAGTAAAATGCTACATCGAACTTGGTTCTCTGAACCACGTGACATACTCATCTTAGTCGGACTCGATTCGATTGACCTCTAGGGTCGGAATAACAATCATCTTCTTAGTCATTACCGAAACGATGGTAACGACATACTTGAACAAAAATGAAATCAATTACTAGCTTCTTGGTAACCTTGTGACTTTCCCTGATACAAGTACGAGTCCTGTGCTTCCGGTAGTATAGGCCTCTACTACCATTCACACCTACTCATACTCGTCCCAAGTATTGTCTCGCAGTTCTCCAAGTCACCATACAAGAATTTCACATAGTCATTCAATACATCAGATGACAAAACCAGGGTTTATATTATTTCTTGAAACGATTACACAGAGGTTCAAGTTTACCCTATAATGTGCCTCTAATAGGCTAAACCACTTGTTACTATTTACATTACTACTTCATAACTTGATCTTCGGGTATCAAGTCTTTACTTCTAATTCCTAGCGTTGTTATTTGCTTCGTCGAGGATATTCTGAAATTCCCTTGGCGTTGGCGGTGCGCTTGGCCTTGTTACTTCATTTTTCTTCGGGCAGTCCTTAGAAATATGGCCTTCTTCCTTACATGTGTAACACACCCTCTTGGGAAACGTACACTCATCAGCGTAATGCCCAGTTTCTCCACACTTAAAGCAATTCACCTTCCTGCCATAATTTCCAGAGTGTTTATTTTTGCACTTCCCACACCATTTTCCTTTACATCCTCTTTTGCCAGACTTTGAGAACATGTTGCTCTTGTTGGACCTTGAAGACCCCTCAAATTTCCTATTCTTGCCAACTTCAACCTTGTTGGTGGTCCTGTAGTTGATCATTTCTTCAATAGACTTAGCAACCCAGATAGTTGCCTTAAGAGCAAATGCCTGACGTACTGGCATAGTAAGTTCGTCCTTACTTTGTTGAAGTAAACGTTTTGTCTCTTCCATCTGTTGATCTAACATCGTCCGCACCATTGCCTGTACCCCAACCATCGTGATTGGCTCGGGCTGCAGGTTATCGTTTCTGAATCCACTTTGAGTACTCGCCATTTCGATCTATACACCAATCGTAGGTGAATTTATATCTTTATTTTTGATAGACGTTAAATCTTCGTTATTACTCTGAAACGTTTACATGCTAGTTCTAATATCGTAGTCATACGTTTAGAATCCTAAACACATAAGGTTTCCAGATCCGGTCGGCAACAGACCATAGATCCGAACAAATAATGACATATATGGCAAACATATAGCATTTAGCACATAAAAACATCTTAGGCATCTTTCCTAAAATATACAAGTGCTCGTTTCTAAAATATGGTACACACTCATCTCACGATCATCACTTAGCATTCTAAGTTTAAGTCTAGAAATCCTACAAATTCCTAGTTCGCTTAAACTAATTTTGTTTATGCTTCATAAAAATCAGAGTACCCTTTTAATAAAAATGTTGCGGAATTTGTTCCCAGAAAAACATGATAATTATATTATCAAATCATTTCCGAAGAAATGTATTTGATTCATTTAAACCATTGGGATGTCATCGTCAATACAGAAACATAAGCATAAACAAAACTTACATTCACTTACACTAGTGATCTACACCTCTTTTAATCTCTCGGTGTAAAGTAGCTTCGTATCGATACCTGTGATACAAACAAACTGAGTGGGTCAGGCTTGGGAGCCTGGTGAGCATATAGGGTTTTCAACCCACAATAAATAAATTTATTATGCTTAAACATCAAACAATCAACCTAATTACCCAACCCCATTATCTTATTTATTTCTTAAGGATTTACCCTAAGAATAAACTATCACTCATTCCTAAGGATTCATCCTAAGGAATAGGCACGAAGTCACATCATCGTCAGGGTTTATACAACAGGCACTAAGTCCATAGCTGCCAAGGTAACCAAAGGAATAGGCACGAAGTCACATTGTGGCCAGGGTTTATACAACAGGCACTAAGTCCATAGCAGCCAGGGTTTATACAACATGTGCTAAGTCCATAGCTCTCATTTATCGACAGTATTATTCATGGGAATCCACCTGCAATACATGTCAATGGGTTTTTAGAGTACAACTGATGAACATATAGTTCACACACTTAGAGGTTGCGAGCCTACTAGTGTTCCACAGACCATCTAGAATAGTCCATGGTTGTCATTCATACTCTGTTGAATGACGGGGGCCAACGTTTGGGTAAGTGCTTCTCTCATATTTTACCACTCACCCTCATCTCATGATCTATATCACCAATCATCTCATTTATCCAACTCATCTTTCATCACATACCAACTATTTCATCTACCCATGTTTTACCCAACATTTTTGTAGATAAAAAAAATACATATACAGTTTAAATTATTTAAAAACCTGTATAAATCATTCCTTCAACATCCATCTCAAATAAACAAACAATATATATTCACATAGCACATATTTTATATAAAATACTCCATATCTATGTGTAAGATGAAAGTGACTATACACTCACTTGATAAGGCGACGATTGGACAACACCTCGTCTCTTAAAACAATCGTTTCCGATAAAACCGGGATGTTTTATTGAAAACCGGGCCCTGCAAGGGTGGAGCTTCAAACCGAAAAAATAAATTTATCCGGTTCTCGGGCACTTCGGGGCGTGTTTCGGGTGTTGGAAATGATCTCGGGGCTTCGGGTGAAGTGGAAATAGCTAAAATATGAAATTAGGGGTGAAAAATGGAAATTTTCTAAATCTAGCCGGGAGGTCTCACACCTTTCTATTTATAGGGGCGAGCTTCGGACCGAGGGGGAGGATAAGCGAACACGCGGCTCGCATGCGAGGCTCCGGGTGGCTCGCTTCGCAGGTCAACACGGGGAAGGGCAGGTGGCGGCTTCTGATTGGACCGAGGCCTCGGATGCGAGGGTTGCGACACGCGACGGACAGCTGGCTTCGGACGCGCCAAGAGTCGAACACGGGGCAGCTTCTCGGGCGAGGTGACGTAGCCGAAGTCTGACCATGCGAAATTCCTCGGATTTTGGGATTTTTCTCAATTTTTGTGCCCCAAACTTCTAAAATCCATAACTTTCGCATACGAGCTCCGTTTTCGACGTTCTTTATGTGCACGCGTAGATAAATTTATGCTCTACAATTTTCGTTTAGACTCCGTCGGCTAGTTTTGACTTTAATTTTAATATTATTATTTTTAACAGACCGGGACAGGAAAATCCGTTAAAAATTCATAACTTCTTCATCCGATGTCCGTTTTCGTCTGTCTTTTTACCGTTGTACTACTATTGACGATACCTTCGATTCTCGTTTAGGTTGTGTCGGCTAAAAATCACTCGATCTAAAATTCGAGTTTTTAGTTGTCTACCGCTAAGCTGAAACTTAGAAAAATCATAACTTCCTCATACGAAGTCACCAAGGCTAAAAAGTAGTTTATCAAAAACTCACTTTTTACGTCATTCGGCGTCGTGTCGGTTTTTGTTGCGGAACTTCGACAGGTCATAACTTCTTCGTTATAACTCGGATTTCGGTATTCTTTATATATCCGGAATCCTTGTCACGACCACTACAACTTCCTTCATAGATATTAGGTTTATCTAATATTTATTTTCGACGCTTATTTTTATTCTTAATTAATTAAATCCTAATAATTAAGCATAAAACACATAGTTCACATAATAATCACATAATTCCTCTTCATTTCTTCAAAATGAGTTACAAAGGTTGACCTAGATTATTTCATCATCATTAATGCCTATCCTGGAAACACGGGAGTTACATTGCCGCCTTCTGCAGCCACTATTCACCATGTTTGGTGGCGGTGTGCATTGAGTGTGAATGGATTGTCGAGGTATGTTTGGACACATTTTGGATCTAGAATCACAACCACCACCACGAGGTAGTGGTCACCGCCGCGAGCCGCCGTTGACCACCACTACCCGAGGTGGTAGTGGGTGGTGCCCGACTTAATTAATAATTAATTAACATAAAAACTTAACAAATTGATTAATTGGCATGTGCTTGGGTTAGAAACCCTAATTAGGGTTTAGAAAACCCTATTCTTGGAAGATGTTAGTTTTGGATTGTCGGGACCCGCGTTTGGACCAATGGATTGAAATATGAATTATGCCCAATTACACTGTATGATTGACCTAGTGGATTGATGGACTTGATGGATTAAGTCCTTAATGGATTAAGTGTTTCTAATTAACCCTAATCATCATTTCATGTGAAAACCCTAATTGTGTTGGGTTTGAGTTGGGCCTTTTCTGTTGGGCCTAGATGTTTGGACTATTGATGGGCCATCCAAGAACAAGTACATGGACTAGAATATTTGGATTGGGCTTTAGGATAAGGCCCATTGGACAGGATTGGGCACAATTGGTAAAGTTTGGCTATAAATGGGCCATAACTGGGCCTTGATGATTATGAGATATTGGACCACTGGATTGCCAAGTGTTTGGACATGAATAAATGGTTAGGCCTTAAGGTAAGACCATGTAGGGGTTTGGGCCCAATTTGGAAAATTGGGCCATATGTTGGGCTTTGGCTCATTATTAGACTTTTGGGCCTTTGGATTGGGCCTTGGGCTTGAATCAAGCTAAGTTAGGGGTAAAGAAGTCTTTTACCCCAAGCATGGACTTATGGATATGGGTTGGGACCCAATTATTAATTGGGTGTTATTTTCATGTTGACATATTCGGGAATCTGTCATCCAGCAGTTAGGGTTTTGTCCGCGGGACTTCAGCAGTGTGAGGTGAGTCCTCTTCCAGTAGGAACGGGTCTAAGGCACAAAGGCTGGCTCGTTTATGTATGTTAGCAATGTCGTTGTTAGCCGGATGTAGTTATATGTTTCCGGACTTCGGTCCGATGTTGGGGCAAGCCCGAGGAATGTATGTATGCTTGATGTCTTTGTGATTCTTGCATGTGTTTGTTTATGTATTCCGGACTTCGGTCCGATGCCGGGGCAAGCCCGAGGAAAGTTTTGCTTATATGTTATGTGTTATGTGTTCCGAACTCCGGTCCGATGTTGGGGCAAGCCCGATGAATGTTTATATGTTTATGTTATATGTTTATGTGTTATATGCATGTTGCTATGATATATGTATACCGGACTTCGGTTCGATGTCGGGCGGGGCCCTATGCCGGACTTCAGTCCGATGCGGGGCGGGGCCCAATGTGGCGGGCAAGGCCCAATGTATGTTATTATGTGATTATGTGTATAGTATGTGGTAGTTTGGGGATACTCACTAAGCTTCGTGCTTACAGTTTTCAGTTTTGGTTTTAGGTATTTCCGCTAGCAAGGGGAAGACCTCGGGAGGACTGCATGGCACACACCACAACTTGTAGCCTAGGATGTTTAGACTCTGATATTTGGCACATGATTTTGATACAATATTTTATTATGATGATTTGAGATATATTATTTATGTTTTTTTGAAATGACAAATGGTATTTATGGTTTTTATACTTAATCAAAACGAAATTTTAGGACCGCATTTTTGGGTTGTTTCACCAAGCAGCTCAAGGCGAAGGTTGTTTCTGAACCTTGCGAGCGGAGCGTGCCGCTGTAATGGAGTCGGGCTAAGAAACCAAGCGACTCAAGGCAAGGGCTATGAACCTTCTGAACCTCCAGCAAGATTGGGCTTAACAGTCTTCGGTTTATGTGTCTGACCTAGGTGGTCGGTTCGTCCAGAATGTAAAGGCACTCGATGCTTTGCTACACCATTGGCTGTAGCGACGATCAGTGTCCTGCTGTCTTAGGCATAATGATATTGTTTTCCGAGAGTTGAGAATTGGGATTGCCAAGAACTGGTCAGCTCGACTGTTGATAAATGGGCAGCGCAACTGCTGAGAGCTGGGTAGAGGGATTGCTAGGTCAGCATGGCTATTGGGATTTAGGCATTGTGGTCGTCGAATTGGGGCTTAAAGTTGCTCCTTTATTTATAACACTATTTTCTTCTCAGGGATACACAATCATATACAACGTTCCCTTATTATGTAATTTGGCTCTTTGCTCAAAATAGAGTCAACACGTATACATATTATTGTGTGTCTTCTTCATAGCTTGATGACGATCATCAAGGCAATGTTTTGGCGGGTTTTTTTTGTAAGCATGGTTGTATTGGGGATTTCTATCCCAACAGACATCGCCATTTTCATAGGTGCTTTTCTAGTATTAGGTACTAGCGTAGCCAAACTTAAGTTGTTTTGTGTGTATTGGCCCGTGCTTGCACATTTGAGCCTCTTTTGTTTATACATGACATTGTAAATAATGATAGCAAGTTATCTAGCTCTATACTATGTAATTAATAGTAAGATAAATGCGTGATAATGGCAAGTAAAGTGCATACTAGCATGTGTTTAGGGAAATCATTCACAACATGTGCCTTTGTGTAAGCTTGTAAGGTAAAATACTTATATGTTAAGTAAAAATGTTTCAGTGGTATGCAGTCAGTGGCTAGCACCGATGAAAGCGAAATGGTTTGATTAAACCGAAAACTGTTTGTCAGTTTAGTTATCAAAATGTGGTTTCTTTGCATATGAGAATAAGATGTTGGTAAAAAGATTTTTTATTATGAGTAAAAGGCTAGTATTTGCTGCATAGATACGTTAACTTCCTGAAGGTAAATGTGTGTCGTGATTGTCATAATGAAGTATTAGCAAATATTTTTGGTTTACTAAATAGGGATAATATATAGATATATGGTATCAATTTATTTGAGAAAACAGGGATGAGTAGACCTTGTATTCAAAGTAGGTTGATGTGTGTCTAATGTCGGTTTTCAATTTGAGCCTTTCTGTCATACGAAGAAGCGTAATCTCGTCATGCAGTCCTTGAGACCGTTATCTGACGTGGTTGTTGTGTCGAGCTCCACGGTTCGTAGATGCAACGCGCTTATTCTATTGTTACTGCGGTTCAGTCACAGCCGAACGTTGTTCATAGAAACACCATTGGAGGAAAACCACATGCGTCTCGGCGAAAGGGATGAGATCCATAGCCAGCACGGAGTAGACGGTTATATTTCTATGCCCACTGGGGGAAACTTTGGGTGACTGGTTAGCAATGCACACTTGTCGGGTCCGTGCGAATGCTTTATTTGTTGTGCTTTGCTCCGCGAGCTTGTCGTCGGTGCATTCTGAGTGTCATGGCGTTGGAGTGGTTATCTTAAGACAACATACTCATGTTTGATAGTTGGTATGTTTTCTTGAAATCGTGGACTGATTTGAGATCGCTTTGAAGCGCTTCGCGGGGTAGTAGTAGTAGTTTACTACTCTTCTCCCCCTGTAATACGTGTTCTAAAAATGTATTTTGTTGGGCAGAGCTTGCAGCACGCGAGCGGGAATGGCTAACGATTTTTTTTTTGAAAACGCCGAGTGGATCGGACCGCGATACGTATTCTAAATATGAACTTTGTTAAGGAGGATTGTAGCAGTCGGGCGTTGAGCGTTTGAATTCTTGTCTTGCAAGATTAGCCTACTTACGGATTGGTCCATAAACAAAAACTTAAAAGGGACCCAAGTTGAAAAATTACGGACCACATGTGATAAGATGAGGCAAATGTCAAAAATAATGACCCATTTGCAAGGTTTGAACCTAATGTTAGATCCCATACGTTTTTTTTAAATGTGTGAGGCTAGCAGTTTTGGGCCCACGTGTGCCACTTCATACGATCTATCCATCGGGATGAACTACCCAAAAAAATGTTAACTGAGATCTAGTAGTCTATGGCGATGCTATTTTTTTGCTTTTCGTTTCCCGTCGACTGTAAGAGAAGATCAAAACAAAGGTTGACTGGGTCACCGGTGTTAGAGATGGTTCATCGATGGTGACGTTCGACAGTTGAGGTTGTTTTATCGAAGGGTTGTTATGGTGAAAGGAAAACAGACAGGGACTGAAGATTCAAAGGGTTATGTTGGGTTGGGTCGCGTTGAACGGAGGAGGCACCAAAGCTTTTGTCATTTTTGGTCATGGTGGTGACGGATCAACAATTGCCAATCATCGAGAAGAGGTAGTTGATCGGTGATGATTTGGGTCATGTCACCGCCGGTGATTCGTGAAAAAGAAACAGGGGGAAATACTTGATGTCGTCGGTGCTTTGTCGAAGTCGAGGAAAGTTATAGATGATGCTCATTTTCCCCTCACTCTCACGACTTGTCATGTGAGGTGCCTTAAAGAGAGACACATGCAACTGGGTATTTAGAGTTCTCATCAGTGGTGAATTGGTGGATACTCATCGGAAGCTCGTCGTTAGTAGAAGAAATCGAAGTTGCAAGCTTGTTGGGTGGCGCGGTTATCACGGCCAGAGGAAAGCGGTCGACCGGTGGTATCATGATTCTAGTGTGACGTCAGATTGAAGCATTCGTCCGACGCTACTTTTACTTCGTTTAATGGCGGCGACCACTGTAGGAGGAAGATGAATAAGGACTAGGTGTTGGCGAAGCCGCTAACAGTGATTGGCGGTCACGGTCCAGAGATGAGATGAGAAGTCGTTGTCGGTTGGCTGAAAGAGGTCAACAATGGTGTTTGAGGTGTTGCTGATTAATTGGAGTCAACCGGTGAGTTTGCTACCGTGAAACAAGTTACAGCCGAAGGCGATTGGGTTACCGTCAATAACCAACGACCGGGGATGGTCTGGTCATCGCTTCCGGTGCCAGTGACGGGATTTGTAGGAGATGAAGAGACCAGGTGGGCCTCACTAAGGGTGCCCTTGTATTTTGTGTTTTGTCTTCTAGCTTGTATGTATACCTTGCAATGGTGGGTCGACCACTTGCCCCCTTTTTTTGTGTCGGCTGTGGGGAAGCAACTAGCAGGTGTGTACATCTTTTGCATATTTTTTATAATTTAGGAACTGTAAATTGTAGTTTTCGATGTTTGTACTAAGCAATATGAACCATTTCTTCTACCCCTTTTTTTAACCAAGTAGTAAATAGATAGGGTAAACTTTTGAGGTTGAGTCTCAAAAATATTGGATGTATTTTGTTGAAGAAATAAATGATTTTTTGAAAATTTATGAATTGTACAAGCATTATGGCTATGTATACAAACAACAGCTTCAAATGATGAGGCTGTATACAGAAAATCCTTTATCTAAAAATGATTTTCCTATGATACGAGTTTAAAAAATCCTAAAACTTTTTTTTCTTGTATTTTTGATAAGATTTGCACAACTTGTGAGCTGTAAAATTGTCCAAGTTTTGAAGTTGGGTTTGATTTGATGGGTTTTTCAAATGTACAAATACTACAACAATGTTTACAAGAATATGATGCATAAAACACCAAGTATTTTGAAAACTTCAACTAAAAAGAGTTTTCTGGGAATATGAATTGGTAAATGTAAAGAAGTTCATAAATCTTTCTTTCTTCCCCATTTTTCTGACGAAATCACGAAAATGAACCAATAAAAGAGAAAAGAAAATCTTTTCTCCTAACTTTATCAAAAGTCACCAAAACACAAACGAAAACTAATCTGAAAATGTTTTGCTAAAAGAATAAACTATTTATATTTTTATGCTTTTTTCAATTGAAATGAGAC
The DNA here is from genome assembly GCF_052849685.1 of Lactuca virosa. Classification (NCBI taxonomy): domain Eukaryota; kingdom Viridiplantae; phylum Streptophyta; class Magnoliopsida; order Asterales; family Asteraceae; genus Lactuca; species Lactuca virosa. Next base: position 300,843,290 of record NC_136428.1, on the reverse strand, counting down.
AAACACATGAACTTCTCTTGTGTTTTGAATTTCCTAGATTCGTTCCTCTAAGGTGCATTTTGATGAACATGGTTCTTGGGGTTTGTGGAGTTTCATCATATGTACAAGCTTTACAGTTGTGTGTATGAATACCATCTTCAAAGAATGAAGTTTTACACAAAAAATCACCAACTAAAAGGGATTTTCTTGTGATATGAAATGATAAGAGTTTAAGGACATGTAAAACTTTTCTTGTTTCTCATCTTTTTTTAAAAAAAACACCAAAATATAAACAAAAATGGGTAGAAGCTCGTAAAAACTTATTTTCTTCCCAACTTGTTGAAAAAACGGCCAAGCATAAACGAAAATAGACATGAGAAGATCTTTTCCAGCTTGGGAAATGTTCAAGTGAGCAAGAAATTGTGCAGATCTACAGATATGAGGGAAGAAACAAAGCAGATTTGAATAGATCTTGGCGAGAGCCGAACATATCTGAACAAATAATGTTTTAAAGGGAACGAATCTGAGTAGATCTGATGCGAAGGACAACAGATCTAAACATGTCAGAGGTGGAACTGAGGTTGAGACCAAGAGACGAGAGCTATTCGTTCTTGGTCCCACGGATGGCGCCAGCTGTTGTGATATGTCGTCGGGCCACCGTATCTTCTGGGTTGGTCCCTGGCCGGAAGTCAGGAGGTGGTGCCTTCAGCAGGTTTCCGACGAGATACCTGATCCTACATCACAACAAAGTCGTTAACCTTTCCCCAAGGACTATTCTCCGGGAGAAATCTCTGACGATCAAGTTAGTCTGGATGGTAGAGAAGAGATGGTTCTTCTTGGCCGGAAAGAACCATCTTGGTGTTGGGGGGGATGTGTTTAGCCATGGCGGTTGTGTAAGGGTTAAGAGAGAAATGAGGAACCCTCTAGAGTTTTTTCTTGGAGAGAGAAGATCCTTTAAAAAGGTGGGATACATGTCCTATTTATAGGGGACCATTATGTCAGAAGGGCAGTTATGTCTTTTCCTCTTAGAATTAGGTCAAAGGGAGAAATTAGGCCAGGCCTTGGGCCTATCCAGTTTAGGCCCAGCTAGAAGGGAGTTGGGCTAGGCCTCCAGGGGTCATCAGACGAGCTCCCGGAGGCCGCCAGTCGAGCGCCCAGAGGTCGCCAGTCGAGTGCCAAGAGGTCGCCAGAAAAGGTTGTCGCTCCAGATCTTGAGGTCTGGACCATGCTAAATGGGCCATGCCTTAACAAGTGGTATACTTGTTATTATCTAGTGGAGTTCCCTAGGGGTTGTATGTAGTCATGTAGTATAGCCTGAGAACTCTTGATCTAGGATTTCTTTCTTATTCTTTGTTTGGTTGTGGCTCTGGAGTACGATCATCTGTTCGGGTGGCTATCTCACCTCTGGTTACTTATGGTTACGCATTTCATGGAGGTTAGCTGGTACCAGTACAGTGTGTTGTGAGAGTACTAGTAGGCGATAGTGAGTTGTATGATTGATGTATTCATGTATTATGTGCCTACTTGATCTTTGACTGTTTATATGTCGACATATGGTGGCAGTGGGTTGAGGCGGTCCTACTTTGTACTCTAGGCAAAGATACCCGATGCGGGCCGGCTGTAAGCCGTGGGTACGGAGGCTCAGGAAGAGCAGTTGGGTTAAAGGTGGTAGGCCAACAAACCCTGGGTATTCCATCCCTATGGCTGATTGGACCCGTTGCATGTTGGCATTCCATTCTGCTGACTGATTGGACCTGCGCATTCCGATCCGATCATAGTGGTCTGTTATGCATGCTTATATGTTTATCGTATGGGGTATTTTGGGGGAATTCACTAGCTTTGTTCTTACCTATTTGTTTTCAGGTTTTATCGATGATCGTAGGAAGGCGAAGGTGGGACTGTACACACTCATCAGCAGTATTGAGGATTTCGCGTTTCTTATATTACTCTGATTTTCAATAAATGTACTTTGGAATAAAAAAAATTCTTAATAAAGGATTTATAATTGGAAAGTTATACTTTAATAAAATGAAAATTTTTGGTTGTAAAAATGGGGCGTTACATTGAAAATCAAAGAAATGTACTCAATGCAGAATCCACATGGTTGCTGATAAATGCGTACAGTGATGCCTTCGCCTTCCTACGATCACCATTGGTACCTGAAAAACAATTAATCCACAACTGTAAGTCAAAGCTTAGTGAGTTCCCTTAAAATACCACACACCACAACATACATACAATGCATACACACGCATGAGCCTTCAGTCTGTCTGGCTCGCCTCCAAGGACAACAACATGCTTGGACCGCTCCTGAGGCTACAGTCTAATTGGCCCTCCTTACAAGGCCTACAATCACCTGGACCGCTCTCTTTCAGCATACAACTGACCCACCACTAACCTACAATACATAGTTGGCCCGCCCAGGTATGTTGCCCTATCACATAAAGCAGGACCGCATCAACCCACCACACCAAAATATGTAACAAACAAGCAACCAAGTAAACATATAAACATAGGCGACTAAAGGATCAGTCACACAAGCAGAATCTGTGACGCTCTGTTTCCTGCATAGTCAACAAAAAATGAATCTTCAAGTAGGACCAAGTCGAGTACCAAAAGTAACGTTAAGTCTAAGAGTAGAACTAAAGTTAATACTAGTAAAAAAAAGTAGCCAACAATATCATACCGTTGATCTAGAAAACCCATAATGATGTTTGTACGATATCATAATATTCTACAAAATGTTGTTTGGAAGGATAAACTTGTTTTTGCTACATCTTCAAAATGATTTTTTTTAAACATTGACAAAGAAAACCATAACTCAAACATTATCATAATCTACAACTATCCACTAGACACTCTCAATCCACCATAAAGCAGCACGCTCCTGCGTAGTAGGCTGGAACAACTCGTTGGGGGGACGGTGCATAAAAACAATATATAAAGGTTAATCTTAAGTTATTTATGTCATAGCAACGTATAAATTATAAGGTGGACTAAACTACGTACATTGGTAATATCGAGAATACGTTGACAATTAGGTGTCTGCACACGCCTCATCCTAGGGTATGCAACTGCCCGAGGGATAACACCTGGTATAAGGGAACAAACTATACTACTGTTGGGAAATGTCTCCATGATCCAAATCTACAAAATTAAAATGTCAAACAACATACCAACTTAACAAAGTTACGATAATTGTTGCTTAAAAACTCTTATTAAACATAGTGTACAAACCTTAAATGCATAGACAAATCCCTGCAGAGTATATGTGTGTCTACTACCGACTCTTGGCGCATTGGGGTTCAAATGCTCCTCAATCTTATCAAACACAATACACATCTGTTTGTAAGTGAAATCTCATATCAATCTGCCCCATGGGTACCTATGTCAAAAAATTACATTTAATAAGTATATGTATCATTTTTATATAATATAGGTAAAAAACTGTATACATGTTAAACTCGTCTAAATTAGAGACGAGTGTCATACATTCATAAGTAACTAGATGTCGAGGGTATTTCTCCAAAAATCGTTGCTCTAGCATATACAACACGGAGACTCTCACCATGTCTTCATTACTTAATTGATGAAGTAAGTTATTAAACACGTGCATCAGCTCAGCCAAACTCACCGAATGTGAAAAATGACAGAAATGGAAACACACGTTATCTGAATTCTACAAAACCACAACTGGGATGGAAATAATCCTTAAATCGCAATTCGGTGACCAAGCAGAATGCTTTACTGTCAAAGCAAACCTGATAGTCGTCAACCGGAAATAGAAGCTCTTGTAGGTCAACTGAATCAAAAGTAGTAAATTCCTTACAAATAAGATAGTGACATAGTAAAGGGTAACATTTGACACCCATCAACATGCTCACGTAATCACCAAAACATGATTGCCTAAACATGACCCCTCAAACTGGTCGGTTTTGTAAACGCGCCATGATTTCGCGCCCAAGTTCAGGCCTGCAGGTTGTAGTAACAACAACTTCGTATGTTCTATCGTGCTACAATCAAAAGAATAATTAATTAGGTAATTTTTGTATGTATGTTCGGGAATGGAAGTCCGGACAAAAAAATCCGAAACGCAAGTCCGGACCATAAATTCCTGACCAAAATTTTGGACTGATTCCTTGTATTCTGGACATGATTTTCGGATTCCAAACATGTTTCGGACTAGTAAAAATTAGGTGTTTTAATAACAATTTTTTATGTAATATAAATGTATAAGTACATTTAATCCTATAATTACATTCACACGAATAAAATTCACAAAAAACCCTATAATACTTATATAATTGCATAAACTAAACATGTTTTAACGTATAATCTAAAATAAATGCATATAATTATAATCAAAATTGAAACTTACATATAAAAATTGCATTTCATCACTGCTATCAGAAGACATTTTTAGTTTTAGTGGTGTTCGGAATGAGATGTAGGGTAATCCGAAACAAATGGTGAAATCTAGTCCGAAACGGGTTAAAAAACATTTATAGGAGAACCAGATTACCGAGTCGGATCTATTTACCCATTTACCAAATATTAAATTGGGTCCATATTGGGGCATTCCAGACCAAGTGGTCATTTTACAAAAAAAAAAATAGGAGAAGTTAAATATCCTCCTACTTTTTGTTGATCTTCCTACATATTTTAGATGGTGACAAGTGTCATTCAATTTGATTGAGATGTTAAATTTGTACACTTGTTATCATCTTAAATAAGAAGGAAGAAAAATAGAAACAAAAGATAGGTTATATTTTTAAAAAACACAAACAAAAAGGGTTATATTACTCGATTTCCCTTTAAATTACTTGTCACACCCCCAAACCTAGGATGGCGGAAACGTCCGGGGGTGGAGGACTTCATTTATAGTATCACAACAACGAATATAATAGTGTTCAAAGTATAGACAACCAACATAAATATAATTGAAAAAGTTACATCATAGTATATGTTTACATGTTTCTGAATCAATTACATTATGTTGACAAAAATACAATGTTTGACGCCTTAGCGTTCCATCCTCAAAAGCGATCGATTACCTGTTTACTGATTTCCTGAGAATACAAGTAGTTTTGAAAAAGTGTCAACAATTAAGTTAGTGAGTTCATAAGCTTTTGAAGGTGATGATAAAATCCTTTTCTTTGTAAAAGAAATGTTTGTTCAAGAAAAATCCAATATTTCTCTTATAAAATGCATTGTAGTCTTAAAAGTCAAAACCAAATTGTACAAGTATTTTTCCATACTTAAAGTAATTCATGCAAGTTTAAATCGACATAAACTCGTTTAATTTAGAAGTAAAACCTGTAAATCTTATGTTTTGTTAATACCCCATGTGAGTTATTATAACCATACTAAGACTCAGACGGCCTCATAATACGACGTTCTTCAGGCGTCGCAAGTTAAATGACACGTGTCATCTCAGACCTACCGGTCTAGCTGTTTCATGCAGCTCAGCTGCGGGTTTGTCAGACCCAATATAGATCTATACACAACTATCACGCTCTCCCTACAAGAGACTCTGGTTACAATTTACAGGACTTTTGACTTTGTTACTTTGAAGGTAACACGAAGCGAATGTCTCACAAATTTATTCATTAACAGATTTATGTGAACTGAACAGAAAACCACTTGGTAATGAATTTGACGGGTTAATGAAACATAAACTATACCTATTATAGTTTAACATAATTGTTTGTATTGTGTATGAAACATAAACTATACTTACCATAGCTTATCATAAGTGTTTGTAATGTAAAAGAACCTTTTTCTGTGTAAGTAGATTTATAGCAAAAACATAACTATGTTTATTATGCCTCATTTAGTAATAATAAGGATTCTTACAACTTAATGTCTATTTTTCTGTTATATAATTTTATCACAACAGAAAACACATGCAAAATATGAAGTCATCAAGGTTTAACACTTTGCTCAACATGTTACAAGTGTTATGAAAGTTGTAAACTGTAAATTCGTTTTTACCATTTTTTGCACTGATTTAGAAAATCACAGAAAATTCATACGAAACCGAAAACTAGATCCGTAAACCCTGAGAGTTTAGAAAATGTGTCTAGTTTGCCCATAATTTTTATTATGATTTTTAGAAGTTGCTAACTGGTGTGAAAACGTTCACATTCACTGGCTGGTCCGAATTCATAGCTACAGTGATAGACAGTTTTGTAAAAATCACCATAATTAGTAGAAAAATCGTATGAACATATGGAAGTAGTCATTTTAAAGGTATAAACCTGAACTATTTACACCTAATACAGTTTTGAAAACTAAAAAGTTTAAGATGTTCAAAACAGTCTGTGAATGGAGTTAAACGTTTTTGATGAAAGCTGATGGATGAGTTTAGTTGTGTTCTTGGTGTTTTAACTTGTATCCCCCCCTTAAAACTTAAGAAACACATGAAAAGATAGGGGTATGAACTCACCTTGTTTGGTTTCAGAAGATGGATGATGAAGAAAGGAAGTGTTCAACTTAAGAACACTTTAGAAGATGGTTGAAGATTCGAAGATCTAACACAATTATGACGATGTTTGTGTAAGATATCCATGATTTAAGTAGAAAGAAGGAGAAATAATCATGTGAGGAGTGATATTACTTACTAGGAGTAGATGAAGAACTTGTGATCAGCCTTGAAATTTCGAGATTAGAGAGGGATAGTGAGAGAGAGTGAGTTTTTGCTTCTTGGAGGAGTGTGAGTGAAATGGGAGGAGAGATGAGGGTCTTTCTATCCTTGTGTCAAGGCACTTGGTTGAAAAGAGTGGGAAAAAGGACAATGAAATGACCAGGTATGGTGGAATAGTAACCGGGGATGGTCTTGGAGTGGGTATGGGAGGTAACTTGTGTCCTTGCCCAAAGGATAAGTCAACACTCTACTCTATATCTTACCCACTATATTTTTAGTGTTAGATAATGATTACCCTCAAAATGTGATTAGATTATGGAAATATGGGGTCTTATATGTCAAAATATAAGTTTGGGTGAAAATCCCGCGTTAAAATCACGAAAAACGGGCTCAAAACGCTAAAAATATTGAAAACCAGGTAAAAGTTGCAAATATCAAAACGCTAAAAATATGGAGAGATTTCACATACTTGGAGAGATTTCTCATACTTAGAGATATTTAGGAGAGATTTGACATACTTGGAGAGATTTCTCATACTTAGAGAGATTTGGGAGAGATTTGACATACTTGGAGAGATTTGGGAGAGATTTCACATACTTAGAGAGATTTGGGAGAGATTTCACTTGTGACCTTTTTGAGTATTTAGCTTTGCAACTCAATGTTCGTAAAACTCGTTAAGCCATGTTTAAGGGTCTTACACACCCCTTAAAGGTATGTAATAGTGTTTTATCGTTTTGCCACCTCACTTGTCCCGTTTAGGGTTTAAGAATTTCAATCATATGAACTTTCCAAGTGATAACTTCTTATTAAAATAGAGAGTTGTACAGTAGCTAACATATTGGAAGTCCTAATATTCTAAGGTTAGATGAGTTGACCTGTTCGACTTATTGACTTTATTTTACTTTGACTAGTCTGAAAATCGGCGGTTGTCACATCATCCCCCCGTTAGAAGGAATTTTGTCCCGAAATTAGCATTTTGACTGGGACTTCAAGAGTTCGGGAAGAGATGTGGGTACTTTTGTTTCATTTGGTCTTCGCGTCCCAGGTGAACTCGGGTCCTCGTTGAGCGTTCCAACGGACCTTCACGATAGGAATACGACTTTGTTTCGTTCTTTTGATCTCTCGATCCATGATTTCTACCGGTTCTTCCACGAAGTGGAGACTCTCGTTGATTTCAATTTCGTCGAGTGGTATCACGAGGGTCTCGTCAGATAGACATTTCTTTAAGTTCGATACGTGGAAGGTAGGATGTACGTTATTAAGTTCCTGAGGTAGGCGAAGCTTGTAAGCTACCGGGCCAATCCTAGCGAGGATCTCGAATGGTCCGATGTATCTAGGGTTCAGCTTTCCTCGTTTGCCGAAACGTATTAAACTCTTCCAGGGTGAGACCTTTAATAGCACACGATCTCCAACCTGGAATTCCAAGGGCTTTCGTCTGTTACCTGCGTAACTTTTCTGTCTATCTCTAGAAGCTTTTAATCGTTCTCGGATTTGAACAATCTTCTCTGTAGTTTCTCTTATTATCTCCGGGCCAGTGAGGGTGCTATTAGGGACTTGTCCCTTAGCTAGTTACGTGTCACCCACTTCAGCCCAGCACAGAGGTGACCTGCACTTGCAGCCATAGAGGGCTTCAAATGGTGCAACCTTGATGCTAGTGTGATAATTGTTATTGTACGAGAATTCGACAAGTGGTAAATGGGTATCCCAAGCTTTACCAAAGTCTATCACACACGCCCTAAGCATATCTTCTAGCGTCTGAATGGTTCTCTCGCTTTGCCCGTCGGTTTCTGGGTGATAGGCTGTACTCATGTCCAACCTAGTTCCCAAGGACTTCTGAAGTGATTGCCAGAATCGCGAGGTAAATCGACTATCCCTGTTTGAGATGATGGATTTTGGCACGCCATGCAGTCGTACAACCTCTTTGATGTACGTCCTAGTCAGTTTCTCCATCTTGTCGGTTTCTTTTATCGGCAGGAAGTCCGCTGATTTGGTCAATCTGTCTACGATTACTAATATGGTATCAAGCCCGCCCGTGGTCTTAGGTAGCTTGGTTATGAAGTCCATGGTTATCCGTTCCCACTTCCACTCAGGTATATCAGGCTGTTGTAGTAGTCCTGAGGGTTTCTAATATTCTACCTTGACCTTGGCGCAAGTCAAACACTTACCTACATAGGTAGCAATTTCGGCTTTCATGTTTGGCCACCAGTACAACTTCTTGAGATCCAGATACATCTTATCTGAACTTGGGTGGATGGAGTATCGAGCCTTGTGTGCTTCGTTCATGATGATGTCTCGGAAACCACCGAACTTCAGTGTCCAGATTCGGTTCATGAGGTAACGTACTCCGTCGTCTTTGACTTCTAGGTTTTTATCCATTCCTCTTAATGCCTCACCCGTCACATTTTCCGGTTTCAAGGCCTTTAGCTGAGCCTCTTTGATTTGTGTGGACAGGTGTGAATGGATTGTCATCGTTAATGACTTTACTCGGCGCCCCGAGTATTCCTTTCGACTCAAGGCATCTGCTACTACGTTTGCCTTCCTTGGGTGGTAACGAATCTCACACTCGTAATCATTCAGTAGTTCTACCCATCGTCTTTGCCTCATGTTGAGCTCCTTTTGGTTGAGAATGTGCTGAAGGCTCTTGTGATCGGTAAAGACAGTACACTTTGTTCCGTAAAGGTAGTGCCTCCAGATCTTTAGGGCGAACACTACTGCTCCCAATTCGAGGTCATGCGTGGCGTAGTTGATCTCGTGCGTTTTCAATTGCCTCGATGCGTAGGCAATGACCTTTCCTCGCTGCATTAATACACACCCAATCCCCTGGTTTGATGCGTCGCAGTAAACTACAAAGTCTTCGGTTCCTTCTGGCAGAGACAGGATCGGTGCGCTGCACATGGCTTGTTTTAACGTTTGGAAGGCAGCTTCTTGTTTATCTTCCCAATTAAACATCACACCTTTTTGAGTCAAGGTGGTGAGTGGTTTAGCGATCTTGGAGAAGTTTTGGATGAATCTTCGGTAGTATCCAGCAAGCCCTAAGAATTGTCGGATTACCGTCGGTGTTGTAGGTGCTGACCAGTTTTCGATTGCCTTGATCTTGGAAGGGTCCACATGTATCCCTCTTTCACTGACCACATGACCAAGGAAATCCACTTCCCGGATCCAGAATTCGCACTTAGAGAATTGAGCATAAAGCTTCTCAGCTCTCAATGTCTCTAACACTTGTCGCAGGTGTTGGCGGTGCTCTTCTTCGCTTCGTGAGTAGAACAAAATGTTGTTGATGAATACGATCACGAATTTGTCTAAGTAGGGTCGACACACTCGATTCATCAGGTCCATGAATACCGCAGGTGCGTTTGTTAAACCGAAGGGCATCACTACAAACTCGTAGTGCCCATAGCGAGTTCTGAAGGCTGTCTTGGGGATATCTTCTTCTTGAACTCGTAGTTTGTGGTAACCCGACCTCAGATCGATTTTTGAAAAGTAGCTTGCTCCTTGTAGTTGGTCGAAGAGGTCGTCGATTCGGGGTAGGGGATATCGATTCTTGATGGTAAGTTTGTTTAACTCCCAATAGTCGATGCACATGCGAAAGGATCCATACTTCTTCTTCACAAAGAGAACTGGTGCTCCCCAAGGTGAAAAGCTCGGTCTGATAAACCCTTTGCTCAGCAGCTCATTCAGTTGGCTGGACAGCTCTTGCATTTCCGCCGGTGCAAGACGGTGTGGAGCTTTGGCTACGGGGGTAGCTCCTGGGACCAAATCGATTTGGAATTCGACTTGTCGTGCAAGTGGTACACCTGGGAGGTCTTCTGGGAACAAGTCGGGAAAATTACACACCTCCGGAATGTCTTTGATGTCCTTCGCTTCTTGTTCCTTATCTATGACGTGGGCTAAGAAGGCATGGTATTCCTTTCGGAGATACTTTTGAGCCTTGACGCAAGAGATGATTTGTAAGTTTGCACTGGGTTTATCACCGTAGATGAGAAGGGATTCGCCACTTGGCAGATTAAGGCGAACGGCCCTTTCGTAACATAGAATGTCGGCACGATGAGAACTTAACCAATCCATACCGATGATTATGTCGAAACTTTTTATTGTTACCGGCATTAGGTTGATTTTAAATGAATGATTTTCTAGAGTGAGGGTACACCCTGCGTAAATATCATTAGTGCGCTCTTCCTTCCCGTTTTCCATTTCTACGACGTATGAATCTTTTAGTGACTGAGGATTTTGTTTAAGTAAATGTTTGTATTGGTGGCTCACGAAACTCCTCTCTGCCCCACTATCAAAAAGCATGCATGCATAAGAGTTATTAAGGAGGAACGTACCGGTAACCACCGTGGGGTCCTTGACTGCTTCTCTGTGCCCTATAGCTAGGACTCTTCCTACACCCCCAACATTGGTGTTTCGTGCCTTTGGGCAGTCTCGTTTGAAGTGCCCCGTTTCCCCACAGCCATAGCAGGCACGACTTGCTTCGGTGTTAGTGACTTGAGTGATGGGTTGGGCTGGTGCTTTACAGAATCGAGCAGTGTGCCCCTTCTTGTTGCAGTTGTTGCAGTGCCTTTCCCGAAAAGCACCGGTGTGGTGGAAGTTGCATTTATTGCACTTGGGAAGGGTTCCTGCATATTGCTTCGGTGGTGCTGGAGTGACAGGAGTAATGGCAGCACGGACAGCAACTGTCTGTTGCTTTTTGGCGGAGTCTAGCACCGACTGGTTCTTTTAGTTGTTCCAGAATTTTCTTTTATTGCTCCCCCCCCCCCCCTTAGCCTGATCATGGGTGGTAGTAACAGTACCGTGGCCGGCCCTATGGTCGACAAGTTGTTGTGCCAATTCCTAGGCACTGTCAAAAGTAGTGGGTTTCGAGGCCAGCACACTATCTTGAATCTGGGATGATAGCCCCCAGAGGTATCGTTCCACCTTGTTCTCTTCTGGAGTGACCATTGTTGGGCAGAGGAGTGCGGGGTCATTGAATCGGGTAGTATAAGTTTCAAGGTCTGTGCCCGACATCTTAAGGTTCCAGAGTTCTTCTTCAAGTTTTTGCACTTCGCCCCTCGGGCAATACTCCTTCAGCATCAAAGCTTTCAAGTCCTCCCAGCTTATAGAGTTAGCCACTGCAGGAGTAAGTGACTTAACTCGGCCATTCCACCAAGTGAGAGCTTTACCGGTGAAAGTGAATGCCGCATACTTGACTTTGCTCGTTTCGAGACAAGCACAGATTTCGAAAACTGCTTCAGTCCTCTCGAACTATTGCAATAGTGTGACCACTCCCCTGCTTCCACTGAAGAAATCAGGTTTGCCATTCGTGAAGTCTTTGTAAGAACACTCTTTTGTACGCCCCGTACTGTCCCCGTGGTTAGAGTGCGTAGCACCAGATCCAGAACCACCAGCACCGTTTGTACCTATCTGCGACATTGCAGCCGCTACGGCTGCTGTTACTGCAGCCTGGAACATCACGGAATCAAACTGTGGAGGTGGTGGCGGAGGAGGTGGTGTTGTGCTGCCGGAAGGTCTGGGTCTTTTCCTTGGTGGCATAGTTCTGTCAAAAGTTATAAAGACGAAAAGTCGGTAAGTCTTCAATTGTAATGACAAGTCGGAGTTTATTGAATTTGATTATTTGTTATATGTCCTGACTTAAAACCTTCAGAAATGATTTATGATGAAAGTTCATGCGCTCGAACTCCCTGAATTTAGTAGTGACCCAAATGTAATTCTGTAATCTTTGGTCATGCCTGGTCCTTTCCTAAGATCACTCGATGCACACCAGTTGTTTGTAATCATGGTCCAATAGGCCATTAAACTTAATGAGTCTATCCTAAGTCAACAACCAAACAAGGCACAGGACCTAAGGCGGACTCACCATTTCTAAGTCGATCGTCTCACAGTTACAATTAACCAGGAGGTGCACATTAAGAATCTCAGAAACACCGAAAGCAAATTGTTTATACTGTCATGTTATGAGATTTATCATAAACTCGCAATGAAATAGAATACATGCCAATTTCATTGATATAATTTGATACATATCGTTTAGGAAAAATTTGACCTCTATGCAGGTCTACATCAATGTAATGGAAAATTTTGGCATAACATAGCCCCTTGAGTCGTGTAATCACTTAATCGCAGGGTTAGCTTACATGCAAAAAGAGTAGCACCAACGCATACTCATAAACCTATTCTACAAGGACGTGCGAGTAGCATGAGTTCTACTCACAATGATCGGTCCCTGGTGGTGCTTCGGATGAGATCAATGCGCCCTGGAGTTCGGCCAATCGTCGCTCGGCTGTAACCACTCTTTCCTCGAGTGCCAAGTATTTTTCTTGATACTCCTTTGCTTCTGCTCGAGCGCCGAGAAGGTCCTTGATGAGTTGGTCCCTGAAGCAGGAGTCTCTTTCTAGGTCTCTGGTGCGGGTAGTGGTAGCTTCTATATTGGCACTCAGCTCCCGCATTCGGTCCGTCGTCGCTCTACCGCGATCATAGATGATAGTTATTTGTTGGGTCATGACTGGAAGCGCTCTGTCAGCCGGTCCCCCATGGCTGAGGTCGTAGTAACCTCGTTGGTCGCGAAATGGTGATCGTTGTCGTTGTTGACGGTTCCATCGCTCGATCACTGTTGCGCAATGGGGTTCGGGCCCGTTGTAGCCAAAACGGTTCGCAGGCACCCTGGCGATGTAAGGAGGGTTGATGACTTCCTCCTCGGGTTCTTCTTCTTCTTCTTTGTCCCCCATTTCTTCTTCCTCCTCGGGTTCCTCTTCTTCCTCAACCTCTTCGGGGTCTTCTTCTTCCTCAACCTCTTCGGGCTCTTCCTCAGGATCCTCCTCGATCATTTCCTCGAGTTCTGCCTCAAGCCATCCAGCATTTCCCTCATTAGGGAAGTAAGGGTCTCCAGGTAGATGGAATCCCGCCATGTTGTCTGTACGAGAATAGGGGTGTAAGAGATATGAAATGAATCTAAATGTCGAGATATAAAGTTACAAAATACTCCTATAGTATTTTTAAATGTTATGTTTGGTTTTTAGCGCATTCATTATGCGGTGATGTTAGGTTGTTAGATTTGTTGTCCACTACGACTATCCCCTAATATATGCAAGTCACTTCTCGGACAGATATAGCTGATCAGGCTATATCCATCCCAGACTTGACCACATATCCCAAGGCATACTCGTAACGTACAACTCCTCCCCTTTTACTTTATGTTCTTCCTAGTTATGACACTATGCGAGCATGTATGCATGTACTTATACTTTTAACAAGAAACCGTTTATTTTCTAAAAGTACAATCTGTGACAACCCGAAACTTTTTCCGTTATCCTTACCCAGTTTCCGTTAATAAAATTTGGGTTTTTATTTATTCCATCAAATTTCTTAGTTTGTGAAGGACTTTACGTTTTAAATAAATCAAATCGGACTTATTTCCGTTCACGTTAGTATTATTTTTGGTCTAACGGAATATTCTAATCTCAGTTCAATCGAGTTTTGGATTCGAAATCGAGGTTTTCTAAGTCAAAGCATAGCATCCGGGCTAAACAACCCTTCGAGAGGAGTTTACGGCCGCAAACTCAGTTTACGACCGTAAACCCTGTTCACGGCCGTAAACCCTCCAACCCACCCCTTGGCCGTAAACTCACCCCTATATAAGGGATGAGTGGCCTTCATTTCTCACTTTACACAACTCAGGAGCTTTCTCTCTTTACTCTCTCTCTCTCTCTCTCTCTCTCTCTACAAACTTCGAATTTGCTCAAGGATCCTCAAGAATGTAAGTGATTCTTCACTTTGATTGTGTTTCTATCCTTATTCTAGTGATGAATCCATGTCTCATCTCCTAAATCTCATCTTTTTCTAGATTTTCTCTCTCACCAAGAACACTCACTAGTTCTTGGTGGCTAAAAACCTCATTCCAAGCTTCTTAACAGTAAGTAACTACCATATGTACTTGTTATCTACTAGAAACCATCGATTTTTGCCTAAAAATCGACCTGAAACGCATGAACTGAGTGTTTACGGCCGTACAACCTTCAATGGCCGTAAACTCCATTTTTGGTCGATTATTGACTTTTAAACTCTTCCTTGAACTGGGCACGAGGCTTAGAACACTTCCAGAAGGCTAGAAAGGACCTTGAAACACCGAAAATCGCACCTTTCACCAAGTGTTTACGGCCGTAAACCCATGGACCACAAACACTTGGGCCGTAAACATATGGGCCGTAAACCCAGTTGGGCCGCAAACCCTTGACCGTACACTCCTTTTACGACCGTAAACTCCCCACTTTCAAATCACATGCGATTCTAACACTTAGTTTCAAGTGTTTCCTGGTCCCTAGGATGATTTCCTTCCATAACAACTAGTGTTATGCCCTCACCTTATGCATATATGAACTTTTACATGCTAAATAGGATCCGTTTGTGCCCGAGGCTTTATTTGACACTCAGCAATTCCTAGCAACTTACACTCGAATCCCACGGCAAACAGTGAGTTCATACCCCTATGCTTTTTCCGAGTTTTTCATGTTTTCAGGAGGGGAATACGAGCAAAAGTACAAGGAAACTTGTGCTCAAAGTATATTATTTTGTATAAAATAATTATATGTTCAGTATGTTTTTAACACAGAAAACAGTTTTATCAAACGATTAAGAAATCAACTCGTAGAAAAAGTTTTCAAAACTAAAGCAATGAACTTGTGAATCTTGTCATAAAATGTGATATTTTATATTGGATTCATACAAATCATAAACAGGATTTTCGGTATTATTACATGCAAATTGTTAGTCTAAAGTTGGAGACACGTCCTTGGTAAAACTCCCACCAAATTCGAGAGTGTAGGACTAACACTTGTAACCAGAATCTCTTGTAGGGAGAGCGTGACTGTTGTGTATAGATCTATACGGGACTGACTATCCCGCACCTTGCTGCTAGCTACAGTGGGACCGTCAGGTCTACGGGTGACAAAGTCATAAAAAAAGATATTGGCCCCGTTACGTGCCATATTAAGTCTAAGTACGGTTATGACACTCGCAACCTAGATAACATAATTTACTTTTGTAATAATGAAACAAGTGAACTAACCTCAAAGTAATAACCGATTCGATTACTAGAGGGTATTGATAATACCCTTAGGATTTAGTTCACCACTTATTTATTAGTTTTATATATGTAATAAGGCTAATACACCTCACAGAGAGCAAACAGGGTTTTTCAAGGAAACTACATCTAACGATACAAGTATGGTAGATACTTGTACACCTCAGACAAGAACAGATAACCAACTGTCAACTTTTTAGGAAAATATAGGATTTTCCTGGGATAACTCAACCTTTCATAAACAAACTGTTTAACATACAGCTAATGGATAATCAAACATCTTTCATAAGAAAATATAGGATTTTCTTGGGAAACACTTTTCAAAGGATCAAAGAAACATTTCTTTCACTAGAACTAAACGCTTATGAACTCACCAGCTTTATGCTGATATTTTAAAATTGCTTGTGTTCTCAGGGCAACAATAGACAGGTACACTTGCCAACTTTTGGAGAAGACGGAGCATTTTGGAGTCACGTCTTTCACTTTTGTTATATACTGATGTGAACAAACTATGTTTTCAAACAATGTAAATATTCATATTATAATGTAATGGTTGTGTTTACTGTGATTGCTATGATACGATTGTTGTGATACTATGCATGACGTCACCCGCCCCCGGACGTTTCCGCCGTTCGTTCCGATGGTTCGGGGTGTGACAGATTTGTATTAGAGCTATTGTTTATAGTGAACTAAGTATACCGAACCTTACATGGTATACAACTATAAACACAAAGGGGCTGAAATGCTCTGAACTAAAAGTATACTTTTAAAATACAAGTATTTTTGCAAAAAGTATACAAGTATACCTACATACCAGAAACAATATCATGAGTAGAACAAAACAAAAGTATTTGGATGTTGAACACTGCGGTTAAACTTAGGCAGTTATGTAATCATGTCTAGGGTCAATATAGCCTGATCAACTATATTTATTCGAGACGTGACCAACATGTGTTTGGGAGTGACTATGGTGTTGCAACAGGCCTAAAACTTACCTAGTATCCATACAACAAGGTATCAAAAGAATAAAACATACAACTTAAAATACTGTAGGAGTATTTTAGCCAGAGCCGAATACATTGTAGAAATTCGCTTGGTAGAACACTTTATTATCAGGATGGGATATATTTTATTTCATATATTTTGAGGACTTACCATCCTCTTATTCCTAGTTTTTTCTAGAACAAGATGCCTCCCCGAAGAAGACCCATCAGAAGAAATGACGACACTCCACCACCACCACCACCCCCTCAATTCGATCCTGCTATGTTCCAGGCAGCTGTTACTGCTGCTGTGGCTGCCGCGATGTCACAGATTAATCCTGGCGGATCTGGCAGGCAGGGAGGTGGTACTCATCCCCAAAATCATGAAGGTGGTCAGGGACACTAGAAGGAGTGCTCTTATAAGGAGTTCATGAACGCGAAACCCACATCTTTCGACGGCAAAGGAGGGGTTATTGCCCTGACCCAATGGTTCGAGAAAATCGAGTCCATTTTCGAAATCTGTTCCTGTTCTGAAGCCAACAAAGTAAAATTCGCCGCTCGCACTTTCGCCAACAGAGCACTGACCTGGTGGAATAGTCGGGTCAAATCCCTAACCCTGCCAGTGGCGAATACTATGGGTTGGGAAAGTTTAAAGGAACTCATGCTGGATGAGTACTGCCCACGGGGCGAAATGCAGAAACTGGAGCACGAGCTCTGGACCCTAAAGATGAAGGGTTCCGACATTGCTGCTTACACTTATAGGTTTGAAGACCTAGCGCTTCTTTTCCTGGGAATGGTCACCCCGGAAAGCAAGAAGATAGAGAGATACATTTGGGGATTAACGCCCCTAACGCAAGGAAATGTCTTGGCTGCCAGGCTAAACACTTTTGACATCCCCGAAGTCTGCAACTTTCCCGATGTTTTTCCCGAAGATCTCCCGGGAATCCCTCCCGAGCGCCAAGTCGAGTTTCGCATCGACTTAGTCCCCGGAGCTACCCCCGTAGCTAAATCCCCATACCGATTAGCGCCGGAAGAAATGCAGGAGTTATCCAGTCAGCTCAATGAGCTGCTCAGCAAAGGATTCATAGGACCGAGTTCCTCACCCTGGGGAGCCCCGATCTTATTTGTGAAAAAGAAGGATGGATCCTTTCGGATGTGCATTGATTACCGTGAACTGAACAAGCTCACTGTCAAAAACCGTTACCCTCTTCCTCGAATCGACGACCTCTTCGATCAGCTTCAGGGAGCCAGTTACTTCTCTAAAATAGACCTAAGATCAAGGTACCATCAGATGCAAGTCCATGAGAGTGATGTTCCTAAGACAACATTTCGGACTCGGTATGGTCACTACGAATTTGTAGTGATGCCCTTCGGTCTAACCAACGCACCGGCGGTATTCATGGACCTGATGAATCGGGTGTGACGTTCTTTCCTGGAAAAGTTCGTAATCATGTTCATCGACGATATACTTGTCTATTCCAGAAGTGAGGAAGATCATCGACAGCACTTGAGAACGGTGCTGGAAACCCTAAGGACGGAGAAGCTGTACACGAAATTCTCCAAGTGCGAATTCTGGATTCGAAAAGTAACCTTCCTAGCTCACGTGGTAAGCGAGGAAGGCATACACGTGGACCCCTCCAAAATCAAAGCGATAGAGAATTGGTCAGCACCGAAGACGCCCACAGAAATCCGTCAATTCTTGGGTCTCGCTGGCTATTATCGCAGATTTATCCAGAATTGCCAAACCCCTAACCACTCTGACTCAGAAAGGTGTACCTTTCTGTTGGAGTGAAAAGCAAGAAACTGCGTTCCAAACGTTGAAGCGGGCCCTATGCAGCGCACCTATCTTGTCTCTGCCCGAAGGGACGGAGGACTTCGTTGTCTACTGTGATGCATCCAATCAGGGCCTAGGCTGTGTGCTCATGCAACGGGGAAAAGTCATTGCTTATGCCTCAAGACAGCTGAGAGCACACGAAGTCAACTACACAACGCACGACCTGCAATTGGGAGCAGTGGTCTTCGCATTGAAGATATGGAGACATTAGCTCTACGGAACCAAGTACACTATCTTCACTGACCATAAAAGTCTGTAGCATATCTTCGACCAGAAGGAGCTGAACATGAGACAACGGCGATGGGTTGAGCTACTAAGCGATTACGAGTGCGAAATCCGCTACCATCCCGGCAAGGCCAATGTGGTGGCAGATGCCCTCAGCCGGAAGGAGTACTCAGGTCGTAGAGTGAAGGCACTGACCATGACTATCCATTCCCATTTATCCGCGCAAATCAAGGAGGCTCAGCTTGAAGCCTTAAAACCAGAGAACATGCCGGGTGAAGCCTTGAGAGGAATGGAAAGGAACCTAGAGATCAAGGGAGACGGAGTCTACTATTTCATGGACCGGATCTGGACCCCAAAGTTCGGTGGTTACAGAGAGGTTGTAATGAACGAAGCTCACAAGACTAGATACTCCGTTCATCCATGTTCGGACAAGATGTACCTCGATCTCAAGAAACTGTATTGGTGGCCGAACATGAAAGCAGAGATCGCTACCTTCGTGGGCAAGTGCCTGACTTACACCAAGGTGAAGGTCGAATATCAGAAGCCCTCAGGTCTACTCCACCAGCCGGAGATACCTGAGTGGAAGTGGGAGAGAATTATTATGGATTTTATCACCAAATTACCCAAGTCTCCGAGTGGGCACGACGCCATCTGGGTAATTGTCGACCGACTGACTAAATCCGCCCACTTCCTTCCGATCAAGGAAAACTTCAAAATGGAGAGACTCACATGAATCTACATCCGAGAGATAGTTCGACTGCATGGTGTTCCTGTGTCCATTATCTCCGATCGAGATAGCAGGTTCACTTCGAGGTTTTGGCAGTCACTGTAGAAGGCTCTTGGAACTAAGCTGGATATGAGCACAGCTTACCATCCTCAGACAGATGGGCAGAGTGAGAGAACCATCCAGACCTTGGAAAACATGTTGAGAGCATGTGTCATTGACTTCGGTGAGTCGTGGGACACCCATTTGCCCTTGGTCGAGTTTTCCTACAACAACAGTTACCACACCAGCATCAAGGCGGCGCCTTTCGAAGCCCTCTATGGTCGCAAGTGCAGATCCCCTCTGTGCTGGGCTGAGGTGGGCGACACGCAGCTAGCCAAGGGGTAAGTCCCTGACAGCACTCTTACTGGCCCAAAAATCACCCGCGAAACCACCGAAAAGATCGTACAAGTCCGGGAACGACTCAAAGCCTCACGAGATAGACAAAAGAGCTACGCCGATAAACGACGAAAACCCTTGGAGTTCCAGGTTGGAGACCGTGTTCTGTTGAAGGTCTCGCCCTGGAAAGGCATGATACGCTTCGTAAAGCATGGAAAGCTAAATCCAAGATACATAGGACCCTTCGAGATCCTCGCTAGGATCGGTCCCGTAGCCTGCAAACTTCGTTTACCGCAAGAACTTAGCAACATTCATCCTGTCTTCCACGTTTCGAATCTTAAGAAATGCGTATCCGACGAAACCCTTACGATTCCTCTCGACGAGATTGAAATCAACGAGAACCTGAACTTTGTGGAAGAACCAATCGAAATCATGGATAGAGAGATCAAACGAACGAAACAAAGTCGCATCCCGATAGTGAAGGTTCGCTAGAATGCCAAGCAGGGACCCGAATTCACTTGGGAGCGTGAAGATCAGATGAAACAGAAGTATCCGCATCTCTTTCCTAATCCATGATTTGTATTCTATGTTCGAATTTCGGGACGAAATTCCCTCTAACGGGGGGATGATGTGACAACCCGAAACTTTTTCCGTTATCCTTACCCAGTTTCCGTTAATAAAATTTGGGTTTTTATTTATTCCGTCAAATTTCTTAGTTTGGGAAGGACTTTACGTTTTAAATAAATCAAATCGGATTTATTTCCGTTCACGTTAGTATTATTTTTGGTCTAACGGAATATTCTAAGCTCAGTTCAATCGAGTTTTGGATTCGAAATCGAGGTTTTCTAAGTCAAAGCATAGCATCCGGGCAAAACAACCCTTCGAGAGGAGTTTACGGCCGCAAACTCAGTTTACGACCGTAAACCCTGTTTGCGACCGTAAACCCTCCACCCCACCCCTATATAAGGGATGAGTGGCCTTCATTTCTCACTTTACACATCTCAGGAGCTTTCTCTCTCTACTCTCTCTCTCTCTCTCTCAACAAACTTCGAATTTGCTCAAGGATCCTCAAGAATGTAAGTGATTCTTCACTTTGATTGTGTTTCTATCCTTATTCTAGTGATGAATCCATGTCTCATCTCCTAAATCTCATCTTTTTCTAGATTTTCTTTCTCACCAGGAACACTCACTAGTTCTTGGTGGCTAAAAACCTCATTCCAAGCTTCTTAACAGTAAGTAACTACCATCTGTACTTGTTATCTACTAGAAACCATCGACTTTCGCCTAAAAATCGACCTGAAACGCATGAACTGAGTGTTTACGGCCGTACACCCTTCAATGGCCGTAAACTCCATTTTTTGTCGATTATTGACCTTTAAACTCTTCCTTGAACTGGGCATGAGGCTTAGAACACTTCCAGAAGGCTAGAAAGGACCTTGAAACACCGAAAATCACATCTTTCACCAAGTGTTTACGGCCGTAAACCCATGGGCCGTAAACCCATGGACCGCAAACACTTGGGCCGTAAACATATGGGCCGTAAACCCAGTTGGGCCGCAAACCCTTGACCGTACACTCCTTTTACGACCGTAAACTCCCCATTTTCAAATCACATGCGATTCTAACACTTAGTTTCAAGTGTTTCCTGGTCCCTAGGATGATTTCCTTCCATAACAACTAGTGTTATGCCCTCACCTTATGCATATATGTACTTTTACATGCTAAATAGGATCCGTTTGTGCCCGAGGCTTTATTTGACACTCAGCAATTCCTAGCAACTTACACTCGAATCCCACGTCAAACAGTGAGTTCATACCCCTACGTTTTTTCCGAGTTTTTCATGTTTTCAGGGAGGAATACAAGCAAAAGTACAAGGAAACTTGTGCTCAAAGTATATTATTTTGTATAAAATCATTATATGTTCAGTATGCTTTTAACACAGAAAACAGTTTTACCAAACGATTAAGAAATCAACTCGTAGAAACAGTTTTCAAAACTAAAGCAATGAACTTGTGAATCTTGTCATAAAATGTGATATTTTATAAAGGATTCATACAAATCATAAACAGAATTTTCGTTATTATTACATGCAAATTGTTAGTCTAAAGTTGGAGACACGTCCTTGGTAACACTCCCACCGAATTCGAGAGTGTAGGACTAACACTTGTAACCAGAATCTCTTGTAGGGAGAGCGTGACTGTTGTGTATAGATCTATACGGGACTGACTATCCCGCACCTCACTGCTAGCTACAGTGGGACCGTCAGGTCTACGGGTGACAAAGTCATAAAAAAAGATACTGGCCCCGTTACGTGCCATATCAAGTCTAAGTACGGTTATGACACTCGCAACCTAGATAACAGAATTTACTTTTGTAATAATGAAACAAGTGAACTAACCTCAAAGTAATAACCGATTCGATTACTAGAGGGTATTGATAATACCCTTAGGATTTAGTTCACCACTTATTTATTAGTTTTATTTATGTAATAAGGCTAATACACCTCACAGAGAGCAAACAGGGTTTTTCAAGGAAACTACATCTAACGATACAAGTATGGTAGATACTTGTACACCTCAGACAAGAACAGATAACCAACTGTTAACTTTTTAGGAAAATATAGGATTTTCCTGGGATAACTCAACCTTTCATAAACGAACTGTTTAACATACAGCTAATGGATAATCAAACATCTTTCATAAGAAAATATAGGATTTTCTTGGGAAACACTTTTCAAAGGATCAAAGAAACATTTCTTTCACCAGAACTAAACGCTTATGAACTCACCAGCTTTATGCTGATATTTTAAAACTGCTTGTATTCTCAGGGCAACAATAGACAGGTACACTTGCCAACTTTTGGAGAAGACGGAGCATTTTGGAGTCACGTCTTTCACTTTTGTTATATACTGATGTGAACAAACTATGTTTTCAAACAATGTAAATATTCATATTATAATGTAATGGTTGTGTTTACTGTGATTGCTATGATACGATTGTTGTGATATTACGCATGACGCCCCCGGACGTTTCTGCCGTCCGTTCCGACGGTTCGGGGGTGTGACATAATCATTTGAAAATGTTTAATCAGAGACTTTTAGTCCCAAATGTGTTTATAGTTTGTATATCTTATGTGGTTCGTTATACTTAGTTCACTATAAACATTGCTCTGATACCAATCTGTCACACCCCCAAACCTACGATGGCGGAAAGGTCCGGGGGTGGAGGACTTCATGTATAGTATCACAACAACGAATATAATAGTGTTCAAAGTATAGACAACCAACATAAATATAATTGAAAAAGTTACATCATAGTATATGTTTACATGTTTTTGAATCCATTACATTATGTTGACAAAAATACAATGTTTGACGCCTTAGCGTTCCATCCTCAAAAGCGGCCGATTACCTGTTTACTGATTTCCTGAGAATACAAGTAGTTTTGAAAAAGTGTCAACAATTAAGTTGGTGAGTTCATAAGCTTTTGAAGGTGATGATAAAATCCTTTTCTTTGTAAAAGAAATGTTTGTTCAAGAAAAATCCAATATTTCTCTTATAAAATGCATTGTAGTCTTAAAAGTCAAAACCGAATTGTAAAAGTATTTTTCCAGACTTAAAGTAATTCATGCAAGTTTAAATCGACATAAACTCGTTTAATTTAGCAGTAAAACCCGTAAATCTTATGTTTTGTTAATACCCCATGTGAGTTATTATAACCATACTAAGACTCAGACGGCCTCATAATACAACGTTCTTCAGGGGTCGCAAGTTAAATGACACTTGTCACCTCAGACCTTCCGGTCTAGCTGTTGCATGCAGCTCAGGTGCGGGTTTGTCAGACCCAATATAGATCTATACACAATATCACGTTCTTCCTACAAGAGACTCTGGTTATAATTTACAGGACTTTTGACTTTGTTACTTTGAAGGTAACACGAAGCGAATGTCTCACAAATTTATTCATTAACAGATTTATGTGAACTGAACTGAAAACCCCTTGGTAATGAATTTGACGGGTTAATGAAACATAAACTGTACCTATTATAGTTTAACATAATTGTTTGTAATGTGTATGAAACATAAACTATACTTACCATAGCTTATCATAAGTGTTTGTAATGTAAAAGAACCTTTTTCTGTGTAAGTAGATTTATAGCAAAAACATAACTATGTTTATTATGCCTCATTTAGTAATAATAAGGATTCTTACAACTTAATGTCTAATTTTCTGTTATATAATTTTATCACAACAGAAAACACATGCAAAATATGAAGTCATCAAGGTTTAACACTTTGCTCAACATGTTACAAGTGTTATGAAAGTTGTAAACTGTAAATTCGTTTTTACCATTTTTTGCACTGATTTAGAAAATCACAGAAAATTCATACGAAACCGAAAACTAGATCCGTAAACCCTGAGAGTTTAGAAAATGTGTCTAGTTTGCTCATAATTTTTATTATGATTTTTAGAAGTTGCTAACTGGTGTGAAAACGTTCATATTTACTGACTGGTCCGAATTCGTAGCTACAGTGATATGCAGTTTTGTAAAAATCACCATAATTAGTCGAAAAATCATATGACGGTGTGAAAGTAGTCATTTTAAAGGTATAAACCTGAACTATTTACACCTAATACAATTTTGAAAACTAAAAAGTTTAAGATGTTCAAAACAGTCCGTGAATGGAGTTAAACGTTTTTTATGAAAGCTGATGGATGAGTTTAGTTGTGTTCTTGGTGTTTTAACTTGTATCCCCCCCCCCTTAAAACTTAAAAAAAACATGAAAAGATAGGGGTATGAACTCACCTTGTTTGGTTTCAGAAGATGGATGATGAAGAAAGGAAGTTCAACTCAAGAACACTTTAGAAGATGCTTGAAGATTCGAAGATCTAACACAATTATGACGATGTTTGTGTAAGATATTCATGATTTAAGTAGAAAGAAGGAGAAATAATCATGTGAGGAGTGATATTACTTACTAGGAGTAGATTAAGAACTTGTGATCAGCCTTGAAATTTCGAGATTAGAGAGGGATAGTGAGAGAGAGAGTGAGTTTTTGCTTCTTGGAGGAGTGTGAGTGAAATGGGAGGAGAGATGAGGGTCTTTCTATCCTTGTGTCAAGGCACTTGGCTGAAAAGAGTGGGAAAAAGGACAATGAAATGACCAGGTATGGTGGAATAGTAACTGGGGATGGTCTTGGAGTGGGTATGGGAGGTAACTTGTGTCCTTGCCCAAAGGATAAGTCAACACTCCACTCCATATCTTACCCACTATATTTATAGTCTTAGATAATGATTACCCTCAAAATGTGATTAGATTATGGAAATATGGGGTCTTATATGTCAAAATATACTCAATGCAGAATCCACATGGTTGCTGATAAATGTGTACAGTGATGCCTTCGCCTTCCTACGATCACCATTGGTACCTGAAAAACAATTAATCCACAACTGTAAGTCAAAGCTTAGTGAGTTCCCTTAAAATACCACACACCACAACATACATACAATGCATACAAACGCATGAGCCTTCAGTCTGTCTGGCTCGCCTCCAAGGACAACAACATGCTTGGACCGCTCCTGAGGCTACAGTCTAATTGGCCCTCCTTACAAGGCCTACAATCACCTGGACCGCTCTCTTTCAGCATACAACTGACCCACCACTAACCTACAATACATAGTTGGCCCGCCCAGGTATGTTGGCCTATCACATAAAGCAGGACCGCATCAACCCACCACACCAAAATATGTAACAAACAAGCAACCAAGTAAACATATAAACATAGGCGACTAAAGGATCAGTCACACAAGCAGAATCTGTGACGCTCTGTTTCCTGCATAGTCAACAAAAAATGAATCTTCAAGTAGGACCAAGTCGAGTACCAAAAGTAACGTTAAGTCTAAGAGTAGAACTAAAGTTAATACTAGTAAAAAAAAGTAGCCAACAATATCATACCGTTGATCTAAAAAACCCATAATGATGTTTGTACGATATCATAATATTCTACAAAATGTTGTTTGGAAGGATAAACTTGTTTTTGCTACATCTTCAAAATGATTTTTTTTAAACATTGACAAAGAAAACCATAACTCAAACATTATCATAATCTACAACTATCCACTAGACACTCTCAATCCACCATAAAGTAGCACGCTCCTGCGTAGTAGGCTGGAACAACTCGTTGGGGGGACGGTGCATAAAAACAATATATAAAGGTTAATCTTAAGTTATTTATGTCATACCAACGTATAAATTATAAGGTGGACTAAACTACGTACATTGGTAATATCGAGAATACGTTGACAATTAGGTGTCTGCACACGCCTCATCCTAGGGTATGCAACTGCCCGAGGGATAACACCTGGTATAAGGGAACAAACTATACTACTGTTGGGAAATGTCTCCATGATCCAAATCTACAAAATTAAAATGTCAAACAACATACCAACTTAACAAAGTTACGATAATTGTTGCTTAAAAACTCTTATTAAACATAGTGTACAAACCTTAAATGCATAGACAAATCCCTGCAGAGTATATGTGTGTCTACTACCGACTCTTGGCGCATTGGGGTTCAAATGCTCCTCAATCTTATCAAACACAATACACATCTGTTTGTAAGTGAAATCTCATATCAATCTGCCCCATGGGTACCTATGTCAAAAAATTACATTTAATAAGTATATGTATCATTTTTATATAATATAGGTAAAAAACTGTATACATGTTAAACTCGTCTAAATTAGAGACGAGTGTCATACATTCATAAGTAACTAGATGTCGAGGGTATTTCTCCAAAAATCGTTGCTCTAGCATATACAACACGGAGACTCTCACCATGTCTTCATTACTTAATTGATGAAGTAAGTTATTAAACACGTGCATCAGCTCAGCCAAACTCACCGAATGTGAAAAATGACAGAAATGGAAACACACGTTATCTGAATTCTACAAAACCACAACTGGGATGGAAATAATCCTTGAATCGCAATTCGGTGACCAAGCAGAATGCTTTCCTGTCAAAGCAAACCTGATAGTCGTCAACCGGAAATAGAAGCTCTTGTAGGTCATCTGAATCAAAAGTAGTAAATTCCTTACAAATAAGATAGTGACATAGTAAAGGGTAACATTTGACACCCATCAACATGCTCACGTAATCACCAAAACATGATTGCCTAAACATGACCCCTCAAACTGGTCGGTTTTGTAAACGCGCCATGATTTCGCGCCCAAGTTCAGGCCTGCAGGTTGTAGTAACAACAACTTCGTATGTTCTATCGTGCTACAATCAAAAGAATAATTAATTAGGTAATTTTTGTATGTATGTTCGGGAATGGAAGTCCGGACAAAAAAATTCGAAACGCAAGTCCGGACCATAAATTCCTGACCAAAATTTTGGACTGATTCCTTGTATTCTGGACATGATTTTCGGATTCCAAACATGTTTCGGACTAGTAAAAATTAGGTGTTTTAATAACAATTTTTTATGTAATATAAATGTATAAGTACATTTAATCCTATAATTACATTCACACGAATAAAATTCACAAAAAACCCTATAATACTTATATAATTGCATAAACTAAACATGTTTTAACGTATAATCTAAAATAAATGCATATAATTATAATCAAAATTGAAACTTACATATAAAAATTGCATTTCATCACTGCTATCAGAAGACATTTTTAGTTTTAGTGGTGTTCGGAATGAGATGTAGGGTAATCCGAAACAAATGGTGAAATCTAGTCCGAAACGGGTTAAAAAACATTTATAGGAGAACCAGATTACCGAGTCGGATCTATTTACCCATTTACCAAATATTAAATTGGGTCCATATTGGGGCATTCCAGACCAAGTGGTCATTTTACAAAAAAAAATAGGAGAAGTTAAATATCCTCCTACTTTTTGTTGATCTTCCTACATATTTTAGATGGTGACAAGTGTCATTCAATTTGATTGAGATGTTAAATTTGTACACTTGTTATCATCTTAAATAAGAAGGAAGAAAAATAGAAACAAAAGATAGGTTATATTTTTAAAAAACACAAACAAAAATGGTTATATTACTCGATTTCCCTTTAAATTACTTATCACACCCCCAAACCTAGGATGGCGGAAACGTCCGGGGGTGGAGGACTTCATTTATAGTATCACAACAACGAATATAATAGTGTTCAAAGTATAGACAACCAACATAAATATAATTGAAAAAGTTACATCATAGTATATGTTTACATGTTTCTGAATCAATTACATTATGTTGACAAAAATACAATGTTTGACGCCTTAGCGTTCCATCCTCAAAAGCGATCGATTACCTGTTTACTGATTTCCTGAGAATACAAGTAGTTTTGAAAAAGTGTCAACAATTAAGTTAGTGAGTTCATAAGCTTTTGAAGGTGATGATAAAATCCTTTTCTTTGTAAAAGAAATGTTTGTTCAAGAAAAATCCAATATTTCTCTTATAAAATGCATTGTAGTCTTAAAAGTCAAAACCAAATTGTACAAGTATTTTTCCATACTTAAAGTAATTCATGCAAGTTTAAATCGACATAAACTCGTTTAATTTAGAAGTAAAACCTGTAAATCTTATGTTTTGTTAATACCCCATGTGAGTTATTATAACCATACTAAGACTCAGACGGCCTCATAATACGACGTTCTTCAGGCGTCGCAAGTTAAATGACACGTGTCATCTCAGACCTACCGGTCTAGCTGTTTCATGCAGCTCAGCTGCGGGTTTGTCAGACCCAATATAGATCTATACACAACTATCACGCTCTCCCTACAAGAGACTCTGGTTACAATTTACAGGACTTTTGACTTTGTTACTTTGAAGGTAACACGAAGCGAATGTCTCACAAATTTATTCATTAACAGATTTATGTGAACTGAACAGAAAACCACTTGGTAATGAATTTGACGGGTTAATGAAACATAAACTATACCTATTATAGTTTAACATAATTGTTTGTATTGTGTATGAAACATAAACTATACTTACCATAGCTTATCATAAGTGTTTGTAATGTAAAAGAACCTTTTTCTGTGTAAGTAGATTTATAGCAAAAACATAACTATGTTTATTATGCCTCATTTAGTAATAATAAGGATTCTTACAACTTAATGTCTATTTTTCTGTTATATAATTTTATCACAACAGAAAACACATGCAAAATATGAAGTCATCAAGGTTTAACACTTTGCTCAACATGTTACAAGTGTTATGAAAGTTGTAAACTGTAAATTCGTTTTTACCATTTTTTGCACTGATTTAGAAAATCACAGAAAATTCATACGAAACCGAAAACTAGATCCGTAAACCCTGAGAGTTTAGAAAATTTGTCTAGTTTGCTCATAATTTTTATTATGATTTTTAGAAGTTGCTAACTGGTGTGAAAACGTTCACATTCACTGGCTGGTCCGAATTCATAGCTACAGTGATAGACAGTTTTGTAAAAATCACCATAATTAGTAGAAAAATCGTATGAACATATGGAAGTAGTCATTTTAAAGGTATAAACCTGAACTATTTACACCTAATACAGTTTTCAAAACTAAAAAGTTTAAGATGTTCAAAACAGTCCGTGAATGGAGTAAAACGTTTTTGATGAAAGCTGATGGATGAGTTTAGTTGTGTTCTTGGTGTTTTAACTTGTATCCCCCCCTTAAAACTTAAGAAACACATGAAAAGATAGGGGTATGAACTCACCTTGTTTGGTTTCAGAAGATGGATGATGAAGAAAGGAAGTTCAACTCAAGAACACTTTAGAAGATGCTTGAAGATTCGAAGATCTAACACAATTATGACGATGTTTGTGTAAGATATTCATGATTTAAGTAGAAAGAAGGAGAAATAATCATGTGAGGAGTGATATTACTTACTAGGAGTAGATTAAGAACTTGTGATCAGCCTTGAAATTTCGAGATTAGAGAGGGATAGTGAGAGAGAGAGTGAGTTTTTGCTTCTTGGAGGAGTGTGAGTGAAATGGGAGGAGAGATGAGGGTCTTTCTATCCTTGTGTCAAGGCACTTGGCTGAAAAGAGTGGGAAAAAGGACAATGAAATGACCAGGTATGGTGGAATAGTAACTGGGGATGGTCTTGGAGTGGGTATGGGAGGTAACTTGTGTCCTTGCCCAAAGGATAAGTCAACACTCCACTCCATATCTTACCCACTATATTTATAGTCTTAGATAATGATTACCCTCAAAATGTGATTAGATTATGGAAATATGGGGTCTTATATGTCAAAATATAAGTTTGGGTGAAAATCCCGCGTTAAAATCACGAAAAACGGGCTCAAAACGCTAAAAATATTGAAAACCTGGTAAAAGTTGCAAATATCCGAAGTTCAGGGTCGGAGGTTCGGTCCTAGCCATTAGAACCGAAAGTAGATGGGAACCGAGAGTAGGGTTCGGTCATGAGCAGCTTCGCATCTCGGAACCGAAGGTTGTATCTCGGACCGAAGGTCTCTTAGCAGGTTCGGTTCAGGAAGGTGGTTTCGGTTCTCAAGAGGTTTCGGTTCCTTAAGGGAGGTTCGGTTCCTAAGAGGGTTCGGCTCCTTAAGAGGTTTCGGCTCCTTAAGAGGGTTCGGCTCCTTAAAGCTGTTTTTCGCGTATCCTTCCGTTTTCGAGCGGTTTTCGACTAAATTAAGGGTCGGGATGCCCCGGGTGATTATAACAAGTTGATAGAGATTTTGAGAGAGATTTGGGAGAGATTTCACATACTTTGAGAGATTTCTCATACTTAGAGAGATTTGGGAGAGATTTGACATACTTGGAGAGATTTCTCATACTTAGAGAGATTTGGGAGAAATTTGACATACTTGGAGAGATTTGGGAGAGATTTCACATACTTAGAGAGATTTGGGAGAGATTTCACTTGTGACCTTTTTGAGTGTTTAGCTTTGCAACTCAAGGTTCGTAAACCTCGTTAAGCCATGTTTAAGGGTCTTACACACCCCTTAAAGGTATACAATAGTGTTTTATCGTTTTGCCACCTCACTTGTCCCGTTTAGGGTTTAAGAATTTCAATCATACGAACTTTCCAAGTGATAACTTCTTATTAAAATAGCGAGTTGTACAGTAGCTAACATATTGCAAGTCCTAATATTCTAATGTTAGATGAGTTCACCGGTTCGACTTATTGACTTTATTTGACTTTGACTAGTCTGAAAATCGGCGGTTGTCACATTACCAAACTAGATATATTTAAGGTATCTTTCTGCTTAATGGTTTAGATCGTTGCTTAAGCAATATGTATGTATGTTTAACTAAAACCCAATAATATGGTCTTTCTCTGGAAACCATCGTACCCTCCCTCTCCTTGGGTTCTCCCTCTGTGCGAATCAGTTCCCGTCATGGCTGCCAACAACATCTCTTTCATTCTTCGTCTGCATCACCTCTTTCTAAGGTATCTTTATGCTTACTTCGTGTAGATCGTTGCTTAACCAATATGTATGTTTCAATTCCATAGCTAGTGATTATCAGCTTAAATATTCCTAATCTCGCAGCTTGAGAATTAAAGTATGATATTTCTAATATGTTCGACTTAGCTGACTATACTTTCGAATTTCTAGAAACTTTTCCTTGCAAAATTTCGAAATGTTAAGTAGTTTTGTCCATTGCGTACCAAATACAATCCCCTAGTTTATTGTTAGAAAACCTAGATATGTTTCATATACACTGCACTTTGTAAACCTTGATGAAGAAAATCGAATAACCACATAATTCCATTTCCTCTCCTGTGTTCCACTGATCTGTGTATGTAAAGGCCTGATTTGTTCTTTTTAGCATGACTTTCATCCTAGCAATAGATGTTGTGTTTGTGTTCTATTTTTTCATTATATTATTCCAAGTTTTAAACTGTGTCTGCTGTTAAGTTGTTGTTTATAACGATTTGATTTCTACAAACTATTAGGTTTTTTCCATAACTTGATACTTGTTAAACTTTAATCCTGTGGATGTGGATGTATTTTACTTGAAAATTTCTTGTCTTGTTTATGGAAAAACAAGGATTGAACACTCTGTCAGCTGGTCAAGGTTCACCTACTCTGGAGCAACGACCTATGAACCCTTAGGTGTATGCTTTTGGTTTTGATGATACGAATTATACCTACTACAAACTGTTGTTAGCCAACCCTTCCTGCATTCCTGATTGTAGCTGCTATAAGCACAACATTTTTGTTCATTTCACCCAAAATCATGAGGATATACTATCTAAGTTGAAAGAAGGACATGGCATACACCTATATGGTGAGGTGACAGCATATGTGGGGCATGTAGATGGTTGACTGTAATAGCAACCATACCCCAAGTTGTTGGAGGGTGAAAGGTTAGAACAATAACCCAACCCTTTGTGCAGCAGAAACATTCTCCTGCTGGAATCTATTCATGTAATAATGTATGCTCCATTCCTCCAAATAACATGAAGGTTCAACTATGGTTGCATCTTTTGTTTAAACAATATAGTTGTTATTTATGCTTTAAAGGTTCACCTAAACATTATCGATAAAGATATCAAATCCCAATAGGAAGGAACGAAATCAAGTCCCAACTAGCAACAAGTATTAGAACACTGGTCAATGAAAGCGATTTTAATATGAGCATTAGCCGTTCACTGACTTTTAGTGTACATGTCAATTAAACCATTATCGTTAGTTTTAACCATTCATCTGTTAACCAGTTATTCTAAATTACACGAATGACCCTTATGGTTTAAATTTCTTTCGTAATTGGTCCCTTACCGACACTGTTTATCACCGGCACCACCACCGTTCACTTCTGACAGCCACCACCGTTCAACTCCGATAGCCACCATAGTTCATCTTCGGTAAGTCTTAAGCTTCTCTCTCTAAAGCTTTCAATAAGTAGAAGTGGCCCAATATTGTAACCTTATGAATCCAACCTCTTTAAAAGGAGAGATGAGAAAATACAGAAGGTAATAAGATCACAGGAATGAATAATTTTCGTTTTTGTTCCCTATAATTAAATTCTGTGAATGTGTGTGTGTGTAGTGTTTGTGTGATTATCGATTCCAACAAGTAAAAGAGGATTCGATTTAGAAACTACTCTAACATCCCAAAAAATTTCCACAAATTTAAACTTTTCAAAACAACCCATTTATTAACAAAAGTTTTCACAAAAACATTATTTCCTAAAACATGATTTAAAATCAGAGTCTCCCAAGATCCAATCCGTAGAAAAACCAAGGATGTGTACGGTCACGCCTTCGCCTTGCCAAAATCATCAGAAGCACCAGAAACAATAAAATAAAACCGTAAGCACAAAGCTTAGTAAGTTCCCCCAAATTACCACCACACAACATAAAACATGTACTACCAACAAACAGCATGCATACAAGGCCTTCAGCATGACTGGAATGCCCCACCGGCCTACAGTCCACCTGGTACACCACAAAGCCTTCAGTCTGACAGGAACACCCCACCAGCCTACAGTCTATCTGTTACGCTCACAGAACCTTCAGCATGACTGGTATGCCTCACCGGGCCTTCAGCCTATCTGGAACGTTCTTCGGGCCTTCGGCCTGACTGGTACGCCCTACTGGCCTTCAGTCTATCCGGGACGCCCTGGGTCTGTTGGCCTTCAGCACATAATAGGACCACCTCAACCCACCCCCACACAACATGTCACATATACATATCCAAAACACATATAAGCCTAGTAAATCATAACAACATATCGATATAAACATTACTGGTTTTGTTGACTGGCAGCACGAAGCAGCACAGTCTCAACCCAACTACACTACATCAACACATGCAACTGGTAAACATATAGCCAGAACAGATAACAGGCAGATCACTAAGCATATCATCATCCTATCTACCAGGATAACGATCTAACAGATCATAACAGAATAGCAACATACTCAATATCAACAATCCAAGGAATGCATGGCCGTATATATTTAGAGGTGAGATAGTCACCCAGACAGATGATCCCACTCTAGAACCACAACTAAACGAGGAACATGTACAAGAGCTTGGATAAAGAGTCCTCAGTTTATCCTACATGACTATATACAGTCCCTAAGGTACCCCTCTACTAACAGATAACCAAAACTAGTGGGCCGACATTGGTACCTTCGACCCACGGGTATAGTGAGGCGAAACTCACCTCGACAGCTAAACCCACAAATAATCTCTGACTACAGATCTGCTAGAAACCCCGCACTATCAAACAAACAACACTCAATTAATAATTGAGTTTCAAACCAATTCCATTAATCCATAAACGGTCCTACTAATCAAGCCCACTAATAGCCCAAGCCCATTGGGCCTACTAAGGCCCAACAACGCAAGCCCAATAAATAAGTACAACTTTAATGAAAGTCCTCAGTCCCAACCAATTAAGCCCCAAACTCAACCAAAGCCCAAAATCAAAGCCCCAAAGTCCAATGATCCCAAAATCCCAAATCCCATCTGATCAGACGTACGCACGACGTACATGGCTTGTACGCACGACATACGTTGTCGGTCCAAAAACGGGCATCATAGTCGGAACGCGCAGCATTCCCCAATGGTACGCACGGTGTTCCCGGCGGCCACCCAAAAGTCATTCCAATGAATTAATCCTTTAAGCCAAACGTCCAAAACCTCAGAATGGCTAAATATATGTGACTTTATCCATAAAGTCAAAGGCTTTAAGCCTTTGCATGGCTTAATGAAGCCCAACACCAAAGATGAACTCCAAAGATATCACCCCAAAATGTCTTAAAAACTTCTTAATACCTTAAGACCTCAATCCAAACTTCCAGATCTGATTTCAAGGGACTTCTTAAGTCATAAAGTTTCCAACTTTATGACTTTATATAACTCAATGGGACCCAAATCAAAACCCTAAGTCCCAAACTTCACCAAATGACTACCAAATCATGCATGGAAGGTTTATGCCCATCAAGATTCAAACTTTATGACTTCATAACCTCAACAAGGACCAAATATGAAGCTCAAAGGTTCTGGAGTAACTTCTACTCACAAGAACCACCTCAAAGGGACCAAAACCATAAAAAAATACCACTTAGGTAGATCTACATGAAAGAGTTGTCAAGGTTGAGATTTTATACCTCCAGAAGATAGATCTAGGTGCACAAAGCCTGGATCCAAGAGCTCCAAGTCAAGCAATGACTCTATAAGATGTTCCTTCTTCCTCCTCAAGCACCAAAAGACACACAAAATCACCATGAAGCTCAAGAAATACTCAAATGGAGGCTAGGGTTTTGTTCTTAGGGTTAGAGAGGATGGAGGCTGAAGAAAATGAGTGTCACACCCCCAAACCAGACGGCGGAAACGTCTGGGGGCTTGCGCGTGACTTCATCTTGTAATATCATCACAATTGTATATAATTGAAAGAAGAAAACACCATCATCATACATACCAAGATACAACCACCATTGTTTACATCAAGTACAATATCGTAAATTACATGTTCAAAATATTTAATGTATGATGATAACAAAATATGACAAATTCCACCATTTCCTGCTGACCTTTCTTCTTAACGATTCGCTGAGAATACAAGTTATTTTGAAAAACTTCAACATATATAATGTTGGTGAGTTCATAAGCATATTTGAATGAAAAGTTTTGAATCGTTTGTAAACACCATAAAATCCGATATTTTCTGAAAATGGTTTGAACGTGATGTATCAAAATCAAGTATTAATGCATGTGTGTTCTTTGTATTTGAAATGTATAAAAATGTAATCCAGATAAAAACCCTATATTTCCTGTAGTACGTAAAAGATATTGTTTAACGGGTATTACCCTAGAAAATCCGATATTTTCTGTTTATAAAAGTGTTGTGGTCTCAACCCTAAGACCGAATAACAGTATATGTATGTTTTTGTATCCACAAGATTTTATAGGTATTCTATAAAATTATGTTGGAGAGGATTTCTGGGTGAGCCGTTTTAACCATACTTGATTTTTTGACGAGTTCGCCTGTCCTGGCGTTCTTAGGCGTCGGTTCGATTTACGCTAAGGTTTGTCACCCTAGACTGGCCTAGTGTAGTTGTAGCGAACAACTCAGGTGTGGGGAGTCACCACGTATAGATCTATACACAAACTCTCGCTCTCCCTCCAAGAGACTCTGGTTATAACTATAGGCTACGATCATACACTCTAGAGGTGTCAACCGACATGTCTCACTAGCAACTTGACTGAGTTTATGCGAGTATTGTATTATATTGTATTATATAATGTTTACTTGTATGTTTTATGTTTGAAAAACTAAACGAATATGTATATGAATGTACGAGGCCCAACAGACATGTAAAAGGACCACTAAGGCCCAATAAACATGTAAGGTATAGTTTAGGTCCAGTAAACATGTATATGGGCCACTAAGGCCCAATAAACATAAAAAGTATAATCCAGGCCCAATAAGCATGTAAAAGGACCACTAGGGCCCAAATAAACATGTAATGAATAAATTAGGCCCAATAAACATGTAAATGGACCACAAAGGCCCCATAAACATGTAATGAATATATTAGGCCCAATAAACGAGTAATCGATGTTTTTAGTTCGTTTGTCATTTCGTTGTATGTCTTAGCTCATTTGTTTACCAAAATAACATAAAGGGCCTAATTTTTGTAATAAAGGTCATTTTTGCTCATTTTTATAAAAATTGACATTTTTGGCCCAAATATATATAAAATATTATTTTCGGCCCATTTTACCACGATTTACATTTTCAACCCATTTTTGATAAAAATGGCATTTTCGGTCCAAATTTTGGAAAAATTTGCATTTGTAGCCCAAATCCAAATAATGTGGCATTTTCAACCCATAAAACCGTAAGTTTTACATTTTATCCTCAAACTTGTGTAAAATAGCAATTTAATCCATGAAAATCGGAATTTTTACAACTTTGGCCCACTAAAACCGAAAAGCCCATTTTTAAGGCCCATTATGCAAAAATTTACGTTTTTGGCCCCTTTATCACCAAAAATATCATAAAAACCCACTTCTTTTATAAAAATGACTCCTTTAGTCCTTGTAAAACCTTAAATGCCAAGAAAGTCTCATCTTTTTGGTTATTTGTCAAAAATGGCCCCTTTTTCAAAATTTTGTTTAGTTTCTTATGAATCTTCACATGTTTAGCACATTTATCCTTATAGTAAGTTGTATAAAGTGTTGTAGTTTCTAAATATTGTCTAGATCTATGAAGTTCTTTACACAATCACAACATACACTTAGAAAACACACATAAACATGCACAAATACATAGATCTAACACATAGCAACTTGTATTCTCCCCCAAAAACAAAGTAAAACTGAAAAACAAGGGGTATGAACTCACTTTGCTTTGATGTTTTTGGTCTTGGTGGTAAAATGAGTAGATCTCGGCCCTAGGAAGCTTCTTGAGAAGGATTTTCGGCCTTAGATGGTCCTAGGAAGCTAGAATACGAAATGAACCATGTAAGGGAGTGTTCTTGGTTTAAAATGGAAATCAATGTCTTATGTATGATGGCAACTTACCAAGTGGGTGAGACTTGTTGAAGAACTCTTGGGATCACACACCAAAGTCACGAAAATAGCAAGGAAAAATAAGAGAGTTCCTTTTTGAGTTTGAGAGGAAATTATGCGAGCTTGGATGAATTTTTGAAGTGAATTGTCGAGAGAGGAGGGCCTCTCGGCCGATAACAAGAGAAGAGAGAGAGAGAGAGAGATGGTGAGGCGATGTCCATGGAAGACCACCATGCAAAAATGATGTGTCATATGTTAGATAATTCCCCTTCTCTCTTTTTTTTGTTCATTGATTGGGCCGAGAATTGGGCTAAGAAAAGAAATGGAAATGGAATGGTTTGGGCCCATTCTTGGTTTTGTTCGATTTTTAAGAAGCCTAAGTATTTTTCGGCCCATTGGGCCCTTATTAAGGTTCTCGGCCCAATGAAGCCCAATAGAAAGGGTTTACGGCCCATTAGAGCAAATGGAATCATTTATGGTCCAACGAGGCCCAAATGCTAAAACGTTATGGATGTGGGTCCAATGAAAGCCCAATTAGGGTTCCTAGGCCCAAGATAGTCAAGTTGAAGGTTTATTGGTCCATTAGGCCCAATAAGAGAATCCTAGTTCATAATAAACTTGAACCGGAATTTCTAGGGTTTTCAACACATAATTGGCTATAAGAGATGTATTGTATAAGATTTTGAGCTTTACTGAAGAATGTTGATTAAGTTTGTTGTCATTAGATGAGCATAGGTTACACTATAAAATTTGGGTTACAAGAATCACAGTAGAGAATGTTTACATGAGACTAGAATTTCCTAGCCAAAATACTAGTTGTGACAATGAGGGTTGGAGGTGAGTTAAGGTGTTTAAATAGGGTCCAAGACCCTAAATTAGGGTTTTAATCTGGCCTGACGAACACAGCGCGTTCCCTTGGGGAACGCAGGGCGTTCCCAAATACACCCGTGTCTAAATTCCTGTGTACGCCATGCGTTCCTCCCCTGTACGTCATGCATACCCGTTTTGGCCCAACACCCCTCTAACTTCAAATGGTCATAACTTTTGCATCCCTTATCCGTTTTCGACATTCTTTATATCCTCGGAAATGTAACAAGAAGCCCTACACATCTATAAACTTTATTTTCTGAAAACCAACCGAAATTAAATCCAAAATTCATAAAAGGCCCGAACCAAAGCCTTTACCGATACCCTTGGGCTCCAAAACACAAACCGAATACCCGAATCATTTAAACTACATCATCCACCTCCAAATGAGCCCAAACTCAATTCTTCAAGGGTTCTAAGTGTTTGATTAGATGTCTAAGACCATAACTATTATTGGTATGTACTTGACCCGAGAGTAGCATGGTCCATTTGGGTTGCATATCATCAGGACAATTTGTTAGGATGGATTCTTGAGGGAAGGTTATATATGATTTGTTAATATATTATAAGTTATAATATATTAATATGAAATCATATGTTTTAATTAGTATTGATCAAGAATTAATTTGGAATTAATTTAGTGATCAAAGGTGACTAATTAAATCTATGGGAACTAATTATGGTAATTAGTTATATTTATATGTGTTGGGCTTATGATCCATGTTGGACCAAGTTTATGTATGGATACATAAAGAGTTGGGCCACATGAACCATGGGTCATAAAACCCATGGGTATGGATTTGGGTTATACCCATGACCCTTGGAATCCTACATATAAATATGTCCATTCATAGCCAAAAATGCATAGACTTGTACTTGGAGTTCATGGAGGTGTTTTTGGTGCATGGAGATTCTCTCTCAAGTTCCACATTTGTCCATGATGTGTTGTGACTTCATTTGAGGCTTCCACACTATTGGGGCTAAGCTCTTAAGGCCAACTACATCAAGACTTCAAGCTACACAAAAGGTATTTTACCCTAACTAGTATCTTGTATGGTATATAACAATTGCATGCTAGTTATAGGCTTAATACCTTGGAAACATCATTGCATTTATAATTAGTGAAAACATAGATCCAAGGTATTTAGGGTTGTATGTGCACCATAGGATGTTGTAGTATACAAAACCCATCAGTGGTATCAGAGCCTATGGTTGTTTTTAATTATACTTGATGCTACTAGCTTGGAAATGCCTTAAAAATCGATATTCTGCTGTTCTGGACTGTGGACTCGCCGAGTCCAAGGCAAAAACTGACCAACTCTCCGATTTTGTTCATACACCCGACAAGTTGGTGCTCCAGAATGCAGATTTTCGAGGTTTTTGCCCAGAATTGGACTAGGATCATTACCCTAAGCTGTTTTTGAACCTATAAACTTGTTTTTGATGTGGTAATGATCATACTAATCCAATTTAAAAGATAATTGTCAAAAGTTTCATTTTTTGTATTAGTTTAATGGTTAGGCTAATTACATGAAAATTGTTTGATGAGAATTGTCTTGTTCATGAGTTTAATCTAGATCATAGTTTTCTTGACATGTTTATTAGTTTAATTAGTGATCTTAATGATTTTAATGGATTCCATAACTTGTCCTCAAGTTATGGAAAACGAAAAGTTTTTCCTTTTAAAAGAATCATTAAAGCCATAGGTTATAAACTTGAAGAGTCTTTTTCCCATAAATTGTTTTATGACCTCCATAACTTGTCCTCAAGTTATGGATTTTCAAAAGTCTCTTCATTAAAGTCTTTAAAACCTATATTAAACTCATATGTTATGGAAACCAAAAGTTTTTGAATTGTTCAAAACTTGCCCTCAAGTTTTGGAATTTGTAAAGTTTTCCCCCATGAATACTTTAATTCCAAGTTAGACCCTTAGAATTTTAATAGTTTAAAATTCAACCCTTAAATTATGATAATATTATAGCTTTAATATTTATATATATGTATAAGAGTAAGTCAGTCTTACCATTAGTAGGTCTCATTCACGAAGCCGGTCTATAAGGGGGTATAAGGTTACTGCCTATAAAATGGCAGTTTAATGGGTGTCCACTCTCACCCACCGCTTCCTTGACTGGTGGGGGGTCGTTAGCCGAACGGGTTTGATAGGACTATAATTATCCCTTCATTAAAAGTATAATGATAAATACTAAGTAACTAAACACTTATAAATTCCCAATCTTAGTTACTTAGGAAAATGTGAATTTGGTGCTAGCCTATGACATTACACTTTGCACCTTGTTAAGTCGTTAGTGGAGCATGTGTGGTTAACCGGCACACTAATCTGGGACTGACAATGTGTGGCAAAGGGTATCTTGATGTTAATCATAAATCAATGGAGCGTGTGTGGTTAACCGGCATATTGATTAGGTGGTTGTAACATTGAGTGTACCAAGCTAATTTGCATGGTTATTCACTCCTTGTTTGTGATCCTCGGCATCCCAATCAAAAACTTGAAGGGCACAATCAAGATTTAAACATGCCATTGAATAGTTCAATGAATCTCGAAAGATCTAGGAGTTTCAATTCACTTAAAACCTAAAACTTTTTTTCGTTTTTCGTGGTGGAAATTGGTAAATCATCATTTACCTACCTTCAAATATTTTGTAGCTTGGATTAGGGCATCCCTCTTCCAAGTTATAAAATATTGTGTTGGGTCCTAGCCTTAATATTTCATATTGGGTGTCATATTAAGGACTCAAGTCAACTGAACTTGAATTTCTCCCTTATAGATGTCTAGTTCAGACAGCTATGGTCTTCCATATCCTTTTAGATAAAGCTATCCTAATGAAGATGATATCCCAAATGGCAATCAAGGTGAAAGATTAATCCCTTTGTTGTGCATTAATGGGACTGGAAATCATATTTCACTTCCTCCACCTCCTCAAATTATTCTCCCTAACCCACAAGTTCTAGGTCACTCAAGGCCCTATTGGCAGGAAGTAATGTCTATATGTACTCACATCTTGGAGATGAAGTCACATATTGACAAGTTGGGAGAGTTGGGTGTCGAAGTCTCGGGGAAGCTGGTTGTTGACTTAGTTCTTCAGTCACTCCCTGATGACAGATCACGACATGACCCTTATCGATCTTACCAAATTGCTTGTTGCTGCTGAATCAGAAATGATTTGGAGCACTCGTAAAGCAAATTTGATTGGAAGATCTACTTCCCAAACTTCCATGGACATTGACAATGGGATCATTGGAAGTCCAAAAACGTCTTCTCTTCCCAATGGAAAGGGATCGGCCATAGTCAACCCGGTTGACCAAATGGTAAAGATAAAGGCTAAGTCTGAGATAGTCCCATGTACCATTGCTAAAGAGTCCATATGTTTCTATTGCCAAAAGAAGGGGCATTGGTTGCGAAGCTGTCTTATTTACCTGAAAGTTCACTAGGATGGTAAAAGTCAAAATTTGACTATGCTTCAGGTAAAGTCTACTATCTAACTCTATTAAGTTCCTATTTGGAGATTCTTATTACATGATGTGACTAGGTCGCATTTTGATGTTTTATAGAATCGAAAAAGGAGAGGAAGCTTAGAAGAAGAGTATGTTGAATCTGATCGTGAAGATGGATTTCGATCGCATGATTCGAAGATCAGAATTGTGAGCTGTTGATTAAGAGTTATGATAGATTGCTTAGGAATAGATAACAACATAGTTTACATATGTGTTAGCATTATAAGGATAAGTTTTTCCGCAATTTTTTAAATAAAAGAAAAAATTTTGATTTTATTTATTTTAAGTATCCTTACAATGGCATTTGTGAAAAAAATGTTGTTTATATGATTCCATTGATAGCAATATTGGAAAATGGATTTGATTCTTTCGTTTGTGGTAGTGTCATAATTTACCACATAAGGAAAGATTCTCATCACCCAAGTTTCAGTTGGATAGAAACTTGGAATCATGTAACCTGTATTGTATGATGAATGAGAATTTTTCATCTTTGGGAAATTAAGACTAATTCCTTGTTCACATGTATATGTGAGTCAAGTGAAGGAGTAGTAGATCGGGTACACTTGGTTGTGCGCTGATCAGGTCCACCACAAAGAACGATAAGACTATTCGTCATGATTTACTAAAGTTTAGTAAATATCGTTGTGCTTACAAGTTTAAGTATAATTCTGAAACATTGGAAAAGTTTCAATGTATGGCAGGACAAATGAAAAGAATCAAATTAGGCAGAAAGATAAAAGTTTCTCCAATCTGAAAAGATGGGAGAGTACTTCAGTATCATGTTTTATGATCATCTTAATGATTAGGAAAAACCATATCACAATTGATCCTCTAAGGAAATCTTAGTGCATTTGTTTGACTAAGAAGAGGAATCGTGAATTGTCGAAATGGTTAAATCAAAAGATGAATCATACTTCATTCCAAAATTGAGTCTTAGAGTAACACTCCAAGATCGAGCCTTGAGTGACATAATGTTAAAAAGGTTTAAAACACTTATCAAATGTAGATTAAAATGTTTTCTACTCTTGTACATTTGAAATTGGTGAGTTGTGATGTTTTGGATAAAACAAAGACCAACTAAGGCCAATTGTATGAAGTGTTTGTCTTGATAAGAATCTATACTAACTCTTGAATATTTTCTTTGTCAATGAATGGTTCTTGACAAGAGAATATTATATGTCAAGAGGTCAGTGGGAGTCCTAATGATCTTGAAAAGGGTCTCAAGAACTAGTCAAGAATAAAACCTATTGTTTATCACTAGCACACGACTTGAGGTTTATAACCTATCGTGTTGACATATTCTTGTTTCAGTGCCCATTCCAGTTAAAGTTGACTATGCATATGGGTTCTATGAGTTCTCAATTGTTTGCATAACAACCTGGAAGAAATGGTAGGCCCTTGTGCTGCCGGGTGGCAAGAAAACTAAGATTAAACAAGTTCAGTCCATATGAGTCTGGATTTGTCACTAACCTTGTCTTGTGATTATGGTTATGACAAATTTACATGGATAGGAACACATACACCATAAAAATGTAAGTGTCATAAGGTTTCTCTCCGATTCATGAAAATGATGGTAAGGAAACGCTTTCACTAAGTAGATTTCAAGTAGATAGCAATTGTGATATTTGCATTCTTAAAGTCGTTAGT
Source organism: Lactuca virosa (assembly GCF_052849685.1). NCBI lineage: Eukaryota > Viridiplantae > Streptophyta > Magnoliopsida > Asterales > Asteraceae > Lactuca > Lactuca virosa. The sequence continues at coordinate 300,799,923 of NC_136428.1, read as the reverse complement.
GAAGCGTGTGTGGTTAACCGGCACACTAACATAGACTAGTGAGAATGGAAAAAGGTCTAAACACTATGATTACGACATCCCTCTTCATAAGTGTTTAGACACACATGTGAGCTATCTAAGGAAAGGTGTATGATTTTGATAAAGTCTCATCAAAGCATCTCGTATCAGAAATCTGAACTTTGGTAAGAAAGTAAATAAGTATTGATTTCTTGAAGTCCAGCTGATTTCTGGATACATGTAAAAGCTAGTGGGAGCATAAGTGTTATGCTAATAATTATCATGTTAGTGGGAGCATGATTATTATGTTAGGTGTTGCAAGTTAGCAATGTTAATTATAGAAAACAAAAGTTTCAATTTGCAAAGTTGCAGGGTTTGGAAAGTTGTTTTGCTATAATTAAGGGAGAGGAAATTATACTTCATCCCAATTCTAAAAGCTTAGATTGTGAGTTTTTAATCAAATTTAGTCATGATTACATTATTTGCGTTCTAAAATTCGATTATGATTACGGCATCCCTTTTCATAATTCGAATTATGAGAAGATGGCAAATACAAATAGAAATATTATAGCAAAAGACTGATTTAGTATCATGTCTTTATGTGAGACATCATGAATCATGTCCCATATGCTTTGGATATAGGATCGATTACATGTGCTATAATATTCATCCGTTCTAAATTTTCCAAATGCCTAGGGCATTAAGAGGGAAAAGGACTAGAACTGGATATGACTAAAATGATTAAGCAATTGTCGAGGACAATCTGAGGTTTACCAAAGATTGGTTGCTCATGGACGGTTGGAAGTATAGTGTTAATTTTTGGAAAGACCATATTGACATATTCTGAAAAGAGGCAACTCTTGTTCAGAAGTGATAGTCAAAAATGGGAATATGGAAATGTTTCCATAGGTGGAAGTTGTTCTTTAAATCTATGTAAGATTAGAAAACTTAATTCAAGAAGGATGTTCAAAGGAATGTACTTTGAATTTGAGACTTCGTTTCCATGGAATTGCTCTCCACTGGAATACTTTGTAATGTGTGTTGCCGAGTCTTTGTGACTTTTTTGCATACTCATTGCAAGAGGATCAATGCATATAAGTTTAGAATCTAACAGATTTCGGTAAATGGCAAGAATTTGGTATTCTTACATTTAAAATAAAGATTTGGAATTGTGAAATGAGCATCATTGAAATGTTGTTAATTGATCTATTCCACAAAGAAAGGACCATAGGTAAACATAGTGTGCATGCTTGGAGCATGGGACAACTATTGTTTTGATTCAAGTATAAAGTTGATTATTCGAAACATTATACAATGAATAATGAGTAATCAATATGGTGATTAAATAAAAGGTGTTTTATTTACTCTCACAAGTATTGGGGCCATATAGGATTAGTATTATTCTTTTGTTTCACTTTGCATGTTTTGACTTCCCGAATAACTAGGTTATTCAAACCGTCCACAGTGAATCATACTTTGGAAGTAGGTATTGAGGCAAGACTGTCATGAATGGGTCTGTAGTTTGTCTAGGTGGCCTAGACATAGCTGCAGTGTTCATGAGTGCTCCTGGAATAAGATTCGAGTATTAGATTAAACCCAGGCTCATTTGACTCACTTCATGGATTTTACCACGAGTGATCATGAGACGATAATATCTTATATTCTTCAAACGGAGACATGTGAGTTGTAGTTGCGAGTCGTTTGCACATTGACATATGTAAACGCACCAGTAACTTGGCTGTTATAAAACATATCGTTGTGTGTAATTTGATGAGTGAGTACAATCGAGCATTTGGGTCGAAGTTTATCCGTTCCTTTTACTCCATGTCGATAACGGCGATATCTGTGGGCCCCTCGATGATTTAGTAATGACAAACGTAAGTGCTCGGCCGGGCCTGGACTGATTTGATTTGTTCAATTAGTCGGTCATCATAAATCAGAAATCGGGAAACAATAGATGGACAGAGAGAATGATTATAATCCATGTCTCAGTCCATATGATATCTAGAATGGGGGAATATATGATCCCTTATCTAATGGACACGTCATTGACTAAGTCAGAGTTCGACAGCGGCTTTTAAGAGCTACGATTGCTAGTCGGGTTTTGGAGTCATACTTGCAATAATAGTTTTAGACTTATCGAAGTAGGAGACTGTTGGATTAGATGTCTAAGCCCATAACTATTATTGGTATGTACTTGACCCGAGAGTAGCATGGTCCATTTGGGTTGCATATCATCAAGACAATTTGTTAGGATGGATTCTTGAGAGAAGGTTATATATTATTTGTTAATATATTATAAGTTATAATATATTAATATGAAATCATATGTTTTAATTAGTATTGATCAAGAATTAATTTGGAATTAATTTAGTGATCAAAGGTGACTAATTAAATCTACGGGGACTAATTATGGTAATTAGTTATATTTATATGTGTTGGGCTTATGATCCATGTTGGACCAAGTTTATGTCTGGATACATAAAGAGTTGGGCCACATGAACCATGGATCATAAAACCCATGGGTATGGATTTGGGTTATACCCATGACCCTTGGAATCCTACATATAAATGTGTCCATTCATAGCCAAAAACGCATAGACTTGTACTTGGAATTCATGGAGGTGTTTTTGGTGCATGGAGATTCTCTCTCAAGTTCCACCTTTTTCCATGATGTGTTGTGACTTCATTTGAGGCTTCCACACTATTGGGGCTAAGCTCTTAAGGACAAATACATCAAGACTTCAACTACACAAAAGGTATGTTACCCTAACTAGTATCTTGTATGGTATATAACAATTGCATGCTAGTTATAGGCTTAATACCTTGGAAACATCATTGCATGTATAATTAGTGAAAACACAGATCCAAGGTATTTAGGGTTGTATGTGCACCATAGGATGTTGTAGTATACAAAACCCATCACTGAGTCTGCTAAAACCCACTCCTTGATCACCACCCCGGAATGGGAAACAATTCGAAACAGGACGTTACTACTACGCACCTTCAACTATTACTTCAAGCACTAACAAAAGCTGTTGATAGCTATATCATCTTTGAAATTGCAACACCTGGAAGGGTAACAACTCCCAACAGAATCCCTGATGAAGCACGCTTCTGGCCTAGTATGATAAACACCAGAGAGAAATACACAAATTAGGAATAATCTGTTCAGCTCTGTAATCATAAGATGAACCCAATCAACCTAAATTCCATCAAAATGAGGATAGATTTTTGAAAGTTTGAGAGTAATTCCTTTAACAACCAAAGAAGAATATCAAAATGAATTAATCAAACTGTAAGGGCTTTGAGGTTTCATGATTAATGTCTGAAAAAATATTAAATTCATATGTTGATCAAATAAACATATGATTCAGCTGAAATAAACACATAAACCCAAACACCATCAAAGTTATGACAATTGGTAAACCCTAAGAAATCGATTCAATATAATTTATGAAGTGGCTAGATCAATTGAGTACCTGGTTTTGAAGGGGAAGGCGGAGTCATACGATTCGACAGAGATCTCGACGAATTGGGCAAAAATAGTGAGAAGAGAGAAAGATAGGCCTGCATAGAGAGGGATATGCGTGTAGAGTTGAGAATGTTGGAAACGAACACCAAAACCACAACTCTCACTGTTTAACAACGATGAAGCCATATGCGTCGCCATTATGTTAATTTGGGGATTAATTGTTTAGGAACTGAGAAATCAACTCAAAGCAATTAAATTGCATCGAAAGATTTACACTTGTAGAGGTGATAAATTTAAGAGAGAAGATTATGGAATTGAAATTGCAAGATTTGTTCATCAAGATTTCGAGACGATTGACGTGCATATGGGTTCTAAGTTCTAACAACGAGTCGTTGGAAAATTGGGTCAACCAACTCGTTTTGGGAATTAGGAATTTTTTCAAGTCAGGAACCAAAGAAGAGAACAATTAAAGATACATGCATATAAATGATATTAATCTATTACTTGTTGAAAGCTTTAGAGAGAGAAAGAGAGAAGATTAAGACTGGCGGAAGTGAACAGTGGTGGTGCCGGTGATGAATAGTGCTGGTAAGAGACCATCTACGAAAGAAATTTAAACAAAAGGGGTCATTCGTGTAATTTAAAATAACTGGTAAACGGAATAATGGTTAAAATCTAATTATAATGGTTTAACTGACCTGAATAGTAAACGACTAAAATTTAGATGACCTATTGCAAAGTAAAAATTAAAAAATTAAAAAAAATTAAAAAAAAACATAATTGGTTAAATCGAACAAAAGCTAATCCAAACACTTTTTAAAAACTCTTTTTCCAAAAAGCTATAAGTCAATAATGACTTTTCCCAAAAGCATTTTTGAGATTAAAAAGCACTCACAAAAACCCCAGTCTCCAATAAAAATAAATTTGTAAGTGTATTAATCTAGACCAAGAAAAAACCTAGAAACTAGTAATGGGGATGGGAATACACTGACTTAGAGATTCGTATTCATTTTTCCCGGTTGGATCCAAGTAGGAGACTGTTGGATTAATAGTTTTAGAGCTACGATTGCTAGTTGGGTTTTGGAGTCATACTTGCAATAATAGTTTTAGACTTATCGAAGTAGGATACTGTTGGATTAGATGTCTAAGCCCATAACTATTATTGGTATGTACTTGACCCGAGAGTAGCATGGTCCATTTGGGTTGCATATCATCAGGACAATTTGTTAGGATGGATTCTTGAGAGAAGGTTATATATGATTTGTTAATATATTATAAGTTATAATATATTAATATGAAATCTAAAACTATTATTGCAAGTATGACTCCAAAACCCGACTCGTCGAGTAGGTCTTTAATTAGTATTGACAATTTGTTATAATATATTAATATAAATAATGATTTGTAGATTCATGCACTGCTTATTTGCTGATCATTGAGCTTTTGTTTCGTGGCAACTACATAGTTAGTTTTCTCTCATCGATTGATATCAAATACTTCCTCCATCTATAACACCCCGACTCCCAGGTATAAATTTTAAAGTTTTATATTCCTTACTAGAGACCTACTCGACGAGTTGGATGCCCCAACTCGTCGTGTAGAGACGGATATGGCCGCGTGGTTTATGGAACCTACTCGACGAGTTGGAGGACCCCCAACTCGATGAGTAGAGGTTATGCATGAAAACCCTAACTTTTAGGGTTTGCACCCTATTTAAAGGACCTTAAGTCCTTCCTTCCAGCCTCCTTACCACCTATTCACGTCCAAAAGCAAAACCTAATCGATCTAACCCTATTTGAGTGTGTGTGTGTGTGTGTGTGTGTGAGGCTAAACGTGTGTATTTTGTGCATTTCTTGAAGAGGTTTGAAGAGTTAGGAGCCTGGAACGAGAAGGGGCTTGTAGATCCAGCATCTACATCGTTTTGGCAATCATTTGAAGGTAAAAAGTCATTACCTTGATCATTCTCTTGTTAGATCTCTTCATTCAAGAGCTTAGGGCCATTTCTAGCTTAGTTTGAAGTATTTCTGGTTTGGTCCATGGTTTGAAGTTGTAACTTCAGATCTAGACTCCTCTAGGCCCTTATAGACATAAAGCCTCAAGCTTTATGAAGCTTTGGCCCTCCTCCATGTCCAAAACCTCTTCCTAAGGCTAGTATTGATTATTTTAGCTACTTGGAGCTTTGCATGCACTTAAAGTTAGCAACTTTACGTGGTAACTACACCCTAGGAGGCTAAATCTATAGTTTGGAGCCTTGGTTTCGCTTAAAAGCGTCTGCATGAGAAAAGGACTAAAGGAACTCGACGAGTTGGATATCCAACTCGACGAGTTGGATGAGGGTTTCCCGTTTTTTGGATTCTGCATGAACTCGGCGAGTTAGTGAGATAACTCGACGAGTTGGTTAGGGCCTTCCCGATATTTTGGACACTACATGGACTCGACGAGTTGTTTGGAAACTTGGCGAATCGACTGGGGTTTTTCGCAATTCTTTGAGTTCTGAAGGAACTCGACGAGTCAGTAAGCTGCACTCGACGAGTTGGGTCAACATGGACTGTTGACCTTGACTGTTGACTTTAACTTTGACCAAGGGTTGACGAGTTGGGCTTCTGAGGTTATTTTGGTAATTTGGAATTTTGATAGACTTGGTCCTATGGTGGTTATAGGTGGTGGAGTTCGTGGATGTGATTCGGGAGTTTGATCTTATCACTACAGTTCGACATTGTGAGGTGAGATTTCCTCACTATACTTAAGGGTCGAAGGCACCAAGGTCGGCCCTTTGGAAGGTTATCCTGCTTTATTGTTAGTGTTATCTGTTAGATCAGTATCCTGGTAGATACGATGTTTCTATGTGGTTATGCTCAGTTAGATCGGTATCTTGGTAGATAGGATGTTACCATGCTTAGTGATATGTAGATCGGTTTGTCTGTCTATAGACTGTTATGTGATTGTATGATATATGTACACATGATTGATTGGAGCCAACAGACCAGGGCATTAAAACTCGATGGTCATGGGCCGAGAGTATTCCATCCCGAGGATGATTGGACTCATAGCATGTGGGCATTCCAACCCGATGATTATGGGCCGAGGGTATTCCATCCCGAGGATGATTGGACCCATAGTATGTTGGCATTCCAACCCGATGGTTGAGGGCCTGGGGCGTTCCAACCCGATGGTTGATTGGGCCCATAGTATGCTGTTATTATATATGTGTTATTGTTGTGAGGGAATTTTGGGGGAACTCACTAAGCTTTGGGCTTACAATTTTGGTTTTGGTTTCAGGTACTTCAGATGGTCGTGGGAAGGCGAAGGCTTGATCGTGCACCTCCTCATGTTTTTATGACTCTGATTTCTGGGATACTCTGATATGAAACTATTTTGAAAACATTTTGTAATAAATAATGATTCTTGGATGTTTGAAAAAGTTTAAAATTTTTGTGAAATTTATGCATGTTACAAGTTGGTATCAGAGCCTTGGTTTGAGTGACTTGGAGGAACACTCGTTTGAATCCAGTATCAAAATAAGGAAAAGATTTTCAAAATTATTTTCAAATGGTTTTCAAAATACTAAAGGGGGATGCAGAGTGTACGATCAGTCGGAGCCAATAAGTAGACCCCAAAATACCATACAATTATTTGATATTGTGATATAACAGCATGCTAGTGATAGGCTAGGGATCTTCAGGAATTGCATGATAGAATTGTCTGATTATATGATGCCTTAGTTCCTATAGGGTTCTCTTATTGAGATGATTTGTGACTCTTTCGCGTGTGACCTGGCTATTGAGTGGATACGCTAAGTCACATACTGCATGGTTTAAAGGATCTTAGGCTGAGAGGTTTGGTCTTGCTGCGTAACTCTCGTCTGAGTCCAACCGTTGTGGGATTAAATATTTTAGCCTAAGATTGTTTAAACTGTGGGGTATGTGATTGTATTCATGCGATAGTCATCTGACACCAATAGAGGGTCGTATGGCAGTTAGTGGTAGGACGGATGAGTTGTGCGGGGTCAGTCGCTCAGTTACGAGTTATTTAGCCTTCCTCTAGGAGTGAGGATTGAGCGCTCGCCATGCATATGTAATATGGTTAGGGCGTTGTGATGATACTTCAGACAAATATGGATAGGTGTAGAAGGTAGTATGGGCCCGTACTACTGAAAGCACAGGACCCATACGTGTAGCAAGGAAGTCACAACCCCTAGGGTTTTGATTGGTAGTTGGTCTTCTGTTGTTGCACGAAATGTATGATATCTTCCTGGTATATTTTCAGTATGGTGACTACTAGGCGATATGAGGCTAGATTCGGGGTCAGGATTAGGAGCTGGAAGCCAGGATAGGCCAACATTAACAGAGGATCGCATCAGGGAGATCATTCGGGAGGAGGTGATTGAGATAGTTCAGGGTCAGATTTCGGAGATGTTCGGGTCTATCAAGACCGCGATGATGTAGTACTTTGATGACAGATACACATCCATTGTTGAGACTACGGCTGCTACAGCCTCCGCAGCCGTGGCGGCTGAAGGTGCAGGGACAAATCGGGCTTTTCAGTACCGGGACTTCGATAACACGAAGCCCCCGACTTTCGATCGGACTCATGATCCGATCATAGCCATGAGGTGGCTGTCTAACGTGGTGGGATGTTTCTTCACATGCTCATGTCCTGCTGACCAGAAGTTCAGATGTCCTCTGAACCTGCTGAGGTCCGGAGCAAAGGACTGGTGGAGGTTCATGATGGGGTCATATTCTGATGAGCAGTGACCGGCAGTTACTTGGGATCAGTTTAGGGAGATGTTACGCGCTCTCTACATTCCACGGGTTAAGCGAGAGCAGCTATCACATGAGTTTTTGGATCTGAGACAGGGTACAGAGACGGTGACGGAGATCACCCGCATGTTCACTGAGAGGGCGATGTTTTGCCTGGAGTTTGCATCCGAGAAGGCTCAGATGACTCGTTATCTGAGCATGCTCAAGACTGACATTAGACAGTTTGTTGCTACCCAACGATGTGACACATTACTGGAGTTGCAGGAGGCTGCTAGGCGGCGTGAGTTTGAGATTGAGGTGCAGTTGAGAGAGCAGAGGCAGGCTCCAGTGTAATCGCAGCCGGCGCCGAAGCGATCCAAGACTGCTGATTCTAGGTCTGGAGGTCAGCCCGGCCGCACTAGAGGGAAGTGCGGGAAGGCTCATTCGGTGGTTTGTCGATCTGGTAGCGGGTGCCACAAGTGTGGCAAGCAGGGCCACCTTGCTAGGGATTGTATGCAACAGACTCCAGCTTCTGGGTTCAGACTTTGTTTCCATTGTGAGCAGGTGGGCCATATGAAGACCCAATGTCTCCTACTAGCCGCCAAGCCAGCGCAGGCTCCCACGCCAGCTACACTGAGGATCACTGACGGGGTTCAGGGTAAAGCAGAGCCTCCGAAGGCTCGGGGATGCGCCTTCCAGCTTACAGCCGAGGAGGCCAGGACAGCACCAGATGTGGTTGCTGGTATGTTTTTATCCTTTATCTTATTGATTATATCTGTTTTATGCTTATATGTTTGTACCTATGATTAGTTACATTCTTAGTGAACTCCTTACCTGCGTTGGTATTATTTGACTCTGGGGCGAGTCAGTCTTTTGTCTCTCAGTCATTCAGTAGGGAGTTTGGTTTGACAGTAGGAGAGCTAGACTATTCGTTGTGAGTCTCTATCGCTAACGAACACGGGATTTCCACTTCTTCAGTCTATCGGGGTTGCGTTTTGGAGATCTTCGGGGTATCTTTCCCGATAGACTTGATTCTGATTCCCATGAGGGATGTATGTGTTATTGTGGGGATGGACTGGCTTAGTCGTTTCAGTGTCATGATCGACTGTGAGGGTCAACGGGTGGTAGTTCGAACCCCAAGTGGGGGAGAACTGGTTATCTACGGCGAGGGCACCAGATTGGGTTCAGGGTTTTGCTCAATTGCCAGGGCTCGATAGTATATTCAGCATGAATGTGCGGGTTATTTAGCGTATGTGGTGGATACACGGGTCAGAGATCAAGTTTCGGTTTCGGATATTCCGGTCGTCAGGGAGTTTGTTGATGTGTTTCCGGAGGAGTTACCCGGAGTGCCTCCGGAGAGGCATGTCGAGTTCAGGATCGACCTAGTGCCAGGTGCGGCCCCTATCTCCAAGGTGTCGTACCGATTGGAACCACCAGATATGCAAGAGTTGTCTTCACAACTGTTGGAACTGCTGGGTAAGCAGTTCATTCGTCCGAGCGGTTCTCCATGGGGAGCGTCGATTCTCTTCGTCAGGAAGAAGGATGGTTCACACCGGATGTGCATTGACTACCCGGAGTTGAACAATTTAACGGTGAACCCACTCCCGAGGATAGATGATCTTTTTGATCAGTTGCAGGGAGCATCTTGGTTCTCCAAGATAGACCCGAGGTTCGAATATCATCAGGTCAGGGTTAGAGAGGAGGACGTGGAGAAGACTGCGTTCTGGACTCGTTATGGAGATTAAGAGTTCATAGTGATGTCGTTTGGGCTCACCAACACGTTGGCGGTATTTATGGGCCTGATGAATCGGGTATGCAGACCGATGCTCGATCGATTGGTCATCGTGTTCATAGATGATATCTTGGTGTACTCCAAGACCAGAGAGCGGCATGAGGAGCACCTCCGTGAGCTACTGGGAGTTTTGAGGCAAGAGCGGTTGTATGCTAAGTTCTCGAAGTGCGAGTTTTGGTTACGAGAGGTTCAGTTCCTTGGACATCTCATTAACCAGGAGGGGATTTTGGTCGATCCGGCCAAGATTGAGGCAGTTATTCAGTGGGAGGTTCCGAAATCTCCCTCAGACATCAGGAGGTTTTTGGGTTTGGCAGGGTACTACCGGAGATTCATACATGATTTCTCCAAGATTGCAGTACCTCTCACTCATCTGACGAGGAAGGGGGTGGATTTACGGTGGGGCCCTGAGCAGCAGACTACGTTCGAGACACTGAGACAGCGACTTTGCGAGGCGCCAGTGTTGACACTCCCTGAGGGAGTTGAGGATTTTGTAGTATTTTGTGATGCATCGATCACCGAGTTGGGAGCAGCCCTTATGCAGAGAGGACGGGTGATAACATATGCATCGCGGCAGCTGAAGCCGCATAAGACGAGATATCACACACACGATCTGGAGTTAGGAGCGGTTGTATTCGCTCTCAAGATTTGGAGACATTACCTCTATGGGGTCTGTTGTACCATATACACGGACCACAAGAGTCTGAGACACATCATGGATCACCCGAACCCGAACATGAGAGAGCGCAGGTGGCTTGACGTAGTCAAGGACTATGACTGCGAGATCCTTTACCATCCTGGTAAAGCGAATGTGGTTGCAGACGCACTGAGCCGCAAGTCAGCTGGATCTTCTGTTCCAGCAGCATGTATGAGGATATCAGTGGATTCTCCACTCGTGAGCTTGATTAGGGAAACTCGGGCTAACGGTATGCGGCAGGAGAACTAGAAGCTTGAGAGGATCAATGATGAGAACACCTAATTTGTGCACGATAGTCGGGGATTGTTGACCAGTTATGGTCGGTATGAGTTCGATGTATGGTGGGGTCAGACGGATTGTACTGTAGGAGGCTCATAAGTCTCGCTTCTCTATTCACCCGGGGGCCACCAAGATGTACTGGGATTTGAGTTTTAGCTACTGGTGGCCGTGAATGAAGAGGGGGATTGCTTGGTACGTTAAGAGGTGCTTGACCTGCAGGATGGTTAAGGTCGAGCACCAGAGGCCGCATGGCAAGCTGCAGCCTCTGGAGATTCCCATGTGGAAATGGGAGCAAATCACGATGTACTTTATGTAGGATTAGTGTCTAAGTCCATAACTATAATTGGTATGTACTTGACCCGAGAGTAACATGGTCCATTTGGGTTGCATATCATCAGGACAATTTTTTAGGATGGACTTTTGAGAAGAGGTTATTTATGGTTTATTAATATATTATAAGTTCCAATATATTAATATGAAATCATATGATTTAGTTAGTATTGATCAAGAATTAGTTTGGAATTAAATTAGTGATCAAAAGAGACTAATTAAATCAATGGGGACTAATTGTGTAAATTAGTTATGTTTATATGTTGGTCTTATGATCCATGTTGGACTAAGTTTATGTATGGATACATAAAGAGTTAGGCCACATGAACCATGGATCATAAACCCATGGGTACGGATTAGGGTTAACCCATGACCCTTGGAATCCTACATATAAATATGTGCTCCATAGCCTAAAAACGCCTCTAACATGTTCTTGGAGTTCATGGAGGTGTTTTAATGCAAGAAGTTTCTCTCCCAAGAGCCATCTTTGTCCTAGGTGTGTTGTGATTCCATTTGAGGCATTCATACTATTGGTGCTAAGCTCTTAAAGGTTCAAGGCTTCCAACTACACTAAAAGGTATGTCATCTAACTTGTATTTCATGTTGTTTATGCTTCATTGTATGCTAGTTAGGATGATGTTTTGGAATATTGAATGTATGCATGTATAATAGAGAAAACATAGATCCAAAGCATCTAGGGTTGCATGTACACCATAGGAGTGTTAGAATGCTCAAAACCCTTTAGTGGTATCAGAGCCTAGGGTTGTTTTTAATTATACTTGATGCTACTTGTTGTTCAAGCTTGAAAAATCGATTTTCTGCTATTATGGACTGTGGACTCGCCGAGTCCACTGGGGGACTCGCCGAGTCCCAGCACAATTCTGACCAACTTGCCGAGTTTGTTCTTGCACAGGACGAGTTGGTGCTCCAGAATGCAGGTTTTCGATGTTTTTAGCTAGAATTGGACTAGGATCATTACCCTAAGCTATTTTTGAACTTATAAACTTGTTTTTGATGTGGTAATGATCATGCTTATCCAATTTATAAGATAATTGTCAAAGTTTCATGTTTTGTATTAGTTTATATGATTATTCTAATTACATGAAATTTGTTTGATATGAATTATCTTGTTCATATGAGTTTAATCTAGATCATGAACATTATTTGACATGCTTGTTAGTTTATTTGATGATCTTTATGGCCTTTAATGTACTCCATAACTTGTCCTCAAGTTATGGAAAATGAAAAGTTTTTCTTTTAAAAGACTTCATTAAACTCAAAGGTTATGGTATTGAAGAGTTTTTTTTCCATAAATGTTTTTATGAACTCCATAACTTGTCCTCAAGTTAAGGATTTCCATGAGTCTTTTCATTAAAGCCTATATTAAACTCATATGTTATGGATTCCAAAGGTTTTTGAATAGTTCAAAACTTGCCCTCAAGTTTTGGAATTTGTAAATGTAGAGTCTTCTTTTGACACATTTAGTTCCAAACCCTAGAATTTTAAAAGTTTAAAATTCAACCCTTATACTATTATAATATTATTGGTTTAATATTTATATATATGTATAAGAGTAAAGTCAGTCTTACCGTTAGTAGGCCTCATTCACGAAGCCGGTCTATAGGGGGTATAAGGTTACTGCTTATAAAATGATAGTTTAATGGGTGTCCACTCTCACCTACTGCTTCCTTGACTGGTGGAGGGTCGTTAGCCGAACGGGTAAGACAGGACACTAATTCTCCCTTCAGTAAAATTATAATGATAAATATAAAGTAACTAAACTTTTATTAAATTCCCAATCTTAGTTACTTTAAGAAAAATGTGAATATGGTGCTAACCCATGAAATTGGACTTTGCACCTTATTAAGTCGTTAGTGGAGCGTGTGTGGTTAACCGGCACACTAATCTGGGACTGACAATGCGTGGAAAACGGTAGCTTGATGTTAATCATAGATAAATGGAGTGTGTGTGGTTAACCGGCACATTGATTAGGTGGTTGTAACATTGGGTGTACCAAGCTAATTTGCATGGTTATTTACACCTTGTTTGTGATCCTCGGCATCCCAGATACAAACTTGAAGGGCGCAATTGAGATTAAACATGCCATTGAAAAGTTCAATGAATCTCAAAAGATCTAGGAGTTTCAATTCACTTAAAACCTAAAATGCTTTTTCGTTTTTCGTGGTGGAAATTGGTAAATCGTCATTTACCTACCTTCAAATATTTTGCAAATTGGATTACGGCATCCCTCTTCCAATTTGTTAAATATTGTGTTGGGTCCTAGCCTTAATATTTCAAATTGGGTGTTATATTAAGGACTTAAATCAACTAAACTTGAATTTCTCCCTCATAGATGTCTAGTTATGACAACTATGGTCTTCCTTATCCTTTTGGATAAAGCTTTCCTAATGAAGATGATATCCCACATGGCGATCAAGGTGAAACATTAATCCCTTTTTCGTGCATTAATGGGACTCGAAATCCTACTTCACTTCCTCTACCTCCTCCAATTATTCTCCCTAACCCACAAGTTCAAAGACTTGAAAAATTCCAGGTCACTTAAGCCCTTTTGGCAAGCAAACACAAAGATGGATAGTCTGTGTGCACTCACATCTTGGAGATGAAGTCACATATTGACAGGCTGGGAGAGTTGGGTGTCGAAGTATCAAGGAAGTTGACTGTTGAGTGGGTTCTTCAATCACTTTCCGAGTCATATAGTGAGTTCATTAAGGACTACTATGTGACAGACCACGACATGACCTGTAATGATCTTACCTATTTGGTTGTTGCTGCTGAATCAGCAATGATTTGGAGCACTGGTAAAAACCATAACGTCATGTTTCAAAATCACAATATCAAGTTACATCAATTTATAAAAACCATAACGTCATGTTTCAAAATCACAATATCAAGAGTTATGAAAATCAGACTACAATCCCAAAATCTCCATGCGGAAATCATGTGTGTGTGTGTGATGCGCTGCTACACCGCCGGCTCCTTCCCCTTGCACGAAGAGGTACCTGAAACCGAAACTGAAACTGTAAGCACAAAGCTTAGTGAGTTCCCCCATCATAGCACATACCACAACCACATACATATTTCCGGGCAATTCTGGGGTGCCCGACCTACCCATGTCAAGCCATTCTGGGGTGCTGACCTACCCATGTCAAGCCATTCTGGGGTGCTGACCTACTCGTGTCAGGCTATTCTAGGGTGCCGACCTACCCTCCGGTCTATCTCAACAGAATACGGGGACTATTTCACCCCCTACCGCTAGCATATAATATCATATCATAATCGTGATGTCAGACATATCTGGGGTGTCCGACCTACCCATTGGTCGTAGCGACCGAATCGGGGACTAGCCCCTCCTACTGATACTATCTCACATAACATAGCATACTAGCATACACATATATCAAGCACAAGCAACCCAGATGATTATTACAAGGACAATCATCACAACTAAACAATTACCAGTGGGTCGGCCTTGGTGCCTTAGACCCACTTCTACTGGAAGGTAACTCACCTCGATGTCGTGTAGTGTCTGAAATGTCCTCGGCGTGAAATCGACTCCCCTCGACTCCTCAATCCCTACACGGCAACCCTTCTAAGTTATCAATTCGAACATGCAACCCAAACCAGGGTCAACTCAATTCAGTCAAAGTCAACATTAGTCAAAGTCAACATCCAGTTGACCTGACTCGCTGAGTCGGTCTACCAACTCGTCGATTCCATACTCCCCTAACTCGAACCAATCCTCGTCTCTACTCGTCGAGTCTAGCAAGAACTCGACGGGTTCTTCTTCAATCATACCATTGGGGCCATCTTCATCCGACTCGCCGAGTTCGACCTTGAACTCGTCGAGTTCATCTCCCTCATAAGAATGTGTCCAGTCTATGACTCGCCGAGTTGTATGAACAAATCGTCGATTCCATCTTCAAAGAATGGGAGATTGCCTTGGACTCGCCGAGACTGTTCATATACTCGTTGAGTCCTATAATTTCCAGTTCCGAAACAAACCCCTAGCAGGCTGAGTGTTCCTTCCACTCAACCAAAACCATTTCCAGAAGTCATTTTTGGGGAAAAAGCGTCTCGACTCACCGAGTCACCCAAGTGACTCGTTGAGTCCCTCTTTGTCAAACATTATACAGTCGATTATAATGGGTCTTAATGCGTCAAAACCATAGATCTGGCCTCCTAGGGTCCAATTTATACGTAAAGCTTCAAACTTGATGCACATGCATGGGGCCTTTGGCTCAAAAATCTATAAATGGAGGTCTACAAGATGCATGGGGTGTTTATGGCAACAAAGTTGGCACCTTTATGCCATAAAGACCCCCAATAGCCCCAGATCCGAAGTGCAACTCTAAGCACATCCACAAAATTCTATTTTTGCTTCTCTATACTCATTAAAAGGGTAAAACAACCCTAAAACAAAATCTAAGAGATAGATGGTCAAGGTTCCAGCTTTTTACCTCAAATGAGCTGAGAATGGAGTGAAACTTCTGGATCTCCTTGCTTCTACTTGAACTTCCAAACTTCCTTCTCCTTTTCCAACCTCAAACACACAAAAAGATGCACAAAATGGCTTGAGATCACTCAAACAAAGCTCGGGTTTTGAGTTAGGGTATTTTGGAAGTGAGAGGGACGATGGAGGCTGGTTTGGGGCGAGTTAAGTTGTTTAAATAGGGTGAAAACCCTAAATATTAGGGTTTTGTCTAGACAGCTCCTACTCGTTGAGTCGGTCTTCCGACTCGTCGAGTAGGTCACTTAAACCCCCGATCAACAGTCGAGTCTACTCGACGAGTTGGGCCTCCAACTCGCCGAGTCCCACAGTAAATTGCAATATTTCTTAAATTTAAATACACCAGGAATCGGGTGCTACAAATCTCCCCCACTTATTTTAGACTTCGTCCTCGAAGTCTGCTGCTGAATCTGGAAAGAGCTCGGGGTAGTGCTCCCTCATCTCTTCCTCCGGCTCCCAAGTCCATTCTGACCCCTTGCGGTGCTGCCATTGCACCTTCACCAGCTCCACCCTCTTGTTCCTCAAATCCTTCGACTTCTTGTCAAGGATCGCCACTGGCCACTCGATGTAGTTCAGGCTGTCATCCACCTGAATATCCTCCAAGGGCACCACTGCTGAATCGTCCACCAGGCACTTCCGTAACTGGGAGACGTGAAACGTGCTATGAATCTGACTGAGTTCGGCTGGCAAGTCCAGCCTATACGCCACCTTGCCCACCCGGGCGACAACCCTGAAAGGTCCAATATACCTGGGGCCCAACTTGCCCCACTTCCTGAATCGAATGACGCCTTTCCAAGGCGACACCTTCAGGAGGACCATATCCCTGACTTGGAACTCCAAGTCCGAACGACGCTTGTCGGCATAACTTTTCTGCCGACTCTGAGCAGTCTGAAGCCTACTCCTAACCTGCTGAATCATCTATATCGTCTTGAGCACCACTTTGGTGCTCCCCATGACCCTCTGTTCCACTTCACCCCAACATATCGGGGTCCTGCACTTCCTCCCGTACAACATCTCAAAGGGAGGACGATCGATACTTGCGTGATAGCTGTTATTATAGGAAAACTTAGCCAAAGGAAGGTAAGTATCCCAACTACCTCTGAAGTCTAAAACACACACCTGCAGCATATCCTCCAGAGTCTGGATGGTCTGCTCACTCTGACCATCCGTCTGCGGGTGAAAGGCGGTGCTAAAGTGCAG
The DNA here is from genome assembly GCF_052849685.1 of Lactuca virosa. Taxonomy (NCBI): domain Eukaryota; kingdom Viridiplantae; phylum Streptophyta; class Magnoliopsida; order Asterales; family Asteraceae; genus Lactuca; species Lactuca virosa. The sequence continues at coordinate 300,782,889 of NC_136428.1, read as the reverse complement.
ACAAGTACCCAATTCGTCGTGAAACTTCTTCCAGAACTTGGAAGTCAACCGCACGTCCCGGTCCGAAATCACTGATACTGGCACCCCGTGTCGAGCCACCACCTCTCGGATGTAGATATCGGCCAACTTCTCGGCCGAAATGCTCTCCTGAATCGGAATGAAATGGGCGCTCTTAGTCAATCGATCAACGATGACCCAAATCGAATCTACCCCTCGCGCGGTCCTGGGAAGCTTTGTGATGAAATCCATAGTAATATCTTCCCATTTCCACATAGGGATATCCAACGGCTGCATCTTGCCGTGAGGCCTCTGGTGCTCGGCCTTGACCTTGCTACAGGTCAGGCATCTCTCAACATACCAGGCTACATCCCGCTTCATGCAGGGCCACCAATAATCGGGACGAAGATCTCTGTACATCTTCGTCGCCCCGGGATGAATCGAGAATCGAGACTTGTGCGCCTCCTCCATCAGAACCTGGCGCACACCCCCGTGGTATGGAAACCACACCCTGCGGTGTAGCGTCAATAACCCACGGCTATCATCGTCGAATGAGGAAATCTGTCCCACAATACGCTCGCTCTTACGGTGTTCCTCCTTCATGGCCTCCTGCTGGGCCTCCCGAATCCGCTCCAACAACGGAGTCACAATCGTCATCCTCATACAGATATCCCTAATCGGCGTTGCCTTGCGGCTAAGCGCATCGGCCATGACATTGGCCTTCCCCGGGTGGTAGAGGATCTCGCAATCATAATCCTTCACCACATCAAGCCACCGACGTTGCCTTATATTTAGATTTGGCTGATCCATGAGATACCTCAGGCTCTTGTGGTCCGTGTAAATGGTACAACGAACCCCGTAGAGGTAATGACGCCAAATCTTGAGGGCGAAAACAACAGCCCCCAGCTCCAAATCATGCGTCGGATAGTTCGCCTCGTGAGGCTTCAGCTGCCTCGAAGCGTAAGCGATGACATGCCATCTCTACATCAATACCGCGCCCAAACCCGAGATGGACGCATCGCAATATACTACAAAATCCTCCATGCCCTCCGGCAGGGCTAAGATTGGCGCCTCGCACAATCTCTTTCTCAACGTCTCAAATGCGGCCTGTTGCTCAGGCCCCCAGTGAAAGACCACGACTTTCCTCGTCAACCGGGTCAGGGGCACAACAATCTTGGAGAAGTCCTGAATGAATCTCTGATAGTAGCCTGCCAGTACCAGAAAGCTCCGAATCTCAGATGGAGACCTCGGAATGTCCCATCTCATCACGGCCTCCACCTTGGCCGGGTCGACCGAAATCTCGTTCTGGTTGACAAGGTGCCCAAGAAACTGCACCTCACGCAACCAAAACTCACACTTGGAGAACTTAGCATACAAGCTCTCCCTCCTCAAAGTATCCAAAACCTCTCGCAAGTGCTCCTCATGTTGCTCTCGTGTCTTGGAATAAACCAAGATATCATCGATGAAAACTATCACAGACCGATCCAACATCGGTCTGCACACGTGGTTCATGAGATCCATGAACGCGGCAGGAGCATTGGTGAGCCCGAAGGGCATCACCACAAACTCATTGTGACCATAACGCATCCGAAAGGCAGTCTTCTGCACATCCTCCTCTCTGACCCTCATCTGATGATAGCCTGAAGGCAAATCAATCTTGGAGAACCAAGATGCTCCCTACAGCTGGTCAAAGAGTCATCAATCCTCGGGAGTGGGTAACGGTTCTTTACCGTTACCTTATTCAGCTCCCGGTAATCTATACACATCCGATGCGACCCATCCTTCTTCTTCACAAACAAAATCGGGGCTCCCCAGGGTGAAGTGCTCAGTTTAATGAATCCCTTGTCTAACAGCTCCTGCAGCTATGTAGACAACTCCTGCATCTCAGGAGGAGCCAACCGATACGGTGCCTTGGCTATCGGAGCCGCACCAGGGACTAGGTCGATCCTGAACTCCACTTGCCTCTCCGGAGGTATCCCAGGCAGCTCCTCTGGGAATACATCCGCGAACTCTCGTACTACTGGCACATCGCCCACCGTCACCTTACCCGCCTCCCGGGTATCCATAATATAGGCGACATATCCTGCGCAACCCAGCTGAAGGTAGCGCCTAGCCCTCGCTGCTGAACATAAAGCCGGCCCTCGCTGTGGCCTCTCGCCCTAAATCACCAGCTCTCCCCCACTTGGGGTCCTGATCCGCACCAACTGCTACGCGCAGTCGATCACCGCCCCATTGGGGCTTAGCCAATCCATACCTATAATAACCTTGTTCCCCCCGCAAAGGTATGGGAACCAAGTCTACCAGGTAACGCTCCTCGAACAATCTCAAAACACAGTCTCTGAAGACCTTTGATGCTCGCACTGACCGGTCGTCCGCGATCTCGACCTCTAGAGGGCAATTCAACATGCCCGAGGACTCAGAGAACCTCTTGCTAAGCGCAAGAGAGACAAATGATTGGGTAGCACCCGAATCAAACAACACCTGAACTGGGATATCGTTCACATGGAACGATCCTAAACAGAGCATACATATAACATATCAAAATCACAGCGACATAAAATAAGTACATAAGGAAGAAATCATACCCGTCACCACATCGGGTGCGGCGCGTGTCTCCTCGGTTGTCAACTGAAATGCTCGGCTCCGCACCACTGGAGCCTCTTCCTTGACCTTCCGGCCATCCGCAACTCGTGATGTTGCTGGAGTCGGCACCACCACTGGCGCTGTTGCTGACACTGCTGACAATCTAGGGCAGTTGGCCTTTTTATGGCCCCTCTGATTGCAATGAAAGCAAATCAGGTCTGATGTCTGAACTGTGGGGGCGGGGGCAGTACAATCCCTGCCAAAGTGCCCCGTCTTGCCGCACTTGTAGCAGCCTGACGATCCCGCTCTACAAGCTCCCTCATGCGACCTGCCGCATTTCCTGTAGCGGCTCTGGCCCGGATGGCCCTTCGACCTAATGTCGGATCCCTTGGGTTTCTTCCCTGAAACCCCTGTAACCTGCTCATTCTCTGCCTTCCTCTTCTTAAGGTGCTCCAAATCAATCTCCCTCTCCCGCGCCCTGGCAATCATGGACTCAAAGGTCGGGCAGGCTGAATAGCTGACATGCTCCCGGATATCAGCCCTCAATATATCATGGTAGCGGGTCTTCCGTATCTCCTCGTCCCCCGCATACTGAGGTACCAACAAGGCCCTCTCCCTTAACTTGGCGGTGATCTCCGCCACTGTCTCAGTCGTCTGTCTCATATCAAGAAACTCTCGGGCAACCTGCTGAAGCTCCACAGCTGGCACGAACTCAGCCCTGAATCTAGTCACAAAATCTGACCACGTCATAGCCTCGATGGCCGGGGCTCCCAACGAGTCACCAACTGACTCTCACCAATCTCTAGCTCTATCCCTCAAACATCCCGCAGCAAAGCGGACCTTCGACCCTTCCGGGTAGAAGCTCGTCAACTGCGCAGACTCAATGTCTGCGATCCATCTCCTGGCAGCAATGGGGTCCTTCACCCCGTGAAAGTCCGGCGCACCACTCCCTCTGAAGTCCTTGAAGGACAGTGTGCGCGTACCCGACTGGCTGGCCGCCGAGTCCCTCCTGAACGCCTGGAGGCGGTCCTCCATCAACTCGATAATCCCCTCCTTGATCGACCCTAAAATGATAGGGGTCGACTCGAGGATACCTCTAGTGATCTCAGACGTGATGAACTCGCGTAGTCCGTCATCGACCTGCTCGGACCCTACACCCGAGCCTGATCCTGATCCTGATCCAGATCCTGCTCCATGTCGTGTAATCGCCATACTGAAAATGAACATATAAACGTCAGGATCATACATATCCTCGAGAGGTCTCGCACACTCTCCAAGTTTCCTGGTTCTGTCTCAGCCTTCCTTGATTCGAGTACGGATCCTCTGCTTCCAGTAGTACGGGCCCATACTACCTTCCACATCTATCCGTACTTTCCTCAAGAACTGCCTTGACTTCACCAAGTCCCATTCTACTAATTCAACTTCCCAACTAAGCTCATCCTAGGCTTTCCTAGGACACTCTCCGACCTACTCTCCGCCGTCAGCTGCACTAGGAGTCCCTACCACCTCTCCCTAACTAGCTTGCGAATACTGTTACATATCCGCTCACTAGTTAGTTAAATTTAGCCAGAACCCCTATAGCACAAAGCAAGTAGCATTCGTGCATCGAGTAACCACAGCAAGCATAACCTGATCAGGACATCCTACCGCTCACTAAACAGCCCTAGCATACAGCTCATACTACAGGCATTCAAGGCATCCTTCCTAGATCCTTAGCCCTATTCTAGCATGTAGTTCTCAGAATCATACATCAGGCATACAAGGCATCCTCCTAGATCCTTAGCCCTAATCTAGCATGAAGTTCTCAGAATCATAAATCATATAACATAACATAACAAGTATGGGTATCTTGGGGAAAACTTACTTGAGCTTGGCCGGTCTCATGCATCACACACCTTGTTCTTTCTCAAAATTCTTTACTTAAATTTTAGAAAACTGTTTTCCTTCTGAAAATCTTTTAATCCCTCGGTTTGAGTCCAGACAGCCCCGAGGGTGTGCCCGAATCCCTCAAACCAAGGCTCTGATACCAACTTGTAACATCCCAATTTTCAAGGCCAAAAATTTCATTTTTAAATTAAGTACCTCATCAAATAGTATACCAAAACATTGTCAAGTTACATCAACTTATAAAAACCATAACGCCATGTTTCAAAATCACAATATCAAGAGTTATGAAAATCAAAGTACAATCCCAGAATCTCCATGCGGAAATCATGTGTGTGTGTGTGATGCGCTGCTACACCGCCGGCTCCTTCCCCTTGCACGAAGAGGTACCTGAAACCAAAACTGAAACTGTAAGCACAAAGCTTAGTGAGTTCCCCCATCATACCACATACCAAAACCACATACATATTGTCTGGCAATTCTGGAGTGCCCGACCTACCCATGTCAAGCCATTCTGGGGTGCTGACCTACCCATGTCAAGCCATTATGGGGTGCTGACCTACCCGTGTCAGGCTATTCTGGGGTGCCGACCTACCCTCCGGTCTATCTCCGAATACGAGGACTATTTCACCCCCTACCGCTAGCATATAATATCATATCATAATCGTGATGTCAGACATATCTGGGGTGTCTGACCTACCCATTGGTCCTAGCGATCGAATTGGGGACTAATCCCCTCCTACTGATACTATCTCACATAACATAGCATACTAGCATACACATATATCAAGCACAAGCAACCCAGATGATTATCACAAAGACAATCATAACAACTAAACAATTACCAGTGGGCCGGCCTTGGTGCCTTAGACCCACTTCAACTGGAAGGTAACTCACCTCGATGTCGTGTAGTGTCTGAAATGTCCTCGGCGTGAAAGTCGACTCCCCTCGACTCCTCAATCCCTACACGGCAACCCTTCTAAGTTATCAATTCGAACATGCAACCCAAACTAGGGTCAACTCAATTCAGTCAAAGTCAACATTGGTCAAAGTCAACATTCAGTTGACCTGACTCGCTGAGTCGGTCTACCAACTCGTCGAGTCCATACTCCCCTAACTCGAACCAATCCTCGTCTCTACTCGTCAATTCTAGCAAGAACTCGATGGGTTCTTCTTCAATCATACCATTGGGGCCATCTTCATCCGACTCGCCGAGTTCGACCTTGAACTCGTCGAGTTCATCTCCCTCATAAGAATGTGTCCAGTCTATGACTCGCCGAGTTGTATGAACAACTCGTCGAGTCCATCTTCAAAGATTGGGAGATTGCCTTGGACTCACCGAGACTGTTCATACACTCGCTGAGTCCTATGATTTCCAGTTCCAAAACAAACCCCTAGCAGGCTGAGTGTTCCTTCCACTCACCATTTCCAGAAGTCATTTTTGGGGAAAAAGCGTCTCGACTCACCGAGTCACCCAAGTGACTCGTTGAGTCCCTCTTTGTCAAACATTATACAGTCGATTATAATGGGTCTTAACGCGTCAAAACCATAGATCTGGCCTCCTAGGGTCCAATTTATACGTAAAGCTTCAAACTTGATGCACATGCATGTGGCCTTTGGCTCAAAAATCTATAAATGGAGGTCTACAAGATGCATGGGGTGTTTATGGCAACAAAGTTGGCGCCTTTATGCCATAAAGACCCCCAATAGCCCCAGATCCGAAGTGCAACTCTAAGCACATCCACAAAATTCGATTTTTGCTTCTCTATACTCATTAAAAGGGTAAAACAACCCTAAAACAAAATCTAAGAGATAGATGGTCAAGGTTCCAGCTTTTTACCTCAAATGAGCTGAGAATGGAGTGAAACTTCTGGATCTCCTTGCATCTACTTGAACTTCCAAACTTCCTTCTCCTTATCCAGCCTCAAACACACAAAAAGATGCACAAAATGGCTTGAGAGCACTCAAACAAAGCTAGGGTTTCGAGTTAGGGTATTCTGGAAGTGAGAGGGATCATGGAGGCTGGTTTGGGGCGAGTTAAGTTGTTTAAATAGGGTTCAAACCCTAAATATTAGGGTTTTGTCCACACAGCTCCTACTCGTCGAGTCGGTCTTCCGACTCGTCGAGTAGGTCACTTAAACCCCCGATCAACAGTCGAGTCTACTCGACGAGTTGGGCCTCCAACTCGCCGAGTCCCAGAGGAAATTGCAATATTTCTTGAATTTAAATACATGCTAGGAATCGGGTGGTACAAGAGTACTTCAGTATCATGTTTTATGATCATCTTAAAGATTATGGAAAGCCATGTCACAATTGATCCTATAAGGACATCTTGGTGCATTTGTTTGGCTAAGAAGAGGAATCGAGAATTGTTGAAATGGTTAAATCAAGAAGATGAGTCATACTTCGTTAAAAACAAGTCTTAGAGTCATACTCCAAGATTGTAACTCGAGTGACATAATCTTAAGAAAGGTTTTATAACACTTGTCAAATGTAGAGTAAAATTATTTCTACTCTTGTACATTTGAAATTGGTAAATTATGATGTTTTGGATAAAACAAAGACCAACTAAGACCAATGGTGTGAAGTATTTTTCTTGATAAGAATCTGCACTAACTCTTGAATATTTGTTTGTCAAGGAATGGTTCTTGACAAGAGAATCTCATATGTCATGGAGTCAGTGGGAGTCTTAATGATCTTGAAAAGGGTCTCAAGAACTAATCCAGAATAAAACTTGTTTATCACTAGCACACGACTTGAGGTTTGTAACCTATCGTGTTGACATATTCTAATTTCTGTGCTCATTCCAGTTAAAAGTTGACTATGCATGTGAGTTCTATGAGTTCTCAATTGTTTGCATAACAACTTGGAAGACATGGTAGGCCCTTGTGTTGCCAGGTGGTAAGAAATTAAGATTGAACAAGTTCAGTCCATATAGTTTGGATTTGTCACTAACCTTGTCTTATGATTATGGTTTGACAAATTCCCATGGATAGGAACATACACACCATAAAATCTAAGTAGCATAAGGTTTCTCTCCGCTTCATGAAAATGATTGTGAGGAAACGCTTTCACTAAGTAGATTTTGAATAGTTAGCAATTGTGACATTTGCATTTCTCAAATTCGATTATGATTACGACATCCCTTTTCATAATTCGAGTTGTGAGCAATGGAAAAGGTCTAAACATTTGAGACTATGATTACGGCATCCATTTTCATAGTTCTAAAATTATTTAGACACACATGTGTGCTATCTAAGGAAAGGTGTATGATTTTGGGAAGCTTAGATAAAGTCTTATCGAAGCATCTTGTATCACAAATCTGAACTTTGGTAAGAAAGTCAATAAGTATTGATTTCTAGAAGTCCAGTTGATTTTTGGATACATGTCAAAGCTAGTGGGAGCATAAGTGTTATGCTAATAAGGATATAATTATCATGTTAGTGGGAGCATGATTATTATGTTAAGTGTTGCAAGTTAGCAATGTTAATAATGGAAAATAAAAGTTTCAGTTTGCAAAGTTGCAGGGTTTGAAAAGTTGTTTTGCTATAATTAAGGGAGAGGAAATTGTGACAACCCGAAATTTTCATTTGTACGAAATCTACAGTCAAACACTTCAATTAAAAGTCAAATTCATTTCTGCTAATTTTTAGCTCGGTTTAAAGTACGTTTGGGTGTTTTTAATATTAATTCTCCGAGAGAACAAATGAAAGGAAGTATTTTCTAGGATTATTGGGGAACAAATAAAACAAATAACACCTTAATGTGGTGTTTTTGGCCAAACATGAGGGGTTTGGGCTGAAAACCCCCCTTTGACCGAGAACTCATGCTTAAGGCATGAGTTTACTCCTTCCTTCCTCATTTCTTACTTCCAAACTCAAGAACACCCACATTCTCTCTCAAGTATCATAAGAGCCTCTTCCAAATCTTCCAAAAATGTAAGTGTTTCTTCTCTTGATTTGTTGATACAACACATCATCTAGTAGTTATACATGATTTCATCCATGAAATCTTCTCTTTTTCATAGATCTTCAAGTGTTCTTCATTTCACCAAGAACACCAAGAACACACACTAGTGTTTTGGGCCAAAAACACCCTTCTTTGCTTCCATATTGTAAGTATCTATCTCCTATACTTGTTATCTAGTAAGGATACTTGATTTAGGGCCTTGAAATCGTCATTATCCAAGAACAAAAGGTGTTTTCGGTCTAGTACATCTCCTTAGACCGAAAACCCTCCTTAGGCCGAAAACCCTCCTTAGGCCGAAAACCATATGGACCGAAAAGTCATTGAACCGAAAGCCATTTGGACCGAAAACTCCTAGGGACATACCACTTGGACCGAAAGCTCCATTTGGTGACCATACACTCCTTTTATGCAATCATTTGTGATTGTAACACTTCCATATAAGTGTTTCCTAGACTATAAGGATGTTATCCTTCTTAATTAGTTGAATATGCACTAGTTGTATACATATATATGTCATTATATGCTAAATAGGATCCGTACGTGCGCTCAAGACTTCACTTGACACTTAGCATCCATTACCGATCTTACATTCGTATCACTCACTACAGGTGAGTTCATACCCCTTAATCAACCTTTGAAATGATTTTAAATGCTTTTATGGGGGGGAATACAAGTTGAAACATTCTAGTTATTGCTTTAATCACATGTGATTAATAACTAGAACAAACAGAAAGATTGCTATCAAACTTATGGATTTCAAGCACTTCAAAACCTTTTATTAAACTCTGTTAGATGTTAAAACTGTTTTCCAAACACTTTTAAACTTACATGATTTTCAAACTCATATCTACACCAATATATTTATATAAGTAAGACTTGAAGGACTTAGGACTGATAGCTCACCTTATTTCCTGTTCCTTGTTTGGTTATGGACTTAGGGTATCCTGTTATTTGTCCGAATGTCGTTGAAATCTTAGTTATATATTCTATATATAAGTGTTGGATATACAAGCTTTCACTTCAGTTCAGTACCTTTGTATAATGAAGGCATACAAACAACATTACTATTTAACTATAATAGGTATATTTAAGGGTTTACTACTCACTATTACTATTACAACGATACATACAAGAGCCAGTACAGTTATGAGTCAATACACACTATATACCATTCAAGAGAACACACTATACACTATATACGAAAACATACTATACATTATACAAGAGAATATACTATTTACTAGTACAAAGAAAACATCACCACACTATGAAATACTATACAAACACTTGAATACGATAATCAGAATGTGACATACTACTTCTCGATACGACACTTCATTGTGGTATCACTTTGTAACCAGAGTCTCCTGGAGGGAGAGTGGGCATTGTGTGTATAGATCTATACATGATAGACACTCCCACACCCCGACTGCTAGCTACAGTCCTAGCCTATAAGGCCAAGGGGTGACAGAATGTTACCTCACTACATATGACACCGGAGGGTCATTAGTTATTCAGCTGTCGATCAGCATGGTTACATACGAGTTCACATTCAAACCTTTAATTAACCAATTAAGAATTAAAGGTTAAATAGACTCTCTGAGGCGTATTGTTCATTTAATACCACCTGGAGTCTACATTTTTATTACTTTAGTCTCCCCGAGGTGTACTGTACATTTAGTACTACCTGGAGTCTGTATTTCATCACTCTATGACCAGCAGTGTCACTGCTGAGGAAAAACATTATTTTCCTATGACATTTACTTTGTGATTCTGTCACATACACATTTAAGTAAACTATATTTTTCATAATGATGGTTTTATTGGGGAAAACTCTTACATTTACAAAAGAGCAAACATACAAACAGTCGGGTCTTGGTAGAAGACTACATTTTAGTAGAAAATATAGGATTTTCTAGAGTGTTCAACTGTTTACAAACATTTACAAACAATTATGAACATTTACACTACGTTGTTACAAACATTTTTATACAAGCAATGACACTAAATACTTATGAACTCACCAGCGTTATGCTGATAAACTCTTTCAAAATAACTTGTATTCTCAGGTCATCAGTAGACAGGTACCGATGAAGCTTTTGAGAAGATGGAGCACATACAAGACTCATCTTTTATTTTGATCATTCATTTTGGTGTCTTACATACTATACAGAACACGCTTGTATTAAAATTATTATATTAATGCAATGGATGTTGTTGCTTGTTTACTATTATGCTTTGTTGTGATACTGTACATGACGTCCTCCACCCCAGAACGTTTCTGCCATTCTGGTTTTGGAGTGTGACAGATTGGTATCAGAGCATTGTTTATAGTGAATCGAGTATATCAACCCATAAAAGATATACAAACTATAAACGCAACGGGATTAAAACACTCTGACCAAGAAATTATACTTTTAAATAGTAAAATATTTAACTAAGTATATATATACATTTATTCATACCAGTGTCGGTATCATACTAGAATAGAACGAAAGTATTACGATTGTTGAACAACACAATTAGGCTTAGAGACATATAGTCAAACCTAGGGGGATATAGCCTGATCAACTATATTTTCCGAGGAGTGACTAGCATGTGCCTAAGAATGATTGTAGTGTTGCAACAAGTCTAAAAACTTACCAACACTACTACAACAAGAACATTAGAACAGAACTTAAACCTAAAATACTATAGGAGTATTTTGTGTTATTATAATTACTTATGTGAAAACTAAAAAGGACCTTCATTAGTACGTCTATTAACTATTCTTTTCCCCACTCTCGCGTAGATAACATGACTGGCTTCCATCTCCCCGGCGATCCGTATTATCCCAACCAAGGCATTGGTGGATGGCTTGAGGATGAGCCAGAAGATGATCACCCAATCCCTTTGGATGATCACCTCGCAGAAGGCTTTTCGGATGGCTCCGACTCCGAACCAGAGGTCAACAACCTACCCCAAGAAGGTCAAGTCCCAAACCTCAACCCCCGTCCGACATTTCAAGGTCCCACTCCCTTGTGGGCAACAACCTTGAACCGTTAGAGTGATGAGCAGGGTCAACCCTTACCCTTCAACGGAGACCGAAGCTTTTACAACATAAATGAGGGAGGCTCAGCTAACCGAGTCCTGCCCATCATGGTCTGTAGGATTGCTCGGAACGTTGAGGAAGGTCATGCAGCCATCGACCGAGTAATGGAAGTTGACGCCAACTCTGGCCTTAACACAGTCCGCATTCGCCGACTCGAAGAGGCTATGGAAAGGACCAGGAGAACCAATGAGGCTCTGCAGCAACAATTAGCTGCATCCCGAGCCGAAGTCATGGAACTCCGAGTGCGTCAGAGGGCGCAGGAGCGACATCTTCAGGAAGTTGTACGTCAACTGGCAGATCTGAGGGTTCGCCCGAGGGATACCCGTCGCCGGTAGAAGATGTCGACTCATCTTTCTCTTTTGGTCAAGGAATAGCCTTTCTTTTCTGTGCTCTATGGAACACTTGTCTGTAAAACATTCCTAACTTTTAAAGTACTCTAACTAGACTTCTAAGCTGCCAACATTTTCCCTTATGGTTTGATGTAAGACCTACTGTTAGGTCATTTTCCCCAAACTCATTTTACATCATTAATACCAGTATTATTGGCAGTTATCTAATCTATGAGAAAGTATTTACCTTGTGTTTCCCTACTCTATTGTTATACCTCTATCTGATAGATGGACTATGGTGATTTAGTCCATGAAACACTCTCATCATACTTACAATTGATTCTTACTATTATCATCATCTCTGTAAATTTCCAGTAAAAGATGTCGCCTCGTCCGCGTCCGACCAGGGGCAGACCTGCAAATCAAACTCCACCACCACCACCCCCTCCGCAGTTCGATGCGGTGATGTTTCAGGCAGCTGTGACTGCAGCTGTGACCGCCGCCATGGCTCAAGTAAATTCTGGTGGTGTTAGTGGAACGGGGACTGGAACCAACTCTAGCCATGGTGAAATCCATCCGCGTGCACGGGAGTGTACCTATAAAGATTTCATCAGCTGTAAACCAACGTACTTCAACGGAACTGGAGGGATCATTGCACTGTCCCAATGGATCGAGAGAACAGAAGCAATCTTCGATATGTGCTCATGCCCTGAAGGAAGCAAGATAAAGTTCGCTGCTTGCACCTTCACCGAAAGGGCCCTGACGTGGTGGAATGGCCATGTCAAATCACTCTCACTGGTAGCAGCTAACGCCATGGGCTGGGATACACTGAAGGACCTAATGACAAGGGAGTACTGCCCGAGGGGCGAAATTCAGAAGCTCGAGGAGGAACTGTGGAACCTCAAAATGAAGGGTTCCGACATAGTGGCTTATACAGCCAGGTTCTGCGACCTGGTGACTCTATGTCCCAACATGGTCCCCACCGAAAGCAAGAAAATCGAAAGATACATCTGGGGTCTGGTACCCCCATATCGAGGGAACGTTCTAGCATCACACCCTGCGACCTATGATAGTGCCAGGGAATTGGCCCAAAGGCTCATCGATCATGAGGTTCCTTCTACTCCAACAACAACTTCAATGACTGCCCCTGCACCAACCAAAACAGCTGACAACAAGAGGAAGCGTTGTGACCGAAAGAAGGGCAAATCAGCTCAACCCTCTTCCAAGAACCAACAGACGGTGGCTGTCCATGCTGCCACTACTCCTGTTGTCCCTATACCAGCCAAACCATATGCAGGGAGCCTACCCAAGTGCACCAAGTGCTCCTTCCATCATAACGGCCCCTGCCGGGAAATGCACTGCACTAATTGCGACCGGAAGGGCCATACTGCCCGGTTTTGCAGAACACCACCCAAACCCATCACCCAGGTTCCCGGTGCAGGAGTGAGCCAGGCCTGCTACGGGTGCGGCGAGACAGGGCACTTCAAAAGAAACTGTCCGAAAGCTGGGAATGCAGGAGGAGCAGGAAGACTACTTACTATTAGCCACAATGAAGCCGTGGCAGACCCCACAGTAGTCACAGGTACATTCCTTCTCGATAACTCTATGCTTGTATCCTATTTGATAGTGGGGCAGAAAGGAGCTTCGTAAACCAAAAATTTTAACACTTACTTAATCAAGCACCGCAAGCACTAAAAGAAACCTTCGTCGTAGAAATGGCTAACGGAAAGACAGAGAATTTTAACGAGATTTACATAGGGTGTTCCCTCACGCTAGATAGCCATTCATTCCCAATCAACCTTATACCAGTGGCTATCAAGAGTTTCGACGTCATTATAGGCATGGGCTGGTTGAGTCTTTATCGCGCCGATATCCTATGTTTTGAGAAAGCAGTCTGCCTAAACCTACCAGGTAACGAAACCTTGTTGATCTACGGAGACAAACCCAATACGAGCCTTCGTATCATCTCGAGTATTCAAGCCCATAAGTACTTGCACAAGGAATATCGTACATTCTTGGCGCACGTTGTCGATACGAGCCAGAAAACAAAAGACTTGAAAGACCTCCCCGTTGTACGCGACTTCCCCGACGTCTTTCCGGAAGAGCTACCGGGTTTACCTCCCCAACGTCAAGTCGAATTCAGAATCGACTTAGTTCCTGGGGCTACCCCCGTAGCCAAATCGCCCTATCGTCTAGCGCCTGCTGAGATGCAAGAGCTGTCCGGTCAACTTAACGAACGGCTCAGCAAGGGCTTTATAAGACCAAGCTTCTCACCCTGGGGAGCACCAGTCTTGTTCGTGAAGAAGAAAGACGGATCGTTCCGTATGTGCATCGATTACAGGGAACTCAACAAACTTACGATCAAAAATCGTTACCCTCTTCCTCGCATAGACGATTTATTTGACCAGCTGCAAGGGGCGAGTTACTTTTCCAAGATTGATCTGAGGTTCGGGTATCACCAGTTACGAGTGCTGGAGGAGGATGTTCCGAAGATAGCCTTCCGAACTCGTTACGGACACTACGAGTTCGTAGTGATGCCGTTCGGACTTGATGAATAGGGTATGTTGTCCTTACTTGGATCAGTTCGTCATCGTTTTCATCGATGACATACTTATCTACTCTCGAAGTAAGGAGGAACATAGCGATCATTTACGACAAGCCCTAGGAACCTTACGATCAGAGAAGCTCTATGCGAAGTTCTCTAAATGAGAATTTTGGATCCGAAGAGTCGAATTCTTAGGACACGTGGTTAGTGAAGAAGGAATCCACGTGGACCCATCCAAAATTAAAGCTATTGAGAACTGGTCAGCACCAAAGACGCCTACAGAAATTCATCAATTTCTTGGCCTCGCTGACTACTACCGCAGATTCATACAGAACTTCTCTCGAATTGCGAAACCCCTTACGACATTGACCCAGAAAGGCGTGGCCTTCGACTGGGAAGAGAAACAAGAGAAGGCTTTTCAAACGCTGAAGCAAGCCTTATGCACCGCACCGATACTATCCCTCCCCGAAGGGATAGACGACTTCGTGGTATATTGCAATGCATCCAACCAGGGGCTCGACTGTGTTCTGATGCAACGAAGAAAGGTCATCGCCTACGCCTCAAGACAGCTGAAGACACACGAGGTCAACTACACCACACACGATCTCGAATTAAGAGCGGTTGTGTTCGCCCTGAAAATCTGGAGACACTACCTGTATGGTACGAAAAGCACTATCTTTACAGACCACAAAAGCCTACAACACATATTCAACCAGAAGGAGCTCAATATGAGACAACGACGGTGGGTCGAACTACTGAACGACTACGAATGCGAAATTCGTTATCATCCGGGTAAAGCCAACGTGGTAGCAGACGCCCTAAGTCAAAAAGAATATTCTGGATGAAGAGTCAAGTCATTAACTATGACTATCCATTCGCATCTATCCGCACAAATTAAGGAGGCTCAGTTCGAAGCCTTAAAACCTAAAAATGTGGCGGGAGAATCCCTACATGGAATGGATAAGAACTTGGAAGTCAAGGGTGACGGAGCCTTATATCTGATGGACCAGATCTGGACACCGAGACACGGTGGCTTCAGAGACTTGATCATGAAGGAAGCGCACAACACTCGATATTCCGTCCACCCGGGTTCAGATAAGATGTATCTGGATCTTAAAAAGCTATACTGGTGGCTAACATGAAAGCAGAGATTGCTACCTTCGTGAGTAAATGCCTTACTTGCGCCAAGGTCAAGGTTGAATACCAGAAACCATCAGGTCTACTTCAGCAACCGGAGATACCTGAGTGGAAGTGGGAGCGGATCACTGTGGACTTCATAACCAAGTTGCCCAAGACAACGGGTGGACTCGATACCATTTGGGTCATCGTCGATAGATTGACCAAATCTGCACACTTCCTGCCCATCAAGGAAACTGACAAAATGGAGAAGCTCACAAGAACATACATTAGGGAGATCGTTCGACTGCATGGTGTTCCTATATCTATTATCTCCGATAGAGATAGTAGATTCACTTCGAGGTTCTGGCAGTCATTACAAAGCTCCCTAGGAACGAGGCTGGACATGAGTACGGCCTGCCATCCACAGACCTACGGACAAAGTGAGAGAACTATCCAAACCTTAGAGGATATGTTACAAGCCTGTGTGATCGACTTTGGGAAGGCATGGGATACTCACTTACCCCTTGTTGAATTCTCCTACAACAACAGTTATCACACGAGCATCAAGGTTGCTCCATTTGAAGCCCTCTATGGCCGGAAGTGCAGATCCCCTCTGTGCTGGGCTGAGGTGCGTGACACTCAGTTAGCTAAAGGACGAGTTCTTGACAACACTTTCACGGGTCCGGAGATCATACGGGAAACGACAGAGAAGATCGTTCAGATTCGTGAACGATTGAAAGCCTCTAGAGACCGACAGAAAAGCTACGCAGACAAACGGAGGAAACCTTTGGATATCCAGGTAGGAGACCGAGTCCTTTTGAAAGTCTCACCCTGGAAGGGCTTGATACGCTTCAGAAAGCATGGAAAGCTAAATCCAAGATACATAGGGCCTTTCGAGATTCTCGCTAGAATCGGCCTCGTAGCTTACAAACTCAACTTACCCCGCGAGCTTAGTAACGTACATCCTACCTTCCACGTCTCGAACTTGAAAAAGTGCCTATCCGACGAGACTCTTGTAATCCCACTCGACAAGATCGAGATCAACGAGAGCCTCAACTTCGTGGAAGAACCTATAGAGATCATGGACCGAAAGGTCAAGCGAACGAAACAAAGTCGCATCACAATTATGAAGGTTCGCTGGAACGCCAAGCGAGGACCGGAGTTCACTTGGGAGCGCGAGGATCAAATGAAACTTAAATATCCTCATCTTCTTACTTAGTTATTTGTAATAACTTAGTTGCTTGAGCTCTAATTTTGGGACGAAATTCCCTCTAACGGGGGGATGATGTGACAACCCGAAATTTTCATTTGTACGAAATCTACAGTCAAACACTTCAATTAAAAGTCAAATTCATTTCTGCTAATTTTTAGCTCAGTTTAAAGTACGTTTGGGTGTTTTTAATATTAATTCTCCGAGAGAACAAATGAAAGGAAGTATTTTCTAGGATTATTGGGGAACAAATAAAACAAATAACACCTTAATGTGGTGTTTTTGGCCAAACATGAGGGGTTTGGGCTGAAAACCCCCCTTTGACCGAGAACTCATGCTTAAGGCACGAGTTTACTCCTTCCTTCCTCATTTCTTACTTCCAAACTCAAGAACACCCACATTCTCTCTCAAGTATCATAAGAGCCTCTTCCAAATCTTCCAAAAATGTAAGTGTTTCTTCTCTTGATTTGTTGATACAACACATCATCTAGTAGTTATACATGATTTCATCCATGAAATCTTCTCTTTTTCATAGATCTTCAAGTGTTCTTCATTTCACCAAGAACACCAAGAACACACACTAGTGTTTTGGGCCGAAAACACCCTTCTTTGCTTCCATATTGTAAGTATCTATCTCCTATACTTGTTATCTAGTAAGGATACTTGATTTAGGGCCTTGAAATCGTCATTATCCAAGAACAAAAGGTGTTTTCGGTCTAGTACATCTCCTTAGACCGAAAACCCTCCTTAGGCCGAAAACCATATGGACCGAAAAGTCATTGAACCGAAAGCCATTTGGACCGAAAACTCCTAGGGACATACCACTTGGACCGAAAGCTCCATTTTGTGACCATACACTCCTTTTATGCAATCATTTGTGATTGTAACACTTCCATATAAGTGTTTCCTAGACTATAAGGATGTTATCCTTCTTAATTAGTTGAATATGCACTAATTGTATACATATATATGTCATTATATGCTAAATACGATCCGTACGTGCGCTCAAGACTTCACTTGACACTTAGCATCCATTATCGATCTTACATTCGTATCACTCACTACAGGTGAGTTCATATCCCTTAATCAACCTTTGAAATGATTTTAAATGCTTTTATGGGGGGGGGAATACAAGTTGAAACATTCTAGTTATTGCTTTAATCACATGTGATTAATAACTAGAACAAACAGAAAGATTTACTATTACTTTCAAATTGCTATCAAACTTATGGATTTCAAGCACTTCAAAACCTTTTATTAAACTCTGTCATATGTTAAAACTGTTTTCCAAACACTTTTAAACTTACATGATTTTCAAACTCATATCTACACCAATATATTTATATAAGTAAGACTTGAAGGACTTAGGACTGATAGCTCACCTTATTTCATGTTCCTTGTTTGGTTGTGGACTTAGGGTATCCTATTATTTGACCGAATGTCGTTGAAATCTTAGTTATATATTCTATATATAGGTGTTGGATATAAAAGCTTTCACTTCAGTTCAGTACCTTTGTATAACGAAGGCATACAAACAACAATACTATTTAACTATAATAGGTATAGTTAAGGGTTTACTACTCACTATTACTATTACAACGATACATACAAGAGCCAGTACAGTTATGAGTCAATACACACTATATACCATTCAAGAGAACACACTATACACTATACACGAAAACATATTATACATTATACAAGAGAATATACTATTTACTAGTACAAAGAAAACATCACTACACTATGACATACTATACAAACACTTGAATACGATAATCAGAATGTGACATACTACTTCTCGATACGACACTTCATTGTGGTATCACTTTGTAACCATAGTCTCCTGGAGGGAGAGCGGGCATTGTGTGTATAGATATATACGGGACAGACACTCCCACACCCCGACTGCTAGCTACAGTCCCAGCTTATAAGGCCAAGGGGTGACAGAATGTTACCTCACTACATATGACACCGGAGGGTCATCAGTTATTCAGCCGTCGATCAGCATGGTTACGTAGGAGTTCACATTCAAACCTTTAATTAACCAATTAAGAATTAAAGGTAAAATAGACTCTCCAAGGCGTATTGTTCATTTAATACCACCTGGAGTCTACATTTTTATTACTTTAGACTCCCCGAGGTGTACGGTACATTTAGTACTACCTGGAGTCTGTATTTCATCACTCTATGACCAACAGTGTCAGGAAAAACATTATTTTCCTATGACATTTACTTTGTGATTTTGTCACATACACATTTAAGTAAACTATATTTTTCATAATGATGGTTTTATTGGGGAAAACTCTTACATTTACAAAAGAGCAAACATACAAACAGTCGGGTCTTGGTAGAAGACTACATTTCAGTAGAAAATATAGGATTTTCTAGAGTGTTTAACTATTTACAAACATTTACAAACAATTATGAACATTTTCACTACGTTGTTACAAACATTTTTATGCAAGCAATGACACTAAATACTTATGAACTCACCAGCGTTATGCTGATAAACTCTTTCAAAATAACTTGTATTCTCAGGTCATCAGTAGACAGGTACCGATGAAGCTTTTGAGAAGATGGAGCACATACAAGACTCATCTTTTATTTTGATCATTCATTTTGGTGTCTTACATACTATACAGAACACGCTTGTATTAAAATTATTCTATTAATGCAATGGATGTTGTTGCTTGTTTACTATTATGCTTTGTTGTGATACTGTACATGACGTCCTCCACCCCAGAACGTTTCCGCCGTTCCGGTTTTGGGGTGTGACAGAAATTTTACTTCATTCCAATTCTAAAAGCTTAGATTCAGATTTTAATCAAACTTAGTCAAGTATATATATGAATGTTATGTTGGAATGGTTCAACATAAGGAAATTTTGTATATGGACATGTTAATTGCGTTCTCAAAATTCGATTATGATTACAGCATCCCTCTTCATAGTCCGAATTGTGAGAACATGGCAAATAGAAACATTATAGCAAAAGACTGGTCAAGTATCATGTCTTTATGTGAGACATTATGAATCGTATCCCATATGCTTCGGGTATAGGATCAATTGCATATGCTATAATATTTATGTGTTTTGAATTTTCCAAATTCCTAGGGCATTAAGAGGGAAAAAGGACCAGAACTGTATATGACTAAAGTGATTAAGCAATTGTCGAGGACAATCTGAGGTTTACCAAAGATTGGTTGATCATGGACACTTGGAAGTATGGTGTAAATTTTGGAAATGACCATATTGATATATTCTAAAAAGAGGCAACTCTTGTTTAGAAGTGATAGTCAAAATGGGAATATGGAAATGTTTCCATAAGTGGAAGTCATTCTTTAAATCTGTGTAAGATTAGAAAACTTAATGCAAGAAGGATGTTCAAAGGAATGTACTTTGAATGTGAGACTTCATTTCCATGGAATTTCTCTCCAATGGAATACTTTGTAATGTATGTTGCCAAGTCTCTGTGAGTTTTGTGCATAATCATTACAAAAGGATCATTGCATATAAGTTTAGAATCTAACATGTTACAATAAATGGCAAGAATTTGATATTCTTACGTTTATGGTAAGGATTTGAGATTGTGAATTGAGCATCATTAAAGTGTTGTCAATTGATCTATTTCACAAAGTAAGGACCATAGACAAACATAGTGTACATGCTTGGAGCATGGGACGACTATTGTTTTAATTCAAGTATTAAGTTGATTATTCGAAACATTATACAATGAATAATGAGTAATCAATATGGCACACAAAGTTTTGGGGCCATATAGGATTAGTATTATTCTTGTGTTTCACTTTGCATGTTTTGACTTCCCGAATAACTAGGTTATTCAAACCATCCACAGTCAATCATACTTTGGAAGTAGGTATTGAGGTAAGACTATCATGAATGGGTCTGTAGTTTGTCTAGGTGTTTTAGAAATAGTTGCAGTGTTCATGAGTGCTCCTGGAATAAGATTCGAGTATTGGATTAAACCCACGCTCATTTAAATCACTTCATGGATTTTATCACGAGTGATCATGAGACGATAATATCTTATATTCTTGAAACGGAGACATGTGAGTTGTAGTTGCGAGTCGGTTGCACATTGACATATGTAAACGCACCAGTAACTTGGTGTTACAAAACATATCATTTTGTGTGATTAGATGAGTAAGTACAAGCAAGAATTTGAGTTGAAGTTTATCCATTATTTTTACCCTTAGAGGAATAAAAGCGATATCTGTGGGCCCCTCGATGATTTAGTGATGACAACCCTAAGTGCTCGGTCGGGCGTGGACTAATTTGATTTGTTCAATTAGTCGGTCATCATAAATCGGAAATCGGGAAACAACAAATGGATAGAGATAATGACTATAATCCATGTCTCAGTCCATATGATATCTAGAATAGAGGAATATATGATCCCTTATCTAATGGACACGTCATTGACTAGGTCAGAGTTCGACAACGGCTTTTAAGAGCTACGATTGCTAGTCGGGTTGTGAAGTCGTACTTGCAATAATAGTTATTAGACATATCCAAGTGGCAGACTGTTGGATTAGTGTCTAATTCCATAACTATAATTGGTATGTGCTTGACCCGAGAGTAGCATGGTCCATTTGGGTTGCATATCATCAGAACAATTTTTTAGGATGGACTTTTGAGAAGAGGTTATTTATGGTTTATTAATATATTATAAGTTCTAATATATTAATATGAAATCATATGATTTAATTAGTATTGATCAAGAATTAGTTTGGAATTAATTTAGTGAAATCATATGATTTAATTAGTATTGATCAAGAATTATGGAGACTAATTTTGTAAATTAGTTATATTTATATGTTGGGCTTATGATCCATGTTGGAGTAAGTTTATGTATGGATATATAAAGAGTTGGGCCACATGAACCATGCATCATAAACCTATGGGTACGGATTAGGGTTAACCCATGACCCTTGGAATCCTACATATAAATATGAGCTCCATAGCCTAAAAACACCTCTAACATGTTCTTAGAGTTCATGGAGGTGTTTTAATGCAACAAGATTCTCTATCAAGAGCCACCTTTGTCCTAGGTGTGTTGTGATTCCATTTGAGGCATTCATACTATTGGTGCTAATCTCTTAAAGGTTCAAGGCTTCCAACTACATTAAAAGGTATGTCATCTAACTTGTATTTCATGTTGTTTCTGCTTCATTGTATGCTAGTTAGGATGATCCTTTGGAATATTGAGTGTATGCATGTATAATAGAGAAAACATAGATCTAAAGCATCTAGGGTTGTATGTACACCATAGGAGTGTTAGAATGCTCAAAACCCTTCACTTTATCACCAAGTTGCCAAGGACAGCGAAGGGATATGGTGCTATATGGGTCGTCGTGGATCGACTGACCAAGAGTGCCTATTTTCTGCCCATCCGGGAGAGCTCATCGACCGAGAATCTGGCCGACGTGTATATCCACGAGATCGTTGCTCGCCATGGAGTTCCGGTCTCTATCATGTCAAATCGTGATGTTCGGTTCACCTCCTATTTCTGGCAGAAGTTCCATGAGGAATTGGGTACGCAGCTGCATTTCAGCACAACTTATCATCCACGGACAGATGGTCAGAGTGAGCGGACCATACAGACCCTAGAGGATATGCTGAGAGCTTGCATTATTGACTTCGGAGGGAGCTGGTACTCTTACCTACCCCTTGCATAGTTCTCCTACAACAACAGCTTTCACTCCAGTATTGGTGCTCCACCTTATGAGCTATTGTATGGACGGAGGTGTCGCACCCCTGTCTGTTGGGGTGAGGTTGAGCACATGGTGATGGGTCGGACAGAGGTAGTTCTGCAGACTACCGAGAGGATTCAGTAGATCAGGCAGCGACTGCAGATTGCTTAGAGTCGGTAAAAGAGCTACGCCGGCCGACGCCGATCTGAGTTGGAGTTTCAAGTTGGTGACATGGTGCTAGTAAAGGTCTCACCCTGGAAGGGTGTGATTCGCTTCAGGAAGAGGGGAAAGTTGGGTCCCCGATACATTGGGCCATTCAGGGTTACTGTTAGGGTTGGCAAGGTGGCATATAGACTGGATCTCCCGAAGGAGCTCAGTCAGATCCATAACACTTTTCACATCTCGCAATTGCGGAAGTGTATACTGGATGAGGAGGCAGTGGTGTCTTTAGATGATATTCAGGTTGATGTGCGCCTGAATTACGTGGAGAGGCCAGTGGCCATTCTGGAGAGGAAAGTGAAGGGTCTACGGAACAAGGGGGTACCTTTCGTAAAGGTACAATGGGAGCACCGGAGAGGATCTGAGTGGACTTGGGAGCCGGAGGCAGAGATGCGGGAGCATTATCCGGAGTTGTTCACCGTAACAGACTTCGAGGACGAAGTCTAGTTCAAGTGGGGGAGAATTGTAACACCCCGACTCCCAGGTATAAATTTTAAAGTTTTATATTCCTTATTAGAGACCTACTCGACGAGTTGGATGCCCCAACTCGTTGTGTAGAGACGGATATGGCCGCGTGGTTTATGGAACCTACTCGACGAGTTGGAGGACCCCCAACTCGACGAGTAGAGCCTGTGCATGAAAACCCTAATTTTTAGGGTTTGCACCCTATTTAAAGGACCTTAAGTCCTTCCTTCCAGCCTCCTTACTACCTTTTCACGTCCAGAAGCAAACCCTAATCGATCTAACCCTATTTTGAGTGTGTGTGTGTGTGTGTGAGGCTAAAAGTGTGTACTTGGTGCATTTCTTGAAGAGGTTTGAAGATTTAGGAGCTTGGAACGAGAAGGGGCTTGTAGATCCAGCATCTACATCGTTTTGGCATTCATTTGAAGGTAAAAAGTCATACCTTGATCATTCTCTTGTTAGATCTCTTCATTTAAGAGCTTAGGGCCATTTCTAGCATAGTTTGAAGTATTGCTGGTTTGGTCCATGGTTTGAAGTTGTAACTTCAGATCTAGACTCCTCTATGCCCTTATGGATATAAAACCTCAAGCTTTATGAAGCTTTAGCCCTCCTCCATGTCCAAAACCTCTTCTTAAGGCTAGTATTGAATGTTTTAGCTACTTGGCGCCTTGCATGAACGTAAAGTTAGCAACTTTACGTGGTAACTACACCCTAGGAGGCTAGATCTATAGTTTGGAGCCTTGGTTTCGCTTAAAAGCATCTGAATGAGAAAAGGACTGAAGGAACTCGACGAGTTGGATAGCCAACTCGGGGAGTTTGATGAAGGTTTCCCACTTTCTAGATTCTGCATGAACTCGGCGAGTTAGTGAGATAACTCGACGAGTTGGTTAGGGCCTTCCAGATATTTTGGACACTACATGGACTCGACGAGTTGTCTGGAAACTCGGCGAGTGGACTGGGGTTTTTCGCGATTCTTTGAGTTCTGAAGGAACTCGAAGAGTCAGTAAGCTGCACTCGACGAGTTGGGTCAACATGGACTGTTGACCTTGACCGTTGACTGTGACTTTGACCAAGGGTTGACCAGTTGGGCTTCTGAGGGTATTTTGGTAATTTGGAATTTTGATGGACTTGGTCCTATGGTGGTTATAGATGGTGGAGTTCGTGGCTGTGATTCGGGAGTTTGATCTTATCACTACAGTTCGACATTGTGAAGTGAGATTTCCTCACTATACTTAAGGGTCGAAGGCACCAAGGCCGACCCTTTGGATTGTTATCCTGCTTTATTGTTAGTGTGATCAGTTAGATCGGTATCCTGGTAGATAGGATGTTACCATGCTTAGTGATCTGTAGATCAGATTGTCTGTCTGTAGACTGTTATGTGATTATCTGATATATGTGCACATGATTGATTGGGGTTGAGGCTTACCTGTTTTGTGCGAGAGCCAACAGACCAGGGCATTCCAACTCGATGGTTGTGGGCCGAGAGTATTCCATCCCGAGGATGATTGGACTCATAGCATGTGGGCATTCCAATCCGATGGTTGTGGGTCGAGGGTATTCCATCCCGGGGATGATTGGACCCATAGTATGTTGGCATTCCAACCCGATGTGTCACACCCCCGGACCAGAGCGGCGGAAAAGTCCGGAGGTGGGTGACTTGATTGTGCAGTATCATAACAGTTGAATATAAATGAAACATAGCAAATCCAAACATCATACATCAATATCACAATCTTACATTGTTTTTACATATTGTTCATGTTCTTGAAAATACACAAAAGAGACAACATTGAATAAATTCCAAATTACGACAAAATGATCTTGAATCCCCATGTCATTGACCTGCTTATTGATTTCCTGAGAATACAAGTCGTTTG
The DNA here is from genome assembly GCF_052849685.1 of Lactuca virosa. Taxonomy (NCBI): domain Eukaryota; kingdom Viridiplantae; phylum Streptophyta; class Magnoliopsida; order Asterales; family Asteraceae; genus Lactuca; species Lactuca virosa. The sequence continues at coordinate 300,757,889 of NC_136428.1, read as the reverse complement.
AAAAGCGTCAACATAAAATATGTTGGTGAGTTCATAAGCATTTTGTATAAAAATCTGTGGTAGCTGGTAAAACCAGAAAATCCCATATTTTCTTATCAGATGGTTGTAAGTTTTCGATTCTAATCGGGTATAGTTGCATGTGTGTTTTAGTTTATCGTTTTTCGAAATCGTATAAAATTGTTTTTTTTCCAGAAAATCCTATATTTTCCGATGTATAAGATGGTGGTCTTAAAACCCTAAGACTAGTGTAATAAAAGCTTCGTTTTATAGTACTCAAAACAATCGTTGTCTAAAATCGAAAGGTGTAACTTGAGTAATTTTCTAAAACATACTGTTATATTCTTAGTGAGTCATTATAACCATACTAATATGACGGAGTGCCTGTTCTGATGTTCTTCAGGCGTCGGTTTTATTTAAGACATTTGTCACCCTAGACTGGCCGGTCTAGCTGTAGCGAACAGCGAAGGTGCGGGGTATCAAACCCATATAGATCTATACACAAATTCCCGCTCCCCCTCCAGGAGACTCTGGTTATAACTCTTACAGGACTTTAAGCATATACTATTATTTATATATATAGGTACTGTGAAGATTCGTCTGACTAGAATACTAACAGATTTTTGGAGCAAATCGTTGTAATCCATGATTTATTACATAAATACAAATGGTGTACTTGTTGACTAGATATTTCGTTTTCGTTTATAGAAAATATTCCTTTGTAAATCAGGCTTGTCAAAATGACCCAATATTCTTGATTTTGGCAAAATGGTCCTTCAACTTATAACTTATCAAATAACACTCATATTTGTCAAAAGGTGGTGCAAAGCTATGTGATTCGTTGAAAGTGGTCCATTTTCTCCAAAATACTTGTTTAAGAAATTTTTGTCATAAATACTTAGGATTTTTGTCATAAAGATTTGTAACTTGTATTTTTGTAATCTCCTAGTGCTTATTTCTTTTACCTAAGTTGTGAAATAAGCTTCAAACTCTTGAAGCTTGCTCAAGTTTTCGAGTTCCAGGAGTCTTCATAATTTTAGTACATATAACTTAGCATACAAGCATAATAAGCAATTAAATCAAGGTTTAAAACAAGGTTTTTGACCTGCATTCTCCCCCAAAAACAATAAAAATCTCGAAAAAGTAGGGGTATGAAGCTCACCTTGGTTTTAGCTTGCTGTGTGATTTGAAGAGGTGTTAAGGAGTTTCCAAGTTCCAACACTTGAAAGGTTTGATAACTTTTTGAACTTTAGAATATCCTAAGAATATATAAATATAATAGAGTTTTAGGAATAATGTGGAGAATATATAAATATAATAGAGTTTTAGGAATATCCTAAGGAATGGAACTTGAAGTTTGAACAAGTTTGAGAGCACACTTGGGAATTCACAGATTGAAGATATGGGAAGTGGGATATGGAGAAAAGAGTAGTCCACGTTTCCTATAATGGAGGATAAGGAAAAAGGGAGAAGGGATGGATGCATGGAAATCTATTGGTTTAATCATTGTTATTCAGTGGTTTTTGCATGGGTTACTGTGAATTGCATGGGAAATGGGAATTACATCCCATCATAAAGTCAACCCCTTATCACTTTATGGTTTAATATAATACTTTTATAGATATTAATTATTATTTTATGTAAATATGTTTTCAAATACTCAAATTTAGCATAAAATAGAGGTTTAGGAGGTCTAAGTTATGAAAAATATGAGTTTTGTGGGATTTCCGACGTCAAAACACCTTAAAATGATGAAATGGTACGAAATGATTCGAAATCCAGAGCCAAAGGGTGAATTCCGGAGTCAAGGCATGAGTTCCGGAGTCAAATCCATTGTTCCGAAGCTCTTCTCAGATTCCGGAGTGGATTCAAAAGGTCCCGGAGTCAGATGCGAAGTCAACATGTTCGGACCGAGGGTGCGAAGTCGGCTAGGAATTCTGAAGCGGCTAAGGCGAGATCTTCTGGAGATAAACCTTCCGGAGCTGCGATATTTCCCGGTTCTTGGGGATATTCTGAAACTGTTCTTCCCATTCTTGACCAAAATGGAAGTTCCGAAGGAAGATTGTCCGGATCAACTCAAGGCTTCCGGATGCGAAATGGTCCGGATGAAAAGGTATTCCGGAGTCAAGAGGTTCCTATGTGCGAGAATGTTTGGTTCCTTTAGGAGGTCCGAAGCTTCCTAAGGGTTCCGAACTAGGTTTGCTCCTTCAAGTTTTCTCCTTTCGTTTTGAGTTGGTTTTGACTAAGGAAAACTACTTAGGGAGATTTGAGATACATGGAGAGATTTGCATTTTATCAATACATGGTTCATTAGGGATCATAATTTAAACTTTAATGCGTTGATACAAGCCTTACAATAATTGATGCTTACATGAGAGCAGAATTTCCTAGCTAAAAAGGCTAGTTGTGACACGATGGTTGAGGGTCTGGGGCGTTCCAACCCGATGGTTGATTGGGCCCATAGTATGCTGGTATTATATATATGTTATTGTTGTGCGAGTATTTTGGGGGAAATCACTAAGCTTTGGGCTTACAGTTTTGGTTTTGGTTTCAGGTACTTTAGATGATCGTGGGAAGGCGAAGGCTTGATCGTGCACCTACTCATGTTTTTATGTCACACCCCAAAACCGGAATGGCAGAAACTTTCGGGGGCGGAGGACGTCATGTACAGTATCACAACAATGTATAATAGTAAACAAGCAACAACATCATCCATTGCATTAATAGTAATAATTTTAATACAAGTGTGTTCTGAAGTTTATAAGACACCAAAATGTATAATCAAAATAAAAGATGAGTCTTGAATGTGCTCCATCTTCTCAAAACCTGGCCATCGGTACCTGTCTACTGGCGACCTGAGAATACAAGTTATTTTGAAAGCGTAGATCAGCATTAAAGCTGGTGAGTTCATAAGTATTTTAGTGTCATTGTTTGTATAAGTTTGAAGAAAGTGTTTGTAAATGTTTGATGTAAAAGTTTGTAAGTATTTGATGTAAATGTATGTAAACTTCCTAGAAAATCCTATATTTTCTACTAAAGTAGTCTTCTACCAAGACTCAACTGTTCTCTATGTTTGTTCTTTTGTAAAAGTGTGAGTTTTCCCCAAAGTATGACTATCATTACCAAAATATAGTTTCTCATTACCGTTTATGTGAGAAGATCACAATGTGAATGAATTGGGAAAAATAAAGATGTACTGTAGTTTTATCTAGGTAACTAATAATGTACTAACTACCTTTAAACTTGTTAGTTAATTAAGGTAAAATGTGATATGATTGTAACCATACTTGATTGACCAGTAAAACACGACGTTCGAGACGTCGAAATGATATGACATTCGTCTCCCGCAGACCTGCAGGTCCCACTGTAGCTAGTACCAAGGTGTAGGAGGGTCAGTCCCGTATAGATCTATACACAAATTCACGCTCTCCCTCCAGGAGACTCTGGGTACAAAACGTGACACAGCAGTATATGCCGAGCCATGAAGTTGTATCTCACATTAATGTTATAGTATTCTTGTATTTGTATAGCATGTACGAGTGTAGTATTCTCTTCGTCTAGTATGTAGTATGTTCTCTAGTATGTAGTATGTAGTATGTAGTATGTACTGATTCTCATTATAGTATTCTCTATCTGTTTCTCTTTATAGTGAGTATTGTTTCTCGTTATAGTATGTACTGACTCATGTATGAACTGACTCTTAGTATGTTTCATTGTTCTAGTAATAGTATTAGTAACTTCCTAAACTATACCTATTATAGTTTACTAGCAATGTTGTTTGTATGAATGAACATGTTTGTATACCTTTGCTACTCAAAGGTATTGAACTGAATGAAGGACTTTTATATCTATACACATATACATAATATATAATTAAGATTCAAACGACCTTCGGACAAACAACCGATACCCTAAGTCCACAACCAAACAAGGAACAGGAAGTAAGGCGAGCTATCCGTCCTAAGTCCTTTCAATCCTACTTATATAGCTATATCTATATAGATATGCGTTTGACAAAATATAAGTGTAAAAGAGTTTAATAAGGAGTTTTGCATATAAAAGAGTTTGTAAAACGATTTGAAGCAATTTGATTGATAACACTGTTTGAAGTATAAGAAATCCATTTGTTTGATAGTTATTAATCACATGATTGATATAATAACTATTATGTTTGTACTTGTATTTTCCCCCCTATAAAAGCATTTAAAATCATTTAAAAGGTAAGTTAAAGGGGTATGAACTCACCTGCAGTGAGTAATACGAATGGAAGATCAGATTGCAGGATGCTAAGTGTCAAGTGAAGACTTGAGCACACCGAATCCTAATAAGCATATAATGACACATATATGTATATAATTAGTGTTAAAAACAACTAATTATGCAAGGAAAGACATCCTAGGACATAGGAAACATTTAGATTCTAGTGTTAGAAGTACCAAGGGTTGCATATAATGGATGTATGGCCTCACCTTGGAGTGTACGGCCAGAATGGTATGTTTCATGTGTGAGTACGGCCACAGTGTACGGCCTAAGTGGGTGTGCGGTCGCACACTCATGGTGAAACATGCCATTGAGTGATTTAAAGTCTTATTAAGCATCTAGGAAGTGTGCTTTGACCAATGCTTAGCCTTAATGGAAGTTTGTTACCATTTGGGACTTTAAAAAGGGTGTGTACAGCCACACAAGGAGTGTACGGCCGTACACCCTTGATGATCATGCAAAAATGGTCAAAAGGGGTATTCCAAGTCTCTATCTTATATCCCCTAAGTGTTCTTGATCATGTGCTAGCATAAAACATGAGTTTGAAGCCTAATAGCACTAAACAAAGGGGTGTATGGCCACATGGGGTGTGTGCGGCCGCACACTCCTTGATGAACATGTTCTAGACGTTTTCTAAGGCTCTAAACTAGTAAGTATCAAGCACAAGAAGGGTACTTACAATTTAGAAGCGTTTAGGGGTGTTTGGAGCCCAAGAACTTAGTAGGTGTTCTTGGTGTTCTTGGTGAAACTGAAGAACACTTGAAGATCTAAACAAAAGGAGTACTTTCATGGATGAAATCATAGATGCTTACTAAATTGTGTAATGAATCAACACAACATAGGAAGAAACACTTACAACTTGAAGTTCTAGATGAAAAACGGATGATACTTGAGAGAGAAGTTGATTTCTTGGCTTAGGAGTGTGAAAAGAGGTAAATGGAGGCTGAGTCCTACTCTTATACATGCGTGTGTGCTGCCAGGAGGGTGTGTGCGGCCGCACATCCAAGTGTGCGGCCGTACACTCCTAATGTTGGAGTGTTTGGCCTTCTTTGAAAGTGGTGAACTTGTGCTACTCAATTCTAAACCCTAACTTTGAAGATTCTGGGCTTAGAACACTCAATTTGACTCTAAACAGTGCTAGAAGATAGCAAAAACGAGTCTGGCCTTGATTGATTTGAATACTGTACAAGATAGAACTTTCGGGTTGTCATATCATCCCCCCGTTAGAGAGAATTTCGTCCCGAAATTAGAGTTTAACAAATAAGCTATTACAAATAACTAAACGAAAAGATGAGGATATTTCAATTTCATTTGATCCTCGCGCTCCCAAGTGAATTCAGGTCCTCGTTTGGCGTTCCAGCGACCCTTCACTATCGGGATACGGCTTTGCTTCGTTTGCTTGACCTCTCGGTCCATGATCTCTACAGGTTCTTCCACGAAGTTGAGGCTCTCGTTGATCTCGATCTCGTCGAGTGGGATTACAAGAGTCTCATCGGACAGACACTTTTTCAAGTTCGAGACGTGGAAAGTAGAATGTACGTTATTGAGTTCGCGAGGTAGTTTGAGTTTGTAAGCTACAGGGCCGATTCTGGCGAGAATCTCGAAAGGCCCTACGTATCTTGGATTTAGCTTTCCACGCTTTTCGAAGCGTATCAAGCCCTTCCAGGGCGAGACCTTCAATAGAACGCGGTCGCCCACCTGGAATTCCAACGGTTTCCTTCTCTTGTCTGCGTAGATTTTCTGTCGGTCTCTAGAGGCTTTCAATCGTTCACGAATCTGAACGATCTTCTCTGTCGTTTCCCGAATGATTTCCGGACCTGTGAGAGTGCTGTTAGGAACTCGTCCTTTAGCTAACTGCGTGTCGCCCACCTCAGTCCAGCACAGATGGGATCTGCACTTACGGCCATAGAGGGCTTCAAATGGAGCAGCCTTTATGCTCGTGTGATAACTATTATTGTAGGAAAACTTGACAAGGGGTAAGTGAGTATCCCATGCCTTCCCAAAGTCTATCACGCAGGCTCGCAACATATCTTCCAAAGTCTGAATAGTCCTCTCACTTTGTCCGTCGGTTTGTGGATGGTAGGTTGTACTCATGTCCAGCCTAGTTCCTAGGGAACTTTGTAGTGACTGCCAGAACCTCGAAGTGAATCTACTATCCCTATCAGAGATAATGGATATGGGAACACCATGCAATCGTACGATCTCTCTGATGTAAGTTCTTGTTAGTTTCTCCATCTTGTCAGTCTCTTTGATAGGCAGGAAGTGTGCGGACTTTGTTAACCTGTCTACGATCACCCAAATGGTATCGAGACCACCCGTTGTCTTGGGAAATTTGGTTATGAAGTCCATCGTGATCTGCTCCCACTTCCATTCAGGTATCTTCGGTTGCTAAAGTAAACCTGATGGTTTCTAGTATTCGACCTTAACCTTGGCGCAAGTAAGGCATTTACTCACGAAGGTAGCAATCTCTGCTTTCATGTTAGGCCACCAGTATAACTTTTTAAGATCCAGATACATCTTATTCGAACCTGGGTGGATGGAATATCGAGTGTTGTGAGCTTCGGTCATGATCAAGTCTCTGCAACCACCGTGTTTCGGTGTCCAGATCCGATCCACGAGATATAAGGCTCCGCCACCCTTGACCACCAAGTTCTTATCCATCCCTCTCAGGGATTCACTCGCCACATTTTCAGGTTTCAAAGCTTCAAGTTGAGCTTCCTTAATTTGTGTGGACAAGTGTGAATGGATAGTCATAGTCAATGATTTGACTCTACGACCAGAGTATTTTTTCCGACTTAGGGCGTCAGCTACTACATTGGCCTTGCCGGGATGATAACGAATTTTGCATTCGTAATCATTGAGTAGCTCTACCCATCGTCGTTGTCTCATGTTGAGCTCCTTATGGTCGAATATATGTTGTAGGCTTTTGTGGTCTGTAAAGATAGTGCTTTTTGTACCATACAGGTAGTGTCTCCAGATCTTCAGAGCAAACACTACTGCTCCTAACTTAAGATCGTGTGTGGTGTAGTTGACCTCGTGTGTCTTCAGCTACCTTGAGGCATAGGCGATGACCTTACCTCGTTGCATCAGAACAAAGCCGAGCCCTTGATTGGACGCATCGCAATAGACCACGAAGTCTTCTATCCCTTCGGGGAGGGACAGTATCGGTGCGGTGCATAAGGCTCGCTTTAGCGTTTGGAACGCTTTCTCTTGCTTCTCTTCCCAGTCAAAGGCCATGCCCTTCTTGGTCAATGTCGTAAGCGGTTTCGCAATCCGTGAGAAGTTCTAAATGAACCTGCGATAGTAGCTACCGAGGCCTAGAAATTGACAAATTTCTGTAGGCGTCTTCGGTGCTGACCAATTCTCAATGGCTTTAATTTTGGAAGGGTCCACATATATTCCCTCTTCACTAACCACGTGCCCTAAGAATTCGACTCCTCGGATCCAAAATTCGCATTTCGAGAACTTCGCATAGAGCTTCTCTGATCGCAATGTTTCCAAGACCTGTCGGAGATGTTGACTATGCTCCTCCTTACTACGAGAGTAGATAAGTATGTCATCGATGAAGACGATGACGAACTGATCTAAGTAAGGACGGCACACCCTATTCATTAAATCCATGAATACCGCGGGCGAGTTGGTTAATCCGAACGGCATCACTACAAATTTGTAGTGTCCATAACGAGTTCAGAAGGATGTCTTCGGAACATACTCTCCTAACACTCGTAATTGGTGATACCCGGATCTCAGGTCAATCTTTGAGAAGAAATTCGCCCCTTGCAGTTGGTCGAACAAATCGTATATGCGAGGCAGAGGGTATCGATTTTTGACGGTTAGCTTGTTAAGTTCTCTGTAGTCGATGTACATACGGAACGATCCGTCTTTCTTCTTGACGAACAAGACCGGTGCTCCCCAGGGTGAGAAGCTTGGCCTAATGAAGCCCTTGCTGAGCAATTCGTTAAGTTGACTGGATAGCTCCTGCATCTCAGCTGGTTCTAGACGATAGGGCGATTTGGCTACGGGGGTAACCCCTGGAACTAAGTCGATTCTGAAATCGACTTGACGTTGCGGAGGTAATCGTGGGAGTTCTTCTGGAAAGATGTCGGGAAAATCGCGTACTACTGGAATGTTCTTAATGTCTTTCGTTTCTTGGCTCACATCGACAACATGAGCAAGGAATGCGAGACATTCCTTTCGCAAGAATTTCTGGGCTTGAATGCTCGAGATGAGGCGAAGGTTGGTGCCGGGTTTGTCGTCGTAGATTACCAGGGTTTCACTAGACGGCAGATTAAGGCGAACGGCCTTTTCGTAACACATAATGTCGGAACGATGAGAACTCAACCAGTCCATGCCGATTATGACGTCGAAACTTTTAATTGATACCGGCATGAGGTCGATTGGAAATGAATGACTATCTAGTGTTAGTGAACAACCTATGTATATGCAGCTAGTACTCTCTATCTTTCCGTTAGCCATTTCTACTGTAAACGGTTCTTTAAGTGCATGCGATTTATTCTTAAGTAAGTGAGCAAATTTCTGGTTGACGAAACTCCTCTCCGCTCCACTATCAAACAGTATGCATGCATATGAGTTATCGAGGAGAAACGTACCCGTGACCACTGTGGGGTCGGCAACTGCTTCCTTGTGGCCTATAGCTAAAACTCTTCCCACGCTGCCGGCATTCCCTGCCTTCGGGCAGTTCCTCTTGTGGTGGCCCACCTCGCCACAACCGTAGCAAGCCTGGCCCACACCAGCGTCGGGGACTTGGGTAATTGGCTTTGCCAGAGCCTTACAGAAACGGGCAGTGTGACCCTTCCTGTTGCAGTTAGAGCATTGCATCTCTCGGCAGGCTCCATTGTGGTGGAAGCTGTATTTGTTGCACTTCGGCAAGTTTCCCCTATACTGCTTTACCGGTGCAGCAGCGGCAGGTGCTATCGCAGCGTGAACAACTACGACCTGCTGCTTTTTGGCAGCTTTCTGCTTCTTCTTGTCATCCTAGAATTTTCGCTTGTTGTCGGCGGCTTTGGAGAGTTCTGAGATGGCTAGGCTTGTTGTTGCTGACGGGGTTCGGACCCCATGGTGGATGAGTCTTTGTGCCAATCGCTTGACACTATCGAAGGTAGTGGGGTTGGAAGCTAGGACGTTCCCCTGAAATGGAGGCACCAGCCTCCAGATATATCTCTCCACCTTCTTGGCCTCAGAAGGGACCATTCCCGGACATAGCGCTACCAGATCGTTGAATCTGGCAGTGTAGGAGACTATGTCGGAGCCCTTCATGGTTAGGCTCCAGAGCTCCTGCTCTAATTTCTGAACTTCGCCCCTCGGGCAGTATTCCTCGATCATAAGCTCCTTAAGAGCTTCCCAGCCGATGGCATTTGCCACTATAAGAGATAGTGACTTGACATGGCTGTTCCACCACGTCAGAGCTCGGTCCGCGAAGGTGCAAGCGGCAAATTTTACCTTGCTCCCTTCCGGACAGGAGCAGATCTCAAAGATCGACTCCGTCTTCTCGAACCATTGCGAGAGGGCAATGATTCCGCCAGTTCCATTGAAGGCCCTGGGTTTGCAGCTGGTGAAATCCTTATATGAGCACTCCCTAGAGCGCACTGGAGTTTCAACTGGGGTGGGAGGCACATTAGTCCCACTCCCGCTAGTACCGGTGGTGGTGAATTGTGCTAGAGCTGCCGTAACAGCCGCATTCACAGCAGCTTGGATAGCTGTTGGGTTGTATTGAGGAGGAGGAGGTGGAGTTTGATTCCGAGCAGTGCGCCTCATTACTCGGCGTGGAGGCATCTCGTAGCTATAAGATCACAAAGATGAAGGTATTGATAAGAATTTAATAGGGAGTATGATGAGAGTGACTCATGGACTAACCCTCCATATCCCAACAACACAGATGAAAGCATTTGGATAATAATTTTCACAATATCAATATCTGTCAATAATACTGGTATTACAGATGCAACTAGTTCGGTAAAAACAACCTAAAAGTACGTCTTACATCAAACCAAAATGAGAAAATTTTTGACAGAATAAAGACCTATCTACCGAAAGTTCAAGGTCTTACAATAACATGAATTTACAGGGAAAAGCGCTACTTAGAGCATAGGTAAGAAGGCTAATCCTTAATCCAAAAGAAAAGGGATGAGCAGAGCATCCCCTACTAACGTCGGGAACCCCTTGGGCGAACCCTTAGATCATCCATCAAACGCTCCATTTCAAGAAGGCGTCGCTTGTACACTCGATGGCGCACGCGATGCTCTATTACTTCAGCCCTAGTCTCAGCTAGTGCTTGAAGTAGAGACTCACGATCTCTTTCAGCTCTCTCACGAGCATCTTCCAGCCGACGAATGCGGACAGTGTTGATCCCTGTATTGGCATCAAGTTCCGCAATGCGTTGGAGGGCTGTCCTTCCCTGGATTTCGTTACGAGCAACCCTGCGGACCAGGATAGGCAGGACCCTGTCCGCTGAGCCTCCTTCGCTCGCATTGTAGAAACTTCGGTCTCCATTGAATGGGATGGGTTGGCCCTGTTCCTGACTCCAGGTCTCCAGACTTTCCACCCACAGAGGCGTCGGGCCTTGAAAAGTCGGACGTGGGTTTGGATTTGGGTTTGGAGCTACCAGTGGTTGATCGTTAACTTCTGGCTCGGAGTCAGAATCCTCCGGGAAGTTCTTAGCAAGGTCATCATCCAGTGGAATTTCAGGTTCTTCTTCAGGCTCAACATCAAGCCATCCTCTGTCGCCTTGGTTCGGAAAGTACGGGTCTCCGGGGATATGGAATCCAGCCATGTTATCTAAGCAAGAAAAGGGGTAAAAGAAATAATTAAAAGACAAACTAATTAAGATAATTATAAGATGATCCTTACCAGTTACTCCAACATTTTCATAGTGCATACCAGTCATATGTAACCAAAACAGGATAGACCTTCGAATAAGTGACCCTAACTCTAAGTCCACAACCAAACAAGGAACATGAAGTAAAGCAAAGATCACAGATTCTAAGTCTATAACGCCCTAGTCACATGTAATTTTAGCGTATCCACTCCGCAACTATTGACATACTAATAAAGATCTTATTAGTTTGCACATAAGTAATTATAGTAACACAAAATACTCCTATAGTATTTTAAGTTTATGTTCTGTTCTACTGTTTTCATTGTAGTAGTGTTAGTAAGTTTTTAGACTTGCTGCAACATCGCAAACATTCCTGGACACATGCTAATCACTTCTCGGAAATATATAGTTGATTAGGCTATATCACTCCCAGATCTGATTATATGTCTCCAAGACTACTCGTGCTGTCCAACAATCGTAATACTTTTGTTCTGTCCTAGTGACACTGATTTTAGTATGAATGCAGGTATGTATACTTAGGTTAAATATTTTATTATTTAAAAGTATAAACTCTTGGTCAGAGTATTTTATCCCGTTGTGTTTATAGTTGTATATCTTTTATGGGTTGATATACTCAATTCACTATAAACAATGCTCTGATACCAATCTCTCACACCCCAAAACCGGAACGGCGGAAAAGTTCGGGGGGCGGAGGACGTCATGTACAATATCACAACAATGTATAATAGTAAACAAGCAACAACATCATCCATTGCATTAATAGTAATAATTTTAATACAAGTGTGTTCTGAAGTTTATAAGACACCAAAATGTATAATCAAAATAAAAGATGAGTCTTGAATGTGCTCCATCTTCTCAAAACCTGGCCATCGGTACCTGTCTACTGGCGACCTGAGAATACAAGTTATTTTGAAAGCGTAGATCAACATTAAAGCTGGTGAGTTCATAAGTATTTTAGTGTCATTGTTTGTATAAGTTTGAAGAAAGTGTTTGTAAATGTTTGATGTAAAAGTTTGTAAGTATTTGATGTAAATGTATGTAAACTTCCTACAAAATCCTATATTTTCTACTAAAGTAGTCTTCTACCAAGACTCAACTGTTCTCTATGTTTGTTCTTTTGTAAAAGTGTGAGTTTTCCCCAAAGTATGACTATCATTACCAAAATATAGTTTCTCATTACCGTTTATGTGAGAAGATCACAATGTGAATGAATTGGGAAAAATAAAGATGTACTGTAGTTTTATCTAGGTAACTACTAATGTACTAACTACCTTTAAACTTGTTAGTTAATTAAGGTAAAATGTGATATGATTGTAACCATACTTGATTGACCAATAAAACACGACGTTCGAGACGTCGAAATGATATGACATTCGTCTCCCGCAGACCTGCAGGTCCCACTGTAGCTAGCACCAAGGTATAGGAGGGTCAGTCCCGTATAGATCTATACACAAATTCACGCTCTCCCTCCAGGAGACTCTGGGTACAAAACGTGACACAGCAGTATATGCCGAGCCATGAAGTTGTATCTCACATTAATGTTATAGTATTCTTGTATTTGTATAGCATGTACGAGTGTAGTATTCTCTTCGTCTAGTATGTAGTATGTTCTCTAGTATGTAGTATGTAGTATGTAGTATGTACTGATTCTCATTATAGTATTCTCTATCTGTTTCTCTTTATAGTGAGTATTGTTTCTCGTTATAGTATGTACTGACTCATGTATGAACTGACTCTTAGTATGTTTCATTGTTCTAGTAATAGTATTAGTAACTTCCTAAACTATACCTATTATAGTTTACTAGCAATGTTGTTTGTATGAATGAACATGTTTGTATACCTTTGCTACTCAAAGGTATTGAACTGAATGAAGGACTTTTATATCTATACAAATATACATAATATATAATTAAGATTCAAACGACCTTCGGACAAACAACCGATACCCTAAGTCCACAACCAAACAAGGAACAGGAAGTAAGGCGAGCTATCCGTCCTAAGTCCTTTCAATCCTACTTATATAGCTATATCTATATAGATATGCTTTTGATAAAATATAAGTGTAAAAGAGTTTAATAAGGAGTTTTGCATATAAAAGAGTTTGTAAAACGATTTGAAGCAATTTGATTGATAACACTGTTTGAAGTATAAGAAATCCATCTGTTTGATAGTTATTAATCACATGATTGATATAATAACTATTATGTTTGTACTTGTATTTCCCCCCCTATAAAAGCATTTAAAATCATTTAAAAGGTAAGTTAAAGGGGTATGAACTCACCTGCAGTGAGTAATACGAATGGAAGATCAGATTGCAGGATGCTAAGTGTCAAGTGAAGACTTGAGCACACCGAATCCTAATAAGCATATAATGACACATATATGTATATAATTAGTGTTAAAAACAACTAATTATGCAAGGAAAGACATCCTAGGACATAGGAAACATTTAGATTCAAGTGTTAGAAGTACCAAGGGTTGCATATAATGGATGTATGGCCTCACCTTGGAGTGTACGGCCAGAATGGTATGTTTCATGTGTGAGTACGGCCACAGTGTACGGCCTAAGTGGGTGTGCGGCCGCACACTCATGGTGAAATATGCCATTGAGTGATTTAAAGTCTTATTAAGCATCTAGGAAGTGTGCTTTGACCAATGCTTAGCCTTAATGGAAGTTTGTTACCATTTAGGACCTTAAAAAGGGTATGTACGGCCACACAAGGAGTGTACGGCCGTACACCCTTGATGATCATGCAAAAATGGTCAAAAGGGGTATTCCAAGTCTCTATCTTATATCCCCTAAGTGTTCTTGATCATGTGCTAGCATAAAACATGAGTTTGAAGCCTAATAGCACTAAACAAAGGGGTGTACGGCCATATGGGGTGTGTGCGGCCGCACACTCCTTGATAAACATGTTCTGGACGTTTTCTAAGGCTCTAAACTAGTAAGTATCAAGCACAAGAAGGGTACTTACAATTTAGAAGCGTTTAGGGGTGTTTGGAGCCCAAGAACTTAGTAGGTGTTCTTGGTGAAACTGAAGAACACTTGAAGATCTAAACAAAAGGAGTACTTTCATGGATGAAATCATAGATCCTTACTAAATTGTGTAATGAATCAACAAAACATAGGAAGAAACACTTACAACTTGAAGATCTAGATGAAAAACGGATGATACTTGAGAGAGAAGTTGATTTCTTGGCTTAGGAGTGTGAAAAGAGGTAAATGGAGGCTGAGTCCTACTCTTATACATGCGTGTGTGCTGCCAGGAGGGTGTGTGTGGCCGCACACCCAAGTGTGCGGCCGTACACTCCTAATGTTGGAGTGTTTGGCCTTCTTTGAAAGTGGTGAACTTGTGCTACTCAATTCTAAACCCTAACTTTGAAGATACTGGGCTTAGAACACTCAATTTGACTCTAAACAGTGCTAGAAGATAGCAAAAACGAGTCTGACCTTGATTGATTTGAATACTGTACAAGATAGAAATTTCAGGTTGTCACATTTTATGACTCTGATTTCTGGGATACTCTGATATGAAACTATTTTGAAAACATTTTGTAATAAATAATGATTCTTGGATGTTTGAAAAAGTTTAAATTTTTTTTGAAATTTATGGATGTTACACCATTAATCACTTAATTTGTCTAAAGTAATATTTTGAGTTTTTAAAAAGCATAACTCTATTGCAATGCTGCTTCGTGCGTGATACCTTTAGCCATCTGCGGATCTCCAATCGTCTATATATGCTGTGATGAAAGACCCTAACTTTCATACTAAAGACATTGTCACTCCAAGTTACTCCAAAACATGCTACATGCATATTCAAAAACAATATTTTACATTGATAATTTGATTACAAAGGACTGGATACAAACCGACTAAGTTTTAGTATATTACATAACTACCCAGGATATTATAATTTTTATACAAACATAAACCCAAATACAAAAGTAATAGTATAAACTATTCTAAATCTTCTAACAGTATACGACTATATTGGATGCTTATTTCCTGCAAATGTTAAACACTGAGAGGGGTAAGCGGTGACGCTTAGTGAGTTCAATAATAGATACAATATAACGTTATGCCATATATATACTTTAATATGGCAGAAGCAAACGGGTACAACGAACAACAAAGGCATATGTGAAATGCGACAAGCTTTCCATATCAATCGATGATTTGATTCAAAGATATATAGTCAAAGAGACTTAACAATTTCAACACTTGATAAACATGAATAACACTTCGGCCCAAATGGCACAGAAGACATACAATTTCGGATTATCATTTTGCTAGAATATACAGGCTTTCAGCCCTACATAGCCCTATGCCAATACCAGAAGTGATACGAGTCATGCTCTACATGGCCAAAGGCACAAAGCCAATACCAGAAGTGATATGAGACATGCTCTACCTGGCCAAAGACATAAATCTGATACCAGAATAATACGAGACATGCTCTACATGGCCAAAGGCTCAAAGCCAATACCAAAAGTGATACGAGACATGCTCTACATGATCAATGATATAAAAATCAAGATAACATAGAGGCACAAATGGCACAAAAGACATATGATTTCTGATTAAGCATTTTGGTAGATTTCAGGATTTCGGCCCTATCTAACATTCTGCCAATGCCATAGAATAGAAGTCATTCTCTTACGAGACATGCTCTACATGGCCAGAGGCTACATACCAATACCACTTTGAATCTAAGTCCTTACACTGATCACATGGCCAAAGGTACAACTTTGCTATCAAAATAGCAGAAATAATAACACAAGATGATAACACAGAAAAGCACATAGCACATATAACACATAACATATAATTTTTCCTATATATTGAACTCACCGTGAAATAACCGAAGGAATAAATGATATTTTGGGCAGCACTTCGGCTCTAAATATGACTTTCTGGCGATGAAACCGGGGATTTTAGTTGAAAACCGGCCTTACACGGGCAGAGTTTCGACTTGAAAATATAATTTTCTCGGGAACTTCGGAGCGTCGGGACATGCTTCTGGTTTTAGGGATGATACCGGGACTTTAGGGGGGTTAAAAGTAGCTTGGAAGAGAGTAAAAAGTGAGAGAGAGTGAGAAATTGTAACCTAAAACCGGAGGGCTTCGATTCCTATTTTATTATTGAAAGTTGTAGATAATTTCGTTAGAAACTTTCAATAATAAAATTTCACTTATTTCAAATTTTATATTTTCGTTAAATTTCAATATTAGATTGGAATCTCATATAACTTCCAATATTTTTCGAGTGATTCTAAACATACTTTTACGTCATTTCTAGTAAAAACTATCTGTTAGAACTCAACGTTCAAATTCATATAATATTTCCTTATATTTTTCACTTTTAAAATTACATAACACGATAACTGAACGTGTATGTTACATGTGAGCTTCAGGCCAGGTAAGAAACGGCTAATGCTCATATTAAAATCTCTTCTAATACTTGTTGCTAATTGGGATTTGATTTCATTCCTTGCTGTTGGGATTTGATATCTTTATCGATAATCTTTAGGTGTTTTTAGTTAATATTTTCTTAAAGTTTGTTGAAAAAAATCGAAACTGTTAACATAGAAAGATTTTTGAAAAGGTCTGCCCCGGTGGAATCTGGTCATGGATCCGTGACGATATGATCATTGTTACATAATTCTGATATATTGATTTACTTATAGATAGGTCACACAATTGCTTTAGAATTTGTATTATATTGGTCTCATATCCAGTATCCTCTTGCTGGTGTGCATAGTATGTGCCTTAGTATTTACTGATTGATATGCTATTTTCTAGGATACTTATCTTCCACTTTTTGTTTATTAGCCGGGAGCATGTCAATTTAACGTTGACATTTCAGTTATATTGGCTATACTTTATGGTCCAAACAAACATCCGAACATATGTGATTATGCATGCCATTATGGTCCTCACAACAGATCAAGTCCATAACCTGCTTTGTTTGTAGATTATCTGTAGGCGATGTAGTTTTTGTTGTACCTATCGTGCTTACCATATAGTTAATTTTATCTGAAGATTTCAAGCAATAAATGTAATATATAACCATAATGATCCACTTAATAAACTCATAGCTGAATGTTAATTTTTTTCATCTCTGACAGTATCTACTTTCGCATATCCATTTTTTTTTTAATTATGAGAGGAGAGGACTATATAGCTCATCATTATATCGTATATTTATTTTTAATTTTTAATCAGATTGTATATTATCTTCAATAGGATTCATGTGCCTTAGGAGTATTTGAAATTGCTTTTGAACATCAAAATCCTTTTTATAGGACTTTTTGAAAAAAAAAATTAAAATAAGTTTGGATTAACAAAATAACTTTTGGTATAATAAGTTTTTTAAAATCTTTCTCATTGCCCAAGCATCTTTTTTGGAAAAGTTACCCTTAACGCAGTCATCAACATCTAAGGCAGATGCGCCGTTAGATCATGGAATCACCTGGTTATAGCCCTTTGAAAGCTTTCACAGTTTCATCACTTGATTTGCTGATTGGTTTTGTGAAGAAAGTCATATGATGTATACTTTTGGATTCTGTCTCTTGTCTCCTTGCGTTTTTTCTTGCAGCTGGTGGATTACGGGATACATCTGTTGTTACACTCAAGTGATCTAATATTGATCCAACAACTGGGTCTCTTAGACATGACCAGAAGGTGGGTTATGATGTTTTTAATTCCCAAGACGAGGCATTAAACTACATCACAAATGTTTCAAGGTCGATTTACAAGACTATAACCTATGGCAGAGCCATATTAGGTTATGCAGTGCTTGGGAGCTTCGGCTTGCTGCTTGTTGCAACAAAGTTGAATGCTAGCATTCCAAATTTGCCTGGTGATGGGTGTGTGTACACTGTTAGTGAGAGCCAATGGATCAAAGTCTTACTTTACTTCAAAATCCCCAACCCCAAGGGAAAGGAGAAGTAAAGAATATTAAAGAACTTGCTGAACTTGATATTGATGGAAAACACTACTTTTGTGAAACAAGGGATATAACACGACCTTTTCTGAGTCATGCTTCTGTTCGAGACCCCGATGAGGAATTTGTTTGGAATGGATGGTTCTCGACTCCTTTCAGACGAATTGGTCTGGAGCAATACTGTGTCATTTTACTGCAGGTATTAATTTTTTTATTATGGCATCTCCTACTACAATGTTGTGCTTGAAGAAATCTACCTATATACTATATAGCATTGTCATCGGATGCAAAACAGTGGTAGATTTTCAAAGTGTAAAAAAGTTGAGAATGCAATTGTTATGCTTGAATTAGGGTTCTAGATGTTATGCTATAACTGGAATTAGGGCTCAAATCAAATGATTACTGATAGAGGAATGTCTAATGAATTTAAAATCATTCTACCAATTCGAGAAGGTAGTTTTCTCCCAAGGAAACAAAATAAAACCTTACTGACTCCTTTAGAAACTGATCAGCTATTTATATCATCATAACCTACTTATTGGGCTAAATGACTAGAATACCCCTGCCGGCCTAAAGTCATGATTCTAATTACACAGTATTATTGTCTTGTTGTTGTTGTTGTTGTTGTGTAGGTAAACCTCAGAATACCCCCCCGGCAGTGTGAAAATTCACCTTGTCCTCAAGGCGAGCATTGGGAAATTGGTTCAAAAGAGCATCCCAGCCAGTTCTCTCAAGAAGCTTCAAAAGCTGATAAATTCTTCCATTTCACCAAAACATGTAATTGCTCAGGAGTTCCTAGATTAAGGTGGTGAACATCTAAAATATCTTCCAAAGCAGCCCTTAATTCTTCTAATTCATCTGTTAACTGAGATGGAAAAGTAGGTGAAGAAGCCCTTCTTAGTTGAGACACCGGATGAATCACAGCATTGGAAGGGAGTTTACACTTCCAATCTATTCCAAAATCACATAACAACTAACGATCGTTGTTGATAAGGTCGAAGCTTTAAAAATAGTTTTTCTCCCACCATAAACTCTACCTCTTTCCTCCCTAAATTTGCGTTTTGTTTCATTCGACACAAGTCACGTAAATATTTGCCTCATCCAGTACTCTAGATCTCGCTCTAATAAATCGTTGCTGAATGAATTTTATAACAGACTAAAGGAGAGTATTATTGTTTCGGCTTATCAGATATTGTTCCAAACACTAGTCTTAAATTTCATTATTTTAAGCAGGCAATACTCAGGTGACAGTTTGTGTAAATTTAATTAACTCATGGTTAGCATATTAGATGTAAAGAGTATTACATACATACATACATGTCAAATTGTTACAGGGTTTTGCAGAATGTCAGAAGTTTCGGAAGCTTAGGTCAGCAAGAAGGAATTGTTGCTCTTATAGCTCGTCGAAGCAGGCTTCATCCGGGCACTCGATACCTAGCATGGGGCATAAATTCTTGTTACAGCACACAGGTACAGTCGATGGTCTTTTTGTGAATACAAACACACCACATAATATATATGTAGGCAATGAAGTTGAGTGTGAGCAAGTTGTATGGGTCCTGAAAAGGGCTGGTCAAAGTGTGGGTTTCAACTCGTATTTATGGAGACGAGGCACCATTCCCATCTGGTGGGGGTGCAGAACTGAAGATGACAGCTGCAGAAACAGAAATTTATGTTGCAGAGCGTGATCCATATAAAAGTATTACCACTTGGAATCACCCATGTCCAGATAAACCTTGGAAACGTTTTGACATGACGTTTGAGGAGTTCAAAAAGTCTACAATCTTGTCACCCGTTTGTCTGCTGGCTGACCTTTTTCTGCTAGCTGGTGATATTCATGCCACAATCTACACTGCATCTAAAGCAATGCATAGTCAGATTCTTACCATATTTACTGACGAACCCGCAAAGTTCAAGCAGTTTTCTGTCGCACAGAATGTGAAAATCACGTTGCAGAGAAGATATAAAAACGCAATTGTTGATAGCTCTCGTCACAAGCAGTTAGAGATGTTCCTTGGACTACGCCTTTTCACGCATCTTCCATCACCATCACTCCAACCTTTACATGTATGTAAATTTCAACTTTTTTTTTTTTGTCATAACTAGTATATGCATGACAAAGAAATTGAAACACGCTGGAATACGTATTAAAACTCTATATAGGGCATATATTGATGAATAACTGACAGACTAATATTAATAACAAAGTAACTAATTGGTGTCCCGATTTAAGGGCTGGGCTGCTTAGTGTAGAATATTTCTAATATCCTGAAAACAAATGTCCCTTTGTTAAATTCATGTTTTTTTTTACACTGCATATGTATCACACCATCTCTAACACTTGGATCAATTTACGAATATCATTTGCTTGTAGTCGGTGTTTTTTGGAGCCAATGATGATCTTCATCTTTATATGCGTATGCATATTGCTCGACAGGCTTTTTGGCTATTAGGGCGTTTTGAAATTATGTTTAGAGCTTCCAAAAACAATACTGTGTGAGATTCCACAAATTAGATCACCCTGTATTTATGTATTCTAATCATCTTGATTATGATAAGCTCTTTCCTACTGTTCTTATAACTTTGTATTTAAGAATAACAATGGAATTTGGATTGAACAATTATGTTTTTCATAGAATTAGGGATAATCTCACTTTCGAGAGGTGAGTGCTCTCCAAGTTGCCTAAGCAATTACAAATTTCTGCATACCCAAACGGAAAACAAAACTCCCTATAAATACTGGAAAGAAAGGACAAAAAGGACAAATAGCAGCCATGAAAAGAAAAAGAACATTCCACTCCCACTAAGGATGTCTCCCACGAAACAGCTGCAGCAAAAAGAGCTCCTAAAGAGCAAATTACCCTTGGTCTGTCCCCCGCAATTCACTGGACTGGACCAACCTCACTGGGCTGCCACCCATGGGCTTCTTCTTCTTCTTACGAGTGTAAACTTGACGGATTGGGGGCCTATCAACACCGGCGGCCCAAACTTCAACCTTGTCCTCAAGGTTAAAACCTGGAAACTGCAAATTCACCTTGGAGTAATCTTCCCATGTCGCTTCCATTTCGGTTAGCCCTTCCCACTGAATTAAGACTTCTTTGTCTGCAGCCCCTCCATTCTTCTTGTATCGAACCCCTCGCAACTCTTCTGGTTGAGTCACCAACTCTAAGTCCTCGTTGAGCTGAGGTGGAATTTCCCTAGCTTGTGTTGGAGCTCCTATAGAAGCCTTGAGTTGTGAAACATGAAACGTAGGATGAATACTAGTGGTGGGGGGTAATTCGAATTTCGAGCCAAGGTTGTTAATAGCGATCGCTACACTCGCTATAGCGAATAGCGTAGCGTAGCTGTGATGGGTCGCTACGATGCCTGTAGCGAGGCAATAGCGTGTGTAGCGATGTCCAGAATTTTTTTTTTTTTTTTTTTTTGTTTAAATCGGTAAGAAACTTAGCAATTAGGCTCGGAATAGGTTTAGACGGGCAATCATACAATCAATTTCGTGTCTTCCCCTCTAATCGACTAAGATTGTACGATCGGCGCCAAAATCACCAAAATCGATTTTGGCGGGTTATTTCTCACTTCTGCGACAGTAGCGACAATAGCACACCTCACCAAAATCGATTTGTGTCATTTAAACATAGTTTTAGACTTTAGAGTCTAAAAATAACCATTCTTTTGTGGTATTAGAACTTAATTTTAGACTTTAGAGTCTAAAACTAACCAATCTTTTGTGGTAAACATCTTTTGGAACTTAATGTTAGCTTAATAGAAATGATACTTGTTAGTTCTATGTTATTTTTGATTGCTGCATAGGTGCAAGTAAATATAGTGTTTAATTTTATAAGAAATCACAAAACATGAAATAGTTGTTGCTATTTCATCGCTATCGCTACGTAGCGTATAGGTGGGTTGTCGCTATTTCCTCGCTATCGCTATCGATAACCTTGATTCGAGCTTATAAGCGACTTTGCCAATTTTTTGCTGAATCCGAAAAGGTCCGTAGTAACGGGGCGACAGCTTTTCCGATCTCCTAGGAGCCAAACTTTGTTGCCTGTACGGGCGTAGCTTCAAGTACACCCATTCATCGACCTTATATTCCACATCCTTTCTTTTCCTGTTAGCTTGAACTTGCATTCTCTGCTGGGCCCGAATGAGATTCATCTTGAGGTCATCAAGGGCGATGTCACGATCTTCCAGCAGCTGGTCGAGAGCATCCATTGGAGTCTGCTGACCTTCATATCTGATCAGGGGTGGAGGGTCTCGTCCGTAGAGGGCTTTGAAAGGTGTAGTACCGGTAGCCGAATGGTAGGAGCTGTTGTACCAGTACTCGGCCCATGACAACCATTTGGCCCATTGCTTTGGTCTTCCCGAGCAAAAGCAACGAAGATAGGTCTCGAGACAACGATTCACCACTTCAGATTGGCCATCCGATTGAGGGTGATAGGCCGTGTTGCGATTCACCACTCCAGAATTGGCTTAGGAATATTTTGTCCCTGTCGCTAATGATGGACAAGGGCATCCCGTGTAATTTTACCACCTCTGTCATGAATTTGCTTGCGACAGTTGCTGCTGAAAAGGGGTGTTTCAGAGGTATGAAGTGACTATACTTGCTAAGGCGATCCACTACGACCCATATGGTATCCCACCCTCCTGACTTGGGTAGCCCCTCCACGAAATCCATAGTTATTTCGTCCCAAACTTGCTCCGGAATTGGGATAGGTTGCAGCAACCCAGGGGATGAAGTGAGGGCTTTATGTTGCTGGCAAATGGTGCACTTTTGGACAAACTCAGATATAGACTCACGCATACCAACCCAATATACTTCCGCTGCTGCCCGCTGGAAGGTCTTCTTGATTCCCGAGTGACCTCCGATAGGTGAGTCATGAAACGTCGAGATAATGTCCGGAATCAGTGGGGAGGAGGCAGGAATCACCAACCGTCCCTTATATAACAGATTCCCACAGAAAACTCCAAAGCCTTTGTGGGTTTGGGGGTTGGCTTCCAAGTCTTGTTTTACCTTTTGCACAAAAACATCCTGGTCTAATTCTTTTTTTAATTTGTCCCAACTTCCCCATAGAGTCATGCTCACGGAGTTGCAAACGATGGTGGCATCTCGCCGGGACAGGGCATCAGCTACTCGGTTACTAGCCCCGGTGCGGTATTGAACCTCGAAATTGAATCCCATTAGCTTGGTTACCCATCGTTGGTAATCATTTCCAATTACCCGTTGCTCTAGGATGTATTTCAGACTTTTCTGGTCTGTTCTTACCACAAACCTTCGCCCCAACAGGTAGGGTCGCCATTTCGTGACTGCTTTTACAATGGCCATGAGTTCTTTTTCGTAGATGGATTTCTCCCGTGCCCTCACCCCTAATGTGAAGCTGTAGTAGGCCACCGGTCGATCGCTTTGTGATAGCACCGCCCCTAACCCGAACCCCGAGGCATCCGTCTCGACAACAAAAGTTTGTTGGAAATCGGGCATGGCTAGGACCGGTAAGGTTGTCATAGCTGTTTTAAGGTTCTGAAAAGCTTGTTCTGCTTCTTTTCCCCACCCGAACCGATCTTTCTTCAGTTGTTCTGTCAGGGGAATCGTAATTTGGGCGTAATTTCGGACGAATTTCCGATAATACCCCGTGAGTCCAAGGAAGCCCCTTAATTCCTTTATGTTCCTGGGGGTAGGCCAATCCAGCATGGCTTCAATCTTCGAGTTTTCTGCTGATACCCCTTCACTAGAAATAACATGGCCCAAATAGGAGAGCTTTGATTTTCCAAACTCACATTTTTTGAAAAGAAAGGACAAAAAGGACAAATAGCAGCCATGAAAAGAAAAAGAACATTCCACTCCCACTAAGGATGTCTCCCACGAAACAGCTGCAGCAAAAAGAGCTCCTAAAGACCAAATTACCCTTGGTCTGTCCCCTGCAATTCACTGGACTGGACCAGCCTCACTGGGCTGCCACCCATGGGCTTCTTCTTCTTCTTACGAGTGTAAACTTGACGGATTGGGGGCCTATCAGATTATCTTTACTGTATTCTATTGAAGTGGTCTCCTGCTTTTATCTTGTAGGAAAGAAAGTGGCCTCATAATTTCTTAGCAGATTAGAGTTGATTAGCTTAATCTCAGAAGAAAAACCTTACATTTGGTCATAAGTTTATTAGTTGGCTTGACTTATTTTCTGAATTTGGAGTCTCAGTTTGTTATGGTTTTGAATGTATAAAACTTATAAGCATAGATTTTTTCTACAAATTCATTGTATATAATTGAGAAGCCAATTCTTAGAAATAGAATGCGAAAAATGGATTTTGGTAATTATTGTTTTAAATTGCATTTCTGTGGTTTTAATGTAGTAATTGTTAGTCGTTGTTTCAAAGCTGCAATAGAGCATGAGTTGAATTCTTACCTGCAAATGAAATTCAATAATAACTTATTTATTTTTGTTCATTATAAATATATGTATGCTTGAATTCGTAGTTTTATTTATTTCAGACTGAGGGTATTTTGGTCTCCTAATAAAAAAAATGAAGAATGGAATCGGAGAAGGAATGGAATGAAAAAGCTGTTTGATTCCTTCCACTTTGTTATTTTTCATTTCTTAGGAAGGGAGTGCTTTTTCTTCATTCCATCAGAGAATGGAATGAAAAATTGCAACTCTTTAAAAGTTTTCTGATTTTACTTTAGTTAAATAATATTTTTAATTTTTCTAACAATAAGTACATGGGTTTTAATGCTATGTATAACTTTTTGATCTTGTCAATAATATATATTTAGATATAAAGTGTTAGAATTGTCACTTGAATGTAAAAAGTTGATCCCAAGGAAACATGATCATGGAATGTAATGACATGACTGATCCCTTGGGCATCCAACCAAACCCTTATTAATTGTTTATTTGTGTGTGAAGTTTTGTTACTGAGAGAGAGGGTCATGCTTTGTTACTTGTTACTATGATGATGATGATGATGATGATGATGATGATGCATGTTGCAGGTTCCAGTTGAGGGTGAGAGGTTGATTGAGAATGAGCTGGTGTTGGAACAAAGCCTCACCAATGCTGGCAGGATTCCGCCTTGATGGCTTTTCTGCAATAAAACCTCGAGTTACCCATTCACCTTCTTCTCATGATCATCATCATCATCATCATCTATCAGCTTTTTGGGAAAATATATTTATATCTGCACCCGTGCTATACATTCAACTATCCGCTTTACAGGTACCCATTCACCTACTTTACTTTCTAAATCAATATCATATAAACTCCCCACATCAACATGCACTACCTGTTGGCTGGGGGGACATTGTGCATTAATTTGTTTATTATACCACCCTACTTTTTTTTCTTCATATTACTTGCAACATTTTAAAACTTATAAAACTACCCAACAACACCGTTAACAATTAATTATGACAATATCATCTATCTATCCATCCAAGTATTTTTCAAAGATAATGTCCAAATAAGAAAAAAAATAAAAAAAATCTGATATGCTATAATAATATAATTGGCCCATGCCTTTTTAACAATAACTAAATAAATAAATTGAACATTGTGTGTGTATGTTGTAAATAGGAGAATCGGAACATGGTGGTAGTTGCAGAATACCGGTTACCGGAGGTGAAGGGTGGGACCCCCATGTACTTTGATTTTCCTAGACCCGTCAACAGTCGGCGAGTCTGTTTTAGAGTATTTGGGGATGTTGCATCATTTGCAGATGATCCCACAGATCAGGATGATTCTGATTTGAAAGGTTGCCCCCCATTGGCCACAGGGCTCTCTTTATCCAACCGAATTAACCTTTACTACTATCAGCTTGGGAAATGGGCTAGCCTTTCTGCTGTTTAACTTGCTTCTATCTTCTTTGCCTTTAAAAAAAATAAACTCATCTCATTCGTTGTTGTAATGTTGTGTATATTTCTTTATTTTTTGTGTTTTTGTTTGCCGGGATTTATCTATTAAGCCTGGAGTTGTAATTGGTTTCGTCTGTTTTCCTCCCAACTCCAAATATGAGGTTTGCTTAAATTGGGCGATTCTATTTAAAATTAACATCTCAAATGATATTCCTTTGGGAGGATGCTAGGGTCATGTAAGAATATATATATATATATATATATATATATATATATATATATATATATATATATATATATAAATTTAACTAAAAGGTAAATTAAAGTAGTTAAGAAGAAACATGCAAAATTAATAAAAGGGGCAAATATGAAACTTTTGGAAACTAAAATTGAAACCAGTGGTAGAGATTGTTAAGCATGAAACATCAATCTTCTGAAAGAGTAATTTGATGACTAATGAGAGAAAACATGAAGGTGAAAATGTTAACGATTGATTCGATTGTTGGGTGGTTGTTTGGCAAAAAAAACATGTCTAAACCGATTGAATCAGATTCTCAAGTGTGACTAATAGCAAGTCAGATTCTCATTGTGAATTTTGAAAACTGAATTATATACACTTCATGATCGTAATATGAATAAATTCATTTGTTGATTTTACAAAATTCATTTGTTGATTTTACAAAATTAATTTGAGGAATCAAAACGTTAAAATATTATAAAATTAAATAGAAATATATTTTGATTCATATGGAAATTTCACTAAATTAATCTGTGAATTATCAAAGTAGTTGAAATAGTAAGTCAAATTTACATTGTGGATGTTAAAACTGAAATACTTACAGTTTAGATTCACAATGTAAATATGAACAGACCAGTGTTTTTGTATGTGTGTGTTAGTTTTTTTATTATAACATCCCAAAACCATAGTAATTTTTTTTTCAAAAGACATTTTCATAGAAACCATAAAGTATCCAAATCATTGTTTCAAAACATAATCACAAAAATCAGAGTATTAATAACATCTTTCAAGTAAAAATCAACAGGATGATGTGTACAATCACGAATTCGTCTTTCTTCGATGTACCCGAAACATTTAAATCCACAATTGTAAGCCAAGACTTAGTGAGCTCTCCCAAAATACCCCACACAATAATACACATACAATGCATGCACACATGAGCCTATAGATTGACTGGACCACCTCGAAAGGGCTACAATACACCTGGACTGCTCTCCTAAGCCTACAACATATAACTGGACTGCTCCCTTGGGTCTACAGTCTAACTGAACTGCCTTGCAAGATTATAGTACACCTGGACCACTCGGGTATCTTGGACTACAGCACAAACCATGACCGCCTCAACCCAACCACAATATATCGACATATGCAAACAGATAAAACAATAACCAACAAAGCACAAGTAATCATAACAGATCACTACATCATACCAACATCCTACACACAAGGATACATACTGCAATACAAAGTATAGTGAGAAAACTCACCTCGTAGTCTAGCAGATAAACAATACAACTCACAAGAATCCAAAAACTGGTACTACGAGTAAGCTATACAACGAACATGGACCAATTCTCAATCTACAACCCAAAAACCCTCAAGTTGGCTAAAAGTCAACTTGGTCAAAAGTCTACGGTCAACGGTTAAAAGTCCATCAACCGGCCACCACGTTGGGGTCAAGCATTTGCCACATCATGGTGACCTCACGACAAAGCAGTCACGAAAACCACCTATCACCACGTCGTGGTGGCTAAACCCCCACGTCGTAGAAACTGATCTGACCAACTTAATGCTTTAAACTCTTAATCCTTCAAGCTACTCATTCATACTTTCCAAAAGAATTTCTTACACCCCATGAGTCATAAAAATCGAATTATGTTGTCTTATATGTGATAGGTGAAGAAGAAGAGATGGGACGAAGAGAGAAAGGAGTAAGCATGCCCTAGATTGAGAAGAAAGCAAAAAGTGAGAGACGGGTATAGGAAGAGATATAGATTGAGTGGAATAAAAAGGAAATGGATGAGTTGAGATGAAGTAATGAGAAGAGTCGGGAAGAGGATGAGATAGAGTGTGAATAGAGCATGAAGTGAGCATGAGAAGACAAGAGTGGTGATAGAGAAAGTGGAAAGAAGGAAATAACAAAGTAGCAGAGTATGAATACATGAAAGCATATATGACTCACCAGCCCTGTGGTCTAATGTTGTAGATATTTTTCATTTTTTGTAGGTTCATGTAGCAGCCGTTGTGCTACTTGTTGTACGTGAGAATGTAGAAGCACAAAGACCGAACTAGAAGTAGTTTTTATTTTTGGTATACCTTGTTATAAATTATGTTTATGATTTTTATTAGGGATTTAGGACGAATATAGTAAAAAGTGGATTGTTATCACAATCTTCAAATACCCAAATCTTATCTGATGAAGATAAAACAACCGAAACATCAACATAAAAAAAACCATCTTGACAGTGAAAATCAGGAAAATTCCGTTAGTGTTCAGTTTGTTTGGAAGATTTCCGAATTGTATATGAAGAAAAAGAGATGGGTTGTAAATACAAGACTGTTTTTTGCCATGGCTAGACCTTCACAATTCATGTCCAATTCACCTGATGAAGATAAAACAACCGAAACATCAACATAAAAAAAACCATCTTGACAGTGAAAATCAGGAAAATTCCGTTAGTGTTCAGTTTGTTGGGAAGATTTCCGAATTGTATATGAAGAAAAAGAGATGGGTTGTAATTACAAGACTGTTTTTTGCCATGGCTACACCTTCACAATTCATGTCCAATTTGCAGGACTTCTGATGAATCTAAACTCGAATAGGAACTTTTCCGTGTTACCATTTTCAACACCAACAGGATCTTCAGAGAACGGTTCCTCCTGGCAACTTTCTGTAACTCTCCCTTGGTCTTTTAACAACCTTTTCTAGTCAACATCATCAACATCAACACCAACACCGACACCAACATCAACATCGGGTACTCAAAACACTAAGGTGTTGTTTGGTTCCCAAAATGTTTTTAAAGGAACTGCAGTTGGAATTGAAAAAGAAATCTGTCAGGAATTTGAATCCAATTCAATATCCTGTTTGGTTGACAGGAAATGAAATTGAAATTAATTCCAGATTTTGTTTGGTTCGCAGGAAATGAAATTCGAATCCATGTAAAATAACAGAATTACATTTTTTTTTTGTCTGTTTTGCTTAATTTTACTTTATTTTCTAACTTATATGTAAAGATACATTATATAAATTATAAAATAGTAAAATCTCAACATTGGCGGCAATGGCGGTGGTGGTGGCAGCGGCGGCGGAGGTGGTGTTGGTGATGGTAGTGGTGGCGACGTCGGCGGTAGTGGTGGTGGTGGTGGTAGCGGTGACAGTAGTGGTGGTGGCAGTAGTGGTTGTGATGGGTGATAGTAATGGTGGTGGTGGCGGCGGTAATGGTGGTGGTGGGTGGTGGTAGTGTTGGCGACGATGGTGGTGGTTGTTGTGGTGGCGATTGAGGTGGTGGTGGTGACGATGGTGCTAGCAGTAGTGGGATGACAGCAGTAGTAATGGTGCTAGTTGTGGTGACGGTCGTGGCGGGTGGTGGTGGTGGCGGTGGTAGCATTGGCGATAGTGGTGGTGGAAGTGGTGGTTGGTGGTAGATAGCAGTAGTGGTGGGTGTAGGTTTTCTAATAAGTAAATATGTATTTTGTAATCTGTCACTTTCCTTGATGAGAAGGAATGTTTTCCATCAAACTTTGGAATGAATCCACTTTCCTCCATATGATGAAAATTTTATTTCATTTAGGAATCATTTTCCCCCCTCTACGTCCAACCAAACGCATGAATTCGAGGGAATTAAAATCATTTTCCCTCAAATTCCATTCTTTTCCTGCCAACCAAACGCACCTTATTTGATAATAGACCCGCCAAAGAACCGATGTGGTCGGAGGGATGATAATGATAGCATATTTAAAAGATATGACCTTGTAAAACAGTAAAAGTGTTCGTACCTTTACAAAGCAAAAATAAAAATAATAATAATAATAAAACGAAAACGGTAAGTTTGTATGGCGACAATAACTTTTAAATTCTATTTTTTTGCTCAAAAATAGAATGAAAAATAAAATGTTGTTGGATATGGTTTAAATCTTGGTACAAAATAACATAGATATAAAAATCTGAATTCAATTTTCGCTAATATAGCAAATAATGATTACATAACCAGACAAGGGTTATAATTTAGAAACAAACAACATTGGTCTAACTCCATATTTTTAACCATTACCATCCAAATCGGTAAAAGAAAAAACACAACAAAAACTGCTTGATAACACAAGCTGTAATTAAAAATCCTAGGTAAAAACCAAAGAGAGTTTTGATATTTAACGAAAAGAGTAACAGTAAATAAATGTTTGTAAAGCTTTACAGACTTTTTATAGGGAAAATTTCTCCTTCATGCGAGATATAAGTTTAAACTTTTCTTCAGCCTCGACCTGCTGCCTCATGTCAGATCCGGAGGCTCTATCTGGGTGAAAGCTCAGTAATGCCCTCTTATAAGCTGCACGCACCTGAAATAGAAATAGAAATAGAAATAGAAATAGAAATTTGATCTCTTGTGTGCAAAAGAGAGACTTAAATTAAATGGCCTTGAAATTGAAATAAAACATACCTCATTAGATAATGGGCAAGGACCTTCACCAACTTGGATGCCTAAACCACGCAATAATGAAGCCATATCAGGACACATGATTTCCAGCTTCTGGAGCTCCTCTCTAACTTCCGTACGGTATCGTTCTTTCAAATTCATATTTTCCTCATCCTGCCAAACAATCACTTAGATTTTACTAAATCTTTTTTTTTTTTTTTTTTGAGTTCTTTATTTTGATACAAAAAGCCCCCTTCATTCAATAATATTTCATTTTACTTCCCTAATTATATTCAACCCATATAAATAACTGATTAATTTAATGCAATTGTTAAGACTATTCGAGCTTTGTAAAGATACTTATTTTATTTAATGTCATTGTTATGTGCTCTCTTTTTAAAATATTACACTTGCTTTCAAAAACAACAAATTCTATGAGGGAACTTTTTAAAACATATCACAAAGAGGTGGATAGATAGTTAATTTTGAAAAGAAAAAGAAAAAACTTTTAAATGGTCAATGATTGGATTTTTTTTTTTTTTTTAAATTGGTGGAAATGTGATATGGCAAAGCAAAAAAAAAAAAAAAAATTATACATGAGGTTGATTGTGGAAATCTTGTCTGAGTAAAAGATGCAATTGCAAAGACAAGGGGCAATGAATGTAAATAGTTGAAAGTATGATGGTTTGAACCTTTTTTTGAGTTTGACGGATTTCTTCGACACGTTGCTTTTGTCTTCTCTCCATGTCTAATAAACGCAAGGTTTCCGCTTTTCTTCTTTTTTGCAGACGACGCAACTGCTGAGCTTCTTCTGCCTGTGAAACAAACAAACAAACAAACAGATGATGTGTTGATGTTAATCTGTTAAGAGTAAAAACAAACAAAAGCAAGGTACCTGGATCTTTAAGGCTATTTGCCTGGCGGACAATTCTTGCTCTAATGCCCGCTTGTATTCCTCAGTCTGTTTAAGCTTTTCACGTTGATCAATAATAGAGTTGTCAACGCTGACATCATCACTCTGACTCTCCTCCTCATTATCATTACTACTACAAGCACAACCACAGGCTATCTCATCAAACTGATCTTGGTTTGTCTTGCCACCTGGACCACACTCAACATCAACCATACCACATGGAATTCCATCCTCATTCCCAACACCACATTTTCCTTCAACACTCCAATCTTCACCATGTTTTTCTTTTTCTTTGTTTACATTGCCATAATCATCACCTTTTCTCTTCATAAAAGCTCTTTCCCACTCCTCCCTTAGTTTCCCAGAAGAATCCTCCATCAATTCACAATCAATATGTTCATCATCATCATCATCATCATCATCAGACTGTGTGCTTAAACTATAAGTTCTTTTCCCTTTTGATAACTTCAATGGAGAGATATTTTCTTCATCACTGCGATCATATCTCCTGCTGCTGGATGAAGCAACATTTTCAAAGTTTGTTTCACTCGGGATTTCATCTTCATCATCTTCATCTATGTAGATATATGTCCTTGAAGGGCGATTCTTTTCGTTTGTCAATCTACCTGAACCTCCTCGTTTCTTTGCAAGATTCTCAATTAGATCAATGTCGATTACATTATTGAAACTATAAGTATCTACGTCTATCAAAACTACATTATCAGCCTCCAAATTATTACTGCATCTTCTTAAGGCCTTCATCTCATCTATTTTCTTTAGCTATCCCTATCCGCGTCTATGGAAACAGAATAAAGAATTTT
Source organism: Lactuca virosa (assembly GCF_052849685.1). NCBI lineage: Eukaryota > Viridiplantae > Streptophyta > Magnoliopsida > Asterales > Asteraceae > Lactuca > Lactuca virosa. Next base: position 300,725,597 of record NC_136428.1, on the reverse strand, counting down.
CTTCACTTGGCTTGACTGTAAATCAGTCGTTTCTTGCATTTGTCACTGCAAATCAGAACATGCACACTTAAAGGACAAAATAATACATATTTAGACCAGATAAACACAAGAAACCATTTTTTGTCATCCTACTATTGTAGAATTATATAGTTTTCAACTTTTATCTTATTATCACATTTTATATTTTCAAATATCCACCCAATTATAGTAGTGGAAATTTATGTGCATTTATTTGAATGGCATTGCTAGCCTATAACTGGGTATATATCCAGAGTACGATGCTGTAATAGGAATAAATAAGTAAGATGCTATAAAACAAATCAAGGGATGTACGTTGCTATTTCTTGTATTTGAAAAAATCATAAAGCTACGTGACATCTAAAGGTTTTGCCAACTACTTTCATGACATAATCAAGACCTATTTTGGTACATACAATGGATTATAACCCTAAAGATTCTACAAGCAAACAAATAACATTTTTATGGAGGCTAGACGTACTTCAAATTAATCCACTTACATTTTACTTTTACTTTATCTTCAGATTACTAAGTGATTACAAAATTTTGTTAAGCATAGCTTCTAATAATTGTACACATCTTAATAATCACCCCCATTCAATTACACTTGATAACGTCAGTAAACTTGACTGAACCCCAATTTAAACTAGCCTACGTCTAGATAACTACAACGCCCATGAACACTACTGTTCATTTCTATTAGAGCAGCGATCATTAAACAAACATGCAAAACTAACAGGATTTCAAAAACCCAGAATAAAAACCATGAATTCCACGAAAATCCAACTGGTATAAGCGCAAAACCCTAAATTGGCGACCTAAATCATGCGTAACAACTTATAAAAAAAACTAAAACTGAGCATCGATTGTAATATTTACCTGGAGACGAATTCGTTTATGCACTTGTAGAATCGATCGCGCTAGAACCTAAATTCTTTGAGAAATGGTCGTGGAAAAACGAAGGAAAACGAAGAAACTCAAAAGGGGCGTGGAATTTCGAAACTAGACTTTCCAACCTCTTGGGGCAAAAGAAATACTTCTGCACACAAAAATACCGGTTCGCTGGGTTTGGATACTTTGGTAAAAAGGGTTTGGGTTTCTCCGCGGTCCTGGATCGGGTTATAATGGACTAGAGCGGTACAGCGGATCGTGCCCTCCTATTTTTATTTTGTGTTATGAAAAGGTCGCACATGGTTAAAAAGAAAAAGATAAGTGGAATTAGGTTACCTTCACATTTTGTCATATAGGTTTATGGCTGTTAGAGCAAATATTTATCCGGATATCTAATTTGTTTTTTATATAAAACTTGTTGAATTTGATATTTTGCATTTGATTAAATATATATAATCTCCCCAATCTCATAATCAAAAGACGTAACCATAGCGTTGATGCCAAAACAACCAACATTGTCTTCTGGACATTCGTTGTTTTGGATTTTCCAAGTCTTCTTGGTACGGTTAAAAAACACTCACTTAGTAGAAACAATATATTTTCACTATACATTTCCAAGTCTTTGCAGCCATTTGTACATCAATGTAGAGACAACTACACGCTTCTTCTTCATGTTTGGTATCTTGATGATGAGACCGTCATTGAAGATTCAGAGGAGGGGGCAGAGTATTGGACACCATTAGGGTGATATGTCCAGGATTGGGTATTGAATTGAATATCAAGAAAACTAAGCTATTTTGGTCTCAATGTGATGGTAGGAAGCTTCGTGCGGGTTTATTCCATGTTGACATTGGGCAACCGTTATTGGGGGTGAAGCTTCTTGGAGGAGTTGTTAGTAGAGATACGACTTTTATTAGCGGGTTAGCCATGAAGAGGGAGTCAACGATGTTGATTTGATGTGTCTTCTTCTACAATTACGTGACCCTCAGAGTAAGCTCATTTTGCTTCGATCTTGTAAGGACATTGCCAAACTTTTCTTTGCTCACATGGAGGAGGCGACTTTATTCTTTGATAAAGGGTTATGCGAGTCGATTGAGTACATTGTGCTTTGTGGGGGTCCTTTCTTTGGGACATTCAATGGTGACTTGCTTCATTACCAATTAGGTTTGGTGGTTTGGGGTTGTACTCAGTTGTAGAGGCTTCCTCCTATGCTTTTGTGGCCTCACGAGCTCAATCATGGGTGTTACAAAACCATATTTTACGAGATAGTAGCATGTGGCATGGATTCTGATTATGTTTGTGCTTTGGTATATCTTCGTGATACGATTTCAGGCATTGACTTCAATGATTTCACTAATAAGGACACCGCCCCTCCAAAAGCCCAACATTAATTGCCGAGTGCACTTTTTAGTAAAATTATACCAGACATGGAAGCTCACTTCGACGTGACTATCAGGCAGAAAGTAGTTTTTGAGTGTCTAAGAGCACCACATGCTCGAGATTTTCTTATGACTATTCCTATTGACGGTCTTCGCCAACATATGTAGACAGTGGAGTATTGTGTTATCCTCAAGTATCGCCTTTTGATCCCTTTATTTCCAGTTGATGAGACATGACTTGTTTCTTGCAAGGCATGCTTGGACTCCTTTGTGGAGCATGCAATTCATTGTAGAGAGCTCACGGGTTTCAAGTACCGATACGATCCGATTAAGGATGTTCTTTTCGACATATTTAGGCGTGTCAGAGTTTCTGTCAAGAAAGAGGAACTTGTGAACTTTCTGACTGACCCGTTGGAAGAAAGATCAACACTTAGACCAATTGATGTTTTAGTTTTTGCATGGACTGGAAAGAAGCACGTTGTGTGAATCTAACAGGGGTTTCCCCTCTTATGGGCTTGAGGAGTGGGGTTTTCACTATGGGGCAAGTTGTTTTAAAAGCTACTTCATGAAAAGTGGCAAAAGATGAGAAAACGTGCATAGACAATCAACACATGTTTATACCTTTTGCATTTGATGCGTTTGGTTTTCTTGCGCCAAATGTTGTGGAGCTCCTCAATAAAGTCCAACGGGACATGCATAGTAATGTTATGACCCCAAGATCTATGGATGTTGTTTTTAGAAGAATTGGTTTTGCCATCCAAAAAAGGGGTTGCGTCAGCTTGTTGCTCGTTTACCTACTATGTCTGTGTAAAACTTTTATGATTTATATTAAAATATCTAGTAACATAAAAGATTGATTTATCATGAAGGGGTGTTCAAATCGTCACACCAACCCCTATGTACCTTTTGCAACAACTTATATTGTTAAGAAACGGATTTCACCAGCACCTAATCTCCAACCTTGATTATGTGTGTCATATCTTGTAATCCATATATTTCTTCTTCTTGGTTGCCTTATTTGAAGAAGTTTGTGTCATGTATGTACGGTCATTGGTGAAACTATAAGTGATCACTCCCCTCATGTGTTATGACCAAGGCATTTGGTCTTGATAGTTTTGTCCACATGATGATCTCGAATGTTTTACCCACAACTTCACTTTGTTGTATATTTATTAAAATTATGTGATGTCGAGAAGTTTGGCACAACCCCTTTGATTAGCACTCACGTAATACTATAAATATAACTCAAGTAAAGAATTTACCCTTTCTGATTAGGGTGGAAACTTGTCTCTAAGCCACCATTAAAATTTTATGGCTAGTAACAATCGAATCTATAATCTAAATAAATTAGGAAAATAATTTTTAAAAAAACATTGCTGCAATATTACACTCTTATATATAAACACAATAAATAAAGAGCTAAACTAAAAAACATGTAATTTCTAGATCTATAAAGTTATGAGAACGTAATAAGCCTAGAATGCAAATTTATTAGAAATTGAATTTGAGAAACGTATCAAACACTAGAATTTTAAAATTAGCAATGAATCTAATGAAGAAAAATTAATATTTATACTAAAATTAACCTAATTTAGATGTAAAGAGGAAAAATGTACCGATTTTGGTGAGATTGTGGATGTTGAGTCGAAATTAACGCTTAGTCTGATTTTCGCCGAGCTCAATTGCTTTGAAATCCCCAAAATGAAAGAAAAGGTGAAGGAACAAATAAGACGGCACAAACCCTAATCGCTACCATATATGCATAAAACTTATATAATATATATCCAAGAATATAAATGTGAATTCAATGATTCTACATCTCCATTAAATATATGTAACCCCCCCCCCCCCCCTCTTTATAGTCTACCACTACAAAAATTAAATCAAAACAAAAAATTATAAACATGAAAAGACAAAATTGCCCCTAACTTTTTTCATGTTGAAGTAAAGAAAACATATAATACACTCTCACGACAAAATAACTAGAATGTAAATAACACAAAAAAACAATGAGTTGATGACATATTTCGTTTTATTGATTCAATTGTTACTCTAGCCGGTCAGCTTTGTTGTACATGTTTCTATTACAAAAGTGGTTATTGATTTAAGAAATAAAATATGATGTTGTTTTTTGTTTTTGCCCATCTATCTATCAATTAGTACATCAACAAACTATTATGTTGTTTCATTTCCACCGATTAGTTTGTCAATGTTCCAAGTTTAATTTGCTACATTATTTACACAAAAAATAACGAGTTGATAACATATTTCTTCTTATTCATTTAATTGTTACTCTAACCGGTTAAATTTATTGTACATGTTTCGATTTCTACAGTGTTTATTGATTTAAGAAATAAAATCTAAGGTTGTTTTTTGTTCTGTCCCATCTATCTATCAATTATTACATCAACAACCTATTATGTTGTTTCATTTCCACCGATTAATTGATGATGTCCCAAGTTTAGTTTGGTACATTATACATCAAGATATACATGATGTTGCTACTAAACCTTACATGACTGTTCCCATTCCTTAAACTTTTGTTTTAGAATAATGTTGTTAACATGCTACAATATTTCTATTTTATACTTGAGTTTAATTGGGGATTTATTATTCTAAAAATATTTTATATATGTATGTTTTAAATTACCAGGGGGCTCTTATGTTGTGTTATTGTTACCTTAATTCTATTGTTGATTAAGACTTACATTGTTGTTATTCGATGTTCCTAGAGCTTCTAGTAATGATGTCACATCGACATTTTATGGTTTTGTCAATATCAAATATAATATTATAGAGTCCTTAATTTTATCTCTAAAATAATGCATAAAGAAAAAGATGACACTCCAATATATAATTGTTGGATTTTATTCAAAAACTCGTTTCTAAAAACACTAGAAATGGCAACGGAAGCTTTAAAATTGTGAATAAACTTAAAACTATTTTAACCTACCAATGACCATTTTACAAACATGGAAAGATTAAAAAAAACATATGAAGAAAAAGAATACAACCTTTGAAGACTTTGGTTCATCTTGGAATGTTAGAATTTGATGAAAAATGTAGAGTAGAACCCCGCCTAAGTAGAAACACCAGTAATTGCTCTACTTGATAAGATTATAGTCTTATATTATTGTAATAATAAGAATCTCTTAAGCTTTAAGTTAAAATCCAAATAATGACTTAAAGTGAGATGCAAGTATTGATGGAGATTAGTACTCGTAGCCATAACAAACCTGGTAATATTACTATAAATAGTAATGTCCTTTTGGGTCACACAAAAAAAAATAAAGCATAACTGAAAAGATATTTACATGATGGACTTGTTTTGTTAATTAATTAGAAAATAATGGAATATAGAATATTCCGGAATGATTTGAATTTAATAGATAATTATTATTATATTTGGTAATTATCCTTAGGCTTTCAAATTACCTCCTTATATAAATAGGGCTCCAAATCCGGTTTTGACATAAGTGAACAATACCTTTCGGCTACCAAAATTTGGAACCCTCAAAACCCTAAAGATTCCTGAAGTGCAGTTCCCACGATGTGGTACCTTGATCACCATGTCGTGGTTAGTTGCAAAATCGAGATTTCGATTCGGTTTGCAACTCACACTTTGAGGATTGCCTAGATATGCTTCTATTTTGCTTCTTGGTGCGATTACAGAAGAGGAACTCTTCGTTAGGTTCTATAGTCCAATCAACTGGCTCGTTAAAAGAAGAAACCTACCAAAAAATTAAAGGTATGATTCTATTTATTATGTCCTAATGAGTTGCATATATTGTTATGCTTGATTTGTTGTTTCGAGTCTATTAGATCAGAATTGTTGTTGTCACTGCCATGTTTTTGGTCTTTGACTAGGCTCGAAACTCATCAGTGGTATTAGAGCATAGGTTAACTTTATCTTTTAAATGTGCAATGCTAGTCTTACCTCGACTAGGCTCATCCACTTTATTGATATAATGGAGGTTTAAGGTAGGTCTCTTTATTCCTAGGAAAACGGAACAAGATCACTAGTAACTTTATATTTTGGTAACCACATAAATAATCCATATTATTCGAAATCAACCATAGAAAAAGGTGATTCGAAGCTAAAAAAAATTACATTTTAATCTTGATTTTAAATCATATCTGCTTGTTTTCTTTAGTGAAAGTAATTTAGTTAATTTTTTTGTTGACATTTAAGTTTTTCTGAACTTGTTATAATTTTTGTTCCCTGTGTTCGACTCCTTATTTTACTATACTACTATGCGACTAGGTACACTTGTAACAATTGGTAAAAATAGATCAGAGTTCAGCGGTCAAACCACCGCGAACCCTCATGTGTTAAGACCTATTGTATGTAATTTTGTGTTTATAAAGTGTACTAAAGATATAATACTCATAATTACATTCGGAATGTCACAATTTGCTCAAAAAACTATCTATCGTTTAAGATTGAAACAAAAATCACAAAAATTAATACTATTTATTGTGCTACAAATAAAAATTTTGCATCGAGTACTTAGGACCAATTTATGATCAAATTGGATAGCTTATACTCTCAGGAATTTGTGAATATAAAGAACGTCAAAAACGAATGTCATATGCAAAAGATACGTCTATTTTAAGAAACAAAATCAGTATAATACTAGTTTTCTTAATAATGAAAAACTGAATTGATCTATTGAGGTACTTGCACATCTCGTATGGAAATTCCAAGAATGTTTCTGAACTCATACATAAGTTTAATATTTGATTTTCGTATTCAAAATATTTTTAACCCGAAAATTAATCAAATTCGCAAAACTTTTTAATCGGGACGAATTAGACGTGAAACATTAAACGTCTTTTCCCGGAGTTCTACATATTGGAATTAAGATCCGTTTGAGTTTTTTAAATCCTTACACTCAAGACTATCATTCTCCACTTACGGAAAAATTATCGGATGACAGGATCGTGGCACAAAAATCGAGAAAGTTAGGGAGTGTCACCATTTCGGATGTCACAAGTATGACATCACGATCTTGTACTCTAAGACTTGCATGCATTGACTTAAAATGGTCATTCATCCTTATTTGCTAGCACATTTCATTCACCATCAACTTCAATCATATTAATCTCTCTAACTCTCCTCTCCTCCCTCTTCTTTCTTACTCTCGGCCTAGAACTCCTCCACCAGAGTGGGTGTTTTCCTGTCATCAAAGAGGGCAACATCCCTTCCCTTAGTCGACCACAAACAGCCTCGAACACCCCCTCTCCTCCCTTAGCAGTCGCTGTTGTTCTTGGCTTTACATCCGGAGACAGAGTGATGAAGTGATGAATCGAGAATGTAACAAATCAGAGTAACAAAAATGTAATTTGAACACACGATGTAAATATGATCTTGTTTCAGCTCTATTATGCTTTCAAATGTTATAGAGAGAAAATAGACAAGTTCGTATAAGACTCTTATCTAACTCTAAGTAATGTCCCTATTTATAGGAAACATGAAAGCACACAAAAAATTACAAGGACTAAAACATTATGCTTCGTTACAAAAATGCCTTGTAAAATAATCTTAAGACTTCGACATATTACAATAGGTCTTCGACCCTTACAATCTCCCCCTTTGTAATAATGTCAACCTTCTTCAGTTCGTGAGAATCTGTATGGCATACAACATCACCCTTCGAATTTCCGTGTACCAAGAAATAATCTTCTTCAGCTCCTTCTTGTCCCCAATATTATTTTTCGAACAATTATTCATACGAACAATAAAGTTCGTATACTGGGACGTAGTGTATCTCTCTATTTCGTTAGTCTGGAACAAAAATCTTTTAGCCTTCCCATTTTTTCCTTTCCTGCGAAGACCATTCCAAATGGCTTTAAGCAGATCTCCCCATCTGCAAAGTTCTTCAACTCAGCTTGAGTCTTCGGAAGTTCCATTGGAACTTTCACTTCCAATCCCTTCGCAGTAGCTAACTCCACATCAGTTAGAGCCAAACACTCATAGTAATTGTCTATGAATATCTTGATGTGAGCAAGCCCAAGTCGAAAAACTTCTGGATCAGTTTCTCGAAGATACGAAGCATCTTTATCTTTTAAAAGTAATACAACTTGTATAAGATCATACAAGTTCATCAAAGGAAAATCAGCCACAGAGAAATCACACATCTGACCATTCGCCCTTGAAACATAGTAACGAAAATTCTGCAACATGTTCTCAAACATGACATCCTTCTTAATACTGATCACCTTCTTTCTCTTCACAAGTGACCATATTTCCTCTGGAGCTTTCCCAAGAACAACATGAAACCTGAGTTTCATATATGTGTAGTCATCATCATTATCAAACTTCTCGCAATTTTGTACCGAGCCATGATGAACATCATCTCATTTATAGGGAAATCCAGTTGGTTCATGTCTGAGTTAGCAACATCATAACTTTGCTTTGGCTTCTTCTCAAAAGCATACATATGATTGAATGCCACTTTTGCTTCAATCGTTTCATAGTTATAATGCTTAGCAGGATCACCCTTGTTCATTCTAGGTGGATCATTTACACGAAGACTCAAAATACTTTGAACCACTCTTAATTTCTCTAACTCAGCTTCAGCTTCAACTTTCTTCTCCTCTTTCGACTTTTCAACCACAATTGTTTTTCCTTTGTCTTTGATCGAAGAGCTATCAACAACTTCTTTTGGCTTCGAACTACTACCACCTCCAGCAGAAGAACCAATAACAACTCCTTTCGAAATTGGCTTTGTAATTGGTATCGTGGTAACAACCGTTGAAGTAACTGCACCATCAGATGAAAGGATTGGTTTTGTTGTTGGAATCTTTGTTGAATAAACTTTGCCAACAGTCTTAACATCTTCATGCGAAATCCCACCAACCTTCGCATCACCAACCTTCTTTTCTCCCCTTTGCACCCCTGTGTTAACAGGTGGGGCATCTGTTGGTAGAAGATTTTAAATTCTGGACAACGGGGCCAACTGTTTATGCAAAACAGCTTCGAATTGAGTAAACTTCTGAGACAAGAATTCGGGTGTAATGATCGAAGATGAAACAGGCTTGACAGATAAGTCTTTCAGCTCCTTTATCAAAGTAATAACCTCCACGAAACTCTGGCTGTCATTCGTAGAAAGATGAGTAATTTGAGGACTTAAACTTTCGTATAGCTTCACAAACTTCGTAACCACATCCGCAATAATATCAACCTTCTGATTAAGAGAAGCATAATCACGTTGTACTACTGCAATTTCTTTGGTCATATCTTCACGAACTTCTCTAATTTGCAAATTCACATCCTCCCTCACATTCTTTACATCTTGAACAAACAATACATGTCGTTCCTTAGCCATCTGTCGAAAATCTTTAACTTCATCCACAAAATTCAAAGATTGAGACTTTATCCGTAACTCATTACATTTATCATTCTGATCCAACTTCTCCATTAAACGTGATTCAGAGTCTGCAATCAGTCCAGAACATTTATTAAGCATTCTGGCCTCTACAGCTTTCAGCAGGCCATCGATTTCGAAACTGGAGACAGATTGACTTCCTCCCATGTCAGCTTGAGACTGAATAATCGAATTCAACTTCTTGTTCAGAATCTTGAATTGCTTCATGGACATCAACATATGATCAGGAAAATTCTCTTCCTCATCATCAAACTCCAAATCTTCAAAAGTTCCCCCAAAACCTCCTTCGTTAGTATCAGTTTCAGGTTCACCAACATCTTTGGGTGGATCATTAGATTGTGATGAGAAAAGTGTAGTAAACGGATTTTTAATAACATGCTCAAATGTAGGTGAGTTTGTGGTGTTCGAAACAGGGATGATATAAGGTAGCAAAGAAACAGTAGTATCAACGTGTGAGAAAGCAGGAATACCTTGTGTGGATAATGGAAGCGTTGTATTCGAATCTCCTTCACCCATGATGACATTTACATCCGTATCAGATATGTTTGTAGTGATGTCTGAAGTTCGAACCTCCTCAGTAACTGATTCGGTTAACGAAATTTCGGGTGGTATGACTGTAGTCTACTCAGGAGTCGACATTTGTTTGGAAAGATCAGCTTCAGGAGTTTCAGGAACTCTCTCCTGTTCAGATGATTCCTCTTGAATAACCAACTTTCGTTTCTTTATCTTCTTCTTGGAAATATGTTTGGCCACATCTTCAGCTCTTCGTTTCTTTGATGAAGGAGAAACAGGAGCTGAAACCTCACGAATAAGGACCCCTTGGTGATTAAGACGTGGTTTACGAACCATTGTAGGAGAAAACCGAGAAGATCCATCTGTAGACATTCATGAACCACGAGTGAACTTCTTTAGTCTTCGAAAAACACCAGACTTCGATGGAATTGTTTCCTTGACTTGATCATCAATAACAGGCTCTACATGCTCGATCAAAACAGTCGAAACATGTTCTTCTGGCTTCGTCTGTTTCTGTGGTGACTTCTTTGGCTTGGATTCTTGCACAAGCTTCTCAGGAGTAACCTTTGCATCCTTCTTCGAACGTTTCGATTTCTTAGAAGGACCAGCGTCTTCTTTGGATAATAATTTGCCAGTTTCATCATCAGGATTGATGGTCTTCAAATACTCAACCAACACCGGATTAGTTGGATCAACCCGTTTTAACATTGCATCAGGGATCCTGGAAATGCGTGTAAACACCTCAGCATCATCAGAAACCTCCTTTGGAAAGTGATATTTCATGAATTCAGCTTTCTCTTCATCAGCAGGCACCTCAATCCTTTCTTTGTCATAGAAATAACAAAGAATCAAACTCCAATACCTTGCACACGAAATTCCTTGAACAACATTCGTGTTTTCGACACTCTTCTGAAATTCCTTCCACAACTGAGTTGAGTAATCCACTGACATATCATAATACAAGCCAGCAACCATAGCATAAACTTCCATTCGACGTTTATCTAACCCAACACTACGACCAGTCAAGCAGCGCAGAAATATTCCAAAAAGAAAATTCCAAACAGTCAGAAGTCCAGATTTCTTGAAATCACTGATCTTGGTGAGTGGGGGTTGATGACCCATCTCATTGAACAAGTTGTTAACTTGAGCAAAAGAAAGATCAATATAAGGTGGAGAATTAGGGATATCAAGAATCTGACAGAATATCTTCTTGGTCAATCGTATCTTCTTATCATTCACCAGTTGAAAAGTAATAACATCCATTGCTTTGCTGTAAGTAGCACTAGATCCTGCTTGTGAAAGCCATGAAAGAGGAACAACAAACGAATTGAACATAGCAGTTGAAAGAACATAACTTTTCAACGCGACAATCAACATCTTCAATTCTTCGGGATACAGTGAAACATCCCCTTCGACTTGATAATTTGTGCTTTGAATCTTCATAATCGGTTGGGAAGTGATGTCTTCAGTGTTTGGGATGCAGAATCAACACCAACATGAGCAGCCATGATTAGGGTTTTGAAGCTTTGAAGAACAGAGACAATTGGGGAATTTTTCTTTTGTGAGCGTAAACGGTCAAAGAACCCTTGAATCCCCTTTTATATGTAACCTTGGAATTTGAAATTAATGCGGGATAAGCATTAACTGAGATCTGAGGTGGCACCTTGAAAATCGCACCAGTCTGCCGATAAAGTAGCCATGCGTCAAAAAGTAACTGTCACATCGCCTTGAAAGCTGGACTGAATACAAAACGTCTTGTCACACTGTCTGTTCGTGTCTCCCCATAGAATTGTAACCGTCACCAACCTTTGGATGGAGGTAAAGCTCTTTCGTCTTTGGGTTTAGAGACGAAGTCATTTGCTAGACGTTCGAAATCATCATCCTGAGTTGGTAGTACTCCGAACCTCAAGGATTTCGTGAGTGCAGTGTGTCAAAGATAAGATAAGAAGCAAATTAACGAAAATATGGAACTGTGATGTCGAAAAACAGATTTTCGACACAAAAGCAGATAAACCCCAGGCAAAGGTTGTTTCGTTAATTATCAAGAGTGATAATCAACTGCTTGTGTATGTTCCCGTGAATTTCAATCGAATACTTATAGAGAAGTATCGAAGGGCTTCTTTTGCAAGGCTTTGTGGGTGGTTTACAATTTCGTTACATATCAACCTAAACATAAGGTGAGTAATTGTAACCGAAATTACCTGTTTGACCAGTGTAGTCAGGGACAAGTATGCTTTGAATTATTTTGCATGTGACTTAGAAAGCAAATGAATCTCACACGGAAATCATATTCAAGAAAATAAAATTTGTGTGCTGGATCTTGTTGGGTAACAAATATCGTGGGTTTCGAATATTTGATCAAGACCACTCAAACGAATTGAATATGATTTGGAGTTTTGAAAAATGGTACAAAAACAAATTGTTTCGTTAAAACTAGGGGTGGCAAATCGTGCTATCGTTTCGTGTTTCTGTCTGACACGACACGACACGACAAGGTTTTATGTAAAACGAACACGACACGACACGATGTCGTGTTTTTTTAACTAACACGAAAACGAACGAATTAAAAAATAACAAACACGACACGACACGAAAATATATCATATACTAAAAACTAGTTTATTTAATGAACACTTTATCAAATATAACACGAAAAACACGAGAAACACGATAAAGAACTGCTAAATCGTGTCAATTTCGTGTCGAATTTTAAACACGAACACGACACGACACGACATCGTGTTTTTTACAGTTAACACGAATACGAATTTAAATTTCAGTTTCGTCCCAATTTCGTTTCGTGTCGTGTATTTTTGTCGTGTCGTGTCATAAATTGCCACCCCTAGTTAAAACTGGAACTTGGTTCCCCATCAATTCCTTAAATGAGTTCGTAAGATTGGGTTTCACTTTCATCACGGTCTCATGATGTTAGATCATTAACACAGAAGTTTGATATCCCTTAGTCATGATTGGTTTGATCAATGACCTCTTGGACATATGTCATTGTGTGTGATATGTGTTAGAATTTTGAGATGAAAAAGATTGATTTTGAGAAACGAATTGTACCTCTGTTATATTCGGACCAAACATACATCTCTTAACTCATTTGAGAAGAGTAAGGTAGCTCATTTGACTAATGTGAATATAAGCCTGACTTGGGAAGAAATTTTCGTATGAAAGATTTCATTAAGGCTTTCGTAAACACACATTGAGTCTATGGAGGCTTGGGTCGACATGCTGCAATATTCTTCTAGGGACAGTCTAACTAGTACATAGTTGTCGAAATTGTACATTCCCATAGAAACGCAAGCATGACCCTTGGAAAACTTTCATGTAATCTGTACAAAGAAAAGACAAAGAGCAAAATAACAAAAATCTTTTTGATATTTTTGATTTTTGAACAGAAGGAAAATATTTTTGTGTTTTTGTAAATTTTTTGAAAAAGAAAACAATTAACAAAATAAAATCTTTTTGTAATTTTTGATTTTTTGAAAATAAAACAAAAAAAAAAATAAAATCTTTTTGTAGTTTTTGATTTTTCGAAAATAAAGCTAAGATACAAACTAACGAAAGACATTTTTACAAACATACGAAAATTTGTAAACTAACGAAAATTTGACAATCTAACGAAAATTTGACAAACTAACGAAAAGTTGTACCACAAAACCAACATGTGCAATGTGTCGAATTCAAAGCGTGTCGAAGCGTTGACTATGAACAGTAACCTCTGAATGGTTAATACTATCAGCCTCTGAATGAAGTATTATTGCCTCTGAATCGACACATTTGTATAACACCCGTCTGTTATACATTCGAAATCATTCCTGGAACTGAACTTGCTTCGATCATTCCCAAACCTGTCAAAATTCGAACAAATGATTTTTCGTCCAAAGCTTTTGTAAAAATATCAGCAAGCTGATCAGTTGTTTTTACAAAATGGACTTCAATGTTTCCATCTTCCACATGATCTTTGATAAAATGATAACAAAGAGCAATATTTTTGTTTTCGAATGTTGTACTGGATTATGACAAATGCGTATAGCACTTTGTGAATCACAGTACAATGGAATCTTTTTCATATTAATGGCATAATCTCGCAACTGACTCTGGATCAAAATAATTTGTGATGTACAAGCAGCAGCTGCAACATATTCAGCTTCAACAGTAGAAATCGAAACATACGTCTGCTCTTCGACTGCCAACTAACCAACTTTCCATCCAGAAATTGACAACCACCACTTGTGCTTTTTCGATCCAAAGTACACCCTCCTAGATCTGCATCTGAAAATGCCTGAATGAAAAATCCTGATTTCGAAGGATACCACAGTCCTAACGAAATTGTTCCCTTGAGATAACGAAAGATATTCTTCACAGCAGTTAAATGTGGTTCTCGTGGATTTGCTTGATACCTAGCACAATTACATACAGAAAACATGATATCAGGTCTACTTGCAGTAAGATAAAGCAATGAACCTATCATGCTCCTGTATAAGGTAAGATCAACCGCAGGCGTTTCTAACGAAGGTAATAGCCTTGTGCCAACCGCCATTGGTACTTTTAACTTCGTGCTATTTGTCATTCCAAATTTTTCGAGCAAATTCCTTGTATATTTTTCCTGATTAATGAAAATGCCTTCTTTGCTTTGATAAATGTTTAAGCCAAGAAAATTATTGATTTTACCCATCATGCTCATTTCAAATTGGCTTTTCATAAAATTTTCGAATTCACTAGACAAAGCAGGGTCAGTAGAGCCAAAAATAATATCGTCGACATAAATTTGAACCAGCATTAGATGATTCCCAACTTTCTTTCGAAATAATGTGGGGTCAACTGATCCTTGTTTAAATTTCGACTGTTTTAAGAAACTGGTAAGAGTTGCATACCATGCTCTTGGTTCTTGTTTTAACCCATATACAGCTTTATCTAAATTGTACACATGATCATGATGCATTTCATTTACGAAACCTGGAGGTTGTTCAACGTAAACAGTTTCTTCAAGTTCACGATTGAGAAAAGCACATTTTACATCCATTTGGTACACATCGAAATCCTTGTGAGCTGCATAAGCTAAAAATATTCGAACAGCCTCGAGTCTTGCGACAGGGTCAAAGGTGTCTTCATAATCAATTCCTTCTTGTTACGAATACCCTTTTACAACTAGTCGTGCTTTATTTCGTACAATATTTCCATCCTTGTCGGTTTTGTTTTTGAAAATCCATTTTAACCCGACAATCGAAACATTTTCAGGTTTAAGAATTAATCTCCAAACCTTGTTTCTTTCGAATTCAGCCAGTTCAGATTGCATTGCAACAACCCAATCTGAGTGTTCCATTGCAATCTTAACTGTCTTTGGTTCAATTTTTGATATGAAAACATTGAACATGCAAAATTCTTGATGAGTATTTAATACCTCATTCTTTGCACGAATCTGAGATCTTGTTAATACTCCATCTTGAGGATTCCCAATGACTTGATCTTTCAGATGAGTCCTTGTCCATTTCTCTAATGGTGGATATGCTGGATCAAATTCCAAAGGTGCATCTTCGTACATCTCTTTATTTTCAGATCCTGCAACAGAAACATTATCATTTAGATCATGAAACTCATCATTTTGATTAAGATTTATTGTATAAGTTTCTTCATGCTCCCCCTCAACAAGATTATCATTCTGATGCTCCCCCTCAACAACTTCATCCATTCTCCCATTCTCCCCCTCGAAAGAATGCTCCCCCTCAACCAGAGTATTCAAATCCAAGTGCTCCCTCTCCACTGGATTATTATGCATACTTTCGCCAACTTCTGGAGAATTCGTTGTTGAAATCCTATCAACAATAGTTTGAGTGGGTTCTGAGTCATCAATATGCTTTGAAGATTCAGATTGTTGGTTATCATTCGCATGAACTTCAGCATCCACAGCCCTGTCAGGAACACCGAAAATTAAATCATAATCAAAATCAGATGAACTCACAACTTCAAATTCATTTGTTGATTCATTAAAAATAGGCTTTTGTTTGAATTGTTTTTCAACTTGTTTGACATAATAGTTATCAAAAGTAAGATTAAATGTCTCTTCGACTTTTCGTGTGCGCTTGTTTAACACTCTGTATGCCACCGAATTGTGCGAATATCCCAAAAATATTCCTTCGTCAGCCTTTGCTTGAAATTTCGAAAGATTATCCTTGAGATTCATAATAAAGCACCTACAACCAAACACATGAAAGAATTTAACATTTGGTTTTCGGTTATTGATAATTTCATACGGAGTGATGTTAAAACGTCGATGAATAAAAGAACGATTCTGAGTAAAACATGCTGTTGACACCGCTTCGACCCATAGATATTGAGGAAGATTCGCATATGTTAACATTGTTCTGGCTGCTTCACAAAGTGATCTATTTCTTCGTTCAACTACACCATTTTGTTGTGGTGTATATGGAGACGAAAAATTATGCGAAATTCCTTTCTCAAGTAAGTACGAATCCAACATATTGTTTTTGAACTCAGAGCCATTATCACTTTTGATTTTTCGAACATTCTTTTTCAAACTCATATCAATTTTCTTGATAAAATCAATCATTGTTTGAGCGACTTCAGATTTTAACCTGAGAAAATACACCCAAGTGAATGGAGAAAAGTCATCAACAATAACCAAAATGTACCGTTTCTTGTTGAGAGTTTCAACAGTTGATGGTCCACAAAGGTCAATATGAATAAGTTCCAACGGTTCCACAATTTTCGAATCTATCACAATTAGATGTCCTTTCCTATGTTGTTTCCCTTGTTCGCAAGTTGCACATAAGATATCATTGTCAAATTTTAAAACCGGTAAGCCTCGAACAAGATCATCAAGTACCAACTTATTTAAATTGCAAAAATTTAAATGTGATAAACGACGATGCCATAACCAGCTAACATCAGATGTAGCTTTCGAAAGTAAACAAACTGAAGGTTTCCCAATAATCGGTTTTAGATCAAGAGTAAACATATCGCCATAACGTTTCGACTTCAGCAACACTTCGTTCGTTTCAACTTTTGAGATAATACTTCCTTCTTCGTTAAACACAACTTGATTGCCAGTGCCCACAACGAGTTGTGAAACACTTATCAAATTATGTTTCAGACCTTCGACATAAGCAACACGATTTACAGTAAACTGTCCATTCGTTACTTTCCAATAGCCTTTCACTTGACATTTATGATTGTTTCCAAACTTCAAAACACCTGCATTTTCCAAGCTTCGAAAATCTCTCAAATTTTCTTTTCATCCAGTCATGTGACGTGAGCACCCACTATCAATATACCATTTCTCATCATATTGCTCGTCACATAGCACCTGTGATCAATGAAAGAATTTAGGTACCCAAGGCTGTTTGGGTCCTTGGAAATTAGCTTTAAAAACAGAATGAAATGCAGAACTTTTAACCCAATCACAAACTTTAGTTTTGAGACTATCAATTAAGTCCACATCACTATGTAAAGGAACAGAAACATAAGTTTTTGTTAGTTTGGGATTGTCACTGACATATGCCTTCGTCTTTTTAGATTGTGTATGAACATGCTTGTCTTTCGAAACCGGTTGCCAAGTTTTTACCGAAACATTCGAATCTTTTGAAGATAAACTTCCAGTTGACGAAGTATTCACATACTTCTCATAAGCTTCTTGAATTTGTTGTTGAGAGTATTTCCTTGATTGATACATTCGTCATTTTCCTTCAAGCCAATGATCAATGTTTTTGTCACGAGACAACCCTTTTGTGTACGAAACTTTAAAGGTTTGTTTTCCTGAAGGATTTGAAAAATTCGGTTTTTGTGGAACGAAATCAACATTTGATTTAGGACAAAATGCCATTGCATATCGACTTCCATCATTGTTTCCAACGCTTATAGTTTGAGAAAATCGATTGTGAGGTTTTTGTTTTTGAGAAAATCTTGATTGTTGATTAGAATAAAATCGTTGTGTTGAGGATTGATTTTGAAAGCTCTTTGAGGTATTCTTAATATTTGTGGAAAACGTTGTATTTTGAACTTTCGAAGAATTTGTTTTTGGATAAAATTCAGATTTTGTTTTATTTGAATGAGTGGGATTTGTCTTTTGATCTGAATAAGATGCTGAATTTGAAGACTTGTTCTCAACAGATTTAGTCTTTGTGATTTCAGATGTTTTCAATGTCAAACCATTTTGATTCTTTCGAGACTCCATGGTTTGCCAAAAAATCTTCTTTTGAGCTTGTCTTTTTGAAATTTCATTTTCTTTTGAAAACCTGTCAATTTGTTCTTTAAATTCTTTTGAATTTAATTTGACAACAATTTCATTTTCCACAACAACCTCTTTTGAAACTTCTTTCACCACTTTAGATTTTTCAACCCATTTACGTTGTGGTTTTTGTCTTTGAAAAACATACGAATTCTTTGTTAGATTATTTTCGACAGTGCTTCGATTTGAAAAGAATCCTTCGTCTGTTGTTTTCTTGTTGTCATCTTCGACCAATTTGTTGAATTCTGGTTTAATGTTATCAACATTTCCAGTAGTGACAAACACTTGATTTGGAAATACAACATCATCGGTACACTTGAAATTTGGATACACCACTTGATTTGTTTCCAAATAATGGGCTCCTTTTTCAGACAACAGTTTGTCGAAATTTTCAGTGTCCCCAAACACTTGATCAACAACAACACGTGGAATTTCAATTTCTTTCGAATCTTTGTTTGATGAAACCTTTTTGTGCGAATTGTCTTCATCATTTTCATCATCACTGCTATCTGTTTGACTATCTTGGATATCCACAAAATCGGGATCGCTAACTTTCGAAGTTGAAGGTTTGTCAGTGTCAATCTTAACCATCAAATCCTTAAGTTTTTCTTTTCCTTTAGATTTTGATGCAACATTAATGACAAACAATTGAGAACAATCAACATCCTCAATATCACTAATTTCGCTAATATTGTCAGAGTTATCTTCAATGTCGGCAATATTAAATTGAGAATCAGATGTTGAATTCTCAGTCTTTTTCAAAATTTTGATTTGTTCTGATTTAGTCAAAGTATCATTCACAATGTTAACTAATTCATTCGAATCCAGACATTCATCAATTTTGACAATTCCATAAGCATATCTATCATCAGGAATTTTGTCAAACTCAGCAATATTTTTCTCACAATCATACGAAATATTATCAACCTTCTCTCTCTCATATGCTAAGAAAGGTAATAATTTCCTATGTTGTTCCTTGCTAATTTCACACGAATGATGCAATGCAGTTAATTTGCCATATAGACGTTTAGGAGAATTACAATATATATTTCATTGAGCTAATAAGAGTTTTACATCACTAGACAACGAATCCCTATCAACCATAATGTTCGTAATCTGCAATTCTAAGCATTCTATCTTGGCAACTTTCAAATCTAACTTCTTCTGAGTCTCTAACAATTGATTGCTTAATTTCTTAGCTTCATTGCTAGCAGAAACAACCAAATTATCAAAATAAGCAACAATATCATCAAAAGCAACAATTTCAGAATCATATGCACTCAAAGGAATATTGAAAGATTGAAGAATATTACGTACCTTAGTTGTCATTGGAGACTTATCAGCAGACTTTGACACAAAGCATCGACCCGTCACCTCTTTATCCGAATCTTCCTCCAGCTTCGCATACACGGCTCCATGCGTAGGATTACGCATTTCTTTATCATCTGAGCCCGAAGAACAAATTTGATACGTGCCATCATCCTCCTGTTCACCTTGAGCCACCAAAGACAAATTTTTTGCCTTCGTACGCACCTCTTCCAATTTCTCCACATAATACGCTTCGTCCTTTACCCTATTCTTTTTCTCATCCTTCTTACGAAGCATGCAATCATTTGCTAGATGATTTGCTCCGTTGCAATAATGGCAATCAATACCCGAATCTCCTTTCAGTTTATTCTCTTTCTTCTCCTCAGCAACCTTCCCATCATTCTTCTCATACTTCTTCTTCTCCTCTCCAGCAGCCTTGTTCACAAAACTTCCTTTTCCATCACTTTGCTTCACCTTTGGGTTAAACGGTTTCTTAAAAAACTTTTTGACTCTGTTGTTTGAGTAAAAAGCTATTGCCTCATCATCCGAATTCATGATAAATCCCTCTTCATCTTCAGAATCACCTTTTTCGACTGCTTCCTTTTCAGACACTTTAGAGACAAGTGCCAATGGACCTCCCAGGCTAAGCTTCGACTCTTCTGCCATTTCGTTCACTTCACTTTCGTGAGTTTTCAGTTGATTGTACAAATCATTTAGAGAAGATGTGTCGAAACTCTGTTGATTTTTCACCATCATGCTAACACTCCTCCATTCTTTACGGAGTCCCATAATGAAGGTGAGATTGAATTCCATAACAGACCTCGTGATTCCATAACGATTGCATTTGTAAATCAACTCATTCAGCCTATCATAGTAACTTTCAATCGTTTCACCATCTTTTTGCTTGAAATCCTTCAATTCAATCAAACAGTGCTTAACTGAATTGATTTTCGTCTTCTCGCTACCTTGAAACTTTTCTTTGAGATTATTCCAGATTTCTTTTGCAGTTGTACAACTTCTGACATAGTTATACAAAACTGGAGGCAATGCACCGCGTAACTCCCTTATGCATCATTTTTCAAGTTTCTTCATTCGATCAGATTGAGCATCCACACTCGTAGTACCAGACGAAGATCCAATTGGTTGAAGATTCGTCGGAAGAGTAACATTCCCTGAGATGCAAGACCAAAGCTCTTCATCGAGTCCATTCAAGTAATCTTGCATACGATCAGACCACTGATCATACTATTCCGGAATGAGCATAGGAATCTTAGTTGAAGATCCTAGCAGATGAGAGTATGAAGTCATCGAGTTGAGATTGAAGTTCGCCATTGATGTACGGAAGAAAATTTTTGATAATTTTTTGAGAAATCAAAGAGAATTTGAAAGCAAATTGCTGAATTGAACAGAAATATCAAGTAGAATACTCGATTCAACAAATAAGTTGCAGAATCAAATCACAACTGAAGATCTAGAACACTTTTTCACATCAAAAGGTGTGGAACTTTTTAAACCAGAAATTTGATTCAAAAACCCTTTGAATCAGAGTGAAAATCAGATCGCAGATTATGATTCCTGCTCCGATACCAATTGATAAAGTGATGAATCGAGAATGTAACAAATCAGAGTAACAAAAATGTAATTTGAACACACGATGTAAATATGATCTTGTTTCAGCTCTATTATGCTTTCAAATGTTACAGAGAGAAAATAGACAAGTTCGTATAAGACTCTTATCTAACTCTAAGTAATGTTCCTATTTATAGGAAACATGAAAGCACACATAAAATTACAAGGACTAAAACATTACGCTTCGTTACAAAAATGCCTTGTAAAATAATCTTAAGACTTCGACATATTACAACAGGTCTTCGACCCTTACACAGAGAAAAGAGCATTAAAAAATCTCTATGCCCAAGAGTTATTATAGAATGATATTACTAGATAATATATGATCCTAAAGGGTCAAACTAACACACTACTACAAAAATAGGCTTTGGTCACTCGCCGCCAGAAACGAACAGTCCCTCATACAAGATTTTAAGTAGTTGAAGGTCTCCATCGTGTGACTATTTGAAACTGTATTACCACACCTTCTAAAAATTAAGTAGTTGAAGTAAACTGAAATATTTTAGCAGAACATTCAGCCACTTATTAATTAGTAGGTTTGTAACCTTTGAGTTATGAGAGTCACAAAGACAATAGTCGAAAGTTCCAATCATTGTGATCCATGAAGGAAGAGATGGTGGGATCAATGTATTGTTGAAGACGCCTTTGGATCTTTGAGGTGACGGAGAGGTAGTGACAGCGTCAATAGAAATTAGACGTGCTATGTTACTAAACTCTACTTCATCTCACTGCAACCAAAATAGGTTGTTCAAGACAGAAAATATATGTGTCCATAAGAACACTTAGTGGCACAGTTATCCCCAATCTGGTCTCATCAGCATGAGCATCAACATTAGTGAGGGGCAATTGGTGCTGAAGAAAAGATGCAGAGTCAGCGTCAACTAGATCTTACAAGGAAGGTGATGCATTCAAAGAGTGACACACCGATCTGAACATCTAAGATCAATGTCGAGATGGAGACAGAAGGTCCTGAAACATATAGAGGAAAGAGAAGAACGAACATTGGCAATGTTAGTAGCAAAATGTGTATGTACAATGTATACTCCTTTGGTAAAGTAATAATTAAAAAGATTTTTTTAAATAAAATGTTAAAGTAAATAAATTAAAAATCTATCAGCTTATGTTCGGAATTTTAAAAGTAGTGAAGCATGAAGTAAAAACAAAATAAAGTATCAATGTCTAAACCAACAAAATCAAACCATATAAATATCACGGTCCTTGAGTGCAGAAAGCACACTTTTGTTCGCAGAATCAAATACCTTTCCCTCATGACGATTGAAAAGAACTTTATAACCAGTGTCACAAAGTTGACTAATGGAAAGAATATTTCCTTTTAGACCCTCGACATAGAACACATCCTCCAACTTAATCGTCCTGCATTCAAAAGTTCCAACACCCGTAACAACCCTTCCACTATTGTCCCCAAAGACCACCGTTGGACCATCCTTTTCTGCAAAGTCTGTTAAGAGGGACTTGAAACCAGTCATGTATCTAGAACTTCCACTATCTAGGTACAAAGTTTGTACTAGACTTAGACTTGAACCTTTGATAGCGTGAGAATCATCGGCATCACACCTTCCATCTGTGGAATGATTGATAAGAGCCATTAGACCCTTAACATTCATCCCCTTGTCTTCATACGTCTCCTCTTCTTCCACCAATTCTTCACGATCCTCTTGTTTTGCAATGAAAGCTTTTGGCAAAGAGATATTTTCCTTCTTCATATGGGCCACCAGCTTCTTGTACAAGACTTCATAATTCTACATACTTTGAGCTTCTTTCTTCTCCTTGCAGTCCCTGGAAAAATGATAAGGGCTTCCACAATTAAAGGAATTACCTGAGTTTATCTTCTCTGATGTAGATCTCCTTACTGAGCTGCTTTCTCTAAACTGAATTCTTCGAGCCACATTTGATCTGCTTTGTTCATAATGTTTGACAATAAGAAAGGTGATGGCATCAAGTTCATCAGTGAGATCTTCATCACTCTCTTCAGCCTGATCTGAGTTATCAGAGTTGCTGATATGCTTCATTGCTTCCTTTCGAGACAAGAGGGCAATAGAATTTTCCTTGCTTGAGTCCTTCATGATTTCTTTACGAAGAGCTTTAGTCTCTTCATAATTTCGCAAATTACCAAACAAGGAGTTCAGATCCATGGCATTGATATTTTCACCATTCTTAACAACATCAACGTGATGTTCCCAGCTTTTCCCAAGTGAGTCAAGAAACTTCAGAACCAAATGAGATGAATGCTTGACGATTCCCAGGTTGCACATATCATTAATCAAGCAGTTAAACCTATTGAATGTTTGAGTAAGCGACTTACCTTGTTGAGCAAAGAAATGCTCATATCTCCGATTGAGGTTGTTAATGGTTTTGGCCTGGACTTATACGTTTCCTTCATAAGCCACTGTCAGCGTATCAATCATCTCTTAAGCTGACTTACAATTCTGTACGAGGTGATACACATGGTAGGGAAGAGAGATTCCAATGGCAGCCCTGACTTTCATATCAAGACCGAGCAGTCTCTTGTCATCGTCATCATAACTTGTTTCTGGCTTTTGCTTGATGGAGCCAACTGGAGCATTATTGAGCATGGGTTGATATATATGAACGTGAGGACCTTTTACAACAATCTTGTGCATCTCATAATCCATGGTTTCAAGAACAACCATGGGCTTTGTTTTCCACATAGCGAAATTGTATTCATTGAAAGGAGGAATATTGTTGAGACCAAAGGATTATTGGAAGTCGACATGATTACTTGAGTGTATTAAAAACATACTCTAATATCAATTAAAGATTTGTATCGATCGGACATACTTTAAGTATAAGGAACGAAAGTAAACTTAATCTAAGAAAAACAAAGAATAGAAAGTAACTAACACATGAAGTTCTCCAAATTGTTCTATCACCAAGAAAGGGTTTTGTCTTCACCAAGAAGATGGTTTGTCACCAATACGATTATGACACCAAGCCATGTTAACATTAGGGTTTCACCCTAATGTTCAATATAAACTAATCTATACAAGTATGTCCGTTGATTGAAGGGATTGTATCTTATCTATACTAAGAACCAATCTTCATAACAAAGATATTGGATCTACTATCTATTCTATACTTATCTATATCATTACCTAATATATAAAAGATTACATAGAATAACTATACTAAGAGTTGACACTGATAGGCTTGATACGTTGGCGCTGTTGGTATAGTATACGCTGACACTGACATATAGCGTGTAAGAGTGTTTGACTCATCAGGTCATAAGGTGTGACCTTAAAAAAGATAAAATGTATGGATATTTCTTGCAAAGAGAAAACCATCCATGTTTTCCAAAGACACATATTTCATCAACTTAAAAAAATCTAACCAAACTTGCAAAAATGGCTCTGATGCCAATTGTTGGGTTTTTATTAAAAAAATACACCAATTATAGTCACAAAATTAGACGTAACTAACAACAAAAGCATTTTTGTTTGAATAAACTAAAATCTTAATTTATACCAACCATGGATCATTTTGAAAAAATTTAGAAAGATTAAACATTACCAAAGAAGAAGAAAGTATAACAACCTTTGAAGACTTTGGTTCCTTTTGGCAATTAAGAAGTTGATGAAGACGGCTTTGAAAATCCAAATAGAAGTTCTCTATAATGTGTCCGCGAAGCAAGATTTGAACCACCAAAATATGCTAGTAAACACTTGTATTAAGTTTCTATTAAGCTTTAAGACTTATGTCAAATAAGTCCTTAAAGAGAAGGAACTTTAAAGCCATCGTTTCTTGCACCAAAATGGAAGAAAGAAGAAAGAGGGGAGGGAAACCTAATTCTGAAAATTGGCTGCCATTGTATGGAGAAATAAGTTAGCAAAAAAAACTATCCAAAACTTATCTCTTAAGCCTTTCTTTTATACCAACACTTAGTACAAAATGTGGACTTAAAATAATCGAATAATGGACCTTTCTTACAAGCATGGAATGAGGTAATAAAAAGATCAAAAGGCATGTCTAACACCATCAATTTATATAAGTCAAATGAGACAAAAGTGAAATGCTCTTTACTTTATTCAAATAGCTAGTTACGTATGTTAACTTGATGGTTACTCAAAGTCACCAAAAAGTTGTGCATAACATTTAAATACACACCTTATGTATATTAAACTAGTTTTGTTCTCTTTATTTCTTATTTCCTAAAAATAATAATTCACATTATATTGGTAAAATATTATTTTCACAAAATAATATTTTTCCAATTAAATACAAGTGTTTGATATATTTAATAATAATCAAAATTATACTAATAAATAATCAATTAGTGGTAACTTTCTATACTTCAAGACCCTATAGGATCATATGTTATTAGAAATATCATTCTATAATGACTCTCGGTCATACAAGATCTTTAACCAATGGTCCCATCTCATACCATACTCTAAGCGTAACAACAACCCACTACTTGTAGCATCTGAATATCAGGTATTTCCAGTTTAGCCCTTAACCTTGTCGATTTTTCATATTTGGTTCCATTTCGTGAGTTTTGCATTTCATCTCGTATGATGGGCGTACATGTGGGTACGCGCGACATATCATGTGATCAGATCGCTAAACTGTGACAACCCGAAATTTCTATCTTGTATAGTTATTCAATTCAATCAAAGTCAGACTCGTTTCTGCTAACTTTTAGCATTGTTTAGAGTCAATTTGAGTGTTCTAAACCTAGTACCTTCAAAGTTAGGGTTTAGAAATGAGTTCCATAAGTTAACCACTTTTGAAAATGGCCAAACACTCCAACATAAGGAGTGTACGATCGTACACTTGGGTGTGCGGTCGTACACCCCCCATCTGGCCGTACACTCTCATGTATAAATGAGAGATTTAGCCTCCATTCATCTATTTTCACACTCCCAGCCAAGAAAACGATTCTCTCTCAAGTATCATCCGATTTTTCATCTAGATCTTCCAAAGTAGTAAGTGTTCTTCCCTTGATTTGTTGATTTCTTTCACTATCTAGTAAGGGTCATTAATTTCATCCATAAAATCACTTCATTTTGGTAGATCTTCAAGTGTTCTTCAGTTTCACCAAGAACACCAAGAACACCAACTAAGCTTTTGGACCTCAAACACCCCTAAAGGCTTCTATATCGAAAGTACCTTCTCCTATGCTTGTTACTTACTGGATATACTCCTTAGAAATCGTCCAAACCATGATCATCAAGGAGTGTGCGGCCGCACACACCTCATGTGGCCGTACACCCCTTTGTTTAGTGCATATTAGCCTCAAACTCATGTTGTATGGTAGCACAAAGTCATGGACACTTAAGGGATGCAAGATATAGCCTTGAAACACACTTTTTGACCATTTCTTCAAGGAGTGTACGGCCGTACACTCCATGGCCGTACACACCAGGCCGTACACCCAAGTACCCGTACACCTGGTGGCCGTACTCACATGTGTGGCCGTACACCCACTATATGCAACCCTTGGTACTTCTAACACTTCAATCTAAGTGTTTCCTAAGTCCTAGAGTGTTTTCATTACATGATTAGTTGTTTAAACACTAATTATATACATATATTTGTCATTATATGCTTATTAGGATCCGTTGTGCTCAAGTCTTCACTTGACACTTAGCATCCTAAAATCGATCTTTCATTCACATCACTCACTGCAGGTGAGTTCATACCCCTTAACTTACCTTTTAAATGATTTTAAATGCTTTTATGGGGGGGGGGGGGAATACAAGTAGAAACATTGTAGTTATTATATCAATCACATGTCATTAATAACTATCAAACAAATGGATTCTTATACTTCAAACTGTCTTTTCAAACAAACTGCTTCAAATCATTTTACAAACTCTTTTATATGCAAAAATCTTCATCAAACTCTTTTAAACTTATATTTTGTCAAAAGCACATCCATATAGATATAGTTATGTAAGTAGGATTGAAAGGACTTAGGACTGATAACTCGCCTTACTTCCTGTTCCTTGTTTGGTTTTGGACTTAGGGTATCGGTTGTTTGTCCGAAGGTCATTTGAATCTTAGTTATATATTATGTGTATGTATATAGATGTAAAAGTTCTTCATTCAGTTCAATACCTTTGGGTAGCAAAGGTGTACAAACATGTTCATTCATATAAACAACATTACTAGTAAACTATAATAGGTATAGTTTAGGAAGTCACTACTACTATTTCTAGAACAATGAAACATACAAGAGTCAGTTCATACATGAGTCAGTTCAAACATACTACAACGAGAGACAATACTCACTATAAAGAGAAACAAACATACTATAACGAGAGACAATACTCACTATAAAGAGAAACAACACATACTATAACGAGAGACAATACTCACTATAAAGAGAAACAGATAGAGCATACTATAACGAGAAACAATACATACTACACACTATACACTAGAGAACGTACTAGAGAGAGAGAACATACACTACACTAGAACATACTATACAAATACAAGAATACTATAACATTAATGTGAGATACTATTTCATGGCTCGGCAATATACTGCTGCGTCACGTTTTGTACCCAGAGTCTCCTGGAGGGAGATCGTGAATTTGTGTATAGATCTATACGGGACTGACCATCCTACACCTTGATGCTAGCTATAGTGGGACCTGCAGGTCTACGGGTGATGAATGTCATATCATGTCGACGTCTAGAACGTCGTGTTATACTAGTCGATCAAGTATGGTTACAATCTTATGACATTTTGCCTTAACTAAAACAAACATGTTTAAGGTAGTTAGTACATTGGTAGTTACCTAGATAAAACTACAGTACATCTTTATTTTCCCATTTTATTCACATTGTGATCTTCTCACATAAACGGTAATGAAAAATATATTTTGGTAATGATAGTCATACTTTGGGGAAAACGCACACTTTCACAAAAGAACAAACATAAAGAACAGTTGGGTCTTGGTAGAAGACTACTTTAGTAGAAAATATAGGATTTTCTAGGAGGTTTAAAAACATTTACATCAAACACTTACAAACATTTACATCAAACATATACAAACACTTTCATACAAACTATGACACTAAAATACTTATGAATTCACCATCTTTAATGCTGATCTACGCTTTCAAAATAACTTGTATTCTCAGGTCGCCAGTAGACAGGTACCGATGACCAGGTTTTGAGAAGATGGAGCACATTCAAGACACTTGTATTAAATTATACTATTAATGCAATGGATGATGTTGTTGCTTGTTTTACTATTATACATTGTTGTGATACTGTACATGACGTCCTCCGCCCCCGAACGTTTCCGCCGTTCCGGTTTTGGGGTGTAACAGAAACCCATGCTAGTATGCTGGGCTTACGTGTGGTACGACGGGCGTACTAGCTCAATGTCAAAAACCTAGTTTTGAGGGTTTGCTTCCCTATTAACCACCTTATGCCTCCCTTTTACATTCCTTATCAGCCACCTTCCCTCAAAAACCCTAATATCGAGTTTAAGCCTTGTTTGTGAGAGTTTGGAGCTTATTAGTAACTTTTGGTGGTTATATGTTGAAGAAGAAGACCATTGAAGAAGGAGGTGTTACTTGCAAGCTTATAGATCCAGAAACTACTCCTCCTTGTGCATCTTTTGAAGGTATAAATTCTATACCTTGACGTGTTTCCTTTTTGATCTCCATAGTTGGGTTTTATGAGCTTTTTTTTCTGAAAGTTTGGACCTTTATGAGTTTGGGACACGCCAGAGCATATTAGTTGTCCTTTCATGCATGTTAGGTCTTGTAGATTCATAAAATTGGTTTCTTGATGGTCCTTTTCTAGCCATGCAAGATTTTGGTGGTGATGAGTGTGGATTAAGTTAGAGTTCTAAGATTTAAGCCCTTTTTAGCCGTGCAAAGCCTTAAAGTTGTACATTTCATGGTTTAAGACATTCTAAGAAGGTAAGATATGTGTTTGGATGCATGTCTTAATGATTAAGGCCTTTTGGTTTGTTTTTTGGGGTCAGACGGAGTACTCCCTGCGTACTAGTGGCTACGCCCAACGTAGCCAGGTGAGACCCGATCCCGCCTGATTTCCGAGTACGCCAAACATAGGAAGAGAGTACGCCCAGCGTATGCATTGGGCGGTTGAATTTTATTGAGTACAACCAAACTAGGCTGGACATGAGTACAACCTACCATCCGCAAACCGACGGACAAAGTGAGAGGACTATTCAAACCTTGGAAGACATGTTGCGAGCCTGCGTGATAGACTTTGGGAAGGCATGGGATACTCATTTACTGCTTGTCGAGTTTTCCTACAACAATAGTTATCACACGAGCATAAAGGCTGCTCCATTTGAAGCCCTTTATGGCCGCAAGTGCAGATCCCCTGTGTGCTGGGCTGAGGTGGGTGACACTCAGTTAGCTAAAGGACGAGTTCCTGGCAACACTCTCACAGGTACGGAGATCATTCGGGAAACGACAGAGAAGATCGTTCAGATTCGTGAACGATCGAAAGCCTTTAGAAATCGACAGAAAAGCTACGCAGACAAGAGAAGGAAACGTTGGAATTCCATGTGGGCGACCGTGTTCTATTGAAGGTCTTACCCTGGAAGGGCTTGATACGCTTTTGAAAGCGTGGAAAGTTAAATCCAAGATACGTAGGGCCTTTTGAGATTATCGCTAGAATCGGCCCTGTAGCTTACAAACTCAAACTACCTTGCGAACTTAGTAACGTACATTCTACTTTCCACGTCTCGAACTTGAAAAAGTGTCTGTCCGACGAGACTCTTGTAATCCCACTCGACGAGATCGAGATCAACGAGGGACTCAACTTCGTAGAAGAACCTGTAGAGATCATGGACCGAGAGGTCAAGCAAACGAAGCAAAGCCGTATCCCGATAGTGAAGGTTCGCTGGAATGCCAAGCGAGGACCTGAATTCACTTGGGAGCGCGAGGATCAAATGAAACTGAAATATCCTCATCTTTTCGTTTAGTTATTTGTAATAGCTTAATTGTTTAAACTCTAATTTCGGGACAAAATTCTCTCTAACGGGGGGATGATGTGACAACCCGCAATTTTTATCTTGTACAGTTATTCAATTCAATCAAAGTCAGACTCATTTCTGCTAACTTTTAGCATTGTTTAAAGTCAATTTGAGTGTTCTAAACCTAGTACCTTCAAAGTTAGGGTTTAGAAATGAGTTCCATAAGTTAACCACTTTTGAAAATGGCCGAACACTCCAACATAAGGCGTGTACGGTCGTACACTAGGGTGTGCGGCCGTACACCCCCCTTCTGGCCGTACACTCTCATGTATAAATGAGAGACTTATTCTCCATTCATCTCTTTTCACACTCCTAGCCAAGAAAATGATTCTCTCTCAAGTATCATCCGATTTTTCATCTAGATCTTCCAAAGTAGTAAGTGTTCATCCCTTCATTTGTTGATTTCTTTCACTATCTAGTAAGGGTCATTAATTTCATCCATAAAATCACTTCATTTTGGTAGGTCTTCAAGTGTTCTTCAGTTTCACCAAGAACACCAAGAACACCTACTAAGCTTTTGGACCTCAAACACCCATAAAGGCTTCTATATCGTAAGTACCTTCTCCTATGCTTGTTACTTACTGGATATACTCCTTAGAAATCGTCCAAACCATGATCATCAAGGAGTGTGCGGCCGCACACACTTCATGTGGCCGTACACCCCTTTGTTTAGTGCATATTGGCCTCAAACTCATGTTGTATGCTAGCACAAAGTCATGGACACTTAAGGGATGAAAGATATAGCCTTGAAACACACTTTTTGACCATTTCTTAAAGGAGTGTACGGCCGTACACTCCATGGCCGTACACACCAGGCCGTACACCCAAGTGCCCGTACACCCATTATATGCAACCCTTGGTACTTCTAACACTTCAATCTAAGTGTTTCCTAAGTCCTAGAGTGTTATCCTTACATGATTAGTTGTTTAAACACTAATTATATACATATATTTGTCATTATATGCTTATTAGGATCCGTTGTGCTCAAGTCTTCACTTGACACTTAGCATCCCACAATCGATCTTTCATTCACATCACTCACTGCAGGTGAGTTCATACCCCTTAACTTACCTTTTAAATGATTTTAAATGCTTTTATGGGGGGGGGGGGGGAATACAAGTAGAAACATTGTAGTTATTATATCAATCACATGTCATTAATAACTATCAAACAAATGGATTTCTTATACTTCAAACTGTCTTTTCAAACAAACTGCTTCAAATCGTTTTACAAACTCTTTTATGCAAAACTCTTCATCAAACTCTTTTAAACTTATATTTTGTCAAAATCACATCCATATAGATATAGTTATATAAGTAGGATTGAAAGGACTTAGGACTGATAACTCGCCTTACTTCCTGTTCCTTGTTTGGTTTTGGACTTAGGGTATCGGTTGTTTGTCCGAAGGTCATTTGAATCTTAGTTATAT
Source organism: Lactuca virosa (assembly GCF_052849685.1). NCBI lineage: Eukaryota > Viridiplantae > Streptophyta > Magnoliopsida > Asterales > Asteraceae > Lactuca > Lactuca virosa. Next base: position 300,693,768 of record NC_136428.1, on the reverse strand, counting down.
ATTATGTGTATGTATATAGATGTAAAAGTTCTTCATTCAGTTCAATACCTTTGGGTAGCAAAGGTGTACAAACATGTTCATTCATACAAACAACATTACTAGTAAACTATAATAGGTATATTTTAGGAAGTCACTACTACTATTTCTAGAACAATGAAACATACAAGAGTCAGTTCATACATGAGTCAGTTCAAACATACTATAACGAGAGACAATACTCATTATAAAGAGAAACGAACATACTATAACGAAGACAATACTCACTATAAATAGAAACAGTACATACTATAACGAGAGACAATACTCACTATAAAGAGAAACAAATAGAGCATACTATAACGAGAAACAATACATACTACACACTATACAATAGAGAGCATACTAGACAGAGAGAACATACACTACACTAGAACATACTATACAAATACAAGAATACTATAACATTAATGTGAGATACTACTTCATGGCTCGACAATATACTGCTGCGTCACGTTTTGTACCCAGAGTCTCCTGGAGGGAGAGCGTGAATTTGTGTATAGATCTATACGGGACTGACCATCCTACACCTTACTGCTAGCTATAGTGGGACCTGCAGGTCTACGAGTGACAAATGTCACATCATTTCGACGTCTAGAACGTTGTGTTATACTAGTCGATAAAGTATGGTTACAATCTTATGACATTTTGCCTTAACTAAAACAAACATGTTTAAGGTAGTAAGTACATTGGTAGTTACCTAGATAAAACTATAGTACATCTTTATTTTCCCATTTCATTCACATTGTGATCTTCTCACATAAACGGTAATGAAAACTATATTTTGGTAATGATAGTCATACTTTAGGGAAAACGCACACTTTTACAAAAGAACAAACATAAAGAACAGTTGGGTCTTGGTAGAAGACTACATTAGTAGAAAATTTAGGATTTTCTAGGAGGTTTAGAAACATTTACATCAAACACTTACAAACATTTACATCAAACATATACAAAAACTTTCATACAAACTATGAGACTAAAGTACTTATGAACTCACCAGCTTTAATGCTGATCTACGCTTTCAAAATAACTTGTATTCTCATGTCGCTAGTAGACAGGTACCGATGACCAGGTTTTGAGAAGATGGAGCACATTCAAGACTCATCTTTTATTTTGATTCATATTTTTGGTGTCTTATAAACTATACAGAACACACTTGTATTAAATTATACTATTAATGAAATGGATGATGTTGTTGCTTGTTTTACTATTATGCATTGTTGTGATACTGTACATGACATCCTCCGCCCCCGAACGTTTCCGCCGTTCCGGTTTTGGGGTGTGACAGATTGGTATCAGAGCATTGTTTATAGTGAATTGAGTATATCAACCCATAAAAGATATACAACTATAAACACAACGAGATAAAATACTCTAACCAAGAGTTTATACTTTTAAATAATAAAATATTTAACTAAGTATACATACCTGCATTCATACTAAAATCAGTGTCACTAGGACACAACAAAAGTATTACGATTGTTGGACAGCACAAGCAGGCTTGGGAACATATAATCAGATCTGGGAGTGATATAGCCTGATCAACTATATTTTTCCAAGAAGTGATTAGCATGCGCCTAGGAATGGTTGTGATGTTACAGCAAGTCTAAAAACTTACCAACACTACTACAATGAAAACATTAGAACATAACATAAACTTAAAATACTATAGGAGTATTTTGTGTTACTATAATTACTTATGTGCAAATTAAAAAGATCTTTATTAGTATGTCAATAGTTGCTGAGTGGATACGCTAAGGTTATATGTGACTAGAGTGTTATAGACTTAAAATCTGTGATCTTTGCTTTACTTCCTGTTCCTTGTTTGGTTGTGGGCTTAGAGTTAGGGTCATTTATTCGAAGGTCTATCCTATTTTGGTTACATATGACTGGTATGCACTACGCAAATGTTGGAGTAACTGGTAAGGATCATCTTATAATTATCTTAATTAGTATGTCTATTAATTATTTCTTTTACCCCTTTTCTCGGATAGATAACATGGCTGGATTCCATCCCCACGGCGACCCGTACTCTCCCAACCACGGCAATGGTGGATGTCTCGATGACGAGCCGGAAGAGAATCATCCAATACCTTTGGATGATGACTTCGCAGAGAACTTCCTGGAGGATTCTGACTCCGAGCCTGAAGTCAACGATCAACCCCTAGTAGCTCCAAACCCAAATCCTAACCCTCGTCCGACTTTTCAAGGCCCGAAACCTCTGTAGGTGGAAAGTTTGGAGAGATGGAGTCAAGAGCAGGGCCAACCCATGCCATACAAAGAAGACAGAAGTTTCTACAACTTGAGTGAGGGAGGCTCAGCAGACAGAGTCCTGCCTATTCTAGTCCGTAGGGTTGCTCATAACAAAATACAGGGTAGGACAGCCCTCAACCAAATTGCGGAGGTTGATGCCAATGCAGGGATCAATACTGTCCGCATTCGTCGTCTGGAAGATGCTCGTGAGAGAGATGCAAGAGACCATGAGTCTCTACTGCAAGAGCTAGCCGTGACTCGAGCCGAAGTCATAGAACATCGCGTGCGCCAGCGAGTGTACGAGCGACGCCTTCTTGACATGGAGCGTCAGCTGGCTGACTTAAGGGTTCACCCAAGGGGTTCCCGTCGCCAGTAGGGAATGCTCTGCTCGAATTTCCTTTTATCTAAGGATTAGCCTTCTTATCTATGCTCTAAGTAACACTTTTCCCTGTAAATTCTTGTTTATTTAAGACCTTGAATTTTCAGTCTAATAGGTCTTTATGCTGTCAAAATTTTCCGATTCTGGTTTGATGTAAGACCTACTTCTAGGTCATTTTTCCCGAACTTGTTACATCTATAATACCGGTATTATTGGCAGATATCTAATCTAATGTGAAATCTTTAATTCAATCATACTTTCATCTGTTTTGTTATGGAGAGTTAGTCCATGTTTCACTCTCATCATTCTCTCTATTTGAATACTCACCAATATCTTCATCTTTTAAACTTATAGCTACGAAATGCCTCCATGCCGAATAACGAGGCCCAATCCTCCGATAACTCCAAATCAAAATCCACCTCCTCCTCCTCAATACAATCCGGCAGCAATCCAAGCTGCTGTGAATACGGCTGTTACGGCAGCCCTAGCACAATTCACCTCGACTGGTACTAGCGGGAGTGGGACTAATGTGCCTCCCACTACAGGTGATGCTCCAGTGCGCTCTAGAGAGTGCTCGTACAAGGACTTCAGCAACTGTAAACCCAGGTCCTTCAACGGGATTGGCGGAATCATTGCCCTCTCGCAATGGTTTGAGAAGACGGAATCGATCTTCGAGATCTGTTCCTGTCCGGAAGGAAGCAAGGTTAAATTTGCGGCTTGCACCTTCGCGGACCAAGCCCTGATGTGGTGGAATAGCCATGTCAAGTCACTATTTCTTATAGTGGAAAATGCCATGGGCTGGGAAGCTCTCAAGAAGCTTATGATCGAGGAATACTGCCCGAGGGGTGAAGTTCAGAAGTTGGAGCTGGAGCTCTGGAGCCTAACCATGAAGGGCTCTGATATAGTCTCCTACACTGCCAGATTCAGCGATCTGGTGGCACTATGTCCATCCATGGTCCCTACTGAGGGGAAGAAGATAGAGAGGTATATCTGGGGGCTGGTGCCTCCATTTCAAGGGAACATACTAGCTTCTCATCCCACTACCTTCGACAGTGCCAAGCAGTTGGCACAGCGGCTCATTGATCATGGAGTCCGCACCCTGTCAACCACAAACACCCTAGCCATCCCAGAACCCTCCAAAGCCACTGACAACAAGCGGAAGTTCTGGGATGACAAGAAGAAGAAAGCTGCCAAAAAGCAGCAGGTCGTAGCTGTTCATGCTGCGATAGCACCTGCCGCTGTTGCACCGGTAAAGCAGTACGCGGGAAGCTTGCCGAAGTGCAACAAATGCAGCTTCCACCATAATGGACCCTTCCGGGAAATGCAGTGCTCTAACTGCAACAGGAATGGGCACACTGCCCATTTCTGCAAGACTCCGACAAGGCCAATCACCCAAGTCCCCGGCGCTGGTGTGGGCTAGACTTGCTACGGTTGTGGCGAGGTGGGCCACTACAAAAGGAACTGCCCGAAGGTGGGGAACGCCGGCGGAGTGGGAAGAGTTTTGGCTATAGGCCACGAGGAAGCAGTTGCTGACCCCACCGTGGTCACTGGTACGTTTCTCCTCGATAACTCATATGCATGCATATTGTTTGATAGTGGAGCGGAGAGGAGTTTCACGAACCAGAAATTTGCTCACTTGCTTAAACAAAAATCACATGCACTTAAAGAAGCGTTCACAGTAGAAATGGCTAAAGGAAAGACATAGAGCACTAGCTGCATTTACATAGGATGTACACTGACACTAGATAGCCATTCATTTCCAATCGACCTCATGGCGGTCTCAATTAAAAGTTTCGACGTCATAATCGACATGGATTGGTTGAGTTCTCATCGTGCCGACATCATGTGTTACGAAAAGGCTATTCGCCTTAATCTGCCGTCTAGCGAAACCCTAGTTATCTACGGCGACAAACCCGACATAAACCTTCGCATCATTTCGAGTATTCAAGCCCAGAAGTACTTGCGAAAGGAATGTCGCGCATTCCTTTCTCATGTTGTCGATGTGAGCCAAGAGACGAAAGACATAAAGAGCATCCTAGTGGTACGCGACTTTCCCGACATCTTTCCAGAAGAACTCCCAGGATTACCTCCACAACGTCAAGTCGAGTTCAGAATCGACTTAGTTCCAGGGGATACCCCAGTAGCCAAATCGCCCTATCGTCTAGCACCAGCTGAGATGCAGGAGCTATCCGGTCAATTTAACGAATTGCTCAGCAAGGGCTTTATCAGAACAAGCTTCTCACCCTGGGGAGCACCGGTCTTGTTCGTCAAGAAGAAAGACGGATCGTTCCATATGTGCATCGACTACAGAGAACTGAACAAACTGACCGTCAAAAATCGTTACCCTCTGCCTTGTATAGACGATTTGTTCGACCAACTACAAGGGGCAAATTTCTTTTCGAAGATTGACTTGAGATCCGGGTATCACTAGTTACGAGTGCAAGGGGAGGATGTTCCGAAGACAACCTTCCGAACTTGTTATGGACACTACGAGTTTGTAGTGATGCCGTTCGGATTGACCAATGCGCCCGCAATATTCCTGGACTTAATGAATAGGGTGTGCCGTCCCTACTTGGATCAGTTCGTCATTTTCTTCATCAATGACATACTTATCTACTCTCGTAGTAAGGAAGATCATAGTCAACATCTGCGTCAGGTCTTAGAAACACTGCGATCAGTGAAGCTTTATGTGAAGTTCTCGAAATGCGAATTTTGGATCCGAAGAGTCGAATTTGTGGGGCACGTAGTAAGCGAAGAGGGAATACACGTGGAACCTTCCAAAATCAAAGCCATTGAGAACTGGTCAGCACCGAAGACGCCTACAGAAATTCGTCAATTTCTAGGACTCGCTGGCTACTATCACAGGTTCATTCAGAACTTCTCTCGGATTGTGAAACCGCTTACAACATTGACCCAGAAGGGCGTGGCCTTTGACTGGGAAGAGAAGCAAGAGAAAGAGTTCCAAACGCTGAAACGAGCCTTATGCACCGCACCGATACTATCCCTCCCAAAAGGGATAGAAGACTTCGTAGTTTATTACGATGCATCCAACCAGGGGCTCGACTGTGTTCTGATGCAACGGGGTAAGGTCATCTCCTATGCCTCAAGACAGCTGAAGACACACGTGGTCAACTACACCACACATGATATGGGTTAGGAGCAGTAGTGTTTGCTCTAAAGATCTGGAGACACTACCTGTACGGTAAAAAAAGCACTATCTTTACAGACCACAAAAGCCTACAACATATACTCGACCAGATGGAGCTCAATATGAGACAACGACGGTGGGTCGAGCTACTCAGTGATTACGAATGCGAAATTCATTATCATCTCGGCAAGGTCAACGTAGTAGCTGACGCCCTAAGTCGGAAAGAATACTCTTGTTGTAGAGTCAAATCATTGACTATGACTATCCATTCCCACTTGTCCACTCAAATTAAGGAGGCTCAGCTTGAAGCTTTGAAACCTGAAAATGTGGCGGGTGAATCCCTGAGAGGGATGGATAAAAACTTGGTGGTCAAGGGTGGCGGAGCCTTATATCTCATGGATCGGATCTGGCCACCGAAACACAGTGGATTCAAAGACTTGGTCATGACAGAAGCTCACAACACTCGGTATTCCGTTCACCCAGGTTCAGATAAGATGTATATGGATCTTAAGAAGTTATACTGGTGGCCTAACATGAAAGTAGAGATTGCTACCTTCGTGAGTAAATGCCTTACTTGCGCCAAGGTTAAGGTCGAATACTAGAAACCATCAGGTTTACTCCAGCAACTGGAGATACCTGAATGGAAGTGGGAGTGGATCACGATGAACTTCATAACCAAGTTGCCCAAGACTACGGGTGGTCTCGATACCATATGGGTGATCGTAGACAGGCTAACAAAGTCCGCACACTTCCTGCCTATCAAAGAGACTGACAAGATGGAGAAACTAACAAGAACATACATTAGGGAGATCGTACGACTGCATAGTGTTCCCATATCCATTATCTCTGATAGAGATAGTAGATTTACTTCGAGGTTCTGGCAGTCGCTACAAAGTTCCCTAGGAACTAGGCTGGACATGAGTACAGCCTACCATCCGCAAACCGACGGACAAAGTGAGAGGACTATTCAAACCTTGGAAGACATGTTGCGAGCCTGCGTGATAGACTTTGGGAAGGCATGGGATACTCATTTACCCCTTGTCGAGTTTTCCTACAACAATAGTTATCACACGAGCATAAAGGCTGCTCCATTTGAAGCCCTCTATGGCCGCAAGTGCAGATCCCCTGTGTGCTGGGCTGAGGTGGGTGACACTCAGTTAGCTAAAGGACGAGTTCCTGACAGCACTCTCACAGGTCCGGAGATCATTCGGGAAACGACAGAGAAGATCGTTCAGATTCGTGAACGATCGAAAGCCTCTACAAATCGACAGAAAAGCTACGCAGACAAGAGAAGGAAACCGTTGGAATTCCAAGTGGGCGACCATGTTCTATTGAAGGTCTCACCCTGGAAGGGCTTGATACGCTTCGGAAAGCATGGGAAGTTAAATCCAAGATACTTAGGGCCTTTTGAGATTATCGCTAGAATCAGCCCTGTAGCTTACAAACTCAAACTACCTTGCGAACTTAGTAACGTACATTCTACTTTCCACGTCTCGAACTTGAAAAAGTGTCTGTCCGACGAGACTCTTGTAATCCCACTCGACGGGATCGAGATCAACGAGAGCCTCAACTTCGTAGAAGAACCTGTAGAGATCGTGGACCGAGAGGTCAAGCAAACGAAGCAAAGCCGTATCCCGATAGTGAAGGTTCGCTGGAATGCCAAGCGAGGACCTGAATTCACTTGGGAGCGCGAGGATCAAATGAAACTGAAATATCCTCATCTTTTCGTTTAGTTATTTGTAATAGCTTAATTGTTTAAACTCTAATTTCGGGACGAAATTCTCTCTAACGGGGGGATGATGTGACAACCCGCAATTTTTATCTTGTACAGTTATTCAATTCAATCAAAGTCAGACTCGTTTTTGCTAACTTTTAGCATTGTTTAGAGTCAATTTGAGTGTTCTAAACCTAGTACCTTCAAAGTTAGGGTTTAGAACACTCCAATATAAGGCGTGTACGGTCGTACACTTGGGTGTGCGGCCGTACACCCCCCTTCTGGCCGTACACTCTCATGTATAAATGAGACACTTAGCCTCCATTCATCTCTTTTCACACTCCTAGCCAAGAAAATGATTCTCTCTCAAGTATCATCCGATTTTTCATCTAGATCTTCCAAAGTAGTAAGTGTTCATCCCTTGATTTGTTGATTTCTTTCACTATCTAGTAAGGGTCATTAATTTCATCCATAAAATCACTTCATTTTGGTAGATCTTCAGTTTCACCAAGAACACCAAGAACACCAAGAACACCTACTCAGCTTTTGGACCTCAAACACCCCTAAAGGCTTCTATATCGTAAGTACCTTCTCCTATGCTTGTTACTTACTGGATATACTCCTTAGAAATCGTCCAAACCATGATAATCAAGGAGTGTGCGGCCACACACCTCATGTGGCCGTACACCCTTTTGTTTAGTGCATATTGGCCTCAAACTCATGTTGTATGCTAGCACAAAGTCATGGACACTTAAGGGATGCAAGATATAGCCTTGAAACACACGTTTTGACCATTTCTTCAAGGAGTGTACGGCCGTACACTCCATGGCCGTACACACCAGGCCGTACACCTAAGTGCCCATACACCTGGTGGCCGTACACCCATTATATGCAACCCTTGGTACTTCTAACACTTCAATCTAAGTGTTTCCTAAGTCCTAGAGTGTTTTCCTTACATGATTAGTTGTTTAAACACTAATTATATACATATATTTGTCATTATATGCTTATTAGGATCCGTTGTGCTCAAGTCTTCACTTGACACTTAGCATCCCACAATCGATCTTTCATTCACATCACTCACTGCAGGTGAGTTCATACCCCTTAACTTACCTTTTTAATGATTTTAAATTCTTTTATGGGGGGGGGGAATACAAGTAGAAACATTGTAGTTATTATATCAATCACATGTCATTAATAACTATCAAACAAATTGATTTCTTATACTTCAAACTGTCTTTTCAAAAAAACTGCTTCAAATCGTTTTACAAACTCTTTTATATGCAAAACTCTTCATCAAACTCTTTTAAACTTATATTTTGTCAAAAGCACATCCATATAGATATAGTTATATAAGTAGGATTGAAAGCACTTAGGACTGATAACTCGCCTTACTTCATGTTCCTTGTTTGGTTTTGGACTTAGGGTATCGGTTGTTTGTCTGAAGGTCATTTGAATCTTAGTTATATATTATGTGTATGTATATAGATGTAAAAGTTCTTCATTGAGTTCAATACCTTTGGGTAGCAAAGGTGTACAAACATGTTCATTCATACAAACAACATTGCTAGTAAAGTATAATAGGTATAGTTTAGGAAGTCACTACTACTATTTCTAGAACAATGAAACATACAAGAGTCAGTTCATACATGAGTCAGTTCAAACATACTATAACGAGAGACAATACTCACTATAAAAAGAAACAAACATACTATAACGTGAGACAATACTCACTATAAAGAGAAACAACACATACTATAACGAGAGACAATACTCACTATAAAGAGAAACATATAGAGCATACTATAACAAGAAACAATACATACTACACACTATACACTAGAGAACATACTAGATAGAGAGAACATACACTACACTAGAACATACTATACAAATACAAGAATACTATAACATTAATGTGAGATACTACTTCATGGCTCGGCAATATACTGCTGCGTCACGTTTTGTACCCAGAGTCTCCTGGAGGGAGATCGTGAATTTGTGTATAGATCTATACGGGACTGACCATCCTACACCTTGCTGCTAGCTATAGTGGGACCTGCAGGTCTACGGGTGATGAATGTCATATCATTTCGACGTCTAGAACGTCGTGTTATACTAGTCGATCAAGTATGGTTACAATCTTATGACATTTTGCCTTAACTAAAACAAACATGTTTAAGGCAGTTAGTACATTGGTAGTTACCTAGATAAAACTACAGTACATATTTATTTTCCCATTTCATTCACATTGTGATCTTCTCACATAAACGGTAATGAAAAATATATTTTGGTAATGATAGTCATACTTTTGGGAAAACGCACACTTTCACAAAAGAACAAACATAAAGAACAGTTGGGTCTTGGTAGAAGACTACTTTAGTAGAAAATATAGGATTTTCTAGGAGGTTTAAAAACATTTACATCAAACACTTACAAACATTTACATCAAACATATACAAACACTTTCATACAAACTATGACACTAAAATACTTATGAACTCACCAGCTTTAATGCTGATCTACGCTTTCAAAATAACTTGTATTCTCAGGTCGCCTGTAGACATGTACCGATGACCAGGTTTTGAGAAGATGGAGCACATTTAAGACTCATCTTTTATTTTGATTAATATTTTTGGTGTCTTATAAACTATACAAAACACACTTGTATTAAATTATACTATTAATGCAATGGATGATGTTGTTGCTTGTTTTACTATTATGCATTGTTGTGATACTGTACATGACGTCCTCCGTCCCCGAACATTTTCGCCGTTCCGGTTTTGGGGTGTAACAGAAACCCATGCTAGTTTGCTGGGCGTACGTGTGGTACGACGGGCGTACTAGCTCAACGTCAAAACCCTAATTTTGAGGGTTTTCTTCCTTATTTAAACCACCTTATGCCTCCCTTTGACATTCCTTATCAGCCACCTTCCCTCAAAAACCCTCATATCGAGTTTAAGCCTTGTTTGTGAGAGTTTAGAGCTTATTAGTAACTTTTGGTGCTTATATGTTGAAGAAGAAGACCATTGAAGAAGGAGGTGTTACTTGCAAGCTTATAGATCCAGAAACTACTCCTCCTTGTGCATCTCTTGAAGGTATAAATTCTATACCTTGACGTGTTTCCTTTTTGATCTCCATAGTTGGGTTTTATGAGCTTTTTGTCTGAAAGTTTGGACCTTTATGAGTTTGGGACACGCCAGAGCATATTAGTTGTCCTTTCATGCATGTTAGGTCTTGTAGATTCATAAAAATGGTTTCTTGATGGTCCTTTTCTAGCCATGCAAGATTTTGGTGGTGATGAGTGTGGATTAAGTTAGAGTTCTAAGATTTAAGCCCTTTTTAGCCATGCAAAGCCTTAAAGTTTTACATTTCATGGTTTAAGACATTCTAAGAAGGTAAGATATGTGTTTGGATGCATGTCTTAATGATTAAGACCTTTTGGTTTGGTTTTTGGGGTCAGACGGAGTACTCCCCGCGTACTACTGGCTACGCCCAACGTAGCCAGGTGAGACCCGATCCCGCCTGATTTCCGAGTACGCCAAGCGTAGGAAGAGAGTACGCCCAGCGTACGCATTGGGCGGTTGAATTTTATTGACTTTTGGACTTTTGGTCAAGATTTAGGGTTTTGGACCATGGGAGGGGTAAAATGGTCTTTTTAACCTTAAGGGGTTTAGTTGTAGGTCTTATACTCGCGAGTTGAGTAATGGACCTTAATTATGAAATAAGATTAATTATTGTGTTATTAGGAGGAGTCTAGTTCCGTCAGTTCGGGTGCGAGATTTATCTATCATCAGTATCAGGTAAGCTTCCTTCACTATATCTGTAGGTTGAAGGCACCAATGTCGGCCCACTAGTTTATGTTGTTATTGTTGGATAAGGTGTCTAAGTCCATAACTATATTTGGTATGTACTTGACCCGAGAGTAGCATGGTCCATTTGGGTTGCATGACATCAAAACAATCTGAAGGATGGACATTTGAGAAGAGGTTATTATAAGTTCTAATATATTAATATGAAATCATATTATTTAATTAGTTTTGATCAAGAATTAATTTGGAATTAATTTTGTGATCAAAAGGGACAAATTAAATGTATGCGGATTGATTGTGTAAATGATTGATTCTTATAATGTGGGCCAATGATCCATTATTCTTTAGGTTAGGCTAAACCAATGTGACAACCCATGGATGCTCCATGGAGGTTTAAACCCATGGATCCTAAGGAATATGGAAGGTCATGCACATTAGGGTTACATGGTGTAACCCTAGTTTTTCCACACTATATAAGAAGACCCCAAGCTCCTAAAATTGGCACCTAAGTAGTCTTTGGAAGAGCTATAGCCGAATTTGGTGCAAGACATTCTCTATCAAGTCCTCCATTGTTGGTGGTGTTGTGTGCAGCATTTGAGGCATCATATTTGGGGTGCTAGGCTCTTAAAGGTCCAAGGAATCAAGCTACAAGAAAAGGTATGTCATCTAACTAGTTTTTGTTATACAAGTACCCATGTTTTGTATGCTAGTTAGGGTAATGCTTTGGAAAATCAAATTGCATGTATAATTAGAGAAAACATAGATCCTGTCACACCCCCAAACCAAAATGGTGGAAACATTCGGGGGTGGGTGACTTCACGTAGTATCATAACAGTTCAATATTGTAAAGAAAGTAACCACAACCATCATAAATATAATAAAAACTTACATTGTTGCATGTAATACATGTTTCAAAAGAATATTACAAATATGATGATTTAAAATGTTTTGATAATAGACGCCTTAGCGTTCCTTCTCCAAAAGCTGATGGTTACCCGTATTACTGATTCCCTGAGAAATACAAGTAGTTTTGAAAAAGTGTCAACAATTAAGTTGGTGAATTCATAAGCATTTTTGTACAGAAATTTGTATGTCCTTTAGTAAAAATAACTGAACGTGTTTTCCAGAAAATCCAATATTTTCTATATATAGTTTGAAAAAGCTCCGAAGGCTGGAGTGCAATAGTACCTTTCGTTCTCAAATGGTGAAAGTGTATTTATACTCAAATAATGTATTTACTGAATGCATTCAAGAGTCTCGTAAATCAAACTTATTTTAATACTTCCGTGTGAGTTTTATAACCATGCTATTGACCCAGACTACCTGTAACAACGTTCTTCAGGGGGTGTAGTGTTATTACGTTTGTCACCCCAGACCTGCCGGTCTAACTGTAGCTAACAGTTTAGGTGCGGGATTGTCAATCCCATATAGATCTATACACAAGTATCACGCTCTCCCTCCAAGATATTATGGTTTATAATACAGGACTTGAAATGCGTACTTGAGAGTACGTTGAAGCTGAATGTCTCACAACACTTAGTATTAATAGATTTACGAAAAGAAAAGTCTATATTTCATGTAGATGAAAGTATTTCATTTTCACAATGTTTACGTAAAGATGTAATGAATAACCCGTAAACTATACCCATTATAGTTTTTCCGAAAGTGTGTTCCATTTGGTGATTAAAACTCGGTATAATACTAACCTTGCATGTAAAGTGTATCGTTGATATCGATGTTATTTAACACTTTTAATAATGTAAATGATGTATTTAAATCCGTATAAAACGATAAGTTTTTCTCATATTGCACTTGTATTCCCCCCCTAAAACATGAAAAGACGTGAAAATGTAGGGGTATGAAGTCACCTGGAAAGTGTGATGATTCGAAGGAAACGAGATTTTTCTCGGGCGGCACTTCGACCGGAAAGTGGTGTAATTCTCGGGAATCTCGGAGCTTCGGATCTTCGTCGGGACTGAGGTATGAAACCGGGAAGTCGGGATCGTCTCGGGATGCTAAACATGGAGTAAGAGTGAGAGAGAAAGAGGAAACGGGCAAGGAAAGTCGGAGGTCTCGCATGCTATTTATAGGAGAGAAAACTGCCCTCGTTCGCTGGGCGTACACCGAAGTACGCGGGGCGTACCTTTTACGTTGGGCGTACCCTCGTACGCGGGGCGTACGTCAGCGATGACGTCACGGTCTCCGGTCTTCGGATGGGACGGAAGTAGAGCGGTAGGGGCGACGTGTCTGATCCGTGGCCCTCCATTTAGTACGCTGGGCGTACTCCGATGTACGTTGGGCGTACTCCTTCGGATAAGCCTCGTAATGTGTGCCAAAAACTTCAAAAATGCGTAACTTTCGCATACGAGCTCTGTTTTTGACGTTCTTTATATCCACGCGTAGGTGAGAATATAATCTACAACTTTCATTTAGACTTCGTCGGCTAATTTTGACATTAATTTTTAATATTATATTTTAAATAGGCCGGGACAGGATAATTCCGTTAAAAATCCATAACTTGTTCATCTGATGTTCGTTTTCGTCTGTATTTGTACCATTGTACTACTATTGTAGAGACCTTCAACTCTCGTTTAGGTTGCGTCGGCTAAAAATCGTTCGATCTTTATTTCGAGTTTTTAGCTGTCTACCGTTGTTCCGAAACTTAGAAAAATCGTAACTTCCTCATACGAAGTCAGATTTGGGCGTTCTTTTTATGCATGCTCACGGTTTAACGTAATCTACGACTTTCGTTTAGATACCTAAGGCTAAAAAGTATTTTATTGAAGTTAAACTTTTTACGCTTAACAGTGTTTTACCAGGTGTGTTGTGGATTTTCGATTGGTCATAACTTCTTCGTTATAACTCGGATTTGAGTGTTCTTTATATTTTTGGAAACCTTGGCACGATATATAACACTTTATGCATCCCAATTTAGATTTTAGAACACTTCATTTTTTGACGCTAATTTCATTGATTCCAAATAGTTCATTATATTTGACTTTTTGAATGTTACATTGACTTGAAAAATATCGGGTTGTCACATCATCCCCCCGTTAAAGGGAATTTCATCCCGAAATTTAATCTAAGATAGAGTTTATGGACTAGGAAAAAGATGTGGGTACTTTTGTTTCATCTGATCCTCGCGTTCCCAGGTGTATTCAGGTCCTCGCTTGGCATTCCAACGAACCTTCACAATGGGTATGTGGCTTTGTTTAGTTCTTTTAATTTCCCGATCCATGATCTCTACTGGCTCTTCTACGAAGTGGAGATTCTCGTTGATTGCAATTTCGTATAAAGGGATGACAAGGGTCTCATCGGATAAGCACTTCTTTAGGTTCGACACGTGAAAGGTAGGGTGTACGTTATTAAGCTCCTGTGGTAATCGAAGTTTGTATGCCACCGGGCCGATCCTGGCAAGGATATCGAATGGTCCGATATACCTAGGGTTGAGTTTCCCACGTTTTCCAAAACGTATCAAACCCTTCCAGGGTGAGACTTTTAGTAGTACCCGGTCCCCAACCTGGAATTCCAAGGGTTTCCGTCTTCTATCCGCATAACTCTTTTGTCTGTCTCTTGAAGCTTTTAATCATTCTCGGATTTCGACAATCTTCTCAGTAGTTTCTCTTATGATTTCCGAGCCAGTGAGAGTGCTGTCTGGTACTTGACCTCTTGCTAGTTGCATGTCGCCCACTTCAGCCCAACACAGAAGTGATCTGCACTTACGGCCGTAGAGGGCTTCGAATGGAGCAACTTTGATGCTAGTGTGATAGCTATTGTTGTACGAGAACTCGATCAATGGTAAATGGGTATCCCAAGCCTTACCAAAGTCTATCACACAAGCTCTTAGCATGTCCTCTAACGTTTGAATGGTCCTTTCACTCTGCCCGTCTGTCTGTGGGTGGTAGGCTGTACTCATGTCCAGCTTAGTTTCCATAGCTTTATGCAGCGACTGCCAGAATCGTGATGTGAATCGGCTATCTCTATCGGAGATAATAGATATCGGTACTCCGTGAAGGCGCACTATCTCTTTAATGTAGATCCTTGTCAGCTTCTCCAGTTTGTTTGTCTCTTTTATTGGTAGGAAGTGTGCGGATTTGGTTAATCTGTCAATAATAACCCAAATGGTGTCGAGTCCACCCGTAGTCTTAGGCAACTTGGTTATGAAATCCATGGTTATCCGCTCCCACTTCCACTCGGGTATCTCTGGCTGTTGAAGTAGTCCCGAGGGCTTTTGATATTCTACCTTAACCTTGGCGCAAGTCAGGCACTTGCCCACAAAGGTAGCTATTTCGGCTTTCAGGTTCGGCTACCAATACAACCTCTTGAGGTCTAAGTACATCTTGTCTGAGCCGGGATGTACAGAGTAGCGAGTTTTATGAGCTTCGTTCATGACAACATCCCTGAATCAACCAAATTTTGGTGTCCAGATCCGGTTCATGAGACAACGAACTCCGTCATCCTTGACTTCAAGGTTTTTGTCCATTCCTCTCAATGCTTCACCTTCCACGTTCTCTGGCCTCAAGGCTTCTTCCCGTGCTTCTTTGATTTGTGCGGACAGGTGTGAGTGGATGGTCATGGTTAATGCTCTTACTCGGCGGCTCGAGTACTCCTTCCTGCTCAAAGCGTCTGCAACCACGTTGGCTTTTCCGGGGTGCTAACGAATTTCACATTCGTAATCATTTAGTAATTCCACCCACTATCTTTGTCTCATGTTGAGTTCTTTCTGATTGAGGATATGCTGGAGGCTTTTGTGATAGGTGAAGATGGTGCACTTGGTGCCGTAAAGGTAATGCCTCCAGATTTTTTAGGGCGAACACTACTGCTCCTAATTCGAGGTCGTGTGTTGTGTAGTTTACCTCGTTCGTCTTCAGTTGTCTCGAGGCGTATGCGATGACCTTCCCTCGCTGCATTAGGACACATCCAAGTCCCTGGTTCGACGCATCACAGTAGACCACAAAGTCTTATGTTCCTTCTGGAAAGGATAATATAGGTGCGCTGCACAGAGCTCGCTTCAGTGTTTGGAACGCAGTGTCTTGTTTTTCTCCCCAATTGAAGGTTACACCCTTCTGAGTCAGGGTGGTAAGTGGTTTAGCAATCTTAGAAAAGTTTTATATGAACCTTCGGTAATACCCAGCAAGGCCCAAGAATTGCCGGATTTCTGTTGGAGTCCTTGGAGTTGTCCAGTTCTCGATTGCCTTGATTTTGGAAGGGTCCACGTGTATCCCCTCCTTGATGACCACGTGACCTAGGAAATCTACTTTCCGAATCCAAAATTCACACTTTGAGAATTTTGCGTATAGCTTCTCTGTCCTTAATGTTTCCAAGACTTGTCGGAGGTGTTGGCTATGTTCCTCCCTGCTCCTTGAATAGATGAGTATATAATCTATGAACACAATCACAAATTTATCCAGGAAAGGACGACATACTCAGTTCATCAAGTCCATGAACACCGCCGGTGCATTTGTCAATCCAAAGGGCATCACTACAAACTCGTAGTGACCATAGCGAGTTCGGAATGCCGTTTTGGGAATGTCTCCTTCCAGGACTCGCAGCTGGTGATACCCAGATCTTAAATCGATCTTTAAGAAGTAGCTCGCTCCTTGTAGTTGGTCGAACAAATCGTCTATGCGCGGTAAGGGATATCGGTTCTTGATCGTGAGTTTGTTCAGTTCCCGGTAATCGATGCACATGCGAAAAGATCCGTCCTTCTTCTTTACGAACAGGACCGGTGCTCCCCATGGTGAGAAGCTCGGTCTAATGAATCCTTTGCTTAGAAGTTCGTTTAGTTGGCTAGATAATTCATGCATTTCTGCCGGTGCTAGACGGTACGGCGATTTTGCTACTGGGGTAGCTCCGGGAATCAAGTCGATCCTGAACTCGACTTGACGTTCTGGTGGGACTCCTGGAAGATCTTCAGGGAAAATGTCGGGGAAATTGCAGACTTCCGGAATGTCTTTAATGTCTTTCAATTCTCGTTTCTTGTCTACCACGTAGGCTAGAAAGGCATGATATTCTTTGCGAAGGTATTTTCGGGCTTTGACGCAAGAGATGATTTGTAAATTGGTACTGGGTTTGTCCCCATAAATGATAAGAGTTTTGCCGCTTGGCAGATTGAGGCGAACGACCCTTTCGTGACAAAGTATATCGGCATGGTGAAGGATTAACCAGTCCATACCGATGATGACATCAAAACTTCTTATAGTAATCGACATAAGATTGATTTGGAACGAGTGTTCATTTAAATTTAACGTACAGCCTATGTACATATCGTTTGCGCTTTCCTTTTTACCGTTTGCCATTTCTACTGTGAATATTTTATTGAGTGCTTGGGGTTTTTGATTAAGTAAGTGTTTGAATTTATGACTCACGAAACTTCTCTCCGCACCACAGTCAAAGAGTATGCATGCATAAATGTGTTGAGGAGAAACGTACCCGTAACCACTGTGGGATTGGCTATTGCCTCGTTCTGCCCTATTGCCAGCACTCTTCCTACACTGCCAACATTCTTTGCCTTAGGGCAATCCCTCTTGTAGTGCCCAGTTTCCCCACACCCATAACATGCCTGGCTCACTCCAGCACCAGGAACTTGGGTGATTGGTCGCGCCGGTGCCCTACAGAAACGGGCAGTGTGCCCTTTCCTGTCGCAGTTTTTACAGTGCATCTCCCGACAATTCCCGTTGTGATGGTAATTGCATTTGTTGCACTTTGGTAGGTTCCTAGCATATTGTTTTACCGACGTAGGGGTAACAGGGACAACAGTGGGAGCAGTAGCAGCATGGACCGCCACTATTTGTTTCTTTGAAGGTTCTTGCGAAGTTTGACCTTTCCTTTTGTTCCAGAACTTCTCCTTGTTGTTGTTGTTGGCATTGCTGTTATTGTTGGTGCTTCCTTTGGTTGGTTCCGGGAAGATGGTCGTGACATCTTGGCAGACCTCATGATCGATGAGGGACTGTGCCAGTTGTTTGGCACCGTCGAACGTCGTGGGTTTGGAAGCTAGCACACTTCCTCGAAGCTGGGGCGACAGCCCCCAGATATACCTTTCCACCTTCTTGCTTTCTAGGGCCATCATCCCTGGGAAAAGTATTGTCAAATCAATGAACCTATTCGTATAGGTTGTGATGTCCGAGCCCACCATAGTCAATTCCCAAAGTTCCTGTTCAAGTTTCTGGATCTCGCCCCATGGGCAGTACTCTCGCAGTAGCATTTGCTTCAGGTTCTCCCAACCCATGGAGTTTGCCACCACCAGAGTTAGTGACTTGACGTGGCCATTCCACCACGTTAGGGCTCGTTCGGAAAAAGTACAAGCGGAAAATTTTACTTTGCTTTCTTCGGGGCATGAGCATATCTCGAACACAACTTCCGTTTTCTCTATCCATTGGGATAGAGCCATCACTCCCCTAGTTCCATTAAAGGGGATGGGTTTGCTGTTGGAGAAGTCCTTATAAGTACATTCCCCAGAGTGTCCCTGGTTTTGGCCGTTAGTAGAGCTATTTGTACCTCCTCCCGATCCGTTGTTACTCATTTGTGCCATTGCTGCAATTACGGCAGCTGTTACAGCAGCCTGAAAGGTAGCATCATCCATCGATGGAGGTAGTGGTGGAGGTGGTGTTGGTGCTCCTGTATTATTGAAGCGTCGAGGATTTCTTCTTGGTGGCATGATTCTGCCATAAGTTAAGATACAAATTCTTGATAAGTCTTCAGAAATGATTATGGAAAGTCTTAGTATCATATGCTTTGCGTTCCGAACTTTACCGAAATTTGTAAGTAAATGGAAACTTTCAATAATAAGTGTATGATTTTCTTAGTATCTTAAGAACTTAATGGTATACTCAAGGAAATAATAAATGCGTGTCATTCTCATTGATTTTAGTATTTGATACAACGATCAGGAAAATTTGACCTTACATAGGTCTAGGGTACATCAATGATTAAAGGGAAAATTTGACAGCATTCCGGCGTCCGAATTGTGTACTCACAATCCGTCGGGTTTACATTTATAAAAGAAAAGTAACACCAACACTTAGCCGATAGGTATAGATATAGTGCCAGAAGCACGCGCTCTACTCCGAGCGGGTAGCACGTTGCGGCCCATGGTATGTGGTTGTGGATGCCTTAGCTCGGGCTACTTGACGTTCAGCCTCGATGACGCGCCTTTCCAATGTGGCTTGGCTTCTACGGAACTCCCTTACCTCGGCTCTAGTAGCAGTGATGTCCTTCTGTAGGGAAAAGGTGTGCTCTATTGTTCGTTCATGCTCCTCGTCCAGACGACGAAGACGTACTGCAGTGACAGCAGCGGAGGCCCCAATGTCCAAGAGTTGCCTGGCATTTGCTCTTGCTTGCTCGCCTTGGTTAGCAATGCGACGAACCATGACAGGGAGTCCCCTGTCAGCCGAACCCCCGTTGCTGAGGTTATAAAATCCTCGTGCCATGCCGTAGGGTGGGCGTTGCCCTTGTTCCTTGCTCCATCGCTTCAGATCCACAGCCCAGCGGGGCGCCGGGCCCTGAAAGTTCCCTTGGGGATTTGCTGCTCCTCGGGGAGGATTGTAGATCTCGGGTTCCGAGTCAGTGCTTCCACCATCTCCTTCCTCTTCTGTCTCTTCATTTGGGTCTTCCTCGGGATCCTCTTCGGAATCCTCTTCTGGCTCCTCCTCGGGAATCTCTTCGGGATCTTCCTATGGGTCCTCTTCAATCCAGCCTCCATTACCCTGGTTAGGGTAGTAGGGATCCCCGGGAATGTGAAATCCTGCCATTTTGTCTAGTCGAGAAATAGAGGTAAGAGAATTTTTATAAAAACTTGGGAGTAAAAAGGTAATTTTTGATAAATATTTATTTGACGATTTCCTAAATTTAACTAAATATCGGGGTTCGCACAATTACTATAGCTCTTATGGTTTTATAAAATACTCCTATAGTATTTCAAATTTGTAAGTTTGATTCTAGTATTTTCTTTGGTAAGTTTTCGACTTGTTGCTCACTACGACCATTCCTCGACATACGTTGGTCACATCCAGGATAAATATAGTTGATCAGGCTATATTTATTCTCGATTTGATTACATACCCTGAGGCCTAGTCGTAGTGTCGCAACTTGTCTTAATACTTTTTATAAAATCTTTGCTATGATACGAGACCGATGCATGCGTGTATTTATACTTTTATAAAAAAAAATATATATCATTTTAATTTATTAAAAGTATCGTTTATGAAAACATTTTGTCAGAGGGTTTTTTTTGGTCCCTTTGCATTTATAGTTTGTATATCTTATGTGGTTCGATATACTTAGTTCACTATAAACAATGCTCTGATACCAATCTGTCACACCCCCAAACCAGAATGGCGGAAACATTCGGGGGTGGGTGACTTCACGTAGTATCATAACAGTTGAATATTGTAAAGAAAGTAACCACAACCATCATAAATATAATAAAAACTTACATTGTTGCGTGTAATACATGTTTCAAAAGAATATTACAAATATGATGATTTAAAATGTTTTGATAATAGACGCCTTAGCGTTCCTTCTCCAAAAGCTGATGGTTACCTGTATTACTGATTCCCTGAGAAATACAAGTAGTTTTGAAAAAGTGTCAACAATTAAGTTGGTGAATTCATAAGCATTTTTGTACATAAATTTGTATGTCCTTTAGTAAAAATAACTGAACGTGTTTTCCAAAAAATCCAATATTTTCTACATATAGTTTGAAAAAGTTCCAAAGGCTGGAGTGCTATAGTACCTTTCGTTCTCAAATGGTGAAAGTGTATTTATACTCAAATAATGTATTTACTGAATGCATTCAAGAGTCTCATAAATCAAACTTATTTTAATACTTCTGTGTGAGTTTTATAACCATGCTATTGACCCAGACTGTCTGTAACAACGTTCTTCAGGCGTTGTAGTGTTATGACGTTTGTCACCCCAGACCTGCCGGTCTAACTGTAGCTAACAGTTTAGGTGCGGGATTGTCAATCCCGTATAGATCTATACACAAGTATCACGCTCTCCCTCCAAGAGATTATGGTTTATAATATAGGACTTGAAATGCGTACTTGAGAGTACGTTGAAGTTGAATGTCTCACAACACTTAGTATTAATAGATTTACGAAAAGAAAAGTCTATATTTCATGTAGATGAAAGTATTTCATTTTCACAATGTTTACGTAAAGATGTAATGAATAACCCGTAAACTATACCCATTATAGTTTTTCCGAAAGTGTGTTCCGTTTGGTGATAAAAACTCGGTATAATACTAACCTTGCATGTAAAGTGTATCATTGATATCGATGTTATTTAACACTTTTAATAATGTAAATGATGTATTTAAATCCGTATAAAACGATAAGTTTTTCTCGTATTGCACTTGTATTTCCCCCCCTAAAACATGAAAAGACGTGAAAATGTAGGGGTATGAACTCACCTGGAAAGTGTGATGATTCGAAGGAAACGTGATTTTTCTCGGGCGGCACTTCGACCGGAAAGTGGTGTAATTCTCGGGAATCTCGGAGCTTCGGACCTTTGTCGGGACTGAGGTATGAAACCGGGAAGTCGGGATCGTCTCGGGATGCTAAACGTGGAGTAAGAGTGAGAGAGAAAGAGGAAATGGGCAAGGAAAGTCGGAGGTCTCGCATGCTATTTATAGGAGAGAAAACTGCCCTCGTACGCTGGGCGTACACCGAAGTACGCGAGGCGTACCTCTTACGCTGGGCGTACCCTCGTACGCGGGGCGTACGTCAGCGATGACGTCACGGTCTCCGGTCTTCGGTTGGGATGGCAGTAGAGCGGTAGGGGCGACGTGGCCGATCCGAGGCCCTCCATTTAGTACGCTGGGCGTACTCCTTCGGATAAGCCTCGTAATGCGTGCCAAAAACTTCAAAAATGCGTAACTTTCGCATACGAGCTCCGTTTTTGACATTCTTTATATCCACGCGTAGGTGAGAATATACTCTACAACTTTCATTTAGACTTCGTCGGCTAATTTTGACATTAATTTTTAATATTATATTTGAAATAGGCCGGGACAGGATAATTCCGTTAAAAATCCATAACTTGTTCATCCGATGTTCGTTTTCGTCTGTCTTTTTACCATTGTACTACTATTGTAGAGACCTTCAACTCTCGTTTAGGTTGCGTCGGCTAAAAATCGCTCGATCTTTATTTCGAGTTTTTAGCTGTCTACCGCTGTTCCGAAACTTAGAAAAATTGTAACTTCCTCATACGAAGTCAGATTTGGGCGTTCTTTTTATGCATGCTCACGGTTTAACATAATCTACGACTTTCATTTAGATACCTAAGGCTAAAAAGTATTTTATTGAAGTTTCACTTTTTACGCTTAACAGTGTTTTACCGGGTGTGTCGTGGATTTTCGATTGGTCATAACTTCTTCGTTATAACTCGGATTTGAGTGTTCTTTATATTTTTGGAAACCTTGGCACGATATATAACACTTTATGCATCCCAATTTAGACTTTAGAACACTTCATTTTTTGACGCTAATTTCATTGATTCCAAATAGTTCATTATATTTGTCTTTTTGAATGTTACATTGACTTGAAAAATATCGGGTTGCCACAGATCCAAAGCATTTAGGGTTGTATATGTACCTTAAGGTTGTTAGGATGCTCAAAACCCATCAGTGGTATCAGAGCCTAGGATTGTTTTCTATTATACTTGATGTTTTATTGGTTTTCAGAATTGGAAAAATCGAATTTCTGCCTTATGTTCAGTGCTCGAAGAGTCCAATGGGTGACTCGCCGAGTCCACTCATAAAATGACCAACTCGACAAGTCCAGTTCATGTACTCGTCGAGTTGGTGCTCCAGTTGGCAGATTTTCGACTTTTGGCCAGAAATTGGATTAGGATCATTACCCCCAAACTGTTTTTTAAACCATGAAATCTGTTTTTTCATAATGTAATGATCATGCTTATCCAATTAAAAGATAATTGTAATAATTTCAAGATTTGTATTAGTTTATATGATTAGGCTAATTTCTTGAAGATTGATGATATGAATTATCTTGTGCTTATGAGTTTAACTAGATCATGTATGATTTTTTTATTATTGTGTTAATTAAATTAATGATCTTAATGGTTTTAGTGGACTCTATAACTTGTCCTCAATTTATGGAAAACCAAAATTCTTTTCCTTAAAAGTCATTAAACTCATAAGTTAAGAAAATGAAAAGTTTTGAATAGGGTCAAAACTTGTCCTCAAGTTTTGGAATTTGTAAAGTCACACTTAAGAATACTTTAATTCCAAACCCTAGAATTTTAAAAGTTTAAAAATCAACCCTTATACTATTATAATATTATAAGTTTAATAATTATATATATGTATAAGACAAGTCAGTCTTATCGTTAGTAGGCCTTATTCACGAAGCCGGTCTATAAGGGGGGTATAAGGTTACTGCCTATAAAACGACAGTTTAATGAGTGTCCACTCTCACCGACCGCTTCCTTGACTGGTGGAGGGTCGTTAGCCGAACGCGTAGGATAGGACATTAATTCTCGTTAAAAGTATAATGATAATTATAAAGTAACTAAACTTTTATTAAATTCCCAATCTTAGTTACTTTAGGAAAATGTGAAATTGATGCTAATCCATGAAATTGCACTTTGCACCTTACCAAGTCGTTAATGGAGCGTGTGTGGTTAACCGGTATACTAACATGGACTAGTAAGGGTGGCAAAGGGTAGCTTGATGTTTGTCATAGATCGGTGGAGCGTGTGTTGTTAACCGACACATCGATTAGGTGATAAATGACATCAAGTGTACCAAGTTAATTTGCATGGTTATTCACACCTTGTTTGTGATCCTCGGTATCCCAGTCACAAACCTGAAGGGCATAATCGAGATTTAAACATGCCATTGAAAAGTTCAATGAATCTCAAAGGGATCTAGGAATTTCAATCCAATTAAAACTTAATAATCTATTTCGTTTTTCATGGTGGAAATTGGTAAATTGTCATTTACCTACATTCAAATATTTTACAAGTTGGATTACGACATCCCTCTTCCAAGTTGTAAAATATTTTGTTGGGTCCTAGCCTTAATATTTCCTTTGGGTGTTATATTAAGTACTCTTATCTAATCTAAACTTTGTCTTTTTTTCTTTTCAAATGTCTTCCAACACTGCTTCTGGGTCAAACCATACTAACTCATTCTCTCTCATGAACTTGTGTGGGAGAGTCATCTTTGATGGAACTAATTTCAATGACTGGATTAGGAACATCAGGATGGTCACTCACTATGAGGACAAGGAATATGTCCTAGAAAAGGAGCTTAAGGAAATCGATGAGTCTTCTGCTACTCCTCAGGAGATCGCTGAGTTTAGGACTCATGAAAAGGATGCCACCAAGGTGTCTTGTATCATGTTGGCCACCATGATAGCTGAACTCCAAAAGTCCTATGAGGAATTCTACCCTTTTGAGATGCACAAGGACCTGATGGAAAGATATCATCAGAGTGCTCGTCAAGAGAGGTACGGAATCATATCTTCCATGATAACAACCAAGATGAAGGATGGTGAACCCATCACGGACCACTTGCAGAAAATGCAAAGGTTTGTGGACCGTTTGCTGAACTTGAATGTGAAATTTGATGAGGAGTTGGCTATAGATATCATTCTACACTCCTTACCTTCATGTTATGATCAGTTTCGCATGACCTATCATATGAGCAAGGAGGAGGTCACACTTAGCAAACTTTAAGGGCTTTTGAGGACTGCTGAAAGTAGTCTCAAAGGTAAATCAGTTGTTACTACTCCTACCACCGCCCCTATTCTGGCAATTGGACAAGGGAAGGGGAAGAAGAGGAAGGCTCCCTCTAAGAGCCATAAGGGAAAGTCTCTTAATGGATCCTCTTCAAGTGGGACCAAGGCTGGTTCTGCTGCTCCCTCTTCCATCCCTAAGGAAGCAGAGTGTTTCTATTGTCACGATAAAGGGCACTGGAAGCGAAGCTGCCCCAAATACTTGCAGGATGTAAAGGATGGGAAGGTTAAACCCACCCATGCAGGTATTTATACTATTTTATCTAATAACTCATCACATTCTTGTTCTTGGGTCCTTGATACAGGTTGTGGAATTCACATTTGTTCTAATTTGCAGGGACTAAAAAGAAGTAAGGATGTGGAGCACGGGAAGATGAACTTGATCATGGGGAATAAGAAGGTTTCACCTGTCACCAAGATTTGAGTTTATTCTTTATTACTGAGTAGTGGGTTAGAATTAGATTTGAATAATTGTTGCTACTCGTCTGAACTGGCGAGAAATGTTATTTCCTTTCATGGTTTGTACAAACAAGGTTTTAGTTTTTCATTTGATAATGAATGTGGTGCTATTAATGCTTTTTATAATGGTGTTTTTTATTTTAAAGCATTGCCTTGTAATGATGTATATGAAACTATGATGGTTGTAGAAAACTTAGGAAATAATGTGTTGCACATTGACTCTTGCAATGAATTGGATAAGGCATTCTTGTGGCATTGTCATCTTGGACATGTCAGCAAGAAGCGCATAGGCCAACTCCAAAAGGCTGGAGTTTTGGAGTCATTCGATTTAAGGTCGGATGACACTTGTGAATCTTGCTTACTTGGAAAGATGACCAAGTCACCCTTCACTGGTACTAGTGAAATGGGTGAAGGTTTGTTGGATCTCATACACACCAATGTGTGTGGGCCCTTCAGAACCACCACAAGAGATGCTAACCGCTTTTATGTGACTTTTACTGATGATTATAGTAGAGATGGCTATGTCTAATTAATCAACCATAAGTCAGAAACCTTTGAGAAATTCAAAGAGTTTAAACAAGAAGTGGAGAATCAGCTGGGCAGGAAGATAAAGATGCTCCGATCCGATCGGGGTGGTGAGTATCTTAGTATCGAGTTCCTAGACTATCTTAAGGAATGTGGGATTGTTTCACAATTGACGCCACCTAGGATGCCACAACTAAATGGTGTGGCTGAGAGGCGCAATCAAACCTTGTTGGACATGGTTCGTTCCATGATGAGTCGAGCTTCGTTACCTATCTCATTCTGGGGGTATGCCTTAGAGACTGCCGCCCATATCCTTAATCTAGTACCAACTAAGAAGGTTGCCAAAACACCTCACGAGATGTGGACAGGGAAGGTTCCTTTGTTAGCACACATCAAGGTTTGGGGTTACGAGGCTTTCGTGAGACGCGAGACTCACGACAAGCTCTAACCTCGTAGTGAGCGGTGTATTTTCATCGGCTACCCACATAAATCCTTTGGTTATCTCTTCTACAGACCGAGTGACAATGTTGTATTCATTGCGAGGAGAGGAGTCTTTCGCGAGAGAGAGCTCATAGGCCAAGGAGACAGTGGGAGGCAAATTGACCTTGAAGAGATTCAAGAGTCAAGCGGTGAAGGAACCTCAAACACTAGCGATCAACCTGAGGAGGAAACTCCTATCGATCCAATTGACGAGTCCTTACCTCTGAGGCATTCCAGTAGAGTTAGAAATACACCTGAGTTTTATGGTTTCCATATTACTACTGAAGGTGATACATTTGTCAGTGATAGCACACTGGTAAATTTGGATGAACCTAACAACTACAAGGAAGCCATGGCAGGCCTCGAGTCTGGTAAATGGAAAGAGGCGATGGACATCGAGATTCAGTCCATGTATGACAATCAAGTTTGGAACTTGGTTGGCAATGTATCGGGTCGTAAGACAGTCGGGTGCAAATGGATCTTCAAGAAGAAGACCGACATGGATGGAAAGGTACACACTTATAAGGCGCGACTGGTTGCAAAAGGCTTTACTCAAACTCTGGGAGTTGACTATGATGAGACCTTCTCGCCGGTAGTGAAGATTAAGTCTATTAGGGTTATACTAATCATAGCTGCATTTCATAATTATGAATTATGGCAAATGGATGTCAAAACCACTTTCCTTAATGGAAAGTTGGCTGGGGATGTTTACATGAGTTAGCCAGAGGATTTTGTCAATACAAAGTACCTTAATAGAGTTTGTAAGCTTGAGAAATCCATTTATGGATTGAAACAAACATCTCGCAGATGGAATCTTTGTTTCGATGAGAAAGTCAAAGAGTTTGGCTTTTCGAGAAGTAAGGATGAGTCCTGTGTATATGTCAAGGCTAGTGGGAGCATAGTTAGCTTTCTGGTGTTGTATGTGGATGACATACTTCTCATAGCAAATGACATCCCAACCTTGCAGGAGGTTAAGTCCTGGCTTGGGAAGTGTTTCGCTATGATGGACCTCGGAGAAGCTGCCTATATTTTGGGGATAAGGATATTGAGAGACATGAGTTAGAGACTAATTGGACTTAGTCAAAGTACCTACTTGGAAAAGGTGCTGAAAAGATTCAGCATGATGGATTCCAAGAAAGGTGACTTACCGATCCAAAGCAATGCCAAACTGAGTGAAATTCAAAGTCTGGGTACAGAGGCTGAGATAGCTGAGATGAGTCGAATACCATATGCTTCCGCGGTTGGCTCGATCATGTATGCTATGCCTTGTACTCACCCTGATGTGGCCTTTGCTTTGAGCATGGTCAACAGATATCAAGGGAATACTGACAAGGCTCACTGGACTGTGTTAAAGAACATTCTCAAGTACGTGCAAAGGACTAAGGACTGGGTCCTTACCCTCGGTGGGAGTGATGGCTTGAGAGTGGTGGGGTATAGTGATGCCAGCTTTCAGACCGACATAGATAATTTCCACTCTCAGTCAGGCTGGGTATTTTCCCTGAATGGAGAAGCAATAACTTGGAAAAGTTCCAACCAGGAGACAATAGCCAATTCAACATGCGAATCAAAGTACATAGCAGTAAGCGAGGCAGCGAAGGAGGCGATATGGCTGAAGACCTTGGAGTTGTACCAGCTATAAAGGAGACTATGGAGACCTTAGAGTTGTACCAGCTATAAAGGAGCCTATGGAGATTTTCTGTGATAGCGAGAGTGCAGTTGCCTTAGCTAAGGATCCAAGGGATCATGGCAGATCCAGGCACATCGACAGAAAATATCACTTCATAAGACATCGGATAGAAGATGGACTCCTCGTAGCAAGGAGGGTATCGTCAGAGGAGAACCCAACAGATTCCCTCAGGAAGGGACTGAGTAGGGTTAAGCACTTACAGCATGCGAGGCACATCGGGCTGAAGGACGATATTAGTTTTAATGATTAGATAGTTTTGAAACTTGTAATAGTTGAAATGTAACTGGCATTTGATGATTAAATAAAAGGTGTTTTTTATTTATAAGTATGGTTACTATCTTGTGTCAATAATTTAATATTGTTTCACTTTGCATGTTTTGACTTCCAGAATAATATATTATTCAAACTATCCACAGTCGATCATACGTTGGAAGTAGGTATTGAGGCAAGACTGTCATGAATTTGGCTTGTAGATTATCTGAATTGTATTAGACATAGCAAAGTTTGCTACAACATTAATGAGTGCTCATAAGGTCTGAGTATTGGATTAAACCCACGCTCACTTGTATCACTTCATGGAATTCATCTCGAGTGATCGTGAGATGATAATATCATATAAGTCTTCAAACCAAGAGATATGAGTTGTTGACTATGAGTTGGTTGTACATTGATAGTACGAAACCGCATCAGTAACTTGATGCTATAAAACGTGTTGTTGTGTACAATTTGACGAGTAGTTAGTACAATCATATGAGTCGAAGTTTATATGTTCCTTTTAGTCCTTGGAGGATTAAAAGCGATATCTTGGGCCACTCGATGATTCTGTTTTGACTCATGTGTCAGGCCCGGTCAGAACTAAATTGATGTGTTCGATTAAGTTCTATGTCAAACAAATCGGAAATCGGGAAACAAACAGCTGGACAATAAGTATGACATTGTTCCATGTATTTGTCCGGATGATATCTTGAGAACAAAGGATTATGTGATCACTTATCTAAAATGGTGTGTCACAGTTCGACAGAGGCTTTTACGAGCTACGATTGCTAGTTGATGTTTGAGGTCGTACTTGCAACTATAGTTATTAGACTTATCCAAGTGGGAGACTGTTGGATAAGGTGTCTAAGTCCATAACTATATTTGGTATGTACTTGACCTGAGAGTAGCATGGTCCATTTGGGTTGCATGGCACCAGAACAATCTGAAGGATGGACATTTGAGAAGAGGTTATTATAAGTTCTAATATATTAATATGAAATCATATTATTTAATTAGTATTGATCAATAATTAATTTGGAATTAATTTTGTGATCAAAAGAGACTAATTAAATATAGGGGGATTGATTGTGTAAATCATTAATTCTTATAATGTGGGCCAATGATCTATTATTCTTTAGGTTGGGCTAAACCAATGTGACAACCCATGGATGCTCCATGGAGGTTTAAACCCATGGAGCCTAAGGAATATGGAAGGTCATGCACATTAGGGTTTACATGGTGTAACCCTAGTTTTGCCATACTATATAAGAAGACCCCAAGCTCCTAAAATCGGCACCCAAGTAGTCTTTGGAAGAGCTATAGCCGAATTTGGTGCAAGACATTCTCTCTCAAGTCCTCCATTGTTGGTGGTGTTGTGTGCAGCATTTGAGGCATCACATTTGGGGTGCTAGGCTCTTTAAGGTCTAAGGAATCAAGCTACAAGAAAATGTATGTCATCTAACTAGTTTTTTTTATACAAGTACCCATGTTTTGTATGCTAGTTGGGGTAATGCTTTGGAAAATCAAATTGCGTGTATAATTAGAGAAAACATAGATCCAAAGCATTTAGGGTTGTATGTGCACCTTAAGGTTGTTAGGATGCTCAAAACCCATCAGTTATATGATGGTTGTCTTCATGACAATTGTCAGTTATGCCTGTGTTTGCTTGATGACTCTATGACTCTTTGTTACTAAATTATTTGGTAGTAGTAGGGGGTGAAATAGATCTGGTATCCGGTTGAAATACACCGAAGGGGATTGCAAGCACCAAGATATGTTTGATGGTATCCGGTTGAAATAGACTGAAGGAGATTGCAAGCACCCATATGCTTGACTGTATCCGGTTGAAATAGACCGAAGGGGATTGCAAGCACCCGGATATGCTTGGCTGTATGTTTGTATGGTATGGGGTATTTTGGGGGAACTCACTAAGCTTTGTGTTTACAGTTTTCGGTTTATGTTTCAAGTACTTCAAGTTCGAAGGGGAAGGGCCCGAATTGATCGCACCACATCACCCTGTGATTTTCGCATTTTGAGATTTTAGAAATTTGTACTCTGATAATATGGTACTATGATACACTTTTGATTGATTTGATATTAGTATCGTATGTTTGGAATGAATTTAAAAACAAAATTTTTATATGTATTTTTGAGATGTTACAAGTTGGTATCAGAGCCTTGGTTTGACGGATTTGGGCATACTCTCGGGTGTGCCTAGACTCAAATCGAGGGTTTGGTAGATTTTCTATTAAAAGAAATATTTTTAATTATAGGATTTTAATAAAAGAAAAAGGGGTGTGATGCGTGCAATCATCCGAGCTCAAGTAAGTCTTCCCAAAATACCTATACAAGTTATATTTTTTTGCTATGATATGAGAATTGCATGCTAGATTAGGGGCTCAGAATCTGCTAAGAATTGCATGATAGAATGCTAGGAGAGATGCCTTTATGTGCCTATTTGTATGAGCTTATAGATTTACATGCTAGTATCAGATCAGTTACTTGATAGGATGGCCTGTATAGGTTATGTTCTGAGTTGAATTGCCTGATGCTCGAATGTTGCAAGCTTTGTGATTTAGGGAATTCTATTGGTACTAACTAACTAGTTTGTAACACCATGTTTCCATTTAATTATTTCTTGAGAGGAATATTTATATATGTATATATAGGGAATCTTTAGCGCCTTAATTACTCTAAATAAGTATTTATAAGATCCTTTACATTTAAAGGTCAAGTAATTAGTCAAATAAAATAATTAAGGTTTAGTAATAATAATAATGGCATATTTATGATAATCTTGATGAAGGGAGTTATGAGGGTCTTATAGTCTTTTTTTGAAACATATATTGAATTGAATTTAAGGCTGTGGGGTTATATCTTTACAAGTGACCAAACCATAGGGACTATTTTTGCCCATCTCCTAAATTGGACATTTCTGTCCCCCTGTTAGCGACATAATGTGAGGGAGGGAGGGAGTTGTTCTTCCATTTTCATTGATGTACCTGATCATTCTAAATACAAAGAATCAACCTCAATTTAAATAGTGAGTGTGTTTTGTGTGCAGCTGGAATGAGAGTCGTAGAAAATTCGAGAAAGGTAACAGTTAGAGATAGAGATATAAGTTGAGTTCTTTCAATCATCGAAGGTTGTCCTCTTGTGATCCAGGTTCTTAGATTTAGAAATAAGAGAGAGAGAGAGAGAGAGAGAGAGAGAGATAGTAAAGGAAGAAAAAGAAATGAAGAAGCACCAACTGTTGCCTATGGACCCGTTGGAATTTCACCAGAAGACATCTTGGAGAGAGTTTGATGTGTGAAGTTAAGCCGACAATGAATCACAAGCTCCGATAAGAAACTTATTGTTTAATGCACTCCGATGGGACCGCTGATCGTTTCTTCGGCTATTTCTAACAACAGAGTCGTCCTGTGCAAGTATACTTTCCGATGAACAAGGTGTAAGGTAGAGCTACTGATCGCAATCTCCAGTGGGCTTATCACGACAAGGATTGGAGAGATGAAGCAGCGGAGAAAAGAAAAGGGTTAGATATGAGAATCATGTCCAGCTTAAACTCTGTTTGGAGTTTTGGGTGATTGTTGGGGCTAGTTTTCATCGACGGAGAAAAAGGGCATTGCTAGAAACGAAGAGAGCTTCGCCAGAGCTGCGCATCGCCGGAGTCAGGAAGCTCAACGGAGAAGTAGGGGCGTCAGCCAAAGAGGGCTGATGTACGACGCGGAAAGAAACCAGGTATGCTTGATCTTTTGGAGTATATCGACTAGTATTAGGTTTTAAAAATACAAATTAATGGGTCTTATGTCATGGTTTCATATTTTAACATATGGGCTGATGTTAATAATCCAATTGATAAGGGAAATGTTCAAAAAAGCATATAAATGGACTTGGAGATCATCTATGGACTAATTAAATAATGAATTAATTGATAGAAATGTTATAATCTTATCAAAGTTGATGATAGGAATAAAATATCAAATATATATTTACATAAAATAAAATCCATGGCTCGGCTTTAATGGGTCATAACTTGCATCTTATTAGTATATGGAAGAATAACCATTGTGTTATAAATATGAGATATCATTTCATTGAACTCAAGTGTAACTAGTTCTAAATCAATATAGAGCTAAAGGTCAATGAATTATGTGGGGATTAATGAAAGAACCCCGTTCTAAACTTTCATATTTCTGAAAGACCCAAACTTTCAGACTCGACAATTGTTACTCCAAAACATGCTACTTGCATATTCATAAAAACAATATTTTCCATTGATAAATTGTTTACATAAGACTGGATACAAACCGACTATTACAAATTTTTATATGTTACATAACTTCCCAGGATACTATAAGTTATACATACATGATTACTATATACAATAGTTTCAAACTATTCAAAATCTTCTATCAGTATATAACTATACTGGTTGCTTATTGCCAGCAATTGTTAAACATTGAGAAGGGTAAGCGGTGACGCTTAGTGAGTTCAATAATAGATACAATATAATGTTACGCCATATATATACTTCAATATGGCAGAAGCAAAGAGGAACAAGAAACAACAAAGGCATATGTGAATCATGTGACAAACTTTCCATATCAATCAATGATTTGATTCAAAGATATACGACCAATGAGACATGACCATTTCTATACTTGATATACATCAATAAAGCTTCGGCCCAAATGGCACAGAAGACATACACTTTCTGATTTAAACATTTCGGTAGATTTCAGGCTTATAGCCCTGTCTAACCATCTGCCAATGCCATAGAATAGAAGTAATTCTCTTACGGAGACATACTCTACATGGCCAGAGGCAACGTACCAGTACCACCGTGAATATAAGTCCTTTCACTGATCACATGGTCAAACGTATAGCTTTGCTATCATAAATAGCAGGAATAAAAATAACATGGAAAAATAACCCGGAATAATAACACTGAAAAGCACATAGCACATATAACACATAACATAAAATTGTTCCTATATATTGAACTCATCGTGAAATAACCGGGGGTTAAAATAGTAATTTGGGCAGCACTTCGTTACTATAATTAGCTTTCTTCGTTGAAAACCGGGAGTTTTCTTGATAACCGGGCCTTGCGAGGGTTGGGCTTCAAAACCGAAAAGATAAATTTTTCGGGGTCTTCGGGAACTTCGGGGCGTGTTTCGGGCGTTGGAAATAATCCCGGGGCTTCGGGGGAAGTGGAAGTAGCTCAAATATGAAATTAGGGGTGAAAAGTGGAAAAAATTCCAACAAAAACCGGGAGGTCTCGCACCCTTTATATAGGTGCGAGCCTCGGATCCGAAGCAAGAAGAAGGGGGCAGGTGGCTGCGAGGTTCGGACACGCGGCAGCAGCAGCGAGGCTCGGACGCGAGGGGCAACTGACACGCTTCAGACTTGACACGGAGATGACACGCGTCGGAAGGCTATTAGACCTCACATCGCTTGGTTCTCTGGCTCGGACACACGTTTGCATGCGAGAAGGGCGACGTGGCCGAAGCTGAGCCATGCGATTCTTCACGGTTTTCAAGGATTTCTCGATTTTTGAGCCAAAAACTTCCGAAATTCATAACTTTCGAATACGAGCTCCGTTTTTGACGTTCTTTATATGCACACGTAGGTAAAATTATGCTCTACAACTTTCGTTTAGACTTCGTCGGCTAATTTTGATTTTGTTTTTAATATTATTATTTTTAACAGACCAGGACAGGAAAATCCGTTAAAATTTTATAACTTCTTCATCTGACGTCCGTTTTTGTCAGTCTTTTTACCGTTGTACTACTATTGATGAGACCTTCAATTCTCATTTAGGTTGTGTCGGCTAAAAATCACTCGATCTAAAATTCGAGTTTTTAGTTGTATACTGATAAGCTGAAACTTAGAAAAATCATAACTTCATCATACGAAGTCAGATTTGGAGGTTCTTTTTATGAAAATTCTCGGTTTAACAAACACTACGACTTTCATTTAGATCATCAAGGCTAAAAAGTAGTTTATCAAAAACTCACTTTTTACGTCATTCGGCGCCGTGTCGGTTTTGTCGCGAGTCTTCGATTGGCCATAACTTCTTCGTTATAACTCGGATTTCGATGAGGTTTTCGCCTAAATGCTTCTAATGAAATTATCTACAACGTTGAATATTTTTTTTTTACTTATTTCAAATTTTATATTTTTCTTAAATTTCGATATTTTAACTTTTAATTGGAATCTCGTAAGACTTCCAATATTTTCCGAGTGATTCTAAACATAGGTTTACTTCATTTCTAATAAAAACTATCTGTTAGAACTCAATTACTCAAATTCACATAATATTTCGTAATATTATTCATTACAAAACATGATTTCAAAACGTGTATGTTACAAATACCTCCTCCTTTTGAGGATTTCGTCCCCGAAATTACATCGATTAAAATAAATGGGGATATTTCGCTCTTATCTCATTCTTATTCTACCAAGTATAGTTTGGGCCTCGATGGTGTTTCTACTTGACAAGCAACAACTCTACTTCTTTATTACGTAGATTAGTTGTTCTTTCATTCACGATCTCTTTAGGCTCTTCTACATATCTTAACTTATTATCCAATTTCACCTCGGATAATGGAATTGTCTCATCATAGATGCTCAAGCATTTGCATAGATAACTCACATGAAAGACATCATGAATACCTGCCAAATCTTCAGGCAATTCCAAGCGGTATGCTTGTTTACCGATTCTCTGGATGATTTTGAAAGGACCAAAAAATCTAGGGCTTAGTTTTCCTTTCTTCCCGAATCGCATAATGCCTTTCCACGGGGATACTTTTAGCATTACGAAATCACCCACCTGGAATTTTATGGGTCGTCTCCTTTTTTCTGTATAGGACTTCTGTCGATCCTGGGCCGCTTTCATTCTTTCTCGTACAATTTGAATCTTGTCCGTGGTGTCTTGAATCATTTCAGGGCCTCCAAGGATCTTCTGTCCTACATCACGCCAACATAATGGCGTACGACATCTGCAACCATATAATACTTCATATGGTGGCATTTTGATTGAAGCATGGTAACTATTATTATATGAAAATTCGACAAGCGGTAAATACTTATCCCAGTTACCACCGAACTCCAAAACACATGCACAAAGCATATCTTCTACTGTTTGGATTGTTCTCTCCGTCTGACCATCTGTTTGGGGATGATAAGCTGTGCTGAGAGCAACTCGAGATCCTAATTCACGTTGCATACTCGCCCAAAAGTGAGAAGTGAAGCGAGTATCATGATCGGAAATAATCTTTAGTGGCACACCATGTCTTGCAACAATTTCATCCAAGTATACTTATGCGTATTTCTCCATTGGAGCCGTTTCACGCATTGCAAGAAAATGAGCGCTTTTAGTCAGGCGGTCGACGATTACCCAAATGCTATCATGCTGTCTAGCAGTCTTTGGCAATTTGGTAATAAAATCCATGGACAGTTCTTCCCATTTCCATACAGGAACACTAAGACTTTCTGGGGTTCCGTAAGGCTTTTGGTGCTCTGTTTTGACTTGTAATCATATCAAACATTCCTGCACATATCTTCCAATGTCTCTCTTTAATCCAGGCCACCGATAATCAGCTCTTACATCATAGTACATTTTACTTGTACCAAGATGTATTGACAGTTTAGACTTATGGGCTTCATCTAAAATCTTCTTTCTTAATCCACCAATCTTTGGAATCCATAGCCGATTCTTGAATACCTTCAATCCTCGTGGATCATCAAGTAAAACATCAGTATAATGTACCATCCCTTCTTTCTTTACATTTTCTGGCTTTAGGGCCTCTACTAGCCATTTCTCTAGTTCATCTAGAATACTGAACTTTACTTTAGTGTGAGTAATAGCATAACACATACTATTACGATAAACCTTTCTGCTAAGTGCATCGGCAACTACATTAGCCTTTCCAGGATGATACAAGATTTCACAGTCATAGTCTGATCAGCTCCATGGCTCGTTGTTGTCTCATATTCAGAGTTTGATGACTGAATATATACTTGAGACTCTTGTGGTCGGTATACAATTTCTCGGCCATGAGTGGGATAATTCTTTTCATAATCTTTCAGTTGTCTTGAGGCATAGGCTATCACTTTACCACGTTGCATCAACATACAACCGAGTCCCAATCTTGAAGCATCGCTATATACGGAGAAATCATCATCACCTTCTGGGAGTGATAAGATTGGAGCATGAGTCAAAAGATCTTTTAGAGTTGAGAACACTTTTTCTTGGGCTTCACCCCATTCGAACTTCACTTCCTTTTGTGTAAGACTCGTGAGAGGTACGACTATACGAGAAAAGTCTTTAATGAATCTCCGATAATATCCCGCGAGACCCAAGAAACTACGAATTTCGGAAGCATTACTGGGCACTTCCCAATTTTGAATAGCTTCGATTTTGGTAGGATCTAAAGATACACCGTCGCCAGAAATAACATGGCCGAGAAATTGAACTTGGCGAAGCCAAAATTCACATTTCGAGAATTTAGCATATAGTTTCTCCTTTCGAAGAAGTTCTAATACCGCACGAATATGTATGGCATGATCAGCTTCAGACTTGGAAAAGATTAGAATATCGTCAATGAATACGATGACAGATTTATCGAGCATTGGGCGGCATACCGGATTCATCATATCCATGTATACAGCAGGAGCATTTGTCAAACCAAACGACATGACAAGGAATTCATAATGTCCATATCGAGTACGAAAAGCAGTCTTCGGTACATCCTGCTCGTGTACTTTCAACTGATGATAGCCAGATCTTAAATCAATCTTCGAGAAATAGCTAACACCCTGAAGTTGATCAAATAAATCGTCAATGCGAGGTAGTGGGTACTTGTTCTTGATAGTCACCTTATTTTGCTCACGGTAATCAATACACATTCGCAGCGATCCGTCCTTCTGCTTGACAAACAATACCGGAGCACCCCAAGGAGAAGTACTCGGTCGAATGAAACCTTTGTCAAGTAGTTCCTACAGTTGGATCATCATTTCTTTCATCTCAGCTGGCGGAAGACGATAAGGAGTCTTTGCAATCGGAGCAGCACTAGGCACAAGGTCAATTCAGAATTCTACTTGCCTGTCCGGAGGAAGTCCAGGAAATTCTTCGGGAAAAACATCGGGATATTCTTTAGCAATGGGAACATCATTTACCGTTTTCTTTTCCTCTTTTAAGATATCGACTGTGTAGGCCAGATAGATAGAACACCCTTTCGATATGAATTTACGAGCTTTGAGGAAAGAGATTATTTTTAAGATTCTTTGTTCGCCGTAGACATAGATAGGATTCTCCCCTTCAATAGGAATACGTACTATCTTTTCATAGCACAAGAGTTCTGCGTGGTTCTTTGACAACCAATCCATGCCGAGGATAATGTCAAAGTTGGGCAAGGAGATAGGAATCAGATTAGCAAGAAAATTGTAGCCTTCAATTTCTATAACACAATTCCTATAGACTTTATCAGCAAGTAATGATATACTTCCAACAATATCTACGTGAAATGATTGTGCGAGTGGATAGCAAGCAATTTGAAAAGAGTGCGCAAATTTATAAGAAACAAAAGAATCTGAGGCACCAGAATCAAATAAGATGTGAGCAGGTCTAGAGTTAACAAGAAATGTACCCGTCACAACATTCGGGTCCTCGCGTGCCTCTTCTGTGGTGATCTGGAATGCACGACCTTTAGCTTTTGGAACCTCCTCATTTTTAGTTGGAGTACCCTTTGATTGTTGAACAGGAGCTTGACTTCTTGCCGGTTGTTGAACAGAAGCTTGACTTTCCGTCATCTGAATAGTAAGGGTAGGGCAAAAACGCTTCTTGTGGCCAGTAATACCACATGCATAACAAGTAACATCCTTCCTTGGGCAAGCTGGCTTTATGTGACCCATTTCTCCACATCCATAACATACAATGGATTCCTTGTCTATTTTGCATTGGCCCGGATGATTCCTTCCACAAATGCGACATGAAGGCGATTGAATAGAAAAAGATTGTGATATACCGCGTCCACGAGGGGCATTTTGAGTGTGCACTTGATTACCAGGTTCAGTCCGAACGGATTGACCTGGTAGAAAAGAGGGAACAAGAACAATTCTTTCAGTACGTGGATGCTTCGGAACAGTAAAAGTGGCACCACGTATTTCTAAGTCATGCTCGCGTCTTCGAGCATAGTCAACGGCTTTATCGAATGACAGAACTTCCCGATTGGCAATGAAATCGTGGATTTCGTGCCGTAGTCCCTCCATGAATAACTGAATTTTCTCGTCTTCAGTTGGAATATACTTTGTAGCAAACCTTGCTCTTTGATTAAACTGAGTTTCATACTCATTCACAGTTATTCCTCCCTGTTTAAGCTTGAGGAATTCCTTCTCCAATCTCCTCTTCATGTCTAGAGGACAATACTTCTCTAGCAAACGAGTTTTGAACATTTCCCAGGATAAATTATCCTGGTCAAACCCGTTGAGAGCTTCATATGTTGCTTCCCATTAGACCAAGGCTTCTCCGATGAGCATTGCAGAAGCATAATTACCCTTGTCTTCATTATCCACATGAGAAATACGAAACACTTTCTCTGTGTTCTGGATCCAGGTAAGAACAACAATGGGATTAAGAACACTAGAAAACTCTATAGCACCACTACTCTTGAAATCTTTAAACGAGGGACGCTTCACCTCCCCTTTTGAAGATTCTCCAGTGGCTTTCTCTTTTCCTTTATCACCATTCTTTTTGTGTTCCTCGAAAGTCTGTCGAATAATACCAGTAAGTTTACCCAATAGTCTCTCCTCACGAGGAGATACTGGAGTATTTACTTCATCAGGTTGAGGACCTACACCCACCTCAGGGGTATGGCTACCCGCTTGTTCAGCCATTATTCTGCAATATGGAGTAACATTGTATTTTAGAATATATTAGGGTTTATCCTTACCTAATACTCTACTTAAGTCTTTCCTAAAGTTTGTATCCATATACTTACAATGATTCAGTTCATATATTGAACTTCCAATAGTTTAAGTCTAAATACCAACCTGTGGAATTTAGTTCACTTAAACTACTGCTTTGATACCATGATTGAAAGAACCCCTTTCTAAACTTTCCTATTTCTGAAAGACCCAAACTTTCAGACTCGACAATTGTTACTCCAAAACATGCTACTTGCATATTCATAAAAACAATATTTTACATTGATAACTTGTTTACATAAGACTGGATACAAACCGACTATT
Organism: Lactuca virosa; assembly: GCF_052849685.1. NCBI lineage: Eukaryota > Viridiplantae > Streptophyta > Magnoliopsida > Asterales > Asteraceae > Lactuca > Lactuca virosa. Next base: position 300,653,998 of record NC_136428.1, on the reverse strand, counting down.
ACAAATTTTTATATGTTACATAACTTCACAGGATACTATAAGTTATACATACATGATTACTATATACAATAGTTTCAAACTATTCAAAATCTTCTATCAGTATATAACTATACTGGTTGCTTATTGCTTGCAATTGTTAAACATTGAGAGGGGTGAGCGGTGATGCTTAGTGAGTTCAATAATAGATACAATATAACGTTATGCCATATATATACTTCAATATGGCAGATGCAAAGAGGAACAAGAAACAACAAAGGCATATCAATCAATGATTTGATTCAAACATATACGATCAATGAGACATGACCATTTCTATACTTGATATACATCAATAAAGCTTCGACCCAAATGGCACAGAAGACATACACTTTCTGATTTAAACATTTCGGTAGATTTCAGGCTTATAGCCCTGTCTAACCATCTGCCAATGCCACAGAATAGAAGTCATTCTCTTACAGAGACATGCTCTACATGGCCAGAGGCTACGTACCAGTACCACCGTGAATCTAAGTCCTTTCACTGATCACATGGTCAAAGGTATAACTTTGCTATCATAAATAGCAGGAATAAAAATAACACGGGAAAATAACCTGGAATAATAACACTGAAAAGCACATAGCACATATAACACATAACATAAAATTGTTCCTATATATTGAACTCACCGTGAAATAACCGGGGGTTAAAATAGTAATTTAGGCAGCACTTCGTTACTATAATTAGCTTTCTTCGTTGAAAACCGGGAGTTTTCTTGATAACCGGGCCTTGCGAGGGTTGGGCTTCAAAATCGAAAAGCTAAATTTTTCGGGGTCTTCGGGAACTTCGGGGCGTGTTTCGGGCGTTGGAAATAATCCCGGGGCTTCAGGGGAAGTGGAAGTAGCTCAAATATGAAATTAGGGGTGAAAAGTGGCAAAAATTCCAACAAAAACTAGGAGGTATCGCACCCTTTATATAGGTGCGAGCCTCGGATCTGAAGCAAGAAGAAGGGGGCAGGTGGCTGCGAGGTTCGGACACGCGGCAGCAGCAGCGAGGCTCGGACGCGAGGGGCAGCTGGCACGCTTCAGACTTGACACGGAGATGGCACGTGTCAGAAGGCTATTGGACCTTGCATCGCTTGGTTCTCCGGCTCGGACACGCATCTGCATGCGAGAAGGGCGACGTGGCCGAAGCTGAGCCATGCGATTCTTCTCGATTTTCAAGGATTTCTTGATTTTTGAGCCAAAAACTTCCGAAATTCATAACTTTCGCATACGAGCTCCGTTTTTGATGTTCTTTATATGCACGCGTAGGTAAATTTATGCTCTAAAACTTTCGTTTAGACTTCATCGGCTAATTTTGACGTTGTTTTTAATATTATTATTTTTAATAGACCAGGACATGAAAATCCGTTAAAAATTCATAACTTCTTCATCCGACGTCCGTTTTCGTCAGTCTTTTTACCGTTGTACTACTATTGACGAGACCTTCAATTCTCATTTAGGTTGTGTCGGGTAAAAATCACTCGATCTAAAATTCGAGTTTTTAGCTGTCTACTGCTAAGCTGAAACTTAGAAAAATCATAACTTCCTCATACGAAGTCATACTTGGGCGTTCTTTTTATAAAATTTCGCAGTTTAACAAATACTACGACTTTCATTTAGATCACCAAGGCTAAAAAGTAGTTTATCAAAAACTCACTTTTTAGGTCATTCGGCGCGGTGCCGGTTTTGTCGCGGATATTCAATTGGTCATAACTTCTTCGTTATAACTCAGATTTCGATGAGGTTTTCGCCTAAATGCTTCTAATGAAATTATCTACAACTTTGAATAATAAAATTTTACTTATTTCAAATTTTATATTTTCGTTAAATTTCGATATTTTAACTTTTAATTGGAATCTAATAAGACTTCCAATATTTTCCGAGTGATTCTAAACATAGTTTTACTTCATTTGTAGTAAAAACTATCTGTTAGAACTCAATTACTCAAATTCACATAGTATTTCGTAATATTATTCATTACAAAACACGATTTCAAAACGTGTATGTTACAATTAAATATCTAATATTAAATATTTAGGATGTTTGGTGAGTTCACATGTTGACCATGTAGAGGTTTGGGCCTAATTTGGAAAATTGGGCCATATGTTGGGCCTTGATTTATTATTTGGCTTTTGGGCCTCCAGAGTTTGAGTTTGGGCCTTGGCTTTGGACCAAGCTAGGTTGGGGGTAAAATGGTCTTTTTACCCAAAGTATGGACTTATGGTTATGCATTGGAACCCAATAATTAATTGGGTATTGTTTTGATGTTGATAGTTCGGGAATCTGTTATCCAGCAGTACGAGTTTTCGTCTGCGGGACTTCAGCAGTGCGAGGTGAATTACCTTCCAGTAGAAGTGGGTCTACGGCCACAATGCCGACCCACTAGTAGGAGTTGTTTGATAGATGATTGTCTTTTTGATAATTATCTAGGTTTGCTACTACCTGATATGTTTTATGTGCTAGCATGATATGATGTTATATGATAGTGGTAGTAGGGGGAACAGTCCCCGGTTACCGGTCGATAGGGCCGAAAGGGTAGTTTAGTACCCAGCTATGCTAGAAAGATTATGATATATGTGATATGACATTATGTGGTAGTAGTAAGGGGTGAAATAGTCCCCAGTTACCGGTCGAAAGGACCGAAGGGGTAGGTTGGGCCCCAAGATATGCTCGACAGGGGTAGGTTGGGCACCCCAGTATGCCTGACAATGGTAGGTTGAGCACCCCGGTATGCTCAACAGGGTAGGTCGGGCACCCATATATGCCTGACATGAGGTAGGTCAGGCACCCCGGTATGCCTGACAGTATGTGATTTGTATGGTATGTGGTAGGATGGGGGAACTCACTAAGCTTCGTGCTTACGGTTTATAGTTTTGGTTTCAGGTACTTCATTTTCAAAGGAAAGGAGTCGGCTCGATCGCATCATATCACACTATGATTTTCCGCACATGAGATCTTTGGGATTACATTCTGATATTATTTTATGATAACATGTTTTGATTATTGACACTTTGGTCTTGACATGTGATTTTATTATGGATGTTTTTATACTGTTGGTTTTATAATAACTTAATTAAAAATGAATTTTTTGGTCTTGAATTTTGGGATGTTACAAGTTGGTATCAGAGCCTTGGTTTGAGGGATTCGGGCACACTCTCGGGTGTGTCTGAACTCAAACTAAGGACTTGGTATGAAAATTTTCAAAAGTAAAATCATTTATAAAAAGAAGTTTGAAAAGAATTTGAAAAGAGAAAAGAACTTTGGAAAGAACAAAGTGTGTGATGCGTGCAATCAGCCGAGCTCAAGTAAGTTTTCCCCAAGATACCCATACATGTTATGTTATGATATGATATGATTATGAGAATTGCATGCTAGATTAGGGCTAAAGATCTAGGAAGGATGCCTTATATGCCTAGTGTATTTGCTTATAGATCTGCAATGCTAGTACAGATCAGTCAGTGATATGGTAGCTTGTTTAGGTTATGCCTGATTGTATGAGCCTTCGAGTTACATGTTAGTACAGATCCCTGATTAGAGGATAAAATGGTTTGATTGGAGTATGATGATTTTCCATTGTCTGAATGCTGCTTGCTTTGTGCTTTGTGGGACTCTTAGTGATGTGAGTTAGCTACTAAGTGAATATGCTAAGTCACATGGAACACAGGCCAGATAATCTCAGAGTGATGGACTTGACCCTATTGCCCAGCTCTTGTCTGATTCTAACCGTTCTAGGGATGGGTCTTTTACTCGAAGGATTATATGATCTCTGTTGCATGTGGCTATATTCATGAGGTAGCTAGATGAAATTACTAGGAATCTTTCAGCAGCTAAGGATTGGGTGGGTTCGGGAACCTAGGAAAGCCTAGGATATGTTTCAGCTAGTTTGTAGTGAGGTTTAGTGAGACTTGGATGTATTAGTCAGAGGAAGTGACTTGGAGGATTCGGGAGGATTGCTGAGGAAAGTATGGATAGGTGTGGAAGGTAGTATTGGGCCCGTACTACTGAAAGCATATGATCCATACTCGAATCGGTGAGAGTCTTGGAGAATCTAAGAAGCTTATGGGAAGGAGAATTCTTGGTTATGCTCTGATCGTGGGGATAGCTGCTTTGCCAGATGAGGATGAGCACACATGGGGAAGGACCAGGGTTTGGTCCCGGCTCCGGTGGTGAGCCAGTTAGTGGAAGGACTGTCAGGGATTTAAGTTCGCGTTGGATTAAGGAGATGGAAAGTGTTTTCCGTACTAGTCCCTACCCCTTAGGAGCTAAGGTTCCGTTAGCCTTGGATCTCTTGTATCGGGCGACAAGGATTGATCATACGATCTATTGCACTTTCGGGATTAGAGACTATGTCTTGGGAGTAGTTTGTAGCCCGATTTAGGGCAGAGGTTGCTTCAGCTACTACAGATCAGCCATGGGCGATTGAGCCGGTAAGTGTGTCGGGGTGCAAGACCCTGAATGATATGATTTTTAGAGCCCGAGAGCGGGGTACTGAATTGGAGCACTCAAGAATGGGGCCCACATTCTAGCTCCAGCTCAGGAGCAGGACCTGGGCCAATCGATGCGCGATCACGGGAGTTCATCTCATCAAAGATTACTCGTAGAGTTTTGGAATAGACCTCAGTGGTCTTTCGTTCATCCAAGGAAGGTATTTTGGGAGCTCTCGATAGTTGTGTCGGGGCCTTTCAGGCCGGATTTGTCGCGAGATAGTTAGGGGCTCATCTGGAGTCCAAAGCGTGTGGATCCGTAGAATCCTTCAGGAAGGAGGATCCTACTGTTAGTTCCTGTCATTGGGATCAGAAGGGAGTGTTGCACCATGTCCTTAGGATGGTTGAGGTAACTTAGGAGGAGGTGGTCAGGATTCCTTCAGGTGTTTGCGGGTATCTTATCTTCTTCCACTTCAAGTGGATATCGGAAATTTGTATCGCTTTGGAATTTTGATTGAGTTTGAATAAGTTAGATCTCGGGCCAGTTCTCTGCTATTGTCTGAATTATCAAGGATTGTCATATGTCATTCTGCATGTCGAGGAGTCTTTGATGAATCTTCAGATGGACGTATCTTGCGGAGTGGATCCTGTGTGTACCGTTATTTTTCCTGGTCTTTGTCGGAATTCGTTCAGGAGTATTGCTTGGAGGATCTTTGATCAGGAATTCGTGGGATAGTTCTCTAGTGAAGTCAGGGTTCAGTGGTTCTGTCATCTGTTCGAGTATGATCGACATCTTCCTATGGAAGAACTTTAGAGTTCAAGGAACTACCGTTGTTAAGAAGGAATGGTAGCACGAAGATGGTGGTGTCAGTTGCGTGAGTTGTTTGATCATTGGATGTGTCTAGGTAATCGTACCTTCGCGTGGACTGAAGTCGGTTAGAGTTCAATGATTCCTTGAGGATAGAAATTAAAGTAGAGATTCGTCAGTAAATGGCAAGAGTTATGGTTCTTAGTCGTTGGCATAAGAACTCAAGGAATCAGTATGGTATCATGGGAGGTGGTTTGGATTATCGGACTGGTTAAGGACTCAAGTGTATCCTTCCGGATTCCAGGAGTTGGGTAATCGTTGAGATTGGCTAGTAGTGGATCGCTAGCATCAGTAAGCACCGGTTCTCAAGAGATCGATCATGGGAAGGTATGAAGGATCGGAAATCCTTCCATTTCTCCTATGCCGTAGAGACTTAGTCGGATCGAAGTGAGGGAGAACCGTTCAGGTACCCAGGACAGGAGCAAGCATGAAATTGGAATGAGCTCGTATCCCCATCAGGAAAGGAAAAGGTGGACCAAGTGGCTGCCTGTATGGGGGATAATGTGAATTGGAAGTTCAGGAAACTACATGAGTTTGGGACCACATTTGATTGAGGAGAAGCAGACTATGGGGAACTAGGTTGAGGATCCCAGTCAGGACATGAGTTCAGTGTGGGATGTTAGACCGCGTGGGTGCTCGACTTTGGGTGTGTTCAGATTGGAATCAGTGGTAAGACCATGGACAACGGTTGAGTTAGCGTGGGAAGTGATGTAAGAATGCGGGATAGCCGTAGCATTCACCATCAGCCAGATAGCATGGAAGGTGTTGTAATACTGCGGCATAGCCGTAGCATTCACCAACGGCCAGATAACGTAGGGAATGTGGTAAGACTGCGGGGTGGACCGTAACATTAGTCAGCAGACAGTGTAGAAGTGTTGTAAGACTACGGGATGACCCGTAGCATTTACTAGTTAGAAGGTAGTGTGGAAGTGTTGTACGACTGCGGTGTGGCCTGTAGCATTCACTAGTTGGCAGATAGAGTAGAAACGTTGTAAGACTGTGGGGTGGCCTATATCATTCGTTAGTTAGCCGTTAGTATAGTGGTATAGTAAGACTGTGGGGGTGGCCCGTAGCATTCACTAGTGGTTAGATAGTATAGGAGTGTTGTAAGACTGCGGGGTGGCCCGTAGCATTCACCAGTCCCTATTCGACAGTGAGAATGTGACAGATGTGTGATTCACTCACGGATTCCTTCAGATGATTTAGACTAGGGCGGGTCAGCGGCACGAATGTGAGCAGGCCACAATATGATCAGATTCGGGAAACGGTAGGTTGTTGGAGACCAGGCGTGATGTAAGACTACAGTGGTTCTGGTAGCATTCACATTTTGTATTAGATTTGATGGCGACAGGTAGTCGGACTGTTATAATTAGGAAGATCAGAATGAATAATGGAGCCATGAGTGGCAATATGGTTAGGGCAGATTTCGATAGCCGAAGTCCTTTTCGGAAGTCATGTGGGACGACCATGAGGTTACTCCTGGCTCAGCAACCGGACAAGAATTCAGTATTCCAGATGAGTTGGGGACCAGGGAGGTCTCAGTTGCCTTTGGAAATCAGATAGGAGGTAGCATGTATGTCTACGGCGAACAAAGAATCTTAAAAATAATCTCTTTCCTCAAAGCTCGTAAATTCATATCGAAAGGGTGTTCTATCTATCTGGCGTACACAGTCGATATCTTAAAAGAGGAAAAGAAAATGGTAAATGATGTTCCCATTGCTAAAGAATATCCCGATGTTTTTCCCGAAGAATTTCCTGGACTTCCTCCGGACAGGCAAGTAGAATTCTGAATTGACCTTGTGCCTAGTGCTGCTCCGATTGCAAAGACTCCTTATCGTCTTGCGCCAGCTGAGATGAAAGAAATGATGATCCAACTGTATGTGGAGTAGCTTGATGATCAAAAGTGCTAAGTCACTTACAACAGGATTAAATAATCTCAGAGTAATTGATTTAACCCTGTTGCGCAGCTCTCGTTTGAGTCTAACCATTGCAGGGATGGATCTTCTACTCGAAGGATTATATGAGCCTTCTGTCAAGTATAAGTGTTCTGCATGTACATTTGGCATGTGACACTGTTTTCTAGTGGGAACCTCAAATTATCAGGAGTTGAGTAGTTAGTTGGGAGATAAGTGGACTGGGTTCAACAATAATGATTTAATATGGGCGGTCTGTTAGGGAGTTAGACCATCTCGAGACTTCAGATTTCAGATTGAGTAAATGTGATTATGTTGCAAGAGTTAGTTCATCTTCGGGTTGTAGAGCCCTGCAAGGGTTGGTACCGGTTATCTCAGGAAGGCTAGGGTATGCTTGGGATTATGGCCATGACGCTCAAGTTGTTTGGCGTGACAAGATGGTAAGGAATGCTTTCGAGGACGAAATCTAATTTAAGTGGGGGAGAATTGTAACACCATGTTTCCATTTAATTATTTATTGAGAGGAATATTTATATATGTATATATAGGGAATCTTGAGCGCCTTAATTAATCTAAATAAGTATTTATAAGATCCTTTACATTTAAAGGTCAAGTAATTAGTCAAATAAAATAATTAAGGTTTAGTAATAATAAAAATGACATATTTATGATAACCTTGACGAAGGGAGTTAGGAGGGTCTTATAGTCTTTCTTTGAAACTTATATTGAATTGAATTTAAGGCTGTGGGGTTATATCTTTTCAATTGACCAAACCATAGGGACTGTTTTTGCCCATCTGCTAAATTGGACATTTCTGTCCCCCCCTGTTAGCGACATAGCGTGAGGGAGGGAGTTGTTCTTCCATTTTCGTTGCTGCACCTGATCGTTCTAAATACAAAGAATCAACCTCAATTTAACTAGTGAGTATAGGTGTGAGTGTGCTTTGTGTGCAGCTGGAATGAGAGTCGGAGAAAATTCGAGAAAGGTAACAGTTAGAGATAGAGATATAAGTTGAGTTCTTTCAATCATCGAAGGTTATCCTCTTGTGATCCAGGTTCTTAGATTTAGAAATAAGAGAGAGAGAGAGAGAGAGAGAGAGAGAGAGAGAGAGTAAAGAAAGAAAAAGAAATGAAGAAGCACCGGCTGTCGTCGATGGACATGTTGGAATTTCACCATAAGACATCTAGGAGAGAGTTTGATGTGTGGAGTTATGCCGACAGTGAATCACAAGCTCTCATGAGAAACTTATTGTTCAATGCACTCCGATGGGACCGCTGATCGTTTCCTCGGCTATTCCTAACAACAGAGTCGTCATGTCCAAGTATACTTTCCGATGAACAAGGTGTAAGGTAGAGCTACTGATCGCAATCTCCAGCGGGCTTATCACGACAAGGATTGGATAGATGAAGCAGCGGAGAAAAGAAAAGGGGTAGCTATGAGAATCATGTCCAGCTTAAACTCTGTTTGGAGTTTTGGGTGATTGTTGGGGCTAGTTTGCATCGACGGAGAAAAAGGGCATCCCGGAAACGAAGAGAGCTCCGCCAGAGCTTCGCACGCCGGAGTCAGGAAGCTCAACGGAGAAGTAGGGGCGTCGGCCAATGAGGCCTGATGTACGACGAGAAAAGAAACTAGGTATGCTTGATCTTTTGGAGTATATCGACTAGTATTAGGTTTTAAAAATATAAATTAATGGGCCTTATGTCATGGTTTCATATTTTAACATATGGGCTGATGTTCATAACCCAATTGATAAGGGAAATGTGCAAAGAAACGTGTAGGAGCTGTTTGATAGATGATTGTGGGTCTACAGCCACAATGCCGACCCACTAGTAGGAGTTGTTTGATAGATGATTGTCTTTTTGATAATTATCTAGGTTTGCTACTACCTGATATGTTTTATGTGTTAGCATGATATGATGTTATGTGATAGTGGTAGTAAGGGAACAGTCCCCGGTTACCGGTCAATAGGGCCGAAGGGATAGTTTAGTACCCAACTATGCTAGACAGATTATGATATATGTGATATGATATTATGTGGTAGTAGTAGGGGGTGAAATAGTCCCCGGTTACCAGTCGACAGGACCGAAGGGGTAGGTTGGGCACCCAGATATGCCTGACGGGGCTAGGTTGAGCACCCCGGTATGCCTAACAGGGGTAGGTTGAGCACCCCGGTATGCTCAACGGGGTAGGTCGGGCACCCAGATATGCCTGACATGGGGTAGGTCGGGCACCCCGGTATGCCTGACAGTATGTGATTTGTATGGTATGTGGTAGGATGGGGGAACTCACTAAGCTTCGTGCTTACAGTTTACAGTTTTGGTTTCAGGTACTTCGTTTTCAAAAGAAAGGAGCCGGCTCGATCACACTATGATTTTCCGCACATGAGATCTTTAGGATTACACTCTGATATTATTTTATGATAACATGTTTTGATTGTTGACACTTTGGTCTTGACATGTGATGTTATTATGGATGTTTTTATACTGTTGGTTTTATAGTAACTTAATTAAAAATGAAATTTTTGGTCTTCAATTTTGGGATGTTACATAGTGGATGAATGCATTGGGTTACATATTATTGTGATTGTATAATTTTAGAAGGATAGGTTTAACTCTGTTGCATAACTTTTGTTTGAGTCCAACCATTGTAGTGTGGGACCCGTCATTCGAAGAATTATCTAGTATTGATATTATGTAATTGTGTTCATGTAGTAGTTAGGTGGTATTAGTGGAAGTCTGTTCTGCAGCTGATAGCAGAGAAGGGTAAGTAAGGGAGTCCTAGGAAAACCCTGAGAAATGTATTGGTGCGTAGGACACCTTATAGTATGAGGAATGTACTAGTTGGGAAGATCGACTTGGAGGATTCGGGGTAGTCCTTGAGGAGGGTATAAATAAGGGTGAAAGGTAGTATTGGGTCGGTACTACTGGAAGCACAAGATTTACACCCGAGACCAGGAAGATCACGATGAATCTAGGGAACTCGAGAGTGTGAACTTTCTCATGTATTGCAAACTGTTTAAGTGGTTATGTTTTAGTATGGTGGTGACACGTCATGGAATATGCGGTTCAGGATCGGGATCTGGTTCGGGCATGAGCACCGAACCGATGGATAAGAGGTCGCACGAGTTAATTGCATCCGAGGTTAGTAGATGCATCCTTGATGCGACCCCGGTCATGTTTGGCTGGATCAAGGAGGGAATCATCGAGCTGATGGAGAAACGCCTTCGTATCTACAGGGCCGATCTGGCTGCTAACCAGTCTGGGGCTGACACTTTCTCCTTCAAGAATTTCAGGGGATGTGGGGCACCTGGTTTTTTCGGGGTGAAGGACCCCATCACAGCCAGACATTGGATAGCTGACATTGAGTGTGCACAGATGATGAGCTTCTGCCCTAAGGGGTCGAAGGCGAGGTTCAGTGTAGGATGTCTGGGGGAGCGAGCCCGAGAGTGGTGGGAGGAGTTCGACTATACTTTCGGATCCCCAGCCATTGAGGCCATGACCTGGCCATATTTTGTGACCCGGTTTCGAGCATAGTTTGCACTAGGTGTTGAGGTGCAACAGTTAGCTAGGGATTTTCTAGACATGAGGCAGATGACTGAGAGTGTGGCGGAGATCACCGCCAAGTTCAGAGAGAGTGCTTTGTTCGTACCCCGGTACGTGGCAGATGAGGAGATGTGGAAGACCCGATAGCATGATATGTTGAGATATGAAATCAGGGAGTTTGTTAGTTTTTCTGCCTACCAAATTTGGATGACATAATATCCAGGGCGCGGGAACGAGAGATTGAGTCGGAGCACAGAGGGAAAAGGAAGGTGGAGCATGGGCAGACGGTTGGGGTTTCAGCAAAGAAACCCAATGGTTTTGACTCTAGGTCAAAGGGCCAACAAGGTCGAAGATGTTGTGGCAAATGCGGCATGTTTCATGATGGGGTTGGCAGAGCGGGTGGTTTGGGCTGCTACAATTGCGGCAAGACATGACACTTTAGCAAGTATTGCACTGTTGCTATCATCACCACCCAGACATCAGATCTGATTTGCTTTCATTCCAATCAGAAGAGCTACAAGAAGGGAAACTGCCCGAGTTTAGCATCAGGAGGAGAAGTAGTAGCACCTGCTCCAGTGACCCTACGGATTACTAATGGCCGCCATGACAAGGTGGATGCGCCTGTTGTGAGGAGCAAGGCTTTCCAGCTAATAGCCGAGGAGGTACGTGCTGCACCAGATGCGGTGACAGGCATATCTCTTCTCATTAACTCTTTATTTATGATGATTTATCTGCTTATATTTGTGTGTTTTGTTTTAGGATCATTCCTTGTGAACGGTATCTCTGCTTTGATATTGTTTCATTCAGGGCTACCCGATCTTTCGTGTCTCTTGCGCTCAGCAAGAGGTTTGTCGGATCTCCAGGAGAGCTGGATTGTCTATTAGAGGTTGAGATTGCGGATGATCGATGTGTCCGGGTATCGATGGCTCATCGGGATTGTATTCTAGAGATGTTCAGTGAGCAGTATCCGATCGATTTGGTTCTTATTCCTTTGCGTGGGAACATGGTTATAGTGGGGATGGATTAGCTAAGTCCCAATGGGGCAGTGATTGATTGCAAGCTTCAGATTTATGTTCAGCAGCTAGGGCCAGCCACTACCTTCATCATGGTTGTTCCGGTTACGTCGCCTATGTTACGGAGACCGGGGAGAAGGGTAAGGCGACTATAGATGATGTGCTGATTATACGGGAGTAGCCATATGTGATTCTGGAGGATTTTCCTGGAGTGGCTCTGGAAAGGCAAGTGGAGTTTCAGATTGATTTGGTTCCTGGTGCGGCTCTGATAGCCAAAGCACCATATTGGTTAGATCCTCCAGAGATGCAGGAGTTGTCTATACAGCTGCACGAGCTATTAGACATGGGGTTCCTTCGACCGAGTAGTTCACCTTGGGGAGCGCCCATCCTGTTTATGAAGAAGAAGGATGGCTCGCATTGGATGTGTATTGACTACCGGGAGTTGAATAAGCTAACGGTGAGGAACCGTTATCCACTCCTAAGGTTTGATGATTTGTTTGAGCAACATCAGGGTACATCTTGGTTTTCCAAGATTGATCTTCGTTCGGGTTATCATAAGATGAGGATCAGGGAGGACGATGTGCAGAATACGGCCTTCTGAAATCGTTCTGGTCATTACGAGTTCGTGGTGATGCCCTTTGGGCTCACCAATGCTCCAACTGCGTTCATGGACCTCATGAACCGCGTGTGCCGACCGATGTTGGATCGGTCTGTTATTGTATTCATCGATGACATCCTTGTCTATTCCAAGACCCAGGAGCTGCATGAGGAGCACTTGAGGGAGGTATTGGAGACCCTGAGGAGGGAGAGGCAGTATGCGAAGTTATCCAAGTATGAGTTCTGGTTGTGCGAGGTGCACTTTCTGGAGCACCTTGTCAACCGAAATGGTATTCTGGTCGATCCGGCCAAGGTCGGGGCCGTGATGAGGTGGGAGGTTCCAAGGTCTCGCTCTGAGATTTAGAGTTTCCTTGGATTGGCAGGTTATTACCAAAGATTTATTCAGGATTTCTCCAAGATAGCGGTCCCTCTGACTTGACTGACGAAGAAGACTGCTACTTTTCGCTGGGGGCCTGAGCACCAGGCAACATTTGAGACCCTGGGATAGAGATTGTGCGAGACGCTGATTCTGACCCTCCCAGAGGGTATTGAGGATTTCGTGGTTTATTATGATGCGTCGATCACAGGTTTGGGTGCGGTTTTGATGCAGAGGGGTCGTGTTATTGCTTACGCTTCAAGGCAGCTGAAGCCTCATGAGACGAATTATCCGATGCATGATTTGGAGCTAGGGGTTGTGGTTTTTTTCCCTCAAGATTTGGCGACATTACCTCTATGGGGTCCGCTGTACTATTTACACGGATCACAAAAGCACGAGGTACTTTATGGATTAGCCGAATCTGAATATGAGGCAGTGTCGGTGGTTGGATGTGGTGAAGGATTACGATTGTGAGATCCTTTACCATTCGGGGAAGGCCAATGCTCTCAGCCACAAGGCGATCACGGCTCCAATTAGGGATATCTGTATGAGGATGACAGTGATTACTCCACTCTTGGAGCAGATTCGAGAGACTCAGGTCAAGGCTATGAAGGAAGAGCACCGAAAGAGTGAGCGCATAGTGGGCCAGGTGGCTTCCTTCGATTATGATAGTCGGGGTTTATTGACTCTCCATCGGAGGGTGTGGGTCCCTTATTGGGGTGGGGTGCGTCAGGTCCTAATGGAGGAGGCGCAAAAATTGAGATTTTCCATTCACCCCGGGGCGACGAAGATATATAGAGATCTTCGTCCTGATTATTGATGGCCATGTATGAAGCGTGATGTAGCTTGGTATGTGGAGATGTGCTTGAATTTCAGGAAAGTCAAGGATGTAGCTTGGGTCATCGTGGATCGATTGACCAAGAGCACTACCCGGTTGGCTGACATTTATATTAGGGAGGTTGTGGCACGACATGGGGTGCCGGTTTCAGTGATTTCAGACAGGGATGTCCAGTTTACTTCAAGGTTTTGGAAGAGGTTCCACGACGAGCTGGGTACTTGTCTGTATTTCAGCATGGTCTTTCACTCACAGACGGATGGTCAGAGCGAGCAGACCATCCAGACATCGGAGGATATGTTGCGGGCATGTGTTCTGGATTTAAGCGGTAGCTGATATACGTATCTTCCGTTAGTGGAATTTAAGTATAACAACAGTTACCACACTACAATCGATCGACCTCCTTTTGAGACGCTCTGTGGGAGGAAATGCATGACCCTAATATGTTGGGGTGAGGTCGGTCAGTGAGTCTAGTTGCATTGAACCCAAACCCCTTTAACTTATTGTTTTTAATTAATTAGAATTTGAATATATCAAACTTGCATACTCATTTTGATGCATCATGCAAAACCTAACAAAGATTAATAAGAGTGAACATGTTGATTATAAGAGAATACGCATGACAACCTCTTCAAAACCACGTTGATTCTATGAATACCGTGGGATTGGCTTCAAAATCTGGTTTAACACACAAAATTTTGGGAGAAAAATTTCATAAAATTTATCATCGTCCATGCAAATTACATCATAAACAGTTAAATAAGATTAAGAAATTAAAATGGAACCCTAAAGGTCCATGGGCCAAATACAAACCAAAAAACAAAACCCAAAACATTATGGAAAAATAACAAAATTGTTCATAACTCCATTTAGAAAGCGATTTATGGAGTCAAAAATAGGTAGGTCCCCTTTGGGAATATATGATAACGTGCTCCTTATTCCAAGCTTCGATTTGACTGGTCATTGGTCGTAGGCCCAAAACCGAGCCTCGTAGCCAAAGTTAAGGCCATTTTTGTAAAGCGCCTTTAGTCACATGGTCATGGGCCTCTAGGAACGCAAGGACCCGATCCTGCACACTAGGACCCGTATCACATTCTCCTTGTGATTGACACCCTTACTTATCCAAACTATACTATATGCGATCGGGTACACTACCCGTTAATATGTTACCGAGTCGTTAGGTTAGATAAGGATTTATAAATTTAAATTGGAAAAGACGTGCCATACTGCCCTTTAGAAAATCAAAATTTTCAAAAAACAAAAAAGATTTCGGCATCGAAAAGATTGAGACCACATATAACTTTGTGTCACAAATGTTTATCCATAGCGCGACGATGTTACGCCGACCTAAAACATTATAAATATGTGTTGTTACAACTCCAATTTGGCGTGCAACCGTAGGGGACTTCCTCTAAGACGTCAGAAGGTAATATAATCATCCAAAAACCCTTTTGGGTTAATTTTAAAGGAAGATAAGCAATTTGGAGTGAATATTTTAAGAATCAAAGTGAAAAGCATTAGAACTTCGAATCAATTTCCTTAATAATCATGTTTTGTAAATCGTATATTATGTTTTTCTGTTTTCATGTATTGACTATGGGCTAAAACTCTAATGTTTTCATTATATTAGATCTAATCTAACGATTTGGTGTGATTTTATTGTACCAATATTGTTTTTATTTAATATATTATGTTTGTTTGATCAAAATATTATGTGTTAAAGATAGGATTTTTATTAGTTATTGTTAAAGTTACTTGAACTTAGACTATCAATCTACTTTTAATAGCTTGTTTCATAGTTATTTTATGAAAATTAACTAATTATGACTAGTGTTTGACAAAACCTAGGGCTAAGTAGTAAAATTGGAACTTTAATGTCTAGGAGAAACATTTGTTAATCAACTTATGCTAATAACTGATTTTCATGACCATTGAAGCTAATTCGTAGATCAAATATCTCATAATAAAAACTTAATTATAATTGTTTACATAGTTAATTGCATGACCATTTTGTTAATCGTCTTTATAATTATAAAATTTAGTTAATCAAATCAAGATAACTACGCTAAATTTTAACTAATACTCATTGCACATAATTTGAATCCACCATATTTAACGGCAAAGTCGAAATATGTGTGAAGATATCTTTATTTCTTATGTGTCTAAATCCATTCTCCTTTTTTTTTAATTTAGTTTAGTTGAGTGATCAAAACTCATTTTATTTAACTGTCTATAGTTTAATTAGCATTTGTATATATCTGTATTGAATTCTCATTCTCCTTATCATCGACACCCTTACTTATCAAAACTATATTATACACGATCGGGTCTACTACCCGTTAATGTGTTACTGCGTGGTTAGGTTAGATAAGGATGTTTAAATTTAAATCGAAAAAGACATGTCGTGCCTTTTTAAAGAGTTGTCGCGCCTTTAGAAAATCAGAATTAAAAAAAAAAGCTTTCGGCATCGAAAAGATCGTGACCAGATAAGGCTTAGCGGCGCAAATCTTTATCCTTAGTGTCGCAAAGTTATGCCGACCTCAAAAAAATAAATACCTATTTTTACAACCCTAGTTCAGTGTGTAACCATACGACACTTCCTCCAAGTGGCCAGAAAGTATTGTAATCGAGCATAAACCCTTTTGGGTCGATTTTGAGGTAGGAGAAGCAATTTGGAGCGAATATTTTAAGAGTCGAAGCGTGAAGCGTTATGATTTAGAACTGGTTTGTTAAATGATCGTTTTTTGTAAATCGTTTCTTATGTTTTTCTGTTTTCATGTATTGATTATGGGGTAAAACCCTAATGTTTTCACTAGATTAGATGTAACCTAATGATTTGGTGTGATTTTATTGTAGGAATAATGTTTTTATTTAATATATTATATTTGTTTGATCAAAATCCTTATGTATTAAATATCTATTTTTTATTACTTACTGTTAAAGTTAGTAAAACTTAGACTATCAATTTAGTGTTATTAGCTAGTTTCAGAGTTGTTTTATGACCATTAAATAATTATGACTAATGTTTGACAAAACCAAGGGTAAGGAAGTAAAATTAATGCTTTAGTGTGTAGGAGAAGCGTTTGTGAATAAACTTATGCTAATAATTTTGTTTCATGACCATTTGAGTTAATTTATAGATCAAATCTCTTATAATTCGTACTTAATTATTATTGTTTAGATAGTTAATTTGCATGACCATTGTGTTAATTGTTTTTATAATTATACAATTTAGTTAATCGGATCAAGATAACTAATACATTAGAAATCTGTAATGTTAACTTGTCACAACTAGTACTTTTGGCTAGGAAATTCTGTCTATGTATGATTAACCTTTGATGTATCTTGTAACTCCAAGTTTGATGTTATACATATTATTCAATCAAACACAACTATTCATATCAAAACTCACTCGTGAAGCCCTAAACCTAATTTAATACACTACACTCACTCAACTTTGGGTTGTAACCCTAATTTCCCGGTTCGAACTTTTATTGGACCAGGATCCTCTTATTGGGCCTAACAAACCAATAAACCTTCAACTTGATTCTTTTGGGCTAAGAAACCTCATTTGGGCCCTATTTGGACCCACATTCAATAATAAATAACATTTTGGGCCATGAAAGTCATCATGGGCCTTATTGGGCCGAAAAACATCTTTAATTTAATGGGCCGAAAACCCATATCCTTGCCCTTTTTGGACCGTAAACCCTCATGTGCGCCTACATGGATCAAAAATCCCTAATGGTCCAATGCAGTAACAAGCCCAAGATCCATGTTCTTCTATCCTTCCTCCCATTCTCGGTTTTAAAAAAAAAGAGAAAAAAGATGGAGATTTATGGGGTGACACCTCACTAATGTTTAGC
This sequence comes from Lactuca virosa, assembly GCF_052849685.1. Classification (NCBI taxonomy): domain Eukaryota; kingdom Viridiplantae; phylum Streptophyta; class Magnoliopsida; order Asterales; family Asteraceae; genus Lactuca; species Lactuca virosa. The sequence goes on along the minus strand of NC_136428.1, from coordinate 300,636,544 downwards.
GATAATCCAAGCAACAATTCTCATGTTTCTAGACTCTAAACCATCATTTAAAAACCACTTAATCTCTCTCTCTTTCTCTCTTATTATTCTCGGCCGAAGCTACCTCCCCACCACCATTTTCACTTCAAACTTGAACCATATTCTTCATTTCCTCTCATATCTCCTAAGAACACAAGGAAAATTCTACCATTTCTCCTTCTAAAATTCGTGAGTTAGTGTGTGTTTCAAGAAGTTGTCATTAAAGTTCATCATACTAGGTAAGCTACTTTACACTTAAGTTTAATAAATCTATGTTAAGCTAAGATCTTCCCTCAAAACATCACCTATCTCGTGTTTATGCTCCTAGAATCATCTTGTTTTTGAAGATCTTCTCAAAGGAGCTTGCTAGGCCGAAAACACCTCACCCTTCTTCATCAAGACCAAATCCATCACCCAAGGCGAGTTCATACCCCCTTGTTTTCGGTTTTTACTATGTTTTGGGGGAGGATACAAGTTGCTTTTGTGTTAGATCTATGTATTTACGCATATAAATGTGTGTTTTCATGTTATATGTTGTGATTATGTTATGAAAACATGTTAAATTTTCACCAAACTCCAAATATCTACTAAACTTGGTGATGTTTGTAAACTTAACCATCTTATGTGACTTACTATGAAGTTGAAAGGATTAAACATGTTAAGGATGTGTGAAAACTAAATAAAACCGTATAAGGGACCATATTTGACAAATAAACAAAAGATGAGACCTTTATGACACTCACGGTTTTGAGAGGACCAAAAGAGTTATTTTTAAATAAAAATGGATTTTATGATATTCACGGTTTCAAAGGGGCCAAAAGTGTTAATTTTCACAAAATGGGCTTCTATTTGGGCCTTCATGGTTTTAATGGGCTAAATTTGTTAATTTTCACAAAAATGGGTCTTATTTAGAAATTCACGGTTTCATGGGCGTAAAAAGGTAATTATTGACTTTTTATGGATTAAATTGTCATTTTAAACAAACATGGTCCAAAAATGTAAATTTTCGGTTAAATGGGCTGAAAATGTCATTTCTATTAAATTTGGGCCGAAAATGTTATTTCTATCAAAAGTGGGTTGAAAATGTCATTTTATTCAAAACTGAGCCCTTAAATGTAAAGTTTCGGTCTTAATGGGCCTAAAGTGTCATTTTACCAAAAAATGTGCCTTAATTGTAAATTTTCGGCTTAATGGGCCAAGAAGGTCATTTTTACAAAAAGTGGGCATTTTATGTCATTTTGGTAAATAATTGAGCTAAAACAAGCAACATAATAACAAACGGGCTAGTTACGACATTCTCACTTTTATTGGGCCTTGTTACCCATTTTTATGTTATTGGGCCTTCGTGGTCCACTTACATGCTTATTGGGCCTGATACATTAATTACATGTTTCTTGGGCCTTAGTGACCCATTTACATGCTTATTGGGCCTGATACATTCATTACATGTGTTGGGTTTTGAGCATTCTAACACTCCTATGGTGTACATGCAACCCTAAATACCTTAGATCTATGTTTTCTCTATTATACATGCAAATATCAATTTTCCAAGGTATTGTTCTAACTAGCATAATATATAGTACATATAATATAAAATCTAGTAGAATTACATACCTCTTGTTTGGTGCTTGATTCCATGGAGCTCAAGAGCCTAGTGCCCCAAGTGTGACACCTCAAATGGTTCACACAACACCATAAACATTTGGAATAACCATGAGAGAAGATATTAGTCTTATATCTCTATGAAATCGACTTGCCCTCTATGTAATACACTAGTGCCGATTTCACCAACAATGGGGTCTTTATATAGTGTGCACATTAGGGTTACACCATGTAACCCATGACTTAACCCATTCCTTATGCTCCATGGGTTTTAACCTCCATGGAGTATCCATGGGCCACCACATGGGTTAAACCCAACATAAGGAATCATGGATCATGAACCCACATATATAAGAATCTATGATTTACACAATCAATCCCCATATATTTATTTAGTCTCTTTTTGATCACTAAATTAATTCCAAATTAATTCTAGATCAATACTAATTAAATAATATGATTTCATATTAATATATTAGAACTTATAATATATTAATATGTCACAAATATCTTCTTTTCATTAAAAGGTCTATCCAATTGTTCTGATGCCATGCAACCCAAATGGACCATGCCGGGTCGGGTAAAGTATATACCAATTATAGTTATGGACTTAGAAACTAATCCAACAGTCTCCCACTTGGATAAGTCTAATAACTATTATTGCAAGTACGTCTTTACAACCTGACCAACAATCGTAGCTCTTAAAAGCTGCTGCCGAACTCTGAACAAATCAATGACGCGTCCATTAGATAAGTGATCATATATTCCTCCATTCTAGATATCATATGGACTGAGACATGGATTATAATCATTCTATCTGTCCATTTGTTGTTTCCTGATTTCCGATTTATGATGACTGACTAATTGAACAAATCAAATCAGTCCAGGCCCGACCGAGCACTTACATTTGTCATCACCAAATCATCGAGGAGCCCACAGATATCGCTTTTATCCCGAAGGTAAAAGGAATGGATAAACTTCGACTCATATGGCTTGTTCTACTACTTGTTGAATCATACACAAAGGCACGTTTTATAACATCGAGTTACCAATGCGTTTTCGTGCAATCAATGTATAACTAACTCATAGTAACAACTCATATCTCTAGGTTTGAAGAATATAAGATATTATCGTCTCATGATCACTCGTGATAAAATCCATGAAGTGATTCCAATGAGCGCAGGTTGAATCCAATACTCAGAACTTATGAGCACTCATGAGTGTTGTAGGACCACCTTGTCCCACATCTTAGACCTCTACAAGCCCAACCCATGACAGTCTTGATTCATATCTACTTCCAACATATGACCGACTGTGGATGGTTTGAATAACTTAATCATTCAGAAAGAATGACCTAGTTATTCTGAAGTCAAAACATGCAAAGTGAAACACAATAATAATCGAATCCAATATGGTCTCAGAACTTATGAATATAAATAAAACACCTTTTATTTATCACCATATGATTACACATTATTCATTGTATACTGTTTCAAACTATCAACTTTATACTTGAATTAAAACAATAGTTGTCCCATGCTCCAAGCATGTACACTATGTTTTCTAAACACTAGTCATGCCATACACCAAGTATGCATACTATGTTTGTCTATGATCTTTACTTTGTGAAATAGATCAATTGAACATAACTTCAATGATTCTCTTTTCACAGTCCCAAATCCTTACTGCAAATGCAAGAATTCCAAATTCATGCCATTTACTTAAATCTGTTAGATTCTAAACTTATATGCATTGATCCTCTTGTAATGAATATGCACAAAGTCACAAGGACTTAACAACAAACATTACAGAGCATTCCAAGGAGATCAACTCCTTGGAAACATCCTTCTTGCATTAAGTTTCCTAATCTTACACAGATTGAATAATTTCTAACTTTGAAACATTTCCATATTCCGTTTTGACTATCACTTCTGAACAAGAGTTGCCTCCTTACAGATTATGTCAATATGGTGCTTCCAGAATTAACACTATACTTCCAACTGTCCTTGAGCAACCAATCTTTGGTAAACCTTAGATTGTCCTCGACAATTGCTTAATCCTTTTAGTCATATCCAGTTCAAGACCTTTTCCCTTCTTAATGCCCCAGACATTTGGAAAATTTTAGAAAGGATGAATATAGCACATGTAATCGATTCTATATCCGAAGCATATGGGACACGATTCATGATGTCTCACATAAAGACTAAACCAGTCTTTTGCTATAATATTTCCATTTCAATTTGCCAAGTTCTCATAATTCAGATTATGAAAAGGGATGCCGTAATCATAATCGAATTTTAGAACGCAAATAATGGACCCATATATAGAATTTCCTTATGTTGAGCCATTCCAACATGAAATTCATATATATATCCTTGACTAAATACGATTTAAAACCTCAATCTAAACTTTTAGATTTGAGATGAAGTATAATTTCCTCTCCCTTAGTTATAGCAAAACAACTTTTTCCCAATTGAAACTTTTTGTTTTCTATAATTAACATTGCTAACTTGCAACCTTTATCATAATTATCATGCTCCCACTAACACGATGATTATTAACATAACACTTATGCTCCCACTAGCTTTGACATGTACTCAGAAATCAGCTGAACTTCTAGAAAAACAATACTTTATTGACTTTCTTACCAAAGTTCAGATTTCTGATACGAGATGCTTTGATAAGACTTTATGAAAATCATACACCTTTCCTTAGATAACTCACTTGTGTGTCTAAACAATTATGAAGAGGGATGCCGTAATCATAATGTTTAGACCTTTTGTCATTCTCACAATTGCTATCTACTTAAAATCTACTTAGTGAAAGAGTTTCCTCACCATCATTTTCATGAATCGGAGAGAAACCTTATGACACTTAGATTTAATGGTGTATGTGTTCCTATCCATGTGAATTTGTCACAACCATAATCACAAGACAAGGTTAGTGGCAAATCAAAACACATATGGACTGAACTTGTTCAATCTTAATTTCTTGCCACCCGGCAGCACAAGGGCCTACCATTGCTTCTAGGTTGTTATGCAAACAATTGAGAACTCATAGAACTCACAAGCATAGTCAACTTTTAACTGGAATAGACACAGAAATAAGAATATGTCAACACGATAGGTTACAAACCTCAAGTCGTGGGCTAGTGATTAACAAATATCTCGATTAGTTCTTGAACCTATCTTAAGATCTTTTAGACTCCCACTGTCCTCTTGACATATAAGACTCTCTTGCCAAATATTCAAGAGATAGTGCGGATTCTTTTACAAACACTTCACATAATTGGCCTTAGTTGGTCTTTGTTTTATCCAAAACATCACAACTTACCAATTTCAAATGTACAAGAGTAAAAAAAACATTTTACTCTACATTTGACAAGTGTTTTAAACCTTTCTTAATATTATGTCACTCAACGCTCAATCTTGGAGTATGAATATAAGATTTTATTTTGGAACGAAGTATGATTTATCCTTTGATTTAACCATTTCCACAATTCACGATTCCTCTCCTTAACCACCAAATGCACTAAGGTGTCCTTAGAGGATCAATTGTGATATGGTTCCATAATCACTAAGATAATCATAAAACAAGATACACAAGTACTCTCCCATCTCTTCAGATTGGAGAAACTTTTATCTTTCTGCCTTATTTGATTCTTCTTATTCAACCTTTGTGGTGGACCTGACTAGTACACAACCTAATGTACCCGATCCTTTAGTCCTTCGCTTGACTCACATGTGAATGTGAACAAGGAATTAGTCTTAATTTACCAAAGATGAAAAATCTCATTCATCACACAATACAACTTGCATGATTCCAAGTTTCTATCCAACTGAAACTTGGGTGATGAGAATCTTTCCTTATTTGATAAATTATGATACTACCACAAACGAAAGAATCAAATTCATTTTCCAATATTGCTTATCAATGGAAACATATAAACAACAATTTTTCACAAATGCCTTTGTAAGGATACTTAAAATAAATAAAATCAAAAATTTTCTTTTATTTTAAAAAACTTGCAGAAAAATTTATCCTTACAATGCAAATTCATATGAAAACTTTGTTGTTATCTATTCCTAAACAATATCTCATAATTCTTATGCAGTGGCACAAAATTCTGGTCATCGAACCATGCGATCAGAATCAGCACACCTTTTCTTTAAGCTTCCTTTGATTCTTCAAAAACATCAAAATGTAATTACATTACATCATGTATTAAGAATCTCCAAAAGAGACTTAATAGAGTTAGATAATGGACTTTACCTGAAGTAGTGTCAAACTTTTGACTTTACCATCCTTATGAGGTTTCAGGTAAATTCGGCAGCTTCGCAACCAATGCCCCTTTCCTTTGGCAATAGGCACATATGGACTCTTTGGGAATGGTACATGGGACTATCTCAGACTTAGCCTTTCTCTTTACCATTTGGTCAAGCGAGCTGACTATGGCCGATCCCTTTCCATTGGGAAGAGAAAGTTCTTTTGGATTTCCAGTGTCACCATTGTCAATGTCCATGAAGTTTTGGGAAGTCGATCTTCTAATCAAATTTGCTTTACCAGTGTTCCAAATCGTTCTTGATTCAGCAGCACTAAGCAAATAGATAAGATCATTAAAGGGTCATGTCGTGATTTGTCATCAGGTAGTGACTGAAGAACCAAGTCAATAGCCAGCTACCTCGAGACTTCGACACCCGACTCTCCCGGCTTGTCAATATGTCACTTAATCTCCAAGACCTAAGCACATATAGACTTTGTTTGCCAATAGGGATTGAGTGACTTAGAACTTATCAAGTCTTGAAACTTGTGGGATAGGGAGATTTATTGGAGGAGGTGGAGGAAGTGAAGTATGATTTCCAGTCCCACTAATGCACAACAAAGGGATTGATCTTTCACCTTGATTGCCATTTGGGATATCATCTTCATTAGGATAGCTTGTTCCTAAAGATTTGGGAAGACCATAGTTGTCTGAAGGAGACATCTATAAGGGAGAAATTCAAGTTAGTTGATTTAAAGTCCTTAATATAAAACCCAATATGAAATATTAAGGCTAGGATCAAACAACCTATTTATAATTGGAAGAGGGATGCCGTAATCCAAATTATAAAATAGTTGAAGGTAGGTAAATGACGATTTACCAATTTCCACCATGAAAAAAGAAATATAATTAAGTTTTAATTGGATTTGAAACTCCTAGATCTTTTGAGATACATTGAACTTTCAATGGCATGTTTGAATCTCGATTGTGCCCTCTCAAGTTTGTGACTGGGATGCTGAGGATCACAAACAAGGTGTGAATAACCATGCAATTTGACTTGGTACCCTTAACTTTATCACCTAATCGATGTGCCGGTTAACCACACACGCTCCACTAATGACTTGGTAAGGTACAAAGTGTAATTTCATGGGTTAGCACCTTTTCACATTTTCCTAAGTAACTAAGATTGGGAATGTATAAGTGTTTAGTTACTTAGTATTTATCATTATACCTTTAATGAAGGGAGAATTATAGTCCTTTCCTACCCGTTCGGCTAACGACCCTCCACCAGTCAAGGAAGCGGTGGGTGAGAGTGGACACCCATTAAACTGCCATTTTATAGGCAGTAACCTTATACCCCCCTTATAGACCGGCTTCGTGAATGAGGCCTACTAATGGTAAGATTGACTTTATCTTATACATATCTATATAATTAAAATTATAATAATAGTATAAGGGTGTATTTTAAACATTTAAAATACTTGGTGGTTTAATCTATTAATTAAACTATACTCTTAATTTAATTAAACTTAAACCATGTCTTTATGGAATTATTAACTCTTTTAATTAAACACTTTAATTAATTTAATGAAGTCCATAAAGTTTGAATTTTAGCTTTTAAAATTCTAAGGGTTCAATTTGGAATTAAAGTATACATGAAGAGTAACTTTACAAATTCCAAAACTTGAGGGCAAGTTTTGAAACTATTCAAGACTTTTCATTTCATAACTTATGAGTTTAATGGCTCATTAAAATGAAGACTCTTCATTTTTATGTAACCTCTTATTCTTTAATAACACTTTTAAAGAAGTGACTCTTAAACATCCATAACTCGAGGACAAGTTATGGAGTCATAAAACAATTTAATGAAAAGACTCTTCATTTTTGTGTAACCTATGGCACTTTTATGAGTTTTAAGATTCATAAATATGACTTTTCATGTGACTTGAAGACAAGTTACAAAAACATCTTTTATGAACTCCTTTTAGATTAATTTGGATCAAAAACAACTAAAACACAATTTTTTTTTCATTAATCTAAACTAACTCATAAATCAAGGAAACATAAAAAACGTTTGGTAATCCATAACTTGAGGACAAGTTATGGAGTCCATACAATTTCATTGAGATCAAGAATTATACTAACAAACAATTTGCACATAATTCATATGATCTACGAAAGCTCATAAGCATGAACATTCATAATCAACAATTTTTCAAGAATCACATAAACATATATAAAACTTGAAACTTTGATTATAGCATTGAAATTGGTTTAACATAATCATTACCACATTAAAAACAGGTTTTATAAGATCAAAACAATCAAAGGTAATGATTGTAGACCAATTCCAGCACCAAAACTCGAAGATATGCTGTTTGGGGGTCCAACTCGTCGAGTGCACGAACCAACTCGGCGAGTTGGATGTATTTTGTCTTGGACTCGTCGAGTCCCTTAATGGACTCGTCGAGTCCCCTGTTCAGACAGCACAAAACTTCGTTTTTTAAGCAGTTTACATCAAGTATAAGTGAAAACAAGCCTAGGCTCTGATACCACTGTTGGGTTTTGAGCATTCTAACACTCCTATGGTGTACATGCAACCCTAAATACCTTGGATCTATGTTTTCTCTATTATACATGCAAATATCAATTTTCCAAGGTATTGTTCTAACTAGCATAATATAAAGTACATATAATATAAAATATAGTAGAATTACATACCTCTTGTTTGGTGCTTGATTCCATGGAGCTCAAGAGCCTAGTGCCCCAAGTGTGACACCTCAAATGGTTCACACAACACCATGAACATTTGGAATAACCATGAGAGAAGATATTAGTCTTATATCTCTATGAAATCGGCTTGCCCTCTATGTAATACACTAGTGCCGATTTCACCAACAATGGGGTCTTTATATAGTGTGCACATTAGGGTTACACCATGTAACCCATGACTTAACCCATTCCTTATGCTCCATGGGTTTTAACCTCCATGGAGTATCCATGGGCCACCACATGGGTTAAACCCAACATAAGGAATCATGGATCATGAGCCCACATATATAAGAATCTATGATTTACACAATCAATCCCCATATATTTATTTAGTCTCTTTTTTATCACTAAATTAATTCCAAATTAATTCTAGATCAATACTAATTAAATAATATGATTTCATATTAATATATTAGAACTTATAATATATTAATATGTCACAAATATCTTCTTCTCATTAAAAGGTCTATCCAATTGTTCTGATGCCATGCAACCCAAATGGACCATGCCGGGTCGGGTCAAGTATATACCAATTATAGTTATGGACTTAGACACTAATCCAACAACATGTTTATTAGGCCTTAGTGACCCATTTACGTGCTTGATAAGTCCTCTATACTCTTTACATGTTTATTGGGCCTTGTTGACCCATTTACATGCTCAACGGACCTTGTATGCACATTTCATGCTTATTGGGCCTCATTCAATCAGGTACATACACACTTGGGCCTTGTAGCCTAAATACATACACGAAAACATTATTTAAAACATTAAATAGTGTGTTACAATATTCGCGTAAACATAGTTAAGGTTCTTGTGAGACGTTCTTTCATTCGTACCTACCTAATGTACAATCTTAAGTCCTGTAGTTATAACCAGAGTCTCCTGGAGGGAGAGAGATAGTTTGTGTATAGATCTATACGGGGTTGACAGCCCCACACCTGAGCTGTTCGCTACAGCTAGACTAGGCCAGTCTAAGGTGATAAATGTCTTACCTTAAACAAGCGATGCTTGAAAAACGTCACGACAAGCATAACAATCATATCAAGTATGGTTATAACAACTCACATAGAGATTAACGCCACTATAAATTTACGGAATACATATACTTTGATGCTGATACGAAACCATACAAACACCATTTTTCGGTCTTAGGGTTTTAAGACTACAACACTTTTACAATCAGAAAATATCGGATTTTCTGGGAAAATACATTATACATTACATTTTACTTACAACAGAAAATATAGGATTTTCTGGAACTCTCTTTTTATACATTTTCAAAAAAATGAACACACATGCTATAATACAAGATTTGAAACAAAACTCTCAAACCATTTTTACGGAAAATATCGGATTTTCTAGTGTTTACAAATGATACAAAACTTTTTATACAAACATGCTTATGAACTCACCAACATTATATATGTTTACATTTTTCAAAATAACTTGTATTCTCAGGGAATCGTTAAGCAGATTGGACATCAAGAACGTTGTATTTTGTTATCATCATACATTAAACATTTGGAATATAATTTGTAACCCAACACACTTATGTAAACTATGATGGTTGTTATATTGTATGTGTGATGATGATGATCTTTTGTTTCAATTATATACACTGTGATGATATTACAAGATGAAGTCACCCAACCCCCAGACGTTTCCGTCGTTCTGGTTCGGGGGTGTGATAGATTGGTATCAGAGCAATGTTTATAGTGAACTGGCATATCTAATCATACAAGATATGCAACTATAAATACATTGGGACTAAACTACTCTGAACAAAAATAAAATACATACCTATGTGTGCATTTTAGGGTATTGACACAATAAGAAACAGTAAAAGTCTTTGGAGGAATTGAACATCGCGTTTAAACCTAGGCAGTTATGTAGTCGTATTTGGGGTGAACATAGCCTGATCAACTATATTAATTCAAAATATGACCAACATGTGCATGGGAGTGATCGTGATGGGAAATGAATCTAGAAACTTACCAACCCTAAATCCAAAAGTTATTAAGAGACATCAAACATATATAATTAAAATATTATAGGAGTATTCTTGCATGATATCCATTTTCCTGCATTCATATAGTTATGTGCAGACTCTATGGCTGGATTTCACCTACCCGGAGATCCTTACTTCCCCAACCAGGGGAACAGAGGATGGCTAGAGCTGGAACCAGAAGAGGAACCAGAAGAAGAACCTAAAGAAGGACCAGCAGAATCGGTGGTGGACTCAGAGGAGGAGGAGTATGACGGGGGCGATACAGATGACTTGGACGTGGAGTCCGAAGTCATCAATATTCCATATGTAGCTAGGGTGCCCCCGCATAGGATGGGTCCCAACTGGCCCACGCCCCCATGGGCATATTAGATCTGGAGATGGAGCAGGCAACAGGGGGTGCGTCCCCCATTCGGCATGAATCAGGACTATTACAACCTTAGTCACGACGGACATACAGACTGAGCCCTACCAGTGATGGTTAGGAGGACGCGTGATATAGGTGAGCAGGCACATGCAACTGCCGGTCAGATGGTTGCAATGAGAGTTGCGGTTGAGCGCGTAGAGAGACTGACTCATGAGGTGGTTAGGGACTACCAGGAGAGACAAGCAGCGGTGGAGGCCCGACTACGTGCCACTGAGTGTCATTTGGCCAGACTCCAGGGCACATCCACCTCATCATCAGCACCACAAGACACTTCCCACCACGACTAGGATCAGCTCCACTCACCACCACCTATTATCGCCCTCTTTTATGTACTATTGTATGTAGGACCGAATTTATGATTAAGTGACTACACTACTCATAAAGCCGTTATGCTGTCGGATTATATATTTTCTCTATGTACTGTATGCCTTTTTAAAAGGTGAATTTTCACGCATTGTACTACAAAGTTTATCATTAATGAAATGACTCTACGTTTTATTTGTGATGTTGTTCAAAGTTATGTGCTCTATTTTCATGATATTTATATGAATTCACTCATATACACAACCTCACCACCGAAACCGTTATATACCAAAGGAACACGAAACCACAAACCACTATGTACTCACCATCTTTCTGTTCCATGACAGACGATGCCTCGAAGATACATTCGTAGGAACAACAACACGACACCACCACCACCTCCTCCGCCAGAGGTAAACACTGCTGCATTACCGGCAGCAGTATCGGCTGCGGTCACCGCAACATTGGCTCAAATTCATAATGGAAACAACGGTGGCGGTAACGGTCAAGGAACTAGAAGCTCGAACCAAGGAATGAACCAAGGTCCTACAAAAGTTTGTACCTACAAAGACTTCTCAAATGCGAAACCTCGAACATTCAATGGGATTGGTGGCGTAATAACTTTAAAGCGATGGATAAAAAAGATCGAGTCAGTTTTTGAGATCTGCGGATGTCCTGAAGAATGCAAGGTGAAATTTGCAACTTGCACGTTTGTCGACCAAGCGCTTTCGTGGTGGAATGGTCATGTGGAGGCTATGACACTCCCAGTGGCAAATGCCATGCCATGGGGGGAGCTCAAGGAAATGTTGATGGCAGAGTACTGTCCCTGTGGGGAAGTACAGAAACTGGAGTAGGAGCTATGGAATCTTACAGCACAAAACTCAGACATCGATGGTTACATCTCAAGATTCAGTGAATTGGCACTTCTGTGCCCATGTATGATCACCTCAGAAGGGAAGAAGATTGAGCGGTTCATTTGGGGACTAACTTCTCCAATCCAAGGAAACATAATAGTAGAAAACCCTGAGACTTATGAGAGTGTGAAAAGGCTAGCTAAGAAGCTTTACGACCATGGAAACAAGAAAGGAGCCAAAACTGCTGAGATGAAGGCCAAGAAGGAAGGGAATAACAAGAATAATGTGGACAATAAACGAAACGGAAGACAGAACCAGGGATCCTCTAAAAAGTAGCAAACCGTAGCAGTCCACGCTGCTACCGCTCTAGTTGCACCAACCCCAGCTGCCCCAGCCACATCTTCGCAAACTACTACCAAGCCTTACGCAGGAACCTTACCGAAATGTAACAAATGCAGCTACCACCACAATGGCGATTGCAGAGAAATGCAGTGTACCAATTACAACTGCAAGGTGCACACCGCCCAGTACTGCAGATCTTAACCCCAACAGAACCAACAGCCCAACAACAACAACAACAACAACAATAACGCCGGGGCCAGTTATACTTGTTATGGATGAGGAGGAACTGGCCATTTAAGGCGAAACTGCCTCAAAGCTGTGGCAACCCGAAACATTTTTGTTTTGGAAACTCAGTCAGTCAACTCAACTAAGTGTCAAACGCATTGGTAATGAGTTCCAGCCTGGTTAAAAGTCATTCTAAGGAGTTTTAAGCCTAGTGCACTTAAGGAATGAGTGTTAGAATGTACCTGCTAGAGACACTGTTCAACAATCTAGCCTTACCCTTTTCATTTAGAGTTCACGGCCACAACACTTGAGTTTACGGCCGTAAACTCAAATTGGGCCGTAAACTCCCCTCATATAGGCTCATATCCTTCAACTTTCTTCATTCTCTCATTTCCAACTCAAGAACACTCCATTTCTCTCTCAACCATCATCCCGATTTTCATCCTAGATCATTAAAAGTTGTAAGTGTTCTTCCTTGATTTGTTGTTACATCTCCTTATCTAGTATCATTCCATGATTCCATCCATGAAATCATTCCATTTGCTAGATCTTCAAGTTTCACCAAGAACACCAAGAACACACACTAGTGTTCTTGGCCAAAATCAACCATTTCAAGCCTCTATATCGTAAGTACTCTTCCCTACACTTGATATCTAGTTAGAACTCAAGCTTAGAGCGTTGAAAACATCAAGAACACAAGAACAAAAGGAGTTTATGGCCAAGCCATCTCCCATGGCCGTAAACCCCTTTAAGGGTGCCATTTTGGCCATAAAACCTCCTAGATGCAAAGCTTGTGACCTAGAACCCTTCATTGATGAGAATAGGACCTTAAACTACTCTCAAATGCATAATGATCATGAGTTTACGGCTGTAAACTCCTTTGGGCCGTAAACTCATCAAAAGCCTCCATTGAGTGGGTCATTCTCATCCTTGTGTAGAGCAAAAGTCCCTCAAGCTTCCCTAGCATTCAAACCTACACTTATGCATGTTTGACCACGAGTTTACGGCCGTAAACTCCCTTGGGCCGTAAACTCATGATAGTGTCATTTCACTTTCCATTGATGAATCACATGTGATTCCAACACTTGGTCAAAGTGTTTCCTAGTCCCGGAAGGTGTTTCCTTTCATATAGTTGCTTATAAACACTATATTCATGCCAATATATGTCATTTAGGACTTATTGTGTCTCGGGACTTCATTCGTGGAACTTCTCATCCTTACACGCGTATTCGTTGAATCACCCACATCAGGTGAGTTCATACCCCGAAATGAATCTTTTAACTGTTTTAAATGCTTTTAAGGGGGGGAATACAAGTTGAACACAATGATAATTGTGTAATTGTTTGTTATAAACATCTTTTAAAATGTTGCTTATGTCTTTTATAAGTGATCAAAACATTTCAAAAACTCTTTTAAAGTTATGTTACTTTATAGTTAATCAAACTCCATTTTTAAAGTACAAGCATAACTTAGTAGTAAAACGAGTCTTTTCAATAACAGTTCAAGTAAAAACATTAGTAAACTATAATAAGTATAGTTTAGGAAGATACTATTCATTACTTCTAGTACAATGAAGCATACAAAGAGTCAGTTCATATATGAGTCAAACATACTATGATGAGAAACAAACAGAACATACATACATACTAGACATAGAGAACATACAATACAGCTAGTACATACTATACATTATACAAAAGAGCATACTATGATGAGAAACAAACAGAACAAACATACTAAGATGCTATAGCATGGAAATACTACAGGATCTAATTATACCAATGAATCACTAACTCATTGTTCTAAACAAAAGGTGATAGTTATATTGGGTATACATGATCCTATAACTTTAATGTGAATTACACGACTTGCAATTGATTGCAGAGGTCGTGTTTGGTTCCCTTAATCTCATGACAAGGAGAGCGTTTAGCAGGGGTACAAGCCTTCACATTATGACCAGTATAAAACAAACATGTTTTAAGGTCATCAGTACATTCGTATGTCATTTTAGACGACAACAGTGTACTTATATTTCTTATTTCTTTCATAAAGTGACAGTACCACTTGAAAGTCAAGCACAAACTATTTTCGAGTTAAGATAGTTATAAACTAGGGAAAACTTACATTTTACAAACGACAAACAGAACAGTCAAGTATAGTACATTCAGTAGAAAGGGACCATAATGCTAACCTTATGATTCCTTAATGTATACATCAAAGGATATATATATCAATAGGATCCGACAGGTAATAGGATGTGTGCTCTCCGCTTCATTTCCTGTTCCTTGTTTGGTTGTGGGTATACATGATCCTATAACTTTAATGTGAATTACACGACTTGCAATTGATTGCAGAGGTCGTGTTTGGTTCCCTTAATCTCATGACAAGGAGAGCGTTTAGCAGGGGTACTAGCCTTCACATTATGACCAATATAAAACAAACATGTTTTAAGGTCATCAGTACATTCGTATGTTATTTTAGACGACCACTGTGTACTTATATTTCTCATTTCTTTCATAAAGTGACAGTACCACTTGAAAGTCAAGCACAAACTATTTTCGAGTTAAGATAGTTATAAACTAGGGAAAACTTACATTTTACAAACGACAAACAGAACAGTCGAGTATAGTACATTCAGTAGAAAGGGACCATAATGCTAACCTTATGATTCCTTAATGTATACATCAAAGGATATATATATATCAATAGGATCCGACAGGTAATAGGATGTGTGCTCTCCGCTTCATTTCCTGTTCCTTGTTTGGTTGTGGGCTTGGAACGAACTCACCCAGTCTATTTTCTATTCGATTATAGATATATATATGCTTAGTATACATTAAGTCATCATAAGGGTACCAAGTATGGGTCAATTCATAGGACACAGAGTCAATGCACAGTCTTCTAGTACAAAACATACTTTCCAAATCAGAACTTTTGGTATACAAAACTAGAAACTTACCAGCTAAGGGTTGAATCCATTTTGTTAAACCAGATTAAACTTAAAAGACCTTAGGTGATTAACTCTATAATACTTTAGTTTATACATCATGGTTATATATAATTAATACCCAATAGGTAGTTGAATGTGTGCTTTTCTCCTTACTTCCTGTTCCTTGTTTGGTTGTGGGCTTAGGGAAGATTCACCCAATTACCTTTCTATCCGATATTAGATCATATATATCCAGTATAAACTAAGTTATTATAAAAGTAATCACTGTGGTCACCATTTTATTATAAGAAATAAGGGTTTTCTTAAAGAATCTTTTCATTGAATATGAAGGAACCATTACAATTAAATCCATGAGTAACAAGTGAATACACCAGGGTTATATACCACAATGATCAAACAAACAATGGGATGTGTGCTTTCCACCTTAGGGAAGATGCGCACAATCGATTGTTTGTTTACTCTGAGTCTTATATAACTTGTATCCATTTAGTACTCATAGAAGGGATTGTAGAGTCATTTTTACTTAACTTCCATTAAAGTAGGAAATATAGGATTTTCTAGAGGAACATGCGAACTTTTCTAAACAGAACTTACAACTTACAACACTTTACAACTACATTTTCAAATACAATTTCAACTACATGTTACCACAACATTTTACCACTTTCTTACATCACTAAAATCTTATGAACTCACCAGCTTAATTGCTGATTAACTCTTTCAAATAACTTGTATTCTCAGGAGCCTAGTAGACAGGTACTTGTGCTGGGAATTCAGAAGATGGAGCATAATAGCTTCAAGTCTTGTTTTGTTATTTGCTTATGAATTCTATGTTTTGTGAACACACACATTGTAAACACTTTCTTTCTAATGAAATGGTTGTTCATTACTTGCTTACTATAATGCATATCTTGTGATACTAAACATGACGTCCTCCACCCCCGAACGTTTCCGCCGTTCCGGTTTTGGGGTGTGACAAAAGCCAACAACCAAGGAGCAGGAGGATCAAGGAGAGGCAGTTCAAGACCGGACGGTTGTTACCTATACGTTTCCTCTCAACAACACTTACGCATGCATTTTATTCGATAGTGGGATTTAGCGGAGTTTTGTGAGTAATAAATTCAAACACTTACTAAACCAACAACCCCAAAAGCTAAGCGAAGCCTTCACGGTGGAGATGGCTAATGGGAAAACTGAAACAACCAAAGACGTTTACGTAGGATGCACGTTAACATTAAACAACCACTCATTTCAAATAGATTTGATGCCAGTTAATATTAGGAGTTTTGATGTGATAATCGGCATGGATTCGTTAAGTCCCCACCATGCTGATATTATGTGCCACGAGAAGGCCGTTCGTCTTCACCTCCCCAACCACAAAACCCTAATAATCTACGGTGATAAACCTGGCGCCAATCTCCGTCTTATCTCGTGCATCAAGGCACAAAAATGCCTGCACAAGAAAAATTATTCCATCCTCACCCATGTTGTGGATAAAACAAAAGAGGAAATAAACATCAACGATATCCCAGTGGCATGTGACCTTCCGGATGTATTTCCTGAAGACCTTCCGGGAATACCCTCAGAAAGACAGGTCGAATTTCGAATCGACCGAATACCGGGAGCCACATCAATTGCCAAATCACCCTACCGGTTAGCTCCCGCCGAAATACAGGAGTTATCCAGTCAATTAAGAGAACTTCTGAACAAAGGATTCATCAGGCCGAGCTTCTCACCATGGGGAGCTCCGGTCTTGTTTTTCAAGAAGAAGGACAGATCCTTCAGAATGTGCATCGACTATCAGGAGTTGAACAAACTCACCATCAAAAATCGATATCCACTCCGAGTCAGTTATTTTTCTAAAATAGATCTAAGATCCGGTTATCATCAACTCCGAGCCTGGGAAGAAGATATTCCTAAAGCTGCTTTCCGCACTCGTTATGGCCATTACGAATTCGTTGTTATGCCTTTCGGTCAGACAAATGCTCCAATAGCATTTATGGACCTCATGAATCGAGTCTGCCGCCCATTCCTCGATAATTTTGTAATCGTTTTCAGTGATGACATACTCATATACTCTCGATGTAAGGAGGAGCACGGTCAGCATCTACGCCAGATCTTGGAAACTCTGAGAGCTGAAAAGCTATATGCAAAACTCTCTAAATGCGAGTTATGGATTTGCAATGTGAATTTCTAGGGTCATGTAGTCAGTAAGGAAAGAATTCATGTGGATCCTTCCAAGATCAAAGCCATTGAAGGTTGGACAACTCCGAGAACACCAACGGAGATCCGAAAAATCTTGGGCCTTGCAGGCTACTACCGAAGGTTTATTCAAAACTTCTCCAAGATTGCCAAGCCCCTCACCACCTTAACACAAACGGCATACCCTTCAACTGAACTGGAAAACAAGAAGCTGCTTTTCAAACCTTGAAGTGAGCCCTCTGTAGTGCTCCAGTGATATCTTTACCAGAGGGAACTGAAGACTTCGTAGTATATGGCGACACTTTGAATCAAGGGTTAGGCTGTGATCTTATGCAGTGTGGAAAAGTGATAGCTTACGCGTCCAGACAATTGAAGACACGCGAGGTAAATTACACCACCCATGATCTCGAGCTGGGAGCTGTGGTCTTCGCCCTAAAAATTTGGAGGCACTACCTTTATGGTACAAAGTGCACCATCTTCACGGACCACAAAAGCCTCCAACACATTCTAAATCAAAAGGAGCAGAACATGAGGCAGCGAAGGTGGGTTGAGCTGTTAAATGATTATGAATATGAGATCAAGTATCACCCAGGCAAGGCTAACGTGGTGGCCGATACCTTAAGCAGGAAAGAATACTCGGGCCGCCGAGTAATAACATTAACCATAACCATCCATTCCCACCTGACCTTACAAATCAAGGAAGCTCAATTAGAGGCCTTGAAAACGGAAAATGCTACAAACAAAACATTGCGTGGGATGGAGAAGAATCTTGAAATCTAGGAGGACAGAGCTTACTATTTCATGAGTCGAATCTGGGTCCCAAAATTTGGAGGGTTCAGAGACATAGTCATGAACGAAGCTCATAAGACGCGATATTCCGTCCATCCAGGTTCCAATAAGATGTACCTGGACATTAAACAACATTATTAGTGGCCGAACATGAAAGCAGAGATTGCCACTTATGTGGGCAAGTGTCTCACTTGTGCCAAAGTGAAAGTGGAATATCAGAAGCCCTTGGGATTGTTACAACAGCCAGTAATACCCGAAAGGAAATGGGAAAGGATTACCATGGATTTCATAACCAAATTACCCAAGACAATGGACAGATTGGATGTTATCTGGGTGATTGTCGATAGGTTAACCAAATCCTCCCATTTCCTGCCAATAAAGGACTCATACAAAATGGAAAGGTTAACACAAATCTATATAAAAGATGTGGTCAGACTTCATGGGGTGCCGATATCTATTATCTCGGATCGTGATAGTAGATTTACTTCACGATTTTGACAGTCGCTCCAGAAGGCATTGGGAACACAACTAGATATGAGCACTGCCTACCACCCTCAAACCGATGGCCAAAGCGACCGAACCATTCAAACGCTTGAAGACATACTCCGAGCCTGTGTGATTGATTTTGGCAAGGCATGGGATACCCACTTGCCCCTAATCGAATTCTCATACAACAATAGCTATCACACAAGCATTAAGGTTGCTCCTTTCGAATCTTTGTATGGCTGGAAATGCAAATCACCTCTTTGCTGGGCTAAGATGGGAGACACTCACTTGGAAAGAGGGCAAACCCTGAACAACACTCTTACAGGACCCGAGATCATTCGGTAAATGACAGAGAAAATAGTTCAAATCAAGGCACGACTCCAAGCGTCGCGAGACCGACAAAAGAGTTATGCTGAAAAATGGCGAAAGCCTCTGGAATTTCAAGTCGGAGATCGGGAGCTATTGAAGGTATCTCCATGGAAAGGGATGATCCGTTTTGGGAAACGAGGAAAACTAAATCCACGATAGATCGGACCATTCGAGATTCTTGCCCGAATTGGTCCGGTGGCATATAAGCTGCAGCTACCTGCGGAGTTCAGCAACGTACACCCCGTGTTCCACGTGTCGAATCTTAAAAAGTGCTTATCCGATGAAACCCTCGTCGTTCCCCTGGATGAGATAGAAGTAAACGAGATATCCTGTTTGTCGAAGAGTCGGATGAGATAATGGACAGGGAAGTGAAGCGTATAAAACAAAGCCGCATTCCGATTGTGAAGGTTCGATGGAACGCAAAGCGCGGACCGGAATTCACATGGGAACGCGAAGACATAATGATGCAAAAGTACTCTCACCTTTTCTCTAGTTCCTAAAAATAACTTTTAAAATAATTTCGGGACGAAATTCCCTCTAACGGGGGGATGATGTCACAACTAGTACTTTTGGCTAGGAAATTTTGTCTATGTATGATTAACCTTTGATGTATCTTGTAACTCCAAGTTTGATGTTATACATATTATTCACTCAAAAACAACTATTCGAATCAAAACTCACTCGTGAAGCCCTAAACCTAATTTAATGCACTACACTCACTCACCTTTGGGTTGTAACCCTAATTTCCCAGTTCGAACTTTTATTGGAGCAGGATCCTCTTATTGGGCATAACGGACTAATAAACCCTCAACTTGATTCTTTTGGGCTAAGAATTGTCATTTGGGCCCTAGTTGAACCCACATTCAATAATAAATAATATTTTGGGCCATAAGACTCATCATGGGCCTTATTGGGCCGAAAACATCTTCTTTAATTTGATGGGCCGAAAACCCATATCCTTGCCCTTTTTGGACCGTAAACCCTCATGTGGGCCTATATGGATCAAAAATCCCTAATGGTCCAATGCAGTAACAAGCCCAAGATCCATGTTCTTCTATCCTTCCTCCCATTCTCGGTTTAAAAAAAAGATGGAGATTTATGGGGTGACACCTCACTAATGTTTAGTGGTAATCCAAGCAACAATTCTCATGTTTCTAGACTCTAAACCATCATGTAAAAACCACTTAATCTCTCTGATGAGAATAAATCTCAGATCGATTAGATCTTTCACAGGTAAAAGATAAAGATCAAACAAAACAAACACAATAATAGAATCAACAATATGCTTATGATTCAAATATAGTCACGCCTCAGCAGAGCTCTATGAAGAACTTCCACTGTAGAGGCGAGCTAGGGTTTACAATCCTCAAAAAGAATAAAAATCAAAGCCTATTTCACAAAGACTGGATGCATGCAGCTTAAATACTAAACCCTAGAGAAAACATGCACGGTTGGACAGGCCCAAACCGGCAATCAAAATTGGGCTAAGGACCGAGCCCATGACTCAACACTATAAGCCCAACAATCTCCCCCTTTGCGTCGAATGAGGCGAGAGATCAATTTCTTTGAGTAGGCTTCACAGTCTTGACAACCTTGAACAGCCGAGGGATGACTGCAAGAAGTGTTTGCCGAAACTGAATGTACCATCGTAGCATGTCAGTAAACAGCTTCTTATCGGCTGTAGAATTCTGATTGCACTTATGGATAATCTCCAAGATATGCTCCAAGCAAGCAGTTGAGAATAAGTGCTTATCACACAGAGCGAAGATACATTTTTGCTTTTCGCCTCTGACAAACATTACAGTGTGAGACTGTGGGTCGATTCTACCCTTGACCATAACATTCACATCGCCCATTCTGCCGGAAGGTTTGATCGTTGGACGCTTGTGAATGGCAGTGGCGATCTCTTGGTCCATTTTCGCCACTTCGTGAATGTAGCATACAAGCATTCGCTTGATATAGTCAATGATCGGCTGGTACTCCTGTGGATTTGACATCAGGATGTTGTTGAGAAGTATCCAGTCGTGGGGATTGAGGTTCGGTAGATCAGCAAGGGTGAAGTTATGAACCGAGCCTTCAGAGCCTCGAGTCACTTTGAATTTCACATTGACAAACTTCCCTGCTGAGTAAGGCTTCAGAACCTTGACAGTAGTAATCTTCTGTAAGCTCCATGTCAGGTGCTGTGGCTTAGCAAACTCCAGATAGAACTCCAAAAGATCCCGATCAACCTTCGGGTCTGGAGAGGGAATATAAACAGTTGAGTTAAAGCAGTGAAAGATGAATGCTTTTCGCGTGATCGGCATGTCAAACTGTGCATCCTTGGAGTTTTCAAGCCCAAAGGACATCACAGGCTCAAGCCACAGTGTACAAGGTTCATCGATAGCACACTTTTGAAGCGAATCAAGAGTCCACACAGGAAAAATGGACTTCTTCTCTTCCAGGAGCTCGTTTTCTTTAAGCTCTTTTTCAAGCTCTATCGATTCCTTCATCAGTTTTTCTTCAAGTTCCTTATCAGATGCTTTTGTTTTCTGAAAAGGATTAGAGGGATCTGGTTTAAAAATATCTTCAATATCATCATCAGTATCATCATCTTCACCAATTTTCTTCTTCTTCTTCTTGCATCTATCACTGACCGAAGCTTCATTAACCTTCTTCTTCTCTCCCCCTTGTTTCGGTTGGACACCAGGCACCGGAACACCGTCAATACGACTAAGAATGGCCAGTGCAGGTCGAAGTTTATCAGCCAAATGCCTGCGAGTGGTGATGGTGATGATAGGATCATGGGCTTCAAGGAGGTGAAGTAAGATGGAGTGAACATCAGCAGCTGAGCCTCGAATAACTTCCCTCTCAGACTTCAAGGCATTGAGTTCAGCTATTGCAGTGCGAAGTTTGAGATTCTGGATTTTTAGTTGAGAGGTTCGCTTGTCGAGTTCATCCATGACTCGATTTTCAACTGCCAATTCTGCCTCCAGTTGAGTTAAGCGATCATTGACTTTATCATGCAGATTGACATTTGCAGCTTCAATGGCTTTTCGGGCAACTTCAAGATTAGCTCGTTCGAGTGCTAGAGAACGCTGAAGATTTGCAACCGAATCATTTACTGTCTTAGCATCCTTTTGAGCAGCAGCCTGCAATGAATCTAGAAATAGGTTAGCCTCAGAAATTAGTTTGTCGACTTTTACGGTCGCCTCTCTGCATTCTTTAGAGGAGGACTCGACTGCAAGCGAGGCCTTTTGACACTGGGAAGTGGAGGCGTCGATAGCCTTGGCTGCAGCAGAAAGGGATGCGCCATGTTCTTTTACAACAGAAGAAAATAATGCTTTGAGAGCAGCATCTGAATAAGCCCCAGAGGAAGAAGAGGAAATAAGTTGATCAAGTTTATCATTGACTGCTTTGAGATGACGCTTGGTTACAGGTGCATCTTCATCTTCATCACTCTGGACACGGTAAGGATTGAAATAGGTGGAATCAAATTCCAAGTCCTCACCTCCAAGAACAGGGGTGGTGTCAGTAGATGGGGTAGGTGATAAGGGTTTGGTTGTGACAGGAGGTTCAGTGGTAACAGGTGGGATAGGAGCTGAAGAATGAGCTTGTGTAGTAGTGGTGGTAATGGTAGTGTTGGTAAAGATTGGATTAGGGATGGGAGTAGTGTTAGATGGTTGAGATGTAGAGATGGGAAATATAGGAGGTATGGATACTGGGACAGAAACGGGTGGAGGAGAAGGAGGGAGGGAGCGAACTGGAATTTCGGGGGTAGGAGAGCGAGGCGGGGTATTACCACGACCCGAAGCCTCCTTGTCAGAGCTTTCGCTTTCAGATTCTGAAGGAGGAGCAGATGTGTGTTTGGGAGGGACATACTCTGAGTCTGAATCACTTGAAGATTGGAGTATGAGTCTCCGAGCGGGCTTTTTCTGCTTCTTGGTTTTAGGCTGGGACAGAGCGGCCTTGTCTGACCTTCGCTTCGTAGGGGTTTGCCCCTTGATTGTTTTAGGAACCTTCGTCTCCTTCTGAGTCGCAGCTTTCTTTCCCCTCTTGCCTGGCTTGTCAGCTTCTTCAATGGATCGAACCATGGCTAGGGTTAGGTCCCGTGGACCTGAAGAAGGAAACTCCCTGTATTGTTGCAGAAGTTTACTTGCGTCAGGCAGAAAAGCAAGCATGGTGTCAGGGATGGATCCAGTGAAAGAATACTTGGTGGGATCCGTGACAATTATCTTCGTTGTGTGAAAAGTAGCAATAGAGGAGAGAAGAGAGTCTACCATGATTGGAACGTGAAGGCGATCCATTACCCACTTGGTGATGATTGACCAGTACCGTCCACACGAGATTTCGGAGTGTCTTGAGGAAGAACTCAAGCTTTGAATCAGTTGTTGCCAGATGATTATACCATAGTCCAGATCAATCTCGTGATATAGACCGTAAAGCACAGTCATAAAGGACTTGCTTGCTCCATCTGATCCGGCGCTGCGCTCAGAGAGTCCTTTGAACAATAGAGTGAATAAGCCATTCCATGGAGGAGGAAGGCAAGACTTCTTGAACTTGGTGATGGTGGTTAGGGTTTCAGTGTACCCCATTTGATAAAACATGGAGAACAACTGACCAGTAGTGATCGATTCAGGGTTTACTTTGGTTGGGTCTTGAGAGAGACCAATTAGGGCACAGAAGCGGTTCTTGGAGATGGAGGACTTCTCATTGTGGAGTTCAAAGTGAATCCTTTCAGCGACTTTGTCGTAGTAAGCAGTGGAGTAGATTAGTGAGAGGCAGGCAATGGGAACAACTTCGACTCTTGACAGAGCGTCGACTAAAGGCGAGTATTTAAGACACTCAACAACATATAGCATGTAGGGTTCATAGACAAAGGGTGTGAGATCGATGATCAGGTTTTGTTGAGGTTTGATAGTGAGAAGGGTTGGGTGAACAGAGGTATCTTGAACTGAAGAAGATTCTGCCATTGTAGAAACTTGGAGAAGAAGATGAACAGTAAGATGAATCGCCTTTGTTCTTCGAGAGTTTCGAAAGTGATAAAAGGGTAAAGAGCAGCGTGCCAAATCCTTTTATACGTACAAGTAGGAGAGAGAAAAATCCGGCTGATATCTTGGAGTTATTTGAACCGGCGCCTGATGTGACGGATGAACAGTAGTCATCCCCAGTGATGACGCATGAAAGAGAAAGGGCGTTTCCTTTTTACACGCCATTCCATAAAAAGCACTTTTTCAAATCATCTTAACGGTTGGAGAAATGCTGAGTCAGCCTTAACTCTATCCCAATCGTCACCCCATATTTCACATGAATCGTCATTGCTTTTTAAGTTTATCGATCATTGAAGCACCATTAATAGAACTAGTTTTTGGAAAAAAAATTCGTGCATAGAGTGTAAAAGATAAAGAAATAAAGCGACTTGTGCAAGATAATTTGTGATGTCTTAAAAAAAACATAAAGCAACTGATTCTGGGCACGAATCTCTTCCTTCAAAGTCAAGAGAGACCTTAAAGTGCTTGTATGGCTTCCCATTAAATAACGATCAAATACTTGTTAAGAAATATTGAAAGGCATCTTTTAAATCTAAGGCTCATAACAGTTGGCTTTCACTTCAATTCATGAATTCGAGACTTGATATAAGACCGAAACTGAATGAAGTACTTGTTAGATCAATGTAATCTATTGAACAAGTAGGTAGGTAACATATTCAGTGACTTGTTGAAATCGTAATTGGAAGAAAAAAAATTAAAACATGGATCCATTTGGAAGAAAAGCTTTGGTAATAAGCACTTTCATTAGGATCGCGCAAAACGAAAAATGAGATTTCATAGAAGTGCATAATATAGATCAAACGTTAAAGTATTCACCGTCAATTCAGTAAGGGAGTTGGATTTTGGGTTTTACTTAAGTCGTGGTGAACGAACTTAAGATCATCAACACATAATTGGTATAACCATAAACCTCAGTGGTTGTGGCTGAGAGTCTCAAGGGTTACAAAATGTGAAACGAATCAGTGATGGAGAAAAATAAGGTGGGTAAAGGAAACGAAAGTGCCTCTGCTAGAACTGATTGACAAAGCAGAAAACCTCTTAACTCAATTTGAGAGGAGTATGGCAGCTCATAATTAGAGTAAATGTTATAGCCTGATTGGTGAGACAAGATTTGTATTTATCAAGTCATTAAGGCTTTACTCAGAATCGTTCGAGGCTTTGGTCAACATACAGCAACATGCTTCTAGGGACACTTAACTAGTACTGAAGGAAAGAAATATACCTGCCTTAGTTCCATATTCTGATTTACTGGTTCTCTTATTACCTAATAAGAACAAAGAAACACACCACACAAACCAACAAACAAAGAAACAGAAATATTTTTGAATTTTTGGAAGGTTTCTGAAAAGAAATAAAAACAGAAAGAGAAAATATATATTTTTTAAATAGGATACAAAAGAATACAAACAAAACGCCTTGATATGAGAAGAAGCAAACGAGTTCAGATGGACCGAACCCGAAATAGACCGAGCGCTCGGTTCATTTCGGTTCATGGTCGACCCGAACCCGAAATAGACCGAACCCGAAATAGACCGAACGCTCGGTTCATTTCGGTTCACTCTATTTCGCCTCTTACCTTTATTGAAGTGAAGGCGATTTTGGTACTGACTCCGATTCCATCATGCCTAGGCCTTGCAAAATCTTGTTGAAACTTGCTTCAGGAAGAGCCTTAGTGAATATATCTGCCAGTTGATCAGTTGTCCTTACAAAGTGAATGTCGACGTTTCCATCTTCCACGTGATCTTTAATGAAGTGATACCTCAGTGCGATATGTTTAGTCTTTGAGTGTTGTACTGGGTTGTGACAGATCCTAATTGCACTTTCAGAGTCGCAATATAATGGGATTTTCTTCATATTTAGCCCGTAATCTCTAAGCTGACTCTGTATCCATATCACCTGAGATGTGCATGAGGCAGCAGCGATGTATTCAGCTTCAGCCGTGGAAAGAGAAACACAGGTTTGTTTCTTCGATTGCCAGCTGACCAATTTACCGTCTAGAAATTGGCATCCTCCAGTGGTGCTTTTACGATCTAATCCACATCCGCCCAAGTCAGCGTCTGAGAACGCTTGAACAAAGAATCTGGAATTGGCCGGATACCAAAGACCGAGAGAGGAGGTTCGCTTCAGATATCGAAAGATATTTTTCACAGCTTGCAGATGAGGTTCGCGTGGGTTAGCTTGAAATCTGGCACAATAGCAAACTGAGAACATGATGTCAGGTCTGCTGGCCGTGAGATACATCAGTGAGCCAATCATTTGTCGATAAAGAGTCATGTCAGCGGCTGGCTTCTCCAAGGAAGGTGTAAGCTTTGTCCCAAAAGCCATTGGAACTTTAACTCTGGAGTCTCCCATCATTCCAAACTTAGCAAGCAGTTTCTTGGTGTATGCCTCCTGGTTAATAAAGATGCCTTTGGGTCCATGTCTAATGTTTAAGCCAAGGAAAAAGTTAATTGGACCCATTAAGCTCATCTCAAATTTAGTTTCCATCAACTTCCTGAATTCAGCTGTTAAGCTGGGATTCGTGGAGCCGAAGATGATGTCATCAACATAAATTTGGACTATCATAAGGTGGTTACCCTCTCTCTTTCGAAAGAAGGTTGGGTCAACCGAGCCTTGTTTGAATCTGGACATTTTTAAGAACCGAGTGAGAGTTTGATACCATGCTCTGGGAGCCTGCTTTAAGCCATATACCGCTTTGTCAAGTATATAGCAGTGACCTGGATACTTTTCGTTCATGAAGCCCGACGGTTGTTCAACGTACACAGTTTCTTCAAGTTCACCGTTGAGAAAGGCACACTTGACGTCCATCTGATAGACTTCAAAGTTTTTGTGTGCAACATAAGAAAGATACGAACAAACTCTAATCTAGCAACTGGAGCGAAAGTTTCTTCATAATCGATACCTTCTTCTTGACAGTAGCCTTTCACCACTAAACGAGCTTTGTTGCGAATCACGTTCCCCTCCTTATCCATCTTATTTCTGAATACCCATTTGAGACCGACAACCGAGGCATCCTTTGGAGTTGGAATAAGACGCCATACTTTGTTTCTTTCAAACTCATTCAACTCATCTTGCATGGCTTGAACCCAGTCAGAATGATCAAGTGCTGAGCTAACGGTCTTCAGTTCAACTTTGGAAACAAAGGAGTTGAACATGCAAAACTCTACTTGAGAAAAGAGTGCAGCTTGTTTCGCTTTGATCTGTGATCGAGTTAACACCGTTTCTGAAGATTCTCCAATAATTTGACTCTGAGGATGATCTTTGGTCCATTTAATAAGTGGAGGATAATTTGGATCACAAGAGGGATCCAATTCTGCATTGATTTCTTCTTCCAATTATGATAAAGTATCATCATTGACATGTGTACTCTCCCCCTCGAATGATGACACGAATTCTGGATCAGAATGCTCCCCTTCGTTTGGACTTTCGGTTGAGCCAAATGATTGTGTCGTTGAATTCTCCCCCTGGAATGAAGGACCTTGATCTTTTTATGGATTCGGACCCTCCTCCTGGACTGAAGGGCGGTCATTTGAAGGTTTGCCTTCGACTGGCCTCTCGGTTGCTTTAGGATAATCAGCAGCCATCTTTTGAGCATCATCATCAATGATTTGCTTTAGACTGTCAACCTTGTTGTCTTTCGCTGTTGATTCAGAATTAATTGCCGTTTGAGGCTCATCAAAAAGAAGCATGTATTGCTCGAAAAGATTTGAAATTGGGGCTGTTACGTGACCAATCTTTGGAAAGATTTCCTGAGTTGTACTTTTGGTTGCCTTCATCTTCTTAACATATCTATCGTCAAAAGTGACATAGTATGTTTCTTCAATCTTCTTAGAACGCTTGTTCAGAACTCTGTATGCCTTAGAATTCAGGGAGTAACCTAGGAATATACCTTCATTAGCCTTAGCATCGAACTTATTTCGCTCCTCTTTAGAATTGAAGACGAAGCACTTGGAACCAAACACATGGAAGAATTTCACATTCGGTTTGCGATTGTTTAAGATCTCGTAAGGAGTGAGAGAGAATCGCTTGTTTAGATATGATCGGTTCTGAGTGTAACAAGCGGCAGCGATAGCATCAGCCCAGAAATACAGAGGCAATGAAGCGAAGCTTAGCATAGTGCGAGCTGCTTCGCACAGAGATCGGTTTCTTCTTTCAACAATTCCGTTCTGCTGTGGAGTATATGGGGCTGAAAAATTATGAGTCGTTCCCTTCTCAGCAAGAAAATCTTCGAAATCTTTGTTTTTGAATTCCAAGCCGTTGTCGCTTCTTACGTTACGAACAACTTTCCTTAGTTGAATTTCAACCTGCTTTATGAAGAGCTTGAGCCTTGGAGTAGCCTCAGATTTTTGCTTCAAGAAAAATACCCATGTGAAGCGAGAGAAGTCGTCGACAATGACCAAAATGTACTTATTTCCACCAATGCTTTCAATGGAAGAGGGGCCACACAGATCGATGTGTAATAATTCCAATGGCTCTATCACTTTTGTATTGATAATGGAGGGATGACTTTGTCTACTCTGTTTTCCCAATTCATAGGCTGCACATAAATGTTCTTTGTCGAATTTGAGAACTGGAAGACCTCGAACATGATCTCCTAAAACCAGTTTGTTTATATCCTTGAAATTAAGATGAGAGAGACGTCGATGCCATAACCAGCTTTCATCTGAATGAGCCTTCGTGAGTAAGCAAACTGCTGGTTTACCTCGAATTGGATTGAGGTTTAAAGGGTACATTTCCCCTTTTCGCTTCGATTTCAGTAGAATGTTATTTGACTTCTTCTCGACTATCTCTGAGCCTTCATCATCAAATGATAGCTTCAATCCAGTCCCAACGACTAGCTGTGATACGCTGATAAGGTTATGTTGAAGCCCTTCAACATATGCGACCTTTCTAATTGAGAAATCACCATTCGTAATCATTCCATAGCCTTTAATAGTTCCAAACGAGTTGTTGCCGTACTTCACAATACCACCATCCTTGAGAGACCGAAACTCCCTCAGTTCCTCCTTCCTGCCTGTCATGTGACGTGAGCAGCCACTGTCAATATACCATTCTTCGTCAAACTGCTCGTCACGCATAACCTGCAAAATATTAAGCAGATTTAGGAACCCAAAGTTTCTTGGGTCCTTGTGAGCCTTTTACAGGAGAGGTAATAGTAAGAGAAATATCAACCAAATAAGTACGTTTAATTAAAGTTGTTTCATCTTTTCTTTTTATAGTGAAAACTTTAATTTTGTTTGACTTAAATTCGACAGGCGTACGATTTGAGGTGTTGACGTCTGCATTCTTTTGGATTTCTTTTGGACGTCTGTCATCTTCTGGAAAGAGATTTCCTTTCCCATTTAAATCCTTGAAAGAATTAAAACGAGAAGAGTTAGGTTTAGAAGGGACATCGGATCTTCTGTTCATTTGATTGGTCTTGCAGGGTTGAGAAACGTAACCGCTCTTTCGGTTGCTATTGAGTTGAGGACCGAAACCGTTCTTCCGGTTGTTATTGGGTTGAGGACCGAAACCGTTCTTTCGGTTGATGTGGTTCTGAGAACCGAAGCTCTCCCTTCGGTTCATTTCAGTCGAGGGACCGAAACCACCCTTTCGGTTCCTTACTTCCTGCGAACCGGTGCTTTCCTTTTTGTTCCTTACCTCCTTTTGTTTAGAAGGTTTTTCATAGCGAACATAATTAGGATTTTGAGATCTCCATAACAGCTTCCTTTCGGTAAGGTTTTTCTTGTACCTCACATTTCTTTGATGCTTTCTGTCTCTCACCTGTTTTGGGTTTCTATGAATGTTATCCTTTTTCTCAGAACTTTGAATATTAGCTTTGCACTTAGGTGAATTGGTTTCGCTTGAAATAACCACTTGCTCATCTGAAGACTTTTTAGTCCCACTTGTGCTCGGCTCATCAAAATGAGTAGGATCATTAAGTGGTTCGGCTATATATCTGCCTCTCACTCTCCATGTGGTCTTCTGTGACAAACCTACTGTTTCATCAGCATTGTCAATAGGTGCTGACCAGAAGAATTCATCACATCCGTCAACATTATCTTCTGCTACTATCGCCGTCAGTTCGACTGTTTGTTGCTGAGTTACTCCATTAACCTTGTATACTTGATTTGGAGTTGATTGTACCTTTTGATACACAACCGCTTTTTCTTTAAGGACTTTGGTCGTGTCTTTGGATAGTCGAGCGTATTCAACTGAATTTTCAGAAATCAGATTTTTGTGGGTTTTAGGTTCGCTCTTGACAAACTCAGAACAGTCCACCACATCCTCTACAGAGATTTCACTCAGATCATCGTCCTCATTAAGTTCAGATGCACTTTCAATATTAATTTTATTTTCTGAACTTAATTTGGCATTCAACGAGTCAAATTTCTGTATAGTTTCGGCTCTTAACTTCAATCTATCATTCTCATATAACAGATTTTTGAGCATGTCCTTATGGTCCTTGGACTTTATGTAGGATTCAATTTTGTCAAGACCGATTTTGTATGTAGGTGAGATCTCATCAGAGGATACAACACTTTCACAGATGTAAGCTTCAGCATCGATTTCATCCTCCTTTAACTCAAGGAAGGGCAAAATCATGCGATGTATCTTCTTTCCTATTTCACAATCGAGATGCAACTGTGTGATATTAAAATAAAGTCTTTTAGCAATCAAACAAAACACATTTCGTTGTTTTAACAGTTTAAGATTGTCTCTTTGCAAATAAATCGACTCATCCTTAGACCTAATCAACTCTTTTTCCTTCAGCTCAATCCACATCCTCCTTTCCTCACTCTTCGACGATACCCTGCTAATTTGATCAGTCAGGTTAGAGTTTGTGACACGGGTTTGGGAAAGACTACTACTTATACTACAAAATTTAGATTTTAAGCTATTCAGTTCCTTTTCATAGTTAGTAACAGGTATTTTTATAGAAGCAAGAATATTTTGTACCTTCTTGATCAACTCATCACATTCATTGATCTGTGTACTAACAGGTTTCGTAGCAAAACACCTGTCCTCTCGCTCCTTCTCACCTTCTATCCCTCCATCTGTTGTATATCCTCTCATCTGGGATACACCTTCGGTCACCATGAAACACCTTCCAGCAGTGTGTTCTTCTTTTACCAGCATCGCCTTGCCATGAGTGGGTTTTCTTACTTCTTCGTCCTCTGAGTTTGTGGACCATACTTCCACGCCACCGAATTCATCACGGTAGTCTGTATCGTGTACAATCAAAGCATTCATAGTTTTATTGTTAGCAGCAGACTTTCTTTTCTTGATATCCTCCAGTCGTCTCATGAGGCTCGCTTCCTCATCATCATCTTCCGTCTTTTCTGCCCTCTTTTTCAGCATGCAGTCCTTGGCAAAGTGATTCTTGCCTCCACAGTAATGGCAATCAAATCCTGAGTCTCCACCAATTTTCACTTCTTTCTTGGACTCTTCTGACTTCGACGCTATCTTCGGTTCCTCCTTAACCGTTTCAGCGCTGTAACTTCCCTGCCAATTTCGGTTTTTGTTGGCTGGGAACTTCCTTTTAATGAACTTTCTAGGATTAGAGACCATCAGGGCATACTCTTCACTGGTTAGATCATAGTCAGAAAGATCTAATTCCTCCTCTTCTTCAACAGAACTTTTTCCTTTAGAAACAAGGGCTAACGAACCCAAGCTAGACACCACACTCGTTTCCTTAGTCAGAGCACTTTCATGGGATTTCAGAATTCCCACCAGTTTCGCCAGATAATACGATTTAAACTGTTCATGTGCCTTTACTGTTGACACAACTGCCATCCATTCGGGTCTAAGACCGTTCATGAAGGTAACTTTCTGTTCAATAACTTTCCTTTCGATCCCATGCTTTATCATCTTACTCAAGAGATGATTAAAACGATCAAAAGCCTGAACCAGTTTCTCTTCGGGCTTTTGTTTGAAATCACCAAACTCTGAAAGCAAAAGAGTTTGAATCGAATGTTCCAGATCTGCGTCGGTGGAATACAATTCTTTTAGCCTGTCCCATATCTCTTTAGCTGTAGTGCAAGAATTCACCAAACGAAATGTATCTGACTGCAATGCAAACCTAATCATTCTTAAGGCTTTAATGTTACATTTAAACTTATCTTTCTCGTCTTGAGGAATGTCTTTCACATCACTCACAAGCTGATTGTACTCCTTTTGAGTTTTGACAATCCTTGAGCTGTTTGTATGAGCAAACGAGCCAACAGTGATAGCTTCCCAGATCAAGTACCCATCATCTTCTGAGCCACTCACATAATCTTCGAAGTGATGTGTCCAAACCTCATAATCTTGAGTGTACAAGATTGGAATCCTAGTCGTTGATCCGATACTGTTGGAGATATTGATTGGATTGGTTTGCGAATCATCCATGGACATTGTGATGAAGTTTGATCGATAACCTGTTTAAGATCAGACTTGTAAATTATCGTTAGGGTAAGATCGACAATTAATGAGACACGCCAATATGGAATGACGGCTCAATTAATATCAATCAATGCAGAAAAACCTTGATAACTTCTTCAACAAAAGAGATGTGTATGAATTACACAGTCTCCTGCTCTGATACCAATTGATGAGAATAAATCTCAGATCGATTAGATCTTTCACAGGTAAAAGATAAAGATCAAACAAAACAAACACAATAATAGAATCAACAATATGCTTATGATTCAAATATAGTCACGCCTCAGCAGAGCTCTATGAAGAACTTCCACTGTAGAGGCGAGCTAGGGTTTACAATCCTCAAAAAGAATAAAAATCAAAGCCTATTTCACAAAGACTGCATGCATGCAGCTTAAATACTAAACCCTAGAGAAAACATGCACGGTTGGACAGGCCCAAACCGGCAATCAAAATTGGGCTAAGGACCGAGCCCATGACGCAACACTATAAGCCCAACACTCTCTCTCTTTCTCTCTCTCTCTCTCTCTCTCTCTCTCTCTCTCTCTCTCTTTCTCTCTTCTTATTCTCGACGGAAGCTACCTCCCCACCACCATTTTCACTTCAAACTTGAACCACATTCTTCATTTCCTCTCATATCTCCCAAGAACACAAGGAAAATTCTACCATTTCTCCTTCTAAAATTTGTGAGTTAGTGTGTGTTTCAAGAAGTTGTCATTAAAGTTCATCATACTAGGTAAGCTACTTCACACTTAAGTTGAATATATCCATCTTAAGCTAAAATCTTCCCTCAAAATATCACCAATCTCGTGTTTATGCTCCTATAATCATCTTGTTTTCGAAGATCTTCTCAAAGGAGCTTGCTAGGCCGAAAACACCTCACCCTTCTTCATCAAGACCAAATCCATCACCCAAGGTGAGTTCATACCCCCTTGTTTTTGGTTTTTACTATGTTTTGGGGGAGGATACACGTTGCTTTTGTGTTAGATCTATGCATTTACGCATGTAAATGTGTGTTTTCATGTTATATGTTGTGATTATGTTATGAAGACATGTTAAATTTTCACCAAACTCGAAATATCTACTAAACTTGGTGATGTTTGTAAACTAAACCATCTCATGTGACTTAATATGAAGTTGAAAGGATTAAACATGCTAAGGATGTGTGAAAACTAAATAAAACCGTATAAGGGACCATATTTGACAAATAAACAAAAGATGAGGCCTTTATGACACTCACGGTTTTGAGAGGACCAAAAGAGTTATTTTTAAATAAAATGGATCTTTATGATATTCACGGTTTCAAAGGGGCCAAAAGTGTTCATTTTCACAAAATGGGCTTCTATTTGGGCCTTTACGGTTTAATGGGCTAAATTTGTTAATTTTCACAAAAATGGGTCTTATTTAGAAATTCACGGTTTCATGGGCCTAAAAAGGTAATTATTGACTTTTTATGGATTAAATTGTCGTTTTAAACAAACATGGGCCAAAAATGTAAATTTTCAGTTAAATGGGCTGAAAATGTCATTTCTATTAAATTTGGGCCGAAAATGTTATTTCTATCAAAAGTGGGCTGAAAATGTCATTTTATTAAAAAATGAGCCCTTAAATGTAAAGTTTCGGTCTTAATGGGCCTAAAGTGTCATTTTTACCAAAAGTTATGCCTTAATTGTAAATTTTCGGCTTAATGGGCCACGAAGGTCATTTTTACAAAAAGTGGGCCTTTTGTGTCATGTTGGTCAATAATTGATCTAAAACAAGAAACATAATAACAAACGGGCTAATTACGTCATTCTCACTTTTATTGGGCCTTGTTTACCCATTTTCATGTTATTGGGCCTTCGTGGTCCACTTACATGCTTACTGGGCCTGATACATTCATTACATGTTTATTGGGCCTCAGTGACCCATTTACATGCTTATTGGGCCTGATACATTCATTACATGTTTATTGGGCCTTAGTGACCCATTTACGTGCTTGATAGGTCCTGTATACTCTTTACATGTTTATTAGGCCTTGTTGACCCATTTACATGCTCAACGGACCTTGTATGCACATTTCATGCTTATTGGGCCTCATTCATTCATGTACATACACACTTAGGCCTTGTAACCTAAATACATACACGAAAACATAATTTAAAACATTAAATAGCGTGTTACAATAGTCGCGTAAACATAGTTAAGGTTCTTGTGAGACGTTCTTTCATTCGTACCTACCTAATGTACAATCTTAAGTTCTGTAGTAATAACCAGAGTCTCCTGGAGGGAGAGCGAGAGTTTGTGTATAGATCTATACGGGGTTGACAGCCCGACACCTGAGCTGTTCGCTACAGCTAGACTACGCCAGTCTAGGGTGACAAATGTCTTACCTTAAACAAGCGACGCCTGAAAAACGTCACGACAGGCATAACAGTCATATCAAGTATGGTTATAACGACTCACATAGAGATTAACTCCACTGTAAATTTACAAAATACATATACTTTGATGCTGATACGAAACCATACAAACACCATTTTTCGGTCTTAGGGTTTTAAGACTACAACACTTTTACAATCAGAAAATATTGGATTTTCTGGGAAAATACATTATACATTACATTTTACTTACAACAGAAAATATAGGATTTTCTGGAACTTTCTTTTTATACATTTTCAAAAATATGAACACACATGCTATAATACAAGATTTGAAACAAAACTCTCAAACCATTTTTACGGAAAATATCGGATTTTTTGGTGTTTACAAATGATACAAAACTTTTTATACAAACATGCTTATGAACTCACCAACATTATATATGTTGACGTTTTTCAAAATACTTGTATTCTCAGGGAATCGTTAAGCAGATTGGACATCAAGAACACGTGGATTTTGTTGTATTTTGTTATCATCATACATGAAACGTTTGGAATGTAATTTGTAACCCAACACACATATGTAAACCATGATGGTTGTTATATTGTATGTGTGATGATGATGATTTGTTTCAATTATATACACTGTGATGATATTACAAGATGAAGTCACCCAACCCCCGAACGTTTCCGCCGTTCTGGTTCGGGGGTGTGACATAACTAATATTCATTGCACTCAATTGGAATCTGCCATGTTTGAAGACCAAATCGAAATCTATATGAAAACAACTTTATCTCTTTTGTCTCTTGATTTATTCTCTAGTTTTGTTAATTTTCTTAGTTTAGTTGAATCAAATAAAAATCCCTTTTACTTAATTGTTTATAGTTTAGTTACATTTAAATATATCTTAACTAAATTCACATTCTACATATGATAGACACCCTTACTTATCCAAATTATATTATACTTGATCGGGTCCACTGGCCATTAGTCTGTTACTATGTTGTTAGGTTACATAAGGAGTTATAAATTTAAATTAGAAAATACTTGTTGTGCCTTTTAAAAGAGTTGTCGCATCCTTTAGAAAATCAGGATTTTTAGAAAAATATTTTGACATCGAAATGATTACGAAAAGATAAGGCTTAGCGCCGTGAATATTTATCCTTAGCGCCACGAAGTTACACATACCTAAAACTCTACAAATACGCATTTTTACAACCCCAGTTCATTGTACAACCCTAGGGGACTTCCCCCAACATGTGAGAACGTATTCTAATCGTCTAGAATCCCTTTTGGGTTTTATTTTGAAGGAGGATAAGCAATTAGGAGAAAAGATTTGAAGAATAAAAGCGAGAAGCATTAGGACTTCGAATCCATTTGCATTATGATCGTGTTTTGTAAATCGTTTCGTATGTTTTTCAGTTTTCATGTATTGATTATGGGGTAAAAACATAACGTTTTCGCTAGATTAAATGTAACCTAATGATTTGGTGTGATTTTATTATACGAATATCGTTTTTATTTAATATATTATGTTTGTTTTATCAAAATCCTTTTGTGTTAAGGATCTGATTTCTATTACTTATTGTTTCGGTAGCTTTTTTCATAGTTGTTTTATGACCATTAAATAATTATGACTAGTGTTTGACACAACCTAGGGCTAGGTAGTAAAATTGGAACTTCAATGTGTAGGAGAAGCGTTTGTTTATCAATTTATGCTAATAATTTACTTTCAGGACCATTGAAGTTAATTCGTACATCAAATCTCTGATAATCCAAACTTAATTACAATTGTTTAGATAGTTAATTGCTTGACTATTATGTTAATCATCTTTATAATTATACAATTTAGTTAATCGGAGGAACATAACTAATACATTAGAAATCGGTAATGTTAACTAATATTCATTTCATGCAACTGGAATCCATGATATCTGGAGATAGAATATGAACACTTTAATGAAGAGTCATTTGATCCAGAAAGAGATTTGTAGGTGCTGGAAAGTTTGTTGGCAGGAGACTCAATTGAAGAACATCAAGAAGCTGAAACCCACATTTTACGATGCCAATCCTTCACCATTTGTGCCACGACATTTGGTGATTCCAATTTGTTTTCCGATTGATGGGGTGACCATTCCTTCTCTATAAAAATTTCTTAAATGCGACTCGTTATGAATAATGTCCAACTGGATGTAATCTTTGTCGAAATTCTGGAAATCCATGAGACCAAGCTCGAGATGTCGAAAGAAGAAAAAAAAGATTCGATTTTTATGAATTGTTAAAAAGGGGATATTAAAAGAAACATATGGATTGACAAGAAATATATTAAAATTTTATTAAGTTGGGAGACCAGCTCAAGACTCACACAAAAAGAAGTGCTTATCGGGAGGCAACCTGACTTTTAAAAATTAGTTTGCATTTTATTTTCGTTTTTAAATTTTAATTTTAAATTTTACTTTCAGTTTGAATAAAAGAGCTTATGATGATTCTTAATTTTGTCAAAAGTTACTCTCCAATTAAGATGGGACGAGATGCAAGAATGGGTGTGGGGTATATATTAGATATGGAGCGATATTACGAGAAAAATGCAAGAGACGTGACACACAAATGAGTGTGGGGTACATATTAGATATGGAGCGATATTGAGTTTACATTACTATCACAGTTACAAAGGGGAGATACTTATACGAGAGATAAGTCGAGCACCTGATCACCTTGATTTATTCAGCGATGAGGAATTCTATATTTCACGAGAATCAGACCGCACATGATACTTCTTCACGTCACGACTATCGATTCCATCCTGACTTACCTTACTAGCATTCGAAGATCACGATGCGACATCTACATGTTCTCATGAAAGTGCCCAACATAGGTTATATTTTTTTAGTTTTTAAAGTGCATTAGTCTGCCGACTTTATTGATAAAGGTGTGATGTATCATCAATGAACTTTATTTTACAAAATTTATTAAGTCAAGACGATTCAAGCATTGTATATACAAGCAAACCACACCAATCGCTCAATCTCGCTGTAACATCCCGAGATTTTGTAGGTATTTCTGAATCCTCTCTTCTATTATTATTTTGTCTTTTGTAGTCCCTAGGGTTAGAAGAGTCGACCCATGAGAAGCCTAAGGGCTAAAGTTGCAACTTTGAGAACAAGGCTAGTACGCTACGCGTACATAAGGTACGCTAAGCGTACTAGGCGCGCCTTAGTATGCTGGGCGTACACTTGTGTACGCTAATCGTACTCACATCAGGTGGAAACCCTAATATTTAGGGTTTGAGTGCTATATAAACAAACCGTATGAGCTCATAACCCCCCTTACCTCAGCCTCCACTGTTTCGAGTCGTTTTCCCCGAACCCTAATCATTTCCTTGAGTGTGAGAGCTTATAGAGTGCGTTCTGAGTAGTTGGAGAAGAAGGTGTTGCATCAAGAAGTTGGACAAGGAGAACAAGCTTGTAGATCTGAAGTTGTTTTGTGCCCTAGAAGCTCCAGAAGGTAAAAAAAAGCTTTAAAATGTATGCTTGTATGATATAGATCTTGTCATGCTAGCTTTAAGGAACCATTTCTTGTACCAAAGTCCCTAAATTGGTGGATGATATGATTTGGACGAAATAAGCTGTCCTTTCAGACCCTAGAAAGGGTTCTAAGTGATAAAAATGATGTCCCACTGGCCTAGGATGTCCCATGCATGTAGTAGAAATGTCTTAATGGATTAAGACCATGTATTAAGAGCTTTCTGGATGTCCAAAGTCTTAAAGTTCGAGACTTTATGGTTCTAAGACACTTTTGGTCGATGGATCTGAAATATGGGCTTAAGTGCTTAAGACATTAAGCACTTATTAGAGTTTAGGTAAAACCCTGCGTACGCCCCGCGTAATTTCTGTACGCCCACCCCAATGGTGGTCAACACAAGGCAGAGTACGCCCAGTGTACCAGAGGAGTACGCCCAACGTACGACCCCTGTTGGGCTTTTGCGATTTGGGCTTCGGGATTGGGCTGCATTTCGACTAGTTGGACTTGGGCATTGATGGGGTCTCTGGATAACTAGTATTTGGGGCCAGTTTTGGTAGTGAGTCTTTAAATGAGGCCCGATTAGGGAGTTGGGCCCAAATTAGGGAAAAGGAAAAATGGATCATGGATTAGTTGAAGGACTCTTGGTCAAGATTAGTATTCCCATTTATTAACTTAATACTCGTTATTTTGGATAGCTTGGGATTTTTGGTGAGTCAGCGATTCGGGAGTTCGATTCATCAGTTGAGATCGAGATTGCGAGGTGAGTTGTCCTCACTATACTAAGGGGTCTAAGGCACCAAGGCCGGCCCATTAGATTTGATATCCCAGTAGTTAATGACATGTTGAGTATGAGATAGTTATACATGCTTGTTTGCTATGCCAGTTAGGTAGATCTGAAGGACTACCTGTGTTACTGTTTGATTATCTGTATGTGCAATTAGCTGTATATGTAGACATGCTGTGTGGGTAGGGTTGAGGTTGCACTGCCTTGTGCAGTAACCAACAAACCCTGGACTATGCCAAATATGGGCTAAGGGCCGGGAAGGCATACCAGACTCACACTGAGGA
The DNA here is from genome assembly GCF_052849685.1 of Lactuca virosa. NCBI lineage: Eukaryota > Viridiplantae > Streptophyta > Magnoliopsida > Asterales > Asteraceae > Lactuca > Lactuca virosa. The sequence goes on along the minus strand of NC_136428.1, from coordinate 300,596,558 downwards.
CTCACTAGCATACCAGATACGAGCTGAGGACCAAGTTGTCACACCCTGAAACCAAGATGGCGGAAACATTCGGGGGCGGAGGACGTCATGTACAGTATCATAACAATGCATAATAGTAACTCAAGCAATAAAGTTCGGGGGCGGAAACACTCGTAGACCTGCAGGTCCCACTGTACTTAGCAGCAAGGTGTGTGATGGTCAATCTCGTATAGATCTATACACAAACTCACGCTCTCCCACCAGGAAACTCTGGTTATAAAACGTGACATAGAAAGTATATTGCTATATCTTGAAATAGTATCTCACATTTTAGTTATCTTGTTATTGTTATAGTATGTATATTCCTTCTTATTCTTATTATAGTATGTATGTATTGACTCGTGTATGTTTCTCTGATCTAGAAATAGTATGTATGTATTGACTCACGTATGTTTCTCTGATCTAGAAATAGTATGTAGTGATCCTCTAAAATATACCTATTATAGTTTGCTAGTATGTTTGTTTGAACTGTTACTGATTTGTAGAAAAGACTCAATTGTTCAACATAAGCAACTGAGTTAAGTATGTTCCTTAAAAATGGGGGTTTAATATTCATATGTATATTTAGCAAGTATAACTATGATTTAGCCGACAGTTGGACTAGTGATCCTACCCTAAGCCCACAACCAAACAAGGAACATGAGTCAAGGTATTTAGCAATAGTCCTAAGTCCGTTAAAGCATACTTATACATAAATAGATACACGAATATGATTTTGATAAAAACAGAAATCTAAGAATAGTTTTAAAATGGTTTTAACAAGCTTTTTGAGTATGAGAAATCCTTTTGTTTGACGTTTTCACATGTAAGTGGTTAACACAATTATATTGTGTTCTACTTGTATTCTCCCCCTAAAAAGCATTTAAAATCATTTAAAACTGTAATTTGTACGGGTATGAACTCACCTTATGTGGGTGATTCAATTGGAGATTTGATTTAGTTAGATAAGTTTCACGGGTGAAGTCCCGAAGCACAAACGAGTCCTATTTATCATCTTAAGACATATATATGTATACATTTAGTGATCATAATCATAAATATAGCAAGAAAACAGATTGAGTTGCAAGCTTAACTTAGAAAAGAGGGTGCTAGAGTCGAAAAGGGGAGGCTGGAAGGGGTTCATGACCCACACTCTAGTGTGTGTTCTTAGTGAAATGATGATGATGCAAGTGTTCACGACCCAAAGATCTTGAGGATCTTGGGTTCACGGCTTGATGTTCTTGACAAATGATGAGGATGCAAGTGTTCACGACCCAAGAACACTTGATGTTCTTGGGTTTACAGCCCAAGGATCTTGAAGATTTAAGAACACTAGAGGATCCTTAGCAATATCCTAAGAAGATTCAAAGGAAAGGGTTGATAGTTGAGAGGAAGGTGTTTTCGGTAGAAGATCCTTGGGAGAAAAGCCTTGTGTTTGCGGTTAGAAAGGGAAAAAGTGAGGTAAAATCAACTAACATTTATACATATAAGAGAGGTGTTCACAGCCACAAACCGTGGGTTCACGGTCCGAAGCCCGTTCACGGCCCGAAGGATCGTTCATGGCCCGAAGGCTTATGTGCAGTCTAAGCAAGGTTTGCGGTCCTCGGTTCCAAATGACTTTCCTCCATAAACCCTATCATTCATATATACAAGTTCCATACACTTTTAGCTCCTTAATCTAACTAGATTATGATAATAAAAGAAATAAGTTTGACCCTTGATTGATATGTTTGACTTTAGTTGATCAATTTTGACTTTTACAAGATAGAAATTACGGGTTGTCACATCATCTCCCTGTCAAAGGGAATTTCATCCCGAAATTAAGACTAAGAAATACATATAGACTAAGGAAAATGATGAGGATACTTATGTTTAATTCGATCCTCCCACTCCCAAGTGAATCCAGGTCCCCAAAGGTACTAAACTGATTGGGATACTTATTATAGTTTACTAGTAATTTCTGTAGTTTGAATGATTTGACCTACATCCCTATGATGCAGTACCGGAAAAGAGTAGAAGTAAGTTCATAGAATGGTCACAAGACGATTGTTATTTCGAACTAGGCTATCATTGGTTGGTGGGTAACATGATCCAACCTTCGACTAGATTTGGAAGTGATCCTTGAGCTAATTTACCACAGCTTAATAATTTGACGAAAGTGAGGTTTAGATAGAATTCTAACGATAGTAGAATGAAAGTATTTGAACAAGGATTGTCATAGAAATTAGCCGATTGTCAATATCATTGATATTTAAGATGTAATAAGTTTGGGAAAAATTGACCTTGGAGTAGGTCTTACATCATATTCGAAGTAGAAAAGTTTTGACAGCATAAAGGTCTAACTAAAAAGTGCTTTCAGTACAGGGATGGCTACATAGAAAAGTGCTACTTGGAGCATAGATAGGAAGACTATTCCTTAAACCAAGAAAGAAAGGTAGAATATCTCCTACTAGTGACGATTATCCCTCGGGTGAGCCCTTAGTTCAGCCAGCTGACGCTCCACATCGAGCAGGTGTCTTTCGTACACCCTTTGGCGTACTCCGAGCTCTATGACTTTAGCTCGAGTTTCAGCTAGCTCTTGCTGCAGGGCCTCGTGGTCTCTCCTAGACCTCTCACGAGCATCTTCAAGATGAATGGTGCGGATGGTATGCATTCTCGAATTGGCATTAACTTCCGTGATTTTATGAAGAACTGTCCTGCCCTGTATTTCATTTCGGGCAACTCTGCGGACCAGGATTGGCAAGACCCTGTCTGCTGAGCCTCCTTCGCTCAGCTCATAAAAGCTTTGGTCACCATTGAATGGCATGGGTTGATTATGCTCTTGGCTCCATGTTTCCAAGCTTTCCACCCACGGAGGCGTCGGGCCTTGAAAAGCCAGACGAGGGTTAGGATTTGGTATTGGAACCACTGGGGGTAGATTCTCAACTTCTGGCTCAGGATCAAGGTCCTCTGGAAAATCTTCTGCCAGATCATTATCTAGGGGAAGTTTAGGTTCTGCTTCTGGTTCTACGTTCTGCCCTCCTCCATTCTCTTGGCCGGGAAAGTAAGGGTCGTCGGGGAGGTGGAATTCAACCATTTATCTAGACGAGAAAAGAGGGTAAGAAATTTATCTAACAATTCTTAAATAAAGCGATAAACAAATAAAAAGTTTTTATAAGAAAAACTTACTGCTAATCCTAATAAGTTTGTTCTTTGAAAGGATAGTGTCTAAAACACCCCTATAGTATTTTAATTTATGTTTTGTTCAAATGTTCTTCTATATATGAAGATGTATAATTTGGTAAGTTTTAGGTTTGTTGCAGCACCCCAATCGCTCCCCGACACACGTTCACCGTATCACAATGCAAAGTAGTAAATAAGCAACAACATCATCCATTGCATTAATAGTATAGTTTAATACATGTGTGTTCTTTCATAGTAATAAGACACCAAAAATGAATCAAAATAAAAGACGAGTCTTGAACATGCTCCGTCTTCTCAAAACCTGGTCGACTGTACCTGTCTACTGATGACCTGAGAATACAAGTTATTTTGAAAGCGTAGATCAGCATTTAAGCTGGTGAGTTCATAAGTATTTAGTGTCAATGTTTGTATAAGTTTGATGAAAATGTTTGTAAATGTTCAATGTAAATTTTTGTATATGTTTGATGAAAATGTTTGTAAATGTTCAATGTAAATGTTTGTATATGTTTGAAAAACTCCTAGAAAATCCTATATTTTCTACTAGTATAAAAAGTAGTCTTCTACCAAGACCCGACTGTTTTGTATGTTTGTTTCTTTGTAAAAGTGGAAGCTTTTCCCAAATATGACTATCATTACCATAATATAGTTTTATATTACCCTTTATGTGAGAAGATCACAATTTGAATATAATGGGAAAATGTATGTGTACTGCAGTATTATTTGTATTAACTACTGAAGTAATAACTACCTTAAACCAAAAAGGCTTATATAAGGTAAAATGTGATGAGGTTGTTACCATACTAAACCGACTATAACACAACGATGAAAGACGTCGAAAGAAATGACATTTGGCACCCGTAGACTTGCAAGTCCCACTGTAGCGAACAGTAAGGTGTAGGATAGTCAATCCAGTATAGATCTATACGCAAACTCACGCTCTCCCTCCAGGAGATTCTGGTTACAAAATGTGACATAACGAAATGGTCGATGTGTCATGAAGTAGTATCTCACATTATGTTATCTCTGAATCTTGTTATAGTATACTTGTTATAGTAATAGTATTCTATGTATAGTATTCTCTGTTATAGTATTCTCTGTCTAGTATTCTCTGTTATAGTATTCTCTGTCTAGTATTCTTTGTTATAGTATTCTCTGTCTAGTATTCTCTATTATAATATTTGTATGTGATAGTATTCTCTAAACTATACCTATTATAGTTTACTAGTAATTTCTGTAGTTTGAATGAATGAAGGTATGCCTTTGCTACCCAAAGGTACTGAACTGATTGATAGTATTTTTTTCTATCTACATATGTATACATAATATATAACTGATATTTAAATGACATTCGGACAAATAACCGATACTCTCAGGCCACATCCAAACAAGGAAAAGGAAATAAAGCGAGTTATCAGTCCTAAGTCCTTTAACCATTACTTATATAACTATACATATATAGACATGCATTTGACAATATATAAGTTTAAAAAGAAGCTTTGTAAAACATTTGAAGAGTTTAATAATAAATATTGATGACTTGATGTCAATTTATAAAACGATTTAAAAGCAGTTTGATTGATAAAACAGTTTGAAAGTATAAGAAATCCTTTGTTTGAAGCACAGTTTGAAGTGTATGAAATCCTTTGTTTGAAAAATAGTTATAAATCACATGTGATTGATTATATAACTAACATGTTTTCTACTTGTATTCCCCCCCCCCCCCATAAAAGCATTTAAAATCATTTAAAAGATAGATTAAGGGGTATGAACTCACATGTAGTGAGTGATGCGAATGTAAGATCGGTAAAGGATGCTAAGTGTCAAGTGAAGACTTAAGCACATACGGATTCTATTTAGCATATAATGACACATATATGCATCTAACTAGTGTTTATAACAACTAATCATGAAATGGAACAACCTTAGGGACCAGGAAACACTTGTTATGAAGTGTTAAACCACATAGGGTTGCATATAAGGGGTGTATGGCCTCACTTTGGAGTTTACGGCCAAGATGGCATGATCAAGGGAGTTCACGGCCATGAGTTTACGGCCCAAAGAGTTTACGGCTGTAAACTCATGGTATTTTGTACCATTTTGTGTTATAAGCTCTTACAAGTCATAATGAAGTGTTCTATGATCAAGTCTAAGCCTTAGGAAAGAATAGTGGCACATATGCACCACTTTTTAGGGTTTACGGCCCAAGGTGATTGCCTTGGCCGTAAACACCATGTGTTCTTGATTCTTTTGTTTTTTTAAGGTCCTATACTCTTCTTGGAAGTATTCTAGACTTGGTTCCAAGCCTTTGGAAGGGATTAGGGCTCATTTGCACCCTTAATTAGGGTTTACGGCCCAAGGAGATGGCCTTGGCCGTAAACACCTTTTGATCTTGTTTTCTTGATGTTTTCTAGGTGTAAACTAAGTGATTCAAGCATATAACAAGCTAAGGCAAGAGTACTTACAATATAGAAGCTTGATAGGGTGTTTAAGGTTCAAGAACACTAGTGTGCGTTCTTGGTGTTCTTGGTGAAATGAAGAAAACTTGAAGATCTAACCAAAAGAAGAGATTTCATGGATGAAATCATGTACAAACACTAGATAAGGAGATGTAACAATAAATCAAGAGAAAGAATTCTTACATTTTTGGAAGATCGGGATGAAGATCTTATGATAATTGAGAGAGAAATGGGGTTTCTAGCCTTGAAATGGAAGAGAAATGAGGAAAAAGATGTAAACTCATGTATTTGACATGAGTTCACGGCCAACTCACGAGTATACGGATCAAACATGAAGGTTTGGCCGTAAACTCTATTTAATGGGTTTAAGGCTTGATTAAGGTACACTGGACTCAAGCAGATACTTCCTAACACCCGATTCTTGAATATACTAGGCTTAGAACACTCAAACAGACTCTAAACAATGTTAAAAGATAGCAGAAACAAGTCTGAATTTGATTGAATTGCGTGACTGTACAAGATAGAAATTTTGGGTTGTCACAACTTTGGTGCAAGTTAGACACTTGCCTACAAAGGTAGCAATATCAGTTTTCATGTTAGGCCACCAATATAAATTTGTGAGATTCAGATACATCTTATCTGAACCTGGATGAACGGATTATCGAGTATTGTGCGCTTCGTTCATGACAACGTCTCTGAAACCACCGAGCTTCGGGGTCCATATCCGATCCATGAGGATATAAGACTCCGTTACCCTTGACTTCTAAGTTCTTATCCATTCCCCTTAGGGCTTCACATGCCACATTCTCAGGTTTCAAGGCTTCCTCCTAAGCCTCCTTAATCTCTGTGGACAGATGCGAATGGATTTTCATGGTCAATGCCTTGACTTTACGACCAGAGTATTCTTTCCGACTTAGGGCATCAGCTACTACATTTGCTTTACCAGGATGCTAACGAATTTTGCATTCATAGTCATTTAGTAGCTCGACCCACCGTCGTTGTCTCATGTTGAGCTCCTTCTGGTCGAGTATGTGTTGAAGACTTTTATGATATTTAAAGATAGTGCTTTTCATACCCTACAGGTAGTGTCTCTAGATCTTTAGAGCAAATACCACTGCTACTAACTCAATATCATGAGCAGTGTAGTTGACTTCGTGCGTCTTAAGTTGTCTTGAGGCATAGACGATAACCTTTCCTCGTTGCATAAGAACACAGCCAAGCCCTTGGTTGGATGCATCGCAGTAAACCACAAAATCTTCTATCCCTTCTGGGAGGGATAATATCGGTGCGGTGCATAAGGCTTGCTTCAGTGTTTGGAACGTCTTCTCTTGTTTCTCTTCCTAGTCAAAGGTCATACCTTTCTGGATCAATGTGGTAAGTGGTTTCACAATCTTTGAAAAGTTCTGAATAAACCTGTGATAGTAGCCAGTGAGGCCTAGAAATTGACGAATTTCTGTAGGCATCTTTGGTGCTGACTAGTTCTCAATGGCCTTTATTTTGGAAGGGTCCACGTGTATTCCCTCTTCGCTAACCACATGACCCAAGAATTCGAATCTTCGAATCCAAAATTCGCATTTAGAGAACTTCGCATAAAGCTTCTCTGCTCGCAGTGTTTCCAAGATCTGTCGTAGGTGTTGAATATGTTCCTCCTTACTGTGAGAATAGATGAGTATATCTTCAATGAAGACGATTACAAACTTATCTAAGTAAAGGCGACATACCCGGTTCATTAAGTCCATGAACACTGCGGGCGCATGGGTTAATCCGAAGGGAATTACTACAAAGTCGTAGTGTCCATAACGAGTTCGGAAGGCTGTTTTGGGAACATCTTCCTCTAAAACTCGTAACTGGTGATACCCGGATTTTAAGTCAATCTTTGAAAAGTAGCTCGCTCCTTGAAGTTGGTCGAACAAGTCGTCTATCCGGGGTAAAGGGTATCAGTTCTTAATGGTAAGTTTGTTTAGCTCACGATAGTCGATGCACATACGGAACGATCCATCTTTCTTCTTTACGAACAAGACTGGTGCTCCCCAGGGTGAGAAACTTGGTCTAGTAAATCCCTTGCTTATTAGTTCGATCAGTTGACTGGATAGTTCGTGCATCTCAGCTGGTGTTAGTCGATAAGGCGATTTGTCTACAGGGGTAGCTCCTGGAATAAAGTCGATTCTGAACTCGACTTGACATTGTGGTGGTAATCCTGGCAGTTCTTCGAGAAAGATGTCGGGAAAGTCGCATACTTCTGGGATGTTCTTTATGTCTTTCATCTCTTGGCTCCTATCAACCACATGAGCAAGGAATGCATGATATTCCTTCCGTAAGTACTTCTAGGCTTGTATATGTTGGATTAGATGTCTAAGCCCATAACTATTATTGGTATGTATTCGACCCTACTTGGCATGGTCCATTTGGGTTATATGGCATCGGAACGATTTGGACAGACTTTTGTGAGAAAAGGATATATATGTTTTATTAATATATTATAGTTTCTAATGTATTAATATGAAATCATATTATTTAATTCGTATTGTTCAAGAATTAATTTGGAATTAATTCTGTGATCAAAAGACACTAATTAAATATATGGGGATTGATTGTGTAAATCATTCATTCTTATATATGTGGGCTTATGATCCATATTTCTTCATGTTGGGCTAAACCCATGGAGTAACCCATGGATAATCCATGGAGGTTTTAACCCATGGAGCATGAAGAATATGGAAAGACATGAGTTACATAGTGTAACTCTAATAGCCACAATATATAAGGACCCCATGGCTCAAGAAATCGGCACTAAGAAGGGTTTCATATGAGAGGGCTAGCCGATTTGAGCATAAGGACTTTTCTCTCAAGTTATTCCAAGTTGTTGTTGGTGTTGTGTGAACGATTTGAGGTGTCACACTTGAGGCACTCGACTCTTAAGCTCCATGGAATCAAGCTACAAAAACAAGGTATGTTACTCTAACTAGTATCTTATTTAATATATGAAAAATGCATGCTACTTATAGGTTTAATGCCTTGGAAACCATTTGCATGTATAATTAGTGAAAACATAGATTCAAGGTATTTAGGGTTGTATGTGCACCATAGGATGTTGTAGTATACCATAACCCTATCAGTGGTATCAGAGCCAAGGCTTGTTTTCAAGTTATACATGCTGAAATAGCTTAAAAATTGAAAATTCTGGCATTCTGGGCACTGGACTCGCCGAATCCACTGATGGACTCGCCGAGTCCACTGATGGACTCACTGAGTCCATGAAGAAATTCGTCCTACTCGTCGAGTAGGTTCATACACTCGACGAGTAGAAGCCCCTGACAGCATATTTTCGACTTTTAAGGCTGAACCATTGCTTGTACCCCTGCCATTTCCATCTGACGATCCAACATCATATATTCATTTCCATCTGACGATCCAACATCATCTGCACCATCATCTGATGTAGCATATATTCATTTCCATCTGACGATCCAACATCATCTGCACCATTGCTTGTACCCCTGCCATCGTGATTGTCTTGGGTGCAGCTGCTACATCTGGCACACGCTCAATCACTTGTGGTTCGGGCAGCGGGTTACCGCTTCCAAATATGCTTCGAGTGCTCATCATGTCGATCTATACTCCAAGTCGGATGTTTGGCGTGCAGTGACGAGAATTAAGATAGAGAAGATTTTATTTACGATCTATGTGTAAATCTCCTTATTACTCCGAAAAGTTACATGTCAGTTCTAATACCCTAATTAAACGTGTAGAAGTCTGAACACGTAAAGTTTCCAGATCCGCTCGGCAACAGACCATAGATCCGATCATACATTTAGCATTATAAAGCATCATAAATCATTTAGCACATAAAAGCATGTTAGGCATTTTCCCTAAATAAGCTAGTGCTTGTGTCTATTCAGGTGTATTACCTAAGACACACTCCTCACAATCATTGCTAAGCATTCTAAGTTTAAGTCTAGAAATAAATTCATATTCCTAGTTCGCTTAAACTAATGCTCTGATACCAACTGTGACATCCCCATTTTCACGGCCAGAAAAGACCGATTTTGTTTATGCTTTATAAAAATCAGAGTACTTCTTTTAATAAAAATCTTGCGGAATTTGTCCTCAGAAAAACATGATAAATACGTTATCAAAGCATTTCCGGAGAAATGCATTTTTATTCATTTTAAAACATTTGGGATGTCATCGTTAATACAGAAACTTAAGCATAAACAGAACTTACATTCATTTACACTAGTGATATACATCTCTTTTAAATATCTCAGTGTAATGTAACTTCATATCGATACTTGTGATACAAATAAACTGAGTGGTTCAGGTTGGGAAACCTGGTGAGTACATAGGGTTTTCAACCCACAATAATATAATTATTAGGTTTAATCATCAAACAGTTAACCCAATTACCCATCCCCATTATCTTCTTTATTCTTAAGGATCTACCCTAAGAATCAGCTATTTCTTGTTCATTCATTCCTAAGGATTATCCTAAGGAATAGGTACGAATTTCATCTTTGTCAATGACACATCTATCAAGCACAGCTGCTAGTTCTATCACTTAGGCGCATCTGCCAAAATTATGTCATTCTCTACGAGGCGCATCTGCCGGTATTGCCCTTTAGACGCTACTGTCATGGTTATAATGTTCTCTATTAGGTACAGCTGCCGATACTATCCTTAGAGCGCAGCTGCTAGGATGTTTATCGTAGATCTAAAACATCTACAGATTTTGGCGCAGCTGCCAGTGCTCATCTATAGGGTACTAGGTCCATTGCTGCCAATGTTCACCTATAGGGCACTAGTTCCATACTACTAATGTTCCACTATTTCAGCCTTCATCTATCATCATTCATCTACCCATATTCTACCTAACATATTTTGTAGATATAAAATATATAAAGTTTAAATCATTTAAAACATGTATAAAATCGTTCATCCAGCATAGATAACAAATATAAAGATAATATGCACACATAGCACGTAATTTATATAAAATACTTCATATCTATGTGTAAGATGAAAGTAACTATGTACTCACCTGAAAGGTGGTGACTCTGTACTTGAACAGCACTTCGTTATCTCAAAATATTTTTCCCTTGACAAAACCTAGTATCAATACCACTAGGGTTTAGTCTAACGTTAACCGCGACTAATTAATAGTCTAGCTATTATTACTATTATATAAGCGTTAAGCAACACTCTTATATAACTCATAATAATAGCCCAAATAATTATTTTAAGGTCCTAATAACATTACTATATTAAAACATAAGTTATACTAAAGATAGGTTAGGCGTAGCTCACTTACAGCGGGTTTTTCTCAAAACCGGGCTCCGCTGGAGCAGCGTTCCCGAGCCGAAAGGATCTTCTTCTCGGAGCCGTCGGGCGCTCCGGGGCTTCCGCCTCGTGCTAGGGAGGTTCCTTAGGCTTTTCGGGGGGTTTCGGGGGCTAGAGAGAGGTTCTAGAGAGAGAGGAAGAAGTAGGAAGGTGTGAGAATGAATGGAGGCCTCACCACTTATCTATAGGGGCTGGAGGAAGGTTCACGTCGTGAATCTCTTGATGTTCACGTCGTGAGTGAGCTTGGGCTCCAAGTCACAGCCTGGTGATGACACGTGGCATCGCACACAGGGTGGAAATCAGCCGATTTTCAGAAATTCATAACTTTCACATACGAGCTCCGTTTTCGACGTTCTTTATATCCACGCGTAGGTAAAAACAAGATCTACAACTTTCATTTCGACTCTGTCGGCTAATTCTCGACCGATCTTAAATTTAACTGTAGGTAGAGATTAGACTGTTAAATGACCGCGAAGAATTCGTAACTCCTTCATACGGACTCCGTTTTCGTCTGTATTTCTATCGTTGAGTTCCTACTAATGAGATCTTCAACTCTCATTTAGGTCGCATTGGCCAAAAACCGCTCGAACTAAAATTCGAGTTTCGGGTCGTGCACTGCTATGCCAAATCGTAGAAAAATCATAACTTCCTCATACGAAGTCAGATTTGGGCGTTCTTTTTTGGTATGTTCTCGGTTTAACGTATACTACAACTTTTTTTTAGATCACTAAGGCTAAAAAGTCCTCTATCTTAAATTCACTATTTACGTCTCCCGGTGCCGTGCCGGTTTTCCCGAAAAACTTCGACGGGCCATAACTTCTTCGTTATAACTCGGATTTCGGCGTTCTTTATATGTACGGAACCCTTGAGACATATTCTACAACTTGGTTAAGATTATTTATTCTAAATAATCTTTTGTCGAAAAGTCGTTTTCGACCCCTATTATCTCTAAATTGACTCGCCCGGATCTACGGGCGTTACAGGGGGTATAAGGTTACTACCTATAAAATGGCAGTTTAATAGGTGTCCACTCCCACCCACCGCTTCCTTGACTGGTGGAGGGTCGTTAGCCGAACGGGTTTGACAGGACTATAATTCTCCCTTCATTAAAAGTATTAATGATAAATACTAAGTAACTAAACACTTATAAATTCTCAATCTTAGTTACTTAGGAAAATGTGAATTTGTTGCTAACCCATGAAATTACACTTTGCACTTTTCTTAAGTCGTTAGTGGAGCGTGTGTGGTTAACCGACACACTAACTTGTATTTAACAAGGTTGGCAAAGGGTGGCTTAAGGTTTGTCTTAGATTGGTGGAGCACATGTGGTTAACCGACACATCGATTAGGTGATAAAAATTAAGAGTACCAAGTATATTTGCATGGTTATTCACACCTTGTTTGTGATCCTCGGCATCCTACTCACAAACTTGAGAGGGCACACTCGAGATTTAAACATGCCATTGAATAGTTCAATGAATCTAAAAAGATCTAGGAGTTTCAAACCAATTAAAACCTAATACCTATTTCGTTTTTCATGGTGGAAATTGGTGAATCGTCATTCGCCTACCTTCAAATATTTTATAGCTTGGATTACAGCATCCCTCTTCCAAGTTATAAAAGTATTGTGTTGGGTCCTAGCCTTAATATTTCATATTGGGTGTTATTTTAAGGACTTAAATCAACTAACTTGAATATCTCCCATTTTAGATGTCTGGTTCAGACAACTATGATTATCCCAAATTCCTTGAAACAAGCTTTCCTAATGAAGATGATGCCCCGTGGTTGGATCATGGAAATCATACTTCAATTCTTCCATCTCCTCCAATTATTCTCCCTAACCCACAAGTTCTTGAAAAGTTCAAGGTCACTCAAGCCCTATTGGCAAGAAAAGTCTATGTGTGCTCACATATTGGAGATAAAGTCACATATTGACAAGCCGGGAGAGTTGGGTGTCAAGGTCTTGAGGAAGTTGGTCGTTGACTAGGTTCTTCAATCACTTTCTAAGTCACATAGTGAGTTCTTTTACGACTACTACATGACAGGCCATGACATGACGCTTAATGATCTCACCTATTTGCTTGATGCTGCTAAATCAGCAATGATTTAGAGCACGGGTAAATCAAATTTGATTGGAAGATCGACATCCCAAACTTCCATGGACATTGACAATGGTAACATTGGAAATCCAGAAAAGCTTTCTCTTCCCAATGGAAAGGGATCGGCGATAGTCAACTCGGTTGACCAAATGGTAAAGAGAAAGGCTAAGTCTGAGACAGTCTCGTATACCATTCCCAAAGAGTCCATATGCTTATATTGCCAAAGGAAGGGGCATTGGTTGCGAAGCTTCCCTATTTACTTAAAAGTTCACTAGGATGGTAAAAGTCAAAGTTTGACTCTACTTTAGGTAAAGTCCACTATCTAACTCTATTAAGTTCCTATTTGAGATTCTTATACATGATGTGACTAGGTCACATGTTGATGTTTTAAGAATTGAAGAAAAGAGGAAGCTTAATGGAAGAATATGCTGATTCTAGTCGCAAAGATGGATTTCGATCGCATGATTCAGTGATCAGAATTTTGAGCTGTTGCTTAAGAGTTATGATATATTCCTTAGGAATAGATAACAACAAGTTTTCATATTCATTTGCATTGTAAGGATAATTTTCCGCAAGTTTTGAAACAAAGGAAAAAAAAGGGTTTTGATTTTATTTATTTTAAGTATCCTTACAAAGGCATTTGTGAAAAATTGTTGTTTATATGATTCCATTGATAGCAATATTGGAAAATGGATTTGATTCTTTCGTTTGTGGTAGTGTCATAATTTGCCAAATAAGGAAAGATTCTCATCACCCAAGTTTCAGTTGGATAGAAACTAGGAATCAAGCAACTTGTATTGTATAATGAATGAGAATTTTCATCTTTGAGAAATTAAGACTAATTCCTTGTTCACATGTATATGTGAGTCAAGCGAAGGACTAGGAGATCGGGTACACTTGGCTGTACGCTGATCAGGTTCACCACAAAGAACGATAACATTATTCGTCACGATTTACTGAACTTTAGTATATATGATTATACTTACAAGTTTAAGTATAATTCTGAAACATTGGAAAAGGTTCAATGTATGGCAGAACGAATGAGAAGAATCAAATTAGGCAGAAAGATAAAAGTTTCTCCAATCTAAAAAGATGGGAGAGTACTTTAGTATCGTGTTTTGTGATTATCTTAGTTATTATGAAACCATATCACAATTGATCCTCTAAGGACATCTTACTACATTTGTTTGGCTAAGAAGACGAACCATGGATTGTTGAATAGGTTAAATCAAAAGATGAATCATACTTCGTTCCAAATTTGAATCTTAGAGTAATACTCCAAGATTGTAACTTGAGTTACATATTCTTAAGAAGGTTTATAACACTTGTCAAATGTAAGAGTAAAATGTGTTCTACTCTTGTACATTTGAAATTGGTAAGTTGTGATGTTTTGGATAAAACAGAGACCAACTAAGGCCAATTGTGTGAAGTGTTTGTCTTGATAAGAATCCGCACTAACTCTTGAATATTTGCTTTGTCAAGGAATGGTTCTTGACAAGAGAATCTTATATGTCAAGAGGTCAGTGGGAGTCTTAAAGATCTTGAAAAAGTTTCAAGAACTAATCAAGAATAAAACCTGTAGTTTATCACTAGCGCACGACTTGAGGTTTGTAACCTATCGTGTTGACATACTCTTATTTCTGTGCCCATTCCAATTAAAGTTGACTATACATCTGAGTTCTACAAGTTCTCATTGTTGGGACAACTAATTGGAAGCAATGGCAGACCCTTGTGCTGCCAGGTGACAAGAAGTTAAGATTGCACAAGTTCGGTCCATATGAGTTTGGATTTGTCACTAACCTCCCCTTGTGGTTATGACAAATTCACATGGATAGGAAACAACACCATAAAATCTAAGTGTCATAAGGTTTCTCTCCGACTCATGAAAATGATGGTGAGGAAACGCTTTCACTAAGTAGATTTTAAATAGATAGCAATTGTGATATTTGCATTCTCAAAGTCGTTAGTGGAGCGTGTGTGGTTAACCAGCACACTAACATGGACTTGTGAGAAATGGCAAAGGTCTAAACAATTGAGACGATGATTACGACATCCCTTTTCATAGTTCTGGAAATTGTTTAGACACACATGTGAGCTATCTAAGGAAAGGTGTATGATTCTGAAAAAGTTTTATCAAAACATCTTGTATCAGAAATCTGAACTTTGGTAAGAAAGTCAATAAAGTATTGATTTCTAGAAGTACAGTTGATTTCTGAGTATATGTCAAAGCTAGTGGGAGCATAAGTGTTATGCTAATAATCATCATGTTAGTGGGAGCATGATAATTATGATAAGCGTTGCAATATTGGCAATTTTAATTATAGAAAACAAAAGTTTCAATTGGGAAAAGTTGTTTTGTTATAATTAAGGGAGAGGAAAATTATACTTCATTTCAATTCTAAAAGCTTATATTGAGATTTTAATCATCTTTAGTCAAGGATATATATAAGAATTTTTATGTTCGAATGGTTCAACATAAGGAAATTCTATATATATATATATATATATATATATATATATATATATATATATATATATATATATTTATATATATATATATATATATATATATATATATATATATATATATATATATATATATATATATTGCGTTCTCAAATTCGATTATGATTACGGCATCCCTCTTCATAGTTGAATTATGAAAACATGGCAAATAAAAAATATTGTAGCAAAAGACTGGTCTAGGATCATGTCTTTATGTGAGACATCATGAATCGTGTCCCATATCCTTCGGATAAAGGATCGATTACATGTGCTATAATATTTATCCGTTCTAAATTTTCCAAATGACTAGGGCATTGAGACGGGAAAAGGGCTAGAATTGGATATGACTAAAATGATTAAGCAATTGTCGAGGACAATCTGAGGTTTACCAAAGATTGGTTGCTCATGGACAGTTGGAAGTATGGTGTAAATTTTTGGAAAGGACCATATTGACATATTATGGAAAGAGTCAACTCTTGTTCAGAAGTGATAGTCAAAATGGGAATATGGAAATGTTTCCATAGGTGGAAGTTATTCTTTAAATCTATGTAAGATTAGAAAACTTAATGCAAGAAGGATGTTCAAAGCAATGTACTTTGAATTTGAGACTTTGTTTCCATGGAATTGCTCTCCATTGGAATACTTTGTAATGTCTGTTGGCAAGTCTTTGTGACTTTGTGCATAGTCATTACAAGAGGATCAATGCATATAAGTTTAGAATCTAACAAATTTCGGTTAATGGTAGGAATTTGGAATTCTTGCATTTACGGTAAGGATTTGGGATTGTGAAATGAGCATCATTGGAATCATGTTCAATTGGTCTATTTCACAAAGTAAGGATCATAGACTAACATAGTTTGCATACTTGGAGTATGGCATAACTATTATTTGGACAAACATAGTGTGTATGCTTGGAGCATGGCATGACTATTGTTTCGATTAAAGTATAAAGTTGATTATTTGAAACATTGTACAATGAATAATGAGTAATCACTATGGTGTTTAAATAAAAGGTGGTTTATTTACTCTCAAAGGTGCTTGGGACCATAGAGGATTAGTATTACTCTTGTGTTTCACTTTGCATGTTTTGACTTCCAGAATAGCTAGGTTATTCTTTCCGAATGACTAAGTTATTTAAATTCTCCACAGCCGGTCATATGTTGGAAGTAGATATGAATCAATACTGTCATGAAGTTGGCTTGTAAATGTCTAAGGTGTTGGACATAGCAAGAGTTTCTACAACATTCATGAGTGCTCATAAGTTCTGAGTATTGGATTAAACCCACACTCATTTGAATCACTTTATGGATTTTATCACGAGTGATCATGAGACGATAATATCTTATATTCTTCAAACCTAGAGATATGAGTTGTTAACTATGAGTTGGTTATACATTGATTGTACGAAAACGCATTGGTAACTCGCTGTTATAAAACGTGCCTTTGTGTATGATTCAACGAGTAGTAGAACAAACATATGAGTCGAAGTTTATCCATTCCTTTTACCCTTGGAGGGATAAAAGCGATATCTGTGGGCCCCTCGATGATTTAGTGATGACAAACGTAAGTGCTCGGCCGGGCCTGGACTGATTTGATTTGTTCAATTAGTCAGTCGTCATAAATCGGAAATCGGGAAACAACAGATGGACAGAGAGAATGATTATAATCCATGTCTCAGTCCATATGATATCTAGAATGTAGGAATATATGATCCCTTATCTAATGGACGCGTCATTGATTTGTTCAGAGTTCGACAACGCCTTTAAGAGCTACGACTGCTAGTATACCATAACTATTATTGGTATGTATTCGACCCGAGTTGGCATGGTCCATTTGGGTTGCATGGCATCGGAACGATTTGGATAGGCTTTTGTGAGAAAAGGATATATATATATATATGGTTTATTAATATATTATAAATTCTAATATATTAATATGAAATCATATTATTTAATTAGTATTGTTCAAGAATTAATTTGGAATTACTTCTGTGATCAAAAGACACTATTTAAATATATGGGGATTGATTGTGTAAATCATTCATTCTTATATATGTGGGCTTATGATCCATAGTTCTTTATGTTTGGCTAAACCCATGGAGTAACCCATGGATACTCCATGGAGGTTTTAACCCAAGGAGCATGAAGAATATGGAAAGACATGAGTTACATAGTGTAACCCTAATAGCCACAATATATAAGGACCCCATGGCTCAAGAAATCGGCACTAAGAAGGGTTTCATATGAGAGGGCTAGCCGATTTGAGGACAAGGACTTCTCTCTAGTTATTCCAAGTTGTTGTTGGTGTTGTGTGAACCATTTGAGGTGTCACACTTGAGGCACTCAGCTCTTAAGCTCCATGGAATAAAGCTACAAAAACAAGGTATGTTACTCTAACTAGTATCTTATTTAATATATGAAAAATGCATGCTAGTTATAGGTTTAATGCCTTGGAAACCATTTGCATGTATAATTAGTGAAAACATAGATCCAAGGTATTTAGGGTTGTATGTGTACCATAGGATGTTGTAGTATACCATAACCCTTCAGTATACTGGAGATGATTCGAAGGTTTGTGCTTGGTTTGTCGCTATAGATAACTAAGGTTTCGCTATTCGGTAGATTAAGACGAACGACTTTCTTAAAACACATGATGTCAGCACGATGAAGGCTCAACCAACCCATGCCGATAATGACGTCAAAATGTTTAATTGAGACTGGATTGAGGTCGATTTGAAATGAATAGTTATCTAGAGAGAGGGTGCATCCTATGTATATATCGTTAGTGCTCTCAGTCTTCCCGTTAGCCATTTCTACGGTGAACGTTTCTTTTAGTGATTGTGGTTGTTGTTTAAGTAAGTGTGCAAATTTTTGGTTCACTAAACTCCTCTCCGCTCCACTATCAAATAGTATGCATGCATAAGAGTTATCGAGGAGAAACGTGCCTGTGACCACTGTAGGGTCTACCACAGCTTCCTCATGGCCTATCGCCAAAACTCTCCCTACTCCACTAGGATTCCATGCTTTTGGGCAGTTCCTCTTGTAGTTTCCAACTTCACCACACCTGTAGCAGGCCTGGCCTGCTCCAGCACCAGAGACCTGGGTGATTGGCCTTGTCGGAGCTTTACAGAAACGGGTTGTGTGCCCTTTCCTGTTGCAGTTAGCACACTGCATCTCCCGGCAGGGGCCGTTGTGGTGGAAGTTGTACTTGTTGCACTTCGGAAAACTCCCTGCGTACTGCTTTGCCGGGGCAAGGGCAGCAGGGGTTGTTGCGGTATGAATAGCCACCCTTTGCTGTTTCTTGGCGGAGTTATGCGCCGATTTGTTTTTCTTTCCGTCCCAAAAATTTCTCTTGTTGTCATTTGTTTTAGCCGGTTCTGGGATAGCAGGGGTTGTTGCTAGCGTACGAACTCCATGGTCAATGAGTCGCTGTGCCAATCGTTTGACACTGTCGAATGTAGCGGGCTTTGAAGACAATACATTCCCATGAAATGGAGGTACCAGTCCCCAGATGTACCTCTCAATCTTCTTGGCCTAAGTGGGGACCATCCTTGGACACAGAGCCACCAAGTCAGTAAACCTAGTTGTGTAGGCTACTATGTCAAAGCCTTTCATGGTCAGGCTCCAAAGCTCCTGTTCGAGCTTCTGGAATTCGCCCCTCGGGCAGTATTCTCTTATCATCAGCTCCTTCAGAGCTTCCCAGCCCTATCGAGTTAGCCACTATCAGAGTAAGTGACTTGTCATGGCTATTCCACCATGTGAGGGCCCTGTCTGAGAAGGTTCAGGCAGCAAATTTTACTTTGCTTCCTTCTGGGCAGGAGCATATCTCGAAAGTGGACTCCGTCTTCTCGAACCACTGCGAGAGGGCAATGATTCCACCGTTGCCATTAAAGGCTTTGGGTTTGCAATTGATGAAGTCTTTGTATGAACACTCCCTCGGGTGTCCATGGCTATCACCTTGGGTAGAGTTAACACTCGTTCTACCTCCGCTAGTCCCGCTAGCATTGACCTGAGCTAAGGCTTCTGTTACAGTCGCAGTCATCGCAGCTTGAAAAACTACAGGATCGAACTGTGGAGGGGTTGGTGGTTGAGTTGGAGTTATTTGGGTAGTACGTCTGTTTGATCTACGAGGAGGCATCTTTCAACTATAAGTTTACAAAGATGAAGATAAGTGTAAGTATTCAACAGTGAAAATAATGTGAGTGATCCATGAACTAAGTCACCATAGTTCAACATGTAATTGTTTGAGTGTTTTCAATACAGAGTTACCACTAGAAAGATGAAAGTATTTGAATAAAGATTTTCCAAGAGGATTGGATGCCTGTCAATATCATTGGTATTATAGATGTATAGAGTTCAGGAAAATTTGACCTTGCGAAAGGTCTACAACATACCAATGTAGTGAAAATTTTGACAACATAAAGACCTAAAGAAACTGAAAGTTCAAGGTCTAAACATAAACAGGAAAATAATACTAGAGTCTAAAAGTAGACATAATCTATATCCAAAAGAGTGAGTAGAGTAAGCTCTAATCACGAGGAGTGTTGTTCTGGTTGGTGCTAGATTTTGCCCTGGACTTAGCCAGCTGCTGTTCTGTTTCCCACACACGCCTTTGCAATGCCACTTGGTTCTGTTGAAGATCCTTAACTTCGGATTGGCAGGCATACACTCCTATCTGTAGTGCATCAGTGTGAGTCCTGGTTAACTCCTGGTCATCGGTCAGGTGGCGAAGACGAACTGTGTTGACTCCTGAGTTAGCCATGATTTCCATGACTTGGTCGACGGTTGTCCTTCCTTGCTCAACAGTGCGAGCAACACGACGAACCAAGGTAGGAAGGGCTCTGTCAGCCGAGCCTCCCTCGCTCAAGTTGTAGAAGCTTCGGTCTCCATTATAGGGAGCTGGTTGTCCTTGTTCATGGCTCCACCTTCCCAAGTTCACTGCCCACAGAGGCGTCAGACCTAGAAATCTTGGTCGAGGGTTAAGATTTTGGGCAACTTGAGGTGGATTATAGACCTCGGGTTCTGAGTCAGAGTCTTCCTGCTCATCATCTTCGTTCTCTTTTTCAGAACTCTCCTCGGGGTCTTCTTCTACTAGGACCATCGGGTTCTCTTCTTCGGGTTCAGCTTCAAGCCATCTCCCGTTCCCTTGATCGGGAAAGTACGGGTCGCCAGGTAGATGGAATCCAACCATGTTATCTAAGCGAGAAAAGGGGTGTAAGAAACATATAGTAGATGTATCACTATAGATGATCCTTACCAGTTACTTCAATACTTACGTAGTGCATACCAACTATATATTGATGGGTTTTGAGCATTCTAACACTCCTATGGTGTACATGCAACCCTAAATACCTTGGATCTATGTTTTCTCTATTATACATGCAAATATCAATTTTCCAAGGTATTGTTCTAACTAGCATAATATAAAGTACACATAATATAAATTCTAGTAGAATTACATACCTCTTGTTTGGTGCTTGATTCCATGGAGCTCAAGAGCCTAGTGCCCCAAATGTGTCACCTCAAATGGTTCACACAACACCATGAACATTTGGAATAACCATGAGAGAAGATATTAGTCTTATATCTCTATGAAATCGGCTTGCCCTCTATGTAATACACTAGTGTCGATTTCACCAACAATGGGGTCTTTATATAGTGTGCACATTAGGGTTACACCATGTAACCCATGACTTAACCCATTCCTTATGCTCCATGGGTTTTAACCTCCATGGAGTATCCATGGGCCACCACATGGGTTAAACCCAACATAAGGAATCATGGATCATGAGCCCACATATATAAGAATCTATGATTTACACAATCAATCCCCATATATTTATTTAGTCTCTTTTGATCATTAAATTAATTCCAAATTAATTCTAGATCAATACTAATTAAATAATATGATTTCATATTAATATATTAGAACTTATAATATATTAATATGTCACAAATATCTTCTTCTCATTAAAAGGTCTACCCAAATGTTCCGATGCCATGCAACCCAAATGGACCATACCGGGTCGGGTCAAGTATATACCAATTATAGTTATGGACTTAGATACTAACCCAACAGTCTCCCACTTGGATAAGTCTAATAACTATTATTACAAGTACGCCTTCATAACCTGACCAACAATCGTAGCTCTTAAAAGCTGCTGCCGAACTCTGAACAAATCAATGACGCGTCCATTAGATAAGTGATCATATATTCCTCCATTCTAGATATCATATGGACTGAGACATGGATTATAATCATTCTCTCTGTCCATTTGTTGTTTCCCGATTTCCGATTTTTGATGACTGACTAATTGAACAAATCAAATCAGTCCAGGCCCGGCCGAGCACTTACGTTTTGTCATCACT
The DNA here is from genome assembly GCF_052849685.1 of Lactuca virosa. NCBI lineage: Eukaryota > Viridiplantae > Streptophyta > Magnoliopsida > Asterales > Asteraceae > Lactuca > Lactuca virosa. The sequence continues at coordinate 300,574,592 of NC_136428.1, read as the reverse complement.
AAATCATCGAGGGGCCCACAGATATCGCTTTTATCCCTTTAAGGGTAAAAGGAATGGATAAACTTCTACTCATATGCTTGTACTGACTACTTGTTGAATCATACACAAAGGCACGTTTTATAACATCGAGTTACCAATGCGTTTACGTGCAATCAATGTATAACCAACTCATAGTCAACAACTCATATCTCTAGGTTTGAAGAATATAAGATATTATCGTCTCATGATCACTCGTGATAAAATCCATGAAGTGATTCAAATGAGCGTGGGTTGAATCCAATACTCAGAACTTATGAGCACTCATGAATGTTGTAGCAACCACTGCTATGTCTAATGCACATTAGACTAATCATACAAGCCAAATTCATGACAGTCTTAGATCAATACCTACTTCCAAAGTATGACTGACTGTGGAGAGTTTGAATAACTTAGTCAGTCGGGAATAATGACCTAGTTATTCTGGAAGTCAAAACTTGCAAAGTGAAACACAAAAATAATACTAATCTTGTATGGCCTCAACACTTCGAGTGTAAATAAAAACCCTTTTATCTAAGCACCATATTGATTACTCATTATTCATTGTTTCGATTTATCAACTTAATACTTGAATTGAAACAATAGTCATGCCATGCACCAAGCATGCATACTATGTTTACGTATGGTCTTTTCTTTTGTGAAATAGATCAATTGAGCATGACTCCAACGATGCTCATTTCATAAACCCAATCCCTTTTGTAAATGTAAGAATACCAAACACTTGTCATTTACTGTAATCTGTTAGACTCTAAACTTATATGCAATGATCCCCTTGTAATGACTATGCACAAAAGTCACACAGACTTGGCAACATACATTACAGAGTATTCCAATGGAAAGCAATCCCATGGAAATGATCTCAAATTCAAAGTACATTCCTTTGAACATCATTCTTTGCATTAAGTTCTTTAATCTTACACAGATTCAAAGAATAACTTCCACCTATGGAAACAATTCCACATTCCCATTTTGACCATCACTTTTGAACAAGAGTTGCCTCTTTTCAAAATATGTCAATATGGTCCTTACTCTATACTTTCAATTGTCCATGAGTAACCAATCTTTGGTAAACCTCAAATTGTCCTCTACAATTGCTTAATCATTTTAGTCATTTCCAGTTCTATTCCTTTTCCATTTTAATGCCTTAGGCATTTGGAAAATTTAGAATGGATTATAGCACATGTAATCGAACCCATACCCGAAGCATATAGGTCACGCTTCATGCTATAAATTTTTATTTTCCATATTCTCACAATTCGAACTATGAAGAGGCATACCGTAATCATAATCGAATTTTGAGAACGCAACATATATAGAATTTCCTTATGTTGAACCATTCCAACATAACATTCTTATATATCCTTGACTAAAGTAGATTAAAATCTCAATCTAATCTTGTAGAATTTGAATGAAGTATAAGATCCTCTCCCTTAATTATAGCAAAACAACTTTTTCAAGGCGAATTGAAACTTTTGTTTCTATAATTAATATTGCTGACTTGCAACACTTAACATAATAATCATGCTCCCACTAGCATAATGATTATTATCTTACTAGCATAACACTTATGCTCCCACTAGCTTTGACATGTATCCAGAGATCAGCTGGACTTTTAGAAATCAATACTTTATTGACTTTCTTACCAAAGTTCAGATTTCTATACACAATTGCTTTGATAAGAATTTATCAAAATCATACAACTTTCCTTAGATAGCTCACTTGTGTGTCTAAACAATTGTGAAGAGGGATGTCGTAATCATAATGTTTAGACCTTTTGTCATTCTCACAATTGCTATCTACTTAAACTCTACTTAGTGAAAGAGTTTCCTCACCATCATTTTCATGAATCGGAGAGAAACCTTATGACACTTAGATTTTATGGTGTATGTGTTCCTATCCATGTGAATTTGTCATAACCATAATCACGAGACAAGGTTAGTGGCAAATCCAAACACATATGGACTGAACTTGTTCAATCTTAATTTCTTGCCACCCGGCAGCACAAGGGCCTACCATTGCTTCCAGGTTGTTATGCAAACAATTGAGAACTCATAGAACTCACAAGCATAGTCAACTTTTAACTGGAATAGACACATAAATAAGAATATGTCAACACGATAGGTTGCAAACCTCAAGTCGTGGGCTAGTGATTAACAAAACACTTGATTAGTTCTTGAAACTGTTTCAGGATCTTTTCAACTCCCACTGTCCTCTTGACATATAAGACTCTCTTGCCAAATACTCAAGAGATAGCGCGGATTCTTTTACAAACACTTCACATAATTGGCCTTAGTTGGTCTTTGTTTTATCCAAAACATCACAACTTACCAATTTCAAATGTACAAGAGTAAGAAAACATTATACTCTACATTTGACAAGTGTTTTAAACCTTTCTTAATATTATGTCACTCAAGGCTCAATCTTGGAGTATGAATCTAAGATTTTATTTTGGAACGAAGTATGATTTATCCTTTGATTTAACCATTTCCACAATTCACGATTCCTCTCCTTAGCCACCAAATGTACTAAGGTGTCCTTAGAGAATCAATTGTGATATGGTTCCATAATCACTAAGATAATCATAAAGCAAGATACACAAGTACTCTCCCATCTCTTCAGATTGGAGAAACTTTTATCTTTCTGCCTTATTTGATTCTTCTTATTCAACCTTTGTGGTGGACCTGACTAGTACACAACCTAATGTACCCGATCCTTTAGTCCTTCGCTTGACTCACATGCGAATGTGAACAAGGAATTAGTCTTAACTTACCAAAGATGAAAAATCTCATTCATCACACAATACAACTTGCATGATTCCAAGTTTCTATCCAACTGAAACTTGGGTGATGAGAATCTTTCTTTATTTGATAAATTATGACACTACCACAAACGAAAGAATCAAATTCATTTTCCAATATTGCTTATCAATGGAAACATATAAACAACAATTTTTCACAAATGCCCTTGTAAGGATACTTAAAAGAAATAAAATCAAAACTTTTCTTTTATTTTATAAACTTGCGGAAAAACTTATCTTTCAATGCAAATTCATATGAAAACTTTGTTGTTATCTATTCCTAAACAATATCTCATAACTCTTATGCTGTGACTCAAATCAGCACACCTTTTCTTTAAGCTTCCTTTGATTCTTCAAAGACATCAAAATGTAATTACATTACATCATGTATTAAGAATCTCCAAAAGAGACTTAATAGAGTTAGATAACGGACTTTACCTGAAGTAGAGTCAAACTTTTGACTTTACCCTCCTTATGAGGTTTTAGGTAAATTCGGCAGCTTCGCAACCAATGCCCCTTTCCTTTGGCAATAGGCACATATGGACTCTTTGGGAATGGTACATGGGACTATCTCAGACTTAGCCTTTCTCTTTACCATTTGGTCAACCGAGTTGACTATGGCCGATCCCTTTCCATTGGGAAGAGAAAGTTTTTCTGGATTTCCAGTGTTACCATTGTCAATGTCCATGAAGTTATGGGAAGTCGATCTTCTAATCAAATTTGCTTTACCAGTGTTCCAAATCGTTGCTGATTCAGCATCACCAAGCAAATAGATAAGATCATTAAAGGGTCATGTCGTGATCTGTCATCAGGGAGTGACTAAAGAACCAAGTCAACAGCCAGCTACCTCGAGACTTCGACACCCGACTCTCCCGGCTTGTCAATATGTGACTTAATCTCCAAGACTTAAGCACATATAGACTTTGTTTGCCAATAGGGATTGAGTGACTTAGAACTTATCAAGTCTTGAAACTTGTGGGATAGGGAGATTTATTGGAGGAGGTGGAGGAAATGAAGTATGATTTCCAGTCCCATTAGTGCTAAATAAAGGGATTAGTCTTTCACCTTGATTGCCTTTTGGGATATCATCTTCATTAGGAAGCTTGTTCCTAAAGATTTGGGAAGACCATAGTTGTCTAAACTAGACATCTATAAGGGAGAAATTCAAGTTAGTTGATTTAAAGTCCTTAATATAACACCCAATTTGAAATATTAAGGCTAGGATCCAACAACCTATTTATAACTGGAAGAGGGATTCCGTAATGCGAGTTATAAAATAGTTGAAGGTAGGTAAATGACGATTTACCAATTTCCACCATGAAAAACGAAATGTAATTAAGTTTTAATTGGATTTGAAACTCCTAGATCTTTTGAGATACATTGAACTTTCAATGGCATGTTTGAATCTCGATTGTGCCCTCTCAAATTTGTGATTGGGATGCCGAGGATCACAAACAGGGTGTGAATAACCATGCAAATTGACTTGGTACCCTTAAATTTATCACCTAATCGATGTGCCGGTTAACCACACACGCTCCACCGATCTATAATAAAGTCAAGTTACCCTTTGCCACTCTTACTAGTCCTTATTAGTGTGCCGGTTAACCACACACGCTCCACTAACGACTTGGTAAGGTACAAAGTGTAATTTCATAGGTTAGCACCTATTTCACATTTTCCTAAGTAACTAAGATTGGGAATTTAGAAGTGTTTAGTTACTTAGTATTTTTCATTATACTTTTAATGAAGGGAGAATTATAGTCCTTTCGTACTCGTTCGGCTAACGACCCTCCACCAGTCAAGGAAGCGGTGGGTGAGAGTGGATACCCATTAAACTGCCATTTTATAGGCAGTAACCTTATACCCCCCTTATAGACCGGCTTCGTGAATGAGGCCTACTAATGGTAAGATTGACTTTATCTTATACATATCTATATAATTAAAACTATAATAATAGTATAAGGGTGTATTTTAAACATTTAAAATATTGGGTGGTTTAATCTATTAATTAAACTATACTCTTAATTTAATTAAACTTAAACTATGTCTTTATGGAATTATTAACTCTTTTAATTAAACACTTTAATTAATTTAATGAAGTCCATAAAGTTTGAATTTTAGCTTTTAAAATTTTAAGGGTTCAATTTGGAATTAAAGTATACATGAAGAGTAACTTTACAAATTCCAAAACTTGAGGGGAAGTTTTGAAACTATTCAAGACTTTTCATTTCATAACTTATGAGTTTTATGTACATTAAAAAGAAGACTCTTCATTTTTTATGTAACTCCTTATCTTTTAATGACATATTTTAAAGAAGTGACTCTTTAACATCCATAACTTGAGGACAAGTTATGGAGTCATAAAATAATTAAATGAAAAAGACTCTTCATTTTTATGTAACCTATGACACTTTTATGAGTTTTAAGATTCATAAATATGAATTTTCATATAACTTGAAGACAAGTTACAAAAACATATTTTATGAACTAACTCTAGATTAATTTGGATCAAAAACAACTAAAACACAAATTTTTTTCATTAATGTAAACTAACTCATAAATCAAGGAAACATAAAAAACTTTTGGTAATCCATAATTTGAGGACAAGTTATGGAGTCCATACAATTTCATTGAGATCAAGAATTATACTAACAAACAATTTGCACATAATTCCTATGATCTACCAAAACTCATAAGCATGAACATTCATAATCAACAGTTTTCAAGAATTACATAAACATATATAAACTTGAAACTTTGATTATAGCATTGAAATTGGTTTAACACAATCATTACCACATTAAAAACAGGTTTTATAAGACCAAAACAATCAAAGGTAATGATTCTAGACCAATTCCAGCACCAAAACTCGAAGTTATGCTGTTTGGGGGTCCAACTCGTCGAGTGCATGAACCAACTTGGCGAGTTGGATGCATTTTGTCTTGGACTCATCGAGTCCCTTGATGGACTCGTCGAGTCCGCTGTCCAGACAGCACAAAACTTCGATTTTTAAGCAGTATAAGCAAGTATAACAAGAAAATAAGCCTAGGCTCTGATACCACTGATCGGTTTTGAGCATTCTAACACTCCTATGGTGTACATGCAACCCTAAATACCTTGGATTTATGTTTTCTCTATTATACATGCAAATATCAATTTTCCAAGGTATTGTTCTAACTAGCATAATATAAAGTACACATAATATAAATTCTAGTAGAATTACATACCTCTTGTTTGGTGCTTGATTCCATGGATCTCAAGAGCCTAGTGCCCCAAATGTGACACCTCAAATGGTTCACACAACACCATGAACATTTGGAATAACCATGAGAGAATATATTAGTCTTATATCTCTATGAAATCGGCTTGCCCTCTATATAATACACTAGTGCCGATTTCACCAACAATGGGGTCTTTATATAGTGTGCACATTAGGGTTACACCATGTAACTCATGAATTAACCCATTCCTTATGCTCCATGGGTTTTAACCTCCATGGAGTATCCATGGGCCACCACATGGGTTAAACCCAACATAAGGAATCATGGATCATGAGCCCACATATATAAGAATCTATGATTTACACAATCAATCCCCATATATTTATTTAGTCTCTTTTGATCACTAAATTAATTCCAAATTAATTCTAGATCAATACTAATTAAATAATATGATTTCATATTAATATATTAGAACTTATAATATATTAATATGTCACAAATATCTTCTTCTCATTAAAAGGTCTACCCAAATGTTCCGATGCCATGCAACCCAAATGGACCATGCCGGGTCGGGTCAAGTATATACCAATTATAGTTATGGACTTAGACACTAATCCAACATATATGAATGAATATAGAATAGAACTTCGAATAAGTGACCCAACTCTAAGTCCACAACCAAACAAGGAACATGAAGTAAAGCAAAGATCACAGAATCTAAGTCTATAACATCTTAGTCACATATAACCTTAGCGCATCCACTCAGAAACTATTGACCTACTAGTAAAGACCTTTTTAGTTTTCACATAAATAATTATAGTACAACAAAATACTCTTATAGTATTTTAAGTTTATGTTCTGTTCTAGTGTTTCGTTGTAGTAGAGTTGGAAAGTTTTAGACTTGTTGCAACACCACAACCATTACTAGGCACATGCTAATCACTTCTCGGATTGATATAGCCGATCAGGCTATATCAATCCCAGACCTGATTATATGTCCCCAAGCCTACTTGTGCTGTTCAACCATCGCAATACTTTTGTTCTGTTCTAGTATGACACTGTTCTTAGTATGAATGCATGTATGTATACTTTTAGTAAAATATATTATTATTATTTAAAAAGTATATTCTCTTGGTCAGAGTGTTTTAATCCCGATGTGTTTATAGTTGTATATATTTTATGGGTTGATATACATAGTTCGCTATAAACAAAGCTCTGATACCAATCTGTCATACCCCGAAACCGAGATGGCGGAAACATTTGGGGGTGGAGGACGTCATGTACAATATCATAACAATGCATAATAGTAAATCAAGCAACAACATCTATTGCATTAATAGAATAGTTAATACATGTGTCTTCTGTGTATAGTTGTAAAACACCAAAAATATATCAAAATAAAAGACGAGTCTTGAACATGCTCTGTCATCTAAAAAACCTGGTCCCGTGTACCTGTCTACTGGTTCCCTGAGAATACAAGTTATTTTGAAAGAGAGTATCAACATTTAATGCCAAAGGTTTGTATTTGTTTCATGAAAATGTTTGTGTTTGTTTAGTAAAATGTTTGTGTACTTCCCAAAAAATCCTATATTTTCTTCTAAAAATGAATTGTAGTCTTCTACCCAAGACCCGACAGTTTTGTATGTTTATTCTCTTGTAAAAGGTATGTTTGTACTCGAATAGTATAAAATGTAAGTTTTCCTTATTTGTAAAACCATCTTTACTAGAAAAATAGTATGCATTACTCATGCGAGAATGTTACTGTATGTGTGTAATGGAAAATGAAGATTTACAGTAGAAGTGTGTAAAATAAACTACTGATGCATTAACTAACTTGTAACCAAATTGGTTAATTTAGGCTAAATGTGATTAGGTTATAACCATGCTTGATTGACTAGTATAAAACACGACGTTCTTCAGGCGTTAGAAATGGTATGACATTTGTCACCTGTAGACCTGCAGGTCCTACTGTAGCTAGCAGCAAGGTATGGGATGGTCAATCCCGTATAGATCTATACACAAACTCACGCTCTCCCTCCAGCAGACTCTGGTTATAAAACGTGACATAACAAGTATATTGATGTATCATGAAATTGTATCTCACATTTTAGTTATCTTGTTCTTGTTATAGTATGTATGTTCCTTCTTATTCTTGTTATAGTATGTATGTATTGACTTGTGTATGTTTCTCTGATCTAGAAATAGTATGTATGTATTGACGCACGTATGTTTCTCTGATATAGAAATAGTATGTAGTGATCCTCTAAAGTATACCTATTATAGTTTACTAGTATGTTTGTTTGAACTGTTACTGATTTGTAGAAAAGACTCAATTGTTCAACATAAGCAACTGAGTTAAGTATGTTCCTTAAAAATGGGGGTTTAATATTCATGTGTATATTTAGCAAGTATAACTATGATTTAGCCGACATTCGGACTAGTGATCCTACCCGAAGCGCACAACCAAACAAGGAACAGGAGTCTAGGTATTTAGCAATAGTCCTAAGTCCTTTAAAGCATACTTATACATAAATAGATACACGAATATGATTTTGATAAAAACAGAAATCTAAGAATAGTTTTAAAATGATTTTAACAAGAGTTTGGGTATAAGAAATCCTTTTGTTTGACGTTTTTACATGTAAGTGGTTAACACAATTATATTGAGTTCTACTTGTATTCTCTCCCTAAAAAGCATTTAAAAGCATTTATAACTGTAATTTTTAGGGGTATGAACTCACCTTATGTGGGTGATTCAATTGGAGATTTGATTTAGGAAGATAAGTTTCACGGGTGAAGTCCCAAAGCACAAACGAGTCCTATTTAGCATATTAAGACATATATCTGTATACATTTAGTGATCATAATCATAAATATAGTAAGGAAACGGATTGAGTTGCAAGCTTAACTTACAAAAGAGGGTGCTAGAGTCGAAAAGGGGAGGCTGGAAGGGGTTCACGGCCCACACTCTAGTGTGTGTTCTTGGTGAAATGATGATGATGCAAGTGTTCACGGCCCAAAGATCTTGAGGATCTTGGGTTGACGACTTGATGTTCTTGACAAATGATGAGGATGCAAGTGTTCACGACCCAAGAACAGTTGATGTTCTTGAGTTTACGGCCCAAGGATCTTGAAGATTTAAGAACACCAGAGGATCCTTAGCAATATCTTAAGAAGATTCAAAGGAAAAGGATGATAGTTGAGAGGAAGGTGTTTTCGGTTGAAGATCATTGGGAGAAAAGCCTTGTGTTTGGCTTAGAAAGGGAAGAAGTGAGGTAAAATCAGCTAACATTTATATATGTAGGAGGGGAGTTCACGGCCGCAAACCGTGGGTTCACGATCCGACGCCCGTTCACGGCCCGAAGGCTCGTTCACGGCCCGAAGGCTTGTTTACGGTCTAAGCAAGGTTTGTCGTCCTTGGTTCCAAATCACTTTCCTCCATAAAACCTATCATTCATATATACAAGTTCCATACACTTTTAGCTCCTTAATCTAACTAGATTAAGATAATAAAAGAAATAAGTTTGACCCTTGATTGATATGTTTGACTTTAGTTGACCAAGTTTCACTTTTACAAGATAGAAATTACGGGTTGTCAAACAAGTGGTATGCTAGGCTCGTACTGAGGGCAGATAAGTTATGTTTCAGTTTTACGACTGAAGGGGGCAAGCCAGTCATAAGCTGTGGGCTCGAAAGCAAACTAGACTAATGTTGTGGGCTCAGAGGCAAGCCAGATGTGAGTTGTAGGCCTGGAAGGCAAGCCAGACTCACACTGTGGTCCCAGGGGCTAATCCAGTCTGTAGAGATGTGGACCCATTACTTTCTGTTATTATGTGTACTGTTTGTTATGTATCATTATATTGGGGGAACTCACTAAGCTTCGGGCTTACAGTTTCAGTTTTGGTTTCAGGTACCTCAGATGATCGCGGGTAGGCAAAGGCGTGATCGTACAGCTCCTCACATTTTATGACTATGTTTCTGTGTGACAACCCGAAAATTTTTAAAATTTTTGCCTTGCAAAGCCCAGCCAGTCAACTCCGCTGAATGTCAGACTCATTTCTGCTATCATTTAGCCTCGTTTAGAGTCCGTTTAAAGGTTCAAAGCTCAGTACATTCCAACATTTAGCATAGAAATGGATCACGTAAACTTCTAGCACCAAAATCGAGCCTCACACTCCAACATCAGGAGTGTACGGCCGCACACTGGGTGTGCGGCCACACACCCCTCTCCTGGCAGCACACTCACTTGTACAAAGGAGGGGTTTAGCCTTCATTCATCCCTTTTCACTCTCCAAGGCTTAGAACTCGATTTTTCTCTCAACTATCATCCGATTTTCAGCCTAGATCTTCAAGAATGTAAGTGTTCTTCACTTGATTTGTTGTTAATCTTCATAAACTAGTTACATCCTTTGATTTCATCCATTTGAAATCATGTTTTGGCTAGATCTTCAAATCTTCATCCATTTCACCAAGAACACCAAGAACACACACTTGTTCTTGGCGATTTTGAGCCTTCTCGAGCTTCCGGATCGTAAGTACTCTTCCCTTATACTTAAATCTTGTCAAGAACACTAGTTTACGCCCTTGAAACTGCCCGGAAATCAAGAACATATGGTGTGTGCGGCCGTACACACTCATGTGGCCGTACACCCCTCAAACACCCCAAAGGCTTCCATATTGTGAGTACCATTCCCTAAGCTTGTTACTTACCAGATATGAGCCTGAGAAAACGTCCAAACCATGTTCATCAAGGAGTGTGCGGCCGCACACACTCCATGTGGCCGTACACCCCTTTATTTAGTGCTTTAGGGCCTCCAAAGTGCCTTTCTAGCTTCAACACTTGATGAGCATCAGTCCTACAAGCCTCCCTACCATTTGGAAAACGTTTTGTGCACTCTTTACCATGATTGTGCGGCCGCACACTCCCCTTGCCGCACACCCATGGCTGCACACTCCCTCAAGTGGCCGTACACTCCCTTAAATTGAATCACATGTGATTCCAACACTTGGACAAAGTGTTTCCTAGTCCCGTAAGGTGTTTCCTTGCATTTGGTTGCTTCTAAACACTATATTTATGTCAATATATGCCATTATATGTCATTTAGGACTCGTTAAGTCTCGGGACTTCATTCGTGGAACTTCTCATCCTTACACGCGTGTTCGTTGAATCACCCACATCAGGTGAGTTCATACCCCGTAATGAATCTTTTAACTGTTTTAAATGTTTTAAGGGGGGGAATACAAGTTGAACACAATGTTAATTATGTAATTGTTTGTTATAAACATTTTCAAAAGGATTACTTATGTCATTTATAAGTTGTCAAACCATCTCAAAGACTCTTTTCAAGTTATGTTACTTTATAGTTTAACAAAACTCCGTTTTTAAAGTACCAGCATAACTTAGTGGTAAAATGAGTCTTTTCCACAACAGTTCAAGTACATTACTAGTAAACTATAATAGGTATAGTTTAGAGTCAGATCATACATGAGTCAAAGCATACTATGATGAGAAACAAACAGAGCATACATACATACTAGACAGAGAGAAATAGAATTAGTACATACTATACATGAGAGTATACTATACACTAGTACAGAGTGAACATTACTACATTATGACTTACTATACAAACACTGTTATACGATAAATTAATGTGACAAACCATTTAAGGATACAATGACACTGTGTTCTATCCATTTGTAACTAGAGTCTCCTGGAGGGAGAGCGGTCATCTTGTGTATAGATCTATACGAGACAGACACTCCCACACCCTAACTGCTAGCTACAGTCCCAACCGATAAGGCCAAGGGGCGACAAATGTCACCTCACGACATATGACACCGGAGGGTCATCTTTTATTCAGTCGTCGATCAGCATGGTTACGTACGAGTTCACATTAAAACCTTTAATTTACCATTTTGGGATTAAAGGCTACTTTAGACTCCCCGAGGTGTATTGTACATTTAATACTACATGGAGTCTGTATTTTACTACTTTATAGCCATGGATTAAGGGCTACTTTAGACTCCCCGAGGTGTATTGTCCATTTAATACTACCTGGAGTCTGTATTTTATTACAAAACGACTCCCCGAGGTGTATTGTCCATTTAATACTACCAGGAGTCTGCATTTTATTACAAAACGACTCCCCGAGGTGTATTGTACATTTAATACTACCCGGAGTCGGTATTTTTATTACTTTATAGCCAGCAGTGTCACTGCTGAGGTAAAACATTATTTTCCCTATTACATTTACTTTGTGACCTTCTCACATATTCATTAATGTATAAACTATATTTTGTTAATGATAGTTTCACTCGGGAAAATACACACTCATACAAGAAACATACATGCATAACATTTGATGCCTTGGTAGAAGGCTACGTTTAGTAGAAAGGACCATAATGCTAACCTTATGATTCTTTAATGTATACATCAAAGGATACATATATATATCAATAGGATCCGACAGGTAATAGGATGTGTGCTCTCCGCTTCATTTCCTGTTCCTTGTTTGGTTGTGGGCTTGGAGCAGATTCACCCAGCCTATTATCTATTCGATTCTAGATATATATGTCCAGTATACATTTAGTCATCATAAGGGTACCAGGTATGGGTCAAGTCATAGGACACAGAGTCAATGCACAGTTTTCTAGTACAGAACATACTTTCCAAGTCAGAACTTTTGGTATACAAAACTAGAAACTTACCAGCTGAGGGTTTAATCCATTTTATTAAACCAGTATAAACTTAAAGGACCTTAGGTGATTAACTCTATAATATTTTAGTATATCCATCACGGTTATATATCATTAATATCCAGTAGATAGTTGGAGGTGTGCTTTCCGCCTTACTTCCTGTTCCTTGTTTGGTTGTGGGCTTAGGGCAGATTCACCCAATTAACTCTCTATCCGATATCAGATCATATATAGTCAGTATAAACTAAGTGATTATAGAAGTAATCACTGTGGTCACCATTTTATTATAAGAAATAAGAGTTTTCCTTAAAGAATATTTTCATCAAATATGAAGAAACCATTACAATTAACTCCATGAGTAACGAGTGAACACGCCAGAGTTATATACAACAATGATCTAACAAACAATGGGATGTGTGCTATCCGCCTTACTCCCCGTTCCTTAATTGGTTGAGAGCTTAGGGCAAATGCGCACAGTCGATTGCTTGTTTACTTTGAGTTTTATATCACTTGTATCCATTTAGTACTCATAGAAGGGATTGTAGGATCATTTTTACGTATCTTTCATCAAGGTAGGAAATATAGGATTTCCTAAGAGGAACAGGAGAAGTTTTCTAAACAGAACTTACAACTCACTACACTTTTCAACTACATTTTTCAACTACATTTTCAACAACAGTTTACCACAACATTTTACAACTTACTTACATCACTAAAATCTTATGAACTCACCAGCTTAATTGCTGATCAACTCTTTCAAATAACTTGTATTCTCGGGAGCCTAGTAGACAGGTACTCGTGTTGGGAATTCAGAAGATGGAGCAGTATAGCTTCAAGTCTTGTTTGTTATTTGCTTATGTATTCTATGTTTTGTGAACACACACCTTGTAAACACTTTCTTTCTAATGAAATGGTTGTTTATTACTTTGCTTACTATAATGCATGTCTTGTGATACTAAACATGACGTCCTCCACCCCAGATCATTTCCGCCGTTCCGGTTTTGGGGTGTGACAGATTGGTATCAGAGCATTGTTTATAGTGAACTAAGTATATCAACCGATAAAAGATATACAACTATAAATACAATGGGGCTTAAGTGCTCTGGATAATGGTATAGTTTAAGAGTATAACGATAAGTTATAAAAATATACCTACTTGCTTATACATGTACATACTAGACCAAGTATCACAAGAAGAACAGAACTAAAAGTATTTAAAGGTTGAACACTGTCGTCAAACCTGAACAGTTATGTAATCATAGCTAGGATCAATATAGCCTGATCAACTATATTCATTCTAGATGTGACCGACATGTGTTTGGGAGTGATGTGGTGTTGCAACCGTCTTAAAACTTACCGAGTACTAAGTGAAGAGAATACCAGAACAAGTACATTTGAGTTAGAATACTATAAGAGTATTCTATGACACTATAACATGATGACAAGCTTGAAACCTACTAAGTACATTACATTAAAATACTATAGGAGTATTTTAGGCACTATACAAATAACTTATGTGATAACTTAAAAGACCCTTACGGATAGGTCTATAATCTTACAATGTATACTTCCAAGCTTATATATAATTGAGATTTTATAGACTTAGAATTTGTGATCTACGCTCCACTACCTGTTCCTTGTTTGGTTGTGGTTTTGGAGTAGGATCACTTATTCGAAGGTCTATTTAATCTTAAGTTATATACAACTTGTGTACATTGTGCAATTATAGGAGGACTCTGTAAGGATCACCCCATAAAGTTACCTTGAACCTCGTAGATTCTTTAGTCACATCCGTTCTCGCACGACAAACCCAGATAGATGTAACCACTTCCTCATAGTAGACAACAGAAGAGTTCAGGAGGAACAAGAGCAAGTTCATGACAAGTTTTCAAAGAGGGATCAACCGAAGTAACCAAAACGTCTTACACGTCACACTAATAAATAATAATCTTGCTAACTTAATGAGCGAGTGGAAACACTGCTCACATTATGCGTTAGGATTATTTTCTTACATGCAGCTGGTAACAGTTATTCAGGTAACAGATATTCATTCGAGGATAGCCATTTCAAATTCATAGAGTTTATTTGGTATAGACTCTTTTATGAATTGTTTCTAGCACCCTGTGGAAGTCAGGACCCGATACACTCAGCACTGGAATAACCTTGTCTTTTCAGCTTTCGGCTTGTGTCCAGTGCTATAGATTTATTCCATCTCATCTTTGTATTCTTTTAGCAAAGATGCCTCCTCGCAAATCGAACAGACGCACTATTCCGATAACTCCAACTCAACCGCCACTACCCCCGTCACAGTTCGACCTAGCTGCTTTTCAGGCAGCGGTAACAGCAGCAACGATAGCCGCCCTAACCTAAATTCGCACAAGTGGTATCAGTGGATCTGGTGGCAGTGCTCACCTAAACAACCACGGAGATACCCACGAACACCCAAGGGAATGTTTGTATAAAGACTTCATGAAATGCAAACCCAGTTCCTTCGACGGAAATGGTGGAGTCATCGCTCTGATGCAATGGTTCGAGAGAACAGAGTCGATTTTCGAGATCTGTTCGTGCCCCGAAGGGAGCAAAGTGAAGTTTGCTGCCTACACCTTCTTCGGAAGAGCCCTAACATGGTGGAATGGCCATGTTAAGTCACTGACTCTAACAGTGGGAAACTCTATGGGCTGGGAAAACTTGAAGGAAAGGATGACGAGAGAGTACTGCTCAAGGGGCGAAGTACAAAAGCTGGAACAAGAGCTATGGGAGCTCAGGATGGTTGGCTCAGACATAGTGGCCTACACTGACAGGTTTATCGACTTGGCAGCACTATGCCCCGGGATGGTTACCCCGGAGAGCAAGAAGATAGAAAGATACATCTGGGGTCTGACTGCCCCGACCCAAGGAAATGTGTTGTCTTCTAACCCGGCCACATTCGATAGTGCTAAGCACTTGGTTCAGCGACTCATCGACCATGAAGTCCACCATGGCATAGAAGTCCTGGTTTCTGGGCCATCGAGGGAAGAGGACTATGGACAGAAGTCGGGGAACAAGGGGAAGAAGAAGCGAACAACACAGAACACCCCGCAGGAGGAACGAACCAGTACTATGTACACCGCTACAAAACCTGCTACTCCAGCATCTGCCAGTCGATATGTTGGAACTCTTCCGAAGTGTGGAAAGTGAAACTATCACCACACCGGAGTATGCCGGAAAATGCAGTGTCTGAACTGCCACATAAAAGGACACACAGTCCGTTTCTGCAGGGCAATGGCTCAACCGATCTCCCAAGTCCCCGGAGTTGAAGAAAACCAAGCCTGATATGGTTGTGGTGAGACTGGACACTACCAGGAGGACTACCCGATAACAAATAACTCAGGAGCGGATGGACGAATTCTGATGATCACCGCAGGGGAATCGACCTCGGAGTCGCCTTCGAGCAGCGGTACGTTTTCGACCTAGTAATTGCTTTGAAAATTAATTTATATTTATATAAGATTAAAACTTGGGGATAACACCTAAAAGTAATTATAATAACTCACTCATAGGAACAAGTCACAGTATTCAAAAGAACAAAAGGATCCGTTTAGAGAAGCTATGATGGCTGAACATATACATCAGGGTTGTGCATAACTAAGATGTTGCAGACTTAGAGTGAGTAATTCCGCCTTAATTCTTGTTCCTTGTTTGGTTGTGGATTTGAGGCAGAGTTACTCAGTCGACCATCTTAGTCATCTTAACTATTCATAACTTGTATATGACAGGCGATCGTAGTGGTACCGAGGAGGATCGTGATATAAAGTATCATCACCAGTCATCAAAAACACTTTCATTTGTATGTAAGCGCATATCACGGTACGATACGTAGAAGTGTTAACATCAAGGGGGAAACAGAAAGCGCTAGAACATTTACAAAGAGTACATTTTCGAACACACTAGAAGTACATTTTCGAACGCACTAAGAGTACACAGTCGAATGCACAAAGGGTACATTTTCGAGCACGCTAGGGATACATCATCGTATAACATACGTTTCTTTCAAATTGGCCAAACCCTATTCAGCAAAGAGTCTGTTGCTATCATTCGTCATGAATTGGCATGGCCCTCACCATACTAAGTTCATACGTTTCTACCGCCTCGATCGTCAAGCTCTCGAGACTTCCGTCATTCGTATCAACAGTCCGACCTAAACCTCAGTTTTATCTTTCGTATTATAAACCCTGAAGTACTCATGCGAAGAGTACTTTGTCCTCCGAAGTCTTATCGTCGGATGTCCGCAGACCATCACAAAATACCACTCGTCCAACAGACCCAAGTTCGAGAAGAGAGGCTATGGACGAATACAGTCCACCTATCACTATCCAGGGTATACAGTCTGTCCTATCTCCTGTTCCTTGTTTGGTTGTGGACCTGGGGCAGAGTCGCACATCCGACAGTCTTACTAATCCTAATTATATGCGACTTGTATACATGAAGTAATGATAGATGGACCAAGTCCGAATCCTATTAGGAACACCAGGGCAAAGTTTCCAGGTCTACGAGTAGGTATTCTGCAAATCAGAGGAGCGCAACCCCAGTAGTACTGTAAGAAAACTAATTTCGGGACGAAATTCCATCTAACGGGGGGATGATGTGACAACCCGAAAATTTTTAAAATTTTTACCTTGCAACGCCCAGGCAGTCAACTCCGCTGAATGTCAGACTCATTTCTGCTATCATTTAGCCTCGTTTAGAGTTCGTTTACAGGTTCAAAGCTTAGTACATTCCGACATTTAGCATAGAAATGGATCGTGTAAACTTCTAGCACCAAAATCGAGCCTTACACTCCAACCTCAGGAGTGTACGGCCACACACTGGGTGTGCGGCCGCACACCCCTCTCCTGGCAGCACACTCACGTGTACAAAGGAGGGGTTTAGCCTTCATTCATCCCTTTTCACTCTCCAAGGCTTAGAACTCGATTTTTCTCTCAACTATCATCCGATTTTCAGCCTAGATCTTCAAGAATGTAAGTGTTCTTCACTTGATTTGTTGTTAATCTTCATAAACTAGTTACATCCTTTGATTTCATCCATTTGAAATCATGTTTTGGCAAGATCTTCAAATCTTCATCCATTTCACCAAGAACACCAAGAACACACACTTGTTCTTGGTGATTTTGAGCCTTCTCGAGCTTCCGGATCGTAAGTACTCTTCCCTTATACTTCAATCTTGTCAAGAACACTAGTTTAAGCCCTTGAAACTGCCCGGAACTCAAGAACATATGGTGTGTGCGGCCGCACACACTCATGTGGCCGTACACCCCTCAAACACCCCTCAAACACCCTCAAAACACCCCTAAAGGCTTCCATATTGTGAGTACCATTCCCTAAGCTTGTTACTTACCAGATATGAGCTTTAAAAAACGTCCAAACCATGTTCATCAAGGAGTGTGCGGCCACATACACTCCATGTGGCCGTACACCCCTTTGTTTAGTGCTTTAGGGCCTCCAAAGTGCCTCTCTAGCTTCAACACTTGATGAGCATCAGTCCTACAAGCCTCCCTACCATTTGGAAAACGTTTTGTGCAATCTTTACCATGAGTGTGCGGCCGCACACCCATGGCCGCACACTCCCTCAAGTGGCCGTACACTCCCTTAAATTGAATCATATGTGATTCCAACACTTGGACAAAGTGTTTCCTAGTCCCGTAAGGTGTTTCCTTGCATTTGGTTGCTTCTAAACACTATATTTATGTCAATATATGCCATTATATGTCATTTAGGACTCGTTAAGTCTCAGGACTTCATTCGTGGAACTTCTCATCCTTACACGCGTGTTCGTTGAATCACCCACATCAGGTGAGTTCATACCCCGTAATGAATCTTTTAACTGTTTTAAATGTTTTAAGGGGGGAATACAAGTGGAACACAATGTTAATTGTGTAATTGCTTGTTATAAACATTTTTAAAAGGATTACTTATGTCATTTATAAGTTTTCAAAACATCTCAAAGACACTTTTCAAGTTATGTTACTTTATAGTTTAACAAAACTCCGTTTTTAAAGTACCAGCATAACTTAGTGGTAAAATGAGTCTTTTCCACAACAGTTCAAGTACATTACTAGTAAACTATAATAGGTATAGTTTAGAGTCAGTTCATACATGAGTCAAAGCATACTATGATGAGAAACAAACAAAGCATACATACATACTAGACAGAGAGAACATACAATACAATTAGTACATACTATACAAGAGAGTATACTATACACTAGTACATAGTGAACATTACTACATTATGACTTACTATACAAACACTGTTATACGATAAATTAATGTGACAACCCATTTAAGGATACAACGACACTGTGTTGTATCCATTTGTAACCAAAGTCTCCAGGAGGGAGAGCGGGCATCTTGTGTATAGATCTCTACGGGACAGACACTCCCACACCCTGACTGCTAGCTACAGTCCCAGCCGATAAGGTCAAGGGGTGACAAATGTCACCTCACTACATATGACACCGGAGGGTCATCTTTTATTCAGTCGTCGATCAGCATGGTTACATACGAGTTCACATTAAAACCTTTAATTTACCATTTTGCGATTAAAGGCTACTTTAGACTCCCCGAGGTGTATTGTACATTTAATACTACCTGGAGTCTGTATTTTACTACTTTATAGCCAGGGATTAAGGGCTACTTTAGACTCCCCGAGGTGTATTGTCCATTTAATACTACCTGGAGTCTGTATTTTATTACAAAACGACTCCCCGAGGTGTGTTGTCCATTTAATACTACCAGGAGTCTGCATTTTATTACAAAACGACTCCCCGAGGTGTATTGTACATTTAATACTACCCGGAGTCGGTATTTTTATTACTTTATAGCCAGCAGTGTCACTGCTGAGGTAAAACATTATTTTCCCTGTTACATTTACTTTGTGACCTTCTCACATATTCATTAATGTATAAAGTATATTTTGTTAATGATAGTTTCACTCGGGAAAATACACACTCATACAAGAAACATACATGCATAACATTTGATGCCTTGGTAGAAGGCTACGTTTAGTAGAAAGGACCATAATGCTAACCTTATGATTCCTTAGTGTATACATCAAAGGATACATATATATCAATAGGATCCGATAGGTAATAGGATGTGTGCTCTCCGCTTCATTTCCTGTTCCTTGTTTGGTTGTGGGCTTGGAGCAGATTCACCCAACCTATTGTCTATTCGATTCTAGATATATATGTCCAGTATACATTGAGTCATCATAAGGGTACCAGGTATGGGTCAAGTCATAGGACACAGAGTCAATGCACAGTTTTCTAGTATAGAACATACTTTCCAAGTCGGAACTTTTGGTATACAAAACTAGAAACTTACCAGCTGAGGGTTTAATCCATTTTATTAAACCAGTATAAACTTAAAGGACCTTAGGTGATTAACTTTATAATATTTTGGTTTATACATCACGGTTATATATCATTAATATCCAATAGATAGTTCGATGTGTGCGTTCCGCCTTATTTCCTGTTCCTTGTTTGGTTGTGGGCTTAGGGCAGATTCACCCAATTAACTCTCTATCCGATATCAGATCATATATAGTCAGTATAAACTAAGTGATTATAGAAGTAATCACTGTGGTCACCATTTATAAGAAATAAGAGTTTTCCTTAAAGAATATTTTCATCAAATATGAAGAAACCATTACAATTAAGTCCATGAGTAACGAGTGAACACGCCAGAGTTATATACAAAAATGATCTAACAAATAATGGGATGTGTGCTATCCGCCTTACTCCCTGTTCCTTAATTGGTTGAGAGCTTAGGGCAGATGCGCACAGTCGATTGCTTGTTTACTCTGAGTTTTATATCACTTGTATCCATTTAGTACTCATAGAAGGGATTGTAGGATCATTTTTACGTATCTTTCATCAAGGTAGGAAATATAGGATTTCCTAAGAGGAACAGGCGAAGTTTTCTAAACAGAACTTACAACTCACTACACTTTTCAACTACATTTTTCAACTACATTTTCAACAGCAGTTTACCACAACATTTTACAACTTACTTACATCACTAAAATCTTATGAACTCACCAGCTTAATTGCTGATCAACTCTTTCAAATAACTTGTATTCTCAGGAGCCTAGTAGACAGGTACTCGTGCTGGGAATTCAGAAGATGGAGCAGTATAGCTTCAAGTCTTGTTTGTTATTTGCTTATGTATTCTATGTTTTGTGAACACACACCTTGTAAACACGTTCTTTCTAATGAAATGGTTGTTCATTACTTTGCTTACTATAATGCATGTCTTGTGATACTAAACATGACGTCCTCCACCCCAGAACGTTTCCGCCGTTCCGGTTTTGGGGTGTGACAGATTGGTATCAGAGCATTGTTTATAGTGAACTAAGTATATCAACCGATAAAAGATATACAACTATAAATACAATGGGGCTTAAGTGCTCTGGATAATGGTATAGTTTAAGAGTATGCATCACGGCTGTACATAGTTATGATCTTATAGCCTGAGAATATTTGGTTTGGCCTTATTTCCAGTTCTTGTTTGTGTTGGATTAGATGTCTAAGCCCATAACTATTATTGGTATGTACTTGACCTGAGAGTAGCATGGTCCATTTGGGTTGCATATCATCAGGACAATTTGTTAGGATGGACTTTTGAGAGAAGGTTATTTATGGTTTATTAATATATTATAAGTTATAATATATTAATATGAAATCATATGTTTTAATTACTATCGATCAAGAATTAATTTGGAATTAATTTAGTGATCAAAAGAGACTAATTAAATCTATGGGGACTAATTATGATAATTAGTTATATTTATATGTGTTGGGCTTATGATCCATGGAATCCTAAAAACCATGGGTATGGATTATGGGTTATACCCATGACCCTTGGAATCCTACATATAAATAGGTTACTCCATAGCCAAAATCACCACTTCTTTTCTTAGAGAAACATGGAGGTGTTTTGGTGCATGGAATTCTCTCTCAAGAGCCACCTTTGTCCTAGGTGTGTTGTGATTCCATTTGAGGCATTTCATATTATTGGTGCTAAGCTCTTAAGGCCAAATACATTAAGACTTCAAGCCACATAAAAGGTATGTTTCCCTAACTAGTATATTATATGGTTTATGTCAAATGCATGCTAGTTATAGGTTTAATGCCTTGGAAACCATTTGCATGTATAATAGAGAAAACATAGATCCAATGTATTTAGGGTTGTATGTGCACCATAGGATGTTGTAGTATACTAAAACCCAACAGTGGTATCAGAGCCATGGGTTGTTTTCTATTATATTTGATGCAAATGTATTTTTTTTTCAAGTTGAAGGAAAAAAAAATATAAAAAAAACATGAAGTTTGTCAAATTTTATGATAATTACTTGATTTTATGAAAAACTAATTATTTATAAAATTTGAGTCACTTTACTACAAGAGTTGAATTAGGTCAATATATTAAAAGATAGAATGATATGATTATTTTATTTGTTTTAAAAGTTTGATCTAAATGGTTTTAAGGAGTTACAAATTCTGTCATAAAATTTTGGAAATCAAAATTTTTTTTTTAAGTTATGATCTTAAGAGTTTTGAAACTTCCATAAGTTATGGATGTGAAATGTCTCATTTATTAACTCTTTAGGTTATGAATTCCAAGAGTCTTCAAAGGATAATTGTCAAAGTTTCAAGATTTGTATTAGTTTATATGATTATCTAATTTCTTGAAAATTGTTGATGTGAATTATCTTTACTTATGAGTTTAATCTAGATCATAGAAAAATTATTTGATTATTGTGTTAATTGGAATATTTGATCTTAATGGTTTTTATGAACTCCATAACTTGTCCTCAAGTTATGGAAAGTGAAGAGTTTTTCTTTTTAAAGTGTCATTAAGTCTCATAGGTTATGAAAATAGAAGAGTCACTATTTTTAATGTCATCATTAAATGATTTAATGTCTTCCATAACTTGTCCTCAAGTTATGGAACTTGAATTTTTTTTTTCATTAAACTTTAATTAAACTCATAAGTTATGAAAAATCCAAGAGTTTTGAAAGGTTTCAAAACTTGTCCTCAAGTTTTGGAATTTGTAAAGTTACCCCCCATGTATACTTTAATTCCAAACTAGACCTTAGAATTTTAAAAGTTTAAAATTCAACCCTTATACTATTATTATAATTTTAATTATATAGATATGTATAAGATAAAGTCGTCTTACCATTAGTAGGCCTCATTCACGAAGCCGGTCTATAAGGGGGGTATAAGGTTACTGCCTATAAAATGGCAGTTTAATGGGTGTCCACTCTCACTCACCGCTTCCTTGGCCGGTGGAGGGTCGTTAGCCGAACAGGTAGGACAAGGACTATAATTCTCCCTTCATTATAAGTATAATGATAAATACTAAGTAACTAAACACTTATAAATTCCCAATCTTAGTTACTTAGGAAAATGTGAATAAGGTGCTAATCCATGAAATTACACTTTGCACTTTGTTTAAGCTGTTAGTGGAGCGTGTGTGGTTAACCGACACACTAACCTGGACTTAACAAGGTAGACAAAGCGTAACTTAATGTTTATCATAGTATCGTTGGAGCGTATGTGGTTAACCGGCACATCGATTGAGGGGTAAATATTAAGGGTACCAAGTATATTTGCATGGTTAGTTCACATCTTGTTTTGTGATCCTCGGCATCCCAGTCACAAAACCTGAAGAACACACTCGAGATTGAAACATGCCATTGAAAAGTTCAATGAATCTCAAAATAATCTAGGAGTTTCAAAACCAATTAAAACCTAATAATACATTTCGTTTATCTTGGTGGAAATTGGTGAATCGTCATTCACCTACCTTCAAATATTTTATAGCTTGGATTACGGCATCCCTCTTCCAAGTTATAAAATATTTTGTTGGGTCCTAGCCTTAATATATCATATTGGGTGTTATATTAAGGACTTAAGTCAACTTTACGTGAACTTCTCCCATTGTTGATGTCCGGTTTAGACAACAATGATCTTCCCAAACCAAGCTTTCCTAATGAATATGACTTCCCGAGTTTGGCTCATGGAAGTCATACTTCTCTTCCTCCACCTCCTCCAATTATTCTCCCTAACCCACAAGTTCAAGGTCACTCAAGCCCTAATGGCAAGCAAGGTCTATGTGTGATCACATCTTAGAGATGAAGTCACATATTGACAAGCCGGGAGAGTTGGGTGTCAAAGTCTTGAGAAAGTTGGATGTTCAATCACTTTCTAAGTCACATAGTGAGTTCCTTTGGGACTACTATGAAACAGACTATGACATGAACCTTAATGATCATATCTATTTGCTTGGTGCTGCTGAATCAGCAATGATTTGGAACGATAGTAAAGCAAATTTGATTAGAAGATCAATTTCCCAAAAACTTTATGGACAGTGACAATGGTGACACTGGAAATCCAGAAAAAGCATTCTCTTCCCAATGGAAAGGGATTGGCCATAGTCAACCCGGTTGACCAAATGGTAAAGAGAAAGGCTAAGTCTGAGATAGTCCCATTACCAAAGGGTCCATATGTTTATTTTGCCAAAGGAAGGGGCGTTGATTGCAAAGCTGCCAAATTTACCTAAGGATGTTAAAGTCAATAAGTTTGACTCTACATCAGGTAGAGCCCATTATCTAACTCTGTTAAGTTCAATTCTGAGATCCTCATTACATGATGTGACTGGGTCACATGTTGATGTTTTAAGAATCAAAGAATAGAGAGAAATCTTAAAGGAAGTATATGCTGATTCTGATCGCGAAGGTGGATTTCGATCGCATCAGAATTTTGAGCGGTTGCTTAAGAAGTTATGATATATTGCTAAGGAATAGATGACAACAATTTTCCATGTGGATTGTAAGGATAAGTTTTTCCGCAAAGTTTTAAAATAAAAGAAAATTGTTTAATTTTATTTATTTGAAGTATCCTTACAATGGTATTTGTGGAAAATTGTTGCTTATATGATTCCACTGACAGCAATATTGGAAAATGGATTTGATTCTTTCATTTGTGGTAGTGTCTAAATTTACCAAATCAGGAAAGTTCCTCATCGCCCAAGTTTCAATTGGACCGAAACTTGGAATCATGCAAGTTGAATAGTATGATGAATGAGAACTTTCAAGCATTGGAAAATCAAGACTAATTACTTGTTCACATGGATGTGTGAGTCAAGTGAAGGACTAAAGGGATCGAGTGCACATTCTTGTGCACTGGTCATGTCCACCACAAAGCTCGTTAAGACTATTTGATTTACTAAAGTTTAGTAAATATGGTTATACTTACAAGTTTAAGTATAATTCTGAAACATTGGAAAAGTCTCAATGTATGGCAGAACGAATGGGAAGAATCAAATTAGGTAGAAAGATAAAAGTTTCTCAAATCTGAAAAGATGGGAGAGTACTTTAGTATCATGTTTGTGATCATCTTAATGATTTAGAAATCATATCATAATTAGTCCTCTAAAGGTCATCTTAGTGCATTATTATGACTAAGAAGAGGAGTCATGAATTGTTGAAATGGTTAGATCAGGAAGATGAGTCATACTTCGTTCCAAAACAAGTCTTAGAGTCATACTCCAAGATTGTAACTTGAGTGACATTTCTTAAAGAAAGGTTTAAAACACTTGTCAAATGTAAGAGTAAAAGTGTCCTACTCTTGTACATTTGAAATTGGTAAGTTGTGATGTTTTGGATAAAACAAAGACCAACTAAGGCCAATTGTGTGAAGTGTTTGTCTTGATAAAGAATCCGCACTATCTCTTGAATATTTGGCAAGATAGTCTTATATGTCAAGAGGATAGTGGGAGTCTTAAAGATCCTAAAAAGAATTTCAAGAACTAATCAAGAATAAAACCTGAGGTTCTTCACTAGCACACGACTTGAGGTTTATAACCTATCGTGTTGACATATTCTGTGCCCATTCCAGTTAAAGTTGGCTTTGCATAGGAGTTCTGAAAGTTCTCAATTGGTTGCATAACAACTTGGAAGCAATGGCAGGCCCTGTACTGCCAGGTGGCAAGAAGTTAAGATTGCATAAGTTCAGTCCATATGAGTTTGGATTTGTCATTATCCTTGTCTTGTGACTATGGTTTTGACGATTCACATGGATAAGAACACATACACCATAAAATCTAGGGGTCATCAGGTTTCTCTCCGATTCATGAAAATGATGGTGAGGAAACACTTCCACCAAGTAGATTTGAAGCAGATGGCAAAAGGTCTAAACAATTGAGACTATGATTACGGCATCCCTTTTCATAGTTCTGAAATTGTTTAGACACACATGCATGCTATCTAAGGAAAGGTGTATGATTTTGATAAAGTTTTATCAAAGCATCTCGTATCAGAAATCTGAACTTTGGTAAGAAAGTCAATAAAGTATTGATTTCTAGAAGTCCAACTGATTTCTGAGTACATGTCAAAGCTAGTGGGGAGCATAAGTGTTATGCTAATAATCATCATGTTAGTGGGAGCATGATAATTATTGTTAGTGTTGCAAGTTAGCAATGTTAATTATAGAAAACAAAAGTTTCAATTCATGAGGCTGCAGGGATTGAAAAAGTTGTTTTGCTATAATTAAGGGAGAGGATATACTTCATTTCAGTTCTAAAGGCTTAGATTGAGACCTTAATCATCTTTAGTCAAGAATATATATATGAATTTCATATATTGCGTTCTCAAAATTCGATTATGATTACGACATCCCTCTTCATAGTCAAATTTTGAAAACATGGCAAATAAAAATATTGTAGCAAATGACTGGTCTAGAATCATGTCTTTATGTGAGACATCATGAATCGTGTACCATTTGCTTTGGGTACAGGATCGATTGCATGTGCTATAATATTTGTCATTTCTAAATTTTTCCAAATGCCCAAAGGCATTAAGAAGGGAAAAGGTCTAGAATTTGATATGACTGAAATGATTAAGCAATTGTCAAGGACAATCTGAGGTTTACCAATGATTGGTTGCTCAGGGACAGTTGGAAGTATAGTGCTAATTTTGGGAGGACCATATTGACATATTCTAAAAAGAGGCATCTCTTATTCAGAAGTGATAGTCAAAATGAGAATATGGAGTTGTCTCCATAGGTGGAAGTTATCTGTGTAAGATTAGAAAACTTAATGCAAGAAGCATGTCCAAAGCAATGTACTTTGAATATGAGACTTAGTTTCCATGGAGTTGATCTCCATTGGAATACCTTATAATGACTGTTGACAAGTCTTTGTGACTTTGTACATATTCATTACAGGAGGGTCAGTGCATATAAGTTTAAAATCTAAACAGATTTCGATAAATGATAGAAATTTGAAATTCTCACATTTTTCGATAAGGATTTGGGAGTGTGAAATTAGAATCATTGAAATTATGTTCAATTGGTTTATTTCACAAAGTAAGGATCATAGACAAACATAGACTGCATACTTGGTGTATGGCAAAGCTATTGTTTATGAAAAACATAGTGTACATGCTTGGAGCATGGGACAACTAGTGTTTTTAATTCAAGTATAAAGTTGATAAAACCGAAACAATGAATAATGAGTAATCAGTATGGTGATAAATAAAAGTGTTTATTTATATTCATAGGGTTTGATACCATATTTGATTCATTTATTCTTGTGTTTCACTTTCCATGTTTTGACTTCCAAAATAACTAAGTCGCTCTTCCTGAATGATTAAGTTATTCAAACCATCCACAGTCGGTCATATGTTGTAAGTAGATATGAATCAAGACTGTCATGGGTTGGTTTGTAGAGGTCCAAGTTGGTGGACAAAGTGGTGCTACAACACTCATGAGTGCTCATAAGTTCTGAGTATTGGATTCAACCCGCGCTCATTTGAATCACTTCATGGATTTTATCACGAGTGATCATGAGACGATAATATCTTATATTCTTTAAACCTAGAGACATGAGTTGTTACTATGAGTTGGTTATACATTGATTGCACGAAAACGCATTTGGTAACTCGATGTTATAAAACGTGCCTTTGTGTATGATTCAACAAGTAGTAGAAGAAGCCATATGATTCGAAGTCTATCCATTCCTTTTACCTTCGGGATAAAAGCGATATCTGTGGGCCCCTCGATGATTTAGCGATGACACATGTGAGTACTTGGCCAAGCCAGGACTGATTTGATTTGTTCAATCAGTCAGTCATCATAAATCGAAAATCGGGAAACAACAAATGGACAGAGAGAATGATTATAATCCATGTCTCAGTCCATATGATATATGGAATGGAGGAATATATGATCCCTTATCTAATGGACGCGTCATTGATTTGTTCAGAGTTCGACAGCGGCTTTAAGAGCTACGATTGCTAGTCGGGTTATGAAGTCGTACTTGCAATAATAGTTTTAGACTTATCCAAGTGGGAGACTGTTGGATTAGATGTCTAAGCCCATAACTATTATTGGTATGTACTTGACCCGAGAGTAGCATGGTCCATTTGGGTTGCATATCATCAGGACAATTTGTTAGGATGGACTTTTGAGAGAAGGTTATTTATGGTTTATTAATATATTATAAGTTATAATATATTAATATGAAATCATATGTTTTAATTAGTATCGATCAAGAATTAATTTGGAATTAATTTAGTGATCAAAAGAGACTAATTAAATCTATGGGGACTAATTGTGATAATTAGTTATATTTATATGTGTTGGGCTTATGATCCATGTTGGACCAAGTTTATGTATGGATACATAAAGAGTTGGGCCACATGAACCATGGATCATAAAACCCATGGGTATTGATTATGGGTTATACCCATGACCCTTGGAATCCTACATATAAATAGGTTACTCCATAGCCAAAATCACCACTTCTTTTCTTAGAGAAATATGGAGGTGTTTTAGTGCATGGAATTCTCTCTCAAGAGCCACCTTTGTCCTAGGTGTGTTGTGATTCCATTTGAGGCATTTCATACTATTGGTGCTAAGCTCTTAAGGCCAAATACATCAAGAATTCAAGCCACATAAAAGGTATGTTTCCCTAACTAGTATATTATATGGTTTATGTCAAATGCATGCTAGTTATAGGTTTAATGCCTTGGAAACCATTTGCATGTATAATAGAGAAAATATAGATCCAAGGTATTTAGGGTTGTATGTGCACCATAGCATGTTGTAGTATACTAAAACCCAACAGTTTGATGAAGGGCTTAGGGTAGGATCAGGTATTCGAAAGTCTATAGGGTCCAGCGTTATGTATGACTGGCATAGACTAGTGCTACAGGGTTGGTGGAAGTTTCATGGATGGTTGAGTTATGCGAGGTCAGTAGACTAGTCATGAGATAGTTAGATTTCCTCTAGGAGTGAGGATTGAGCAATCACCATGCACATGTATATTGTTAGGACGTTGTGATGATACTTGAGACAAATATGTGTAGGTATGGAAGGTACGGCTGCCGCAGCAGCTACAACGGCTGTAACAGCGGCACGGGGAGGAGCTGGCCGGGCTTTTCAGTACTGGGACTTCGATAATACGAAGCCCCGACATTTGATGGTACTCAGGATCCAATCAGAGCCATGAGGTGGCTGTCTGATGACGAGGGGTGTTTCTTCACGTGCTCATGTCCTACTAACCAGAAGGTCAGATGTGCCCTGAACCTGCTGAGGTCCGGGGAAAAGGACTGGTGGACACTGATGACTGGGACTTATTCGGATGATCAGAGAGTTGATGTTACTTGGGAGCAGTTCACGGATATGTTCTGTGCTCGGTATATTCTGTAACACTAGTCAAAATAGGTCAATAGACAATCACATGTGATTATGCCAATCATGTAATGTGATTTTGTTAAAATAGTAATGTGATAAAAGTTCTATGTAGTTCATGATAAATTCTAATACAAATATGAAATTTCTTTATGATGCAACTCAAAGTATAAGTCCATACGATTCCAAAAATATAGAGAACGTCTGAATCTGACTTCGCATGAAGAAGTTATGATAAACCGAACACTATAAATCTCTATAATAAGAGGAATTTAAAATAGACTTAGAATTAGCTATTCGAGTCTAAAAGACAGTTGTAATACTTGTAAATACCTACGCATGCATATAAAGAACGTCAAAAACGGAGTTCGTATGTGAAAATTATGACCTTCCGAAGATACAGCTGTCAGAAACCCTAATCCGACTGAACTCACGACATGAGCATAGAAACTAACGACGTGAGGAGTCATTTTGCAACATTTTAGATCTAGAAGGTGTGTGACGAGGCTATGAAGTGATAAGTTCCAAACTCACGACGTGAACAAGGAGTTTCTCATGACGTGAGGAGTCATATGGCCACCTTCCGAAGCTAGGGACGCAAATGGCAAGTCTACGAGATGATCATGCTAGACTCACGACGTGAGTCTTATAAAACTCACGATGTGAGGGCTAAAAATATTACTATAAATAGTAGGTCCGACTTCAGCTATTCCTACACCTAAACTTCTTTCCTTTCTCTCATTTGTTGAAGCCCACTTGCATCCCGAGCCCCGATGACCTTGTACCGCTGACCGTTTCTGCTTAGATTACATAAAATCACGCTACTAGGGTGAGTTTCACGGCCCCACTTTCTAATATTTTGGGGGAAAACGCATGCTAAATATTGTATACACGTTACTGTTATGTCTATATGATAGTATATTAGTATCAACGTAGATAGTTATAATAATCGGGATATAGTTGTTCTAAATATAATATTTTGAATATATACAACTTTTATCAACTTGTTAGTATGTTATTATACTAATGTAGATCTTGAGTTGTACTTAGGATTCTATATATATGTTGTGTGCGATATAGTTCCGAAGTAATATTCGGAAGTTCTATATGTTAATTTATAAAGTATGTTGCTGTTATTGGTTTTATGTCAAGATAAAACTTGGTATGCTATATGTTGTTATTGTTAGTTTTATGACAAGATAAAACTTGGTATGTTATATGTTGTTCTTGTTATTGGTTTTATGTCAAGATAAATCCTGGTTTTAGGAATGTTTAGGTATAAGACTTATTTGATAAGTAAACTATTATACCTAATATATACTAAATGTTGGAGAGTAAAAATGATACTTTGAAAAACTAAACTTTTGTACTTAGAAAAAGTATTATTTTCATATGGAGTCAAAACCTGTGAACTCACCAAGTTTATGTTGACGTATTTTAAAATGCATGTGTTTTCAGGAACTTGAAAAGCTGGTAAATATTCGAACAAGAGAAGTTTTACTATTACCTTGATGTTCATTAAGAAGTATGCCATAGTCGTATATTATGTAATAAGTACTAGGAAAACAATAATGTAACTTTCAATCATCAATAAAGGTATGTATTTTCTTTAGTACTGTTTAGTGTATGTTATATAACTGTGATACGGAGAATGACGTTACACCACCCGGCGTTTCCGCCGACGGCTGGGGGTGTGACAGAATTGGTATCAGAACTATTAACTATAGTGAACTAGTACTTTCTTAGGAAAGCACGTCTATAGTTTAGGGCTTACTCTAGTAGTTTTAGGTATATCCCTTAGCCTACAATAAAAAGTATTATTAATTATTCTACTGAAGGACTACTTACGGGAGCGGTGACAAGCATAGACATGTCGATTTGGGTTGTTGGATTCCAGAACGGCTATACGCTAAAATGATCATGCCCTTTCAACTGTCCTGACTGGCCGGAGCCGTATCAGATAGACCTGAAGTAACAAACAATAATTAAAGCACGAATACAATAAATAAGAATATAGAGTCATATATAAAGACTTAGACCCGCGATGAGAATACACCTTAATATCCGGAATGTTTTTGTTCTCAAGGATTTAGATCAAATATTCCAACTAAAGTTTATATGTGCGTATATCCTATCACAATTAGGTGTAGGTGCGCAACTACATTTTATTATGATCAGATCATATGAACTATTTAATTTTGGAGTAATATTTGATAAACTAAACTCTTGGTGATCCAAAATGTATAGGAATTCGACATGGCACATTCACGAGAATGGATAATCATCGAGGATACGGATGAAGAAGAGGAAGTTCCATTCCCCATGATGGTGGGCGATCCTTACTACCCTATAAATCCAACCACCTTTCATCCAATACCTTATGACGATGGAGCACCTTTACCTTCCAATGAATAGGAAGAGAGTGAACCAATGGAGGAGACAGAATCGGTGGCATCGTCTTTACCACCAATGAACACTCTTTACCGTCCAGTTCCAGGAGGAGCAAAGATGAAACACACGACACGTAAATCCATACCAATATAGAAAAGGATTAAGAAGAATCAGAAGGCGACATCTTCAGGAAGTTATAAAGTTCAAGATGAATATGCACGGATCGCACAAACCGTTGATAGGTGGATGGCAGAAGAAAGAGCTGCTAAGATCTATGAGACTGGTCAATCATCTCGACCACATCCCCCACATTCTTCTGAAGTTAACACTTTATTTCAATTGTTTGAGAAAAGTGTGAAAATTGAAGATAAGATGGAAATTGTTGAAGGAAGGGCTGCTCATCTCTCCGGAAGAGTACGAAGGCTAGAAGGACAAAGGACACGAGATCAGGAATCGGTGATGGATGTCCATCATCGTATAAATTTCGCTTATAACGACATGATTACTCACGATACAAGGATTGCAGAGTTAGAGCTCTACAATCAAACCTCAAGAAATGAAGAACGCACAGGAAGTCTTGAGCAGAGAACTCAAGCACTTGAAGAGCAAGTGATTAATGTCACTGACGTGCTAGGTCATCACTTAGGTTTCTGGTAGATAAGCTAAAACTAGTGGTTGTGTAAATAGAAAAATCAAACTAGTTAAGGCAATAAGAGTAAAGTTTTATAGCAAGGATATAGAAAACCTTGCAAATTTTGCAATGTTTATAGAAACTTTTCTCTTATAAGCCTAAATAAACTGATGTAACAGCTGGTAATAATATGAAGCATATATTACAGTAATCATTGTGTTATCCATTATGTTTTACAATTTGAAGAATAATTGAAGTATTTAGTACTCGTGTAGTAAATGACTAATTCTTCATAAAACTTATAAAATTCTCATTATTTATAATAGGAACTAAAACAAAATGCCTAGAAGGAGTATTGCTCGGCTAAACCCTAACCAACGATCAGCACCACAACAACAACCACCAGAACCAAACCCCCAAAATAAGTACATCAGAACTTGATGAAATCATAGCTCAAAGAATTGTTGCGGCTCTATCTAATGTCACAAGAGGTGGAGTTAGAAATGAAGCCAATGTAGGGACCGCTAGAACATGTACCTACAAAGACTTTATGAATTGCTGGCCAAAGAGCTTTCATGGAAATGAAAGGGTTGTTAATTTGACTAGGTGGATAGAAAAGACAGAGTCCGTCTTTCGAATAAGCTTCTGTCCAGATGATTGTAAAGTACGATTTGCAGCATGTACTTTCGCTGATGCAGCACTTACATGGTGGAACAGCCATGTGAATACAATGGGAATTGATACTGCAAATTCCATAAAATAGGAAGAGCTGAAAATGATGCTAGTAGAGGAGTATTGTCCTAGAGAGGAAATACATTAGCTGGAACAAGAATTGTGAACCCTAACCATGAAGGGTTCAGAGATAAAAGCTTATACTGCTAAATGTAATGATCTTGTAGTAATGTGTCCAGCACTTGTAACCCCTGAATATAAGAAGATTGAGCGATATATCTGGGGTTTAGCATCGTAAATCAAAGGCATGGTGATCGCATCAAAGCCTACAACCTATGACAGCACCAAGAGGATAGCTCATCAGCTAACCCTCACAGAGATCCAAGGAACATTAGTGGTCTCAAAGGCTGAGTCTCCCAAATCTGGAACAAACAAGCGCAAGTTTAATGGGAAGAATCCCAGACAATCATCTGAGAAAAGACAAGAAGTAGCAACCAATTATGCAGCCACGACAGCAGTAACCACTCAACCAAAATCTTCATGGTGCAATCAGTGCAAACGTCATCATCCAGGTGACTGTTTTGTCTGCACGAGGTGCAAGAAAAAGGGGCATACTGCTAGTTACTGCAGGAGCACAACACCTGCAACAGTCAATCATCAAACAAATACTGGAACAACCCGTGGTGAAGGAAGAAAGTGTTTTGAGTGTGGCGAGGTTGGACACATCAAGAGAGAATGTCTAAAGTTAAGGAATCAAGGAGGCATAGGGCATGGCAGGGCATTCGTGATCGGAAGCAGAGAGGCTATCTAGGACCCTTCGGTCGTATCTGGTATGTTTCTCATAGATAATTTATATGCTACCATACTCTTCGACTCTGGAGCAGATAGAAGTTTTATAACTATTATGTTTAGAAAATTGTTAAGTCGTGATTCTAGTAAATTAAAAGAAATCTATGAAGTAGAAATCGCTAACGGTCAAACCAAGAAAACACATGAAATCCTAGAAAACTGTCTGTTAACTCTTAATAACTACCTTTTTCACGTCAACCTCATGCCAATGCCTATCGGTAGTTTTGATGTCATAATTGGCATGGATTGGTTATCTTCACACCACGCCGAAATTCTATGTTATGAGAAAGTTATACAACTACCCTTACCAAACGGCAAAAGCCCTGATTATCTATGGTGATAAATCAGGGAAGAACCTCAAAGTCATATCTTGTACCAAGACCCAGAAATATCTACATAAGAAATGTAGCGCATTCTTAGCCCACATTGTAGATAAGAAGAGAAAGACAAAAGAAATCAAAGATATACCTCAAGTATGTGATTTCCCTGACGTGTTTCCTGAAGATCTACCTGGAATACCTCCCATCCGACAAGTCGAGTTTCGAATCGACTTAATTCCAGGAGCAGCACCAGTAGTGAAATCTCCTTATCGGTTGGCTCCATCCGAAATGCAAGAATTGTTTAGCCAACTACAAGAACTTCATGACAAAGGCTTTATCCGACCAAGTTTTTCACCTTGGGGAGCACCAATCTTGTTTGTCAAGAAGAAGGACAGATCCTTTCGAATGTGTATTGATTATCGGGAGCTAAATAAGCTAACGATCAAGAATCGTTACCCGCTTCCAAGGATTGATGATATATTCGATCAACTGCAAGGATCCAGCTACTACTTAAAAATAGATCTTAGATCAGGATACCATCAACTCAGAGTACAAGAAGATGATATTCCAAAAACAGCGTTTAGAACTCGTTATGGTCATTATGAGTTCTTAGGTATGTCTTTTGGATTGACCAATGCCCCAACAGTGTTTATGGATCTCATGAATCGTGTTTGCAAACCATACTTGGATAAATTCGTGATAGTATTTATCGATGATATATTGATATATTCACGAACCGAGGAAGAACATGGTCAACACATGCAAATAATCTTGGAACTACTAAGAAAAGAAAAGTTGTACGCCAAATTCTCCAAATGTGAGTTTTGGATTAGAGAAGTACAATTTTTAGGTCATGTAGTTAGTAACGAAGGAATTCATGTTGACCCATCCAAAGTTGAAGCAATCAGGAATTGGGAAGCACCAAAGACGTAAACAGAAGTGCGTCAATTCCTAGGACTTGCTGGCTATTACCGCAGATTCATAGAGAATTTCTCCAAAATAGCCAAGCCTCTTACAACACTAACCCAGAAGGATACGAAGTTCAACTGGGAAGACAAACAAGAAGCTGCTTTTTAGAAACTAAAGCAAATGTTGTGTAGTGCACCAATCCTATCCCTTCCAGAGGGGACATAAGATTTCGTCGTATACTGCGACGCATCAAATCAAGGATTAGGATGTGTGTTAATGCAAAGAGGAAAGGTTATCGCCTACGCATCACGATAACTTAAGGTGCATGAGAATAATTACACTACCCATGATCTTGAATTGGGAGTTGTAGTTTTTGCACTAAAAATCTGGAGACATTACTTATACGGTACTAAGTGTACTATTTTTACCGACCACAAGAGTCTCCAGCACATCTACAACCAAAAAGATCTTAATATGAGACAACGAAGATGGGTCGATCACCATGCACATGTATGTTGTTAGGGCGTTGTGATGATACTTGAGACAAATATGGGTAGGTGTGGAAGGTACGGCTGCCGCAGCAGCTACATCGGCTGTAACAGCGGCAAGGGGAGGAGCTGGCCGACCTTTTCAGTACCGGTACTTCGATAATACGAAGCCCCCGACATTTGATGGTACTCAGGATCCGATCAGATCCGTGAGGTGGCTCTCTGACGTAGACGGGTGTTTCTTCATGTGCTCTTGTCCTACTGACCAAAAGGTTATATGTGCCCTGAACCTGCTGAGGTCCGGGGCAAAGGACTGGTGGAGACTGATGACTGGGTCTTATTCGGATGATCAGAGAGCTGCTGTTACTTGGGAGCAGTTCATGGATATGTTCCGCGCTCAGTATATTCTGTAACACTAGTTAAAATAGCTCAATAGACAATCACATGTGATTATGCCAATCATGTAATTTGATTTTGCTAAACTAGTAATGTGATAAAAGTGCTATGTAGTTCATGATAAATTCTAATGCAAATATGAACTTTCATTATGATGCAGCTCAAAGTATACGTCCATACGATTCCAAAAATATAGAGAACGTCTGAATCTGACTTCGCATGAAGAAGTTATGATAAACCGAACACTATAAATCTCTATAATAAGAGGAATTTAAAATAGACTTCGAATTATCTATTGGAGTCTAAAAGAGAGTTGTAGTACTTGTAAATACCTACGCGTGCATATAAAGAACGTAAAAAATGGAGTTCGTATGTGAAAGTTACGGCCTTCCGAAGATACAGCTGTCAGAAACCCTAATTCGACTGAACTCACGACGTGAGCATAGAAACTCACGACGTGAGGAGTTATTTTTCCAAATTTCAGATCTAGAAGGTGTGTGACGAGGATACGACGGGATAAGTTCCAAACTCACAACGTGAACAAGGAGTTTCTCACGACGTGAGGAGTCATATGGCCACCTTCCGAAGCTAGGGATGCAAATGGCAAGTCTACGAGATGATCATGCTAGACTCACGACGTAAGTCTTATAAAATTCACGACGTGAGGGCCAAAAATCTTACTATAAATAGCAGGTCCAACTTCAGCTATTCCTACACCTAAACTTCTTTCCTTTCTCTCATTTGCTGAAGCCCTCTTGCATCCCCAGCCCCGACGACCTCGTACGGCTGGCCGTTTCTGCTTAGATTGCATAAAATCACGCTACTAGGGTGAGTTTCATGGCCCCACTTCCTACTATTTCGGGGTAAAACACATGCTAAATATTGTATATACATTACTATTATGTATATATGATAGTATATTAGTATCAACGTAGATAGTTATAATAACCGGGATATAGTTGTTCTAAATATAATATTTTGAATATATACAACTTTTATCAACTTGTTAGCATGTTATTATACTAGTGTAGATCTTGAGTTATACTTAGGATTCTATATATATGTTGTGTGCGATATAGTTCCGAAGTTATATTCGGAAGTTCTATATGTTAATTTATAAAGTATGTTGCTGTTATTGGTTTTATGTCAAGATAAAACTTGGTATGCTATATGTTGTTATTGTTAGTTTTATGACAAGATAAAACTTGGTATGTTATATGTTGTTCTTGTTATTGGTTTTATGTCAAGATAAATCCTGGTTTTACTTCAAGTTATAGCTGTTATACTGCCTAAATGTTATGAAGTTAGGAGTAATGTTTAAAAGCATAGTCTAGTAACTTAGGGTTTTAGACATGAAAATGCTTTTGTTGTTAGAGCTATAGGAAGCCGTCGAAGTCTACATGAGTAATTGTATTCATCAGCTAAGATTGGGGATCTTAGCGGAAATCCTTTGAACTGTAACCGTTAATCCCGTTTGAGCGAGGAAGTCATGTATAATTAGTATACGGGTTGACCACCCCACTTGTGATTGTTAGCTACAGTCAACCATAAGCAAGTGACGAACTATCCTTTTACTTGTTATTGTTCCGGCGTCGATGAAGCGTACGGTGTTGTTCTCATGGAAATCATGAGTGTTATTCCTCATGGAAATCATGAGTGTGTTGTTTCTCATGGTAAATCATGAGTGTGTTTTATCAGAGTTATTATATCATAGCAGCGGTTACAGGCTCATGGTAGCAAATTGTTAGAAACATTATACTTTTTCGTGTACAAGTACTAATGTTAAGTATAAGTTTCCCCCTACTTATACCCTAGGTTCAAGGAATGTTTAGGTATAAGACTTATTTGATAAGTAAACTATTATACCTAATATATATACTACATGTTGGAGAGTAAAAATGATACTTTGAAAAACTAAACTTTTGAACTTAGGAAAAGTATTATTTTCATATGGAGTCAAAACCTGTGAACTCACCAACTTTATGTTGACGTATTTTAAAATGCATGTGTTTTCAGGAACTTGAAAAGCTGGTAAGTATTCGAACAAGAGAAGTTTTACTATTACCTTGCTGTTCATTAAGAAGTATGCCATAGTCGGATATTATGTAATAAGTACTAGGAAAACAATAATGTAACTTTCAATCATCAATAAAGGTATGTATTTTCTTTAGTACTGTTCAGTGTATGTTATATAACTGTGATACGAAGAATGACGTTACACCACCCGGTGTTTCCACCGACGGCTGGGGGTGTGACATATTCCACGGGTCGAGAGGCAGCGTCTACCTCAGGAGTTTTTGGAGTTGAGGCAGGAGGGTGAGACCGTGACTGAGATCACCGGTATGTTCAGGGAGAGGGCGATGTTTAGCCCAGAGTTTGCTTCCGAGCAGGCTCAGATGACACGTTATCTGAGCATGCTCAAGACCGACATCCGACAGTTTGTTGCTAACCAGCGATGTGACACCTTGCTGGATTTACAGGAGGCCGCCAGGCGGTGTGAGCTGGAGATTGAGTTACATTTACGGGAGCAGAGGCGGGCGCCGACGCAGTTACAGCCGGCGCCGAAGCGGTCCAAGACCACTGATACTAGGACAGGAGGTCAGCGCGGCCGCACTTGTGGAAAGTGCAGAAAGGGTCATTCTGGAGTTTGTCGATCAGGTAGCCGGTGCCACAAGTGTGGCAAGGAGGGGCATTATGCGAAGGATTGTCGCCAGCCCGCACCAGTTCCGAGTGTGAGGTTATGTTATCATTGTGACCAGAT
Source organism: Lactuca virosa (assembly GCF_052849685.1). NCBI lineage: Eukaryota > Viridiplantae > Streptophyta > Magnoliopsida > Asterales > Asteraceae > Lactuca > Lactuca virosa. The sequence goes on along the minus strand of NC_136428.1, from coordinate 300,535,682 downwards.
TGGCCATGTAAAAGCCAACTGCATGTTGGTCACCGCTAAGCCTGCGCAGGCTCCCGCACCAGCTGCACTGAGGATCACTGACAGGGGTCAGTGTCGAGCAGTGCCCCCAAGGGCCCAGGGATGCGCCTTCTAGCTTACAGCCGAGGAGGCCAGAGCAGCACCAGATGTGGTTGCTGGTATGTTTCTATCCCTTATCTTACTGGTTATATCTTTTTTATGATTATATGTTTGCACCTGTGATTAGGTACGTTTTTAGTGAACTCCTTACCTACTTTGGTATTATTTGACTCGGGGGCGAGTCGGTCGTTTGTTTCTCAGACTTTCAGTAGGGAGTTCGGGTTGCTAGTGGGAGAGTTAGAGTGTTCGTTACGAGTCTCCATCGCCAACGAACATAGGATTTCCGCTTCTTCGGTATATCAGGGTTGCGTATTGGATATTTTCGGAGTATCTTTTCCGGTAGACCCGATTCCGATTCTCATGGGGGATGTATGTGTAATTGTGGGCATGGACTGGCTTAGCCGCTTTAGGGCTATGATCGATTGTAAGGGTCAGCGAGTGGTGGTTCGAACCCCAAGTGGGGGAGAACTGATTGTCTATGGCGAGGGTACCAGATTGGGATTAGGGTTTTGTTCAGCTGCCAGGGCTCGACATTACATTCAACAAGGGTCTGCGGGTTATCTCGCATATGTGGTAGATACGCGGGCCAGAGATCAGGTTTCAGTTTTAGAGGTTCCGATGGTCAGGGAGTTTGCTGATGTGTTCCCGGAGGAGTTACCCTGAGTGCCTCCGAAGAGGCAGGTCAAGTTTAGAATCGACCTAGTTCCCGGTGCGGCCCCTATCGCCAAGGCGTCGTACCGGTTGGCACCACCAGAGATGCAGGAGTTATCATCACAGCTGCATGAACTGTTGGGAAAGCAGTTCATTCGTCTGAGCAGTTCCCCGTGGGGAGAACCGATAATCTTCGTCAGGAAGAAGGATGGTTCACACCGGATGTGCATCGACTACCGGGAGTTGAACAAGTTGACGGTGAAAAACCGTTATCCACTACCGAGGATAGACGATTTATTTGATCAGTTACAGGGTGCATCTTGGTATTCCAAGATAGACTTGAGGTCAGGGTATCATCAGGTCAGGATCAGAGAGGAGGACGTGGAGAAGACCGCGTTCCGAGCTCGTTATGGAAATTACGAGTTCGTGGTGATGCCATTTGGGCTCACCAACACGCCAGCAGTATTTATGGACCTGATGAATCGGCTCTGTAGACCGATGCTTGATCGCTCGGTCATCGTGTTTATAGATGATATCTTGGTGTATTCCAAGACCCGAGAGCAGCACGAGGAGCATCTTCGGGAATTATTGGGAGTTATGAGGCGAGAACGACATTATTCCAAGTTCTCTAAATGTGAGTTTTGGTTGCGAGAGGTCCAATTCCTGGGACATCTCGTTAACCAGGACGGGATTTTGGTCGATCCGGCCAAAATCGAGGCGGTTATGCAGTGGGAGGTTCCGAAATCTCCCTCATACATCAGGAGCTTTTTGGGATTGGCAGGGTACTACCGGAGATTCATAAAGGATTTCTCCAAGATTGCAGTACCCCTCACTTGTCTGACGAGGATGGGGGTGGATTTCCAGTGGGTCCCTGATGTGTATATAAATGCACTAGTTTTAGTCCTACTTTTAAGATATAATTTAGACATACAAAGGCAGTGGACCTGTCAATTGGTGGTATAGTTGAATAAGCAGGGTATCGAACACAAGGAACGGTAATTAAACTAATAACTAGAATTAACTAAAAAAAGTAATAAGAGTAAAAGGTTTTCTCTAGTTTTGCAAGACTAGAAACTTAACAAGTTTACTAACATGCAAATTAAATAACTAACAGCTAAAGCAAGTAAAAACCAACTAAATTTAATAATAAGGAAGCTTTTATTTAGGTTCGATTCATTTACTCCTATGATTGATTTTATGGGAAGTGCAATCAATTAATTGTTATTGGCTACCGATTATAGTGATTAGATTCACATTCGCTATTACCAATCCTTAGAAAATAGATTAATTTAAGCAGTGATCAAGTGTTTAAACTAATGAATTTCCTAGTTTATTTATTCGGGTTAAATAAGACTTGTAATTAGCTAATCAAATTACTAATTTAATTAACCTTTTGTTGATGGTTTATCACACAAGCTCACACATTAATTTACCCATTTTCTAGTTAACCCTAGTTTCACATTCGCTATTCCTAGGCACATAACAATGTTTTCACATAAATCATATGAGATAAGCAATTAAGAGATGTTCATGCAGCTTAATTACTTGTTAATTAACAGAAAATAGTTGTGATTAATGTATAAGGTTCTTTAACAAGCTTAATAAAACAAAATTCACCAATAAACAATTAATCCAACCACAAATCAATCCATAGTTGTAAATTTATCTACCCTAAACAGAAGATAATAAGTTTAGCTCATAATCACAGTAGATAGTAGCTCATAGTGACAACCCGAAATCTCTATTCTGTACAACCATTCACTTCAATAGAAGTCAGAACTGTTTCTGCTAACTTTCAAGCTTTTTGGAATAAGTTTGAGTGTTTTAAGATTAGTACTTCAGGAGATAACAGGAGAGAGGATGCCCTAGGGTTTATTGTGCAACAATAATGTCCCAAAACTCCAAGAGTTTGGAGTTTACGGCCTAAACAAGGGTGTTTACGGCCGTAAACCCTAAAAGGGGGTATAAATATGACACTTAGTCATATTTTACCACTTTTCACATTTTCAAGATCCAAAACCAAATTCTCTCTCAAGTATCATCCAACATTTCTTCAAGATCTTCAACTTGTAAGTGTTTCTAGCCCTAATAAGTTGATATCTACCCTAATCTAGTGATCTAACCTGATTCCATCCGTGAAATCATTCCAAAAGTGTAGATCTTCATGTTTCACCAAGAACACCAAGAACACACACTAGTGTTCTTGGACTTTTAGCACCTTTTCAAGCTTCTACCTAGTAAGTACTCCTACCCTAGTGTATTATAAAGCTTGTTACATTTCTAAACAACAAGAAAACACCCAAGAAACACAAGATCAAGGTGTTTACGGTCCAAGATGTTCTTGGACCGTAAACCCTAAAAAGGGTGCCAAAGTGTGCCCTACTCCCTTCTAAGCCTTGGAAACTAGTCTAGACCCCTTCCTTGTTGTGCTTAGGACTCAAAACAACCAAAAGACCATAATCATTTGGGTTTACGGCCGTAAACCCAAAGGGAAATGGTCTAAGGACCGTAAACTCCTAAAAGGAGTGAAATGGTGCCTTAATCTCTTCCTAAGGCTTAAACATGAAGTAGGAATGCTTCTTGTGATCTTTAAGGCTTCAAAACACAAAATGGTCAAAGAAACATGAGTTTACGGCCGTAAACTCATGGGTTTATGACCGTAAACTCAAGGAGTTATGGTCACAAAACCGTAAACTCCAAGGGAGTTTACCCTTGAACCCCAAACTCAATAGCAAGGTCCTACCACCCTTAGATGCAATCCTTATGACTTATAGCACTTAAATCAAGTGTTTTACATGTCTTAGGATGTCTTAAACTTCGTTAATTAGTTGTTTTATGACTAATTGGATACATATATGTGATTATATGTTAACTAGGATCATTGTGTGTGTACAAGTCTTCACTTGACACTTAGGATCCTACATCATTCAGTTCATCCACAACCACCCACTACAGGTGAGTTCATTCCCCTTAATCAATCTTTTAAATGATTTTAAATGCTTTTTCGGGGGGGGGGGGGGGATAGAAGTAGAAAACATGAAGTTATAGAATCAATCACATGTGATTTATAACTGTGTTTTCAACCAACTGATTTTCACATACTTCATAATGTGTTAAATACAATGGTTTTCAGTTAATCTATACTTTATTATCAAATGAATTACTTTTGAAATGTTTTATAAAATGACATCAAGTCATATTTATTTATTGTTCAAAACTCTTAAATGTTTTACAAAACCTCTTTCAACTTATTGTTAAAAACCATATCTATACACTTATGTTTCATATACATATGTATTGATAGGAGAGCTTTCATTCTTTCTTCAGTTCCAACACTCTTGTGTAGCAAGGGTGTATAAACCTACTTGGACATTCAATTTACATTCCAGTAAACTATTATAGGTATAGTTTAGGGGATACAAATTACTATTCCTATTACAAGGAATTACACAAGAGTCAGTTCATTCATGAGTCTATACTAATACATTACATGCAATATGAAGAGATACTATTACATGGATACCATTACATGGATAATTTTACATGGATTCTGTTACATAGATACTATATTATGAGATACTATTACATATTATATGTGTAGATACTATTATATATGTACGGGACTAACCATTCTACACCCAGCTGTTAGCTACAGAGGGAAAATGCACATCGACGGATGTCTACGGTTAATACTATTCGGCAATTACTATGTCGTGGTTATCCTAGTACCAAAGGATAATACCTAAATGATTATATAATTTCCCTTTTACTTTTATTTTTTGACACATTCACATAAACGATGAGGTAGACTATATATTTATAATAATAGTCGTACATGGGAAAAACTTTCATTTATACAGAAATGCAACCTTCAAGCATTCGGGTCTTGGTAGAAGACTACTTTTTACACTAGTAGGAAATATGGGATTTTCTAGGGTTTTCACACTTATACTAAATGTTCATCAAATAATCACAAGTCTTTCATAACAGCTTTTCAAATCAATGACACCATAATACTTATGAATTCATCAGCTTTATGCTGATCTACACTTTCAAAATAACTTGTATTCTCATGTCACCAGTAGACAGGTACGATGACCAGGTTTTGAGAAGACGGAGCACAGACAAGACTCGTCTTTTATTTTGATTACATATTTTGGTGTCTTATTACTATGAAAGAACACTCATGTATTAAAACTTTACTTTTAATGCAATGGATGATGTTGTTGCTTGTTTACTACTTTACACTGTTATGATACTTTACATGACGTCCTCCACCCCTGAACGTTTCCGCCGTTCTTGGTTTTGGGGTGTGACAGATTGGTATCAGAGCATTGTTTATAGTGAATTGTGTATATCAACCCATAAAATATATACAGACTATAAATACATTGGGATTAAAATACTCTGACCAAGAGTTTATACTTTTAAATAATAAAATATTTAATTAAGTATACATGCCTGCATTCATACTAAAATCAATGTCACAACGACAAAAACAAAAGTATTATGATTGTTGGATATCACAGGTAAGCTCAGGGATGTATGGTCAGTCCTGGGAGTGGCATAGCCTGATCAACTATGCTGGTCCGAGGAATGATTAGCATATGCCCAAGAATGGTTGTGATATGGCAACAAGTGTAAAAACTTACCAACATAACCACAATGAAATACCATAGGGGTATTTGGTGTTACTATAATTACTTATTTGAGAACTAAAAGGTCTTTATCAGTAGGTCAATAGTTGCTGAGTGGATACACTAAGATTATATGTATCTAGGATGTCATAGACTTAGAATCTGTGAATCTTTGCTTTACTTCTTGTCCTTGTTTGGTTGTAGGCTTAGAGTTAGGGTCACTTATTCGAAGGTCTATCCTGTCCTGAGTACATATAACTGGTATGCACTAAACAAGTATTAAAGTAACTGATAAAGATCATCTTATAATTATCTTAGTTAGTACGTCTATTAATTTCTTCTTATATCCCTTTTCTCACGTAGATATCATGGCTGGATTCCATCCCTACGGCGACCCGTACTACCCTAACCACGGCAATGCTGGATGGCTCGGAGAAGAGCAAGAGAATGATCACCCAATTCTGTTGGATGATCACGAAGCTGAAGGCTTTTCTGATAGTTCTGACTCAGAACCAGAAGTCAACAATCTACCCCCAGCTGCTCAAAACCCAAACCTGAACCCTCGTCCAGCATTTCAAGGACCCACACCTCTGTGGGCCACAAACTTGAATAGATGGAGTCAGGAACAGAGTCAACCCATCCCCTATAATGGAGACAAAAGCTTCTACAACCTCACTGAGGGAGGTTCAGCTGACAGGGTCCTGCCCATCATGGTTCGTAGGATTTCCCGGAACACTAAACAGGGTCGAGCTGCTATCGACCGAGTCATGGAGATTGACGCCAACTTTGGCGTTAACACGGTCCGCATTCGCCAACTAGATTCTGCTCATGAAAGGACTCTGGTCCACAATGCAGCTCTGCAGAGAGAACTTGTTGGAACCCAAGCTGAAGTCAGGGAACTTCGAGCTCAGCAAGTAAGATCTGACAAACGTGTGAGGGACATAGAACGCCTTCTGTCGGAATCAAGAACTAACTCTAGTAGTTCTCGTCGCCGATAGAATCTCATCAACTTCTCTTTTGGATATAACCTAGTTATGTAAAACTCTCGTCTAATTTCCTATCTTTGTAAATCTTAGACCTGTTAGGTCTTGATTTGGTCGTAGTCCTGTCAAAATTTTCCCATCTTGGTTGATGTAAGGCCTCCTACTAGGCCATTTTTCCTGAACTTGTTACATCTGTAATTCTAGTAATATTGACAGGTACCTAATCTCATGGAAATTATTATCCAAATGCTATCATCTGTTAGTTCTAGATCTACATTTAATCGTGTTGTTGGACTATGAAGAGTTAGTCCATGAGTCATTTTCATCAACTTTCCTATTGAATTCTCATCAATATCTTCATCTTTCTAAACTTATAGTTAAAAGATGCCTCTTCGCAGAAATCCGAGGCGTAACAATAATAACGGAACACCGATACCACCACCACCTCCACCACCTCCTCAGTTCGACGCTGCTATGTTCCAAGCAGCTGTCATGGCTGCCGTAGCGGCTGCCATGTCACACATCAATACTCCTATCCCTAGTGGATCGGGAACAGGTGCACCTCCTTCCAACCATGGTGAGAGTCATGGGCATCCCCGGGAATGCACCTACAAGGAATTTACGAATGCCAAACCCAGAAATTTCAATGGAACTGGAGGGGTTATGATCTTAAGGCAGTGGATCGAAAAGACAGAAGCGATCTTTGAAATCTGCGTCTGCCCAGAGAACAATAAGGTCAAGTTTGCTACTTGTACCTTTTCTGACAAGGCTTTAACTTGGTGGAATGGCCACGTTAAGTCACTGACTCTAATAGTGACAAATTCGATAAGTTGGGAAAACTTGAAAGCCATGTTGATGAGAGAGTACTGTCCACGAGGGGAAATTTAAAAACTCGAGCAGGAACTCTGGGGTCTTGTAATGGTTGGTTCTGACATATCAACCTATACTAATAGATTCTGTGATCTGGCAATTCTTTGCCCTGATATGGTTGCTCTAGAGAGCAAGAAAATAGAGAGATATATTTGGGGACTTTCGCCCCAGATCCAGTCAAGTGTGTTAGCATCAAGGCCTGTTACTTTTGACAGCGCTAAAGAGCTGGCACAATCTTTTATAGATCACGGAAACTACCAGAACCCAACGATTTCTACACCTGAGCAACAAAAGGGAAACAACAACAACAACAAGAAAAAGGGGTGGAACAAGAGGAAAAGCGGGGCTTCGCAAGAATCCTCAAAGAGACAACAACTGGTTACAATCAATGTTGCCACAGTAACTCCTGTTGTCCCTGCTAATCCCTTACCACCAAAGCCTTATGCCGGTAATCTTCCGAGGTGCAACAAATGCACCTTCCATCACAACGGACCTTGCCGGGAAATCCAGTGCTCTAACTGCAACAGAAGGGGGCATACTGCCCGTTTCTGCAAGACTCCAGCAAGGTCGACTGCTCAAGTTCCTAACGCCGGTGTGGGCCAAGCTTGCTACGGTTGTGGCGAAGTGGGCCACTACAAGAGGAACTACCCTAAGGCAGGGATAGCTGGCGGAGTAGGAAGAGTTCTTGCCATAGGCCACGAGGAAGCCGTAGCTGATCCTACAATAGTTACTGGTACGTTTCTCCTCGATAACTCATATGCTTGCATACTTTTCGACAGTGGAGCGGAGAAAAGCTTCGTAAACCAGAAATTTACACACCTGCTTAAACAAAAACCACGTGCACTAAATAAATCATTCACTGTAGAAATGGCAAACGGGAAAACGGAAAGTACTAACTGCACATACGTAGGTTGTACTCTAACTTTAGATGGCCATACTTTCGAGATAGACCTCATGCCGGTCCCAATTAAAAGTTTCGACGTCATTATTGGCATGGATTGGTTGAGTCTTCATCGCGCCGACATCTTGTGCTTTGAAAAAGCAGTTCGTCTTAACCTTCCTAACAGCGAAGCTCTAATTATCTACGGCGACAAACCTAGTACGAGTTTTCGCATCATTTCGTGCATCCAGGCTCAGAAATGCTTACGAAAGGAATATCATGCATTTCTCGCTCACATCGTTGATACGAGTCAAGAAGTGAAAGACAATCAGAACATCCCCGAAGTACGCGACTTTCCCGACATCTTTCCAGAAGAACTCCCAGGATTACCACCACAACGCCAAGTCGAGTTCAGAATCGACTTAGTGCCAGCGGCTACTCCAGTAGCCAAATCTCCATATCATCTGGCACCAGCGGAGATGCAGGAACTTTCCAGTAAGCTTAACGAACTTCTCAAGAAGGGATTCATTAGGCCAAGCTTCTCACCATGGGGAGCACCGGTCTTGTTCGTCAAGAAGAAAGACGGATCGTTTCGTATGTGCATCGACTATAGGGAACTCAACAAGCTTACCATTAAAAATCGTTATCCCTTACCCCGCATTGAAGATTTATTTGATCAACTTCAAGGAGCCAACTACTTCTCGAAGATAGATCTACGATCCGGATACCACCAACTACGAGTGTTAGAGGAGGATGTTCCCAAGACAGCCTTCCGAACTCGTTATGGACACTATGAGTTTGTAGTAATGTCGTTCGGGTTAACAAACACGCCCGCTGTATTCATGGATTTAATGAATAGGGTGTGTCGTCCTTACTTGGATCAGTTCATCATTGTCTTCATCGATGACATACTCATATACTCTCGAAGTAAGGAGGAACATAGTCAACACCTACAAAGAGTCTTAGAAACATTACGATCGGAGAAGCTCTATGCGAAGTTCTCTAAGTGCGAATTTTGGATTCGAAGAGTCAAATTCTTGGGCCACGTAGTTAGTGAAGAGGGAATTCACGTGGACCCTTCCAAAATCAAGGCCATCGAGAACTGGTCAGCACCGAAGACACCTATAGAAATTCATCAATTTCTAGGTCTCGCTGGCTACTATCGCAGGTTCATTCAGAACTTCTCCCGCATTGCGAAACCTCTTACAACACTGACCCAGAAGGGCGTGGCCTTTGACTGGGAAGAGAAGCAAGAGAGAGCGTTCCAAACGCTCAAGCGAGCCGTGTGCACCGCACCAATACTATCCCTCCCCGAAGGGATAGAAGACTTCGTTGTCTATTGCGATGCTTCAAATCAAGGGCTCGGCTGTGTTCTGATGCAACGAGGTAAGGTCATCGCCTATGCCTCGAGACAGCTGAAGACACACGAGGTGAACTACACCACCCACGATCTTGAGCTAGGAGCAGTTGTGTTTGCTCTAAAGATCTGGAGACACTACCTGTATGGTACAAAAAGCATGATCTTTACAGACCACAAAAGCCTACAACATATATTCGACCAGAAGGAGCTCAACATGAGACAACGACGGTGGGTCGAGCTACTCAGTGATTACGAATGCGAAATTCGTTATCATCCGGGTAAAGCCAACGTAGTAGCTGATGCCCTAAGTCGGAAGGAATACTCTGGTCGTAGAGTCAAATCTTTGACTCTAACTATCCATTCACACTTGTCCACGCAAATTAAGGAGGCTCAGCTCGACGCTTTGAAACCTGAAAATGTGGCGAGTGAAACCCTGAGAGGCATGGATAAGAATTTGGAAGTCAAGGGTGGCGGAGCCTTATACCTCATGGATCGGATCTGGACACTGAAACGCGGTGGCTTCAGAGACTTGGTCATGACCGAGGCACACAACACTCGTTATTCCGTCCACCCAGGTTCAGATAAGATGTATCTGGATCTTAAAAAGCTATACTGGTGGCCTAACATGAAAGCAGAGATTGCTACCTTCGTAAGTAAATGCCTTACTTGCGCAAAGGTTAAGGTGAAATACCAGAAACCCTCAGGTCTTCTGCAACAGCCTGAGATTCCTGAATGGAAGTGGGAGCGGATCACTATGGACTTCATAACCAAGTTGCCAAAGACAAAGGGTGGACTTGATACCATATGGGTCATCGTCGACAGATTGACCAAGTCTGCACACTTCCTGCCTATCAAAGAAACCGACAAGATGGAGAAACTTACGAGAACCTACATTCGGGAGATTGTACGACTGCACGGTGTTCCTATATCCATTATCTCGGACAGAGATAGTAGATTCACTTCGAGGTTCTGGCAGTCGCTACAAAGTTCCCTAGGAACTAGGTTGGACATGAGTACAGCCTACCATCCACAGACCGACGGACAAAGTGAGAGGACTATCCAAACCTTGGAAAATATGTTGCGAGCCTGTGTGATCGACTTTGGGAAAGCATGGGATACTCTTTTACCCCTTGTCGAATTTTCCTACAACAACTGTTATCACACGAGCATAAAGGCTGCTCCATTCGAAGCCCTCTATGGCCGAAAGTGCAGATCCCCTCTATGCTGGGTTGAAGTGGGTGATACCCAGTTAGCTAAAGGACGAGTTCCTGAAAGCACTCTCACAGGTCCGGAGATCATTCGGGAAACGACAGAGAAGATCGTTCAGATTCGTGAACGATTGAAAGCCTCTAGAGACCGACAGAAAAGCTACGCTGATAAACGAAGAAAATCGTTGGAATTCCAGCTGGGAGACCGTGTTCTATTGAAGGTCTCCCCCTGGAAGGGCTTAATACGCTTCGGAAAGCGTGGAAAGCTAAATCCAAGGTACATAGGGCCTTTCGAGATTCTTGCCAGAATCGGCCTTGTAGCTTACAAACTTAACTTACCGCGCGAACTCAGTAACATACATTCTACTTTCCACGTCCCGAACTTGAAAAAGTGTCTGTCTGTCGAGACTCTTGTAATCCCACTCGACGAGATCGAGATCAACGAGAGCCTCAACTTTGTGGAAGCACCAGTAGATATCATGGATCGGGAGGTCAAGCAAACGAAACAAAGCCGTATCCCGATAGTGAAGGTTCGCTGGAACGCCAAGCGAGGACCTGAATTCACTTGGGAGCGAGAGGATCAGATGAAACTAAAATATCCTCATCTCTTTACTTAGTTATTTGTAACTACTTATTTTCTTAAACTCTAATTTCGGGACGAAATTCCTTCTAACGGGGGGATGATGTGACAACTCGAAATTTCTATTCTGTACAACCATTCACTTCAATAGAAGTCAGAACTGTTTCTGCTAACTTTCAAGCTTTTTGGAATAAGTTTGAGTGTTTTAAGATTAGTACTTCAGGAGATAACAGGAGAGAGGATGCCCTAGGGTTTATTGTGCAACAATAATGTCCCAAAACTCCAAGAGTTTGGAGTTTACGGCCTAAACAAGGGTGTTTACGGCCGTAAACCCTAAAAGGGGGTATAAATATGACACTTAGTCATATTTTACCACTTTTCACATTTTCAAGATCCAAAACCAAATTCTCTCTCAAGTATCATCCAACATTTCTTCAAGATCTTCAACTTGTAAGTGTTTCTAGCCCTAATAAGTTGATATCTACCCTAATCTAGTGATCTAACATGATTCCATCCGTGAAATCATTCCAAAAGTGTAGATCTTCAAGTTTCACCAAGAACACCAAGAACACACACTAGTGTTCTTGGACTTTTAGCACCTTTTCAAGCTTCTACCTAGTAAGTACTCCTACCCTAGTGTATTATAAAGCTTGTTACAGTTCTAAACATCAAGAAAACACCCAAGAAACACAAGATCAAGGTGTTTACGGTCCAAGATGTTCTTGGACCGTAAACCCTAAAAAGGGTGCCAAAGTGTGCCCTACTCCCTTCTAAGCCTTGGAAACTAGTCTAGACCCCTTACTTATTGTGCTTAGGACTCAAAACAACCAAAAGACCATAATCATTTGGGTTTACGGCCGTAAACCCAAAGGGAAATGGTCTAAGGACCGTAAACTCCTAAAAGGAGTGAAATGGTGCCCTAATCTCTTCCTAAGGCTTAAACATGAAGTAGGAATGCTTCTTGTGATCTTTAAGAATTCAAAACACAAAATGGTCAAAGAAACATGAGTTTACGGCCATAAACTCATGGGTTTATGAACGTAAACTCAAGGAGTTATGGTCACAAAACCGTAAACTCCAAGGGAGTTTACCCTTGAACCCCAAACTCAATAGCAAGGTCCTACCACCCTTAGATGCAATCCTTATGACTTATAGCACTTAAATCAAGTGTTTTACATGTCTTAAGATGTCTTAAACTTGTTTAATTAGTTCTTTTATGACTAATTGGACACATATATGTGATTATATGTTAACTAGGATCATTGTGTGTGTACAAGTCTTCACTTGACACTTAGGATCCTACATCATTCAGTTCATCCACAATCACCCACTACAGGTGAGTTCATTCCCCTTAATCAATCTTTTAAATGATTTTAAATGCTTTTTCGGGGGGGGGGGGGGGGGATAGAAGTAGAAAACATGAAGTTATAGAATCAATCACATGTGATTTATAACTGTGTTTTCAACCAACTGATTTTCACATACTTCATAATGTGTTAAATACAATGGTTTTCAGTTAATCTATACTTTATTATCAAATGAATTACTTTTGAAATGTTTTATAAAATGACATCAAGTCATATTTATTTATTGCTCAAAACTCTTAAATGTTTTACAAAACCTCTTTCAACTTATTGTTAAAAACCATATCTATACACTTATGTTTCATATACATATGTATTGATAGGAGAGCTTTCATTCTTTCTTCAGTTCCAACACTCTATTATAGGTATAGTTTAGGGGATACAAATTACTTGGACATTCAATTTATATTCCAGTAAACTATTATAGGTATAGTTTAGGGGATACAAATTACTATTCCTATTACAAGGAATTACACAAGAGTCAGTTCATTCATGAGTCTATACTAATACATTACATGCAATATGAAGAGATACTATTACATGGATACCATTACATGGATACTTTTACATGGATTCTGTTACATAGATACTATATGATGAGATACTATTACATATTATATGTGTAGATACTATTATATATGTACGGGACTAACCATTCTACACCCAGCTGTTAGCTACAGAGGGAAAATGCACATCGACGGATGTCTACGGTTAATACTATTCGGCAATTACTATGTCGTGGTTATCCTAGTACCAAAGGATAATACCTAAATGATTATATAATTTCCCTTTTACTTTTATTTTGTGACACATTCACATAAACGATGAGGTAGACTATATATTTATAATAATAGTCGTACATGGGAAAAACTTTCATTTATACAGAAATGCAACCTTCAAGCATTTGGGTCTTGGTAGAAGACTACTTTTTATACTAGTAGGAAATATGGGATTTTCTAGGGTTTTCACACTTAAACTAAATGTTCAACAAATAATCACAAGTCTTTCATAACAGCTTTTCAAATCAATGACACCATAATACTTATGAATTCACCAGCTTTATGATGATCTACACTTTCAAAATAACTTGTATTCTCAGGTCACTAGTAGACAGGTACGATGACCAGGTTTTGAGAAGACGGAGCACAGACAAGACTCGTCTTTTATTTTGATTACATATTTTGGTGTCTTATTACTATGAAAGAACACCCATGTATTAAAACTTTACTTTTAATGCAATGGATGATGTTGTTGCTTGTTTACTACTTTGCACTGTTATGATACTTTACATGACGTCCTCCACCCCTGAACGTTTCCGTCGTTCTTGGTTTTGGGGTGTGACACTCACAAACAATGTCTAATAACTCAAACATGGTTCAAATAAGAGATAAAGTATAGAGTATACTAATTTTGCCTTTAATCTCCTTAAAGTTGAAGTATAGGGTTATCTTCACGAACTCCAAAGCTCCAGCAGCACTTTAATAGCAGAATAATCCCCAAGGGTTCCAGAGAGAGGTTTTAATTTGGCAATTGGCTTCTATTTATAGGCTTCAGAAAACAAGGGCTACTCGCCGAGTAGATAACCGACTCGCCGAGTCCCCTTTAAGAATCCGTATACGGAAAGGACTTTGTATTTTGCTTCGCGAACATTCGTGTGGACTCGTCGAGTAGTCGTCCAACTCGCCGAGCCCTTCAGGATTTTAACTCTTTTCTTCTTTATTTCTTCTTTCTTCAATTCCCAAGTTTACGATCGCATTTCCCGCTTCCTTTTGCTTCCGAACACTTCTTTTAGACTGAAAATACAATTCAAACATAATTAAGTACCTTTTGTCCATAAATTGCAACAAATTAGCCAAAAAGTAATAAAATTCTAATCGAAATATATGTCTAAATATGCACATATCAGTCCCTGAGCAGCAGAGGGCATTTGAAACCCTCAGACAACGTTTGTACGAGGCTCCAGTCTTGACCCTCCCCGAGGGAGTGGATGATTTTGTGGTTTACTGTGATGCATCCATCACAGGACTGGGAGCGATTCTCATGCAGAGAGGACGGGTGATAGCCTACGCATCTCGGCAGCTGAAGCCGCATGAGGCGAGATACCCTACTCATGATCTGGAGTTGGGAGAGGTGGTATTCACTCTCAAGATTTGGAGACATTATATCTATGGAGTCCGCTGTACCATTTACACAGACCAAAAGAGCCTGAGACACATCATGGATCATCTGAACCTGAACATGAGGCAGCGCAGGTGGATGGATGTAGTCAAGGACTACGACTGTGAGATCCTTTACCACCTAGGTAAAGTGAACGTGGTTGCGGACGCTCTGAGCCACAAGTCAGCTGGGTCTTCCACTCCGACAATATGTATGAGGATATCAGTGGATTCTCCACTTGTGGGCTTGATCAGGGAAGCCCAGGCAGAGGGTATGCGTCAGGAGCATTGGAAGGTGGAGAGGATTAGGGGTGAGAACACCCGGTTTGTTCAGGATAACCGGGGATTATTTTACCCGATGCGGTCGGGTGTGGGTTCTGATGTTTGGTGGGTTCAGACAGATGGTTATGGAGGAGGATCACAAGTCTCACTTATCTATTCACCCGGGGGCCACTAAGATGTACCGGGATTTGATTATGAGCTACTGATGGCCGTGCATGAAGTGAGAGATCGCTTGGTACGTCGAGAGGTGCTTAACCTACAGGATGGTCAAGTCCGAGCATCAGAGGCCACATGGCAAGATACATCCTCTAGAGATTCCCATGTGGAAATGGGAACAGATCACGATGGACTTCATTACCAAGTTGCCGAGTACGACGAAGGGATTTGATGCTATATGGGTCATCGTGGATCGATTGACCAAGAGTGCCCAATTCCTGGCCATACGGGAGAGCTTATCAGCCGAGAAGCTGGCCGACGTGTATGTCCGCGAGATCGTTGCACGCCATGGAGTTCCGGTCTCTATTGTTTCCGACCGTGATGTTAGGTTCACCTCCCGCTTTTGGCAGAAGTTCCACGAGGAACTGGGCACGCGGCTGCACTTTAGTATAGCTTATCATCCACAGACCGACGGCCAGAGTGAGCGGACCATACAGACCCTCGAGGACATGCTGAGGGCTTGTGTCATCGATTTCGGTGGGAGATGGGATTCCCACCTACCCCTTGCAGAGTTCGCCTACAACAACAACTATCATTCTGTCACACCCCCGAACCAGACGGCGAAAACGTCTGGGGGCTTGATGTGACTTCATCCTTGTAGTATCATCACATAATATATAATTGAAATATAACATCATCATCATCACACATGTAATATAACAACATACATTGTTTATATCGAGTATTGTGTTTGAATATTACATGCCAAAATAGTTAAAGTATGATGAAACAAAATATATCAAAATATCCATTAGTTTGTTCCGCCCAACCTGCTTCAACGGTTTCCTAAGAATGCAAGTTAATTTAAAAAGGTTAACATAAAAATGTTGGTGCGTTCATAAGCATGTTTGAGAAATTGATTTGTATAACTTTGTAATCGTAAGAAAATCCTATATTTTCTTAAAAAAGTTTAGTATATTTGTGTCCCATTTTGTATTAATGCATGTGTGTTAATGTTTACTAGAATGTAGCAAAGAGAATGAAGAGAATTCCCCCAGACAACCCTATGTTGTCTGTAAAAGAGAATGTTGGTATACCAACCCCCGAGGTTGAGTACCGGCGCGAGTATTTCCTCGAGTATTCCAAATAGAAAAGAGAATGGTTTCCCGTAAATTTAATAATGTTAATTCCTCTAAGTGAGTCGTTATAACCATACTAGATAATGACAATTTCGCCTGTCTTGGCATTTATGGACGCCGACGGATATAGAATAATGTTTTTGTCACCCTAGACTAGTTTAGTGTAGCTGTAGCCAACAGCTCAGGTGTGCGGTGTCATCCCCGTATAGATCTATACACAAACCCCCGCTCTCCCTCCAGTAGACTCTCGTTATAACTACAGGCTACGATCGTACACTCAATAGGTGTCAAACGACACGTCTCACTAGATCCTTAATCGAATTTATGCGAAGAGAAACATATAAAGCACATTCCCGGCCCAATGAACATGTAAGTGAACGACTAAGACCCACTAAACATGTAAATCATTTCAAGGCTCATAAGGAATGAGATTATATAACCTGGGCCCAAAATATATGTAAAAGGACAACTAAGGCCCATTTCACATGTATGGTATTTATAGGCCCAAATAGCACGCAAGGAGTATCCAAGGTCCGTTGAACATGTAAATGGGTCAACAAGGCCCAATAAACATGTAAAGAGTATTCAGGACCTATCAAGCATATAAATGGGTCGCTAAGGCCCAATAACATGAGAATGGCAAAATTAGCCAATTTGTTATATTATTGCTTGTTTTAATTCAATTATTTACCAAAATGGCATCAAAGGCCCACTTTTTGTAAAAATAACATTTTTAACTCGCTTTTGTCAAAAATATCATTTTTGGCTTGCTCTTTGTAAAAATGTGTATTTGCAGCCCAATTATAGATAATTTCATCTTTTTGGCCCAAATTTTTAATAATTTCACATCTTTAACCCTTCTTATAAAAATTTACATTTTTGGCACACCTTTGTTGAAAATGACATTTAAGCCCACAAAAGTCCAAAAGTTACAAATTTTGGCCCAAAGCCGTTAGAAGCCCAAATAGGGCCCATTTATGAAAATGTTTACATTTTTAGTCCTTGTAGGGTCTCAAATATTGCAACCAACCATGTTTAGCAAAAATAATCCTTTTTGACCCCTAATAATCGTGAGTTATATAAATAAGACCCATTTTTGTGAAAATTGGCATATTTGGCCCTTTAAAGCCGTGAAGCCCCAAATAGAAGCCCATTTGTGAAAATTTGCATTTTTGACCCCCTTTGAGACCATGAATATCATAAAGATCCATTTTGAAATAAAAATGACTCTTTTGATCCTCTCAAAACCGTGAGTTACATAAGAACCTCACTTTTTGTTTATTTTGTCAAAAATGGCCCTTTATACGATTTTGGTTAGTTTTACACACATTCTTAGCATGTTTAATCCTTCCCACCACATGGTAAGTCAAATAAGATGGTTTATTTTACAAACATCACCAAATATGGTAGATATTTCGAGTTTCGTAAGATCTAGCTTGTTTTCTGTAACACCGTAAATTTCCAAATAAATTTTTCTTTTTAAAATCATAATATTCTCATAGCGCATTTCACAAAATCTCATTTAGTTAATTTACAAAACGTATCTCTATATTGTTTAATTAATAATCCAGGATCCTCAAACATAACTCTTTCTCTGGTGTGTACAATCGAGCCGGTGCCTTCCTGCGATCCTGAGAAAAACCTGAAACACATAACACATAACACGGTAAGCACGAAGCTTAGTGAGTTCCCCAAAATACCACATACAACTCTTTATCCACTCGATGCTATAACTCTGTATGACCCTCCGGTCAATGTGTCTCAGTGGGACCCTCTAGTCCCACAACTCTGGTGGACCCTCCGGTCCTAACTCTGTGGACCCTCCGGTCCTAACTCTATAAATTCTGAGTAATACACAACATAAATCACAAAGAAATAATGCAGGATATAACAATACACAGATAAGCACATAAGACATCTCATTCACATGAAAATACCACTCATGATAAAGCATAGTGAGAAGACTCACCTCGGATGATGAACAGCCCCTATAAACGCTGTTGCTACGCACCGGCCTCTGACTCTTAGCCAAAACCACAATTAACCCAATTAGGAACTAAGTCCAGAATCTCACTCATTAGGTCTAAAGGAAGACCACTAACCAGCCCATTAACAGCCTAAATCTGTTGGGCCCACCAAGGCCCAATAATAAATGGGCTCACTAGAGGCCCACTCTCAAAACTAAATGGCAAACCCAAATCAAGGGCCCAAGCACGAATATATATATATTCCTCTGGTCCAATACTCTATTGCAACAAGCCCAAACTCCAGGCCCAACACTCAAGGCCCAAAATGCGACTTAGCCCAAAAGTCCACAGTAGGGTTATGCGGGGCGTACCTCCCTTGGTACACTCAGCGTACTCACAATCTAAATTTGGCCATCGGGCACACTGGGGCAGTACGCGGGGCGTACAGGGATTATGCTCAGCGTACTCCCCAGATTCACTCTTTATATTCCTTTGGTCTTAATCAGTTAAGATATTAACTCAAATCCCAGATCTGGACTCTCTAATGGATCTTACTCCATAAAGTCAGTGACTTTAAGCCTTTGCATGGCTGGAAAGGTCACAAACACCCAAAACACTCACTCCCTTATCTCAAAAAGCTCATAACACATGTATGGCTTGATTCCAACGACCAAGATTGGATTTTTATGACATTACACCACTAATATACTCAAAAGGGGTTGGTCCCAGTCTCTGGAACTCAAGATCTCATAAAGTCTCCACATTTTTGGGACAAAACCCTAAAAGTCTCTTCTATGATGCACATAACAAAAGAGTGGTAACGTTTGAAGCTTTATACCTCTATATGAAGCTCCCAACTCAGATTTGCTCATATACAAGAGCTTGGACTCCCACTCCTACTTCTCCAAAGCTTTCTCTTCTCTTCAAGAACACACAAAAACTCTTAAAGGCTCACAAATGCACTCACAAGCTCTAAAAAGAGGTTTAGGGCACACTTAGGGTTTGATGTCTGAGAATGGTGGCCAGAAATGAGGCCATCATATCCTTTATATAGGGGACTCACCCTAAATTAGGGTTTTCACTACGGGCCTAGTACGCCCAGCGTACTAGGCGGCTCCGCTTGAAAATCACCCACATGAGTACGCTAAGCGTACACATATGTACGCCCACCATACTCAGCTACCACCTTTCTCAAATAATGGACTTATCCTGCCACAACTTCAAACTTCCATCGCTTCCTCGATATAACCCCGATTCCCATGAACCTCAAACCCACGAAACGGTGACGAGATGCCCTAAGCTTCTAGCAACTCGTCGCAACCTCGAGACCTCCTCATGCCCGGTTTGCATCCCACGAAACCTAACCACGGACGATCCGAAATAGGATGTTACATTCTCATAAAATAATCACAACATATAACATGAAAACACACATATACATGCATAAAAACATAGATCTACACAAAACAACTTGTATTCTCCCCCCAAAACATAGTAAAAATCGAAAATAGGGGGTATGAACTCACTTTGGGTTGTTGTTCTCGGTTTGATGAAGAGTTTGAAGAAGATTTCGGCCCAAGATGTTTCCTTAAGAAGATTTTCGAGTTTTGATTTGTTCAACAGAGCTAGAACACGAAATGAGATTATGTAAGGGAGTGTTCATAGCCTTAATGGAAAACAAATCATTTTCAGAGATGATAACAACTTACTTAGTGAATGAAACTTGGTATGCCAGCTAGGTGTCACCCACCTCAGCCCAACAGAGAGGCGATCTGAATTTGCGGCCATATAGGGCCTCAAAAGGAGCAACCCCTATACTCGTGTGATAGTTGTTGTTGTACGAGAATTCAATCAAGGGCAAGTGGGTATCCCATGACTTGCCGAAATCGATCACACAGTCTTAGATCATATAATCGAGTGTCTGGATGGTTCGCTCGCTTTGGCCATCGGTTTGAGGGTGGTAAGCGGTGCTCATGTCTAGTTGTGTCCCTATAGCCTTCTGGAGTGACTGCCAAAACCGTGAAGTGAACCTACTATCACGATCCGAGATGATAGATACTGGCACTCCATGAAGTCTCACTATCTCTTTTATATAGATTCGTGTTAATCTTTCCATCTTGTACGATTCTTTTATTGGTAGGAAATGAGCGGATTTGGTTAACCTATCGACAATCACCCATATAGCATCCAATCTGACTGCTGTCTTAGGTAATTTGGTTATGAAGTCCATGGTAATCCTTTCCCATTTCCACTCGAGTATTACTGGTTGTTGTAATAATCCCGAGGGCTTTTGATACTCCACTTTCACCTTGGCGCAAGTGAGACACTTGCCCACGTAAGTGGCGATCTATTCCTTCATATTTGGCCACCAATAATGTTTCTTAATGTCCAAGTACATCTTATCCGAACCCGGATGGATGGAATATCGCGTTTTATGGGCTTCGTTCATGACCATCTCCCTGAATCCCCCAAGTTTAGGGACCCAGATTCTATTCATGAAGTAGTAAGTACCGTCCTCCCTGACTTCAAAGTTCTTATCCATCCCACACAGTGTTTTATCTGTGGCGTTCTCCAGCTTCAATGCATCAGATTGGGCTTCCTTAATCTGTGAGGTTAGGTGGGAGTGGATGGTTATTGATAATGTCTTCACCCGGCTACCTGAGTATTCTTTCCTACTCAGGGCATCGGCTACCACGTTAGCCTTTCCTGGGTGGTACTTGATCTCGCATTCATAATCATTTAGCAACCCAACCCACCTTCGCTGCCTCATGTTCAACTCTTTTTAGTTTAGAATGTGCTGGAGGATTTTGTGATCGGTGAAAATGGTGCACTTTGTACCGTAGAGGTAGTGCCTCCAAATCTTTAGGGCGAAGACCACAACTCCCAACTCCAGGTCATGGGTGGTGTAATTTACTTTATGCATCTTCAATTGCATGGATGCGTAAGCTATCACCTTTCCACGCTGCATGAGGACATAGCCTAAACCTTGGTTAGAAGCATCGCAGTAGACTACGAAGTCTTCGGTTCCCTCTGGTAAGGATAGCAGTGGCGCACTACAGAGGGCTCGCTTCAAGGTTTGGAAGGCAGCTTCTTGCTTTTCCGTCCAGTTGAAAGACACACCTTTTTGTGTCAAGGTGGTGAGAGGCTTGGCTATCTTGGAAAAATTCTGGATAAACCTTCGGTAGTAGCCTGCGAGACCCAAGAATTGTCGGATTTCAGTGGGTGTCTTAGGGATCGCCCAGCCTTCAATGGCATTGATCTTGGAAGGATCTACGTGAATCCCTTCCTCGCTGACTACGTGACCCAAAAATTTTACATTGCGGATCCAGAACTCGCATTTGGAGAGCTTCGCATATAATATTTCAGCTCTTAGGGTTTCCAAGATTTGACGGAGATGTTGACCATGATCTTCTTCGCTTCGAGAGTATATAAGAATATCGTCGATGAAGACTATCACGAAATTATCAAGAAATGGGCGACAGACTCGATTCATGAGGTCCATAAATGCAGCGGGGGCATTTGTTAGACCGAAGGGCATCACAACAAATTCGTAATGGCTGTATCGAGTTCGGAAAGAAGTTTTTGGAATATCCTCTTCTCGGACTCGAAGCTGATGATAACCGGATCTTAGATCTATTTGGAGAAGTAACTAGCTGCTTGAAGCTGGTCAAATAGATCGTCAATCCGAGGGAGTGGGTATCGATTTTTGATAGTGAGCTTGTTTAATTCCCTATAATCGATGCACATTCTGAAGGATCCGTCCTTTTTCTTGACAATCAAGACCAGAGCTCCCTAGGGTGAGAAGCTTGGTCTGATGAATCCTTTGCTTAACAACTCGCTTACTTGGCTGGATAACTCCTGCATTTCGGTGGGAGCTAGCCGGTAGGGTGATTTGGCAATGGATGTGGCTCCTGGTATTAGGTCGATTCGAAATTCGACCTGCCTTTCTAGGGGTATTCCCGGAAGGTCTTCTGGAAATACATCCGGGAAGTCGCATGCCACTGGAATGTATTTAATGTTCACTTCTTCCTTGGCTTTATCCACAACATGAGCGAGGAATGCGTAGTTTTTCTTGTGCATGCACTTTTGTGCTTTGATTCATGAGATGAGACGAAGATTGGCGCCAGGTTTATCCCCATAGATTATTAGGGTTTCGTGGTTGGGAAGGTGAAGGCGAACGACCTTCTTGCGACACATAATATCATCATGGTGGGGGCTTAACCAATCCATGCCGATTATCACATCAAAACTCCTAATGTTTACTGGAATCAAATCTATTTGAAATGAATGATTGTTTAGTGTTAAGGTGCACCCTACATAAACATCTCTAGTTGTTTTGGTTTTCCCATTATCCATCTCCATCGTGAAGGCTTCGTTGACCTCTTGGGGTTGTTGATTTAGTAAGTTTTTGAATTTGTTACTAACGAAGATTCACTTGGCTCCGCTATCAAATAAAATGCATGTGAAAGTGTTGTTAAGTGGGAACGTACCAGTTACAACCGTCGGGTCCTGAACTGGTTAACCTTGACCTAATGTCAACACCCTTCCTGACACTCCTGCTCCCTGTTTGTTGGCTTTGGGGCAATCGCGTTTGAAATGACCAGTTCCTCCATACCTGTAACACGTGTAACTGGCCCCATCATTATTATTGTTGTTATTGTTGTTGCGATTGTTGTTGTTATTGGTCTGTTGGTTCTGTTGAGGCTGAGTTCTATAGTATCTTGCGGTATGACCCTTTCGATTGCAACTCGTGCAATGCATCTCCCTGTATTCTCCATGGTGGTGAAAACTGCATTTGCTACACTTGGGTAGGGTCCCTGAGTATTGTCTGGGAGCAGTTGGTGTAGTTAAGACTGATGCATGTGGTGTTGAGGTGACCTGAGCAGTAGCAGCGTGGACTGCTACTGTTTGTTGCTTCTTTGATGACTCTGAGTTTTGTCGCCCTTTTCGCTTGTTGTTCTTTCCTTTCTTGTTATCACTTTCCTTTTTAACTTCATCTTCTCCTGCTTTGGCACCCTTCTTGTTTCCATGGTCGTATAACTTCTTGGCTAGCCTTTTAGCACTGTCATATGTTCCAGGGTTTACTGTGATTACATTTCACTGAATTGGAGAGGTCAATCCCCAAATGAATCTTTCAATCTTTTTCCCTTCAGACATGATCATCCCTGGACACAAGAGTGACAATTCACCGAACCTTGAGATGTATGCATCAATGTCAGAGTTTTGGACTATGAGATTCGACAGTTCTTGCTCCAACTTCTGGATTTCTCCCCTTGGGCACTACTCGGCCATCAACATTTCCTTGAGCTCCTCCTATGGCATAGCATTTTCCACAGGGAGTGTCATGGCCTCCACGTCACCATTCCACCAAGAGAGAGCTTGATCAACGAATGTGCAAGCCGCAAACTTCACCTTGCACTCCTCGGGACATCCGCAGATCTCGAACACCGATTCCACTTTTTCTAATCACCATTTCAGAGGTATCACCCCTCCCGTCCCGTTGAAGGTTCGAGGCTTGGCGTTCGTGAAGTCTTTGTAGGTACAGGTTCTGGTAGGTCCTTGGTTCACCCTATGGTTTGAGCTTCCGGCCCCTTGCTCATTACCTCCACCGTTGTTCCTGTGGTGAATATGAGCCAGTGTTGCTGTAACTGCAGCTGAAACTGCTGCTTGTGTCACACCCCCGAACCAGGTGGCGGAAACGTCTGAGGGCTCGTGTGACTTAAATTGAAATATCATCACAATGCATATACATGAAACATAATACCATCATCACCAACATTACATAGTACAACCATCATTGTTTACATCAAGTACATTGTTTTACATTACAACATCACAGAACATAAATTGTTTAAAGATTGACATTGCACAAAAGAAATTTCAGAAACACGCTTGATGATTCTTCATTCTAACGGTTACCTGAGAATACAAGTTATTTTGAAAACGGTCAACATATATAATGTTGGTGAGTTCATAATCATGTTTGATATAAAAATCGTTTGTATTGTTTGTAAAATCTAGAAATCCGATATTTTCTGTAACAAAAACTGTTTACAAAAAAAAGATGTGATGATCCCATAAGTGTATATGTATGTGATTTGAAAACATGTAAAAGTGAATGTCTTTCATAATTGTTCCTTGTATTGTAGTTGTTGTATGTAGAAGTGAATAATGTCGTTCCCCGGAAAACCCGATGTTTTCCAATTTAAATAGTATGATAGTTTTGTATTAATGTATAAATCACTTTGCATTGTCACAGTGTATGAATATGATTTCTCATGAACACTTAGATGGTAATGGATCTCTATGTGAGTCGTTATAACCATGCATAATAGTGACTAATTCACCTGTCTTGGCATTTTACCAAATGTCGGTTTTGATCAAGATTTTGTCACCCTAGACTGACCGACTCTAACTGTAGCGAACAGCTCAAGTGTGGGGGAGTCACCCCGTATAGATCTATACACAAACTCTCGCCCTCCCTCCAGGAGACTCTGGTTATAACTACAGGCTACGACCGACACTTATTGGTGCCAACCGATAATTCTCACAAAATCCATATTATTACCCCATGAATTTGAATAACATTGATTACAACCCGTTTGATGTTTACATGAATATGAATAAAGCCTAACAAACACGAAAAAGGACAACTGTGACCCACTAATCACGTATGTTATTACAGACTGCCGAGTATGCGACGGACACGTTAGCCCATCAAGAATATGATAATTGATTTGGACCATATTAGCAATGCAAATGGGCCACGAAGGCCCAATAGCATGTAAAAGCTAATAAGGGTCCATTAGGCATGTAATTGGGTCACCGGAAGCCCAATAAACATGCGTTAAATTATATTGGGCCTAAGAATCGTGTAACTGGGTCACCGGAAGCCCAATAAGCATGAATAGGAAACATTGGGCCCAACCGTCGTATCATTTATAGGTTTATCGATATGAGTTGTAGTATGGGATTTGGTTTACACTTAGTGTTTACTTTCGATGTTAAAATATTCAATGTTGGTTTATAACGATATTCTTAGTTTTTATAAAAATACCATTTTTAAACATTCATGTTGTAAAAATTTATATCTTTTGTCAAATTGTTTAGAAATTTACATATTTGGCCCAAAATGTTTATTTGACCATTTCAGTCCCTTTTTCATACAAAATTTACCTTTTCAGCCCTTAATGGTGCAAAATGACACTTTTAGTCCTTTTTGATGAAAAATGACATTTTAGTCCATTTGATTATTTAACTTGGCATTTTCAGCCCAAATAAAATCTTAAATTATAATTACAGCCCAAAATACAACTTTTGACATTTTTCAGCCCTTATTTGTTAAAAATTTACATTTTTGGCCCATTTGCCGTAAGTTTTACACTTTTGGCCCAAAATCTAAAAACTTTGCATTTTTATTCCAATTTAGCAAAAAGGGTCATTTTTAGCCCCTAAAATAGTTTAATTATGTTTTAGACTCATACTTTTATGAATTTATAATTTCAGTACCTAAAATTCTTCATTTTCGCAATTTTGGGCCAAAAAATCTATGAGGCCCAAATATAAGCCCATTAAGCAAAATGCTATATCTTTGACCCTTTGAAAAGTATTATTTTCATAAAAATCAGCTTTTATATAAATAAATACTTTATAACCCTCATAAAATCAAAAATTATCATCTTTCAACCAAATCTTTGTTATTTTTGCAAAAATAACACTTGTAAAGATCTTTGGCTTTGGTTTTCACTTCTTAAACTTAAGGACTCTTAGATCTATGATGTATGTTGTTTATTATGTTTTTGTTTATGAATCTTTCACATTTTAGCTATAGATCTCGAAATATAATAAGTATTAACACATTATCACAACATAAACCAAAGAAATCACATATAACATGCAAACACACATAGATCAACACATAACACTTGTATTCTCCCCCCCCCCCCCCCCAAAAAAAAAAACAAGTAAAAACCGAAAACAAGGGGGTATGAAATCACCTTGAAGATTTGGATTCGGTTTTGAAGAAGATAAGAAGAAGATGGTGTGGTTTTCGGTTCTAACTAGCTCATTGAGTAGATCTTGAGCCTTAAGATGTTCTAAGTACCAAATTTATGAAAACAAGAGTGTAAGAGGAATAAAGATGTTTTAAAATGAAGTTATACACTTGAGTTTGCAAGATCATACCACAATGAGTGAGTTTTTGATGGAGTAATTTTCTTGGAAACACCTTGAACCTTCGAAACTTTTAGAGAAGGAAGGAGGAGTTTTTGAGGTGGTATTGAGAGAGTTTGGAAGTGGAATTGTGTGTGTGTATGTTGATATTCTCGGCCATAGTTAAAGAAGTAGGAAGAGAGGGGATCAAAGGTTAATGCATGATGGTTAAGGATGACTTACCTTGTTACATGTGAGTTCTTTTGCCTAGATTACCACTAAGCAAAAGTGAGGTGTCAAGGTCTTATATTATATTGATTAAACCCTTTTTTTAAACATGGGCCGAGAATTTGGATTTAGGAAAAAAGGAGTTTATTAATTTGGGCCTTTTCTTGATTTTTGCTCGAAAATATGAAGCCCATTAAATAGGTTTTCGGCTCATTGGGCTTTTAGGAGGGTTTACGACCCAATTAGCATAAAAGAATGGGTTTTATGGCCCATTAAGGTTAATTAAATTACTTATAGCCCAATAAGTCTCATTAGGGTAAACCACCTCATTTTTGGCCCATGATGGCCCAAAAGGTTAGGTTTTTATAAATGTGTATCCAATTAGAGCCCATTTAAGAGTTCTAAGCCCAAAACAATCAAATTGAAAGCTTATTAGCCCATTAGGCCCAACAAGGAAATCCTAATCCAAAATGGACTTAGGCCAAGATTCTTAGGGCTTCCAAACCCTAAATTGACTTTTTTGTAATGTTTTGCATGAAGTTTGGGCTTTACAATTGGATTTTTTATCGAAGTTTTTTTCATTGAATAACATCATATGCATATCAAGTTAAGGTTAAAATTTGTTGCCATGATATTGTTTACAAAAGTATAGAATTTCCTAGCAAATTTGCTAGTTGTGACTTCATCCCCCCGTTAGAGGGAATTTCGTCCCGAAATTCTTTTGGAACTAGGTTTGAGAATGCGAGAATAAGTGAGGGTACTTCTGTTTCATTTGGTCCTCGTGTTCCCAAGTGAATTCCGGTCCACGCTTCGCGTTCCATCGAATCTTCACAATTGGAATGGGACTTTGCTTAGTACGCTTCACCTCCCTGTCCATGATTTCAACTGGTTCTTCAATGAACCGGAGATTCTTGTTGATTTCGATTTCTTCCAAGGGAAAAACAAGAGTTTCGTCGGATAAGCGCTTTTTCAAAATGGAAATATGGAACACGGGGTATATGTTGCTGGGCTCCGCAAGTAGCTCATTCTATAAGCCACTAGACTGATTCTGGCAAGAATCTCGAATGGTCCAATGTATCGTGGGTTTAGTTTCCCCTGTTTCCCGAAACGAATCATTCCTTTCCAGGGAGAGACTTTCAATAGCACTCGATCCCTGACTTGAAATTCTAAGGGCTTTCGTCGTGTGTCAGCATAACTCTTCTGTCGGTCTCGCGATGCTTGAAGTCGTGCTCTGATTTGGATTTTTTTTCCTTTCATTTCACGGATTACTTCTGGCCCTGTTAAAGTACTGTTCGGTGTCTGCCCTTTTGCTAATTGAGTATCCCATGATTTGCCCAAGTCAATCACATATGCTCGGAGCATATCATCGAGTGTTTGAATGGTTCGTTCGCTTTAGCCATCTGTCAGTGGATGGTAAGCAGGGTTCATGCCGGGTTGTTTCCTACTGCCTTTTGCAGTGATTGCCAGAACCGTGAGGTAAACCTACTACCTCAATCCGAGATAATAGATACTAAGATTCAACGGAGTCTTACTATCTCCTTTATGTAGATTCTAGTCAATCTTTCCTTCTTGTAAGTTTCCTTTATTGGCAGGAAATGAGCAGATTTGGTTAACCTATCGTCGATCACCTAGGTAGTGCCCAATCCGACTCTTGTAATAATAAGCTTCGTCTTGTTGACTTCGAGAGTTTTATCCAATTCACACAATGCTTCCTTCATGATATTCTCCGGCTTCGATGCCTCCCAATCCGGTTG
This sequence comes from Lactuca virosa, assembly GCF_052849685.1. Classification (NCBI taxonomy): domain Eukaryota; kingdom Viridiplantae; phylum Streptophyta; class Magnoliopsida; order Asterales; family Asteraceae; genus Lactuca; species Lactuca virosa. The sequence continues at coordinate 300,507,199 of NC_136428.1, read as the reverse complement.
TAAGTGTTGACAGTGTTTGTTCTTGTTTCGCGAGCATACGAGTATGTTATCAATGAAAATAATAAAAGTTTCACTAGGGATGGTTGGGAAAACTCGGTTCGTGGGGTCCATGAAGGCCGCGGGGGCATTCGTTAGACCGAAAGGCATCACAACAAATTCGAAATAGACGTATCAAGTTCGGAAAACAGTTGTTGGAATGTCCTCTTCTCGGATTCGGAGCTAATGATAACCGGATCTTAGATTTATTTTGAAGAAGTAACTAGCTCCTTGAAACTGGTCAAATAGGTCGTCAATCCGAGGGAGTGGGTAGCGATTTTTGATAGTGAGCTTATTCAGCTCTTTATAGTCGATGCACATTCTGAATGATCCGTCTTTCTTTTTAACGAAGAGAACCGGAGCTCCCCATGGCGAGAAGCTGGGTCTGATGAATCCTTTGTTCAAGAGTTCGCTCAGTTGGCTTGACAATTCCTGCATCTCCGCAGGAGCCAACCTATAGGGTGATTTGGCGATTGGAGTAGCTCCTGGTACAAGGTCAATCCGAAATTCGACCTGTCTATTGCGGGGTATTCCCGGAAGATCCTCGGGAAATACGTCCGTAAAGTCACATGTCCCTGGGATATCTCGAATGTTTATTTCTTCCTTCGACTTGTCCACGATGTGAGCAAGGAATGCGCAGTTCTTCTTATGCAGGTACTTTTGTGCCTTAATGCATGAGATATGACAAAGGTTGACGCCGGGTTTATCTCCATAGATAATTAGGGTTTCGTGGTCAGGAAGGTGAAGGCGAATGGCCTTCTCGTGGCACATAATATCAGCATGATGGGGGCTCAACCAATCCATGCCGATCATCACATCAAAACTCCTAATATTTACTAGCATCAAATCTATTTAAAATGATCGGTTATTTGGTGTTAAGGTGCACCCTACATGAATATCTTTGGTTTATTCGGTTTTCCCCTTAGTCATTTCCACCGTGAAGGCTTCATTGAGCTTCTGGGGTTGTTGTTTTAGTAAGTGTTTGATGTTTTTTCTAACGAAGCTTCGCTCCATTATCGAATAAGGTACAAGCGAAAGGTTGTTAAGTAGAAACGTACCAGTAACAACCGTTGGGTCTTGAATTTTCTCGCCTTGACCCATAGCCAGAACCCTTCCCGCTCCTCCATTTCCTTGGTTATAAATGTTGGGGCAGTTTTGGCGGAAATGTCCAGTTCTCCCACACCCATAGCAGGTCTGGCTAACCCTAGCTTTGCGGTTGATGTTGTTGTTGTTGTTGTTTGGCTGTTGGTTCTGTTGTGGTCGGGATCTGCAGCACCGGGTGGTGTGTCCTTTCTTGTTACATCTATTACAATACGGCTTTAGATAGGCTCTGTGATGATGGAGATTGCACTTGTTGCATTTCGGAAGGCTCCCAACATATGGTCTTGCTGGTGTCGATGTAGCAGGTGTCATGGCCTTAGGGACAGCTACAACACGTCGTTTCTTTGAGGATGCTTGGGTTGGCTGCCCCTTTCTCTTACCCCCAGACTTTCGCTTCCTGCTCTTAGGTTTGGGGTTTGGAGTGCCTTGATAAGCTATCATTCGTTGGTTTTCAGGGTTGTTACTTCGGCTGGAGTGGTCGACACCATTTCCACCCTTGTTGGTGTTGTTAGCATTGAGTTGTGCCATAGCAGCAGTTACGGCAGTTGTTACCGCAGCTCGGAATGTACCAAAATCCATGTGCATGATTGGTGTCTCACGGGCATGCTTGTTATCCTTATGGAATGACATTTTCTGCTGCATGATGATAAGTAAAATCATAAGCAACGAAGGTCATTTCTGGTTGTACTCTATAAACCTCGTGTTCCGTCGTATGATTCACAATGTGTCCACTTACATCCTCATGATGTATTTATGATATTGAGTAATCGTAGAGTTGGCACGAATATTAAGTTTATCCACATAGTATATAGGTTGTTTTGGTTATGAGATGAATTCGTGTGATAACATAACATATTTCACTAATAATATCCGCTTTAATATATGAAAATTTTCCCGAAAGGGCATACATAAGGATTCAAAGTTTGGCAGCATAACGACTCTATGAGTAGTGTGATCACTTAAGCATAGAGTCGGCAGTACATAACGTAGTGCGCATAAAAGAAACATAACACTAGTAGAGGGGTCTACTGATCCGGAGTGAGTCGAAATGTGTCGGGTGGTGGGGCTGATGACGTGGACGGGCCCTGAAGACGCGCCACCTGTCGTTCTGTGGCTCGTAGTCGATCCTCCCAAATTGCTTGACGTACATGAAAGTTATGGATTACTTCCTGAGTTTCTCGTTCCGCTCTTGCCACTGCGGCTCGCATCTGATTCAGTTACTCGGCTGTGTCATGGGCTAGGTTGTGACAACCGTCAAAATTCGAGTCGGTTCTAGATTTGAATAAACTTAGTTGCACATATAGGCACGACACATGTTGGACTTAGTGACTAGAAGCTCAGTTATAACCTACTAGAAACTTGGAAGCAACTAGAAACAATGGATAATGTACTTAGATTTCACATTGATATGTGAATTCTACAACTACTTAACTGTAGAGGCTATCCATATTCGGGTCACTCTTTGACTCGAACACCTTTTCATGAATCATATACACACATCATGCACTTGACCTAGAAGTAGAAATTAGGTCAAAGTCTCATAGAAACTTAAGTCAAAGTTGAAGACTAGGACTAGTATACTTGATTCCTCAATTTCGCTTGAATCTCGGAATCACTACATAGAATGCCAATAAACCGATAAAAATAAATTACAAACATTATTTATAACTATAAAAGAGTTATAATACCATAAGATAATTTAAAGTCTCAAATATTCTATTTATTTTGATATCCAAATTTTTACAAACTCTCAAAAACCCTAAAAACCCTAAAACTTAAATTTTATAAAGTTTAACATCAAGAATTCTATAAAAATAGTTATGAAACTTATAATATTATCTTAAAACAATTAAATTCAGGGAAATATAATCAAGGAAAATAAAAATTTAAGTCATTAACATTCATCTTTAATTTATAAGTCAAAAATCAAGGTTTCATGAATAAAAACTTGATTTTAGTGCACATTTTATATAAAATTTAGATATTTTATAAAATAACTTAAATTTTATAAAACAAAATGAATGAGAAAGGGTTATTATACTCAAAATTTCGGACCCCTTTCTTCCCATATCTCTCTCTCTCACTCTCATTCTCCAACACACACACATCTCTCTTCTTTCTCTCTCTAGAAAACTTTCTCTACCTTCTCTCTAATTTTTTTTTCTCCAAACACCACAACCACAGCCTCTTAACCACGAAATTATGGAGATTCATAAGGGTTTTTCAAGCCACAAATAAATTTAAGGTAAAGAACATACATCTCTTGAAGATCCACAACAATGATTTAAGCCATGCATGTGCATTTTACTTCAAAAACCGACTTCTACTTCTTCATCTTCTTCAAACTTGTTTTCTTTTTGTTAAAATGGTTTTTAGAACATCATGGATGTGTTTTAACACCATGCATGTATGATAAATAAGGTTGCATGTTCATGATCTTAGTGCAAAAATCGATTTTAAGGATTAAAACATCAAACTCAAGTTAAGAGTTTTTTAGAAACAAAATTTTGTTCATAAATGAATGTATACATTTTGATAAGTTTTAATCTTTTGATCTCTGGAAACATGACTAGAATATAAGTTTATCATGATATCTTTTAAAATATTTCAAAAGATTTACTCAAAGAAATGATAAAAACTCCTTTTTCTAACCAATCACCATGCATGCAATCTGCCAGATTTCTTTACCTGACTTTAAACTGTCATATCTCACTCATTTCTTAAGAAAACTTCGGGATTCTTTTTCTGAAATATAATATTTTGAGTTAGCTTTCAAACCCATCTGACCTCACTGGAAAATTCAAATATTTCGATTTTTAGCAATTTTTACAAAACTGTTGCTCAATCAGCACCTTTTTGTGAATACTAGTTTTGTATTGCATGTTCAAAGATCTTATTCATCATTAAAAATCAAGAAAAAATTAATTTGAGCACTTAACATCATGTATTAAGAGGTATAAAAATATCTTGATTTAAAAGCCTTTGGAACATGTTGCAAAAATTCTCAAAGTAACATCAATAATTTTTACCAAAATCACAAGAATCAAGTTTTCTCTATAATTGTTTGAGCCTTTAGGCATGTTTTTCGACATCAAAAATAAGAAAACAATTTTTCATTGTTATTAAATTGTTTGAAGTTGCATTCTGGAAATTTTCAGCTCAATATATATTTTCCTTATTTTTACATGAAAATAATAATAAAATAGAGTGTTAAAGCATATAAAATACTTAAACTTGTAAATAAATTCTGGAAATATTTGTGGATGACCCTTTAAGTTAATAAACATCTCCCATGAAGTTTCATCGATTTTTCTTACTGTTTAGTATGGTTTTTAATTTTCTTTTTATTTAGCTCTAATAAATCATAAAACCACTTTAAGAAATGTGAAAATATTATTTCTTATTTTTCGCAGCTTGTACCTTATACTTAAGTCTCCGAAAAATATTTTGGGAATTTTTGAAAATGTATATCTATTTTTCTTGAATTTTTGTGATTATAATGGACTAAAAACAGGAAAAATAGTTTTACTCATCCAAAATTCATGAAAATTTACCAGAAACTCTTAAAATATGTTAGGATGATACATAAAATTTTTGATGATTTTTATCTTCTGTATGCTATTTTTCTTCTATTTTCCCAAGATTTAATACACTTAAATGTACAAAAACCAGAAAAATTGTGTTAAACTTTTTGAAAACACATATTAATATTTTTCCTAGATTATGTACACTGTAAAATAGTTACACAAAAATTACAAGAATTTTTCATGATAATTTACTATTTTTCCATGATTTTATGATTATTCATGGAATTAAATGGTGAAAAATAGTTAGACAAATCAAAAATTCAAGAAAATTTATCTTAAGGTCTTTGACTTCAATTAAAAATGAAATACAAAGTTTGGGAAAGTTTAGAACTAAATTGATTTCGTTTTGAATATTTAATCATTGGAACACCTCTAAAATGTTAAATATTAACATTTCAATAATGGAAATTTTCCACTTAAATTGTTATATAACAATTGATTCTTTGAAACTTAACTTCCACAGAAAAAAGTTTGTAACTTATCAATATTAAATTTTGACACAATATTGGCATAATTCTATTGTAGTAGTAAGTATACTAGTGTTAGATTTCGATTAGAGACTCACAAGCGAATACCATTATTATAGGAATCGGGAGTGGTACACGTGAAACGTAGTTCAAGGCACCAATAGCATCATCTCAATGTATTGTGAGTATTCACGACTCCCCTATTTTCGGTTTCTTTTAAATGTTTTAGGGGTGGGAAAGCATGTCTTAAACTATCTATGTTCATTGTATTTATTTGACTCGTATAAACTTGGTTGCTATGTTTTGCTTATTGTGAGTATTCATAGCCCATATTTTACGTTTTTAATGTTTTGGGGTGGAAAGCATGCTACAATTTCTATGAACATTATTTTATGAACTTGTGCTATGAACTATATGATATGAACTTTGTTGTATGAACCTTGTATTATGAACTTGTACTATGAATTTTGTGTTATGAACTTGTACGATTAAGTCCCCGGAGAACCGATACAACCTATTAACTCATATTCGAGTCGATGGTCTTATGGATAGCGCTATTTGGGGTCGACAGCCCCCACTCTCCCGGAACTGCGAGTGCATATTTCCATGAACTGACATCATGGGAACCATGGACATGATGGAATGGGGGCAGGAACGGTCATTAGGCTTGGGTTGTGAACTCATTAATGGAAACTTGATGCATATACGAATCTTATATCGTATTTTAGTAACGAAACTTGTATACTCATTTTATCAACGAAACTTATATACTCATTTTAGCAATGAAACTTGTTTACTCGTTTTAGTAACGAACTTTATTTCCCATGAGAATATGAACATTGCATCTCATTTGAGCAACATACTTTATCTCTCATGATGACAACGAACTTTGTTTATGCAAACTTATTTACTTATTTTGGCAATATATTTTTATTCGTGGAAACTTTTATCAAAATTTTTATTTCGATTTATGAAACCAATATTATTTTTAAATATGTGAGTACTCACCAACTATTTTTGTAGTTAACGCTCGTTTTACATGCTTTTTCAGGAATCATCTAGTAAGAGGCACGTAGAGACACAACACTTGTAGGAGCATTTGCATGTGTTGACTTTTAAATACATTGTAATCTCTTTTAAAAAGTTGTTCAAACTCATTGTAAATTTGTAATGATTTTTACTACTATGGTTGGTGTTGTCTTTTAACTTTTGCTATGAGACCATTTGTACTGCCACGCCCCGTATTTCCGCTTTAGCGGGGTGTGACATAGGTCGCCAGTGTTCCGTAACCGCCTTACCATGACAGGAAGTGCCCGGTCGGCTGGCCCTCCATCTCTCAGATCATAGAATTCCCTGGCCATCCCATATGGGGGCTGTTACCCCTGCTGCCTGCTTCATCTCCAAATATCAACACCCCATGGAGGCGTGGGACCACTTGGGCCCATCCGATGAGCGGGCACCCTAATCGGGTAAGGTGGGTTGATGACTTCGGACTCCGCGTCCAAATCACCATCTTCGTCCTCACTAGGTTCTTCTTCCTCCAAGTCTTCCACTGGCGCGGCAGGTCCGCGCTCAATTTCCACGTCAGGTTCTTCTTCAGACTCCTCCGCGAGGTCTTCTTCGGGTTCTTCTTCTTCCAAGTCTACAACTGGCTCGGCAGGTCCGCCCTCGACTTCCATTTCAAGCTCTTCCGCAGGCTCCTCCTTGGGGTCTTTTTCAGGTTCTTCAGGTTCGAGCCATCCTGCATTCCCTTGTCTGGGGAAGTAGGGGTCCCCGGGAAGATGAAATCCTACCCTAGCGTCTGATGGAAAGTGCATAAGTATTTACACATAGACTATTCCTTTAGTATTTTAATTTGTTTGGGTTGGATCTTATATGCTTTCTCTTCTTGGGCATAAATTTGTGTTTTGTTTCATCGATCATCTCAATCACACTCGGGCACCTGACAGTCACACTTTGGGTGAATGTAGTTGATCAGGCTACATTTACCCCCAATACGGATTCATAACTGTCCGAGCACAATCGAAAATGTTCGAATCCTCCAAAGACTTTTAAATGTTGTTATATTGTTGTTTTTAAGTATGAAATTTTATTTTTGTTCAGAGTTATTTATTCCCATTATGTTTATAGTTGCATATCATGTATGGTTAGATATGCTAGTTCACTATAAACAAAGCTCTGATACCAACCTGTCACACCCCCGAACCAGACGGCGGAAACGTCCAAGGGCTCGTGTGACATAAATTGAAATATCATCACAATGCATATATATGAAACATAACACCATCATCACCAACATTACATAGTACAACCATCATTGTTTACATCAAGTACATTGTTTTACATTACAACATCACAGAACATAAATTGTTTAATTATTGACATTGCATAAAAGAAATTTCAGAAACACGCTTGATGATTCTTCATTCTAACGGTTACCTGAGAATACAAGTTATTTTGATAACGGTCAACATATATAATGTTGGTGAGTTCATAAGCATGTCTGATATAAAAATAGTTTGTATTGTTTGTAAAACCCAGAAAATCCGATATTTGCTATAACAAAAATTGTTTACAAAAAAAAGATGTGATGATCCCATAAGTATATATGTATGTGATTTCAAAACATGTAAAAGTGAATGTCTTTCATAATTGTTCCTTGTATTGTAGTTGTTGTATGTAGAAGTGAATAATGTCGTTCCCCGGAAAACCCGATGTTTTCCAATTTAAATAGTATGATAGTTTTGTATTAATGTATAAATCACTTTTCATCGTCATAGTGTATGAATATGATTTCTCATGAACAATTAGATGGTAATGGATCTCTATGTGAGTCGTTATAACCATGCATAATAGTGACTAATTCGCCTGTCTTGGCATTTTACCAAAAGCCGGTTTTGATCAAGATTTTGTCACCCTATACTGGCCGAGTCTAACTGTAGCGAACAGCTCAGGTGTGTGGGGGAGTCACCCCCGTATAGATCTATACACAAACTCTCGCCCTCCCTCCAGGAGACTCTGGTTATAACTACAGGCTACGGCCGACACTTATTGGTGATAATTCTCACTAAATCCCTATTATTACCCCATGAATTTGAATAACATTGATTACAACTCGTTTGATGTTTACATGAATATGAATAAAGCCTAACAAACACGAAAAAGGACAAGTGTGACCCACTAATCATGTATGTTATTACAGACTGTCGAGTATGCGACGGACACGTTAGCCCATCAAGCATTTGATAATTGATTTGAACCATATTAGCAATGCAAATGGGCCACGAAGGCCCAATAGCATGTAAAAGCTAATGGGCTCCATTATGCATGTAATTGGGTCACCGGAAGCCCAATAAACATGTGTTGAATTATATTAGGCCCAATAATCGTGTAACTTGGTCACTGGAAGCCCAATAAGCACGAATAGGAAACATTGGGCCCAACTGTCGTATCATTTATAGGTTTATCGATATGAGTTGTAGTATGGGATTTGGTTTACACTTAGTGTTTAGTTTCGATGTTAAAATACTCAATGTTGGTTTATAACGATATTCTTAGTTTTTATAAAAATACCATTTTTAAACATTCATGTTGTAAAAATTTATATCTTTGGTCAAATTGTTTAGAAATTTACATATTTGGCCCAAAATGTTTATTTGACCATTTCAGTCCCTTTTTCATACAAAATTTACCTTTTCAGCCCTTAATGGTGCAAAATGACACTTTTAGTCCTTTTTGATGAAAAATGACATTTTAGTCCATTTGATTATTTAACTTAGCATTTTCGGCCCAAATAAAATCTTAAATTATAATTTCAGCCCAAAACACAACTTTTGACATTTTCAGCCCTTATTTGTTAAAAATTTACATTTTTGGCCCATTTGCCGTAAGTTTTACACTTTTGGCCCAAAATCTAAAAAATTTGCATTTTTAGTCCAATTTAGCAAAAAGGGTCATTTTCAGCCCATGAAATAGTTTAATTATGTTTTAGGCTCATACTTTTATGAATTTATAGTTTCAGTCCCTAAAATTCTTCATTTTCGCAATTTTGGGCCCAAAAATCCGTGAGGCCCAAATATAAGCCCATTAAGCAAAATTCTATATCTTTGACCCTTTGAAAAGTATTATTTTCATAAAAATCAGCTTTTATATAAATAAATACTTTATAACTCTCATAAAACCGAAAATTATCATCTTTCAACCAAATCTTTGTTATTTTTGCAAAAATGACACTTGTAAAGATCTTTGGCTTTGTTTTTCACTTCTTAAACTTAAGGACTCTTAGATCTATGATGTATGTTGTTTATTATGTTTTTGTTTATGAATCTTTCACATTTTAGCTATAGATCTCGAAATATAATAAGTATTAACACATTATCACAACATAAACCAAAGAAATCACATATAACATGCAAACACACATAGATCGACACATAACACTTGTATTCTCCCCCCAAAAACAAGTAAAAACCGAAAACAAGGGGTATGAACTCACCTTGAAGATTTGGATTTGGTTTTGAAGAAGATAAGAAGAAGATGGTGTGGTTTTCGGTTCTAACTAGCTCATTAAGTAGATCTTGAGCCTTAAGATGTTCTAAGTACCACATTTATGAAAACAAGAGTGTACGAGGAATAAAAATGTTTTAAAATGAAGTTATACACTTGAGTTTGCAAGATCATATCACAATGAGTGAGTTTTTGATGGAGTAATTTTCTTGGAAACACCTTGAAGCTTCAAAATTTTTAGAGAATGAAGGAGGAGTTTTTGAGGTGGTATTGAGAGAGTTTGGAAGTGGAATTGTGTGTGTGTATATTGATATTCTCGGAAATCGTTAAAGAAGTAGGAAGAGAGGGGATCAAAGGTTAATTCATGATGGTTATGGATGACTTACCTTGTTACATGTGATTTCTTTTGCCTAGATTACCACTAAGCAAAAGTGAGGTGTCAAGGTCTTATATTATATTGATTAAACCCTTTTTTTTAAACATGGGCCGAGAATTTGGATTTAGGAAAGAAGGAGTTTATTAATTTGGACCTTTTCTTGATTTTTGTTGGAAAATATGAAGCCCATTAAATAGGTTTTCGGCCCATTGGGCTTTTAGGAGGGTTTACGGCCCAATTAGAATAAAAGAATGGGTTTTATGGCCCATTAAGGTTAATTAAATTACTTATAGGCCAATAAGGCTCATTAGGGTAAACCACCTCATTTTAGGCCCATGATGGCCCAAAAGGTTAGGTTTTTATAAATTTGTATCCAATTAGAGCCCATTTAAGAGTTCTGAGCCCAAAACAATCAAATTGAAAGCTTATTGGCCCATTAGGCCCAACAAGGAAATCCTAATCCAAAATGGACTTAGGCCAGGATTCTTAGGGCTTCCAAACCCTAAATTGACTTTTTTGTAATGTTTTGCATGAAGTTTGGGCTTTACAATTGGATTTTTGATGGAAGTTTGTTGTCATTGAATAACATCATATGCATATCAAGTTAAGGTTAAAATTTGTTGCCATGATATTGCTTACAAAAGTATAGAATTTCCTAGCAAATTTGCTAGTTGTGACAGCTTGAAATGCAGCTGATCCCATTTCTGGTGGAGGTGGTGGTGGTGGTGTTGCGTTGCGGTTCCCGCGTGTCTGTCTTCGAGGCATCTTTCTGTCATGGAACGGAAAAATGTTGAGTATCCGGTGTATTTTAGTTTCACGATTTCTTGATTATAGAATAGTGTCGGTGATTCGGTTATGTATAAGCAAGCGAGTGCATAAAATCAACATGTAATAATAGTAACAGAACACATAACAGATAACAACATCATGAGAAAATATATATAGCCGTTTTCATTAATGATAAAATTTTGAGTACATGAAAATTTACCTACATAAGGCATACAATAAATGAAGTAAAATAAAATCTGACAGAGTAACGACTCCATGTGTAGTGTAATCACTTAATCATGTAGTCGCTGGTACATAGAGTAGCACATAAAAGAAAATCATAACGGTAGTAGGTGAACGGGTACTAGCTGCGACGAGAAGGGTCTGGCGGTGAAATCATATGCCAAAATGTCGCGCCACGAGATCAGCCATCTCGCTCATCTCCATGGTGACCTCGTCCCTCTCGTGCTCTGCCTGCACGGCTCGGGCCTCTGCTGCTAATAGTTGTTGTCGAAGGGTGGCAACTTCCTCCTCTAAGGAGCGAGTCCTATCGATGGGATCCCGTGGTACTGCGGAGTGGTCCTGTACTATCTCTATCTCTGAAGTGGGAGGTTCACTGGGAACTTCTTTAGTGTCCCCATCTTCCTCCATAACCTCATCGGGTTCTCCGAACTCGTAGTCTGTTTCCATGTACTCCTCAGGCCCAACACCGGGTTCTGCCTCTTGACCCATCGCAGGGTCTCCTTCGATTAGCCCATTGGCTACCAAAGCCTGATAGTAAAGGATTCCTTATTGTACTTCTTCCATGAAGACTGTGTGCGAAACTGGAAGGGTGAGAAGTGTGTAAGGAGAGTGTATGTAGACAGCATTCCAAATATTCCTATAGTATTTTAACTATTTATGTTTGAGTTCCTTAAAGCTTCTTGGATACCAGGTAAGTTCCTAAATTCATTGCCCACCATGATCACTCCTAAACATATGTTGGACGTATTTTGAATAAATATAGTTGATCAGGCTCTATTTATCCCCAATACAACTACATAACTGTCCGGGTTTAACCACGATGTTTAATTTCCTCTAGAGACTTTTAGTGTTATTGTATTGATGCACACTTAGGTATGTATTTTATTCAGAGTGTTTTAGTCCCATTGTATTCATAGTTGCATATCTTGTATGATTAGATATGCCCGTTCACTATAAACAATGCTATGATACCAATCTATCACACCCCCGAACCAGACGACGGAAACGTCCGGGGGCTTGATGTGACTTCATCCTTGTAGTATCATCACATAGTATATAATTGAAACATAACATCATCATCATCACACATTTAATATAACAACATACATTGTTTACATCGAGTATTGTGTTTGAATATTACATGCCAAAATATTTAAAGTATGATGAAACAAAATATAACAAAATATCCATTAGTTTGTTCTGCCCAACCTGCTTCAACGGTTTCCTAAGAATACAAGTTAATTTAAAAAGGTCAACATAAAAATGTTGGTGAGTTCATAAGCATGTTTGAGAATTGATTTGTATAACTTTGTAATCGCAAGAAAATCTTATATTTTCTTAAAACAGTTTAGTATGTTTGTGTCCGATCTTGTATTAATGCATGTGTGTTAATGTTTACTAGAATGCAGCAAAGAGAATAAAGAGAATGTAAAGAGAATGCCCCCAGACAACCCTATGTTGTCTGTAAAAGAGAATGCTGGTATACCAACCCCCGAGGTTGAGTACCGGTGCGAGTATTTCCCCGAGTATTCCAAAGAGAAAAGAGAATGTTTTCATGTAAATTTTATAATGTTAATTCCTCTAAGTGAGTCGCTATAACCATACTAGATAATGACAATTTCGCCTGTCTTGGCGTTTATGGACGCCGACGGAAATAGAATAAGGTTTTTGTCACCCTAGACTAGTTTAGTCTAGCTGTAGCGAACAACTCAGGTGTGGGGTGTCATCCCCGTATTGATCTATACACAAACCCCTGCTCTCCCACCAAGAGACACTGGTTATAACTACAGGCTACGATCGTACACTCAATAGGTGTCAACCGACACGTCTCACTAGATCCTTAATCGAATTTATGCGAAGAGAAACATATAAAGCACATTCCCGGCCCAATGAACATGTAAATGAACGACTAAGGGCCACTAAACATGTAAATCATTTCTAGGCTCATAAGGAATGAGATTATATAACTTGGGCCCAAAATATATGTAAAAGGACAACTAAGGCCCATTTCACATGTATGGTATTTATAGGCCTAAATAGCACGCAAGGAGTATCCAAGGTCTGTCGAGCATGTAAATGGGTCAACAAGGCCCAATAAACATGAAAAGAGTATTCAGGACCTATCAAACATATAAATGGGTCGCTAAGGCCCAATAACATGAGAATGACAAAATTAGCCCATTTGTTATATTATTGCTTGTTTTAATTTAGTTGTTTACCAAAATGGCATAAAAGGCCCACTTTTTGTAAAAATACCATTTTTAACTCGCTTTTGTAAAAAATATCATTTTTGGCTTGATCTTTGTAAAAATGTGCATTTTCGGCCCAATTATAGATAATTTCATCTTTTGGCCCAAATTTTTAATAATTTCACATCTTTAACCCTTCTTATCAAAAATTTACATTTTTGGCACAACTTTGTTGAAAATGACATTTAAGCCCACAAAAGTCCAAAAGTTACAAATTTTGGCCCAAAGCCGTTAGAAGCCCAAATAAGGCCTATTTATGAAAATGTTTACATGTTTTGTCCTTGTAGGGTCTAAAATATTGCAACCAACCATGTTTAGCAAAAATAATCCTTTTTGACCCCTAATAACCGTGAGTTACATAAATAAGACCCATTTTTGTGAATATTGGCATATTTGGCCCTTTAAAGCCGTAAAGCCCCATATAGAAGCCCATTTGTGAAATTTGCATTTTTGGCCCCCTTTGAGACCATGAATATCATAAAGATCCATTTTGAAATAAAAATGACTATTTTGATCCTCTCAAAACCGTGAGTTACATAAGAACCTCACTTTTTGTTTATTTTGTCAAAAATGACCCTTTATACGATTTTGGTTAGTTTTACACACATTCTTAGCATGTTTAATCCTTCCTACCACATGGTAAGTCAAATAAGATGGTTTAGTTTATAAACATCACCAAATATGGTAGATATTTCGAGTTTGCTAAGATCTATCTTGTTTTTACAAAATAATCACAAGATATAACATGAAAACGCACATATACATGCATAAAAACATAGATCTACACAAAACAACTTGTATTCTCCCCCAAAACATAGTAAAAATCGAAAATAGGGGGTATGAACTCACTTTTGGTTGTTGTTCTCGGTTTGATGAAGAGTTTGAAGAAGATTTCGGCCCTAGATGTTTCCTTGAGAAGATTTTCGAGTTTTGATTTGTTCAATAGAGCTAGAACATGAATGAGATTATGTAAGGGAGTGTTCATAGCCTTAATGGAAAACAAATCATTTTCAGAGATGATAACAACTTACTTAGTGAATGAAACTTGGTAGAAGCCTCTTGGATCACCCAAAATCTCATGGTTTTTAGGGAGAAGAAGGAGAAGATTTTTAGAGAGAGTTAAGAGGAATGAAAAATGTAGATAAGTGTGATTTGCAAGGTGTTGATGGTGATGTTGGATCTTGACCGAATTTAGAGAGGAATAGAGAGAGATTAATGGTTAATACATTATGGTCAATACATGACATTGATACATGCAATGTAAATGGTATGGAAGTGTGAGATTGTATAATTACATGAGGTGTATTAAGCTTAATTGCATGAGGGATATTAATGAGGTGTCATGATCTTAATATGTCTCCATATTTTATTTCTCTTTTTTTTAAAATGGGTCGTGAATGGAGAAGGAGGGGTTCACGGCCCAATGGGTTCACGCCCCAATTGAGATGAGGAGATGGGTTCATGGCTCATCAAGGTTAAATAGAATAGTTCACGGCCCATTATGGCCCATGATAAATAAGTGAGTTATATTAGGCCCAACATGGCCCAATTGCTACAGATTGACAAATGTAGGCCCAACTAGAGCCCAAATGAGTTTTATTGTCCCAAAGTCATCAAATAGAAGGTTTACTAGTCCATTAGGCCCAATAAGAGGATCCTAGTCCATACTAAATTTGAACTGGGATATTTAGGGTTTCAAACCCATAGTTAAGTATATAAGATGTATTGTATTAGGTTTTGAACTTCACTCAGGAGTTTTGATTCAAATGGATGATTTTGATTGAGCATAGAGTATGATATCCACTTAGAGTACAAGTCTTACAATAGTTTATGTTTACATGAAAACATAATTTCCTAGCTAAAAATGCTAGTTATGACACATTCTAGCATTAGCGCCCCACCTTTTGAGTTGTTATACGGGCATAGATGGAACACCCCAACCTGTTGGGGTGAGGTTGGTCACAAAGTGATGGGACGGACAGAGGTAGTCTTGCAAACTACCGAGAAGATTCAGCAGATTAGACAGCGACTGCAGACCGCTCAGGGTCGGCAGAAGAGTTACGCCGATCTGAGTTGGAGTTCCAGGTAGGTGACATGGTATTACTGAAGGTTTCACCCTGGAACAGTGTGATTCGCTTGAAAAAGAGGGGAAAGTTGGGTCCCCGATACATTGGACCATTTCGGGTTATAGCCAGGGTTGGCAAGGTTGCATACAGACTGGATCTTCCGGAGGAGCTCTGTCAGATACACATCACTTTCCATGGTTCCCAGTTAAGGAAGTTCATATTGGACGAGGGTGTGGTAGTGTCGTTGGATGATGTTCAGGTCGACAAGCGCCTGAACTATGTGGAGCAGCCGGTGACTATTTTGGAAAGGAAGGTAAAGGTTCTGCGCAACAAGGAGATACCTCTTGTAAAGGTGCAGTGGCGACATCGGATGCGATCTGAGTGGACATGGGAGCCAGAGTCTGAAATACGGGAGCATTACCCGTATCTGTTTACCACTGCAGACTTCGAGGACGAAGTCTAGGTTAAGTGGGGGAGAATTGTAACATCTCGAGATTTTACAGGTATTTATGAATCCTCTCTTCTATTATTATTTTGTCATTTCTAGTCCCTAGGGTTAGAAGAGTCGACCCATGAGAAGCCTAAGGGCTAAAGTTAAAACTTTGAGAACAAGGCTAGTAAGCTAAGCGTACATAAGGTACGCTAAGCGTACATAATGTATGCTAAGCATACTAGGCGTGCCTTAGTATGCTGGGCGTACACTTATGTACGCTAAGCGTACTCACGTCATGTGGAAACCCTAATATTTAGGGTTTGAGTGTTATATAAACAACCTTATGAGCTCAAAACCCTCCCTTACCTCAGCCTCCACTGTTTAGAGTTGTTTTCCCCAAACCCTAATAATTTCCTTGAGTGTGAGAGCTTATAGAGTGTGTTTTGAGTAGTGGGAGAAGAAGGTGTTGCATCAAGAAGTTGGAGAAGGAGAACAAGCTTGTAGATCTGAAGTTGTTTTGTGCCCTAGAAGCTGCATAATGTAAAAAGCTTCAAACTTTATGCTTGTATGATATAGATCTTGTCATGCTAACTTTAAGGAACCATTTCTTGTCCCAAAGTCCCCAAATTGGCGCATGATATGATTTGGACGAAATAAGTTGTCCTTTCAGACCCTAGAAAGGGTTCTAAGTGATAAAAATGATGTCCCAATGGCCTAGGATGTCCCATGCACGTAGTAGAAATGTCTGAATGGATTAAGACCATGTATTAAGAGCTTTCTGGATGTCAAAAGTCTTAAAGTTTGAGACTTTATGGTTCTAAGACACTTTTAGTCGATGGATCTGAAATATGGGCTTAAGTGCTTAAGCCATTAAGCACTTATTATAGTTTTAGTAAAACCTTGCGTACGCACTGCGTAATTTCTGTACACCCAGCCTACAGAGTCAACCACCCCAATGGTGGTTAACACAAGGCAGAGTATGCCCAGCGTACTAGAGGAGTACGCCCAGCGTACGACCCCCATTGGGCTTTTGCGATTTGGGCATCAGGATTGGGCTGCCTTTGGACTAGTTGGACTTGGGCCTTGATGGACTCTTTGGATAAATAGTATTTGGGGCCGGTTTTGGTAGTGAGTCTTTAAATGATGCCCGATTAGTGAGTTAGGCCCAATTTGTAAAATTAGGCCAACAATGGGCCTTATATATGTGGACTTATGGATTATGGATTTGGCATTAGGCCTTCGCCCAAATTAGGGAAAAGAAAAAATGGACTATGATTAGTTGAAGGACTCTTTGTCAAGATTAGTATTCCCATTTATTGACTTTATAGTCGTTATTTTGGATAGTTCGGGATTTTTGGTGAGTCAACGATTACGGAGTTCGATTCATCAGTTCAGATCGACATTGCGAGGTGAGTTGTCCTCACTATACTAAGGGGTCTAAGGCACCAAGGCCGGCCCACTGGATTTGATGTCCCAGTAGTTGATGACTTGTTGAGTATGAGATAGCTATACATGCTAGTTTGCTATGCCAGTTAGGTAGATTTGTAGGACTACCTGTGTTACTGTTTGATTATCTGTATGTGCAATTAGCTGTATATGTAGACATGTTGTGTGGGTAGGGTTGAGGTTGCACTGCTTCGTGCAGTAACCAACAAACCCTGGAGTATGCCAGATATGAGCTGAGGGTCGGGAAGGCATACTAGACTCATACTGAGGACTCATTAGCATACTAGATACGAGCTGAGGACCAAGTGGTATGCTAGACTCGTACTAAGGGCAGATCAGTTATGTTTCAGTTTTAGGACTGAAGGGGCAAGACAGTCATAAGTTGTGGGCTCGAAAGCAAACCAAACTTATGTTGTGGGCTCGGAGGCAAGCCAGATGTGAGTTGTGGGCCTGGAAGGCAAGCCAGACTCACACTGTGGTCCCAGGGGGTAATCCAGTCTGTAGAGCTATGGACCCATTACATGCTGTTATTATGTGTACTGTTTGTTATGTATCGGTATATTGGGGGAACTCACTAAGCTTCGGGCTTACAATTTCAGTTTTGGTTTCAGGTATCTCAGATGATCGCGGGAAGGCAAAGGCGTGATCGTACAGCTCCTCACATTTGATGACTATGTTTCTGAGATACTCTGATGTAGAACTATTTTGAAAACAAATTTGTAATGACTGGTGGTTTCTAAATGTTTTAAAAAGTTTAAATTTTGTATGATTTGTATGGATGTTACACTCGCCACTACATATCTAAGGGGAGTTTGTTATTGTTTCTCTATTTTATTTTGTGCTTATTTGATTATTTATGTAATGAGAGCATTATATAACTTAAGTGTGAGGTATTAGGCTTGAAAATAAGATAATTCATATTAGATGAAAAGTTTCGTCTAGTTAAATACTCTATTATTAGCCGATAGGGGTTGAAATTAAGTTTCCAAGCTTTATGTTATAGTTTAGGTTATGTCTGAAAAAAGTGATGAAAAGAAAAATAAGAATTAAAAAAAAGTCGTATAAAAAGAGTCAATAAGGCAAAAATGTCATTAGTTTGTGAAAAATTCAAAGTTAGGAGTCAATAAATACTTTCAAATTATGAATATCTTGAAATTTTCAAAAAAAGTGCAAGTAAAAAAGTGGCCAAAATTTGCAGTAACATGCGAAGTCAAAATTGAAATTTTTATTTTTATCTTTTTTTCTTCTTATATTGATTCGGAAGCTTGACTAAAATATCATATAAGGTTAAAGGATTATGACATAGTAAGATTCAAAGTTTGCTCGAGGGCATGCAAAGCCTAAGTATGGGGTATTTTGATATTGCCTAAATTAGTTACATATTTTGGGGTAATTAGCTTAATATTTAGCGCTTAATTTATATAACTAAGGATAAAAGATACTTAAAATGTTTTGTATTTGATAATCAAAGAAAAAAATCTTGGCGCGGAGCAAAAGTAACAATTTAGAGCAGAAATGAGAGCTAAAAAATGATGAAATGAAAAAACGTAAAAATTTGGAAAAGACGCGTCGCAGCCTTTAGAAAATCAAATTTTTCAGAAAACGATTTTTGCATCGAAAATATCGTGACCATATAATACTTACCGCCACAAACCTTTATCCTTAGTGCCACGAAGTTATGCCGACCTAAAACACTATAAATACGCGTTTTTACAACCCTAATTCGGTGTGAAACCATAGGGGACTTCCCCCAAGAGGTTAGAAGGTATTTTAATTGTCCAGAAACCCTTTTGGGTCGATTTTAAAAGAGGAGAATATATATAGAGCGAATATTTAAAGAATCGAAGCAAGAAGCGTTAGGACTTCGAATCGGTTTGCTTAAGGATCATGTTTTGTAAATCATTTCTTATGTTTTTCTGTTTTCATGTATTGATTATGGGGTAAAACCCGAACACTAGATTAGATGTAACATAACGATTTGGTATAATTTTATTATACGATTATTGTATTTATTTAATATATTATGTTTGTTTGATCAAAATCTTTATGTGTTAAATGACATAGCGGGTACTCGTAGGTATATCACAAAACCCTTTAAGTAATTGTTGTCTAAATACGCAATGTGTGAACATATTTTACGAAACAATTTTATAATATAATTAGGATTTTACCCGCCGCATGTTGCGACAGTAGTAATGAATTTGATAGGCAGTAGAAAATAAGTTGCTACATGTTGAATAGAAATTATGTGGACTTAAGTTGGCAAACCAAAAACGTCATGGACCAAAGTTATGCCAAGAATAAAATGTTGAATAGAAAGTTAAGAGGACTTAAGTGGGCAAACAACAAAAGTTAGGGGCCAAAGTGATGCCAAGCAAAAATAATCAAAAACATTTTATATGTGACATGTACATAAAAATAAGTAAGTAAGATTATATTTAAGTTAATGAATGGAATATCAAATTATAAAAACGTATGATATGTGACCCGATTTATATAAAGTAAGCATACATAAACTAAACACAAAAACATAAAAATTTACGTCAAAGCGTAGAAAAAGTCGAATTTATACCGACGTGTAAATAAAAAAATTACAATTTATAAACAAAAGTTATAAATTTATGCTAAAACAGTGACCACATCCAATTTATACCGACACATATATAAAAATAAGCACGTAAGAAATTATTATTATTATTATTATTATTATTATTATTATTTTTAATTTAACAAACGAAAGTTATTAAAAAAACAGTTTATATATTAAGGGGGTAAACACGATAGTTTGGAAAGGCGAGGGGTCAAAGTGACATTTTACAAAGTTCAATGTCAAAGGGTTCAAAGTGACATTTTACAAAAAGTTGAGTGGTGGTAACTATCGGTGGATGGGGTAAAAAGAAATTTTAGAAAATCATTGGTGTCAAGGCGACATTTTATAAAGCTCATGTAACGTGGGGGTGAAGGGTTTTGAGCATAATAAACAATCTTATGTGTGCATGAACCCTAAATAAATTGATCTACATTTTCTCCAATTGAACATAAAACTTTCACAACAAAACATAAAACCCTAGCATGCTACTATGTATTTCGAAACTCACATATAGGGTTAGAATAAACATACCTTGATCACTATATAGGAATAGCAATCGAAATCCTTGTATTGTTGAAGCCTTGAGAGCAAGCGTCACAAATGTCATGCTTCTAATGGTTCACACCCAACACTAGCTATGGAAGAATGATTGAGAAAGAGGAGAGATGATGGAATTTTTGGCCAGGTCTTCCAAGGAAAAGGTTGGCCGAAATTCATAGGGTTACAACCCTATTTATAGTGTAGTCGGGAAGCCCTAGATAAGCCCAAATCCAAGATAATCTTAAACCAGGTAATTATCCACTTTTCTGATTATCCATTAAAGACTATTCTAGAACCCTTAGGCTCCAAGAAATCGTCCCACCTTATGGATGGTTCTAGATTGCCTCTTGCTCAACTATTGAACAATTACAATTCAGTCTCTACATTTTTAATTAATTCTTGTAATCCCGAAATTAATTACTTATTAAATATTAATTACATATTACTATTTCTAATTAATATATTATTCTCATAATATATTAACAAATTATTTATTTAAATTTATTATCAAATAATAAATCAACCTCATTCTCCAAAATCATCTGTCTAGTTGCTAGTTTTGAGGGCAACCCAAAAAGACGGTGCTACTATCAATTTACGTACATACCAATTACAGTTATGAGCTTAGACACCTAATCCAACAGGATGACCCTTTAAGGGCGCGGGGTGCCCTAGCCCTGTGGGCTGAGCATGTCTTAGGGCATTTGGGGTATTTAAAGGCCATTAGCCATTAGCCCTAAGCACTTTGTCATTTTTAGCCTCCACCTCCTCGTAAACACCTCAAATGAAACCCTAGCCTCCATTTCAAGTGTTTGAAAGTCATCGTGTGTCCTAAATCCATTTTGGTACTCTCCTAATGTCCATTTTGTGCTTTTTTAGTGGTATTGTGCTCTAGAAGGAAGAAAACAATAAAGAGTGGTCCTTGACGCTATGCATTTGACGTATTCAACATCTATTTACCTTCTAGACCCTTGTGAGTTGCAAAGATCCTTCCTTTATTGTGTTTCATCATTAGATCTATCAGTATTTGGTGTTTTGGTCAATTTTTATGAGTTTTGGTCCCTTTTTGACTTATTCTATGGAGTTTGAAGAACTCCATGAGCTTTATTTCATGTTTAAAGTTTAGATCTAGTGATTTTGTGGAGTAACGAGTGTATGCAAGAATTCTCTTTACTCCACGAATGAAGAAAAGTGGGTTTTTTGAACATTTCTTAACTTAGGGTTTTAGATCTTGGAAGTTTATGACATTATTATAGATAAAGTTGGAAACTTTATCCTTCTAAACATCATGTTGATTCAGATCTGAAGTTTGGAGACTTGGACTTAATGGATTAAGTTGAGAAAAATGCATTCTTGATCACTTTGAGACTTAAAGTCTAGATCTTGGTTGTTTGTGTTGGATAACGTGTCTAAGTCCATAACTCTATTTGATATGTACTTGACCCGACCCGACATGGTCGATTTGGGTTGCACTTCACCCGAACAATTTATATGGATAATCTTTTGAGAATAGTATAAGTTATGATTTATTAATATATTATAAGTTCTAATATATTAATATGAAATCATATTATTTACTTAGTATTGATCTAAAATTAATTTAGAATTAATTTGGTGATCAAAAAGGTGACTAATTAAATATGGACTCTTGTATTTATATAGTGTGGGCTATTTCTTATTTAGAATGGGCTAGGCTTGCATGGAAAGTCCATGGATAGTCCATGGAGCTTTAACCCATGGATCTCATGGAAATGAAAGGTCATGGGTATTAAGGTTTACATGGATGTAACCCTAATCCACCACACTATATAAAGTAGTCCTTGACACTTGATCCAAGGTTTCTAGGGTTGCATGTACACCATAGGAGTGTTAGAATATTCAAAACCCTTCAATGGTATCAGAGCCTAGGCTTGTTTTCTTGATACTTGATGCAAATTGTTGAAAAACTCAAGTTTTATGCATTCTGCGTCATGAACTCGCCGAGTCCATGGGGGGACTCTATGACTCCATGTGATAATTCATCCTACTCGTCGAGTAGGTTCTTGCACTCAACGAGTAGGAGCCCCTGATTAAAAGTGGACACCCATTAAGCTGCCATTTTATAGGCAACAACCTTATACCCCGCTTCCTTGATTGGTGGAGGGTCGTTAGCCGAACGGGTAAGACAGTGACTTTAAATCCTCATTAAAAGTATGATGATTATAAAGTAACTAAATGTTTTATAAATTCCCAATCTTAGTTACTTTAGGAAAATGTGAAAAAGGTGCTAACCCATGAAATTACACTTTACACTTTGCTTAAGTCGTTAGTGGAGCGTGTGTGGTTAACCGGCACACTAACCTGGACTTAACAAGGTAGGCAAAGGGTGGCTTAAGGTTTATCATAGATCGGTGGAGCGTGTGTGGTTAACCGGCACATCGGTTAGGTGATCAACATTAAGAGTATCAAGTAATTTGCATGGTTAATTCACACCTTGTTTTGTAATCCTCGACATCCTAGTCACAAAACCTGAAGGGCACAATCGAGATTAAAACATGCCATTGAAAAGTTCAATGAATCTCAAAGAATCTAGGAGTTTCAAAGCCAATTAAAACCTAATAATTTGTTTCGTTTTTCATGGTGGAAATTGGTGAATCGTCATTCACCTACCTTCAAATATTTTATAGCTTGGATTACGGCATCCCTCTTCTAAGTTATAAAATATTGTGTTGGGTCCTAGCCTTAATATTACATTTGGGTGTCTTATTAAGGACTATCTTTATATCTAATCTAAACTTGTCCTTCTTCTTTTTCAGATGTCTTCCAACAATGCTGCTTCTGGCTCAAACCATACCGGCTCCTTCTCTCTCTCATGAACCTTTGTGGGAGAGTCATCTTCGATGGATCCAACTTTATGGATTGGATCAGGAACATCAGGATGGTCACTCGGTATGAGGACAAGGAATATGTCCTCGACAAGGAGCTTAAGGAACTTGATGAGTCGTCTGCTACTCTAGAGGAGATCGCTGAATTCCGAGCACATGAGAGAGATGCTACTAAGGTGGCATGTATCATGTTGGCCACGATGACAGCCGAGCTCCAAAAGTCGTATGAGGACTTTTACCCATTTGAAATGCACCAGGACTTGATGGACAGGTACCATCAGAGTGCTCGTCAAGAGCGGTATGAAATCATATCCTCCATGATAACAACCCGGATGAAGGATGGTGAACCCATCACGGGCCACATGCAGAAATGCAAAGATTCGTGGACCGTTTGCTGAAATTGAATGTGAACTTCCCCGAGGAGTTGGCAATTGCCATCATTTTGCACTCTTTACCATCGTGTTATGATCAATTCCGAATGACATGTCACATGAACAAGGAGGAAGTTACACTCAGCAAACTTCAAGCACTTATGAAGACCGCCGAAAGTGGTCTTAAAGGTAAATCGGTTGTTACTACTTCTACTCCTACCAACCCCCCTGTTCTGGCTATCGGGAAAGGTAAAGGGAAGAAGAGGAAGAGCCCTTCGAAGGGTACCAAGGGAAAGTCCCTTGATGGCTCCTCTTCAAGTGGAACTAAAAGAGGTTCTGTCACTCCTTCTGCCAACCCTAATGAGGCTGAATGCTTCTATTGCCATGAAAAGGCGCACTGGAAGCGAAACTGCCCAAAGTACTTGCAAGATGTTAACGATGGGAAAGTGAAACCCAACAATGCAGGTATTTACACTATATTGTCTAATAACTCACCATATTCTAATTCTTGGGTCCTTGATACAGGTTGTGGTATTCACATATGTTCTGATTTGCAGGGACTAAGAAGAAGTGAGAATGTGGAGCATGGGAAGATAAACTTGATCATGGCGAATAGGAAAGTTATACCTGTCACCAAGATTGGAGTTTATTCTTTGTTGTTAAGTAGTGGGTTAACATTAAATTTGAATAAATGTTGTTACTCGTCTGAAATGGCAAGAAATATTATTTCCTTTCATGGTTTGTACAAACAAGGTTTTACCTTTTCGTTTGATAATGAATGTGGTCATATTAATGCTTTCTGTAATAATGTTCTTTATTTTAAAGCATTACCTTATGATGATGTATATGAAACTGTGTCGGTTGTAGATAACCTAGGAAATAATGTGTTGTGTATTGATTCTTCCACTAGCTTGGATAAAGCATCTTTATGGCATGTTCTATAATCACTACAATTGGTATCAGAGCGGGTCTTCAAGATCAAGGTAATTTTTGAAGAACGATTCTCGGTTTGGCAAATGTTGTCGCAATTTGAGCAATTTTGGTGAGTCTCTCTCTATGATCTCTCTTAATCTCATTGATTCGTGCGTTGCGTTCTTGATTTTTGATCGTCTTGATTCATTGGATCTAATTTGTTTCAATTTCCTTTGTTGATCCAATATATTTTTTTTATCAAGCTCAATATTGTTTTCTAATATTTTGATCTAAAATTCGAATTCAATCCAAATGATTCAAATTGTTTACTGTTCATATAACTGAGTTGTTAAGCCTATATTTCCGATACAAACACTGTTCATTGTCGATTTAAGCCCAACAATTGAGACATTAGTGTTCATAATCAATTTGTGAGCCCAAAATTCATTTACATCATATGATCAATTAGACTCATTCCAGATCTAGTCGCACGCATCAAATGGTTGTACATTTGGATTCTCTCGCATCTGTTCTTTCTTCTTAATTAATCTCACATGATTTTTCTCATCGTTTTTTTTCGATAATCTTTTTTGCTTTCTTTTGGTTAAATGTCGATCAAAAATCTGATAACGTGTTTTGATCTCATCGGTTTTGGATCTTGATGAAATCGAGTTCATACAAGTTCAAATGAAGAAATAATCAAAATTAATTTTGATTTTGATTAACTTGTACAAAGAACTCATGAATATGATGATGAATTGTTGAATAATCATATTTTGTTCCAAAATTTCTGTGTTTGAATCATCAATTTGTTGTTAATTCATCTTTGACTTCAAAAAGTCAATCACATAAAAAGTCAAACACAACTTCTATGGATCGTTGAAATGGTTGGATATGAGTTGAACAGAGGCTGTGAATGTCAAAATCAAGCTTATTTTGAGTATAATTTCAAATGTTTAAAGTCAAAGATTTGTTGATCGATGGTTAAAATCGATTTTTGATATTGGGGCGATAATGAATCAAAGATGAACAAATATCGACTGAGGTTCAATTTCGAATGGTTATGAGAATCGAGTTTGTATACTTGGCTTGAATGATGACAAGAAATTTTGATTTTGATTTCGAATGTTTGGAGTCTGGTTTGATATTTGTTCGATTGTTGCTGAGTTCTTGAATCAAAGATTCGAAGGGTTGGACTCTGTTGTTGATCAAATGTTTGGAGTCGATTGATGGGTCTATGGTTCGAATGGTTTAGATGGACGATTGGTATCGACTGGGTTTGACTTAAGAACGAAGGTTTTTGGAATCTGTATTCACGAAAAATTGAATGTTCAAGGTCGACTGGAACGAAAGGAGTTGGAATCGATGGCATAAGATCGACTTTGAAATTGTGTTAATGTCGATTTTGGAGTCAATGTTCGAAAGGTTAAGCTGATTGTGAGTAGATGTTGGAAGTAAGCTTTTACTGAGTTTGCAGTCAATTCAAGAATCGATGTGCGAAAACTTGTTTTCCTGTATGGTCGATTGTTTGGATTGTGATAAAGAACTGGGTGAATGTACGAAGGGTCCATGTGTTTGGATTTTGAAGATACGATGGGTCGATTCAGAGGTTGGATGATTAAGAGGTTACCGTTCATTAAGAGGCTTTGCTATGCTTCGATTTCGTGTGAAAAATTTCGTGTGTTTGGATGAAGTTTCGTACGAAGTGAAGCATGGATGATTTCGTACGAAGTGAACAATGGCTGGAAAAGTTTTGTTCATATGAACAACTGGATTCGTACAAATTGTCAAGATTTCGTACGGATTGGAAAGAAGAAAGAAATGTTTCGAAAATGGTCCTTGAAGATTTGCATGTTTGTCACATGACAATTTCGTACGAATGGCAAAATTTTCGTATGTTTGGACGCAAAATTTCGTATGTTTGGAATGGAAAAGCAAAATTTTCGAATGTAGTCCCTCAAGTTTCGAATGGTTGACAAATGGAAAAAGGCTTCGTATGAATGATCAACATTTCGTATGTTTTGATCAAAAAGCAGAATTTTCGAAAACAGCCCCTGAACCTTCGAAAATTTAGCACTTAGAGAATTAATTCAAGTTTCGAATGTTTGACACTTTTCACCCAAATTCAAAAATTTTCTGAAGCTTCGAATGTTTGGGACAACTCTTCAAATGTTTGGAGCACAAATGGCAGAATTTTCGAAAACAGTCCCTGAGGCTTCGAATGTTTGGTGGTTCATACCCAAATTCGAAAATTTTCTGAAGCTTCGAATGTTTGGACAACTCTCCGTATGTTTGGTGCACAAATGGCAGAATTTTCGAAAATCGTCCCTGAGGCTTCGAATGTTTGGCAGTTCATACACAAATTCGAAAAAGGACTGTTTTTGCAAAAATTTGAAGAAAATACATTTCAGGCCCTGCATGTTGGGTCAAAAATATGGTTTATACTTTGCTTTTCTAAGCATTTATTGTTTTTATTATTTGGGCCGAAAATAGTATTGGATTATTTTTAGCTTGGACCGAAAACCCATGTGTTTTCGGTCTAGCATTGGGTTTAGGCCTTGAGTTTGTGGCCCATATATATATATATATATATATATATATATATATATATATATATATATATATGTGTGTGTGTGTGTGTGTAAGGGGTGAGGAGTGAAGAGAACAAAATAGAAAGAGCCAAGGAGCTTAAGTGTGTGTATTCTAAGGTGTGAGAGAATATAGAGAGAGAAGAAAGTGTGTGTGAATCTTGTGTATTGTTCATCATTCCAATCTTGAATACATCATAGATTCATCTTCTTCTTCTCCTTCTATTCTATTAGATCTGAAATCATCCGTTTGATTGGGATTCCGCACTATTAAACGGATCTGATTGATACAAAAACAGATTTGGGGCCTTACAAGTGGTATAAGAGCTTGGATTGTATCAATCAATTTTTTCAGATCTGGAGCTTATTTGATCTTATTTTGTAGAGATTTTTGCATTTTTGGATAGATCTTGGCAAAATAAGGGGGGTTTGTTCTTCGCGTTTTTCATAAAAACGAGTTTTTGATCGAGTTTTGGAGCAAAAAGAGGTGAAAAACGCTGTTTTTCACGTAATCTGCGAGGAGTTTTCGGTCTTTGAAGGGTTTTCGGTCCGGTTTTCGGTCAGCCTCGGTCACGTGTACGGTCCAGCATCCTCGCATCAGCTTCACATAAAAAGGGAAAGGAAATTGGGGCAGCGTGGGATCGAACCTGGGTCCCTTGAGTCTTCAAACGCGCCTCTTACCAGTTGATCTACCAAGGAACCTGTTAAACATCTCGCTCGCTTAAACTATATACACTTCGGAAGCAGCAGCCTTCATATAAAAAAAAACAGTGTTTTTTTGTGTGCCGGGGATCGAACCCGGGTCCCTCGCTTTAGCATCAACACGACTTTTCAACTCAGCTAGGCTGCCTGTTGGTTCAAACCCTTCGATTTTAATTGAAAAACACTCCCACTCGCACCTAATTTCGAAAATTTGACACTTTTAACCCCAAAAATCAATTTCTTTTATTTTTAAACTTCATTTTAACCCAAAAATTTTAGTTTTTAATTTTTGATTTTATTTTTATCGTTTGACCTTAAAATTTTGACTTTGACTTTCAAGTTTGACCTTTGACTTTAAACTCTGACTTTTTCGTTTAATTTTCAATTTTCAAATTTAGCTTTTCGGTTTGACTTTTAAGTTTGACTTTTTGAGTTTGACTTTTAAGTTTGACTTTTCAAGTTTGATTTTTAAGTTTGACTGTTTAAATTTGACTTTTAAGGTTGACTTTCTCGGTTTTTAAGTCAAAGGGCAATTAAAATAATAAAAAAAATGATTTCCGCATCCATTCCGGTAAATGAAGTTTCATGTACTCCATCTTGTGAAACCACTATTAAATTTCTCCGAGATCAAATCGATTTATTAAAAAGAGAAAATGAGGACCTTAAATACGAAGGCTATACTCTTAGGAAATGTCAGAAACCTCTGAAAGCTCAATTAGAGGCCAAGACAAAGGACTTTAGGAAATTACAAGAAGATTATAGCAACAAGTGTGAAAATTACGATCACATTAAGAAAAAACTTGTTGCTGTAACTGAAGAACTTGACGCTTTGAAACTTAAGTGTGGAAAAACAGATGTTAGTTTCAAAAATTATACTGTGTCAAGTAAGACAGTCGAGTCCTTATTTGAAAACCAATTAAAATTCAAAGATAATTAAAACAAAGGTCTAGGGTATGATAGTGTTCCTCCCCCTTTCAATCATAACTATACATCCATCCCTATGACACAGGAAGAAATTGACAGGGAGGCACATCTTCAATATGGGAAACCTGCTGTGGTTGTGCCATAAAAGGTTGAGGTGAACGTTTCTAATGATTCTGTTACATGTGCAGGTAAAGTAGCAGAAGATGAGAACAAGGAGAAAACAATTGAACAATCTAATGACTCCTTGAACTCTGAATCTGTTGCTTCGAACTCGGATGCTTCTGATCAACCTGCGATTGAGAAATACAGGCCACCAAAACAAGCGAAACCGACGGCTTGTTGCAAGTGTGCATGTGGGAACAACCAGAGACAAGGCAAGGACACCCCACCAGGGGCAGGAAGAATCAACTTCACAGTGAAGAAAAAGACATGTTTTCACTATGGAACACCTGGTCACATTGCTAGAAATTGTCCAAATCGCACATACGTTCCCTACTACGCACAAGGATGGCAGAATGTGCAAAGAGGGAGACCTTCCAAAAGAAACCCCTCAAGGTCATGTTCAGACAATGGCGACTGGAATGCGCAGACGAGCAAGAATTCAACTCCCAAGGCCAAGAATCAAAATCCCAAGGTCAAGAAGGAAATGTAGGGCAAGTAGCCTAATCCAAGAGATGTTCTAGTGAAGCCAAGACCAGCTAGGTCAAAGTCATCTCAAAGGACGACTTCAAGTTCAAAATCAAGTGCCGAGGCACCCATCCGCTCGAACAAGAAATGGGTCAAACTCAACTACAGATGGGTACCAAAGGTTCAATCTCCCAAATCTTCTAACGATTCTAATATTTCGTCATCTTCTATTTGTGATATGCAGGATATGTCGTGGGAGAGAGTTCCTTGCAAAGATGACAAAGGTCAACCTAGTTTTAAAATGGACTGGGTTCCAAAGACCAACTGATCCCGCTCGGTGTCGGAACAGCTATGGAGGCATATCATCAGACTTCGGTTTGTTGATAGTGGTTGTTCCAGGCACTTGATAGGAGGCATCTCTCAACTGTACAACATTCAGAACTTTGTTTGAGAGTATGTGTCCTTTGTGGGAAAGGAAGAAAGGAAGGGATCACACATGGGGTTAGTGCTTAATGACATGAAGAATTTTCGGATCTGTTTTGAGATTATGCATGCTGTTCTCAAACATTCTGGATGCAAATTCAATCGGTGAATTACGGTTTGAGTTTTCTTCTCGATACTCCTGAGTTTATTTTACACCGATTCATTTTGAAGTTAATCTTTTATTTTCTTATAGTTTTTCGTTAGTAGGTATTATTGGGAAGTGATATGATCATGTGCTAACAGGCAATTTTGGTATGTTTAAAGTACCAAAGCTGAACTGGCTAGGCTCTGTGTTCGATGCGCTGGTAGGCACGAAAGATTTTAAATGGACTTGACTAGGCTCAGATGAACTTAAGGAATCAGGAGACTTGACAAATCTTGACCTAGATAGTTCCATTTAGCCTGACAATACGACGCTCGGGTAGGTTGAGCAGGGAGATATATATGAGAATCTACCGGTCACATTAAAGAAATTCGTATCTAGAACTGTGGTTTAACTTTTCTCGATGTACGGATTTTGTCCTTAATTCCGATATTGACGGGGCGACCGGGGAAT
The DNA here is from genome assembly GCF_052849685.1 of Lactuca virosa. Lineage (NCBI taxonomy): Eukaryota > Viridiplantae > Streptophyta > Magnoliopsida > Asterales > Asteraceae > Lactuca > Lactuca virosa. The sequence goes on along the minus strand of NC_136428.1, from coordinate 300,476,764 downwards.
TCCGATAAATTAGGTCTGTAGAAAGTTATTTTCTTTCTTTCTTACTGTTAGTCATATGTTGCCTCCTCTGCGTGATTGAAAGATCCGACTTGGACTGCAGCATATGCAACTCTGTTTTCTGCATCTCCTATCTATGCAATTCTTACTATCTGTTAGCCATATGCTGTCTCCTTTGTGTGATTAACAATCCGACCTAGTACATAGCATATGCACCATTCTACTTCTCAATCCCTCTAAATTCTAGTCAGTCATATGTTTCACCCTCTGCGTGATTGGAAGAGATCCGACCTGGGTGTACAACATATGCATTCTAAATCTATCCTCTCTCCTAATAATTGTCTGCTCACCTAAAGTAAGGAGCATCTCGGAAGTCCTTGATTATTGGGATATATCAGGAAGCGGGAAACACGTTTTAGTACAACTAAAATTGAACAATTATAGATTGTCTGTAGATCTCGCTGCTCAATTTAGGTGGACAACAATATCCTTGGTCATCGTCAGCTAAATGTCCATTTAGGAATATATATCACAATGACTTGTCACTTATAATCTGTCCAAATTGTCAACATCCTTTGTGCTTACATGGACCACAATACCGGTGATTGACCAGATCTAGACAGGCAGGCGTGTGCTGATAAACAATATTGGATTGCTTGACAACTTTGATCCCAAATATTTTTGTTTTTGTTAAATTTGTTCATAGTTTTCCTCTATGCACAAATTTAGGGGGAGAATTAAAAAAAAATTCAAAAATCAAACAAAAATCAGAAAATTCAAAAATCAAACAAAAATTAGAAAATTCAAAAATCAAACAAAAATCAGAAAAACAAAAATCCAAAAATAATTTTGTTTCTGTTTTAATTTGTGTGCTAAGATTTCTTTCAGTTTTGTTTTGTCTTGAAAAGTGAATCCAGGTGTAGATAAGACTCATGGAGACTGTATCGAAGATTTTCTGAGCCAAGGCTTCATCCGTGATCATCGAAGAATTCTCATTCGAAGGAGCATGAAATGAAGATTATTCTTTTGACATTCAATCTTTCAACCCCTGAAGTAAGGTGAAGCTGAAATTGAAGATTATGTGACGGATTGCATTGAAGCCTCCTCAATCAGTCTGTTGCTATCTTGAACCTGCTGAAGTGATCCAGAAGATTTTTTCTCTCTGTTCTCTCTGAAGATTCTCAAGCTGAAAGCGCCATCTTTCAAGAATCTCTACAAGAAGCTTCCTCACCCAATGTGCGTTCAATGTCAAATTCTGCAGAAATCCCAACTGCTCAAGATGAAGTCATTTATTGAAGATTCATATGTTTATCTTGAAGTTGTGAAGAAATTTGAAGATTAATGTTGAAGCCAAAGCTCCCAATGAAGATTAACAAGAAAAGCCAGCTACTTTTTAGGGGGAGCTTGTTGGGTAAATTTAGAAAAGAAAGCTATAAACCAAGGGGGAGATTGTTGGGTCAAAAATATGGTTTATACTTTGCTTTTCTAAGCATTTATTGTTTTTATTATTTGGGCCGAAAATAGTATTGGATTATTTGTAGCTTGGACCGAAAACCCATGTGTTTTCGGTCTAGCATTGGGTTTAGGCCTTGAGTTTATGGCCCATATATATATATATATATATATATATATATATATATATATATATATATATATATATATATATATATATATATGTAAGGGGTGAGGAGTGAAGAGAACAGAATAGAAAGAGCAAAGGAGCTTAAGTGTGTGTATTCTAAGGTGTGAGAGAATATAGAGAGAGAAGAAAGTGTGTGTGAATCTTGTGTATTGTTCATCATTCCAATCTTGAATACATCATAGATTCATCTTCTTCTTCTCCTTCTATTCTATTAGATCTGAAATCATCCGTTTGATTGGGATTCAGCACCATCAAACGGACCTGATTGATACACAAGCAGATTGGGGCCTTACACTGCCGTTTGTGCAAATTGACGCTTTCTACCCAGCTTTGGAAAAGGGGGAGAGTTTTGCATATTTTGCTGTTTTGGGCGCAACGGGTCACTGCAAAATTTTGAAATTGACAATTTCTACCCATTTTTGAGAAATTTTGTCAAAGGTGATCCGTGAACGAAGCTAAAAATTGAATATTTTTTAATTTTCCGGATTGAAGCACAAAGTTTATGCCACATGTTAACGGGGAGTTTTGACACGAAAAATTCCGAATAGAGCACGTTCTCTTTCCTTGAAAGTTTTATAATCAAGTTTCGATTATAAAAAGGGGGAGAAATTTACATGGAAATTCGAACTTGAATTTTTCATATTACGCGGATTTGACGACCGAAGTGACCTTGAATTTTTGAAGCTTACGAAATGATGCAATTGGAAGTTCAGAAATGATTTATTTTCGAAATGGGTTTGGTTTTATTGAAGATTTTTGGGATGTGTTTTTATGCTCAACTTTAGGGTGATCAATTTAGAGTTTGAGAAGCTCGTGATCATTCGTTGATGCTCGGTTTGTATGGTCTCACATCCTAGAGCCCAAATTGAAGAATCATGGAGGAATTGAAGATTGAAGTTTGTTTCGACATGTGTCACCTTTGGGGCTCGAGCCGCGTAGTTGCTCGATTTTGGAAGATTTGAAGTGGGTCATCCATTCCTAACTTTGAGGGGGAGAATGTTGGGGTGCAAAGTTTTCCATGTATGACTTTGTAAATGGTTTGATTTTTGTAGACCCACTTGCATGTGGTGCATTAGCCTTATGACTTATGAGTTAGTGAGAGTGAGAGAGAGACATGTAAACACCTCTATATAAGGTGGGTTTAGTCCACTTGTAGAGGTGTGCTTGAGAGATGTAAAATTGAGTGTGTAAGTGTGTGTTATTTATGTAGACTAGATCTAGATCCCTTTTTGTAACACAATACATAATCAATACATCTCTTAAACACCAAAATCACCGTGTTCATTGTGCAATCTTTAATTCTGCATGCCAAACCATGTTCTATAATCACTACAGTCTTCTTGGACATGTAAGCAAGAAACGCATAGGCCAACTCCAAAAGGATGGAGTCTTGGAGTCATTTGACCTAAAGTCGGATGATAGTTGTGAATCTTGTTTGCTTGGGAAAATGACAAATTCACCTTTCACTGGTACGTGTGCTAGGGGTGAGGGTTTGTTGGACCTCATACATACTGATGTGTGTGGACCTTTCAGAACCGCCATAAGGGATGCTAACCGCTTCTATGTGACTTTTACTGATGATTATAGTAGATATGGATATGTCTACTTAATCAAGCATAAGTCAGCGACCTTTGAAAAGTTCAAAGAGTTTAAACAGGAAGTGGAGAATTAGTTGGGCAGGAACATTAAGATGCTTCGATCCGATCGAGGTGGTGAGTATCTTAGTATAGAATTCCTTGACTATCTTAAGGAATGTGAGATTGTCTAACAATTGACACCTCCCAGAACACCACAACTTAATGGTGTGGCTGAGAGGCGTAATCGAACCTTGTTAGATATGGTTCGTTCCATGATGTGTCAAGCTTCGCTACCAATCTCATTTTGGGGGTATGCCTTAGAGACTGCCGCCCATATCCTTAATCTAGTCCCTACAAAGAAGGTTTCCAAAACACCTCACGAGATGTGGACTGGAAAAGTTCCCAATCTAGATCACATCAAGATTTGGGGTTGCGAGGCTTTTGTGAGGCGCAAGACTCACAATAAGCTCGAACCTCGAAGTGAGAGGTGTATTTTCATCGGCTACCCACAGAAATCCTTTGCTTACCTCTTCTACATACCCAGTGACAATGTGGTCTCTGTAGCAAGGAGAGGAGTCTTTCGCAAGAAAGAGTTCATAAGCCAAGGAAACAGTGGGAGTGATAGGAATAACTCCTTAAATATCGAATAGATTAAAATAGGTAAAGAACACAATATGATCAAAATGGTGCTGAATGATTAACTGTCACGCCTCAGAAGAACTCGATGAATAATTGCTTCTGTAGAGGCGTAAATTAGGGTTACAAAATAATTATTAGACTTGACTTAAATACGTAGCATGCATGCGCCTTATATACTATAACCCTAGTATTAAATACGAGTGGACATGCCCAACTCGTTTATACAAAATGGACTAGTCAAAACAGGCCCAATGACGCAACACTAATATCTTCAACAATCTCCCCCTTTGCGTCAATTGAAACCATAGCCATTTTAGTTCTTAATTCGTTTCTGCACTTCATAAACTTTAGGAATGAAACTCAACAACATCTTGCGAACTTGAATATACCAAGTGATCACATCAGTGAAACACTTCACATCATCTTTGTTGTTGCCCTTAAACTTCACAAATAGCTCCAAAAGAAACTCCAGACAAGAAGTAGTAAACAAGTGTTTGTCTTCGAGATGAAAGAATAACTTGCGTCGATCTGCTCCTGGACGATCTCTAGACGTGTATACCACAAACCATCCTTCCTTGTAAATTTTTCCTGACTTGAGCTTCTGGAAGTCTTTCAGAGCTTCTTTGGGAACAGCACTTGGTTTTTGCCTCAGAACAGTGGCAATTTCCACATCCATCAGTCCAACTTCCTGAATGTAAGACCTGATCAAAAGTTGAAGATGTAAAAACACAGGTTCGTACTTCTCCTTTTCTCACAGCAGAATATTGAATATCACCATCCAGTCATGGGGGTTCAAGCAAGGCAGATCTGTGAGAGTGAATTCACAGGCTTGACATGCAGATCCTCTCGCAACTTTAAACTTCACATTAGGGAAGCTTTCAGTCTCGATTGGCCCAGTAACCTTCACTGCCACAATCTTGCTCGCACTCCAAGTCTCGAACTGGGGCTTCATATGCTTCAAGTAGAAGGCAAACAACAGTTGAACCGCAGTTCTGTTTGAGAAAGGTGCATTCGCAACCTTTATAAAGGCACGAAACCTGAACGCCTTTGGTGTGATGGGAAGGTCTAACTGCGAATCCTGTGTATTTTGGACATCAAAGGAAGCAATTGGATCCAACCAATACTGGCTTGGCATATCCACAGCTAGGTTTTTCATGCGCTTCAGGGTCTACTTTGTAAATAATAACATTTTGCTTTTAAGAGTGGCCTGAGCTTCCTTTTCAGCTCTTTCTTTTTCCTCAGCCTCCTTGACGATACGAGCATTTTCATCCAACTCTGCTTCACGAGCCTTCCGCCTTTTAAGCTCAGCTTCATCAGGCTCTTCGTCTTCGTCATTGTCAATAATGGGTTCATCACTGAATAACTTTTCTTTGTTCTTCGGATCTGGATTGATGACAAGAGGTTTAACTGAAACTTTGGGTTTTTCATCCATATGAACTTTGGAACTACCTTCTCCCCCTTGTTTCGGAAAAGACATCGGCGTCGAAACACCCTCCAAACGGTGCAACATTGCGAACACCGGTCTTAGCTTTTCAGCCAGATGCTTGTGTACTGTGATGGAAATCATGGGATCACGGGTCTCAATGATATCAGAAAGCAGTCCATTAACATCTGAGATACAACTTCTCGTGACTGCTTTCTCTGCGAGCAAATCATCGACCTTCTTTTCAGTGTAGTGAAGCTTGGTTTCCAATACCTTAAGCTTTTCCTCCTTGACCGCGAGAGCATCCATGATCTTGTTCTCCATCGCCAACTCTTCTTAAAGCTTTATGAGTTTCGCATCGATAGAAGTCTGGAATGCATCATGATCAGACTTAAACACGCTGCGAAGTTCAGCAAAGTTTGCCTTTTCTACTTGGAACATGGCACCAACATTCTGAATAGCCTTGTTCGTTGTTGTGGTATTGGCGTTGTAGGTGACCTGGTAGGCTTCCATGTATTCCCTTGTATCAGCAATTAGTTTATCGACTTTTTCGGTCGTATCCTTGCAGACAACAGCAGAGTCAGAAACTGCCTCAGAGAAAGTGGAAGTGTTGGCAGTATGTTCCTTTGTGACTTTCTCAAGGATAGACTCAATGGAAACTTTGGAGTAAGCTTCAGATGTGGAAAAGCTGGATGCGAGAAGCAGCTGATCAAGCTTCTCATGAAGAGATTTGAGATCCGCTTTCGGAGTAGAGACATCATCTTCATCGTCAATACTTATTTGAAAAGGACTATAAGTGAATCCTTCCAAATCATCAGCATCATCATCTCCGAAAATCATTTTCGGGTCATCTTTGCGAATGGGAGAGATGGGCGGTGTAACATGAGTTGAGAAACCTGAAGTGTTAGCCACCGTATCAGATACGTTGACTGAACTTACAGGTGCAGTAGAGTTTTGAGGTGGAACTGTGGAATCTGTGAAAATAGGAATTGATACTGGAATAGTAGTGGGTGTTGGAGTTGATACGGGTGGTGGGAGAGGAGCAATGGTGATTGCTATAGAAGTGGTTTTTTTGGTGAGGGAGGTGGAGAAGGAACAAAATCATTAAGGGGTGGAGTTACCTCAGTATTAGGAGACGGGATCTCAGTGTGAATTTGTTCTTCTTCCTCATTGTGAACATGTTCTTGTTCTTCAGTGCGAATGGGTTCATCTTCCTCATTGCGAACATAGGGATCCTCCTCAATACGAATCTCCGACTCGGTATCAGAATCTGAATTTGCATCTTCACTCTGAGATGGAGTAGGAGTAGGAGACTTTCGCCTTCTAGCAGGTTGCTTCCTTCGCTTTGGTGCAGCAGTAGAGGTAGTAGGAGCCTTTCGCTTCTTAGATGGAGGTTTCGGAGCCTCAGAAGTTCCTTCTTTCATAGAGTCTTTCTTGGTAGTTCTCTTGGACCCTTTGCCCCCTTTCTTGGGTTTATCAGCCTCAACCAAAATGGCTTGGAACTCATCAGTTAAAGGACGAGGTCCTGAAGGAGTAGGAGCACGATATCCTTCTAGAATTTTACTTGAGGGAGGAACATCACGAAACATCACTTCCGGAATTGAACCAATGAAAGAAAACTTGGACCTATCTGCCATAATAATACCAGTGGTATGGAATGTCGCAATGGAAGCCATCAGTGCATCAGTCATGACTGTAATTTTAAGCTGCTTAATTGCCATGTTTACAACGACAGTCCAAAATCACGCACAGGAGATCTCACTGTGACGAGTAACAGAGTGAGTGCTCTGGATGAATTGAGACCAGAGGATAGAACCATAGTCTAAGTTTTCACTAGTGTATAGGCAATACATCAGACCCATGAAGAGCTTGCTTGCACAGTTGTTGCATGTGACCCTCTTAGAAAAGGATTTGAACAGGATGGTGAAAAGGGCGTTCCAAGTGGGTGGAAGATTGGGTTTCTTGAACTTGGAGACAGAAGTGAGTGTTTCCTTGTACCCCATTTGATAGAACATTTCCAAGATTGTTGCATTGGGTATGGTTTCCGGATTGACTGGATTGTCATACTGTGGGAGCCCTAGCAGATTGCAGAAACGGGTCTTGGAAATCGAAGTTGTGTGATTATGGATATCAAAGTAAATTCGTTGCTCTTCCTTGACATAGTTGGCAGTAGTATATGCTTTAGAGAGAATCGAGAGAGGAACATTCTCAACTTGAGACATAGCAATGGTGAGAGGAGAGTATTTCAAGCACTCAATCAGAGGTAGAAGAAAAGCATCATATTTTACTGGATCCAAATCGATGATGAGATTTTGATGTTGCTTCACTGTAAGAAGTGTTGAATGAGCAGTTTGATCTTGAACAGACTGATTCTCAAATGAAGCCGCCATTGATGAGGCTTGAACAAGAAGATGAACAGTAGAGAGCTTTTTAATTGCCAGAGATCTTTGAGAGAATTTTGAAAGTGGTAATGAAATAATGAACCGTCAAAATCCTTTTATACGATTTGATTTGGTGAGAGAAATCCGGAGAGAGTATCTCAAGTACTGAACCGTCGCCTGGAAAAGTGCGATTTGACAGCTATGACAAGTCAAAGGCTTGCGTCACGCGGCGTAAGAATAGCTGTCTGTTCAACTTTCCACACGTCCGTTTGAATTCTGATCTTTTGAAAATTTGCCGCGTCGGTCTATCTTTTTTCGCAGTAAGGAAATCACGTTGAATACATACAACTGCTAACATGAAAGTTAAATGTAACCACGAACAAGACTTTTGAAAATCACAAGGATCTTCATGCAAGAGTGTCAAAGAAAAAGAAATAAAACAAAGTTTATCTGTGGGATGTTGTGATGTCTTACATGAGACATAAAACTATTGATCCTAGGCAAAGATCTATTTCTTCATAGTCAAGAGAGACTAAGAAGTGTCTGTTTGGTTTCCTGTTGAATACGATCAAATGTTTGATAAGAAACACTGAAAGGCATCTTTTATATAAGGCTGGTAAAGTTGGTTTATCCGTTAACCAAACTACGAACTAGACATAAGTGCGAAAGTTGGAAAAGGGACTCGTGTGACCAGTGTAGTCAGTTGAACGAGTAGGTTGGGAATTTATTGTCATTGACTTGGAACAATATTGAAATCTCCAAAAAAAATAAATAAACTGGATCTTTTGGGTAGAAAAGTCTTGGTGTTAGACAATTTCATAAAGATCGCGCAAAAGATAAAAAGAGATCTCATGGTACCTCCCACGAAAGTGGTTTCGTTAATACTTAGGTGAAAACTAGAACATTTGATTGTTCACCGTCAATTCATTGTAGGTATTGAATTTTGGGTTTCACTCAGATCGTGGTAGAATGAAACTAAGATCATTAACACAGATGATTGTATAACCATAAACCTCAGTGGTAGTGTCTGAGAATCTCAAGGGTTACATTAATGAATGCAAAAGTGACGGAGAAGAGAGTAGATGGTTACAAGTGAGCTAAAGTACCTTTGCAATGTGATTGTGACCATGCAGATAACTCTTAACTCAATGCGAGAAGAGTAAGGTAGCTCATGACTAATGTGAATTCGCAGCCTGATTGGGAAGAATTGATTGGTCATATCAAATCATTAAGGCTTCACAGTCGAGTCGTTGAGGCTTAAGTCAACATGCAACAGCATGCTTCTAGGGACACTTAGCTAATACATAAGTAACGAGATCCATACCTTCCCCATCACACGAGTAGATAGACGTTGCGAACGTCTTTGTTTATGATCTTGGTGTGTAAAGAAAACGAACAAAAAATAAAAATATTTTTGTGAGTTTAATTTTTTGAAAAGCAGTAAAATAAAGCATATAAATTATTTTTGGTTTTTGGAGTTTTTCTAAAAATAATAAAAAAAAAAGGTAAAAACAAACTATTAATGAACAGTGGACTGCGAAAGTCTGTGAACACCGATTCACGGTGAAAAACAATTTTGAAAACAGACATAAGATAAGCAATGTGAACATAGAGATAACCAAAGACACACAAAATATACAAAAGGATATGTGAAATACCAAACCACGAATGAACAGTGCCCTACGAACTACTGCGAACGTTCGCATTGATTCGCATTGTTACTACAAACTGTTGATGAACAGTAGACTGCGAAAGCCTGCGAACGTTCGCACCGATTCACAGTGAAGATTTTATTAATGTGATAGTGGATTTGGTACTGAATCAGCTTCCATCATTCCCAGCCCTTGAAGGATTCTATTAAATGTTGCTTCAGGTAGGGCCTTGGTGAATATGTCAGCCAATTGATCAGCGGATCTTACGAAATGAATCTAAACACTGCCATCTTCCACATGATCCTTGATAAAGTGATACCTCAGTGCTATGTGTTTCGTTTTTGAGTGTTGCACTGGGTTGTGACATATGCGAATGGCACTTTCGAAGTCACAATAGAGAGGAATTCTTTTCATATTCAAGCCATAGTGGCGAAGTTGGATTTGAATCCAAATGACTTGAGATGTGCACGAAGCTGCAACAATGTATTCAGCCTCAGCTGTTGACAACGAAACGCATGTTTGTTTCTTTGATTGCCAACTCACCAGCTTGCCATCGAGAAATTGGCATCCACCAGTCGTGCTTTTTCTATCTAAACTGCAACCCCCTAAATCAGCATCTGAAAATGCTTGTACAAAGAAACCTGAGTTCGCAGGATACCAAATTCCAAGAGATGACGTTCGTTTTAGATAACGAAAGATATTCTTGACAACCACCATATGAGGTTCGTGTGGATTTGCTTGGAACCTAGCACAATAGAAAACTGAAAACATGATATCTGGTCTACTAGCTGTTAGATACATGATGAACCAATCATCTAACGATAAAGGGTAATATCAGCAGCTGGTTTATCTAGGGAAGGAGTCAGTTTCGTTCTGAATGCCATTGGAACCTTCATCTTTGAGTCTCCCAACATTCCAAACTTAGCGAGAAGGGTTTTCGTGTAAGCCTCCTGATTGATGAAAATTCCTTCCGGTTGCTGTCTAATGTTTAATCCAAGAAAAAAGTTAATTGGACCCATTGAGCTCATCTCAAATTTAGTTTCCACCAGCTTCCGAAACTCAGCTGTTAGGCTGGGATTAGTAGATCCGAAGATGATGTCATCAACATAAATTTGTACGATCATCAGGTGGTCACCCTCTTTCTTGCGAAAAAATGTTGGGTCAACCGAACCTTGCTTGAATTTGGACATTTTAAGAAAACGAGTAAGTGTTTCATACCAGGCTCTTGGAGCTTACTTTAGTCCGTAAACCACTTTGTCAAGAATGTAACAGTGGTTGGGATATTTTTCATTTATAAACCCAGGCGGTTGCTCCACATAAACGGTCTCTTACAATTCGCCATTTAAGAATGCACACTTCACATCCATTTGAAAAACTTCAAAGTTTTTATGTGCTGCATATGCCAAGAAGATGCGAACAGATTCCAATCTTGCAACGGGTGCGAAAGTCTCTTCGTAGTCAATCACTTCTTCCTGGCAATAACCTTTGACCGCCAGTCTAGCTTTGTTTCGGATCACGTTTCCTTCTTTATCCATTTTATTCCGAAACACCCATTTTAAACCAACAGCCGATGCATCTGGAGGAGTTGGAATTAGTCTCCAAACTTTGTTTTGCTCAAACTCATTGAGTTCATCTTGCATTGCTTGCACCCAATCGGAGTGATCGAGAGCAGTGCTATAGGTTTTGGGTTCAATCTTGGATATGAACGAATTAAACATACAAAATTCTACTTTGGAGAATAATGCAGTTTTTTTCGCTTTCAGTTGAGAACGGGTAAGGACACCTGCAGAGGATTCACCAAGAACTTGAGCTTTTGGATGATCTTTTGTCCATTTGGTCATAGGAGGATAATTTGGATCTAAGGATGGGTTCAGCTCAGCATTGTCTTCTTCAAATTCAGATTGAACAGATTGAGCGTCTGAGTCATCATTCGCTTCTTTAGTCTCCCCCTCGAATGAAGCGAACTCGTTGACTTTAGGAATTGAATCATTACCTGCGAATAGAGGTTCGTGGGTCAAAGAGTTTGGGGAACTATCTCCATCAGAAGGAGACTCAGTAGAAATGGGTGATGCGAAACCCTCCCCCTGGAATTGTGTGTTAGACCCAGAATTCTCCCCCTGGAAATGTGTGCTCGTGTCTTGAGGGACATTCGCAGTGGATGGCTTTTGAGGCAAGTCTTTCGCAGCATCATCGATAATCTTCTTAAGTTCGTCGACTTTATTATCCAATGCTTTCGCTTCCGATGAGATAGCTTTCGCGGGTTCATCGAAGAGTAACATGAATTCTTCATAAAGGTTGGACACAGGAATAATGGTTGGACATGGTTTAGGAAAGATTTCTTTGATCTGACTTTCGGTCGACTGAATTTGCTTTAAATACCTGTCGTCAAACGTAACATAGTAGGTTTCTTCCATTTTCTTTGAGCGTTTATTGAGAACCCGGTATGCCTTTGATGTTAGTGAATATCCCAAGAATATACCTTCGTCAGCTTTCACATCGAACTTGTTCCGTTGTTCTTTGGAGTTAAAATGAAACATCTGGAACCAAAAACATGGAAAAACTTAACGTTAGGTTTGCAATTATTTATGATTTCATAAGGAGTGATTGAGAATCGCTTATTCAGGATGGATCGATTTTGGATAAAACAAGCGGTAGTTATCGCATCAGCCCAGAAATAGAGTGGAAGACATGCGAACGATAACATGGTTCGAGCAGCTTCACACAAGGAACGGTTGTGTCTTTCAACTACGCCGTTCTGTTGTGGAGTGTAGGGAGCATAGAAATTGTGTGTGACTCCCTTTTCATCAAGAAATTTTTCAAACGCTTGGTTATTGAATTCGAGCCTGTTGTCACTGCGAACGTTGCGAACTAGCTTTTGCAGTTGAACTTCAATCTGCTTGATGAAATCCTTGAGCTTTGGAGTTGCATCAGATTTCTGTCTAAGAAAGAACACCCAAGTGAAACGAGAAAATCATCAACAATTACTAGCATATACTTACTACCACCAACGCTTTCAATAGCAGAAGTACGCAAAGGTCGATGTGTAGAAGCTCCAAAGGTTCGATAACTTTTGTGTTCACGATAGTTGGATGACTTTTTCTACATTGCTTTCCTATATCACAAGCGGCACACAAATGATCCTTGTCGTATTTCAATAGAGGAAGTCCTCGCACATGATCACCAAGAACGAGCTTATTGATGTCTTTGAAGTTTAAGTGCGAAAGATGCCTATGCCATAACCAGCTTTCGTCTGAGTGAGCTTTTGTAAGCAGGCAAATGGCAGACTTTCCTCGTATCGGGTTCAGATTCAGTGGAAACATTTCACCCTTTCGTTGTGATTTTAGGAGAACGTTTTTGGATTTCTTTTCAATAATTTATGAACCTTCGTCGTCAAAGGACACTTTCAATCCTGTCCCTACGACCAACTGCGAGACACTGATAAGGTTGTGCTGCAAGCCTTCAACATAAGTCACCTTACGAATAGAAAATTCCCCATTTGTTATCATGTCATAGCCTTTTATTCTGCCAAATGAATTATTTCCGTATTTTACGTTGCCGCCATCCTTGAGAGACTTGAACTCTCGCAGCTCCTCCTTCCTTCCTATCATGTGACGAGAACAGCCACTGTCGATGTACCATTCGGTGTCGTACTGTTCGTCACAAATAGCCTGCAATAATTAAGCAGATTTAGGAACCCAAAGTTTATTGGGTCCTTGTGAGCCTTTCACACAACTAGGAAAAGTAATATCAAGATCAACCATATATGTTCGTTTTATGACAGTGGTTTCATCTTTGCGTTTCACGGTGAAAACTTTGATTTTGTTATCTTTTGAGTTAGTTTCTATGGAATCAAAGGTTTTATTATTGTTATGGATTTGATTTTTGACGGGCTTCTTTTCAGCTTCTTTGGGATTCGCGTTAGTTTTCTTAGTTAGAGCTTTTGGTTCTGAAAACAACTTTCCCTTGCCTTTGATATTATTATTTGTTGACTTCATGGATTTAGAGAAACATGGATTTGGTTTCTCCATTGGTCGCTTTGCGAAGAAGGGTTGTGGAGTCCCTTTTTGATGAGAGTCCCTTGGACTGTGAGAACAACAGTGCGCACAATGATTGGAGCTTACTTGCCAATGAGCTCTCGCTTTAGGAGTCTTCCTTCTTTCATGGCAAACATAATCCGAATTTTGGGATTTCCAAAATTGCTCTCTTTCACTGAGATTTCTTCTATATCTGTCATTTCTTTGTCGTTTTTTATCAGCAAGTTGCTTTGACGACTTATGGATATTCACCATAGGATTTGCTTTTCTCATTTCAGGTTCGCTTTTCTTCACAGAGTTGGGTTCGCTGCGAACCTCCTTGGTACCACTAGGACTACCTTTTTCAAACGCTGAGCGATTTAAGGGTTCAGCCACATATCTTCCTTTGACTTTCCACGAAGTTCTTTAAGATAAACCAACGGTTTCGTCAGCATTATCTATGAGAGCTGACCTGAAGAATTCATCACATCCGTCTTTGTTGTCTTCATCGACAATAGTTTTCAGCTCGACGGTTTGAGTTTCGGTTACCCCATTGACTTTAAAAACTTGATTTGGCGTTATTTGAATCTTTGGGAAAACAGTCGCTTTTTCTTTCAAAATTTCAGGTTTGTTTTGAACAGCTCTTGCGAATTCAACAGAATTTTCAGAAATAAGAGTTTTCGTAGGTTTAGATTCACTTTTAACAAACTCTGAACAATCACCCTCATCCTCTACAGAAATTACACTCATATCACTATCCTCATCAAATTCAGAAGCACTATCAACGTTTATCTTACTTTCTGAACTTAATTTGGCATTCAATGAATTCGATTTTTACACAGTATCAGATTTGATCTGCTTTTTGTCATTCTCATCCAAAATTTGTTTCAACATGTTTTTGTGGTCTTTGGACTTAATGTAATTTTCGATACGTTCAAGACCGAATTTGTATGCATCAGAAGTTTCTTCAGACGAAACAATAGATTCACATTTGTAACAATCTGCGTCTATTTCGTCTTCCTTTAATTCGAGAAATGGCAAGATCATTTTATGGATTTTCTTACCGATTTCACAATCAAGGTGCAGTTGAGTGATATTAAAATAAAGCCTTTTTGCAATTAAACAAAAGACGTTTCGCTGTTTCAAAAGCATTAAATTATCTCTCTGCAAATAAATAGATTCATCCCTAGATTTAGATAAATCCGACTCAACCTTCTGGATCCACATACGTCTCTCCTCACTTTTGGATGATGCCCTGCTCAATTGATCGGTTAGGTTAGAGTTTGATAGCCACGTTTGCTTTAAACTATTGCTTATACTTGAAAGGTGAATTTTAGATCATTAAATTCTGTTTCGTATCTAGATGTAGGAATATTAAGTGATTCAAGAATGGAATTTACCTTATTGATCAGCAGTTCGCATTCGTTGATCTGTTCTGGAACAGTCTTTGTCGCGAAACAGCTATCTTTGCTCCTTCCACTCTCACTTGCATTCTCCTGCATCTGCGATCCACCTTCAGACACCATCAAGCACCTTCCTGAGTACTGCGAATTCTGTTGTTTCGCAGTGAACGCCCTTCCATGTGTGGGCTTGCGAACCTCTTCATCTTCTGAGTCTGTTAACCAGACTTCCATTCCTCCGAACTCTCCTTGAGCCATGTTTTCCTGTACAACAAAAGCAGGCATAGAATTATCATTAGATTTCTTCTTCTTAATGTCTTCTAGCTTTCGTTTGTGATAGGCCTCCTCATCCTCCTCTTCATTCTTCTCATTCTTCCTTCGCAACATGCACTCCTTAGCAAGATGGTTTTTACCATGAAAATAATTGCAATCGTATCCGAAGTCTCCAACTAACTTTTTCTCCTTCTTCTCTTCATCTTTCTGAGAACCACTTTTGTTTTCTTCTTTCACTTTCTCTGAGTTGTAGCTTCCCTGCCAGTTTTGATTTTTGCTTGAGGGAAACTTCTTCCTAGCAAATCGCTTAGGGTTGGACACCATTAATGCAAAGTCTTCGTTTGAGAGCTCGTACTCAGAATGATCTGAATCAAATCCATCATCAGCAATAGTCTTGCCTTTTGCAACTAAGGCTAGAGAGCCTATCCCAGATATCACCTTTGCTTCTTTCATTATCTCACTCTCTCGTGCCTTCAGGATTCCCACAAGCTTCGCAAGAGTATAGTTCTTGAACTGTTCGTGTGCTTTAACAGTTGACACCACTGCTTTCCACTCTGATCGAAGTTCGTTCATGAACGTGACCTTTTGCTCAATCAGTTCACGTCCAATCATGTGCTTCATCATCTTGCTAAGAATATGATTGTATCGATTGAAAGTAGCACTTAGAGTTTCTTCAGGCTTTTGGAGGAATTCGCCAAACTCAGATAACAAGAGCGTTTGAGTCGAGTGTTCTAGATCTGCGTCTGTAGAATAGAGTTCTCTCAACCTATCCTATATATCCTTCGCTGTATCATACAAACTTACAAGACGAAAAGTATCTGCTTGCAATGCGAATCTGATGATCCTTATTCCTTTAATGTTGCTCATGAGTTTGTCTTTTTCATCTTGAGGCACGTCCTTCACATCAATAAGCAACTGGTTGTATTCTCTCTGGGTTTTGATTTTTCTTTTGGTCTCTGTATGAACAAATGGACCTAGAGTGATTGCTTCCCAGATCAGATAACCATTGTCTTCTGAACCTAAAACAGAATCTTCAAAGTGCATTGCCCAAACTTCATATTCTTGAGGAAAGAGAATTGGAATCCTGGTGGTTGATCCGATGCTGCTTCAGATATTCAAGGAGTTGATATTTGAGTCTTCGTTCTGCATGGTGAATGATCTTTTAATACCTGCAACTAATCAGATTGTAAACACTTATTAGGTTAATATTGAGATCACATAGCAACGTCAATAAATCAGTGATTGCTCTTAACAGATCCAATATTTGCGGAAACCCTAATAATTTCTTCAAACAGAAGAGATGCGTATTAAGAACACAGTCTCCTGCTCTGATACCAATTGATAGGAATAAATCCTTAAAGATCGAATACATTAAAATAGGTAAAGAACACAATATGATCAAACTGGTGTTGAATGATTAACTGTCACGCCTCAGAAGAACTCGATGAAGAATTGCTTCTTTAGAGGCGTAAATTAGGGTTACAAAATAATTATTAGACTTGACTTAAATACGTAGCATGCATGCACCTTATATACTATAACCCTAGTATTAAATATGAGTGGACAGGCCCAACTCGTTTATACAAAATGGAGTAGTCAAAACAGGCCCAATGACGCAACACTAATATCTTCAACAGGGAGGCAAATTGAACTTGAAGAAATTCAAGAGTCAAGTGGTGAAGGAACCTCAAACCCTAGCAATCAACCTGAGGAGGAAACTCTTGTTGATCCGACTGACGAGCCCGTACCTCTGAGGCGTTCCACGAGAGTTAGGAATGCACCTGAGCATTACTATGGTTTCCATATTACTGCGGAAGGTGGTACACTTATCAGTGATAATACACTGGTAAGTCTGGATGAACCTAACAGCTACTCGGAAGCCATGGCAGGCCCTGAGGCTGCTAAATGGAAAGAGACTATGGACAGCGAGATACAGTCCATGTATGACAATCAAGTTTGGAACTTGGTTGACAATGTACCAGGTCGCAAGACCGTCGGGTGCAAATGGATTTTCAAGAAGAAGACCGACATGGATAGTAATGTACACACTTATAAGGCACGACTGGTTGCAAAGGGCTTTTCTCAAACTCCGGGAGTTGATTATGATGAGACCTTTTCACCAGTAGCGAAGATTAAGTCTATTAGGGTTATGCTAGCCATTGCTGCATTTCATGGCTATGAAATATGGAAAATGGATGTCAAAACCGCTTTCCTTAATGGAAAGTTGGCTGAGGATGTTTACATGAGTCAGCCAGAGGGTTTTGTCGGCGCAGAGTACCCTAATAGAATGTGTAAGCTTGAGAAATCCATCTATGGATTGAAACAAGCACCTCGCAGATGGAATCTTTGTTTCGATGAGAAAGTCCAAGAGTTTGGCTTTTCGAGGAGCGAAGATGAATCTTGTGTATATGTCAAGGCTAGTGAGAGTATAGTTAGCTTTTTGGTATTGTATGTGGATGACATACTACTCATAGGAAATGACATCCCAACTCTGTAGGAAGTGAAGTCCTGGCTTGGGAAGTGTTTCGCTATGAAGGACCTTGGAGAAGCTGCCTATATCCTAAGGATAAGGATTTTGAGAGACAGGAGTAAAAGACTAATTGGACTTAGTCAAAGCACCTATGTGGACAAAGTGTTGAAAAGGTTCAACATGCAGAATTCCAAGAAAGGTGACTTACCGATCCAGCATAATTCCAAACTGAGCAAGGCTCAGAGCCCGAATACAGAGGATGAGATAGCTGAGATGAGTCGATTACCATATGCTTCCGCTGTTGGCTCGATCATGTATGCTATGACTTGTACTCGTCCTGATGTGGCCTTTGCGTTGAGCATGGTCATCAGATATCAGGGGAACCCTGGCAAGGCTCACTGGACTGCGGTAAAGAACATTCTCAAGTACCTGCGGAGGACTAAGGACTGGGTTCTTACACTTGCTGGGAGTGATGACTTGACAGTAGTAGGGTATAGTGCTGCTAGCTTTCAGACTGATAGGGATAATTTCCTCTCTCAGTCGGGCTGGGTCTTTACCTTAAACGGAGGAGCAATTACTTGGAAAAGTTTCAAGCAGGAAACAGTGGCTGATTCAACTTGCGAATCAGAGTATATAGCAGCAAGCGAGGCAGCAAAGGAGGCTATATGGCTAAAGAACTTAATTGGAGACCTTGGAGTTGTACCAACGATAAAAGAGCCTATGGAGATTTTCTGTGACAGCAATAGTGCGGTTGCCTTAGCCAAGGAACCGAGAGATCATGGCAGATCCAGACACATTGACAAAAAATATCACTTCATAAGACATAAGATAGAAGAAGGACTCCTCGTAGCAAAGAGGATATCGTCAGAGGAGAACCCAGCAGATCCCCTCACGAAGGGACTGACTAGGGTTAGGAATTTGCAGCATGCGAGGCGCATCGGGCTAAAGGACGATATTAGTTTCACAGATTAGATAGTTTTGAAAATTTTAAAGTGTAATTGACATTTGATGATGAATAAAATTTGTCGTTTATTTATGAGTAAAGTGTTGCTATCTTTTGTCAATCGTTTACTATCATTTCATTTTGCATGTTTTGACTTCCAGAATAATTATGTTATGGTATTTCATATTATTCAAATCTCCACAGTCGGTCATATGTTGGAAGTAGATATGAATCAAGATTGTCATGAAGTTGGTTTGTAGATGTCTAAGATGTTGGACATAGCAAGAGTTGCTACAACATTCATGAGTGCTCATAAGTTCTGAGTATTGGATTCAACCCACTCTCACTTGTATCACTTCATGGAATTTATCTCGAGTGATCGTGAGACGGTAATATCATATAAGTCTTCAAACCTAGAGATATGAGTTGTTGCCTATGAGTTGGTTATGCATTGATTGTACGAAAACGCATCAGTAACTTGATGTCATAAAACGTACCTTTGTGTATAATTCAACAAGTAGTAGAACAAGCATATGAGTCGAAGTTTATCTGTTCCTTCTTGGATTAGAAGCGATATCTGGCCCCTCGATGATTTTGTTTTGACCTGTGTACCGGGCCCGGTCAGAACTAAATTGATGTGTTCAATTAAGTTCTATGTCAAACAAATCAGAAATCGGGAAACAAACTGCTGGACAATAAGTACGACATTGTTCCATATATTTTTCCAGCTGATATCTAGAACAGAGGATTTTATGATCACTTATCTAAAATGGCGCTTCATAGTTCAACAGAGTTTTAAGAGCTACGATTGTCGGTCGGTTCCTGAAGTTATGCTTGCAATTATAGTTATTAGACTTATCCAAGTGGGAGACTGTTGGATAAGGTGTCTAAGTCCATAACTATATTTGAGATGTACTTGACCCGACCCGGCATGGTCCATTTGGGTTGCACTTCACCCGAACAATTTATACGGATAATCTTTTGAGAATAGCATAAGTTATGATTTATTAATATATTATAAGTTGTAATACATTAATATGAAATCATATTATTTAATTAGTATTGATCTAGAATTAATTTAGAATTAATTTGGTGATAAAAAAGGTGACTAATTAAATATGGACTCTTGTATTTATATAGTGTGGGTTATTGCTTATTTATAATGGGCTAGGCTTGCATGGAAAGTCCATAGATAGTCCATGGAGCTTTAACCCATGGATCTCGTGGAAATGAAAGGTCATGGGTATTAGGGTTTACATGGATGTAACCCTAATCCACCACACTATATAAAGGAGTCCTTGGCACTCGAAATGGCACTAGTGTGTGTGTGAGCAAAGGTAGCCGATTTCTACAAGTGTTCATACTCTCTCTAAAGGTTTCCAAAGTTTGTGGTGATTTGTGACTTCTATTTGAGGCATCCACATTATTGGTGCTAGGCTCTCAAACTCCAAGCAATCAACCACTACTAAAAGGTATGTAATTCTACTAGTGTTTTATGATTCAAGTATCCAATAACATGCTAGTTAGGAAGTAAACCTTGGAAAATTATTATTTGCAAGTATCTTAGTCAAAACATAGATCCAAGGTTTCTAGGGTTGCATGTACACGATAGGAGTGTTAGAATGCTCAAAACCCTTCAGTTTGGACCATCATAATGGATAAATTTGGAAACTTTATCCATTATGATGCTATTAGATGCCAAATCTGATGTTATGAGCTTTGGTCTTTATGGGTTAATCTCTTAATGAAGAAAAGTATTACAGACTAAAACCACGACGTGGCCAAGGAAGGCCCACAACTTGGTGGTGGGATTCATCACGACTGTTTTTTGTCGTTTGGCAGCCACAATGTGGCCAATAGTTGGCCACGGCGTGGTGATCTGCTTAGTTGACTTTGACTGTTGACTTTTTGATCATTTTCATTTTTAGTCAAACTTTAGTATAATTGAGTATTTGGCTAAGGAATGGTCTCATTTTGGCATTAGGTAGCTTGGGTTAGCTGTTATGTTGCTGAGGTAGCTGTTGAACTTTTGTTGAGTAGTTCAGGTGAGTCTTCTCACTATACTATGTAGGATGCTAGTCGTCTTTGTGACTCTTGCATGGAAGACTAGGATCTGGCCCCTATCATATGTACGGAAGACTAGGATCTAGCAATTGGCAATTGTATGAAAGACAATGATTTGGCCCGTGACAATTGTATGAAACACCACGATCTGGCACCTATCACTTGTATGTAAGACCAGGGTTTGGCGCTTGGCATTGCAAGGAAATACCATGATTTGGTCCATGACAGGAAGTGATTGTAAGACTATGATTTGGCATATAACATTCACTTAGGGTTGAAATAGACTTGTGACTTTATGTATGCTATGTGGTATCTTGGGAACCCACTAAGCTTTGTGCCTACGGTTTTATATTTAAATTATTTCAGTTTTTCTTACATTAAAGGAATGCAGCGGCTTGATTGCATCGCATCCATTGGAGATTTTCGCACTCAATATCTCTTATGTCTATACTTTAATAAATGTTTTAAATCAAATGGTTTTATTAGATCTTTGAAGTTGTAATTAGAACCAAGGTTGTAAAAATCGTTCGGTGGTAGCTCGACGGTCGACTGGCGATAAACGATTAATCGGACTAGGCGGAGATTAATCAGGGACCCTTAATTGTTAATAAAATTATTTAAAAAATTAATATTCCCTAAAAAACTAAGTATTTGAAAATTTAAAATTTTTAAAATTTTAGTTTAATATTTTAAAATTTGAAATCTTAAAATTTTGAAATTTTAAAATTTTGGTGTAATATTTGAAAATTAATTTTTTTTTTGAATTTTTAAAAAAATTCCTGCCTATGACCGCCGAGACCGCCAAGGGCGACTTTAACCGATTTCCGCCAAACACCCTAATCGTAAGCGGTTTAAGGCCGTCAAGCGATTAATCGGCCGCCAAGGCCGATTTCTGCAACGCTGATTAGAACAAATGCTTTTAAATTTTAAATGAAAATTTTGGTTTAAAATTTGGAATGTTACAGTTCAAAACCAATGGAGTCAAAATGACATTTTACAAAGTTGAAGGGCGAATAACTGTAGTAAAATCAGATTGCATATGCTACAGGGGATAAAACGAAAGTTTAGAAAATAGAGGGATATAAATGATATTTTATAAAGTTCAAAGTTGATGGGGATAAAAAATACATTTAAAAAGATTGGATATAAAATTTTATTTTACTAAATAAGAGGATTCCACTTTGGTTTTTAGTATATACTAGTATTTTACCCGCTGCGCGTTGCGACGGCAGTAATGAATTTAAGAGGTAAAAGTTTGTCGTTATTTGTTGAAAGTCGACAAAAATGTTGTTTCTATTTTTATTTCGTTTGAGTATATACGTCTTCGGATACTACAGACACCATATTATGTAGGAAAAGTTATATACATTCGTACATTCAAAAATGTTGAAAATAGACGAAACAATTGTTTCTATTTTCACTTCGTTTGAGTATACATGTATTCCAATACTACATGCACCACATTATGTAGAAAAAGTATGTACATTCATACTTTTAAAAATTCAGTTGCAGTTTTGGGGGTACCAACAATTATAGGATGTAGTTAAACACGAAAGTTAAATAATGAGGGGATGAAAGTGACAATATATAAAGTTAAAAGTTAAAAGGTAAAAAACCACATTTAAAAAAACAAATGGTGGAAAATAAAGGGGTGAAAGTGATTTTTTAAAAACTTCAAAGTTAAAAAGGTAAAAAACCATGTTCTAAAAAGTAAAGAATGAGAAAACGGTCATTTCTAAAAATAAGGGTGAAAAATGTAGGTAGATATATAGTTGAGGTGTGAATCAAATGGAAAATAATAATATGGAAGGGTGGAAAAGCAAAAATATGGGCCACCGACTTCTCTGTTTAGAATAGATGAAATTAAGCACTACAACGTAAAAAAAATTTACATCGAAACGTAGATGAATTCGAATTTATATCGACACGTACATAAAAAAAGTAATTTTTTTAATTAATGAAGGAAAATTTTAGATTTACGTCGAAATGTTGACAACCTCGAATTTATAGCCGCACCTACATAAAAACGTAACAAATTAGTTTTTTTTTAGTTAACGAATTTGATAAAATCCAAATCCAAAAGAGTGAAAGTGACATTATCAAAATTGAGGGGTGGTTAACTGTAGAAAAATCAGATTATATATATTACGGAAGTAAACACAAAAGTTTAAAAATGAAGAAGATGAAAGTGATATTTTAGAAATTTCAAAGTTGATGAGGTAAATGATATATTTTAAAAAGTAGAGGGGTGAAAAATATAATTTTACAAAATAGAGGAATAGAAAGTGTCGGTGTATATAAAAAGTCAAATTGTATATATTACGGAAATAAACACAAAAGTTTAGAAAATAAAATGGATGAAAAAGATATTATAAAAGTTTTAAAAGTAAAAAGGTAAAATTGATAATTTATAACGTATAAGGATGAAAATGTTATTTTGAAAACTAAAAGGTAAAAACTAAAGTAAAATATATTAAAGGGAGAAAATTGAAAATTGAAAAAGTTAAAAGGGGTTGAAAACCAAAGTCGAGGCCACCGACTTTGGTTTTTAGTATAGATATAATAGGTAATAAGAGTGAAAACATCAAGATATATAGGGAGATATAATGTATTTATTATTTTTGCTAATTTTTATTATTCTTAAATATAATAGTTTTTAGAACAATTCTCAAATATTTTATAAGATATAAGGCACATAAGTATTTGAATATAAAAAAAAAAAAAACCGTGTATTTTTGCAGGTAACACCGACGATTATGATTGAGTAATTAATACAAGAAAAATCCACGACAGGGAGAGTAAATTTCACCCCTTACCAGCCTGAACAATTTCCAAAACCCAGGTGAGCCATTCTTTGTTTAATGCGGAGATTCTAAAATGCGATGAGAGAGGGGACACTGTTATCTTTATTTTGTTTGTTTTATAATTAATTCTAGTCTTCCATAGTGGTGGAGCTCATCATATATTATATATTGTATATGTAAATGCACACACATTTAATAATTAGGTTTTCCAACGTTGACCTTTGATAAGTTGGTAGAGTTGAATGTTTTGCCCTCTTCTTCACATTCTATAGACACATACAGACATATATTCACGCATACATACAAATAACTCGTAAAAACTAAGTTATAAGACACCATTCTTGGTGTTGAATATCTAATCATTTTGGCGTTTGATTTGTGCATTTTGTATATTATATGTGCAAATGCGTGAAGGAATACAAAATAGATTTTGGGAATAGATATTCACAGCAGCACCATGTTAGGAATAGATTCTTCTTATTCTACGGACGCAAAACCATAGTTTTTTTTTTCAGAAGGAAAAGCAGAGGCAGATTATAGATTGGAGGTAATGAAACTGCATATTTGTGTTTTGTATATATTTACATTAATCTCCATTGTTGTATTGTTTGATTGGGTGAATATCTATGGGATTTAGTTTAAGGCCTCCTTTGTTTTTCTATAAAAGTACTTTTTGAGCACTTTTCCCTTTTGACGGGCAGACGTTTCTCATGTACACGTCTTCTTCCGCAAACATGGAAAAAGACAAAAGACATTTAACCACTTCCAAAACAAACAACACCTAAGTTTTATGATAAGTTTCTAGCATTTCTCCAGATATGAAATTTTTAGGATATGCTTAGAGTTTAATGATGTAAACGCTATTAGCGCAGTGCTTCAATAAACATGGAAGGGTAACTGGTTGAATTGTTAACAACACAGTAAAGTTGTTCGATAAATTTATAACAAGGAAGGGTAACTTGTAGAATAATTAAAAGCACCAATGCCATTTTCTGTGATGTATAATTTTGATTCTCTTAACACCAAACTTACACATTATTTCTACTCATATGCTGATTACTTCACATTCGCATGACATCCAATAATTCTATGTGTTTTATGTTTGTAGGTGTCATCTCCAATTGCAAGGTAGATAATGTCTGCCTCACAGCTCCTACGAATCCTTCAAACCCTTCCAGCTGGCGCTGATAATGAAATCTGGTAACATTAACCATTTTTTACTATTAGATTGTAGTGTATATGCACATATCTAATTCTGGCGTGATTTGAATTCAACAGTGCTATCGATACAGATGAACTGGAGGCAAACACAATTAGGATCTCTAGGTGTACAAATCCCTTTTTATGTGACGAAGAAAACAAAAACTCCAACTTCTGGAACAACCCAGAACTCGAAAGTTCAATTTTTGAAAACGATTTTACTAATAATCAAGAACATAAGACCACTGGATTTTACATTGATAAAAACGCAGTAGAATGCGAGTTACCGGAGTTGATGGTATGTTATCAAGAGAGTGATTTTCAAGTTAAGGATATCTGCATTGATGAAGGTATACCTCATGAAGAAACTATTGCGTGCAGTTCCCTTTCTGTCAGTGAAGATGGTGATGACATGATTGAAGCCAGTCTTGATCCCGAATTTTTTAACCATCAATGGTTGAGACCTTCATATATTACAGATTGTCAAGAAAAAATGAATTTAAGTACAAATTTAGAGGATGATGTCTCCACAGATTCCTCCAATATTTCTGCAGATGATGTCGATCAACAAACTCTTCAGGTGTGTATTTTACTAGATGTTACATAAAATTTTAGTTAGGTGGAGAAGACTGGATACCTTTCTAGGATTATTTTCAATTATGAGGATAACAACGTCTCTTGCATAGATGAAAGTATAAGAGCAGCTCCAGTCCCACCTCTATAGGTATGAAATAAAACTGCAAATTTTATGACATTGACATTTATGGAAGTACACCTGAGTAGTATTATTTGTTACATAAGATAGGAAATGAAAAAACAATATAGTCCGTGGATTTGTCCCACCAGAAAGGTACAACAAGGTGGAAAAGTTTGCAATGCATGTATCTTCCCATCTATTCGTTTCTCTTATAACCAACATAGTTTTAAAGAATATTTTTAATCATTTAAATTACAGGAATCTGAAGCTGGAAAAGTATTGAACGATAGCGAGATGGAAGGAAGTGTTGCTTTTCATATTGACACCAACAAACCAGCAACATATAATAGTGAGCACTATGGGGGAATGAATTCTGACACGATTTATGCACTTCCGTTAGAGACACGAAGTGATGTCAACCATAACCACCGTGATGTGGCAGTCGTAGTTGCCAATCATGAAACACGATATGTTGGAGAGTCGAGTTTCTCCATGGCAGGTGTAATTACAGAACTTATCTCCTGCTCCAGACCTATAACATTTTCAGGTGGCATCTCCATATCTAATCGATCAGATAGCAGTGCAACAAGCACCAGATCCTTCGCCTTCCCCACGTAATACATAACTAGAACTCCATTAGCAAGCCATGAGTACGTTGCTATGCATTTTAGCAACGGATATTGTGCATTGCAAAAACATATATACCAGTACCACTTTCTTTTTTCTTTATTATTAACAGGGTTTGTAACTTACAGTACTTCATTGTGGTGCAGACTGGAGGCCGAATATAGTAGCAGCCCAGTAAGAATGGGAAAAGCAGAGAGAAGAAGATTGCGGAAACATAAAGGATGGGGACAGGGTATCATCTGCTGTAAATTCTAAATTAAGGTGCATAGAGTCAACAAATTTTTAAATTTATCTTCGTTTTAATTTTCGTTTCTTCTTGTGGATATGTACAACCATTTTAAATGCATATCGGTTTGTCAACTTTTGATGGGCTACTTTTAACGTTTCTAATTCTACACTAAACTACTAGTAACTTATTGCTTAAACTTTGCATTCTATGGGTATTCCTAATTAAATCGAGTCAGCCGTATTGTATATCCTATAGGTTTTTTAAAACTGAATAAAATAGATCTAAGTTTAATAATTAATTCGAATCGGAAGCATGCATGCGTGGATCTTACTGGGGTCTCTCCTCTCGTTGGTTTGGGGAGCGGGAGTTTCACAGCTGGGCATGCCGCTTTGAAAGTCGTTGCGTGCAAAGTGGTAAAGCACGAGAATGCATGTATAGAAAATCAACATGTGTTTGTACCTTTTGCATTCGATACATTTGGTTTTCTCACACCAGAGGCGGTGGAGCTCCTCAATAGAGTCCAACGGGTCATGCATTCTAATGTCATATCTCCTAGATCCACAAATGTTGTTTTCAAAAGAATTGGTTTTGTCATCCAGAAAGGGCTAGCGGCGCAGCTTGTTGCCCGTTTTCCTTCAATCGATATGTATTGAACTATATAACTATTTAAACTTTTGTATGAAAATTTTGAGCAGACTTTTCATGAAAGCCTTCAAAGGTTTGATCAACATGTTTGTGATGGTATATTATTCACATAATTAAAAACAAGAAGAAAGAAAGATTCGAATTTCTCCACCGTGGAAACCAACTCCAATAGAAGTGATCAAAAAAATCCAAAAGAAGATATTACACTTGATGCATTGTCCCAAAATGTATTCATGTTCATGAGCGAGGTCCATCGTATGTACAACCATTGAAAGAGATCCAAATCATGATGTTAGAATTTAGGTTACTTGGAAGGCCAGTTGAAACAATATACAACTTCAACTCTCTATAGTGGGTACCTTGGTAAACATATCTGTTGGATTCTTTGTACCAAAGATTTGTCATCAAGTTTAGAGTCCCACTGCTTATTAGTTCTCGAATATTATAAAATTATGTCTCATCAGAACGTGTTTCGTCCTACGATCAAATACTAATTTTTCCCAAGTGTTTTTACTCTAGTTGTCACAATTCAATACACAATTTTCCTACTACATCCCAAGTTTTGATATGATGTTCTCCGAATGATCATTGTACATCTAATGGTGAACATATAACCGGTCATGCTCTTTCTCAAATCTATACAACCTTCCAAATTAGCATCATCAAAACCTTCTAAGACTACCTTTCAAGCAGTATAACAGTCACTTGACACCTTCTCAATGTTCTCTCCTTGGATTAGACATTAACTGGATCACAACTCCCATTGCATGAGTAATATATAGTATTCTATATATTATGACGTACATTAAGCTGCCAACTACTGAGGTATTGGAGTATGAAAATGTTCTACAAATTATGAGTGATAGTTAGGCTATTATATTCCCTTTTTATTTTTTGTAAGGTCTCTCTCTCTCTCTCTCTCTCTCTCTCTATATATATATATATATATATATATATATATATATATATATATATACAGAGAGAGAGAGAGAGAGAGAGAATGGTCATTTGTAAGTGTGCACCAAAAATGTAGTCCTCTAGTTAGAGAGAGTATGGCGGGATCTCTCCCACCAAGTGTTCTTAATTTTCATATTGTAACTCTTTCTTACTGGTAAATCATCAGATTACTCATCTTTTTGTTCTTCATATTTTTGTTATCGTTAAATCATCAAGATCTTATTATTCTGCACAAGCCGATGGCCAAAATGGGATCCTACAATTGGTATCAAATTCGTACCTTGAAGATCTAAGCGATTATTTCAATGGAACGACTTCAATGGAACAACTCCCGACCGACTACTTTCATCTTGTGATTTTTTGTATAAAATTTCTGGGTTCGCAAGTAGAAATTTTTATGATGAGTTTTCTGATTTTTGAGTGTTGATTCAAGCTTTTTCAAGCTTTCCAAAATAAATGTTGCTGGTGTTTCGTTCATGTTTCTGCAAAAAATCCAGGTTTATAAAGATTTTTTTGCTGCTGAAAAAGAAGAAGGAGGTCGATCAATGTTGGCATGATAACTATTGTTATACGAAAATTCTGCTAACGTGAGATACGTATCCCAACTCCCTCGAAAGTCCAACACGCATGCTTGAAGCATATCCTCAAGGGTCTGTATAGTTCGCTGACTCTGACCATCGGTCTGCTGATGGAATGATATGCTGAAGTGGAGATGATTGCCCAAGTCGTCATGAAACCTCTTCCAAAACATGAAAGTAAACCAGACATCTCTATCAAAAACCACCGATACTGGCACCCGATGTGCCACAACCCCCTTGATATAAACCTCGACAAACTTCTCAGTAGAAATATTCTCCTGAACCGAAATGAAATGCATGCTCTTGGTCAAACGATCCACGATGACCCATATCAAATCTACTCTGCGCGTAGTTCTGGGAAGCTTCATGATAAAATCCATGTTGATGTCCTCCCATTTCCATACGGGAATCTCCAACGGCTGCATCTTTCCGTGAGGTCGCTGATGTTCGGCCTTCACCTTCCTGCAGGTCAAGCACCGCTCCACATACCATGCTACATCCCGCTTCATGCAGGGCCACCAATAAGTAGGACGAAGATCCCTATACATCTTCGTCGCCCGAGGATGAATGGAGAACCTCAACTTGTGAGCCTCCTCCATTAGAGTCTAACATACACCGCCCCAATACGGAACCCAAACTCGCGGATGCAGAGTCAACAATCCATGACTATCATAATTAAAGGAACCACCTAACACACATTTCGTCCGCTCTTTCGGTGCACTCCTTCACAGCCTCGGCATGTGCCATACGAATCCGCTCTAACAATGGAGTAATCACGGTCATCCTCAAACATAAGTCTCAGATCGGGGTCGCGACCGCCTTGCGGCTGAGAGCATCGACCACCACATTGGCCTCCCCGGGTGATAAAGGATCTCGCAATCATAATCCTTCACCACATCAAACCATCAACACTGCCTCATATTCAGATTCGGCTGGTCTATCAAATACCTCAAGCTCTTGTGATCCATGTAAATAGTACAACGAACCCCATAGAGTTAATGCCGCCAAATCTTGAGGGCGAAAACCACGGCCCCCAAATCTAAATCATGCATCGGATAACTCGCCTCATGAGGCTTTAGCTGCCTCGAAGCGTAAGCGATCACACGAACCCTCTTCATCAGCACTGCCCCCAAACCTATGATCGAAGCATCACAATAAACCATGAAATCATCAACACCCTTTGGTAGGGTCAGAATTTATGCCTCGCACAACCGATGTCTTAAAGTCTCAAAAGCAGCCTGCTGCTCAGGCTCCCACCGAAATGTAACCGTCTTCTTTGTCAATCGGGTCAATGGAACAATTATCTTGGAGAAATCCTAGATGAATATCCGATAATAACCCATTAAACCAAGAAAACATCGAATCTCAGATGGAGACCTCGAAACCTCCCACTGCATCACGACCTCAACCTTGGCCGGATCGACCAAAATACATTCCGGTTGACAAGGTTCCCCAGAAACTGCACCTCGCACAACCAGAACTCGCACTTGGAGAACTTTGCGAAAAGTGTCTCTCTCCTCAAAGTTTCCAGCACTTCCCTCAAGTGCTCCTCGTGTTTCTCATAAGTCTTGGAATAAACCAAGATATCATTAATGAATACAATCACAGACCGATCCAACATCGGTCTGCACACGCGGTTCATGAGATCCATGAACACGGCTGGAGCATTGGTGAGTCCAACGGGCATCACCACGAACTCGTAATGACCATAACGAGTCCGGAAACCTATCTTCTACATATCCTCATCCCTGACCCACATCTGATAATAAACCGATCGCAAATCAATCTTAGAGAACCAAGATGCACCCTAAAGCTAGTCATAAAGATCATCTATCCTTGGGAGTGGATAACGGTTCTTTACCGTTACCTTATTCAGCTCCCGGTAGACGATGCACATACGATGAGACCCATCCTTCTTTTTCAAGAAGAAACTCGGTGATCCCTGTGACAACCCGTTATTTTCTTCTTGAAAAGTCAACCCGAGTTAGTCAAAGTCAAACCTGGGTCAACTAAAATCAACCTAAATCTTATTTTATCTTGGATGGGTTAGATTAATGTTTTATAAATGTGTACACCTCGTATTCAAGGTGTTATATGTTTAAGAGGTGAAAATTGAAGTTCGAAATCCATTCTTTCTTTCCCGTCGGACACCAACCTCGCAACCGAGAACAAGCAAACTTCGGACCATACACTTCGGGCCGCAAAAGGTTTACGGCCATGAACTCCTCGGACCGTGAACCCTCGCAGCCGTAATCATGTTCTCGGCCAGCACCTCCTTCGGACTATAAACGAGGTTCATGGCCGTGAACCCTTCGAACCGTGAACCCTCGTATATATAATAGCGTGTTGCCATTTTTCTTCATTTTCTCATCTTCCAGCCATGAACCACCCTATTCTCTCTCAAGTATCATCAAGTGAAAGCCCTTTTTTCACTCCAAAAACATAAGTATCTCATTCCTCTTCTCGTAGTCCCTTTGAAACACTTGATTCTAGCCTAGATGCAACACTTCTTTTCATGATCATCATGATCTTCAAGAGTTCAAGCATTAGAATAAGAGAACGATTCAAGCATTCAAACATAAGTATCTCATTCCTATTCTCGTAGTCCCTTAAACCGACTGACAGAATAAGAGAACGATTCAAGCATTAGAAGTCATACTGAGAGCATATGTGATCGACTTTGGTAAAGCATGGGATACCAATTTACCAATTAGTCGAGTCCTTTATCATACTAGCATTTAAAGTTGCTCCATTCGAAACCTTCTGTGGTCGCAAGTGCAGATCCCCTCTGCGCTGGACTAAATTAGGTGACAAGCAACTAGCTAGATGTCAAATTTCCAGACAGCACCTTCGCTGGTCCGGAAATCTTCCGAGAGACTACAGAGAAAGGAGTACGAATCCGCGAGAAACGTGAAGCTCCCAGGGTCAGACAGAAAAGCTACGTCTTCGATAAGAGAAAACCCGTGGAATTCCAGGTTGGTGACCTCGTCATGTGAAGGTCTCACCCTGGAAGGGCATGATACGCTTTGGAATGCGTGGAATACTAAATCCAAGGTACATAAGACCATTTGAGATTCTTACTAAATCTGATCCAGTAGCTTATAGACCCCGATTACCTTGAGAATCCAATAACGTACACACTACCTTCCACGTCCTTATTTTTCAACCTGTTTGTCCGACGAGTCTCTTGTAATTCCACTCGATTAGATCGAGGTAAGCGAGAGCCTCAACTTTGTGGAAGAATCCGTGGAAATCCTAGACAGCGAAGTCGTTAGGACTAATCAGATCCTTACCCCCATTAGTGAAAGTCTGCTGAGATGTATAGTGAGGACCTGATTTCACTTAAGAACGGGAAGATCAAATGGAACATGAGTATCCATACCTTTCACCTTCTTCCATGTATATTCTTTAGACTTAATTTCGGGACGAAATTCCCTTTAACGGGGAATGATGTGACAACCCGTTATTTTCTTCTTGAAAAGTCAACTCGAGTCAGTCAAAGTCAAACATGGGTCAACTAAAATCAACCTAAATCTTATTTTATCTTGGATGGGTTAGATTAATGTTTTATAATTGTGTACACCTCGTATTCAAGGTGTTATATGTTTAAGAGGTGAAAATTGAAGTCTGAAATCCATTCTTTCTTTCCCTTCGGACACCAACCTCGCAACCGAGAACAAGAAAACTTCGGACCATACACTTCGGGCTGCAAAAGGTTCACGGCCGTGAACTCCTCGGACCGTGAACCCTCGCAGCCGTAATCATGTTCTCGGACAACACCGCCTTTGGACCGAAACGAGGTTCATGACCGTGAACCCTCGTATATATAATAGGGTGTTGCCATTTTTCTTCATTTTCTCATCTTCCAGCCGTGAACCACCCTATTCTCTCTCAAGCATCATCAAGTGAAAACCCTCTTTTCACTCCAAAAACGTAAGTATCTCATTCCTCTTCTTGTAGTCCCTTTGAAACACTTGATTCTAGCCTAGATGCAACACTTCTTTTCATGATCTTCATGATCTTCAAGAGTTCACGGCCGTGAACCCTTCATGTTGGGCCGTGAACCCTTCATCTTGGTCGTGAACACTTCAAGTGTTCTTCATGTTCTTGGGCCATGAACCCTCCTTTGGGCCGTGAATTCCTCTTATGTGGTCGTGATCATCATTTAACCTTCCATTTGTGGTTCTAACACTTTATTGAAAGTGTTTCCTACTTCCTAGAGTTGTTTCCCTTACTTGTAATAGTTATATACACTAATTGTATGCCTATATATGTCCATATATGCCAAATAGGATCCATTTGTGCTCGGGACTTCACTTGGCATACCAAACATCCTATATTATATCTTCTTTGATGTTTGAATATGTAATGTTTAAACACTTATGTAAAACTTATACTTATTAATGCAATGGTTGTTTGTACTTTGATTACTATAATGCATGTGTTGTGATACTTACATGACGTCCTCCGCCCCCGAACGTTTCCGCCGTTCTGGTTTGGGGGTGTGACAATCCCCAAGGTGAACTGCTTGGTCGAATAAACCCCTTATCTAACAACTCCTGCATCCCGGGAGGAACCAACCGATATGGTGCTTTGGCTATTGGAGCCGCATCTGGAGCCTGATCAATCTTGAACTCCACTTGCCTCTTCGGAGGCACCCCAGGCATATGTGTCCAAAGCCCCGATCCCACCTCGCATCAGTACGCTAAGCGTATAGCTTGTAAGCTAAGCGTACTATGTGATACGCCAGCGTACTACACAAGGACCAAAAATGCAACTTTTAAAATAACAAAGGGCAATAATGAAACATAACAAGATTAAAGTGTTACACAATGTGTCCCAAAAGCTCGATGAAATGAGAATTGGGGATCGAGCATATCCAATGTGTACCAATGGGTTTGGATATGGGGGATCGCGTTTAGCCAATGTGTCACAAGGGCTTGATGTACTAAGCAAGGGGGATCGGGCCTAGCCAATAAGTCCCAGTAGGAGTATGTCTGTTACTACTGATGTGATCTTTGACATGCATGCATGATTATATGTATAATACCATTTGTATCCTTGGATCGGGGTAAGGTTGATATGATATGATATTGTGTATGTTTGGAATTCATTAAGCTTTGTGCTTACCCCTTTTTCCCTTAAAAATACCATTTCAAGTAAATTGGATGGTCGGGCATGTTTGTACATATATTTTAGAATTATAATTAATAATGTTTGGAAACTGAATTGATCTTGGGTTGGTAAATAAAAGCAAATATATATAGAAACAACATTTATCCATGGGCACCCCTAATAATGGGATTTTATTTAGAGAGTATATCAAAAAAATTAGATGGACACCCTTTGATTATATGCCTGGACACACTTTGTTTTTGAAAAAATCTATCAAGCGATAATCGATAACAGTGATAACATTTCATGTGTTTCCATTTTCAATACATGAGTTGGCGCCTTATCATGTCGTCATTTTCAGATTTTTTTTTTTCTGTTTTGAATTTAACTTTATCATTGATTTAAACAAATAAACAACTTATCTATGTTATTTAAACTGAAAGCATAAGCACGATAATCGACTATATGTTTACAATCATCCTTAGAAAATATATGTAAATCTAATAAATAAATATTTATTTATGCTAACGAATGTTCGTAATTACCAAGAACGTGGGTTACTTATTGAATTATTTGATTGATTTTAATAATGTGATTAATTTATTGAGTTATTTTAGTTTATTATTTTATTTGACATAAACCGAAGGCATCATAAATCAATTTTTTTTTTAATAATTGTGACTACTAAAAATCAATTTAGTTTTAAATATGAATTCCAAATTACATGACTGTAATAATATAAACCATTAATTTTGGACTTATGAAAACTTTTTGCACAGCTTATGAATTTTTTTTGCTCCATTCCGAAAAGTTTCGCATACTAGGTATCAAAATATACATGCATTAAATGGTATTATCAACAACAAAATATACAAGCATTAAATGGTATTATCAACAACCTAATCAAATAACCAATTTTTTTTGTCTCATTTATTTTGTTAAAGCAATTAAGTTGGACACATGTAAGTTTGAATTTTGGATTCTGTCACTGTTGGTAATTCGATTTTTGAATAAAATACATTAAATTGATGATTTATATTATTTTAAAAAGTTCAAATTTATTGGAAATTTTGGAATGTTTGTTATACACGAAGAATTTGATTGAGCGGTTTGGCGTGACAAATTATTCAGAAGCGAATGTTCCTATGGCATGTAACACACACTTGATTCCATCTTTGGATAAACATGTTGATTTGAAGACATATCAAAACATGATATGTTCTTTGTTATATCTAACAACAAGTCGAGAAGATATCATGTTTTTGTGTTTAATTGTTTCAGGTATCATGCAAACCAAAGAGACCCACATCTCACTAATATAAATAATATCTTTCGATATTTAAATCGAAATCCTACGCTTGGAATTTGGTATCCTGCGAATGCTAGATTTTTTTTATTCAAGCACAACATGGGGTTGTCAAATTCCTGATGGGAAATTTCTGAGTTGGCAGTCGAAGAAGTAAATAAGTATATCGATATCCAAAGTAGAGGCAGAGTATATTACTGTTGCTACATGCACTTCGCAAGTGATCTGGATTCATAGTTAACTATATGACTATGCGGTTAATGTGGAGAATTCTCCACTTTTAAAGTTCTTACATGGCTTTTGGTTGGTCACTTTGTATCTTCCTTTTAGCGATTAACTATTTAAGCACTTAAGGCTTAAAGAACAAAGTCATAGAAGAAGAAATCTAACAATTTTGGTACATTATTCTTGTTGGTGGATTACTTGTAGAGAAGATCAAGCTTCTTGTTCTTGCCATCTACTTCAACACCCCAAATCCAAGAGGGTCCAAAGGCATCAAATGTTATCATCTCTAAACACCCTATGGTTTTTTTAATATCATTCTAACCTCTTTAAAAGGATCCTTGAGGGTGTGGTTTTGTTATAAACTCTAAATTTGTAAGAATGTTTTATAGCTCCTGTTGCCGGTTTTTTGTGAAAAAATATCTATTTTATGTATCAAAACTCATCAGTGGTATTAGAGTCATCTTTTAAATATTAGAATGATTTTTCATGTTATGATAATCATTGGTTTTTGGAAAACAAGTATGAATTTCTTTTTTGCTAAAGAAATGTTCATATTTATTTTCTTTGGCAACATGTTGTTAAAAGTGTTTATTTTTTATATAGCCATTTTCTATGCATTTTGGTTATATAAAGTGGCTTTAGAAAAAACAAAGAGTTGTTTGTTGATATGTTTAATATGTTTGTTGTGTATAAACAAGTCATTAGGGCATTTGTGGTTGCTATTTATCCATATGATGATGTAGTAGAGAAATATATATTATTTCATTTGTTTATTTTTGTGTGTAATAAATTAGTTTTAGACTAGTTGTATTTTATTTTATAAAAATGTAACAAGATGGAGCTTGAAGATCTTATGAAGATATGAAGACATGGAGCCTTTTGAAGACCTTGAAGTGTCTCATTAAGTCCTTTAGGAAATGACTTAATATTTGTTGTGACGACTCATAATAAATATTACTAGAAAATGGCTTTGTTTATACACTTTAAAATGCACGCTTGTGATGTTTATTCTTGTTGTTATAACATGTTGTGTGTATGAAAATATGTTTTCCATGCTAAAAATATTTTCACAAAAATAACATCAAACTTGGGGTTTAGAGTTTTATATAAAACTTTCCAACATAAGATGTCAAAAATTGAGTTTTTGTTAAAAAAGAGTTTTAATTTTTCAAACTCTTAAATAGCCAAACTTTTAAAGATATAAAACTGTTTAAAATATTTATTAAACTTAATCTAAATTCTATAACTCTATATTAAAAGGTTGTTTTATTAAAAAGTTAGAAACCGGTTCCAATCGTTATAACATCGAATTAAAATTGAATATAAATTTTAACCGATAAAATTGTATATAAAATAAATTCAATTTTATGATTTTTTGGAACACTTTAAATGTAACATGGAATATTTTATGCATGAAATATTCATGATACAATTTTTTTTTAAAATGCTAGAATAATAGAACATTGATAAAACCCTTATTTTTGAAAACTTTAAATCTATGCAATCCACTTAAAAATCACTTGTGATTTTTGTGCAATTCATGTGGATTTTAGCGTCACCTTATTCATTTGGGTTGTCAAAAATGGTCAAGGTGTTTTATATTTTCTTATGTGATAAAGGTTACCTAACCATTTATGAAATATAATTCACATGTTTTTTAAATGGATGATTTGATCAATTTCTTATGTGATAAATGTCACCTAAGCATAAGAGTTTTGAGGCATAGATGGGATAAACATGCCATTAAAAATGAAGAAATGTTTTTTTGGATCCCATGAATCTAAGAATTACATAAGAGTAATAATTGGTTATCGCAATCTATCGATCAAGAAAATCACTTGTGTTGTGGGTCACCGCCGCAAGTTTTTTTGGGTGATGGGGACCTTAGCTTTACAAAATTTAATTTGAAGGGTAATTAATTATAAAAGAAATTATATCAAAGATATTAAAATGAATATTATTATTTTGTAGATGACTACCCCAACTGTAATTACCTCATCACTCCCCATTTGATAAATCCTCGAAAAAAAAAACTAAGTGGACCCAACTTTCTTGATTGGTTAAGACAACTAAGAATTGTCCTCAAGCTTGAGAAAAAGGACAATGTCCTTGATGAACCTATCCTGGAAGAACTCCCGACCAATGTTCCAAAGCATTGAAAGGTGCTCGGGCGAAACATGTAAATGATTCGACCGAAGTGGGTTGCATCATTCTTGCAACTATGACTCCTGAACTTTAGAAAACTTTTTAGTTTCATGAAGCATTTGAAATGATTGAATAACTTAGTGTCATGTTTCAAGTTTAGTAAATGGATTTCGGATTTTGGGCTGTTTATGGGCCATATGGATTCGGGCCTTTTATGGACTTTGTAAATAAGGTATTTTGGGCCAGGTAGTGATTGTGAATCATGTGGTTAGGCCTAATTAAGAAGTTGGGCCCAATTTAGTAAATTGGGCCAATAGTGGGCT
This sequence comes from Lactuca virosa, assembly GCF_052849685.1. Classification (NCBI taxonomy): domain Eukaryota; kingdom Viridiplantae; phylum Streptophyta; class Magnoliopsida; order Asterales; family Asteraceae; genus Lactuca; species Lactuca virosa. Next base: position 300,439,439 of record NC_136428.1, on the reverse strand, counting down.
TTTTATATATGTAGACCTCCAAGATTAAGGACTTGGTATTGGGCCTAGGCCCAATAAAGAGAATGTATTTAATGAGTTGTGTGGACACTTAGTCAAGAAGGCTATTTTGGGTATTAACTTGATATGATTATGTGATAGTTTGGGATTTCCGGTGGGACAGCGATCAGAGGTTTTGGTACTTCAGCACTACTTGCGAGGTGAGTTTCCTCACTATACTAAGGGGTCTAAGGCACTAAGGCCGGCCCATTGGATATGACATCCTAGCAGTGGTAGTATGTTGAGTATGAGTAGTGTTGCATGCTAGTGGTTATGCCAGTTAGGTAGATCTGTAGGACTACCTGTGATTGTTATGTGATTATATGTATGCGCATTAGTTATGATATATGTTGGCATATTATGTGAGATGGGTTGAGGTGATATTGCTCCGTGCGGCAACCAACAAACCCGGGAGCATTCCAGATACGAGCTGAGAGAGACTCGTACTGTGGGCTTGGTGGCAATCCAGATGTGAGTTGTGGGCCCGTAAGGCAAAACAGACTCACACTATGGGCCCAGGGAGGGGGTAATCCAGTCTGTTAAGTTGTGGACCCAGTATATGTCGTTATTGTATATGTGTTATGTGCAGTGTATCGGTATTTTAGGGAACTCACTAAGATTTCGGGCTTATAGTTTCAGTTTATTGTTTCAGGTACATCAGGGGATCGCGGCAAGGCGAAGGCGTGATCGTACAACTCCTCATGTCTTATTTATGTTTCTGGGAAGACTCTGATATTAGACTATTTTGAAAAAAAAATTGTAATAACTACTAGTTTTAAATGTTTTGAGAAAGTTTTAAATTGGCTTGAATTTTATAGGTGTTACACAAATCCATAAAACATTAAGTAAGATAAGGATGGCGTCTTTCCATACTAAATCTTATCAAGTGTTTTATCTAGTTATTATTTACTGTCTGTATTCAAAGTACAAGTAATAATGATTAAAGCATAATGCCAAAAAGAATAAATGAAGATAATTTCCACCGATTAGAAAATAAACCATATCCAGTAAGGTTTAATTCATCCTTTATTATCTACAAGGCTTTAGATGGTTCTATTGATCTATATCTCAACTTTATATCTGAAAACTGCAACAAAGGTTTCACAATTAACTTTTGTCACAACTAGCAAATTAGGGTTATGATTTCTATCCTTGTACAAGATAACTTCTTCGTGTAACATTGTAACCCTACGTTTAGTATAAATAAAACTGAAATGCTATTTAAGTTGTTCATCCAAAAATTGTGAGTCAAGGCAAAACCACTTTGTGTAGACCCAAGACTCGACCCACTAAGCCAAAATTTACCATTTTGGGCCTTAGCCCAAGCTTTGTCGGTCCAAGCCCCTATTTGGGCTAAGACTCTCTAATTGGGCCCTAAGGGACCGATAACCTCTCAAATTGGTCCTTTTGGGCCGAAAACTCTCTTTTGGGCCCTAATAGGCCGGAAACTTTTATTTAACATTGTTTTGGGTCGTAAGACCCTTATTGAGCCTTATTGCGCCGTGCAATTTATTTCTTAGACTATATTGGGTTGAAAACCTATATTTGGGCCCCAATGAACTAAAAAATCCTATTGGTCCCTATATTGGGCCGAGATTCTCATTTTTAGTATTAATGGGCCTTGTTGGGCCGATTTACAAATTTAAGACGTTTATTTACAAATTAAACTAAGATTATTCCTCAAACAACTCCATTTTCGTATCTATGCCCCCTAGAACCACCTTGACTTCGAAAGTTCCCTCAAGGAAGCAAGCAAGAACCGAAAAACCTTCTCCATCTTCCTCTACAACTTGAAAAAGTCCCCAAGGTGAGGATCATACCCTTATTTTCGAGTTTTCTTTCTTTTGGGGGAGGATACAAGTCTAGTCTTGTGAAGATCTTTGTATACTTGCATGTATTTGTGTGTATGTATGTTTATGTGTGATGATATTTTGATATTTCATGCATACACTCCAAGAACTCGAGATTTTGCTAAGTCTCAAGTTGTTGGAGCTTAGTTATCTTGATATGGTTTCATTTACCTTGGTGTTTGTCAAAAATGGAAACAAGTTACTAGGTAAAAAGAAATGATTTTCTTGATTTGTGTTAAAGATCACAAAAATATGTCCAAGAAAATGTTAAAGCAAATTTTCTCATGAAAACTGGAAAAAGGAAAAATATGGAAATTTCACTCAAAATGGGCTAATTTTCGACCATAATGGTATAAATGGGCTACTTTTGACAATTATGGTAAAAATGGACTATTTTTTACAACAATAGTAAAAATGGGCTATTTTTGACAATTATGGTAAAAATGGGCTATTTTTTACAACAATAGTAAAACGAAGGGCTATTTTTGGCAATTATGGTAAAAATGGGCTATTTTTTACAACAATAATAAAAATGGGCTATTTTTGACAATTATGATAAAAATGGGCTATTTTTGACAACAATAGTAAAAATGGGCTATTTTTGACAATTATGGTAAAAATGGGCTATATTTTACAACAAAAGTAAAAATGGGCTATGTTTAAACACTCCTAGTAAACTGTATAAATTACGACAGGAATTATTATATGTTATAATTTGTAGTAAAAAATATAAACTAGTAACATTATTTATAACGTTAAATAATGGAATTTAATATTCACGTAAATTCCGTTAAGGCTCTTGTGAGACATTCCTTCACTCGTACATACCTAGTGTACATCGTAAGTCATATAGTTATAACCAGAGTCTCCTGGAGGGAGAGCGGAATATTCTGTATAGATCTATACGGGGTTGACACCCCCACACTTGAGCTGTTCGCTACAGCTAGACAGGCCAGTCTAGGGGTGACAATTATCTTTAGAAACCGCGCCTGAAGAACATCAAGACAGGCGCTTTAGTGACATTAGTATGGTTGTAACGACTCACATAGAGAATAACAATATTATTTTTCGAATTTACGCAAAACCTATATTCTACTCATTTTATAAAGTACAAAACTACGTGTCGTCTATTTTGCAACTAATTTCAGCACTCGGGTCTTAAGGTTTTAGGACCACAACTTTTCTTATAACAGAAAATATAGGATTTTCTGGGAACACTCTCTATATAATTTCAAACAAGATAAACAAAGAATACACATGCAATTATACCTGATTTGAAACGAGACTCAAAAACTATTTTTACAGAAAATATTGGATTTTCTGGAAGTTTACAAACTATTACAAAGTTTTCTTACAAACATGCTTATGAACTCACCAACATTCTATGTTGACGCTTTTCAAAACGACTTCTATTCTCAGGGACTCAGTAAGCAGGTTTTGCAGCTATGGATTTTGGATAATTGTTGTATTTTTGAAATATCATACATTGTGTTATTTTGGATGTAATTTTATGAACAACTCAGAGTTGTAAACAATGCATGTTGGTATATGTAATGTATGATGTTTGGATGGATATGTTTCAATTATGATCAATTGTTATGATATTACAAGAAGAAGTCACCCGCCCCCGGACGTTTCCGCCGTCCCGGTTCGGGGGTGTGACAGATTGGTATCAGAGCATTATTTATAGTGAACTAGTATATCTAGCCATATAAGATATGCAACTATAAATATAATGGGACTAAAATACTCTGAACAAAATAAAATATATGCATGTGTGCGCATATTAGGAGTGGTGTCATAATAAGAAACAATTGAAAGTTTTTAGAAGAGTTGGACATCGTGATTAAACCCAGACAGTTATGTAATCGTATGGAGGATAAATATAGCCTGATCAACTATATTTATTCAAACTACGTCTAACATGTGTTTGGGAGTGATCGGGGTGGACAGCAAATGTAAAACTTACCAAACTAATACCCAAAAGATTTAAGGAATCGGACATAAACAATTAAAATACTATAGGGGTATTTTGGCATTATGTGGAGCCTTCATTGTATTTTCTTATATCTCCTCTTGTACTTATATTCACGTACAGACGACATAGCAGGATTTCATTTGCCAGGCGACCCCTATTTTCCCGATCAGGGAAATGGAGGTTGGATAGAGGATGACCCAGAAAAAGAGCCCATGGAAGACCCGGAAGAGGAACAAGTCGACGAGGAAGTCAGTGAGGATGAAGAGGAAGGGGAGGATGACTCGGATGCAGAGTCCAAAGTCATCGACCCACCCTACATGGCTATGATACCCCGCACATTGGATGGGTCCCAATGGCCCTATGCCCCCATGGGCACACGACATATGGAGGTGGAGCAGGCATCAGGGTCAGCGCCCACCGTTTGGCATGGAGCAGAGATTTTACGACCTTAGCCATGGAGGGCCGACAGACCGAGCTCTTCCGGTTATGGTCAGGAGAACCAGGGATATTGGTGATCAGGCCCAGGCGACCGCCAATCAGATGGACGCGATGAGAGCCGTAGTGGAACGCGCTGAGAGGCAGACCCAGGACATAGTGCGGGACTATCAAGAGCGACATGCGACACTTGAGGCGAGGATGCGAGTCACCGAGCGCCAACTAGCTAGACTCCAGGGTGCTTCCACTTCGTCATCAGCACCACCAGATACCTCCCGCCGTGAGTAGGACCCATCCTACTCACCACTGCTATTGATGGGACTTCCTTTTCTTTTACTTTATGTATGTAGGACTGACCCTACGATTATGTGATTACACTGCTCACAGGGTCGTTATGCTGGCAGATTATTATTCTCTATGTACTGTAGACCTTTCAAAGGTCAATTTTCATGCATTTATGTACTAAGAAATTTATCATTAATGAAACGGTTCTGTGTTTTATTTGTGATGTTGTTATCTACTATATTCTCTCTTTTCATTCATATTTGATTTAATACAGTTCAATTATAAGTACAATCGAACCACCATAACCATTAGAAACAATGGGATTCATAAACTCATTGCCATTCCTATCTCATAGCAGGAAATGACGAGGAGATATATTCGCAAGAACACTACAACACCACCACCACTGCCGCCTCCACCGAAGATGAACTCTGCTGCTTTCTAAGCGGCAGTCTCAGCCACGGTTATGTTAGCTTTAGCACATATCAACCAGGGCACTAACGGAGGTGGCAACGGGAATGGGACAGGAAGTTCCAACCACGGGAATAACCCCGAACACCAAAGAACATGCACCTACAAAGACTTCACCAATGCAAACCTAAAGTCATTTAAGGAAGCGGAGGGGTGATAGTTTTCACTCGGTGGTTCGAGAAAATCGAATCGGTCTTCGAAAGTTGCGGCTGTCCCGAAGAGAGCAAGGTGAAGTTTGCAGCATGTACCTTTGCTGACAGGGCTCTTTCGTGGTGGAACAGCCACGCCAAGGCCCTAATTCTCCTGGTCGCAAATGCCATGTCATGGGAAGACCTCAAAACCATGATGTTAGATGAGTACTGTCCCTGAGGCGAAGTAAAAAAGCACGAACAAGAATTGTGGAACCTTATCGTGCAAAACTCCGACATCGAAACATACATTGCCAGGTTTAGTGAGCTGGCACTCTTGTGCCCTGGAATGATAACTTCTGAAGGCAAAAAGATCGAACTCTTTATTTGGGGCTTAACACCTCCAATCCAGGGGAATGTAATTGTTGCTAACCCCTAGACCTTCGATAGTGCCCAACGTCTGGCACAAAAGTTGTACGACCATGGGGATAACAAGGGAACGAAGACTTCCGACACTAAAACCAAGAAGGAGGAAAACATCAAGAAGAACTAGGGAAAAAAAGAAAAGGGCAACAGACGCAGGAATCATCCAAGAAACTACAAACCATAGCAGTTCATGCTTGTAGCACTCAGATCACACAAACTCTAGCTGCACCAGCATCAACCACACCAACACCTGCGAGGCCTTACCCAGACACTTTACCCAAGTGTAATAAATGCAATTTCCACCACAGTGGCGCATGCCAAGACTTACAGTGCACCAACTACAATCGTAAAGGGCACAACGCCCGGTATTGCAGATCTCAGCCACAACAAAACAACCCCCAACCCAATAATGTCGGGGCCACTCGAGCATGCTACGGATGTGGGGAGACTGGCCATTTTAAGCGAAATTATCCCAAAGCCAACAAATAAGGTGCAGGGGGGATCAAGCAGGGTCCTAACAATGGGACAGGGGGAGGCGGTGCAAGATCCGACTGTAGTCACTGGTACGTTTCCCCTCAACAATACTTATGCATGCATTTTATTCGATAGTGGGGCAGAGCGGAGTTTCGTGAGTCATAAATTCAAACACTTTCTAAATCAAAACCCCCAAAAGTTAAGTGAAGCCTACACGGTGGAAATGGCTAATGGGAAAACTGAAACAATAAATGACATTTTCATAGGGTGCACATTAACATTAAATAATCACTCGTTTCAAATCAACTTGATGTCGGTTAATATTAGAAGCTTTGATGTGATCATCGACATGGATTGGTTAAGCCCCCACCATGCCGATATTATGTGCCACGAGAAGGCCGCTGGCCTTCACCTACCCATCAACAAAACACTAATTGTCTACGGCGATAAACCCGATGCGAACCTTCGTCTTATCTCGTGCATTAAGGCAGAAAAGTGCTTGCATAAGAAGAATCACGCCTTTCTAGCCCACGTAGTGGACAAACGAAAAGAGGAAAAGTACATCAAGGATATTCCGGACGTGCACGACTTTCCAGACGTATTTCTGGAAGACCTCCGAGGAATACCCCCAGAACAACAGATCGAATTTCGAATTGACCTAGTACCAGGAGCCACACCGATTGCTAAGTCGCCATATAGATTAGCCCCTGCGGAAATGCAAGAGCTATCTAGCCAATTGAGCGAACTGCTAGCCAAAGGATTCATAAGACTGAGCTTCTCTCATTGGGGAGCTCCGATCTTATTTGTCAAGAAGAAAGATCGTTCCTTCCGCTGTGTATTGATTACCGTGAACTCAACAAGCTCACCGTCAAAAATTGATACCCCCTTCCTAGGATCGACGATCTATTTGATCAGCTACAAGGAGCTAGCTACTTCTCGAAAATAGATATGAGATCCAGATACCATCAGCTGGGAGTCCGAGAGGAAGATATCCCCAAAACTGCCTTCCGAACTCGTTATGGGCACTATGAATTTGTGGTTATGTCCTTCGGTCTAACGAATGCACCCGCAACATTTATGGACCTAATGAACCGAGTCTGCCGACCGTTCCTCAACAACTTTGTAATTGTATTCATTGATGATATACTCGTTTATTCTCGGAGTAAGGAACAACACAACCAACATCTACGGTAGGTTCTGGAGACCTTAATGGCAGAAAAGTTATACGCGAAACTCTCCAAATGCGAGTTCTGGATTCGCAGGGTGGATTTCTTGGGACATGTAGTCAGTGAAGAAGGGATAGATGTAGACCCTTCCAAGATCAAAGCTATTGAGGGATGGGCAACCCCGAGAACACTAACAGAGATCAGACAATTATTGGGCCTTGCTGGTTATTACAGGAGGTTCATTCAGAATTTCTCCAAGATCGCCAAGCCCCTCACCACTCTAACCCAAAAAGACGTACCCTTCAACTGGGATGCAAAACAAGAAGCTGCTTTTCAAACCCTGAAACAGGCCCTCTGCAGTGCTCTGGTATTGTCTCTGTCGGAGGGAACGGAAGATTTTGTAGTGTATTGCGACGCTTCCAACCAAGGGCTAGTCTTTGTACTTATGCAGCGCTGGAAAATAATAGCTTACGCATCCAGACAACTGAAGACCCATGAAGTAAACTATACCACTCATGATCTCGAGGTGGGAGTTGTGGTCTTCGCTCTAAAGATTTGGAGGCACTATCTCTACGGTACGAAGTGCACCATTTTCACAGACCACAAAAGCCTCCAACATATCCTGAACCAGAAAGAACTAAACATGAGGCAGCGGCGATGGGTCGAGCTGCGGAACGACTACGAACGCGAGATCAAGTTGTTGGATTAGGTGTCTAAGCCCATAACTATTATTGGTATGTACTTGACCCAAGAGTAACATGGTCCATTTGGGTTGCATGGCATCAGAACAATTTGGATAGACTTTTGTGAGAAGAGGATATTTATGATTTATTAATATATTATAAGTTTTAATATATTAATATGAAATCATGTTATTTAATTAATATTGATCAATAATTAGTTTGGAATTAATTATGTGATCAAAAGAGACTAATTAAATAAATGGGGATTGATTTGGTAAACCCATGTGGTGACCCATGGATACTCCATGGAGGTTAAAACCCATGGATCATGATCCATAGTTCTTCATGTTGGGCTAAACCCATGTGGTGACCCATGGATACTCCATAGAGGTTAAAACCCATGGATCATGAGGAATGTGGAAGGTCATGAGTTACATGGTGTAGCCCTAATGTGCACACTATATAAGAAGCCTCATGGCTCATGAAATTGGCACTAGTGATAGTGCTAAGAGGGCTAGCCAATTTGTGAGTGGAAGTATCATTCTCTCAAGTTATTCCAATTGTTGGTGGTGTTGTGTGATTCCATTTGAGGTGCAACACTTGGGGCACTAAGTTCTTAAAGGCCCAAGGCTTCCAACTACAAGAAAAGGTATGTCTTCTAACATGTTTTATTACCCAAGTATCAATGTTTTGTATGCTAGTTAGGACAATACCTTGGAAAGTTCAAGTTTGCATGTATAATAAAGAAAACATAGATCCAAGGTATTTTGGGTTGCATGTACACCTTAGGAGTGTTAGAATGCTCAAAACCCAATAGTGGTATCAAAGCCTAGGCTTACATTCTCATATACTTGATGCTACTTGTTTTTTAAAGCTGAAAAATCGTTTTTTTTTGGACTCTGCCTCATCACCACGAGGTGGTAAAATTTACCACGACGTGGTGACGGGTCTGGCAGATTTTTGGATTTGTTGGCTTGCAATTGGATTATGATCATTACCCTAAACGGTTTTTTCAACCTAAAAACCTGTTTTTCAATAGGGTAATTTTCATGCTTGTCCAATTAAAAGATAATTGTCAAAGTTTCATGTTTTGTAATTGTTTATATGATTAATTACATGAAATATGTTTGATGTGCATTGTCTTGTTCTTATGAGTTTAATTTAGATCATAAACATATTGTTTGATTTTCTTGTTAGAATTTTTGATCTAAATGATTTTAATGAATTCCATAACTTGTCCTCAAGTTATGGAAAATGAAAAGTTTTTCATTTAAATGGATCATTAAAAGTCATAGGTTATAGAAAAATGAAGAGTTCTTCCCATAAATGGTTTTATAAACTCCATAACTTGTCCTCAAGTTATGGAATGTCAAAAGTCTTTTCATTAAAATCTATATTAAACTCGTAAGTTATGGATTCCAAAAGGTTTTGAAAGTTACAAAACTTTCCCTAAAGTTTTGGAATTTGTAAATGTAAAAGTCTAACTTTTGAAACATTTAATTCCAAACTCTAGAATTTTAAAAGTTTAAAATTTTACCCTTATACGATTATAATATTATAGGTTTAATATTCATATATATGTATAAGAACAAAGTCAGTCTTACCGTTAGTAGGCCTCATTCACGAAGCCGATCTATAAGGGGGGTTATAAGGTTACTGCATGTAAAATGGCAGTTTAATGAGTCCACTCTCACCCACCGCTTCCTTGACTGGTGGAGGGTCGTTAGCCGAACGGGTAGGATAGGACTCTAATTCTCCCTTCATTAAAACTATAATGATAAATATAAAGTAACTAAACACTTATAAATTCCCAATCTTAGTTACTTAGGAAAATGTGAATATGGTGCTAACCCATGAAATTGCACTTTGCACCTAGTTAAGCCGTTAGTGGAGCGTGTGTGGTTAACCGGCACACTAATTTGGACTGACAACGCGTGGAAAAGGGTAGCTTGATGTTAATCATAGATCAATGGAGCGTGTGTGGTTAACCGGCACATTGATTAGGTGGTTGTAACATTGGGTATACCAAGCTAATTTGCATGGTTATTCACACCTTGTTTGTGATCCTCGACATCCCAGTCACAAACTTGAAGGGCACACTCGAGATTTAAACATGCCATTGAATTATTCAATGAATCTCAAAGGATCTAGGAGTTTCAATTCACTTAAAACCTAAAACTCTTTTTCATTTTTGTGGTGGAAATTGGTAAATCGTCATTTACCTACCTTCAAGTATTTTGCAATTTTGATTACGGCATCCCTCTTCCAAATTGTAAAATATTGTGTTGGGTCCTAGCCTTAATATTTCATTTGGGTGTTATATTAAGGACTTAAATCAACTAAATTGAATTTCTCCCATTGTAGATGTCTAGTTCAGACAACTATGGTCTTCCCAAATCCTTTGGAACAAGCTTTCCTCTTGAAGATGAGGTCCAGCGGTTGGATCGTGGAAGTCATACTTCACTTCCTCCACCTCCTCCAATAATTCTCCCTAACCCATAAGTTCAAAGACTTGAAAAATTCAAGGTCACTCAAGCCCTACTTGCAATGAAACATCAAGATGGAAGGCATGTGTATACTCACGTCTTGGAGATGAAGTCACATATTGACAGACTGAGAGTATTGGGTGTCGAAGTCTCAAGGAAGTTGGCGGTTGACTGGGTTCTTCAATCACTTCCTGAGTCATATAGTGAGTTCATTAAGGACTATTATGTGACAGACCACGACATGACCCTTATTGATCTTACTTATTTGCTTGTTGCTGTTGAATCAGCAATGATTTGGAGCACTGGAAAAGCAAATTTGATTGGAAGATCTACTCGCCAAACTTCCATGGACATTGACAATGGAAACATTGGAAGTCCAGAAAATATTTCTCTTTCCAAGGGAAAGAGAAAGGCTAAGTCTGTGATTGTCCCGTGTACCATTCCCAAAGAGTCTATATGTTTCTACTGCCAAGAAAAGGGAAATTGGTTGCGAAGCTGCCCTGACTACCTGAAAGATCTGAGAAAAGGTAGAATCGAAAATTTTGACTCTGCTTCAGGTAAGTCTACTATCTAACTCTATTAAGTTCCTAATTTTTGATTCTTAATACATGATGTGACAATGTTGCATTTTGATGTTTTGTAGGATCATGCAAAGGGAAGGAAGCTTAAAAGAAGAGTATGTTGAATCTGATCGCGAAGATGGATTTCAATCGCATGGTTCGAAGATCGGATTTTTGAGCTGCTGCTTAGGAGTTATGATATATTGCTAGGAAATATGTAATAACATAGCTTTCATTTGTAATTGCATTGTAAGGAAAAGTTTTTTCCGCATTTTATAAATATTTTATTTCTATTATATCTCCTTGCAATGACATTAGTGAAAATTGATGTTTGTATGTTTCTATGTTAGCAATATGAATTTGATTCTTTCATTTGTGGTAGTGTCGAGTATGTTGGAGCATGAAAATGCTCTACAATGTTGAGTGTTTATTAGGCTAGAATATTCCCTTGTATGAAAAGCATATTCCCTCCACTAGTATATAAAGTGGAGGTGATGGTCATTTGTTAAGTAAGAGTGCACTATGTAGACTTTGTAGATAAGAGAGAGTGTGGTGGGATCTCTCCCACCATGGGAGAGTTATCTCTCCCAACCATGAGTGTTCTTGTAATATTTTGTATCTCTTTATCTATTTAATACAGTTTTACTCACATACTATGTTCTTCATGTTCATACACGATTATCTTCTTGGTAATATCTTCCGCACATATCCAATCGAGAAAATGGGAACCTACAAGTGGTATCAGAGCGAGACCTTGGAGATCTCACGATTATTTCAAGGGAACGATCCCGATTGGTTTATTATCTTGAAGATTTTCGTCATATATACTGTGAGTTATTTACTGTTTAGTTGGTGATGTTGCTAGAAAAATAAAAATATGTTGCTACTGTTCATACACTTTTGCTGCTGTTGAATTTGAGTTTATGAAAAGAAAAATATGTTTGCTGAAGAAGATGAAGTTCTCTTTAAAAAGGTGGTGTTTGATCTTATTATTCCATGCAAAAAGATGTTTAGAAAAAGACAAAAATATGATTTTGGAGTAAGAGATTGCATAATTGGTCATGGATTCGGAGTATTTGATTTTTTTTGTAGAGATGAAATGAGTGTGGATAAGATTTTCCGAGATGAAAAGGTGTTATGGAGTTGTTTTTTTTTTTGAGATGGTATTGCTTTGAGTGTGTTTGGGCATGAAACTTCTATGAGTAGAGATTGTGTGGCTCGTGGTACTAGTCTTAATGCTTGTGTATAATTTTCCGAGGTTAATATATGGGGTGTCATTAGTCGTTTATCAGCACATGAAAATAAAAGGTGATACAAGTCTATAACCGGATTTGAGGGATATAACCGGTTATCTTGCATGAAAAAGCCAAAACACCACTTCCCTCATTATGCGTGAGAACCACGCCCGAATCAGCTTGCGCCACATCAGGGCATATTCGGTCCCATATCAACGACATGCACCATTTGATTGGTGTTTGAATTTAGCTGCAACAATTGGGGCCCACATCCAAGTTAAACACGCTACCAACACTTCATGCTACCGGGTCCACCTGCATTTAATGTTTGTATATTCAAGGAGTAAAAGCCAGCCACGTGCTCAGCCATTTGTCTCACTCAGTTGCATGTGTCGGTCCAAATAGGAATGCATTTTTTGTCCCCACTCTCAACTTCAGCAAGTGCCTCACACTCTCCAATCCAACAGCAACACATCAACGTTAGTCTGGACCCACATGCGCTTTTCATCAGCAACAGTCGAATGCTGCAGCTCTTGTAGTGTACCTCACGCAAAAGGAGAAATGTTGTAGGTTGTCAACTTTTAAAGGTCAAACCTGACCTTCTCTCTCTTGTCAAATCACTGTGACTTTCTTTTATTTATTGCTTTTGTCGGTAAATGCCTAATGACCACATAAGGATGTCACGTGTTTTCAAGAATGAACCATTTGCTTCCGGACTCGACCCCACCCATTTGCTTTCTGATTCCGAAACAACCACTCTGGAACCACTTTCTCCACTTCGAACTTTGAACCCTTTTTTTCGGACCAAGACCCATTCCGGCATTTTTCATTTCAAACCCATTTCGGAATTTTTTTAAAGCCCACTTCGGAAATCAACCATTTTAGATCCTTTTCTTTTTTTTCACTTAGGAACCCAACCATTCCTCATCAAAAAAAAATCCGGACTCACCCTTTCATTCCAGACTCATAATTTCCGGAATCAAAAAAAAAAAAAAAAAATCGGACCTTAACCTCTTTACCTTTTTCATTCCTGACCCTATTTTCTCACTCCGGAATTTCCACTCTTAACCTTTTTTCACTCCTAACCACTTTTCACTCCTAAATTTTTTTTACTCCTAACATTTTCCACTCCTTACCGACTCTCCCCTCCTTACCTTTTTCAGCTTAACCCATTTTCCTAAGTGAATCCATTTTCATTATGGATCCATTCCTAACCCATTTTTTTCAAGTTTTTTTATAACCAATTTATTTTTTTTAAAACCAATTAATTTTATTTAACACCCATTATTTTTTTATGCCAATTATTTTTATTTTATACCAATTATTTTTATTAAAACCAATTTTAGCCCCATGGTTCAAGGATTCATTCTTCTTGGTGATTATGAGTGACGACACAGTTGGTTCAGAGATTATTATTTTGGTGTCTCACTTCTACCGAGCTACTCGCATTTTTACTCCCTTCAGACTATTTATATATGGTCTCGGACCATCATTTGGGAGTTCGGGTTTGCATTTCGGTTTTCGGCATTACTTCGGTTCAGCATTATGATTTTTCAGCAGCGGGTTTATCATATATATTCTACAGTGTTTGTTCAGTTCGACAATACATCACCATGTCTACCCCTGACCGAAAAATAATATCCTCGTTTTTACGGGTAGATGCTCACATCAAGGGGGAGCATGCGATGCTCCATCATATCCAACATATTTTCTTTCCCGGTTTCATGATTATTTTTTATCTTTATTGCATGGTCGATCAAAAATAGTGGGAGAATCATGAGCATCCATTCTGGTTTATTGTTGGAGTTTTGACGTTAGAGACATTTGAAGACGAAGATTCATTTAGTAGTGTGATGCGACACTAATTTTTGGTCTTCACAGATCGAATTTTTGGCATCACTTGATGTTCTTCGGATTATGATTATTTATCTTCAGACTCTACACTTTAGGATGTCTCATTTGTGTTTGCATCTGGTTCAGATATTATGATTGCTCGAGTTTGGATTTGCGATATTTTGAAGACGATGATTATTTTAGCGATGCGGCGCGACACTTATTTTTGATCTTCCGATCAAATTTTTGGCATTGCTAGACCATGTCTTTGGATTCACATTATTTATCATTCGGACTTTATTTTTGGATGCTTCACATTTTCAGCAGGTTATTCTTCAGAGATTATTTGGTGCATTATCATTCGATTTCGAAATATTGAAGACGTTGTGTGATTCGAGATTGTGCTCTTCAGTTCTACAGTCGAGGGGGAGACTGTTAACATGATTGGTTTTTGGGGACTGATCACATTCGAAGATTGGGATTTCATACTTTTATTCAGAGATTGGGGTTTCTCTGTTTGTTCTTTGATGCTAGAGATTCCATTGCCAGATTCTGAGATCACGACTGCTTCAGCACTTCCGAGACAGTTCAGCACTAGACCTACCGGATCTGCCTGTCGGATGTTCTGCCTTTTATCACTGCTTTACTATCACCATTTCTAAGCATTTAGGGGGAGATTGTTGGAGCATGAAAATGCTCTACAATGTTGAGTGTTTATTAGGCTAGAATATTCCCTTGTATGAAAAGCATATTCCCTCCACTAGTATATAAAGTGGAGGTGATGGTCATTTGTTTATTAAGAGTGCACTATGTAGACTTTGTAGATTAGAGAGAGTGTGGCGGGATCTATCCCACCATGGGAGAGTTATCTCTCCCAACCATGAGTGTTCTTGTAATATTTTGTATCTCTTTATCTATTCACTATAGTTTTACTCACATATTATGTTCTTCATGTTTATACACGATTAACTTCTTGGTAATATCTTCCCCCACCGATCCAATCGAGAAAATGGGAACCTACAGAGTATTTGCCAAATTAGGAAACATTCTCATCACCCAAGTTTCAATTGGACAAAAACTTGGAATCATGCAAGTTGTATTGTATGATGAATGAGAATTTTCATCTTTAGTAAATTAAGACTAATTCCTTGTTCACATGTATATGTGAGTCAAGTGAAGGACTAGGGGATCGGGTACATTGGGTGTGCGCTGGTCAAGATCCACCACAAAGATCGATAAGACCATTCGTCATGATTTACTAATGTTTAGTAAACATGGTTATGCTTACAAGTATAAGTATAATTCTGAAACATTGGAAAAGGTTCAATGTATGGCAGAACGAATGAGAAGAATCAAATTAGGCAGAAAGATAAAAGTTTCTCAAGTCTGAAAATATGGGAGAGTACTTTAGTATCGTGTTTTATGATCATCTTAATGTTTATGGAAAAACCATATCACAATTGATCCTCTAAGGATATCTTAGTGCATTTGTATGGCTAAGAAGAGGAATCGTGAATTGTTTGAAATGGTTAAATCAAGAAGATGAGTCATAGTTCGTTCCCAAAACAAGTCTTAGAGTCATACTCCAAGATTGTAACCCTAAGTGACATAATCTTAAGAAAGGTTTAAAACACTTATCAAATGTAGAGTAAAAGTTTCTACTCTTGTACATTTGAAATTGGTAAGTTGTGATGATTTTGAATAAAACAAAGACCAACTAAGGCCAATTGTGTGAAGTGTTTGTCTTGATAAGAATCCACACTAACTCTTGAATATTTGATTTGTCAAGGAATGATTCATGAAAAGAGAATTTTATATGTCAAGAGGGTAGTGGGAGTCTTAAAGATCTTGGAAAAGCTTCAAGAACTAATCAAGAATAAAACCTATTATTTATCACTAGCACACGACTTGAGGTTTATAACCTATCGTGTTGACATATTCTTATTTCTGTGCCCATTCCAGTTAAAGTTGACTATGCATGGGAGTTCTATGAGTTCTCAATTGTTTGCACAACAATTAGGAAGCAATGGTAGGCCCTTGTGCTACCAAGTGGCAAGAAATTAAGTTTAAACAAGTTCAGTCCATATGAGTTTGGATTTGTCACTAACCATGTCTTTTGATTATAGTTTGACAAATTCACATGGATAGGAACACATATATCATAAAATCTAAGTGTCATATGGTTTCTCTCCGATTCATGAAAATGATGGTGAGGAAACGCTTTCACTAAGTAGAATTTAAGGAGATAGAAATTGTGATATTTGCATTCTCAAATTCGATTATGATTATGGCATCCCTCTTCATAATTCGAATTGTGAGAAATGGCAAAGGTCTAAACATTTCAGACTTATGGTTGTAAGTTCTAAAATTGTTAAGACACACATGTGAGCTATCTAAGGAAAGGTGTATGATTTTGATAAGCCTAGATAAAGTCTTATCGAAGCATCTCGTATCAAAAATCTGAACTTTGGTAAGAAAGTCAATAAGTATCCAGTTCTAGAAGTCCAGCTGATCTCTGAATACATGTCAAAGCTAGTGGGAGCATAAGTGTTATGCTAATAATAATTATTCTGCTAGTGGGAGCATAATTATTATGGTAAATGTTGCAAGTTAGCAATGTTAATTATAGAAAACAAAGGTTTCAATTCGCAAAGTCGCAGGGTTTGAAAAGTTGTTTTGCTATAATTAAGGGAGAGGGATTTATACTTCATTTCAAATCTAAAAGCTTAGATTGTGAGATTTTAATCAAATTTAGTCAAATATATATGAATGTTATGTTGGAATGGTTCAACATAAGGAAATTCTATATATGGAAATGTTAATTGCGTTCTCAAATTTGATTATGATTACGGTATCCCTCTTCATAATAAAAATTATGAGAACATGGCAAATAGAAATATTATAGCAAAAGACTAATTAAGCATCATGTCTTTATGTTAGACATTATGAAACGCATCCCATATGCTTCGGGTATAGGATCGATTGCATATGCTATAATATTCTTGTGTTCTAATTTTCCAAATGCCTAGGGCATTAAGAGGGAAAAAGGAATAGAACCGGATATGACTAAAGTCGTTAAACAATTGTTAAGGACAATCTAAGGTTCACCAATGATTGGTCGCTTAAGGACAGTTGGAAGTATAGTAATGGAAGGACCATATTGACATTATTATGAATAGATAGGAGTCTATTATTAATGAGTTGTCGTATGGCAAATATGGAATGTTTCCATATTGGGAGTTGAAGAATAGATGAAAAGGTTTGAAACTTTTATGCAAGAAGGATGTTCAAAGGAATGTACTTTGAATTTGAGACTTCATTTCCATGGAATTGTCTTGTAACAATCTCCAAAGTAATATTTTCTAATATCTTTAGTCAAGTCTCTGTGGCTTTTGGCACCTAGACATTACAAAAGAGTCATTGCATGATAGTTTATAATCTAACACTTCCTAGCAGTGACAAGAATTTGGAATTTTTACATTTGCAATAAGGATTTGGAATTGTGAAATGAGCATCATTAAAATGTTTTCAATTGATCTATTTCACAAAGTAAGGACCACAGACAAACATAGTGTGCATGTTTGGAGCAGGACATAACTATTGTTTAGACAAACATAGTGTGAATGCTTGGAGCATGGCATAACTATTCTTTTAATTCAAGTATTAAGTTGATTATTCGAAACATCATACAATGAATAATGAGTAATCAATATGACTCAAAAGTCTTTGGGCCATATAGGATTAGTATTATTCTTGTGTTTCACTTTGCATGTTTTGACTTCCCGAATAACTAGGTTATTCAAACCATCCACAGTCGATCATACTTTGGAAGTAGGTATTGAGGCAAGACTGTCATGAATGGGTATGTAGTTTGTCTAGGACATAGCTTCAGTGTTCATGAGTGCTCATGGAATAAGATTCGAGTATTGGATTCAACCCACGCTCATTTGAATCACTTCATGGATTTTATCACGAGTGATCATGAGACGATAACATCTTATATTCTTGAAATCAGGACGTGTGAGTTGTAGTTGCAAGTCGGTTGCACATTGACATATGTAAACGCACCAGTAACTTGGTGTTATAAAACATATCGTTGTGTGTAATTCGATGACTAAATACAAGCGAGCATTTGGGTCGAAGTTTATCCGTTCCTTTTACCCGATGTGGATAAAAGCGATATATATGGTCCCCTCGATGATTTAGTGATGACATCAGGCCTGGACTGATTTGATTTGTTCAATTAGTCGGTCGTCATAAATCGGAAATCGGGAAACAACAGATGGCCAGAGAGAATGATTATAATCCATGTCTTAGTCCATATGATATCTATAATGGAGGAATATATGATCCCTTATCTAATGGACACGTCATTGACTAGGTCATAGTTCGACATCCGCTTTTAAGAGCTATGATTGCTAATCGGGTTGGAGTCATGCTTGCAATAATAGTTATTAGACTTATCCAAGTGGGAGACTGTTGGATTAGGTGTCTAAGCCCATAACTATTATTGGTATGTAATTGACCCGAGAGTAGCATGTTCCATTTGGGTTGCATGGCATCGGAACAATTTGGATAGACTTTTGTGAGAAGATGATATTTATGATTTATTAATATATTATCAGTTCTAATATATTAATATGAAATCATGTTATTTAATTAGTATTGATCAATAATTAGTTTAGAATTAATTTTCATGATCAAAAGAGACTAATTAAATAAATGGGGATTGATTTGGTAAATCATTCATTCTTATAAAGTGGGCTTATGATCCATAGTTCTTCATGTTGGGCTAAAACCATGTGGTGACCCATGGATACTCCATGGAGGTTAAAACCCATGGATCATGAGGAATGTGGAAAGTCATGAGTTACATGGTGTAACCCTAATGTGCACACTATATAAGAAGCCTCATGGCTCATGAAATTGGCACTAGTGATAGTGATGAAAGGGCTAGCCGATTTGTGAGTGGAAGTATCATTCTCTCAAGTTATTCCAATTGTTGGTGGTGTTGTGTGATTCCATTTGAGGTGCAACACTTGGGGCACTAAGTTCTTAAAGGTCCAAGGCTTCCAACTACAAGAAAAGGTATGTCTTCTAACTTGTTTTATTACCCAAATATCAATGTTTTGTATGCTAGTTAGGGTAATACCTTGGAAAGTTCAAGTTTGCATGTATAATAGATAAAACATAGATCCAATGTATTTATGGTTGCATATACACCTTAGGAGTGTTAGAATGCTCAAAACCCAATGCAAGTACCATCCGGACAAGGCTAATGTGGTGGCCGATGCCCTAAGCCGAAAAGAATACTCGGGCCGCTAGGTAAGAACACTAACGATGACCATCCATTCCCACTTGTCTTCACAAATCAAGGAGGCTCAACAGGAAGCCTTGAAGCCGGAGAACGTCGCAAACAAAGCTTTACGTGGGATGGACAAGAATCTCACACTCAAAGAGGACGGGGCATACTACCTCATGGACCGGATCTGGACCCCAAAATTTGGAGGGTTCAGAGATGTAGTCATGAATGAAGCACACAAGACACGACACTTCGTCCATCCGGGTCCGACAAAATGTACCTGGATATCAAACAACATTATTGGTGGCCGAATACGAAAGTAGAGATTGCTACCTACGTGAGCAAGTGTCTGACTTGCGCTAAGGTTAAGGTAGAATATCAGAAGCCCTCGGGATTATTACAACAGCCAGTGATACCCGAGTGGAAATGGGAACGAATACCAATGGATTTTATAACCAAATTGCCTAAGTCGGCAGACGGACTGGATGCCATTTGGGTGATTGTCGATCGGTTGACTAAATCCGCCCATTTCCTACCAATAAAGGAAGCATATAAAATGGAGAAGCTAACACGGATCTACATAAAAGGAGGTGGTGAGACTACATGGAGTACCGATATCTATTTTTGACCGAGATAGTAGATTCACCTCTCGATTTTGGCAACCGCTCCAGAAAGCATTGGGAACTCAGCTGGATATGAGCACTGCCTACCACCCCAAGACTGATGGCCAAAGTGAGCGAACCATTCAAACATTGGAGGACATGTTAATGGCATGTGTGATAGATTTCGGCAATACTTGGGATGCCCACTTGCCACTGGTGGAATTCTCATACAAAAATAGTTATCACACAACTATCAAAGTTGCTCCTTTTGAGGCCCTTTATGGACGAAAATGTTGTTCACCTCTCTGTTGGGCTGAGGTAGGAGATACCCAACTGGCAAGGGGACATGTACCAAACAGCACTCTCACGGGACCCGAGATCATCCGAGAAACAACTGAGAAAATCATCCAGATCAAAGCACGGTTCCATGCATCTCGAGACCGACAGAAGAGCTACGCAGACCAAAGGCGGAAGCCTCTGGAATTTCAAGTAGGAGATCGTGTGGTGCTAAAAGTCTCTCCTTGGAAAGGGATGATACGATTCAGAAGTCAAGGAAAGTTAAATCCACGACACATCGGACCATTCGAGATCCTTGCGAGGATCTGTCCGGTGGCTTACAAGCTGCAGCTACCATCGGAGCTTAGCAACGTACACCCTGTCTTTCACATGTCAAACCTGAAGAAATCCCTATCGGACGAAACTCTCGTTGTTCCACTCGACGAGATTGAGGTGAATGAAAATGTCATGTTCGTTAATGAACCGGTCGAAATCATGGATAGAGAAGTGGAACATACGAAACAAAGCCGCATTCCGATTGTGAAGGTTCATTGGAGTGCCAAACACGGACCTAAATTCACATGGGAACACGAGGATCGGATGTTGCAGAAATACCCCCATCTCTTTTCTAGTTCTTAAGGATTGCTTTCGAAAGAATTTTGGGACGAAATTCCCTCTAACGGGGGGACGATGTCACAACTAGCAAATTAGGGTTATGATTTCTATCCTTGTATAAGATAACTTCTTCTTGTAACCTTGTAACCCTACATTTAGTATAAATCAAACTTAAATGTTATTTAAGCTGTTCATCCAAAAATTGTGAGTCAAGGCAAAACCACTTTGTGTAAACCCAAAACACGACCCAAGCCCCTATTTAGGCCAAGACTGTCTTATTGGCTCCTAAAGTGGCCGATAACCTCTCAAATTGGTCCTTTTGGGCCGAAAACTCTCTTTTGGGCCCTAATTGGCTGGAAACTTTTATTTAACATTGTTTTGGGTCGTAAGACCCTTATTAAGCCTTATTGGGCCGTGAAATTTATTTCTTAGACTATATTGGGCCGAAAACCTTTATTTGGGCCCCAATGAACTAAAAATTCCTATTAGGCCCTATATTGGGACAAGAACCTTATTTTTAGTATTAATTAGCCTTGTTGGGTCGAAAGCTCTCTCATAAAATCTCATTGGGCCGAAAACCCCTTAATTGGGCCAATACCCTTCCTAGAACATTATTGGGCCGAAAAATCCTTGGACCAAGTCAAGTTTGAAGCCCAGAAACCTTTCTTGGGCCAGCCTTGGGCCGAACCCCCCCCCCCCCCTGGTCGGTTAGGGTTTGGTTATAAAAAAAAGGTTAAGAGAAATGATCTATACATGCCACCTCAATATTGCATGGCAAATAACTATGCATTTACCCTTCATGTAACTAAGCAAACTCACAATAGTAAAAATGGGAAGAAGTTACTAGGTGAAAAGAAATGATTTTCTTGATTTGTGTTAAAGATCACAAAAATATGTCCAAGAAAATGTTAAAGCAAATTTTGTCATGAAAACTTGAAAAATGGAAAAATATGGAAATTTCACTCAAAATGTGCTATTTTCGACCATAATGGTAAAAATGGGCTAGTTTTGACAATTATGCTAAAAATGGACTATTTTTTACAACAATATTCAAAATGGGCTATTTTTGACAATTATGGTAAAAATGGGCTATTTTTTACAACAATAGTAAAAAAAGGCTATTTTGGCAATTATGGTAAAAATAGGCTATTTTTGACACCAATAGTAAAAATGGGCTATTTTTGACAATTATTGTGAAAATGGGCTATTTTTTACAACAATAGTCAAAATGGGCTATTTTTGACAATTATGGTAAAAATGGGCTATTTTTTACAACAATAGTAAAAAAGGGCTATTTTTGGCAATTATGGTAAAAATAGGCTATTTTTGACACCAATAGTCAAATTGGGCTATTTTTGACAATTATTGTAAAAATGGGCTATTTTTTACAACAATAGTAAAAATGGGCTATTTTTGACAATTATGGTAAAAATGGGCTATTTTTTACAACAAAAGTAAAAATGGGCTATTTTTAAACACTCCTAGTAAACTGTATAAATTCCGACAGGAACTATTGCGTGTTATAATTTGTAGTCGAAAATATACACTGGTAACATTATTTATAACGTTAAATAATGGAATTCAACATTCGTGTAAATTCTGTTAAGGCTCTTGTGAGACACTCCTTCACTCGTACCTACCTAGTGTACATCGTAAGTCCTGTAGTTATAACCATAGTCTCCTGGAGGGAGAGCGGGATATTGTGTATAGATCTTGTAACATCCAAAAACTGGTATGTTTTGAAACCCTCAAGAATTTATATTTTTGGCATAATTGGTCCCTTGAGTACGCTTAGTGTACTCTGCATGAAGGATCGCGGAGGAGCCTTACGTACGCTGGGCGTACGTAAGGGTACGCCGGACGTACGCATCAGAGGGCCAAAACCCTAAATCTCGGACTTGTCCCCTATTTAAACATCTTTTAGCCTCTTGGACCAAACCCTATCAGCCTCTTGAGCCTCTTTTCGTCTACCTTCAGCTGTGATATTGTGTGTGAGAGTTTTGAGCTTAAGGAGAGGGTTCTTGGTGGCCATTTTAGAGTTCTTTCAAGAAGAGGAAGTGGTTTAGCAAGCTTGGGTCGGTTTGGTGCTTCGAGGATCTGCATCTTGGTCATCTTGCAAAGCTCCTTGAGGTAAAAGCTTGCACCTTTCCATTTAAATCTCTAGATCTAGCTAGGGTTTCCTAGTCTTGTCTCTTTGGTTGTTTTTGGACACCCATTTGTGAGTTAAGCAACTCCAGAAGGTGGGAATGACAGATCTAAGGTCCCTTGGTCCTTTAGCATCATAAAAATGGAGTCTTGATGGGAGTTTTGGCCTCATGCATGGGTTAAAGACCTTGGAAAGGTCTTAATGGAGCTGTAGGGTGTATATGAGGCATGCAAAGGCATAAAGTTGCCAACTTTATGCCTTAGGACATCTTAATAGACCTAGATCTGGCTTTTGGACGTAAAGGAACCGAGTAATAAGCACTTAATGGAGAAAGTGCTTAACCAGGTAGTACGTTGGGCGTAACCCAGTGTACGCTAAGCGCAGTCCCAAGACCCCAGTACGCTGCACGTACGAGGATGGTACACTGAGCGTACGCATCTCACTTGGGCCAAATCTGTTTTGGGCCTTTGAGCTTTTGGGCCTCACTTGGTTATTGGATTTGATTACCTTCTGTGAATTATGGGTCGTTTCATCTGATATGGGCCATGGATATTTTGGTTGGGCCTTATTGGGCCAAGGGGCCCATTAGTGATTTTGGACGTGGATTTTGGGCCCATTAGCAAGGGAAGGATAATTGGGCCTCATAGAAGGATTTGGGGTTGGGTTTCCCTTTGATTAATTTAAGGTCCTAACAGTGATTAATATTATTTGTCCAGCACGGGAGGTCACAGATTGTTAGGAGAGCAGCTTTTGCATTTAGCAGACTGAGGTGAGTCTCCTCACCATACCAATGGGTCTAAGGCACCAAGGCCGACCCATTATGTGATCATGATATATGTGTTAGATATTTTGTGTTTGATATGCTATGTGATAGTGTGTTTTGTATGGAAGAGAATGGGAGAGCCCATGGCACTTGGATGTAAGACCATGAGGAGAGCCCATGGCTTTCCTATCAAAGACCATGGGAGAGCCCATGGCACTTAGGTGTAAGACCATGTGGGGAGCCCATGGCATCCTGGAGTAAGACCCTGGGGTCGAGCCCACGACATCCTTATCTGTTGTATGCATCGTTTATATGATATGTGTGTAGCTCCAGTGAGCTATCAGGATATGTGTATGTGTAGTGTGTAGTATGCTCTGGGGAACTCACTAAGAATTTCGCTTACAGGTTGTTGATTTGTTTCAGGTACATCTGAGCCCAAGGGCAAGGGCAAGGTGTGATGGCGCGGCGTGCACTCTATCTCTTTTTCATTGATACATTTTGGGGACACTCTGATGTTTTTGAATAATATTGTATCGAACGTGGTTTTGAAAACAATTGTGCTTGGATTTCATTGTTATTCAAATGTGTTTGATTAATTAAAAATGAAAATTTTCTTTGAAAAAAAAAATCAGGTCGTTACAAGTGTGTGACATCCCCTAATTTCTCGTCCAGAAAAAACCGATTTAAATTATGCTTTTTAAAATAAAATCAGAGAAATTCTTTTAAAAGATGTTGCGGAATTGGTCCCCAAAACAAAACATGATAAAAGTTTATCAAAACCTTTCTTTAAGAAATATATAATTTCCTTTTATATCAAAACCTCGGGATGTCATGTTTCGATACAGATCAAAAGCATAAACAAGACATTATAAGCCTTGCAACAGTTATTTACAACTACTGGCCTATAATCCAAAAATCTCTCATCATCATCCGACTATGCTCGGGGTCCACTACCTGTAATAATATAAAGCTGAGTGGGTCAGGCTTAGGAGCCTGGTGAGCATATAGGGTTTTCAACCCACAATAATAATAACTTATTAAGTTCACCAATCAACAATAACCCTGATTACCCATTCCCTTTATCCTCACTTTATGTCCCTAAACACCTATCACAAGGGACCTAGCCTCAAGAATATCATCGGGATGGACACTACCGCTAAGGGGACTCCTCAGCCATACATGTCCTAAAGGCAACCATGAAGGGGATGGAGTACGCCAATGAACATTTAGTTCACCAACACCTACAAGTTGCGAACCTGCCAGTGTTCCACTGGACTGTCTAGAAAGGTCCGTGGTCGTCATCTATACTCCGCTAGACGACTACAACAACAACAACATCGAGGCCTCTCATCATTTTAACACTCATCGACTATTTCGTCTACCCACGTTCTACCCAACATATTTGTAGATAAAATACATATACAGTTTAAAACTTGTATAAAACATCTATTCAACAGTCACCTCAATTAAACAATTAATATAATTACACATAGCACGTATTTTATAGAAAATACTTCATATCTAGGTGTAAGATGAAAGTGACTACACACTCACTTGATTTAATGATAATCGGGCAGCACTTTGTTCCCTAAAACGATCTTTTCTAATAAAATCGGGAGTTTTATTGAGAAACCGGGCTCTGCGAGGGTCGGGCTTCAAAACCGAAAAGATAAATTTCTCGGGCTTCTCGGGCACTTCGGGACGTGTTTCGGGTGTTTGGTATGATACCGGGGCTTTGGGGTAAGTTGGAATGAAAGAAATATTGAAAGAGGGGTGAAAGTGGCAATTTTTGAAACTATCACCGGGAGGTCTCGCACCCTTCTATTTATAGGGGCGACGCTTCTGATCGGACGGCTGAGAGGCTTCCAGGTGGCAGCAGATCCGAAGAGGAGTCACATGGTTCGCACGTCCGAGGGTCTTGCTGTTGACCTCTGATTGGACCGAAGTCTAGGGTCCGAGGGTTGGAGTCGTAACGCACCTGTGAAGCTCGGACACGTCAGCAGGGCACGCGTCGCTCCGCGATTGGACCAGCGATTCGGATGCGAGGAGTCACCTAGACACGCGTCGGACGAAGGCGAGGCGGCTTCGGACGGCTCTCCGGATTCGAACACGCGTCTGCCAGCTGCTCGGATGACTCAGCAATTTCGGACACGTGGCACGTTATGAGCGAGGGTGACGTGGCCGAAGTCCACCATGCGAAATTTCTCGGATTTGACATTTATTCTCGATTTTTGTGCAAAAACTTCTAAAATCCATAACTTTCGCATACGAGCTCCGTTTTTTACGTTCTTTATATGCACGCGTAGGTAAAATTACGCTCTACAACTTTCGTTTAGACTTCGTCGGCTAATTTTTATTTTAATTTTTATATTATTAATTTTAACAGACTGGGACAGGAAATCCGTTAAAAATTCATAACTTCTTCATCCGACGTCCGTTTTCGTTTGTCTTTTTACCGTTGTACGACTATTGACGAGAGCTTCGATTCTCGTTTAGGTTGTGTCGGCTAAAAATCATACGATCTAAAATTCGAGTTTTTAGCTGTCTACTGCTAAGCTGAAACTTAGAAAAATCATAACTTTCTCATACGAAGTCAGATTTGGGTGTTCTTTTTATACATACTCTCGGTTTAACGAATACTACGACTTTCGTTTAGATCACTAAGGCTAAAAAGTAGTTTATCAAAAACTCACTTTTTACGACATTCGGCACCGTGCCGGTTTTGTCGCGAAACTTCGACAGGTCATAACTTCTTCGTTATAACTCGGATTTCGGTATTCTTTATATATCCGTAATCCTTGTTACGACCACTACAACTTTCTTAATAGATATCGGCTTTATCTACTATTTATTTTCGACGCTCATTTTTATTCTTAATTAATTAAATTCTAATAATTAAGCATAAAACACATAATTCACACAATATTCACATAATTCCTTTTCATTTCTTCAAAATGAGTTACAAAGGTTAACCTAGACTATCACATCAATTTTAATGCCTAGCCTAGTAACACGGGCGTTACAATTCTCTCCCCCTTAGGATGATTCCGTCCCCGGAATCACACATCAACAAACAACTGCGGGTAGCGACTCATCATGTCACTCTCCGTTTCCCAGGTGAGATTTCGCCCATTCGTATGTTTCCAACGCACAAGCACTAAATCGACCATCTTGCGTCGCAACTTCTTAGTCTTACGGTCAACGATTGCCTCAGGTTCTTCAATTAACCGCTTGTTTTCATACAACCTTAATTCAGAAATGGGAATTATGTCGGGCACATCTCCCGTGAACTTTCTCAAATAACACACATGAAAGGTATTATGAATACCCTCCAGTTCTTTCGGTAATTCTAGCTTATAAGCTTGATTCCCGATCCTCTGAAGAACTTTAAATGGTCCAATAAACCTTGGACGCAATTTTCCCCTTTTACCAAATCTTATAAGTCCCTTCCACGGCGAGACTTTAAGTAAAACCGAATCTCCAACTTCGAAGGATATCAGTTGTCTTTTCTTGTCAGCATAACTCTTTTGTCGATCTTGAGCTACTAACATCCTTTCCCTAATCACTTTCAACTTTTCAGCAGTCTGATAAACTATTTCAGGTCTCATAAACTGCTTTTCCCCAGCTTCCAGCCAACATGACGACGTTCGACACTTTTCCCCATACAAAGCGTGATAAGGTGTCATCTTGATGCTTGAGTGGAAACTATTATTATAGGAAAATTCTACTAGAGGTAAATGTTCATCCTAGTTACCTTGGAATTCCAGGGTACATGCTCTCAGCATATCCTCCAATGTTTGAATTGTTCGTTCGCTCTGACCATCAGCAAAGACCATGGGAGAGCCCATGACACTTAGGTGTAAGACCATGTGGGGAGCCCATGGCATCCTGGAGTAAGACCCTGGGGACGAGCCCACGACATCCTTATCTGTTGTATGCATGGTTTATATTCTATGTGTGCAGATCCAATGAGCTATCAGGATATGTGTATGTGTAGTGTGTGGTATGCTCTGGGGAACTCATTAATGTAACACCCATAAAATTCAAACCAAATTTAAACTTTTAAAACATTCAAAATACCAATAGTTATTACAAAAAGTTTTTCAAAAATAGTTTAATATAAGAGTTCCCAGAAATCATAATTATAAACCGAGGAAGTGTATGGTCATGCCTTCGCCTGCCCGCGGTCAGCCGCTGAACCTGAAACAATAAACAGAAATTATAAGCCCGAAAGCTTAGTGAGTTACCCCCAAAATACCAACCTCATATAACCATAACATATCATATCAACAATATAGAACAACCATGCATATCGAGTCTACAGTGTGACTGGTCCGCCCGCACCGGGCCTTCAGTCCACCTGGTCCACTCTCTGAGTCTACAGTATGACTGGTCCGCCCGCACCGGGCCTTCAGTCTATCTGGCCCACTCTCTGAGCCTCTACACGTCTGGACCTCCCTCTCGGGGCCTTCAGCCTATCCGGACCGCTCGCTGGGCCTTCGGCCTGACTATGTGCCCTCCCGGGTCTGCAGTCTATCCGGTCCACCATGGGTATATTGGCCTACAGCACAAAGCAAGACCCACCTCAACCCAACCCCCCAATCAAAACAACCATGTGCACATATAACAGATAATCACATAACAGTCTATAGACAAACAAACCGATCTAACAGATCATATAGCATAGCAACATCCTATAACCAGGATACCGACCTACCAGGTCACTAACATATCATCATCCTATATACCAGGATACCGACCTAAACCAGGTCACTAAACATAATACCGTCCTAACTACCAGGACACAGATCTAACAGATCAATAACATATCATGCAAGTACCCGGATACGAATCCGATAAAGGGCCGGCCTTGGTGCCGTAGACCCTGTTGATATAGTGAGGATAACTCACCTCGAAGTAGCTCGTAAGGTAGTGTCAAACTCCTCCAAATGTAGCTCCAACTCCAACACCTATATTCACCAATATCCTTGCTATAAATATCCAATTTATCAAGATACCCTCATAAGTCAACTTGTCAACCCTTGGTCCAAGTCAAAGTCAACTATCAAGGTCAACAGTCCATGTTGACCTCAACTCGTCGAGTACCCTCAGCTACTCGCCGAGTTCCTTGCATAACTTGCCGACTCGCCGAGTCACCATGTCACTCGCCGAACCCAAGGCAATCTTCATCGGACTCGCCGAGTTGTTCATCCAACCCGTCGAGTTCATGGCCATCTTCATATGACTCGCCGAGTCTACCATGCGACTCGTCGAGTCCCTTCAGACCTTCTTCCATACAGATGCTTTTTAAGCCATGCAGAGGCTCCATATTGTAGATCCAAGCTCCTAGGACATGTATATCACGTAAAGTTGCAAACTTTATGTGCATGCAAGGCGCTAATCACATAAATCAAGCTAAAGAAGAGGTTCTAGGCAAAAGAGCTTCACCAACAAGCTAAAGACTGAGACTTTATGATGATAAGAGCCAAGATGATCCTAGATCTGAAGTTGCAACTTCAGATCTTGGCTCATCACTCGAAATGCAACACCAAGTGCCCCATAATGGTCCCAAAACTCAAATATAAAAGGGATATAGCTAAAAGAAGCTCAAGGTGATGACTTGATACCTTCAAATGATGATAAACTGAGGTAGACTTCATATCCCCAATTGTCCTCGCTCAAAGCTTCTTGATCTTCAAGCCTTTCCTCATCAAGATCCACATTTCAATGTTAAACACTCAAGTATGGAGAGAGAATGGAGATCTAGGGTTTCTGGACTCTCAAGAAGCTGCAAAGGGACTAAGGGAGGCTAATGATCCCTTAAATAGGGTGCCCAACCCCGGAAATTAGGGTTTCACCCTCCATCTCCAACTCGTCGAGTCACTCTTCCGACTCGGCGAGTTGGTCACTTAAACATGTGGCCCAAACCCGCTGCTACTCGGCGAGTCAGGCTACCAACTCGTCAAGTAGACCTTGAAATCATGATAATTTAACCATAAATTGACACTCGGGAAACCGGGGTGTTACAATTAAGCATTTCGCGTACAGGTTGTTGATTTGTTTCAGGTACATCTGAGCCCAAGGGCAAGAGCAAGGCGTGATGGCGCAGCGTGCACTCTATCTCTTTTTCATTGATACATTTTGGGGACACTCTGATGTTTTTGAATAATATTGTATCGAACGTGGTTTTGAAAACAATTGTGCTTGGATTTCATGGTTATGCAAATGTGGTTGACTAATTAAAAATGAAAATTTTCTTTGAAAAAAATCGGGTCGTTACAGATCTATACGGGGTTGACACCCCCACACTTGAGCTGTTCGCTACAGCTAGAGAGGCTAGTCTAGGGTGACAATTATCTTTAGAAACTGACGCCTGAAGAACGTCAAGACAGGCGATTTAGTCATATTAGTATGGTTGTAACGAATCACATAGAGAATAACAATATTATTTTCAAATTTACGCAAAAGATATACTCTACTCATATTATAAAGTACAAAACTATGTGTCGTCTATTTTGCAACTAATTTCACCACTCGGGTCTTAGGGTTTTAGGACCACAACTTTTCGTATAACAGAAAATATAGGATTTTCTGGGAACACTCTCTATATAATTTCAAACAAGATAAACAAAGAATACCCATGCAATTATACATGATTTGAAACAAGACTCACAAACTATTTTTAAAGAAAATATTGGATTTTCTGAAAGTTTACAAATTATTACAAAGTTTTCTTACAAATATGTTTACGAACTCACCAACATTCTATGTTGACGCTTTTCAAAACGACTTGTATTCTTAGGGATTCAGTAAGCAGATTTTGCAGCTATGGATTTTTGGATAATTATTGTATTTTTGAAATATCATACATTGTGTTATTTTGGATGTAATTTTATGAACAACTCAGAGTTGTAAACAATGCATGTTGGTATTTTTAATGTATGATGTTTGGATGGCTATGTTTCAATTATGATCAATTGTTATGATATTACAAGATGAAGTCACCCGTCCGGGGACGTTTCTGCCGTCCTGGTTCGGGGGATGACAACTTTTAACATGTAAAATATAATTATAACTACTATATTTGTTAATAAAACTTTATTTAGTATCTTGTGATAAATCTAAAACATTCATTAGAAAGGAAATCATACATCACACTATATAGTTCCGAAGTGATTATTCTCTCTATAGTTAGTGAAAATATCATTAGGAATCTTTTATATATAAATAAGTTTCACATATGTCAAATAAACTATATTAGTTTCCTTCAAAAATCCATTTCTTGAAATTAAAATATGTATTTCATTTATATAATAAAAATAATAATGTCTTAGATCAGTTTGATTAAAAAAAAAAGTTTAAGTATAAAATACTTGCATATAGAACTTGTAATGTAGAAAAAATTGATATTTATGTTATAATTGTATTCAAAGATCTAGCTCTCTAAAAGAAAATTTTAATCATTACAGAATATGAAGGTGATCGTTATGAAGAACGATCAAATAAATACAGGTCTTCTTGCATCTCTTAGGCAAAAAACTATCCATTCCATACACTATGGGCCCTTTTGATCACACGGGGTGACTATTTTCAGCGTTGCATTCTTCCATTTTATGAATTGGCTCAAACAAAATATTAATGTATTATTCAAATATCTGCTTAACTTGTCGGAACACTAGATATACATCTAAGTTATCCAAGACTTCCAGGAAGTCAGGAATAATGGTTCCTGGTATGATATCAGAAACATCTACATCATCCCAATGATTCCTCCACTAGGTATCATGTTTAGGTCTTCTGCTCAAAGTAGGTGGTTTAGGAATATGTCCTTTTAAGAATGTTAGTATTTCAACAAGTAAAATATGACACATGGTTACAATATTAGATTTTGTCTTATCTACAAAATTTTAACAATATTCATTTAGTATTTTCAATGTTTAATCTTCAATATTAATAGCCTCAAGTTTCGAAAAAACATAAATTATTCAAGTTTAGGATTCAAGTTGCAAAACAAATAAAATGGTTAGGTGAACTTTACCACATTCATCTGAATCCAACCAAGTAGATATCAATTATCAATTATATAATAATAAATAACTAGATGAGGAGCCCCGCTTTGCGTGGATGGACTTAGACAGCTCCGATCATTTTAGGTAGGGGTAGGAAATAGATTCTTACAACTACTATGGCAACAATGGCAATGGCAAATACAGGGGATTCTCTCACCAAGAAGCCAATTCTATTTATTTAATCAATTAGAACAGTGTATATGGAGATTGGAGATATGATATACAAAAAAAAAAAGATTAATTGCAAAATGAATGAAAATGTTGCAAAGCAATTAAGAAAATAGAATAGACTTTTTTTTTTAAAAATGTACAGAAACATTAAACATACCTCCCAATCGAGATAGTTAGCAGCATTTCCATAATTAGTAAGAATGGAAACTGTACATTACAAGAAGGGTAATTCTTTAGACTGTATTGGTGGAAATCGCCGATCCCTCAGAGCACTGAAATGATGTTTAAAAAGATATAACTGAGGGTAAATTTGTAAAATGAGTACAAGATTGTTGAGAAGTTACCTGGTTAGTGAATAATCCTTGAAGCCATTTATTATGCAGCGAGCTTCCAGAGTTCCTATGCATCCACGTAGACGAGGTTCCCCACCATTCACAGCTTTCTTCCAAGTCACAAACAATGGGCTGAAATCACAATATACCTCAAACTCAAACACAACTTTCAAGGTTTTTAGATGCTATATATACTAACTACTAAACATGTACAAATTCATGTCTAAAGTTCGATGGAAGTATTTAACTGTTAGTCGAATCTCAAAAGTACCCTTGAATGTGAGGATACAGAGCAATCTTTTCGCTGAAGATCAATAGTTTGTAATTACTTTATAACAACCAGAAAACAAAGTCATTTGAGCTTTAAAATTTTCCAAAAGGGAACCACAATCACTGTATTGATTAGATGGTATGTCCCATAATCAAATTATTTCATTTTTCATAGACAATGTGAATGTCAATTCTTAGATGGTATATGACATGCAACTAATAATACACGCATGCTAGTCATAATATCTACCTATAATGAATTTTTGAAAACCGTTGTTATTAATTCGTTGTACAATGTTTCAGGAGCAACTTCCAAGACGACCTGCATTACAATTTACAAACACAAACGCTTCAAAACTAATAAAAAAGAATATAAATTTATGTCAGCAAAAAATTGCAAAAGGAAAAAAATGAAGTTGATCAAATCTCCATCAGATGACTGAAAGCAGTTTCTTTCATTAAACTCAAAAGCCTTTTGACAACATTCTTATCTACGAAATTCCCTTTGCATCCAAGAATGATTGGAATGGCATACAATAACTCCTCCTCATATCCAGCCAATAACTTGAAAGCAGTTTGCAAAACCAAGCTGCCATATTCATCAACTTGCAAGATTTCAATATCTTTTCTAGCTGCTTTAAGTATCTCTGATACAGCATATCAGGAAACCCCATCTGCAATCCGTCGGTCCCACTCTCATCTACCCTAGAAGCCTTGAAATTCAACTGTTGTGCAAGCACTTGAGATGATTTCTTGGATTATTAAAACCTGTGATTCATATAAACCAAACTATATGATTAAGTTCTTAAAACATGTGATAAAAATTAAAAATAAAACATTACAAATACACTTTTATTGAAATATCACTCAAAGATTCATATAAACATTCGTAGGATTATTAATATGGAAAATATAGTAGGATGCTTCTCTTGAGCATTTCATCGAAC
The DNA here is from genome assembly GCF_052849685.1 of Lactuca virosa. NCBI lineage: Eukaryota > Viridiplantae > Streptophyta > Magnoliopsida > Asterales > Asteraceae > Lactuca > Lactuca virosa. The sequence goes on along the minus strand of NC_136428.1, from coordinate 300,405,900 downwards.
ACGTGGTATGGTATCTTTTCCTTTTTGGAGGAGTTATTCAATCGATCTAGGCTTTGAACAAACAGAGCAATATTCGAAAAAGAAAGAAATTAATCAAGCACAGTACTCAGTTGACGAAAAAACGAACCTTGAGGAACAAAACAAACAAAATACGGAAGGTCCAGTTTTGAAGAACGCTTCCCCGAACTTCTTCTCCACCTGTGTATCAACATCATCGCTTTTGCGTTACAGGTTTCAATGGAAATTGGAGTAATCAAATAAAAAAAATGGTGAAACATGATTTGATACCCAAACAGAAATCTCTACTTTCACTTAAAGCCTTAATTGCCAAATTTATTTCAAATTAGCGAGCATATAAATTCATAACAAAGAAAGATCAATTTCAGTTGGATAGAATTAAATTAACTAACCTCAACTTCGTTCATAATCGGGATGAAAGAACAATTAGAACACATCTGGGCGGAAGAGGCGGTGGTAGTGTAGAAGAAGGTAGTGAGGCGGTGTAAAGACATGAATCAACGGAGGAAGATGGTGGCTTCAACGGGTTTCAGATAACCTCAAATCCATGTGTGGATCATCATCGTTAACAGATTATTATACCAACGTCATTCGATAGAACCGCCATCGTCGTCCAACCGGCGCCCAAAACCTCAAAACTGCGAAGCCGTCACCGATTGCTGAAGATGCCCGATGAATGTTAGGGGTGCTTGTTAGCCGCAACGTCAGGTGATGCTAGAAAAGAGAATGAAGCGAAAGATTAACAGAGGTCAGACAGCAGACGAAGACGTTACAGAATAGCCATTAGAAGAGAGATGAAAGGGGTGTTTCAAATGCGTATCTATGTTAAGGCGGTGGAATATCTGTTGCGTTAAAATCAGAACAATCGAGAAGGGGAAGATATTAAATGAGAGATTTGGTACATCGCCTGAAGGCAAAGAGATGAAAGGGGTGTTTCAAATGCGTACCTATGTTAAGGCGGTGGAATATCTGTTGCGTTAAAATCAGAACAATCGAGAAGGGGAAGATATTGAATGAGAGATTTGGTATATCGCCTGAAGGCAGTGACGACGGGATGACGATGGTTGCAGCTGGCGGAGATCGGTGATGCAAGCAGACGGTGGTGATTGCGGTTCTCAATCGGTTCTAAATAGAAGCCCTCACAGAGGGTAGTGGTGGATAAGATGGATCAGGAAGTGGAAAGAGGGATTTGAGGCGGTGGTAAAATTACATCGGAAGAGGGAAGGAAAGAGTGACACGTATCATACAGAATTGAGAAAATAACATAATATGCCCCATAAAAAAATCGGCAGCAACAAACCCAGAAGAGAACACATACCCATAACCAAAGGACCAGTTTTGCCAAAAAATCAGGATGTTATGTGGTAAAAGCAGGATGTTCACTATTCGTAAGGATATATAAGAATTTCTATTTTATGGGATCGCTAATAACAAAGGTTAATAGATATGTTTGATCTCATTTATGTGTCAGGTCTTATTGCATGGGTGACCTTTATCATAAAAAATTTCCGATTAAATCATCCAGTTTGAACAACATGTAGAATCGGTACATAACTAGCGTTTATGTATCCTTTATCCCACTAGAAAGTACACAACTACCTCGACCATCAAAGATGAATCAAAGTAGTTAAGTGACCTTTATCCCAGAATGACCATACGAGTGACGCACGAGTGTTTCCAAAATGGACGGCATACACTTGCGTTTAATAAGGGGTCTTTTATGTTTTTATAATTCGAGTTTAAAAAACATATTTTACCATGGTTATTGTCTACATCTTATAAACCATCGTATAGTTTTATGTAAAATCTCATTTTAACACATTGGTTTAAAATCACATTTTAGCAATGTTCTTCTATAAAATCCAAAATTTTTATTATCGATGTGATCAAATTTAAAGTTTAATAACTAATCGTTTGAGCGCTAAAGAATATTTATAAATTTTTTAATAAAACTTACTTTTAAAAAATAAGGTTTGGAATTTGATAAATTTATAAAAACACAATTTTAAAATTATATAATTTTAATCGAAATTTGTTGTTAGCTACCATTACTAGTTTTAAACAATAAAACTTGTTTTATTTTAAAAATATTTAAACTCTTTGTTTTATTTTGCATTTGAAATCCAAATTTAACAAAAAAAAACATAATATCAACATAAAATTTAACAACATACGCATCTACCCTAATAAATAAGAATGATTTTGCCACATGTCTTATTCTTCTTCATTTAGACACTTGTCATTTTCTAGATTTTTTGAATTATCTAATATCCACTTGTCATTTTTATAGTTTTTTTCTTTTTTATTCAATTTCCACCTATCAAATATCACCTCATATTAATTAATTTTATTAATAGATTAATTAATGCACATAATAACTTTCTATTTGTGAATTTCTCTTTCAATATTAATATATTAATTAATGTAGATAGTACATTCTATTTGTAAATTCATATTAATAAATTTTATTAGTATAGATTAATTAAGATCAAATTACATGAATAGTCAATGTGGTTTACCAAAGGTTATAGATCAGTCGTTACTTATTTTTTTTATGAACATGGTACTTATGGTTACGAAAACTTATATGAATGGTATTTTTTTGCTCACACAGTTACTTTTGGCCTTTCTAAAAAACATGTGTAATACACGGGTCTCACACCTAGTGTTATAACATATGAGTATAAACCAACCATCTAGTGACATTTTGTGAGTCATAACGAAAATATCAACTCCTTCCTAAGGGACATAAAAGGACAAAAAAATCTTCGACATGTTGCATTTTGTCCTCCCACGGTAGGAATTTCCCAACCAAAAAAACCCTAGGTACCAAAAGTGTGAACCCCACTAAAAATAGTGGCCAAAATCTAAATGAGCAAAACATTATTATTCATTTTCCATTCCAAAATTTATATGTATATATCAATAAATAAAGATATATCTATCCAGCCATATATGGTTCTCTCATTCAATTAGCCAGATGTCATTTTGTCAAAAAATTTAAGACATTTATTTTTCACTTGTCATTTACTTTATTTTTCATTTTGCAATATATCATTAATTTAGTTTCATAAATTAAATGTACCATAATGACTATATTAATTTGAAATTTGAAATTTGAAATTTGAAATTTGAAATTCATTTTCAATTTCAAATAAACTTACAGTTTAAACCTTTTTGTATTTAACATTTTGTTATAACTAACTCGTTTAGCACACGTATCCGGCAACCAAAGACATTATTTTAATTTATATAGTTTTTCACATGTTTATTTATTTATTTATTTTACTTTTTTCATTATATATATATATATATATATATATATATATATATATATATATATATATATATTCACATAGATCTTAGGAACAATATCTTACCCGGAAACTGTTCCTTGGGTTAGTTTAATCTCATCGATCCACCACTTGAAATAATCTGGCTTCCATCACCTACTAGGGATGAGATTTAGAACCGGAACCGGAACCGTTAGAATCGGAATATATAGAACCGATTCCGGGTTTAAAAATTGGCTTTATCCGGGGTCCGGGTAATCCGGGTTTGGGTCCATCGGGTCCGGTTAATCTGGATTTGGGTCCATCGGCTCGGGTAAACCGGGTCTAAAAACCGGAACCGATGTTTAGAACCGGAACCACTTTTAGGGTCGGAACCGGTTTTTGTGAAACGTTTAAAAGATGCATATCTCATTCGTTTCAACTCCAATTAACATGCGGTTTTTTCCAACATGTAGTTTAGAGTTTGTACATGATTTTAAACTATAAATTTGTCGATTTTAGTTTTATATTCATTGACTTACAGTCCCCCAAAGTCGAGATATCAAAGTTGGAAGTTTTTAGTTTTTCAGTTTTTTTGTATTCGGTGAATGTTTTAAAACATGCATATCTAATTCGTTTGAAGTCGGATTGACATGTGGTTTTTTCCAACTTGTAGTTTACAGTTTGTACATGAGTTTAGACTATAATTTTGTCATTTTTGGTTTAATATTCAATGATTTACATTCCTCCGAAGTCAGGATATCAAAACTGAAAATTTTCAACCTTTCAGCTATTTGTTTTTGTACTTTGTATTCTGTGAAAATTTTAACACATGCATATCTCATTCGTTTAAAGTCGGATTGACATGTGGTTATTTCCAGAGTGTATTTTAGACTATAATTTTGTTAATTTTGGTTTCATATTCAATGAGTTACAGTTCCACAAAGTCGGGATATCAATATGAAAATTTTCAAAGTTCAACCCACTAAGTAGTAAGTAATTAACAAAAAATTCCGGTTTTTCCGGTTCTAAACCCATTTTATCCGGTTACAACCTATCCACGTTGATATTTCCGGGTTTTCCGATTCTAGACTCAATTTACCTGGAACCGAACCGGAACCGGTTCCTAAATACCGAACTGGTGTCCGGTTCTACAAAATCTCGTTAACCGGTTCTGGGTTTTCTTGGTCCGGGTCCATCCAGTCCGGGTTTGGACCCACTTTCATCCCTATCACCTACTTGATGCTTCTCAATTCTTTAGATAAGCACTCCACCTCCAATTTCCTTGTCACCGGTCTTTGCTTTTGTCACCGGGCGTCCAATGTCATCTGTTTATAGTCGGCCTAGATTTCTCATCACCGTCATCATCCTCCAATTTGATCGTTACTTGACACCTCCTTCCTCGTTTATAATTCCTTATTTCTATCAATGAAAATCATTTTTTTCAAGGACATCACCATTCCCCTCTTTTCTCTCCCAAACTACATATGAAGTAGGGAACCAGCCAACTCTATAATTGGTCTTTCTACCCGCGACATCAGAGGAACCAAATAATAAAGTGAATGGAAAAGGTAAAATTTTCGTTCTTTCACCATTGTACATGTTGTTACACTATTGTAAAATTTTTGTTTATTCGACTTTGCAGTGATTGTCTTTTACATATTTTCGTTCTTTCAACTTTCTACATAGCCTAATCTTTTTAAGTTTAACAGATGAGGATGACGGTGGTTTCTAGGTTGAAAAAGGTAAAATTTCTTGCAAATTTGTTGTTCATTATCTGATTATTATTCTCTCTTTACCTTATTTTGAGTAATTTACAATCATACATCGAATTTATGATGTCAAGATAGCATTTTATTACTGCACACAAGGTGTTTTGACAAAATGCCACATTAAAGATTTTCATTGGTTATATGAGTTGTTAATATGAATTGTTTTATGTTCGATTTTTGAACTGGGTATTTCAAAAATTTGTTGTTTGCCATCGGTTATTGATTTAAATCTTGTCAAAAAGGTGCGGAGATAAGATAAGAAATTCTAAAAATAGTTAACAAGCTCAAGCGTGATTTTACTAAGGTATATCTGCTTAATTCATGTGTTTCAAGCTCTTTGTTTGATTTATATATTGGATTGGAGTGATACATCAGATTGCTATGGTTTCGATTTTATGTTGATGGGTTTTGATTTCTAGATTCTGAATAAATCCAAGAGTGGTTTTGATTTTAGGATGACGTTGTTTTAGAAGGCGTGGAAGACAAAGCTCAGAATATATATGGATTTTAGAGGGTCTCTAAACATCATCTTGATCGTGGATTTACAATGTCCTGTATTATTTAAGTTAGTGAATAGCTTTACTGAGCCTGCTTCATGTGACCAACAACCAGGAGGTACAATATCATCCAATATCATGCAGGTCAACCCTTTTGCATTTAATTTCTTCTATACATTTATTCATTTGTGTGTATCATGCATTGCTTTTGTAAATTCATGTTTTAAGTAAAGTTTAAGGTTGTAGTACACCAAAAATTAACTATGATTAAATTCTTCATTCGTTATATTGAACTTCAATGATTACTGAATTTGAGCAAGTTTGAAGTTACTTTTGACAAGTGCAACTCAAAATTGATTTGGTCTAAAGGAAGATCATGAAAGTTGGCACTTTCATAGCTCCAATTTCAGCAATTTTGAACAAATTGGTCAAGATATCAACTAATCAGCTGATAAAATCAATCTTCTCTTAGTGAGTGATTAATTTTTACTTTCGATTTTGATGCTTTTGGAGAATCTTATGTTAGTTTTGATGGTTTTTTGATGATTTGAATTGGCTTAATGAGATTTTCAATGTTTATTTTTGTTTTTGAAGCAAGTTTTGTTCTTTAAAATATAAAAAACCAATTTATTTTGGTTGGTTTTAGCTGTGATTTTTGTTGGGAGTAGAGATGATAGGTAGGAGTTGAGTTTAAGATATGATATCGAAGGTAGAAAGAACAATAAGACATGGGTAATTAAATTTGGACTTTAGAGCATGTTATGCTGCACCTTTTTAGAGGATGAAAAAAGTATTCAAATTGGTTCTTGAACTTTCAGTAAATTACTATTATATCTTTCGTAGTCCTCTGCACTCTTCAAGTCCAAGAAAGTGCGAGGTTAGACTTTCTTTTGAGATGTTTTGTTTTTTTTTTAAATGAAAAAGAATTTCTTTTAACTTTTCTTTTAATGTTACAGAATATGTTTATTGATGACAATGACTTCGTCATTGAGGTTGTTCACTTTTTTGACTCGCATTTGAAACATATTGTTAAAGAGGGTGAAAGATTCAGACTTTGTTCGGTTGCATTGCCTCTTCCAAGAAATAACGTTTTATTACTGTTATGATAATTCATATTTTGTATTTTGTTATTTTTGTTTATTGGGTATATAAATTTGAGACATTTGTGCTTACATTTTCTACCTCTTCCTGTAGTTGTTTCCCAAATTTCACCTGGACCAAATTATGACTTTTATTCACAAATCATGCGATTTACAAGTTCATCACCTGTGGTATGTTTGTGTTACTTTATATACAGGAAAATACATTGGAAAAATCATTATATTAAAATTTTATGTCGAAAAAGCATTTACTTTTCTTTTATCATTTGAATTTGGCTATGTTTACAGATTATTACTAATTTGTATATTCAGAAATAGAAATTGCATTTGAATCCCACTATTGAAAAAGCTGTTATATTATTATTTTCCATTTCAATTTATCATTTTTCATGATTTCAAATTATTCACTTTTTTGCAATTTTAATTTTATTGTATTGATTTACATGCAAAACGTGGTCTCTGTTTTATTATTTTTTTTTTTCTAAATTAAATTTCTGATCTGCAGATTAATGAAGTCGAATTTCTATTTTTTGGCATTATTATAATTAAAACTAGATTATAACCTGCGTTAAACGCGGGAGAACACATAAAAAAACATATAAATGTGTATTGATAATGCATAATAATTATAAAAAAAAAAGGAAATCTTCAGAAAAGTCTTAAAATTTTACCCTAATTTACGAAAAAGTCCCAAATTAAAATTTGTTTACGAAAAAGCATGAATTACCGGTAATAATGACGATTTGACCCATTTTTCCCGGTTTACCAGTTTCATTACTTTCCTGTTTCATTAAAGTCCCAATATTTTACCCTAATTTACAAATAAGTCCTAAACTAAAATTTAGTGATGATTTAGCCCTTTTCTCCATCAAACATACATTTTATCGGTTTCATTGCTGATTCAAACACATAATCATTAAATTAGTTGATAAGATGGATACGTTGGGTTATATAATAATATATTTACTATAAAAAATTTGATATCCATCTCATCGGCTCATTTATGATTATGTATCTAGGTCAGCAATGAAACCAATAAAATATGTGTTTGCAGGAAAAAATGGCAGGAAATGAGTTGATGCCTGATGTGATGGATATATTGGGTTACATAAGATTAGATAGACAATTTGAAATTTCTTATAAACGTAAAAAATGACGTAGTTGTTGCGAGTTTATGTGATTATTGCAGTCTTCGTCGGATGCATTTTATATTGCACAAAATATACAATATATCAAGATATCATGTTTTATGGTAAACATGACATTATATAACCCAACGTATCCATCTTATCAACTAATTTAATGACTATGTGTTTGAATCAGCAATGAAACCGATAAAATGTATGTTTGATGGAGAAAATGGCTAAATCATCACTAAATTATAGTTTGAGACTTATTCGTAAATTAAAGTAAAATATTGGGACTTTATTGAAACAGGAAAGTAATGAAACCGGGAAAAAGGGGTCAAATCGTCATTTTTATCGGTAATTCATGTTTTTTCGTAAACAAATTTTAGTTTGAGACTTTTTCGTAAATTAGGGTAAAATTTTAGGACTTTTCTGGAGATTTTCCTAAAAACAATTGTGGCTATTAGTATTATTGAAGTGTGTAGAAAATCAATGAAATCAATAAATATCTATAATCGTTAAAGACCTTTTTGTAGACAACTTTTTATGTTAAAACGAATTTGATGCATTAATGAGTTAAAATGAATTTATTAAATTCTTCAATACATATATTAAAAAAAATTATATCATAAAACAAAATAGAACATGACTTGACGATTAAAACTATAAATTAAAAAAAAAACAAAGTATTCAATCATAAAGTAATATAAAATATTAAATATCTTCACGAGAAAAACAACGGTTTATTATAACAGTAGCCGATAAGTAGGATGTGGTTATGCTTCATTAATATGTATATTTTAAAAAAATAAAAAGGCATGAATGTATCCGGTAAAAATATATTTTTGCCATGCAAAATATGCTCACCAAATTTATGACAACTTATATACTCTATTAAAAATGAGGGTAATACCATGCTACTTTATTCTTTTATTTTTACACTTTAGATATGTTATAAAATCGGATAACATGTAGTGAAACCATTTTCAGTTCCAAAATTAAAAGAACCGGTGTAACCGGCATCCTGTTCCAGTTCCAACAATCCAGTAGTCACGACTACATTTTTCCTATAGAAAATAATAGCGAAAAACATCAATCCTCGACATCTACATTCATGCCCCATCAATACTCGATTCAAAACTTACCAAGCTAACTCGTGAAGTTTGCAAAAAAAAAGTAAGAGCTATCAACTTGTAGAAATCTAAAAGTAGCACCAAACTAAAAACTTTATTAAACATCATCGAAGGAAGTAGCATTGTGCTTTGACCAAGACCATCCATTCTTACTATCTTTCCAATACCAATTTTATTTATTCCAATACAAAGGATTATTTCTAAAGCACATGGTACAACTCGAATTTAACCCTCTAAAACTAAGGAAATAAAACAACCAAATTTATTTGTATCTATTCTAGGCGCTATCAAATTTCAAATCAAATATGTGTATCCTTTATTTTTTAATAAATCAATTCCAATTTTGCCATTTGGTAACTCTTTTACATCCTGTTTATACTTTTAGAACTTCCCTATCACGGAAACTCACACATTTATTTCTTTATTTTTTTTAATTAAACTTATTCCCAAAGTACTCTCTAGAAAAATCCTTCTTATCTATCTTCCTCCTGTACTTTAATATATCTGACATTTACTCAAATTAAATGCCATTGTACTTTGCTTCCAATCCTATAAAACAACAGAAGACTATTAGCACCAATTAAGTTTACAACAACCAAAAGAGCAACAACCTTAATACAATCAACAATAGAGAAAACCTTGAGCAGAAGATTGAGACAACGCAGTGCAAATATGCAAATATCAAGAAAGCACCTGCACACACAGACTAAACATAGAAAAAAAAAATAACACACACCAAGTAGTGATATATTTAAAAAAAATAGTAATTTATCTATAGAGTGGGTGATAATGGAAATAATGATCACATTTACAAAGTCATCATTCCAATCTTCTTTCGATTTAACTTCAACAATTTATAGTGCAAATATAGAAACAAAAAAGACAAAAGTGTATATAGTTTTAGATTACCCCCAAAAACACTCATTTTGTTCACAGATATGAAAACCAAACGTTTTTGAAAAATTGTATTTATATTACAAGAAGGATAGTTAAGTAGACTTTCATTTACACCCTTAAAAACAAACAACCATACACCTTATTTAGTTATTATCTAGATTAAGCAAATAGTCAAACATCGAATTATCTAAATCACCATGGGTACAACCAACATTAAGTTTTGAAGAGACAAAAAATACATTTATAATTACCAATATATATTCATCAACAACAGAAGCCAATAAACACATTTCTTAATATATATATATATATATATATATATATATATATATATATATATATAGGTTTAGGTTCTATGGAAAACAAAAAGCCCTAAAAATAATAAAAATGCATAAAAAAAATACTTAGAGATCACAAAACTTTTTTTTGAATTTTTTTTATAAAAAATCGCAGTTTTTTAATTAAAATTCGCTGAAAAAAAATAAAAAATCAATTTTTTTTTTTTTTTTATAAAAAAAAAATTTTTTTTTCAAATTTTTTTTTCAGCGAATTTCTTTAAAAAGCTGCGATTTTTTCATAAAAAAATTCAAAAAAAAGTTTTGTGAAACACATCATCATCATCATCTATAAACCACATCATTCCTGTAAAAGTGAAACAATTTTACTTTTTCAACACTTATAACCTCTGATTACCAACAAAAACAATATTAAAAATATAAAAAAAATCAATATTCTATTTTGTGATAGCTCCACCAATGTTCAGTTTTTAAAAGCTCCAACAATAGTAAAATTGAATAACTGGAAAATAAGAACATTCATTTGCAGTCAACCTGACAACTATGTATCTAATTAATAAATCAGATGCTTGTAAAATGGTTATATAAAAAATGAAATGCCACCTGGAAATAAACAAATCCAACTTATATCATTGCGGTGCTCATGAAACATTTGACAAGAAGTCCACCCACCGAGAGTAATTACATTTATCTTTTTCCCACCTGATACAGTATAAATTGCTTCCAACTTTGCAGCAAGTCGATCCATCGTTTCTTTAAGTCTGAAATTTGCACATTGGGGATTAGTTGTCATGACATACTTTACCTTAGCTAAAAGTAACATAATAAGAATTTTTTGAATGGACACCAAATTCTCCATTTTTTATACTACTTCAACTAAAATAACAAATAAAAGAAACGTTTAGAAGCAAAAATAGCAACCTACTTCCATTGATTTGTTTAATATAACATCATACTTTCATTTATTTCTATTAAAACATTGTACTTTGAAGAATCTACCAAATACAGAAATATCATCCAAATACACAACAATTCTCATTGATATAATTAGATTGATATTTCAAAGTATAATGTCCTAATAAGAAGAAAATTATAAATACATTGCTATAATCAGGTACAATTTCAAAGAATCTCACTTTCGCTGCCTCCGTGAGTCTCACTTCTACCAATGATTTTTGCACAACCTGTATACCAACGGAAAATGACCATTTTACCCTTTTTTTGAATTTAACGTTGATTTGAATGAACATAATATTTAATCACAATATCATGGAAGTGTTGTATCTCAATAAATGATGTTTAAAACATATTTGAGAAAATGAAGCCAAACTTGGGGGAGGAAGAGAAAAAGTAAATAAGGGAAATTTTGTAAAAAGTTACAACTAAATAGGGAAACCCGCATTTCCTTGATTTCTCTGTTAAGTCGTTCTTTTTGCATTAAGGGAGACCCTTGATGTTGTCAAAATGGGGGAATTATGACAAAAAATAATGGACAGATGCCCATTGGCTAAGAAATGGCCACCCTGTAACTTATTCGCCATGTAATTGAGACCTCAACTGTAACAATTACACTGCAAAAAGTGAATTATTAAAAATTAGAAATAGGATTATTTGAAGAGAAAAATTTGAAGACATTTTACAAGGTTTTAATTCTAATACTAATAAAATCAAACTTGCATAGTCTATGATTGATTATATTTAGTTTTTAACTTTTAATATGCATATTTATCATAGATTCATTAGATTCAAATGTGATGTTTTATCAAGTTCTATTGTCTGCAATAATTGGCTACTTACAAGTGATTGCTTTGGAATAAACACAAACATGGGAAAATGTTAAGCTAAAGGAGTTACTTGAATAGAAAAAGTCATTTGCAACCCAAACATGGCTCACCTGCAATCATATCAAACAACCCAGAAAAAATCATCATAACATAACAAAACAAACAACAGAATGAGAGTTTAAATAACAAAAGAGACGCTCTAAATCTAATGTTATCCTCCATAGGTACATATCAAAAACAAATTAACGACTACGATCAAGAAAATATCCATACCTATCCAAATTCATAAGTTCTAACATGAAAAGAATAGAAACAATTGGTAGTGTTCGGGAGCATATGATTCAAACTGATATCGTGTAACTTCATTAGATTTGGAATTGAAATTCCAGATTTTGAAGAAATATTTGAAGTACAACCATGTTTAACAACTTACATGAAGTGGATTTTAAGAAACAAAATTACCTTGAGTTGGTATTCTTGTAGGTTATGCAATTGAACATATAATAGATTTATAGCAAAAACAAAAGGTGAATACTAAACACCTCAATTTTCTGTTTCTTCATGTTCTTTCAAAGCTCTTTTAACAAAAACAGATAAAAGTGCTGGAGAGTACCAAAAATGAAAATCGAGAAGCTAGATTCTTGGTCATCAGGCCAAAAATGAATCCATACCTAATGCCTTTAACTCTTTCATCCAACCAAGCCCGAAAATTGGAAAAATCTCCTAATCTGCCAAAAGAAGTATAACATTAGTCTCCTAGGGACAACAAACAGAGCCCTAAATGGAATCCACAGAGTAGAACTCCTGATTTCTGTTATATATATGGTCAATTAAAGTTTTAAAACCGCAAGAAACAACAGAACCAAGCACAAGACACATAGTTTGGAAAGAAATTGAGAACAAACCAGTGTTTTCATCAAGCTGCAACAGAAAAAGAAAGATAAAACCACGTTCTTTGTTCCAGATATGGAAAAAATCCAAATCTTTCTTGACTACGATTAGAATGAACAAAACCCGAATTTCTTTACGTTGCTGAGATAGATGAATTGCGTGTTATGAAAGAATATACTTCAACACACATAATTTAGGTTTTCAATCAGCATCAGTTCATGAACCGTCAAGACCAATGTCAAATTGTAAAATCAACTAAAATCCATGACCTAATGAAAATTGGAAGCATATACGTATATAAAGATGAGAAGTTTATAAAAATTAACATTGTTGGAAGAAAATCCAGAGTCCAAAGTAATCGATCATGTGAACATAAACCAGAGTAGAGAAAGAATGACATTGGGAGGATGGAAGAAACTTGTATTTGTACCCGTAACTGAGATATTGAAGAAGAAAATGAGGACATTGCAAGGAAATCTTAAACATTTTGGTTTTAATCGATTGTCTGTTTGGAAGATTCTCAATCGATTGTCTGATATTCATCACTCAAAGGATGTGCGGTAATGGACATTCAGTTCACATATCTCCGAAATCAAACCAATCATATTTTCAAACCCATTTGTTAGGGTTTTTTTGGCATCTATTGAAGTAGAAGGGAATGGTTTCTCCGTTTCTTTAGGTTACGATAGGAAAGAGAGATAGAGAGAGTAAATAACGAAGGACATAAGCAAATATTAGGTAACGGTTGTTCGCGTGAAAGGATGACGTCAGCAAATAATCTAAGGGTGTAGAATATAGGATTGAAATGCAATCAATGACCCAGATTTCTTAAGTGTAGAACTAAGGTTTCTCTTTTAATAATATTTAGAGATACGATCACAAATCTTTACGCCCAAAAAAATAAACTCACCAAGAAAGTGTATATCCTTTTCGGTGATACGATCCTAAAGCAAAATCTATGGTTTGATTATAAATATACAAAATTTATAAACATATTTCGTTTAGTTCTATGTTTATAAACAACCAAAAATAGCATAAATTAATCTTTATAGATCCGAAGAATAAAAATTCAGAAAAGAAATCTAAACTGACACCACGATATTCAAGTAAATTAATACAACAAAATTAAAATCACGAAGAAGAGAATAAATTTATTTCATGAATAAGGATAAACTGAAATGGTAAAAATATTGTAATGTATCTTTTGCTAAAAAAATCAAAATAATGTTTTTTTCTTAGATATTTGAATGAAAACATTTTTTTATATACAATATTACAATAGAAACAGGAACCTATAAACTGCTAATTATCCAAATTCAAATGTTAAACAACAAAGTAATGACCTTTTCACGATAAAATTTAATATATTGGTTTTATCATTATTACTATCAAAATTATAAACCCCATTTCTCACATTTAAATAACTTTTTTGAGAAGATAATTTTTTTTGAAATTTTAAAAAACGATAACGTATTTTACAAAAGCTTATAATTAAAATATATATTACAAACACGATAACATATGCTATTAAACATGTAGTTAACCTATATATTAAAATAATAATCTAATAAAAACCAACAAGTGACAATACTATTAGCCTAGTAATCAGGTAAACGAGATCCAGATCCCCCAAGGTAATTAAGATATTGTCCATATGATGAACATTTCGGAGGAGTTTGTTGATTCTATTGCTCAGCCCTTTCTGCTAAAATCTGTGCTTGTTCAGCCAAAACAAATGCTCGAACGTTTGGATCCACTATTGTGTTCACATCGTGAAACAACATTTTGTTATCTTCTTTAACCTGTTTCAAAGCATAATTTTTGCTTTGATTATCCAAAAATTGTTGTCTTTGAAAAGATGATATTTTTAATTGTTCTAAAATTTGTTTATTCCCTTCATCAATGGCACTGGCAGCCGATTCTATTTGATCATCCTTTTTTCTTTTCAGTTTTGATTTTTTTCACCCCCAAAGGTCGTTCCGAGGGAGAACCACCTGTTATATCTTCATCTTTATCTAAATTTTAAGAAAATGAAGACAATCCAGGAGATGCTTGTGAAGATTCATGGGTGCGGTTTTCAGACCCCGAAGATGCATATCCTTGTGGTTTTGATATTTTTGGAGTACGGGTTTTACCATCTTTAAACTTTTCAAAGTTTTTTACAACGTTCCAAATATGATCAAATTTCCATCCTGTTGTGAACTTTGGATCTTCCAACATCATTTGTTTGGCTTTATCGAACTATGTGTAATAATAAATAAAAAGTTTATTTTTCAAATAAAAATAAGCAATTCAAAATTACATATTTATACATACAACATCGTTAGATGAAGCACCACTTGGACATCTTTCCTCGCATTGTTTTATACAAGAATGCAATTTTCTTGTTGCCTTTTCAATTCTTAGAACTCGGTCTTGAAGATACTTCCTTGTACGTTCACTCCATATTTGAAATTTTCTAGTGTTGTAAGCCTCTTCGACACGAGACCAAAATTGATCAGATGACTGATAAACACCTATGATGGAATCTTGAGAGATTTCAATATACACTAGACACAAAAACATATCTTCTTCTTGACTAAATCCAACTAATCGGATATACATTTTTGTTAATTGTATATTAACTATGGTGACAATCTATATATACAATGTATTTGGCTTTCAAAGATGCTAACTATTTTCAAAGATTCTCATATATGACATTGACTAGTGTCCATTAATTTCAAGATTCCTATCATGTTAGGAGTTTATATTCAAAGATGCTAACATGACACATTACTATGCATGGAATTAACTTCATATATGCTTACATGCATGGAAACAAAAGGTGTGAGAGAAATCAAAAAAAGTAATTAAACACCAAACAATGATATAAATGTATTGGAGTCTTCCCATCTTTTTTCCAATCTAGCTCAAGGTATTGCACCACCTCCTCTTTATGTTATTCAAGGGACACAATACAACATGGGATATTACTTGGCTGATAGTATATATCCAAAGTGGTCCACTCTGGTACAAACTATTCATAAACCAACAAGTCCAAAAAAGAAATATTTTGCTACACAACAAGAGGCATGTCGAAAGATGTAGAACGTGCATTTGGAGTTCTCCAATCACGTTTTGCGATTGTTCAGGGATCAACTCGTTTTTGGAAAAAAGAAGTACTACATGACATAATGACTACATGCATTATTTTACATAATATGATAATCGAGGATGAACGTGATCTTGACACACCAATTGAAGTTGCAAGAGAAGTGCCACCGATAGAGGTTAGATCGACGACAGATGAAGATAGTCAATTCCAATAATTTCTTGCTCGATATAAAAATATTAAAGATAAAGAAGCACACTTCAGTCTATGAAATGCGTTAGTTGATCATTTGTGGGAAATTTATTCCAACGCATAAATATGTTATCTATGCATGTATAATATTTATTTAAAAGTGTGTATGTCTAATTTTTATATAAATGTATGTATAATATTTATTTAAAAGTGTATATGTAATATTTTTATAAATGTATGTATAATATTTATTTATAAGTGTATTATAAATATAATCTTGTTTATTTAATTTTAATGTAATGAAAAAAATATATATTATGTATTTGTTAAAATTTAAATTAGTAGATTGGCGTGTTTGACAATCTATGTAAGTTGGAATAATGAAATATAATATGAATATACTTTTTAGGGTAAAAAATGGAGTATGGTTGGAGATGAAACACTATTTACCCTATTTTTTACTCCATTTTTGGGGAAAAATGGAGGTGGGTTGGAGATGGTCTTATGGTGAGTTGCTTCATAAAAAATGGTGTAGTGAGTCAAAAACTCTTCTTGATCGTGGTTGGGTTCATATATATATATATATATATATATATATATATATATATATATATATATATATATTGATGTTAGGTTAGGTTTTATTAAATATTGTTTTTTGGGGAGATTATCTACTTACATTTTTTCATAATAAAAATTAATTTGAAAGTACATTGATTGTAACATCCGAATTCCCAGGTATTCTATGTTGTTCATTTATTTTGAGTTATGAGGAGGGACTCGACGAGTTGACGCCTAGACTCGTCGAGTGGGATCGCGATTTGCTGACTGGATTAATGAAGGGACTCGACGAGTCGATGGGTGGACTCGACGAGTCCGCGCTGTGGACAGAAACCCTAAATCTTTGGGCCTGTGCCCTATTTAAGGGTCCTTATAGTCCTCATTTGCGGCTACCAGTCCAGAGAGAGAAACCCTAGAGAGCTTGAACGAGTGGTATAAGAGAGAGAGCCTTTTTGATCCTTATTAGTGTGATTTTGCAAAGAAGAAGGTGTTTCCAGCAAGAGGAGGTCAAGGGGATTGCTATTCTGTGGATTTCCAGCTTGGATCTGCAGCTTTGAGGTAGTAAATCGATCCCTTCTTCTGTTTAGTATGAGATCCTTGAATTTAGGGTTTTCTATACCCTTTTATTGGCTTGAAATGATGAGTATATTGTCCCTTTGAGTGTTAGACTCTGGATCTGGACCTTTAGAGGTCCAAAGAGCCTTATCCAACCTGCTTTATGTTGTTCCATGGAAGAAATGATCTTAGGTTGCCTTTTTAGAGATGATTTCACCAAAGAGAGCCCTATGTGTGTTGCATGAGTGTAAAGGTCGGACCTTTACGTGATTATTGTAGATGGGGAGGGCAGATCTATAGATTAGAGAAGCGGATCTGACCTCAGAAGGTCATTTGAGTGTTGCCATGGACGCTACTCGCCGAGTTCATAAGTGGACTCGACGAGTCGAGTCGGGGTTGCCCCGCGATTCGTGACAGGTGTAACCCGTCGAGTGAAGGGATGACTCGACGTGCCAAGTGAGGCTAGAAGGATTCTGAGGACCCGCATGGACTCGCCGAGTCGCCAATGTGCACTCGACGAGTCGGGTCAAAGTTTGACCGTTGACTTCAGTTGACCTTAGGGTTTTGGTCAAGCTGATTCAGGAGAGTTCAGGGAGGGGTAGGATGGCTTTCTACCCAATCTTTAGAGATGAGGCTATGAGAGGGTATTGATCAGGAATGTTATTCGTATGATAGGAGGAGGCTAGGTCGGGACGTCAAGCACGAGAGTTTATCCGACTTCGTACGAGGTGAGTCTTCTCACTATACTGTACCTAGAGTGGTACCTATGTGTGACCGGAAGGTCTTATATGCTATGAGATGTATGTGCTGTATGCTGTTATATGATATGGATGTGTTATGTATGTTATGAATGCTAAGGACCGGAAGGTCATTATGATATGGACCGGAAGGTCAAGATGATATGGACCGGAAGGTCAAGATGATATGGACCTACGGGTAGGACCGGAAGGTCTACCAGGGTTGTGGGACGGAAGTCCTCTGAGACACAGTGACCGTAAGGTCTTATAGCCTTGAGTGGCGTATGTGCGTATGTGGTATTTTGGGGAACTCACTAAGCATTTATGCTTACAGTTATTGTGTTATGTGTTTCAGGTACTAGCGAGGATCGCGGGAAGGCGCCGACATGATCCGTACACACTCATGGAGTTTATGTCTTGAGATTCTGGGATATGTTTTGTTATGATAACATTGGATACATTATGTTTTGATATTACCTTATGAATAAAAGTATGTTTTAAAAATGAAAAATTGTTTTGGAAATTTACGTTGTTATAAGTTGGTATCAGAGCCTTGGTTTGAGGGATTCGGATGCACCTTCGGTTGTATTTGAACTCAAACTGAGGATTTGAGAAAGTTTTTCATAAAATAAACAATTTTATAAAAAGTAAAAGAATTTGAGAAAAACAGAAGGAAGCAGTGTGTACGATCAGCCAGCGCCCGAACGGTGATTTCCCAAAATACCCTTACATCATGTGTTATGAGTTATGTTATGATATGTTACGCATGCTAGAGTAGGCTAGGTATTCATATTAGGACTAGAGTGGTCTGATTTGTGATGCCTTAGCCTAGGAAGATTTCTGCTGCTATGAGATGCTTGAGAGTGAGTAGGTAGCTGTGAGGAGCTTATGAGAGGTCTACCGAAGGGTAGCCTATGCTAGCGAGATGTAGAGTACTTGTGATCTGGGATCCTAGGAGGAGGACTTGGGGTGAATACTGATGCGGTGTGGACGGTAGTATAGGGCCCGTACTACTAAAGACACCGGATCAGTGCACAGTCCAAGTAAGAATCCTTAGGATACTAGGGAACAAGTAGGGTTGAGTGATCGAGTGCGAGTATACTCGAGCGAGTCTCTGATATTTTATGTTTGTATTACAGAGACATCATGGTTGGGACACGCCACAGACCTGAGACGAGCGGCGTGAGTGACGAGGAGCTTCGTCAGATGATCCACGATGAGGTGGCTGTGGCGATCCGAGCCGAGATTCCGGAGATGTTTGGGTCTATCAAGACCACATTGATTGAGACCTTTGATGAGCGGTACGCAGCGGTTACTGAGGCTGCGGGTGCTGCAGCTACTGCAGCTGTTGCTGCTGCTAGACCTCAGGGGGGTGACTCGATGTTGTTCCGGGAGTTCAGCAACACGAAGCCACCGGAGTTTGATGGGACGCAGGATCCGATTGCTGCGATGAGATGGATGTCTGATATCGAGGGATGCTTCTACACCTGTTCGTGTCCGGAGCATTTGAGGGTTCGGTTTGCACTGAACCAGCTTCGCTTGGGAGCGAAGGACTGGTGGAAGTTTGTGACGTCGAACTTCACTCTTGCAGAGATTTTGGAGGTGACTTGGGAGAGGTTCACCATCATGTTCAGAGACGAGTACGTTCCCCCGGTGGAGAGGGAACGGTTGGCACATGAGTTTTTGTCCCTCAAGCAGGGGACGGAGTTAGTGACCGTGATCACACAGATGTTCCATGAGAGGGCGTTGTTTTGCCCTGAGCACGTGTCGTCTGAGCAGGCACGCATGAGTCGGTACTTGAGCATTTTGAGGAGGGATATCAGGGAGTTCGTGGCGAACTCATCATACCGGACATTTGCTGAGCTCCAGGCAAATGCCCGGAAGAGGGAGATTGAGCTGGAGACTCAGGCCCGGGAGGAGGCCGAGTCTCGGGGGAGGGACTGGCGGCCGAGTCTCAGGGGAGGGACTGGCGGCCGACACAGTCTCAGCCGGCAGCCAAGCGGGCAAAGCCCGCCGATTCGAGATCTGGAGGCTAGAAGGGCCGCACTTGTGGGAAGTGCGGCAAGGGACATGATGGGGTTTGTCGATCAGGTGCTTGCTACAAATGTGGCAAGGAGGGGCACATAGCCAAGGATTGCCCCAAGGGGTTCATGGTTTGCTTTCATTGCAACCAAACAGGACACCGGAAGGCCGAGTGTCCTCAGTTGCGGGGGACAGCACAGGGAGCACCGCAGTGATCTGCCCCTGCTGCCGTGCGAGCTACTGAGGTTCGGTCGATGAAGGCCGAGGCACCGAAGGCTCGCGGGAGAGCCTTCCAGTTGACAGCGGAGGAGGTCCGCGCAGCGCCCGATGTCGTGGCTGGTATGTATTCTTTCATTTATTTATGCTGAGTTTGAGATATTGTGCTTATATTATGATATGCGTAGGTACTTTTCTTGTGAGTTCTGTACCTGCTTTGGTGTTATTTGACTCGGGTGCGAGTCGGTCATTTGTGTCATTAGCGTTTAGTCAACACATCAGTATCCAGCGGGAGGCGTTGAGTCAACCTCTACGAGTTTCCATAGCTGACGAGCGAGCGGTGTATGCTATGGATGTGATTCGAGGATGTGTACTCGAGATCTTCGGTGTTGAGTTCCCGATAGATCTAGTCCCGATTGCGATGGGGGACGTGTGTGTCATAGTGGGCATGGATTGATTGAGCCGATTTGGGGCTGTTATAGACTGCGAGCGACAGTTGGTGACGATACGATACCCTAGTGGGGGATTACTTACGGTGTACGGCGAGGGTACCCGCTCGGAGTCAGCATTTTGTTCGGCTGCTAGAGTGAGGCGGAGCCTACAGCAGGGCTGTAGCGGGTTTGTGGCTTATGTGATGGATTCACGGGTGGCCGCAGAGGGACCAGGTTCGGTTAGTGATGTGCCGCTAGTGCATGAGTTCCCGGATGTTTTCCCCGAGGAGTTGCCGGGTGTGCCTCCCGAGAGGCAAGTGGAGTTTCGCATCGATTTGGTTCCGGGAGCGGCGCCTATCGCCAAGGCGCCCTATCGCCTTGCGCCACCAGAGATGCAGGAGTTATCCTCACAGCTTCAGGAGCTGTTGGGGAAAGGATTTATCAGACCGAGTAGCTCACCTTGGGGAGCGCCAATCCTTTTTGTCAAAAAAAGGATGGTTCACACCGGATGTGCATTGATTACCGCGAGTTGAACAAGTTGACGGTCAAGAACCGTTATCCACTACCGAGGATTGATGATCTGTTCGATCAGTTGTAGGGAGCATCTTGGTTCTCCAAGATAGATTTGAGGTTTGGATATCACCAGATGAGGGTGCGAGATGAGGATATCCAGAAGACGGCGTTTAGGACTCGTTATGGGCACTACGAGTTTGTGGTGATGCCTTTTGGGCTCACCAATGCACCAGCAGTGTTCATGGATCTCATGAACCGGGTATGTAGACCGATGTTGGATAGGTCGGTAATTGTATTCCTAGACGATATTCTGGTGTATTCGAGATCTAGAGAGCAGCATGAGGAGCATCTGAGAGAGATTCTCGGAGTTTTGAGATCGGAGAGGCTCTATGCCAAATTCTCCAAGTGCGAGTTCTGGTTACGGGAGGTCCAGTTCTTGGGGCATCTCGTTAACCAGAATGGGATATTGGTCGATCTGGCCAAGATTGAGGCTGTGATGAGTTGGGAAGTGCCGAGATCACCCACCGAGCTCATGAGTTTTTGTAGGGTTGGCCAGCTACTATTGGAGATTTATCAGGGATTTCTCCAAGATTGTCGTGCCTCACACCAAGTTGACCCGGAAGGGCGTTGCTTTTTCGTGGGGTCCGGAGCAGCAGACCTCGTTTGAGACTCTTCGCCAGAGGTTGTGCGAAGCCCTGTTGTTATCCATTCCAGAGGGAATGGAGGATTTTGTGGTGTACTGCGACGCATCGATATCGGGGTTGGGGCGGTGCTTATGCAGAGAGGGCATGTGATAGCGTATGCATCGAGGTAGCTGAAGCCTCATGAGACGAGGTATCCCACCCACGATCTGGAGTTGGGGGCAGTGGTGTTCGCCCTCAAGTTCTGGCGTCACTATCTGTATGGGGTTCGGTGTACCATATACACGGACCACAAGAGTTTGAAGTATTTGATGGATCAGCCCAACCTGAATATGCGCCAGAGGAGATGGTTGGATGTGGTAAAGGATTACGATTGTGAGATCCTGTACCACCCGGGCAAAGCTAATGTCGTAGCTGATGCTATGAGCCGTAGGGCAGAGAGTGCCCCGATTCGAGACACTTGTATGCGATTGACGGTGATGACTCCGGTGTTGGACACCATTCGGGAGGCCCAGGCAGAGGCCGTGATACCAGAGAACCGCAAGAGGGAGCGGGTGATCGGGCAGGTGACTGATTTCGTTACCGATAGCTGAGGGCTGATGACCTTTCAAGGTCGGATTTGGGTGCCGTATATAGGCGGGGCACGTACCATTCTGATGGAGGAGGCGCATAGATTGAGGTTCTCGATCCATCCCGGAGCCACTAAGATGTATTTGGATTTGAAGAAAGACTATTGGTGGCCCTGTATGAAGAGGGATGTTGCGTGGTTCGTTGAGAGGTGCTTGACCTGTCGCCGGGTTAAGTCCGAGCACCAGCGTCCGCATGGCAAGTTGCAACCACTTGAGGTTCCCCAGTGGAAGTGGGAACATATTTCCTTGGATTTTATCACCAAATTGCCAAGGACCGCGAGGGGTGTCGATGCAATTTGGGTGATTGTTGACCGGCTAACAAAGAGCGTTCACTTCCTTGCTATCAGTGAGAGCTCTTCTGCAGAGAGGCTGGCCGAGTTGTATGTGAGAGAGGTGGTATCGCGTCATGGAGTACCGATCTCGATTGTGTCAGATCGAGATGTGCGTTTCACTTCCAGGTTCTGGAAGAAGTTCCATGAGGAGTTGGGTACGAGGTTGCATTTCAGTACCGCCTACCACCCACAGACGGACGGACAGAGTGAGCGGACGATTCAGACGCTCGAGGATATGCTTCGAGCATGTGTGTTGGACTTCAGAGGAAGTTGGGACACGTACTTGCCGTTGGCTGAGTTTTCCTATAACAACAGCCACCATTCGAGTATTGGTATGCCTCCCTTCGAGTTGTTGTACGGGAGGAGATGTCGGACTCCCATTTGCTGGGGAGAGGTAGGGCAGCGCGTGATGGGTAGCACTGAGATAGTGCTTTAGACGACTGAGCAGATACAGCAGGTCAGGCAGAGGTTGTTGACAGCTCAGAGTCGCCAGAAGAGTTATGCGGATAGGTGACGATCCGAGCTTGAGTTTCAGGTGGGAGACTTCGTACTCCTGAAGGTGTCTCCTTGGAAAGGAGTGATCCGATTCAAGAAGAGGGGCAAGCTGGGGCCCCGGTACATTGGTCCGTTCAGGGTGACCGCGAGGGTGGGCAGGGTAACGTATCGTTTGGAGCTACCTGCGGAGTTGAGCCAGATTCATGATACCTTCCACGTGTCTCAGTTAAGGAAGTGTATAGCCGATGAGTCGGCGGTGGTGCCGTTGGAGGATATTCAGGTGGATGCGAGCCTGAATTATGTTGAGAGACCGATCGCGATCCTGGATCGGAAGATCAAGGTTCTGAGGAACAAGGAGGTGACCCTGGTTCAGGTCCAGTGGCAACATCGGAGAGGGTCCGAGCTGACTTAGGAGCCGGAGTTAGAGATGCGGGAGCAGCATCCAGAGTTGTTTGCCGAGCGAGACTTCGATGGCGAAGTCTGATTCTAGTGGGGGAGATCTGTAACATCCGGATTCCCACGTATTCTATGTTGTTCATTTATTTTGAGTTATGAGGAGGGACTCGACGAGTTGATGCCTAGACTTGTTGAGTAGGATCGCGATTTGCTGACTGGATTAATGAAGGGACTCGACGAGTCGATGGGTGGACTCGACGAGTCCGCGCTGTGGACAGAAACCCTAAATCTTTGGGCCTGTGCCCTATTTAAGGGTCCTTATAGTCCTCATTTGCGGCTACCAGTCCAGAGAGAGAAACCCTAGAGAGCTTGAACGAGTGGTATAAGAGAGAGAGCCTTTTTGATCCTTATTAGTGTGATTTTGCAAAGAAGAAGGTGTTTCCAGCAAGAGGAGGTCAAGGGGATTGCTATTCTGTGGATTTCCAGCTTGGATCTGCAGCTTTGAGGTAGTAAATCGATCCCTTCTTCTGTTTAGTATGAGATCCTTGAATTTAGGGTTTTCTATACCCTTTTATTGGCTTGAAATGATGAGTATATTGTCCCTTTGAGTGTTAGACTCTGGATCTGGACCTTTAGAGGTCCAAAGAGCCTTATCCAACCTGCTTTATGTTGTTCCATGGAAGAAATGATCTTAGGTTGCCTTTTTAGAGATGATTTCACCAAAGAGAGCCCTATGTGTGTTGCATGAGTGTAAAGGTCAGACCTTTACGTGATTATTGTAGATGGGGAGGGCAAATCTATAGATTAGAGAAGCGGATCTGACCTCAGAAGGTCATTTGAGTGTTGCCATGGACGCTACTCGTCGAGTTTATAAGTGGACTCGACGAGTCGAGTCGGGGTTGCCCCACGATTCGTGACAGGTGTAGCCCGTCGAGTGAAGGGATGACTCGACGTGCCAAGTGAGGCTAGAAGGATTCTGAGGACCCGCATGGACTCGCCGAGTCGCCCATGTGTACTCGACGAGTCGGGTCAAAGTTTGACCGTGACTTCAGTTGACCTTAGGGTTTTGGTCAAGCTGATTCAGGAGAGTTCAGGGAGGGGTAGGATGGCCTTCTACCCAATCTTTAGAGATGAGGCTATGAGAGGGTATTGATCAGGAATGTTATTCGTATGATAGGAGGAGGCTAGGTCGGGACGTCAAGCACGAGAGTTTGTCCGACTTCGTACGAGGTGAGTCTTCTCACTATACTGTACCTAGAGTGGTACCTATGTGTGACCGGAAGATCTTATATGCTATGAGATGTATGTGCTGTATGCTGTTATATGATATGGATGTGTTATGTATGTTATGAATGCTAAGGACCGGAAGGTCATTATGATATGGACCGGAAGGTCAAGATGATATGGACCGGAAGGTCATTACGGGTAGGACCGGAAGGTCTACCAGGGTTGTGGGACGGAAGTCCTCTGAGACACAGTGACCGGAAGGTCTTATAGCCTTGAGTGGCGTATGTGCGTATGTGGTATTTTGGGGAACTCACTAAGCATTTATGCTTACAGTTGTTGTGTTATGTGTTTCAGGTACTAGCGAGGATCGCGGGAAGGCGCCGACATGATCCGTACACACTCATGGAGTTTATGTCTTGAGATTCTGGGATATGTTTTGTTATGATAACATTGGATACATTATGTTTTGATATTACCTTATGAATAAAAGTATGTTTTAAAAATGAAAAATTGTTTTGAAATTTACGTTGTTACATTGATATTTCTTGTATTAAACAGTTTTTTTCAAAAGAACGCATCATCTCAAACATTAGATGGCATGGGAGGCCTCATTTCTAAGTCTTTATGTCATGTTGCACAACACTATTTGTAATTTATTCTAACACTTTCTCATTTTTTTTAAAAGGATTTATCTTTTCTATAATAATTTATAAATTTTATTATTCTGACATCTAGTTTCGTGAAAGTTTATAGTATGCACCGAACACTTTATGACAATGTTTACTAATCAAAATGGTGCATGCAACGGTTATGTATACCAATCAACACAAACATTGAGGTCACTTCTTAGAAAACATGTACATCTCTTCACTTTCATCAATGGTATTTTAGTCTTTTTTGATGTCGATATTCTAACTCCTCTCTTTGCTACTATGTTTTGAAGGACATTTTTTTTCACTATGTCTTTCCAACTCTAAAGTGGAGCAAGCTACTATAGAAGAGCTTTTTTAGCTTTCAAAAATTAAAAAGAATAATCTTGGAAAGATACATGTTATCAAGTACAATCTAGGAAACATACTTTTATGTCTTATAATACATTAACCGATTGGGTTGAATGTTGATCTTGAAGGTGTTCATGATGAGAATTGTACATATGGTATTGGGAATACGGTTGCTTTTTTTTTTACTTTTCGAAACCATAATATTTGGTTTGCTATTTTTTTTAAAGCTTCAAACTTTTATTGAATATAGACTATGGAACGTAACGAGTTGTGAATAAAGCTCATTCACAAGGTGAAGTTTTAAAAAGTGCATTTGAAGAACAAGTTTACAATTAACGATTAAATCCGCTAAAGAAACTGAAATTTGGTGACTTATTTCACACTTTTATTAACTGATTTCTTCGGATAATTAGTTTTGAGGTCAGTTCTATTTTTCCATGCTGATGGGAATCAGGAACCACGTAACTCTTCATTCGCAAAAAGTTAACTTTATAAAAACAATGATTTATTTATATTATTTACAGTTGGTTTGTTTTTTAGAAGAAGCCTGATTGCGGGTGGAATTGTAAAGTGTTTTATCATGGATCACATGAACACTATCATTACCAATTGTTTTTAAGGTATGAATTTTAGCTTACGAAAAGCTACTTTTATTTTTTATTATAACCAAACTACCCATGCATACTATTATTATAGTTAAAAAAATGATTTTAACAATTTTGGACCAAACTGACATTGTATACCGTTTTTTTGCCCTTATTTATTTTTCTTACATTTCCCTTGGTTTGCAATGATTTTCTAACAAAATTTTTCAATATCAATTCTCCAAATAACACTTAATGGAAAAAAAAAACCATGTCCCTAAGCAAAATTCTCCAAATAACACTTAAAGGAAAAAAACCATGTCCCTAAGCAAAATGTAGGTGTCTAAGATTTCAAATTTACTCTAATATGCAGTTGGAGAAATGTTAAAAATGAAGGAAGAATTTGGTTATATAACTGTGTAGAAAGTGAAGAACTGTATTACTGTATCCATCTGCACGTAGAAGCGATTTTTGAAGATACATGTTCATTGAACAAGAAATCATTACTGTATCAACATATACATAGTACTCTTTTGTAACATTCATCTTTTTTTGATGCATCAATGTACCAGCTTTCTATTCAATGTATAAAAAAAAACATTTTGCTTTAAACTCCTGATAATTCAAACTCATGCCAATAGCACGGGTGGCCTTTATCTAGTTTTCATTTATTCCAAATTTTAAATTCAAATAAACATTTCGTTTAATCCTTTGTATTTAACATTTTAACTTGTATAACATACGAGTTTCACAACAAGTATTTAACTAAATGGAAGAAACTTTAGAAAATTAATTTTGTATATGGCATTACTTAAATTTGGCATTTTGTTGTTTTTGTACTTCCGTAAGCTCACTTGCACCCATTCAGATATAAACAATAAAAGACCAATTAAAAAATATCATAGAAGGGTTAAAATGGGGACATGAAGAAACATGTACAAAATATCGAACCCAAGGAATGGAACATAATGAGCTGGTTAGCATTTGTTTATGCAAAACTACAAAAGTTCGTAATGAATTATACGAACTTATAAAATATTTCTAATAATTTGATATGTATGCGATGGAGATGTCTGTTTAAAAATTGAATAAAAAAAGCCCTTCAAAGAAATGTGGTAACAAAATAGCCCAAATTCCTCCATTGTGAATTGAAGCCTCCTTTCCATAAAAAGGTCTCCATAAATCGATCTTACGCACTACTTTCGTTTTGGAACTCTCTACTTTGTGCTTCGCGTATCCCCACCCCCTCCCCCCTTCCCCCCTCTGTGTCTGTATATATATACCACACCGAGAATCTTACCCTTACTTCGTTATATTTCTAAAGGAATCGATAAAGAAAAATTTACTAGAAGACATATAACACAGCTATAGCGTAGTACAATAGTTTGGTAAAGAGCAAGTTAAGGAGATTATCATGTTAGCTAGAGTAACCATGTTGTGTGTCATTTTCTCACTTCTACTAGCCATTAATGCTGCTACTCTCCACCCTCATCAGCTTCAAGCTTCCAATGACTTTGGTATATGATTACATCTCTCTCTCTCTCTCTCTCTCATTGGTACTAGCTAATCCAATATTTGCATTTTCTACCCAGGTAATGAGTACCAGCATCATCATTCTGCACTACCAAGAAAGTTGATGGTCAATAGAATGGTAAATTTTAAACCCTAGCAGAAGATAACTTGTGACGTTAATTTATAGAGTCTAAATCCCATAAATTTTTATGGTTTCTAAAGTACATTTGAGTCCAGCACGTTTTTTTTCATCGATCAGGTTGACGGTTATGAGGCTAAGAATTTGGCGGCTTCCAAGGAACAAAATAAACCTTCTTCAGGTATTCCGGAGTTTGGTCTTATAAATGTAGTTTTTTCTTTAATATTTGGTTGATCTTCAATATTTGCATGGTTGATCGCTAATCATAAAAAAAATGCACTGTGCGGTGTTCATCTGAAAGGAATTATTTAGAATCGTTGCCTAAATCTTTCAAGGAGGTCCTATGAGGAACTTTTACAATCAGTTAATTAATGACCTAATGGGGGCTAACAATTATCATGGATAGTCATACAATCACTATCTCGATAGATTGTTTCATCGTACGTAGCAGTGGCGGACGCAGAAGGTTTTAGTAGGGGTGACACTAAAAAAAATTTCCGAAAAAATCTAAATTAGTAGTGACACTCGTATTTTAAGCCGGTGAACCTAATAGAAAAAACCATAAAAAAAAATTACACTACGTGCTGGAATCGGAGCAGTGACCCGGGCCCCCCCCGGGCACCACTAAGGTCCGCCACTGGTACGTAGTTTATTTTTACTGTTTCGATTTAGTTGAACAACAATATACACTCCTACGTCTTGGAATTCAACTCATCTATTATCTATACAAAGACGTCCGTATCTCTGGTAACATATGATATCCGACATTTGTGTGTATACAGGTGAATTACACAAGATCCTAGTAGAAGTGGATGTGATCGTGCATGTAGCAAAAGGGACACGGCAAGAATGGATAGAAGGATCAGCTACGACTCACGAGTTTTTTACTATGGATTATTCGCACGTGAGAAGGCGACGGCCCATTCATAACAAGTCTTCTCTTAAGACAATCATCAATTCTCCATGACACATGGACTTTTCAATTATAAACAAAAGTGTAGGAGATATATATTTAGAGATTAATGAATTAGCTCGCTAAACTAGAAGGAAGGAAGGAATGTGTGGAAATTTTTGTCTTAAAGCTCTGTAATGGCCGACATAGAGGGGAGCAAAACCCTATGTTTTGTGACGAACAAGGACCCCTACTTATAGTTTTTATGTATATACCTTCCCTTTGTTCCCCTCTTAAAACTAATCGTTTTTTAATTTTTGTTTAACTCGATAGAAATTAAATATACTATCTTAGAAGCGGACAAAGTTTCTTGTTACGGGAACTTTGTTGTTCACACAGAAGATGATGGCGACAAAAGCTTGAATTTTAATATCCATTTCTTAGGTGTTAAATACAAACTTGTTTTACCAACATATCCGGGGAGGAATCAGTATTATATTTTTTCGTGGACGACAACAATTTTATTAAAATAATAAAATTCGCTTTGAACTATTAAGGTAGTATTTTTCCATATTTTACAGCGTATATTGCACTAACATAATTATAAATACAATGTACAGCATACAATTGGGCCTATCTATGTTGGACTCATAACACAGTTCTATTATACAGAATAATAGTACAAACATAACGAGAACAATACTCAAATTGGATCTGAACTCCAAGAAAAGCGAGTAGGGAAGACCTTTCGTGAAAATATCCGTGTATTAAAGAGTGGAAGGAACATGTAATACTTGAATCTCTCGAGTGGTAACCTTATCACGAACAAAATGGATATCAATCTCGATATGCTTCGTGCATTTGTGTTGAACTAAATTGGTTGAAAAGTAGATTGTGTTGACATTGTCACTATAAACAATAATAGCTTTTGATAGAGGGCAGTGAAGCTAGCATATAAGATTTCGTAGCCTATTTCATCTACTATATTGCTAACACCTCAGTATTCTACTTAGGCGTTGGAAAAAGAGACGACAGCCTAAATCTTAGTGGACCATCAAACGAGGTTGTCACCCAAGTAAACACAATATCCGCTACTACTAGACCCATGCGATACATGACATCCTCTCCGGTCAGCTTCAAAGTAAGTTATGAGGTCGGTGGTTGATGACGAGTGTATAAAAAGGTCAGAGTCAAGAGTGCCATATGTATACCATAAACACACCTAAGAGCGTTGAAATTAGGCTCATGAGGATCATGTATAAATAAACAGATCTGCTGGATAACAGAAGAGATTTCTGGTCTGGTGAACATGAGGTGCTAAAGACCACCAACAAGGTTGTGGTAGAGGGTAAGATCGGCTACCGAGGAACCCTCATGAGCTAGCTTTAATTGGGATTAGGATAGAATACGACATGGATTTCATGTCAATATATGTGCTCTTTCTAAAAGTTCCAACACGACTTGTCACTGGGGAACAAATAAGCCTGAAGATTCCTGAGTTGCTGAGATGACAAGTAAAGTAAGACATGTCACCCAAGTCCGTCATAGGAAACTCAAACGAAAACATATCAATGGTGTGTCGCAAAATTAAGCTATGGTGGTAGTCAGAATAATGCCAAGTAAGTAACCTACTTATGAAGATAAATAGGAGGAGTCAGATTTGCAATGAAAAAATCCGATCCTGGTGAAGTGAACCCGTGAAACTAATCTTGTGGAGCTTGTTTTAAACCATACAGAGATTTCTTTAGATGATAAATATAATTGAGGTGCTATGGGTCACAAAAACATGGAGGTTGGTGCATGAATATAATCTCATTTAGGCGCCCATGAATAAATACATTCTTCACATCTATGAAGTATAGACATCATTAGAATCCTAATAAAAAAACCTTCTCAAAATAGATATCAAGCTCCTCACCAAAGCAATCATCAACCTTACCCTAAAGCTACTGAAAATCCACCAGCATATGGACCCAACATTCTGAATCGCTCCTCGGAACCTCAGGAAGTCCCGAACTCAGCCAAGCCTAAGACTATATGTCATAAATATGGTCTCGGAAATCACTATGCTAAGGATTGTTTGGCTAAAGTTCCTCAAAAATGAAAGGTGAAAGACTCAGCCTACTATGCTCGCAGAGCACAAGAACTTGCTGAAAGCAAAATGACTTTTGTTACCACGGTTTCAATAAATGTTGATAGGTATTGGTCATATGGTGATAAGGAAGAAGGAAAATCTAGAAAAACCTTGTGACTTATGGCTAGACAATCTATTGAGTGTGATGACGGTTATTGGTCTTCCGGTTCAAAAGCAGATGAGGAGGATGTTGAACCACACTACTACTACATGGCAGCCAATGATGCACAGGGCCGTAGCATCATCGAACAAGTAAAATCTATGATTACTGATAGTAACTTCGATTTATCTGTTTGTGAACCTTATTTA
The DNA here is from genome assembly GCF_052849685.1 of Lactuca virosa. Lineage (NCBI taxonomy): Eukaryota > Viridiplantae > Streptophyta > Magnoliopsida > Asterales > Asteraceae > Lactuca > Lactuca virosa. Next base: position 300,374,501 of record NC_136428.1, on the reverse strand, counting down.
ACTCAAATTCAATCAAATATGACAGTTATCCATCGAGCCTATGAGTCTGCCATAGAAGTTAGTGAGAAGTTGGATAGTGGGCTGACTAGACTTAGATTATATTTTGAAGACCGCAAGCCTAAGATTGAATAGAATTGCTAGAAAGAGAACTTGTAATTGCCAAAGATGAATGTATTATTTTGAATGACAAGTGTGAAATTTCAATTAGTGAAAGGAATATCTTGGTTACTGATTACAAACATCTTAATGAAAAAATTAATGCTTTGCATAATTCGATTGATATTCTTGAAGCTAATGAAAGAATGACACACAATTTCCGTCGTCCCTGGTCCAAAGCACCTGGTTTCAGAAGCGAGTTTGCGAAACCTATTGCTAGACCCCTAAAGGAACTTCAAAACTTAACGTTCATGGGAGATATTTCGAACCACACTTATTTGGATACCCCTGTCTTACCACCATCGTCCCTTCATGAGACCTCAGACAAATATCAGTCACTGATTCCTGAGTTCAAACCAATCACTATTACATGTACTGATTCCATGCAATTTTCACCTATGATATCCCTAGACCTGAATCAGTCTTCAGAACATTTAAATAGCACTGGTAGTACAAGATTCTGTACTTCGAACTCCAGTCCTCCGGTCCTCCGGACAGTTGTATTATTGAGGAAATCATTCCTAAGACAAACAGAAAGACTCGGACCAATCTAACTCTATTTGGGTATCTTTTGATAGTGATGTAGATGAGGAAATTAAGCTTGATGATGACACATCATCTGATTCCTGTGTTTCTACCTCTAATGTGGTTTCTAAATCGACTCTAGTGCTAATTAATCTTCATTTCAACAATCCATCGGTTGCACAAACCTCCAAGTCATCATCTGACTCTTATAAGAAATCTTGGTTGAACAAGAAGGACATTGTTCATCCAAAAACCAAAGCTAGGAAAGCTCTTGAAAAAGAAACTAGGTCTAGGAAATGCTCTAGATTCCTTGAGAAATCCGAGAAGAAAGTGTCTCAAATAGTTACTCCTGCTACTAGGAATCACAATACTTTATGCCTGTTAAGATCCTTATGAGACCATCTATTCCAACTTCAACGCATGAACTCCCCCTGAGAATGAAGCCTTCCTTTTTCGAGGATTAAGTTGATCATCATCAAATTCAATGTCACTGTTATGAGCTCCGCCTGAGAATGAAGCCTTCTTTTTTCGAGGATTAAGCTGATCATCATCAGATTCAATGTCATTGTTAGTTCCTTGAGGAATATCCCCCTCTCCCCCTTAAAATATGAATCAGGGTAGACGACACTCAAAGTAACAGTAGGAAAAGCAACTTGTTCCATAAGTCGTAGATCAAGAAACCCTTCATAATCATCAGTCTCAGATTATTGATCACCAGTGTTTGAGATAGGCTGATCATTTAATGCATTAGTGTATGGAATGTTGCTCTCTTGTTCAACCACAACGATTGCCTTTATAACCCCGCCTTATTTAGACATTTCAGGATGAGATAGACTTGATGCAATCACCATCATTTTCATTTGCTAATCAAGGCTCTCTTGATGATTCTCCCCTTTTTTTGGCAGCATCAGATTGTGAAGGAGAGCTAGGAGGTGGTGAAGGAGTGCGAGGAGGAGGATGAGATGGTGGAGGAGGATTTGATGATGGAGGTGGAGGTGGAGGATGTTTATCACCTGGAGAGTTTGGTGGGATGTCATCAATAACCATATTATTATCATCACCTAAGGTCATAAAACGTTTCAAATCAACCACATCCTGTTCAACTATATTCAGTATTTCTCCCAAAGACTAAGTTAACTGCACCAGTAGAAAGAGTTGAGAGAGCACCATAGTTTGGAAGTTGGAGCTGGATTCCCCCCCTGATAAAAGACAATAGTTTGAAGAGGCATTGTCATAGTTGGAACAGGTTGAACTTGATGAGATGGTGATGTTGATCTTGGAGAGATCACATCTTGGATCAGTTGGTCGGCAGTTTCCACTTGAATAGGGTTGATCCATGCTATACAACATCATCTTTAGAGGGGGTGGATGAAGAAGTAGTTGAAAATAGAATGTGCTTGTTTATTCTTGGAGGATATCTCATTCCCTGAATAGAGTCTTCTATATTAGTGATAAGCTCATCTTCTTCAGCATCAATGTCTTCTTCTTTATCACCCCTTCTTCATCATCACCATTTTCATCTTCATCAACCTCATTATCCTCTTCTTCAGAATTAGAGGATTCAACAGTATAGGGGTTTGCAATCCAATTACCCATTCTCTGTATAATATTCTTTTCTCCATCAATAGGAGCAACATTGATGATCTTTGAGGACAACACGGGAATTAGAATGATGATCCCATGATTATCAATGTACCCTTCATCACGAGCCAAGATAAGACCAAGCCATTGAGGATATGGTACATACGTTGGTTTCTTGTTTTCAGTGATATAATCAATCAACTGATCAAGAAAGAGTTGAGAAAAATCCAATCTTTTATTGTACACCATGGAGTACAAAATTCTTTGCTCAAAAAGATTTAGTTGATCAAGGCTCCTAGTCTTGTGTCAAAGACATTTACCTATAACTCATGATAAATACTTCCACCCTACACAAAAACAATAACTGTGACACCCCCGGCCGAGGTGGGGGAACATGTCAGGCTGTGCGACTAAGTTCATGGATCATAGGTAAACTGAGTATATAGCACAAGTACAACAATAAACAAGATAGCATTTGTATTCCATCTTGATGTTTGAATACAAGGTTCTTATAGATAATAATAGTACATGAATTATCGTAAAAGATAGACAGATAATACAACATCTAGTAAACTAGGTCACCTATAATCCAATTCGTCTTGAATGTTTGTTTAGAAATTTCAAAAGAATACATGTAGTTTTGAGGGTCAGCACAAGGTTGGTGAGAGTTATAGGATTTCTCCTAACACTAGTAATACTTTTAAAAAGTCTAAATAATATTTTCTTTGTAAGTATGACAATAGTTAAAACTGTGTTTATAAAGTGTCTTTGAAAGCCAAAATGTATCTTTGTATAAGTAAATCCATACTTAAACCTGTGTTTGTAATGAATCCTTGAATATACTTGAAAATCCAAACTATAATGTCGCATAAGAAAATCCATACCTAAAATAGTTTTTCTTGAAGATATTAGTGTTGCGTCATTGGGCCTATGTTATTTAGTCCATTTTGTATAAACGAGTTGGGCATGTCCACTCGTTTTTAATGCTAGGGTTATAGTATATAAGGTGCATGCATGCTACGTATGTTTAGTAACATTTCAGAATTATCTTTGTAACCCTAATTAACGCCTCTACAGAAGTAATTCTTCATCGAGTTCTTCTAAGGTGTGAGAGTTAATCATTCAACATCTGTTTGATCATATCGAGTTCTTTACCTGTTTTAATCTATTCGATCACTAAGGATTTATTCCTATCAGTTGGTATCAGAGCAGGAGACTATGTTCTTAATACGCATCTCTTCTGTTTGAAGAAATTATTAGGGTTTCCGCAAATATTGGATCTGTTTAGACCCGTCACTGATTTATTGACGTTACTCTGTGATCTCAATATTAACCTAATAAGAGTTTACAGTCTGATTAGTTGCAGGTATTAAAAGATCATTCACCATGCAGAACGAAGACTCAAATATCAACTCCTTGAATATCTCAAACAACATCGGATCAACCACAAGGATTCCAATTCTCTTTCCTCAAGAATATGAAGTTTGGGCGATGCACTTTGAAGATTATGTTTTGGGTTCAGAAGACAATGGGTATCTGATCTGGGAAGCAATCACTCTAGGTCCATTTATTCATACAGAAACCAAAAGAAAAATTAAAACCCAGAGAGAATACAACCAGCTGCTGCTTGATGTAAAGGACATGCCTCAAGATGAAAAAGACAAACTCATGAGCAACATTAAAGGAATGAGGATCATCAGATTCACATTGCAAGCAGATACTTTTCGTCTTGTAAGTTCGTATGATACATCGAAGGATATATGGGATAGGTTGAGAGAACTCTATTCTACAGACGCAGATCTAGAACACTCGACTCAAACCCTCTTGTTATCTGAGTTTGGCGAATTCCTCCAAAAGCCTAAAGAAACTCTAAGTGCTACTTTCAATCGATACAATCATATTCTCAACAATATGATAAAGCACGGGATTGGACGTGAACTGATTGAGCAAAAGGTCACGTTCATGAACAGAATTCGATCAGAGTGGTAAGCAGTGGTGTCAACTGTTAAAGCACACGAACAGTTCAAGAACTATACTCTTGCAAAGCTTGTGGGAATCCTGAAGGCGCGAGAGAGTGAGATAATGAAAGAAGCAAAGGTGATATATGGGATGGGGTCTCTAGCCTTAGTTGCAAAAGGCAAGACTGTTGCTGATGACGGATCTGATTCAGATCATTCTGAGTACGAGCTCTCAAACGAAGACTTTGCATTAATGGTGTCCAACCCTAAGCGATTTGCTAGGAAGAAGTTTCCCTCAAGAAAAAATCGAAATTGGCAGGGAAGCTACAGCTCAGAGAAAGTGAAAGAAGAAAACAAAAGTGGTTCTCAGAAAGAGGAAGAGAAGAAGGAGAAAAAGTTAGTTAGAGACGCCAGATACGATTGCAATTATTGTCATGGTAAAAAACATCTTGCTAAGGAGTGCATGTTGCGAAGGAATAAAGAGAAGAGTGAAGAGGTGGATGAGGAGGCCTATCACAAACGAAAGCTGGAAGAGATTAAGAAGAAGAAATCTAATGATAATTCTATTCCTGCTTTTGTTGTACAGGAAAACATGGCTCAAGGAGAGTTCGGAGGAGTGGAAGTCTGGTCAACACACTCAGAAGATGAAGAGGTTCGCAAGCCCACACATGGAAGGGCGTTCACTGCGAAAGAAGAGAATTCGCTGTACTCATGAAGGTGCTTGATGGTGTCTAAAGGTGGATCGTAGATGCAGGAGAATACAAGTGAGAGTGGAAGGAGAAAAGATAACTGTTTCGCGACGAAGACTGTTCCAGAACAAATCAACGAATGCGAACTGCTGATCAATAAGGTAAATTCCATTCTTGAATCACTTAATATTCCTACATCTAGATACGAAACAAAATTTAATGATCTAAAATTCACATTTTCTAGTATAAGCAAAAGTTTAAAGCAAACACGGCTATCAAAATCTAACCTAACCGATTAATTGAGCAGGGCACATCTAAAAGTGAGGAGAGACGTATGTGGATCCAGAAGGTTGAGTCGGATTTATCTAAGTCTAGGGATGAATCTATTTATTTATAGAGAGGCAATTTAATGCTTTTGAAACAGTGAAACATCTTTTGTTTAATTGCAAAAAGGCTTTATTTTAATATCACTCAATTGCACCTTGATTGTGAAATCGGTAAGAAAATCCATAACATGATCTTGCCATTTCTCGAATTAAAGGTAGACGAAATAGACGCAGATTGTTACAAATGCGAATATATCGTTTCGTCTGAAGAAACTTCTGATGCATACAAAGTCGGTCTTGAACGCATTGAAAATTACATTAAGTCCAAAGACCACAAAAACATGTTAAAACAAATTTTGGATGAAAGTGACAAAAAGCAGATCAAATCTGATACTGTGCACAAATTTAATTCATTGAATGCCAAATTAAGTTCAGAAAGCACAATAAATGTTGATAGTACTTCTGAATTTGATGAGGATGGTGATATGAGTGTAATTTCTATAGAGGATGAGGTTGATTGTTCAGAGTTTGTTAAAAGTGAATCTAAACCTGCGAAACCTCTTATTTCGGAAAATTCTGTTGAATTCGCAAGAGTTGTTCAAAACAAACCTGAAATCTTGAAAGAAAAAGCAACTGTTTTCCCAAAGGTTCAAGTAACGCCAAATCAAGTTTTTAAAGTCAATGGGGTAACAGAAACTCAAACCGTGGAGCTGAAAACCATTGTCGACGAAGATAACAAAGACGGATGTGATGAATTCTTCTGGTCAGCTCCCATAGATAATGCTGACGAAACTGTTGGTTTATATGAAAGAACTTCCTGGAAAGTCAGAGGAAGATATGTGGCTGAACCTTTAAATAATCGCTCAGCGTTTGAAAAAGGTAGTCCTAGTGGTACCAAGGAGGTTCGCAACGAACCCAACTCCGTGAAGAAAAGCAAACATGAAGTGAGAAAAGCGAATACTAAGGTGAACATCCATAAGTCGTCAAAGCAACTTGCTGATCAAAAACGACAAAGAAATGACAGATATAGAAGAAATCTCAGTGAAAGAAAGCAATTTTCGCAATCCCAAAATTTGGATTATGTTCGCCACGAAAGAAGGAAGAATCCTAAAGCGAAAGCTCATTCGCAGGTAAACTCCAATCAGTGTGTGCAATGTTGTTCTCATAGTCCAAGGGACTCTCAGCAAAAAGGGACTCCACAACCCTTCTTCGCAAAGCAACAAATGGAGAAACCAAAGCCTTGTTTATCTAAATCCACAAAGTCAACAAATAATAATATCAAAGGCAAGGAAAGCTGTTTTCAAAACCAAAAGCTCTAACTAAGAAAACTAACGCGAATCCCAAAGAAGCTGAAAAGAAGCGCGTCAAAAATCAAATCAATAACAAGAATAAAACCTTTGATTCCATAGAAACTAACTCAAAGGATAACAAAATCAAAGTTTTCACAATCAAACGAAAAGATGAAACCACTCTCATAAAACAAACATATATGGTTAATCTTTACATTACTTTTCCTAGTTGTGTGAAAGGCTCACAAGGACCCAAGAAACTTTGGGTTCTTAAATCTGCTTAATGGTTGCAGGTTATTTGTGACGAACAGTACGACACTGAATAGTACATCGACAGTGGCTGTTCTCGTCACATGACAGGAAGGAAGGAGGAGCTGCGAGAGTTCAGGTCTCTCAAGGATGGCGGCAACGTAAAATACAGAAATAATTCATTTGGCAGAATAAAAGGCTATGGCCTGATAACAAATGGGGAATTTTCTATTCGAAAGGTGGCTTATGTTGAAGGCTTGCAGCACAACCTTATCAGTGTCTCGTAGTTGGTCGTGGGAACAGGATTGAAAGTGTCCTTTGATGACGAAGGTTCAGAAATTATTGAAAAGAAATCCAAAAACGTTCTTCTAAAATTAGAACGAAAGGGTGAAATGTTTCCACTGAATCTGAACCCGATACGAGGAAAGCCTGCCATTTTCCTGCTTACAAAAGCTGACTCAGACGAAAGCTGGTTATTGCATAGGCGTCTCTCGCACTTAAACTTCAAAGACATCAAGAAGCTAGTTCTTGGTGATCATGTGCGAGGAATTCCTCTACTAAAATTCGACAAGGATCATTTGTGTGCCGCTTGTGATATGGGAAAGCAAAGTAGAAAAAGTCATCCAACTATCGTGAACACGAAAGTTATTGAACCTTTGGAACTTCTACACATCGACCTTTGCGGTCCTTCTGCTATTGAAAGCGTTGGTGGTAGTAAGTATATGCTAGTAATTATTGATGATTTTTTTTGTTTCACTTGGGTGTTCTTTCTTAAACAGAAATCTGATGCAACTCTAAAGCTCAAGGATTTTATCAAGTAGATTGAAGTTCAACTGCGAAAGCTGGTTCGCAACGTTCGCAGTGACAATGGGCTTGAATTCAAAAACCAAGCGTTTGAAGATTTTCTTGCTGAAAATGGAGTCACACACAATTTCTCTGCTCCCTACACTCCACAACAGAACGGCGTAGTTGAAAGATGCACCCATTCATTGTGTGAAGCTGCTCAAACCATGTTATCGTTCACATGTCTGCCACTCTATTTCTGGGCTGATGTGATAGCTACTGCTTGTTTTACCCAAAATCGATCCATCCTCAATAAGCAATTCTCAATCACTCCTTATGAAATTATAAATAACCGCAAACCTAATGTTAAGTTTTTCCATGTTTTTGGTTCCAAATGTTTTATTTTAACTCCAAAGAACAACGGAACAAGTTCGATGTGAAAGCTGACGAAGGTATATTTTTGGGATATTCGCTAACATCAAAGGCGTACAGGGTTCTCAACAAACGCTCAAAGAAAATGGAAGAGACCTACTATGTTACGTTTGACAACAGGTATTTAAAGCAAATTCAGTCCACCGAAAGTCAGATCAAAGAAATCTTTCCTAAACCAAGTCCAGCCATTATTCCTGTGTCCAACCTTTATGAAGAATTCATGTTACTCTTCGATGAACCTGCGAAAGCTATCTCATCGGAAGCAAAAGCATTGGATAATAAAGTCGACGAACTTAAGAAGATTATCGATGATGCTGCAAAAGACTTGCCTCAAAAGCCTTCTACTTCCCCTCAAGACACGAGCACACATTTCCAGGGGGAGAATTATGGGTCTAACACTCAATTCCAGGGGGAGGGTTTCGCATCACCAATTTCTACTGAGTCTCCTTCTGTTGGAGATAAATCCCCACACACTTTGACCCATGAACCTCTATTCGCAGGTGATGATTCAATTCCTGAAGTCAACGAGTTTGCTTCATTCGAGGGGGAGAATAATGAAGCGAATGATGACTCAGACGCTAAATCTGTTCAATCTGAATTTGAGGAAGTCAATGCTGAACTGAATCCATCCTCAGATCCAAATTACCCTCCTATGACCAAATGGACAAAAGATCACCCAAAAGCTCAAGTTCTTGGTGAATCCTCTTCAGGTGTCCTTACCCATTCTCAACTTAAAGCGAAACAAACGCATTATTCTCAAAAGTAGAATTTTGTATGTTTAATTCGTATGTATCAAAGATTGAACCCAAAACCTACAACACTGCTCTCGATCACTCCGATTGGGTGCAAGCAATACAAGATGAACTCCATGAGTTTGAGCGAAACAAAGTTTGGAGATTGATTCCAACTCCTCCTGATGCATCAGTTGTTGGTTTAAAATGGATGCTTAGGAATAAAATGGATAAAGAGGGAAATGTGATCCGAAACAAAGCTAGACTGGTGGTCAAAGGTTATTGCCAGAAAGAAGGGATTGACTACGAAGGTACTTTCGCACCCATTGCAAGATTGGAATCTGTTCGCATCTTTTTGGCATATGCAGCACACAAAAACTTTGAAGTTTTTCAAATGGATGTGAAGTGTGCATTCTTAAATGGCGAATTGGAAGAGACCGTTTATGTGGAGCAACCGCCTGGGTTTATAAATGAAAAGTATCCCAACCACTGTTACATTCTTGACAAAGCGGTTTACGGTCTAAAGCAAGCTCCAAGAGCCTGGTATGAAACTCTTACTCGTTTTCTTAAAATGTCCAAATTCAAGCAAGGTTCGGTTAACCCAAACTTCTTTCGCAAGAAAGAGGGTGACCACTTGATGATCGTACAAAATTATGTTGATGACATCATCTTCGGATCTACTAACAACTGAGTTCCGAAAGTTGAAGGGAATTAAATTTGAGATGAGCTCAATGGGTCCAATTAACTTTTTTCTTGGATTAAACATTAGACAGGGATCGGAAGGAATTTTCATTAATCAGGAAGCTTACACGAAAACCCTACTCGCCAAGTTTGGAATGTTGGGAGACTCAAAGACGAAGGTTCCAATGTCACTGGGAACGAAACTGACTCCTTCACTGGATAAACCGGCTGCTGATATGACCATTTATCGTCAGATGACTGGTTCACTCATGTATCTAACAGCTAGTAGACCAGATATCATGTTTTCAGTTTGTTATTGTGCTAGGTTCCAAGCAAATCCACGCGAACTTCATATGGTGGTTGTCAAGAATATCTTCCGTTATCTGAAACGAATGTCATCTCTTGGAATTTGGTATCCTACGAACTCAGGTTTCTTTGTACAAGCATTTTCAGATGCTGACTTAGAGGGTTGTGGTTTAGATAGAAAAAGAACAACTGGTGAATGCCAATTTCTCGATGGCAAGCTGATGAGTTGGCAATCAAAGAAACAAACATGCGTTTCGTTGTCAACAGCTGAGGCTGAATACATAGCTGCAGCTTCGTGCACATCTCAGGTCATTTGGATTCAAAGCCAACTTCGCGACTATGGATTGAATATGAAAAGAATTCCTCTCTATTGTGACTCCGAGAGTGCCATTCGCATATGTCACAACCCAGTGCAACACTCCAAAACGAAACACATAGCACTGAGGTATCACTTCATCAAGGATCATGTGGAAGATGGCAATGTTGTGATTCATTTCGTAAGATCCGCTGATCAATTGGCTGACATATTCACCAAGGCCCTACCTGAAGCAACATTTAATAGAATCCTTCAAGGGTTGGGAATGATGGAAGCTGATTCACTACCAAATCCATTATCGCATTCATAAAATCTTCATTGCGAATTGGTGCGAACGTTCGTAGGCTTTCGCAGTCCACTGTTCATTAACAGTCTATTTTATCAATGCGAATCAATGCGAACGTTCGCAGTAGTTCGTAGGACAGTGTTTATTCGTGGTTTGGTATTTCACATATCCTTTTGTATATTTTGTGTATCTTTGCTTATCTCTATGTTTAATTTGTTTATCTTATCTTTGTTTTCAAAATTGCTTATCACTGTGAATCGGTGCGAATGTTTGCAGCCTTTCGCAGTCAACTGTTCATTAACCGTCTTATCTCTGCGAATCAGTGCGAACGTTCGCAGGCTTTCGCAGTCCACTGTTCTTTATCAGTTTATTTTTACCTTATTTTTCTTATTTTCAGAAAAACTCCAAAAACCAAAAATAATTTATTTGCTTTATTTTACTGCTTTTCAATAACATCAAAATCAAAAAAATATTTTTACTTTTTGTTAATTTTTTTTGCACACCACGATCATAAAAGAAGACGTTCGCAATGTCTATCTACTTGTGTGATGGGGCAGGTATGACTCTCGTTACTTATGTATTAGCTAAGTGTCCCTAGAAGCATGCTACTGCATGTTGACCTTAGCCTCAACGACTCAACTGTGAAGCCTTAATGAATTGATATCACCAATCAATTCTTCCCAATCAGGCTGCGAATTCACATTAGTCATGAGCTACCTTACTCTTCTCGCACTGAGTTAAGAGTTATTTGCATGGTCACATTCGCATTGCAAAGGTACTTTCGCTCTCCTGTAACCATCTACTCTCTTCTCCATCACTTTCGCATTCATCAATGTAACCCTTGAGACTCTCAGAAATTACCACTGAGGTTTATGGTTATACAAACATCTGTGTTAATGATCTTAGTTTCGTTCTACCACGAACTGAGTGAAGCCCAAAATTCAATACCCACAATGAATTGACGGTGAACAATCAAATGTTCTAGTTTTCACCTAAGGATTAACGAAACCACTTTCGTGGGAGGTACCATGAAATATCTTTTTATCTTTTGCGTGATCTTTATGAAATTGTCTAACACCAAGACTTTTCTACCCAAAAGATCCAATTTTTTTTTTTGAGATTTCAACATTATTCCAAGTCAATGACAATAAATTCCCAACCTACTCATTCAACTGACTACACTGGTCACACGAGTACCTTTTCCAACTTTCGCACTTATGTCAAGTTCGTAGTTTAGTTAACAGATAAACCACCTTTATCAGCCTTACATAAAAGATGCCTTTCAGTGTTTCTCATCAAAAAACTGATCGTATTCAATAGGAAACCGAACAGACACTTCTTAGTCTCTCTTGACTATGAAGAAAGATATCTTTGTCTGGGATCAACAGTTTTATGTCACATATATGACATCACAACATCCCACAGATAAACTTTGTTTTATTTCTTTTCCTTTGACACTCTTGCACGAAGATCCTTGTGATTTTCAAAAGTCTTGTTCGTGGTTACATTTAACTTTCAGGTTCGCAGTCGTATGCATTCAACGTGATTTCCTTACTGCGAAAGAAGATAGGCTGACACGGAAAATTTTCAAACGGGCGCGTGAAAAGTTGAACGGACAGCTATTCTTACGCCGCGTGACGCACGCCTCTGACTTGTCATAGCTGTCAAATCGCGCTTTTCCAGGCGACAGTTCAGTACTCGAGATTCTCTCTCCTGCTTTCTCTCACAAAATCAAATCGTATAAAAGGATTTTGACGGTTCATTATTTCATTACCACTTTCAAATTCTCTCAAAGATTTCTGGCGATTAAAAGGCTCTCTACTGTTCATCTTCTTCAAAGCTTCATCTGAGAATCAGTCTGTTCAAGATCAAACTGCTCATTCAACACTCCTTTCAGTGAAGCAACATCAGAATCTCATCATTGATTTGGATCCGGTAAAGTATGATGCCTTTCTTGTACCTCTGATCGAGTGCCTGAAATACTCTCCTCTTACTATTGCTATGTATCAAGTTGAGAATGTTCCTCTCTCGATTCTCTCCAACGCATATACCACTGCCTACTATGTCAAGGACGAGCAACGGATTTACTTCGATATCCATAATCACACCACCTTGATTTCCAAGACCCGTTTCTGCAATTTGCTAGGGCTCCCACAATCTGACAATCTGATCAATCCGGAAACCATCCCCAACGCAACCATCTTGGAAATGTTCTATCAGATGGGATACAAGGAAACACTCACTGCTATATCCAAGTTCAAGAAACCCAATCTTCCACCAACTTGGAACGCCCTTTTCACCATCTTGTTCAAATCCTTCTCTGAAAGGGTCACATGCAACGACTGTGCAAGCAAGCTGTTCATAGGTCTGATGTATGGCCTTTACATTGGTGAAAACATAGACTATGGTTCTATCCTCTGGGCTCAATTCATCCAGAGCACTCACTCTCTTACTCGACACAGTGAGATCTCCTGTGCGAGATTTTGGACCGTTGTTGTCAACAGGGCTATTAAGAAGCTCAAAATTACAGTGATGACTGATGCACTGATGGCTTCCATTGCGACATTCCATACAACAGGTATTATTAAGGCAGATAAGTCCAAGTTCGATTTCATTGGTTCAATTCCGGAAGAGATGTTTCATGATGTTCCTCCTACAAGTAAAATTCTAGAGGGATATCGCACCCTTACTCCTTCAGGACCTCGTCCTTTAACTGATGAGTTCCAAGCCATTTTGGCTGAGGCTGATAAACCCAAGAAAAGGGGCAAAGGGTCCAAGAGAACTACAATGAAAGATTCTACGAAAGAAGGAACTTCTGTGGCTCCGAGACCTCCATCTCTGAACTGAAAGGCTCCTACTACCTCTACTGTTGCACCAAAGCAAAGGAAGCAACTCGCTAGAAGGCGAAAGTCTCCTACTCCTACTCCATCTCAGAGTGAAGACGCAAATTCGGATTCTGATACCGAGTCGGAGATTCGCATTGAGCAGGATCCCCCCATTTGCACTGAAGAACAAGAACCCATTCGCACTGAAGAACAAGAACAAGTTCGAACTGAGACAACTCCACCCCGTAATGATTATGTTCCTTCTCCACCTCCCTCACCAAAAACAACTACTTCTATACCAATCACCATTGCTCCTCTCCCACCTGTATCAACTCATACACACACAACTATTCCAGTTTCCATACCTATTTTCACAGATTCCACAGTTCCACCACAAAACTCTACTGCACCTGTGAGTTCAGTCAACGTATATGATACGGGGGCTAACACTTTAGGTTTTTCAACCCATGTTACACCACCCATCTCTCCCATTCGCACAGATGATCCGGACATGATTTTCAGAGATGATGAAGATGATGATTTGGAAGGATTCTCTTTCAGTCCTTTTCAAATTAGGATTGATAATGAAGATGATGTCTCTACTACGAAAGCGGAATTCAAATCTCTTCATGATAAGCTTGATCAGCTGCTTCTTGCATCCAGCGTTTCCACTTCTGAAGCTTACTCCAAGGCTGCGGTTGAGTCAATCCTTGAGAGAGTCAGAAAGGAACATATCGGCCAACACTTCTACTTTCTCCAAGGCAGTTTCTGACTCTGCTGCTGTTTGCAAGGAAACGACCGAAAAAGTCGATAAACTAACCGCTGACACAAGGGAATTCATGGAAGCCTACCAGGTTACCTACAACGCCAACACCACGACAACGAATAAGGCTATTAAGAATGTTGGTGCCATGTTCCAAGCAGAAAAGGCAGACTTTGCTGAACTTTGCACCGTGTTCAAGTCCGATCATGAAGCATTCCAGACTTCTATCGATGCTAAACTCACGAAGCTTCAAGCAGACTTGGCGATGGAGAACAAGATCATGGATGCTCTCGCAGTCAAAGAGGAAAAGTGTAAGGTGTTGGAAACCAAGCTTCACTTCACTCAAAAGAAGGTCGATGATTTGCTAGCAGAGAAAGCAGTCACGCGAAGTTGTATTTCTAATGTTAATGGACCGCTCTCTGATATCAATGAGACCCGTGATCCCATGATTTCCATCACAGTACGAAAGCATCTGGCTGAAAAGATAAGACCAGGGTTCGTAATGTTGCACCGTTTGGAGGGTGTTTTGAAGCCGATGTCTTTTCCGAAACAAGGGGGAGAAGGTAGTTCTTAAGTTGAATCGGCTGATGTCAACCCCAAAGTTTCTGTTAAACCTCCTGTCATCAAGGAAGATCTAAAAGAAAAGGAAACGTTATTCAGCAATGAACCCTTATTGATGATAGTGCAGACGAAGAGCCTGATGAAGTTGAGCTTAAAAGGCGGAATGTAACACTCGTGTTTCTAGCCTAGACATTAATATTAAGGTGATAGTCTAGGTTAACCTTTGTAACTCATTTTGAAGAAATGAAAAAGGAATTATGTGAATTCTATGTGTTTTATGTGTTTTATGCTTAATTACTAGGAGTTAATTAAATAAGAATAAAAATGAGCGTCAAAAATTAAATTTTAGATAAAGCCGATATCTATTAAGAAACTTATAGTGGCGTGACAAGGATTACGGATATATAAAGAATGCCGCAATCCGAGTTATAACGAAGAAGTTATGACCTGTCGAAGTTTCACGATAAACCGGCACGGTGCCGAATGTCGTAAAAAGTGAGTTTTTAATAAACTACTTTTTAGCCTCAGCGATCTAAACGAAACTCGTAGTGTTCGTTAAACCGAGAGTAGGTATAAAAAGAACACCCAAATCTGACTTCGTATGGCGAAGTTATGATTTTTCGAAGTTTCAGCTTAGTAGTAGACAGCTAAAAACTCGAATTTTAGATCGAGTGATTTTTAGCCGACACGACCTAAACGAGAATCGAAGGTCTCGTAAATAGTAGCACAACGGTAAAAAGTCTGACGAAAACGGACGTCGGATGAAGAAGTTATGAATTTTTAACGGATTTCTTGTCCCGGTCTGTTAAAAATAATAATATAAAACATTAAATTCAAAATTAGCCGACGAAGTCTAAACGGAAGTTGTAGAACGTAATTTTACCTACGCGTGCATATAAAGAATGTCAAAAACGGAGCTCGTATGCGAAAGTTATGGATTTTAGAAGTTTTTGCACAAAAACCGAGAAAATTCGCATAGTCACGAGTTGCCACGCCACCCTCGCCTCGCATGTGACACGTGTCCGAAATCTGTGACTCATGCGAAGCCACGTGGCGAAGCTGCTGAGTCATCCGAGCACATGGCCTTATCCGAAGCGGTCCAGTAGCCATGCGACACGTACCCTCTTAGCACGAGACCGAACCCTCGCTGACTGCCACGGTGCCTAGGCTTCGGACCAGTAGACCTCGGTCCAATAGGAGACTGCCAGCGAGCCTTCGCAGGTGCGACCCACGTGCAGCCCTCGTGCGAGCCTCCTCTGCGAGCCGTCGGATCCGCAGAGCGTGGCCACTTCTCAGCCATTGGATCAGGAGGCTCGGCCCTATAAATACAAGGGTGCGAGGCCTCCCGGGGGTATTTTGAAAACTTGTCATTTTTAGCCCCTTTCTCCATATTTCTTTCATATTATCATCCCCCGAAGCCCCGGTATCAATTATAAGCCTCTAAATATGCCACGAAGTGCCCGTGAAGCCCAAAAAATTTATCTTTTCGGTTTCGAAGCCCGACTTTTGCAGAGCCCGATTTCTCAATAAAACTCCCGGTTTTATTAGAAACGAACGTTTTAGGAAACGAATTGCTGCCCGATTATCATCAAATCAAGTGAGTGTGTAGTTAGTTTCAATTTACACATAGATATGAAGTATTTACCTTAAAATACGTGTTATGTGTAAATATGTTAATTGTTTATTTGAGGTGACTGTTGAATTGATGTTTTATACAAGTTTTAAACTGTATATGTATTTTATCTACAAATATGTTGGGTAAAACATGGGTAGACAAAATAGTCGGTGGGTGTTAAAAATGATGAGAGGCCTCGGTGTCGGTGTTGTTGTTGGTGTTATCATTGTAGTCGTCTAGCGGAGTATAGATGACGATCACGGACCTTTCTAGACAGTCCAGTGGTACACTAGCAAGTTCACAACTTGTAGGTGTTGATGAACTAAATGTTCATTGGTGTACTCCAATCCCCCTCATGGTTGCCTTTAGGACATGTATGGCCGAGGAGTCCCTTTAGCAGTAGTGTCCAACCCGATGATATTCCTTAGGCTAAGTCCCTTGTGTTAGGTGTTTAGGGACGTAAAGTGAGGACAACGAGAATGGGTAATCAGGGTTATTGTTGATTGGTGAACTTAATATGTTATTATTATTGTGGGTTGAAAACCCTATATGCTCACCAGGCTCCCAAGCCTGACCCACTCAGCTTTTTATGATTACAGGTAGTGGACCCCGAGCATAGTCGGAGGACGATGAGAGATTTTTGATTATAGGCCAGTAATTGTAAATAAATGTTGAAAGGCTTATAATGTCTTGTTTATGCTTTTGATCTGTATCGGAACATGACATCCCGAGTTTTGATATATATATGGGAAATATGTACCTTTTTAAAGAAGGGTTTTGATAAACTTTTATCATATGTTGTTTGGGGACCAATTCCGCAACATCTTTTGAAAAGATTTCTCTGATTTTATTTTAAAAAGCATAAATTAAATCGGTCTTTTCTGGCCGAGAAATTAGGGGATGTCACACGGAAGGCTCGCGAGGCAGAGATTGATGAACATGCTCGCATCGTCAGAGAGGCTGAAGAAAAAGAAAGAGCTGAAAAGGAAGCTCTGGCCACTCTTAAAAGAAAAATTCTATTATTTCCAAAGTGGACCCTGAAGCGTATGCAAAACCAAGCTATGGATATGCCAAGTCACTATTGGTTGGATCCTATTGCTTCCTTTGATGTCCAAAATACACTGGATTCGCAGTTAGACCTTCCTATCACACCAAAGGCATTCAGGTTTCGTGCCTTTATAAAGGTTGCTAATGTTCCTTTCTCAGACAGCATTGGGGATCAACTGTTGTTTGCCTTCTACTTGAAACATATGAAGCCTCAGTTCGAGACCTGGAGTGCGAGCAAAATTATAGTTGTGAAGGTCACTAGGCCAATCGAAACTGAAAGCTTCCCTAATGCGAAGTTTAAAGTTGCTAGAGGATCTGCACGACAAGCCTGCGAATTCACTCTTGCAGATCTGCCATGCTTGAACCCCCATGACTGGATGGTTATATACAATATTTTGCTGTGAGAGAAGGAGAAGTACGAACCTGTGTTTGCTTATCTTCAAATCATGATCAAGTCTTACATTCAGGAAGTTGGGTTGATGGATGTGGAAATTGCCACTGTTCTAAGGCAAAAACCAAGTGTTGTTCCAAAAGAAGCTCCGAAATACTTCCAAAAGCTCAAGCCAGGAAAGATTTATAAGTAAGGATGGTTCGTGGTATACATGGCTAGAGATCGTCCAGGAGCAGATCGACGCAAGTTATTCTTTCATCTTGAAGACAAGCACTTGTTTACTACTTCTTGTCTGAAATTCATTTTGGAACTTGTTGTGAAGTTTAAGGGCAACAACAAAGATGATATGAAGTGTTTCACTGATGTCATCACTTGGTACATTCATGTTCGCAAGCTGCTGCTGAGTTTCATTCCCAAAGTCTACGAAGTGCAGAAGTGAATCACGAATTAAAATGGCTATGGTTTCAATTGACGCAAATGGAGAGATTGTTGAAGATATTAGTGTTGCGTCATTGGGCCTATGTTATTTAGTCCATTTTGTATAAACGAGTTGGGCCTGTCCACTTCTTTTTAATGCTAGGGTTATAGTATATAAGGTGCATGCATGCTACGTATGTTTAGTAACTTTTCAGAATTATCTTTGTAACCCTAATTAACGCCTCTATAGAAGTAATTCTTCATCGAGTTCTTCTAAGGTGTGAGAGTTAATCATTCAGCATATGTTTGATCATATCGAGTTCTTTACCTGTTTTAATCTATTCGATCACTAAGGATTTATTCTTATCAGTTTTGAAAGAAACGAAGCCCATGGTTTGTAGTGAGAGAGAGAGAGAGAGAGACTATAGTTAATGTTTATAATGAGTCCTATAACCGAGCTATATGACTGGATTTACCTCCATACAATGCTTCATTAGATTTTGTAGTAACAATAGTAGACACTTATCACCCGCTTCGATTGATTGGTCGTGGTTTTAGATAGCAACCACAGGTGGGGATGTCAACCCCATATAGATCTCTACATATGTATCTCACTTCGAAGATTAAAGGTTATAGCAGTGTGAGAATGGTAAGTGTTTACACTTCGGTAATGAATATAGTCTCACTAAAAAACCCTTAACCAAAGTATGTGAATAGCTCTCAACCCTAACTTAATTGTGGATAAGTCACTAGGCATAATGAATTTCATTATATAAAGTTTATAAAAGCTGAGTCTTCTTGGTATGTATGCAAAAGTGTAATGCACTCGCTTTTATAAAGATATACGTTCCAAAGTAATGAACATATTGTTGGGTTTTGAGCATTCTAACACTTCCTAAGTGTACATGCAACCCTATTAAACCTTGGATCTATGTTTGTCTAAGATGCATGCAAAATATTATTTTCCAAGGTTTATAACCTATATAGCATGGCATGGGGTACTTTTAACCATAAAAGAACTAGATGAATTACATACCTTTTGTTGATTGTTGATTCCTTGGAGTTTGAGAGCCAAGCACCAATAATGTGAATGCCTCAAATGGAAATCACAAATCACCACAAACTTGGAAAATGTATGAGAGAGTATACTAACTCTTGATTTTGGCCACCACACTTACACACACATTAGTGTTTTTTTTTCATGCAACATAAGCTTGTTTATATAGTGTACATGGTTAGGGTGAAACCCTAATAACCCATGTCTTTTCCTCTTCCAAGGATCCATGGGTAAAAGCTCCATGGATCATCCATGGACTTCCATATAAGCTTAGCCCATTCCCAAATGAGTGTTAGCCCACACTATATAAATATAATAGCCCATGATTTAATTAGTCTTCCTTTTAATCACTAAATTAATTCATAATTAATTCAAGATTAAAACTAATTAAGTAACATGACTTTATATTAATATATTATAACTTATAATATATTAATAAATCGTAAGTATACAACTCTCATAAAATTATCCATAACTAGTTTGGGTGAAGTGCAACCCAAATGGACCATGCCGGGTCGGGTCAAGTATATACCAAATAAGTTATGGACTTAGACATCTTATCCAACAGACTCCCACTTGGATAAGTCTAATAACTGTATTTGCCTATATTACTTCAGGAACCAACCGACAATCGTAGCTTTCGAAAACTCTTGTGAACTATGAAGCGCCATTTTAGATAAATGATCATATAATCATCTGCTCTCATGATATCAGCCGGACAAATACATGGAACAATGTCTTACTTATTGTCTAGCAGTTGTTTCTCGATTTCCGATTTGTTTGACAAAGAACTTAACTGAACACATCAATTTAGTTCTGACCGGGCCCGGTACATGGGTCAACACAAAATCATCGAGGGGCCCATATATCGCTTCTATTTCTAGAAGGAACAGATAAACTTCGACTCATATGCTTGTTCTACTACTTATTGAATTGCACACAAAGGCACGTTTTATAACATCAAGTTACTGATGCGTTTACGTGCAATCAATGCACAACCAACTCATAGGTAACAACTCATATCTCTAGGTTTGAAGACTTATATGATATTACCGTCTTACGATCACTCGAGATAAATTCCATGAAGTGATACAAGTGAGCGTGGATTTATTCCAATACTCATAACTTATGAGTACTCATGAATGTTGTAGCAACCATTGCTATGGCTAAATACCTTTAGTCATCTACAATCCCAATTCATGACAGTCTTGATTCATACCTACTTCCGACATATGACCGACTGTGGAGAGTTTGAATAAATTAATTATTCTGGAAGTCAAAACATGCAAAACTGAAACGATAGTAAATAATTGACAATGATAGCAACACTTTACTCATAAATAAATCACAAATTTTATTCATCATCAAACGTCGATTACATTTTACAAGTTTCAGAAAAAGGCTATCTAATCTATAAAACTAATATCGTCCCTCAGCCCGATGCGCCTCGCATGCTGCAAATGTTTCACCCTCGTCAGTCCCTTCGTAAGGGGATCCGCAGGGTTCTCATCTGACGATACCCTCTTTGCCACGAGGAGTCCCTCTTCTATCTTGTGTCTTATGAAGTGATATTTTCTGTCAATGTGTCGGGATCTGCCATGATCTCTTGGTTCCTTGGCTAAGGCAACCGCACTATTGCTGTCACAGAAAATCTCCATAGGCTCCTTAATAGCTGGTACAACTCCAAAGTCTCCGATGAAGTTCCTCAGCCATATGGCCTCCTTTGCCGCTTCACTCGCTGCTATGTACTCTGATTCACAAGTCGAATCAGCTACAGTCTCCTGTTTGGAACTCTTCCAAGTGATTGCCCCTCCATTTAAGGTAAAGACCCAGCCTGACTGAGAGCGGAAGTTATCCCTATCAGTCTGAAAGCTAGCATCACTATACCCTACTACTCTCAAGTCATCACTCCCACCAAGGGTAAGGATCCAATCCTTAGTCCTCCACAGGTACTTGAGAATATTCTTTACCGCAGTCCAATGAGCCTTGCCAGGGTTCCCCTGATATCTGCTGACCATGCTCAAAGCGAAGGCCACATCAGGACGAGTACAAGTCATAGCATACATGATCGAACCAACAGCGGAAGCATAATGTAATCGACTCATCTCAGCTATCTCATCTTCTGGACTCGGGCTCTGAGCCTTGCTCAGTTTGGCATTGCTTTGGATCGGTAATTCTCATTTCTTGGAATTCTGCATGTTGAACCTTTTCAACACCTTATCCAAGTAGATACTCTGATTAAGTCCAATTAGTCTTTTACTCCTTTCTCTTAATATCCTTATCCCTAGGATATAGGTAGCTTCTCCAAGGTCCTTCATAGCAAAGCACTTCCCAAGCCAGGACTTAACCTCCTGCAAGGTTGGGATGTCATTTCCTATGAGTAGTATGTCATCCACATACAGTACCAAAAAACTAACTATACTCCCACTAGCTCTGACATACACGCAGGACTCATCTTCACTTCTTGAGAAACCAAACTCTTTGACCTTCTCATCGAAACAAAGATTCCAACTTCGAGATGCTTGTTTCAATCCATAAATGGATTTCTCAAGCTTGCACACTCTATTGGGGTACTCTGCACTGACAAAACCTTCTGGCTGATTCATGTAAACATCCTCAGCCAACTTTCCGTTAAGGAAAGCGGTTTTGACATCCATTTGCCATATTTCATAATCATGAAATGCAGCAATGGCTAGCATAACCCTAATAGACTTAATCTTTGCTACTGGTGAAAAGGTTTCATCATAATCAATTCCCTGAGTCTGAGTAAACCCCTTCGCAACCAGTCGAGCCTTATAAGTGTGCACCTTCCCATCCATGTCGGTCTTCTTCTTGAAGATCCATTTGCACCCGACTGTCTTACGGCCTGGTACATTGTCAACCAAGTTCCAAACTTGATTGTCATACATGGACTGTATCTCGCTGTCCATAGCCTCCTTCCATTGGGCCTGCCGTGGCTTCCTTAACACTGTTAGGTTCATCCAGATTTACCAGTGTACTGTCACTGATAAATGTATCACCTTCCGTAGTAATATGAAATCCATAATAAAACTCAGGTGTGTTCCTAACCCTTATGGAACGCCTCGGAAGTATAGACTCGTCAGCTGGATCAACATGAATTTCCTCCTCAAGTTGATTGCTAGTGTCTGAGGTTCCTTCACCAATCGAGTCTTGAATTTCTTCAAGGTCAATTTGCCTCCCACTGTCTCCTTGGCTTATAAATTCTTTCTCTCGAAAGACCCCTCTCCTAGCCACAAAGACCACATTCTCACTGGGTCTGTAGAAGAGGTAACCAAAGTATTTTTGTGGGTAGCCGATGAAAATACACCTTTCACTTCGAGGTTCGAGCTTGTCATGAGTCTCGCGCCTCACGAAAGCATCGCAACCCCAAATCTTGATGTGGTCCAAATTGGGAACTTTCCCAGTCCACATCTCATGAGGTGTTTTGGCAACCTTCTTTGTAGGGACTAGATTAAGGATGTGGGCGGCAGTCTCTAAGGCATACCCCCAAAAGGAGATTGGTAGCGAAGCTCGACTCATCATAGAGCGAACCATGTCCAACAAAGTTCGATTGCGCCTCTCAGCTACACCATTCAGCTGTGGTGTCCTGGGAGGTGTCAATTGTGAGACAATCCCACACTCCTTAAGATAGTTGAGGAACTCAGTACTAAGATACTCACCACCTCGATCGGATCGAAGCATCTTAATGTTCCTGCCCAATTGATTTTCTACTTCCTGTTTAAACTCTTTAAACCTTTCAAAAGTTTCTGACTTATGTTTGATTAAGTAGACATAACCATATCTACTAAAATCATCAATAAAAGTCACATAATAGCGATTAGCATCCCTTGTGGCGGTTTTGAATGGTCCACATACATCAGTATGTATAAGGTCCAACAAACCCTCACCCCTTGCACAAGTACCAGTGAAGGGTGATTTTGTCATTTTTCCAAGTAGACAAGACTCACAACTATCATCCGACTTGAGGTCGAACGACTCCAAGACTCCATCCTTTTGGAGCTGGCCTATGCGTTTCTTGCTTACATGTCCAAGACGACAATGCCACAAAGATGCTTTATCCAAGCTAGTAGAAGAATCAATACATAATACATTATTTCCTAAATTATCTACAACCGATACAGCTTCATACACACCATCACAAGGTAATGCTTTAAAATAAAGAACATTATTAAAGAAAGCATTAATACTACCAACTTCATTATCAAAAGAAAAGGTAAAACCTTGTTTGTACAAAGCATGAAAGGAAATAATATTCCTCGCCATTTCAGACGAGTACACACATTTATTCAAATCTAACTTTAACCCACTATCTAGCAACAAAGTATAAACTCCAATCTTGGTAACAGGTGCAACCTTCTTGTTCCCCATGATTAAGTTTATCTTTCCGTGCTCCACATCCTCACTTCTTCTTAGGCCCTGCAAGTCACAACAGATGTGAATACCACAACCTGTATCAAGAACCCAAGAATTAGAATATGGTGAGTTATTAGACAATATAGTGTAAATACCTGCATGGGATGGTTTCACTTTCCCATCCTTGACATCCTGCAAGTACTTTGGGCATTTTCGCTTCCAGTGCCCCTTATTTTGACAGTAGAAGCATTCAACATCCTTAGGGATGGCAGTAGGAGTGATAGAACCACCTTTGGTTCCAGATGAGGAGCCTTCAAGGGACTTTCCCTTGGTACCCTTCGAAGGGTGCTTCCTCTTTTTCCCTTTGCCTTGCCCGATAACCAAAACAGGGGTAGTAGTAGGAGTAGGAGTAGCAACCGACTTACTCTTAAGACCACTTTCGGCAGTCTTCAGAAGTCCTTGAAGCTTACTGAGTGTGACTTCCTCCTTGTTCATGTGGTATGTCATACGAAATTGATCATAACACGATGGCAAGGAGTGCAAAATGATATCAATTGCCAACTCCTCAGGGAAGTTCACATTCAGTTTCATTAGACGGTCCACATACTTTTGCATTTTCTGCATGTGGCTCGTGATTGGTTCGCTATCCTTCATACGGGTAGTGATCATGGAGGAGATTATTTCATACCGCTCTTGACGAGCACTCTGATGGTACCTTTCCATCAGATCCTGATGCATCTCAAAAGGGTAATAGTACTCATAGGACTTTTGGAGTTTAGCTGTCATGGTGGCCATCATGATGCATGCCACCTTGGTGGCATCTCTTTCATGTGCCTGATACTCAGCGACCTCCTCAGGAGTAGCAGTGGACTCATCAAGCTCCTTTAGCTCCTTATCGAGGACATATTCCTTGTCCTCGTAACGAGTAACCATTCTGATGTTCCGGATCCAATCCATGAAGTTGGAACCATCAAAGATGACCTTCCCACAAAGGTTCATGAGGGAAAAGGAGCCAGTAGGGTTAGAGCCCGAAGCTTTGTTGTTGGAAGACATCTGAAAAGAAGAAAACAAGTTTAGATTAGATATATCGAATCCTTAATAATACACCCAAATGTAATATTAAGGCTAGGATCCAACACAATATATTATAACTTAGAAGAGGGATGCCGTAATCTAAGCTATAATATATTTGAAGGTAGGTGAATGACGATTCACTAATTTCCACCATGAAAACGAAATGAATTATTAGGTTTAATTGGTTTTGAAATTCCTAGATTCCTTTGAGATTCATTGAACTTTTCATTGGCATGTTTCAATCTCGATTGTGCCCTTCAAGTTTTGTGACTGGGATGCCGAGGATCACAAAACAAGGTGTGAATAACCATGCAAATTCACTTGGTACCCTTAATATTATCACCTAATCAATGTGCCGGTTAACCACACACGCTCCACCGATCTATGATAAACATTAAATCACCCTTCGTGATCCTTACTAGTCCAAGTTAGTGTGCCGGTTAACCACACACGCTCCACCAACGACTTGGTAAGGTACAAAGTGTGAATTTCATGGGTTAGCACCATATTCACATTTTCCTAAAGTAACTAAGATTGGGAATTTATAAAAGGTTTAGTTACTTTATAATATTCATCATACTTTTAATGAGAATTTATAAGTCCTTGTCCTACCCGTTCGGCTAACGACCCTCCACCAGTCAAGCAAGTGGTGGGTGAGAGTGGACACCCATTAAGTTGCCATTTTATAGGCAACAACCTTATACCCACCTTATAGAATGGCTTCGTGAATGAGGCGTACTAGCGGTAAGACGACTTTGATCTTATACATATATATAATAATTAACCATTAATGTTATAAATAGTATAAGGGTTGAATTTTAACTTTTAAAACTCTAAGGGTTTGGAATTAAAGTATATTAAAGTGTGTGTAACTTTACAAATTCCAAAACTTGAGGACAAGTTTTGAAACTATTCAAAACTTTTCATTTCATAACTTATGAATTAAAGGTTCATAAAAATGAAGACTCTTCATTTCCATGTAACTTATGTGTTTTAAGTGTGTGTTTAAAAGAAGTGACCTTTGGATATCCATAACTTGAGGACAAATTATGGACTCCATTAAAACACATAAATGATCAAGAATTAATCCTAAACAATTCAGCAAATAATTCCTATCATCTTCTAAATTCATAAGAACATGAACATGATCATCAAAGTTTCAAGAATTATATGAACACATACAAAGCATGAAATTTTGATATAAGCTATTGTAAATAGATTAGAACAACCATTACACCAACTAAAACAAGTTTTAAAACACCAAAACAGTTTAGGGTAATGTTTCTAGTCCATTTCCAGCAGCAAAAGTCGAAAATCTGCATTCTGAGGCTCCTACTCGCCGAGTGCACGAACCTACTTGGCGAGTAGGATGAGTTTACACATGAACTCGGCGAGTCCCCCCATGGACTCGGAGAGTTCATCAGTCAGACAGCAAAAAAAACGACTTTTTATCACTATTTTGCATCAAGTATCAAACAAACAAGCCTAGGCTCTGATACCACTGTTGGGTTTTGAGCATTCTAACACTTCCTAAGTGTACATGCAACCCTATTAAACCTTGGATCTATGTTTGTCTAAGATACATGCAAAATATTATTTTCCAAGGTTTATAACCTATCTAGCATTGCATGGGGTACTTTTAACCATAAAAGAACTAGATGAATTACATACCTTTTGTTGATTGTTGATTCCTTGGAGTTTGAGAGCCAAGGACCAATAATACGAATGCCTCAAATGGAAATCACAAATCACCACAAACTTGGAAAATGTATGAGAGAGTATACTAACTCTTGATTTTGGCCACCACACTTACACACACATTAGTGTTTTTTTTTTCATGCAACATAAGCTTGTTTATATAGTGTACATGGTTAGGATGAAACCCTAATAACCCATGTCTTTTCCTCTTCCAAGGATCCATGGGTAAAAGCTCCATGGATCATCCATGGACTTCCATATAAGCTTATCCCATTCCCAAATGAGTGTTAGCCCACACTATATGAATATAATAGCCCATGATTTAATTAGTCTTCCTTTTAATCACTAAATTAATTCATAATTAATTCAAGATTAAAACTAATTAAGTAACATGACTTTATATTAATATATTATAACTTATAATATATTAATAAATCGTAAGTATACAACTCTCATAAAATTATCCATAACTAGTTTGGGTGAAGTGCAACCCAAATGGACCATGCTGGGTCGGGTCAAGTATATACCAAATAAGTTATGGACTTAGACATCTTATCCAACACATATGTACTTGTATAAACTTTAGGTATTTAAACATATAAATATACATGCATAGTAATAGCTTGAATCCTTGAAATACTATCAAGTTCTATGACTTTCTTTTTAAGACATATAATGTCACATAAAATCATATATTTTTGTATCATGTAGCATTTGTTGTAGGGACTAGTTATTGAAGGGTTTTGAACATTCTAACACTCCTAAGGTGTACATGCAACCCTAGAAACCTTGGATCTATGTTTTAATAAGATACATGCAAATTTGATTTTCCAAGGTTCTTAACCTAACTAGCATGGCATGGGGAACTTTGAAACATAAAAGCTAGTAGGAGAACATACCTTTCTTGTTGCTTGGATTCCTTGAGAACCTTGTGAGCCTAGCACCTCAAGTGTGATGCATCAAATGTTTCACACAACACCACAACTCTTGGAATAAATTTGAGAGAAGTCCACACACACTCAAAATCGGCTAGCCCTCTTGTTCTTTCTTAGTGGCCGATTTTGCTAGCCATGGAGCTTCTTATATATTGTGCCACATGTAGGGTTACTCCATGTAAACCCTAATCTGCATGGCTTTTCATATTCCATGATCCATGGGTTCATTATCTCCATGGACTATCTATGGAGCACCTTATGGGTTTTAGCACAACTCAATAAACCATGGATCATTAGCCCACTATATAAGAATGAATGATTTACACAATCAACCCCTTATATTTAATTAGTCTCTTTTTGATCACCAAATTAATTCTTGATCAATACTAATTAAATAATATTATTAATATATTAGAACTTATAATATATTAATAAACCTTAAGTGTCCTTTCTCTCATTTTGTCTATCCAAGTGTTGCAATGCCATGCAACCCAAATGGACCATGCCAACCGGGTCAAGTACATTCCAGAAATAGTTATGAACTTAGACACCTAATCCAACAGTCTCCCACTTGGATAAGTCTAATAACTATAACTGCAAGCATGACTTCAGGAACCGATCAACAATCGTAGCTCTTTCAAAGTCTCGCGGAACTGAGATGATGATGTTACGCCATTTAAGATAAGTGATCATATAATCCTCTGTTCTAGATATCAGCCGGACAAATACATGGAACAATTTCGTACTTATTGTCCAGCAGTTTGTTTCCCGATTTCCGATTTGTTTGACATAGAACTTAATCGAACACATCAATTTAGTTCTGATCGGGCCCGGTACATAGGTCACAACAAAATCATCGAGGGGCCCATATATCGCTTCTAATCCAAGAAGGAACAGATAAACTTCGACTCATATGCTTGTTCTACTACTTGTTGAATTATACACAAATGCACGTTTTATAACATCGAGTTACCAGTGCGTTTTCATACAATCAATGTATAACCAACTCATAGTCAACAACTCATATCTCTAGGTTTGAAGACTTATATGATATTACCGTCTCACGATCACTCGGGATAAATTCCATGAAGTGATACCAGTGAACGTGGGTTGAATCCAATACTCAGAACTTATGAGCACTCATGAATGTTGTAGCAACTCTTGCTATGTCCAACACTTTAGACATCTACAAGCCAGCTTCATGACAGTCTTGATTCATATCTACTTCCAACATACGACCAATTGTGGAGAATTTGAATAATATGATATACCATAACATAATTATCCTGGAAGTCAAAACATGAAAAATGAAATGATAGTAAACGATTGATAGAAGATAGCAACACTTTACTTATAAATAAACAACAAGTTTTATTTATCATCAAATGTCAATTACTCTTTACAAATTTCATAGCTATCTAATTTCTAAAACTAATATCATCCTTTAGCCCTATGCGCCTTGCATGCTGAAGATGCTTAACCCTACCCAGTCCCTTCGTGAGGGGATTTGATGGGTTCTCATCCGATGATACCCTCTTTGCCACGAGGATTCCTTCTTCTATTCGATGTCTGATGAAATGGTATTTTCTGTCGATGTGTCTGGATCTTCCGTGATCCCTTGGTTCCTTGGCTAAGGCAACTGCACTTTCACTATCACAGAAAATATCTACATGCTCCTTTATAGCTGGTACAACTCCAAGGTCTCCAGTGAAGTTCTTTAACCATATAGCCTCCTCTGCTCCTTCGCTTGCTGCTATATACTCTGATTCGCAAGTTGAATCAATCACTGTCTCCTGCTTGGAACTTTTCCAAGTAATTGCTCCTCCGTTTAAGGTAAAGACCCAGCCTGACTGAGAGCGGAAATTATCCTTATCAGTCTGGAAGCTAGCATCACTATACCCTACTACTCTCAAGTCATCACTCCCACCGAGGGTAACGACCCAGTCCATAGTCCTCCGCAGGTACTTTAGAATGTTCTTCATCGCAGTCCAGTGAGCCTTGCCAGGGTTCCCCTGATATCTGCTGACCATGCTCAACGCAAAGGCCACATCAGCACGAGTACAAGTCATAACATACATGATCGAGCCTATCGCAGAAGCATACGGTACTCGACTCATCTCAGCTATCTCAGCCTCTGTACTCGGGCTCTGAGTCTTACTCAATCTGGCGTTACTCTAGATCGGTAACTCTCCTTTCTTGAAATTATGCATGCTGAACATATTCAGCACCTTATCCAAGTAGGTACTCTGACTAAGTCCAATTAGTCTCTTACTCCCGTCTCTCAAAATCCTTATCCTTAGGATATAGGCAGCTTCACCAAGGTCCTTCATAGAAAAACACTTCCCAAGCCAGGACTTCACTTCCTGCAGAGTTGGGATGTCATTTCCTATGAGTAGTATGTCATCCACATACAATACCAAAAAGCTAACTATACTCCCACTAGCCTTGACATATACACATGACTCATCTTCGCTCCTCGAAAAGCCAAACTCTTTGACTTCCTCATCGAAACAAAGATTCAATCTGCGAGGTGCTTGTTTCAATCCCTAGATGGATTTCTAAAGCTTACACACTCTATTAGGGTACTCTGTACTGACAAAACCCTCTGGATGATTCATGTAAACATCCTCAACCAACTTTCCATTAAGGAAAGCGGTTTTGACATCCATTTGCCATATTTCATAATCATGAAATGAAACAATGGCTAACATAACCCTAATAGACTTAATCTTTGCTACTGGTCAAAAGGTCTCATCATAATCAACTCCCGGAGTTTGAGAAAAGCCATTTGCAACCAGTCGCACCTTATAAGTGTGTACATTCCCATCCATGTCGGTCTTCTTCTTGAAGATCCATTTGCACCCGACTGTATTACGACCTGGTACATTGTCAACCAAGTTCCAAACTTGATTGTCATACATGGACTGTATCTCGCTGTCCACAACCTCTTTCCATTAAGCAGCCTCAGGGCATGCCATGGCTTCCGTGTAGATGTTAGGTTCATCCAGACTTACCAGTGTGCTATCACTGATAAGTGTATCACCTTCCGCAGTAATATGGAAACCATAGTAATGCTCAGGTGCATTCCTAACTCTCATGGAACGCCTCAGAGGTACAGACTCGTCAGTTGGATCAATAGGAGTTTCCTCCTCAGGTTGATTGCTAGGGTTTGAGGTTCCTTCACCACTTGACTCTTAAATTTCTTCAAGGTCAATTTGCCTCCCACTGTTTCCTTGTCTTATGAACTCTCTCTCGCGAAAGACTCCTCTCCTTGATACAAAGACCACATTATCACTGGGTCTGTAGAAGAGGTAACAAAAGGATTTTTGTGGGTAGCTGATGAAAATACACCTCCCACTTTGAGGTTCGAGCATATCATGAGTCTCGCGCCTCACAAAAGCCTCACAACCCCAAATCTTGATGTGATCTAGATTGGGAACTTTTCCAGTCCCCATCTCATGAGGTGTTTTGGAAACCTTATTTGTAGGGACTAGATTAAGGATATGGGTGGCAGTCTCCAAGGCATACCCCCAAAATGAGATTGGTAGAGAAGCTCGACTCATCATGGAACGAACCATGTCCAACAAGGTCCAATTACGCCTCTCAGCCATACCATTCAACTGCGCTGTCCTGGGAGGTGTCAATTGTGAGACAATCCCATATTCCTTAAGATAGTCAAGGAACTCTGTACTAAGATACTCACCGCCTCGATCAGATCGAAACATCTTAATGTTCCTGCCCAACTGATTCTCCACTTCCTGTTTAAACTCTTTGAACTTTTCAAAGGTTTCTGACTTATGCTTGATTAAGTAGACATAACCATATCTACTATAATCATCATTAAATGTCACATAGAAGCGGTTAGCATCCCTTGTGGCGGTTCTGAAGGGTCCACACACATCAGTATGTATGAGATCCAACAAACCCTCACCCCTAGCACAAGTACCAGTGAAGGGTGACTTTGTCATTTTCCCAAGCAAACAAGATTCATAACTATCATCTGACTTTAGGTCAAATGACTCCAAGACTCCATCCTTTTGGAGTTGGCCTACGCGTTTCTTGCTTACTTGTCCAAGACGACAATGCCATAACGATGCTTTATCCAAGCTAATGGAAGAATCAATACACAACATATTATTTCCTAGGTTATCTACAACCGACACAGTTTCATATACACCATCACAAGGTAATGCTTTAAAATAAAGAACATTATTAAAGAAAGCATTAATACCACCACATTCATTATCAAACAAAAAGTTAAAACCTTGTTTGTACAAACCATGTAAGGAAATAATATTTCTCGCCATTTCAGACGAGTAACAACATTTATTCAAATCTAATGTTAACCCACTACTTAGCAACAAAGAATAAACTCCAATCTTGGTGACAGGCCCCATGATTAAGTTTATCTTCCTATGCTGCACATTCTCACTTCTTCTTAGTCCCTGTAAATCAGAACATATTAGAATACCTAAACCTTTATCAAGGACCCAAGAATTAGAATAGGGTGAGTTATTAGACAATATAGTGTAAATACCTGCATGGTTGGGTTTCACTTTCCCATCCTTAACATCTTGCAGATACTTTGGGCAGTTTCGCTTCCAGTGCGACTTTTCATGGCAATAGAAGCATTCAGCCTCTTCAGGGTTGGCAGAAGGAGTGAACGAACCTCTTTTGGTTCCACTCGAAGAGGAGCCATCAAGGGACTTTCCCTTGGTACCCTTCGAATGGCTCTTCCTCTTCTTCCCTTTACCTTGCCCGACTGCCAAGACATGGGCCGTGGTAGGAGTAGGAGTGGTAACAACCAATTTACCTTTAAGACCACTTTCGGTGGTCTTCAAAAGTCCTTGAAGTTTGCTGAGTGTAACTTCCTCCTTGTTCATGTGATATGTCATTCGAAATTAATCATAACATGAAGGTAAGGAGTGCAAAATGATGTCAATTGCCAACTCCTCGGGGAAGTTCACATTCAATTTCAGCAAACGGTCCACATACCTTTGCATTTTCTGCATGTGGCCCGTGATGGGTTCACCATCCTTCATCCGGTTTGTTTTCATGGAGGAGATGATGTCATACCTCTCTTGACGAGCACTTTGATGGTAGCAGTCCATCAAGTCCTGGTGCATCTCAAAAGGGTAATAGTCCTCATAAGACTTTTGGAGCTCGGTTGTCATCGTGGCCAACATGATACATGCCACTTTGGTGGCATCTCTCTCATGAGTCCGATATTCAGCGATCTCCTCAGGAGTAGCACACGACTCATCAAGTTCCTTAAGCTCCTTATCGAGGATATATTCCTAGTCCTCGTAACGAGTGACCATCCTGATGTTCCGGATCCAATCCATAAAGTTGGAACCATCGAAGATGACTCTCCCGCAAAGATTCATGAGAGAGAAGGAGCCGGTAGGGTTTGAGCCAGAAGCAGCATTGTTGGAAGACATCTGAAAAGAAAGAAGGACAAGTTTAGATTAAATATAAAGATAGTCCTTAATAAGACACCCAAATGTAATATTAAGGCTAGGACCCAACATAATATTTTATAACTTAGAAGAGGGATGCCGTAATCCAAGCTATAAGATATTTGAAGGTAGGTGAATGACGATTCACCAATTTCCACAATGAAAAACGAAATAAGTTATTAGGTTTTAATGAGTTTTGAAACTCCTAGATTCTTTTGAGATTCATTGAACTTTTCAATGACATGTTTCAATCTTGAATGTGCCCTTCAAGTTTTGTGACTGGGATGCCGAGGATCACAGAACAAGGTGTGAATTAACCATGCAAATTACTTGGTACTCTTAATGTTTATCACCTAATCGATGTGCCAGTTAACGACACGCGCTCCACCGATCTATGATAAACCTTAAGCCACCCTTTACCTACCTTGTTAAGTCTAGGTCAGTGTGCCGGTTAACCACACACGCTCCGCTAACGACTTAAGCAAAGTGCAAAGTGTAATTTCATGGGTTAGCACCATATTCACATTTTTCCTAAAGTAACTAAGATTGGGAATTTATAAAAACATTTAGTTACTTTATAACCATCATACTTTTAATGAGGATTAAAGTAATTGTCCTACCCATTCGACTAACAACCCTCCACCAGTCAAGGAAGCGCTGGGTGAGAGTGGACACCCATTAAGCTGTCATTTTATAGGCAACAACCTTATACCCCCTTATAGACCGGCTTCGTGAATGAGGCCTACTAATGGTAAAACGACTTGATCTTATATATATATATATATATATATATATATATATATATATTAACTTATAATATTATAAAGTATAAGGGTTGAATTTTAACTTTTAAAATTCTAGGGGTTGGAACTAGAGTTTTCTAAAGTGACTTTACATGTTCCAAAACTTGAGGGCAAGTTTTGTAACTTTCAAAACTTTTCAACTTCATAACTTATGAGTTATTAGTTTATTAAAATGAAGACTCTTCATTTCCATGCAACTTATGTGTTCTTTAATGGACTTTAAAAGGAGTGACTTTTGGTAATCCATAACTTGAGGACAAATTATGGATTCCATTAAAACACATCAAGATCAAGAATTAAACTAACAAACTATTTGCAAATAATTCATATGATCTAGTAAAACTCATAAGTTCATGAACATTCATATCAACAATTTTAGGAATCATATAAACACATATAAAACTTGAAAATTTGATAATAGCCATTGTAAATGGATTAGCATAACCATTATACAATCTAAAACAAGTTTTATAAGACCAAAACAGTTTAGGGTAATGTTTCTAGTCCATTTCCAGCAGCAAAACTCGAAAATCTACATTCAGGGCCTCCTACTCATCGAGTGCAAGAACCTACTCGACGAGTAGGATGAAATAACACATGGACTCGTCGAGTCCCCCTATGGACTCGGCGAGTTCACTCAGCAGAATGCAGAAATCTTGAGTTTTTTCAACAATTTGCATCAAGTATCAAGAAAACAAACCTAGCTCTGATACCACAGAAGGGTTTTGAGCATTCTAACACTCCTAAGGTGTACATGCAACCCTAGAAAACTTGGATCTATGTTTTACTAACATACATGCAAATTTGATTTTCCAAGGTTCTTAACCTAACTAGCATGGCATGGGGAACTTTGAAACATAAAAGCTAGTAGGAGAACATACCTTTCTTGTTGCTTGGATTCCTTGAGAACCTTGTGAGCCTAGCACCTCAAGTGTGATGCATCAAATGTTTCACACAACACCACAACTCTTGGAATGACTTTGAGAGAAATCCACACACACTCAAAATCGGCTAGCCCTCTTGTTCTTTCTTAGTGGCCGATTTTGCTAGCTATGGAGCTTCTTATATATTGTGCCACGTGTAGGGTTACTCCATGTAAACCCTAATGTGCATGACTTTTCATATTCCATGATCCATGGGTTCATAACCTCCATGGACTATCCATGGAGCACCTTATGGGTTTTAGCCCAACTCAATAAACCATGGATCATTAGCCCACTATATACGAATGAATGATTTACACAATCAACCCCATATATTTAATTAGTCTCTTTTTGATCACCAAATTAATTCTAAATTAATTCTTGATCAATACTAATTAAATAATATTATTAATATTTTAGAACTTATAATATATTAATAAACCTTAAGTGTCCTTTCTCTCATTTTGTCTATCCAAGTGTTGCAATGCCATGCAACCCAAATGGACCATGCCAACCGGGTCAAGTACATTCTAGAAATAGTTATGAACTTAGACACCTAATCCAACAGTTATTTCACGATAAAATAATTATAATATATATATATATATATATATATATATATATATATATATATATATATATATATATATATATGAAAAGTTTATACTAGTTATTTGTAACAATACGTTACATTGTGAAACATATTTTATAAACTGGACTTGTTTCATTTTCGTATAAAATGATAATTTGTTTACATAAACAAAGTATATAGGCACATATATTCCCCCCGAAATAAGTGGAAATATTAAAAGGGGACATAAGCACTCACCCTTGAAACATGAATTTGATTTGTACGGAATCGGTTAATTTTGAGAAACTTGTCGTGAGAAACCAGAAAGCCACGATTCTTGAACTTTGAAATACTTTCGGGACCATTTTGTAACGGATTTACACTACATGGGATGTTTTGTAACTTCACAAAACTATAGAGGCTGTTTGGTAATTTGACTAACCAAAGTAGGTCTGCTTTGGTTAAAATAAATAAAGGGAGGGACTGAAATGGTTTAAATGGAATTAAAGTTTGGGAATTGGATTGACCTTGTTCAGAAATCTCCATGGGGACTGTTTTGTTTAAAATACACCAAAGTTTGGGGAATGGAATCACTCTGTATAAATGGTTCAATTGAGGGTTTATTTTGTTCAATTTTTAAACATAAAATGATTTTAGGGCTTTTATTTGCTTCCTTATTTGACTGATCGGACAACGGGAAAGAAATAGGAACAAATGAAGGTAGACAGAAATGAAATCTTAAGACAGGTGATGGGTCCGATGGATTCTAATCAATCGCAGGCGGAGGGAGCACCTCCGATGTTCAACGAGACCAAAGAAAGGAAGGGAAGAAGCAGCGAGGCTGCAATCTTCCAGTTTTAGCAGGTGAGTGGATGGGGGCTGCTCTGGCAACCTCTTTTTTGCTTCTTGTTTTCCTTTTTTTTTATAGAAACCAATGAAGGGAAAAAATGTATTTTGGGTTTGATGTTTGACGGGGGAAGAGAAAGAAATCAGTGGGTGCTTGGTTGCTTCATTTGATAAGAAAAAGAAGGAAAAAAATGGGAGTGGCTGTTGTCCTACTGATTTGCTGAATACACAAGAAAAACACTTCCAATGGAGGTGTTCTTGGATGGTACGAATGAGAATGAGAAAAGAGAGGTAAGGGGAAGCTATGAACGATTGAAAGCAGTCTTAAATGGTATAATTTCTCAGATTTCATTAGGATTTGGTTGTACCATTGTGATCCATTTTGAGTGTTGTTCTTCTTTAGCTTGAACGATCAATGGAAGAGAATGGCAACAACAACATGTCTCGAAAGTTGGTATAATGCAGGAGGATACTTTGAATAATGTTTAGTGAAACTTGTAGAATTTCTTTTGGTTAGATGAACACTTCATGAGTTGTAAAATAATTGATAGTGTAATTTAGATTTCATGTTAATTGAAATGGGGAAGGAACTTCTTACTTTTGGCTGTCAATTTGGTGTACCTTGGTTTAATCTTATAAACATTGTATTAGTTTAATAAGTATGTAATTTGTGTGTGTATTGGTATATATTTTGAGTAAATTTAATGTAGACTTTTAGGTTTAATAATATTGTATGCATGTGGGCATTTGTTTGAGATATTTGAAGGCAATAATGCATACACAATATATATACACTCCCATATTAAAAGTTAACTATGTATATTTGTAAGATATATAAAGAATTAGAGATTAGTACAAATAAGTGTCCAAATTGTCATATATGCTAGTAACTGGTATTTGGAATATATATATATATATATATATATATATATATATATATATATATATATATATATAGGAAAAGTGAATATACATTACAGCCCCACTTAGGCTTAGGTAGTAAACCTCATTAAACTACATCATTTTGTTACCTAAAGATTGCGATTTGGGATCATGATTACTACTTGAAGCTGCAAATTCAAGATTGATGCAATAATTTTGATAACGAAGAAAAAATATTGATTATCTTTGACCTTCGTGATGGTGGAAAACAGTAATGTTGACTATGGTGAAGTAATAAACGATAATGGAGAAAATAAAACATGGATGATTAAACGATAATGGAGGAAAGAAAGGTTATGGGGATGTTATATTTACTAAGTAAAATCCGAACCGGGTATATTTACTAAGTTAAAACGACACATTTTAGAGGTTAAGTACTAAGCTTAGGTGGGACTGTAATGTATATTCCCTATCCCATATATATATATATATATATATATATATATATATATATATATATTAATGTGCATATATTTAGTGTTGTTATATAATTCTAACTAGGTGGGGACCCCCGCGTTGCGGGGGTCGGATGCGATAATTTTTTCCGTTGTTTGTTCTTTGTAAATGTCATTTGATCAACTATTGATAAACACAGAATTCCCAAATACCCTGTAATCAAGAACACATAAATCGATTTTTCTGACCAAAATACTTAAAAAAATAGATTTCAAAATAATCACAATTTAAGTCGCAGCTTTCCATCTGACCATATCAGCCTATTATTATGAAAAATTGGGTAAAATATCCCTAAAATATCCCTTAAGCAGCTTCAGTAATAAAGTCATACAATAAAATAATGCTTCGGTTTAATAAAACAGGTTGCATACCTTTTAATAAAACAGCCTATTATTACGATCAAAAGTTTTACGGGAAAAAATTTCAATCAAAACAGTAAAAATACTATACAAATTTTTTTGACTTATGCACTCATACCTGAAAAACATGAATCACATTTCAAAAAAGTTAAAGACTCACAGCTTCAATAAGCAACTGTATTTCCAAATCTACAAGTTGTACGTTCAACTTTTGCAATACGGTTTTTAATTCTTCAATTGTAACAGTGTCATTTTCATAAATGTCAATCTTTTTGAACATTTCTTTAATGTCTTCAACCACTTCATTGGATAAGAAATAAAAAATCACATATATATCAAAAAGCATAAAAAAAACACAGGCCCATTAACTGTATTAATATATGTGTGTTTGTTATGAAAAGAAAATAAATGGAAAGAGAAAAGCAAACCAACCCTCAAAGCTTTTTCCTTGAATCGATAAACTTCCAGGTGTACCGACAAGTACATCAACTCCTCTCTAAAGATCTCTCAACTGCAAAATAATGAATCAACTAATCAACTTAATAGTTATATAAACAAAAAAATATTACTATAATATCCTCAAGTTGTAATTTCCTGTTGATTAATAGGGGATCTAAGATAAACAACTACAATTTCTTCTGCCCCATACGTCCATAACACATGTTCATCTGAATTATCACATTCAGGCATAACATCAAACACCTTGCAGAAGCAATCTTGTTTCATAAACTTCACAACAGCTGTCAATTTATCCAGTTTGATATAACATTTGCCGTGGAAAAACAATAAAACCCTTTAGTAACTATGAAATTTTTTTTACAATTCAAGGTTAAAATGGTCCGGTCCGGGCTAAATCTCATATTTCGGGTACGGTCCGGTCCAAACCCTAAACCTGATGCAGAGCATGAATCGACACTCTTGGCTTCTCGGTTTTCTTGGTTCAGGGGAAACCGGAAACATGTCTAATCTAAATCGAAAGCAGAAACAAAACCGTGAAGAAGAATAAGTCTCGGTTTTCTACAACCTACAAACCTTTTGCATCATCATGTACCAAACTTGGTACTTGTCATCAAAAAACGTTACATGTAACTAACCAGAAGATGATCATTGTTGGCCACCATTTCTGTTGTTGCTCTCCATTTCTTCAACATCCTCAAACCTTTGGTCATTTATTTGAAGCTGTGTAATCATCAATATTGCATACTTTGTGTCAGTTGCATAAATTTGTAAAAAAGTTAGAAACATTGTTGCATAAATGTACATGGCGTATACATTTTTAAAACCATATGATTAAAAGGTTATCCATTCTTATTCACTCACTTTCCTATAAGCATGTGGTTCCAATTACAAATGGAATCAAGACAAACAGATGAAACAGGAATATAAAAATCGAAACAACACTTGTCAAGAATTTAGTTATACATGAAATCAAAGTTGGATTGGAAAAGTTGTGTAGAGTTCATACCTCAAGCACATTGCATTCTAGATCATGATGTCCATTTGGATGACCAATTGTGGTGAAATGAGTTTGTGAAAAATCCCATTCCTGATCAAATACATCTAAACATCAAAGTAAGTTGCATAAATATAATATACGAATTGATTACATTAAACGGAATAAAGTAATTAACATATAGCAGAGGTAAATAGTGTTTATACCTATTATACCCATGACAGGTCCCAGCTGATCAGCACTGAATATCCAATTATGCTCCTCAGGTTCATCCTCTGAAGAAAGAAGTAAATATCAGTAGAAAGCTCAAAAAGGCTTCAAATGTAAATTTAAGCAAGCAATATACCTTCAACAGGTTTAGGGTTGAGCTCTGCACACTCACAGAACACCTCGAAGAGAGCATCCACTATCAACCAATTTAAGTTAATTTATTAGGATTGTGAAGTAGTGTATTGAGATTTAAGATGGAAACTGAATTTTGATTTTCTGTATGTATTGAAGTTAGATTTTGGAAGTATACATTGATTAGGGTCTGAAGGCACTAGTCTCATTTCGGTGATCTTTGATAAATCAAATGTCTCATTAGATTCTGAATCTGATTTTCTGATTCATCATCATCTTCATCACCTGTATCAATCTAAAATAATAATGAATCACAGAACCTTCATTCATATCAAAAAACTTGTTAAACTTCGTCTCCAAATACTCTTAAGCACAACACAATACATTTCAATTAAATACTGAATACTTCAGTCATTTAGTGTAATCTAAACATAATACATTTCACATCGAGATAAAATACAATCCAAAACAATATAAGTACAGTTGTGTTAGAGGCGTAATACCTGTGTATATATGCAGGGAGATGTCAATGCCTCAGGATCCCTAGACACCTCATGAAGAGACACCGAGAAGAAATCAACATCGTAGCCTTTTGTCCTGTCGGTATCGCTCAACCATATCAGTTGTCTACAAAATTCGAACGAATCTTAGGCATGAAAATAAAGTTATTTACGTAAGCAAATGCAGAATTGTCAGAAGAGTTAGAAATTTACTTGGTAGAGATGTAGAGCATGGCAGAGATTGTTCAAATCAGTTAAGTACCTGGAGCAATAATCCCTAATCGCTGGTTGCGGATCGATGGGAAGTCGAAGGCGATAGACAAAATCTAACCAATTGTGTAATAGATGGACGGAAAATTCATCTGATTATCTAAAAATAAAATGAAATTAAAATTGGATATGAAGGTAATGGCATAGAAAGAAACGAAAATAGGGTTGAAGTTCATTACATGAACCGATTGTAGACGTGGGTCCTATCTAGGGCTCGAATGCGTGAAGACGTTGGTGCTGTGTAGGAGTTGGAAGCGGTGAGTGTGAAGATGAGTAATAGGCGTCTACCTCTTCGGTTTATCGGAAGCCAGAAAGGGGAATTGATAAGAGAATGGTTTGAAGGAATCTGGGTTCTGAGATAGTGTTACAAAGAACGGAAACAAATGGGAAGCGAGAGATGAGACATGGCTGAGGAGATAAAGTAGAGTAGAGAGAACATACCTGGAAGCCGACGTTG
This sequence comes from Lactuca virosa, assembly GCF_052849685.1. Classification (NCBI taxonomy): domain Eukaryota; kingdom Viridiplantae; phylum Streptophyta; class Magnoliopsida; order Asterales; family Asteraceae; genus Lactuca; species Lactuca virosa. The sequence continues at coordinate 300,334,055 of NC_136428.1, read as the reverse complement.
ATAACTGTGGAGCAGTCTCCGAGTTGGCTCGATGGAGACGGTGGCGAAGTGGCGGGGGTGATCATTCAGTATAGACGCTGGAGCAGGAGGGAAGATAACGTGACCGAGGGTGCGAAGCAGGGAGAAGAGAGAGGCGGTGAAGGGTATGGATGACACATTGAAACAGAAGAAATGGAGATCCGATGTTAAAAATTCAATGGGGGAAGATAAGGCAGAACCGGTGGAGGAGACGTGTGAATGACACGTATCAAGGTCCATCCTTATCTTTACACCTCCATTAATAATTTAAGGGACCAAATAGGATGAGAAAGGGAGGACACGTGGGATAAGGTTTATAAGAAACAACAAATAACACCCAAAACCCAAAATCATAATAAGAAACAACAAATAACACCCAAAACCCAAAATCATAACATAAAGGACCAATCTTGCCAAAAAGGACAACACTTTACTATTCAAATTCATGCTCTTCTTTAATATATATATATATATATATATATATATATATATATATATATATATATATATATATATATATATATATGAATTACATAACTTATATACATTTTGATTACATGATTGACTATTATTCTTTGGGATTCCTGAATCACTATTCTAATAAATGAATAGTTTTAATCTCCTTTTGCCAAGTGTCCCTCTAATACAACTCCTCATTAATATTATGCCATGTGTCATGTAGATATATTAGACAATTCATTTCAAAATTCAAATTTACATTTTTTAATTATATGTTAAATTTGAAGTTATAATAACTTTAAAAATTTGATATAACTCTTAATTAATAATTTATTTAAAATGATTTATTTAAAATAATTGATTAATAATTATAAATTTTTATTATGAAAGTTTAATTAATTTTATAACCCATGATTCCCACGGGTTATAAACTAGTAGCTTATATATACAAACATATGTATAGGTCTTAAACTATTTAAGAACTAATTCTTCCGTACTTTTATAAATATTTTCTAACTTTCTCGATTTATGTGCCATTGAAATCAATATCAAATAATTTTTCTGAAAATGAAGAATAATGGTCTCGGTTACAAGGATGTTAAAAATTCAGACGAATTAATTTTTCGAGTTGTAGAACTTCGGGAAATCGTGTTTAAAGATCCGCGTTTAATTGGACCCGGAATGTCCGTTTTTTTGACTTTTGCAAATATTTTTGCTAAAAATATTTCTAGTATAAATTAAATAATAGACTATGACCTGAGTCTAAAAATGTTCTCGAAATTTCCATCTGAGGTGTGCAAGTCTCTCAACGGATAGAAACAGTTTTAGCAGTTTTAAGAAAATAAGTATTATACTGGTTTGGTTTCTTATAACGGTCGTATCTTTTGCATACGAAGTCCATTTTGGACGTTCTTTATATTTTCAGAAACAGGAGAACATGTACTACAAGATTAGAGTGTTTGCTTCGCTCATAACTGCTTAATACAAAATTTCAGTTTTTTAGACTCATTAACTATGGTTGTTGTTTGAGCTGTTTGAAATAAAATCATTTAATTTACAGAAGATGCACTAAGACACAATAAGTCAAATTACAATGAAATTTACTATGAATTGACCGTCCATAGTCTTTGCCCTAAATTCTGGGATGTCACATTACCTCCCCGTTAAAGGAATTTCGTCCCAAAATTATTAAGTTCGAGGCTACTTTACTCTACTATTATTTCTTTCCACTAGTAGAGGGAGCACCGATGAAAAATTACAGGTACTTCTGTTTCATCTGATCCTCACGTTCCTAAGTAAACGTCGGTCCTCTACGAGAGTTCCATCAGACTTTTACTATAGGTATGCGGCTTTGTTTGAGGCTTTTGATTTCTCGATCCATGATCTTCACCGGTTCCTCCACGAAGTGAAGTTTAGTGTTGACTTGGATCTCATCGAGTGGAAAGATAAGGTTCTCATTAGAGAGACACTAAATTTGAGATTACACGCATGGAATGTATCGTGAACTTTACTAAGTTCTTGAGGTAAATTTAGTTTGTAAGCCAATGGACCAACATTTGCTAGGATTTCAAAAGGTCCGATGTAACGCGGGTTTAGTTTACCTCGTTTTACAAATCGAATGACACATTTCTACACTACGACCTTTAATAGGATACGGTCTCCTACTTTGAATTCTAATGGTTTGCATCTTGTGTCAAAATAGCTTTTCTGATGACTACATGTGACCTTTAATCGTTCCTTTATTTGCACGATCTTCTCATGTTGTTTCATCAATGATCTCAGGACCAGTGTGTAGAGTATCTACAACATGCTTTATAGCTAATTTAGTATCTCCAACTTATGCCCAACATATCGGAGAACGACATCTGCATCCGTAAAAGGCCTCGGATGGAGCGACCTTTATGTTAGTATGATAACTATTGTTATATGAAAACTCAACTAGCGGTAGATGAGTCTCCCATGCATTACCTACATCTATCACACAAGCGCGGAGCATGTCTGCTAGGGTTTGTATCGTCCTTTCACTCTAGCCATCCGTTTGAGGATGATATGTAGTACACATGTCAAGTTTGGTTCCTAGGGGCCGCTGCAATGATTGCCAAAATCTAGAAGTGAATATACTATCTCGGTCTAAGATAGTAGATATTGGCACATCATGTAGTCTGAGTATTTCCTTGAGGTAAAATCTGGTGAGTTTATCCATCTTGTCGGTGTCTTTGATGGCTAGGAAATGGGCAGACTTGGTTAAATTGTCAAACACTACTAAGATGGTGCCATAACCGCTTGATGTTTTTGCCAACTTTGTTATGAAGTCTGTTGTTATATGTTCCCATTTCCATTATAGGATTGACAGTGGTTGTAGTAGACCAGACGGCTTCTAGTACTCTGCATTGACCTTGGAGCAAGTCAAGCATTTAATGATATAGGTGGTAATCTCTACCATCATATTAAGATTTTTGAGATTAAGATACATCTTATCCGATCCAGGATGTATTGAATATCTTGATTTATGAGCTTCGTTTAAAACTAAAATCCTGACTTCTCTAAACTTTGGAGTCCAAATTCGGTTCATGAAATATCATGTTCCGTCTTCCTTGAGGTCGAACTGTTAGTCCATACCTCTTAGGTTTTCCTCCACAATATTCTCGGGTTTGAGTGCTTTTAGATGAGCATCTTGAGTTTGGGTGATGAGATTGGAGTGGATGGTTAGGGTTAGAACTTTTACACAAAGTGGATTTTTCTTGCTCTTTCCTGTTGAAAGCATCTGTTACGATAATTGCTTTACCAGGATGATAATGAATTTCACATTCGTTATCATTTAGCAATTCAACCCACCTTCGTTGTCATATATTGAGCTCCTTCTGATCAAAGATGTGTTGAAGGCTTTTGTGGTCGGTGAACACGACACACTTTGTCCCATATAGGTAGTGTCTCCAAATGTTTAAGGAAAACACTACAACTCCCAACTCTAAGTCATAGGTAGTGTAATTGGCCTTGTTTGGCTTAAGTTTTCTAGATACATATTCAATGAATTTATTACTTTACATCAGTATGCATCCTAACCCTTGGTGTGAGGCGTCACAGAATACTACAAAGTCTTTTGTTCCCTCTGGAAGAGACAAAATTGAAGTACTGCACAAAAATTGTTTCAATTTCTAGAAGGCATACTCTTGGCTGTCTCCCCAATCATATTTTTTGTCTTTCTAGGTTAGAGTGGTGAGAGGCTTTCCTATTTTTTGATAAGTTCTCGATGAATCTCCGATGAGAGCCTAATCCTTGTACTACTGACCACATAGCGGAGGAAATGCACTTTGTTAATCCAGAACTCGCATTTAGAAAACTTTGCATAAAGTTGCTCCTTTCTTAACAGTTCTAGAATTAGTTGCAAGTGTTGGCCACGTTCTTCCGTGGTTCGTAAATATATCAATATGTCTTTGATGAAAATAATTACGAAGTTATCCAAATAGGGTTTACACACTCGATTTATAAGGTCCATGAATACGGATATTGCGTTGGTCAGTTCGAATGGCATAACCAAAAACTCGTAGTGATTGTACCGAGTTATGAATGTTGTCTGTGGAATGTCTACTTCTTGGACTCTGAGTTGATGATAGCCAGATCTTAGATCGACCTTCGAGTAGTAATAGGATCCTTTTAGTTGGTCGAATAGGTCATTGATCCTTGGGAGAGGATATCGGTGTTTGATGGTGAGCTTGTTCAACTTTGGATAGTCGATGAAGATCGTGAATGATCAATCCTTCTTTTTGACAAACAATACCAGTGCTCCCCATGGTGAGAAACTTGACCGGATAAAGCCTTTGTCAAGAAATTCTTCAAGTTGACTAGAGAGTTCTTGCATTTCCTATGGAGCCAGACGATAAGGAGATCTTGCCACTGGTGTTGCAGCCGGGATTAAGTCAGTTTGGAATTTGACATGTTTAGGTAGAGGTATTCCACGTAGATCTTTTTGGAATACGTCCGAGTAATCGCTCACTTGCGGTATGTCTTTGATTTACTTACCCTTGTCTTGCATATCCACCACATGGGCCAAGAAAACAAATCATCTCTTCTGTAAACACCATCTTTCCTTCATGCAAGAGATGATTCTTAGATTCTTTCCTGATTTATCTATGTAAATCATGAGATCTTCGTTGTTGGGTAAAGGTAGTTAAACGACTTTTTTGTTAATATAAGATCTTTGGTCGATGTAGCGATAACCAGTCCATTGCGATAATTACATCGAAACTTTCGATGGTCAAAGGTATTAGGTTGACGTGAAGGATGTGGTTATTCAGGGTGAGAAGGCAATTGGTGAGTATTCTAAAGTGATTTCTAACCTGCAACAGGGGTTGTAGTTGCATTGTTTGGGGTCTTTCTGCAGTACTTAGAGGTGTGACCTCTTAAGTTATAGATGCTGCAGACCATGCAATTTCCGACATGATGAAAATTGCACTTGGTACAATGGTGTAAATTCTTAGAGTAGAGCTTTGATTGAGGGGGAGTGTTTATGATTACGACATAAATAGCCACATGTTCTAGATTGGGTTTGTGATGCTTGAAGTTCCCCTTGGACTATCCATGGAACTTCCTTTTGTACTTCTAACGTAGTTCTTTTAAATTTGTGGGGTCATGGTACCTTAACAGATACACTGCTCAATCTATTGATAGGCCAATTGACTGGCACTATCAAATTTAGTGGGTATGGATGCAGTAAGTAGACCTTAAACGAGTGAAGTTAATCCCCTGATGTACCTTTCGGTCTTTTTGTATTCGAGGCTCACCATTCCTGGGAAAAGGTCTGCGAGGTCATTAAATAGGGAGGTGTAAGCAGTCACCTACAATCCCTTCATGGTAAGGTTCCAAATTCCAGAGGGAGAATTGAAATCCTACTGATTTCAAATGACAGAGAAAGAAGTTTGGAGACTACTGGATGATCTATTGCGAACTATGGGTTTCTCTGCTACGATGGTAGCGGAGCTATTGGTTCTTTGTTCTTCTTTGGGTTTAGGCGAACTAAGAAAAATCTAAATGTTACATGGATTTTTTAGTATTTAAAATGTATATGTAGTTTTGGGGTTGATATAAGGTTTCTAAGGTACTAGGTTTTTGCAGCGAATCTTGAAAACATCCTTCAATCTCTAAACTTTCAACCATTATAGTCTGTCAAACTCTTTGCTGTAGGTTGGTTGTGCACCGGCCCGACCATAAATAACATAGGTTTACATTATAGGCTTACTTATGGAATGGCTTATGTACAGTACAAACCTTAGATGAGGCGTTTGACCTGAAGGGTTCAGTTGGTAGTTTTAGTTGGAGGCATGTTAGAATTTTATTAAGTGTTCTCATCATGGGTCAGAGTATATATATAACTCTTATATATTAGTGTTGGTGAGGTTTGCAGTATTATTAAATTTTGTTTTGTACTCCAAGACTACCAAGTACAAACGATGGCCATACATGAAGCACCGGAGGGAAAAACTATTTTAGCAATTAAGCCGTTCTAAAATCCAACAATCCTAGCGCCCTTCAAACCAGTTTCCCCGTACCATAAGTAACCAAGAAGTAGGGAAATTAATAATAATAATACTTTTATTAGAAGCTAGTTGCTATAGTTGTATTCCCCTTTCAGGATACGAGTTCTCTATAGCCAATTAAGCTCTGATACCAATCTGTCATACCCCCGGCCGAGGCGGCTGAACAGGCCGGGCTGTGCGACTAAGTTCATGGATCACAGGTAAACTGAATATATAGCACAAGTACACCAATAGACAAGATAACATTTTTATTCCATCTTGATGTTTAAATATAAGGTTCTTTCATATAATAATAGTACATGAATTGCCATAACAGATAGGCACATAATACTACAACTAGTAAACTAAGTCACCTATAATCTAATCCGTCTTGAATGTCTGAATAGTAATTTCTTGAGAACACATGAAGTTTTGAGGGTCAACACAAGGTTGGTGAGAGTTACAGGTTTTCTGCTAACAACAGTAATACTTTTAAAAAGTCTAAAAACTATTTTCTTTGTAAGTATGATAATAGTTAAAACTATGTTTGTAAAGAGTATTTGAAAGCCAAAATGTATCTTTGTATAAGTAAATCCATACTTATAACTATGTTTGTAAAGAATCCATAAATATCTTGAAAATCCAAATTGTATTGTTGCATAAGTAAATCCATACTTAAAATAGTTTTCAAAGAAACGAAGCCCATGGTATGTAGTGAGAGAGAGAGAGAGAGAGAGACTCTAGTTAATGTTTATAGTGAGTCCTATTACCGAGCTATGTGACTGAATTTACCTCACTACAACGCTTCATTGGACGTTGTAGTAACAATAGTAGACACTTATCACACGCTTCGATTGATCGGTCGAGGTCGTAGCTACCAACCGCAGGTGGGGATGACAACCCCGTATACAATTCTAAATATGTATCTCGCTCCGAAGATTAACGACTATAGTAGTATGAGTATGCTAAGTTTTTAGACTCAGCTAATGAATATAGTCTCACTAAAAAGCCCTTAAGTAAAGTATGTGAATAGCTCTTAGCCCTAACTTAATTGTGGATAAGTCAATTGTGACAACTGTCAAATTCCGGATCGAACAAAGTCAACAAGTCAGCCAAGTCAACTCGACGAGTATTAAAAATTTAGGATAAATACTATGTTCCTAATATTCCTAATGTACAACTTACCAATATCAATACAAAGTACGTCGCTTTTCATCAATTATTGAATAAAAATCCTATTTAGGATTAACGACGCAAAATTCAATAATTCAATTATATATTAATTGGGTATAAATAGTATTCGTAACACTAGGTAGTGGAGTTCGTAAACCTTACACTACATGGCAAGTTCATATGAAAGGTTACATATACAAATTTTTGGTGAATTCGTCGCCAAAAGCGACAAATTCGATACCCGGCCTAAAACGCCAATCTTTTAACGGAAAGAATTTAGGAATCAACATAATCTTCGTATAACGTATTATTATTTATAATAATAATGATTTTTATAATAATTTGAATTTTTATAATTCAAATTAAATATTTATACATCCTTTATGCCATAATTCTTTATAAGAATACCACTATTTTATAAAAACTACCAACATTTTTTATAAAATATACAAGAGTTGACTTAGGAGACAAGATGGGTGCATCTTTTCCAACAAATCTATTACACAACAAATAACCAAGTAATATCCAACATGTAACCATGCAAAACCCCACCCCTTACCCCCTACCTACCCCCATGACCCCTTCCCCCTCCCCACTTAAAAGTTACGGCCCCCTCTTCATCTTCATCTCTGACTTCATCTTCTTCATTCCTCCATAATCCTCTCAAGAACAAGCTCCAATCTTTCAAGGATAATTCTCCATAAGTTGGTTCTTAAGTTTTTGGTAAGCTTTTCTCCATAAATCTAGTGATTCTACACATAAAAATACTAGTTTTATTACATTTACACACATTTATATGTGTTATTATCGATAGGGTAATACAATCTTCAAGTGTTCTAAGCTTGAGGATCATCATCTTCATCTCTTTATCCACTAAGAAATCCACTGAAGGTGAGTTCATACTCCTTCATTTTCGAGTTTTTCCAAGTTTTAGGGGGGGGGGGAATAAAAGTAAACAAATCCTATTTGGATGATCTAAAGGCTTTGCAAACTAAAAATACAAGTTATGTCACAAAACATATCTAAGCTTAAAAATCAGCTTTTTATAGAAACGTTGTGGTCTTTTCACAGACTGTTTAACCCTGCTTAAACTTCATATATTTCAAAAAATTTCAATATACAAATATTTCAGGTCTATACCTTTTTAAGGACTACTCGGACGCGTTCATACGATTTTTCTACAATTTATGGTGATTTTTACAAAACTGTCTATCATTTCAGAACATTTTCGGACCACTCTATCAAAATGAACGTTTTCACTCTGGTTAGGAACCGCTTAAGGTTAGGGAAAAATATTATAGAAAAATCAGACTCATTTTCTAAGCTCTGAGAGTTTACAGATCCAGATTTCCACTTACGATGATTTTTCTATAATGTTTCTAAAAACATGGACAAAAAAGTCAAAAACTCGAAATTGTCTTTGTCATATTAAATGTTTTTATACTTGTGTTTAGAAGTAAGTTTATATGTTATAATCTTTTAAAACATCTAGACCTGATAACTTATATGTATTTATATATTTGATTATATAAATGGACTTAATAAAACATTCATAATAAACTATAATTGGTATAGTTTATGAGTCATAAATACTACTTTATCATTTTGCACAAAACATATAATTATTTACAGGTATGATTATTTTTACACTATGTAACCACTATGGAAGGGTAATACTTTCATTTTCAAAAAAGGGTTTTCATTACGCTAGACGTAAACTTGTTAATACAATTTTGTGAGACATAGCCTTCACCGTACCTACTTGAGTACATACTAAAGTTCCTGAATTATAACCAGAGTCTTGGTAAGAGAGCGTGACACTTGTGTATATATCTATACGGGACTGACAACCCCACACCTAAGCTATTAGCTACAGTTAGACCAGCAGGTGTAGGGTGAGAAATGTCTAACATTCTGACGCCTGAAGAACGTCGTAGTAGGCCAACTAGTCGTTAGCACGATTATAATAACTCATATGTGGTATTAACAATACATTTGGTTTACGGGGTTAACATACATTTAATTAGTTTTATATAATGATAAAACTACATGATACTATTTTCTAGTACAACACTACTGTTAGGCTATATTTTGTAGTTTATGCTTTGTTTTTGTATGTCATATGTGTTCTCGGTTTTGGTCCGAAATCACTAGTGGGCTTAGTGTTTTCGGTGGGCTTGTTATATTTGGGTTTTTAGGTTAATTGATGTAGTATAAATATGATTTATGTATAGCTATTCTAGGCAATGCGTTTTTAGGAAGATGGTGTCTATTCACGGTTAAAGAGTAAATTGAATGTACCTGACAATTGATAAATAGAATTGTGTGCATTCATTGAAACGTGTTCATTGATTCATCTAATTGTTTGTTTCACATAGTTGTTTGATTAAGATTCCGCATTAACTCAAACAATTGCATTGATACTTAGAGAAGATCCGAGTTTTGGGACTTACAAGTGGTATCAAAGCCTTAAAATCAACTTAAGGCTGTTTAGTATCAATTTTCGAAACATTATTTAGTTTGAGGTGTTTTGAGTTGTATCAAAATTTTTAGCTGTCCATCATGTTGCTGTTCTTCGTGTTCATCATTTTCTTGGTGATTCTTCATTAATTTTGGAGAATTTTGCATTGGAAATCGTTTTTTTTCTTTTTGGTAATTTACCAAAATTTGGGATTCATTGGATAAGGAAACTCAATCAAAACCACGATTTCAACTTGATCTCAGCGTTTTCGGCGGTTGAGTAACATTCTTGGTGAAAAGACTTGGGTTTTCGGTTTGGAAGAGTTTTCAGCCAAAACATATAGTTCTCGGTTAACTGTTTTCGGTCAATCTTTTGACTTTTAGGGATTTCAGTCAAAAATTTGACCTTCAAGGTTCTCGGTCAACAGGGTGTTGACTATTGGTGTTTTCGGTCAAACTGTATTTATTTTGTGGTTTTCGGTCAGATTTTTTTGGTGAAAAATGAGTTCTTCAATCTCCAAGAAGGTAAGCGAAACCTTATGTTCTCAATCCTGTGAAGACAAAATAAGTAAATACCGTAAACATAATGAATTGTTGGTTAGAGACGTTTTTGACCTTAAAAACGAAATATATGAAATCAAGAAAATAAATAAACCGCTTAAAGAAATACGAGAAGCACAAACAAAAGATTTACACAGGATTAAAGAAGAGTACAACATCAAATGTGTTCACTATCGGTTTGCCAAGGAGAAAATTGCAATCTTAACTACTGAACTTGATGCGTTGAAGGCTAAAGTTGAGGATGCTGACTTTGCTTTTAAGAAATTTGATGTGTCCAGTGAGAAAGTTGAGTCTATGATAGAAAAATAATTAAAGTGGAAAGATAAACAGGGTACGAGTTTAGGGTATCATAATGTTCCACCTCCTTTCAATGATAACTATAATCCACCCCTTGAAACCAAAGAGATAGAGTCTCCTGCATAACATGGCTAGCCCCCTGTAATTGCCCCAATCAAGATTGAACAATCCGGCAAACTGAGAGTATTAAAGTGAATGATTCTAATGCTTCTACTTCATGTGCGGATAAAGTAATTATGCAAGATGGGTTCGAGCAGAACAAAAATAATTCTAGTTCTGTTGAAACTACTTCAAAAACTCATGATGAAATTAATCCCACAGTTAAAAAAAATTCAAGCCACAAAAATTTGCTAAACAGTCTAATAAATGTGCTTGTGCTTGTGGAAGGTCTTTGAAACAAACTTCATTTGGACAAGGACCAAGTCACAATCTTATTTATTTGAAAAGACAAACTTGTTTCAACTATTGGACTCCCAGTCACATTGCTAGAAATTGCCCACATCGTTCATATGTTCGTTACTATAAATAAGGTTGGCAGAACGTGCCAAAGGGGAGATCTTCCACAAGAAATCCTTTGAGGTCACGTTCAAGCAATGGTGATTGGAATGCTAAAAGGGCCAAAGAGGGCATATCGGACAAGAAGCCTAATATGAGAAATAGTTCTGTCAGATCAAGATCTGTAAGGTCAAAGTCATCTCATCAATTGGTCTCAAGCTCTAATTTTATTCCATTCTATTTTATTTTTAGAAAAAAATTGTGACAATCTTTTGGGAAGTGATATGAGTTAGTGATAAAGAGCAAATGAAATCCGTGTTAAGCACTGAAGCTGAATTGTATAGACTCCGTGTTCCATGTGTTGGTAGGCATAAAGGACTAAGATTAATGGACTAGAAAATGTGGACTCATTTGAGCTTAGAAAACTTCGTTTGGATTGACAATACGACGCTTGGATAGGTTTAACAGTAAAATAGACAAAGAAGCCTCTTACATAAATTGAAGCTAACTATCATCTTGTCCTGTGGCTCAACACTTCATTGGCGTATGGACTAGTGTCCTTAATCTTGGTATTGATAGGGGTGACTGAGGCGTTATGATAAATTGGGCCTGTTTAAAATCAGTCTTCTTTCTTTCTTAGTCACCCATAAGTTATCCCCTTTGTGTGATCGGAAGATCCGACCTGGGACACAACATATGCACTCGGATTATGTTCGCTGCTCCTAAGTTAGTATATTGACTCCTACAAATATCAAATATTCTACTTTCTATGTTAGTCATATGTTGTCCCCTCTGCGTGATCGGTAGATCCGACCTAGGACACAACATATGCATTCCACAATGATTATCCACTCACCTGAAGTAAAGGATTCTGAATAAATTTCCTTGATTACTAGGGTATGCCATGAAGTGGGGAACATGTTCTAGTGTACTAATATTAATTACACCTTTAACTAAAAGGCTGTCTGGTAAATTTTACCGACTAAATTTGAGTGGACAACAATATCCTTGGTCGTCGTCAGACAAAATTGTATATATCTAGGAATATAGTAGCTTTAAATTGTCACTCGTAATATGTCCTCAAAAAGTTCTTTGTGTTTAAGTGGATCCCAATATCAATGATTGACCAGAGTTTTTCATGAATGTGCGTGCTGATAAACCTCATTAATTTGCTCTATAACGTTTGATACCAAAAGTTTTTGTTCCAGATTACCTTTTATTTTTTTTTAAATTTGTACATACTTTCAGTGTTATGCACAAATTTAGGGGGAGAAATAATACAAAAAACTTAATTAAAAAAAACTACAAAAACAAAAATAAAAATTATATGTTTAATTTTATTTTTAATAATTATCTTTATTTTCATTTTGGTTTTTGAAATGTAAAATCGAAAAGAAACCCCTTTTATTAAAGTTTGGGTATTCTATTTTGGGCTGAAATCTTTGAGGTGGGCCATCTAGGCCGTTTTCGGGTGTATATATATGCCTTGTTCTCGGCTGGTTAGGGTTTACCGCTGGAAAACCTCAATCTGCCATTGTTGTCCTCTCTCCAAGCTTTTTTTTTCATAATTTTCTGAAAAATCTGCCCATTTTCGGTGTTTGTGTTGCAAATTCTACGGTGAATCAGGTGGATATGTGGTTTTCGATCATGGCAATGATGTTTAAAGTATCTTTGGTGTACATGTTTCCATGGATATGCAGGTTTCGAGTGGATTGTTCGAAGGTTTTCAAAAATTCTGAATTAGAACAGGTTCCGAGGGTTTTCGGTCCAACCTGGATTCAACCGAAATCGATTGAGATCCGACCAAAATCGGGGTTCTCGGCCAAAAACGTCTGGTCAAAAGTCTTTTGACCGTATTCAATCAACTTTGACCAAAATCGATGGAATCTTTGACTTTAACCGAAAACGCTTGAAGTCTTTCCTTTGACCGAAATCGATTAAATCTTTGACTTCAACCGAAATCAAAATTTAAGCCTAATTTAATTAATTTTAAATCAATTCTCACTTGGCTAGTTTGGTGCAGAGAAATGGCAGAGCAGATTAAATTTGTAGACTCTCACAATGTTGTTGGATATCTTATGGATCCACCTGCTGCTCATCAAGAATTCAAATCCATGATGGTGGGTTTAAACAACTATAGGATTTCTCATGCTCTCCATGCTAATCCAGTCATCCACAAATACCTGATTACTGAATTCTGGAAAAATGCCTCAATCAACAAGCAAGGAGTAGATGGAGCTGGTGCTGTTGAATCGATGGTGAAAGGAACTCAAGTAATTATTTCTGAGCAAGTTATCCAAGAAGTACGTGAATTTGGCGATGAAACTGCATTTCCAATTGAGTATTCTGCTGATCCAGTGAAGGAAGTCCTTGAGAAGATGTGCTATGAAGGAACCTCTCCTCCCACCATCAAAAAGCTGCTGCCACCTTACTGGAAGTTTCTGGCACACTACTTTGTGAGTTGCATTTCTGGAAGGAAGGGAGGATCTGATGAAATTAGTCAGACTGCAACCTCAGCTATTGTCGCTTTAGCAATGAACTGAGATTACAATTTTTCTAAGTTTGTTTTTGAAGAAATGAAAAGTAACCTTCAAGGGAAGAAGAATGACCTATTTTTTTATGTATCCTAGGTTTCTGCAAATGGTCCTGAATGAAAAATATTCCCAAATTGAGAGGTCATCTGATACTTTGGACATGAAAGCTTTGGTTCCCAACACCTTTGGGCTCATGAAGCAATCAAGAAAAGCTGCCAAAGTTGCCTATCAAGGTTTAAAGGAGTTGGTTAAGTTTAGAAAGTTTGATGAAGTTGAAAACACTGTTGCTGGTAGTTCCATTAATGCTGAGGTTGTCAAGGAACACGTGGCACCTAAACCAAAATTTCAATTTGCATTTGAAAAGGTTGAAATATCTGATGATGAAGAAGAAGAGGGTCAAGAAAAGGATATGACAGCGAATGACTTTGAATATTTTCTATAAAGTATCTCAATTCCTGAAGAGGATGTGGTTGTCACACCTTCTGTTGTAACTGAAAGAGATCGTAACTCAACTGTGCAATTTTATTCACCTACCTCTGACAAATGGATGCTTTTATTGCTGAACTTCAGCGAACTGCAAGGAAGCCTCCCCAAACAGTTCCTGTTACAACTGAATCTCCATCTGAATGTGATTAAGAAGACTCAACTTACATTCTTCTCCCGAGGAAAAGAAAAAGAAGAGATCCAAGACCTGGAGTGCTTATCAGAGACCCTGTTCAAATTGTATCTACTCCGATTGAACCTAGTTTTGTGGCCCAAATTATTGAAAGCACATTCACTGAGTCCTCTCCAGTTATGCAAGAGATTTCAAGCCCGTCACCGGAATCCACTCCTATGGATCAGGATTTTGAAAGCCCTATTGTTGAATAAGAAGTTTTTCCTTTAGAAGGGGCTCAAGCTTCTGGAAGCTACTTTGAAGCCCCCGAGCAGGATATTTCAAAAGGAAAAAGCAAGCTGCCTGAGTCTGAATTTGTGGATGTTGCTTTGCTTCAGTGAAGAGTTTTTGATTTGGAACAGAGTTCAGCTGAAAAGGATTTGATTATTGGAAAGCAGGACATTAGAATCAATGATCTTGAAAAGGAGAACTCCATTAAAGATTTCAGAACTTCAAGCAAATCTTGGTGGTTTAACTGCATTATTCTTTGACCTGAAACAACGCTTACATCAAAAGTTTGGTGATGATTTTCAACCTTTAAGCGCTGAAAGGGAAAAGATATATGCTTCTAGTGCTGGTCTAGTCAATCCAACTTCTCAACCTGCAAGTGAAAGAGTTGTAAGACCTACTCCGGATGCAACTCTTGACGCATTTTTATCTTCTGGTCCTGCTTTGGATCAAAATGCTCCAGGTGATCACCCTGAGATGTTTTTCAGGGAGACTGGGAAGAAATTTACAGATAAATATGGGGACCGCTCTGGCATTTTGATGTGGAGATTTGATGTTGATAAGAAAATGTAGGTCGTAAACCGAAAGAGCAGATGAGTTGAATTTTATGAGAAGAAAGTCGACTTTTTGTCCTTGACAAAAGTTGATCTTTCCGAACTCATCCACGCTCCTTTCCACAATCCAACAATTGATCCCTTGGCCTGGTCTTTTAAAAGGTTTCGTGAGGATAAAGCTAAAAATAACTTTGAAGGCATGAAGTCTACTTCATCGTTTACGAAAAAGGCCAAGGAGGTCATTGATCCTCATACTAATAAAACCATGGTGAATGTTATGTGGCTGCCTACTAAGCAAGCTAAAAGGATTCCGCTTCCTAAACGTTTACCAGAAGGCACTTTGGATTCAATACAATTTTGGGTTTATGATGAGGTTATTGCATCAGCAGTGATCAAGCTAAAGAAGAACCAATATCACATTGTTGATCCCAAAGACTTTTTGAAGTTTTGTGAATGTGATATCCGAACTTTGTCAAACTTTCAAATAATTGTTGAGAATGAATTGTTTGAAGCTGCCGCAAAAGCCTTCACCGGAATGGTAGCTACCATTATTGAACAGAAGTTGTGGGCTGGGGCATTTGATTAGGCAGACGTGTATCTCGGGGAAAAGCCTTGAAGAGAACTAAAAGCAATAAACCAAGGGGGAGATTGTTGGGCTATATCTTGTGGTTTATGCTTTCTTTTTGTATGTCATATGTGTTCTCGGTTTTGGACCAAAATCACTAGTGGGCTTAGTGTTTTTAGTGGGCTTGTTATATTTGGGTTTTAGGTTAATTGGTGTAGTATAAATATGGTATGTGTATAGCTATTCTAGGCAATGCGTTTTTAGGAAGTGGGTGTCTATTAACGGTTAAAGAGTAAATTGAATAAACCTGACAATTGATCAATAGAATTGTGTGAATTCATTGAAACGTGTTCATTGATTCATATAATTGTTTATTTTGCATAGTTGTTTGATTAAGATTCCGAATTAAATCAAACAAATGCATTGATACTTAGAGAAGAACCGAGTTTTGGGACTTAAAACTACTTACATTTTGGTCTTTGGGTTTAAGACTTACAACTCTTTAAAGAAAATATTGGATTTTCTGAAAGCGCACTCTATCATTTTACAAGGAAAACTTACCGATTTTTCTCATACAAAACTCTTATGAACTCACCAACTTAATTGTTGACACTTTTTCAAAACTACTTGTATTCTTAGCAAATCGTTAAGCAGGTAACCACAAGATTTTGAGGACAGGACGCTACGGCGTCACACTATTTACTTTTGTCTTAATGTAATTGGTCTTGAAACAAACAATATATAGATACAATGTAATTTTCCCAATTATAATTATGATGGTTGTGTTGCTTTGATCACTATTATTCAATTTGTTGTGATATTGTTCATAAAGTCATCAACCCTCAGACGTTTCCGCCATTCTGGTTTGGGGGTGTGATAGATAGGTATCAGAGCATTGTTTATAGTGAAGTAAGTATATCAAACCATGTAAGATATACAACTATAAATACAATAGGGCTAAAACACTCTAACTAAGAAGTATACTTTTAAAATATAATAGTATTTTTTATAAAAGTATACGCATACCTACTAGAACAGTGTCATAATAAGAACCATATAAAAAGTATTAAGATAAGTTGGACGCTACGATTAAACCTAGATAGTGTGTAATCATATCTAGGATAAATATGGCCAAATCAACCATATATATGCGAGATATAACTAACATGTGTTTAGGAATGGTCATGGTGAACAACGAATCTAAAACTTAGCAACCCACCCCCCCCCCCATATAAAGAAACTCTAAGAACCAAACATAAAGTTTAAAATACTATAGGAGTATGTTATGATATTATAGAACCATATACCTAGATTCTTTATGTGTCTCTTATACCTCTATTCTCGCACAGACGACATGGCCAGATTTCACCACGAAGGCACCTACTACCCTGCCATGGCAGCCAACAGATGGATCAAGGAGGAGCCAGGAGAGGTTCATGAGGAGGATCCAGAAAAGGATCTTGAGGAGTACCAAGAGATGGACTACGAGGAGGAGGATTCTGATGAGGGATCAGACGAGGAGGAAGGCGCTGGGGAGATCGTTAATTAACCTTACCTTATCAGAAGCAGGCATGAGCCCCTCCCACCTCCCTTCTTCCAGGATACGCCCCAATAATGGGAAACCCAGAACGCGACAATGTGAATTCAACGCATTCACGAGGAACAAGAACACCATACAGGTGTCATGCTGAACCAACAAGCAGAGCAGGAGGACATTACAGACCGCCTACACTCCTTAGAGGAGGAGATGGCCGCCATGAGACAAAAAATCCTTGCAGCTAAAACTAGGGCAGTCATAGCGGAACAAAGAGTGGAGGAGGCCACTCGCGAGATGTGTAAGATGGCGGGGTACCATGTGCGTCATTTTGATATATGATAGACTAGCATCGCCTAGTGAGTTAGTGACTACTCTACTCACACTATGTGTTAGGTTTATTGTGCCTTTTCTTACAACTAGTAGTAGTGAATCAAGAGAGGTACGCCCTCCAAAATCAGTGTAACTATAATCAACTTAATGTTTTGACATCTATGTTCTATTTTGGTAACTTAACATTTGTGCAATACCTACTACTACTTACTACCATAAGTACTATACGATGATGTTGGTCAAAACATTGGGAATCGTACAGCAAAACATGTAATTTATATGCATATATATATATATATATATATATATATATATATATATATATATATATATATATATATATATATATATATATATATATATATATATATATATATATATATATATATATATATATATATATATATTGCAACATCCCAAATTTAAAGCCCAATTTTTTCCATTTTTAATTAAGTAATTCTCAACATAGTTTACCAAAACATTTCCCATGCCATATCATTTGCAAACAGAAATATAACAATGTGTCTGAAAATCATAATGTCAAAGTAAAATAAATCAGAGTACAATCCCAGAAAACTCCATGCGGAAATCATGTGTGTGTGTGTGATGCGCTGCTACACCCCCGGCTCCTTCCCCTTAGACGAAGAGGTACCTGAAACCAAAACTAAAACTGTAAGCACAAAGCTTAGTGAGTTCCCCCATCATACCACATACCATACAATCACATAGCATATAAACTGCCGGGCAATTCTGGGGTGCCCGTCCTACATATGTCAACCTATTCTGGGGTGCTGACCTACCCATGTCAAGCCATTCTGGGGTACTGACCTACCAATGTCAGGCTATTCTGGGGTGCCGACCTACCCTTCGGTCTTTCAACCGAACACGGTGACTATTTCACCCCCTACTGCTAACCCATAATGTCATATCTCTATTATACTGTCAGACGTATCTGGGGTGTCCGACCTACCCATTGGTCCTAATGACCGATTCGGGGACTAGTCCCCTCCTACTGATACCATCTCACATAACATAACAACTAGCATAGTCACATATCAAGCAAACTAACATACTCGCACATCAAACAATAGCAGGCCAGACAATTATCACAAAGACAATCATCCTAGCTAAACATATACTAGTGGGCCGGCCTTGGTGCCGTAGACCCACTTCTACTGGAAGGTAACTCACCTCGATGTCGTGTAGTGTCTGAACTGTCCTCGGCATGAAGGTCGGCTCTCCTCGACTCCTCAATCCCTACACGACAACCCTCAAGTCATCAAACAAAATAAACAACCCTAACCAGGGCCAATCCTTAAACCAAGCAAGTCAACATTGGTCAAAGTCAACACCCAGTTGATCTGACATGCCGAGTTGATCTACCAACTCGTCGACTCCATGCTCCACTAACCCAGTCCAACCCCGACATCACTAGTCGAGCCTTGCGAGAACTCGACGAGTTCTCCTTCATTCAAACCATCGGGACTATCTTCATCCGACTCGCCGAGTTGTATGAACAACTCGTCGAGTTCATCCCCATCCTATGAACAAGTCCGCCCTCGACTCGCCGAGTTGTATGAACAACTCGTCGAGTTCGTCTTAACACCTCAAAACCATAGATCTGGCCTCCTAATGTCCTTTTTACATGTAAAGTTCCAAACTTGGTGCACATGCATGGGGTCTTTGGCTCAAAATTTCATAAAAGGAGCTTTACAATGTGCATGGGGCTCTCATTGCCATAGAGTTGGCACCTTTATGCCATGAGATCCCTCCAATGACTCAAATCTGGAAGTAGAACTCCATGAACACTTCACAAATCCAAAAATGGCTTGGAAATCCCTAAATGCACCCAAAATCTAAGCCCTAAAGATGAACAACGAAATGGAAGACCAAAACAGGGGGCATTTACCTTGTTGAGCTGAAGTTGGAAGAAGATCTCTGGATCTACAAGCCCCAAATCGAGTTACCAAGCTTCACCCTTCCTTCCAAGCTTCACAAACTATACAAAAGCACCAAAATGGCCTTAGATCACTCAAAGCGGCTAGGGTTTCTATAGGAGGTGATCTGGGAGCATAAGGGACGATGGAATCTGTAATAAGTTGTTTAAATAGGGTGCAAACCCTCAAATTTAGGGTTTCACTCAAACAGCACCTACTCGCCGAGTCAATCTTCCGACTCGTCGAGTAGGTCACTTAAACTTGCCGTGGATCCCGTCTCTACTCGACGAGTTGGGCCACCAACTCGTCGAGTCCCAGAGGAAATACATAAAATTCTTGAATTAAAGACATACCAGAAATTGGGTGTTACAAATCTCCCCCACTTATCTTAGACTTCGTCCTCGAAGTCTGCTGCTCGATCCTGAAAAAGGTCGGGGTAGTGTTTCCTCATCTCGTCCTCCGGCTCCCAGGTCCATTCCGAGCCCTTTCGGTGCTGCCACTGCACCTTTACTAGCTCCACTTTCTTGTTCCTCAGATCCCTTGACTTCTTATCAAGGATTGCCACTGGCCGCTCGATATAGTTCAGGCTGTCATCAACCAGACACTTCCGCAGCTGGGAGACGTGAAAAGTGCTATGAATCTGACTGAGTTCGGCCGCCAGATCCAGCCTATACGCCACCTTGCCCACCCGGGCTATAACCCTGAAGGGTCCAATATACCTGGGGCCCAGCTTGCCCCGCTTCCTGAATCGAATGACGCCCTTCCAAGGCGACACTTTCAGGAGCACCATATCTCTGACCTGGAATTCCAGGTCCGATCGACGCTTGTCGGCATAACTCTTATGCCGACTCTGAGCAGTCTGAAGCCTGCTCTGAACCTGCTGGATCCTCTCCGTAGTCTTGAGTACCACCTCGGTACTCCCCATGACCCTCTGACCAACCTCACCCCAGCATATCGGGGTCCTGCACTTCCTCCCATAGAACATCTCGAAAGGAGGACGGTCGATGCTTGTATGATAGCTATTATTATACGAGAACTCCGCCAACGGAAGGTAGGTATCCTAGCTACCTCCGAAATCTAAAAAACATGCCCGCAGCATATCCTCTAGCGTCTGGATGGTCCGCTCGCTCTGACCATCCGTCTGCGGGTGAAAGGTGGTGCTAAAATGCAGGCGAGTACCCAACTCGTCATGAAACTTCTTCCAAAACCTGGAAGTGAACCGCACATCCCTGTCGGAAATCATTGAAACTGGCACTCCGTGCCGAGCTACCACCTCTCGGATATCGATGTCGGCCAACTTCTCGTCCGAGATGCTCTCCTGGATCGGTATGAAATAGGCACTCTTGGTCAACCGATCCACGATTACCTAAATCGAATCCACTCCGCGTGCAGTCCTGGGAAGCTTGGTGATGAAATCCATGGTAATATCTTCCCATTTCCACATGGGAATATCTAACGGCTGCATCTTGCCGTGTGGCCTCTGGTGCTCGGCCTTGACCTTCCTACAGGTCAAGCACCGCTCCACATACCATGCTACGTCCCGCTTCATGCAGGGCCACCGATAGTCAAGACGAAGATCTCTATACATCTTTGTCGCTCCGGGATGGATAGAAAATCTGGATTTGTGTGCCTCCTCCATCAGTATCTGGTGCACGCCTCCATGATAAGGGACCCACACCCTACGGTGAAGAGTCAATAACCCTCGGCTATCATAGTAGAAGGAGGAAACCTGACCCACTATACGCTCGCTCTTCCGATGTTCCTCCTTCATAGCCTCCTACTGAGCCTCCAGGATCCGCTCCAACAGTGGAGTTACTACTGTCATCCTCAGACAGATGTCCCTGATCGGCGCTGCTTTGCGGCTAAGCGTATCGGCCATGACATTGGCCTTCCCCGGTTGGTAGAGGATCTCGCAATCATAATCCTTCACCATGTCACACCCCCAAACCAAGGATGGCGGAAACGTCCGGGGGTGGAGGACTTCATGTATAGTATCATAACAGCAATTGTAATAGTAATTCAAGCAAACACAACCAACATATATATAATTGAAAAAAATTACATCATTGTATGAATTACATGTTTACGAATCAATTACAATATATTGATAAAATATGAAATAGTAGACGCCTTAGCGTCCCATCCTCAAAAGCACTTGATTACCTGTTTAATGATTTCCTGAGAATACAAGTTGTTTGAAAAAGTGTCAACACAAAGGTTGGTGAGTTCATAAGCTTTTCGTTTGTAAAAGTAGTATTCGTGTTAGAAAAATCCAATATTTTCCTTAATGTGTAAATGTAGTCTTAAAACCCAAAGTCCGAAATGTACAAGTAATTTGTCATATTTATAGTAAAACAATGCAAGTTTAAATCGACATAAACTCGTTAAATATTAATGAAGTTCCCGTAAATTCCAATGTTTGTTAATACTTTATGTGAGTTTATTATAACCATACTATGACCAAGGTGGCCTAAAACGACGTTCTTCAGGCGTCGGAAATGTTATGACATTTGTCACCCCAGACCTATCGGTCTAACTGTTGCATGCAGTTTAGGTGTGGGTTTGTCAAACCCAATATAGATCTATACACAAGTATCACGCTCTCCCTCAAGGAGACTCTGGTTACAATACAGGACTTAATGGTAATTTGAAGCAAATGTCTCACAAAGTCATTAACGGAATTACGTGTTATGAAAATTTGGTACCGTATGGCCGTACCTTGCTTAATGAAAATATCCTTTGTATAAATGTACCCTTTTTAAATGTATGTGTTATGTAATGTATCATAAACCATACCTATTATAGTTTATCAACCAAGGGTAGTACGTGGTAATGTATGCAAACTATATTCAAAATAGTTTATTTAATGTTTGAATGTATCGATTGTACTTTGATTATAATCACTTGTTATTCTTTATATTTTATATGACCAAATCCATTTGTAAACTGATGTGTGTCTAAATATTAAGATAAAATGTCATATATTGCAGTAACATATAATCACATAAAGATATACACCTTGCTCAACATGTTACAAGGTGAAATGAAATTAACAGCAACTTCTCGTTAAAAACAGTTTCTGTTACCGTTCTTAGAAAATTTATAGAAAAATCATCAAAGCTCTAAATCCAAATCCGCAAATTTTGAGAGTTTGGAATATGAGTCTAGTTTGTTCGTAAATTTTATCATGATTTTTAGTGAACTCTAACAGAGGTGAAAATGTTCATAATCACAGACTGGTCCGGGTTTGCCTCTGAAATGACAGGCAGTTTTGTAAAAATCACCATAAATTGTAGAAAAATCATATGGAGATGTGCAAGTAGCCATTTTAAAGCTAAGAGTTTGAACTACTTGCACCTGAAACAGTTTTGAAAACTAAAATATTTAAGTTGACCAAAACAGTCCGTGATTAACGTCCATCTTTTCTGATGTAATCTGTTAGAAAAAGTTTAATTGTGTTCTTGATGATTTTACTTGTATTCCCCCCTTAAAACTTAAGAAAAACATGTAAATGTATGGGTATGAACTCACCTTTTGTGGTTTCAGTAGATGAAAGTGAGAGAGAGGAAGTGTTCTTGGTTGCTAAGTGTAGAATGAAAGAGTTTTATGGAGAATAAGGAGAGAGGATCAATCCTCCAGCTCTTAGAACGTGGGAAGAGCTGGAGATTGGCTGTAAAGGTCCACTAAGGAGACAAGGGGTAGTGGGAAGGAGTGGCTGGTCATAGAGTGAGGTGGTAGTGGGTTGCTTTTGCCATAAATTAAGGAAAAGCAAATATTCCCTCAATAATTAGTTCAATCACCAATTCTTTTAATATATTTTTTATAAAAACCCTGGAGATTTATATATTTTGGGGCCTTAGTTTATAAAATAAAGTTTTGGGTGAAAATCTCACGTTAAAATAATGAAAAACGGAGTTAAAACGAAGTCGTAGTCGAAAAACCGGTAAAAAGGGCCTGGCTTCGGACCTCGGACCTCGGACTTCGGACACTGGCTTCGGACCTCGGACTTCGGACACGGACCTCGGACTTCGGACACTGGCTTCGGACCTCGGACTTCGGACACTTCGGACTTCGGACCAGAGGTTTCGGTTTCGGATCCTTAAAGCTATTTTACTCGTTTTTACCCCGTTTCAAGCGATTTTTGACCCGGTTAAGGGTCGAGATGACCCAAATGATTACAAAAAGTTAAAGTAACTTTTGAGAGAGATTTGGGAGAGATTTGGGAGAGATTTCAAATAGAAAGAGATAGAGTGAAAACGATTTAGAGAGGTTTCGTTTGTGATTAATTTGAGTGTCCGGCTTCACAACGCAAGGTTCGTAAACCCCATTAAACCGTGTTTTAGTGTCGTACACAATCCCGATGATTGTGCAATAGTGTTTTATCGCTTTGGTTCGTTGTTTAGCACTGTTAAGGCTAAGGAAAATCAAACACATGAACTTTCCAAATGAGGATTTCTCATTAAAATAGCGAATTGTATAGTGATTACATAACGTAAACCCTAGCATACAAGGGTTATTGGAGTTGACTGGTTTGACTTGTTGACTTTGAATTGACCGAAATTTGACGGTTGTCACACACCACATCAAGCCACCGACGCTGCCTCATATTGAGATTTGGCTGGTCCATGAGATACCTCAGCCTCTTGTGGTCCGTGTAAATGGTAGAACGAACACCATAGAGGTAATGACGCCAAATCTTGAGGGCAAAACAACAGCCCCCAGCTCCAAATCATGCGTCGGGTAATTCGCCTCGTGAGGCTTCAGCTGCCTCGAAGCGTAAGCTATAACATGCCCTCTCTGCATCAATACCGCGCCCAAACCTGAGATGGACGCATCACAATATACCACAAAATCCTCCATGCCCTCTGGTAGGGCTAAGATTGGCGCTTCGCACAATCTCTGCCTCAAGGTCTCAAACGCAGCCTGCTGCTCAGGCCCCCAGTGAAAGACCACGGCCTTCCTCGTCAGCCGGGTTAGGGGCACGACTATCTTGGCGAATTCCTGAATGAATCTCAGATAGTAGCTTGCCAATCCCAGAAAGCTCCGAATCTCAGATGGAGACCTCGGAACCTCCCATCTCATCATGGCCTCAACCATGGCCGGATCAACCGATATCCCGTCCTAGTTGACAAGGTACCCAAGAAACTACACCTCGCGCAACCAGAACTCACACTTGGAGAACTTAGCATACAAGTTCTCCCTTCTCAAAGTACCCAAAACCTCTCGCAGGTGCTCCTCATGCTGCTCTCACGTCTTGGAGTAAACCAACATGTCATCGATGAAAACTATCACAGACCGATCCAACATCGGTCTGCACACGCGGTTCATGAGGTCCATGAACGCGACAGGAGCATTGGTGAGCCCGAAAGGCATCACCACGAACTCATAGTGACCATAACACGTCTGAAATGTAGTCTTCTGTACATCCTCCTCTCTGACCCTCATCTAATGATACCCTGAACGCAAATCAATCATGGAGGACCAAGATGCTCCCTGTAGCTGGTCAAAGAGGTCATCAATCCTCGGGAGTGGGTAACGATTCTTCACCGTTACCTTATTCAGCTCCCTATAATCTATACACATCCGATGCGACCCGTCCTTCTTCTTCACAAACAGAATCGGGGCTCCCCAGGGTGAACTGCTCGGTCTAATGAATCCCTTGTCTAACAGCTCCTGCAGCTGTGTAGACAACTCCTGCATCTCAGGAGGAGCCAACCGATACGGTGCCTTGGCTATCGGAGCCGCACCAGGGACTAGGTCGATCCTGAACTCTACCTGCCTCTCCGGAGGTATCCCAGGCAACTCCTCGGGGAATACATCCGCAAACTCTCGTACCACGGGCACATTGCCCACCGTTGCCTTACCCATCTCCCGGGTATCCATAACATAGGCAACAAATCCTGCGCAACCCTACTGAAGGTAATGCCTAGCTCTCGCTGCTGAACATAAAGCTGGTTCTCGTTGTGGCCTCTCGCCCTAAATCACCAGTTCTCCCCCACTTGGGGTCCTGATCCGTACCAACTGATGCGCACAGTCAATCACTGCCCCATTGGGGTTTAGCCAATCCATACCGATAATAACCTTGTTCCCCCGCAAAGGTATGGGAACCATATCTACCAGATAACGCTCCTCAAACAGCTGCAAGACGCAATCTCGGTAGACCTCTGATGCTCGCACTGACCGGTCGTCCGCAATCTCGACCTCTAGAGGGAAATCCAACGTGCCTGACGACTCAGGAAACTTCTTGCTAAGCGCAAGAGAGACAAACGATCGGGTAGCGCATGAATCAAACAATACCTGAACTGGGATACCGTTCACGTGGAACGATCCTAAACAGAGAACATACATAACATATCAAAAGCACAGCGTCATAACATAAAAGCATAAGAAAGAAATCATACCCGTCACTACATCAGGTGCAGCGCATGCCTCCTCGGCTGTCAACTGAAATGCTCGGCTCCGGACCACTGGAGCCTCTGACTTGGCCTTCTGGCCATCTGCAACCCGCGCTGTCGCTGAAACCGGCGCCACCGCTGGCGCTGCTGCTGACGCTGCTGTCAATCTAGGGCAGTTGGCCTTCTTGTGGCCCCTCTGATTTCAATGGAAGCAAATCAGGTCTGACATCTGCACTGTGGGGGCGGGGGCAGTACAATCCCTGCCAAAGTGCCCCGTCCTGCCGCACTTGTAGCAGCCGGTCGATCCCGCTCTACAAGCTCCGTCATGCGGCCTGCCACATTTCCTGCAGCGGCTCTGGCCTGGCTGCCCCTTCGACCTACCGTCGGATCCCTTGGGTTTCTTCCCCGAAACCCCTGTCACCTGCTCTGTCTCTGCTTTCCTCTTCCTGACGTGCTCCAAATCAAGCTCCCTCTCCCGCGCCCTGGCAATCATAGACTCCAGGGTCGGGCAGGCTGAGTAGCTGACATGCTCCCGAATATCAGTCCTCAACATATCATGGTAGCGGGTCATCCGCATCTCCTCATCCCCCGCATACTGGGGTACCAACAATGCTCTCTCCCGGAACTTGGCGGTGATCTCCGCCACAGTCTCCGTAGTTTGCCTCATATCCAAAAACTCTCTGGCCAGCTGCTGGAGCTCTACAGCCGGCGCAAACTCAACCCTGAATCTGGTCACGAAATCTGACCACGTCATAGCCTCGATGGCTGGGGCTCCCAACGAGTCACCAACCGACTCCCACCAGTCTCTAGCTCTATCCCTCAAACATCCCGCAACAAAGCAGACCTTCGACCCTTTCGGCAGAAGCTCGTCAACTGCGCAGACTCAATGTCTGCGATCCATCTCCGGCATCAATGGGGTCTTTCACCCCGTGATAATCCGGCGCACCGCTCCCACAGAAGTCCTTGAAGGACAGTGTGCGCGTACCCGTCTGGCTAGATGCCATGTCGCTCATGAATGCCTGGAGGCGGTCCTCCATCAGCTCAACAATCCCTTCCTTGACCGACCCGAAAATGACCGGGGTCGACTCAAGGATGCCTCTCGTGATCTCAGACGCGATGAACTCGCGTAGTCCGTCGTCAACCTGCTCGGATCCTGCACCCGAGCCTGATCCTGGTCCTGATCCGGAACCTCCTGCTCCATGTCGCGTGGTCACCATACTGAAAATAAACGCATAAATGTCAGGATCATACATACTCTCGAGAGGTCTAACACACTCTCCAAGTTTCCCGGCTCTGTCTCAACCTTCCTTGATTCGAGTACGGATCCTCTGCTTCCAGTAGTACGGGCCCATACTACCTTCCACATCTATCCGTACTTTCCTCAAGGACTGTCTCGATTTCACCAAGTCCCTTAACCAATATCCCTTTCTAACTAGTCTCATCCTAGGCTTTCCTAGGGCACTCTCCGACCTACTCTCCGCCATCAGCTGCACTAGGAGTCTCTGCTATCCTTCCCTAGCTAGCTTGCGAATACTATCACATATTCGTTCACTAGATAGTTAACGTTAGCCAGAACCCTTATAGCACGAAGCAAGCAGCATTCGGGCATTGAATAACTAATTCAGGTATAACCTATACAGGCCATCCTACTGCTGACTAAACAGTCCTAGCATACAGCTGATACCACAGGCACATAAGGAATCCTTCCTAGATCCTTAGCCCTACTCTAGCATGCAGTTTTCAGAATCATATATATCAGGCATACAAGGCATCCTCCTAGATCCTTAGCCCTAATCTAGCATGCAGTTCTCAGTATCATACATCATATAACTTATCATAACAAGTATGGGTATCTTGGGGAAAAACTTACTTGAGCTCGGCTGGTCGCACGCATCACACACCTTGTTCTTTCTCAAAACCCTTTGACTCAGACTTTTTTTTTTAATTTTTTTTTGAAAACCATTTTCCTTGTAAAAATATTTTAATCCCTCGGTTTGAGTCCAGACACTCCTGAAGGTGTGTCCGAATCCCTCAAACCAGGGCTCTGATACCAACTTGTAACATCCCAAATTTCAAGCCCAATTTTTTCCATTTTTAATTAAGTAATTCTCAACATAGTTTACCAAAAGATTTCCCATGCCATATCATTTGCAAACAAAAATATAACAATGTGTCTGAAAATCATAATGTCAAAGTAAAATAAATCAGAGTACAATCCCAGAAAACTCCATGCGGAAATCATGTATGTGTGTGTGTGATGCGCTGCTACACCGCCGACTCCTTCCCCTTAGACGAAGAGGTACCTGAAACCAAAACTAAAACTGTAACCACAAAGCTTGGTGAGTTCCCCCATCATACCATATACCATACAATCACATAGAATATAAACTGTCGGGCAATTCTGGGGTGCCCCTCCTACCCATGTCAAGCCATTCTGGGGTGCTGACCTACCCATGTCAAGCCATTCTAGGGTGCTGACCTACCCATGTCAAGCCATTCTGAGGTGCTGACCTACCCATGTCAGGCTATTCTGGGGTGCCGACCTACCCTTCGGTCTTTCAACCGAACACGGGGAATATTTCACCCCTACTGCTAACCCATAATGTCATATCTCTATATCTCTATTATACTGTTAGACGTATCTGGGGTGTCCGACCTACCCATTGGTCCTAACGACCGATTCGGGGACTAGTCCCCTCCTACTGATACCATCTCACATAACATAGCAACTAGCATAGTCACATATCAAGCAAACTAACATACTCGCACATCAAACAATAGCAGGCCAGACAATTATCACAAAGACAATCATCCCAGCTAAACATCTACTAGTGGGCCGGCCTTGGTGCCGTAGACCCACTTCTACTGGAAGGTAACTCACCTCGATGTTGTGTAGTGTCTGAACTGTCCTCGGCGTTAAGGTCGGCTCTCCTCAACTCCTCAATCCCTACACGACAACCCTCAAGTCATCAAACAGAATAAACAACCCTAACCAGGGCCAATCCTTAAACCAAGCAAGTCAACATTGGTCAAAGTCAACACCGAGTTGACCTGATTCGCCGAGTTGATCTACCAACTCGTCGAGGCCATGCTCCACTAACCCGGTCCAATCCCGACATCACTCGTCGAGCCTTGCGAGAACTCGACGAGTTCTCCTTCATTCAAACCATCGGGACTATCTTCATCCAACTCGCCGAGTTGTATGAACAACTCGTCGAGTTCATCCCCATCCTATGAACAAGTCCGCCCTTGACTAGCCGAGTTGTATGAACAACTCGTCGAGTTCGTCTTCATAAGTTGGGAGATTGCCTTGGACTCGCAGAGTCTGTTCATACACTCGTCGAGTCCCATGATTCCCAGGTCCCTTTCATGACTAAACATCTACGAGACTTTTCCTTGCTAACAACTACTTCCTTCACAGATAGGATTTGGTGGTCAATACACCGCGACTCGCCGAGTCCCAAGAGCTACTCGTCGAGTCCCTCTATGACCATTGCTATACAGTCGATTTAAATGGGTCTTAACACCTCAAAACCATAGATCTGGCCTCCTAATGTCCATTTTACACGTAAAGTTCCAAACTTGGTGCACATGCATGGGGTCTTTGGCTCAAAAATTCATAAAAGGATCTTTACAATGTGAATGGGGCTCTCATGGCCATAGAGTTGGCACCTTTATGCCATGAGACCCCTCCAATGACTCAGATCTGGAAGTAGAACTCCATGAACACTTCACAAATCCGAAAATGGCTTGGAAAGCCCTAAATGCACCCAAAATTGAATCCCTAAATATGAACAACCAAATGGAAGACCAAAACAGGGGGCATTTACCTTGTTTGAGCTGAAGATGGAATAAGATATCTGGATCTACAAACCCCAACTCGAGTTACCAAGCTTCACCTTTCCTTCCAAGCTTCACAAACTAGTCAAAAGCACCAAAATGGCTTTAGATCACTCAAAGCCGCTAGGGTTTCTATAGGAGGTGTTCTGGGAGCATAAGGGACGACGGAGGCTGCAATAAGTTGTTTAAATAGGGTGCAAACCCTCAAATTTAGGGTTTCACTCAAACAACACCTACTCGCCGAGTCAGTCTTCCGAATCGTCGAGTAGGTCACTTAAACTTGCTACGGATCCCGTCTCTACTCGACGAGTTGGGCCACCAACTCGTCGAGTCCCAGAGGAAATACATAAAATTCTTGAATTAAAGACATACCAGGAATTGGGTGTTACATATATATAAGTATAGATGGGATACAACTAGCAACGACCATAGTTACTTATGAACCGGTTTCACACCATACAACATAATCATGCCACCACGCGGAAGTAACCAGCGTACCGGCGCTACGTTCCAAGCCATTGTAGCAGCCGTCGCGGCAACCGTCGTGGCACAACTTAACGCTAAGATTACAAACAGAAATGAGAACGGTACCAACAGTTCCAATCATGGTGACAACCAAGGACATCAATGAGTGAGCTCCTGCAAAGACTTCCCAAATTACAAAACTAAGAACTCCTACGACAATGGAGGAGTATTTCCCAAGAAACGAAAGTTTTGGAACAAGAATGGGGGCCGATCGACTCAAGTGTCTGCGAAAAGGCAACAAACTATGGGAGTCCATACCACCACTGTCCCTACCGCCTCAGTGCTGATGAAACCATATGTTGGGAACTTGCCAAAATGCAACAAGTGTAACTTCCATCACAATGGATTATGTCGAGAGAGGCACTCCAACAAATGTAGAAAAAAGGGGCACACCGCTCGTTTCTGTAGGGTGCCAGCTCAACAAACCACCCAAGCCACTGATGCTGGGGTGGGCCAAGCTTGCTACAGATGCGGGGAGGCAAGGCATTTCAAAAGGGAGTGGCCAAAGACTAGAAACAAAAATGTCAGAGGCGTCGAGAGATTTTCAACAACGGGACACGAGAAAGCGATGAGGGACCCCGCTGTGATTACCGGTACGTTTCTCCTCAAATAACTGATATGCATAAATACTTTACAATAGGGATGCGGAGACGAGGCTTGTGAGTCACGAAGTACAAATACATACTTCAAAAAAAACTCAAACATTCAGAAAAATATTCTCGGTTGAGATGGCTAGGGGAAGGACTGAAACCAACAACAACACATATCTAGGATGCACCCTAACTCTAGACAATCATTCCTTCCAAATCGACCTAATACCGGTGACCATAGGAAAGTTCGACGTGATCATTTGCATGCTTTGGTTAAGTTCTCACCATACCAGTTTATGGGTTTTGAGTACTATAACACTCCTATGGTGCACATACAACCCTAATAGCTTTGGATCTAAGTTTTCTCTAGTTATACATGCAATAAAATAACAAAGTATGAAGCCTACAACTAGCATACAATTTTGGTACATGAATCATAAAATCAAGTTAGAAGAATACTTATTTATTGTAGTCTGTAGTTTTGGCCTTTCAAGAGCTTAGCACCTCAAGTGTGATGCCTGAAATGGTTCATAAGCACCATGAACAAAGGAGGACTTTGACAGAGAGACTAGACACTCCAAAATCGGCTATATCTCTTCCTAGAAGATTTAGGGGCCAATTTTAGGCTAAGGGATAACACATATATAGTGTAGGATTCCAAGTGTCATGGGTAAACCCTAATCCATACACTTAGGTTATGATCCATATCTCATGTGGGCTAACTCTTCATGGATACTTACATAAACTTAGCCCATCATGGATTAATAGCCCAAACAATATATATCACTGATTTACATAATCCGTCCCCGTTAATTTAATTAGTCTCTTTTGATCACTAAATTAATTCCAAATTAATTGTTGATTAATACCAATTAAATAATGTGATTTCACAATTAATATATTATACTTATAATATATTAATAAATCATAAATAGCCTCTTTCTCAAATATCCATCCTATCAGATTGTTCTGGTGAAGGCAACCCAAATGGACCATGTTACTCTCGGGTCAAGTACATACCAATTATAGTTATGGGCTTAGACACCTAATCCAACAGTCTCCCACTTGGATAAGTCTAATAACTATTGTTGCACGTACGACTTCAAAACCAGATTAGCAATCGTAGCACTCAAAAGTTGCTGTCGAACTCTGACCTAGTCAATGACACGTCCATTAGATAAGGGATCATATATTCCTCCATTCTAGGTATCGTATGAACTGAGACATGGATTATAATCATTCTCTCTGTTCATGTGTTGTTTCCCAATTTCGGATTTATGACGACCGACTAATTAAACAAATCAAATCAGTCCAGGCTTGGCTAAGTGCTTAGGGTGTCATCACTAAATCATCGAGGGGCCTACAAATATCGCTTTTATCTCACATTGGGTAAAAGGAACGGATAAACTTCGACTCATATGCTTGCTCTATTTACTCATCAAATCAAGCACAACGATACATTTTATAACACCAAGTTACCGGTGCGTTTGCATATCATCAATGTGCAACCGACTTGTAAACTGCAACTCATATCTCTCCGTTTTAAGAATATAAAATATTATCGTCTCACAATCACTCATGATAAAATCCATCAAGTGATTCACATGAGCGTGGGTTTAATCCAATACTCAAATCTTATTACAGGAGTACTTATGAATACTGCATCAAACCTGGCTATGTCTAACACTTTAGACAATGTACAGACGGATTCAAGACAATCTTGCCTCAATACCTACTTCCAAAGTATGATCGAATGTGGATGTTTGAATAATTTTATTATTCTGGAAGTCAAAACATGTGACGTGAAACACAAGAATAATCGAATCCAATATGGTCTCAAAACTTTTGAATATAAATAAAACACCGTTTATTTAATCATCATATTGATTACACATTATTCAATGTATAATGTTTCGATTAATCAACTTAATACTTGAATTGAAACAATAGTCATCCCATGCTCCAAGCATGCACACTATGTTTATCTATGGTCCTCACTTTATGAAATAGATCAATTAAACACATCTTCAATGAAACTCATTTCACAATTCCAAATCTTTATCCCCAGTGTAAGAATACCAAATTATTGTCACTATTAGAATGTGTTAGGTTCTAAACTATCATGAAATATAACCTTTTGTAATGTCATGGTACTAAAGTCACAGAGACTTTGCCAATGATATTACAAAGTATTCCTTTGGATATTGTCACAAGAACAATTCCATGGAAGCGAAGTCTCAATTTCAAAGTACATTCCCTTGAACATCCTTCTTGCATAAAAGTTTTAAACTTTCACATAGATTCTTACTATCCAACTCCCATTATGGAAACATTTCCATATTTTCCATATGACAACTCATTATTAATAGAATCTTGTATATTCATAATAATGTCAATATAGTCCATCCATTACAATACTTCCAATTGCCCACAAGCAACTAATCTTTGGCAAACCTTAGATTGTTCTTAGCAATTGTTTAGCTACTTTAGTCATATCCGATTATGGTCCTTTTTCCTTCATAATTCCCTAGGAATTTAGAAAATTATAACACGTGAATATTATAGCATATGCAATCGATCCTATACCCGAAGCATATGGGATACGATACATAATGTTTTACATAAAGAAGTGATACTTTACCAGTATCTTGCTATAACATTTCCATATATAGAATTTCCTTATGTCAAATCTTTTCAACATAACATTCATATATGTCCTTGACTAAATTTGATTAAAATCTCAATCTAAACTTTTAGAATTAAAATGAAGTATAAGTTCTTCTCCCTTAATTATAGCAAAAGAACTTTTCAAACCCTACAACTTTGCGAATTGAAACCTTTGTTTTCTATAATTAACATTGCTAACTCACAACACTTACCATAATAATTATGCTCCCACTAGCATAATAATTATTATCTTACTAGCATAACACTTATGCTCCCACTAGCTTTGACATGTACCCATAAATAAGCTGGACTTCTAGAAATCAATACTTGTTGACTTTTGTGACAACCCGAAATTTCTATCTTGTAAAGCCATTCAATTCAATCAAAGGTCAGACTAGTTTCTGTTACCTTTTAGCCTTGCTAAGGGTTATTCTAGAAGTTTTTAAGCCTTGTGCACTTAGGACTTAATGCTATGTATTGTGAGTAAGGAATTAATTGGTTTCAAATTAAGCCAAGTTCAACCATCAAGGGATGTTTATGGCGCAAACTAGCTTGGTCGTAAACTCCTTCTTACTAGGGTACAATTCCTTCATTCTTCCTCATTTATCACATATTCAAGGCCGAAAACCCATTTCTCTCTCAAGTGTCATCAAGAACACTTCCATTTCTCTTCAAAAGTTGTAAGTGATTCTTCCATTCTTTGTTAGCATACTTCTTATTCAAGTGAAACCCTATGATTTCATCCGTGAATTCATCTCTTTTGGGATAGATCTTCAAATCATCAAGAAAACCAAGAACACACACTAGTTCTTTGGGCCGTAATCACCCTATAAAGCTTCCAAAATGTAAGTATCCTTTCCAGATACTAGTTATCCATTAGAAGCTCTTGAATTACAACCAAGAATCAACCAATTTATGCATTAACATCAAGAGTTTACGGCCGTAAACCCTTCTTAGTTCATGAGGTGGTCGTGAACCCTTCAAGCCATGGCCGTAAACCCTTCTTAGTTCATGAGGTGGCCGTAAACCCTTCAAGTTCATGTGCTGGCCGTAAACTCCTTGGCCGTGAACACCCCTTGGCCGTGAACACATCCTTGTGTGGCCATGAACACCTTTTATGCAATCATATGTGACTGTAACACTTCATTCCAAGTGTTTCCTAGTCCCTAAGGTTGTTCCCTTACATGATTAGTTGTTATATACACTAATTATATACATATATGTGTCATTATATGCTTAATAGGATCCGTTTGTGCTTGAGACTTCCCTTGACACTTAGCATCGTATATCGATCTTACATTCGAATCACTAACTACAGGTGAGTTCATACCCCTAAACTTATCTTTTAAATGATTTTAAATGCTTTTATGTGGGGGGGGGGGGAATACATGTAGAAAACATTATAGTTATAGTATCAATCACATGTGATTTATAACTATCAAACAAGAGGATTTATTATACTTCAAAACTGTGTTATAAAACAAACTATTTCAAATCATTTTATAAATTGACATAAAGTCATCAATAACAATTCAAATGGTTAAAAATCTTTTATATGATAAACTCTTTATCGTTTTACAAAACTCTTTTAAACTTATATTTTGTCAAAATCATGTCTATATGGATATAGTTTAATAAATAAGGTTGAAAGGGCTTAGGACTGATAACTCGCTTTATTTCTTGTTCCTTGTTTGGTTGTAGAATTAGGGTATCGGTTGTTTGTCCGAGTGTCGTATAAATCTTAGTTATATATTGTGTATATGTATGTAGATATAAAAGTTCTTCCAATCAGTTCAATACCTTTGGGTAGCAAAGGTGTACAAACATGATCAGTCATTCAAACAACAATACTAGTAAACTATAATAGGTATAGTTTAGAGGATTACTACTCACTATTTCTAGAGCAATGAAACGTATAAGAGTCGGTTCATACATGAGTCAGTTCAAACATACTATAACAAGAACAGAAGGAACATACTATAACAAGAACAATTCATACACACTATACACTAGAACAGAAGGAACATACTATACACTCGAACAGAAGGAACATACTATACACTACAGCAGAAGGAACACACTACACTAATACAAGAACAATATAACATTAATGTGAGCCACTACTTCATGGCATGTCAATATACTGTTGTCTCACGTTTTGTAACCAGCGTCTCCTGGAGGGAGAGCGTGAATTTATGCATAGATCTATACGGGATTGACCATCCTACACCTTACTGCTAGCTACAGTGGGACCTGCAGGTCTACGGGTGACGAATGTCATACCATTTCGACGTTTTGATCGTCGTATTTTACTAGTCAATGAAGTATGGTTATAATCTCATCACATTTTACCTTAATTAAACAATTGGTTTAAGGTAGTTAGTACATCTGTAGTTACTATATACAATACTACTGTACATCATCATTTTCCCATTACATTCATATAGTGATCTTCTCACATAAACGGTAATGTAAACTATTTTCTGGTAATGATAATCATACTTGGGAAAAACACTCACTTTTACAAAAGAACAAACATACAGAACAGTCGGGTCTCGGTAGAAGACTACATTTCTTTATGAGTAGAAAATATAGGATTTTCTAGGAGATACAAACATTTACATCAAACACTTACAAACATTTACATTAAACACTTAAAACACTTTCATCAAACTTATACAAACATTTGACACTAGAATACTTATGAACTCACTACCTTAAATGCTGATCTACTCTTTCAAAAATAACTTGTATTCTTAGGTCACTAGTAGATAGGTACACTAGACCAGGTTTTAAAAAGACGGAGCACATTTGAGACTCGTCTTTTATTTTGATTCATATTTTGGTGTCCTTCAAACTATACACAGAACACAATTGTATTAAATTATATTATTAATGCAATGGATGATGTTGTTGCTTGTTTTACTATTGTGCATCGTTATGATACTGTACATGACGTCCTCCGCCCCCGAACGTTTCCGCCGTTCTGGTTTGGGGGTGTGACAGATTGGTATTAGAGCTTTGTTTATAGTGAATTGAGTATATCAACCCATAAAAGATATACAAGTATAAACACATCAGGATTAAAATACTCTGACCAAGAGTTTATACTTTTAAATAATAAAATATTTAACTAAAGTATACATACAAGCATTCATACTAGGATCAGTGTCATACTAGAACAGAAAAAAAGTATTGCGGTTGTTGGACAACACAAGTAGGCTTGGGGACATATAATCAGATCTGGGAGTGATATAGCCTGATGAACTATATCTTTCCGAGAAGTGATTAGCATGTTCCTAGGAATGGTTGTGGTGTTGCAACAAGTCTAAAAACTTACCAACACTACTACAATGAAAACTTTAGAACAGAACATAATCTTAAAATACTATAGGAGTATTTTGTGTTGCTATAATTACTTATTTGAGAACTAAAAGGTCTTTATTAGTAGGTCAATATTTGCTGAGTGGATACTCTGAGGTTATATGTGACTATGGTGTCATAGAATTAGAATATGTGATCTTTGCTTTACTTCCTGTTCCTTGTTTGGTTGTAGAGTTAGAGTTATGGTCACTTATTCGAAGGTCTATTCTGTTTTGGTTACGTATGACTGGTATGTATTACGCAAGTATTGAAATAACTGGTAAGGATCATCCTATAATTATCTTTAGTAGTACGTCTATTAACTATCTCTTTTATCCTTATTCTCGCGTAGATAACATGGCTGGATTCCATCTCCCTGGCGACCCGTACTTTCCTAACCAAGGAAATGGTGGCTGGCTCGATGTAGAGCCAGAAGAGAATCATGCAATTCCTTTAGATGATGACTTCGCAGAAAACTTCCCAGAGGATTCTGACTCCGAGCCAGAAGTCAATGATCTACCCCTAGTGGCTCCAATCCCAAATCCTAACCCTCGTCCGACTTTTCAAGGCCCGACGCCTTTGTGGGCGGAGAACTTGGGCAGATGGAGTCAAGAGCAGGGTCAAACCTTACCATACAACGAAGACAGAAGCTTCTACAATCTGAGCGAGGGAGGCTCAGCAGACAGAATCCTGCCTATCCTGGTTCGCAGGGTTGCTAGAAATGACGAACAGGGTAGGGCAGCCATCAACCGAGTCATGGAAGTTGATGCCGATGCGGGAGTCATCACAGTGTGTATTCGCCATCTACAAGCTGCTCATGGAAGAACTCTGGACCATAATGAGGCTCTGCAGAGAGAACTTACTGCAACCCAAGCTGAAGTCAGGGAACTTTGAGCACGTCAGGCAACGTTCAAAAGGCGTGTGCTGGTAATGGAACGTCATCAGGCAGAATCAAAGGCTCATCCGAGCGGTTCTCGTCGCAAGTAGAGTCTACTCTACTTTGTCTTTTGGATATAATTAGGTCTATGTATAGACCCTAGTGTTAATTTCCAGCTTATTTTAAGACCTTGAACTTTCAGTCTATTAGGTCTTAGTTCTGTCAAAATTTTCTTATTCTGGTTTGATGTAAGACCTACTTCTAGGTCATTTTTCCCGAACTTGTTACATCTTTAATGCCAATTTTATTGACATACATCTAATATTTTGGGAAATCTTTATCCAAATGCTTTCATCCTTCTATTGTTAGATCTCTATTTCAGTCATACTCTCATCTGTCACACCCCCAAACCAGAACGGCGGAATCGTTCCAGGGTGGATGACTTCATGCAGTATCATAACAGTTGAGTAATAGTAAAGAAAGCAAACACAACCACCATATATATAATTGAAAAGTTTACATGATTGTTGTATTACATGTTTCAAAAGAAAATTACAATATAATGATAAAATAAGTTTGAACTGACGTCTTAGCGTCCCTTCCCCAAAAGCTGATGTTTACATGTATTACTGAATCCCTGAGAAATACAAATAGTTTTGAAAAAATGTCAACAATTAAGTTGGTGAGTTCATAAGCGTTTTTGTATTAGAATTGTATGCCTTTCTGTATAAAATAACTGAGTTTGTTTCTAGAAAATCCAATATTTTCCATAAATGTGTGGTAGTTTTAAAAGTTCCAAACCAAAATGCATAAGTATTTTCCATACCTAAAATAGTGTAAATGGATTTATATATGAATATGTAATCACTAAGGCGCTTGATAGACCCATAAATCAAAGTGTTTTAATACTCCATGTGAGTTTTATAACCGTGCTATTGACCCAGACTGCCTGTAGCAACATTTTTCAGGCGTTGAAATGTTATGACATTTGTCACCCCAGACCTGTCGGTCTAAGTGTAGCTAACAGTTTAGGTGCGGGATTGTCAGACCTGTATAGATCTATACACAATTATCACGCTCTCCCACAAGAGATTATGGTTTATAATACAGGACTTGAAATACGTATTTAAAAGTACGGTGAAGTCAAATGTCTCACATAAGTTAGTATTAATAGATTTACGTATGAAAAGTCAATTTTTCTTGTAAATATAAGTATTTCCTCTTTATAGTGTTTATAGTATGTAAAGTATCATGAATATCTCGTAAACTATACCTATTATAGTTTTTTGAAAGTGTGTTCCATTAGAATGAAAACCTTGGTATATTACCAACTTCGCATGTAAAGCATAACATTAGTAGTAACGTTGTTTTATGTGTTTAAAACTTATACACAAAAATGTAGATGAAACATTAGAGACCGTATGTAAAGATTTGTATTTTTAACATAAGTTTTTCTTGTGTTGCACTTGTATTCCCCCCCTAAAATAATAGAAAAGACGTGAAATATAGGGGTATGAAGTCACCTGGTAAGTGTGATGATTTGAAGAAAACGAGACTTTACTCGGGCAGCACTTCGACCGAAATGTGGTAAATTTCTCGGGAGCTTCGAGACTTCAGGCTTTCGTCAAAGCTTGGATACGAAACCGGGGCGTCGGGGTAGTCTCGAGGGGCTAGAAAGTGAGAAATTAGGGGAGAGATGTTGTAAATTGGCAAATAAACTCAACAGCCTCACATCTTATTTATAGGGTGAAAAATTGAAGTTCACGTCGTAAACATGGAATTGTTCACGTCGTGAATTGTGTCATGATCAGTTCGTAGACTCGACATCTTATAGCCCGACTCTTGATAAACGTCTATCACTGATTCACGTCGTGAACCCCCTTTGACTCACGACGTGAATCCTGACAGATGTGGAAGTTTGTGCCCCGAACTTCATAAATTCATATCTCTCGCATACGAGCTCCGATTTTGACGTTCTTTATATCCACGCGTAGGTGAGATTATGCTCTACAACTCTTGTTTAGACTCCGATTTAATATTATATTTTTAACAGGCCGGGACAGGAAAAGTCCGTTAAAAAGTTTTAACTTCTTCATCAGACGCCCGTTTTCGTCATACTTTTTACCGTTGTACTACTATTGTCGAGATCTTCGGTTCTTGTTTAGGTTGCGTCAGCTAGAAATCACTCGATCGCTATTTCGAG
The DNA here is from genome assembly GCF_052849685.1 of Lactuca virosa. Lineage (NCBI taxonomy): Eukaryota > Viridiplantae > Streptophyta > Magnoliopsida > Asterales > Asteraceae > Lactuca > Lactuca virosa. The sequence continues at coordinate 300,294,279 of NC_136428.1, read as the reverse complement.
TTTTTAGTTGTCTACTACTATTCCGAAACTTCGAAAATTCGTAACTTCCTCATACGAAGTCAGATTTGGACATTCTTTTTATGTACGTTTACGGTTTAATGATATCTACGACTTTCATTTAGATACCTAAGGTAACAAGTATTTTATTGAAATTTCGCGTTTTACGCTTAACAATGTTTTACCGGTTTTGTTGCGGATCTTTGATCGGTCATAACTTCTTCGTTATAACTCCGATTTTAGTGTTATTTATATTTTTGAAAATCTTGTTACAACATCTACAACTTAGTACATCTAAATTGAGATTTTTAAACATTTTATATTTGACGCTATTTTTAATATTTCAAAATAGATTACACTACTTGACTTTAGATCATTTTATTGACTTGAAATATCGGGTTGTTACATCATCCCCCTGTTAGAGGGAATTTCGTCCCGAAATTATTTACAAAGTAAGTGTTTATGGACTAGGGAAGAGATGCGGGTACTTTTGTTGCATCTGATCTTCTCGCTCCCAAGTGAATTCAGATCCCCGCTTAGTGTTCCAGCGAACCTTCACTATTGGTATGCGACTTTGCTTTGTTCGTTTGACTTCCCTATCCATGATTTCGATGGGTTCTTCCACAAAGTTAAGATTTTCGTTTAATTCGATTTCCTCGAGTGGAGTTACAAGGGTTTCATCAGATAGACACTTCTTCAGATTAGACACGTGAAACACAGGATGTACGTTGTTAAGTTCGAGTGGTAGTTGGAGTCTATAAGCTACTTGACCAATCCTTGCAGTAACTTTCGAAGGGTCCAATGTACCTTGGGTTTAGTTTTCCACGCCTCCCAGAGCGTATCATGCTCTTCCAGGGAGAGACCTTTAGTAGAACGCGGTCACCAACCTAAAATTCCAAGGGTTTTCGTCTCTTGTCGGCGTAGCTCTTTTGTCTATCTCTTGAGATTTTTAGTCGTTCACGGATTTGGACGATCTTTTCAGTCGTCTCTCTAACGATTTCCGGGCCAGTTAGAGTGCTATCAGGGACTAGGCCTCTCGCCTTCTGCGTGTCACCCACTTCCGCCCAGCACATAGGTGATCTGCACTTGTGGCCGTAAAGGGCTTCAAATGGAGCAGTCTTGATGCTAGTGTGATGATTGTTATTATACGAGAATTCAACTAACGATAAGTGTGTGTCCCATGCTTTACCGAAGTCTATTACACAAGCCCGCAACATGTCTTCTAAGGTTTGAATAGTTCTCTCACTCTGCCTGTCAGTTCGTGGGTGGTAGGCTGAACTCATGTCTACCCTAGTTCCCAAGGATTTCTATAGTGATTGCCAAAATCGTGATGTGAATCTGCTATCTCTGTCTGAGATAATAGATATCGACACTCCATGAAGTCTCACAATTTCCCGGATATAAGTTCTTGTCAGTTTCTCCATCTTATCGGTCTCCTTGATTGGCAAGAAGTGGGCAGACTTGGTTAATCTGTCTACGATCACCCAAATGGTATCATGACCACCTTGCGTCTTGGGTAGTTTGGTTATGAAATCCATGGCAATCTGCTCCCACTTCCACTCAGGTATTTCGGGCTGCTGGAGTAGACCTGAGGGTTTTGGGTGTTCTACCTTGATCTTGGCACAAGTTAAGCACTTGCCAACATAGGTAGCAATCTCTGCTTTCATGTTTGGCCACCAATAGAGTTGTTTGAGATCCAGATACATCTTATCTGAACCTGGGTGTACGGAATATCGAGTCTTGTGTGCTTCATTCATGACCAACTCTCTGAATCCACCAAATTTCAGTGTCCAGATTCGATTCATGAGATAACGAACTCTGTCACTCTTGATTTCTAGATTCTTGTCCATTCCTCTAAGTGCTTCACTTGTCATGTTTTCTGGTTTAAAGGCGTCTAGTTGGGATTCCTTGATTTGCGTCGACATGTGTGAATGGATTGTCATGGTTAGCGCTTTCACTCTTCAACCAGAGTACTCCTTTAGACTTAGGGCATCCGCCACTACATTGGCTTTACCCGGATGATAACGAATTTCACATTCGTAGTTGTTGAGTAGGTTGACCCAACGTCGTTGTCTCATATTTAGCTCCTTCTGGTCGAATATGTGTTGAAGGCTCTTGTTGTCCGTGAAGATGGTGCACTTTGTTCTGTATAGGTAGTGCCTCCAAATCTTCAGAGCGAACACTACTGCTCCAAGCTCTAGGTCATGAGTGGTGTAGTTGACCTTGTGTGTTTTTAGTTGTCGTGAGGCGTAAGCAATAACCTTTCCTCGTTGCATCAACACACAACCCATCCCTTGATTGGACGCATCACAGTAAACTACGAAGTCTTTTGTCCCTTCTGTAAGACACAAAATAGGTGCGCTGCATAGGGCTTGTTTCAGAGTTTGAAATGCAACATCTTGCTTTTCTCCCCAGTTGAAAGCTACTCCCTTTTGCGTCAGAGTGGTAAGGGGTTTTGCGATGCTGGAGAAGTTCTGTATGAACCTGCGGTAATAGCCAGCAAGTCCTAGGAATTGGCGAATTTCGGTTGGCGTCTTCGGTGCTGACCAACTCTTGATTGCCTTGATTTTGGAAGGGTCCACATGAATTCCCTCTTTGCTGACCACGTGACCTAGGAAGTCCACCTTCCTAATCCAAAACTCGCACTTCGAGAACTTTGCATAAAGCTTCTCTGCTCGTAGTCTCTCCAAGACTTGTCTCAGGTGCTGATCATGTTCTTCTTTACTCCTTGAATAAATGAGTATGACGTCTGTGAATACGATCACAAATTTGTCTAGGAACGAACGACATACCCTGTTCATTAAGTCCATGAACACCGGCGGTGCATTTGTTATCCAAAGGGCATCACTACAAACTCGTAGTGACCATAACGAGTTCGAAACGCCGTCTTGGGAACATCTCCTTCCATGTCTCGCAGCTGGTGATACCCGGATCTTAAATCGATCTTTGAGAAGTAGCTTGCTCCTTAGAGCTGGTCAAACATATCTTATATGCGCGGTAGGGGATAACGGTTCTTGATTGTGAACTTGTTTAGTTCTCGGTAGTTGATGCACATTCTGAACGATCCATCTTTCTTCTTCACGAACAGCACTGGTACTCCCCAAGGTGAGAAGCTTGGTCTGATGAATCCTTTGGTGAGTAGTTCATTCAGTTGACTGGATAATTCTTGCATCTCTGCTGGGGCTAAACGATACGGTGCTTCGGCTACAAGGATGGCTCCAGGAATCAAGTCGATTATGAATTCGACTTGTCTTGCAGGAGGTAATCCTGGAAGATCTTCGGGAAAGACATCGGGAAAATCACAGACGTCAGGCACGCTCTTGATGTCTTCTACTCCTCGTTTCACATCTACGACGTGTACAAAGAACGCATGAAATTCCTTTCGTAAATATTTTTTGGCCTTGACACAAGAGATGATTTGTAAGTTGGTACTGGGTTTGTCACAATAAATGACAAGAGTTTCTCCTTTTGGCAGATTAAGGCGAACGACCCTTTCATGAAAAAGTATATCGTCATTGTGAAGGCTTAACCAATCCATACCGATGATGACATCAAAGCTTCTTATAGTGATCATCATTAGATCGATTTGGAAAGAAAGTTCATTTAGAGCTAGTGTGCAGCCTACGTACATATCGTGTGTGCTTTTTGTTTTCCTGTTTTCCATTTCTACTGTAAATATCTTATTGAGTGATTGGGGGTTTTGTTTAAGTAAGTGTTTGAATTCATGGCTCACGAAAATCGTCTCTGCACCACAATCAAAGAGTATGCATGCGTAAGTGTTGTTGAGGAGAAACGAACTCGTAACCACCGTAGGGTCGGCTATTCCCTCGTTCTGCCCTATTGCCAACACTCTTCCTACGCCGCCAACATTCCTTTCCTTAGGGCAATCTCTCTTGTAGTGCCCAGCTTCACCACACCCATAACACGCTTGGCCCACACCGACTCCAGGAACTTAGGTGATTGGTTGTGCTGGCGCCTTACAGAAAAGGGCAGTGTGCCCTTTCCTGTTGCAGTTATTACAGTGCATCTCTCGGCAATTTCCGTTGTGATGGAAATTGCACTTACTACACTTCGGTAGGTTTTCAGCATATTGCTTTGCTGGTGTAGGGGTAACACGAACAACAGTGGGAGTAGTAGCAGGATGGACTGCCACTATCTGTTGTTTCTTGGAAGGTTCTTGCGAAGATTGACCCTTCCTCTTGTTCCAAAACTTCTTCTTGTTGTTGTTGTTGGCATCGTTGTTATTACTATTGCTTCCTCTAGTTTGTTCTGGGACAACAGTTATGAAGCCTTGGCGGACTCCATGGTCAACAAGGGACTGTGCCAGTTGTTTGGCACTATCAAAAGTAACTGGTTTGGAAGCCAATACACTTCCTTGGATCTGGGGTGACAGCCCCCAGATATACCTTTCTATCTTCTTGCTCTCCAGAGCAACCATTCCCGGGCAAAGTATTGCTAGGTCACTGAACCTATTTGTATAGGTGGTGATGTCCGAACCTACCATAGTAAGGCCCCAAAGCTCTTGTTCGAGCTTCTGTACTTCGCCTCTCAGGAAGTATTCTTGCATGAGAATTCGTTTCAGGTTTTCCCAACCCATGGAGTTAGCCACTACCAGAGTTAGTGACTTAACGTGGCCATTCAACCATGATAGGGCTCGTTCGGAGAAAGTGCAGACAACAAATTTTACCTTGCTCCCCTCTGGGCATGAGCAGATTTCGAATACCACTTCCGTTTTCTCTATCCATTGAGATGGAGCCATTATTCTTCCAGACCCATTAAAGGATATGAATTTGCTATTGGTGAAGTCCTTGTAAGTGCATTCCCCGGAACGACCTTGGTGCTGACCATTAGTAGAGCTATTTATTCCTCCTCCCGACCCGTTGTTACTCATTTATTCCATTGCTGTTGTCAAGGCAGCTGTTACAGCAGCCTGAAAAACAACACTGTCCATCGATGGAGGTGGTGGTGATCGAGGAGGTGGTGGTGGTCCTGTAGTATTGATGCATCGGGGATTTCTTCTTCGTGACATGATTCTGCCATAAATTTAAAAGACGAATTCTTGATAAGTCTTCAGAAATGGTTATGGAGAGTTCTTAGTATTATATGCTTTACATTCCGAACATTACCGAATTGTAAGTTAATTGCGAAATGGGAACTTACAACAATAAGTACACGATTAACATTTTAAGAACTAAATGAAATACCCCATGAAGTGATAATTGCGTGTTAATCTTATTGATATTAATATTTGATACAACGATCAGGAAAATTTGACCTTAACATAGATCTAGAGTACATCAATGAAAATGGGAAAATTTTACAGCATTCAGACCCCTGAATTGTGTACTCACAATCTGCCGGGTTTACATTCATAAAAGAAAGAGTAGCACCAACGCTCACTCGATAAGTCTATACATAGTGCAAGCAGTACGCGCTCTACTCTGAATGGGTGGTAAGCTGCGAACCATGGTATGTGGTCGTGGAAGTCTGAGCTCGAGCTACTTGAAGTTCAGCCTCGATAACGCGCCTCTCCATTGCGGCTTGGCTTTTCCGTAACTCCCTCACCTCGGCTCTAGCAGCGGTAATGTCTTTCTGGAGGGAAAAGGGGTGCTCTATTGTTCGCTCATGTTCTTCGTTCAGGCGACAAAGACGTACCGCCATGACTTGGGTGGTGGCACCAACGTCCATGATCTGGTTGGCATTCACTCTAGCTTGCTCACCTTGGTTGGTGATGCGACGAACCATGACAGGGAGTGCTCTGTCAGCCGAACCTCCGTTACTGAGGTTATAAAAGCCTTGTCCCATGCCATAGGGCGGGCGCTGTCCTTGTTCCTGACTCAATTGTTTCAGATCTACAGCCCAGCAGGGCGCCAGGCCCTGAAAGTTCCATCGGGGGTTTGGTGCTTCCTGGGGAGGATCGTAGACCTCTGGTTCTGAGTTAGTGCCCCCATCAGCTTCTTCCTCTTCTTCCTCTTCAGGATCTTCTTCTGGGTCCTCTTAGAAAATCTCCTCGGGATCCTCTTCTGGATCTTCCTCGATCCAGCCTCCATTGCCCTAACTAGGGTAGTAGGGATCCCCGGGTATATGAAATCCTGCCATTTCGCCTGATCAAGAATAGAGATAAGAGCATTATATATAAAATTTGAGTGTAAAAAGAAAATTTTATGTTAAGGCCTACACCGAGTCCTCCTATTTATTTGACAATTCCTAGTTCTATCAAAATATCGAGGTTTACATGTTTATTATAGTTTTTATAGTGTCACAAAATACTCCTACAGTATTTAAATTTGAAAGTTTGATTCTAGTGTTACTTTGGTAAGTTTTTGACTTGTTGCTCACTACGACTATTCCCCGACATACGTTGGTCATATCTCGGATAAATATAGTTGATCAGGCTATATTCATCCTTGATCTGCTTACGTACTCCGAGGCTTAATCATAGTGGCCAACTTGTCTTAATACTTTAATATAGTTCTAACTATGACATTAAACTGTTGTGCATGCATGTATTTATACTTTTATGAAACTAACATTTTAATTTAATAAAGTATAGTTTGTGAGAAAACGTTTAGTCAGAGAGTTTTAGTCCCTTTGCATTTATAGTTTGTATTGACGGGTTTTGAGAATTCTAACACTCCTAAGTGTACATGCAACCCTAGAATAACCTTGGATCTATGTTTGTCTAAAATACGTGCAAAATACTTTTTCCAAGGCTTATAATCCTATCTAGCATACATGGGGAACTTTAATCATAAAAGATGGCTAGAATTACATACCTTGTAGTTGTTTTGATTCCTTGAAAACCTTGAGAGCCTAGCACCCCAAGTGTGATGCCTCAAATGTTTCACACAACACCAAATGCTCTTGGAATAACTTTGAGAGAATTTGCTAACACTTGAAATCGGCCTTGCCCTCTTGACTCACTAGTGTGTAACCGATTTTGGTTGCTAGAAGCATGCTTATATAGTATGTTGCATTAGGGTTACACCATGTAAACCCTAATGTAACATGGCTCTTCATTTCCATGACCCATGGGTTTGTAACTCCCATGGAGCATCCATGAAGCATCCTATGGACCTTAGCCCAACTAGATAATCCATGGAGCATCTAGCCCACTATACAAGTATGGGTGATTTACACAATCAACCCATATATTTAATTAGTCTCCTTTTTGATCACTTAATTAATTCTGGATTAATTCTTGATCAATACTAATTAAATAATATTATTAATCTATTAGAACTTATATTAATAAACCATAAGTGTTATTGTTCTCATTTTAGTCTATCCAATTGCATGATGCCATGCAACCCAAATGGACCAGGCCGGGTCGGGTCAAGTACATACCTGAAATAGTTATGGACTTAGACACCCTATCCAACAGTCTCCCACTTGGATAAGTCTAATAACCATAACTGCAAGTATGGCTTCAGGAACCAATCAGCAATCGTAGCTCTTTTCAAGGTTTCTCGGAACTGAGAAGATGATGATACACCATTTAAGATGAGTGATTATATAATCCTCTTTTCTAGATATCAGCCGAACAAATACATGGAACAATGTCTTACTTTTGTCCAGCTGTTTGTTTCCCGATTTCCGATTTGTTTGACATAGAACTTAATTGGACACATCAACTTAGTTCTGATCGGGCCAGGTACAAAGGTCAAAACGAAATCATCGAGGGCCCCAGATATCGCTTCTAATCCAAGAAGGAACAGATAAACTTCGACTCATATGCTTGTTCTACTACTTGTTGAATCACACACAACAGTACGTTTTATAACATCGAGTTACCAATGTGTTTTCGTACGGTCAATGCATAACCAACTCATAGGCAACAAGACATATCTCTAGGTTTGAAGACTTATATGATATTACCGTCTCGCGATCACTCGAGATAAATTCCATGAAGTGATAACAGCAAGCGTTGGTTGAATCCAATACTCAGAACTTATGAGCACTCATAAGTGTTGAGGCCATGTCCAACAACGTAGACCTCTACAACCACCTCATGACAGTCTTACTTCATATCTACTTCCAACATATGACCGACTGTGGATAATTTGAATAATATGTAAAACACAACATAAATATTCTGGAAGTCAAAACATGCAAAAGAAATAATAGTAAACGATTGAAAAAAGATAGCAACACTTTACTCATAAATAAACACAACTTTATTCATCATCAAATGTCAATTACACTTTACAAATTTCAAAATTATCTAACTACTAAAACTAATATCATCCTTCAACCCTATGCTCCTTGCATGCTGAAGATGCTTAACCTTACCCAGTCCCTTCGTGAGGGGATCTTCTGGGTTCTCATCCGATGATACCCTCTTTGCCACGAGGAGTCCTTCTTCTGTTCGATGTCTGATGAAATGGTATTTTCTGTCAATATGTCTGGATCTCCCGTGATCCATTGGTTCCTTCGCTAAGGCAACTACACTTTCACTATCACAGAAAATCTCTATGGGCTCCTTTATAGCTGGTACAACTCCAAGGTCTCCAATGAAGTTCTTCAGCCATATTGCCTCCTTTGCTGCCTCGCTTGCCGCTATATACTCTGATTCGCAAGTTGAATCAGCCATTGTCTCATGCTTGGAACTTTTCCAAGAAATTGCTCCTCCGTTTAAGGTAAATACCCAGCCCGGCTGAGAGCGGAAATTATCCCTATCAGTCTAGAAGCTAGCATCACTGTACCCTACAACTCTCAATTCATCACTCCCACCAAGGGTAAGGACCCATTCCTTAGTCCTCCGCAAGTACTTGAGAATGTTCTTTACCGCTGTCCAGTGAGCCTTACCAGGGTTCCCCTGATACTTGCTAACCATGCTCAAAGCAAAGGTTACATCAGGACGAGTGCATGTCATAGCATACATGATCGAGCCTACTGCAGAAGCATAAGGTACTCGACTCATTTATGCTATCTCAACCTCGGTACTCGGGCTCTGAGTCTTACTCAATATAGCGTTACTCTGGATGGGTAAGTCTCCTTTCTTGGAATCTTGCATGCTGAACCTCTTCAGCATCTTATCCAGGTATGTACTCTGACTAAGTCCAATTAGTCTTTTACTTCGGTCTCTCAGAATCCTTATCCCTACAAAATAGGCAGCTTCTCCTAGGTCTTTCATAGCGAAACACTTCCCAAGCCAGGACTTCACTTCTTGCAAGGTTGGGATGTGATTTCCTATGAGTAGTATGTCATCCACATAAGGTACCAAAAAGCTAACTATACTCCCACTAGCCTTGACATGTACACAAGATTCATCTTTACTCCTTGAAAAACCAAACTCTTTGACTTTCTCATCGAAGCAAAGGTTCCATCTGCGAGGTGCTTGTTTCAATCCATGGATGGATTTCTCAATCTTACACACTCTATTAGGGTTCTCTGTACTGACAAAACCCTCAGGATGACTCATGTAAACATCCTCAGCCAACTTCCCATTAAGGAAAGCGGTTTTGACATCCATTTGCCATATTTCATAGTCATGAAATGCAGCAATGGCTAATAATACCCTAATAGACTTAATCTTGGCTACTGGTGAAAAGGTATCATCATAATCAACTCCTGGAGTTTGAGAAAAGCCCTTTGCAACCAGTCGCGCCTTATAAGTGTGTACATTACCATCCATGTCGTTCTTCTTCTTGAAGATCCATTTGCACTCAACTATCTTACGACCTGGTACATTGTCAACCAAGTTCCAAACTTGATTGTCATACATGGACTGTATCTCGCTGTCCATTGCCTCTTTCTATTTAGCAGACTTGGGGCCTGCCATGGCTTCCGCATAGCTGTTAGGTTCATCCAGACTTACCAGTGTCTCATCACTGATAAGTGTCTCACCTTCCACAGTAATATGGAAACCATAGTAGTGCTCAAGTGCATTCCTAACCCTTTTGGAACGTCTCAGAGGTACATATTTGTCAATTGGATCAACAAGAGTTTCCTCCTCAAGTTGACTGCTAGGGTTTGAGGTTCCTTCACCACTTGACTCTTGAATTTATTCAAGGTCAATTTGCCTCCCACTGTTTCCTTGGCTTATGAACTCTCTCTCTCTCTCTCTCTCGGAAGATAACCCTCCTTGCTACAAAGACCACATTCTTGCTAGGTCTGTAGAAGAGGTAACCAAAGGATTTTTGTGGGTAGCCAATGAAAATACACCTCTCACTTCGAGGTTCGAGCTTATCGTGAGTCTCGTGCCTTACGAAAGCCTCGCAACCCCAAATATTGATGTGGGCTAGATTAGGAATTTTTCAAGTCCACATCTCGTGAGGTATTTTGGCAACCTTCTTTGTAGGGACCAGATTAAGGATATGGGCGGCAGTCTCTAAGGCATACTCCCAGAATGAGATTGGTAGCAACGCTCGACTCATCATGGAACGATACATGTCCAACAAGGTTCGATTACGCCTCTCAGCTAAACCATTCAACTGTGGTGTCTTGGGAGGTGTCAATTGTGAGATAACCCCACATTCCTTAAGATAGTCGAGGAACGCTGTACTAAGATACTCACCACCACGATCGGATCGAAGCATCTTAATGTTCCTGCCCAATTGATTCTCTACTTCCTGTTTAAACTCTTTAAACCTATCAAAAGTCTCTGACTTATGCTTGATTAAGTAGACATATCCATATCTACTATAATCATCTTTAAAAGTCACATAATAACGATTAGCATCCCTTGTGGCAGTTTTGAAGGTCCACACACATCTGTGTGCACTAGATCCAACAAACCTTCACCCCTAGCACAGGAACCTATGATGGGTGACTTTGTCATTTTTCCAAGTAAGCATGATTCACAACTATCAGCTGACTTTAGGTCAAATGACTCCAAGACTTCATCCTTTTGGAGTTGGCCTATGCGTTTCTTGCTTACATGTCCAAGACGACAATGCCATAATGATGCTTTATCCAAGTTATTATCATTAGTAGAATCAATACACAACACATTATTTCCTAAATTATCTACAACAGACACAACTTCATACACACCATCACAAGGTAATGCTTTAAAATAAAAGACATTATTAAAGAAATCATTTATTCCACCAACTTCATTATCAAAAGAAAAGGTAAACCCTTGTTTGTACAAAGCATGAAAGGAAATAACATTTATTATCCATTTCTGGCGAATAACAACATTTATTCCAATCTAAAGTAAACCCACTACTTAGCAACAAAGTATAAACTCCAATCTTAGTGACAGGTGAAACTTTCCTATTCCCCATGATCAAGTTTATTTTTCCATGCTCCATATTCTCACTTCTTCTTAGTCCCTGCAAATCAGAACAAATATGAATACGACAACCGGTATCAACGACCCAAGAGTTAGAATAGGGTGAGTTATTAGATAATATAGTGTAAATACCTGCATGGTATGGGTTTTGCTTTCCCATCCTTCAAATCTTGCTGGTACTTTGGGCAGTTCCGCTTCCAGTGCGCCTTTTCATGGCAATATAAGCATTCAGCCTCTTTTGGATCAGAAGGAGTGACATAACCTTTCTTGGTTCCGCTCGAAGAGGAGCCATCAAGGGTCTTACCCTTGGTACCCTTTGAAGGGTTCTTCCTCTTTTTCCCTCTACATTTCCCGATTTCCAAGACAGGTGCTGAGTTTGGAGTAGGAGTAGGAGTGGTAACAACCGACTTACCTTTAAGACCTGATTCTGCGGTCTTTAGGAGTCCCTGAAGTTTGCTGAGGGTGACTTCTTCCTTGTTCATGTGGTATGTCATGCGGAAATGATCATAACACGATGGTAGGGAGTGCAAAATGATATCTATTGCTAACTCATCTGAGAAGTTGACATTCAGCTTCATCAAACGGTCCACATACCTTTGCATTTTCTACATGTGGCCCGTGATGGGTTCACCATCTTTCATTCGGGTTGTTATCATGGAGGAGATGATTTCATATCGCTCTTTACGAGCACTCTGATGGTAGCGGTCCATCAAATCCTGGTGCATCTCAAAAGGATAGTAGTCCTCATAGGACTTTTGGAGCTCGGCTGTCATAGTGGCCATCATGATGCATGCCACTTTTGTAGCATCTCTTTCATGTGCCTCATATTCAGCAAGATCCTCAGGAGTAGCTGTGGGCTCGGGTACCTTAAGCTCCTTGTCGAGAATATATTCTTTGTTCTCATACCTAGTGACCATCCTGATGTTCCTGATCCAATCTGTAAAGTTGGATCCATCAAAGATGACTCTCCCACAAAGGTTCATGAGAGAGAAGGAGCCGATAGGGTTTGATCCAGAAGCAACATTGTTGGAAGACAACTGAAAAGAAGAAAAGATAAGATTAGATTAGATATAAAGATAGTCCTTAATAAAACACCCAAATGTGATATTAAGGCTAGGATCCAATCACAATATATTATAACTTAGAAGAGGGATGCCGTAATCTAAGCTAAAACATATTTGAAAGGTAGGTGAGTGACGATTCACCAATTTCCACCATGGAAAAACCAAATATATAAATTATTAGGTTTTATTTGGTTTTTAGAAACTCCTAGATTATTTTGAGATTCATTGAACTTTTCAATGGCATGTTTCAATCTCGAGTGTGCCCTTCATGTTTTGTGACTGGGATACCGAGGATCACAAAACAAGGTGTGAAGTAACCATGCAAATTACTTGGTACCCTTAATGTTTTTCACTTAATCGATGTGCCGGTTAACCACACGCGCTCCACCGACCTATGAAAAACCTTAAGTCACCCTTTGCCTACCTTGTTAAGTCCAAGTTAGTGTCCCGGTTAACCACACACGCTCCACCAACGACTTAATCAAAGTGCAAAGTGTAATTTCATGGGTTAGCACCTTTTTCACATTTTTCCTAAAGTAACTAAGATTGGGAATTTATTAAAACATTTAGTTACTTTATAATAATCATTATACTTTTAATGAGAATTTTAACTCATTGTCCTACCCGTTCGGCTAACGACCCTCCACCAGTCAAGGAAGCGGTGGGTGGGAATGGACACCCATTAAGCTGCCATTTTATAGGCAACAACCTTATACCCCCCTTATAGACCGACTTCGTGAATAAGGCCTACTAACGGTAAAACGACTTTGATCTTATACATATATATATTATTAACTTATAATATTATAAACTATAAGGGTTGAATTTTAACTTTTAAAAATCTAGGGGTTGGAACTTAAAGTTTTCTAGATGACTTTACATGTTCCAAAACTTGATGGCAAGTTTTGTAACTTTAAAAAACCTTTCAATTCATAACTTATGAGTTATTAAATGAAGACTCTTCATTTTTTTTTGTAACTTATGTGTTATTTTGATGGCTTTAAAACAAAGAGGCTTTTGGTTATCCATAAGTTGAGGACAAGTTATGGACTCCATTAAAACACATAAAGATCATGAATTCAACATTAACCAAGTAATCCCTATGATCTATCAAGAACTCATAAGAACATGAATAATCATATCAAAATTTCAAGAACATATGAACACATATAATCATGTAATTTTGATATTAGCCATTGTAAATGGATTAGAACAATCATTACACCATCTAAAACAAGTTTAATAACACCAAAACAATTTAGGGTAATGTTTCTAGTCCATTTGAAGCAGCAAAAGTCGAAAATCTGCACTCTGCCTGGCCAACTCGTCGAGTGCAACAACTGACTCACCGAGTTGGTTGCAGATACGCTTGGACTCGTCGAGTCCCCCCATGGAATCGGCGAGTCTCCTGTGCAGACATCAAGAATTTCGACTTTTTTTTTCACTATTTTGCATCAAGTATCAACAAACAAGCCTAGGCTCTGATACCACTGATGTGTTTTGAGCATTCTAACACTCCTAAGTGTACATGCGACCCTAGAAAAACCTTGGATCTATGTTTGTCTAAAATACATGCAAAATACTTTTTCCAAGGCTTATAATCCTATCTACCATACATGGGAAACTTTAATCATAAAAGATGGCTAGAATTACATACCTTGTAGTTGTTTTGATTCCTTGAAAACCTTGAGAGCCTAGCACCCCAAGTGTGATGCCTCAAATGTTTCACACAACACCAAATGCTCTTGGAATAACTTTGAGAGAATTTGCTAACACTTGAAATCGGCCTTTACCTCTTGACTCACTAGCGTGTAACCGATTTTGGTTGCTAGAAGCATGCTTATATAGTATGTTGCATTAGGGTTACACTATGTAAACCCTAATGTAACATGGCTATTCATTTCCATGACCCATGGGTTTGTAACTCCCATGGAGCATCCTATGGACCTTAGCCCAACTAGATAATCCATGGAGCATCTAGCCCACTATACAAGTATGGGTGATTTACGCAATCAACCCATATATTTAATTAGTCTCCTTTTTGATCACTTAATTAATTCTAGATTAATTCTTGATCAATACTAATTAAATAATATTATTAATATATTAGAACTTATATTAATAAACCATAATTGTTATTTCTCTCATTTTAGTCTATCCAATCGCATGATGCCATGCAACCCAAATGGACCATGCCGGGTCGGGTCAAATACATACTAGAAATAGTTATGGACTTAGACACCTTATCCAACATGTATATCTTATGCGGTTCGATATACTTAGTTCACTATAAACAATGCTCTGATACCAATCTGTCACACCCCCAAACCAGAACGACGGAATCGTTCGAGGGTAGATGACTTCATGCAATATCATAACAGTTGAGTAATTGTAAAGAAAGCAAACACAACCACCATATATATAATTGAAAAGTTTTCATGATTGTTGTATTACATGTTTCAAAAGTAAATTACAATATGATGATAAAATAAGTTTGAACTGAAATCTTAGCGTCCCTTCCCCAAAAGGTGATGTTCACCTGTATTACTGAATCCCTGAGAAATACAAGTAGTTTTGAAAAAGTGTCAACAATTAAGTTGGTGAGTTCATAAGCATTTTGGTATTAGAATTGTATGCCTTTGTGTATAAAATAACTGATTTTGTTTCTAGAAAATCCAATATTTTCCATAAATGTGTGGTAGTTTTAAAAGTTCCAAACCGAAATGCATAAGTATTTTCCATACCTAAAATAGTGTAAACGGATTTATATATGAATATGTAATCACTAAGGCGCTTGATAGCCCCGTATATCAAAGTGTTTTAATACTCCATGTGATTTTATAACCGTGCTATTGACCCAAACTACCTGTAGCAACGTTCTTCAGGCGTTGAAATGTTATGACATTTGTCATCCCAGACCTGCCAGTCTAACTATAGCTAACAGTTTAGGTGTGCGATTGTCAGTCCCGTATAGATCTATACACAAGTATCACACTCTCCCTACAAGAGATTATGGTTTATAATACAGGACTTGAAATGCGTATTTAAAAGTACGGTGAAGTCAAATGTCTCACATAAGTTAGTATTAATAGATTTACGTATGAAAAGTCCATTTTTCTTATAAATATAAGTATTTCCTCTTTATAGTCTTTATAGTATGTAAAGTATCATGAGTATCTCGTAAACTATACCTATTATAGTTTTTCGAAAGAGTGTTCCATTAGAATGAAAAACTTGGTGTATTACCAACTTTGCATGTAAAGTATAACATTAGTAGTAACGTCGTTTTATGTGTTTAACATTTATACACAAAAATGTAGATGAAACATTAGAGATCGTATGTAAAGATTTGTATTTTTAACATAAGTTTTTCTTGTGTTGCACTTGTATTCCCCCCCCCCCCCCCTAAAATTATAGAAAAGACGTGAAATACAGGGGTATGAACTCACCTGGTAAGTGTGATGATTTGAAGAAAACAAGACTTTACTCGGACAACACTTCGACCTTAATGTGGTAAATTTCTCGGGAGCTTCGGGACTTCGGGCTTTCGTCAAAGCGTGGATACGAAACCGGGGCGTCGGGGTAGTCTCGAGGGGCTAGAAAGTGAGAAATTAGGGGAGAGAGGTTGTTCAATTGTCAAATAAACTCGACAGCCTCGCATCTTATTTATAGGGTGAAAAAATGAAGTTCACGTCGTGAACATGGAATTGTTCACGTCGTGAATTGTGTCATGATCACTTCGTAGACTCGACATCTTATAGCCCGACTCTTGGTAAACGTCTATCACTGGTTCACGTCATGAACCCCCTTTGACTCATGACGTGAATCCTGACAGATGTGGAAGTTTGTGCCCCTTTGACTCGCTTACGAGCTCCGATTTTGACGTTCTTTATATCCACGCGTAGGTGAGATTATGCTCTACAACTCTCGTTTAGACTCCGTCGGCTAATTTTGATTTTATTATTTAATATTTTATTTTTAACAGGCCAGGACAGGAAAAGTCCGTTAAAAAAATCTTAACTTCTTCATCAGACGCCCGTTTTCGTCAGACTTTTTACCGTTGTACTACTATTGTCGAGATCTTCGGTTCTCGTTTAGGTTGCGTCGGCTAAAAATCACTC
Source organism: Lactuca virosa (assembly GCF_052849685.1). NCBI lineage: Eukaryota > Viridiplantae > Streptophyta > Magnoliopsida > Asterales > Asteraceae > Lactuca > Lactuca virosa. The sequence continues at coordinate 300,277,855 of NC_136428.1, read as the reverse complement.
GATCGCTATTTCGAGTTTTTAGCTGTCTACTGCAATTCTGAAACTTCGAAAATTCATAACTTCCTCATACGAAGTCAGATTTGGACATTCTTTTTATGTACTTTTACGGTTTAATGATATCTACGACTTTCATTTAGATACCTAAGGCTAACAAGTATTTTGTTGAAATTTCGCGTTTTACGCTTAACAGTGTTTTACCGGTTTTGTTGCGGATCTTTGATCGGTCATAACTTCTACGTTATAACTCGGATTTTAGTGTTATTTATATTTTTGAAAATCTTGTTACGATATCTACCACTTAGTACATCTAAATTGAGATTTTTGAACATTTTATTTTTGACGCTATTTTTAATATTTCAAAATAGGTTACACTACTTGACTTTAGATCATTACATTGACTTGAAATATGGGGTTGTTACATCATCTGTTTTGTTGGGCTATGGCAACTTAGTCCATGGACCACTCTCATTATACTCACAATTGAATTCTTACTATTATCCTCATCTTTGTAAACTTATAGTTGAAAGATGCTTCCACGTCGATCAACGAGACGCAATCCTCCGATAACTCCAACTCAACCACCACTACCTCCTCCGCAATTCAATCCAGCAGCTATCCAAGCTACAGTGGCTGCGGCTGTTATGACAGCCTTAGCTCAATTCAGTGCTAGTGCTACTAGCGAGAGTGGAACAACTGTGCATTCCACTCAAAGTGATGCTCCAATGCGCTCTAGAGAGTGCTCGTATAAGGACTTCACCAACTGCAAGCCCAGGACCTTTAATGGGACTGGAGGAATCATTGCCCTCTCGCAATGGTTCCAAAAGACTGAGTCGATCTTCGAGATCTGCTCCTATCCGGAAGGGAGCAAATTTAAATTTGCTTCCTGCACCTTCGCGGACAGAGCCCTGACATGGTGGAATAGCCATGTCAAGTCACTAACCCTAATAGTGGCCAATGCTATGGGCTGGGAAGCTTTGAAGGAGCTCATGATTGAGGAGTACTGCCCGAGGGGCGAGGTTCAGAAACTTGAACAAGAACTATGGAGCCTAACCATGAAGGGATCCGACATAGTTGCCTACACCACCAGGTTCAGCGATCTGGTGGCTCTATATCCGGGAATGGTCCCTACCCAGGGAAAGAAGCTCGAGATGTATATCTGGGGGCTTGTGCCTCCATTCCAGGAGAATGTCTTAGCTTCAAACCCCAGTATCTTCGACAGTGCCAAGCGATTGGCACATCGGCTGATTGATCACGAAGTCCGCACCCCGACAACGACAACAACCCTAGGAATCCCAGAACCATCTAAAGCAGCTGACAATAAGCAGACGTTTTGGGACAACAAGAAGAAGAACAACGCGGTGTAGAACCCTGCCAAAAAAGCAGTAGGTCGTGGCTGTTCATGCTGCGATAGCACCTACTGCCACTGCGTCGCTGAAGCACTATGATGGAAGCTTGCCCAAGTGCAACAAGTGCAGCTTCCACCACAATGGACCTTGTCGGGAAATGCAGTGCGCTAACTGCAACAGAAAGGGGAACACTGCCCGTTTCAGCAAGTCTCCGGCTAGGCCAATCACCCAAGTCCCCGGCGTGGGTGTGGGCCAGGCTTGCTACGAATGTGGCGAGGTGGGTCACTTCAAAAGGAACTGCCCGAAGGGAGGGAACGCGGGCGGAGTGGGAAGAGTTTTGGCTATAGGCCACGAGGAAGTGGTAGCTGACCCTACATTGGTCACTGGTACGTTTGTCCTCGATAACTCTTATGCATGGATACTGTTTGATGGTGGAGCAGAGAGGAGTTTCGTGAACCAGAAATTTGCACACTTACTTAAACAAAAACCACGTGCACTGAAAGAACCGTTCACTGTAGAAATGGCTAACAGAAAGAATGAGAGTACTAGCAGTATATACATAGGATGTACTCTAACTCTAGATAGCCATTCATTCCCAATAGACCTCATGCTGGTCTCAATTAAAAGTTTCGACGTCATAATCGGCATAGATTGGTTAAGTCTTCATCATGCTGACATCATGTGTTATGAAAAGGCAGTTCGTCTTAATCTACCGTCTAACGAAACTCTAGTTATCTATGGCGACAAACCCGACACGAACCTTCGTATCATCTCGAGTATACAAGCCCAGAAGTACTTACGAAAGGAATGTCATGCATTCCTTGCTCATGTAGTCGATATGAGCCAAGAGACGAAAAACATAAAGAACATCCAAGAAGTACGCGACTTTCCCGACATCTTTCTAGAAGAACTACCAGGATTACCACCACAGCGTCAAGTCGAGTTCAGAATCAAGTTAGTTCCAGGGGCTACCCCAGTAGCCAAATCGCCCTATCGTCTAGCACCAGTTGAGATGCAGGAGCTATCCAGTCAACTTAATGAACTTCTTAGCAAGGGCTTTATTAGACCAAGCTTCTCACCTTGGGGAGCACCGGTCTTGTTCGTCAAGAAGAAAGACAGATCGTTCAGTATGTGCATCGACTACAGAGAACTAAACAAGCTTACCGTCGAGAATCGTTACCCTCTGCCTCTCATAGACGACTAGTTCGACCAACTGCAATGGGCGAATTACTTTTCAAAGATTGACCTGAGATCCGGGTATCACCAGTTACGAGTGTTAGAGGAGGATGTTCCCAAGACAGCCTTCCGAACTCGTTATGGACACTACGAGTTTGTAGTGATGTCATTCGGATTGACCAATGCGCCCGCAGTATTCATGGACTTAATGAATAGGGTGTGCCGTCCTTACTTGGATCAGTTCGTCATTATGTTTATCGATGGAATTGTTATCTACTCTCGAAGTAATGAGGAACATAATCAACATCTACGCCAAGTATTAGAAATACTACGATCGGAGAAGCTCTACGCGAAGTTCTCTAAGTGCGAATTTTGGATTCGAAGAGTCGAATTCTTGGGTCACGTTGTTAGCGAAGAGGGAATTCATGTGGAACCTTCCAAAATAAAGGCCATTGAGAACTGGTCAGCACTGAAGACGCCTACATAAATTCGTCAATTTCTAGGCCTCGCTGGCTACTATCGCAGGTTCATTCAGAATTTCTATAGGATTGTGAAACCGCTCACTACATTGACCTAGAAAGGCGTCGCCTTTGACTAGGAAGAGAAAAAAAAAGCGTTCCAAACTCTGAAGCGAGCCTTATGCAGCGCACCGATACTATCCCTCCCAGAAGGGATAGAAGACTTCGTGGTTTATTGCGATGCATCCAATCAAGGGTTCGGTTATGTTCTTATGCAACGAGCTAAGGTCATCGCCTATGCCTCAAGACAACTAAAGACACTCGAAGTCAACTACACCACACACGATCTTGAGTTGGGAGCAGTGGTATTTGCTCTGAAGATTGGAGACACTACCTGTATGGTACAAAAAGCACTATCTTTACAGACCACAAAAGCCTTCAACATATATTCGACCAGAAGGAGCTCAATATGAGACAACGACGATGGGTCGAGCTACTCAATGACTACGAATGCGAAATTCGTTATCGTCCCGGTAAAGCCAACGTAGTAGCTGACGCCCTAAGTCAGAAAGAATAATTTGGTCGTAGAGTCAAATCATTGACTATGACTATCCATTCACATCTGTCCACACAAATTAAGGAGGCTCAACTAGAAGCCTTGAAACCTGAAAATGTGGCGAGTGAATCCCTGAGAGGGATGGATAAAAACCTGGAAGTAAAGGGTGGCGGAGCCTTGTGACATCCCCTAATTTCTCAGCCAGAAAAGACCGATTTATTTTATGCTTTTTTTTTAAAATAAAATCAGAGTAATCATTTTAAAAGATGTTGCGGAATTTGTTCCCAAAACAAAACATGATAAAAATTTATCAAAACCTTTCTTTAAGAAGTATATATTTTCATTTCATATCAAAACCTCGGGATGTCATGTTCCGATACAGATCAAAAGCATAAACAAGACATTATAAGCCTTAGAACAGTTATTTACAACTACTGGCCTATAATCACTCATCATCATCATCCGACTATGCTCGGGGTCCACTACCTATAATATGAAAAGTTGAGTGGGTCAGGCTTGGGAGCCTGGTGAGCATATAGGGTTTTCAACCCACAATAAATAAATTTATTATGCTTAAACATCAAACAATCAACCAAATTACCCCAACCCCATTATCTTATTTATTTCTTAAGGATTTACCCTAAGAATCAACTATCACTCATTCCTAAGGATTCATCCTAAGGAATAGGCACGAAGTCACATCGTCGCCGGGGTTTATACAACAGGCACTAAGTCCATAGCTGCCAGGGTTTATATAACGGGCACTAAGTCCATAGCTGTCAGGGTTTATAAAACATGTGCTAAGTCCATAGCTCTTATTTATCGACATTATTATTCACAGGAATCTCCCTGCCATACATGTCAATGGGTTTTTAGAGTACAGCTGATGAACATATAGTTCACACACTTACAGGTTGCGAGCCTGCTAGTGTTCCACAAATCATCTAGAATAGTCCATGGTTGTCATCCATACTTTGCTGAATGACGGGGGCCAACGTTTGGGTAAGTGATTCTCTTATAATTCACCACTCACCCTCAACTCATGATCTATATCACTGCTCATCTCATTTATCCAACTCATATTTCATCACACACCCACTATTTCATCTACCCATGTTTTACCCAACATTTTTGTAGATAAAAATACATATATAGTTTAAATTATTTAAAAACCTGTATAAATCATTCCTTCAACATCCATCTCAAATAAACAACAATATATATTCACACAGCACGTATTTTATATAAAATACTTCATATCTATGTGTAAGGTGAAAGTAACTACACACTCACATGATTTAATGATAATCGGGCAGCACTTCGTTTCCTAAAACGATCGTTTCTAATAAAACTAGGAGTTTTATTGAGAAACTGGGCTCTGCGAGGGTCGGGCTTCGAAACCGAAAAGATAAATTTTTCTGGCTTCTCGGGAACTTCGGGACGTGTTTCGGGTGCTATAATTGATACCGGGGCTTCGGGGGAAGTTGGAATGAAAGAAATATTGAAAGAGGGGTGAAAAGTGGCAATTTTTCAAAGTACCACCGGGAGGTCTCGCACCCTTCTATTTATAGGGGCGAGGCTTCTGATCCAAGGGCTGAGAAGCTACCACGTGGCAGCAGATCCGAAGAGAAGGCACATGGCTCGCACGTGCGAGGGTCCAGCTGCTGACCTCTGATTGGACCGAGGTCTAGGTCCGAGGGATGGGAGGTGGCACCTGTGAAGCTCGGACAGCTGGTGCGACACACGTCGGTGCGAGGTGAGGCGGCTTCGGATGCGAGGAGTCACCTGGGCACGCGTCGAACCGCGGTTAGACCTGCACTTCGGATGCGAGGGTTGCGACACGCCTCGCCAGCTGGCCTCGGTGACTCAGCAGTTTCGGACACGTGGCACACATGCAGCGAAGGTGACGTGGCCGAAGTCCCACCATGCGAAATTTCTCGGATTTGACATTTTTTCTCAATTTTTGTGCAAAAACTTCTAAAATCCATAACTTTCGCATATAGGCTCCGTTTTTTACGTTCTTTATATGCACGCATAGGTAAAATTATGCTCTACAACTTTCGTTTAGACTTCATCGGCTAATTTTGATTTAATTTTTATATTATTATTTTTAACAGACCGGGATAGGAAATCCGTTAAAAATTCATAACTTCTTCATCCGACGTCCGTTTTCGTCTGTCTTTTAACCGTTGTACTACTATTGACGAGACCTTAGATTCTCGTTTAGGTTGTGTCGGCTAACAATCACTCGATCTAAAATTCGAGTTTTTAGTTGTCTACTGCTAAGCTGAAACTTAGAAAAATCATAACTTCCTCATACGAAGTCAGATTTGGGCGTTCTTTTTATACATACTCTCGGTTTAACGAACAATACGACTTTCATTTAGATCGCCAAGGCTAAAAGTAGTTTATCAAAAACTCACTTTTTACGACATTCGGCACCGTGCCGGTGTTGTCGCGAAACTTCGACAGGTCATAACTTCTTCGTTATAACTCGGATTTCGGTATTCTTTATATATCCGTAATCCTTGTCACGACCACTACAACTTTCTTAATAAATATCGGCTTTATCTAATATTTATTTTCGACGCTCCTTTTTATTCTTAATTAATTAAATCCTAGTAATTAAGCATAAAACACATAATTCACATAATATTCACATAATTCCTTTTGATTTCTTCCAAAATGAGATACAAAGGTTAACCTAGACTATTATGTCAATATTAATGCCTAGACTAGAAACACAGATGTTACAATTCTCTCCCCCTTAGGATGATTCCGTCCCCAGAATCACACATCAACAAAAAAATGCGGGTAGCGACTCATCATGTCACTTTCTGTTTCCCAGGTGAGATTTGGCCCATTCGTATGTTTCCAACGCACAAGCACTAAATCGACCATCTTGCGTCACAACTTCTTAGTCTTACGGTCAACGATTGCCTCAGGTTCTTCAATTAACCTCTTGTTTTCATCCAACCTTAGTTCAGAAATGGGAATTATGTCGGGCACATCTCCCGTGAACTTTCTCAAATAACACACATGAAAGGTATTATGAAAACCCAGTTCTTCCGGTAATTCTAGCTTGTAAGCTTGATTCTCGATCCTCTGAAGAACTTTAAATGGTCCAATAAGCCTTGGACTCAATTTTCCCCTTTTACCAAATCTTATAAGTCCCTTCCATGGTGAGACTTTAAGTAAAAACCGAATCTCCAACTTCGAAGGATATTGGTTGTCTTTTCTTGTTAGCATAGTTCTTTTGACGATCTTGAGCAGCTAACATCCTTTTCGTAATCACTTTCAACTTTTCAGCAGTCTGATGGACTATTTCAGGACCCATAAACTGCTTTTCCCCAGCTTCCAGCCAACATGACGGCGTTCGACACTTTTCTCCATACAAAGCGTGATAATGTGCCATCTTGATGCTCGAGTGGAAACTATTATTATAGGAAAATTCTACTAGAGGGAAATGTTCATCCCAGTTACCTTGGAATTCCAGGGTACATGCTCTCAGCATATCCTCCAATGTTTGAATTGTTCGTTCGATCTGACCATCGGTTTGTGGATGGTAAGCTGTACTCAAACAGAACTTGGTACCCAATTCCTCTTGTAGACTCCTCCAAAACCTTGAGGTAAAACGTCTATCACGATCAGATACAATCGCTAACGGAACACCGTGAAGCCTCACAATTTCCTTCACATAAGAATTCGCAAGTTTATCCATACACAATTTCTCGTTGGCTGCTATGAAATGCACACCCTTAGTGAAGCGATCAACGACCACCCAAATCATGTCGTGATCGTTCCTTGTTCTGGGCAGTTTAGTCACAAAATCCATGGTGATGTCTTCCCATTTACCCATGGGTACAGGTAAAGTTTCTAAACTCCCATACGGTTTCTGATGTTGTGCCTTAACCCTAGCACATGTTACACACTTGACCACATACTTAGCAACATCGAGCTTCATCGTCAGTCACCAGTAATAGGGTTTTATTGAAGGTATCACCCTGGAAGGGCTTGATACGCTTCAGAAAGCGTGGAAAGCTAAATCCAAGATATGTAGGGCCTTTCGAGATTATCGCTAGAATCGGCCCTGTAGGTTACAAACTTAAACTACCTCAAGAACTTAGTAACGAACAACCTACATTCCACGTTTCGAACCTAAAAAAGTGTCTATCCGATGAGACTCTTGTTATCCCTCTCGACGAAATCGAGATCAACGAGATCCTCAACTTTGTGGAAGAACCAGTAGAGATCATGGACCATGAGGTCAAGCAAACGAAGCAAAGCCGTATCCCGACAGTGAAGGTTCGCTGGAATGCCAAGAGGGGACCTGAATTCACTTGGGGGCGGGAGGATCAAATGAAACTGAAATATCCTCATCTTTTTCCTTAGTTATATGTATTTTCTTAAACTCTAATTTTAGAATGAAATTCCCTTTAACGGGGGGATGACGTGACAACCCGAAATTTCTATCTTGTAAAGCCATTCAATTCAATCAAAGGTCAGACTAGTTTCTGTTACCTTTTAGCCTTACTAAGGGTTATTCTAGAAGTTATTAAGCGTTGTGCACTTAGGACTTAATGATATGTATTGTGAGTAAGGAATTAATGGGTTTCGAATTGAGCCAAGTTCATCCATCAAGGGATGTTTACGACCCAAAGTAGGTTTACGGCCGTAAACCCAAGCTTGGTCGTAAACCCCTTCTTACTAGGGTACAATTCCTTCATTCTTCCTCATTTTTCACATATTTAAGGCCAAAAATCCATTTCTCTCTCAAGTATCGTCAAGAACACTTCCATTTCTCTTCAAAAGTTGTAAATGATTCTTCCATTCTTTCTTGGTATACTTCTTATTCAAGTGAAACCCTATGATTTCATCCGTGAATTCATCTCTTTTGGGTTAGATCTTCAAATCATCAAGAACACCAAGAACACACACTGGTTCTTTGGGCCGTAATCACCCTATAAAGCTTCCAAAATGTAAGTATCTTTTCCATATACTAGTTATCCATTAGAAGCTCTTGAATTACAACCAAGAATCAACCAATTTATGCATAAACATCAAGAGTTTACAGCCGTAAACCCTTCATATGGCCGTAAACCCTTCTTAGTTCATGAGGTGGCCGTGAACCCTTCAAGTCATGGCCATAAACCCTTCTTAGTTCATGAGGTGGCCGTAAACCCTTCAAGTTCATGTGCTGGCCATAAACTCCTTGGCCGTGAACACCCCTTGGCCGTGAACACATCCTTGTGTGGCCGTAAACACCTTTTATGCAATCATATGTGATTGTAACACTTCATTCAAAGTGTTTCCTAGTCCCTAAGGTTGTTCCCTTACATGATTAGTTGTTATATACACAAATTATATACATATATGTGTCATTATATGCTTAATAGGATCCGTTTGTGCTCGAGACTTCACTTGACACCAACGATCTTACATTCGAATCACTCAGTACAGGTGAGTTCATACCCATAAACTTATCTTTTAAATGATTTTAAATGATTTTATGGTGGGGGGGGGGGGAATACAAGTAGAAAACATTATAGTTATAGTATCAATCACATGTGATTTATAACTATCAAACAAGAGGATTTATTATACTTCAAAACTGTGTTATCAAACAAACTATTTCAAATTTTTTTATAAACTAACATCAAGTCATCAATAACCATTCAAATGTTTAAAACTATTTTATATGATAAACTCTTTATCGTTTTACAAAACTTTTTTAAACTTATATTTTGTCAAAATTATGTCTATATAGATATAGTTATATAAATAAGGTTTAAAGGGATTAGGACTGATAACTTGCTTTATTTCTTGTTCCTTGTTTGGTTGTGGACTTAGGGTATAGGCTGTTTGTCTAAGTGTCATTTAAATCTTAGCTATATATTATGTATATGTATGTAGATATAAAAGTTCTTCCAATCAGTTCAATACCTTTGGGTAGCAAAGGTCTACAAACTTGATCAGTCATTCAAACAACAGTACTAGTAAACTATAATAGGTATAGTTTAGAGGATTACTACTCACTATTTCTAGAACAATGAAACTTACAAGAGTCAGTTCATACATGAGTCAGTTCAAACATACTATAACAAGAACAGAAGGAACATACTATAACAAGAATAGTTCAAACACACTATACACTAGAACAGAAGTAACTTACTATACACTAGAACAGAAGGAACATACTATACACTACAACAGAAGCAACATACTACACTAATACAAGAAAAATATAACATTAATGTGAGCCACTACTTCATGGCATGGCAATATACTGTTGTGTCACGTTTTGTAACTAGAGTATCCTGGAGGGAGAGCGTGAATTTGTGTATTGATCTATACGGGATTGACCATCCTACACCTTGTTGCTAGCTATAGTGGGACCTACAGGTCTACGGGTGACGAATGTCATACCATTTCGACGTTTTGATCGTCGTGTTTTACTAGTCAATCAAGTTTGGTTATAATCTCATCACATTTAACCTTAATTAAACAATTGGTTTAAGGTAGTTAGTACATTTGTAGTTACTATATATAATACTATGGTACATCGTCATTTTCCCATTACATTCATATAGTGATCTTCTCACGTAAATGGTAATGTAAACTATTTTCTGGTAATGATAGTCATACTTGGGGAAAACACTCACTTTTACTAAAGAACAAACATACAGAACAATCAGGTCTTGGTAGAAGACTACATTTCATTATGAGTAGAAAATATAGGATTTTCTAGGAGATACAAATATTTACATCAAACACTTACAAACATTTACATCAAACACTTACAAACACTTTCATCAAACTTATACAAACATTTGACACTAAAATACTTATGAACTCACCAGCTTAAATATTGATCTACTCTTTCAAAATAACTTGTATTCTCAGGTCACCAGTAGACAGGTACATTGGACTAGGTTTTGAGAAGACGGAGCACATTCGAGACTCGTCTTTTATTTTGATTCATATTTTGGTGTCTTTCAAACTATACACATAACACACTTGTATTAAATTATATTATTAATGCAATGGATGATGTTGTTGCTTGTTTTACTATTGTGCATTGTTATGATACTGTACATGACGTCCTCCGCCACCGAACATTTCCGCTGTTCTGGTTTGGGGGTGTGACAACTTTCTTACCAAAGTTCAGGTTTCTGGTACAAGATGCTTCGATAAGACTTTATCTAGGATTCTCAAACTCATATACCTTTCCTTAGATATCTCACATGTGTGTCTAAACAATTTTAGAACTTACAGCAATAAATCTCAAATATTTAGACCTTTTTCCATTTCTCACATTTCGAACTATGAAGAGGGATGTTGTAATCATAATCAAATTTGAGAATGCAAATATCACAATTGCTATCTCCTTAACATCTACTTAGTGAAAGCGTTTACTCATAATCATTTCCATGTGAATTTTTCGTAACCATAACCACAAGAAAAGGTTAGCGATAAATCCAAATTCATATTGACTAAACTTGTTCAATCTTAATTTCTTGCCACCTGGCAGCAAAAGGGCCTACCATTGCTTCCAAGTTGTTATGCAAACAATTGAGTACTCATAGAACTCACATGAAAAGTCAACTTCAACTGGAATGGGCACGGAAACAAGAATATGTCAACACGATAGGTTACAAACCTAAAGTTGTGCGCTAGTGATTAACAATGAGTTTACTCTTGATTAGTTCTTGAAACTTTTAAAGATCTTTAAGGCTCCCATTGACTTCTTGACATATAAGATTCTCTTTGTCAAGAAACATTACTTGACAACAAATATTCAAGAGTTAGTGCGGTTTCTTATCAAGAAAAAAAACACTTTACACAATTGGTTTTAGTTGATCTTTGTCTTATCCAAGACATCACAACTTACCAATTTCAAATTTACAAGAGTAAGAAACATTTTACTATATATTTTATAAGTGTTACAAACCTTTCTTAAGATTATGTCACTCAAGTTACAATCTTGGAGTATGACTCTAAGAACTGATTTTGGAACGAAGTATGATTCACCTTTTGATTTAACCATTTCAACAATTCACCATTCCTCTTCTTAGCCATACAAGCACTAAGATTTCTTTAGAGGATCAATTGTGATATGGTTTTCATAATCATTAAGATGATCATAAATAATGATGCTAAAGTACTCTCCCTACCTTTCAGTTTGGAGAAACTTTTATCTTTCTGCCTAATTGATTCTTCTTATTCGTTCTGCCACATATTGAAACTTTTCCAATGATTCAAAATTATACTTAATCTTGTAAGTATAACCATGTTTACTAAACATTTAGTAAATCATGACGAATAGTCTTGTCGTTCTTTGTGGTGGACCTGACCAGTGCACAACCAAGTGAACCCGATCCCCTAGTCCTTCACTTGACTCACATATACATGTGAACAAGGAATTAGTCTTAATTTCCCAAAGATGAAATTTCTCATTCATCATACAATACAAGTTGCATGATTTCAACTTTCTATCCAATTGAAACTTGGGTGATGAGAATCTTTCCTTATTTGGTAAATTTTGACACTACCAAAAACGAAAGAATCAAATCCATTTTCCAATATTGCTAATAATAGAAATATACAAACATCAATTTTCACACATGCCATTGCAAGGAGATATAAAATAAGAAAAATCAAAATTTCCTTTATCAAATTACGGAAAACTTTCTCTTTACAATGCAATTACAAATGAAAACTATGTTATTATCTATTCCTAAGCAATATATCATAACTCTTAAGCAGTAGCTCAAAATTCTGATCATCAAATCATGCGATCGAAATCCATTTCTTTGTGATTAGACTCAGTCTGCTCTTTATTTAAGCTTCCTTTCTCTTATTTGATCCTACAAAACATCAAAATGTAATCTTATCACATCATGTATTAAGAATATCCAAATAAGAACTTAATAGAGTTAGATAGTGGATTTACCTGAAGCAGAGTCAAACATTTTGACTTTACCATCCTTGTGGTCCTTCAGGTAGATACGGTAGCTTCGGAACCAATGCACCTTCTCTTGGAAATAGAAGCAAAAAGATTCTTTTGGAGTGGTACACGGGACAATATCAGACTTAGCCTTTCCCTTTCCCTTGGAAAGAGAAATCTTTTCTGGACTTCCAATGTAAGATCGATAAGGGACATGTCGCGGTCTTTCATACAGTAATCTTTAATGAACTCACTATAAGACTTAGGAAGTGATTCAAGAACCAAGTCAATAGCCAACTTCCTTGAAACAATGACACCTAACATTCCCAGCTTGTCAATGTGGGACTTCATCTCCAAGACATGTGCACACACAGACCTTCCATCTTGGTGTTTGCTAGACAATAGGGTTTGAGTGACCTTGAACTTTTCAAGTCTTTGAACATATGGGTCAGGGAGAATTATTGGAAGAGGTGGAGGAAGTGAAGTATGATTTCTGGGAACATCATCTTCATAAGGAAAGATATTTCCAAAAGATTTGGGAATACCATACTTGTCTGAACTAGACATCTACAAGGGAGAAATTCAAGTTTAGTTGATTTAAGTCCTTCATATAACACCCAAATGAAATATTAAGGCTAGGACCCAACACAATGTTTTACAATTCGGAAGAGGGATGCCGTAATCCCATTGTAAAATATTTCAAGGTAGGTAAATGACGATTTACCAATTTCCACCATGAAAAACGAAAATGTATTTTAGGTTTTAATTGAATTGAAATTCCTAGATCTTTTGAGATTCATTTAACTTTTTAATGACATGTTTAATCTCGATTATGCCCTTCAAGTTTGTGACTGGGATGCCGAGGATCATAAACAAGGTATGAATAACCATGCAAATTAGCTTGGTACTGTCGAATATCACTATCACATAATAATGTGTCGGTTAACCACACACGCTCCACTAACGACTAATAAGGTGCAATGTGCAATTTCACCAAATTCACATTTTTCCTAAGTAACTAAGATTGGGAATTTATAAAGGGAAATCTCCAGAAAAGTCCTAAAATTTTACCCTAATTTACGAAAAAGTCCCAAACTAAATTTTGTTTACAAAAAAGCATGAATTACCGGTAAAAATGGCGATTTGACCCCTTTTTCCTGGTTTACCGGTTTCATTATTTACCTGTTTCATTATAGTCCAATTATTTTATCCTAATTTACGAATAAGTCCTAAACTAAAATTTAGTGAGGATTTGGCCCTTTTCTCTATGTAACATACATTTTACTGGTTTCATTGCTGACCTGGACGCCTAGTCATTAAATGAGATGATGAGATGTATATGTTGAGTTATATAATGCTATGTTTAGCATAAAACTTGACATCCTGATGTATTGTATATTCTTTTGGAACATAAAATGCATCCAACAAAGACTGCAATAATTACATAAACTAGCAACAAGTGCGTTATTTTGTACGTTTATAAGAAATATCAAATTGTCTATCTAATCTTATGTAACCCAATATATCCATCTCATGAGACTTCAACTCATTTTCTGCCATTTTTTCCTGGAAACACACATTTTATTGGTTTCATTGCTGACCTAGATACATAGTCATAAATGAGCCGACGAGATGGATATCAAATTTTACAGTAAATGTAGCATTATATAACCCATCGTATCCATCTTATCAGCTAATTTAATGACTAGGTGTCTAAGTCAGCAATGAAACCGATAAAATGTATATTACATGAAGAAAAGGGCCAAATCATCACAAAATTTTAGTTTGGGACTTATTCGCAAATTAGGGTAAAATAATGGGACTTTAGTGAAACTGGTAACTAATGAAACCGGTAAACCGGAAAAAAGGGGGTCAAATCGCCATTTTTACCAGTAATTCATGCTTTTTCGTAAACAAATTTTAGTTTGGGACTTTTTTGTAAATTAGGGTAAAATTTTAGGACTTTTCAGGAGATTTCCCATTTATAAAAGTATTTAGTTAGTTGGTATTTCATTATACTTTAATGAGAATTAATGTCCTATCCTACCCATTTGTCTAACGACCCTCCAACAGTCAAGGAAGCGGCTTATATAATATGTTAAACTTTTAATTTTATATAGTATAAGGGTGTATTTTAAACATTTAAAATACTAGGTGGTTTAATCTTTTAATTAAAGTAGACTTTAATTTAATTAAACTCAAACCATATAATTATGGATTTGTTAATACTCTTTTAATTAAACACTTTAGTCAATTTAATAAAGTCCATAAGGTGTAATTGAACTATTCAAAGCATCTAGGTTATTAAAAATTCAAAATTAAAACTATTTAATTAATTTTTTAAATTATGGATCCAAGAGTTGCATCTTTTGAAACCTTTCAATTACTAGATGTTTTAGAATTCAATATGTCAAATTAAAACTTCTTAATTAAACTTTTTAAATTCCAAAACTTGAGGGCAAGTTTTGAAATTCTTCAAAACCCTTCATTTCCATAACTTATGAGTTTAATGTTATTTAAATGGATGAGACTTTTCATGTTCCATAACTTGAGGACAAGTTATGGAACTCATTAAAAAACATTTAGATCAATTTCAACAAAAAAAATTATCATATAATTCATGATTGATCTAACTAAACTCATATAGCAAGATAATATCAAATCAACAATTTACAAGTAACTTCGTTTATCAGATAAACCAACAATTATCTTAAAACTTTGACAATTATCTTTTGATTGGATGAGTATAATCACTACCATATTAGAAAAAATAGATTTTATGATGCAAAACAGTTTATGTTAGTGATCATAATCCAATATAGGCCAAAAAAACCCGAAAATCTGCCATCTGCCAGTGCAACTCGTCGAGCCAAACTTTGAACTCGTCGAGTTCATCATGAACTCGTCGAGTTCATCAATGGACTCGGCGAGTTCAGCCTGGCAGAAGGCCTTTTTCAGTTTGCTTCAACTTTGAACAATGAACAATGCAACTATATAACAGAAAACTACCCATGGCTCTGATACCACTGTTGGGTTTTGAGTACTATAACACTCATATGGTGTACATACAACCCTAATAGCTTTGGATCTAAGTTTTCTCTAGTTACACATGAAATAAAATTCCAAAGCATGAAGCCTACAACTAGCATACAATTTTGGTACATGAATCATAAAATCAAGGTAGAAGAATACCTCTTTATTGTAGCTTGTATTTTTGACCTTTCAAGAGCTTAGCACCTCAAGTGTGATGCCTCAAATGGTTCACAAACACCGTGAACAAAAGAGGACTCTGAGAGAGAGACTAGACACTCCAAAATCGGCTATATCTCTTACTAGAAGACTTAGGGGCCGATTTTAGGCTAATGGATAACACATATATAGTTTAGGATTCCAAGAGTCATGGGTAAATGTGGTCCCCCGTTATTTTCAAAGCTGTAAAAGTCAACCAACGTCAATAAAAATCAAAACTTGTAAATTAAAAGTAAAAAGTCTTGAATTGTTATGTTAATGAGGCTAAATTAATAATTTTGATATATATAAACCTTTTATTATTAGGGTGTTGCAAAAATAGGGTTTATTCCCACTCAACCGAAATCTCGCATCTAGCCCCAACGAAAACCCTTGGATTGGCCACTTGCCTCGGACCGAAAACGAGACTTCGGTCAAGACCGAAATCAACCCACACCGAAAACGTGTGAAGCTGCTCCTTTCTTCGGACCGCGAACTAGCCTAGACCGCAAACCTTTTTCGGTCAAAATCTTCTTCCTCGGATAGATTTCCACACCGAAAACCCCTCTTTCTCGGATTGTGTTCATGGCCGAAAACATCAAATATCTAGATATTTATCACTTAACCGTCTACCTTTTTCCTTCCTATATAAGATACATCTCGAAATATCCGACACTTTGACACAATTAGTAAACAAAATTCCTTCACATTTCTCTCTCAAACATTTCGAAGATTTCTCCTTCACCAAAAACTCTTCACAAAGACGCTTTAATCCATCTTTCCTCCTTAGTAATCTTGGTAAGTTTTATTCATAAAACTTATGTTATACAACACATATATTAGTTATATCATCTTTATCACATATGATTATGTGTCTAAAATTATTAGGATACGTTTGATAAAAACGTGTTTTAACCCGAGAATCATCACAACCACATCGTAACCAACCAAGAACACGCACACGAGGTAAGTTCATACCCCTACGTTTTCATGATTTTTCACTATTTTAGGTGGTGGGGGGGGGGGGAATACAAGTGTAACACAAGAAATTTGTGTTAATATCTAAATGTTTCCAATATTTATTAATTCTTGCCGTTATTAAAATTATATATACATATACATATATATATATATATATATATATATATATATATATATATATATATATATATATATATATATATATATATAATTAGGGTTCAATAGGCTTAGAATTGACAATTTGACTCCATTTCATGTTTCTTGTTTGGTTGTGGGCTTAGTGTAAGAATAAGTAAACATCTTCACATAGTTTTATTAAATAATAAAACTATAATACAGTATTTTACAAGTACAACTGGTGAATCCAGGCATTTACGATTACACAGTTTTTCATACAAGTATAAATACAGAATACTATTCTAGTACAGAGAAAACATACTTTTCATGGATTTAAGTGAGTTAAAACTACATTTTACTAACTCAGAGTACAATAAAATTTACAAGTTTGATTACAACATATTACAACAAAAAATATAGGATTTTCTGGGAAAACATACTTACATTTTCAAGGAACAAATGACAGATTTCAATTACAAACATGCTTATGAACTCACCAACTTAATTGTTGACACTCTTTTCAAAACTACTTGTATTCTCAGGAAATCAGTAGACAGGTACATCCACGAGTTTTTGAGAAGACGGAGCATTATAGAATCATGTCTTTTAACTTTTGACATACATTTTTGGTGTCAAGTATACATTGATTTGAACACATATGTAATAACTTATATGTCACACCCCCAAACCAGAAGGGCGGAAACGTTTGGGGGCGGAGGACGTCATGTTCAGTATCATAACAATGAACAATAGTAAAACAAGCAACAACATCATTCATTGCATTAATAATATAGTTAATACAAGTGTGTTCTTAATATATTTATAAGACACCAAATATATATATATATATATATATATATATATATATATATATATATATATATATATATATATATATATATATATATATATATATATATATATATATATATAAAAGACGAGTCTTGAACACACTCCGTCTTCTCAAAACCTGGTCCAGTATACCTGTCTACTGGTGACCTGAGAATACAAGTTATTTTGAAAGAGTAGATCAGCATTTAAGGTGGTGAGTTCATAAGTATTTTAGTGTCAAATGTTTGTATAAGTTTGATGAAAGTGTTTGTAAGTGTTTGATGTAAAGTTTGTAAATGTTTGATGTAAAGTTTGTATACTTCCTACAAATTCCTATATTTTCTACTAAAATGGAGAGTAGTCTTCTACCAAGACCCGACTGTTCTGTATGTTTGTTCTTTTGTAAAACTGGGTGTTTTCCCAAATATATGACTATTATTATCAGAAAATAGTTTACATTACCTTTTATGTGAGAAGATCACTATATGAATGTAATGGGAAAATGACAGTGTACAGTAATGTTGTAATAAGTAATTACTGAAACACTAACTACCTAAAAACCAATTTGTTTAATTAAGGTTTAAATGTGATGTGGTTATAACCATACTGATTGACAAATGCTTAACACGACGACCTGCTGGCGTCGAAACTGATGTAACATTTGTCACCCCTTGGCCTGCCGGCCAAACTGTAGCGAACAGTCGGGATGCGGGATTGTCAGTCCCGTATAGATCTATACACACAATGCCCTCTCTTCCTCCAGGAGACTCTGGTTACAAAACGCGACCTAACAAGTATATTGCTAAACCGTGAAGTAGTCCCACATTAATGTTATCTTGTTCTTGTAAAAGGATGTATGTTCCTTTCTGTTCTTGTTATTGTATGTTCCTTTCTGTTCTTGTTATCGTATGTTTGAACTGACTCATGTATGAACTGACTCTTGTAACTTTCATTGTTCTAGAAATAGTAAGTAGTAATTCTCTAAACTATACCTATTATAGTTTACTAGTACCATTGTTTGGATGACTGATCATGTTTGTACACCTTTGCTACCCAAAGGTATTGAACTGATTGGAAGAACTTTTATATCTGTATACATATACATAATATATAAATAAGATTTAAACGACACTCGTAAAAACAACCGATACCATAAGTCCACAACCAAACAAGGAACAGGAAATAAAGCGAGTTATCAGTCCTAAGCCCTTTCAACCTTATTTATATAACTATATCTACATAGACATGATTTTGACAATATATATGTTTAAAAGAGTTTTGATCAAGAGTTTATCATAGAAAAGATTTTTAACCATTTGAACGGTTATTGATGACTTGATGTCAGGTTATAAAATGATTTGAAATAGTTTGTTTGATAACACAATTTTGAAGTATAAGAAATCCTCTTGTTTGATAGTTACAAATCAAATGTGATTGATATTATAACTTTATTGTTTTCTACTTGTATTCCCCCCCCCCATAAAAGCATTTAAAATCATTAAAAGATAAGCTAGGGGTATGAACTCACCTATAGTCAGTGATTCGAATGTAAGATCGATTAGGATGCTAAGTATGCCAAGGGAAGTCTCGAGCACAAACGGATCCTATTAAGCATATAATGACACATATATGTATATAGTTAGTGTATATAACAACTAATCATGTAAGGGAACAACCTTAGGGACTAGGAAACACTTGGAATGAAGTGTTACAATCATATATGATTGTACAAAGGGTGTTCACGGCCATACAAGGGTGTGTTTACGGCGAAGATGTGTTCACAGCCAAGGTGTTTACAGCCAACACAAGAACTTGAAGGGTTTACGACCATGACATGAAGGGTTCATGGCCACCTCGTGAACTAAGAAGGGTTTACGACCATGACATGAAGGGTTCACGCCCACCTCATGAACTAAGAAGGGATTACGACCATATGAAGAGTTTACGGCCGTAAACTCTTGATGTTCATGCTAAAATGGTTAATTCTTGGTTTTAATTCAAGAGCTACTAATGGATAACTAGTATATGGAAAGGATACTTACGTTTTGGAAGCTTGAAAGGGGTGATTACGGTCCAAAGAACTAGTGTGTGTTCTTGGTGTTCTTGATGATTTGAAGATCTAACCCAAAAGAGATGCATTCACGCATGAAATCATAGGGTTTTACTAGATCAAGAAGGATATCAACTAATAATGAAAGAATCACTTACAACTTTGTCGAGAAATGGAAGTGATCTTGATGATACTTGAGAGAGAAATGAGTGTTCTTGACTTGGAGATGTGAGAAGTGAAGAAAAATGAAGGAAATTCATACTTGAGGAGAAAAGTTCATGGCTGCCAAGGGTTTACGGCCGTAAACTCTAGTTTGCAACCGTAAACTCCTTGTGATGGAGTTTCCGGCTTGAATGCAACCCAATGAACTTTACTTAACACATCCTAACACACAATCCTTGAGTGTACTAGGCTTAGAACACTCAAACAGACCCTTAACCATGCTAAAAGATAACAAAAACAAGTCTAACTTTTGATTGAATTGAATGGCTTTACAAGATAGAAATTTCGGATTGTCACATCATCCCTCCGTTAGAGAGAATTTCGTCCCTAAATTAGATTTTAAGAAAATACAGATAACTAAGTAAAAAGATGAGGATATTTCAGTTTCATTTAATCCTCGCGCTCCCAAGTGAAGTCAGGTCCCCGCTTGACATTCCAGCGAACCATCACTATCGGGATACGACTTTTCTTCGTTTGCTTGATCTCTCGGTCCATGATCTCTACTGGTTCTTCCAAGAAGTTGAGGCTCTCATTCATCTCGATCTCGTCGAGTGGGATTACAAGAGTCTCGTCGGACAGACACTTTTTCAAGTTTGAAACATGGAAAGTAGGGTGTACGTTACTAAGTTCGTAATGTAGTTTGAGTTTGTAAGCTACAAGGCCGATTCTAACGAGAATCTCGAAAGGCCCTACGTATCTTGGATTTAGCTTTCCACGCTTTCTGAAGCGTATCAAGCCCTTCCAGGGTGAGACCTTCAAAAGAACACGATCACCAACCTGGAATTCCAAAGGTTTCCTTCTCTTGTCTGCGTAGCTTTTCTGTCGGTCTCTAGAGGCTTTCAATCGTTCACGAATCTGAACGATCTTCTCTGTCGTTTCCCGTATGATCTCCGGACCTGTGAGAGTGCTGTCAGGGACTCGTCCTTTAACTAACTGTGTGTCACCCACCTTAGCCCAATACAAAGGGGATCTGCACTTCTGGCCATAGAGGGCTTCAAATGGAATAGCCTTTATGCTCGTGTGATAACTGTTATTGTTGGAGAATTCGACAAGGGGTAAATGAGTATCCCATGCATTCCCAAAGTCTATCACACATGCACGGAACATACCTTCCAAAGTTTGAATAGTCCTCTCACTTTGTCCGTCAGTTTGCGGATGGTAGGCTGTACTCATGTCCAAACTAGTTCCTAGGGAGCCATGTAGCGACTGCCAGAACCTTGAAGTGAATCAACTATCTCTATCAGAGATAATGGATATGGGAACACCATGCAGTCGTACGATCTCCCTAATGTAGGTTCTTGTTAGTTTCTCCATCTTGTTAGTTTCTTTGATAGGCAGGAAGTTTGCGGACTTTGTTAACCTGTCTACGATCGCCCAAATGGTATTGAGACCACCCGTTATCTTGGGCAACTTGGTTATGAAGTCCACTGTGATCCGCTCCCACTTCCATTTCGGTATCTCCAGTTGTTGTAGTAAACCTAAGGGTTTTTGGTATTCTACCTTAACCTTGGCGCAAGTAAGACACTTACTCACGAAGGAAGCAATCTCTTCTTTCATGTTAGGCCACCAGTATAACTTTTTAAGATCCAGATTCATATTATCTAAACCTGGGTGGACGGAATATCGAGTGTTGTGCGCTTCGGTCATGACCAAGTCTCTGAAACCACCGTGCCTCAGTGTCCAGATCTGATCCATGAGATATAAGGCTCCACCACCCTTGACTTCCATGTTTTTATCCATCCCTCTCAGGGATTCACCCGCCACATTTTCAGTTTTCAAGACTTCTAGCTGAGCCTCCTTAATTTGTGTGGACAGATGTGAATGGATAATCATAGTCAATGATTTGACTCTACGACCAGAGTATTCTTTCCGACTTAGGACGTCAACTACTACATTGGCTTTACCTGGATAATAACGAATTTCGCATTCGTGGTCATTGAGTAGCTCGACCCACCGTCGTTGTCTCATATTGAGCTCCTTCTGGTCGAATATATGTTGAAGGCTTTTGTGGGCTGCAAAGATAGTGCTTTTTGTACCATACAAGTAGTGTCTCTAGATCTTCAGAGCAAATACCACTGCTCCTAACTCAAGATCATGTGTGGTGTAGTTGACTTCGTGTGTCTTTAGCTGTCTTGAGGTATAGGCGATGACCTTACCTCGGTGCATAAGAACACAGCCAAGACCTTGGTTAGATGCATCGCAATAAACCACGAAGTCTTCTATCCCTTATGGGAGGGATAGTATCGGTGCGCTGGATAAGGCTCACTTTAGCGTTTGGAACGCTTTTTCTTGTTTCTCTTCCTAGTCAAAAGGCCACGCCTTTCTGGGTCAATGTAGTAAGCAGTTTCGCGATCCTTGAGAAGTTCTGAATGAACCTGCGATAGTAGCCAGCAAGGCCTAGAAATTGACGAATTTCTGTAGGCGTATTTGGTGTTGATCAGTTCTCAATGGCCTTTATTCTGGAAGGGTCCACGTGAATTCCCTCTTCGCTAACCACGTGACCCAAAATTCGACTCTTCGAATCCAAAATTCGCATTTAGAGAACTTCGCATAGAGCTTCTCCGATCGTAACGTTTCTAAGACCTGACGTAGATCCCGACTATGCTCCTTCTTACTTCGAGAGTAGATAAGAATGTCATCGATAAACACAAATCCGAATTGATCCAAGTAAGGACGACACACCCTATTCATTAAGTCCATGAATACTGTGGGCACATTGGTCAATCCGAATGGAATCACTACAAACTCGTAGTGTCCATAACGAGTTCGGAAGGCTGTCTTCGGAACATCCTCATCTAAAACTCGTAACTGGTGATACCCGGATCTCAGATCTATCTTTGAAAAGTAATTCGCCCCTTGCAGTTGGTCGAACAAATCGTCTATGCGAGGTAGAGGGTAACGATTTTTGACGGTAATCTTGTTTAGTTCTCTGTAGTCGATGCACATACGAAACGATCGGTCTTTCTTCTTCACGAACAAGACCAGTGCTCCCCAGGGTGAGAAGCTTGGCCTAATAAAGCCCTTTTGGAGCAGTTCGTTAAGTTGAGCAGATAGCTCCTGCATCACAGCTGGTGCTAGACGATAGGGCGATTTGGCTACTGGGGTAGCCCTTGGAATTAAGTCGATTCTGAACTCGACTTGACGCTTTGGTGGTAATCCTGGTTGTTATTCTAGAAAGATGTCGGGAAAGTCGCGTACTTCTGGGATGTTCTTTATGTCTTTCGTCTCTTGGCTCATATCGACTACATGAGCAAGGAATGCATGACATTCCTTTCTTAAGTACTTCGGAGCTTGTATACTC
This sequence comes from Lactuca virosa, assembly GCF_052849685.1. Lineage (NCBI taxonomy): Eukaryota > Viridiplantae > Streptophyta > Magnoliopsida > Asterales > Asteraceae > Lactuca > Lactuca virosa. The sequence continues at coordinate 300,254,642 of NC_136428.1, read as the reverse complement.
GAGATGATACGAAGGTTCGTGCCAGGTTTGTCGCCATAGATAACTAGAGTTTCGTTAAACGATAGATTAAGACGAACGGCCTTCTCATAACACATGATGTTAGCACACTGAAGACTCAACCCATCCATGCCGATAATGACGTCGAAACTTTTAATTGAGATAGGCATGAGGTCGATTGGAAATGAATGGCTATCTAGAGTTAGAGTACCTCCTATGTATATACTACTAGTGCTCTCAATTTTTCTGTTAGCCATTTCTATAGTGAACGGTTCTTTAAGTGCACATGATTTTTGTTTAAGTAAGTGAGCAAACTTCTGGTTCACGAAACTCCTCTCCGCTCCACTATCAAACAATATGCATGCATAAGAGTTATCGAGGAGAAACGTACCCGTGACCACTGTAGGGTCTGCTACTGCTTCCTTGTGGCCTATAGCCAAAACTCTTCCCACTCCGCCCGCGTTCCCTGCCTTCGGGCAGTTTCTTTTGAAGTGACCCACCTCGCCACATCCGTAGCAAGCCTGGCCCATAGCAACGCCGGGGACTTGGGTGATTGGCCTAGCCGGAGCCTTGCAGAAACGGGCAGTGTGCCCTTTCCTGTTGTAGTTAGAGCACTGCATTTCCCAGCAGGGTCCATTATGGTGGAAGCTACACTTGTTGCAATTGGGCAAGCTTCCAGTATACTACTTGTAAGGTCCAAATTACTAGATCCAAACCAGTGATCCAAACAAACAATAACAAAAATGAGTAGAAGAAGCAGATAATCAAGCAATGCACACGTTCATTCACTAAAAATGTCAAGTACACCTTGAAGAATCACACACACAGACCGTAAACAGTTATGTTACTTCAAACACTGACATATACTGACATAAACTATATATAGGAATGACTAGCCGTAAACAGGTTTACGGCCATAAATTGTTTACTGCCGTAAACACCTACCCAACCGTAAACACAAAACAATTAGCTAAAAAACACCTCTAACATGACCAAGACCCTACCAAGACATATACAGATAATTGCCTAGCCCAAACCACAAATCTATGACCTATCAATCTCCCCCTTCTGTTATCATGGGTTCTCGAACAGCCTCACATCCGTTCTTTCAATAGACCCGATCCAAAGCTTGTTGGCAATGATCTTTGCAACCATTCCTGTGTATTCTTTAGTAGTTGTTTCCAAGATTTCTGATTTGCAAATGATTTGATGACTTGCCAAGGTGTGAATGTCTCTCTCCCTGAACCTTAGAAGATCCTTAGTTTCAACAAGTTGAAGGACAGTGTCACTGTCTGTAAACTTGATTACTGCAGTGGCTGTGACCTCATCAAATGCCCATAATTCCATCCGATCTAGATATCCTTCGTGAAAATGTTGAGCAATTGGAATTTCTTTCAATTGTTTTGCAGCAGGCCACAAAACAATGTCATGAGCAGGGCCTGTGCAAGTCTGTAAACTTGATTACTGCAATTGCTTCTTGAGCTGCCAGGGCCTGTACAAGTCTCTCAGAAGCAATGTCATGAGCAGGCCTTGGAGGAGAGGAACCTCCAGGAGCTGAAGGATTCCCTGCTTGAAAGGTAGTTCTTGGTCCTTCATGATCGGGAGCAGTTGAAGCGGTTGGAGTAGTAGCTGATGTTGTGATTGTTGGCTAAATGGGTGAAGTCTATTCCTGAATAAGTACCCCCGGCCTTGGATCATGTCTTCTTCGCTTTAATGGAGGCTGGGAGGTATGTGTCACAGGCGGATCACTCACAAGTGGCGTGGAGGTTGGAACATCAACATTTAGGGGAGGACTCCTTGATGTTGCATCTGTATCTTTTGGAGAACTGGCCACCTGTACAGAGGAAGGATGCGTAGCTTCTTGAACATCATCTACATCCCGTGTCTCCGTTGTCGGTTGAGCAACATCATGGACACCGTAAAAGAAAGTGTCAAAGTCCTCATTTGTGGGAGAAAATTCATTCGCAAGCCCAAAATTCATTTCCAAATCATCAAATCTTTCCAAATTTCCTCCAAAAAGTGAATCATCATCTTCAAATCCCTCTTCTTCACCACCAACATCACCAGTGTTTACACTCTCATGAAAGTCACTCTGCACTTCCACATTGACCATAGTATCATGTTCCTCTGCTACAATTGCAACAGGAGGAGCTCTCTCAGCTTCATGGTCAGAGGCAATTATCACATCATCATCTGATTCCAAATGAGCAGAAGACTCTTCAGGCTCAATTGAATCACTTAGCTCTGCAAATGCTCCAAACTTCACCAAGGGATATTTTCCTTGAAACATGACTTTGATTAAGCCAACAGTGTTTGATCCAAGAGATTTCATATCAAGTGTTTCTCCTGCTTTCTCAATCTCTGGATATTGCTCATTGATGATCACTTGAAGGAACCTTGGATACATGAAGAATTTGTCTCTTTTCTTTCCTTCAAGGTTCTCGACAAGTACGTCCAAGATGAACTTGGAGAAGTTGAAGTCAAGCACTTCAGCCAGAGCAGTGATTGCGCCTATATTCCATAGAGAGATTTCGTATACCCCAGATTTCCTTCCTGAGATGCAGCTCACAAAGACATGAGCTAGAAACCTCCAGTATGGGGGTAGCAGCTTCTTGAGAGTAGGAGGAAAATCTCCTTCATATCCCATTTTTCCAAGAAGTTCATGAGCTTGATCCATTTCAATCTCAGTGGGGAAGCCTGGTTGATCTTCATTTCTTAGCACCTCCCGGATGATCTGCTCTGTTGCTATGACTTTGCATCCCTTGACAGTAGCTTCAACGGACTTTAAACCATCATCCCCCTTTTTCACCACTGCAGACATCCAGAATTCTTGAATAAAACTTTGATAAACCACTGGATTAAGAGTCAGGGCAGTAGCTAAGAAGCATTTCCTCAATCCATGGATCATAGACTTGAATTCACCATGAGCTGCTGGAGGGTCAACCAGAAAGATCGCAAAATTGTGACTTTCAGCAAATTTGAGTCCAGCCATTTGATCTGCACTTAATCAAGCCAAGTGAGAAAACAATTTAATTAATCATTAAAGACTAAGGTTTTACTCATGTAACAATTTAATTAGGCTTTAATAGTGATTGAGTGTAAAAAAATATAAATGCCTAAAAATTTTAGTGTACGGCCGTAAACGAGGTACAGCCGTAAACAAGGTACAGCCGTAAACAGGGTGTACGGCCGTAAACAGGTGTATGGATGTAAACCCTTCAATGGTCGTAAACTATTCGATGGCCGTAAAAGCCGACATAAACAAATTAATCGATTAATCCTTCGATTCACGGTCGATTTCTTGTTAAAATGGCATTTTGGTGGTCGGAATATGTATACCTACAAGATTAAGCAGTCGATTTCGAGTTAAAACACAAATGGGATGGTTCGATGAGAGGATTTGAGAGTAAGTTAATGGCTGGAGCAATGAATAGTGAGCAGAAAAGGTTTACAGCCGGATACAATGGGTTTTATACCTGGACCCAAGACCCGGTTCATTTTCCATGAGCTGCAACCCAAAAATCTTTAAAAAATAAGCCCAATACCTAAAAACAATTAAAAATAATGCATTTTGAGGACTAAAAATAAATGAAAAAAAAATAAAAATAAAATAAAAATAAAATCAACGAATTCTAAAAATTAAACTAAGCAAATTTAATTTTTAATTTTTTTGAATTTTATCAAAAATAAAAATAAACATAAAAATAAAATTTGAGATTAAAAAGAATTAACACTAATTTCACCTCAACTAATGCTAATAACAATTTTTATAAAATTGGGATCAACGTTTTTAGACAGTCCAAACCTGTTTATCGGTACCTCTACCTTCATGTCTAGATCTGGTCGATCGCCAGTATTGTGGTCCACTTAAACACGAAAGGTCGTGACAAAATTTTGACATACTATTAATGACAAGGCATTGTGGCCTTACGTTTCTAGATAAAATTCCTAAGGACAATTCATCTGACGACGACCAAGGATATTGTTGTCCACCTAAATTGAGCAGCGAGATCTACAGACAACCTAGTGATTGTTCTGTTTTTAAATGTACTAGAACATGTTTCCCGCTTCCTGACATACCCCAATAATCAGGAACTTCCAAAGTACTCCTTACTTTAGATGAGCAGACAATTATTATGAGAGAAGACAGATTTAGAATGAATATGCTATACACGCAGGTCGGATCTCTTCCAATTACGTAGAGGGTGAAACATATGACTAATCAGATTTAGAGAGATTGAGAAGTAGAATGGTGCATATGTTGTGTACCAGGTCGGATGTATTCAATCACGCAAAGGAGACAACATATGGCTAACAGATAGGAAGAATTGCATAGATAGAAGATGCAGAGAAATAGAATTGCATATGTTGCAGTCCAGGTCGGATGTATTTCAATCACACAGAGGAGGCAACATATGACTAACAGAAAGAAAGCAAGAAAATAATTTCCTACAAACCTACTTTATCGGAATTCCCCAGTCGCCCCATCAATACCGGAATTAAGGAGAGAGTCCTTACATCGAGGAAGAGTTAAACCACGGTTCTAGATACGAATTACTTTAGTGTGACCGGTGGATTATCATGTATATCTCCCTGCTCAATCTACCCAAGCGTCGTATTGTTAGGCTAAATGGAACTATCTAAGTTAAGATTTGTCAAATCTCTAGATTCCTTAAGTTCATCTATACCTAGTCAAGTCCATTTAAATCTTTCGTGCCTACCAGCGCATCGAACACAGGGCCTAGTCAATTCAACTTTGATACATTACACATATTCAAATTGCCTGTTATCACTAGAATATATCACTTCCCAACATAACACTTACAGAAAAACAACTGTTTTTGGATTTGTTTAATTTTCTAATTTTTGTTTGGTTTTTGTTTAATTTCTCCACGTAAATTTGTGCATGGGTGAGAATGAAAAATTAAATACGCAAATTTAAACTAACCTAAAACAAAAATTAGTCCTCAAAGCGAATCATCTTTAAAAATCCCACAACCACATCGAATCGAGCTTTGTTAAATGGTTTTGTGAACAGGTCCGCCACATTATTAGTAGTGGGAACCTGTTCCAACCGAATGAGCGAACGCTCGTAACAATCTCTGATAAAATGCACTTTGATATCGATGTGCTTGGTTTTCGAGTGTTGGACTGGATTTTTAGCAATTTGAATTGCAGCTTCATGATCACAAAAAATAGGGGTTTCTAGAAAATTCAAACCATAATCCATAAGCTGATGTTGTATCCAGATAACTTTAGAACAACAAGCAGAAGCGGCTACGTATACCGCTTCTACTGTTGAGGTTGAGATTGTATGCTGTTTCTTGCACTGCCATGACACCAGCCGGTCTCCAAGAAATTGACATCCGCTAGACGTTGATTTCCTATCAAGCTCACAACCTCCATAGTTACTGTCAACAAAAGCATATAAATCAAATCCAGAATTTTTCGGATACCAAAGATCCAATTTTAGGCTGCCTTTGAGATACCGAAAGATTCTTTTGACAGCAATAAGATGTGAAAGTTTAGGATTAGCCTGATATCGTGCGCATTGAAAAACTGTAAACATGATGTCTGGCCTGCTTGCGGTTAGATACACCAACGATCCGATCATCGATCTGTAGTCAGCCTGATCTACGGATTCGCCTTCAATATCTGAAGTCAACAGTGGTCTCTCGGCCATTGGCGTCAGTGCAGGTTTTACGTCTCGAAACCCGAACTTCTCTAGAATATCTTCAACATACTTGGCTTGATGTATCAGGATTCCGGTTGAGTCTTGTTTGACTTGAAGCCCCATAAACATGGCTATTCCTCCCAGAGAACTCATCTCGAACCTCTTCTTCATAACGCTTTCGAAATATTTGCACAGCTTGGAACTCGTTGACCCGAAAATGATGTGATCGACGCAGATTTGAATGAGAATCTGATCGTTACCAACAAGCTTAATGAACTAGGTTTGATCGATTGTTCCCCGTGAATAGCCATGTTTGAGCAAGTGCTTTCTAAGAGTTGCATACCATGCCCTTGGGTCTTGATGTAACCCCTATAAAGCCTTGTCCAACTTGTAAACGTGATTAGGAAACTTCGAGTTGACAAACCCAGGAGGTTGATCGACGTAAATTTCTTCCTTCACAACGCCGTACAAGAAGGCAGTCTTGACATCCATCTGGTTAACCGTGAAATTCATGTAGGAAGCGTACGCAAGGAAGATGCGAATGGCCTCCAAGCAAGATACCAGAGCATAAACTTCGGTGTAGTCAAGACCCTCAATTTGGAAAAATCCACGTACAACCAATCGATCCTTATTTCGCACAATGACCCCTGAATCATCTTTCTTGTTTCAATAGACCCAGCACGTGTCGAATGACTTCTTGCCCTTAGGTAATTCAACCAGCTTCCAGAGCCCAAGTTTTTCAAATTGATTCAATTCCTCATGCATAGCATCCATCCAGCTGGGCTCATTCAAAGCCATTTCAGCATTCTTTGGCTCTATTTGAGATATAAAGCAAGAGTAGAGACATGTATTTACATCTCCACTTTGACTCCGCGTTTGAACACCATCGCCCAGCTGACCAATGACGTTTTCGATCGGGTGATCCCGTTGAATTCTAGAAGGTATCTCCTGGCTGATGTCATTGAGCGTTACGAGAAGATTGTGAATATTGAGAAATCCATCATCTGCTGAATGATCCACCTTAGATGGTATTGCATCGTGAGAGGGGCCTGCCACAAACTCATTAGCAATTGGTTCGGGAAAGAGAAGTTCCATAAATGTTTGAGTAACAGCGGAAGCATCTTTAGACATGAACTCTCTTTCATCAGGAGTAAGAGGAGTAGCATCAGCATCTGGATTGGTTTGATGACATGGAGAATCAGACAAATTACTTGGAACAAATGTATACACTGTAGGAGTTGTAGAAGACACCACCGGTAGTCTATAAACAACTTCTTCGTCCTCATCTTCAATCACAGTCTTCGAGATAGAACAAGAACCAGATAAATCATTTGAAAACCCATTGAATGATTTGAAAAGAGATGTGTAGTCAAACAACCAATCTGGACCAACTCTAGCATCCGTCTCGTTCTCCTCCAACCAGCGCACGACGAAATATTCTATGATCTGTTTTGTTTTCTTATTGTAGACTTTGTACGCCGTGTGAGCAGCATACCCCACAAAGTAACAATCATCGGCTTTGGCATTGAACTTAGGGTTGGATTCCAGATGAAGGAGGGTGCAAGGACAGCCAAAAATATGGAAATGACTGACAGATGGCTTGTGACCGTACATAATTTCATACGGGGACTTCATATGAGCTTTGTTGGTCAGGACACGATTTGGACATATCACGCCGTGTTGATCGCCTCGGCCCAAAAGAAACCGGAAGTTTTGAGTCACATAACATTGTCCTTGCAGTGTCTTTTAACGTTCGATTTCGCCGCTCAACAACACCATTTTGTTGCGGTGTGTGAACAACACTATATTGACTCACGGTCCCTTTTTCCGCACAAAAATGATCAAGGACAACATTCTTGAATTCTGTGCCGTTATCAGTTCTGAGCGCCTTCACCCGGTGGTTGGTCTCGTTTTTTACCATCACAATAAACTTCTTAATCAAATTAGTGACCCCAGCTTTGTTGGACAGGAAGAAGACCCACGTGAATCGCGAGAAATCATCAATCACAACCAGACAATATGAATTTCTGTTGATGCTGAGGACGTTGACCGGACCAAATAAATCCATATGTAACAATCGGAGCACCTGGTTGATTGAGTTAACCTGTTTTGGCAAATGTGGTTTTCTGTGATGTTTTCCTTGAGCGCAAGCCACACATTTTTCAAACGTGATGAAGTCTTTGACAGGAAGCCTACACACTAGATCATTCTTTGCAAGTCGATTCAAGTTCTTTGCATTAGCATGTCCGAGACGACGGTGCCACAACATAGCATTATGCTCAGAAACTTTTGAAAAGAGGCAAGTGACTTGTTTAGGAAGATTGTTATTCATGTCAATGATATATGCATTGCCATCCCGTTTTAATTTTACAAGAATCCCTTCTTCTGGAATGAAAATGCCTAGCTTCAGAATTAGACATTCTTTATCTGTGAAGTGCGTCGAATAGCCCTTGTCACAAATCTGAGAGACACTTAACAAACTGTGCTTTAACTCGAGCGCGTAGTTAACATTCTCGAAGCTCAGCACTCCATTGGAAACTGTTCCTTTCTGAGTGATTTTGCCGCCATCTCCTCCCGCAAAGGAAACGTATCCCCCATTAAAAGTTTGAATGTCACGCACTTGGGAGATGTCTCCTGTCATGTGCCTGGAACAACCGTTGTTGACATACCAAGGTCTGGCGACATTCCTCCGCAACTGTTCCTGCACAATGAGCGGGATTATTTAGATTTGGGGACCCAGGTCATTACACCCCTGGTTTTACCCTAGACTTTGATGGATTTACCTTTTTGATTTTTCAAAATTGTATTAATATCAGAAACACTTTCAGAGGATGAAGATGATCAGACTACTATAGATTTGGGCACCCATTGGTAGTTAGGTTTTAAAATATTCACAGGTGATTTAGAAACACTTTTCTTTTTCCTTGAGTGTTTAGATTTTCGACTATAATTAGTCGAAGATCCAGACGCACCTTTTGACAAAATTAACCTTGGCTCAGCCGTAGTCGATTTCGGAAAAGGACCTGTGGCTGGTTTAGAGAAAACCTGTTTGTTCGGTTTTACCTTGACCAATTTCTTATTATTATGAGTTTTCCGATCATTTTCACGAAGACGAGATCTCGAGGACTTTCTCGTTAGAGACCTTCCTCGAGACTCGTTTTTTTTCCTTGGTGTTGAAAAATGCACGAATGCTCTATTGGAACAATTTCGAGCAATGTGGCCGACGGTACCACAGTTGAAACAAATTTGCTTATTATCTTTAGACGTGGTACCGCCATTATCAGATTTCATGCTCTTATGAACCTTTTTACCCTTCCCACATGTGCAATTGCACGAGTGAGAATGTGTGACAGATGTAGTGTTGGATTAATGTCTAAGTCCATAACTATATTTGGTATGTACTTGACCCGACCCGGCATGGTCCATTTGGGTTGCACTTCACCGACACAATTTATATGGATAGTCTTTTGAGAATAGTATATTTATGATTTATATTAATATATTATAAGTTCTAATATATTAATATATAATCATATTATTTAATTATTATTGATCAAGAATTAATTTATAATTAATTAAGTGATTAAAAGGAACTAATTAAATATGGACTCTTAGATATATATATATATATATATATATATATATATATATATATATATATATATATATATATATAGTGGGCCAAGTTCATTTAGGTTGGGCTAAGTCTTCATGGATAGTCCATGGAGCTTTAACCCATGGATCCTAGGAAATGAAAGGTCATGGGTATTAGGGTTTAACCCTAATCCTCCACACCATATAAAGGGTCTTATGGTTCATGAAATTATGCTAGTGGCTAGTGTGGATACACTAAAGAGGGCAATAACCGATTTCATAGTGTGAGCCAAGTATCCATATTCTCTAAAGGTTTTCCAAGGTGTTTTTGGTGATTTGTGATTCCACTTGAGGCTTCCACACTATTGGGGCTAAGCTCTTAAGGCTTGAAGACATCAAGCTACATCAAAAGGTATGTCATCTAACTAGAACTTTGTAGTATAGGTGCTTCATAATATGCTAGTTAGGATGAAACCTTGGAATAGTTAATATTTGCATGTATAATAGAGAAAACATAGATCCAAGGTTTATAGGGTTGCATGTACACCATAGGAGTGTTAGAATGCTCAAAAGCTAACAGTGGTGTCAGAGCCCCAGGTTGTTTTCTGTTATATTGATGCAAATGTTTTATTTTCAAGTTGGAAAAAAAGGAAAAAAATAACACAACGTTTGTCAAATTTTAAGATAATTACTTGTTTTTGTGAAAAACTAATTATTTGTAAAATTTGAATCATTTGCTATATGAGTTGAATTAGGTCAAATTTAGTAAAAGATAAAATGATATGATTATTTTATTAGTTTTAAAAGTTTGATCTAAAGAGTTTTTTGAAACCTCCATAAGTTATGGATATGAAAAGGTTTAAAAAATAAAAATTGATTCAAAATTTTTTCTGGAGTTACAAAACTTGGTCTTAATGTTTAAAGAATTTCATAACTTGTTCTTAAGTTATGGAACATGAAAAGTTTCATCATAAAACAAAACATTAAACTCCATAAGTTATGGAATCAAAAAGTTATTTTTTTTTTGTGTTTCCTTGATTTATGAGTTAGTTTAGATTAGTGAAAAAAAATTTGTGTTTTAGTTGTTTTCAATCCTAATTAATCTAGAGGTAGTTAATAAAATGTGTTTTTGTAACTTGTCCTCAAGTTACATAAAATGTCACATTTATGAATCTTAAAATTCATAAAAGTGTCATAGTTTACATAAAAAAATGAAGAGTCTTTTTCATTAAATAGTATTATGACTCCATAACTTGTCCTCAAGTTATGGATGTTTAAGAGTCAGTTCTTTAAAAGTGTTATTAAAGAATAAGAGGTTACATAAAAAATGAAGAGTCTTCATTTTAATGAACCATTAAACTCATAAGTTATGAAATGAAATTTTTTTAATAGTTTCAAAAACTTGCCCTCAAGTTTTGGAATTTGTAAAGTTTTCCCATGAATACTTTAATTCCAAGTTAAGCCCTTAGAATTTTAAAAGTTAAAATTCAACCCTTATACTTTATAATATTATAAGTTAATAATATTTATATATATGTATAAGAGCAAGTCGTCTTACCATTAGTAGGCCTCATTCACGAAGCCGGTTTATAAGGGGGGTATAAGGTTACTGCCTATAAAATGGCAGTTTAATGGGTGTCCACTCTCACCCACCGCTTCCTTGACCGGTGGAGGGTCGTTAGCCGAACGGGTAGGACAAGGACTATAATTCTCCCTTCATTAAAAGTATTAATGACAAATACTAAGTAACTAAACATTTATAAATTCCCAATCTTAGTTACTTAGGAAAATGTGAATTTCGTGCTAACCCATGAAATTACACTTTGCACTTTCTTAAGTCAGTTAGTGGAGCGTATGTGGTTAACCGACACACTAGCTTGATTTAACAAGGTAGGCAAAGGGTAACTTAATGTTTATCATAGGATCGGTGGAGCGTGTGTGGTTAACCGGCACATCGATTGAGGGGTAAATATTAAAGGTACCAAGTATATTTGCATGGTTATTCACACCTTGTTTTGTGATCCTCGGCATCCCAGTCACAAAACCTGAAGGGCACACTCGAGATTCAAACATGCCATTGAAAGTTCAATGTATCTCAAAAGATCTAGGAGTTTCAAATCCAATTAAAACTTAATTATATTTTGTTTTTCATGGTGGAAATTGGTAAATCGTCATTTACCTACCTTCAACTATTTTATAACTTGGATTACGGCATCCCTCTTCCAGTTATAAATAGGTTGTTGGGTCCTAGCCTTAATATTTCATATTGGGTGTTATATTAAGGACTTTAAATCAACTAAACTTGAATATCTCCCAAAAGATATCTAGTTCGGACATCTATGATCTTCCCAAATCTCTTGGAACTTCACTTCCTCCACCTCTTCCAATTATTCTCCCTAACCCACAAGTTCAAGGTCACTCAAGCCCTATTGGCAAGGCAAGGTCTAGGTGTGATCACATCTTAGAGATGAAGTCACATATTGACAAGCCGGGAGAGTTGGGTGTCAAAGTCTTGAGAAAGTTGGTGGTTCAATCACTTTCTAAGTCACATAGTGAGTTCCTTTGGGACTCCTATGAAACAGACTATGACAAGACCCGATCTTATCTATTTGCTTGGTACTACTGAATCAGCTATGATTTGGAAGGCTAGTAAAGCAAATTTTATTAGAAGATCGACTTCCCAAAACTTTATGGACATTGACAATGATGACACTGGAAATCCAGAAAAAGCATTCTCTTCCCAATGGAAGGGATCGGCCATAGTCAACTCGGTTGACCAAATGGTAAAGAGAAAAGCTAAGTCTGTGATAGTCCTATGTACCATTACCAAAGGGTCCGTTTGTTAAAATTGCCAAAGGAAAGGGGCACTGTTTGCGAAGCTGCCAAATTTACCTAAGGATGTTAAAGTCAATAAGTTTGACTCTACTTCAGGTAAAGTCCATTGTCTAACTCTGTTAAGCTCCTATTTGGAGATTCTTATTACATAATGTGACTGAGTCACATGGTGATGTTATAAGAATCAAAGAAAAGAGAGAAAGCTTAAAGGAAGTATATGCTGCTTCTGATCGTGAAGATGGACTTCGATCGCATCAGAATTTTGAAGCTGTTACTTAGGAGTTATGACACATTGCTTAGGAATATATAACAACAAGGTTTTCATATGGATTGTAAGGATAAGTTTTTCCGCAAAGTTTTTAAAATAAAAGGAAATTTTTGATTTTATTTATTTTAAGTATCCTTACAATGGCATTTGTGAAAAAAATTGTTGTTTATATGATTCCATTGCTAGTAATATAGGAAAATGGTTTTGATTCTTTCATTTGTGGTTGTGTCTAAATTTACCAAATAAAGAAAGTTTCTCATCACCCAAGTTTCAATTGGACCGAAACTTGGAATCATGCAAGTTGTATAGTATGATGAATGAGAACTTTCAAGCATTGGAAAATTAAGACTTGTTCACATGGATGTGTGAATCAAGTGAAGGACTAAAGAGATCGAGTACACATTCTTGTGCACTGGTCATGTCCACCACAAAGCTCGTTAAGACTATTCGTCATGATTTACTAAAGTTTAGTAAATATGGTTCTACTTACAAGTTTAAGTATAATTCTGAAACATTGGAAAAGTCTCAATGTATGGCAGAACGAATGGGAAGAATCAAATTAGGCAGACAGATAAAAGTTTCTCAAATCTGAAAAGATGGGAGAATACTTTAGTATCATGTTTTGTGATCATCTTAATGATTAAAGAACCACATCACAATCGGTCTTCTAAGGACATCTTAGTGCATTCTTATGACTAAGAAGAGGAGTCATGAATTGTTGAAATGGTTAAATCAAGAAGACGAGTCATACTTCGTTTCAAAACAAGTCTTAGAGTCATACTCCAAGACTGTAAGTTGAGAGACATATCTTAAAGAAAGGTTTAAAACACTTGTCAAATTCAAGAGTAAAAGTGTCCTACTCTTGTACATTTGAAATTGGTAAGTTGTGATGTTTTGGATAAAACAAAGACCAACTTAGGCCAATTGTGTGAAGTGTTTGTCTTGATAAAGAATCCGCACTATCCCTTGAATATTTGACAAGAGAGTCTTATATGTCAAGAGGACAGTGGGAGTCTTAAAGGTCTTGAAAGTCTCAAGAACTAATAAAGAATAAAACCTGAGGTTCTTCACTAGCACACGACTTGAGGTTTATAACCTATCGTGTTGACATATTATGTGCCCATTCCAGTTAAAGTTGGCTTTGCCTAGGAGTTCTGAGAGTTCTCAATTGGTTGCATAACAACTTGGAAGCAATGGCAGGCCCTTGTGCTGTCAGGTGGCAATAAATTAAGATTGAGTTCAGTCTATATGTGTTTGGATTTGTCATTACACTTGTCTTGTGACTATGGTTTTGATGATTCACATGGATAAGAACACATACACCATAAAATCTAAGGGTCATAAGGTTTCTCTCCGATTCATGGAAATGATGGTGAGGAAACACTTCCACCAAGTAGATTTGAAACAGATGGAAAAAGGTCTAAACAATTGAGACTATGATTACGACATCCTTTTTCATAGTTCTGAAATTGTTTAGACACACATACATGCTATCTAAGGAAAGGTGTATGATTTTGATAAAGTTTTTATCAAAGTATCTTGTATCAGAAGTCTGAACTTTGGTAAGAAAGTCAATAAAGTATTGATTTCTAGAAGTCCATCTGATTTCTGAGTACATGTCAAAGTTAGTGGGAGCATAAGTGTTATGCTAATAATCATCATGTTAGTGGGAGCATGATAATTATGATAAAGGTTTCAAGTTAGCAATGTTAATTATAGAAAACAAAAGTTTCAATTCGTGGAGTTGCAGGGGTTGAAAAGTTGTTTTGCTATAATTAAGGGAGAGGAAATTATACTTCATTTCAATTCTAAAAGCTTAGATTGAGGTTTTAATCATCTTTAGTCAAGAATATATATATGAATTTCATGTTGGATTGGTTCAACTTAAGGAAATTCCATATATTGTGTTCTCAAAATTCGATTATGATTACGACATTCCTCTTCATAGTCAAATTTAGAGAACATGGCAAATAAATTTTTTTTGTAGCAAAAGACTGGTCTAGAATCATGTCTTTATGTGAGACATCATGAATCGTGTCCCATTTGCTTTGGGTACAAGATCGATTACATGTGCTATAATATTTATCCTTTCTGAATTTTCCAAATGCCTTGCGGCATTAAGGAGGAAAATGTCTAGAATTGGATATGACTAAAGTGATTAAGCAATTGTCGAGGACAATCTAAGGTTTACCAAAGATTGGTTGCTCAAGGACAGTTGGAAGTATACTGTTAATATTGGAAGGACCATATTGACATAGTCTGAAAAGAGGCAACTCTTGTTCAGAAGTGGTAGTCAAAATGGTAATATAGAGTTGTCTTCATAGGTGGAAGCAATCTGTGTAAGGTTAAAGAAACTTAATGCAAGAAGCATGTTCAAAGCAATGCGCTTTGAATTTGAGACTTAGTTTCCATGGAGTAGAACTCCATTGGAATACCTTATAATGACTGTTGACAAGTCTTTGTGACTTTGTACATATTCATTACAGGAGGGTCAGTGCATATAAGTTTAAAATCTAAACAGATTTTGATAAATGATAGGAATTTGAAATTCTCACATTTTTCGATAAGGGTTTGGGAGTGTGAAATTAGAATCATTGAAATTATGTTCAATTGATTTATTTCACAACGTAAGGATCATAGAAAACATAGAGTGCATACTTGGTGTATGGCAAAGCTATTGTTTTGAAAAACATAGTGTACATGCTTGGAGCATGGGACAACTAATGTTTTTAATTCAAGTATAAAGTTGATAAAACCGAAACAATGAATAATGAGTAATCAGTATGGTGATAAATAAAAGTGTCTTATTTATATTCATAGGTTTTGATACCATATTTGATTCATTTACTCTTGTGTTTCACTTTGCATGTTTTGACTTCCAGAATAACTAAGTCGCTCTTCCTGAATGATTAAGTTATTCAAACCATCCACAGTCGGTCATATGTTGGAAGTAGATATGAATCAAGACTATCATGGGTTGGTTTATAGAGGTCCAAGTTGGTGGACAAAGTGGTGCTACAACACTCATGAGTGCTCATAAGTTCTGAGTATTGGATTCAACCTGCGCTCATTTGAATCACTTCATGGATTTTATCACGAGTGATCATGAGACGATAATATCTTATATTCTTCAAACCTAGAGATATGAGTTGTTACTATGAGTTGGTTATACATTGATTGCACGAAAACGCATTGGTAACTCGATGTTATAAAACGTGCCTTTGTATATGATTCAACAAGTAGTAGAACAAGCCATATGAGTCGAAGTTTATCCATTATTTTTACCTTCGGGATAAAAGCGATATCTGTGGGCCCCTCGATGATTTAGTGATGACACATGTGAGTGCTTGGCCAAGCCAGGACTGATTTGATTTGTTCAATCAGTCAGTCATCATAAATCGGAAATCGGGAAACAACAAATGGACAGAGAGAATGATTGATAATCCATGTCTCAGTCCATATGCTATCTAGAATGGAGGAATATATGATCCCTTATCTAATGGACAAGTCATTGACAAAGGTCAGAGTTCATTGACAAGATCAGAGTTTGACAGCGGCTTTAAGAGCTACGATTGCCAGTTGGTTTTTGAAGTCATACTCAATAATAGTTTTAGACTTATCAAAGTGGGAGACTGTTGGATTAATGTCTAAGTCCATAACTATATTTGGTATGTACTTGACCCGACCCGGCATGGTCCATTTGGGTTGCACTTCACCGACACAATTTATATGGATAGTCTTTTGAGAATAGTATATTTATGATTTATATTAATATATTATAAGTTCTAATATATTAGTATGTAATCATATTATTTAATTAGTATTGATCAAGAATTAATTTATAATTAATTAAGTGATCAAAAGGAACTAATTAAATATGGACTCTTAGATATATATATATATATATATATATATATATATATATATATATATATATATATATATATATATATATGTAGTGGGCCAAGTTCATTTAGGTTGGGCTAAGTCTTCGTGGGTAGTCCATGGAGCTTTAACCCATGGATCCTAGGAAATGAAAGGTCATGGGTATTAGGGTTTAACCCTAATCCTCCACACTATATAAAGGGTCTTATGGTTCATGAAATTATGCTAGTGGCTAGTGTGGATATACTAAAGAGAGCAATAACCGATTTCATAGTGTGAGCCAAGTATCCATATTCTCTAAAGGTTTTCCAAGGTGTTTTTGGTGATTTGTGATTCCACTTGAGGCTTCCACACTATTGGGGCTAAGCTCTTAAGGCTTGAAGACATCAAGCTACATCAAAAGGTATGTCATCTAACTAGAACTTTGTAGTATAGGTGCTTCATAATATGCTAGTTAGGATGAAACCTTGGAATAGTTAATATTTGCATGTATAATAGAGAAAACATAGATCCAAGGTTTATAGGGTTGCATGTACACCATAGGAGTGTTAGAATGCTCAAAACCCAACATGTAGAAGGTGTGGATGTGCTAGCATCAGATTCAGTGGATTTTACAAAAACAACATCACAATCATCAGAAACATTTGAGTTTGACATCACATCATCACAAGATAAAATATCAGTTTTAACATCAATAACATAATTATCAAAATTTGAAAGAGAAACACCAAATTTAGACACCAAATTATTAGACTCTAACTTTCCATCCTCTTGCTTTTCTTGGCTTACTGATGAATCTGCATTGGAAGTAGAAACGTTAGTATCTAATTTCCTATCACTACAGTCTGTTGCCTGTTCAGTCGGTGATTTACCGTAAACCATAAATGGTTCACGGTCAATCTCAGCCTGAGTCAAAGGAGTAGCCGTCTAATTATGATTAAATAGGGGAGGGACACTCTCATAGCCTATGCCTAATTGTTTCTGGTCCTTCCATTTCATTTGGTGTTCAATTATTGTTCCAACTCTTTCACTTGACACATTGAATTTTTTGAAGTTAAATTCAGCATTTGCAAAACGAGTCTTCAATGTGTCAAGTTCCGCATTTACAGCAGCAAATTCTTGTTCAAGACATTTAAAATCAACACACTTATCACTATATTCTGCCTGTAGCTTCCTGAAGTCCTTACTTTTGGCCTCTAGTTATTCTTTTATGGGTTTCTGGCCTTTCCTAAGTTGATATCTCTTATATTTAAGTTCCTCTATTTCTCTACGCAAAATATCAATATGTTCATGTAGATTTTTGACATTGTCAATGCAAGTTTGAGAGCAAGAACTTTCACTGACCTTTGACTTTGTAGACTCTGGAGTAGTTTCTACCATAAATGCGAACTGTAGTTCCATCATTTCCGCCTCTGGATCCATCTCAGTTTCTCCATTTGCAGTGTCGTTGATCTGGGCAAGATGCGCATTTTCAGGTCCCGAGATGTTTAGAGCCTGAATTTGGTCATCCCAGTCAAAGGATTGAGCTACAACGGCAAGATTCGCAGTCTGATTGTTGTTGATAGCTCCCCTGCTACTACCCACTGGCACCATCATTATTTCGTTGTTCTCCCTATTGTTAGGCTTCGGACAGTCTCTGGCAAAATGGCCAGGTTCATGGCAATTGAAGCATCGGAGTTTGCCTTTGTTGAAACCAACCTTCTTCTCTGCATTCATTCCCTAGTTATTTTTGCCTGTCTTTTTGGAGAACTGTTTGGCTCTGAACACCGCCATAGAAATTTGCCATGTTATGTCCATTTCTTCAACATCTTCGGGATGAATTTGGTCCAAATCAGCAAATGACAATTGAGGGGGCAGTTCACCAGCTACAAAAGCATTATAACAGTTGACAAGACCAGTTGAAAGAGCCAAATTTTCATCAGTCTCATTGGGAGAAAGGGTTGGAGCGGGAGCTAGAGCAGGTGCCTTCGAAGAAGAAGCAACTTGAGGATAGGATACTGGAGATTGAACACTTTGCATAGATGGAATGACATATGATGATTGTTGGGAAGCATCAAACGGTTGAACTTGAGGAGTGGTGAAAGATGAAAAAGAATTGTTGGATTGAATCCCAAGATTTGCTAGCAGTGGAGTATGAATGGACATGGTTGATCTCTCTCTGCTTCTCATCCAAATCACAAGCTTTAATAATTTCCATTGTCTCAGCTAGACTTAGACGATTGAGGTCCTTTGCCTTCTCGATCACAACGACATTCATATCCCATGACCTTGGCAGAGAATTGAGTAGCTTCTTGTTTATTTCAGACCTATTTACCA
Organism: Lactuca virosa; assembly: GCF_052849685.1. NCBI lineage: Eukaryota > Viridiplantae > Streptophyta > Magnoliopsida > Asterales > Asteraceae > Lactuca > Lactuca virosa. The sequence goes on along the minus strand of NC_136428.1, from coordinate 300,236,073 downwards.
GGATGCCTGCAGATTTCATCTTAGTTGTAAGAGTGATGAACCTCTGCAGTTGTGCTTCAAGAGATTCTCCCAAGATATAATTGAATATGTTGAATTTTTGTCTCAACATATCCTGAAGACTTTCTTTCATATCTTCATTGCCTTCATAAACTTCAATCAATGCCTCCTATAGTGCTTTAGCATATGTGTATTCCCGAAAACCTTGAGCAATTTCAGGTGAAAAAGCCATAGTGAGAGTAGCAAGTGCCTTTTCTTGTTGTTCAACAACATCAAATTCTTCATCAGTATAATCAACAAAATTCTTGTCAACAATTGTTCCGTTTGCACGTGTTGTTGTGATTCTGACAGGTCCTTTTAAGATACATCTCCAGATTTTGAAATCCTTCATCTTGATATACTGTTCCATCCGATATTTCCATTCTGGAAAACCTTCTGCAGATAGCAAACGTGGAATACGTGTGGTTGTTCCCATTATGGAATCCAGTTCATGATGAATCGATGAGTTTTGTGATTCCATTTTTTTATTTTGTTTTTGTTGTTTTTTTTTAATTTTTCTTGTTTAAAAGAAAGGATACTTAAACACAAAAATTAAAATATAAGAACTTGTTTACGGCCGTAATCAATTTACACTAGTTTACGGCCGTATACTCGAATACGGTTCGATAGATTATGGTCAAGCAATAGTTTCCGGTCTTTGAAGATTAGCTGTTTACGGCTTTCTAGGAATAGCAATTTACGGCCTTTGAAAATCAACATATTACGGTTGTATAGAATGTTTACGGTCGTACTCCCTTCAACAACAATAACCATAAACTCCCAGAAATAAAGAAAACAAGTATTTTTCAGTCAGTTTTTGATTCCTTTAGCTGTGAAACACGATCTAATGCAAACCCAAGCCTTGAACAACAAAGAATTTAAAGATTCCTTCAACCGTAAACACCACTACAGCTTGTTTTGACACCAGATTTGCTCTGATACCAATTGTAAGGTCCCAATTACTAGATCCAAACGAGTGATCAAAACAAACAATAACAGAAATGAGTAGAAGAAGCAGATAATCAAGCAATGCACACATTTATTCACTAAAAACGTCAAGTACACCTTGAAGAATCACACACACTGACCGTAAACAGTTATGTTACGTCAACCACTGACAGATACTGACACAAACTATATATAGGAAAGACTAGCCGTAAACAGGCTTACGACCGTAAATTGTATACGGCCGTAAACACCTACCCAACTGTAAACACAAACCAATTAGCTACAAAACACCTCTAACATGAACAAGACCCTACCAAGACATATACATATAATTGCCTAGCCCAAACCACAAATCTATCACCTATCACTGCTTCATCGGCGCAGTAGCAGTATGTGCTATCGCATCATGAACATCCACGACTGGCTGCTTTTTGGCAGAGTTATGCGTCGTGTTGTTCTTCTTCTTGTTGTCCCAAAACTTCTGCTTGTTGTCAGCGGCTTTGGAGGGTTATAGGATTGCAAGGGTTGTTGTTGTTGTCGGGGTGCTGACTCCGTGATCAATGAGCCGCTGTGCTAGTCATTTGGCACTGTCGAAGGTAGTGGGGTTTGAAGCTAAGACATTCCCCAAGAATGGAGGCATCAACCCCCAAATGTACCTCTCGACTTTCTTTCCCTCAGTAGGGACCATTCCCGGACATAGAGCCACCAGATCGCTGAATCTAGCAGTATAGGCAACTCTGTCGGAGCCCTTCATGGTTAGGCTCCAAAGTTCCTGTTCAAGCCTCTGAACCTCGCCCCTCGGGCAGTACTCCTTAATGATAAGCTCCTTCAGAGCTTCTTTGCCCATAGCATTTGACACTATCAGGGTTAGTGACTTCACATGGCTATTCCACCACGTCAGGGCTCTGTCCGCCAAGGTGAAGGCAGCAAATTTAACTTTTCTCCCTTCCGGACAGGGGCAGATCTCGAAGATCGACTCCGTTTTCTCGAACCATTGCGAGAGGGAAATGATTCCACCAGTCTCGTTAAATGTCCTGGGCTTGAAGTTGGCGAAGTCCTTATACGAACACTCTCTAGAGCGCACTGGAGCATCACCTTGAGCGGAATGAACAGTTGTTCCACTTCCACTGGTACCACTAGCACTGAATGGAGCTAAGGGTGCCATAACAGCCGCAACCACTGCAGCTTGGATGGCTTCCGGATGGAATTGTGGAGGAGGTGGTGGTTGAGTAGGAGTTATCGGAGGATTACGTCTCGGTGATCGGCGTGGAGGCATCTTTCAACTAAAAGTTTACAAAGATGAAGACAATAGTAAGAATCAATTGTGAGTAATATGAGAGTGGTACATAGACTAAGTCACCATAGCCCAACAAAACAGATGAGAGTATGATTGAAATAGAGATCTAACAGTAAAAGGATGAAAGCATTTGGATAAAGATTTCCCTAAAGATTAGATGTTTGTCAATAACATAGCCCAACAAAACACCTTGAAGTAGTTCTTACATCAAACCATAAAGAGAAAATTTGACAACAAAAAGACCTAATAGACTGAAAGTCCAAGATCTTAAAATAAGAAGGAATTTAACACTAGGATCTATACATAGACCTAATTATATCCAAAAGACAACGTAGAGTAGACTCTACTTGCGATGAGAACCGCCCGGGTGAGCCTTTGATTTTGCCAAATGACGTTCCATTTCCAGCATACGCCATTCGAACGTTGCCTGACGTGCTCGAAGTTCCCTGACTTCTACTTGGGTTACATTAAGTTCTCTCTGTAGGACCTAATTGTGGTCCATAGTTCTTCCATGAGCAGCTTGTAGATGGCGAATGCGGACTGTATTGACTCCTGCATCGGCATCAAATTCCATGACTCGGTTGATGGCTACCCTACCCTGCTCGTCATTTCTAGCAACCCTGCGAACCAGGATATGCAGGATTCTGTCTGCTGAGCCTCCCTCACTCAAATTGTAAAAGCTTTTGTTTCCGTTGTATGGTAAGGGTTGACCCTGCTCTTGACTCCATCTGCCCAAATTCTCAGCCCACAGAGGCGTCGGGCCTTAAAAAGCCGGACGAGGGTTAGGATTTGGGATTGGAACCACTAGGGTAGATCATTGACTTCTGGCTCGGAGTCAGAATCCTCCAGGGTGTTTTCTGCAAAGTCATCATCCAAAGGAATTGCATGATTCTCTTCTGGCTCTGCATCGAGCCATCCACAATTACCTTGGTTGGGAAAGTACGGGTCGCCGGGGAGATGGAATCCAACCATGTTATCTACGCGAGAATAGGGATAAAAGAGATAGTTAATAGACGTACTACTTAAGATAATTATAGGATGATCCTTACCAGTTACTTCAATACTTGCGTAGTGCATACCAGTAATATGTAACCAAAACAGGATAGAGCTTCGAATAAGTGACCCTAACTCTAACTCCACAACCAAACAAGGAATAGGAAGTAAAGCAAAGATCACAGATTCTAAGTCTATGAAACCCTAGTCACATATAACCTTAGTGTATCCATTGAGCAATTATTGAGCTACTAATAAAGACCTTTTAGTTATCAAATAAGTAATTATAGTAACACAAAATACTCCTATAGTATTTTAAGTTTATGTTTTGTTCTAAAGTTTTCGTTGTAGTAGTGTTGGTAAGTTTTTAACACCACAACCATTCCTAGGCACATGCTAATCACTTCTCGGAAAAATATAGTTGATCAGGCTATATCACTCCAAGATCTGATTATATGTCCCCAAGCCTACTTGTGCTGTCCAACAACCGCAATATTTTGTTCTATTCTAGTATGACACTGATTTTAGTATGAATGCATGTATGTATACTTTACTTAAATATTTTATTATTTAAAAAGTATAAACTCTTGGTCAGAGTATTTTACTCCTGATGTGTTTATAGTTGTATATCTTTTATGGGTTGATATACTCAATTCACTATCAACAAAGCTCTGATACCAATCTGTCACACCCCCAAACCAGAATGGCGGAAATGTTCGGGGGCGGAGGAAGTCATGTTCAGTATCATAAAAATCCATAATAGTAAAACAAGCAACAACATCATCCATTGCATTAATGATATTGTTAATACAAGTGTGTTCTTAATGTATTTGTAAGACACCAATATATATATATATATATATATATATATATATATATATATATATATATATATATATATATATATATATATATATATATATATATATATCAACATAAAAGACAAGTCTTGAACACGCTCCGTCTTCTCAAAACCTGGTCTAGTGTACCTGTCTCCTGGTGACCTGAGAATACAAGTTATTTTGAAAGAGTAGATCAGCATTTAAGCTGGTGAGTTCATAAGTATTTTAGTGTCAAAGGTTTGTATAAGTTTGATTAAAGTGTTTGTAAGTGTTTGATGTAAAGTTTGTAAATGTTTGATGTAAAGTTTGTATACTTCCTAGAAAATCCTATATTTTCTACTAAAATGGATAGTAGTCTTCTACCAAGACTCGTATGTTCTGTATGTTTGTTCTTTTGTAAAAGTGAGTGTTTTCCCAAATATATGACTATTATTACCAGAAAATAGTTTACATTACCTTTTATGTGAGAAGATCACTATATGAATGTAATGGGAAAATGACAGTGTACAGTAATGTTGTAATAAGTAACTACTGAAACACTAACTACCTTAAAACCAATTTGTATAATTAAGGTTTAAATGTGATGTGGCTATAACCATACTGATTGACAAATGTTTAATACAACGACCTGCTGGCGTCGAAACTGATGTGATATTTGTCACCCCTTGGCCTGCCGACCAAACTGTAGCGAACAGTCGGGATGCGGGATTGTCAGTCCCGTATAGATCTATACACATAATGCCCGCTCTCCCTCCAGGAGACTCTGATTACAAAACGCGACCTAACGAGTATATTGCTAAGCCGTGAAGTAGTCTCACATTAATGTTATCTTGTTCTTGTAAAAGGATGTATGTTCCATTCTGTTCTTGTTATTGTATGTTCCTTTCTGTTCTTGTTATTGTATGTTTCTTTTTGTTCTTGTTATCATATGTTTGAACTGACTCATGTATGAACTTACTCTTGTAAGTTTCATTGTTCTAGAAATATTAATTAGTAATCCTCTAAAATATACCTATTACAGTTTACTAGTACTGTTGTTTGAATCATTGATCATGTTTGTACACCTTTGCTACCCAAAGGTATTGAACTGATTGGAAGAACTTTTATATCTACATACATATACATAATATATAAATAAGATTTAAACGACACTCGGACAAACAACCGATACCCTAAGTCCACAACCAAAGAAGGAACAAGAAATAAAGCGAGTTATCAGTCCTAAGCCCTTTCAACCTTATTTATATAACTATATCTACATAGACATGATTTTGACAATATATATAAGTTTAAAAGAGTTTTGGTAAAGAGTTTATCATATAAAAGAGTTTTAACCATTTGAACTTTTATTGATGACTTGATGTCAGATTGTAAAATGATTTGAAATAGTTTGTTTGATAACACAGTTTTGAAGTATAAGAAATCCTCTTGTTTGATAGTTATAAATCACATGTGATTGATATTATAACTATATTGTTTTCTACTTGTATCCCCCCTAAAAGCATTTAAAATCAATAAAAGATAAGTTAGGGGTATGAACTCACGTGTAGTGAGTGATTCGAATGAAAGATCGATTAGGATGCTAAGTATGCCAAAGAAGTCTCGAGCACAAACGGATCCTATTAAGCATATAATCACACATATATGTATATAATTAGTGTATATAACAACTAATCATGTAAGGGAACAACCTTAGGTACTAGGAAACACTTGGAATGAAGTGTTACAATCACATATGAATGTACAAAGGGTGTTCACGGCCACACAAGGGTGTGTTTCCGACCAAGATGTGTTCACGTCCAAGGTGTTTACGGCCAACACAAGAACTTGAAGGGTTTACGACCATGACATGACGGGTTCATGCACACCTCATGAACTAAGAAGGGTTTACGGCCATGACATGCAGGGTTCACGCCCACCTCATGAACTAAGAAGGGTTTACGGCCATATGAAGAGTTTACAGCCGTAAACTCTTGATGTTCATGCTAAAATGGTTAATTCTTGGTTGTAATTTTAGAGGTTCTAATGGATAACTAGTATATGGAAAGGATACTTACATTTTGGAAGTTTGAAGGGGGTTATTACGGTCCAAAGAACTAGTGTGTGTTCTTGGTGTTCTTGATGATTTGAAGATCTAACCCAAAAGAGATGAATTCATGCATGAAATCATAGGGTTTTACTAGATCAAGAAGGATATCAACTAATAATGAAAGAATCACTTACAACTTTGTCAAGAAATGGAAGTGATCTTGATGATACTTGAGAGAGAAATGAGTGTTCTTGACTTGGAGATGTGAGAAGTGAAGAAAAATGGAGGAAATTCATACTTGAGGAGAAGAGTTCATGGCTGCCAAGAGTTTACGGCCGTAAACTCTAGTTTGCGGCTGTAGACTCCTTGTGATGGAGTTTCCGGCTTGAATGCAACCCAATGAACTTTACATCCTAACACGCAATCCTTGAACGTACTAGGCTTAGAACACTCAAACATGCCCTTAACAATGCTAAAAGATAGCAGAAACAAGTATGACTTTTGATTGAATTGAATGGCTTTACAAGATAGAAATTTAGGGTTGTCACATTATACTTTATCAATACATGGTTGTTATACTTTGATTACTATTATACAATTGTTGTGATACTATACATGACGTCCTCCGCCCCCAAATGTTTCCGCCATTCCGATTTGGGGGTGTGACAGATTGGTATCAAAGCATTGTTTATAGTGAACTAACTATATCAAACCATAAAAGATATACAACTATAAATACAATGGGGCTGAAGCGCTCTGACTAAAAGTATACTTTTAAAATCTAAGTATTTTATTAGAAGTATACTAACATGCATACATACCAGAAAACAGTATCATAGTGAGAACTACACAAAAGTATTTAGATGTTGGACACTATAGTTAAACCTAGACAATTATGTAATCATATCTGGGATAAATATAGTCTGATCAACTATATTTATTTGAGATATGACCAACATGTGTTTTGGGAGTAATTGTGGTGTTGCAACAAGTCTAAAACTTACCAAACCTATATACCAGAAGAACTGTAGAACCAAACATAAAGTTAAATAAGTATAGGAGTATTTTATGATACTATAAGAACCGTAACTACAACATCTACACTTTAACATATACCATACTCTTGAGTTTTCATGTATCCCTATTCTCGAACAGACATAATGGCAGGATTTCATCTACATGGAGACCCCTATTTCCCAAATCAAGGCAACAATGGTTGGATTGAAGAGGATCCGGAGGAGGATCCTGAAGCAATGATGGGAGTCGAAGATGAAGAGGATTCGGAAGGCTCCGACTCAGATCCTGAGGTATACAATCCACCGCAGGCGGATTGATACCCCGTAGTCAGAAAAAATTTTAAAGGACCGACACCAAGATAGGTTGTAGACTTAAAACGTTGGAGCCAAGAACAAGGCCAACGTCCCCCTTACGGAATGTAAAGAGGCTTCTATAACCTCTCTAAAAGAGGTTCAGTTGACAGGGCTCTTCCTGTTATAATATGCCGCATTTCTCTTAATGGGGAACAAGCATGAGCATTGGTCAACCAAATCATGGAATGTAACGCTACCGCCCAGATTACTGCGGTTAACTTTCGTCGCCTGGAAGAAGACCATGATTGGACCAAGAACCACACTGAAAGTCTTCAAGAAGAGATGATTGCTGCCCGAACCAAAATAAGAGCACTTCGGGAGCATCAGGCTACATTAGAGAGGCGTTTGGTGGAAGCAGAGTGTCATGTGGCAGAGTCTAGTACTCAGGGCAATGCCCACCACGAGTAGTTTTTACACTACTTACATTTTTTATATAAACTAGGATTACAGATATGCTTTAGATACTACCTTATCTACATATAAACTCAACCCTGTGTCTAGGTGTTTATACTATTAAGGGAATCATAATGTTGTCAAGATTTTCCTTTAAACTTTGATGTATTATAGACCAGTACCAAGGTCAGATTTTCCAAAACATTATGTATCAAATATATCAAAGAAATTGATAAGAATTTTTAGTTAACACTCATTTCATGACTTCGTGATTTTAATTTACTTACTTATGCTAATCTATGATTACTTATTGTAATTTTAGAGAGACCTGGTATGGAATACATTATACAAATTTATTACAAGTGTTGCTATAATGGCATCGGCGATTGTTTACTTATATTAGTAGACCTCTATTGTAAATCGCAGAACACTATGAAAGTCAGGATATGATGCGTTTAGAACTAAGATATATCTTGTTCAATATCACCTGACACGTAACTATTATAGAGAATTTAACATCTTTTCCTCCTTAAACTTTGTAGAAAAAGATGACGCAACGTAAATCAAATAGGCGTTTCAACAACAATCCACCAATTCCACCACCGCCGCCACCTCCACAGTATGATCCTGCTGTCTTCCAAGCAGCAGTAACCGCCGCCGTGGCTGCTGCCATGATGCAAATTAACGCTAGTGGTACTAGTGGAGCTGGTAGTGGTGCTCACAACTCTAATCACGGGGAAAGTCTTGGACACCCAAGAGAATGCTCTTATAAAGATTTCTCTAATGCTAAACCCAAATCCTTTGATGGCACAGGAGGTGTTATTGCTCTGACACGCTGGTTCGAGAAAACCAAATTGGTGTTTGAAATCTATGCATGCCCTGAATCTAGCAAATTAAAATTTGCAGCATGCACTTTCTTGGTGGAACGACTATGTCAAGTCGTTATCTCTCCCAGTAGCCAATGCCATGAGTTGGGAAGACTTAAAGGTACTGATGCTGGCAGAATATTGTCCCAGACGTGAAATACAAAAGTTAGAGTAGGAACTTTGGAGTCTGACGATGAAGGACTCTGATAGTGCTGCTTATACTGCCAGATTCACTGACCTGGCTTTATTGTGTCCCGGGATGGTCACCCCGAAGAGTAAGAAGGTGGAGAGGTACATCTGGGGATTAACTCCCCCGACTCAAGGAAATGTTATTGCCGCCAATCCACTTACATTCGAACAGTGCCAATCGTCTGGCTCAGACACTTGTAGATCATGGAGTTCGTCAAGGCTCCATGCCAGCCGTTCCTGAAATGCCCAAAGAAGGAGGCATCAAAAAGAAATTCTGGAATAAACGAAACGGGAAATCATCATAAGAGCCTTCTAAGAAATAACAAACTGTGGCAGTACACACTGCTATTGTTCCCGCTGTTGTTCCTACTTCAGCTCCTACCATTGTTTCTGCTACACCAACACCCCTGAGTAGATATGTTGGAACTTTGCCAAAGTGCAATAAGTGCAACTTCCATCACACGAGAGTTTTGCAGGGAAATGCACTATAGAAACTGCAACAACAAGGGGCATACCGACCGTTTCTGTAAAGCGCCAGCACAACCCATCTCTCAAGTCCCTGCCCCGGGAGTAATTTAAGCTTGTTATGAGTGTGGCGAAATCGGGCACTTCAAGAGAAACTGCCCAAAAACAAAGAATGTTGGCGGTGTAGGAAGAATTTTGGCAATCGGCCATAAGGAAGCGATAGCAGATCCTACCGTGGTTACCGGTACGTTTCTTCTTAATAATTCTTACACATGCATTCTTTTTGATAGTGGTGCGGAGAAAAGCTTCGTGAGCCATAAATTCAAACATCTGCTAAAACAAAATCCCTGAACATTAAAAGACACATTTACCGTAAAGATGGCAAACGGAAAGACCGAGAGCACAAATGACATATACATAGGATGCACACTTACTCTAAACAACTATTCATTCCAAATCGACCTTATGCCGGTCTCAATTAAAAGCTTCGACATTATCATCGGCATGGATTGGTTAAGTCTTCACCGTGCTGATATCCTATGTTATGAAAAAGCCATTCGACTTAATGTGCCAAGTAACGAATCTCTCGTTATCTATGTTGACAAAACCGGTGTGAATCTTCAAATCATTTCTTGCGTCAAGGCGCAGAAGTATCTTAGCAAAGATTACTGTTCCTTTTTATCTCACGTGGTTGATAAGACACAAGAAGTAAATAAGCATCAAGGATATCCCTGAAGTCTATGATTTCCCTGATGTTTTCCCCAAAGATCTCTCAGGAGTTCCTCTTGAACGCCAAGTCGAATTCTGAATCGACTTGATTCCCGCAGCTACCCCCGTAGCCAAATCCCCGTACTGTCACACCCGCAAACCAGACAGTGGAAACGTCGAGGTGTGGAGGACTTCATTTGTAGTATCACAATACATGCATCATAGTAATCAAAGTACAAACAACCATTGTATTTAAAAAGTATAAGTATTTACATGTGTTCAATCATTATATATTGAAACCAAAATAGTTATACAAAAGAAGAAGATATGACTCAAAGTAGCTCCATCTTCTCAAAAAGCTCGGGGAGTACCTGTTTATTTATTCCATGAGAATACAAGTAATTTAAAAAGGGAGTATCAACATAAAGTTGAGTGAGTGCATAAGTGTTTATGTTTAAAAGGGTGTCTCTGTATCTTGCATATGTAAACTGTTCCAGAAAATGCTATATTTTCTGTTGTATATGAAAAGTAGTTTTATTCCCATAAAACCGTTCTATTTGTAAACCAATGTTCTGTATTTGTAAAACTTGTAACTGAGAGTGTGCCTGGCTTCACCAGCTATTGTTGAAAACTGTATTGAATCATTGTAGTTTGTATTCTGTAAACTGGTACTTTGAAGGTGTACTTTCGTTTAGTTGATTATACACTAACGTATTGTTAATATCTTTTTAATGAATTCTTATAACCATATTATGACTGGATGGCCTGAAACAAACGCTTGTAGGCGTTTAAACTGTTGATAACAAGTGTCACTCATTGGCGTGTATGCCTCACTGTAGCTAGCAGTCTGAGTGTGGGGTTGTCAATCCCAACATAGATCTACACACAACTTGTTTCGATCCCCTAACTGGCGATTCTGGTTATAATGTCAGGACTTTACCTTGGTTGTCTAAATAAATTAAACAACCTGAATTGAATGACTCATAAAAAGCATATAAACGTTACATGTATATTAGTCATGAAAACCCAATCATTCTGAAATAAATGATTGATAGTATGTTCTTGAATTAGTATTCCGAACATGTATTTGACAATTGTAAACCCTTGATTTGTTTTGAATCAAAACCCTTGTTTCTTGTAAAACAGTGTATCCTAGTATACTTGAATTATGAATTATTGTTCTATGTATCATAAATTATACCTATTATAATTTATATGTACTTTCTGAATCGGTATTTAACTATTTTTGCATGTAACCCCTTGCTCAACATGTTACAAAGGTAGTTAAACTGATGAAATAACTTTTATGTTTATATACATATACAATTCTATATATAGGTAAAATTTAAACGACACTCGGACAAATAATCGGTACTCTAAGCCCACATCAAAACAAGGAAAAAGGACCCAGAATGAGTTATCAGTCCTAAGCCTTTTAAATTATATATATATATATATATATATATATATATATATATATATATATATATATATATATATATATATATATATACATATATATATACAAATATGAACTTTGGGGAAAAATATAAGTTTACAAAAGAGTTTAAAGTTTTGAGTATATTTTGATGATTTAATGTCGTTTTATCATGATTTGGAATCATGTATTTATAACACAAAGTTTTTGTGTTATACTTGTATTCCCCTCCTTAAAACAGTAGAAATTATGAAAATACGGGGGTATGAACTCACTTGATAGGTGGTGATTTGGACATCGTTTCGTTTCCCGGAGAGGAGTTTATTTGACGAAAAATCGGCTTTAATCGGACAGAGTTTCGAATGGAGAGAGGTTAACTTCTCGGGAATCTCGGGGCTTCGAGGCTTGCTTAGGGTTTTAGACTTGATACCGAGGCTTTAGGGGTTGTATATATGTTTGTGGAAGTGAAAACTATGAAAGCGTGTGAAATTTGGGGTGAAAAGTGTGAAATTCTCGGAAGGTCTCGCATGCCTTAAATAGGCCGAAGTCTCGGACCGAAGGGGGTGAGTCACTGGCACGCGTCGGACATGCGAAGGGGACACGGGGCGAGGCATCGGACGTGTTGGCTTCTGAGTGGACCGAACCTCGGTCCAATGAGGAGGTGGCACGAGGGCCCGAGGGGTGTCCGAGGGGTGTCTCCTGCGAGGGTGTCAGAAGGTAAATGGACCGCGGACTTGGTCGAATCAGAAGGCGCTACGTGAGACTTCGGTCCAATCAGCAGACGACACATAGCGGACACGGGAAGCCTCGCATGCTAGGTGACGTGGCCGAAGGTCAGCCATGCGAAATTGCCCTGTTTTCAACATTTCTCGATTTTTGTGCCAAAAACTTGCGAAAATCATAACTTTCGAATACGAACTCCGTTTTCGACGTTCTTTATATGCACGCGTAGGTAAAATTATACTCTACGACGTTCGTTTAGACTTCGTCGGCTAATTTTGAATTTATGTTTAATATTATTATTTTTAACAGACATGGACAGGAAATCCGTTAAAAATTCATAACTTCTTCATTCGACGTCTGTTTTTGTCTGTCTTTTTACCGTTGTGCAACTATTGATGAGACCTTCAATTCTCGTTTACGTTGTGTCGGCTAAAAATCACTGGATCTTTATTTCGAGTTTTTAGTTGTACATTGTTATACTGAAACTTAAAAATTCATGCCGTTTTTTATGAAAGTTCTCGGTTTAACGTAAACTACAACTTTCATTTAGATTGTTATGGCTAAATAGCCTTTTATTGAAAATTCAGTTTTTACACTGATCAGTGTTTTGCCGGTTTTGTCGCGGATCTTCGATTGGTCATAACTTCTTCGTTATAACTCGGATTTTAGTGTTCTTTATATTTTTGGAAACCTTGTTACAATCTCTACCACTTGGTTCATCCTAATTGAGATTGTTTAATAATTTATTTTTGAGGGTCAATTATGTAAATATACACAATATGCTAAAATTTCACTTTATTATTTTAAAAAGAACTACAAATTGACCTACATTATTACATAGGTTTGAAATAACGGTTTGTTACATTATCCCCCCGTTAGAGAGAATTTCATCCCGAAATTAGTATTACATATAGACTAGGGAAAAAGATTTGGATATTTCTGTTGCATTTGATCCTCCCGTTCCCAAGTGAATTCAGGTCCCCGTTTTGCATTCCAGCGAACCTTCACTATCGGGATACGGCTTTGTTTGGTTTTCTTAACTTCCCTGTCTAGACTCTCTACGGGTTCCTCCACAAAGTTGAGGCTCTCGTTTAACTCGATTTCCTCGAGTGGGATCACAAGAGTCTCGCCGGATAGACACTTTTCAAGTTCGAAACGTGGAAGGTAGGATGAATGTTACTTAATTATTGGGGTAGTCGAAGTTTGTAAGCTATAAGACCGATTTTGGAAAGAATCTCGGATGATCCTATGTACCTTGGATTTAATTTGTCACGCTTTCCAAAGCGTATCATGCCCTTCCAGGGTGAGACCTTTAACAAGACGCGGTCACCAACCTAATTCCAAGGGTTTTCTCCTTTTGTCAGCGTAGCTTTTCTGTCTATCTCTGGAAGCTTTAAGTCGCTCCTAAATTTGTACGATCTTCTCGGTAGTTTCTCGAATAATTTCTGGACCGGTGAGAGCATTGTCAGGAGTTTAACCTCTAGCTAGTTGCATGTCACCCACTTCAGCCCAACACAGAGGGGATCTGCACTTGCGGCCATAGAGGGCTTTGAATGGAGCAACCTTTATGCTAGTGTGATAACTATTGTTATAAGAGAATTTCACAAGGGGTAAATGAATATCCCATGCCTTCCCAAAGTCTATCACACAAGCTCGCATCATGTCTTCCAATGTTTGAATCGTCCTCTCACTTTGTTCGTCGGTTTGTGGATGGTAGGCTGTACTCATGTCCAACCTGGTTCCCAAAGAGTTTTGTAAAGACTGCCAGAAACGAGAGGTGAATCTACTATCTCGGTCTGAAATAATAGATATTGGTACACCATGCAGTCTAACAATATCCCTGAGGTAAGTTCTGGTTAGCTTCTCCATATTATCGGCTTCTTTTATTGGCAAGAAGTGTGCGGATTTGGTTAATCTGTCGACGATTACCCAAATAGTATCATAACCACCCGAAGTCTTGGGTAATTTGGTTATGAAATCCATTGTAATCCGCTCCCACTTCCATTCTGGGATTTCAAGTTGTTGTAATAAACTTGAATGTTTCTGGTACTCTACCTTGACTTTAGCACAAGTAAGGCACTTGCCCACAAAGGTAGCGATTTCGGCCTTCATGTTAGGCCACCAGTATAGTTTCTTAAGGTCCAAATACATCTTGTCTGAACCTGGATGACTGGAGTATTGGGTTTTGTGTGCTTCATTCATAACCACGTCTCTGTAACCACCGAACTTCGGTGTCCAGATCCGGTTCATGAAATAATAGACTCCGTCATCCTTGATTTCAAAGTTCTTATCCATTCCTCTCAGAGTTTCCCCTGCCACGTTTTCGGGTTTCAAGGCTTGAAGTTGAGCTTCTTTGATCTGTGTGGACAGATGTGTATGGATTGTCATGGTCAACGACTTTACCCGGCATCCCGAGTATTCTTTTCTGCTAAGGGCGTCAGCTACTACGTTTACTTTACCAGGGTGATAAAGAATCTGACAATCGTAGTCATTCAGTAGCTCCACCCATCGTCGTTGTCTCATGTTCAACTCTTTCTGATCAAAGATATGCTGGAGACTTTTATGGTCCGTGAATATTGTGCATTTCGTGCCATATAAGTAATGTCTCCAGATCTTCAGAGCAAACACCACTGCTCCTAGCTCAAGGTCATGTGTTGTATAGTTGACCTCATGCATCTTAAGCCGTCTTGAGGCGTAGGAGATAACATTTCCTCTCTGCATAAGAACACACCCAAGCCCTTGATTTGAAGCATCACAATACACTACAAAGTCCTCGGTCCCTTCGGGTAGGAACAAGATCGGTGCACTGCACAAGGCTTGTTTGAGCGTTTGGAATGTTGTTTCTTGCTTCTCTCCCCAACTAAAAGTTACACCCTTTTGCGTCAGGTGGTAAGCGGTTTAGTGATTCGGGAGAAATTTTGGATGAATCTGCGATAGTAGCCAGGAAGACCTAAGAATTGATGATTTATGTAGGTGTTTTGGGTGCTGGCCAGTTTTCAATGGCCTTGATTTTGGAAGGGTCCACATGTATTCCTTCTGAACTGACCACGTGACCTAGGAATTCAACCTTCCTAATCCAAAACTCGCACTTTGAAAACTTCGCATAGAGTTTTTCTGTCCTAAGGGTTTGTAATACTTGACGACGATGTTGGCCATGTTCTTCTTTGCTTCTTGAGAAGATAAGGATGTCGTCAATGAAGACTATGAAGAATTTGTCCAAGAATGGACGACACACTTTGTTCATTAGATCCATAAACACAACAGGTGCATTCGTCAATCCGAATGGCATCACTATAAACTCGTAATGACCATAACGAGTTCTAAACGCGGTCTTGGGAATGTCTTCCTCCAAAATCCGTAACTGGTGATACTCAGATCTTAAGTCTATTTTCGAGAAGTAGTTCGCACCTTGAAGTTGGTCGAACAGATCGTCAATGCGAGGCAGAGGATATCGGTTCTTGATGGTAAGTTTATTCAGCTCGCGGTAGTCTATGCACATGCGAAATGATCCATTCTTCTTCTTTACAAACAAAATCGATGCTCCCCAAGGTGAAAAGCTTGGTCTTATGAAACCTTTGCTAAGGAGCTCGTTAAGCTGGCTGGATAATTCTTGCATTTCAGAAGGTGCAAGACGATAGGGGCATTTGGCGATAGGGGTAGCTCCAAGGATTAAGTCGATTCGGAATTCGACTTGTCGTTCGGGAGGTACTCCTGGAAGATCATCGGGAAAAATATCAGGAAAGTTGCAGAACTCGGGAATGCTTGCGATGTCTTTCACTTCTTGCTTTTTGTCTACAACGTGAGCTAAGAATGCATAGTACTCCTTGCGAAGGTATTTATGTGCCTTGATGCAAGAAATGATTTGAAGGTTCATTCCGGGTTTGTCACCATAGATAATAAGAGTTTCATTAGTTGGAAAGTTCAAACGAATAGCTCTTTCATAACATAGGATGTCGGCATGGTTGGGGCGCAACCAATCCATACCTATTATGATGTCAAAACTTTTGATAGAGACCGACATAAGGTCTATTGGGAAAGACAAGTCATTCAAGGTAAGGATACATCCTATGAATATATCGTTGGTGGATTCGGATTTCCCGTTAGCCATTTCTACTGTGAATGTTTCTTTTAGTGGTTAAGAGTTTTGATTTAGTAGATGTTTAAAATTATGGCTCACGAAGCTCCTCTCAGCACCACAATCAAATAGAATGCATGCATAAGTATTGTTGAGAAGGAACGCACTCGTGACCACTACAAGGTCTGCCACCGCTTCTTCATGACCCAGTGCTAGAATCCTCCCAACTCCACCGGCATTTCCAGCTTTTGGACAATCATTCTTGAAATGACCCACATCACCGCATTGGTAGCATGCTCGGCCTACTCCAGCGGCATGTACATGGTTGAGTGGTTGAGGTGGTATTCTACAGAATCGGGCAGTATGCCCTTTCCTGTTGCAGTTACGACACTGCATTTCTTGGTAATTTCCGTTGTGGTGAAAATTGCACTTGGTGTATTTAGGGAGGTTACCAGCATAGGGATTAGTTGGTGCAAGGTTATTAGGGGCAACAGCAGGTACAGTGGTAGCTATGGTAACAGGTACAGTAGTGGCATGGACTGCTACTACTTGTTGCTTCTTTGAAGGTTCCAGAGGAGATTTGCCCTTCCTATTGTTCCAACCCTTCTTGTTGTTGTTGTTGTTGTTGTTCTCCTTAGGTTGTTCTGGAGTAGTAACCACAAAATTTTGATGATTTCCGTGGTCAATAAGTGACTGTGCCAATTCCTTGGCACTGTCAAAGGTGATAGGCCTAGAAGCAATGACACTTGCCTGTATCTAGGGCGACAGTCCCCAAATATACCTTTCAATCTTTTTGCTCTCCAGAGCAACCATTTCAGGACACAGAATCGCCAAGTCACAGAACCGATTCGTGTAATTTGTTATGTCTGCACCGGCCATGGTAAGACCCCAGAGCTCTTGCTCAAGTTTTTGAATTTCCCCGCGCGGACAGTATTCCCGCATTAGCATGGCTTTTAAGTTCTCCCAGCTCATCGTATTAGCCACTATCAAAGTTAGTGACTTAACATGACCATTCCACCATGTTAGGGCCCTATCTGAAAAAGTACAGGCAGCAAATTTAACTTTGCTACCCTCCGAACAGGATTAAATTTCAAAGATTCTTTCTGTCTTCTCAATCCATTGCCTTAAAACCATTACACCCCCAGTTCCATTAAAGGTCCTGGGTTTGGCATTCGAGAAGTCTTTATAAGTGCACTCTCGCGAGTGCTCATGACCCTCGCCATGCGTAGAAGGACGTGCACCAGCTCCCGACCCACTAGGACCAGGAGTATTGATATGAGTCATGGCAGCAACTACAACTGCCGTGACCGCCGCTTGAAACATAGCGGGGTCAAATTGAGGAGGTGGTTGTGGCGTCGGTGCTTCATTGACATGTCTTGGATTTCTACGAGGAGGCATCTTTTGCTATAAAAGTCAATAGATAAAAAGATAGTGAGATATCAAGAATGAATATGAATTTGATATCTCTGAACTAAACACTTAATTCAACATGGATCTTGTAAAGAATTGGAAATAGAAATCCACTACAAGTACACTTGCAACAGGATAATATGAAATTGAGTGGTTATTTTCAAAGAGTATGAAAGTACATGTCGATGGTATTGGTATATGAAATACATAAGGTCCGGAAAACTTGAGCTTAAAGCAGGTGTATAATATACCATAATACTGAGAAAGTGTCGACATCAAACCGACCTACCGAAAATAAAATTTTTGCGGTCGTATTGAAAGTATGAAAAATAACACTGGAACATTTCTATGATCCAAAACTTTCGAATAGGATGTTTATTATAATTGTAATAACTCTTGTTGAAGTAAAGTGCTTATTGTTTTATTGATACCTAGTTCTGTAGATATCGTGAAAAGTAGTCTATACATTTAGTATCTCAAACTAAAAAGTAGAAGTAGTGCAAACACTACTTGCGGCGGTTGCTACGACGATTGCTGGGTCCTGCTTCATCCTGCGTCTTCCAGCGCCTTTCTTGGGCAGCTTGATGCTCTCTCAATTCTCTTATCTCTGATTGAGCAGCATAGACTTGCCTTTGAAGGGCTTATGTATGGTGTTGAGTGTCATCTTGCATTTCATCAAGATGAAGGATATCTGCAGTGTTAGCCTGCGCAATTGTATTCACTTCTAGGATTCGATTGATCGACATCCTTGATTGATCGGATTGTCGGGCTATTCGGTTTACTATAACTGGAAGAGCTCTATCGGTTGTTCCTCTTCTAGAGACGTTATAGAAACCTCGTGTCATTCCGTAGGGAGGGCGTTGACCGTCTTGCCGACTCCAATGGTTTATATATTGGCCCCACTCAGGTATGGGTTCGGCTTCATCTTGTCTCAGGGGATGCTCCCCAGGGTTGCAGACTTGTGGCTCTGTATCCGTAACACTTGATTTATTTTCCTCAAAGGGTTCTTGTGACAACCCGAATTTTTTTTTTTGCTTTGAAAGCTCAGTCAGTCAACTCAACTGAGTGTCAGACTCATTGGTAATGAGTTCTAGCCTGGTTAAAGGTCATTTTAAGGAGTTTTAGGCCTAGTACACTTAAGGAATGAGTTTCAGAATGTACCTGCTAGAGACAATGTTCAACGAATCAAGCCTTAACCTTTTCATTTAGAGTTCACGGCCACAACACTTGAGTTTACGGCCGTAACCGCAAGGTGGGCCGTAAACTCCCTCCTTATAGGCTCATATCCTTCAACTTTCTTCATTCTTTCATTTCCAACTCAAGAACACTCCATTTCTCTCTCAACTATCATCCCGATTTTCATCCTAGATCTTCAAAAGTTGTAAGTGTTCTTTCCTTGATTTGTTGTTACACTTCATCTCCTAGTTACAATCTTTGATTTCATCCATGGAAATCAACTTTTCTTAGATCTTCAAGAAACACCAAGAACACCAAGAACACATACTAGTGTTCTTGGACCTTAATCACCATTTCAAGCCTGGATATCGTAAGTACTCTTCCCTATACTTGAAATATAGTTAGGACTCATGCTTAGAACCTTGAAATCATCAAGAATGTAAGACCAAAAGGAGTTTACAGCCAAGCCATCTCCCATGGCCGTAAACCCCTATAAGGGTGCCATGTTGGCCATAAACCCTCCTAGATGCAAAGCTTGTGACCTAGAACCCTTCCTTGATGAAAATAGGACCTTGAACCACTCTCAATTTCATAATGACCATGAGTTTACGGATGAAAACTCCTTGCTTGGCCGTAAACTCATCAAAAGCCTCCATTGAGTTGGTCTTTCTCATCCTTGTTTAGAGCAAAAGTCTCTTAAGCTTCCCTATCCTTCAAACACCCTCTTATGCATGTTTGACCATGAGTTTGTGGCCGTAAACTCCCTTGGACGTAAACCCATGGAAGTAAACTCATGGTAGTGCCATTCCACTTTCCTTTGATGAATCACATGTGATTCCAACACTTGCTCAAAGTGTTTCCTAGTCCCGTGAGGTGTTTCCTTGCATTGGGTTGCTTCCAAACACTATATTTATGTCAGAATATGCCAATTATGTCTTTTAGGACTTGTGGTATCTCGGTACTTCATTCGTGGAACTTCTCATCCTTACACGTGTATTCGTTGAATCACCCACATCCGGTGAGTTCATACCCCGTAATGAATCTTTCTACTATTTTAAATGCTTTTAAGGGGGGGGGGGGAATACAAGTTGAACACAATGATAATTATGTAATTGTTTGTTATAAACATCTTTCAAAAGATTGCTTATGTCTTTTATAAGTGATCAAAACATTTCAGAAACTCTTTTAAAGTTATGTTACTTTATAGTTTTACAAAACTACGTTTTTAAAGTACAATCATAAATTAGTTGATAAATTAGTCTTTTCAATAACAGTTCAAGTAAAACATTAGTAAACTATAATAGGTATAGTTTAGGAAGATACTACTCATTACTTCTAGTACAATGAAGCATACATGAGTCAAAGCACACTATTATGAGAAACTAAGAGAGCATACTATGATGAGAAACAAAGAGAACATACTATTATGAGAAAAAAAGAGAACATACTACATACTAGACAGAGAGAACATACAATACAGCTAGTACATACAATACATATACAAGTATACTATAACATAAATGTGAATCACTGTTTCGAGGCATGGCATCACCTTTCATGGCTCGATTTGTAGCCAGAATCTCCTAAAGGGAGAGCGTGAATTTGGGTATAAATATATACTGGTGCAAGTCTACGGGTGCCAAATGTCATTTCTTCCGACGTCTTTCATCTTCGTGTTATTAGTCGATAGTATGGTGCAATCATATCACATTATACCTTAAATAACAATTGGTTTAAGGTAGGTAGTACAACAATAGTTACTATAATACAACACTACAGTACTATTATTATTTCCCTATTTCATTCACATTGTGATCTTCTCACAATAAACGGTAATGTAAAAACTATATTTTTGGTTAATGATAGTCTCACTTGGGAAAATAGACACTCATACAAGAAACAAACATACATAACATTAGATGCCTTGGTAGAAGGCTACATTTAATAGAAAGGACCATAATGATAACCTTATGATTCCTTAATGTATACATCAAAGGATATACATATATCAATAGGATCCGACAGGTAATATGATGTGTGCTCTTCGCTTCATTTCCTGTTCCTTGTTTGGTTGTGGGCTTGGAACGAATTCACCCAGTCAATTTTCTATTCGATTCTAGATATATATATATATATATATATATATATATATATATATGTATATATATATATATATATATATATATATATATATATATATATATATATATATATATATATATATGTTCAGTACACATTAAGTCATCATAAGGGTACCAGGTGTGGGTCAAGTCATAGGACACAGAGTCAATGCATAATTTTCTAGTACAAAACTTACTTTCCAAATCAGAACTTTTAGTATACAAAACTAGAAACTTACCAGTTAAGGGTTTAATCCATTTTATTAAACCAATATAAACTTAAAGGACCTTAGGTGATTAACTCTATAATACCTGAGTTTATACATCACAGTTATATATCATTAATACCCAATGGGTAATTGGATGTGTGCTTTCCGCCTTACTTCCTGTTCCTTGTTTGGTTGTGGGCTTAGGGCAGATTCACCCAATCAACTATCTATTCGATATTAGATCATATATAGCCAGTATAAACTAAGTGATTATAGAAGTAATCACTATGGTCACCATTTTATTATAAGAAATAAGGGTTTTCTTAATGAATCTTTTCATTAAATATAAAGGAACCATTACAATTAACTCCATGAGTAACAAGTGAATACGCCAGGGTTATATACAACAATGATCTAACAAACAATGGGATGTGTGCTATCCGCCTTACTCTCTGTTCCTTGTTTGGTTGTGGGCTTAGGGCAGATGCGCATAGTCGATTATTTGTTTACTCAGAGTTTTATATAACTTGTACCCATTTAGTACTCATAGAAAGGATTGTAGAATCATTTTTACGTATATTTCATCAAAGTAGGAAATATAGGATTTTCTAGAGGAACATGCGAACTTTTCTAAACAGAACTTACAACTTACTACATTTTTCAACTACATTTTCAACTACATTTTACAACAACTTTCTACAACTTACTTACATCACTAAAATCTTATGAACTCACCAGCTTAATTGCTGATCAACTCTTTCAAATAACTTGTATTCTCAGGAGCCTAGTAGAAAGGTACTCGTGCTGGGAATTCAGAAGATGGAGCATAATAGCTTCAAGTCTTGTTTTGTTATTTGCTTATGTATTCTATGTTTTGTGAACACACACATTGTAAACACTTTCTTTCTAATGAAATGGTTGTTCATTACTTTGCTTACTATGATGCATGTCTTGTGATACTAAACATGACGTCCTCCACCCCCGAACGTTTCCGCCGTTCCGGTTTTGGGGTGTGACAGATTGGTATCAGAGCATTGTTTATAGTGAACTAAATATATCAACCGATAAAAGATATACAACTATAAATACAATGGGGCTTAAGTTATAAAAATATACCTACTTGCTTATACATGTACATACAAGACCAAGTATCACAAGAAGAACAGAACTAAAGTATTTAAAGGTTGAACACTATCGTCAAACCTGAACAGTTATGTAATCATAGCTAGGATCAATATAGCCTGATCAACTATATTCATTCGAGATGTGACCGACATGTGTTTGGGAGCGATGTGGTGTTGCAACAGTCTTATAACTTACCTAAACACCAGTCAAGAGAATACTAGATCAAGTACATTAGAGTTAGAATACTATAGGAGTATTCTATGATACTATAACGCGATAATAAGTTTAAAACATACCAAGTACATTACGATTAAAATACTATAGGAGTATTTTAGGCACCATATAAATAACTTGTGCGATAACTTAAAAAGACCCTTACGGATAGGTCTATAATCTTGCAATGTATACTCCTAAAGTTTTATACATAATTGAGATCTTATAGACTTAGAATTTGTGATCTACGCTTCGCTACCCATTCCTCTTATGGTTGTGGTTTTGGAGTAGGATCACTTATTCGAAGGTCTATTTAATCTTGAATTATATACAACTTGTATACCTTGTGCAATTATAGTAGGACTCTGTAAGGATCACCCGATAAAGTTACCTTAAATCTCATAGATTCTTTAGTCACTTCCATTCTCGCACGACAAGCGCAGATAGATGTAACCACTTCCTCATAGTAGACAACATAAGAGTCAGGAGGAAACGAGAGCAAGTTCATGAAGAGCTTTCAAAGAGGGATCAATCGAAGTAACCAAAACGTCTTACACGTCACACTAATAAATAATAATCTTGTTAACTTGATGAGCGAGTGGAGACACTGCTCACATTATGTGTTAGGATTATTTTCTTACATGCAGCTGGTAATAGTTATTCAGGCAACAGATATTCATTCGAGGATAGCTATTCCAAATTCATAGAGTTTATTAGATATAGACTCTTTTATGAATTGTTTCTAGAACCCTGTGGAAGTCAGGACCCGATACACCCAGAACTAGGATAACCTTGTATTTTCAGCTTTCGGCTTGTGTCCATTGCTTTAGACTTGTTCCATCTCATCTTTGTATTCCTTTAGCAAAGATGCCTCCTCGCAGATCAAACAGACGCACTACTCCGATAACTCCAACTCAACCGCCACTACCTCCGCCACAATTCGATACTGCTACTCTCCACGCAGCGATATCCTCCGTAGTGGCAACGACTATAGCTGACCTCGGTGAAAGTGGTACCTTCGAATCTGGTAGTGGTACCCACTTAGCTAACCCCGGAGCTACTTACGGACACCCGAGGGAGTGTTCGTATAAAGACTTCATGAACTGCAAACCAAATTCCTTTAATGGAAATGGTGGAGTGATCGCTCTGATGCGATGGTTCGAGAAAACAGATTCGGTCTTCGAAATCTGTTCGTGCCCCAAAGGGAGCAAAGTGAAGTTTGCTTCCTGCACCTTCTCTGAAAAAGCCCTAAGATGGTGGAACAACCATGTTAAGTCACTGACCCTATCAGTGGCTAACTCAGTAGGTTGGGAGAACCTAAAAGCGATGATGCTGGAAGAATATTGCCCGAGGGGCGAAGTTCAAAAGCTGGAACAAGAACTATGGGAGCTCACTATGGTCGTCTCAGACATAGTGGCCTACACTGACAGATTTAGTGAGTTAGCAGCACTATGCCCCGGGATGGTTACCCCGGAGAGCAAGAAGATAGAAAGATACATTTGGGATCTGACTGCTCCGACCCAAGGAGATATGTTGTCTTCTAACCCAGCCACATTTGATAATGCTAAACGCCTGGCTCAGCGACTCATCGACCATGGAGTCCGTCGTAGTGTAGAAGTCCCTATTCCCGAGCCATCGAGGGAAGAGGACTATAAACGGAAGTCGGGGAACAAGAGGAAGAAGAAGCAAACAACACAGGACACCCCGTAAGAGCAACAAGTGAGTACTATGTACGCCGCTACAACGCTTGCTGCTCTAGCACCTGTCAGTCGATATGTTGGAACCCTACTGAAGTGTGGAAAGTGCAACTATCACCACACCGGAGTATGTCGGGAAATGCAGTGTCTGAACTGCCACAGACAGGGACACACAGTCCATTTTTGCAGGGCATCGGCTCAACCGATCTCCCAAGTCCCCGAAGCTGAAGAAAACCAAGCCTGTTATGGCTGTGGTGAGACTGGACACTATCAGAGGGACTGCCCGATAAGAAAGAACTCAGGAGCGGATGGACGAATTCTGATGATCACCGCAAGGGAATCAACCCCATAGTCGTCAGCGAGCAGCGGTACGTTTTCGAAATAGTAATTACTTTGAAAGTTAATTTATATTCATATAAGATTAAAACTTGGGGAAAACACTTAAAAGTAATTATAATAACTCACGTATTGAAATAGATCATAGTATTCAAGAGAACTTAAAGATCCGTTTAGAGAAGCTATGATGGCTTAGCATATACATCAGGGTTGTGCATAACTAAGATGTTGCAGACATAGAGTGAGTGATTCCGCCTTAATCCCTGTTCCTTATTTGGTTGAGGATTTGAGGCAGAGTTACTCAGTCAACTGTCTTATTCATCTTAAATATTCATAACTTGTATATGACAGGAGATCGTAGTAGTACCAAGGAGGATCATGATATAAAGTATCATCACCAGTTATCAAAGCACTTTCATTTGTATGTATGCGCACATAGCGGTATATTACGTAGGAGTGTTAACATCAAAGGTAAAACAGAAAGCACTGGATCATTTACAAAGAGTTCATTGTCGAACACACTAGGAGTACATTGTCGAACACACTAGGAGTACATTGTCGAACACACTAGGAGTACATTGTCGAACACACTAGGAGTACATCATCGAACACAGTAGGGATACATCATCGTATAACAGACGTTTCTTTCAAATTGGCCAAAACTTTGTTCAGTAAAGAGTCTGTTTCTATCATTCGTCATGAATTGGCGTGGTCCTCACCATATTAAGTTCATATGTTTCTATCGCCTCGATCGTCAAGTTCACGAAACCTTCGTCATTCGTATCGACAGTCCGACCTAAACCTCAGTTTTATCTTTCGTATTCTAAACCCCGAAGTACTCGTGCAAAGCGTACTTTGTCCCCCGAAGCCTTATCGTCGGATGTCCGCAGACCGTCACGAAATACCACTCGCCCACCAGACCAAGTTCGAGCACAGAGGCTATGGACGAATACAGCCGACCTATCACTATTCAGTGTATACGCGAGGGTGGTATATGATTATGATTACGAAGATTTAGTATGTGTGTTTCCGCCCTATCTCCTGTTCCTTGTTTGGTTGTGGACCTGGGGCAGAGTCGTACATCCGACCGTCTTACTAATCCTAATTATATACGACTTATATACATGAGGTAATGATAGATGGACCAAGTACGAATCCTATCATGAACACCAGGGCAAAGTTGCCAGGTCTACGAATAGGTATTCTGCCAATCAGAGGAGCGCAACCCCATTAGTACTGCTAAGAAAGCTAATTTCGGGACGAAATTCCATCTAACGGGGGGATGATGTGACAACCCGAAATTTTTTTTTTTGCTTTGAAAGCTCAGTCAGTCAACTCAACTGAGTGTCAGACTCATTGGTAATGAGTTCTAGCCTGGTTAAAGGTCATTCTAAGGAGTTTTAAGCCTAGTACACTTAAGGAATGAGTGCTAGAATGTACCTGCTAGAGACACTGTTCAACGAATCAAGCCTTAACCTTTTCATTTAGAGTTCACGGCCACAACACTTGATTTTACAGCCGTAAACTCAAGGTGGGCCGTAAACTCCCTCCTTATAGGCTCATATCCTTCAACTTTCTTCATTCTTTCATTTCCAACTCAAGAACACTCCATTTCTCTCTCAACTATCATCCCGATTTTCATCCTAGATCTTCAAAAGTTGTAAGTGTTCTTTCCTTGATTTGTTGTTACACTTCATCTCCTAGTTACACTCTTTGATTTCATCCATGGAAATCAACTTTTCTTAGATCTTCAAGAAACACCAAGAACACCAAGAACACACACTAGTATTCTTGGACCTTAAAAACCATTTCAAGCCTCGATATCGTAAGTACTCTTCCCTATACTTGATATCTAGTTAGGACTCATGCTTAGAATCTTAAAATCATCAAGAATGCAAGACCAAAAGGAGTTTACGGCCAAGCCATCTCCCATGGCCGTAAACCCCTATAAGGGTGCCATGTTGGCCATAAACCCTCCTAGATGCAAAGCTTGTGACCTAGAACCCTTCCTTGGTGAAAATAGGACCTTGAACCACTCTCAATTTCATAATGACCATGAGTTTACGGATGAAAACTCCTTGCTTGGCCGTAAACTCATCAAAAGCCTCCATTGAGTTGGTCTTTCTCATCCTTGTTTAGAGCAAAAGTATCTCAAGCTTCCCTATCCTTCAAACACCCTCTTATGCATGTTTAACCATGAGTTTGCGGCCGTAAACTCCCTTGGCCGTAAACCTATGGCAGTAAACTCATGGTAGTGCCATTCCACTTTCCTTTGATGAATCACATGTGATTCCAACACTTGGTCAAAGTGTTTCCTAGTCCCGTGAGGTGTTACCTTGCATTGGGTTGCTTCCAAACACTATATTCATGTCAGAATATGCCAATTATGTCTTTTAAGACTTGTGGTATCTCGGGACTTCATTCGTGGAACTTCTCATCCTTACACGCGTATTCGTTGAATCACCCACATCCGGTGAGTTCATACCCCGTAATGAATCTTTCTACTATTTTAAATGCTTTTAGGGGGGGGGGGAATACAAGTTGAACACAATGATAATTGTGTAATTGTTTGTTATGAACATCTTTCAAAAGATTTCTTATGTCTTTTATAAGTGATCAAAACATTTCAGAAACTCTTTTAAAGTTATTTTATTTTATAGTTTTACAAAACTCCGTTTTTAAAGTACAATCATAACCTAGTAGATAAATGAGTCTTTTCAATAAGAGTTCAAGTAAAACATTAGTAAACTATAATATGTATAGTTTAGGAAGATACTACTCATTACTTCTAGTACAATGAAGCATACAAAGAGTCAGTTCATACATGAGTCAAAGCACACTATTATGACAAACTAAGAGAACATACTATGATGAGAAACAAAGAGAACATACTATTATGAGAAACAAAGAGAACATAGTACATACTAGACAGAGAGAACATCCAATACAGCTAGTACATACAATACATATACAAGTATACTATAACATAAATGTGAATCACTGTTTCGAGGCATGGCATCACCTTTCATGGCTCGATTTGTAGCCAGAATCTCCTAGAGGGAGAGCGTGAATTTGGGTATAAATATATACTGGATTGACTATCCTACACCTTGTTGTTCGCTACAGTGGGATTTTCAAGTCTACGGGTGCCAAATGTCATTTCTTCCGACGTCTTTCATCGTCGTGTTATTAGTCGATATTATGGTGCAATCATATCACATTATACCTTAAATAACAATTGGTTTAAGGTAGGTAGAACAGCAATAGTTACTATAATACAACGCTACAGTACTATTATTATTTCCCCATTTCATTCACATTGTGATCTTCTCACAATAAACGGTAATGTAAAAACTATATTTTTGGTTAATGATAGTCTCACTTGGGAAAATACACACTTATACAAGAAACAAACATACATAACATTAGATGCCTTGGTAGAAGGCTACGTTTAATTGAAAGGACCATAATGCTAACCTTATGATTCCTTAATGTATACATCAAAGGATATACATATATCAATAGGATCCGACAGGTAATAGGATGTGTGCTCTCCGCTTCATTTCCTGTTCCTTGTTTGGTTGTAGGCTTGGATAGAATTCACCCAATCTATTTTCTATTCGATTCTAGATATATATATATATATATATATATATATATATATATATATATATATATATATATGTTCAGTACACATTAAGGCATCATAAGGGTACCAGGTATGGGTCAAGTCATAGGACACAGAGTCAATGCACAGTTTTCTAGTACAAAACATACTTTCCAAATCAGAACTTTTAGTATACAAAACTAGAAACTTACCAGTTAAGGGTTTAATCCATTTTATTAAACCAATATAAACTTAAAGGACCTTAGGTGATTAACTCTATAATACCTGAGTTTATACATCACAGTTATATATCATTAACACCCAATGGGTAGTTGGATGTGTGCTTTCCGCCTTACTTCCTGTTCCTTGTTTGGTTGTGGGCTTAGGGCAGATTCACCCAATTAACTATCTATTCGATATTAGATCATATATAGCCATTATAAACTAAGTGATTATAGAAGTAATCACTATGGTCACCATTTTATTATAAAAAATAAGGGTTTTCTTAATGAATCTTTTCATTAAATATAAAGGAACCATTACAATTAACTCCATTAGTAACAAGTGAATACGCCAGGGTTATATACAAAAATGATCTATCAAACAATGGGATGTGTGCTATCCGCCTTACTCTCTGTTCCTTGTTTGGTTGTGGGCTTAGGGCAGATGCGCACAGTCGATTGTTTGTTTACTCTGAGTTTTATATAACTTGTACCCATTTAGTACTCATAGAAAGGATTGTAGAATCATTTTTACGTATATTTCATCAAAGTAGGAAATATAGGATTTTCTAGAGGAACAAGCAAACTTTTCTAAACAAAACTTACAACTTACTACATTTTTGAACTACATTTTCAACTAGATTTTACAACAACTTTCTACAACTTACTTACATCACTAAAATCTTATGAACTCACCAGATTAATTGCTGATCAACTCTTTCAAATAACTTGTATTCTCAGGAGCCTAGTAGACAGGTACTCGTGCTGGGAATTCAGAAGATGGAGCATAATAGCCTCAAGTCTTGTTTTGTTATTTGCTTATGTATTCTATGTTTTGTGAACACACACATTGTAAACACTTTCTTTCTAATGAAATGGTTGTTCATTACTTTGCTTACTATAATGCATGTCTTTAGATACTAAACATGACGTCCTCCACCCCCGAACGTTTCCGCCGTTCCGGTTTTGGGGTGTGACAGATTGGTATCAGAGCATTGTTTATAGTGAACTAAATATATCAACCGATAAAAGATATAAAACTATAAATACAATGGGGATTAAGTGCTCTGGATAATGATATATTTTAAGAGTATAACGATAAGTTATAAAAATATACCTACTTGCTTATACATGTACATACAAGACCAAGTATCACGAGAAGAACAGAACTAAAGTATTTAAAGGTTGAACACTGTCGTCAAACCTGAACAGTTATGTAATCATAGCTAGGATCAATATAGCCTGATCAACTATATTCATTCGAGATGTGACCGACATGTGTTTGGGAGCGATGTGGTGTTGCAACAGTCTTAAAACTTACCTAAACACTAGTCAAGAGAATACTAGATCAAGTACATTAGAGTTAGAATACTATAGGAGTATTCTATGATACTATAACGCGATAACAAGTTTAAAACATACCAAGTAGATTACGATTAAAATACTATAGAAGTATTTTAGGCACCATATAAATAACTTGTGCGATAACTTAAAAAGACCCTTACGGATAGGTCTATAATCTTGCAAAGTATACTCCTAAAGTTTTATATATAATTGAGATCTTATAGACTTAGAATTTGTGATCTACGCTTCGCTACCCATTCCTCTTATGGTTGTGGTTTTGGAGTAGGATCACTTATTCGAAGGTCTATTTAATCTTGAATTATATACAACTTGTATACCTTGTGCAATTATAGGAGGACTCTGTAAGGATCACCCCATAAAGTTACCTTAAATCTCATAGATTCTTTAGTCACTTCCATTCTCGCACGACAAGCGCAGATAGATGTAACCACTTCCTCATAGTAGACAACATAAGAGTCAGGAGGGAACGAGAGCAAGTTCATGAGGAGCTTTCAAAGAGGGATCAATCGAAGTAACCAAAACGTCTTACACGTCACACTAATAAATAATAATCTTGTTAACTTGATGAGCGAGTGGAGACACTGCTCACATTATGTGTTAGGATTATTTTCTTACATGCAGCTGGTAACAGTTATTCAGGCAACAGATATTCATTCGAGGATAGCTATTACAAATTCATAGAGTTGATTAGATATAGACTCTTTTATGAATTGTTTCTAGAACCCTGTGGAAGTCAGGACCCGATACACCCAGAACTAGGATAACCTTGTCTTTTCAGCATTCGGCTTGTGTCCATTGCTTTAGACTTGTTCCATCTCACCTTTGTATTCCTTTAGCAAAGATCCCTCCTCGCAGATGAAACAGACGCACTACTCCGATAACTCCAACTCAACCGCCACTACCTCCGCCACAATTCGATACTTCTACTCTCCACGCAGCGATATCCTCCGCAGTGGCAACGGCTATAGCTCATCTCGGTGAAAGTAGTACCTTCGAATCTGGTAGCGGTACCCACTTAGCCAACCCCGGAGCTACTTACGGACACCCGAGGGAGTGTTCGTATAAAGACTTCATGAACTGCAAACCAAATTCGTTAAATGGAAATGGTGGAGTCGTCGCTCTGATGCGATGGTTCGAGAAAACAGATTCGGTCTTCGAAATCTGTTCGTGCCCCAAAGGGAGCAAAGTGAAGTTTGCTGCCTGCACCTTCTCTGACAAAGCGCTAACATGGTGGAACAGCCATGTTAAGTCACTGACCCTATCAGTGGCTAACTCAGTAGGTTAGGAGAACCTAAAAGCGATGATGCTGGAAGAATACTGCCCGAGGGGCGAAGTTCAAAAGCTGGAACAAGAACTATGGGAGCTCACTATGGTCGGCTCAGACATAGTGGCCTACACTGACAGATTTAGTGACTTAGCAGCACTATGCCCCGGGATGGTTACTCCAGAGAGCAAGAAGATAGAAAGATACATTTGGGGTGTGACTGCTCCGACCCAAGGAGATGTGTTGTCTTCTAACCCAGCCACATTTGATAATGCTAAACGCCTGGCTCAGCGACTCATCGACGACGGAGTCCGCCATGGTGTAGAAGTCCCTGTTCCCGAGCCATCGAGGGAAGAGGACTATAAACGAAAGTCGGGGAACAAGAGGAAGAAGAAGCGAACAACACAGGACACCCCACAAGAGCAACAAGCGAGTACTGTGTACGCCGCTACAATGCCTGCTGCTCTAGCACCTGTCAGTCGATATGCTGGAACCCTCCTGAAGTGTGGAAAGTTCAACGATCACCACACCGGAGTATGCCGGGAAATGCAGTGTCTGAACTGCCACAGAAAGGGACACACAGTCCGTTTTTGCAGGGCACCGACTCAACCGATCTCCCAAGTCCCCGGAGCTGAAGAAAACCAAGCATCTTATGGCTGTGGTGAGACTGGACACTATCAGAGGGACTGCCCGATAACAAAGAACTCAGGAGCGGATGGACGTATTCTAATGATCACCGCATGGGAATCAACCCCAGAGTCGTCAGCGAGCAGCGGTACGTTTCCGAAATAGTAATTACTTTGAAAATTAATTTATATTCAAATAAGATTAAAACATGGGGACAACACTTAAAAGTAATTATAATAACTCACATATTGAAATAGATCATAGTATTCAAGAGAACTAAAAGATCCGTTTAGAGAAGTTATGATGGCTTAGCATATACATCATGGTTGTGCATAACTAAGATGTTGTAGAGATAGAGTGAGTGATTCCGCCTTAATCCATGTTCCTTATTTGGTTGAGGATTTGAGGCAGAGTTACTCAGTCGACTGTCTTATTCATCTTAAATATTCATAACTTGTATATGACAGGCGATCGTAGTAGTCCCAAGGAGGATCATGATATAAAGTATCATCACCAGATATCAAATCACTTTCATTTGTATGTATGCGCACATAGCGGTACGATACGTAGGAGTGTTAACATCAAAGGGAAAACAGAAAGCACTAGATCATTTACAAAGAGTACGTTGTCGAACACACTAGGAGTACATTGTAGAACACACTAGGAGTACATTGTCGAACACACTAGGAGTACATCATCGAACACACTAGGGATATATCATCGTATAACAGACGTTTCTTTCAAATTGGCCAAAACTTTGTTCAGTAAAGAGTCCGTTTCTATCATTCGTCATGAATTGGCGTGGTCCTCACCATACTAAGTTCATATGTTTTTATCGTCTCGATCGTCAAGTTCACGAAACCTTCGTCATTCGTATCGACAGTCCGACCTAAACCTCAGTTTTATCTTTCGTATTCTAAACCCCGAAGTACTCGTGCGAAGCGTACTTTGTACTCCGAATCCTTATCGTCGGATGTCCGCAGACCGTCACGAAATACCACTCGCCCACCAGACCATGTTCGAGCATAGAGGCTATGGACGAATACAGCCGACCTATCACTAGATCATTTACAAAGAGTACGTTGTCGAACACACTAGGAGTACATTGTCGAACACACTAGGAGTACATTGTCGAACACACTAGGAGTACATCATCGAACACACTAGGGATATATCATCGTATAATAGACGTTTCTTTCAAATTGGCCAAAACTTTGTTCAGTAAAGAGTCCGTTTCTATCATTCGTCATGAATTGGCGTGGTCCTCACCATACTAAGTTCATATGTTTCTATCGTCTCGATCGTCAAGTTCACGAAACCTTCGTCATTCGTATCGACAGTCCGACCTAAACCTCAGTTTTATCTTTCGTATTCTAAACCCCGAAGTACTCGTGCGAAGCGTACTTTGTCCTCCGAATCCTTATCGTCGGATGTCCGCAGACCGTCACGAAATACCACTCGCCCACCAGACCAAGTTCGAGCATAGAGGCTATGGACGAATACAACCGACCTATCACTATTCAGTGTATACGCGAGGGTGGTATGTGATTATGATTATGCAGATTTAGTATGTGTGTTTCCGCCCTATCTCCTATTCCTTGTTTGGTTGTGGACCTGGGGCAGAGTCGCACATCCGACCGTCTTACTAATCCTAATTATATACGACTTGTATACACGAGGTAATGATAGATGGACCAAGTACGAATCCTATCTTGAACACCAGGGCAAAGTTGCCAGGTCTACGAGTAGGTATTCTGCCAATCAGAGGAGCGCAACCCCAGTAGTACTGCTAAGAAAGCTAATTTCGGGACGAAATTCCATCTAACGGGGGGATGATGTGACAACCCAAAAAAAAAAAATTTCTTTGAAAGCTCAGTCAGTCAACTCAACTGAGTGTCAGACTCATTGGTAATGAGTTCTAGCCTGGTTAAAGGTCATTCTAAGGAGTTTTAAGCCTAGTACACTTTAGGAATGAGTGTTAGAATGTACCTGCTAGAGACACTGTTCAACGAATCAAGCCTTAACCTTTTCATTTATAGTTCACGGCCACAACACTTGATTTTACGGCCGTAAATTCAAGGTGGGTCGTAAACTCCCTCCTTATAGGCTCATATGCTTCAACTTTCTTCATTCTTTCATTTCCAACTCAAGAACACTCCATTTCTCTCTCAACTATCATCCCGATTTTCATCCTAGATCTTCAAAAGTTGTAAGTGTTCTTTCCTTGATTTGTTGTTACACTTCATCTCCTAGTTACACTTTTTGATTTCATCCATGGAAATCAACTTTTCTTAGATCTTCAAGAAACACCAAGAACACACACTAGTGTTCTTGGACCTTAATCACCATTTCAAGCCTCGATATCGTAAGTACTCTTCCCTATACTTGATATCTAGTTAGGACTCATGCTTAGAACCTTGAAATCATCAAGAATGCAAGACCAAAAGAAGTTTACGTCCAAGCCATCTCCCATGGCCGTAAACCCCTATAAGGGTGCCATGTTGGCCATAAACCCTCCTAGATGCAAAGCTTGTGACCTAGAACCCTTCCTTGATGAAAATAGGACCTTGAACCACTCTCAATTGCATAATGACCATGAGTTTACGGCTGTAAACTCCTCGCTTGGTCGTAAACTCATCAAAAGCCTCCATTGAGTTGGTCTTTCTCATCCTTGTGTAGAGCAAAAGTCTCTCAAGCTTCCCTAGCCTTCAAACACCCTCTTATGCATGTTTGACCTTGAGTTTACGGCCGTAATCTCCCTTGGCCGCAAACCCATGGCATTTAACTCATGGTAGTGCCATTCCACTTTCCTTTGATGAATCACATGTGATTCCAACACTTGGTCAAAGTGTTTCCTAGTCCCGTGAGGTGTTTCCTTGCATTGGGTTGCTTCCAAACACTATATTTATGTCAGAATATGCCAATATATGTCTTTTAGGACTTGTGGTATCTCGGGACTTCATTCGTGGAACTTCTCATCCTTACACGCGTATTCGTTGAATCACCCACATCAGGTGAGTTCATACCCCGTAATGAATCTTTCTACTGTTTTAAATGCTTTTAAGGGGGGGGGGGAATACAAGTTGAACACAATGATAATTGTGTAATTGTTTGTTATAAACATCTTTCAAAATATTACTTATGTCTTTTATAAGTGATCAATACATTTCAGAAACTCTTTTAAAGTTATCTTACTTTATAGGTTTACAAAACTCTGTTTTTAAAGTACAATCATAACTTAGTAGATAAATGAGTCTTTTCAATAACAGTTCAAGTAAAACATTAGTAAACTATAATACGTATAGTTTAGGAAGATACTACTCATTACTTCTAGTACAATGAAGCATACAAAGAGTCAGTTCATACATGAGTCAAAGCACACTATTATGACAAACTAAGAGAACATACTATGATAAGAAACAAAGAGAACATACTATTATGAGAAACAAAGAGAACATACTACATACTAGACAGAGAGAACATACAATACAACAGTAGTTACTACGGGTGCCAAATGTCATTTCTTCCGACGTCTTTCATCGTGGTGTTATTAGTCGATAGTATGGTGCAGTCATATCACATTATACCTTGAATAACAATTGTTTTAAGGTAGGTAGTACAGCAGTAGTTACTATAATACAACACTACATTACAATTATTATTTCCCCATTTCATTCACATTGTGATCTTCTCACAATAAACGGTAATGTAAAAACTATATTTTCGGTTAATGATAGTCTCACTTGGGAAAATACACACTCATACAAGAAACAAACATACATAACATTAGATGCCTTGGTAGAAGACTACGTTTAATAGAAAGGACCATAATGCTAACCTTATGATTCCTTAATGTATACATCAAAGGATATACATATATCAATAGGATCCGACAGGTAATAGGATGTGTGCTCTCCGCTTCATTTCCTGTTCCTTGTTTGGTTGTGGGCTTGGATAGAATTCACCCAATCTATTTTCTATTCGATTCTAGATATATATATGTTCAGTACACATTAAGTCATCATAAGGGTACCAGGTATGGATCAAGTAATAGGACACAGAGTCAATGCACAGTTCTCTAGTACAAAACATACTTTCCAAATCAGAACTTTTAGGATACAAAACTAGAAACTTACCAGTTAAGGGTTTAATCCATTTTATTAAACCAATATAAACTTAAAGGACCTTAGATGATTAACTCTATAATACCTGAGTTTATACATCATAGTTATATATCATTAATACCCAATGGGTAGTTGGATGTGTGCTTTCCGCCTTACTTCCTGTTCCTTGTTTGGTTGTGGGCTTAGGGCAGATTCACCCAATTAACTATCTATTCGATATTAGATCATATATAGGCAGTATAAACTAAGTGATTATAGAAGTAATCGCTATGGTCACCATTTTATTATAAGAAATAAGGGTTTACTTAAAGAATCTTTTCATTAAATATAAAGGAACCATTACAATTAACTCCATGAGTAACAAGTGAATACGCCAGGGTTATATAAAACAGTGATCTAACAAACAATGGGATATGTGCTATCCGCCTTACTCTCTGTTCCTTGTTTGGTTGTGGGCTTAGGGCAGATGCGCACAGTCGATTGTTTGTTTACTCTCAGTTTTATATAACTGGTACCCATTTAGTACTCATAGAAAGGATTGTAGAACCATTTTTACGTATCTTTCATCAAAGTAGGAAATATAGGATTTTCTAGAGGAACAGGCAAACTTTTCTAAACAGAACTTACAACTTACTACATTTTTCAACTACATTTTCAACTACATTTTACAACAACTTTCTACAACTTACTTACATCACTAAAATCTTATGAACTCACCAGCTTAATTTCTGATCAACTCTTTCAAATAACTTGTATTCTCAGGAGCCTAGTAGACAGGTACTCGTGCTAGGAATTCAGAAGATGGAGCATTATAGCTTCAAGTCTTGTTTTGTTATTTTCTTATGTATTCTATGTTTTGTGAACACACACATTGTAAACACTCTCTTTCTAATGAAATGGTTGTTCATTACTTTGCTTACTATGATGCATGTCTTGTGATACTAAACATGACGTCCTCTACCCCCGATCGTTTCCGCCGTTCCGGTTTTGGGGTGTGACAGTTCTTCATCTGAGTCTGTGATCCAGCCTGCATTTTGTGGATTGTAGGGGTCCCCATGTAAATTGTGTTCAGCCATAGGTTCTGTATTAGAACTAAGGTTAGTAAAATACTATCCGTAGTATTTTAATCTTTGTATTCTGTTATATTGTTCTTCTGAGTATGTAGGGTAAGTTTTAGACATGACGCAACACTACTATCACTCCCAAACACATGTTGGTCAGATCTCAAATCAATATAGTTGATCAGGCTATATTAATTTCATATATGATTACATAACTGCCCAGGTTTGACTATAGTGTTCAACATCTAAATACTTTTAAGTTCTTATGATTGTAATACTGTACTTGTAGGTAGGAGTGTTAGTATACTTCTTGTAAAAATACTTAGAATTCTTAAAACGTATACTTGTAGTCAAAGCTCTTAGCCCCGATGTATTTATAGTTTGTATATCTTTTATGGATTGATATACTGAGTTCACTATAAACAATGCTCTGATACCAATCTGTCACACCCCCAAACCAGACGGCGGAAACGTCCGGGGGTGGAGGACTTCATTTGTAGTATCACAACACATGCATCATAGTAATCAAAGTACAAACAACCATTGTATTTAAAAAGTATAAGTATTTACATGTGTTCAATCATTGTATATTGAAACCAAAATAGTTATACAAAAGAAGAAGATATGACTCAAAGTAGCTCCATCTTCTCAAAAAGCTCGGGGAGTAGCTGTTTATTTATTCCCTGAGAATACAAGTAATTTGAAAAGGGAGTATCAACATAAAGTTGAGTGAGTGCATAAGTGTTTATGTTTAAAAGGGTGTCTCTGTATCTTGCATATGTAAACTGTCCCAGAAAATCCTATATTTTCTGTTGTATATGAAAAGTAGTTTTATTCCAATAAAACCGTTCTATTTGTAAACCAATGTTCTGTATTTGTAAAACTTGTAACTAAGAGTGTGCCTGGCTTCACCAGCTGTTATTGAAAACTGTATTGAACCATTGTAGTTTGTATTCTGTAAACTGGTACTTTGAAGGTGTACTTTTGTTTAGTTGATTATACACTAACGTATTGTTAATATCTTTTTAATGAGTTCTTATAACCATACTATGACTGGATGGCTTGAAACAAACGCTTGTAGGTGTTTAAACTGTTGATAACAATTGTCACTCATTGGTGTGTATTCCTGACTGTAGCTAACAGTCAGAGTGTGGGGTTGTCAATCCCAACATAGATCTACACACAACTTGTTTCGATCCCCTAACTGGAGATTCTGGTTATAATGTCAGGACTTTACCTTGGTTGTCTAAATAAATTAAACAACCTGAATTGAATGACTCATAAAAAGCATATAAACGTTACATGTATATTAGTCATGAAAACCCAATCATTCTCAAATAAATGATTGATAGTATGTTCTTGAATTAGTATTCCGAACATGTATTTGACAATTGTAAATCCTTGATTTGTTTTGAATCAAAACCCTTGTTTCTTGTAAAACAGTGTATCCTAGTATACTTGAATCATGAATTATTGTTCTATGTATCATAAATTATACCTATTATAATTTATATGTACTTTTTGAATCGGTATTTAACTATTTTTGCATGTAACCCCTTCCTCAACATGTTACAAAGGTAGTTAAACTGATGAAATAACTTTTATATTTATATACATATACAATTCTATATATAGGTAAAATTTAAACGACACTCGGACAAATAACCGGTACTATAAGCCCACATCCAAACAAGGAAAAGGACCCATAATGAGTTATCAGTCCTAAGCCTTTTAATTCTTATTTATGTACACACATATATATACAAATATGAACTTTGGGGAAAATATAAGTTTACAAAAGAGTTTAAAGTTTTGAGTATATTTTGATGATTTAATGTCGTTTTATCATGATTTGGAATCATGTATTTATAACACAAAGTTCTTGTGTTATACTTGTATTCCCCCCCTTATAACAGTAGAAATTATGAAAATACGACGGTATGAACTCACTTGATAGGTGGTGATTTGGATAGCGTTTCGTTTCCCGGAAAGGAGTTTATTTGACGAAAAACGGATTTAATCGGGCCGAGTTTCGACTGGAGAGAGGTTAACTTCTCGGGAATCTCGGGGCTTCAAGGCTTGATTAGGGTTTTAGACTTGATACCGGGGCTTTAGGGGTTGTATATAAGTTTGTGGAAGTGAAAAATATGAAAGTGTGTGAAATTTGGGGTGAAAAGTGTGAAATTCTCGGAAGGTCTCGCATGCCTTAAATAGGCCGAAGTCTCGGACCGAAGGGGGTGAGTCACTGGCACGCATCGGACATGCGAAGGGGACACAGGGCGAAGCATCGGACATGTTGGCATCTGAGTGGACCGAACCTCGGTCCAATGAGGAGGTGCCACGAGAGTCTGAGGGGTGTCCAAGGGGTGTCTCATGCGAGGATGTCGGAAGGTAAGTGGACTGCGGACTTGGTTGAATCAGAAGGCGCCACACGAGACTTCGGTCCAATCAACAGAAGACACGTAGCAGACACGGGGAACCCTCGCATGCGACGTGCCGTGGCTGAAGGTCAGCCATGCGAAATTGCCCGGTTTTCAACATTTCTCGATTTTTGTGCCAAAAACTTGTGAAAATCATAACTTTCGTATACGAGCTCAGTTTTCGACGTTCTTTATATGCACGCGTAGGTAAAATTATACTCTACGACTTTCTTTTAGACTTCGTCGGCTAATTTTGAATTTATTTTTAATATTATTATTTTTAACAGACCGGGACAAGAAATCCGTTAAAAATTCATAACATCTTCATCCGACGTCCGTTTTTGTCTGTGTTTTTACCGTTGTGCTACTATTGGCGAGACCTTCAATTCTCGTTTAGGTTGTGTCGGCTAAAAATGTGACAACCCGAAATTTCTATTCTGTACAACCACTCAATTCAATAGAAGTCAGAACAGTTTCTGCTAACTTTCAAGCTTTTTGGAATAAGTTTGAGTGTTTTTAAGTTAGTACTTCGGGAGGTAACAGGACAGAGGATGATCTAGGGTTTATTGTGCAACAATAATGTCCCAAAACTCCAAGAGTTTGGAGTTTACGGCCTAAACAAAGGTGTTTACGGCCGTAAACCCAAAAAGGGGGTATAAATATGACACTTAGTCATTATTTACCACTTTTTCACATTTTCAAGATCCAAACTCAAATCCTCTCAAGTATCATCCAACTTTTCTTCTTGATCTTCAACTTTGTAAGTGTTTCTATCCCTAAAATGTTGATATCTTACTTAATCTAGTGATCTTACATGATTTCCATCCGTGAAATCATTCCAAAAGTGTAGATCTTCAAGTTTCACCAAGAACACCAAGAACACACACTAGTGTTCTTGGACTTTTAGCACCTTTTCAAGCTTCTAACTAGCAAGTAATGCTATCGTAGTGTATTATAAGGCTTGTTACACTACTAATCATCAAGAAAACACCCAAGAATCAAAGGATCAAAGGTGTTTACGGTCCAAGAACACCTTGGACCATAAACCCTAATAAAGGGGCCAAAGTGTGCCCTAGTCCCTACCAAGCCTTATAAACTAGTTTAGATCTCATCCTTGATGTGCTTAGGACTTAAAACATCAAAAAGACCATAAACCATAGGGGTTTACGGCCATAAACACATGGAGAAGTGGTCCATGGGCCGTAAACTCCATTTAGGAGTGAAATGATGCCACAAACACTTCCTAAGGCTTATACATGAAGTAGGATGCTTCCTTATGACTTGAAAAGCATCAAATCACAAAATGGTATAAGTACCATGAGTTTACGGCCGTAAACTCATGGGTTTACGACCTTAAACTCAAGGGGTGATGGTCACAAAACCGTAAACTCCAATAGAGGGTCCCTTTGAACCCTAAACTCAATAGCCAAGTCCTACAACCCTTAGATGCAATCCTTAGGACTTATAGCACTTAAATCAAGTGTTTTACATGTCTTAGGATGTCTTAACTTGGTTAATTAGTTGTTTTATAACTAATTGGATACATATATGTGTCTTTCTATGTTAACTAGGATCCTTGTGTGTGCTCAAGTCTGCACTTGACACTTAGC
This sequence comes from Lactuca virosa, assembly GCF_052849685.1. Taxonomy (NCBI): domain Eukaryota; kingdom Viridiplantae; phylum Streptophyta; class Magnoliopsida; order Asterales; family Asteraceae; genus Lactuca; species Lactuca virosa. The sequence continues at coordinate 300,195,116 of NC_136428.1, read as the reverse complement.
ATCCTATATCAATCCGTTCATCCAAACCACTCACTACAGGTGAGTTCATACCCCCTTAATTAACCTTTTAAATGTTTTTCAATGTTTTTAAATGCTTTTATGGGGGGGATACAAGTTGATCTATTATAGTTATTATATCAATCACATGTGATTAATAACTACCAGACTAGTGGATTTCTTACTTTTCAAACTGTGTTTTCAACAAACTACTTTTCAAACGGTTTTACAAGCTCTTTTACATATCAAATGGTTTTATTAAACTCTTTTACATGTCAAATACTTTTACTTCAAATCTTTTACACTTATATTCTGTTAAATGTATATCTTTATAGATATAGTTATATAAGTAGGATTGAAAGGACTCAGAACTGATAACTCACCCTACCTCCTGTTCCTCATTTGGTTGTGGACTTAGGGTATCGGTTATTTGTCCGAAGGTCGTTTGAATCCTAGTTATATATTATGTATATGTATATAGATATAAAAGTTCCTTCTTTCTATACAAAACCTTTGGGTAGCAAAGGCATACATACATGTTTATACATTCAAATCATACTACTAGTAAGCTACTATAGGTGTAGTTTAGGGAGTTACTAATACTGTTACTAGAAAAATGAATCATACAATGAGTCAGTTCATACATGAGTCAATACATGCTAGATAGAGAGAGAACACACAATACAACTAGTACACACAATACATTACAATACATGCTAGATAGAGAGAGAACACAATACAGCTAGTACACACAATAGATTACAATACACGCTAGATAGAGAGAGAACACAATACAGCTAGTACACACAATACATTACAATACAGGCTAGACAGAGGGAGAACATACAATACAGCTAGCATATACATTACATATATATTTCTTCAGTTATGTGAGCCACGTAACGGAGAATGGCATCACCTGTCATGGCCGTTTTGTATCCAGAATCTCCTTAATTGGGGAGCGTATGAGTTTGTGTATAGATCTATACTGGATTGACTATCCTACACCTTGATGCTCGCTACAGTGGGACTTGCAAGTCTATGGGTGCCAAACGTCATTTCTTACGACGTCTTACATCGTCGTTTTTCTATGAGTCGGTAGCAGGGTACAGGCCGATCACATGGTACTTTAAATAATAATTGGTTTAAGGTAGTTAGTACATCTGTAGTTACTTAATACAACACTACAGTGCTATTTCATTTTCCCATTACATTCACTTTGTGAACATTCACACAATGCACTGTATTGTAAAAACTATATTTTTGGTTAATGATAGTCAGATTTGGGAAAATACATGCTCTTACAAGAGACACACACACATACACTAGATGCCTTGGTAGAAGGTTACTTTTAGTAGGAAACATAGGGTTTTCTAGGAGAGTTCAAAACATCTTACAAAACATCTTACAAATACTTTCGTACAAATACAGACATTAATATACTTATGATCTCACCAGCTTTAAAGCTGATAAACTCTTTCAAAATAACTTGTATTCTCAGGTCACTAGTAGACAGGTACCGGAGCCAGGTTTTGAGAAGATGGAGCTCGTTCAAGACTCATCTTTCATTTTGAATTATATTTTGGTGTCTATTAAATTTGGCAAGACATGCTTGTATTAAAATTATATTATTAATGCAATGGATGATGTTGTTGCTTGTTTACTACTATTCATTGTTGTGATACTGTACATGACGTCCTCCGCCCCATAACGTTTCCGCCGTTCTTGATTTTGGGGTGTGACGGATTGGTATCAGAGCATTGTTTATAGTGAATTGAGTATATCAACCCATAAAAGATATACAGACTATAAATACAATAGGGATTAAAATACTCTGATAAAGAGTTTATACTTTTAAATAATAAAATATTTAATTAAGTATACATGCTTGCATTCATACTAAAATCAGTGTCACTAGGACATAACAAAAGTATTACGATTGTTGGGGATCACAAGTAGACTTAGAGACATATAGTCAAAACTGGGAAGATATAGCCTGATCAACTATATTATCCGATGGTTGACTAGCATGCGCCTAAGTGTGGTTGTAAGGTTGCAACAAGTCTAAAAACTTACCCACAATACCACAATGAGAACAATAGAACATAAACCTAAAATACTATAGGAGTATTTTGTGTGTTACTATAAACTACTTATGTGCTAGATTCTTATATCCCTTTTTCTCGCGTAGATAACATGGCTGGATTCCATCCCCACGGCAACTTGTACTTCCCTAACCAAGGTAATGATGGAGGGTTTGAAGCAGAGCCAGAAAATGATCACCCAATCCCTATGGATGGTCACCAGGCTGAAGGCTTTGCAGATGGTTCTGACTCCGAGCCTGAAGTTGAGAACCTACCCCCGATGGCTCTTGTCCCAAATCCTAACCCTCATCCGGCTTTTCAAGGCCCGACGCCTCCGTGGGTGGAAAGCTTGGAAACATAGAGCCAAGGGCAAGATCAGCCCATGCCATTTAATGGAGACCGAAGCTTTTATGACCTGAGCGAAGGGGGCTCAGCAGACAGAGTCTTGCCAATCCTGGTCCGCAGAGTGGCCCGAAATGAGATTCAAGGCAGGACAACTCTCCATCAAATCATGGAAGTTGTCACCAATGCGAGAATGCATACCCTCTGCACCATTCGTCTAGAAGATGCTCGTGACAGATCTAGAGTAGACCATGAGACCCTGCAGCAAGAGCTAGCTGAAACTCGAGCTGAAGTCATAGAGCTCCGAGTACGCCAAAGGGTGTACGAAAGATACTTACTTGATATGGAGCGTCAGCTGGCTGAACTGAGGGTTCACCCAAGGGATAATCATCCCCAGTAGGAGATATTCTACCTTCTCTCCCGGATAGAAAGAATAGTCTTCCTATCTATGCTCCAAGTAGCACTTTTCTATGTAACTAACTTTGTACTGTAAGGGCTTTCTAGTTAGGCCAGTATGCCGTCAAAACTTTTGCTACTTCGGATATGATGTAAGACCTACTCCAAGGTCATTTTTCCGAAATATATTACATTTTAAATATCAATGATATTGTCAGTCGACTAAATTCTGTGCCAATCCCTGTTCAGATACTTTCGTTTTGCTATCGTTAGAATCCTATCTAAACCCTCACTTCGTCGAATTAATGAGCTATGGTGAATTAGCTCAAGGATTCCTTCCAATCGTTGTCAAAGGTTGGATAGCGATCGTCTTATAACCATTCTAGGAACTTACTTCTACTCGTTACTAGGACTGCATCATAGGGATGTAGGTCAAAACCCCCGAGAACTTACTCCTACTCTTTATATGAATACTCGAAATGCATCTAGGTTCAACCATAATCACTCACGAACTCATTTTCCTTTCCATAACAGAATCATGTCGTCACCCAGAAATAACAAGCCGAGCAACGAAACCCCTATCCTTCACATGGACGCCGCTACTTTCCAAGCCGCGGTATCAGCTGCCGTGGCAGCTGTCCTTGCAAACCTCAGCGCTAACAACGCAAGCAAGGCTGACAAAGGGGTGGACGAATCCAATCGTTGTATCAATCCGGGAAACCAACAAATGATAACAGTCACAGACTTGCAAAGCAGTAAAACTGAGAAAAGAAAACGAAGGCGCCAAGCCCAAAAGAAGCGCAAGCGATCCCAAAGACTTGCCATACAATAGCAACAAGTGGCAACCCCTGCCATCCCAGTACCGATCAGACCATACGAGGGAAAGCTTCCAAAGTGTGACAAGTGTAGCTTTCATCATAATGGGGCTTACCATGAAATGCAATGCTGCAATTGCCACAAAATAGGGCACCATGCTCGTAACTGTGGAGCACCGGCACGGCCCATCACTCCAGTCCCTGACATCGGAGTCACCCAGGCTTGCTATGGTGGCGGTAAAATCGGACACCTTAAGAGGAATTGTTCGAAAAGGAGGAGCAGCGAAAGCAACCGTGTCCACATAACTCTGACCCGACACATCACTCCCACCACCAATGCAGGTGCAAGCCAGATATGTCACCTATGTGGTGAGATAGGACACCTCGAGGAGGATTGTCCAATAACAAAGAACTCCGGTGCAGACAGGAAGATACTAAGGATCACAGCCGCAGGAGAGACTACTTTGGACCCACGTTGAAATACTAGGGCGTTTCGTAATAGTAGACTTATAAACTGTTAAAAACTAGTGCAACTCGAGTCTTATCTTTTTCGCGAGACCCCATCAGTCAAGGGACTCTCGTGCTGCGTATACTTGCTTTTGTAGTATACCCTGTTCGCAGCAGTAGTCTTATAGATAAATCTAAAATACTCAAACTCTATAGAAGTTGCACTGTGATGTTTTGAAACACTTTTGTTATCCAGTCTAACGCCTTTTATTCCGAGTAGTCCGACATTAACGTTTAACTTGAGTAAATTCGATCCTCGCAATGCTAGTTTCATGCATAGATTCTTTTCACCGAAATCGCCTTTCTAGCAAAGCCATCATTCCAGAACTCCGAGGTACTCATGCATAGAGTACCTTATGTCTCGTATCCTTCCTGAAGACACTTCAGCAAAACTCCCTGGAGTACCACTCGTACAGTATGTCAAGTTCAACCCGAAGACCCATACGGTTGATCTATCGCTGAAGAAGGTATACGAAAGGGTGGTATATAATCAAGGTTCTACAGGCTTAGAATTGGTAATTCCGCTTCAACTTCTTTTCCTTATTTGGATGTGGGCTTGAAGAAGAATTATTTATTCGACTGCCTTTTCAGTCTTAATTATATACGACTCCTATACACGAAACTGTGATTGATGAACCAAATATGACTTTTGATATGAACTTTAGGACGGAGACTGCCCAAGACTACGAGTGATGGTACTGCCATGCGGATAAACTTAGAATCCAATCAAATGCCCTTCTCACCGATCGAGTTAATAGATCCAGATAGAACAGAAAACTCCCAGGATTACCTCCGCAACGTCAAGTCGAGTTCAGAATCGACTTAGTTCCAGGGGCTACCCCAGTAGCCAAATCGCCCTATCGCCTAAAACCTGCAGAGATGCAAGGACTGTCCTGTAAACTTAACGAACTGATCAGCAAGGGCTTTATAAGACCAAGCTTCTCACCCTGGGGAGCTCCAGTCTTATTCGTCAAGAGGACAGCCTTCCGAACTCGTTACGGACGCAACGGGTTTGTAGTAGTACCATTCAGATTGACTAAGAAGTATTCATGAAGTTAATGAATAGGGTATGCCATCCTTACTTGGATCAGTAGTCATCGTCTTCTTAGACGACAAACTTATCTACTCTCGTAGTAAGGAAGAGCATAGTAAGCATCTACGTCAGGATCAGATAAGATATATATATATATATATATATATATATATATATATATATATATATATATATATATAGGTCTTAAAAAGCTATACTGGTGGCCTATCATAAAAGCAGAGATACTACCTTCGTGAGTAAATGTCCTACTTGCGTCAAGGTCGAGGTCGAATACCAGAAACCCTCAGGACCACTACAACAGCCGGAGATACCGGAATGGAACTGAGAGCGGATCACTATGGATTTCTTAACCAAGTTGCCCAAGACAACGGGTGGACATGATACCATATGGGTCATCGTCGATAGATTGACCAAGTCCGCACACTTCCTGCCTACCAAAGAAACAGACAAGATGGAGAAGCTTACAATAACTTAACTTACCGCGCGAGCTCAATAACGTATATTCTACTTTCCACGTCTCGAACTTGAAAAAGTGTATGTCCGATGAGACTCTTGTAATCCCACTCGACGAGATCGAGATCAACGAGAGCCTCAACTCCGTGGAAGAACTTGTAGAGATCATGGACCAGGAGGTCAAGCAAATGAAACAAAGCCGTATCCCGATAGTGAAGGTTCGCTGGAACGCCAAGCGAGGACCTGAGTTCACTTGGGAGCGAGAGGATCAGATGAAACTGAAATATCCTCGTCTTTTTACTTAGTTATTTGTAACTACTTATTTGCCTAAATTCTAATTTCAGGACGGAATTCCTTCTAACGGGGGGATGATGTGACAACCCGAAATTTCTATTCTGTACAACCACTAAATTCAATAGAAGTCAGAACAGTTTCTGCTAACTTTCAAGCTTTTTGGAATAAGTTTGAGTGTTTTTAAGTTAGTAATTCGGGAGGTAACAGGACAGAGGATGCTCTAGGGTTTATTGTGCAACAATAATGTCCCAAAACTCCAAGAGTTTGGAGTTTACGGCCTAAACAAAGGTGTTTACGGCCGTAAACCCTAAAAGGGGGTATAAATATGACACTTAGTCATTATTTACCACTTTTTCACATTTTCAAGATCCAAACTCAAATCCTCTCAAGTATCATCCAACTTTTCTTCTTGATCTTCAACTTTGTAAGTGTTTCTATCCCTAAAAAGTTGATATCTTACTTAATTTAGTGATCTTACATGATTTCCATCCGTGAAATCATTCCAAAAGTGTAGATCTTCAAGTTTCACCAAGAACACCAAGAACACACACTAGTGTTCTTGGACTTTTAGCACCTTTTCAAGCTTCTACCTAGTAAGTACTTCTATCCTAGTGTATTATAAGACTTGTTACACTTCTAATCATCAAGAAAATACCCAAGAATCAAAGGATCAAAGGTGTTTACGGTCCAAGAACACCTTGGACCGTAAACCCTAATAAAGGGGCCAAAGTGTGCCCTAGTCTTTACCAAGCCATATAAACTAGTTTAGATCTCATCCTTGATGTCCTTTGGACTTAAAACATCAAAAAGATCATCCATAGGGGTTTACGGCCGTAAACACATGGAGAAGTGGTCCATGGGCCGTAAACTCCATTTAGGAGTGAAATGATGCCACAAACACTTCCTAAGGCTTATACATGAAGTAGGATGCTTCCTTATGACTTGAAAAGCTTCAAATCGCAAAATGGTATAAGTACCATGAGTTTACGACCGTAACCACAAGGGGTGATGGTCACAAAACCGTAAACTCCAATAGAGGGTCCCCTTGAACCCTAAACTCAATAGCCAAGTCCTACAACCCTTAGATGCAATCCTTAGGACTTATAGCACTTAAATCAAGTGTTTTACATGTCGTAGGATGTCTTAGCTTGATTAATTAGTTGTTTTATAACTAATTGGATACATATATATGTCTTTATATGTTAACTAGGATCCTTGTGTGTGCTCAAGTCTTCACTTGACACTTAGTATCCTATATCAATCCGTTCATCCAAACCACTCACTACAGGTGAGTTCATACCCCCTTAATTAACCTTTTAAATGTTTTCAATGTTTTTAAATGCTTTTATGGGGGGATACAAGTTGATCTATTATAGTTATTATATCAATCACATGTGATTAATAACTACCAGACTAGTGGATTTCTTACTCTTCTAACTGTGTTTTCAACAAACTACTTTTCAAACGGTTTTACAAGCTCTTTTACATATCAAATGGTTTTATTAAACTCTTTTACATGTCAAATACTTTTACTTCAAATCTTTTACACTTATATTCTGTTAAATGTATATCTTTATAGATATAGTTATATAAGTAGGATTGAAAGGACTTAGAACTGATAACTCACCCTACCCCCTGTTCCTCGTTTGGTTGTGGACTTAGGGTATCGGTTATTTGTCCGAAGGTCGTTTGAATCCAAGTTATATATTATGTATATGTGTATAGATATAAAAGTTCCTTCTTTCTATACAAAACCTTTGGGTAGCAAAGGCATACATACATGTTTATACATTCAAATCATACTACTAGTAAGCTACTATAGGTGTAGTTTAGGGAGTTACTAATACTGTTACTAGAACAATGAATCATACAATGAGTCAGTTCATACATGAGTCAATACATGCTGGATAGAGTGAGAACACACAATACAGCTAGTACACACAATACATTACAATACATGCTAGATAGAGAGAGAACACAATACAACTAGTACACACAATACAGTACAATACATGCTAGATAGAGAGAGAACACAATATAGCTAGTACACACAGTACATTACAATACAGGCTAGATAGAGGGAGAACATACAATACAGCTAGCACATACATTACATATACATTTCTTCAGTTATGTGAGCCACGTAATGGAGCATGGCATTACCTGCCATGGCCGTTTTGTATCCAGAATCTCCTTAATTGGGGAGCGTTTGAGTTTGTGTATACATCTATACTGGATTGACTATCCTACACCTTGCTACTCGCTACAGTGGGACTTGCAAGTCTACGGGTGCCAAACGTCATTTCTTACGACGTCTTACATCGTCGTTTTTCTATGAGTCGGTAGCAGGGTACAGGCCGATCACATGGTACTTTAAATAATAATTGGTTTAAGGTAGTTAGTACATCAGTAGTTACTTAATACAACACTACAGTACTATTTCATTTTCCCATTACATTCACTTTGTGAACATTCACACAATGCACTGTAATGTAAAAACTATATTTTTGGTTAATGATAGTCAGATTTGGGAAAATACATGCTCTTACAAGAGACACACACACAGACACTAGATGCCTTGGTAGAAGGCTACTTTTAGTAGGAAACATAGGGTTTTCTAGGAGAGTTCAAAACGTCTTACAAAACATCTTACAAAACATCTTACAACTACTTTCGTACAAATACAGACATTAATATACTTATATGCTCACCAGCTTTAAAGCTGATAAACTCTTTCAAAATAACTTGTATTCTCAGGTCACTAGTAGACAGGTACTGGAGCCAGGTTTTGAGAAGATGGAGCTCGTTCAAGACTCATCTTTCATTTTGAATTATATTTTGGTGTCTATTAAATTTGGCAAGACATGCTTGTATTAAAATTATATTATTAATGCAATGGATGATGTTGTTGCTTGTTTACTACTATGCATTGTTGTGATACTGTACATGACGTCCTCCGCCCCAGAACGTTTCCGCCGTTCTTGGTTTTGCGGTGTGACAAAAAATCACTCGATCTTTATTTCGAGTTTTTAGCTGTACACTGCTATACTGAAACTTAGAAAAATCGTAACTTCCTCATTCGAAGTCAGATTTTGCCGTTCTTTTTATGAAAGTTCTCGGTTTAACATAAACTACAACTTTCATTTAGATTGATATGGCTAAAAAGCCTTTTATTGAAAATTCAGTTTTTAAACTGATCAGTGTTTTGTCGGTTTTCTCGCGGATCTTCGATTGGTCATAACTTCTTCGTTATAACTCGTATTTTAGTGTTCTTTATATTTTTGGAAACCTTGTTACAATCTCTACCACATGGTTCATCCTAATCGAGATTGTTTAATAATTTATTTTTGAGGGTCAATTATGTAAATATACACAATATGCTAAAATTTCTCTTTATTATTTTAAAAAGAACTACAAATTGACCTACATTATTACATAGGTATAAAATAACGGTTTGTTACACGTACCGTCTTGCACCATCGATGATGCAGGAATTATCCAACCAATTGAATGAACTTAATAAGCAAATGCTTCATTAGACCAAGCTTCTCACCTTGGGTAGCACCGGTACTGTTCGTGAAAAAGAAGGATGGGTCGTTCCGAATGTGCATAGACTACCATAAAGTAAATAAGCTTACCATTAAAAACCGATACCCTTTGCCACAAATAGACGACCTCTTCGATTAACTTCAAGGAGCCAGTTTCTTCTCCAAGATTAACCTGAGATCAGGATACCATCAGCTACGAGTCCAGGAGGCCGATATTACTTCGACCGCTTTTAGAACTCGCTATGGTCACTATGAATTCGTAGTGATGCCCTTTAGTCTAACGAATGCGCCCGCATTGTTCATGGACCTGATGAACCGTGTGTGTCGACCTTACTTAGACAAGTTTGTAATAGTTTTCATCGATGATATACTAGTCTATTCCTGAAGTAATGAAGAACACAACCAACATTTACGACAAGTCTTCGAAACTTTAAGGGCAGAGAAATTGTACGCGAAGTTCTCAAAGTGAGAATTCTAGATCCGGAAGGTAGATTTCTTGGGTCATGTAGTCAGCAAGGAAGGGATACATGTAGATCCCTCCAAGATAAAAGCTATCGAAAACCGGGCGACCCCACGAACCCCAACAGAGATTCGTTAATTCCTAGGTCTCGCTAGCTACTACAGGAGGTTCATCCAAAACTTCTCAAAGATCGCGAAGCCACTCACTACCTTGACCCAGAAGGGTGTAACCTTCAGCTGGGAGAAGAAACAAGAAACTGCTTTCCAGACACTAAAGCAAGCCCTCTGCAGCGTACCAATCTCGTCCTTCCCAGAAGGGACGGAAGATTTTGTAGTTTACTGCGACGTGTCCAAGCAAGGGTTGGACTGCGTTCTTATGCAGCGAGGAAAGGTCATATCCTATGCCTTGAGATAGCTTAAGAACCACGAGGTCAACTATACCACACACGACCTCGAAATAGGAGTAGTGGTTTTCGTTCCAAAAGATCTGGAGGCATTACCTATATGGTACGAAATGCACAGTCTTTACAGACCACAAAAGCCTCAAACACATATTCAATCACAAGGAACTTAGCATGAGACAGCGACGATGGGTGGAACTACTCAATGATTACGAATGTGAGATTCACTATCATCCCGACAAAGCCAATGTAGTAGTAGATGCCCTTAGTCGAAAAGTGTACTCGGACCGCCGAGTAATGTCTCTATCTACGACTATCCATTCCCACCTGTCTACACAGATCAAGGAGGCTCAACTGGAAGCCTTGAAACCCGAAAATGTGACAGGTGAAGCCCTAAGAGGAATGGAAAAGAACTTGGAAGTCAAGGGTGACAGAGTTTGTTATCTCATGAATCGGATCTGGACACCGAAGTTTGGTGATTACATAGATGTTGTCTTGAATGAAGCCCATAAAACTCGATACTCCGTTCATCCAGGTTCAGACAAGATGTATCTAGACCTCAAGAAACTCTATTGGTGGCCGAACATGAAAGCTGAGATTGCTACCTATGTGGGCAAGTGTCTGACTTGCGCCAAAGTCAAGGTATAATATCAAAAGCCCTCAGGTCTACTATAAAAACCAGAAATACCTGAGTGGAAGTGGGAGCGGATTACAATGGATTTCATAACCAAGTTACCCAGGAGAACGGGTGGTCATGACACCATTTGGGTAATCGTCGACAGATTACCCAAATCCGCTCACTTCCTGCCAATAAAAGAAACTGAAAAAATAGAGAAGTTAACAAGGACGTACATTAAAGATATAATACGCTTGCATGGTCTGCCAATATCCATTATCTCTAACCGAGATAGTAGATTTACCTCGCAGTTTTGGCAATCACAGCAAAAGTCCTTGGGAACCAATCTTGACATGAGTACATCGTACCATCCTCAAACTAATGGGCAAAGTGAGAGAACCATACAAATGTTGGACGACATGTTGAGAGCTTGTGTGATAGATTTTGGTAAAGCGTGGGATACCCATTTAGCACTCTTCGAATTTTCGTATAACAATAGCTATCACACTAGTATCAAAGTTGCTCCCTTTGAAGCCCTCTATGGCCGTTTTGCATATCTCCTCTATGATGGGCTGAAGTGGGTGATACGAAACTAGCCAAGAACCAAATACCTGATAGTACTCTAACCGGTCCCGAGATCATTCGAGAGACCATAGAAAAGATTTTCCAAATCCGAGAACGATTGAAAGCCCCTAGAGACAGACAAAATAGTTATGCAGACAAACGATGAAAAACCTTGGAATTCAGGTTGGTGACCGCGTCCTATTAAAGGTCTCACCCTAGAAAGGAATGACATGTTTCGGCAAACGTGGAAAACAAAATCCAAGGTACATCGGACCATTCGAGATTCTTGCTAGAATTGGTCCAGTTGCTTATAAACTCAATCTACCGCATGAACTTAGTAACATTCATCCCACTTTTCACATCTCTAATCTCAAGAGGTGTCTGTCTGACAAGACTCTTATAATCCCACTCGACGAAATCGAGTTAAACAATTTTGGTAAAGCTTGGAATACCCATTAAAAGGCTCACCCTAGAAAGGAATGATACGTTTCGGATTTTCGTATAACAATAGCTATCACACTAGTATCAAAGTTGCTCCCTTTGAAGCCCTCAGACTAATGGGCAAAGCGAGAGAACCATACAAACGCTGGAAGACATGTTGAGAGCTTGTGTGATAGATTTTGGTAAATCTTGGGATACCCATTTAGCACTCTTCAAATTTTCGTATAACAATAGCTATCACACTAGTATCAAAATTGCTCCCTTTGAAGCCCTCTATGGCCGTTTTGCATATCTCCTCTATGCTGGGCTGAAGTAGGTGATACGAAACTAGCCAAGAACCAAATACCTGATAGTACTCTAACCGGTCCCGAGATCATTCGAGAGACCATAGAAAAGATTGTCCAAATCCGGGAACGATTGAAAGCCCCTAGAGACAGACAAAATAGTTATGCAGACAAACGATGAAAACCCTTGGAATTCCAGGTTGGTGACCGCGTCCTATTAAAGGTCTCACCCTAGAAAGGAATGACATGTTTCGGCAAACGTGGAAAACAAAATCCAAGGTACATCAGACCATTCGAGATTCTTGCTAGAATTGGTCCAGTTGCTTATAAACTCAATCTACCGCATGAACTCAGTAACATTCATCCCACTTTTCACATCTCTAATCTCAAGAGGTGTCTGTCTGACGAGACTCTTATAATCCCACTCGACGAAATCGAGTTAAACGAGAGTCTACACTTCGTAGAAGAACCAGTGGAAATCATGGATAGCGAAGTCAAAAGAACAAAACAAAGTCGTATACCAATAGTGAAGGTTCGCTAGAATGCCAAGCGGAGACCTGAATTCACTTGGGAACAGGAAGATCAAATGAAACAAAAGTATCCACATCTTTTTCCTAGTTCATAAGTACCACTTTAGAAACAATTTCAGGACGAAATTCCCTCTAACAGGGGGATAATGTGACAACCCGTTATTTTCAAATCTTTAAAATCAACAAATGCCAACCAAAGTCAACAAAAATCAAAACTTGTAAATTAAAAGTCAAAAGTTTTGAATTGTTATGTTAATGAGGCTAAATTAATAATTTTGATATATATAAAACTTTTATTATTAAAGTGTTGCAAAAATGGGATTTATTCCCACTCAACCGAAATCTCACATCTAGCCCCACCGAAAACGGTCGGATTAGCCACTTGCCTCGGACCGAAAACGAGACTTCGGCCAACACCGAAATCAACCCTCACCGAAAACGTGTGAAGCAGCTCCTTTCTTCGGACTGTGAACTAGCCTGGACCGCAACCCTTTTTCGGACGAAAACTTCTTCCTCGGATAGAGTTCCACACCGAAAACCCCTTTTTCTCGGATTTTGTTCATGGCCGAAACATCAAATATCTAGATATTTATCACTTAACCGTCTACCTTTTTCCTTCCTTTATAAGATACATCTAGAAATATCATACACTTTTACACAATTAGTAAACAAAAATCCTTCACCATTCTCTCAAATATTTCGAATATTTCTCCTTCACCAAAAACTCTTCACAAGGAAGCTTTAATCCATCTTTCCTCCTTAGTAATCTTTGTAAGTTTTATCATAAAACATATGTTATACAATGCATATATTAATTATATCATCTTAATCACATATGATTATGTGTCTTAAATTATTAGGATTTGTTTGATAAAACGTGTTTTAACCCGGGAATCATCACAACCACATCGTAACCAACCAAGAACACGCATACGAGGTGAGTTTATACTCATACGTTTTCATGGTTTTTCAATGTTTTAGGGGGCGGATACAAGTGTAACACAAGAAATTGGTGTTAATATCTAAACGTTTTCAATATTTATTAATTGTTGCCGTTATTAAAATTATATATATATATATATATATATATATATATATATATATATATATATATATATATATATAATTAGGGTTCAACAGGCTTAGAATTGATAACGTTTCTCTATTTCCTGTTCCTTGTTTGGTTGTGGGCTTGGGGTAGAATTATTTATTCGACTGTCTATTTAATCATAATTATATAAATATTATATTTATATAAGTATAAAATCATTTGAAACTTGTTAAACAAAAATATACTTTTTGCAAACTATTTTAATACCATTCGGGTTTAAATATTGAATTTCACAGGACAACCGTATTACAGATTATTCGAGTTAAACTTACCAAATTATTAACAATACAAAGGTTTTGTTTCAGTAAAACACAAACATATAAACTATAATAGGTATAGTTTATGGAATTTACATGTTGCTTTTCAAGTTCAGAATACATTACGGAAAACAAACATATAAACTATCATAAATGTAGTGTAAGAGATATACTTACATTTTATCTATTACAAAGTAACTTTTCATTATTCTACACATAACCATCAATATAGCATTTGTGAGACACACTTCAAGTACTTATCTAAGTACCAACCAAGTCCTGAAACTATAACCAGAGTCTCTTGGAGGGAGAGTGTAACACTTGTGTATAGATCTATACAGGACTAACAATCCTGTACCTGAGCTGCTTGCAATAGCTAGGCCGACATGCCTGAGCTGACAAATGTCGTACCGATTGCGACGCCTGAAGAACATCGTGTTCAGGCCATCTTAGGTCATCAAGCATGGTTATAATAACTCACAATTTGGTATTGAACTATACGATTAGGGTAAGAATAAGTAAACATCTTCACATAGTTTTATTAAATAATAAAACTATATTACAGTATTTTACAAGTACAACTGGTGAATTCAGGCATTTACGATTACACAATTTTTCATACAAGTATAAATACAGAATACTATTCTAGTACAGAGAAAACATACTTTTCATGGTTTTAAGTGAGTTAAAACTACATTTTACTAACTCATAGTACAATATCATTTACACATTTGATTACAACATATTACAACATAAAATATAGGATTTTCTGGGAAAATATACATACATTTTCAAGGAACATACGACAGATTTCAATTACAAACATGCTTATGAACTCACCAACTTAATTGTTGACACTCTTTTCAAAACTACTTGTATTCTCCAGAAATCAGTAGACAGGTACATCCACGAGTTTTTGAGAAGATAGAGCATTATAGACTCATGTCTTTTAACTTTTGATATAAATTTTTGGTGTCAAGTATACATTGATTTCAACACATATGTAATAACTTATACTTTATCAATACATGTTTGTTTTACTTTTATTACTATTATACAATTATTGTGATACTGTACATGACGTCCTCCCCCCCTGAACGTTTCCGCCGTTCCGATTTGGGTTGTGACAGTAAACCTTAATCCATACACTTAGGTTATGATCCATATATCATGTGGGCTAACTCTTCATGGATACTTACATAAACTTAGCCCATCATGGATCAATAGCCCAAACTATATATATATATATATATATATATATATATATATATATATCACTGATTTACATAATCAGTCCCCGTTAATTTAATTAGTCTCTTTTGATCACTGAATTAATTCCAAATTAATTTTTGATCAATACTAATTAAATAATGTGATTTCACAATTAATATATTATATTTATAATATATTAATAAATCATAAATAGCCACTTTCTCAGATATCCATCCTATCAGATTGTTCTGGTGAAGGCAACCCAAATGGACCATACTACTCTCGGGTCAAGTACATACCAATTATAGTTATGGGCTTATACACCTAATCCAACACCAACATCATGTGTTACGAAATGGCCGTTCAACTTAACTTACCATATAACGAAACCCTTGCCATCTATGATGATAAACCCGATACAAACCTCTGAATCGTCTCTTGCATCAAGGATAAGAAGTAACTACACAAGAGGTACCACGCCTTCCTAACCCACGTTATGGATAAGAAACAGGAAGTGAAGGACATCAAGGATATTCAAGAAGTATGTAACTTTCCCAATGTATTCCCAGAAGACCTTCTGGGAATACCACCCGTACGCTAAGTCGAGTTCATAATTGACTTGATTCGTGGAGCCACTCCCATAGCCAAATCCCCATATTGATTAGCGTCGGCGGAAACGCAGGGATTGTCCAATCAACTGAACGAACTAATTAGTAAAGGATTTATCAGACCGAGCTTCTCACCTTGGGGAGCGGCAGTCTTGTTCGTAAAGAAGAAAGGTGGATCATTTTGTATGCGCGTTGGCTGTCAAGAGTCGAAGAAACTCACCATCAAGGACCGATATCCCTACCTCGAATCGACGATCTGTTCAACCAACTTCAAGGAAAGAGCTACTTCTCAGAAAGTTGATCTAAGGTCGGGATACCATCAGCTCAGAGTTCCGGAGGAAGATATCCCTGATATAACTTAATACTCATATGGTCAACTACACCACACACAATCTTGATTTTGGGGGCAATAGTGTTTTCCTTAATATCTAGAGACACTACGTTTATGGCAGAAAGTGCACAATCTTCACTGACCATAAGAGACTCCAACACGATCTCAATAAAAAAGTAAGAAACAAAGCCGCGTACCCATAGTGAAAGTCCATTGAAAGCCAAACGAGGGCCTGAATTCACTTGAGAACGGGGGGACTAAATGAAAACAGAAATATCCCCATCTTTTCCCTACCTCGTGAGGACCTACTCAAAGTGAGAATTTCAGGACGGAATTTCTTCTAACGGGGGATGATGTGACAACTGTCAAATTCTGGATCAAACAAAGTTAACAAGTCAACCAAGTCAACTCGACGAGTATTAAAAATTTAGGATAAATACTATGTTCCTAATTTTCCTAATGTACAACTTACCAATATAAATACAAAGTAAGTCGCTTTTCGTCAATTATTGAATAAAAATCCTATTTAGGATTAATGACACAAAATTAGATAATTCAATTATATATTAATTGGGTATAAATAATATTCGTAACACAAGGTAGTGGAGTTCTTAAACCTTACACTACATGGCAAATTCATATCAAAGGTTACATATACAATTTTTTTGTGACTTCGTCACAAAATGCGAGAAATTCGATACCCGGCCTAAAACGCCAAACCTTTAACGGAAAGAATTTAGGAATCAACCTAATCTTTGTATAACGTATTATTATTTTTAAAAATAATGATTTTTATAATAACTTGAATTTTTATAATTCAAATTAGATATTTATACATCCTTTATGCCATAATTTTTTATAAAAATACCACTATTTTATAAAAACTACCAACATTTTTATAAAAGATACAAGAGTTGACTTAGGAGACAAGATGGGTGCATCTTTTCCAACAAATCTATTACATAACAAATAACCAAGTAATATCCAACATGTAACCATGAAACACCCCACCCCTTACCCCCCCTACCCACCCCCACCACCCCTTCCCCCCCCCCTCTTCATCTTCATCTCTCACTTCATCTTCTTCATTCCTCCATACTCCTCTCAAGAACAAGCTCCCATCTTTGAAGAGGATAATTTTCTATAAGTTGGTTCGTAAGTTTTTGGTAAGCTTTTCTCTATAAATCTAGTGATTATACACATAAAAATACTAGTTTTGTTACATTTACACACATTTATATACGTTATTATCCATAGGGTAATACCATCTTCAAGTGTTCTAAGCTTGAGGATCTTCATCTTTATCTCTTTATCTACTAAGAAATCCACTCAAGGTGAGTTTACACCCCTTAATTTTCGAGTTTTTCCAAGTTTTAGGGGGGGGGGATACAAGTAAAGAAATCCTATTTGGATGATCTAAAGGCTTTGCAAACGAAAAATACAAGTTATGTCACAAAAACATATCTAAGCTTAAAAATTAGTTTTTTACAGAAAAGTTGTGGTTTGTTCACGGACTGTTTTACCATGCTTAAACTTCATATATTTCAAAACTGTTCAATATCCAAATAGTGCAGCTCTGTACCTTTTCAAGGACTACTCGCACGCGTTCATACGATTTTTCTGCAATTTATGGTGATTTTTACAAAACTGTCTATCATTTCAAAACATTTTCGGACCAGTCTGTAAAACAAACTGAACGTTTTCACTCTGGTTAGGAACCACTTAAAGTCAGGGAAAAATTTTATGGACAAAGTAGACTAATTTTCTAAGCTTTGAGAGTTTACGCATCCAAATTTTGACTTACAATGATTTTTCTATAATTTTTCTAAAAACATGGACAGAAAGGTCAAAAACTAAAAATTGTCTTTATCGTACTAAATGTTTTTATACTTTTGTTTAAAAGTAAGTTTATATGTTATAATCTTTTAAAACATTTTAACATGATAACTTACATGTATTTATATATTTGATTATATAAATGGACTTAACAAAACATTCATAATAAACTATAATTGGTATTGTTTACGGGTCACAAATACTACTTCATCATTTTGCACGAAACATATAATTATTTAAAAGTATAATTATTTTTACACTATGTAACCACTATGGAAGGGTAATACATTCATATTCAAAAAGGATTTTCATTACACTAGACGTAAACCTGTTAATACCATTTTGTGAGACATAGCCTTCACCGTACCTACTTGAGTACGTACTAAAGTTCATGAATTATAACCAGGGTCTCGGTAATTGAGCATGACATTTGTGTATAGATCTATACGCGACTGACAACCCCGTACCTAAGCTGTTAGCTACAGTTAGACCGGAAGGTCTAGGGTGACAAATGTCTAACATTCCGATGCTTGACGTACGTCGTAGCAGGCTAACTAGTCGTTAGCACGGTTATAATAACTCACATGGGGTATTAACAATACATTTGGTTTACGGGGTTAACATACATTTAATTAGTTTTATATAATGATAAAACTACATGACACTAATTTCCAGTAAAACACTACTTACATTTTGGTCTTAGGGTTTAATACATACAACTCATTTTTAAAGAAAATATTAAATTTTCTGAAAGCGCACTCTATCATTTTACAAGGAAAAGTTACCGATTTTTCTCATACAAAACTCTTATGAACTCACCAACTTAATTGTTGACACTTTTTCAAAACTACTTGTATTCTCAGGAAATCGTTAAGCACATAACCACAAGATTTTGAGGATGGGACGGTACGGCGTCACACTATTTACTTATGTCATAATGTAATTGGTATTGAAACAAACAATATTTGAATACAATGTAATTTTCCCAATTATAAATATGATGGTTGTGTTGCTTTGATCACTATTATTCAATTTGTTGTGATACTATTCATGAAGTTATCCACCCTCAGACGTTTCCGTCATTCTGGTTTGGGGGTGTGACATCACTAGGCATAATGAATATCATTATCTAAATATTATAAAAGCCGAGTATGGTTGGTATGTATTTAAAAGTGTAATGTACTCGTTTTTATAAAGATGTACGTTCCAAAGTAATGATCATATGTACATGTATAAACTTTACGTATTTAAACATATAAACATACATGCATAGTAATAGCTTGAATCCTTGCAATACTATAAAGTTTTGTGATGTGCCTTTTATGACATACAATGTCACTTAAAATCATATATTTTTGTATCATGTATCATTTGTTGTATGGACTAGTTATTTCATGATAAAATAACTATAGTATGTATATGAAAAGTTCATACTAGTTTATTTCTAACAATATGTTACATTGTGAAACACATTTTATAAACTAGACTTGTTTAATTTTTGCATAAAATGATAATTTGTTTGCATAAACAAACTATATAGGCACTTTTAATCCCCCCGAAATAAGTAGAAATATTAAAAGGGGACGTAAGCACTTACCCTTGAAACACGAATTTGATTTGTACGGAATCGGTTAGTTTTGAGAAACTTGTCGTGAGAAACTACAAAGCCACGGTTCTTGAACTTTGAAATACTTTTGGGATCGTTTTGTAACAAATTTAAACTATAGGATTGTTTTATAACTTCACTAGCTATAGGGATATTTGGTAATTTAACTAACCAAAGTAGGACTGCGTTGGTTAAAATAAATCGAGGGAGGGACTGAAATGGTTTAATTGGAATTTAAGTTTGGGAATTGGACTGGTCTTGTTAACAAAATCTTATTGGGGGGGGGGGGGGGGGGGCAGGGACTGTTTTGTTTAAAATTCACCAAAGTTTAGGGAATGGACTCATTTTGTATAAACGATTCAACTGAGGGTTTATTTTGTTCATTTTATAAACAGAAAATGATTTTAGGACTTTCATTTGCTTCGTCATTTGACTGATCGGGCAACGGGAAAGAAATAGGAACTAACGTAAGCAAACACGAAGGAAACGTGAAGGCAGGTGAGAAATCTGATACATGCCGATCAATCGCATGTGAGGGGATAACCTCCAGTGCTCGATGAGACCCAAGAAAGGAAGCGAAGAAGTAGTGAGGCTGATCTCTTCCCTTTTTGACGATGAGGTACAAAGGGGGGAAGGGAGAACTGATTCGCTTGGAGCGATGCAAGCAGAAACAGCAGCGGATGGCGAGCCTTCAGCGGTGAAGCGATGGAATGCAAGGTAAGTTGCTCCGATGGAGAAATCAAACGGTGATACATCTCCTGGTGAGGCATCTGGAGGCAGTCGTAGACAAAAGAAGAAGAGAATGGTGAGACAGGGGTTGCTCCGGGAGTAGCATGTGAGTGAATGGAGGCTACGAGGGTGTTTGGCATTTCTTTTAAATTGACTTTTTAACTTTTAACTTTTTCAAAAAGTTAAAAAAAGCCAAAAGATGTTTGGATAATTGAAAAGTTCTTTTGAGATGACTTTTTGCAAAGAGTAAAAGAAGGGGTTTTAAAAAGTCACAAAAATCTGACTTTTTGTGACTTTACATATAAAAGTTAATCAAAAGTCATTTTGGTTAATCCAAACACTTTTTAAATAACATCTTTTGCAAAAATTCCTTCCACTAAAATTCCTTCTACAAAAAGAACTTTTGATGCTCAAAAGCAATCCCAAACACCCCCTACTCCGGCAACCTCCTTGTTGCTTCTTGTTTTTTTTTTCTTTTTTTTTATAGAAAGAAATGAAGGGAAAAAAGGGTGTTTGGGTTTGATGTTTGACAGGGGAAGAGGAACAAATCAGTGGGTGTTTGGTTGCTTCATTTGACAGAAAAAAGAAGAACAAAAACGATAGTGGTTTCTGTCCCATTGAGTTGCTGAATACGCAAGAACAACACTTCCAATGGACGTGTTCTTGGTTGACATGAAGGAGAAGGAGAAAAAAGAGAGGTGAGGTGAAACTGTGAACGAATGGAAGCAGCCTCCAAGGGTATAATTTCTCAGATATCTTTAGGATGTAGTCGTACCATTGTGATCTATTTTGAGTGTTGTTCTTCTTTAAATTGAACGGTAAATGGAAGGGATGGCAGCAACAACATGTCTCTGGTGTTGGTATGATGTAGGAGGATACCTTGAATGATGTTTAGTGAAAATTGTTGACATTCGTCTGGTTACATGAACACTTCATATAAATTGAAATGTGGAAGGAAATTCTTACTTTTGGCTGTTAATTTGGTGTACATTGGGTTAATCTTGTAAGCATTATATTAGTTCAATAACTATGTAATTTGTGTGTATTGATATATGTTAGTAAATAGTATTTGGAATTGATATATGACATATGTATAGTTATGCATATATTTAGTGTTGTTATACAGTTTTAGTTACATAACATATACACATTGTAACGTATACACATTGTGATTACATGATTGACTATTATTCTTTGGGATTCCTGAATAGCTTATGTATACAAACATATGTATAGGTCTCAAACTATTTAAGAACTAATTATTTCATAATTTTATAAATATTTTCTAACTTTCTCAATTTATGGGCCATCGATCTCGATAGAAGATAATTTTCTGAAAATGAAGTATACTGCTCTCGGTTACAAGGATTCGAAAAACTCAGACGGATTAATTTTTCAAGTTGTAGAAATCTGGGAAGTCGTGTTTAATTGGACCCGGAACGTCTGATTTTTCGACTTTTGAAAATATTTTTGCTAAAATTATTTCTAGTATGAAATTAAATAATAGACTATGACATGAGTCCAAAAAAGTTCTCAAAATTTCCACTGAGGTGTGCAAGTCTCTCAACGGATAGAAACGAATTTTAGCAGTTTTAAGAAAATCAATATAATATTGGTTCATTTCTTATAACGATCATATCTTTTGCATACGAAGTCCGTTTTGGATGTTCTTTATATTTTCGGAAACATGGGAACATGTACTACAAGATTAGAGTTTTTGCTTCTCTCACAACTGCTTAAGATCAATTTTTAGTTTTTCAGACGCATTAACTAGGGTTGCAGTTTGAGCTGTTTGATTCGTTTGCCAGTTTACATATTTTCAAGTAAGATACCATCTGATATCTAATAATAGTTGGAATAAACTCATTTAATTTACAAAATATGCACTAAAACTCAATGAGTCAAAATACAAAGAGATTTACTATGAATTGACCATCCACAGTCTTTGACCTAAATTCTAGGATGCCACATTGACAAAGTGTGTATTTCGATGGATCATGTTAGGTTCCCTAAACAGAAAATTGTACCCTAGAGTTGCGCGAATGGATTTGCACTTTTCTTTTAAAGGAATCTCAAAGTATATTTCTAATCGTGGAAGACGAAGAGCAGTTCGAAGGGATTACACATCAATAAGAACCCTAGATTGAGCATCTCAAATGGTTCTAGTAATGGCTTGAGCATCAAAATAAAAAGAGCCAGAATAACAGAACTCACAAACTTGATTAGGGTAGAATGGGTCTGGAAAATCATAGAAAGCATATCAAAGACGGAAACTTTTGACATAGTTGAAAAAATCTTCAATTCATGATTTCACGAATTGCTTTAGGATGACATCTGAGAAGGCCACATTGTTTGCTTGAATGAAAATAAGGGAACTAGGGGCATGAGGAGCTTTGACAGTATTGGCGTTAGGAGCAAACTCGTATAGAGGTTTTGACATGATGAGAGCTTGAGGAAGAAGATGGTAGAGAGAACCCTTTTCGAGAGAGAAAATCAATTGCTCGATTAGTTTGTAAAAGTGACCTAGGAGAGGGTTTTCCCATTTTATACAAATATTTTCTTCCCTTTTAAGTAATCATGATTGACGAGATGGACACCGTTAAAATCTTGTATCCCAAGATATTGATAGACCTTTTAATCATCATCCAAAAAGTTACCTTTGAGATAAGAAAGTTATATCAGTGCAACACAACATCAGTGGAAAATCTATCAGTGGGAGCAATCAACGTATCAGAGTTGTAGCTGGTAATCAAGTAAGTTTATGATTTCTCCTAATAGTGTAGGCGTAAACTACCATTCACCGACATAGTATGGGGAGATTTCATCAGCATGTAGTTTCATACGATGACTCATTGAGTACTTTTATTAGAAGAAAAAGGGCAAGAGTGGTATGATGCATTTGATAAGTTGTGGTGTTTTAGCTTAACCATCGACATAGATATTTCAAGTTCTCATCGGTGTATGGTACATTATGTTGAATCATAAAGCTTTAAAGAAGAATATAAGGGCAAGAAGGGTTTGGTGCGTGTGACAGTATATGGTTCATAGACTAATCATCGACATAGTGTTTCAAACTTTTATCAGTGTGTGGTATACCATAGTGAATCATAAAGTTTTTTAAGAAGAAAAGAAAGAAATAATAGATTGTTTCAGTCACACTGAGGTAGAATCAACGTGAATGATAAACGGTGTTAACTTTTCAACAAGAAGTGGTTTAATCCTTGCATCGTAGAGTTAGTTGCAGTCTAGAGTCATAGATATTCCATCAATTTGTAGTGGTACCATGTCATACTTCAGACTAGGAGGCCAGGGACATGAATAACCCTTTGTCATTTAAGGACCAGACAAGTAACTCTTACATTGATGACTATGCAATCATGGGTAAGCCATTAGGTTATGATTAATGTTTAATCAGAACACGAGACTTAATGCATACGACAAGCATGCTTCCGGGGACAAGAGTCTGATAAAATAGTTAACTAAGAATAAACACCTAAGCCTTTCTATCAATTTTTATTTGGACCGTGTAATCTCACTTTGAAAGTTTAGACGATGCCATACAATCAGCGTAAGGGGGTGACTTAATGTCATGTCAGTAGATAGTCTCGCTGATGAGATACTTAGAGAGATTTAGGCACATATATCAACATACTTTTAGGGATGATTATTTCTCAAACTTACATACTTGGCTTAAAAAATGCCACCGTCAAATCTTTAAAACTGGTACAAAACAAAATAAATAACAATACAAACAAAAAGTTAGTCAAATAAGTAAAAATTCTAAAAGCGATATTTTTACAGCTTTTTCAGAGATGAGTTAAAACCCGATCCATCAAAGCAAGCAAGATCAAATATATCAAACTAAAACACAATTCATAGAGCCAAAGAGAAAATGCCTTTAATCGTTGAAGTATTGCAAATTGATTTCAAGCTTCATGTTCACCAAGAACAAAGGATGAGCATAAACCAGTCTTTGTAACCAACGAGTTAAATGGATCTAATCTTTGTAACCTTCGAGTTATGAAATTCACCAAGAAAAAACTTGAAGGTTCCATTCTTTTTGTTATGTTAAGGAAGAGAAGGGGACCACTGTCTTATTGAAGAGGTCTCTAGATTTCAGAGGGGATTTGGTGTTGCAGTGAGAGTGTCGATGGAAATTAGACGTTCTATGATACCTAACTTCACTTCATCCCTTTTCAAAAGAGAGAGGTTGTTCCAGAAGGAAGAGGTATGTACCCAGAAGAACACATTTTGGTATAGTTATCTCCAATATGGTCTCATCAGTAGGATGCCCCATGTCAATCAGCGTGAGCATCAGTGTTAGGAAGAGAGTAGTTGGTGCTGAATAAAAGATGCAGAGTCAGATTCATCTAGCTCTAGCCTAAAGATGTTGCAACAAATGAATTATACGATGATCCTCTTCAAAGGAACAAATTAGTTCAGGTCACTATCAAGAGAGAAGAACATGCATGAGCAATGTCAATAACAAAATGTACAATGTATACTTCTTTGGAAAAATAGAAGTTAAATAGAATTTTTGAAGCACAAAATTAAGGTAAACTAAAACTGTAGCAACTTATGTTCATGAATTTAAAAGTAGCAAAGCAAAAACAAAAATGGAAGCATAAAGTAGCATTTTCTAAACACATAAAATCAAAGCATATATACGTTGTTGTCCCTGAGTTTAGTGAGCACAAATTTGTTCACAGATTCAAGAAACTTTCCTTCATGACAACCAAAAAGAACCTTATAACCAGCATCACAAAGTTAACTGATGGAGATAAGATTGTCTTTTAGACCCTTGACATAGAACACCTCCTTTAAATTTAACGACCTGCACTCAAATGTTCCAATTCCCATGACAACTTCTTCATTGTTGTCGCCAAAAACCACAAGTGGACCATCTTTCTCCACAAAATATGTTAAGAGGGACTTGAGACCGGTCATGTGTCTGGAGAACCCGCTATCAAGAAACCATGTATGTTCTAGATTTTCACTCGACCCTTGGATAGCTTGAGAGGTATCAACATCACACATGTTCAGATTTCCATCATCGGAATCATTGATAAGAGCCATAAGACCCTTAACATTACACCCATCATATTTAAATGTCTCCTCTTCTTCCAACCACTCTTTACGATCCTCTTGTTTTGCAATGAAAGCTTTTGGCAGAGAGATGTTCTCCTTCTTCATGTGAGCTAACAACTTGTTCTAAAACATTTCATAGTTCTCATAACTTTAAGTGTCTTTCTTCTCTTTACAGTCCCTTGCAAAATGGTCCGGGCTTCCATAGTTAAAACAGTCACCTGAGTTTTTTTTCTCTGAAGTGGATCTGCTCGCTGAACTGCCTCCCTCAAACTGATCTCTTCGTACCCCATTTGATCTGCTTTCTTCATATCATTTGACAATAAGTGTAGCATTGGAAACAAGTTCATCTGTGACTTCTTCACCACTCTCTTTACTCTGATCTGAGTCATCTGTGTCGTTGCTTTGTTTCATTGCTTCCTTTCGAGAAACCAATGCTACAAACTTTTCCTTGCTTGATTCGTTCATCATATATTTACGAAGAGCTTTGGTCTCCTTTTAATTTCATAGGTTTCCAAACAAGGAGTTTAGATATATGGCATCGATCTTTACACTGTTTTTAAGGACATCATTGTGATGTTACCAACTTTTCCCAAGAGAGTCCAGGAACTTCAGAACCAACTAAGAAGAATGATTGACAATTCCCAGCTTATGCATATCATTAACCAAGCAGTTAAAATCGTTAAACGTTTGGGTTAGTGATTCACCTTGTTGTGCGAAGAAGTGCTCGTATCTCCGATTAAGGTTATTGATGGTAGTGGCTTGAACTTCCACAATGCCTTCATTGGCCACTGTCAGCATATTCATCATCTCTTGAGTCGACCCACAATTCTGTACAAGATGATAGACATTATAGGGAAGTGAGTTTCATATCGCTTCTCTAGCTTTCACATCAAGACTAATTAGCTTCTTGTCATCATCGTCATAGCTAGTCTTTGGTTTTTGCTTCAAAGGACCAACGGGAGCATTGTTGACTATAGTTTGATACATAGGAACATGAGGACCTTTTCAAAAAATTTATGCATCTCATAGTCCAAGCTTTAAAGAACAATCATGGCCTTAGTTTTCCACATAGTGAAGTTGTGCTCATCGAAAAGAGGAATCTTGTTAAGGCCAAAGGACTTGTGATTATAGGTAGTCGACATGATAACTTGAGTGTAGCAAAAACGTGCTCTGATACGAATTGAAAGTTTGTATCGATCAGATAAACTTTAAGTAGAATAAACAAAGAATAAGAAAATTAACTCAAACAACCAAAGAACAAAAAAGTAAAGAACACGCGATATTCTCAAAATTGTCTTTCACCAAGAAAGGGTTGGTTTTCACCAAAAACCGGGTTGTCACAAAGACGTTCACAAAGACATACATTACGGTTTCACCATTGTATATATACTAATGTATAATAGTATATCTCTTAATTGAAGGGATTGTATCTAATCTATACAAAGAACCAATCCTTACCACAAGGTTATTGGATTTGATATCTATTCTACACATATCCGTACAATTACCTAATATACAGAGATTACATTAGATTATATAACTGCACGCTTACGATGTTCTTTATGCTGACACTGATACTGTCTTGAGACGTTGGCGCTGATCTTGGCGCTGGAGCTGGCGGTCAGCATATGGAGTATTTGTGTCACACCCCCAAGCCGACATGACGGAAACGTTCGTGGGTGGAGGATGTCATGTAAAGTATCACAATAATTGGATAATAGTAATCAAAGCAAACAAAACCATTACATTGATAAAATATAATATTTACATCTTGTTCAAATCATAGTTTGTATGACATCAAAAATGTATAGCAAAAGTATAAAAGACGCGACTCTAAAAGCTCCGTCTTCTCAAAAACTTTCGAGTGTACCCGTCTACCGGTTCCCTGAGAATACAAGTGGTTTTGAAAGTTTATCAACATTTAATTTGGTGAGTTCATAAGCATGTATTTGTTAAGGAAAGCTTGTCTTTGTTCTTTGAAAATGTTATAGTGTACTTCCAAAAAATCCAATATTTTCTTTAATGAATAAAATGTAGTCTTAGACCCTAAGTCCAAAAATATATGCAGTTACTGTATTCTGAAATAGTGAATTGTAGTTTGTAATAGTGAGCTGTACTTCATAATAGGAAGCCGTATTTTATATGAGTAAACTGTAGTCTTATTAATAAATAAAACTATGTCATGAGCGTTTCTGGAAATTGTACGTTGTACTAATGTATTATGTACTAGAAAAGTAGTGTATTGTAATAGTGTCTGCATCAAACCTTAGTGTATGAAAGCCTGGAATCCACCAGCTGTAGTGTAAAATAGTGTATTGTAGTTCTATTAATTAAAATAAAACCATTTGTATGAGAGCCTGGAGTCTACCAGCTGTAGTGTAAAATAGTGTACTGCAGTTCTATTTATAAAAATAAAACCATTGACGTAGTGTTAATCCCGTAAACAAATGGTTTAGATAATATTATTGTGAGTTTCATATAACCATGCTTGATATGACTAGTGACCTTAACCACTTTCTTCAGTCGACAAAATGTTATGACATTTGTCAGCCCAGGCCTACCGGCCTAGCTGTTGCAAGAAGCACAGGTGCGGGATTGTCAGTCCCGTATAGATCTATACACAAATTCACGCTCTCCCTCCAGGAGACTCTGGTTATAATTTAAAGGACTTGAACCGGTACACTGATGGGTACCCCGAAGTAGTGTCTCACAACCCTGTATTATTTAGTTTACGTGTAGTGTAGTAGTGTTCTCTTGTACTTGAAACTGTATGTATAACCTTGTAGTAGTGTACTTTGTGGTGTAAAATAATTATACTTTAATAAATGTTTAGTAGTGTATCCTTGAATTACTGAAATGGAGTAATGTTCCATAAACTATATCTATTATAGTTTAAATGTATGTTCTGATTTCTGTTTAGTGTTCTTTGAGTCTGTAAAATAGTGTAGTGTCTCCCAAACTATACCTACTGTAGGTTGAATGTATGTTCTTGTAATGTTTATTGACTTAGCAAAATAGTGTAGTGGTTCATAAAATGTACCAACTATAGTTTAAATGTATACCCTGTAAGGAACTAAAACATTTTCAATTTAATAGTATGTATAAAGCTGTAGTGAGAGATTTATGAAAGATACCCTTTTGCTCGACATGCTACAAAAGGATTAAAAATATATAATTATATTATGGTAATTGCAGTGATAAATCCGGTTAGGACAATTGTAAATGCTTTGAAATAGTTGGAAATCATTTGAATGTTAACACAAAAGTCCTTGTGTTAAACTTGTATCCCCCTAAAAACATTGAAAATAATGAAAACGTAGGGGTATGAACTCACCTCTAGTGTGTTCGCGTCTGGATAGCGGAGCTGTAGAGATGATCCTTGCTAGCGTATGTGGAAATAACGGTATCCTAATATTATTTAAACACGTAATCATATTTAAATTATCAAAATAATTAATTAAATTGTTAAACAACACTTAATTTATGTAGGGAATAATTACCGAGAATTATTTGGAGTGTTGATAAGGTTTTCGGTCTAGCCTTCACCGAAATCCTTGATTTCGGTCCTAAAACTTCAACCGAGAACCAGGTTCTCGGTCTTATGGTGTTTTTGGTTGGGAACGTGTTTTCGGTCAGATGAAGATTTGAAGATTGTTCTTGGTGTTCTTGGTGAAAATATGAAGATTTGAAGAATTTTTCTTGTAGACTGGAAGGTTCTTGTATGATACTTAAGAGTAAAATGGGAGTGTTTTTGAGTGAAAAGTGAGGAAATGACTTATTTTTCGGGGAAAAATACTTATACCGGTTGGGTTTTTGGCCGGAAAGGGGTTCTCGGCCGAAAAGAGTTTGTAGTCCGTGGGTTCTTGGCCGAAAATGGAGTTTTCAATCTGAGGAGTTTGACCCTTCGCATGTTCTCAGTTCCTATTTTGCCCCCTTTAAATTGTGTTTTGTTCTAAATGTTTTTTTCCCAGACATTAAAATACTTATATAAAAACATCATTTATATAATTTAAATCATATTTAACACTTAAGATCTTAACAGAATAAATAAAATTCAAATTTTATTCAAAGGGTTTGACTTTTATTGACATGAAAAATAACGGGTTGTTACATTATCCCCCCGTTAGAGGGAATTTCGTCCCGAAATTCTTTGTATAGTTAATACATCATGGACTAGGGAAATGATGGGGATTCTTTTGTTGCATCTGATCTTCTTGCTCCCAAGTGAATTCAGGTCCCCGCTTGGCATTCCAGCGAACCTTCACTATTGGTATGCGACTTTGTTTCGTTCGTTTGACTTCCCTATCCATGATTTCTATTGGTTCTTCCACGCAGTTAAGACTTTCGTTTATCTCGATTTCATCGAGTGGAATCACAAGAGTCTCGTCAGATAGACACTTCTTTAGATTTAACACGTGGAAGACAGGGTGTACGTTGTTAAGTTCTTGCGGTAGACGGAGTTTGTAAGCTACTGGGCCGATTCTAGCGTGAATCTTGAAAGGTCCGATGTACCTTGGATTTAGCTTTCCACGCTTTCCGAAGCGTATCATGCCTTTCCAGGGTGAGACCTTCAACAGAACGCGGTCACCAACCTGGAATTCCAAAGGTTTTTGTCTCTTGTTTGCGTAGCTCTTTTGTCTATCCCTAGAGGCTTTCAGTCGTTCTCGGATTTGGACGATCTTTTATGTGGTTTCTCGAATGATCTCCGGGCCAGTGAGAGTGCTATCATGGACTTGCCCTTTATCTAGCTGCGTGTCACCCACTTCAGCCCATCATAGAGGGGATCTGCACTTACGACCATATATGGCTTCGAATGGGGCAGCCTTGATGCTAGAGTGGTAGCTATTTTTGTATGAAAACTCAACAAGTGGTAAATGGGTATCTCATTCTTTACCATAGTCGATCACACAGGCTCTCAGCATGTCTTCTAGTGTTTGATTGGTTCTCTCACTCTGCCCGTCAGTTTGTGGATGGTAGACTGTACTCATGTCCAGCCTAGTTCCCATATATTTCTGCAATGACTGTGTCACACTCCCGAACCGGGACAACGGAAACGTCCGGGGGCGGGTGACTTCATCTTGAAATATCATAAAAATTGAATATAAATGAAACATAGCAACCATCATCATCATACATTACGATATCAACATACATAGTTTACATCGTTGTGTTTTGTTTACGAATTACATCCAACATGACATAATACATGATAAATCAAAAATACATCAAAAATCCATAATTCCATAATTGTCAACCTGCTTAGTGCGTTCCTGAGAATACAAGTCGTTTTGAAAAGCATCAACATAGAATGTTGGTGAGTTCATAAGCATGTTTGAATGAAAACTTTGTAGTAGTTTGTAAGTCTCCAGAAAATCCAATATTTTCTTGTAAAAATAGTTTGTAACTCTCGTTTCAAATCATGTATAATTGCATGTTTATTCTTTGTTTATCTTGTTTGAAAATGTATAGATAGTCTTAAACCCATAAAATCCTGTCTGACCCGAGTGGTGAAATTAGATGTAAAATAGTTGATGCATATTTCCGTACTTCGTAACATGAGTAGAGTATATGTATTGCGTAAATTTTAATATAATATTGTTATTCTCTATGTGAGTCGTTACAACCATACTAATATGACGAGAGCGCCTGTCTTGACGTTCTTCATGCATCGGTTTCTAAAGATAATTGTCACCCTAGACTGGCCTGTCTAGCTGTAGCGAGCAGCTCAGGTATGGGATGTCAACCCCGTATAGATCTATACATAATATCCCGCTCTCCCTCCAGGAGACTCTGGTTATAACTACAGGACTTTTTATGTACACTAGGTAGGTACGAGTGAAGGAGTGTCTCACATGAGCCATAACGAAATTCACACGAATATTTAGTTTTATTATTTTTACGTTATAAATAATGTTACGAGTGTATATTTTCGACTACAAACCATAGGTGATAAAAATATAATCGTTTTTCCCGAAAGGGCCAAAATATCACATTTTTACTATTGTTGTCAAAATAGCCCATTGTTACCCAAATTATCATGAAAGGTCCAAATTTACTAAAATTGTCACTAAGGCCCAATTAACATAAAATTTGACATGTAAGGCCCAATTAAAATAGAATTGTTGCATAAGGCCTAATTTTTACCCAAATTGTTATAAGAGGCCCATTTTTACTAAATGTTCATAAATGGCCCAATATTATGCAAAATGTCAATAATGGCCCATTATTACCATGAATGTTGAAAATGGCCCAATAATGCCAAATTTTTTTAAAATGGCCCATTTTTACTAAAATATTCATTTAAGGCCCATTTTTACAAAAGTGTTCAAAAATGGCCCATGTTTGCTAAATAGTCCATTTTCGGCCCATTTTTACTAAAATGTACAAAATGGCCAATTTTTACTTTTATAGCCGAAACTAGTCCATTTTTAGTGAAACTCCCATATTTTATCATTTTTCATGTTTTCATGGCAAAAATTTGTTTAAACATATGCTTGGACTAAACCTTGTGATATTTACCATATTTCAAGTGAAACATATTTCATTTAGAAACTAGTTTTCATCTTTAACAACATATCAAGTTAACTAAGTCTAACAACTTGAGATTCAACCAAAAATCTCGAGTTCATGGACTCTTAACATGAATTTCACAACATTCAACACATATATCATACAACACA
Source organism: Lactuca virosa (assembly GCF_052849685.1). Lineage (NCBI taxonomy): Eukaryota > Viridiplantae > Streptophyta > Magnoliopsida > Asterales > Asteraceae > Lactuca > Lactuca virosa. Next base: position 300,162,873 of record NC_136428.1, on the reverse strand, counting down.
TGCACATACAAGCAAATATACAAAGGTTTACACAAGACATTGACTTGTATCCTCCCCCGAAAAAAAAAGAAAACTTTGAAAATAGGGGGATGAAGCTCACCTTAGGGGCTTTTCGGTTTAAAGAGGAAGATGGTGGAGGTTTTCGGCCTTTGCTTGTTTCCTTGAAGAGATTTGTGAAGTTTTGGGGCTCTAGAGAACATACACACGAAAATAGAGTGGTTTGAGGAATGATCTTAGTATAAGATGGAATAAAGCAACTTGAGGGTGATATAACTTACCAAGTTAATGATCTTTGATGAGGAACTATTGAACACACACACAACTCACGATTTTTATAGAAGCAACGAAGGGAGTTCTTTGTGTTTTAGAGAGATAGAGATGAGAGGATTATGTGTGTTTGAAATGAAGAGTGAAGGGGGATAAGAGGGAGTTGCGGACGATGAGAGGGGAGGGGAGAGAGAGGATCAAGCCTTGATACTTAGTGGTTAATCACAAATCTCCAAGAAGTATGTAGGATAACTACATTGTTACTTGTTGTATATTAATGAGGTGGTACTCAAAGTCAACTCCTTGCATTTGTTTTTTTAATATGGCCGATCGGAGGGAAAAAGAAATGGGCTTGACTTTCTAAGTGTAATCGAGAACTCCTCAAGCCCAATAAGGTTTGCGGTTTCCTCGAGTTTTTGGGCTTGGATCGGCCCAAGAATGGTCTCGGTGCAATACTAGGCCAAAAGAAGTGTATCAAGCCCAATAAGGATTTTTGGTTTTAGTGAGAGAGCCCAATAAAGATTTTTGATCCACTAGGTCCCATATACGGGTTTTCAGCCCAAAAAGTTTAAGTGGAAGAGTCTTCGACCCAATAGGGGACCTGTAGTGATTTTTCGACCTTATAACGCCCATTAGAGGGTTTTCGGCCCACATAATACCTAATGGAGGTTTTTGGCCCACTATGGTCTAAGGAAGGTGTTCACGGCCCAAATAAGGCCCAATAAGAGTTTTAGGGCCCAAAGCAATGTTAAATACAAGTTTCTGGCCCATAAGGATCATGTTTGAGGGTTTATTGGCCCATTAAGGCCTAATAGAAAAGTCTTGGCCTAATAGGGACTTGGGCCGAGAAGCTTGGGCTAAGGCCCAAATTTTGAGTGAACATAGCTTATTGGGTTATGATTTGGGCTTACAGGGGGAAGCTTCAACGTGAATTACAATTTTAGATGTATAAGCTTGTATGACACTAAAGTTAATTTACACTACACGTAGTTTTTCATAGTTACACAAAGAAGCTATCTTGCACATGGATAGGAAGCCTAGCCCTAAAATGCTAGTTGTGACATCATCCTCCCGTTAGAAGGAATTTCGTCGCAAATTTTTTTTCGTAAGCTATCCTTAAGAGCTAGAAAAGAGGTGAGGGTACTTCTGTTTCATCTGATCATCGCGTTCCCATGTGAATTCAGGTCCGCATTTGGCACTCCACCGAACCTTCACAATTGGAATGCGGCTTTATTCCGTACGCTTCACTTCCCTATCAATAATTTCGACTGGTTCCTCAATGAACATGAGATTTTCATTCACCTCAATCTCGTCAAGTGGAAAAATGAGGGTTTCGTCCGATAGGATTTTATTCAGGTTTGACACCTGAAAGACAAGGTGTACGTTGCTGAGCTCCGATGGTAGCTGCAGCTTGTAAGCCACCGGACCGATACTGGCGAGGATCTCGAATGGTCTGATGTATCGTGCATTTAACTTTCCCCGCTTTCCGAACCGTATCATCCCTTTCCAGGGAGAGACTTTTAGTAGCACACGATATCTTACCTGAAACTCCAGCGGCTTTCGCCTTTTGTCTGTGTAGCTCTTCTGTCTATCTCCAGATGCATGGAGCCGTACCCTGATTTGGAAGATTTTCTCAGTTGTTTCCCGGATGATCTCAGGTCCTGTGAGGGTGTTGTTTGGTACTTGTCCCCTTGCCATTTGGGTGTCTCCTACCTCAACCCAACAGAGAGGTGATCTGCATTTCCGACCGTACAAGGCCTCAAAGGGAGCGACTTTAATGCTTGTGTGGTAGTTGTTGTTGTAGGAGAATTCGATTAGTGGCAAGTGGGTATCCCATGCCTTGCCAAAATCTATTACACAAGCTCAGAGCATATCTTCTAGTGTTTGAATGGTTCGCTCACTTCGGCCGTCAGTCTGGGGGTGGTAGGCAGTACTCATATCTAGTTGAGTTCCCAAAGCTATCTGGAGTGACTGCCAAAATTGTGAGGTGAATCTACTATCTCGGTCAGAGATAATAGATATCGATACTCCATGTAGCCTCACCACCTCCTTTATGTAGATCCTTGTTAGTTTCTCCATTTTATATGTTTCTTTTATTGTTAGGAAATTGGCGGATTTAGTCAACCGAATGACAATCACCCACATGGCATTCAGTCCGTCTGCCGACTTAGGAAATTTGGTTATAAAATCCATTGTTATTCGTTCCCATTTCCACTCTGGTATCAATGGCTGTTGTAACAATCCTAAGGGCTTCTGATATTCTACCTTAACCTTTGCGCAAGTCAGGCACTTGTCGACGTAGGTAGCAATTCAGCCTTCACATTAGGCCACCAATAATGTTGTTTGATATCCAGGTACATTTTATTGGAACCCGGGTGGACGAAGTATCGTTTCTTGTGTGCTTCATTCATGACTACGTCTCTGAACCATCCAAATTTTGGGATCCATATTCGGTTGATGAGATAGTATGCTCTGTCCTCTTTGATTTCGAGATTCTTGTCCATCCCTTGTAATGCTTCGCTTGCGCCGTTCTCTGGCTTCAAGGCTTCCAGTTGAGTCTCCTTGATTTGTGAGGACAAGTGTGAATGGATGGTCATTGTTAGTGTTTTTACTCGGCGGCCCGAGTATTCTTTTCTGCTTAAGGCATTGGCCACCACGTTAGCCTTGCCCGGATGGTACTTGATCTCGCATTCATAGTTGTTTAGCAGCTCGACTCATCGTCGTTGCCTCATGTTTAGTTCTTTTTGATTCAGGATATGTTGGAGGCTTTTGTGGTTTGTAAACATTGTGCACTTTGTACCGTAGAGGTAATGCCTCCAAACTTTTTGGGCGAAGACCAAAACTCCTAGCTCAAGATCATGACTGGTATAGTTCACTTCGCGGGTCTTTAGTTTCCTGGATACGTAGGCTATCACTTTTTCGCGCTCCATAAGTACACAGCCTAACCCTTGATTGGAAGCGTCGCAATATACTACGAAATCTTCTGTTCCCTCTGGAAGAGACAACACCGGAGTACTGCAGAGGGCCTATTTCAGGGTTTGAAAGGCAGCTTCTTGTTTTTCATCCCGGTTAAAGGGTACGTCTTTTTGGGTTGGGGTGGTGAGGGGCTTGGCGATCGTGGAGAAATTCCGAATGAACCTTCCGTAGTAACCAGCAAGGCCCAAGAATTGCCTGATCTCCGTTGGTGTTCTCAGGTTTGCCTATCCCTCAATAACTTTGATCTTGGAAGGGTCTACTGTTGGGTTTTGAGCATTCTAACACTCCTATGGTGTACATGCAACCATATAAACCTTGGATCTATGTTTTCTCTATTATACATGCAAATATTAACTATTCCAAGGTTTCATCCTAACTAGCATATTATGAAGCACCTATACTACAAAGTTCTAGTTAGATGACATACCTTTTGATGTAGCTTGATGTCTTCAAGCTTTAAGAGCTTAGCCCCAATAGTGTGGAAGCCTCAAATGGAATCACAAATCACCAAAACACCTTGGAAGAACTTGAGAGAATAGGTATGCACACTAAAATCGGCCCACTCTTATTTTCACACACTTGTGCCAATTTTGTGAGCCAAGGACCCCTTTATATATTATCGAGGATTAGGGTTACATCATGTAAACCCTAGTACCCATGACCTTTCGTTTACATAGGATCCATGGGTTAAAAGCTCCATGGACCATCCATGAAAGCTTAGCCCAACCTAAATGAACTTGGCCCATTCCATATATATGAGAGTCCATATTTAATTAGTTCTTTTTGATCACTTAATTAATTCTAAATGAATTCTTGATCAATACTAATTAAATAATATGATTCCATATTAATATATTATAACTTATAATATATTAATATAAATCATAAATATACTATTCTCAAAAGACTATCCATATAAATTGTGCTGGTGAAGTGCAACCCAAATGGACAATGCCGGGTCGGGTCAAGTACAAACCAAATATAGTTATGGACTTAGACATTAATCCAACAGTCTCCCACTTGGATAAGTCTAAAACTATTATTGAGTATGACTTCAAAACCTAACTGGCAATCGTAGCTCTTAAAGCCGCTGTCGAACTCTGACCTTGTCAATGACTTGTCCACTAGATAAGGGATCATATATTCCTCCATTCTAGATATCATATGGACTGAGACATGGATTATAATCATTCTCTCTGTCCATTTGTTGTTTTCCGATTTTCGATTTATGATGACTGACTGATTGAACAAATCAAATCAGTCCTGGCTTGGCCAAGCACTCACATGTGTCATCGCTAAATCATCGAGGGGCCCACAGATATCGCTTTTATCCCGAAGGTAAAAGGAATGGATAAACTTCGACTCATATGGCTTGTTCTACTACTTGTTGAATCATACACAAAGGCACGTTTTATAACATCGAGTTACCAATGCGTTTTCGTGCAATCAATGTATAACTAACTCATAGTAACAATTCATATCTCTAGGATTTAAGAATATAAGATATTATCGTCTCATGATCACTCGTGATAAAATCCATGAAGTGATTCAAATGAGCGTGGGTTGAATCCAATACTCAGAACTTATGAGCACTCATGAGTGTTGTAGCACCACTTTGTCCACCAACTTGGACCTCTACAAACCAACCCATGACAGTCTTGATTCATATCTACTTCCAACATATGACCGACTGTGGATGGTTTGAATAACTTAATCATTCAGGAAGAGCGACTTAGTTATTCTGGAAGTCAAAACATGCAAAGTGAAACACAAGAATAAATGAATCAAATATGGTATCAAACCCTATGAATATAAATAAACACTTTTATTTATCACCATACTGATTACTCATTATTCATTGTTTCGGTTTTATCAACTTTATACTTGAATTAAAAACACTAGTTGTCCCATGCTCCAAGCATGTACACTATGTTTTTCTTAAACAATAGCTTTGCCATACACCAAGTATGCACTCTATGTTTGTCTATGATCCTTACTTTGTGAAATAAACCAATTGAACATAATTTCAATGATTCTAATTTCACACTCCCAAATCCTTATCGAAAAATGTGAGAATTTCAAATTCCTATCATTTATCAAAATCTGTTTAGATTTTAAACTTATATGCACTGACCCTCCTGTAATGAATATGTACAAAGTCACAAAGACTTGTCAACAGTCATTATAAGGTATTCCAATGGAGATCAACTCCATGGAAACTAAGTCTCATATTCAAAGTACATTGCTTTGGACATGCTTCTTGCATTAAGTTTTCTAATCTTACACAGATAACTTCCACCTATGGAGACAACTCCATATTCTCATTTTGACTATCACTTCTGAATAAGAGATGCCTCTTTTCAGAATATGTCAATATGGTCCTTCCAAAATTAGCACTATACTTCCAACTGTCCCTGAGCAACCAATCTTTGGTAAACCTCGGATTGTCCTCGACAATTGCTTAATCACTTTAGTCATATCCAATTCTAGACCTTTTCCCTTCTTAATGCCTCTGGGCATTTGTAAAAATTTAGAAATGACAAATATTATAGCACATGCAAAATCGATCCTGTACCCAAAGCAAATGGTACACGATTCATGATGTCTCACATAAAGACATGATTCTAGACCAGTCTTTTGCCATGTTTTCTAGACCAATCTTCATTTCAGTTCTAAAGGCTTAGATTGAGACCTTAATCATCTTTAGTCAAGAATATATATATATATATATATATATATATATATATATATATATATATGAATTTCATGTTGGATTGGTTCAACTTAAGGAAATTCTATATATTGCGTTCTCAAAATTTGACTACGAAGAGGGATACCGTAATCATAATCGAATTTTGAGAATGCAATATGTAGAATTTCCTTAAGTTGAACCAATCCAACATGAAATTCATATATATATATATATATATATATATATATATATATATATATATATATATATATATATATATATATATATATATATATATATATATATATTCTTGACTAAAGATGATTAAGGTCTCAATCTAAGCCTTTAGAACTGAAATGAAGTATATCCTTTCCCTTAATTATAGCAAAACAACTTTTTCAATCCCTGCAGCCTCACGAATTGGAACTTTTGTTTTCTATAATTAACATTGCAAACTTGCAACACTAACAATAATTATCATGCTCCCACTAACATGATGATTATTAGCATAACACTTATGCTCCCACTAGCTTTGACATCTACTCAGAAATCAGTTGGACTTCTAGAAGTCAATACTTTATTGACTTTCTTACCAAAGTTTAGATTTCTGATACGAGATGCTTTGATAAAACTTTATCAAAATCATACACCTTTCCTTAGATAGCATGCATATGTGTCTAAACAATTTCAGAACTATGAAAAGGGATGTCGTAATCATAGTCTCAATTGTTTAGACCTTTTGCCATCTGCTTCAAATCTACTTGGTGGAAGTATTTCCTCACCATCATTTTCATGAATTGGAGAGAAACCTTATGACCCTTATATTTTATGGTGTATGTGTTCTTATCCATGTGAATCGTCAAAACCATAGTCACAAGACAAGGATAATGACAAATCCAAACTCATATGGACTGAACTTATGCAGTCTTAACTTCTTGCCACCTGGCAGTACAGGGCCTGCCATTGCTTCCAAGTTGTTATGCAACCAATTGAGAACTTTCAGAACTCCTATGCAAAGCCAACTTTAACTAGAATGGGCACAGAATATGTCAACACGATAGGTTATAAACCTCAAGTCGTGTGCTAGTGAAGAACCTCAGGTTTTATTCTTGATTAATTCTTGAAATTCTTTTTAGGATCTTTAAGACTCCCACTATCCTCTTGACATATAAGACTATCTTGCCAAATATTCAAGAGATAGTGCGGATTCTTTATCAAGACAAACACTTCACACAATTGGCCTTAGTTGGTCTTTGTTTTATCCAAAACATCACAACTTACCAATTTCAAATGTACAAGAGTAGGACACTTTTACTCTTACATTTGACAAGTGTTTTAAACCTTTCTTTAAGATATGTCACTCAAGTTACAATCTTGGAGTATGACTCTAAGAATTGTTTTGGAACGAAGTATGACTCATCTTCCTAATCTAACCATTTCAACAATTCATGACTCCTCTTCTTAGTCATAAGAATGCACTAAGATGACCTTTAGAGGACTAATTGTGATATGATTTCTAAATCACTAAGATGATCGCAAACATGATACTAAAGTACTCTCCCATCTTTTCATATTTGAGAAACTTTTATCTTTCTGCCTAATTTGATTCTTCCCATTCGTTCTGCCATACATTGAGACTTTTCCAATGTTTCAGAATTATACTTAAACTTGTAAGTATAACCATATTTACTAAACTTTAGTAAATCAAATAGTCTTAACGAGCTTTGTGGTGGACATGACCAGTGCACAAGAATGTGTACTCGATCCCTTTAGTCCTTCACTTGACTCACACATCCATGTGAACAAGTAATTAGTCTTGATTTTCCAATGCTTGAAAGTTCGCATTCATCATACTATTCAACTTGCATGATTCCAAGTTTCGGTCCAATTGAAACTTGGGTGATGAGAAACTTTCCTGATTTGGTAAATTTAGACACTACCACAAATGAAAGAATCAAATCCATTTTCCAATATTGCTGTCAGTGGAATCATATAAGCAGCAATTTTCCACAAATGTCATTGTAAGGATACTTCAAATAAATAAAATTAAACAATTTTCTTTTATTTTAAAACTTTGCGGAAAAACTTATCCTTACAATCCACATGGAAAATTGTTGTTATCTATTCCTTAGCAATATATCATAACTTTTCTTAAGCAACTGCTCAAAATTCTGATGCGATCGAAATCCACCTTCGCGATCAGAATCAACATATACTTCCTTTAAGATTTCTCTCTATTCTTTGATTCTTAAAACATCAACATGTGACCCAGTCACATCATGTAATGAGGATCTCAGAATAGAACTTAACAGAGTTAGATAATGGGCTCTACCTAATGTAAAGTCAAACTTATTGACTTTAACATCCTTAGGTAAATTTGGCAGCTTTGCAATCAACGCCCCTTCCTTTGGCAAAATAAACATATGGACCCTTTGGTAATGGGACTATCTCAGACTTAGCCTTTCTCTTTACCATTTGGTCAACCGGATTGACTATGGCCAATCGCTTTCCATTGGGAAGAGAATGCTTTTTCTGGATTTCCATTGTCACCCTTGTCACTTTCCATAAAGTTTTTGGGAAGTTGATCTTCTAATCAAATTTGCTTTACTATCGTTCCAAATCATTGCTGATTCAGCAGCACCAAGCAAATAGATATGATCATTAAGGTTCATGTCATAGTCTGTTTCATAGTAGTCCCAAAGGAACTCACTATGTGACTTAGAAAGCGATTGAACATCCAACTTTCTCAAGACTTTGACACCCAACTCTCCCGGCTTGTCAATATGTGACTTCATCTCTAAGATGTGATCACACATAGAACTTGCTTTCCATTAGGGCTTGGATCTATGTTTTCTCTATTATACATGCAAATATATAAGAGTCCATATTTAATTAGTTCTTTTTGATCACTTAATTAATTCTAAATGAATTCTTGATCAATACTAATTAAATAATATGATTCCATATTTATATATTATAACTTATAATATATTAATATAAATCATAAATATACTATTCTCAAAAGACTATCCATATAAATTGTGCCGGTGATGTGCAACCCAAATGGACCATGCCGGGTCGGGTCAAGTACAATCCAAATATAGTTATGGACTTAGACATTAATCCAACATCTACATGTATGCCTTTTTCACTGACTACGTGTCCCAAGAAATCGACCATACGAATCGAGAACTTGCATTTAGAGAATTTTTCATACAACTTCTCCACCCTTAGAGTTTCCAAGACCTGCCGTAAATGTTGGTTGTGTTCTTCCTTACTCCGAGAATAAACGAGTATTTCATCGATGAAGACGATTACAAAGTTCTCGAGGAATGGTCGGTAGACTCGGTTCATGAGGTCCATAAATGCTTCAGGTGCATTTGTTAGACCAAAGGGCATAACCAAGAATTCATAATGTCCATAACGAGTTAAGAAGGAAGTTTTGGGGATATCTTCCAGTCAGACTCGCAGCTGATGGTATCCGGATCTCAGATCTATCTTGGAAAAGTAACTGACTCCTTGAAGTTGGTCAAATACATCATCAATCCGAGGGAGAGGGTATCAGTTCTTGATAGTGAGCTTGCTTAATTCCCGATAATCGATGCACATTCTAAATGACCCATCATTCTTCTTGAAAAACAAGACCGGAGCTCCCCAGGGTGAGAAGCTCGGCCTTATGAATCCTTTGTCTAGGAGTTCGCTCAATTGGCTAGATAACTCCTGCATTTCCGCAGGGGCTAACCTATAAGGTGACTTGGCAATTGATGTGGCTCTAGGTATCAGGTCAATCCGAAATTCGACTTGTCTCTCGGGAGGTATTCCCGGGAGATCTTCCAGAAATACGTCTAGAAAGTCGTGCACCTCCGGAATATCGTTGATGTTCTTTTCCCCTTTCTGTTTATCCACTACAAGGGCTAGAAAGGCATGATTCTTCTTGTGCAGGCACTTTTGTGCCTTGATGCATGATATGAGCCGAAGGTTTGTGCCAGGTTTATCGCCGTATATAATTAGTATGTCGTTGGTGGGTAGGTGAAGGCGAACGGCCTACTCGCGACACATGATATCTGATGGGTTTTGAGTATTCTAACACTCCTATGGTGTACATGCAATGCTAGATGCTTTGGATCTATGTTCTCTCTAATATACATGCAAACTTTCAAAATTCCAAAGCATCATCCTAACTAGCATAAAATGGAGTAACTATACTACAAAATTCTAGTTAGATGACATACCTTTTAGTGTAGTTGAAACCTTGAAGCTTTAAGAGCATAGCACCAATAATGTGAATGCCTCAAATGGAACCACAAATCACCACCAACAATTGGAAGAACTTAAGAGGAGATAATTTGCACTCAAAATCGGCTAGCACTCTTACAATAACTCTAGGTGTCGATTTCATGAACCAAAGGGCTTCTTATATAGTGTGGCTACATTAGGGTTACACCATGCAAACCCTAATGTGCATGACTTTCCACATTCCTCATGATCCATGGGTTTTAACCTCTATGGAGTATCCATGGGTCACCACATGGGTTTAGCCCAACATAAGCAATACTAATTAAATTATATGATTTCATATTAATATATTAGAACCTATAATATATTAATAAATCATAATTATCCTATTCTCAAAAATCCATCCTTCAAATTGTCTCGGTGAAGTGCAACCCAAATGGACCATGCTACTCTTGGGTCAAGTACATACCAAATATCGTTATGGACTTAGACACCTTATCCAACAGTCTCCCACTTGGATAAGTTTAATAACTATAGTTGTAAGTATAACTTCAGGATCCGACTAGTAATCGTGGCTCTTAAATGCCTTTGTCGAACTTAGACGTACCATTTTAGATAAGTGATCATAGAATCCTCTGTTCTCAAGATATCAGCCGGGAAAACACATGGAACACAGTCAATCTTATTTTCCAACAGTTTGTTTCCCGATTTCTGATTCGTTTGACATAGAACTTAATCCAACAAATCAATTTAGTTCTGACCGGGCCCGACACATAAGGCAAAACAAAATCATCGAGGGGCCCAAGATATTGATTTTAATCCTCCAAGGACTAAAAGGAACAGATAAACTTTGACAGTATATGCTTGTACCAACTATTCATTGAACCATAGACAACATCACGTTTTATAACATCGAGTTACCAATGCGTTTTCGCATTATCAATGTACGACCAATTCATAGTCAACAACTCATATATCTAGGTTTAAAGATTATATGATATTATCATCTCACGATCATTCGAGATAAATTCCATGAAGTGATACAAGTGAGCGTGGATTGAATCCAATACTCAGACCTTATGAGCACTCATGAATGTCATAGCAATGTCTAACCATTTCTGACAATCTACAAGCCAAATTCATTACAGTCGTATTTCAATACCTACTTCCAAAGTATGATCGACTGTGGATGGTTTTAATAATCCAATTATTCTAGAATTCAAAACATGCAAAATGAAACAATAGTAAACAATTGACATGAGACAGTACCATACTAGTAAGTAAAAATCACCTTTTATTTAAGCATCAAATGTCAATTACCATCTATCTATTACAAGTTTCGAATCAGATATCTAATCATTAAAACTAATATCATCCCTCAGCCCAATACACCTCGCATGTTGTAAATGCTTAACCCTACTCAGTCCCTTCGTGAGGGGATCTTTCGGGTTCTCATCTGATGATATCCTCTTTTCCACGAGGAGTCCTTCTTCTATCTTGTGTCTTATGAATTGATATTTCCTGTCGATGTGTTTGGACCTTCCATGATCCCTTGGTTCCTTGGCTAAGGCAACCGCACTATCGTTGTCACAAAAAATCTCCACAGGCTCCTTTATAGGTGGTACAACTCGAAGCTCTCCGATGAAGTTCTTCAGCCATATCGCCTCCTTCGTCACTTCGCTTGCTGCTATATACTCTGATTCGCACGTTGAATCAGCTATAGTCTCCTGCTTGGAACTTTTCCAAGTTATTGCTCCTCCATTCATGATAAAACACCCAGCCCGACTGAGAGCGGAAATTATCCATGTCGGTCTGAAAGCTGGCCCCAATAGACCTTACCACACTCAAGTCATCAATCCCACCGAGGGTAAGGACCCAGTCCTTAGTCCTCCGCAGGTACTTGAGAATGTTTTTCACCGCAGTACAGTAAGCCTTGCCAGGATTCCCTTGATATCTACTGACCATGCTCAAAGCAAAGGCCACATCAGGGCGAGTACAAGTCATAGCATACATGATCGATCCAAGAGCGGAAGCATATGGTAATCGACTCATCTCAGCTATCTCAGCCTCTATACTCGGACTTTGAGTTTTACTCAGTTTGGCATTGCTCTGGATCGGCAAGTCACCTTTCTTGGAATTATGTATGTTCAACCTCTTCAACACTTTGTCCAAGTAGGTACTTTGACTAAGTCTAATTAGTCTCTTACTCCTGTCTCTCAATATCCTTATCCCTAGGATATAGGCAGCTTCTCCAAGGTCCTTCATAGCGAAACACTTCCCAAGCCAAGATTTCACCTCCTGCATGGTTGGGATGTCATTTCCTATGAATAGTATGTCATCCACATACAATACCAAAAGGCTAACTATACTCCCACTAGCTCTGACATATACACATTACTCATCCTCACTTCTCGGAAGCCAAACTCTTTTACTTTCTCTTCGAAGCAAATATTCCATCTGCGAGATGCTTGTTTCAATCCATAAATGGATTACTCAAGCTTACACATTTAGTATCGTCAAAACCCTCTGGCTGACTTGTGACAACCCGTTATTTTTTTCTTGAAAAGTCAACCCTAGTCAATCAAAGTCAAACTTGGATCAACTAAAATCAACTTAAATCTTATTCTATTTTAAATGGATTAGATTAATGTTTTATAAATGTGTACACCTCGTATTCAAGGTGTTATATGTTTAAGAGGTGAAAACTTTAAGTCCGAGATCCATTCTTTCTTTCCCTTCGTACACCAACCTCGCAATTGAGAACAAGTAAACTTCAGACCATACACTTCGGGCCGCAAAAGGTTCACAACCGTGAACTCCTCGGACCGTGAACCCTCGCAGCCGTAATCATGTTCTCGGCCACCACCGCCTTCAAACCGTAAACGAGGTTCACGGCCGTGAACCCTTCAGACCATGAACCCTCGCATATATATAAGGGTGTTGGCCATTTTCTCGTCATTTTCATATCTTCCAGCCGCGAACCACCCCATTCTCTCAAGTATCATCAAGTGAAAGCTCTCTTTCCACTCCAAAAATGTAAGTATCTCATCCCTCTTCTTATAGTCCCTTTGAAACACTTGATTCTAGCCTATATGCAATACTTCTTTTCATGATCTTCATGATCTTCAAGAATTCACGGCCGTGAACCCTTCATGTTGGGCCGTGAACCCTTCATCTTGGCCGTGAACACTTTAAGTGTTCTTCATGTTCTTGGGCTGTGAACCCTCCTTGTTTGGCCGTGATCAAGTTTCAACCCCACACTTTCACTTCTAACACTTTGTTGAAAGTGTTTCCTACTTCCTAGAGTTGTTTCCCTTACATATTAGTAGTTATAAACAATAATTATATGCCTATATATGTCTATATATGCCAATTAGGGTCCATTTGTCCTTGGGACTTCACTTGGCATACCAAACATCCTATATCATATCTTCAATCAAATCTCCAACATCAGGTGAGTTCATACCCCTATAATTCATCTTTTAAATGATTTTAAATGCTTTTTAGGGGGGGGGGGGGATAAAAGTTGAACACAATTTAATTGTGTTAATAATTGCATGTGATATCAATCACATAAAAGATTTCCTTATGCTTTTAAGGATTACCAAATACTTCCATAATGACATAAAGTCATGTAAACTCTTTTAAAAATCACATAAACTCTTTTAAATGTTTTTATAACTCTTTGAAATTATAATTGTCAAAATCATGTTCATATATGTATAAGTATATAAATAAGACTTAAAGGGCTTAGGACTAATGAGTTGCCTTATTTCCTTTTCCTTGTTTGGATGTGGGCTTAAGGTGGGGTTATTTGTCCGAAGGCGGTTTCCTTCTTAATTATATACATTATACATATGGGAATATAAAATGTTGCTTCAGTTGGTATCATTACCTTTGTATCATGCTGAGCAAAGGGGTAAATTCAGGGGAGATCATGCTAATCAGATAGAACGTATCAATTATAATAGGTATAATTTATGAGACGATTGAGAAATCTATTTTCTACATAAGTATATGAGGTCTAAACTACTTTGTCAAGAAAAGGGTATAATTCGATCTTTACTCAAACTAAAATGTGATTATACGTATTCAGGACATAACAATACTTGCTATGTTACATTCTTGTAACCAGAGTCTCCTGGAGGGAGAGCGGGCATTGTGTGTATAGATCTATACGAGACTGACAATCCCACATCTCGATTGCTAGCTACAGTCCGGCAGACAAGCCATGGGGTGACAAATGTCACATATTCAGTTTCGATGCCAGTCGGTCATCGTGTTCATTCTAGTCCAGGATGGTTACAACTTTATCATATTTTAACCCTAATTAACCAGGTTAATATTAGGGTAGTTATTCACCAGTAGTTTATTCTTTTTAAGAAATACTACTGTAGTAATCACTTTCCATAATCAAAACGGAACGGTTTTATGGGATTAAAACTATTTTACAGAACGGTTTTATGGGGATTTAAAACTACTTATCAGAATAGTTTTATGGGGATTTAAAACTACTTATCAGAACGGTTTTATAGGGATTTAAAACTACTTATCAAAACGTTTTATGGGGATTTAAAACTACTTATCCGTTGTAAAGCAGAAAATATTGGAATTTCTGGAACGTAGTCATTCAATCTTTTTAAACTAGTATAACATAAAGGACCTTTAGTGGTTAATTCTATAATTCCTTATTTTATACATCAGAGTTATATATAAATAATATCTGATAGGCCGTGGAATGTGTGATTTCCGCCTTACTTCATGTTCCTTGTTTGGTTTGGACTTAGGGCAGATTCATACATTCAACTGTTCCTTCGATATTTGGTTATATATAATTAGTATAAACTAAGTAATTACAGAAAGAACTATTATGGTTATCATTTTATCACATCATAAAATATAGGATTTTCTGGAGGAACCGGCGAACTTTTCCAAGAACTTGGAGTATTCTTTATATAACTAAAATACTTATGAACTCAGCAGCTTAAATGCTGATATACTCTTTCAAAATAACTTGTATTCTCAGGAATCCAGCAGACAGGTACACTCCCGAAGGTTTTGAGAAGATAGCCTAGTACCGTGCTGCGTCTTTTGTCTTCTATCGTATCTACTTTGATGTTTGAATATGTAATGTCTAAACGCTTATGTAAAACTTATACTTATTAATGCAATGGTTGTTTGTACTTTGATTACTATAATGCATGTGTTGTGATACTTACATGACATCCTCCGCCCCCGAACGTTTCCGCCGTTCTGGTTTGGGGGTGTGACATGACTCATGTAAACATTCTCAGCCAACTTCCCATTAAGGAAAGCGGTTTTGACATCCCTTTTCCATATTTCATAATCATCAAATTCAGCTATGGCTAGCATAACCCTAATAGACTTAATCTTTTCTATTGGTGAGAAGTTCTCATCATAGTCAACTCCCGGAGTTTGAGTAAAGCTCTTCGCAACCTATCGCGCCTTATAAGTGTGTACCTTCCCATCCATGTCGGTCTTCTTCTTGAAGTTCCTTTTGCAACCGACTGTCTTACGACCTGGTACATTGTCAACCAAGTTTCAAACTTGATTATCATACGTGGACTGAATCTCGCTATCCATCGCCTCTTTCCATATAGCAGACTCGGGGCCTTCCATGGCTTCCTTGTAGTTGTTAGGTTCATCCAAATTTATCAGTGTGCTGTCACTGATAAATGTATCACCCTCATATGTTATATGAAAACCATATAACACAGGTGGAACAGTAACTCTACTGGAACGCCTCAGAGGTACGGACTCGTCAATCGGCTCAACAGGAGTTTCCTCCTCAGGTTGACCGCTAGTGTTTGAGGTTCCTTCATCGGTTAACTCTTGAAGTTCTTCAAGGTCAATTTGCCTCCCACTGTCCCCTTGGAATATCAGCTCTCTCTCACGAAAGACTGCTCTCCTCGCAACGAAGACAACATTGTCACTCGGTCTGTAGAAGAGATAACCTAAGGACTTTTGTGGGTAGCCGATAAAAATACACCGCTCACTTCGAGGTTCGAGCTTGTCGTGAGTCTCGCGCCTCACGAAATCCTCACAACCCCAAACCTTGATGTGTGCTAACAAGGGAACCTTCCCTGTCCACATCTCGTGAGGTGTTCTGGCAACCTTTTTAGCTGGGACTCGATTAAGGATATGGAGGGCAGTCTCCAAGGCATACCCGCATAATGAGATTGGTAGCGAAGCTCGACTCATCATGGAACAAACCATGTCCAACAAGGTTCGGTTGCACCTCCCATCCATACCATTAAGCTGTGGTGTCCTAGGTGGCGTCAGCTGTGAAACAATTTCACACTCCTTAAGATAGTTCATGAATTCGATACTAAGATACTCACCACCCCGATCGGATCGGAGCATCTTTATCTTCCTGCCCAACTGATTCTCCACTTCTTCCTTAAACTCTTTGAATTTCTCAAAGTTTTCTGACTTATGATTGATTAAGTAGATATAGCCATATCTTCTGTAATCATCAGTAAAAGTCACATAGAAGCGGTTACCATCCCTTGTGGCGGTTCTGAAGGGCCCACACACATCGGTGTGTATGAGATCCAACAAACCCCCACCCCTTTCACAAGAACCAGTGAAGGGTGACTTAGTCATTTTTCCAAGCAAACAAGACTCGCAAGTGTCATCCGACCTTAAGTCAAATGATTCCAAAACTCCAGCCTTTTGGAGTTAGCCTATGCGCTTCTTGTTGACATGTCCAAACGACAATCCCACAAGGATGCCTTATCCGAATCATTAAAAGAATCGATATGCAACACATTATTTCCTAAGTTGTCTACAACCATCACAGTTTCATATACACCATTACAAGGCAATGGTCTAAAAAAACCATTATGATAAGCATTTATTAAACCAATTTCATTAACAAATGAAAATGTGAAACCTTGTTTGTACAAACCATGAAAAGAAATAATATTTGTCGCCATATCAGACGAGTAGCAACAATTATTCAAATCTATTCCTAACCCACTACTAAGCAATAAAGAGTAAACACCAATCTTGGTGACAGGTGAAACATTCCTATTCCCCATGATCAAATTTATATTCTCATGCTCCATGTCCTTACTTCTTTTTAGGCCCTGCACGTCAAAACAAATGTGAAATCCACAACCTGTGTCAAGCACCCAACAGTTAGTATATGATGAGTTTTTAGATAGAATAGTGTAAATACCTGCATAGGTGGGGTTAACCTTCCCATCCTTGACATCCTGCAATTATTTGGGGCAGCTTCGCTTCCAGTGCCCTTTTTCATGGCAATAGAAACACTCTGCTTCTTTTGGGATGGTCGAGGGAGTAGCAGAACCTCCTTTGGTTCCACTTGAGAGTATCCATCAAGAGACTTTCCCTTGCGGCTCTTGGAAGGAGCCTTCCTCTTCTTCCCCTTACATTGCCCAATTGCCAGAACAGGGGCATTAGCAGTAGGAGTGGTTACAACAGATTTACCTTTGAGACCACTTTCGACAGTCCTTAAAAGGCCCTGAAGCTTGATCAGAGTGACTTCTTCCTTGTTCATATGATAAGTCATGTGGAACTGATCATAACATGGAGGTAATGAGTGTAAAATAATATCTATAGCCAGCTCCTCATCAAAGTTCACATTCAATTTGAGCAGACGGTCCACCAATCTTTTCATTTTCTGCAAGTGGTCTGTGATGGGTTCACCATCCTTCATCTTTTTTGTAATCATGGAGCAGATGATTTCATACCACTCTTGAAGAGCACTCTGATGGTATCTTTCCATCAGGTCCTGGTGCATCTCAAAAGGGTAGAAGTCCTCATAGGACTTTTGGAGTTCATGAGACATGGTGGTGAGCATGATACAAGCTACCTTGGTGACATCTTTCTTATGTACCCTGAAATCAGCAATCTCCTGAGGAGTAGCAGCAGACTCATTGATTTCCTTAAGCTCCTTGTCGAGGAGATATTCCTTGTCCTCGTAGAAAGTGACCATCCTGATGTTCCTAATCCAATCATTGAAATTAGTCCCATCAAATATGACTCACCCACAAAGGTTCATGAGAGAGAAGGAGCCGGTAGGGTTTTAGCCCGAAGCAGTGTTGGAAGACATCTGAAAAGAAAGAAAGAAAAAGTTTAGATTAGATAAAAAGTCCTTAATATAACACCCAAAATGAATTATTAAGGCTAGGACCCAACACAATATTTTACAATTTGGAAGACGGATATCGTAATCCAACTTGCAAAATATTTGAAGGTAGGTAAATGACGATTTACAAATTTCCACCATGAAAATAAAATTTGTTAATTAAGTTTTAATTGGATTTGAAACTCCTAAATCCTTTGAGATTCATTGAACAAGTCAATGGCAAGTTTAAATCTCGGTTATGCCCTTCAGGTTTGTGACTGGGATACCGAGGATCACAAACAAGGTGTGAATAACCATGAAAATGTACTTCGTACTCTCAATGTCAATTATCACCTTAATCAATGTGCCGGTTAACCACACACGCTCCATTGACCTTATGATAAACATTAAGTTACCCTTTTCCACCCTTACTAGTCCAAGTTAATGTGTTGGTTAACCACACACGCTCCATTAAGGACTTGGTAAGGTGTAAAGTGTAATTTCATGGATTAGCATCAATTTCACATTTTCCTAAAGTAACTAAGATTGGGAATTTATAAAAGGTTTAGTTACTTTATTACTATCATTATACTTTTAATGAGAATTATAGTCTTTGTCCTACCCGTTCGGCTAACGACCCTCCACCAGTCAAGGAAGTGGTGGGTAAGAGTGGACACCCATTAAACCACCATTTTATATGCATTAATCTTATACCCCCCTTATAGACCGGCTTCGTGAATGAGGCCTACTAACGGTAAAACCGACTTGTCTTATATATATATATATATATATATATATATATATATATAAATATTAAACCTATAATATTATAATAGTATAAGGGTTGAATTTTAACTTCTAAAATTCTAAAGTTTGGAATTAAAGTTTCATTTAGTGAGACTTTACAAATTCCAAAACTCGAGGGCAAGTTTTGAAACTTGTCAAAACTCTTCAAATCCATAAAATATTAGTTTGATGACCTCTTTATTAGAAAAACCTTTCACGTTCCATAACATCCATAACATGAGGACAAGTTATGGAGTCCATTATAATCATTTAAAACATTATTTAACTAATACAATAATCAAATAATTCATAAAAGATTCAATCAAACTCATATGAACAAGACAATTCAAATCAAAAACAAATTCATCTAATTAGCCTAACCATGTAAACTAATAAAAAACATGAAACTTTTGACAATTATCTTTTAAATTAGATTAGCATGATCACTACCACATCAAAAACAGGTTTATAAGTTCAAAAGCAGTTTAGGGTAATGATCCTTGTCCAATTCCAGCCTTAAAAGTCGAAAATCTGCACTCTGGAGCACGAACATGTCGAGCGTATGAACCAACTCGGCGAGTTGGTCAGAATTGAGAAGGGACTCGATGAGTTCCCCAGTGGAATCGGCGAGTCCAATGTCCAGAAAGCTGAAATTCCATTTTTAAAGCATTTCCAAGCAAGTAGCATCAAGTATATTGGAAAACAATCCTAGGCTCTGATACCACTGATGGGTTTTGAGCATTCTAACACTCCTATGGTGTACATGCAACCCTAGATGCTTTGGATCTATGTTTTCTCTAATATACATGCAATCTTTCAAAATTCCAAAGCATCATCCTAACTAGCATCCAATGGAGTAACTATACTACAAAATTCTAGCTAGATGACATACCTTTTACTGTAGTTGAAACCTTGAAGCTTTAAGAGCCAGCACCAATAATGTGAATACCTCAAATGGAACCACAAATCACCACCAACAATTGGAAGAACTTGAGAGGAGATAATATGCACTCAGAATCGGCTAGCACTCTTACAAGAACTCTAGGTGTCGATTTCATGAAACAAATGGCTTCTTATATATTGTGGCTACATTAGGGTTACACCATGCAAACCCTAATGTGCATGACTTTCCACATTCCTCTTGCTCCGTGGGTTTTAACCTCCATGGAGTATCCATGGGTCACCACATGACTTTAGCCCAACATAAGGAATCATGGATCATTAGCCCACTTTATAAGAATGAATGATTTACACAATCAATCCCTATATATTTAATTAGTCTCTTTTGATCACAAAATTAATTCCAAATTAATTCTTGATCAATACTAATTAAATAATATAATTTCATATTAATATATTATAACTTATAATATATTAATAAATCATAATTATCCTCTTCTCAAAAGTCCATCCTTCAAATTGTCCTGGTGAAGTGCAACCCAAATGGACCATGCTAGTCTCGGGTCAAGTACATATCAAATATAATTATGGACTTAGACACCTTATCCAACAATATATGCATGGTGGGGGTTTAACCAATCCATTCCGATGATCACATCAAAACTTCTAATATTAACCGACATCAAACTAATTTGAAACGAGTGATTATTTAGTGTTAACGTGCACCCTATGAAAATGGCTTTGGTTGTTTCAATCTTCCCATTAGCCATCTCCACCGTGAAGGCTTCGCTTTGCTTTTGGGGTTTTTTGATTTAGTAATTGCTTGAATCTATGACTCACGAAACTCCGCTCAGCCCCACTATCGAATCAAATGCATGCATAAGTGTTGTTGAGGGGAAACATACTAGTGACAACAGCCGGATCTTGCGCCGCCTCCCCTTGACCCATTGTCAGGACCCTGCCCGATCGTCCTGTGCCTTGGTTGTTGGCTTTGGAAGTGTTTTGCTTAAATGACCTGTCTCTCCACATCCGTAGCATGCTCAGCTGGCCCCAACATTGTTGGGTTATGGGTTGTTTTGTTGTGGCTGAGACCTATAGTACCTGGCGGTGTGCCCTTTACGATTGCAGTTGGTGCACTGCAACTCTCGGCAGGCACCATTGTGGTGGAAGTTGCATTTATCACACTTGGGCAGAGTACCTGTGTAAGGCTTTGCAGGTGTTGGTGTGGTTGAGGCTGATGCAGCTGGAGCTGGAGCTGGTGTGCTCTGAGTGGTAGCAGCGTGGACTGCTACAGTTTGCTGCTTTTTGGATGATTCCTGATATTTTTACCCCTTTCTTTTATTGCCTCGGTTGTTTTTGTTGTCCACTCTCTTTGTTTTGGTGCCGGAAGTTTTCACTCCCTTTCCATCCCCGTGGTCGTATAATTTTTGTGCCAGACGCTTGGCTCTATCAAAGTTCGAGGGGTTCGCAGCTATCACGTTCCCTTGGATTGGAGGTGTTAACCCCCAAATAAAGCGTTCGACCTTTTTGCCCTCTGTTGTTATTATTCTGGGGCATAGTGCCAGTTCACTGAATCTGGCAATGTACGCTTCGATGTCGGAGTTCTGCACAGTCATGTTCCACAATTCATGTTCTAGTTTTTGTACCTCGCCCTGGGGATAGTATTCCTCCAGCATCATCGTTTTAAGATCCTCCCACGACATGGCATTTGCAGCTGGAAGAGTAAGGGCCTTGATGTGGCCGTTCCATCATGATAAAGCCCTGTCAGCAAAGGTACATGCAGCGAATCTCACCTTGCTCTCGTCGGTGCATCCGCAGATCTCGAAGACCGATTCAATTTTCTCAAACCACCGAGTGAGGGCTATCACCGCTCCGCTTCCGTTAAACGGTCTTGGTTTTACATTTGCGAAGTCTTTATAAGTGCAAGCATTTGGGTGTCCTTGAAGATCACTGTGGTTGGAACTTCCGGTTCCATTCCCGTTGCCGCCTCCGTTGTTCACCTGATTAATATGTGCCAAGGCTGCCGTAACCGCTGCTGAAACTGCCGTCTAGAAAGCAGCAGAGTCCATCTCCGGTGGTGGCGGCGGTGGTGGTGGGGGTGCTGTAGTGTTCTTACGAATATATCTTCGTGGCATTTTCCTGCTATGAGACAGGAATGGCGGTGAGTTTATGAATTCGTTTTGTTTCTAACGGTTACGGTGTTTCGAATGTACTTACTGTATTATATTAAATATAAATAAAGAGAGAAAACATAGCAGATAACAACATTACATATAAAACATAGAACTGTTTCATTAATGATAAATTTCTTAGTACAATACATGAAAATTGGCCTTTGAAAGGCCTATAGTACATAGAGAAGATAAAAAAATCTGCCAGCATGACGACTCTACGAGTAGTGTAATCACTTAATCGTAGGCTCAGTCCTACATATATAAAGTAAAAGAAAAGAGAGTCCTATCGATAGTAGTGGTGAGTAGGACGGGCCTTAGTCGCGGCAGGAGGAATCTAGTGGTGCTGATGACGAGGTGGAAGCGCCTTGAAGTCTGGCTAGCTGGCGCTCGGTGACCCGCACCCTCGCCTCGAGTGCGGCCTGGCGCTCCTGGTTGTCTCACAGTATCTCTTGGGCCTACCTCTCTGCGCGTTCCACCGCGGCTCTCATCGCATCCATCTGATCGACATTTGCCTAGGCCTGTTCGCCAATATCCCGGCTCCGCCTGACCATCACCAAAAGGGTCGGTCGCCCGGACCTCCATGTTTGAGATCGAAAAATCCCTGGTCCATGCCAAACGGTGGTTGCAACCCCTGCTGTCTGCTCCACCTCCAGATGTCGTGGGCCCACGGGGGCACAGGGCCATTGGGGCCCATCCTATGTGCAGGAACCCTAGCCATGTAGGGTCGGTCAATGACTTCAGACTGTGCGTCCGAGTCATCTCCGTCGCTCTCTGTATGTTCCTCAATGTCCTCAACAATGTCCTCTTCCTCGAACTCTAACTCCTCCGGGTCCTCTTCAGGTTCTTCCTCGAGCCAACCCCCATTCCCCTGAATGGAGAAGTAGGGATCTACGGGGAGATGAAAACCAGCCATAGCGTGTGTACGAGAATATAAGCACAAAAGGAGATATAAGAGAATACAATGAAGGTTTCACACACTATCCAAAATACTCCAATAGTATTTTAATTATTTTATGTTTGATTCCTTAATCTTTTGGGTATTAGGTTTGCAAGTTTTAGATTCGTTGTCCAACCCAATCAATCCCACACACATGTTGGTCGTATTTTGAATAAATATAGTTGACCAGGTTATATTTATCCCCAATAAGATTACATAACTGCCTGGGTTTAACTGCGATGTCCAACTCTTCTAAAATCTTATAATTATTTCTTATTTTTTCTCAGAGTGTTTTAGTCCCATTGTATTTATAGTTGCATATCTTGTATGGTTAGATATACTAGTTCACTATAAACAATGCTCTAATACCAATCTGTCACACTACCGAACCAGGACGACAGAAACGTCCGGGGGCGGGTGACTTCATCTTGAAATATCATAACAATTGAATATGAATGAAACATAGCAACCATCATCATCATACATTACGATATCAACATACATAGTTGACATCATTGTGTTTTGTTTACGAATTACATCCAACATGACATAATACATGATAAATCAAAAATACATCAAATATCCAAAATTCCATAGCTGTCAACCTGCTTAGTGCGTTCCTGAGAATACAAGTCGTTTTTAAAAGCGTCAACATAGAATGTTGGTGAGTTAATAAACATGTTTGTATGAAAACTTTGTAGTAGTTTGTAAATCTCCAGAAAATCAAATATTTTCTTGTAAAAATAGTTTTTAAGTATCGTTTCAAATCATATATAATTGCATGTGTATTCTTTGTTTATCTTGTTTGAAAATGTATAGAGAGTGATTCCTAGAAAATCCAGTATTTTCTTTTATATGAAAAAAATGTGGTCTTAAACCTTAAGACCCGAATGGTGAAATTATATGTAAAATAGTTGATGCATAGTTTCGTACTTCGTAACATGAGTAGAGTATATGTATTGCATAAATTTTAATATAGTATTGTTATTCTCTATGTGAGTCGTTACAACAATACTAATATGACGAGAGCGCCTGTATGGACGTTCTTCAGGCGTCGGTTTCTAAAGATAATTGTCACCCTAGACTGGCCTGTCTAGCTGTAGCGAGCAACTTAGGTATGGGGTTTTAACCCCGTATAGATCTATACACCATATCCCGCTCTCCCTTCAGGAGATTCTCGTTATAACTACAAGACTTTCTATGTACACTAGGTAGGTATAACTGAAGGAGTGTCTCAGAAGAGCCTTAGCGAAGTTCACGCGAATATTCAGTTTTATTATTTAACGTTATAAATAACGTTACGAGTGTATATTTTTGACTACAAACCATAGGTGATAAAAATATAATCGTTTTTGCCGAAAGTGCCAAAATATCACATTTTTACTATTGTTGTCAAAATAGCCCATTGTTACCCAAATTATCATGAAAGGTCCAAATTTACTAAAATTGTAGCACCTAGTTCCTGGTATGTATTTTATTTAAGTAATTTCGCATTTTTGGCCTGGGACTCGGCGAGTTGAAGGCCCAAATCGCCGAGTAGAAGCGGGATGAGACGCGGGATTTAAGTGATGGACTCGTCGAGTCGGGTCCCGGACTCGACACGTAGGCTCTAACTGGACAAAACCCTAATCGGAGGGTTTGCACCCTATTTAAACAACCTTATACAGCCTCCATCGCCCCTTTATGCTCCCAGAAACCCTCCATAGCAAACCCTAAGTGTTTTGGTGCAAGATCTAAGGCTTTTGAGTGATTTTTGTGGGTTTTGACCTCAAGGAAAGATGAAGAACATAGAAGGATCAAGAGGAGACTGAAGGATTCGAGTTTGGTTCATAATTTGCAGTCTTTAAAAGGTATAAAGTCTGTACCTTGCTTGCTTGTTTGTTAGACCCCTTTTTGGGGAAGAATTAGGGCTTTTTAAGCCATATGAGGTAGCCAACCATGATTGAAAACATGGTTGGGGGTCAAGACTTTGGATCTAAGTCTTGGGAGGGGTCACAAGGCAGATTTGGGTTTCTTTTGCACTCAAGGAAGGCCCCATGCAACATAAGAGCGATTTTAGAGCCTTTTAGGCTCAAAAGTCCCATGCATGCACGTAAAGTTCGAAACTTTACGTGCTAGATCGAGTTTAGGGGCTTGGATCTATCTTTTGGTCAA
This sequence comes from Lactuca virosa, assembly GCF_052849685.1. Lineage (NCBI taxonomy): Eukaryota > Viridiplantae > Streptophyta > Magnoliopsida > Asterales > Asteraceae > Lactuca > Lactuca virosa. Next base: position 300,137,635 of record NC_136428.1, on the reverse strand, counting down.
AGGTTGTACATCAGAAATCGAGGATTTAGGGTGTGGACGTTATCGACTCGGCGAGTCCGTTCTTAGGACTCGACGAGTCCAAGGCATAAAGTACCATGTGTGTTGAGGGTCAAAATAACTCAGTTGGGTGTTAGAAAGGTTGTAGAAGGTCCGAAGGAGTGACCCAATGTATTGGACTTAACCTTAGACCTGGATTTCATGGGACTCGACGAGTGCTAGAACAGACTCGGCGAGTCCAAGGCAATCTCCTTATGATTGAAGATGAACTCGACGAGTTGTTCATACAACTCGGCGAGTCAAGGTGAGAACTTGTTCATCAGATGAAGGTGAACTTGACGAGTTGTTCATACAACTCGGCGAGTCGGATGAAAGTTCATTCGATGTTCATATCGAAGAGGAACTCGTCGAGTCGTCGCTAAACTTGACGAGTAGGGTCGTGGATGAGGACAATTGAAGAGATAGAGACTCGACGAGTTGGCAGCCCAACTCGATGAGTCGGGTCAACTGGAAGTTGACTTTGACTTTGACTTGGACTTGGTCAGTGGTAAAATGGTCATTTTACCCTAAGAATAGATATCAGACTCTGATTAAGTGTTTTGTGGGGATTATAGCCGGAGGATTTCCGGAGCAGCATCAGACAGAGAATTTCCGCACATATTATCAGCAGCTACTCGTTCGAGGTGAGTTACCTTCCAGTAGCGGTGGGTCTACGGCCACAATGCTGGCCCACCAGTAGGAGTTGTATGATTGGATGATTGTCTTTGTGATATTCATCTAGGTTTGCTACCACCTGATATGTTATATGCTAGCACGATATATATATATATATATATATATATATATATATATATATATATATATATATATATATATATGACAGTAGTAGAGTCCGGTTGTTAGGACCGGAGGGTAGGCCAGACACCCCAGATATGTCTGACAGTATGTGATGATATGATTATATGCTGGCATGTTATATTATATGTGATAGTGGTAGTAGGGAGGGAATAGTCCTCAAGTTTGGTTGTTAGGACCGAAGGGTAAGTCGGACACCCCAGAAACGTCTGACAGTATGTTTACGTTATGATATATGTGATAGTAGCAGTAGGGGTGGAATAGTCCCCGAGGTTCGGTTGATAGGACCGAAGGGTAGGTCAGCACCCTAGAATGGCTTGACATTGGTAGGTCAGCACCCCAGAATGGCTTGATACGGGTAGGTCGGCACCCTAGAATGGTCGTACTGGGTAGGTCGGGCACCCCAGAATTGCCCGGCAGTATGAATGCGATATGTCTGTATGGTATGTGGTATGATGGGGGAACTCACTAAGCTTTGTGCTTACAGTTTTAGTTTTGGGTTTTAGGTACCTCTTCGTCTAAGGGGAAAGAGCCGGCAGTGTAGCAGCGCATCACACACACACACACATGATTTCCGCATGGAGTCTTCTGGGATTGTACTCAGATATGTTACTATTTTATGACTTGGGTTTTTAGACATGATACACTGTTTTATGAGATGATGTGTTTTCACAGTATTTTCTTATGAATGTTTTTATGAGACAGTTAATTAAAAAGAAATTTTTGGACTTGAAAATTGGGTTGTTACAAGTTGGTATTAGAGCCCTGGTTTGAGGGATTCGGACACACCCTCGGGAGTGTCTGGACTCAAATCGAGGGATTTAAAAGATTTTTACAAAGAAAATGGTTTTAAAAAATCTGAGTCAAAGGGTTTTGAGAAAGAACAAGGTGTGTGATGCGTGCGACCAACCGAGCTCAAGTGAGTTTTCCCTAAGATACCCATACTTGTTATAATAAGTTATATGATATATGATTCTGAGAACTGCATGCTAGATTAGGGCTAAGGATCTAGGAGGATACCTTGTATGCCTGATGTATATGATTCTGAGAACTGTATGCTAGATTAGGGCTAAGGATCTAGGAGGATGCCTTGTATTCCTGTTGTACGAGCTGTATGCTAGGACTGTTTAGTCAGCAGTAGGATAGCCTGATTAGGTTATGCCTGATGCGGTTACTCGATGCACGAATGCTGCTTGCTTTGTGCTTAAGGGGTCCTGGCTAACTTTAACTAACTATTGAGTGGTTATTTAGCAGTACTCGCGAGCTAGTTAGGGAAGGGAAGTAGGGACTCCTAGTGCAGCTGATGGCGGAGAGTAGGTCAGAGAGTGCCCCAGGAAAGCCTGGGATGAGACTAGATGAAAAGGGATATTGGTTAAGGGACCTGATGAAGTCGAGACAGTCGTTGAGGAAAGTATGGATAGATGTGGAAGGTAGTATGGGCCCGTACTACTGGAAGCAGAGGATTCGTACTCGAATCAAGGAAGGTTGAGACAGAACCGGGAAACTTGGAGAGTGTGTTAGACCTCTCGAGAGTATGTATGACCCTGACATTTATGCATGTATTTTTCAGCATGGTGACCACGTGACATAGAGCAGGAGGTTCCGGATCAGGATCAGGATCAGGCTCGGGTGCAGGATCCGAGCAGGTTGATGACGGGCTGTGCGAGTTCATCGCATCTGAGATCACGAGAGGCATTCTTGAGTCGACCCCGGTCATTTTCGGGTCGATCAAGGAAGGGATTGTTGAGCTGATGGAGGATCGCCTCCGGGCATTCAGGAGTGATATGGCATCTAGCCAGACGAGTACGCACACACTGTCCTTTAAGGACTTCCGTGGGAGTGGTGCGCCGGATTATCACGGGGTGAAAGACCCCATCGCTGCCAGGAGATGGATCGCAGACATTGAGTCTGCGCAGTTGACGAGCTTCTGCCCAGAAGGGTCGAAGGACCGCTTTGCTGCGGGATGTTTGGGGGATAGAGCTAGAGACTGGTGGGAGTCGATTGGTGACTCATTGGGAGCCCCAGCCATCGAGGCTATGACTTGGTCAGATTTCGTGACCAGATTCAGAGCTGAGTTTGCGCCGGCTGTAGAGCTTCAGCAGCTGGCCATAGATTTTTTGGATATGAGGCAGACTACGGAGACTGTGGCGGAGATCACCGCCAAGTTCCGGGAGAGAGCATTGTTGGTACCCCAGTATGCGGGGTATGAGGAGATGCGGAAGACCCACTACCATGATATGTTGAGGGCTGATATTCGGGAGCATGTCAGCTACTCTGCCTGCCCGACCCTGGAGTCCATGATTGCCAGGACGCGGGAGAGGGAGCTCGATTTGGAGCATGTGAGGAAGAGGAAAGCTGAGTCTGAGCAGGTTACAGGGGTTTCGGGGAAGAAACACAAGGGATCCGACGTTAGGTCGAAGGTCAGCCGGGCCAGAGCCGCTGCAGGAAGTGCGGCAGGCCGCATGAGGGAGCTTGTAGAGCAGGATCGTCAGGCTGCTACAAGTGCAGCAAGACGGGGCACTTTGGCAGGGATTGTACTGCCCCGCACCCACAATACAGATGACAGACCTGATTTGCTTCCAGTGCAATCAGAGGGGCCACAAAAAGGCCAATTGCCCGAGGTTGACAGCAGCGTCAGCAGCAGCGCCAGCAGCGGTGCCGGTTTCAGCGACAGCGCGGGTTGCAGATGGCCGGAAGGCCAAGACAGAGGCTCCAATGGTGTGGAGCCGGGCATTTCAGTTGACAGCCGAGGAGGCACGCGCTGCACCCGATGTGGTAACGGGTATGACTTCTTGTTCATGCTTTTATGATATGCTGTTGTGATTTTGATATGTTATGTAGGTGCTCTGTTTAGGATCGTTCCATGTGAACGGTATCCCAGTTCAGGTATTGTTTCATTCGGGTGCTACCCGATCTTTTGTCTCTCTTGCACTTAGCAAGAAGTTTCCGGAGTCGTCGGGCACGTTGGATTGCCCTCTAGAGGTCGAGATTGCGAACGACCGGTCAGTGCGAGCATCAGAGGTCTACCGAGATTGCGTCCTGCGGCTGTTTGAGGAGTGTTATCTGGTAGATCTGGTTCCCATACCTTTGCGGGGGAACAAGGTTATTATCGGTATGGATTGGCTAAGCCCCAATGGGGCAGTGATTGACTGTGCGCAGCAGTTGGTGCGGATCAGGACCCCAAGTGGGGGAGAGCTGGTGATTCAGGGCGAGAGGCCACAGCAAGGACCAGCTTTATGTTCAGCAGCGAGAGCTAGGCGTTACCTTCAACAGGGTTGAGCAGGATTTGTTGCCTATGTGATGGGTACCCGGGAGATGGGTAAGGCAACGGTGAGCGATGTGCCCGTGGTACGAGAGTTTGCGGACGTGTTCCCCGAGGAGTTGCCTGGGATACCTCCGGAGAGGCAGGTAGAGTTCAGGATTGAACTAATCCCTGGTGCGGCTCCGATAGCCAAGGCACCGTATCGGTTGGCTCCTCCTAAGATGCATGAGTTGTCTACACAGCTGCAGGAGCTGTTAGACAAGGGTTTCATTAGACCGAGCAGTTCACCCTGGGGAGCCCCGATTCTATTTGTGAAAAAGAAGGACGGGTCGCATCGGATGTGTATAGATTATAGGGAGCTGAATAAGGTAACGGTGAAGAACCGTTACCCACTCCCGAGGATTGATGACCTCTTTGACCAGCTACAGGGAGCATCTTGGTTCTCCAATATTGATTTGCAATCAGGGTATCATCAGATGAGGGTCAGAGAGGAGGATGTACAGAAGACTGCGTTTCGGACACGCTATGGCCACTATGAGTTTGTGGTGATGCCTTTCGGGCTCACCAATGCTCCTGCCGCGTTCATGGACCTCATGAACCGTGTGTGTAGACCGATGTTAGACCGGTCTGTAATAGTGTTTATTGATGATATCTTTGTTTACTCCAAGACGCGAGAGCAACATGAGGAGCATCTGCGAGAGGTTCTGGAGACTTTGAGAAGGGAGAGCTTGTATGCTAAGTTCTCCAAGTGTGAGTTCTGGTTGCGCGAGGTGCAGTTTCTCAGGAACCTTGTCAACCAGAACGGGATATCAGTGGACCCGGCCAAGGTTGACGCCTTGATGAGGTGGGAAGTTCCGAGGTCTCCATCTGAGATTCTGAGCTTGCTGGGATTGGCAAGCTACTATCAGAGACTCATTCAGGACTTCTCCAAGATAGTCGTGCCCCTGACCAGGCTGACGAGGAAAGCCGTGGTCTTTTGCTGGGGGCCTGAGCAGCAGGCCGCATTCGAGACACTAAGACAGAGATTGTGCGAGGCGCCAATCTTAGCCCTGACAGAGGGCATGGAGGATTTTGTGGTATATTGTGATGCGTCCGTCTCAGGTTTGGGCGCGATACTGATGCAGAGAGGACATGTTATTGCATACGCTTCGAGGCAGCTGAAGCCTCACGATGCGAATTACCCGACACATGATTTGGAGCTGGGGGCTGTTGTTTTTCCCTCAAGATTTGGCGTCATTACCTCTATGGTGTTCGTTGTACCATTTACACAGACCACAAGAGTTTGAGGTACCTCATGGATCAGCCGAACCTGAATATGAGGCAGCGTCGGTGGCTGGATGTGGTGAAGGATTATGATTGCGAGATCCTCTACCACCCGGGGAAGGCCAATGTCGTGGCCGATGCGCTTAGCCGCAAGGCAGCGCCAATCAGGGACATCTGTCTGAGGATGACAGTGGCGACTCCACTGTTGGAGCGGATCCGGGAGGCTCAGCAGGAGGCTATGAAGGAGGAACATCGGAAGAGAGAGCGTATAGTGGGCCAGGTTTCCTCCTTCGACTATGATAGCCGAGGGTTATTGAGTCTTCACCGTAGGGTGTGGGTCCCTTATCATGGAGGCGTGCGCCAGATCCTGATGGAGGAGGCACACAAATCCAGATTTTCTATCCATCCCGGAGCGACGAAGATGTATAGAGATCTTCGTCTTGATTATTGGTGGCCCTGCATGAAGCGGGACGTAGCATGGTATGTGGAGCGGTGCTTGACCTTCAGGAAGGTCAAGGCCGAGCACCAGAGGCCGCACAGCAAGATGCAGCCGTTAGATATTCCCTTGTGGAAATGGGAAGATATTACCATGGATTTCATTACCAAGCTTCCCAAGACTGCACGGGGAGTGGATTCGATTTGGGTAATCATGGATCGGTTGACCAAGAGTGCCCATTTTATACCGATCCAGGAGAGCATTTCGGCCTAAAAGTTGGCCGACATCTATATCCAAGAGGTGGTAGCTCGGCACGGAGTGCCAGTTTCAGTGATTTTCGATAGGGATGTGCGGTTCACTTCCAGGTTTTGGAAGAAGTTCCATGACGAGCTTGGTACTCGTCTGCATTTTAGCACCGCCTTTCACCCGCAAACGGATGGTCAGAGCGAGCGGACCATCCAGACGCTAGAGGATATGCTGCGGGCATGTGTTTTAGACTTCGGAGGTAGCTGGGATACCTACCTTCCGTTGGCGGAGTTCTCGTATAATAATAGCTATCATGCGAGTATCGACCGTTCTCCCTTCGAGATGTTATACGGGAGGAAGTGCAGAACCCTGATATGTTGGGGTGAGGTTCGCCAGAGGGTCATGGGGAGCACCGAAGTGGTGCTCAAGACGACAGAGAGGATTCAGTAGGTTCGGAGCAGACTTTAGACTGCTCAGAGTCGGCAGAAAAGTTATGCCGACAAGCGCCGATCGGACCTGGAGTTTCAGGTCGGGGATATGGTTCTCCTGAAGGTATCGCCATGGAAGGGCGTCATTCGATTCAGGAAACGGGGCAAGTTCCAGGTATATTGGACCCTTCAGGGTTATAGTCCGGGTGGGCAAGGTGGCATATAGGTTGGATCTGCCAGCCGAACTCAGTCAGATTCATAGCACTTTTCACGTCTCCCAGTTACGGAAATGTTTGGTGGACGACTCGGCAGTGGTACCATTAGAGGATATTCAGGTCGATGACAGTCTGAATTACATTGAGCGGCTTGTAGCGATTCTCGACCGGAAGTCGAAGGATCTGAGGTTCGGTTGATAGGACCGAAGGGTAGGTCAGCACCCTAGAATGGCTTGACATTGGTAGGTCAGCACCCCAGAATGGCTTGATACGGGTAGGTCGGCACCCTAGAATGGTCGTACTGGGTAGGTCGGGCACCCCAGAATTGCCCGACAGTATGAATGCGATATGTCTGTATGGTATGTGGTATGATGGGGGAACTCACTAAGCTTTGTGCTTACAGTTTTAGTTTTGGGTTTTAGGTACCTCTTCGTCTAAGGGGAAAGAGCCGGCAGTGTAGCAGCGCATCACACACACACACACATGATTTCCGCATGGAGTCTTCTGGGATTGTACTCAGATATGTTACTATTTTATGACTTGGGTTTTTAGACATGATACACTGTTTTATGAGATGATGTGTTTTCACAGTATTTTCTTATGAATGTTTTTATGAGACAGTTAATTAAAAAGAAATTTTTGGACTTGAAAATTGGGTTGTTACAAGTTGGTATTAGAGCCCTGGTTTGAGGGATTCGGACACACCCTCGGGAGTGTCTGGACTCAAATCGAGGGATTTAAAAGATTTTTACAAAGAAAATGGTTTTAAAAAATCTGAGTCAAAGGGTTTTGAGAAAGAACAAGGTGTGTGATGCGTGCGACCAACCGAGCTCAAGTGAGTTTTCCCTAAGATACCCATACTTGTTATAATAAGTTATATGATATATGATTCTGAGAACTGCATGCTAGATTAGGGCTAAGGATCTAGGAGGATACCTTGTATGCCTGATGTATATGATTCTGAGAACTGTATGCTAGATTAGGGCTAAGGATCTAGGAGGATGCCTTGTATTCCTGTTGTACGAGCTGTATGCTAGGACTGTTTAGTCAGCAGTAGGATAGCCTGATTAGGTTATGCCTGATGCGGTTACTCGATGCACGAATGCTGCTTGCTTTGTGCTTAAGGGGTCCTGGCTAACTTTAACTAACTATTGAGTGGTTATTTAGCAGTACTCGCGAGCTAGTTAGGGAAGGGAAGTAGGGACTCCTAGTGCAGCTGATGGCGGAGAGTAGGTCAGAGAGTGCCCCAGGAAAGCCTGGGATGAGACTAGATGAAAAGGGATATTGGTTAAGGGACCTGATGAAGTCGAGACAGTCGTTGAGGAAAGTATGGATAGATGTGGAAGGTAGTATGGGCCCGTACTACTGGAAGCAGAGGATTCGTACTCGAATCAAGGAAGGTTGAGACAGAACCGGGAAACTTGGAGAGTGTGTTAGACCTCTCGAGAGTATGTATGACCCTGACATTTATGCATGTATTTTTCAGCATGGTGACCACGTGACATAGAGCAGGAGGTTCCGGATCAGGATCAGGATCAGGCTCGGGTGCAGGATCCGAGCAGGTTGATGACGGGCTGTGCGAGTTCATCGCATCTGAGATCACGAGAGGCATTCTTGAGTCGACCCCGGTCATTTTCGGGTCGATCAAGGAAGGGATTGTTGAGCTGATGGAGGATCGCCTCCGGGCATTCAGGAGTGATATGGCATCTAGCCAGACGAGTACGCACACACTGTCCTTTAAGGACTTCCGTGGGAGTGGTGCGCCGGATTATCACGGGGTGAAAGACCCCATCGCTGCCAGGAGATGGATCGCAGACATTGAGTCTGCGCAGTTGACGAGCTTCTGCCCAGAAGGGTCGAAGGACCGCTTTGCTGCGGGATGTTTGGGGGATAGAGCTAGAGACTGGTGGGAGTCGATTGGTGACTCATTGGGAGCCCCAGCCATCGAGGCTATGACTTGGTCAGATTTCGTGACCAGATTCAGAGCTGAGTTTGCGCCGGCTGTAGAGCTTCAGCAGCTGGCCATAGATTTTTTGGATATGAGGCAGACTACGGAGACTGTGGCGGAGATCACCGCCAAGTTCCGGGAGAGAGCATTGTTGGTACCCCAGTATGCGGGGTATGAGGAGATGCGGAAGACCCACTACCATGATATGTTGAGGGCTGATATTCGGGAGCATGTCAGCTACTCTGCCTGCCCGACCCTGGAGTCCATGATTGCCAGGACGCGGGAGAGGGAGCTCGATTTGGAGCATGTGAGGAAGAGGAAAGCTGAGTCTGAGCAGGTTACAGGGGTTTCGGGGAAGAAACACAAGGGATCCGACGTTAGGTCGAAGGTCAGCCGGGCCAGAGCCGCTGCAGGAAGTGCGGCAGGCCGCATGAGGGAGCTTGTAGAGCAGGATCGTCAGGCTGCTACAAGTGCAGCAAGACGGGGCACTTTGGCAGGGATTGTACTGCCCCGCACCCACAATACAGATGACAGACCTGATTTGCTTCCAGTGCAATCAGAGGGGCCACAAAAAGGCCAATTGCCTGAGGTTGACAGCAGCGTCAGCAGCAGCGCCAGCAGCGGTGCCGGTTTCAGCGACAGCGCGGGTTGCAGATGGCCGGAAGGCCAAGACAGAGGCTCCAATGGTGTGGAGCCGGGCATTTCAGTTGACAGCCGAGGAGGCACGCGCTGCACCCGATGTGGTAACGGGTATGACTTCTTGTTCATGCTTTTATGATATGCTGTTGTGATTTTGATATGTTATGTAGGTGCTCTGTTTAGGATCGTTCCATGTGAACGGTATCCCAGTTCAGGTATTGTTTCATTCGGGTGCTACCCGATCTTTTGTCTCTCTTGCACTTAGCAAGAAGTTTCCGGAGTCGTCGGGCACGTTAGATTGCCCTCTAGAGGTCGAGATTGCGAACGACCGGTCAGTGCGAGCATCAGAGGTCTACCGAGATTGCGTCCTGCGGCTGTTTGAGGAGTGTTATCTGGTAGATCTGGTTCCCATACCTTTGCGGGGGAACAAGGTTATTATCGGTATGGATTGGCTAAGCCCCAATGGGGCAGTGATTGACTGTGCGCAGCAGTTGGTGCGGATCAGGACCCCAAGTGGGGGAGAGCTGGTGATTCAGGGCGAGAGGCCACAGCAAGGACCAGCTTTATGTTCAGCAGCGAGAGCTAGGCGTTACCTTCAACAGGGTTGAGCAGGATTTGTTGCCTATGTGATGGGTACCCGGGAGATGGGTAAGGCAACGGTGAGCGATGTGCCCGTGGTACGAGAGTTTGCGGACGTGTTCCCCGAGGAGTTGCCTGGGATACCTCCGGAGAGGCAGGTAGAGTTCAGGATTGAACTAATCCCTGGTGCGGCTCCGATAGCCAAGGCACCGTATCGGTTGGCTCCTCCTAAGATGCATGAGTTGTCTACACAGCTGCAGGAGCTGTTAGACAAGGGTTTCATTAGACCGAGCAGTTCACCCTGGGGAGCCCCGATTCTATTTGTGAAAAAGAAGGACGGGTCGCATCGGATGTGTATAGATTATAGGGAGCTGAATAAGGTAACGGTGAAGAACCGTTACCCACTCCCGAGGATTGATGACCTCTTTGACCAGCTACAGGGAGCATCTTGGTTCTCCAATATTGATTTGCAATCAGGGTATCATCAGATGAGGGTCAGAGAGGAGGATGTACAGAAGACTGCGTTTCGGACGCGCTATGGCCACTATGAGTTTGTGGTGATGCCTTTCGGGCTCACCAATGCTCCTGCCGCGTTCATGGACCTCATGAACCGTGTGTGTAGACCGATGTTAGACCGGTCTGTAATAGTGTTTATTGATGATATCTTTGTTTACTCCAAGACGCGAGAGCAACATGAGGAGCATCTGCGAGAGGTTCTGGAGACTTTGAGAAGGGAGAGCTTGTATGCTAAGTTCTCCAAGTGTGAGTTCTGGTTGCGCGAGGTGCAGTTTCTCGGGAACCTTGTCAACCAGAACGGGATATCAGTGGACCCGGCCAAGGTTGACGCCTTGATGAGGTGGGAAGTTCCGAGGTCTCCATCTGAGATTCTGAGCTTGCTGGGATTGGCAAGCTACTATCAGAGACTCATTCAGGACTTCTCCAAGATAGTCGTGCCCCTGACCAGGCTGACGAGGAAAGCCGTGGTCTTTTGCTGGGGGCCTGAGCAGCAGGCCGCATTCGAGACACTAAGACAGAGATTGTGCGAGGCGCCAATCTTAGCCCTGGCAGAGGGCATGGAGGATTTTGTGGTATATTGTGATGCGTCCGTCTCAGGTTTGGGCGCGATACTGATGCAGAGAGGACATGTTATTGCATACGCTTCGAGGCAGCTGAAGCCTCACGATGCGAATTACCCGACACATGATTTGGAGCTGGGGGCTGTTGTTTTTCCCTCAAGATTTGGCGTCATTACCTCTATGGTGTTCGTTGTACCATTTACACAGACCACAAGAGTTTGAGGTACCTCATGGATCAGCCGAACCTGAATATGAGGCAGCGTCGGTGGCTGGATGTGGTGAAGGATTATGATTGCGAGATCCTCTACCACCCGGGGAAGGCCAATGTCGTGGCCGATGCGCTTAGCCGCAAGGCAGCGCCAATCAGGGACATCTGTCTGAGGATGACAGTGGCGACTCCACTGTTGGAGCGGATCCGGGAGGCTCAGCAGGAGGCTATGAAGGAGGAACATCGGAAGAGAGAGCGTATAGTGGGCCAGGTTTCCTCCTTCGACTATGATAGCCGAGGGTTATTGAGTCTTCACCGTAGGGTGTGGGTCCCTTATCATGGAGGCGTGCGCCAGATCCTGATGGAGGAGGCACACAAATCCAGATTTTCTATCCATCCCGGAGCGACGAAGATGTATAGAGATCTTCGTCTTGATTATTGGTGGCCCTGCATGAAGCGGGACGTAGCATGGTATGTGGAGCGGTGCTTGACCTTCAGGAAGGTCAAGGCCGAGCACCAGAGGCCGCACAGCAAGATGCAGCCGTTAGATATTCCCTTGTGGAAATGGGAAGATATTACCATGGATTTCATTACCAAGCTTCCCAAGACTGCACGGGGAGTGGATTCGATTTGGGTAATCATGGATCGGTTGACCAAGAGTGCCCATTTTATACCGATCCAGGAGAGCATTTCGGCCTAAAAGTTGGCCGACATCTATATCCAAGAGGTGGTAGCTCGGCACGGAGTGCCAGTTTCAGTGATTTTCGATAGGGATGTGCGGTTCACTTCCAGGTTTTGGAAGAAGTTCCATGACGAGCTTGGTACTCGTCTGCATTTTAGCACCGCCTTTCACCCGCAAACGGATGGTCAGAGCGAGCGGACCATCCAGACGCTAGAGGATATGCTGCGGGCATGTGTTTTAGACTTCGGAGGTAGCTGGGATACCTACCTTCCGTTGGCGGAGTTCTCGTATAATAATAGCTATCATGCGAGTATCGACCGTTCTCCCTTCGAGATGTTATACGGGAGGAAGTGCAGAACCCTGATATGTTGAGGTGAGGTTCGCCAGAGGGTCATGGGGAGCACCGAAGTGGTGCTCAAGACGACAGAGAGGATTCAGTAGGTTCGGAGCAGACTTTAGACTGCTCAGAGTCGGCAGAAAAGTTATGCCGACAAGCGCCGATCGGACCTGGAGTTTCAGGTCGGGGATATGGTTCTCCTGAAGGTATCGCCATGGAAGGGCGTCATTCGATTCAGGAAACGGGGCAAGTTCCAGGTATATTGGACCCTTCAGGGTTATAGTCCGGGTGGGCAAGGTGGCATATAGGTTGGATCTGCCAGCCGAACTCAGTCAGATTCATAGCACTTTTCACGTCTCCCAGTTACGGAAATGTTTGGTGGACGACTCGGCAGTGGTACCATTAGAGGATATTCAGGTCGATGACAGTCTGAATTACATTGAGCGGCTTGTAGCGATTCTCGACCGGAAGTCGAAGGATCTGAGGAACAAGAGGGTGGAGCTAGTGAAGGTGCAATGGCAGCACCGGAAGGGCTCAGAATGGACCTGGGAGCCGGTGGATGAGATGATGGAGCATTACCCAGAGCTTTTCCAGGAACGAGCAGAAGACTTCGAGGATGAAGTCTAAAATAAGTGGGGGAGATTTGTAGCACCTGGTTCCTGGTATGTATTTTATTTAAGTAATTTCGCATTTTTGGCCTGCGACTCGGCGAGTTGAAGGCCCAACTCGCCGAGTAGAAGCGGGATGAGACGCGGGATTTAAGTGATGGACTCGTCGAGTCGGGTCACGGACTCGACGAGTAGGCTCTGACTGGACAAAACCCTAATATGAGGGTTTGCACCATACTTAAACAACCTTATACAGCCTCCATCGCCCCTTTATGCTCCCAAAAACCCTCCATAGCAAACCCTAAGTGTTTTGGTGCAAGATCTAAGGCTTTTGAGTGATTTTTGTGGGATTTAAGTCATGGGACTCGACGAGTGCTAGAACAGACTCGGCGAGTCCAAGGCAATCTCCTTATGATTGAAGATGAACTCGACGAGTTGTTCATACAACTCGGCGAGTCAAGGTCAGAACTTGTTTATCAGATGAAGGTGAACTCGACGAGTTGTTAGAACAGACTCGGCGAGTCCAAGGCAATCTCCTTATGATTGAAGATGAACTCGACGAGTTGTTCATACAACTCGGCAAGTCAAGGTCAGAACTTGTTCATCAGATGAAGGTGAACTCGACGAGTTGTTCATACAACTCGGCGAGTCGGATGAAGGTTCATTCGATGTTCATATAGAAGAGGAACTCGTCGAGTCGTCGCTAAACTCGACGAGTAGGGTCGTGGATGAGGACAGTTGAAGAGATAGAGACTCGACGAGTTGGCGGCCCAACTCGGCGAGTCGGGTCAACTGGAAGTTGACTTTGACTTTGACTTGGACTTGGTTAGGGGTAAAATGGTCATTTTACCCTAAGAATAGATATCAGACTCTGATTAAGTGTTTTGTGGGGATTGTAGCCGGAGAATTTCCGGAGCAGCAGCAGACAGAGAATTTCCGCACAGATTATCAGCAGCTACTCGTTCGAGGTGAGTTACCTTCCAGTAGCGGTGGGTCTACGGCCACAATGTCGGCCCACCAGTAGGAGTTGTATGATTGGATGATTGTCTTTGTGATATTCATCTAAGTTTGCTACCACCTGATATGTTATATGCTAGCACGATATGTATATATGACAGTAGTAGAGTCCGGTTGTTAGGACCGGAGGGTAGGCCAGACACCCCAGATATGTCTGACAGTATGTGATGATATGATTATATGCTGGCATGTTATGTTATATGTGATAGTGGTAGTAGGGAGAGAATAGTCCTCAAGTTCGGTTGTTAGGACCGAAGGGTAAGTCGGACACCCCAGAAACGTCTGATAGTATGTTTACGTTATGATATATGTGATAGTAGCAGTAGGGGGTGGAATAGTCCCCGAGGTTCGATTGATAGGACCGAAGGGTAGGTCAGCACCCCAGAATGGCTTGACATGGGTAGGTCAGCACCCCAGAATGGCTTGACACGGGTAGGTCGACACCCTAGAATGGCCGTACTGGGTAGGTCGGGCACCCCAGAATTGCCCGGCAGTATGAATGCGATATGTCTGTATGGTATGTGGTATGATGGGGAAACTCACTAAGCTTTCTGCTTACAGTTTTAGTTTTGGGTTTCAGGTACCTCTTCGTCTAAGGGGAAAGAGCTGGCAGTGTAGCAGCGCATCACACACACACACACACATGATTTCTGCATGGAGTCTTCTGGGATTGTACTCTGATATGTTACTATTTTATGACTTGGGTTTTTAGACATGATACATTGTTTTATGAGATGATGTGTTTTCACAGTATTTTCTTATGAATGTTTTTATGAGACAGTTAAGTAAAAAGAAATTTTTGGACTTGAAAATTGGGTTGTTACAAAAATTGTCACTAAAGGCCCAATTAATATAAAATTTGACATGTAAGGCCCAATTAAAATAGAATTGTCGCATAAGGCCCAATTTTTACCGAAATTGTTATAAGAGGACCAATTTTTACCCAAATTGTTATAAGAGGCCCATTTTTACTAAAATGTTCGTAAATGGCCCAATATTATCCAAAATGTCAATAATTGCCCATTATTACCATGAATGTCGGAAATGGCCCAATAATGCCAAAATTTTCGAAAATGGCCCATTTTTACTAAAATATTCATTTAAGGCCCATTTTTACAAAAGTGTTCAAAAATGCCCCATGGTTGCTAAATAGTCTATTTTCTGCCCATTTTTACTAAAATGTACAAAAATGGCTCATTCTTACTTTTATAGCCGAAAATAGTACATTTTTAGTGTAACTCCCATATTTTATCATTTTTCATGTTTTCATGGCAAAATTTTGTTTAAACATATTCTTGGACTAAACCTTGTGATATTTACCATATTTCAAGTGAAACATATTTCATATAGAAACTAGTTTTCATCTTTAACAACATATCAAGTTAACTAAGTCTAACAACTTGAGATTCAACAAAATGGACTCTTAGCATGAATTTCACAACATTTAACACGCATATCATAAAACACATGCACATGCAAGCAAATATACAAAGGTTTACACAAGAAATTGACTTGTATCCTCCCCCAAAAGAAAGAAAAGTTTGAAAATAGGGGTATAAAGCTCACCTTATGGGCTTTTCGGTTTAAAGAGGAAGATGGTGGAGGTTTTCGGCCTTTGCTTGTTTCCTTGAAGAGATTTGTGAAGTTTTGGGGCTCTAGAGAACATATACACGAAAATAGAGTGGTTTGAGGAATGATCTTAGTATAAGATGGAATAAAACAACTTGAGGGTGATATAACTTACCAAGTTATTGATGTTTGATGAGGAACTCTTGAACACACACACACACACAACTCATGATTTATAGAGAATGAAGGAAGAGAGTTATTTGTGTTTTAGAGAGAGAAAGAGAGAGATGAGAGGATTATACATGTTTGAAATGAAGAGTGAAGGGGGATAAGGGGGGAGTTGCAACCGATGAGAGGGGAGGGGAGAGAGAGGATAAAGCCTTGATACTTGGTGGTTAATCACAAATCTCCTAGAAGTATGTAGGATAACTACATTGATACTTGGTGGTTAATTACAAATCTCCTAGAAGTATGAGGTGGTACTCAAAATCAACTCCTTGCATTCGTTTTTTTAATATGGCCGATCGGGTTTAAGGAAGGAGAGAAAAAGAAATGGGCTTGACTTTCTAAGTGTAATCGAGAACTCCTCAAACCCAATAAGGTTTGCGGTTTGCTCGAGATTTTGGGCTTGGATCAGTCCAATACTAGGCCAAAAGAAGTGTATCAAGCCCAATAAGGATTTTTGGTTTGGGTGAGAGAGCCCAATAAAGATTTTTGATCCATTAGGGCCCGTATACGGGTTTTCGGCCCAAAAAGTTTAAGCGGAAGAGTCTTCGGCCCAATAGGGTCCCAATATGATTTTTCGACCTTACAAGGCCCATTAGAGGGTTTTCGGCCCAAATAATTCCTAATGGAGGTATTTGGCCCACTATGGTCTAGGGAAGGTGTTCACGGCCCAAATAAGGCACAATAAGAGTTTTAGGGCCCAAAGCAATGTTAAATACAAGTTTCTGGCCCATAAGGATCATCTTTGAGGGTTTATTGGCCCATTAAGGCCCAATAGTAAAGTCTTGGCCCAATAAGGACTTGGGACGAGAAACTTGGGCTAAGGCCCAAAGTTTGAGTGAACATAGCTTATTGGGTTATGTTTTGGGCTTACAGGGGGAAGCTTCGACGTGAATCACAATTTTGGATGTATAAGCTTGTATGGCACTAAAGTTAATTTACACTACCCGTAGTGTTTCATAGTTACACAAAGAAGCTATCTTGCACATAGATAGGAAACCTAGCCCTTAAATGCTAGTTGTGAAAGACTGCCAAAATCATGAGGTGAATCGACTGTCTCTATCCGAGATAATAGATATGGGCACACCATGCAGTCGTACTATCTCTCTAATGTAGGTTCTGGTCAGTTTCTCCATCTTGTCTGTTTCCTTTATTGGCAGGAAGTGAGTGGATTTGGTTAATCTATCGACGATTACCCAAATACTGTCATGCCCATCTTTGGTCTTGGGCAACTTAGTTATGAAATCTGTTGTAATCCGTTCCTACTTCCACTCAGGTATCTCCGACAGCTGAAGTAAACCGGATGACTTTTGATATTCTACCTTAACTTTTGCGCAAGTTAGGCACTTGCCCATGTAGGTAGCAATCTCTGCTTTCATCTCCGACCACCAATAGAGTTTCTTGAGATCCAGATACATCTTATCTGCACCTGGATGAACATAATATCAAGTCTTGTGGTCTTCATTCATGAAAACATCTCTGTAGACACTAAACTTTGGTGTCCAGATCCGATTCATGAAGTAACGAACTCTGTCACCCTTGATTTCTAAGTTCTTCTCCATTCCTATTAAGGCTTCCTCTGCCACATTTTCTGGTTTCAGAGCTTCTAATTGAACCTCTTGGATCTGTGTGGACAGATGTGAATGGATTGTCATGGTTAGTACCTTCACCCTACGACCTGCGCATTCTTTTCGACTAAGGGCATCTAGTACTACATTGGCTTTACCAGGATGATAGCGAACTTCACATTCGTAATCATTGAGTAGCTCTACCCATCGTCGTTGTATCATGTTATGTTATTTCTTATCAAAGATACGTTGGAGGCTTTTGTGGTCGGTGAAGATTGTGCACTTGGTACCGTAAAGGTAATACCTCCAGATTTTTAGTGCAAATACTATAGCTCCCAACTCAAGATCATGAGTGGTGTACTTGACTTCGTGTGCTTTAAGTTGTCTCGAAGCATAGGCAATAACCTTTCCTGGTTGCATAAGCACACAGCCTGTGACAACCCTAACCTTTTTCCGTTAATGTTAGCCCGATTCCGTTAAATAAATTTGAATCTCATTTTGTTCCGTCAAATTCTTATTGTTCGAAAATCATTTAAGTTCTCTATAATTAAATTTTATATGTAAGAGTCGGAATCAAAATCGCGCGAAAACCCGAGTTTCCTTCGAAAATCAGCAGATTCCGGCCTGAGTGGTGTTGACGGTCGTGAACCCGATCACGGCCGTAAACCGTTCACGGTTGGTGGACCCCACCACCAACCATACCCCCAGCCTATACATATGTGTGTGTTACCCTCAATTATACTTTTCTGGCTGTGAACACCCTTTCTCTCTCTAAAAATCATCACCCGAAAACACAATATTTCTCATCATCTATCAATATATCCGCCTTGGAACTCGTTTTAGAGCATCAAAACATCCGTTTTTCATCAAATCAAGCATTGTTGTTCTTGATTTCACGGCCGTGAACCCTTAAAATCTTCATATATCATCAAGAACAGGCCATGAACCCTTCAAACCTTCAAAGGCCGTAAACCCTTCAAAGGCAGTAAACTGTTCATAGCTGAGAACAGTTCCCAAGTCGTGAACTTGGCTGAAAACTAGCTTTTTCCGATTCAATCGAGTCCCGCTAACATTCCTAAACCAAAAGCAAGTGTTTTTCCAACACTATAATTAACGGTTTCACTAATAAAATGCATATATGTATTTAATTGTTATTAGGATTCCGTTAAGTGCCGCGTACATCAACCCGAGGGTCTTCATTCCCAGTTTCATTGTCCGACACTTTCACGCAACTAACGGTGATTTCATACCCCTATGATTTTATTGTTTTAACATTTTCAGGGGGAATACAAGCCAAACACAAATGATTTTGTGAATTTATACAAAAGGATTTCAGCACGCTTAAAACTGATGCAATTGATACAACCATACGGTTTCCACATTTTTATAAAATATTTAGATATTTTATCCCTTTTGTAACATGTTGAGCATAAGGGACGTTTTCAACTTACAGGTATAATTGCATAGTTTTCAGATCAATACACAAACCAAGTACATAACATACATACAAACTATAATAGGTATAGTTTGGGATTTCAATACATGGTTTTACATTTACAGGCATATAAACTGTCACAGACTTAGTTTATGATATTTAATGATATTTCTCGGGTAACAAGACTACATTACTAAATAATTATTTAAATATAATTATTACCCTACAAAGTATACAAACGTATTCAAATACAATAGAACAATACAGAACTACAAGTAAACTAGTTAATACAGGATTGTGAGACATCACTTCAATTGTACCATTCGGGGTGCTGGCTAAATCCTATCATTAGTGTAAGCAGAGTCTTGTGGAGGGAGATCGTGAGATTTGTGAATAGATCTATGCGGGACTGACAATCCCACACCTAAACTGTTAGCTATAGTTAGGCAGGCATGCCTGGGGTGACAAATATCATACCGTCCGACGCCTGAAGAACGTCGCAGAGGTCATCAGTCATATCAAGCATGGTTATACGACTCACAATAGTATAAACTCACCTTTTTTTTACGGGATTTCATTCTTCATCTAGTTTTATTTTAATTAACAGAACTATTATATATTACACTGGAGGATTCCAGGAATACAATACATGATTTTATTTTAAGTAATGAAACTACTATTCATACTGGTGGTAACCAGGGTTTTCAAACAGAACATCTATACATTACTGGTGGTAGCCAGGGTTTTCATACAAAGGGTTTTCATTTAAAAATAATGATATACAATACAGCTGGTGGCACCTAGGCATACGAACTAACACAGTAACAAACTCATATGTTAGAAAATATAGGATTTTCTTGGAAAGCATACAAACATTCTTTTACAAATTCAAAGACAAGTTTATATTCAAAAACAATCTTATGAACTCACCAGCTTTAATGTTGATACTCTTTTTAAAACCACTTGTATCCTCAGAAAATCAGTAGACAGGTACTCCAACAGGATTTTGAGAAGACGGAGCGTATAGAGTCACGTCTTTATATTTTGCTACTTTTGGTGTATACAAACTATGTATCAAACATATGTAAATATTTTACTTATTCAATGTAATGGATGTGTTTACTTTGATTACTATGATGCAATTGTTCTGATACTACACATGACATCCTGCACCCCTGAACGTCTCCGCCGTTTTGGTTTGGGGGTGTGACAGATTGGTATCAGAGTTATTGTTTATAGTGAACTAAGTATACCGAACCTTACATGGTATACAACTATAAACACTAAAGGTGCCGAGGCGCTCTGAAAGTAAAAGTATACTTTTAAAATTTAAGTATTTTACAAGAAGTATACAAGTATACATACATACCAGAAACAGTATCACAAGTAGAACAAAACAAAAGTATGTGGATGTTGGACGCTGCGGTTAAACCTGAACAGTTATTTAGTAATATGTGGGGACAATATAACCTGATCAACTATAGAGCGCTGACTTGGTGGAATAGCCTAGTCAAATCCCTAACTATGTCGGTAGCCAATGTCATGGGTTGGGAGAGTTTGAAAGAATTTATGCTTGCAGAGAATTGCCCAAGGGGCGAGATGCAAAAGATGGAGCACGAGCTCTAGAACCTGAAGATGATGGGTTTCGACATAGCTGCGTACACTGCTAGGTTCTGCGACCTAGCTCTTCTGTGTCCCGGGATGGTCACCTCGGAAAAAAAGAAAATCAAGAGATACATATGGGGATTGACACCCCCAACTCAAGGGAACGTTTTGGCTGCAAAACCTATTACATTTGACAGCGCTAAGTGTCTAGCACAGACCCTGATAGATCACAGGGTTGATCATGGAGTTGTAACAGCCGTTTCCAAACCATCAAAGGAGAATGGTGAGTAGAAAAAGTTTTGGAACAAGCGCAAGGGCAAGTCTCCATAGGAGCCCTCCAAAAAGCAAAAAGTAGTGGCAGTTCATGCTGCTACCACTCCTGCCGCTGTTCCTACCACTTCATCACCTGCCAGTAGATATGCTGATACCCTCCCAAGGTGTGACAAGTGTAACTTCCACCATCACGAAACGTGCCCCCAGCCTATATATATATATAAATATATATATATATATATATATATATATATATATATATATATATATATATATATATATATATATATGTGTGTGCAACACTCATTTATACTTTTATGGCCGCGAACACCCTTTCTCTCTCTAAAAATCATCACCCGGAAACACAAGATTTCTCTTTATCTATCACTATATCCGCCTTGGAACTCGTTTTGGAGCATCAAAACATCCGTTTTTCATCAAATCAAGCAATATTGTTCTTGAGTTCACGACCGTGAACCCTTCAAATCTTCATATTTCATCAAGAACATGTCGTGAACCCTTCAAACCTTCAAAGGCCGTAAACCCTTCAAAGGCAGTAAACTGTTCACGGCCGAGAACAGTTCACAGCCAAGAACAGTTCACGACCGCAAACCTTCCCAACTCATGAACTTGGATCAAAACCCACTTTTTCTAATTCAATCGAGTCCCGGTAACATTCCTAAGCCAAAAGCAAGTGTTTTTCCAACACTATAATTAATGGTTTCACTAATAAAATGCATATATGTATTTAATTGTTATTAGGATTCCATTAAGTGCCGCGTACATCAACCCGAGGGTCTTCATTCCCAGTTTCGTTGTCCGACACTTTCAAGCAACTAACGGTGAATTCATACCCCTATGCTTTTACTGTTTTAACGTTTTCAGGGGGAATACAAGCCAAACACAAATGTTTTTGTGAATTTTTACAAAAGGATTTCAACACGCTTAAAACTGATGCAATTGATACAACCATTCGGTTTCCACATTTTTATAAAATATTTAGATATTTTATCCCTTTTGTAACGTGTTGAGCATAAGGGACATTTTCAACTTACAAGTATAATTGCATAGTTTTCAGATCAATACACTAACCAAGTACATAACATACATACAAACTATAATAAGTATAGTTTGGGATTTCAATACATGGTTTTACCTTTACAAGCATATAAACTATGACAGACTTAGTTTATGATATTCAATGATATTTCTCGGGTAACAAGAATACATTACAAAATAATTATTTAAATATAATTATTACCCTAAAAAGTATACAAACGTATTCAAATACAATGGAACAATACAGAACTACACGTAAACTAGTTAATACAGGATTGTGAGATATCACTTCAATTGTACCCTTCGGGGTGCTGGCTAAATCCTATCATTAGTGTAACCAGAGTCTCCTGGAGGGAGAGCGTGAGATTTGTGAATAGATCTATTTGGGACTGACAATCCCACACCTAAAGTGTTAGCTACATTTAGGCAGGCATGCCTGGGTGACAAATATCATACCGTGCGGCGTCTGAAGAACGTCGCAGAGGTCATCAGTCATATCAAGCATGGTTATACGACTTACAATAGTATAAACTAACATTAGTTTACAGGATTTCATTCTTCATCTAGTTTTATTTTAATTAATAGAACAACTATACATTACACTGGTGGATTCCACGAATACAATACATGGTTTTATTTTAAGTAATGAAACTATTATTCATACTGGTGGTAACCAGGGTTTTCGAACATAACATCTATACATTACTGGTGGTAGCCAGGGTTTTCATACAAACAGTTTTCATTTAAAAATTATGATATACAATACAGCTGGTGGCAACCAGGCATACGAACTAACACAGTAACAAACCCATATGTTAGAAAATATTGGATTTTCTTGGAAAGCATACAAATATTCTTTTACAGATTCAAAGACATGTTTATATTCAAAAACAATCTAATGAACTCACCAACTTTAATGTTGATACTCTTTTCAAAACCGCTTGTATTCTCAGGAAATCAGTCGATAGGTACTCCACCAGGCTTTTGAGAAGACGAAGCGTATAGAGTCACGTCTTTATATTTTGCTACTTTTGGTGTATACAAACTATGTATCAAACAGATGTAAATATATTACTTATTCAATGCAATGGTTGTGTTTACTTTGATGACTATGATGCAATTGTTGTGATACTACACATGACGTCCTCCACCCCCGAACGTTTCGTCCATTTCAGTTTTGGGGTGTGACAGATTGGTATCAGATCTATTGTTTATAGTGAACTAAGTATACCGAACCGTACATGTTATACAACTATGAACACTAAAGGGGCCGAAGCACTCTGAAACTAAAAGTATACTTTTAAAATTGAAGTATTTTACAAGAAGTATACAAGGATACATACATACCAGAAACAGTATCACAAGTAGAACAAAGCAAAAGTATTTGGATGTTGGGCGATGCGGTTAAATCTGAATAGTTATGTAGTCATATGTGGCGCCAATATAACCTGATCAACTATATTTTTCCGAGATATGACCAACATGTGTTAAGGAGTGACTGTGGTGTTGGGAGAAGTCTAAAACTTACCAAATCCTATACTAATGAAGCACATAATTAAAACAATATAGGAGTATTTTATAATTCTATAACACTGTAAAGAATTGCTACAAGTAGTAATAATCCTCACAAATGAAAGAACTGCAGTTCCTTGTTTATGTTAGTAAACCTTATTTCTACATCTCTGTTAACGCTGTAGGATTAGGATATATCTTGTTCGAAAATATCTGATTCATGATCAATGTAGAAGGCTTATCGTCATTTTCCCCTTGTATCTTATAGATAAAGATGCCTCCTAGGAAAAGACCCAATAGAAAGAACAACAACCCTCCAACGAATGTCTCGCCACCACCTCCTCAGTTCGATCCGGTTAGGTTCCAAGCAGCGGTTACAGCCGTTGTGGCTGCCACAATGTCGCAGATCAATTCTAGTGGCACTAGCGGATCAGGAAGTGGTACCCATCCCTTTAATCTTGATGGTGGTCAGGGACACTCGAAGGAGTGTTCCTACAAACATTTTATGAACGCAAAACCCAAATCTTTTGACGGCAATGGTGATTTCATTGCCTTAACTCGTTGGTTCGAGAAGATCGAATCAGTTTTCGAGATCTATGCATGCCCAGAGGCAAGCATGGTGAAGTCTGCCGCCTGCACCTTAACCGATAGAGCGCTGACTTGGTGGAATGGCCGAGTCAAATCCCTAACTCTGCTGGTAGCCAATGTCATGGGTTGGGAGAGTTTGAAAGAACTTATGCTTGCAGAGTATTGCCCAAGGGGCGAGATGCAAAAGATGGAGCACGAGCTCTGGAACCTGAAGATGAAGGGTTCCGACATTGCTGTGTACATTGCTAGGTTCTGCGACCTGGCTCTTCTGTGTCCCAGGATGGTCACCCCCGGAAAGCAAGAAAATTGAGAGATATATATGGGGATTGACACCCCCAACTCAAGGGAACGTTTTGGCTACAAAACCAATCACATTTGACAATGCTAAGTGTCTAGCGCAGACCCTAATAGATCACGGGGTTGATCATCGAACTGTAACAAGCGCAAGGGTAAGTCTCCGCAGGAGCCCTCCAAAAAGCAACAAGTAGTGGCAGTTCATGCTGCTACCACTCCTGCCGCTGTTCCTACCACTCCAGCACCTGCCAGCAGATATGCTGATACCCTCCCAAGGTGTGACAAGTGTAACGTCCACCATCACGGACCGTGCCGTGAAATGTTGTGCAACAGCTGTGGCAAGAAGGGGCACAAAGCTCGTTTTTGCAAGACACAAGTCCAACCAACCAATCAAGCTCTTGGAGCTGGAGTTCTCCAAGCCTATTATGGATGCGGTGAGACCGGGCATTACAAGAGGAATTGACCAAAGGCAACAACTGGCAACACGGGGAAAGTGCTAGCTATGGGCCACGAGGAAGCAGTCGATGATCCCACCGTAGTTACGAGTACGTTTCTCCTCGACGACTCTTATGTATGCATTCTTTTTGATTGTGGTGCGGAGAGGAGTTTTGTTAATCATGCATTTAAACATCTACTCAAGCATAAACGCAAACGTTTAACTGAATCATTCACCGTTGAGATGGCTAACGGAAAGAAAGAGAGCACTAACGACGTATTCATAGGTTGTACCCTTACCCTAAATGACTATTCTTTTCCAATAGACCTCATGCCAGTTTCCATAAAAAGTTTCGATGTCATCATCGGCATGGATGGGTTGAGCCCCAATCGTGTTGATATCCTTTGTTATGAAAAAGCCATTCGCCTCAATCTGCCATCTGGCGAAGCCCTCATTATCTATGGTGATAAACTTAGCTCCAACATTTGTATCATTTCATGCATCAAAGCCCAGAAATATCTACGAAAGGAGTGCAATGCATTCCTAGCCCATGTAGTTAACGAGAAACAAGAAGTTAAACTCCTCGAGAGCATCCCCAAAGTCTTCAACTTTCTTGATGTCTTCCCCGAAGATCTTCCTGGAATCCCTCCCGAGCGCCAAGTCGAGTTCCGAATCGACTTAATCCCTGGAGCTACCCCTGTAGCCAAATCCCATTACCATCTAGCGTCGGCAGAAACGCAAGAGTTATCCAGCCAACTTAATGAACTACTCAACAAGGGATTCATCAGACCGAGTTCCTCACCCTGGGGAGCTCGAGTCTTATTTGTGAAAAATAAGGATGGATCCTTTCGGATGTGCATAGATTACCGCGAGCTGAACAAGCTTACTATAAAAAACCATTACCCTCTTCCTCGAATCGACGACCTCTTCAATCAACTCCAAGGAGCTGGTTATTTCTCAAAGATAGACCTGAGATCAGGGTACCATCAGTTACAAGTCCATGAGAGTGATGTTCCTAAGATAGCATTTCGGACTCGCTATGCTCACTACGAGTTTGTAGTAATGCTCTTTGGTCTAACCAACGCACCCGCGGTATTCATGGATCTGATAAATCGGGTGTGCCGACCTTTCCTAGACAAGTTTGTGATAGTATTCATAGATGATATAGTTGTCTATTCTTGGAGTGACGAAGATAGCAGACAGCACTTGAGGCTAGTGCTAGAAACTCTAAGGGCGGAGAAACTATATGCAAAATTTTCAAAGTGCGAATTCTGGATCAAAAAAGTAACTTTCATTGGTGACGTGGTTAGCGAGGAAAGCATACACATGGACCCTTCCAAAATCAAGGCGATTGAGAATTGGTCAGCACCGAAGACACCCACAGAAATCCGTCAATTCTTGGGTCTCGTTGGCTACTATCGCAGGTTTATCCAAAATTTCACCAGAATTGCTAAGCCTCTAACCACCCTGACTCAGAAAGGTGTAACCTTTTGTTGGGGAGAAAGTCAAGACACTGCGTTCCAAACAATAAAGCAGGCTCTATGCAGCGCACCTATCTTGTCTCTTCCAGAAAGGACGGACGACTTTGTTGTCTACTGCGACGCATCCAATCAGGGCCTAGGCTGTGTGCTCATGCAATGAGGAAAGGTTATTGCCTATGCCTCAAGACAGCTGAAAGCACACGAAGTCAATTATACAACTCACGATCTGGAGTTAGGAGCAGTGGTCTTCGCATTAAAGATTTCGAGACATTATCTCTACGGAACCAAGTGCACCATCTTCACCGACCATAAGAGCCTACAACACATTTTCGATCAGAAAGAGTTGAACATGAGGCAACGGCGGTGGGTAGAGCTACTCAGTGATTATGAGTGAAAAATACGCTATCATCACGCCAAGTCCAATGTGGTAGCAGATGCCCTCAGCTGGAAAGATCATTCAGGTCGTAGAGTGAAGACACTTACAATGACCGTCCATTCCAATATGTCCACACAAATCAGAGAGGCTCAGCTGGAAGCCTTAAAACCAGAGAATGTGTTGGATGAAGTCTTGAGAGGAATGGAAAAGAACTTAGAGATCAAGGGAGTCGGGGTTTATTATTTCATGAACCGGATTTGGACCCCAAAGTTCGGTGGTTACAGGGAGGTTGTCATGAACGAAGCTCACAAGACTAGATACTCCGTTCACCCAGGTTCGAATAAGATGTACATGGATCTTAAAAAGCTTTATTGGTGGCTAAACATAAAAGCAGAGATCGCTACCTTTGTGGGCAAGTGTCTGACTTGCGCCAAGGTGAAGGTGGAATATCAAAAGCCCTCATGTCTACTTCAATAGCCAGAAATACCTGAGTGGAAGTGGGAAAGGATTGTGATGGATTTCATCACTAAGTTTCCAAAGTCTCCGAGTGGGTGCGATACCATCTGGGTAATTATCGACCGATTGACTAAATCTGCCCACTTCCTTTCAATCAAAGAAACCTTCAAGATGGAGAGACTGACACGAATCTACATCCAAGAGATAGTTCGTCCGCATGGTGTGCCTATGTCCATTATCTCCGATCGGGATAGCAGATTCACCTCGAGATTTTGGCAGTCACTGCAGAAGGCTCTTGGAACTAAGCTGGATATAAGCACAGCTTACCATCCACAAACCGATGGGCAGAGTGAGAGGACCATTCAGACATTGGAAGACATGTTGAGAACATGTGTTATAGACTTTGGTAAGTCGTAGGACACCCATTTTCCCTTGGTCGAGTTTTCCTACTACAGCTATCATACTAGTATCAAGGTTGCGCCGTTTGGATCCCTTTATGGTCGTAAGTGCAGATCCCCTATGTGTTGGGCTGAGGTGGGTGACACGCAACTAGCTAAGGGTCAGGTCCCCGACAACACTCTCACAGGCCCGAAAATCATTCGCGAAACCACCGAAAAGATCATACAAATCAGAGAACGACTGAAAGCTTCAAGAGATAGACAAAAGAGCTATACCGATAAGAGATGAAAACCTTTGGAGTTCCAGGTTGGTGACCGTGTTTTGTTAAAAGTCTCACCCTAAAAAGGCGTGATACGCTTCTGCAACCTGGCTCTTCTGTGTCCCGGGATGGTAACCCCAGAAAGCAAGAAATGTGAGAGATACATATGGGGATTGACACCCCCAACTCAAGGGAATGTTTTGGCTGCAAAACCTCTCATGTCTAACAGCGCTAAGTGTCTAGCGCAGACCCTGATAGATCACGGGGTTGATCATGGAGCTGTAAAAGCCGCTTCCAAACCACCAAAGGAGAGTGGTGAGAAGAAAAAGTTTTGGAACAAGCGCAAGGGCAAGTCTCCGCAGGAGCCCTCCAAAAAGCAACAAGTAGTGGCAGTTCAGGCTGCTACCACTCCTGCCGCAGATATTTCTAGGCTTTGATGCAGGAAATGATACGAAGGGAAGTTCATGCTGCTACTTGGGCTTTGATGCACGAAATGATCCCTCCAAAACTCAGCTCCAACCTTCCTATCATTTCGCCTCAATCTGCCATTCGCCTCAACTTGCCCGGGTTTTCCTACAAAGGCTTTTCATTTAAAAATAACGATATACAATACAGATGGTGGCAACCAAGCATATGAACTAACACAGTAACAAACTCATATGTTCGAAAATATTGGATTTTCTTGGAAAGCATACAACCATTCTTTTACAAATTCAAAGACAGGTTTATATTAAAAATCAATCTTATGAACTCACCAGCTTTAATGTTGATACTCTGTTCAAAACAGCTTGTATTCTCAGGAAATCAGTAGACAGGTACTCCAGCAGGATTTTGAGAAGACGGAGCGTATAGAGTCACGTCTTTATATTTTGGTACTTTTGGTGTATACAGACAATGTTTCAAACATATGTAAATATTTTACTTATTCAATGTAATGGTTGTTTTTACTTTGATTACTATGATGCAATTGTTGTGATACTACACATGACGTCCTCCACCCCCGAACGTTTCCGCCGTTTCAGTTTGGGGGTGTGACACAACCTAGCCCCTGATTGGACGTATCGCATTAGACTACGAAATCTTCTGTTCCTTCTGGAAGAGACAAGATGGGTACGCTGCACAGGGCTTGCTTCAGTGTTTGGAATGCAGAGTCTTCTTTCTCTCCCTAGATAAAATTTTCACCCTTTTGAATCATGGCGGTAAGAGGTTTAGCGACTCGGGAGAAGTTTTGTATGAATCTGTGGTAATAGCCAGCAAGTCCTAAAAATTGGTGGATCTCTGTTGGCGTTCTGGGAGCCGACCAATTCTCGATTGCCTTTATTTTGGAGGGGTCCACGTGTATCCATTCTTCGCTAACCATGTGACCAAGGAAATGTTCTCTTCCTAATCCAAAACTCGCACTTTGAGAATTTAGAATAAGCTTTTCCGCCCTTAAGGTTTCCAAGAATTGTCTTAGGTGCTGGCTATATTCTTCCTCATTTCGTGAGTAGATGAGTATATCATCTATGAAAACTATCACAAATTTATCTAGGAAGGGTTAGCACACCAGATTTATTAGTGAGAATAAGATCTTTATGTCACGAAAGTTTGAGCTCTTAGAAAGCAAGTTTATAATGGATGAGGCGAGTGGGATGCACATGGAAATTGAAGAAGATCAAGAACCTCAACCCGATGCAGCTTCAGTTGGCACTAGTACTGAACAAGAAGTTGTTGAAGTTGAAGAGATCATTGTCCTTCAACCTGTTGAATAAAATAGTGGAACTCGTCATGAACCTGAGAGACATGGATTTCTCATTGACGAGTGCTTCATGATGATCAATGCTGATGAGCCCGTCAACTGCCGATATGCAATGTTAGATTCCGAATCTGACAAATAGCTTGAAGCCATGAACGCGGAGATACAATCCATGAGAGAAAATGAAGTCTAGGATTTGGTTGAACTTCCTACCAATAGCAAGATTGTTGGAACTAAGTGGGTCTTCAAGAAGAAGGCTGACATGGATAGCAATTTACACACATTCAAAGCAAGACTTGTTGCTACAGGATTCACTCAAACCCATGGGGTTTATTATGATGAAACCTTTTCACCAGTTGCTATAATTAAATCTATTAGGATACTACTAGCCATAATTGCATATTATGACTATGAGATATGGTAAATGGATGACAAAACAACTTTTCTAAATGGGCACTTGGAAGAAGATATCTATATGGTTCAACCCGAAGGTTTTGTCGACCAAAAGCATCCTAATAAAGTGTGTAAGCTCAAGATATGCATTTATGGATTAAAACAAGCATCTCAAAACTGGAATCATTGTTTCGATGATGAAATCACAAAGTGTGGTTTCATTAGAAATGGAGATGAATCTTTTGTTTACATGAAAACTAGTGGGAACTCGGTGACATTCTTGGTCCTATATGTGGATGACATATTAATCATGGGAAATCACATTCCAACTTTACAAGGTGTAAAGACTTGGCTTGGAAAGTGCTTCTCAATGAAGGATCTAGGTCAGGCACAATACATTCTTAGAAGCAAAATCTATTGAGATAGATCAAAACGATTAATAGATTTAAGCCAAGGTACATATATTGAGAAAGTGTTGAAACGACTCAATATAGAAAGCTCTAAGAGAGGATTTGTAACTATGGCTCATGACATTATACTAAGCTCATATGAATGTCCTATCACAAAGTCTGAGGTAGACAAGATGAAGGATGTTCCATATTCTTCTATAATAGGATCCATTATGTACGCCATGAATTGTACAAGACCTGATCTTGCTTACGCTATGAGCATGGTAAGCAAATTCCAACAAAATCCAGGGGAAAGTCATTGGACGGCTGTGAAGAACATTCTTAAGTACTTACGAAGAACTAAGGATATGGTCCTCGTCTATTGAGACGTGGAAGAAAGCTTAAATGTAAATTGATACACCGATGCTTCCTGCACAACTGATCGAGATGATTGCAAATCGCAATCGGGATATATGTTCATTATCAATGATGGGTTTTGAGCATTCTAACACTCCTATGGTGCACATGCAACCCTAGAAACCTTGGATCTATGTTTTCTCTATTATACATGCAAATTTGATTTTCCAAGGTTCTCAACCTAACTAGCATGTTATGGGGTACTTGTAATATAAAACCTTAGTAGAATAACAAACCTTTTCCTTGTGGTTGATTGCTTGGAGTTTTGAGAGCCTAGCACCAATAATGTGGATGCCTAAAGTGGAATCACAAATCACCAAACCAACTTGGAAAACATGAGAGAATAGTATACACTTGTGGAAATCGGCCCACCTTCGTTCTCACACACACTAGTGCCATTTCATGCGCCAAAGACCTCTTTATATAGTGTGACAACTGTCAATTCAGGTCATTCTCGGACTCATGCATCTTTATAATAACCATTCATGCACATCATGCCATGGCCTAGTAGTATAAATTAGGTCAAAATCTTACATAAACTAGGATCCATCTAAGACCTAGGACTAATATACTTGACACTTACGATTCTAGTAAGTTGCTTAACTACAATAGGAAATGCCAATGCTATAATTTGAATGAAACTTTCAAGCTTTGTTATAATTGAAAAAGGGTATAAAACCCTAAAAATAAATTAAAATATTCTAATTATACTTCATTATGATGATGAATATCAAACAATATTCCAAAAACCCTAAGAGAGCTAAAAATCCAAATTTATAAAACTTAAAGCTTAAAAACTTTATAAATTTTGGCTATAAACTTCTAAATATCAAATTTTATTAATCAAATTATGGATTATACCAATGAAATAGAAATATAAATTATCATGCATTAATCATAATTAATTAGTTAAAAACAAGATTTTTAAATAAATCAAATTGCTTAAAAAATCACTTTTATAAAAATTAGGGTTTTTATAAAAATTAAGGAGGGATTTTTATAAAATTTGAATTGAGGAGAGAGAAGGCCCTAATCCACTCAAAAATCTGGCCATTCTCCCCTCCCCATGCCCTCTCTCTTCCCAAAACTCAATCATTAAGCTTAAACCTTCACACTACCTCTTCTCTCTTCACTCTCTCACACTCCACCCTCCTAACACACAAACTCTCTTCCTCTCTCTCTCTAACTCACGAAATTTCTCTCAGTCCTCTGCCAAATTTCGAGATTTTGAAGACTTTGAAGTGTTCTTACTTCCCTCAAGATCAAAACCAAGGTAAACAACAACATCTTCTTCCATAATTTCATGATTCTACTTCCTCTTCTTCTTAGTTTTCTCTTCTTTTCGGATTCTATGCCTTTCCATGGCTAGAAATCTTTATTTTTCCCTTGTGGTTTGTAGATTCTCACCATAACACAATGCATGTGTTTGAAATGGTGAAAATCCGGGATCAAACCCATGCAAGGAGTGAAAATGATGCACATATGTTCATGGGACTTCAAAAACAAGTATTACATCTTCTTCTCCATTTCTTTTGTGTTCTTGCATGATCAAAAGCATTTAAACCATTTCTAGTACATCTTGGATGCTCATTCACTCCATGCATGTGCTAGAAATCGGACCTTATCAAAGGCATGCATGATGTTCTTGTCAAAATGTCCTAAGGATGCACTCAAAGCAAACATGCAATCTGCCAGATTACTTTATTCAGCTTTGAACGACCATATCTCGGTCATTCCTTAACCAAATCATGATATTCTTTTTGCATTGGATAGCTCCATGAGTTAACTTTCAAACCCAACTGGTCTTACTGTAAAATATTAAATATCCGATTTTTGGCAATTTTTACAAAATGGTTGCACAAACAGCTCTTCTTCTATGATCACCATTTTTGCCTTGCATGATCAGTGGCCTTAAACCCAACCATAAATCTGGGGAAAAATACTTTAGAAACTTAACATATCCAGTGAATGATGGCTGAAATTTCGTGGCTTAAAACCCCACAGAATGTGCTTCACAAATTCATGAACTTCAGCCACATTTACATCTCATGCACCATTGCATGCAACATTTCTTATCTTGTTTGGGTTCAATATCCCTATTTCCCTTCTGAATAAATTTCGAACATTTTTCCTTTTGGAAGCCCTCACATGCATGTGATAATCTGTAAAATACCAAAAGCTTTTATTATTTATTTGATTTATTAAAATTATTGCTAGAAACCAAGGGTATAAATCACATAAAATACTTCCACAGGTCAATAAATCCGGAACAAATTCAGGAATGACCCTTGTGATGGATAATGACCCCTCACTAAATTTCATCAATTTTTGTTGCTGTTTGGTATGATTTCCAATTTTCTTTTTGTTAGGATATAATAAATCACAAAACCACTTTGAAGAGTGTGAAAATTTTATCTAACAATTTTCGCATACCTTACCTGTGATGGATGACTCAGAAAAATAATTTAAACATTTTTCATCATGCCTTGCTATTTTTCCCAATTTTTGGTAATTATAATGGTTTAAAAATAGGAAAAATAGTTCTGATTATCCAAAATTCGTGAAAATTTACCAGAACATCATGTTTTACAGTAGGAGGTTATATAAAAATTGTAAGGATTTTTCTCCACTGTAAACTATTTTTCTCTTAATTTCTAAAGTTAATTACACTTAAATACACATAAATACCCAAAACCGGATTATATAATATGAAGACCACTTTTGATATTTTTCTCAGGTTATTTATACTGTAAATGATGTTACAAAAAATTTTGGTAATTTATTTTAACTGTTTAATATTATTTCTTCAATTAAAGATTATTTAAAGGAATAAAACAAGGAAAAATAGAAATACCCACTGAAAAATATCTTTTATATTTTTCCCAGCCTATTTATGTATAATAACAGTTAAATAAAAAATTTGGGTAATTTTGGAAACTGTTTTCTATTTATTTCAATTTTTATTGGAATAAATGCTCAAAAATCATAAAATATAATTAAACAGCTTGGAAATCCATTTTTATAATTTTCCCAGCTTAGTATTGTGTTGTAACAGTTAAATAAAAAGTTTGATAATTTTTATCCTTTGAATGCTATTTCCGTGAATTTATGATGTAATAAGGACTTAAAAATTTGGAAAATTTATATTCCAATGTTGTAATTAATCGCACGATTTGTAGAATTTCATTATTTCAGAAAAAGTGTAACCAATTAATATAAAATCAAATACTAAAACATAAATTGGCATTTCATTATATGTAGAATTTAGTATATTAGCATTAGATTTCGACATGGAAACTCACTAGTGTGTGTTTGATGTCGTAGGATCCCGGTAGTAAGACGTTGGTGCATTCCGAAGTACCACTTGTACCTACTCGAAACGTTGTGAGTATTCACGCACTCCCCTATTTTCAGTTTTTATGTTTTGGGGTGGAAAAGCATGTCCCGAAAAACTATTATTTTAATGTTGTATTTAAATTGATTTGTATCAGACATGATTGCTATTTTATTGCTATGTCTCTCTATGTATGTCTATGCAACACGGAACATGAGAACTTATCGTACTAAGGCCCTTCCCTTATCTCTAACCATTAACTCTTTGAGCCAATGGTCATTATGGATAGCGCTATTAGGAATTGACAACTCCTCACTCGCCCTATTGCTGGAGTGCATGATATCATATTCATCTATGGAACGATAAGCATAGATCTTGATAGGGCTTCAGTCATAGGTTTGGTTGAGACTCATTGTTTGCTCATACACATACAAACTCGTTACACATTATAGCAATAAACTTGTTATCTATTATGGCAATAAACTCGTTTATCAATTTTAGCAATCAACTTTGTTTCTCATTATAGCAATGAACTTTGTTCTCATTAAAGCAATGTACTTGTATTTATGAAAAGTCTTATACCAAATCTTGATTTTATAAACCTGTGAACTCACCAACTATTTTCATAGTTGACGCTCGTTTTACATGTTTTTTCAGGAAATAATTAGTAAGTGGATATAGAGATTCATCATCATAGAGCATGCTGCATCGTGTGGAAGTTATTTTATGAAGTTATATTTTGAACAATGTCATTTTGGAAAACTTGTACTTTGTTTTGTTTAATCTATGGGTTGTTAACTTTTAAATATTGCTATGGTGATGTATCTTTATCTTTTGCAATGAAACCTTTGTCGCTGTCATACCTTGCGTTTCCGCTTTAGCGGGGTGTGACAGAAGTGGTATCAGAGCCAGGTTATAGAGAACATCAGTTTTCCTTTAAGAAAACACAACCTATAACCAAAACTTATAAAAATTCTTTTTACATCAAACATATTACTAATATAATTAGGTCGGGAATTGTATCGGTGGACCTCAATTAAACATAGCCTGATCACCTATGTTTAATTAAGGAAAGATTTATACAAAGCTTGAGCTAATTATAATGGGAATATGTTCAACAAAATTTTTGAGAAAACTTTATTTCAAAAAAATTCAAAAAGGTTAATTTTGGTGTGTGTAAGCATTGCATATTATAGGCATGCATTGTCATTTATTTCATATCTCATTGAATCTATGTCTCAGTCCACTATGTCGACATCATCATCTTCCCACGCTGCCGCCTCAGCCAATGAGTCCGGCTACGTCACTATTATTCCTCGACGTGATCCCCCCGCCTCGGTGGAGGAAGACCCCTCGGAAGACACAGAAGATACAGGAAACTCGGTGGAGATCAGCAATGACAACGCCCCGAGTCAGCAACGTGAGGCATCGCCTGCATCGGTGTTGCCACAACCACCACTTTATGGGCTTCGTATTCGGAGGACAGCAAGGAAGAGTGTCCCTATCCCAGGAAGGATAGCAACCAGTACAGCAGGACTTGGCACGGCAGGAACCAGTCGGGTAGGACACAGCATGGCAGGACCGAGAGCACCCCCACCTCAGCGAGTTATAGGGATACCTGTCAGGCAGTCAGGTATGACCCCGGAGGAGTCCCGGAGGATGCATTCGATGGCAGCGGGCCTACATCACAGTCTTTCTGTGATAGCTGAGCATCGGGAAGTTTTGGATGAAGTGTTGACAAGGATGGAAATCCTGTTTCAGCATTCGATGGAGACTGCTGACACTGCTAGTGCTGCTAGACGAGTGGCAGGTCGTGCGATGACCGCATGTTATGTGTTTGGAGGGCTGTTACTGATTGTGGTGTGGATGTTTCTTGTTGGGATAGTGATTCGTACTTGGTTCTGATTTTAGTATTTTATTGTGTCATGAAATGAAAACCCATGTTGGGTATCTTTTGGGGAAAGACATTAAAACTTTATTTTGGGATTGATGTATTGTTTTGGTTTTAAGACTATTTCAAATGGTAATGAAGAAGTTTATTTTATGTTTGAAAACTTTTACTATGAGGTCAAACCCTAGAACTTATTTAGTCAATAGTTGAATAAAAAGATTTTTCTTTTCTTTCCTTTCTAAAATCTATATGCCTAGTATTAATGCAAACCATTAATTTGACAACACTTACGGTTTTCAAAATAGTAGTGAACTAAATATTATACATTATTTTATGTATTTATACGTATTCCTTCTCTTGTGTCTTAGAACCATGTCAGGAAGGCCTAATGGCGGGCGCCCACAGAACGAAACACCCGATGTTGCTCAAATTGTAGCACAACAACTCATGGAAGCAATCCCAAACATTGTTACTCAAGTAACTGCAGGACTTAATGCTAACCAAGGAAGTAGTGGAGGAAATCGGGGAACCAATGAAAGAGAATGCAACTACAAGTCCTTTATGGCCTGTAAACCTAAGGAGTTCCATGGAAAGGAAGGTGCGGTCGGGTTGCTGAAATGGATTGACAGCATGGAGTCGGTCCTTCACATTAGCAAATGCCTCGAGCGCAACAAAGTTGAGTATGCATCTTGCCTATTCCAAGATAGGGCATTGACCTGGTGGAATACTTTAGTGCAAACCCGAGGTCGTGCAGCGGCATATCAGCTAACTTGGGAAGACCTAAAGAAGCTGCTGATAGAGGAGTATTGTCCCAAGGATGAAATTCAGAAGCTTGAATCTGAGTTCTGGAACCATTCTATGGTTGGAACACAAATAGAGAAGTACTCAGTCCGATTTCATGAACTAGCAAAACTGGTACCTCACATGGTTACTCCTGAGGAGAAACGGATAGATCGTTACATCTGGGGTCTGGCACCAGAGATTCGGGGAATGGTTACCTCAACAAACCCAACTACCATTCAAAGTGCAGTAAGTCTATCAAATCGACTAACCAATGATGTGATAAGGATGGGAGCATCGACAAAGGAAAGCTCTAGTAGCAAGAGGAAGCCAGCAGACCAGGGAGAGAAGAAGTATGGAGGCAAGTCAGGGAGGAAGCAGAAAGTCTCAAGAAACTTTATGGTAAGAGCCCAGGAGCAAGAACCAGTGAAAACTCAAGAACGGGAAGTGCAGGAGCGAAAGCAGTACTCAGGGCCGCTTCCGAAGTGCAATAAGTGTAACTTCCATCACAAGGGAGCTTGCCCAGTGTGCCAAAACTGTAAGCAAACAGGCCATTACTCGAAGTATTGTAAGGTGAATAAGGAGGGAAAAAGGACATGTTACGAGTGCGGGAGTACTGATCATCTGCGTAGTGCTTGTCCCAAACTGAACAAGGGGCCTGGTAACAATGGACAAGGCCAAGCTAGGCAAAATTTCCAAGGAAATCAAGGTGGGCGGCCAAGAGGTGTAGCCTTTGTGATTGGTGCAGAAGAAGCTCGTCAGAACCCTGAAGTGATAACAGGTACGTTTCTCCTGAACAATCATTTTGCATCAGTAATATTCGATGCGGGAGCAGATAGGAGTTTCATTTCTTTAACATTTAGACCGGTACTCGACTTGAAATCAAGAAAGATGAGGAATACTCATACTATTGAACTTGCTGATGGGTATGAATTTAGGGCTAATGAAATAATTCCTGGCTGTACTCTGAATTTAGCTGATAAACTTTTTAGCATTGACCTAATTCCTATAGAGCTAGGTAGTTTTGATGTGATAGTAGGGATGGATTGGTTATCCAAAAATAAAGCAGAAATTGGTTGTTACGAGAAAGTCATTAGAGTGCCTCTCCCTAATGGAGAAACCCTTATCATACACGGTGAGAAGCCAGGAAGAAGTTTAAACATAGTATCAAGCGTGAAGGTTCACAAGTACCTGAAAAAGAATTGTATTGCATTCATGGCCCACGTGCTAGAAAGAGAACCTGAAGCTAAGCAACTCAAGGAGATTCCAGTGGTTCAAAACTATCCTGAGGTGTTTCCAGAGGAATTGCCCGGTCTACCCCCTATCTATCATTTCTGATAGAGATAGTCGTTTTACATCTCGATTTTGGTGGATGTTACAGAAGGCACTAGGAACCAAGATAGATTTGAGCACAGCTTACCACCCTCAGACAGATGGGCAAACAGAGAGAACAATACAAACATTGGAAGACATGCTACGAGCGTTTGTCATTGAGTTCAAAGGAAATTGGGATACTCATTTGCCTCTAATTGAGTTTTCCTACAATAACAGTTACCACACGAGTATCCAATGTGCTCCATATGAAGCATTGTATGGACGCAAGTGCCGTTCGCCCTTATGCTGGACAGAAATCGGAGACAGACAGTTGACTAAAGTCGAACTTATCCAGGAAACATCTGACAAGATTGCTATCATCAAGGATAGGCTTAAAGCTGCTAGAGATCGTCAGAAAAGTTATGCGGATAATCGTCGAAAACCATTAGAATTCCAAGTAGGAGACAAGGTACTTTTAAAAGTGTCGCCTTGGAAAGGGCTTGTACATTTTGGTAAGAAAGGAAAACTAAGCCCGAGATATGTTGGACCCTTTGAAGTCATTGAAAGGATTGGTCCGGTAGCTTATAAACTCTAGTTGCCCCAAGAGTTAAGCGCTATTCACGACGCATTCCACGTCTCCAATCTTAAGAAATGTCTAGCCGACAAAACATTGATAGTACCCCTGGAGGAAATTAAGATCAATGATAAGCTAAACTTCGTTGAGGAACCGATAGAAGTCCTTGGCAGGGAGGTAAAACAACTTAAGCGGAGTAAGATCCCGATTGTGAAAGTTCGTTGGAACTCAAAACGCGGGCCGGAGTACACCTGGGAGCATGAGGACTTCATGAAGGAAAAGTATCCACAACTTTTCCCATGCGATGACAAGCGATGACATAGAATGAATTTCGGGACGAAATTCTTTTTAAGTGGGGGATACTGTGACAACTGTCAATTCAGGTCATTCTCGGACTCATGCATCTTTATAATAACCATTCATGCACATCATGCCATGGCCTAGTAGTATAAATTAGGTCAAAATCTTACATAAACTAGGATCCATCTAAGACCTAGGACTAATATACTTGACACTTACGATTCTAGTAAGTTGCTTAACTACAATACGAAATGCCAATGCTATAATTTGAATGAAACTTTCAAGCTTTGTTATAATTGAAAAAGGGTATAAAACCCTAAAAATAAATTAAAATATTCTAATTATACTTCATTATGATGATGAATATCAAACAATATTCCAAAAACCCTAAGAGAGCTAAAAATCCAAATTTATAAATCTTAAAGCTTAAAAACTTTATAAAATTTGGCTATAAACTTCTAAATATCAAATTTTATTAATCAAATTATGGATTATACCAATGAAATAGAAATATAAATTATCATGCATTAATCATAATTAATTAGTTAAAAACAAGATTTTTAAATAAATCAAATTGCTTAAAAAAATCACTTTTATAAATATTAGGGTTTTTATAAAAATTAAGGAGGGATTTTTATAAAATTTGAATTGAGGAGAGAGAAGGCCCTAATCCACTCAAAAATCTGGCCATTCTCCCCTCCCCATGCCCTCTCTCTTCCCAAAACTCAATCATTAAGCTTAAACCTTCACACTACCTCTTCTCTCTTCACTCTCTCACACTCCACCCTCCTAACACACAAACTCTCTTCCTCTCTCTCTCTAACTCACGGAATTTCTCTCATTCCTCTGCCAAATTTCGAGATTTTGAAGACTTTGAAGTGTTCTTACTTCCCTCAAGATCAAAACCAAGGTAAACAACAACATCTTCTTCCATAATTTCATGATTCTACTTCCTCTTCTTCTTAGTTTTCTCTTCTTTTCAGATTCTATGCCTTTCCATGGCTAGAAATATTTATTTTTCCCTTGTGGTTTGTAGATTCTCACCATAACACAATGCATGTGTTTGAAATGGTGAAAATCCGGGATCAAACCCATGCAAGGAGTGAAAATGATGCACATATGTTCATGGGACTTCAAAAACAAGTATTACATCTTCTTCTCCATTTCTTTTGTGTTCTTGCATGATCAAAAGCATTTAAACCATTTCTAGTACATCTTGGATGCTCATTCACTCCATGCATGTGCTAGAAATCGGACCTTATCAAAGGCATGCATGATGTTCTTGTCAAAATGCCCTAAGGATGCACTCAAAGCAAACATGCAATCTGCCAGATTACTTTATTCAGCTTTGAACGACCATATCTCGGTCATTCCTTAACCAAATCATGATATTCTTTCTGCATTGGATAGCTCCATGAGTTAACTTTCAAACCCAACTGGTCTTACTGTAAAATATTAAATATCCGATTTTTGGCAATTTTTACAAAATGGTTGCGCAAACAGCTCTTCTTCTATGATCACCATTTTTGCCTTGCATGATCAATGGCCTTAAACCCAACCATAAATCTGGGGAAAAATACTTTAGAAACTTAACATATCCAGTGAATGATGGCTGAAATTTCCTGGCTTAAAACCCCACAGAATG
This sequence comes from Lactuca virosa, assembly GCF_052849685.1. NCBI lineage: Eukaryota > Viridiplantae > Streptophyta > Magnoliopsida > Asterales > Asteraceae > Lactuca > Lactuca virosa. The sequence goes on along the minus strand of NC_136428.1, from coordinate 300,097,532 downwards.
TGCTTCACAAATTCATGAACTTCAGCCACATTTACATCTCATGCACCATTGCATGCAACATTTCTTATCTTGTTTGGGTTCAATATCCCTATTTCCCTTCTGAATAAATTTCGAACATTTTTCCTTTTGGAAGCCCTCACATGCATGTGATAATCTGTAAAATACCAAAAGCTTTTATTATTTATTTGATTTATTAAAATTATTGCTAGAAACCAAGGGCATAAATCACATAAAATACTTCCACAGGTCAATAAATCCGGAACAAATTCAGGAATGACCCTTGTGATGGATAATGACCCCTCACTAAATTTCATCAATTTTTGTTGCTGTTTGGTATGATTTCCAATTTTCTTTTTGTTAGGATATAATAAATCACAAAACCACTTTGAAGAGTGTGAAAATTTTATCTAACAATTTTCGCATACCTTACCTGTGATGGATGACTCAGAAAAATAATTTAAACATTTTTCATCATGCCTTGCTATTTTTCCCAATTTTTGGTAATTATAATGGTTAAAAAATAGGAAAAATAGTTCTGATTATCCAAAATTCGTGAAAATTTACCAGAACATCATGTTTTAAAGTAGGAGGTTACATAAAAATTTTAAGGATTTTTCTCCACAGTAAACTATTTTTCTCTTAATTTCTAAAGTTAATTACACTTAAATACACATAAATACCCAAAACCGGATTATATAATATGAAGACCACTTTTGATATTTTTCTCAGGTTATTTATACTGTAAATGATGTTACAAAAATTTTTGGTAATTTATTTTAACTGTTTAATATTATTTCTTCAATTAAAGATTATTTAAAGGAATAAAACAAGGAAAAATAGAAATACCCACTAAAAAATATCTTTTATATTTTTTCCGGCCTATTTATGTATAATAACAGTTAAATAAAAAGTTTGGGTAATTTTGGAAACTGTTTTCTATTTATTTCAATTTTTATTGGAATAAATGCTCAAAAATCATAAAATATAATTAAACAGCTTGGAAATCCATTTTTATAATTTTCCCAGCTTAGTATTGTGTTGTAACAGTTAAATAAAAAGTTTGATAATTTTTATCCTTTGAATGCTATTTCCGTGAATTTATGATGTAATAAGGACTTAAAAATTTGGAAAATTTATATTCCAATGTTGTAATTAATCGCACGATTTGTAGAATTTCATTATTTCAGAAAAAGTGTAACCAATTAATATAAAATCAAATACTAAAACATAAATTGGCATTTCATTATATGTAGAATTTAGTATATTAGCATTAGATTTCGACATGGAAACTCACTAGTGTGTGTTTGATGTCGTAGGATCCCGGTAGTAAGACGTTGGTGCATTCCGAAGTACCACTTGTACCTACTCGAAACGTTGTGAGTATTCACGCACTCCCCTATTTTCAGTTTTTATGTTTTGGGGTGGAAAAGCATGTCCCGAAAAACTATTATTTTAATGTTGTATTTAAATTGATTTGTATCAGACATGATTGCTATTTTATTGCTATGTCTCTCTATGTATGTCTATGCAACACGGAACATGAGAACTTATCGTACTAAGGCCCTTCCCTTATCTCTAACCATTAACTCTTTGAGCCAATGGTCATTATGGATAGCGCTATTAGGAATTGACAACTCCTCACTCGCCCTATTGCTGGAGTGCATGATACCATATTCATCTATGGAACGATAAGCATAGATCTTGATAGGGCTTCAGTCATAGGTTTGGTTGAGACTCATTGTTTGCTCATACACATACAAACTCGTTACACATTATAGCAATAAACTTGTTATCTATTATGGCAATAAACTCGTTTATCAATTTTAGCAATCAACTTTATTTCTCATTATAGCAATGAACTTTGTTCTCATTAAAGCAATGTACTTGTATTTATGAAAAGTCTTATACCAAATCTTCATTTTATAAACCTGTGAACTCACCAACTATTTTCATAGTTGACGCTCGTTTTACATGTTTTTTCAGGAAATAATTAGTAAGTGGATATAGAGATTCATCATCATAGAGCATGCTGCATCGTGTGGAAGTTATTTTATGAAGTTATATTTTGAACAATGTCATTTTGGAAAACTTGTACTTTGTTTTGTTTAATCTATGGGTTGTAAACTTTTAAATATTGCTATGGTGATGTATCTTTATCTTTTGCAATGAAACCTTTGTCGCTGTCATACCTTGCGTTTCCGCTTTAGCGGGGTGTGACATATAGTATGGTGGATTAGGGTTATGTCCATGTAAACCCTAATACCCATGACCTTTCATTTCCATAGGATCCATCGGTTAAAAACTCCATGGACTATCCATGCAAGCTTAGCCCATCCTAAATGAACATTGGCCCATTCTATATATATAAGAGTCCTTATTTAATTAGTCTCTTTTGATCACTAAATTAATTCCAAATTAATTCTTGATCAATACTAATTAAATAATATGATTTCATAAATATATTGTTCTCAAAAGATTATCCATACAAATTGTTTCGGTGAAGTGCAACCCAAATGGACCATGTCGGGTCGGGTCAAGTACATACGAAATATAGTTACAGACTTAGACACCTTATTCAACAGTCTCCCACTTGGATAAGTCTGATAACTATAGTTGCAAGTATGACTTCAGGAACCGACTAGCAATCGTAGCTCTTAAAACTCTGTTGAACTATGAAGTGCCATTTTAGATAAGTGATCATATAATCCTCTGTTCTAGATATCAGCCGGACAAATACATGGAACAATGTCATACTTATTGTCTAGCAGTTTGTTTCCTGATTTCCGATTTGTTTGACATAGAACTAAACTGAACACATCAATTTGGTTCTGACGGGGCCAGGTACATAGGCCAAAACAAAATCATCGAGGGGCCCAGGTATCGCTTCTAATCCTCCAATGACCAAAAGGAACAGATAAACTTCGACTCATATGCTTGTACTAACTATTTGTTGAATTATACACAAAGGCACGTTTTATAACATCAAGTTACTGATGCATTTTCGTGCAATCAATGCACAACCAACTCATAGTCAACAACTCATATCTCTAGGTTTCGAGACTTATATGATATTACCGTCTCACGATCACTCAAGATAAATTCCATGAAGTGATACAAGTGAGCATGGGTTTAATCCAATACTCAGAACTTATGATCACTCATGAATGTTGTAGCAACTTTTGCTATGTCTAACACCTTAGACATCTACAAGCCCAATTCATGACTGTCTTGATTCATACCTACTTCCAAAGTACGACTGACTGTGGAGAGTTTGAATAAAATAATTATTCTGGAAGTTAAAACATGCAAAGTTGAAACAATAGTAAACGATTGACACAAGATAGCAACACCTTACTTATAAATAAACAACAACTTTTATTTAATCATCAAATGTCAATTACATTTTACAAGTTTCAGGAATAGCTATCTAATCTGTAAAACTAATATCGTCCTTCAACCTGATGCGCCTCGCATGCTGCAAATGCCTAACCCTGGTCACTCCCTTCGTAAGTATTTTATGTCAATTACATTTTACAAGTTTCAGGAATAGATAAGGACTCTTCTAACGATACCCTCTTTGCCACGAGGAGTCCTTCTTCTATCTTGTGTCTTATGAAGTGATATTTTCTATCAATTTGTATGGATCTGCCATGATCTCTTGGTTCCTTGGCTAAGGCAACCGCACTATTGCTGTCACAGAAAATCTCCATAGGTTCGTCTATAGCTGGTACAACTCCAAGGTCTCTGATGAAGTTCCTCAGCCATATCGCCTCCATCCCCGCTTCACTCGTTGCTATGTACTCCGATTCACACGTCGAATCTGCTATCGTCTCCTGCTTGGAACTTTTCCATGTAATTGCTCCTCCGTTCATGGTAAAGACCCAGCCCGAATTATCCCTATCAGTCTGAAAGCTAGCGTCACTATACCCCACTACTCTCAAGTCATCACTGCTACTAAGGGTAAGGACCCAGTCCTTAGTCCTCCGTAGGTACTTGAGAATGTTCTTCACCGCAGTCCAGCGAGCCTTGTCAGGATTCCCCTGATATCTGCTGACCATGCTCAAAGCAAAGGCCACATCAGGGCGGGTACAAGTCATAGCATACATGATCGAGCCAACAGCGGAAGCATATGGTAATCGACTCATCTCATCTATCTCAGCCTCTGTACTCGGACTCTGAGCCTTGCTCAGTTAGGCATTGCTTTGGATTGGTAAATCACCTTTCTTAGAATTCTGACTAAGTCCAATTATTCTTTTACTCCTCTCTCTCAATATCCTTATCCCTAGGATATAGGCAACTTCTCCAAGGTCCTTCATAGCAAAACACTTCCCAATCCAGGATTTAATCTCCTATAACTTTGGGATGTCATTTCCTATCAGTAGTATGTCATCCACATACAGTACCAAAAAGCTAACTATACTCCCACTAGATCTGACATATACACATGACTCATCTTCGCTTCTCGAAAAACCAAAATCTTTGACTTTCACATCAAAACAAAGATTCCAGCTACGAGATGCTTGTTTCAATCCATAAATGGATTTCTCAAGCTTGCACACTCTATCAGGGTACTATCCATTGACAAAACCCTCTGGCTGACTCATGTAAACATCCTCAGCCAACTTTCCATTAAGGAAAGCGGTTTTGACATCCATTTTCCATATTTCATAATCATGAAATGCAGCAATGGCTAGCATAACCCTAATCGTCTTAATCTTTGCTACAGGTGAGAACGTTTCATCATAGTCAACTCCCTGAGTTTGGATGAAGCCCTTCGCAACCAGTCGCGCCTTATAAGTGTGCACTTTCCCATCCATCTCGGTCTTCTTCTTGAAGATCCATTTGCACCCGACTGTCATACAACCCGGTACACTGTCAACCAAGTTCCAAACTTGATTGTCATACATGGACTGAATCTTGCTGTCCATAGCCTCTTTCCATTTAGCAGACTCGGGGCCTTCCATGGCTTCCCAATAGTTGTTAGGTTCATCCAAATTTACCAGTGTACTATCACTGATAAATGTATCACCTTCCGTAGTAATATGGAAACCATAGTAATGCTCAGGTGCATTCCTAACTCTAATGGAACGCCTCAGAGGTACGAACTCGTCACTTGGTTCAACAGGAGTTTCCTCCTTAGTTTGATTGCTAGGGTTTGAGTTTCCTTCGCCACTTGACTCTTGAAGCTCTTCAAGGTCAATTTTCCTCCCACTGTTTCCTTGGCTTATGAATTCTCTTTCGCGAAAGACTCCTCTCCTTGCCACAAAGACCACATTATCTGTAGAAGAGGTAACCAAAGGATTTATGTGGGTAGCCGATGAAAATACATCGCTCACTTCGAGGTTCGAGATTGTCGTGAGTCTCGCGCCTCACGAAAGCCTCGCAACCCCAAATCTTGTTGTTGTCTAGATTGGGAACTTTCCCAGTCCACATCTCGTGAGGTGTTTTGGTAACCTTCTTGGTAGGGACTAGATTAAGGATATGGGCGGCAGTCTCTAAGGGATACCCCCAAAATGAGATTGGTAACGAAGCTCGACTCATCATGGAACGAACCATGTCCAACAAGGTTTGATTGTGCCTCTCAGCTACACCATTCAGTGTGTATGAGGTCCAACAAACCTTCACCCCTAGCACAAGTACCAGTGATGGGTGACTTAGTCATTTTTCCAAGTAAACAAGATTCGCAACTATCATCTGACCTCAAGTCAAACGACTCCAAGACTCCAGTCTTTTGGAGTTAGCCTATGCGCTTCTTGTTGACATGTCCAAGACGACAATGCCACAAGGATGCCTTATCCAAAATAGTAGAAGAATCGATATACAACACATTATTTCCCAAGTTGTCTACAACCGACACAGTTTCATATACACCATCACAAGGTAATGCTTTAAAATAAATAACATTATTATAAAAAGAATTAATACCACCACATTCATTATCAAATGAAAAAGTAAACCCTTGTTTGTACAAACCGTGAAAAGAAATAAAATTTCTCGCCATTTCAGACGAATAACAACACTTATTCAAATCTAACATTAACCCACTACTTAGCAACAAAGAATAAAATCCAATCTTGGTGACAGGTGAAGCTTTCCTATTCCCCATGATAAAGTTTATCTTTCCTTGCTCCACATCCTCACTTCTTCTTAGGCCCTGCAAATCAGAACATATATGAATACCACAACCTATATCAAGGACCCAAGAATTAGTATTTGGTTAGTTATTAGACAATATAGTGTAAATACCTGCATGGGTAGATTTGAGCTTCCCATCCTTAACATCTTGTAGGTACTTGGGGCAGTTTCGTTTCCAGTGCCCCTTATCATGACAATAGAAGCATTCAGCTTCCATTGGGTTGGAAGAAGGAGTGACAGAACCACCTTTGGTTCCACTCGAATAGGAGCCATCAAGAGACTTCCCCTTGGTACCCTTCGAAGAGGTCTTCCTCTTTTTCCCTCTACTTTGCCCGATTGCCAGAACATGGGCGGTGTTAGGAGTAGGAGTAGGAACAACCGATTTACCTTGAAGACCACTTTCGACAGTCTTCAAAAGTCCTTGAAGCTTGTTGAGTGTGACCTACTCCTTGTTCATATGATAGATCATTCAGAACTGATCGTAACATGGAGATAAGGAGTACACTATGATGTCAATAGCCAACTCCTTGGGGAAGTTCACATTCAACTTCAGCAAACGGTCAACAAACCTTTGCATTTTATGCATGTGGCCCATGATGGGTTCACCATCCTTCATTCGGGTTGTTATCATGGAGGAAATGATTTCATACCTGTCTTGACGAGCACTCTGATGGTATCTGTCCATCAGGTCCATGTGCATCTAAAAAGGTTAAAAGTCCTCATAGGACTTCTGGAGCGCAGCTGTCATTATGGCCAACATGATACATGCCACCTTGGTGGCATCTCTCTCATGAGTCCTAAAGTCAACGATCTCCTGTGGAGTAGCAGAAGACTCATCAATTTCTTTCAGCTCCTTGTGAAGGACATATTCCTTGTCCTCGTAACGTGTGACCATCCTGATGTTCCTGATCCAATCATTAAAGTTTGAACCATCAAAGATGACTCTCCCACAAAGGTTCATGAGAGAGAAGGAGCCTGTTGGGTTTGAGCCCGAAGCAGTATTGTTGGAAGACATATGAAAAAGAAGAAAGACAAGTTTAGATTAGATATAGAATTCCTAATAAGACACCCAAATGTAATATTAAGGCTAGGACCCAATACAATACTTTATATCTTGGAAGAGGAATACCGTAATCCAAGCTATAAAATATTTGAAGGTAGGCAAATGACGATTCACTGATTTCCACCATGAAAAACGAAATAGGTATTAAGTTTTAATTGGATTGAAACTCCTAGATCTTTTGAGATTCATTGAACTTTTCAGTGGCATGTTTAAATCTCGATTGTGCCCTCTCAAGTTTGTGACTGGGATGCCGAGGATCACAAACAATGTGTGAATAACCATGCAAATTAACTTGGTACCCTTAATATTATCACCTAATCGATGTGTCGGTTAACCACATGCGCTCCACCGATCTATGATAAACATTAAGTTACCCTTTGCCACACTTACTAGTCCATGTTAGTGTGCCGGTTAACCACACACGCTCCACTAACGACTTGGTAAGGTACAAAGTGTAATTTCATGGGTTAGCACAAAATTCACATTTTCCTAAAGTAACTAAGATTGGGAATTTATAAAACATTTAGTTACTTTATAATCATTATACTTTTGATGAGGATTATAGTCTTTGTCCTACCCATTCGGCTAACGACCCTCCACCAGTCAAGGAAATGGTGGGTGAGTGTGGACACCTATTAAGCTGCCATTTTATAGGCAACAACCTTATACCCCGCTTATAGACCGGCTTCGTGAATGAGGCCTACTAACGGTAAGACTGACTTGATCTTATATATATATATATATATATATATATATATATATATATATATATATATATATATATATATATATATATTAACTTATAGTAGTATAAAGTATAAGGGCTGAATTTTAACTTTTAAAACTCTAGGGTTTGGAATTAAGGTGTGTGTGAGACTTTACAAATTCCAAGACTTGAGGGCAAGTTTTGAAACTATTCAATGTCACACCCCAAAACTGGAACGGCGGAAACGTTCAGGGGTGGAGGACGTCATGTATAGTATCACAACAATGCATAGTAGTAAACAAGCAACAACATCATCCATTGCATTAATAATATAATTTAATACAAGTGTGTTCTGTAAAGATTAATAAACACCAAAAAAATTTAAATCAAAATAAAAGATGAGTCTTGAACGAGCTCCATCTTCTCAAAACCTGGCACCGGTACCTGTCTACTAGTGACCTGAGAATACAAGTTATTTTGAAAGAGTTTATCAGCTTTAAAGCTGGCGAGTTCATAAGTATTTTAGTGTCATTGTTTGTATGAGAGTGTTTGTATGCACTTGATGTATAAGTTTGTAAATGTTTGTAAATGTTTGAATCTTCTAGAAAATCCTATATTTTCTACTAAATGTAGCCTTCTACCAAGGCATCAAATGAAATGTATGTTTGTTTCTTGTAAAAGTCTGTATTTTCCCAAATATGACTATCATTAACCAAAAATATAGCTTTTACATTACCGTTAATTGTGTGAAGTTCACAAAGTGAATGCAATGGGGAACTAATAAAGTACTGCAGTGTTGTATTAAGTAACTACTGTTGTACTAATTACCTTAAACCAATTGTTATTTAAAGTACAATGTGATAAGCCTGTACCATACTACCGACTAAAAACACGACGATCAAAGACGTCGGAAGAAATGACATTTGGCACCCGTAGACTTGCAAGTCCCACTGTAGCGATCAGCAAGGTGCAGGATAGTCAATCCGGTATAGATCTATACACAAATTCAACGCTCTCCTTCTAGGAGACTCTGGATACAAAACGAGCCATGACAGGTGATGTCATGCCCCGTTACGTGGATCACATAACTGTTGTAATGTTCTTGTATATGTATTGTATGTACTAGCTGTATTGTATGTTCTCTCTCTGTCTAGTATGTATGTATGTTCTCTCTGTTTCTCATAATAGTATGTTCTCTTGTATAATGTATAGTATGTACTAGCTGTATTGTATGTTCTCTCTCTCTGTCTAGTATGTTATGTTTGTTTCTCATCACTATATGTTATGTTTGTATCTCATCACTATATGTTATGTTTCATGTTTGAACTGACCCATTGTATGTTTCATTCTTCTAGTAATAGTATTTGTAACTTCCTAAACTATACCTATTATAGTTTACTAGCAATGTTGTTTGTATAAATGAACATGTTTGTATACCTTTGCTACCCAAAGGTATGGAACTGAAAGAAGTAACTTTTATATCTATACACATATACATAATATATAACTAGGATTCAAACGACCTTCGGACAAATAAGTTTAAAAGAGTTTGAATAGAAAGCAAGGCGAGCTATCAGTCCTAAGTCCTTTCAATCATACTTGTATAACTATATCTATATAGATACACATTTGACAAAGTGTAAGTTTAAAAGAGTTTGAATAGAAAGTATTTAACATGTAAAAGAGTTTGCAAAACAGTTTGAAGTAGTTTGTTTGATAACACGGTTTGAAAAGTATGAAAATCCATATGTTTGATAGTTATTAATCACATGTGATTGATATAATAACTATAATAGTTCAACTTGTATCCCCCCCATAAAAGCATTTAAAATCATTTAAAAGATTGATTAAGGGGTATGAACTCACCTGTAGTGAGTGGTTTGGATGAACGGATGGTATAGGATGCTAAGTGTCAAGTGAAGACTTGAGCACACACACGGATCCTATTTAACATATAATAACACATATAAGTATCCAATTAGTCATTTAACAACTAATTAACCAAGTTAAGACACCCTAGGACATGGAAAACACTTTGATTCAAGTGCTAGAAGTACTAAGGGTTGCATCTAAGGGTTGTAAAGCCACTTAAGGGAGTTTTCGGTCCAAGTGGTTTTCGGTCCATATGGCTTTCGGTCCAAAGAGGTTTTCGGTCCAAATGGTTTTCGGTCCATATGGTTTTTGGTTTTTAGGGTTTTCGGTCCCTGAGTTTAAGACCGAAAACTCATGATTTTTGGTGCATAAGGTGATTTTCAAGGGCTTTCAACAATCAATGAAGTGTTCTAGACTCAATACTAAGCATTAGGGAAGGCTTAAAGTCATTTTGCACCGTTCATAAGGGTTTTTGGTCTATGGAGATGCACTAGACCGAAAACACCTTTGTTCTTGGATAAATGGATGTTTTCAAGGCCCTAAATCAAGTATCCTTACTAGATAACAAGTATAGGAGATAGATACTTACAATATGGAAGCAAAGAAGGGTGTTTTCGGCCCAAAACACTAGTGTGTTCTTGGTGTTCTTGAAGAACACTTGAAGATCTAAGAAAATGGAATGATTTCATGGATGAAATCATGTAAGATCACTAGATAATGGAAGAGATCTACTAAACAAGGAAGGAAACACTTACAATCTTGAAGATCTTGACAAAAATTCAGATGATACTTGAGAGAGAATTGTTCTTGACTTGGAAATTGGAAAAAAGACTAAAAATGACTAAGTGTCATTTATATACCCTTTAGGGTTTTCGTCCCTAACACTATTTTGGTCCGAAAACTCCAAACTCTTGGAGTTTTGTGACTTAAATGTTGCATAATTAATCCTAAAGTATACTTCCTTTTGTTTGTTCTCTCGAAGAATTAATATTAAAAATAACACCCAAACGGACTTTAAACTGAGCTAAAAATTAGCAAAAATGAATTTGACTTTTAATTGAAGTGATTGACTGTAGAGTTCGTACAAATGAAAATTTCGGGTTGTCACATCATCCCCCCGTTAGAGGGAATTTGGTCCCGAAATTAGAGTTCAAGCAACTAAGTTACTACAAATAACTAAGTAAAAAGATGAGGATATTTCAGCTTAAACTGATCCTCGCGCTCCCAAGTGAATTTTGGTCCTCGCTTGGCGTTCCAGCGAACCTTCACTATCGGGATACGGCTTTGCTTGGTTCGTTTGACCTCTCGGTCCATGATCTCTACTGGTTCTTCCACGAAGTTGAGGCTCTCGTTGATTTCGATCTCGTCGAGTGGGATCACAAGAGTCTCGTCGGACATACACTTTTTCAAGTTCGAGACGTGGAAAGTAGAATGTACGTTACTGAGCTCGCGGGGTAAGTTAACTTTGTAAGCTACCGGGCCGATTCTAGCGAGAATCTCGAAAGGCCCTATGTATCTTGGATTTAGCTTTCCACGCTTTCCGAAGCGTATGAAGCCTTTCCAGGGTGAGACCTTCAATAGAACACGGTCGCCCACCTGGAATTCCAACGGTTTCCTTCGTTTATCTGCGTAGCTTTTCTGTCGGTCTCTAGAGGCTTTCAATCGTTCACGAATCTGAACGATCTTCTCTGTCATTTCCCGTATGATCTCCGGACCCGTGAGAGTGCTGGCAGGAACTCGTCCTTTAGCTAACTGTGTATCACCCACCTCAGCCCAGCACAGAGGGGATCTGCACTTTCGGCCATAGAGGGCCTCGAATGGAGCAGCCTTTATGCTAGTGTGATAACTGTTGTTGTAGGAGAATTCGACAAGGGGTAAATGAGTATCCCATGCTTTCCCAAACTCGATCCCACAGGCTCGCAACATATCTTCCAAGGTTTGGATAGTCCTCTCACTTTGTCCGTCAGTTTGTGGATGACAGGCTGTACTCATGTCCATCCTAGTTCCTAGGGAACTTTGTAGCGACTGTCAGAACCTCAAACTGAATCTACTATCTCTGTCCGAGATAATGGATATGGGAATCCCATGCAGTCGTACAATCTCCCGTATGAAGGTTCTTGTAAGCTTCTCCATCTTGTCTGTTTCTTTGATAGGCAGGAAGTGTGCGGACTTGGTCAATCTGTCGACGATGACCCATATTGTGACAACCCGAAATTTCTATTATGTACAACATTTCAATTCACTAGAAGTCAGAACAGTTTCTGCTAACTTTCAAGCTTTTTCGAATAAGTTTGTGTCTTTTTAAGTTAGTACTTCTGCAGATACCAGGAGAGACGATGCTCTAGGGTTTATTGTGCAACAATAAAGTCCCAAAGCTCCAAGAGTTTGGAGTTTACGGGCTAAACAAAGGTGTTTACGACCGTAAACCCTAAATTGGGGGTATATATATGACACTTAGTCATTATTTACCATTTTTCACAAATTCAAGATCCAAACTCAATTCTCTCTCAAGTATCATCCAACAATTTTTCAAGATCTTCAACTTGTAAGTGTTTCTAGCCCTATTAAGTTGATATATTGCTTAATCTAGTGATTTAACACACTTCCATCCGTGAAATCATTCCAAAAGGTTAGATCTTCAAGTTTCACCAAGAACACCAAGAACACACACTAGTGTTCTTGGATTTTTAGCACCTTTTCAAGCCTCTATCTTGTAAGTACTTCTATCCTAGAGTATAATAAGGCTTGTTACACTTCTGTACATCAAGAAAACACCAAGGAAACGAAGGATCAAAGGAGTTTACGGTCCAAGAACACCTTGGACCGTAAACCCTAAAAAGGGTGCCAAAGTGTGCCCTAGTCCCTTCTAAGCCTTGGAAACTTGCATATATCCCTTCCCTATAGAGATAAGTACATGAAAACATCAAAAGACCATAAACCATTTGGGTTTACGGCCGTAAACCCAAAGCCAAATGGTCCAGGGACCGTAAACTCCATTTAGGAGTGAAATGGTGCCCTAATCACTTCCATAGGCTTATACTTCAAGTGGAAATGCTTCTAAGGACTTGTAGAGCTTCAAAACAACATATGGTCAAAGAAGCATGAGTTTACGGCCGTAAACTCATGGGTTTACAACCGTAAACTTAATGAGTTATGGTCACAAAACCATAAACTCATATAAAGGGTTCCCTTGAACCCTAAACACAATAGCAATGTCCTACAACATTTAGATACAATCCTTATCACTTATAACACTTATATAAAGTGTTTTTCATGCCCTAGGATGTCTTAACTTTGTTAATTAGTTGTTTAAAGACCAATTGGATACATATATGTGTTATTATATGTTAACTAGGATCATTGTGTGTGTACAAGTCTTCACTTGACACCTAGTAATCCTATATCATCAGTTCAACCAAACCACTCACTACAGGTGAGTTCATACCCCTTAATTAACCTTTTAAATGTTTTTAAATGCTTTTATGGGGGGGAATACAAGTTGAATTATTATAGTTATTATATCAATCACATGTGATTAATAACTACCAAACAAGTGGATTTCTTACTTTTCAAACTGTGTTACCAAACTGTTTTACTTCAAACTGTTTTACTTCAAACTGTTTTACAAACTCCTTTTCATGTCAAATACTTTTACTTAAACTCTTTTAAACTTATATTCTGTTAAATGTGTATCTATATAGATATAGTTATATAAGTAGGATTGAAAGGACTTAGGACTGATAGCTCACCTTACTTCCTGTTCCTTGTTTGGTTGTGGACTTAGGGTATTAGGGTTATCTGTCCGAAGGTCGTTTGAATCCTAGTTATATATTATGTATAAGTATATAGATACAAAGGTTCCTTCTTTCATTCAGCTCCATACCTTTGGGTAGCAAGGGTATACAAACATGTTCATACATTACTAGTAAGCTACTATAGGAGTAGTTTAGGAAGATACTAATACTATTACTAGAACAATGAAACATACAAAGAGTCAGTTCATACATGAAACAATACCATACAGAGAAAGGGATAACAAACAATACCATACATAGTAGATAACAAACAATACCATACAGAGAAAGAGATAACAAACAATACCATACATAGTAGATAACAAAAAATACCATACAAAGAAAGAGATAACAAACAATACCATACAGAGAAAGAGATAACAAACAATACCATACAGAGAGAACATACAGACTAGACAGAGGTAGAACATACAATACAGCTAGCACATTCATTACATATACATTATTACAGTTATGTGAGCCACCTAACGGGGCATGGCACTACCTGCCATGACTGTTTTTGTATCCAGAATCTCCTTAAATGGGGAGCATATGAGTTTGTGTGTAGATCTATACTGGATTGACTATCCTACACCTTGCTGCTCGCTACAGTGGGACTTGCAAGTCTACGGGTGCCAAACGTCATTTCCCACGACGTCTTACATCGTCGTTTTTCTATTGAGTTGGTAGCAGGATACAGGCCGATCACATGATACTTTAAATAACAATTGGTTTAAAGTAGTTAGTACAGCAGTAGTTACTTAATACAACACTACAGTACTATATCATTTTTCCATTACATTTACTTTGTGATATTTACACAATAAACAATAATGTAAAAACTATATATTTGGTTAATGATAGTCGGATTTGGGAAAATACACACTCTTACAAGAGACACACACACAAATACTATATGCCTTGGTAGAAGGCTACTTTTAGTAGGAAACATATGGTTTTCTAGGAGAGTATAAAAAATTTCAAACTTTTACAAACATATACAATTACAAACTTACAAAACACTTTCATACAACTAGAGACACTAATATACTTATGATCTCACCAGCTTTAAAGCTGATAAACTCTTTCAAAATAAGTTGTATTCTCAAGTCGCCAGTAGAGGTACCGGAGCCAGGTTTTTGCGAAGATGGAGCTCGTTCAAGACTCATCTTTATTTTGATGTATATTATTTTTAGTGTCTATATAACTTGACAGAACACACTTCTATGAAATTATATTATTAATGCAATGGATGATGTTGTTGCTTGTTTACTACTTTGTATTGTTGTGATACTGTACATGACGTCCTCCACCGCCGAACGTTTCCGCGGTTCCGGTTTTGGGGTGTGACAGATTGGTATCAGAGCTTTGTTTATAGTGAATCGAGTGTATCAACCCATAAAAGATATACGAACTATAAACACAGCGGGATTAAAATACTCTGATAAAGAGTTTATACTTTTAAATAATAAAATATTTAACCAAGTATACATACCTGTATTCATACTAAAATCAGTGTCACTAGGACAGAACAAAAGTATTACGATTGTTGGACAGCACAAGTAGACTTAGAGACATATGGTCAACCCTGGGAAGATGTAGCCTGATCAACTACATTATCCGAGGAGTGATTAGCATGTGCCTAAGTGTGGTTGTGAGGTTGCAACAAGTCTAAAAACTTACCAACACTACTACAACGAGAACAGTAGAACATAACATAAACTTAAAATACTATAAGAGTATTTTGTGTTACTATTAATTACTTACCTGAGAACTAAAGGTCTTTATTAAGTATGTCAATAGTTGCGGAGTGGATACACTAAGGTTATATGTGTCTAGGATATCATAGACTTAGAATCTGTGATCTTTGCTTTACTTCCTGTTCCTTGTTTGGTTGTGGGCTTAGAGTTAGGATCACTTATTTGAAGGTCTATCCTGTCTAGGTTACCTATGACTAGTATGCACTACGCAAATGTTGGAGTAACTGATAAAGATCATCTTATAATTATCTAGTTAGTTCGTCTATTAATTATTTCCTTATCCCTTTTCTCGCGTAGATATAATGGCTGGATTCCATTTTCCCGGAGACCCGTACTATCCCAACAACGGCAATGTTGGATGGCTTGGAGAAGAGCCAGAAGATGATCACCTAATCCCTTTGGATGATCACGAAGCTGAAGGCTTTTCTGATGGTTCTGACTCAGAGACAGAAGTCAACAACCAACCCCCAGCTGCTCAAGACCCAAACCTGAACCCTCGTCCAACATTTCAAGGACCCACACCTCTGTGGGCCACAAACTTGAATAGGTGGAGTCAGGAACAGGAGCAGCCCATGCCCTACCATGGAGACAGAAGCTTCTACAACCTCACTAAAGGAGGTTCAGCTGACAGGGTCCTACCCATAATGGTCCGTAGGATTGCTCGGAACACCGAGCCAGGTCGAGCAGGTATTGACCAAGTAGTGGAGATTGACGCCAACTCTGGCGTTAACACTGTCCGTATTCGCCAACTAGAGTCTGCTCATGAAAGGACTCAGGTCCGCAATGCAGTTCTACTGAGGGAACATGCTGAAACCCAAGCTGAAGTCAGGGAACTTCGAGCTCAGCAAGCAAGATCTGATAGGCGCGTGAGAGACATAGAACGCCTTCTGTCGGATTCAAGAACTCACTCTAGTAGTTCTCGTCGCCGATAGAGTCTTATCGACTTCTCTTTTGGATATAACATAGTTTGTGTAAAACTCTAGTCTAATTTCCTATCTTTGTAAATCTTAGACCCGTTAAGTTTTGATTTGGTAGTAGTCTGTCAAAATTTTCCATCTTGGTTGATGTAAGACCCACTTCTAGGTCATTTTTCCCGAACTCATTACATCTGTAATCCCAGTATAACTGACAGATATCTAATCTTATGGAAATCAATATCCAATTGCTATCATATGCTAGTACTAGATCTTCATTCAATCATACTATTCAATCATGCTATCCATTTGTGCTGTTGGACTATGGAGAGTTAGTCCATGAGTCATTCTTATCTACTCCCTATTAAATTCTTATCAATATCTTCATCTTTCTAAACTTATAGTTAAAAGATGCCCCCACGTAAATCAACAAGACGCGATCCTCCCGCACCGACACCACCTGCTCCTCAATTCGATACATCAGCTCTAAATGCTGTTGTAGCTGCGGTTGTGGCTACAGCCATGGCTCAATATCATTCCTCAGGTTCCACTGGAGGAGGAACCCCTGTCCTATCTACTCATGGTGAAATCCATGTGCGCTCCAGAGAGTGCTCCTATAAGGACTTCACCAACTGCAAGCCCAAGTCTTTCAGAGGGACTGGCGGAGTCATTGCCCTCTCGCAATGGTTCGAGAAAACCGAATCGATTTTCGAGATCTGCTCCTGCCCAGAAGGGAGCAAGGTCAAGTTCGCTGCTTGCACCTTCGAAGACAAAGCCCTGACATGGTGGAATAGCCATGTCAAGTCACTATCTCTAATAGTGGCTAATGCTATGGGATGGGAAACTCTGAGAGATCTAATGATTGAAGAGTATTGCCCGAGGGGCGAGATCCAAAAGCTGGAGGAGGAACTGTGGAGCCTAACCATGAAGGGCTCCGACGTAGTCTCTTATACTGCCAGGTTCTGTGAACTGGTGGCCCTCTGTCCCAACATGGTTTATACTGAGGGAAAGAAAATCGAGAGATATATATGGGGGCTGATGCCACCATACCAGGGAAATGTTTTGGCATCACACCCCACTACATTTGATAGTGCTAAGCGATTGGCACAGCGGCTCATAGACCATGGGGTTCGTACCCCGGCCGCAACAACAAACCTGGCCATCTCAGAACCCGCCAGAACCGCTGATTCCAAGCGGAAGTTTTGGGATGACAAGAAAAAGAAGAAGGTTTCCAAAAAGCAGCAGATCATGGCAGTACATGCTGCAATAGCACCTGCCTCTGCTGCTCCAGTAAGGCAATACGCCGGAAGTTTGCCCAAGTGCAACAAGTGCAACTTCCACCACACAGGAGCCTGCCGGGAAATGCAGTGCTCGAACTGCAACAGGAAGGGGCA
Source organism: Lactuca virosa (assembly GCF_052849685.1). Taxonomy (NCBI): domain Eukaryota; kingdom Viridiplantae; phylum Streptophyta; class Magnoliopsida; order Asterales; family Asteraceae; genus Lactuca; species Lactuca virosa. The sequence continues at coordinate 300,079,894 of NC_136428.1, read as the reverse complement.
CACCGCCCGTTTCTGTAAAGCTCCGGCGAGACCACTCAACCAAGTCCCCGGTGCTGGTGTGGGCCAGGCTTGCTATAATTGTGGCGACGTGGGCCACTACAAGAGGGACTGCCCAAAGGCAGGGAATTCTGGTAGAGTTGGAAGAGTTCTGGCCATAGGCCATGAGGAAGCGGTTGCCGACCCCACAGTGGTCACTGGTACGTTTCTCCTCGATAACTCATATGCATGTATACTATTTGATAGTGGAGCGGAGAGGAGCTTCGTGAACCAAAGATTTGCTCATTTACTTAAGCAAAAATCACGATCACTCAAAGAACCGTTCACTGTAGAAATGGCTAATGAAAAGACAGAGAGCATCCGGGTAAAGCCAATGTAGTAGCTGACGCCCTAAGTCGGAAAGAATATTCTGGTCGTAGAGTCAAGTCATTGACTATGACTATCCATTCACACTTGTCCACACAAATTAAGGAGGCTCAGCTCGACGCTTTGAAACCTGAAAATGTGGCAGGTGAACCCCTGAGAGGAATGGATAAGAACTTGGAGGTTAAGGGTGGCGGAGCTTATTATCTCATGGATCGGATCTGGACCCCGAAACTTGGTGGTTTCAGAGACTTGGTCATGAACGAGGCGCACAACACTCGTTATTCCATCCACCCAAGTTCAGATAAGATGTATATGGATCTTAAAAAGTTATACTGGTGGCCTAACATGAAATCAGAGGTTGCTACCTTCGTAAGTAAATGCCTTACTTGCGCCAAGGTCAAGGTCGAATACCAGAAACCCTCCGGTCTACTACAACAGCCAGAGATACCGGAATGGAAGTGGGAGCGGGTCACTATGGATTTCATAACCAAGTTGCCCAAGACAACGGGTGGACTTGATACCATATGGGTCATCGTCGACAGATTGACCAAGTCCGCACACTTCCTGCCTATCAAAGAAACAGACAAGATGGAGAAGCTTACAAGAACTTACATTAGGGAGATAGTACGACTGCATGGTGTTCCGATATCCATTATCTCGCACAGAGATAGTAGATTCACTTCGAGGTTCTGGCAGTCGTTACAAAGTTCCCTAGGAACTAGGTTGGACATGAGTACAGCCTACCATCCGCAGACAGACGGGCAAAGTGAGAGGACTATCCAAACCTTGGAAGATATGATGCGAGCCTGTGTGATCGACTTTGGGAAAGCATGGGATACGCATTTACCCCTAGTCGAATTTTCCTACAACAACATTTATCACACAAGCATAAAGGCTGCTCCATTCGAGGCCCTCTATGGCCGCAAGTGCAGATCCCCTCTACGCTGGGCTGAGGTGGGTGATACCCAGTTAGCTAAAGGACGAGTTCCTGAAAGCACTCTCACAGGTCCGGAGATCATTCGGGAAACGACAGAGAAGATCGTTCAAATTCGTGAACGATTGAAAGCCTCTAGAGACCGACAGAAAAGCTACGCTGATAAACGAAGGAAACCGTTGGAATTCCAGGTGGGCGACCGTGTTCTATTGAAGGTCTCACCCTGGAAAGGCTTGATACGCTTCGGAAAGCGTGGAAAGCTAAATCCAAGGTACTTAGGGCCTTTTGAGATTCTCGCAAGAATCGGCCCTGTAGCTTACAAACTTAACTTACCGTGCGAGCTCAGTAATGTACATTCTACTTTCCACGTCTCGAACTTGAAAAAGTGTCTGTCCGACGAGACTCTTGTAATCCCACTCGACGAGATCGAGATCAACGAGAGCCTCAACTTCATGGAAGAACCAGTAGAGATCATGGACCGGGAGGTCAAGAAAACGAAGCAAAGCCGTATCCCGATAGTGAAGGTTCGCTGGAACGCCAAGCGAGGACCTGAATTCACTTGGGAGCGAGAGGATCAAATGAAACTGAAATATCCTCTTCTTTTTACTTAGTTATTTGTAACTACTTATTTGCTTAAGCTCTAATTTCGGGACGAAATTCCTTCTAAGGGGGGGGGGGGATGATGTGACAACCCAAAATTTCTATTATGTACAACATTTCAATTCATTAGAAGTCAGAACAGTTTCTGCTAACTTTCAAGCTTTTTGGAATAAGTTCGAGTCTTTTTAAGTTAGTACTTCAGGAGATACCAGGAGAGAGGATGCTCTAGGGTTTATTGTGCAACAATAAAGTCCCAAAGCTCCAAGAGTTTGGAGTTTACGGCCTAAACAAAGGTGTTTACGGCCGTAAACCCTAAATTGGGGGTATATATATGACACTTAGTCATTATTTACCATTTTTCACAAATTCAAGATCCAAACTCAATTCTCTCTCAAGTATCATCCAACAATTCTTCAAGATCTTCAACTTGTAAGTGTTTCTAGCCCTATTAAGTTGATATATTGCTTAATCTAGTGATTTAACACACTTCCATCCGTGAAATCATTCCAAAAGGTTAGATCTTCAAGTTTCACCAAGAAAACCAAGAACACACACTAGTGTTCTTGGATTTTTTGCACCTTTTCAAGCCTCTATCTTGTAAGTACTTCTATCCTAGAGTATAATAAGGCTTGTTACACTTCTGTACATCAAGAAAACACCAAGGAAACCAAGGATCAAAGGAGTTTACGGTCTAAGAACACCTTGGACCGTAAACCCTAAAAAGGGTGCCAAAGTGTGCCCTAGTCCCTTCTAAGCCTTGGAAACTTGCATAGATCCCTTACCTAGTGAGATAAGTACATGAAAACAGCAAAAGACCATAAACCATTTGGGTTTACGGCCGTAAACCCAAAGCCAAATGGTCCAGGGACCGTAAACTCCATTTAGGAGTGAAATGGTGCCCTAATCACTTCCACAGGCTTGTACTTCAAGTGGAAATGCTTCTAAGGACTTGTAGAGCTTAAAAACAACATATGGTCTAAGAAGCATGAGTTTACGGCCGTAAAATCATGGGTTTATGAGCGTAAACTCAATGAGTTATGGTCACAAAACCGTAAACTCATATAAAGGGTTCCCTTGAACCCTAAACTCAATAGCAATGTCCTCCAACATTTAGATACAATCCTTAGCACTTATAACACTTATATAAAGTGTTTTTCATGCCCTAGGATGTCTTAACTTTGTTAATTAGTTGTTTAAAGAGTAATGGGATACATATATGTGTTATTATATGTTAACTAGGATCATTGTGTGTGTACAAGTCTTCACTTGACACCTAGCAATCCTATATCATCAGTTCATCCAAACCACTCACTACAGGTGATTTCATACCCCTTAATTAACCTTTTAAATGTTTTTAAATGCTTTTATGGGGGGGGGGGGAATACAAGTTGAATTATTATAGTTATTATATCAATCACATGTGATTAATAACTACCAAACAAGTGGATTTCTTACTTTTCAAACTGTGTTACCAAACTGTTTTACTTCAAACTGTTTTACAAACTCCTTTTCATGTCAAATACTTATACTTAAACTCTTTTAAACTTATATTCTGTTAAATGTGTATCTATACAGATATATTTTATATAAGTAGGATTGAAAGGACTTAGGACTGATAGCTCACCTTACTTCCTGTTCCTTGTTTGGTTGTGGACTTAGGGTATTAAGGGTATCTGTCCGAAGGTCGTTTGAATCCTAGTTATATATTATGTATAAGTATATAGATACAAAGGTTCCTTCTTTCATTCAGCTCCATACCTTTGGGTAGCAAGGGTATACAAACATGTTCATACATTACTAGTAAGCTACTATAGGAGTAGTTTAGGAAGATACTAATACTATTACTAGAACAATGAAACATACAAAGAGTCAGTTCATACATGAAACAATACCATACAGAGAAAGGGATAACAAACAATACCATACAGAGTAGATAACAAACAATACCATACAGAGAAAGAGATAACAAACAATACCATACAGAGTAGATAACAAACAATACCATACAGAGAAAGAGATAACAAACAATACCATACAGAGAAAGAGATAACAAACAATACCATACAGAGAGAACATACAGGCTAGACAGAGGTAGAACATACAATACAGCTAGCACATTCATTACATATACATTATTACAGTTATGTGAGCCACCTAACGGGGCATGACACTACCTACCATGACCATTTTTGTATCCAGAATCTCCTTAAATGGGGAGCATATAAGTTTGTGTATAGATCTAAACTGGATTGACTATCCTACACCTTGCTGCTCGCTACAATGGGACTTGCAAGTCTACGGGTGCCAAACGTCATTTCTTACGACGTCTTACATCGTCGTTTTTCTATTGAGTCGGTAGCAGGATACAGGCTGATCACATGGTACTTTAAATAACAATTGGTTTAAAGTAGTTAGTACAACAGTAGTTACTTAATACAACACTACAGTACTATATCATTTTCCCATTACATTTACTTTATGATATTTACACAATAAACAATAATGTAAAAACTATATTTTTGGTTAATGATAGTCGGATTTGGGAAAATACACACTCTTACAAGAGACACACACACAGATACTAGATGCCTTGGTAGAAGGCTACTTTTAGTAGGAAACATAGGGTTTTCTAGGAGAGTATAAACAATTTAAAACTTTTACAAACATATACAATTACAAACTTACAAAACACTTTCATACAACTAGAGACACTAATATACTTATGATCTCACCAGCTTTAAAGCTGATAAACTCTTTCAAAATAACTTGTATTCTCAGGTCGCCAGTAGACAGGTACCGGAGCCAGGTTTTTGCGAAGATGGAGCCCGTTCAAGACTCATCTTTATTTTGATGTATATTATTTTTGGTGTATATAACTTGACAGAACACACTTGTATGAAATTATATTATTAATGCAATGGATGATGTTGTTGCTTATTTACTACTTTGCATTGTTGTGATACTGTACATGACGTCCTCCACCCCCGAACGTTTCTGCCGTTCCGGTTTTGGGGTGTGACACATATGGTATCAAGTCCACCCGTTGTCTTGGGCAGCTTGGTTATGAAGTCCATAGTGATCCGCTCCCACTTCCATTCTGGTATCTCAGGCTGTTGTAGAAGACCTGAGGGTTTCTGGTATTCGACCTTGAGCTTGGCGCAAGTAAGGCATTTACTTACAAAGGTAGCAATCTCTGCTTTCATGTTAGGCCACCAGTATAGCTTTTTAAGATCTAGATACATCTTATCTGAACCTGGGTTGACAGAATAACGAGTGTTATGCACCTCGGTCATGACCAATTCTCTGAAACCACCGTGTTTCGGTGTCCAGATCCGATCCATGAAATATAAGGCTCTGCCACCTTTGACTTCCAAGTTCTTATCCATCCCTATTAGGGATTCACTCGCCACATTTTCAGATTTCAAAGCGTCGAGCTGAGCCTCCTTAATTTGCGTGGACAAGTGTGAATGGATAGTCACAGTCAATGATTTGACTCTACGACCAGAGTATTCTTCCCGACTTAGGGCGTCAGCTACTACATTGGCTTTACCCGGATGACAACGAATTTCACATTCGTAATCACTGAGTAGCTTGACCCACCGTCGTTGTCTCATGTTGAGCTCCTTCTGGTCGAATATATGTTGTAGGCTTTTGTAGTATGTAAAGATAGTGCTTTTTGTACCATACAGGTAGTGTCTCCAGATCTTCAGAGCAAACACAACTACTCCTAGCTCAAGATCGTGAGTGGTGTAGTTGACCTCATGTGTCTTCAGCTGTCTCGAGGCATAGGCGATGACCTTACCTCGTTGCATCAGAACACAGCCGAGCCCTTCATTCGACGCATCGCAATAGACAACAAAGTCTTCTATCCCTTCGGGGAGGGATAGTATTGGTGCAGTGCACAAGGCTTGCTTGAGCGTTTGGAACGCTCTCTCCTGCTTCCCTTCCCAGTCAAAGGCCACGCCCTTCTGGGTCAGTGTTGTAAGAGGTTACGCAATTCGGGAGAAGTTCTGAATGAAGCTGCGATAGTAGCCAGCGAGGCCTAGAAATTGACGAATTTATGTAGGCGTCTTCGGTGTTGACCAGCTCTCAATGGCTTTGATTTTGGAAGGGTCTACGTGTATTCCCTCTTTGCTAACCATGTGCCCTAAGAATTCGACTCTTCGGATCCAAAATTCGCATTTCGAGAACTTCGCATAGAGCTTCTCCGAACGCAGCGTTTCTAGGACTAGTCGCAGATGTTGACTATGCTCCTCCTTACTACGAGAGTAGATAAGTATGTCATCGATGAAGACAATGACGAACTGATCCAAGTAAGGACGACACACCCTATTCATTAAATCCATGAATACCGCGGGCGCGTTGGTTAATCCGAACGGCATCACTACGAATTCGTAGTGCCCATAACGAGTTCGGAAGGCTGTCTTCGGGACATCCTCCCCTAGCACTCGTAGTTGGTGATATCCGAATGTTAGGTCGATTTTTGAAAAGAAGTTCGCCCCTTGCAGTTGATCAAATAAATCGTCAATACGAGGCAGAGGATAACGATTTTTGACGGTCAGTTTGTTGAGCTCCCTGTAGTCGATGCACATACGAAACGATCCGTCTTTCTTCTTGACGAACAAGACTGGAGCTCCCCAGGGTGAGAAGCTTGGTCTTATAAAGCCCTTGCTGAGCAGGTGCTAGACGATAGGGCGATTTGGCTACGGGGGTAGCCCCTGGAACTAAGTCGATTCTGAACTCGACTTGACGTTGCGGAGGTAATCCTGGGAGTTCTTCTGGAAAGATATCGGGAAAATCGCGTACTACTGGAATGCTCTTAATGTCTTTCGTTTCTTGGCTCACATCGACAACATGAGCAAGGAATGCGTGACATTCGTTTCGCAAGAATTTTTGGGCTTGAATGCTTGAGATGATACGAAGGTTCGTGCCTGGTTTGTCGCCATATACTACTAGAGTTTCGCCAGACGGCAATTTAAGGCGAACAGCCTTTTCATAACACATGATGTCGGCATGATGAAGACTCAACCAATCCATGCCGATAATGACGTCGAAACTTTTAATTGAGACCGGCATGAGGTCGATCGAAAATGAATGACTATCTAGAGTTAGGGTACACCATATGAATATACTGCTAGTGCTCTCTGTCTTCCCATTAGCCATTTCTACAGTGAACGGTTCTTTAAGTGCTCGTGATTTTTGCTTAAGTAAATGAGCAAATTTTTGGTTCACGAAACTCCTCTCCGCTCCACTATCAAATAGTATGCGTGCATAAGAGTTATCGAGGAGAAACGTACTAGTGACCACTGTGGGGTCGGCAACCGCTTCCTCGTGGCCTATAGCCAGAACTCTTCCCACTCCGCTAGCGATCCCTTCCTTAGGGCAGTTCCTCTTGTAGTGGCCCACTTCGCCACAACCGTAGCAAGCTTGGCCCACTCCTGCGCCGGGGACTTGGGTGATTGGTTTTGCTGGAGCCTTGCAGAAACGGGCAGTGTGCCCCTTCCTATTGCAGTTAGAGCACTGCATTTCCCGGCAGGCTTCGATGTGGTAGAAGTTGCATTTGTTGCACTTAGGCAAACTCCTAGCGTACTGCTTGACCGGAGCAGCAGCGGCAGGTGCTATCGCAGCATATACTGTCACAACTTGCTGCTTTTAATAGCCTTGTTCTTCTTCTTGTCCTCCCAGAATTTCCGCTTGTTATCAGCGGCTTTGGAGGGTTCTGAGATGGCTATGGTCGTTGTTGCGGCCGGGGTACGAACCCCATGGTCAATGAGCCGATGTGCCAACCGCTTGGCACTATCGAATGTAGTGGGGTTTGAAGCTAAAACATTCCCCTGAAATGGAGGCACCAGCCCCCATATGTACCTCTCTATCTTCTTTCCCTCTGTGTGAACCATGTTGGGACAGAGGGCCACCAGTTCGCAGAACCTGGCGGTATAGGTCACGATGTCGGAGCCCTTCATGGTCAGGCTCCAAAGTTCCTGCTCCAGTTTTTGGATCTTGCCGCTCGGGCAGTATTCTTCAATCATTATCTCTCTCAGAGCTTCCCAGCCCATAGTATTAGCCGCTATGAGAGATAGTGACTTGACATGGCTATTCCACCATGTCAGGGCTTTTTCCTTGAAGGTACACGCAGCAAATTTGACTTTGCTTCCTTCTGGGCATGAGCAGATCTCGAAGATCGACTCAGTCTTTTCGAACCATTGGGAGAGGGCAATGACTCCGCCAGTCCCTTTAAAGGACAGTGGCTTGCAGTTGGTGAAGTCCTTGTAGGAGCACTCTCTCAAGCGCATAGGGGCTTCACCATGGTTAGAATGAACAGGTGTTCCACTTCCAGTGGCATTGGAGGAATGATATTGAGCCATGGCTGTTGCCACAGCCGCAGCTACTGCAACATTTAGAGCTGCCGTATCGATTTAAGGAGTAGGTGGTGTGGCAGTTACTGGAGAATTGTGTCTTGTTGATCGGCGTGGAGGCATCTTTCAACTACAAGTTGACAAAGATGAAAATATGGGAAAGAATAGAGAAATTGATGAGAGTGACTCATGGACTAACTCTCCGTAGCCCAACAGCACAATTGAATAGCATGATTGAATGTAGATCTAGTACTAACAGATGATAGCATTTGGATAATAATTTCCATGAGATTAGATATCTGTCAATAATACTGGAATTATAGATGTAACAAGTTCGGGAAAAATGACCTAGAAGTAGGTTTTACATCAACCAAGATGGGAAAATTTTGACAGAACTACGACCTAATCTAGACCTAACAGGTCCAAGTTTTAACAAAGATAGTTTAGACTAGAGTTTTTTTTTTACATAAACTAAGTTATATCCAAAAGAGAAGGTTGAGTAGGCTCTATCTACGACGAGAACCACTCGAATGAGTCCTTGATTCAGACAGATGGCGCTCTATGTCTCGCATGCGCCTTTCATACATTGACTGCCTAGCCCGAAGCTCCCTAACTTCAGCTTGGGATGCAGCTAGCTGCTGCTGCAGAGTCCTATTAGTTATCCTAGCCCTTTCCATAGCTACCTCGAGTTGGAGAATGCGGACCGTGTTAACGCCAGAGTTGGCGTCAATCTCCACGAATCGGTCGATAGTTGCTCGACGTTGTTCGGTGTTCCGAGAAATCCTACAGACCATGATGGGCAGGACTTGGTCACCTGAACCTCCCTCGTTTAGGTTGTAAAAGCTTTTGTCCCCATTGTAGGGAATGGGTTGACCTTGTTCCTGACTCCATCTATTCAAGTTCATGGCCCACAGAGGTGTGAGTCCTTGAAATGATGGACGAGGGTTTGGGTTTGAAACTACTGGGGGTAGGTTGTTGACTTCTGGCTCTGTGTCAGAACTATCAGAAAAACCTTCAGCTTGGTGGTCATCCAAAGGGATTGGGTGATCATCTTCTGGTTCTTCTCCCAGCCATCCTGCATTGCCCTTGTTGGGATAGTATGGATCTCCGGGGATATGGAATCCAGCCATGAAATCTACGCGAGAAAAAGGGGTATAAGAAATAACTAAATAGACGAACTAATTAGATAATTATAAGATGATCTTTATCAGTTACTTCATTACTTGTTTAGTGCATACCAATTATATGTACTCAAAACAGGATAGACCTTCAAATAAGTGACCCTAACTCTAAGCCCACAACCAAACAAGGAACAGGAAGTAAAGCAAAGATCACAGATTCTAAGTCTATGATATCCTAGTTACATATAACCTTAGCGTATCCACTCAGCGACTATTGACATACTAATAAAGACCTTTAGTTCTCAGAAAAGTAATTATAGTAACAGAAAATACTCCTATAGTATTTTAGGTTTATGTTCTGTTCTAATGTTTTCATTGTAGTATTGTTGGTAAGTTTTTTTTTTAGACTTGTTTCAACCTCACAACCACCCTTAGGCACATGCTAGTCACTCCTCGGATAATATAGTTGATCAGGCTATATCTTCCCAGGGTTGACTATATGTCTCTAAGTCTAATTGTGTTGTCCAACAATCGTAATACTTTTGTTCTGTCCTAGTGACACTGATTTTAGTATGAATGCAGGTATGTATACTTGGTTAAATATTTTATTATTTAAAAGTATAAACTCTTGGTCAGAGTATTTTAATCCCGTTGTGTTTATAGTTTGTATATCTTTTATGGGTTGATATACTCGGTTCACTATAAACAATGCTCTGATACCAATCTGTCACACCCCAAAACCGGAACGGCGGAAACGTTCAGGGGTGGACGACGTCATGTATAGTATCACAACAATGCATAGTAGTAAACAAGCAACAACATCATCCATTGCATTAATAATATAACTTAATACAAGTGTGTTCTGTAAAGTTTAATAGACACCAAAAAAATGTAAATCAAAATAAAAGATGAGTCTTGAACGAGCTCCATCTTCTCAAAACCTGGCACCGGTACCTGTCTACTAGTGACCTGAGAATACAAGTTATTTTGAAAGAGTTTATCAGCTTTAAAGCTGGCGAGTTCATAAGTATTTTAGTGTCATTGTTTGTATGAGAGTGTTTGTATGCACTTGATGTATAAGTTTGTAAATGTTTGAATCTCCTAGAAAATCCTATATTTTCTACTAAACGTAGCCTTCTACTAAGGCATCAAATGAAATGTATGTTTGTTTCTTGTAAAAGTGTGTATTTTCCCAAATATGACTATCATTAACCAAAAATATAGCTTTTACATTACCGTTCATTGTGTGAAGGTCACAAAGTGAATGCAATGGGGAAATAATAAAGTACTGTAGTGTTGTATTAAGTAACTACTGTTGTACTAATTACCTTAAACCAATTGTTATTTAAAGTACCATGTGATAAGCCTGTACCATACTACCGACTAAAAACACGACGATCAAAGACGTTGGAAGAAATGACATTTGGCACCCGTAGACTTGCAAGTCCCATTGTAGCGATCAACAAGGTGTAGGATAGTCAATCCAGTATAGATCTATACACAAATTCAAAGCTCTCCTTCTAGGAGACTCTGGATACAAAACGAGCCATGACAGGTGATGTCATGCCTCGTTACGTGGATCACATAACTGTTGTAATGTTCTAGTATATGTATTGTATGTACTAGCTGTATTGTATGTTCTCTCTCTGTCTAGTATGTATGTATGTTCTCTCTGTTTCTCATAATAGTATGTTCTCTTGTATAATGTATAGTATGTACTAGCTGTATTGTATGTTCTCTCTCTCTGTCTAGTATGTTATGTTTGTTTCTCATCACTATATGTTATGTTTGTTTCTCATCACTATATGTTATGTTTCATGTATGAACTGACCCATTGTATGTTTCATTGTTCTAGTAATAGTATTTGTAACTTCCTAAACTACACCTATTATAGTTTACTAGCAATGTTGTTTGTATAAATGAACATGTTTGTATACCTTTGCTACCCAAAGGTATGGAATTGAAAGAAGTAACTTTTATATCTATACACATATGCATAATATATAACTAGGATTCAAACGACCTTCGGACTAATAACCGACACCGTAAGTCCACAACCAAACAAGGAACAGGAAGCAAGGCGAGCAATCAGTCCTAAGTCCATTCAATCCTACTTATATAACTATATCTGTATAGATATACATTTGACAAAGTATAAGTTTAAAAGAGTGTGAATAGAAAGTATTTAACATGTAAAAGAGTTTGCAAAACAGTTTGAAGTAGTTTGTTTGATAACACAGTTTGAAAAGTAAGAAAATCTATATGTTTGATAGTTATTAATCACATGTGATTGATATAATAACTATAATAGTTCAACTTGTATCCCCCCCTATAAAAGCATTTAAAATCATTTAAAAGGTTGATTAAGGGGTATGAACTCACCTGTAGTGAGTGGTTTGGATGAACGGATGGTATATGATGCTAAGTGTCAAGTGAAGACTTGAGCACACGCACGGATCCTATTTAACATATAATAACACATATATGTATCCAATTAGTCATTTAACAACTAATTAACCAAGTTAAGACACCCTAGGAAATGGAAAACACTTTGATTCAAGTGCTAGAAGTAGTAAGGGTTGCATCTAAGGGTTGTAAAGCCACTTAAGGGAGTTTTCGGTCCAAGTGGTTTTTAGTCCATATGGCTTTCGGTCCAAAGAGGTTTTCGGTCCAAATGGTTTTCGGTCCATATGGTTTTCGGTTTTTAGGGTGATTTTAAAGGGCTTTCAACAATCAATGAAGTGTTCTAGACTCAATACTAAGCATTAGGAAAGGCTTAAAGTCATTTTGCACCCTTCATAAGGGTTTTCGGTCTAAGGAGATGCACTAGACCGAAAACACCTTCGTTCTTGGATAAATGGATGTTTTCAAGGCCCTAAATCAAGTATCCTTACTAGATAACAAGTATAGGAGATAGATACTTACAATATGGAAGAAAAGAAGGGTGTTTTCGGCCCAAAACACTAGTGTGTGTTCTTGGTGTTCTTGGTGTTCTTGAAGAACACTTGAAGATCTAAGAAAATGGAATGATTTCATGGATGAAATCATGTAAGATCACTAGATAATGGAAGAGATCTACTAAACAAGGAAGGAAACACTTACAATCTTGAAGATCTTGACAAAAATTCGGATGATACTTGAGAGAGAATTGTTCTTGACTTGGAAATGGGAAAAAAGACTAAAAATGACTAAGTGTCATTTATATACCCTTTAGAGTTTTCGGCCCTAACACTATTTTGGGCCGAAAACTCCAAACTCTTGGAGTTTTGTGACTTAAATGTTGCACAATTAATCCTAAAGTATACTTCCTTTCGTTTGTTCTCTCGAAGAATTAATATTAAAAATAACACCCAAACGGACTTTAAACCGAGCTAAAAATTAGCATAAATGAATTTGACTTTTAATTGAAGTGATTGACTGTAGAGTTCGTACAAATGAAAATTTCGGGTTGTCACATTCAATACTTTTCATTTTTATAACTTATGAGTTTTAATGGTTTTAAAGAAAAGACTTTTGGAATTCCATAACTTGAGGACAAGTTATGGAGTCCATTAATTAGCATTTAGATCAAGAATTACACTAACAAACAATTTGCAAATAATTCCTATGATCTACTAAAACTCATAAGCATGAACATTCATATCAACAATTTCAGGAATCATATAAACATAATAAAACGTGAAACTTTAATAATAACCTTTGAAAATGGATTACCATAATCATTACCATATCAAAAACAGATTTTATAAGTCCAAAACAGTTTAGGGTAATGATACTAGTCCATTTCCAGCAGCAAAACTCGAAAATCAGCACTCTGGGCCTCCTACTCGGCGAGTGCAAGAATAAACTCAACGAGTAGGATGAGTTTTCACTTGGACTCGTCGAGTCCCCCCATGGACTAGGCGAGTCCACTAAACAGTGAGTAGATTTTCGACTTTTTTCAGCAATTTGCATCAAGTATAATGAAAACAAGCCTAGTCTCTGATACCACTGATGGGTTTTGAGCATTCTAACACTCCTATGGTGTACATGCAAGCATAGAAACCTTGGATTTATTTTTCTCTATTATACATGCAAATTTGATATTCCAAGGTTCTCAACCTAAATAGCATGTTATGGGGTACTTGAAATATAAAACCTTAGTAGAATAACATACCTTTTCCTTGTGGTTGATTGCTTGGAGTTTTGAGAGCCTAGCACCAATAATGTGGATGCCTCAATTGGAATCACAAATCACCAAACCAACTTGGAAAACATGAGAGAATAGTATGCACTTGTAGAAATCGGCCCACCTTTGTTCTCACACACACTAGTGCCATTTCATGTGCCAAAGACCTCTTTATATAGTATGGTGGATTAGGGTTACATCCATGTAAACCCTAATACCCATGACCTTTCATTTCCATAGGATCCATCAGTTAAAAACTCCATGCACTATCCATGCAAGCTTAGCCCATCCTAAATGAACATTGGCCCATTCTATATAAATATAAGAGTCCATATTTAATTAGTCTCTTTTGATCACTAAATTAATTCCAAATTAATTCTTGATCAATACTAATTAAATAATATGATTTCATAAATATACTATTCTCAAAAGATTATACATACAAATTGTTTCGGTGAAGTGCAACCCAAATGGACCATGCCGGGTCGGGTCAAGTACATACCAAATATAGTTACGGACTTAGACACCTTATCCAACAATCAATGGGGGTGTTGTATCTTGGAAAAGATCCAATCAAAGTGTTGTTGCAAAATCCACTACAGAGTCAGAATACATTGCTGCTAATCAAGCTGCACAAGAGGCTGCTTGGATGAAGAAATTCATTAGAGATCTAGAGGTAGTCCCTACCATTCAGGACCCCTAGACGTTTTCTATGACAATGAGGGTGCTATTTCTTTGGCAAAAGAACCCAGATCATACAAGAAGACCAGGCATATTAGCCGAATATTCAACTTCATCCGGTATAAAGTTGAAGAAGGTGAAATTAGAATTCGCAAAGATCACACTAATAAAAATTTGGCGGACCCTTTCACGAAGCCTCTTCCTCAAGTCAAGTTTGAAGGTCATGCTCGAGGAATAGGACTTCACTATTCTAGTGATTGGCTTTAATCTATGTATTAGTATTGAGTATTAGGACATTATAACATCATCAATTGTAATGACTAACATATATATGGCATATGATCTTTTCATTAAATATCTGTTATGTTCTTTATTAACATGTTTACTCCATGAGTAAATTTATTCACTCTAAAATCCATAGTCGGTTATTATTATGGGAACAATAATAAAGTAAGACTAATATGTATTGGAATGGTTTACAAAGCGTTGTAACCAGTTTCATAGGTACTTGCCAGATAGCGAGTACTGGATTGACCCGTTCAAGATCATTTCGTGGATCGTTGTCAAGATTGATACTTGATAAAGGTAATATCTATATATCCTTAACACCTGAGATACATATATGGGACTTGAGTGTGGATAATGTTATGCCTTGATGTAGTCAAATGTTGTTCTTTAAACAAGCAGTTATAAAAGCTATTATTGGGCATGATGTGAACCATGCAAGAGGCGTATGTAGTCAAGATGAGATTTCTTCCTCTTATTCATTGAGAGTTAGATATCTAGGGCCTGATGTAAATTTGAATACTTATATGAGATTGAATGCGATCTATATCTCATGTTTAACATGATGTCTGTAGCGAAGGGATAACTGGTAAACTTACTTTACACATCAATTCTAGCCTTGGGTTTCTGGAGAATTGGGCGTTGATGGAATGGCACTATGTCATATGTTGTTGGGGGTAGTGAAATGTTGTTATACGTTCATCACTGCCTATATCAATTTGATATGAGTCTTGCACAAGTGGGAGATTGAAAGATCTAGTATGCTCAAGAGTCATATTAAAATGATATTGCTAAATAACATATGATCCTAAGGATCACACTAACAACAACTTGATACAATTGATTATTTATTAGGAACTGATTCTAGTAAATATTCATAAAATCTTATAATAAAATGGGAAAATATTGATTTCAAGGAAATAATTATTTTACAATACAACTAACACATTATTTTATAAGGCATGAATTAATAAATCATGTACAACATTTTGGACTAGGTAAGCCTTTTGTCTTGTAGCAAAAGACAAAGTTTATATCTTATAAACTTTGAGTTTATAAAATATAACCTCAATCTTTTCTTTTTTTAAAGTCATGGCCGGTTTTAGGGTCAAAGAAGAGAGACATGGCTTTCCCTTTAGTTTAATCAAAAGAAATCAAGCATGGTGTATTCATGGGACAAGCTTGTCTAAACTACTTATTGGATAAAGACCTTTAGATTAAGTGTAAGCTTCAAGAAGATTACACTCTTGCATTTTTTGGGTGATTCTTTTCTTGGCAAAAGGTCGAGAACATCATCTCTCCATATCCATCTCTTCTGTAGCCTTGAGTTCTTGAAGAAATTGTTACTTGTTTTACTCTCTTCGAACATATAATTGGGCATTTTGTTCTAAGCTTAAGAGTTAACATAAGAACTAGCATTCTAATCAAGTTGGATCATTGTTGGTGTCTCAAGGGTTCAACCTTTCTCCATCAACCTCCTTGCCTCCCTTATAGGATCCAAAGTTCATCAAAGGTTATTGACTCTTCTTCCTTCTATGGTTGTGTTTTAAATATTTCTACTACTTGCAAGTTGATCCTTGGTGGGTGAAAAAATGTTTATGTTATTTCTAAAAATCAAGTCTTCCGTTTGCCATTATTTGTAGTTTTAAAACTATTTTTTAAATAAAACCCAATATATATATATATATATATATATATATATATATATATATATATATATATATATATATATATATATATATATATATATATATATATATATATATATATATATATAGGGAAAAGTGAATATACCGTTAAGGGTAGCTTAGGTACCCAAACTCACCATATTACGTTGTTTTGTATCATATATACATTATAATTGTCCAATGTTCTTATAATTCAACTTCTAACTTGATTTACTTCTAAGAGTTTTATAAATTCCATATTTATCTTTCTCTTATATAATTTTCATTTTCAACTATACCATATATAGCCTAGTAGGTGTTCGGCAAAAAAATGTGATGTAAGAGAAAGATAACAGTGAAATTTCAAAAATCTTGAAAGTAAATCAAGTTCGGGGTCGAAGTTTTAGAACAATATAATGAATATATCAAACAAAACGACGTATTATAGTGGGTTTGGGTACTTGTAACAACGTAAATTTTCAAACCAAAATTTTCAATTTAAAAACACATTTATCTCAATAATAAAATCACAAAATGTCACAATGTCAAATCATCAAATCTCATATCCAAAAACTGTATATATCAAACTCCAGGATCCTCTCAATCATAACTCAAACTCTGGTGTGTGTACAATCAACCCGGCGCCTTTCTGTGATCCTGAGAAGTACCTGAAACACATAACACATAACATGGTAAGAACGAAGCTTAGTGAGTTCCCCAAAATACCACACACAGCTCATTCGCCTCTCTAGGATATGACCCGATAAGACCCTCCGGTCAATGTGTCTCAGTGGGATCCTTCAGCCCCAACTCAATAAGCTCATGATAACAATACTCCGCATAAATCACAAAGACATAATGCAGAATATTAAGATACACATGTAAGGACAATAAACATCTCAGTCACACAAGATACCACTCATGGTATGTAGAGTAAGAAGACTCACCTTGTAAGCTAGCAGGTAAAAGTAGCGTACTCGGAAGTCTCGAACTAGCTTCCGCCTAACCCATAGGATAATTATCTCTAATTAATACTCTACTCATAATCAAATACACCAAAGGTTGTTCTCTCTTTCTCTCTAACTCTTGGAATGGGTAAAAGACCATTTTACCCCTCTATGGTCTCCATTACTCATGCTGACCAAACCCTAAAGTCAACAGAAGTCAAACTCGAGTCATGTAACACCCACAGATTCGGGTTAGTCAATTTAGAGACAATAAGCGTCTAAAATAACGTTTTTCGATATAATATTATTTAGAATAAATAATCTTGAACAAGTTATAATATATGTCACAAGGGTTCCGTACATATAAAGAACGCTGAAATCTGAGTTATAACAAAGAAGTTACGACCCGTCAAAGTTTTACGGCAAAACCGGCTCGACACCGGGAATCGTATATGTTAATCCAATCTAAATGAAATTTGTAGTATATGTTAAACCGAGAGTGTTCATAAAAAGAATGTCCAAATCTGACTTCGTATGAGGAAGTTATGATTTTTCTAAGATTTAGCATAGCAGTGCACAGCCCCTGAAATTCAAATTTTAGATTGGTCGATTTTCAGCCAAAATAATCTAAACGAGAAATGAAGATATTGTTAATATGAGTTAAACGATAAAAAGACAGTCGAAAACGGAGCTTGTATGCGAAAGATATGGACAAAACTTAGTCCTTACTCTTCAAGCGCGGCGAATTCGATAAAGTTTTGTAAATCTGAGATATAATGAGAATTAGTCGACGGGGTCTAAATGAAAGTTGTAGTACTCGTAAATACCAATGCGTGGATATAAAGAACGTCAAGAATAGAGCTCTTATGTTAAAGATATGGACGAAACTTGGTCCCTACTCTTCGAGCGCGATAAATTCGATACAGTTTTGAAAATCTGAGATAGAATGAGAATTAGTCGACGGTGTCTAAATGAAAGTTGTAGTACTCTTAAGTACCAATGTGTGGATATAAATAACATAGAAAATGGAGCTCGTACGTGGAAGATACGGATGAACCTTAGGGCCTACTCTACGATAAAACCCCTATAAATAAAGGGTGAATCCTTCATATTTTCTTCACACCATAAGCCTTTTCTTTCTCTCTCTAACTTTTCTCTAGACTCCCAAAACCCCTCTAAATCCCTAGTAACCTCGAGTTGCTAAAGGAAAGACCCGGAGCGCCCGAAGGCTCCATGAAAAAGAGCTTTTCGGCTCAGAAGCTCTGCTCCAGCTGAACCCGGTTTTTAGCAAAACCCGTTGTAAGTGAGATACGCCTACCCTACTTTAAATATAGCTTATATTTAAATATGATATCGTTATTATGGACCTATAAATAAGATTTATCAGTGACTCAAATTCGTTATACTGATTGATCTACTTACGCGGATGATGTCTAGGATGTGATTTAGTGAGGTGTTTGAAGTGGGATTTCCAAACAGTATACTCCGTATACCAAACGGACCCTACCTCCGATATGATCCTACCTGGTTGTTCCTTACTTGATAGATCATGAAGTAGACTCTGAGTTAATGACGAATCTAGACTAATAATTAGTTGCAATAAATATTAGACTAAAATCTAGTGATAATAATACTAGGTTTCGTCGAAGGAAATCATATTGTTAAGAAGCGAAGCGCTGCTTGAATATCGAGTCGTCACTTTAACAAGTGAGTGCATAGTTACTTTCATCTTACACATAGATATGAATTATTTTATATAAATTATGTGCTATGTGTGCATATTATATATATACTTGTTATCTATGCTGGATGAACGATTTTATACATGTTTTAAATGATTTAAACTGTATATGTATTTTATATCTACAAAATATGTTGGGTAAAACATGGGTAGATGAATGATGAGGGATCAAAGCTGATATAGAGGAACATTGGCAGTATGGACATAGTGCCCTATAGGTGAACATTGGCAGCAATGGACCTAGTACCTTATAGATGAGCATAGGAAGTTGCGCCACAATCTGTAGATGTTTTTAATCTACTCTAAACATCCTAGCAGATGTGCTCTAAGGATAATATCGGCAGCTGTGCCTAATAGAGGACATCATAACCCTAGCAGCCGCGCCCAAAGGACAATATCGACAGCTGCGCTTAATAGAGATTGTCATAATTCTAGCAGTTACGCCTAAATTATAATATTGGCAGATGTGCTTAATATATAATATTGACAGCTGTGTCATTGGCAACGATAGACTTCGTGCCTACTCCTTAGGACAATCCTTAGGACTGAATGAGTGAATGATAAATGATTCTTAGGGAAGATCCTTATGAAATAAAGAAGATAATGGGGATGGGTAATTGGGTTGATTGTTTAATGATTAAACATAATTATATTATTGTGGATTGAAAACCCTATGTACTCACCAGGTTTCCCAACCTGACCCACTCAAGTTTATTGTATCACAAGTATCGATATGAAGTTACATTACACTGAGAGATTAAGGAGATGTAAATCACTAGTGTTAATGAATGTAAGTTCTGTTTATGCTTATGTTTCTATATTAACGATAACATCCCAAAGTTTTAAAATGAATAAAATACATTTCTTCAAAAAAATGATTTGATAACTTATTTATCATGTTTTTCTGGGAACAAATTCCGCAACACTTTTCTTTAAAATGTACTCTGATTTTTAAACAAGCATAAACAAAACCGGTCTTTTCTGGCCGTGAAAATGGGGATGTCACAAGTCAACAGTCTAGGTTTGACCTGACTCGCCGAGTGCACTCATGTGGCTCGTCGAGTCCACTCGTTCCTCAGAAGTCTCGTGAAGGTCCAGCTCGTCGAGTTAACCCCTAACTCGCCGAGCTATAGCATGGCCAGCTCATCGGGACAAACCCTAACTGACTCGTTGAGTCGACTCATCGACTCGGCGAGTCCATTCAGACCCATGACGCATTCAGACGATTTCAAGGCAGAAAACCCTCTCACAGTCTAGATCTAAGCTCTTAAGGCTCGTTTATCACGTAAAGCCACGAGCTTTACGTTCATGCATGGCACTAAGGGCTTGAAATGCCAAGAACATGCCCTATAAAGGGTTTTTCACTCAAAGGCTCTATTATGGTGGAATAAAGCAAGGACCTTTGGACTCTAGGGACCTCACACGGTCCAGATCTGATGTCCAAGTCTCTATATGTGCTTAATACACTCAAAGTCCCAATATTAAATAGAAAAGAAGCCCTAAACTCCAATAATATGATATCTACGCAAACTAATGAGAAAGGTATAAACTTTATACCTTTTACAGAAGCTCTTGGATGAATAGCAACAGATCTAGCAGCCTCCTCTCGTTCCTTGCTTGGAATCCTTCTCTTCTCTTCCATAGATGCACTAAGATACCCAATCTTAGCTCACACTCTCTCTATTAGCTCAAAGGACGATTAGGGTTTCTCTCAGAGAGTGTAAGAACTGGTGAGCCGCAAATGAGGCTATAAGTGTTCTTAAAGAGGCCCCAAACCCAGGGATTTAGGGTTTCACTTCACAACGTCTACTCGGCGAGTCGACTCTCTGACTCGTCAAGTAGATCATTAATCTCACGTGGCACAATGCGACTCTACTCGACGAGTTGTATCACCAACTCGTCGAGTTGCTCAATAGTCCTCAAAAATAGATAAATAAACAAAATACCTGGAAGTCCCGATGTTACAATTCTCCGCCACTAGAATCAGACTTCGCCCTCGAAGTCATGCTCTGGAAATAGCTCTGGGTACTGCTCTCGGATCTCGGATTCCGGCTCCCAAGTCCACTCGGACCCTCTCCGATGTTGCCACTGGACCTGAACCAGGGGCACCTCTTTGTTCCTCATAACCTTCACCTTTCGATCCAAGATCGCAATCGGCCTCTCAATATAACTCAGGCTCGCATCCACCTGAATGTCCTCTAATGGCACCACTGACGTCTCATCGGGTACACACTTCCTCAGCTGAGACACATGGAAGCTTTTATGGATCTGACTCAACTCTGTAGGTAGCTCTAACCGGTATCCTACCCTACCCACTCTGTCGGTCACCCTGAAAGGACCGATGTATCGGAGCCCCAGCTTGCCCCGTTTCCAGATACGGATCACCGCTTTCCAAGGGGATACCTTCAGGAGTACAAAATCTCCAACTTGGAACTCCAGCTCGGATCGTCACCTGTCTGCATAACTCTTCTGGCGACTCTGGGCCATCAGTTACCTCTGTATGACCAGCTGAATCTGCTCAGTCGTTTTCAGCACTATCTCAGTGCCACCCATCACTCTGTGCCCCACTTTTCCCCAACAAATGGGAGTCCGACACCTCCTCCGATATAGAAGCTCAAAGGGAGGCATACCGATACTCGAATGGTGGCTGTTGTTGTAAGAAAACTCAGCCAATGGCAAATAAGTGTCCCAACTTCCTCCGAAGTCCATAACACATGCACGCAGCATGTTCTCAAGTATCTGAATCGTACGCTCTCTTTTCCCGTCTAGCTGCGGATCGTAAGCGGTACTGAAGTGTAACCGGGTACCCAACTCCTCATGAAATTTCTTCCAGAACCTGGAAGTAAAGTGCACGTCTCGATCTAAAACTATCGAGGTCGGCACTCCATGCCGAGCTACCACCTCTCTCATATAAATCTCGGCTAGTCTCTCTATAGAAGAACTCTCACTAATAGCGAGGAAGTGAGCGCTCTTCGTCAGCCGGTCCACAATCACCCAAATCGCGTCAACTCCATGCGCAGTCCTCGGTAACTTGGTGATAAAGTCCATAGAGATCTGGTCCCGCTTCCAATGGGGAATCTCCAGAGGCTATAATGTACCATGTGGATGTTGGTGCTTTGCCTTGACCCGGCGGTAGGTCAAGCACCTCTCCACTACCCAAGCAACATCCCTCTTCATACAGGGCCACCAGTATTCTCTCTTCAGGTCCAAATACATCTTAGTGGCCCCAGGATGGATCGAGAATCTCGATCTATACGCCTCCTCCATCAGTATGCGTCGAGATCCACCCGTATAGGGCACCCAAATCCGCCCTCGGAAAGTCATAAGCCCACGACTGTCCGTCACAAACTCAGACACCTGCCAATCACCCGCTCCCTCTTCCAGTTCTCCGGTCTCACGACCTCCACCTGGGCCTCCCGAATGGTATCTAAGACTGGAGTCATCACCGTCATCCTCCTACACACATCTCGGATCGGAGTACTCTCGGCTCTACGTCTCAGGGCATCGGCTACCACATTAGCCTTGCCCGGATGATATAGGATCTCGCAGTCATAGTATTTTATCACATCCAACCATATCCTCTGTCTCATGTTTAGGTTGGGCTGATCCATGAGATACTTCAGGCTCTTGTGGTCCGTGTATATGGTACACCGAACCCCGTACAAATAGTGACGCCAGATCATAAGGGCGAACACCACCGCCCCCAGCTCTAGATCGTGGGTGGGATACCTCGTCTCGTGAGGCTTCATCTGCCTCGACGCATATGCTATCACATGACCCCTCTGCATCAACACTGCACCCATCCCTGAAATAGACACGTCACAATAGACTAAAAAGTCCTCCATTCCATCTGGAAGGGCTAATACCGGAGCTTCACACAATCTCGGGCGAAGAGTCTCGAATGATGCATGCTGCTCAGGCCCCCAAACAAAGTAACGCTCTTCCGGGTCAATCTGGTGAGAGGAACCTCAATCGTGGAGAAATCCCTGATAAATCTCCGATAGTAGCCGACCAATCCCAGAAAACTCCTGATCTCGGATGGGGATCTCGGCACCTCCCATCGCATAACCGCCTCAATCTTGGCCGGATCGACAAATATCCCATTCTGATTAACGAGATGTCCCAGGAACTGGAACTCTCGTAACCAGAAATTACACTTGGAGAATTTGGAATACAGCCTCTCCGATCTCAAAACCCCAAGAACCTCTCGCAGATGATCCTCATGATGCTCTCTGGATCTTGAATACACTAAGATATTGTCGATGAACACGATCACCGATCGATCCAACATAGGCCTGTACACCTGGTTCATGAGGTCCATGAATGCTACCAGTGCGTTGGTGGGCCCAAAAGGCATCACCACGAACTCGTAGTGCCCATAAGGAGTCCTAAAGGCCGTCTTTTGGATATCCTCCTCAAGGACTGTCATCTGATGATAACTAGACCTCAAAACGATCTTGGAAAACCAAGATGCCCCTGCAACTGATCGAACAAATCGTCGATCCTCGGAAGTGGATAACGGTTCTTGACCGTCAGCTTATTCAACTCCTGGTGATCAATGCACATCTGGTGTGAACCATCCTTTTTCTTCACAAAAAAGATCGGCGCTCCCCACGGCGAGCTACTCGGTCTTATAAATCCCTTCCCCAGCAGCTCCTGGAGCTGTGAGGATAACTCCTGCATCTCTGATGGTGCAAGGCGATAAGGTGCCTTGGCGATAAGCGCCATTCCCAGAAGCAAATCAATCCGGAAGTCCACTTGCCTCTCGGGAGTCACACCCGGTAACTCCTCGGGAAAAACATCCGGAAACTCACTCACTATCGGAACCTCGGCGATAGAACTCGGTCTCTTGATAGCAACCCGTGTATCCATCACTTACGCTAGAAAACCCATACAACCCTGTTGTAAACTCTGCCTCGCCCTGGCAGCAGAGCAGAAGGCTGACCCAAATCTGGTACCCTCACCATACACTGTAAGCACTCCACCACTAGGGTCTCGTATAGTCACCAACTGACGCTCGCAGTCGATCATGGCTCCAAAACGACTCAACCAATCCATGCCCACTATGACACAAACATCCCCCATCACGATCGGTACCAGATCAATCGGAAACTCGACGCCAAAAATCTCCAGTACACATCCTCGGAACACATCAGCAGCGAAAACCGCATGTTCGTCAGCTATAGAAACCCTCATAGGTCGACTCAATTCCTCACGTCGGATACTGATGTGATGAATAAAAGCTAAGGACATGAAAGATCGATTCACACCTGAGTAAAATAACACTAAAGCAGGTACAAAACTCACAAGAAATGTACCTAAATATAGCACAGAATAAGCACAATAAAGCTCAAAATAATTAAATAAAAAGGAAATGCGTACCAGCCATGACAACAGGTGCTGCTCAGACCTCCTCCGCTGTCAGCTGAAAAGCTATACCACTAGCCCTCGGAACCTCGACCGACTATCAGTAGCACGCAAAGCCGTAGATGCAGATCCCTGTGCTGATCCCGGATGAAGCTGGGGCCACTCGGCCTTCCGATGACCGGTCTGGTTGCAGTGGAAACAAACTGCAAACCCCTTGGGGAAAACTTTCACCATATGCCCCTCCTTGCCACATTTGTAGCAAATCCCCGCTCGGCACGACCCCTCATGACTCTTGTCGCACTTTCCACAAGTGCGGACCTTCTGCCCCCCAGTCCTCGAATCAGCAGGCTTAGCCCGCTTCGCTTCCTGCTGCAACTGTTCCGGCCTCCGATCTCTCGCCTGAGACTCCACATCCTCCTTGGCCTGAGTCTCCAGCTCGATCTCCCTCCTCCTGGCATTTGCCTGAAGCTCAGCAAATGTCCGATAAGACGAGTTTGCCATGAACTCTCGAATATCCCTCCTCAGAATGCTCAAATACCGGATCATACGCGCCTTCCCAGTCAACACATGCTCAGGGCAGAACAATGTCCTCTCATGAAACATCCGAGTAATCTCAGTTACCGACTCTGTCTTCTGCTTGAGAGATAGAAACTCCTGGGCCAGCTGTTCCCTCTCCACTGGGGCAACATACTCATCTCGGAACATCACATTAAACCTCTCCCAAGTCACTGCAGTGTGCTCTACAGGAGTAAAACTAGCCATCACAAACTTCCACCAGTCCTTCGCTCCCAAGCGAAGCTAGTTCAGCGCGAACCATACCCTCAAATGCTCTGGGCATGAACAAGTGTAGAAACACCCATCGATATTAGAGATCCATATTATCATAGCAATCGAATCCTGAGTCCCATCAAATTCTGGTGTCTTCGTCTTGCTAAACTCCCGGTACAGCAACAAGTCACCTCCCTGTGGCCTGGTAGCAGTGACAGTTACGGTGGCTGCAGCAACAGTCGCCTCAGAAACTGCAGCATATAGCTCGTCAAACGTCTGAATCAAAGTGGTCTTAACAGAACGAAACATCTCCGGAATAGCCTCTCGTATGGATGCGGCCACCTCGTCGTGAATCATCCTACGAATCTGATCATCGCTAACTCCACTACTCTCTGGGGTGTGGCGTGTACCTACCATGATGTCTCTGAAACACAACACAAAATCATCAGAGACTCGCTCGAGTATACTCACACTCGAATACTCATCCCTACTTGCTCCTTAGCATCCTAAGGATTCTTACTTATTGCGTACAGACCAGGTGCTTTCAGTAATACGGGCCCAATACTACCTTCCACACCCCACCTGTAGTCACCCCAAGTCCTCCTCCTAGGATTCTAATTCACAAATACTCTATATCTCACGAATCACAGACTGCTCTCTAAGTAGACCCCTCTCAAGCTCATCTAAGTATCTCTTCCTAGATTATCTGCCGACTCAGAACTCAGCACATACTCAAGCTAATAACAGATAACACTGATCAATAGCATCTCCTAGGCTAAGGCATCACAAATCAGGCAACTCTAGCCCTAGAATATGAAATACCCAGCCTACCTTCTAGCATGAAATTCTGATAAAATATCTCATAAATATCTCCTAACACAAAAGTAAGGGTATTTTGGGAAATCACCGTTCGGGCTCTTGCTGATTGTATACACCGCTCCAACTCGTTTTCTCTTAAAACTCTTTTTCATTTTAGAAAAAATCATTTCTTTTGAAAAAATTTCTCAAATCCTCAGTTTGAGTCCAAACACACCCGGAGGTGCATCCGAATCCCTCAAACCAAGGCTCTGATACCAACTTGTAACATCGTAAATTTTCAAACCAAATTTTTCAATTTAAAAACAAATTTATCTCAATGATAAAATCACAAAATGTCACAATGTAAAATCATCAAATCTCATATCCAAAAACTGTATATATCAATCTCCAGGATCCTCTCAATCATAACTCAAACTCTGATGTGTGTACAATCAAGTCGGCGCATTGTAAGCATGAAGGTTAGTGAGTTCCCAAAAATACCACACATATCTCATTAGCCACTCTAGGCTATGACCCAATAAGTCCCTCCGGTCAATGTGTCTCAGTGGGACCCTCCGGTCCCAACTCAATAAGTTCATCATAACAATACTCAACATAAATCACAAAGACATAATGCAGAATATTAAGATACACAGGTAAGCACAATAAATATCTCAGTCACACAAGATACCACTCATGGTAAGTATAGTGAGAAGACTCACCTCGTAAGCTAGCAACTAAAAGTATCGTACTCGGAAGTCTCGAACAAGCTTCCGCCTAACACATAGGATAATTATCTCTAACTAATACTCTACTCATACTCAAATACACCAAAGGTTGTTCTCTCTTTCTCTCTAACTCTTGGAATGGGTAACAGATCATTTTACCCCTCCATGGTCTCCATTACTCATGCTGACGAAACCCTAAAGTCAACAGAAGTCAAATTCGAGTCAACAGTCCAGGTTTGACCTGACTCGCCGAGTGCACTCATGTGACTCGTCGAGTCCACTCGTTCCTCAGAAGTCTCATGAAGGTCCAGCTCGTCGAGTTAACCCCTAACTCGCCGAGCTATAGCATGGCCAGCTCATTGGGACAAACCCTAACTGACTCGTCGAGTTGGCTCATCGACTCGGCGAGTCCATTCAGACCCATGACACATTCAGACGATTTCAAGGCAGAAAACCCTCTCACACTCTAGATCTAAGCTCTCAAGGCTCGTTTATCACGTAAAGCCACGAGCTTTACGTTCATGCATGGCACTAAGGGCTTGAAATGCCATGAACATGCTCTATAAAGGGTTTTTCACTCAAAGGCTCTATTATGGCTGACTAAAGTAGGGACCTTTGGACTCTAGGGACCTCACAAGGTCCATATCTGATGTCCAAGTCTCTATATGTGCTTAATACACTCAAAGTCCCAATATTAGATAGAAAAGAAGCCCTAAAATCCAATAATATGATATCTACCCAAACTAATGAGAAAGGTATAAACTTTATACCTTTTATAGAAGCTCTTGGATGAATAGCAACAGATCTAGCAGCCTCCTCTCGTTCCTTGCTTGGAATCCTTCTCTTCTCTTCCAAAGATGCACCAAGATACCCAATATTAGCTCACACTCTCTCTATTAGCTCAAAGGGCAATTAGGGTTTCTCTCAGAGAGGGTAAGCAACTAGTAAGCCGCAAATTAGGCTATAAGTGCCCTTAAATAGGCCCCAAACCCGGGGATTTAGGGTTTCACTTCACAGCGTCTACTCGGCGAGTCGACTCTCTGACTCGTCGAGTAGATCATTAATCCCACGTGGCACAACGCGACTCTGCTCGACGAGTTGTAGCACCAACTCGTCGAGTTGCTCAATAGTCCTGAAAAATAGATAAATAAACAATATACCTGGAAGTTCAGATGTTATAGTACTTAAGTTTATATATCCTTAAGAGTATATTCAATTTTTCCCATATATATATATATATATATATATATATATATATATATATATATATATATATATATATATATATATATAAGCACTCATTAAGTATAAATTAAATAATTAATGATTTAGCCCTTTATAAGCAACATGTTTCGTTGAAGTATACTATTGTAACCGTAGTAACATGATTATGTATTTCTCTGTGATTGATGCGATTAGGTTGGAGGCCCTGATCACATTTGATGAAATTAACGTTGTTGTTTGGGCCTGTGGCAGCGATCGGGCTCCCGGTCCGGATGGTTTCACGTTCAAATTCTTAAAACATTTTTGTAATTCGGTTTCTGGAGATATTTTTAATTTTGTTAATCATTTTGAAGAACATGGGACTATCTCGAATGGATGCAATTCCTCCCTCATCACTCTTGTCTCAAAATGCAAGGACCCTATCTCCTTTGGTGATTTTCGTCCCATTAGCTTGATCGGATGTATGTATAGTATTATTTCGAAAATCCTTGCTTGTAGATTAAAAGATACCGTTAACTTTGTGGTCGATGAAGTTCGGTCTGCTTATGTTGAAGGTTGAAACATTTTTGATGGACCTTTAATGGTCAATGAAATCTGCTCGTGGGATAAAAAATCTAAAAAGAAGATTCTTCTGTTCAAAGTTGACTTCGATAAGGAGTTTGACTTCATCAATTGTGGCTACCTTGACTCAGTGCTAATTCAAATGGGTTTTGGGAATAAGCGGAGATCTTGGATTCATGGTTGTCTCTCGTCTTCTCGTGCCTCTGTTGTGGTGAATGGACGACCGACTAAATAATTTAATGTTTCCAAAGGTGTTCGTCAAGGGGATCCGCTCTCCCCTTTTCTGTTCATCATCGCGATAGAAGGGCTCAACGTGTCCCTTAAGGCTGCCAAAGCGGAAGGCATCTTCAAAGGTGTCGACCTCCCTATTTTGATTTATCTATGCCTCACCTTTTCTACGCAGATGACGCTTTGTTCATGGGGGAATGGTCTAGGTGTAATCTAAAAATTTTGGCGCGCATTCTATTTTGTTTTCATGTTTCTTCCGGCCTCAAAGTGAATTTCTCAAACTCTAAGGTGTTTGGTATTGGCACCTGTTCTTCGAAAACTAATGATTACGTAAATCTTTTGGGTTGTGTTTCGGGATCTCTTCCGTTCCGATACCTCGGGGTGCCAGTAGGGGCAAATATGAACCTGAAAAAAAAATTGGAAGCCCATTTTGGATCGGTTTTATGCTAAACTGTCTTCTTGGAAAGCCACTTCCCTTTCCTTCGGCGGTTGTCTCACACTTATCAAATTTGTGCTCGGTAGCCTTCCTACTTACTACTTATCCCTTTTTAAAGCCCCTCTTTGTGTCATTGAAAGCCTCGAAAAGATTAGAAGACATTTTCTATGGGGAGGAGTCGAGAACAAGAAGAAAATTTATTGGGTTTCTTGGGAGCAGGTGGTGGTTTCGAAAGATAACGGAGATTTAGGTGTGGGCTCTATTCACGCGCTCAATATTGGCTTTTTGTAAAATTGTGGTGGAGATTCAAGACTTCCCCGAATTCTTTGTAGGGTAGAACTATTCACGGTATTCATAAGTTGGTCGGAAAGCCTTCTCAACATCTCTCCAGGAAATCTATTTCGGGGGTCTAGAATATTATAGCTAGTGCTAAAAAAGATATCCTCAAAATTAATATTTATTTTCATAGCATTTTCAGGTTATCTTGTTCTACTCAAGGGAGGGAGAAATGGTGTTGTTTGTTGTCCAAGGATGGGAGGTATACCGTGGAGGATGTACGGATTAGATTTGATCATTTTCCCTTGTCTGATTCTCGCTCCTTGATGGTTTGGAGTAAGGTGGTGCCTCTAAAGGTTCTTTGTTTTATGTGGTGTGCCTCCTTGGGTAGAATACCCTCCACTGAGGCTCTTGCTTGTCGAGGGGTTTTGTGACAACCCGAACCTTTTTTCGTTAGCCCGATTCCCATAAATAAATTTGAATCTCATTTTGTTCTGTCAAATTCTTATTGTTTGGAAAATCATTTAAGTTATATATAATTAAATTTTATATATAAGAGTCGGAACCAAAATCATGCGAAAACTCGAGTTTCCTTCGAAAATCAGCAGATTCCGTCCTGAGTGGTGTTCACGGTCGTGAACCCGATCACGGCCGTAAACCGTTCACGGTTGGTGGCCCCCACCACCGACCATACTCCCAGCCTATATATATATATATATATATATATATATATATATATATATATATATATATATATATATATATATATATATATATATATATATATATATATATATATATATATATATGTGTGTGTGTGTGTGTGTGTGTGTGTGTGTGCTACCCTCATTTATACTTTTCTGGCCGTGAACACCCTTTCTCTCTCTAAAAATCATCACCCGAAAATAGAAGATTTCTCTTCATCTATCACTATATCCGCCTTGGAACTCGTTTTGGAGCATCAAAACATCCGGTTTTTGTTATCAAATCAAGCATTGTTGTTCTTGAGTTCACGGCCGTGAACCCTTCAAATCTTCATATTTCATCAACAACAGGTCGTGAACCATTCAAACCTTCAAAGGTCGTAAACCCTTCAAAGACAGTAAATTGTTCACGGCCGAGAACAGTTCACGGCCGCAAACCTTCCTAAGTCGTGAACTTGGCTGAAAACCCGCTTTTTCCGATTCAATCGAGTCCCGGTAACATTCCTAAACCAAAAGCAAGTGTTTTTCCAACACTATAATTAATGATTTCACTAATAAACTGCATATATGTATTTAATTGTTATTAGGATCCCGTTAAGTGTCGCGTACATCAATCCGAGGGTCTTTATTCCCAGTTTCGTTATCCGACACTTTCACGCAACTAACAGTGACTTCATACCCCTATGATTTTACTATTTTAACGTATTCAGGGGGAATAAAAGCAAAACACAAATGATTTTGTGAATTTTTTAAAAGGATTTCAACACGCTTAAAACTGATGCAATTGATACAACCATACGGTTTCCACATTTTTATAAAATATTTAGATATTTTATCCCTTTTGTAACATGCTGAGCATAAGGGAAGTTTTCAAGTTATAGCCAAAATTGCATAGTTTTCAAATCAATACATGAAGCAAATACATAACATACATGCAAACTATAATATGTATAGTTTGGGGTTTCAATATACAGTTTTACAAATTCAGAGCTTATACATTGATAAACATATAAACTATGACACACTTAGTTTATGATATACATTACTACTTTCGAATTTCAAGAGTACAACACTCAATAATTATTTAAGTATAATTATTATTACTCTACAAAGTATACAAACGGAAGCAAATACAAGAGAACAATACAGAACTACACGTAAACTTGTTAATACATGATTGTGAGACAACTCTTCAATTGTACCTTTCAGGGTACGAAAAAAATCCTATAATTTAGTGTAACCAGAGCCTCCTGGAGGGAGAGCGTGATATTTATGAATAGATCTATTCGGGACTGACAAACCCACACATAAACTGCTAGCTACAGTTGGGCAGGCATGCTTGCGGTGACAAATATCATACTGATGAGTTGAAAACTCTTTTAAGATCGAATAGATTCTTAACAAGCAAATCAAGAAAGCAAATAAAAACACAAGCTCACGATAGACCAAACAAGTGCCGAATGATTAAAATGCAACACCTCAGAAGAGCTCGATAAAGAACTTCTACTGTAGAGGTGTGTTAGGATTACAGTACAATCAAGAGAATAATTAACTAGAAGAGTACTAAGAATGATGCATGCATGCACCTTTTATACTAAACCCTAATAAACTAAACACGACTGGACAGGCCTAGACCGTGACTAACATGGACCAATGTAAAGGCCCAATGACGCAACTTCTCGAAGCCAACATTCTCCCCTTTGTGTCAATTGAGGCGAGAGATTAGTGTGGCACAACCTGAATATTCTTCTTAACTGTTCTAAACAGCTTTGGTATCATCACTAGAATAGTACGACGAAAGTTGAGATACCACGAAATCATGTCATTGAAGAGCTTCTTTGCAGCATCGTCATTAGATTTACATTTGTTGACTATGTCCAGCATGTGTTCAAGAGCGACAGTTGAAAACAGATGCTTGTCAGACAAAGTGAGCAGGCACTTCATTGGAGGAGCCAAACTTCCAACACCTTTCGTAAATATCACCGTTAAGTTTTCGGTGTCAATCTTTCCCGTACTCATTTTGTTCACATTACTGCCCTTGCCAATGGGTTTGACAGTGGGCTTCATCCTTAGAGCAGTAGCAATCGCCTGATCAAGCTTCGCTACTTCATATATATACGAAACCAACATTCTCTTTATATGATCAAGAATGGGTTCGTACTTCTGCTCATTTGACAGCAAAATATTAGTCAACAAAATCCAGTCATGAGGGTTGATATTCGGCAGATCGGCAAGCGAAAATTCATGAACCGAATCATCTGATCCACGAGTAACATGGAATTTCACATTGATAAACTTCCCTGCAGTGACTGGTTTCAAGACCTTGATCGTGGTAATCTTATTTGCACTCCAGGTCAAATGTTGAGGTTGCGAGAAAGTAAGGTAATAATCGATTAGATCTCTATCAACCTTCGGGCCTGGTGAGGGAACAGAAACGATTGACTAAAAACTGTGAAAGGCGAAAGCCCTTCGGGTGATAGGCATATCGAACTGCATGTATTTGGAGTTAACCAAGTCAAAGGACATGACTTGTTCAAGCCAATGAGTACTTGGGGATTCAATCGCTTCTTTCAGCAGGTTGTCCAATGTCCATGATGGAAAAAGAGTTTTACTTCGTTCCAAAATGCCATGGTCCTGTTTAGCTTTTCTTTCCCTCTCTTCGGTTTCATAGGTTTGCCTTAACGACCCTTCTTGATTCACATCTTCTTCTTCTCCACTTTCATTAACAATCCTCTTTCCATTATCTTGAACAGTAGAACCCGAAGCTTCATTATCCTTCGGTTCTGTGATGACACTTGGTTTAACTGGAGGAGGTGGAGGATATTCAGTTGTTGAAGTTTGTTTTGGTGGAGGTTGAGTTGCTTCTCCCCCTTGTTTTGGAGGGACATCTGCCTCCGAAACACCCTTGATTGTACAAAGAAGTCCAAGAGCTGGACGCAGTTTTTCAGCTAAGCGCCTCCTGACGGTGATTATGATAACAGTATCATGGGCATCCAGAATATCAAGCAGAATAGCATGAACATCAGCAATAGAGGATTTTACAAATGCTCGTTCGGTTGTGAGATCATCAATCTCCTTTC
Source organism: Lactuca virosa (assembly GCF_052849685.1). Classification (NCBI taxonomy): domain Eukaryota; kingdom Viridiplantae; phylum Streptophyta; class Magnoliopsida; order Asterales; family Asteraceae; genus Lactuca; species Lactuca virosa. The sequence continues at coordinate 300,046,861 of NC_136428.1, read as the reverse complement.
GGGCTTGGGTGAGCTTGAGAGACTTTTTTTTAGCGAAGTTTCTTGTCGGGCGAGCTCATCCATCACTTTATTTTCCACGGTGAGGTCAGCCTGGATTTTGTCTAAACGAGAGTTGATAGACTGATGGAGCGCCGATTGATCAGATTGGATTGCAGAGCGAACAATATCAAGCTTTAACAGTTCGGCACGGAGAGAAGAAATAAGCTTCTCGATAGAAGAGTTCATTGTGTTCACCTGTTGTTATGACTCAAGTTGTAGAGACTGCAAAAATTGTTTAGCATCAGCCACTAGTTTTTCGACTTTTTCGATCGCAGTCTTAGTGGATTCTTCGACGGCTTGGGTTGCTTTCTGGATAGAACTGTCATGCTGTTGGACCAAGGTGGCTACCAAGGCTTGAATGGCAGCATCAGAGTAAGCCGAAGTGGAAGATTGAGATGAAGAAGCTAGCAATGTGACAAGCTTCTCATTTAATCCCTTAAGATGCCTCTTGGTGACAGGGGCATCATCATCATCATCACTTTGAACCGTGTAGGGACTGTAGTGAAAAGTATCAAAGTCCATATCCGTCCCACCAAGAACAGTATCAGATTCTTCGGATTGAAGTGGAGAAAGTCGTTTAGAGGTAACAGCAATTTCAAAACCACAAGTCTTCGCCCCCGCATCAGATGCGTTGACATCAACAGGTGGTTCGGTTGTTGTTGTAGTTGTGGTGGTGGTTGTTTCGGTGAATAGGGGTGGAGGTAATGGTGAAGAGATAGTAGGTTGAGTTGATACTGGAAGAGGACATGGAGCGATGGAAATGGGAACAGAAGACTGAGGAGATGGAGGTAGAGAGGGAATTGTGTTCGTAATAATTACCTCAGGAGTAACCTCACGGACCGAATCATCCGACTTGTCTTGCTTCGGCTCTTGTTCAACCTCGACATCGTGATCAGAGGGAACATATTCACTATCACCTGATGATGAAACCATTCGCTTGTGTGCATTCTTCTTCAGCTTTCTCTTTTTAGGAGCCGAAGATTCAGCAGCTTGACCCTTTCGCTTTTTGGGTGTGAGAAGTTTAAGCAATGGACCCTCGTTAACATCCTTCTTTTTATCTCCTTTCTTACCCCCTTTCTTCGTATTATCAGCGTCATCTATGGAACGTTGCATCTCAGGAGTAAGTTCCCTTGGACTTGAACCACGTAATTTCCTGTATTCGGTAAAGACAATTCTTGCAGTAGGAACACATATGTACATTGTTTCAGGGACGGAATCAATAAAGAAAAATTTGGAGGAGTCAGCGACGATGATCTTTGTTGTGTGGAAAGTCGCAATCGAAGATAATAAAGAATCCGCCATCACAGGAATTTAAAATTTTTCCATAGCCCTTTGTGTCACTATAGTCCAGAACCTCCCACATGAGATCTCACTGTGGCGAGATGAAGAGTTTAAGCTTTGAACCAATTGAGCGCATAGAATAGACCCATAGTCGAGATTTATACCATGGTACAAACCATAGAGAATGGTCATAAACCCTTTGCTTGCCCCATCAGACCCAGCCACTCGCTCAGAAAAACACTTAAAGATAAAGTTAAACAATCCATTCCATTGGGGAGGAAGGTAATATTTTTTTACCTTGGTAATTGTCACACCCCTAAACCGGAACGGCGGAAACGTTCGGGGGTGTTTGACGTCATGCGTAGTATCACAACAGTTGTATCATAGCAAGCATAGTAAACACAACAAGAGATTGAGTACATATATGAAAAGGTTTACATTGTTTAAGACATAGTTTTGTTCATATCAAAAAAAAAAAAAAAAAAAAAACAAGACTCTTATTGGTCCGGCTTCTCTAAATCCAAGGAGTACCTGTCTATTGATTTCCTGAGAATACAAGCAGTTTGAAAGAATATCAGCATAAAGCTGGTGATTTCATAAGCATTTAGTTTTGGTGGAAAAATGTTCTTTGATTCCTCTGAAAAGTGCTCCTCAAGAAAATCCTGTATTTTCTTATGAAAAACGTGTTCGAAAGTCTATTCCTTCCATGACTCCCAGATTCATACAATAATGTACAATCCAAGGTGTCGTGTAATGAATATGAATATCCGTTGGTTACTTGTTAAACAGTCCGTTTATGAAAAAGCCGAGTAATCCCGGGAAAATCCTATATTTTCCCTAAAAGTTGATAGTTGGTTATCCGTTCTAAACTGAGGTGTACAAGTATCTACCATACTTATATCGATAAACGCAGTTTTCTTTTAAAAACTCTGGTTACACCCAGAGAGGTATATTAGCCTTATTATATAAATAAAACTAAATAAAAGAAAACCGTAATGAACTAAGTCCTGAAGATATTATTATTAATACCCTCCAGTAATTAAATCGGTTATTACTTTGAGGTTAGTTCACTTGATTCATTATTACAAAAGTAAATCTCTGTTATCTACGTTGTGAGTTTCATGACCATAACTGACTGGACATGGCCCGCAACGGCCGATATCCTTAATGACTTTGTCACCCGTAGACCTGCCGGTCCGACTGTAGCTAGCTTCCAGGTGCGGGATTTTTAGTCTCGTATAGATCTATACACAACAGTCACGCTCTCCCTACAAGAGATTCTGGTCACAAGTGCTAGTCCTACACTCTGATTCTGTGGGAGTGTTACCATGGACGTGTCTCCAACTAGACTAACAAATTTACAAGTAATAATATGGAAAATCCTTTTTGTGATTTGCAGGAATCCTTTATAAAATGATACATTTTACGACATGATTCACAAGTTCGTTTGGTAAAAACAGTTTTCCATGTTAAAGAGCATACTAAAAAATATAATTATCTTAAACAAAATAATATATTTTGAGCACAAGTTTCCTTATGCTTTTGCTTGTATTCCCCCCCTGAAAACATGAAAAACGGGGAAAAACGTAGGGGTATGAACTCACAGTTTGATGTGGGATTTGGATGTAGGTCGATAGTAATGTTGAGTGTCAATTGAAGCCTCGGACACAATTGGATCCTATTTAACATATGGTTGCACATACATGTATTAGGTAAAGGCATAACACTATTTGTTATGGAAGGAAACCACCTTAGGGACTAGGAAACACTTGTAATGAAGTGTTACACCACATAGGGTTGCATATAAGGGAAGTATGGCCTCACATAGGAGTTTACGGTCCAAGGGAATGACCATAAGAGTTTACGGTCAAAGTGGTTCACGGTCCTATGTGTTTACAGTTCAATGGGTTCACGGTCCATTGACCTTATGGTCATAAGGTTTACGGTCCATGGGTTTACGGTTCCATGGGTTCACGGCCCATGAGTATACGGTCACTGAAGGGTGTACGGTCTAAGGAGATACACTAGACCGTAAACTCATCAATCTTGCACAAATGATGGTTTTCAAGGGCTTCATTCAAAGGCATCGGATTCTAGGGACCATGCTTAGCCTTAGGAAGGGTAAAGGCTATAAGAACACCCTTTTTAAGGGTTTACGGTTTATGAAGATTCATAGGACCGTAAACTCTTTTGTTTCAAGCAAAGAGTGATGATCTTAAGTCCAAAATGAAGGATTTTAACTCGATTCATGAAGGGGAAGATGATACTTACGGTTTTTGAAGGCAAAGAAGGTGTTTTCGGTCCAAAACACAACCGTGTTCTTGAGGATTCTCGATGAAGGTAGAGAGGGAGTAGAGAGAGAAAGCCTTTGAAGTGTTTTAAAGTGTGAAATGAAGGCCGAATACCCTATATATAGGGTAAAGTTCTCGGTCAAAGGGAGGGGGTCCACCTGACCGTAAACGTGTTTACGGTCTACACGAGTTTACGGTCGTAAACTCGCCCTGATCGTGAACTCGATGATTTTCGAGGAAGTTTCAAGTTTTTCGCGTGATTCCCGGTTTATTCCGAATCGTATAAAAAACATATTTTTTTATTTTTTTATTTAAAACTTAAGGTCCTTCCCAACTTAAGAAATTTGACGGAATTAAATAAAAACCCAAATTTTATTAACGGAAACTGGGTAAGGATAACGGGAAAAGTTTCGGGTTGTCACAGTAATGGTGGAGAGAACATCGTTGTACCCCATGTTGTAAAACATCTCGAAAAGTTGTGCAATCGTAATCGATTCTGGGTTCACCGTTGAGTCACCATAAGGAAGTTTTAGAAGAGTGCAAACCCTAACTTTTGACACCGAAGACTTCTTATCAAATATCTCAAACGTAATGTGTTCCTGCGCCTTGAGATACTTCGCAGAAGAATAAACTTGAGAGAGAAGAGACATCGGCACACATTCGACTGTAGAAAGAGCATGTACCAATGGTGAGTACTTGAGACACTCAACCACCTGCAACATAAAAGAATCATACTTGTACGGTGTCAAGTCAATGATTAGGTTTTGGTTAGGCTTGATTGTGAGGAATGAAGATTGAGCGGTTTGTTTTTGAACAGAAGAGGAGTCTGCCATTTTTGAAGCTTGAAGAGAAAGATGAACAGTAAAGAGAGTTTTCGCCGTTTGAATTCTTGAGAGAATATGTGAATGGTAAAGTTAAAAGGAATAATAAAGAATCCTTTTATACGATATCCATGAGATTTCGGAAGCGACGCTTAATTGGGCGTGATTTGACAACTGTAAACCCCCAAAAAGCGTGTTATTCGGCGTGACAATAGGTGACGATCCATCTCTCACGTTCCTTTATTTGAATCTTATCCATTCGGCAACTCTTCATATTATTGAGATGTTTCAACTTCCAAAGAAACGAATCCTTCTTTCTTTCTTAGATCAAATAAATGAACCAAGCTCCTTTCGCCTTTTAACATATAAGATCACCAGTGAAGAAGAGGCGAAATAACATGAATGAAAGTTACCATTAGTACCTTGAACTACACATTTGGAGGATCATAAAGATCTTCATGCAAGAGTTTGCCAAAGAAAAAGAAATAAAGCAAGTTATTTATATGGGATATTAGTGATGTCTTCTAAAGACACAAAACTATGGATCCCCGGCACGAATCTCTTCCTTCAAAGTTAAGAGAGACTGAGAAGTGTCTGTGTGGTTTCCCGTTGAAGTACGATCAAATGCTTGTTAAGAAGCAATGAAAGGCATCTTTTCAAGATTCGGTTATAAGGGTGGCTTTTGCTTCAACTGAACTACGGACCTTGATATAAGACCGAAAGTCGAGTGAAGTACTTATGTGGCCAGTGTAGCCAAAAACATCAAGTAGGTGGGTTCATTTTTCAGTTACTTGGTGATAAATTTAGAAATCTCAAAACAAAAAGAAAACTGGATCTTTTGGGTAGAAATGTCCTTGTGTTGGAGCATTTCGTAAAGATCTCATAAAGTAAAATAAAAGAGATTTCATGGTACCGACCACAAAGGTGGTTTCGTTAATACATGGGTGAAAACTAGAACGTTTGATTTTTCACCGTCAATTCAGTTAAGGTATTGGATTGTGGGTTTCACTTAGTATATGGTGAAACGAAACTAAGATCATTAACACAGATTTTGTGTAACCATAAACCTTAGTGGTAAATGCTGAGAGTCTCAAGGGTTACGATTATGAAGCGTAATGAAATGGAGAAAAGTATAAAGGTGGTTAAGGAACCGAAAGTACCTCTGCTATACAGTAAGGACCGAGTAGATAACTCTTAACTCAATGTGAGAGGAGTAAGGTAGCTCATTACTTAAGTGATTTTCCAGCCTGATTGGGAAGAAACGATTTGTATATATCCAATTAGTAAGGCTTCACTTAGAGTTTGTGAGGCTTTGGTCAACATGCAGCAGCATGCTTCTAGGGACACTTAGCTAGTATACAAAGTAAGAATATATACCTTCCCCATGTTTCATGGTTGAGACACGCAGTGAGTTTGATAGAATCCAAAAAAATATACAAGAAAATATTTTTGTGTTTTGATAGATCTGAAAAAAATAAAATAAAATAAAATAAAAAAAAAACAGAAAGAAAAAATATTTTTTTATTTTTGATAATTCAAAAAAAATGACATAAAAAGAAAAGAAGAAAAATATTTTTGTATTTTAGATTTTTCTAGAAAAAGATATAAAAACAGAAAAGAAAAATAAGTGTACAAAATATACAACCGAAATTTCACCTTTGAAGTAATGAAGCGAAATGGATCGAGCGTTCGGTTCATTTCGGTTCCCGAAAAATCCGGAACCGAAATAGACCGAGCGTTCGCTCTATTTTGCTTGTAACATTTTAATGAGGCGAAAAAGATTTCAGTACTGATTCAGCTTCCATCATTCCCAAGTCGTGGAGTGTTTTATTAAAGCTTTCTTCAGGTAAGGCTTTTGTGAAGATGTCAGCTAATTGATCAGCAGATCGAACAAAGTGGATTTCAACGTTACCATCTTCTACGTGATCCTTGATAAAGTGGTACCTCAATGCTATATGTTTCGTTTTTGAGTGCTACACTGGGTTGTGACATATTCGAATAGCGCTTTCTGAGGCACAATAGAGAGGAATCTTCTTCATGTTCAGGCCATAATCCCTAAGTTGGCTTTATATCCATATGACCTGTGAAGTGCCAGATGCTGTGGCGATGTATTCAGCTTCGACCGTAGATAAGGACACGCACGTTTGTTTCTTGGACTGCCAGCTGACCAGTTTTCCATCAAGAAATTGACATCCGCCAGTTGTGCTCTTTCGGTCCAGACCACACCCTCCAAGATCAGCATCAGAGAAGGCTTGAACAAAGAAGCTTGATTTCACAGGGTACCAGAGACCGAGAGACGAGGTTCGCTTCAAATATCTAAAGATATTTTTTACAGCCACCATATGAGGCTCGCGTGGATTAGCTTGGAACCTGGCACAATAACAGACATAAAACATAATGTCTGGTCTACTAGTTGTTAGATACACTAGGGACCCTATCATTTGACGATATAGGGTCATATAAGCAGTCGGTTTCTCTAGAGAAGGTGTTAGAATCGTTCCGAATGCCATTGGAACCTTAACTTTAGAATCTCCCATCATACCGAACTTCGCCAGTAAGGTCTTTGTGTAAGCCTCTTGATTAATAAATATCTCACACCCCCGAACCAGACGGTGGAAACGTCTGGGGGCTTGTGCGTGACTTCATCTTGAAATATCATTACAGTGAATATAAATGAAACATAACAACATCATCATCACACATGTAACATAACAACATTCATTGTTTACATCAAGTATTGTATTCGAATATTACATGCCAAATTAGTCATGGTATGATAAAACAAAATATAACTAAGTATCCATTACTTTGTTTCGCTCAACCTGCTTCAACGCTTTCCTGAGAATACAAGTTATTTTGAAAACGTCAACATATATAATGTTGGTGAGTTCATAAGTATATTTGAGAAAATGATATATATAACTTTGTAATCATAAGAAAATCCTGTATTTTCTTAAAATAGTTTGGTATGTTTATGTCCGATCTTGTATTAATGCATGCGTGTTATTGTTTAATAGAATGTCGAAAGTGATAGAAGAAAATGTAAATTGAATGCCCCCAGACAACCCGATGTTTGCCCGAAAAAGAAGAATAGATAATGTTGTCGTACCAACACCGAGGTTGAGTACCAGTGTGAGTAAGTTTTCAAGTAATCCAACATAAAAGAAAATAGTCTTCCGCAAACTTTATAACGTTAATTCCTTTAAGTGAGCCGTCATAACCATACTAAATAATGACAATTTCGCCTGTCTTGGCGTTTGTGAACGCCGACTGAAAAATAGAATAAGGTTATAGTCACCCTAGACCGATGTAGTCTAACTGTAGCGAACAGCTCAGGTGTCGGGTGTCATCCCCGTATAGATCTATACACAAAACCCCGCTCTCCCTCAAAGAGACTCTGATTATAACTATAGGCTACGATCATACACTCAATAGGTGTCAACGGACAAAACTCACTAGATCCTTAATCGAATTTACGCGAAGATAAACGTATAAAATTCATTCCAGGCCCAACGGACCATGTAAGTGAGCCACTAGGGCATCGCTAAACATGTGAGTCATTTCAAAACCTAATATGAATGAGATTATATAACATGGGCCCGAAATATATGTAAAAGGACATCTAAGGCCCATTTCACATGTAAGGTATTTATAGGCCCAAATAGCACGCAAATAGTATACAAGGTCCGTTGCTCATGTTAATGGGTCAGTGAGGCCCAACAAACAAATACATAGTATTCAAGACCTATCAAACATATACATGGGCCACTAAGGCCCAATAACCTAAAAATAATCAAAATTAATCTGTTTGTTAGTTTATTGTTGGTTTTGGTTCAAGTATTCACTAAAATAGCATAAAAGGCCCACTTTTTGTAAAAATGAGGTTCTTGACCCAATAAGCCAAAAATTTACAATTAATGCCCAATTTTAGTAAAAATAACACTTTGGTCCCCATTTTTTTCAAAACTTGTATTTATGGCTAGTTTTTGGTAAAAATAACATTTTAAACACATTTTTGTCAAAAATATCATTTTTGGCTTGATTTTTGTGAAAATACTCATTTTTCTGGTTTTTGGCTTTTCCGACCTAGTAGTCGGAAAATTTGTAGAAAAATCATCGTAAGTCAAAATTTGGATCCGTAAATTCTGGATGTTTGGAAATTTTGTCTACTTTGTTCAAAATTTTTATCATAATTTTTAATGTCCTCTAACAAGTGTGAAATTGCTTACCTTTACACGCTGGTCCGAAATTATTTCAAATATGATAGGCAGTTTTGTAAAATTCGCCAACAATTGTAGAAAAATCGTATTAAAACGTGAGAGTAGTCATTTTAAAGGTATAAACCTGAACTTTTTGCATGTAAAACAGTTGTGAAAAATAGTATCATTAATTTGATCAAAACAGTCCGAGATTGGACCAAAACGTTTCTATCAAGGGCTGATTTATGAGTCTAGTTTATAGATCTTTGAACACAACACTCTTTTTGCTATTTTAAGTGTGTAAACATATTTTTAGATTTATGAAGTAAATAGCACAAAATCAACAAATAAGTCATGAAAAACACACATATTCATGCATATACACATAGATCTACACAAAGCAACTTGTATTCTCCCCCAAAACCAAGTAGAAATCGAAAATAGGGGGTATGAACTCACCTTTGCTTTGATGTTTTGGTTTTGAAGAAGAGATGAAGAGATTTTTGTTCCTAGCAACACCTTGATGTGGATTTCGAGTTTAAGAAGTTTCTAAGGAGTATGATCACCAAAATCTTGTTTAGAAGGAGTAATCTAACATGAGAAAGAAGTTACATAACTTGGATATGTAGAGACTTACCAAGAATGAGGATTTTTGGTGGTGAAAACCTTCTTGAAGATGCTCAAGATCTCGAAAATTAGGGAGGAAGGAAAGAGTGTTCTTGTGAATGTTTGAGAGAAATTTTTGCAATGGAGTGTGTGTGTGTCTCTTTGTCCGTAAGTAGAAAAGAGAGGGTGAGAAGGGTGTGCATGGATATATGGAACTTGTATAGATGTATGTGATGCATTAAGCTTGGTTATCCTTTAAATAAAAGTGATGTGTCATGGTGTGGATTAATTAGCCATTTCGCTTTTTTTTAAATGGGTCGAGAATTAGATTTGGAAGGAGGAGGTGAATTAGTTTGGGCCCAATCTTAGTCTTCACTCGAAATTATAAAGCCCATTGGAAGGTTTTCGGCCCATTGGGCTCATTAAATGGTTCACGGCCCAAATAGAATAAAAGAATGGATTTATGGCTCACTAAGGTTAATTGGATTAGTCATGGCCCAATAAGGCCCATTAGGGTTAGAATGAATCATTCTAGGCCCAAACGGTCCAAAATGTTATAGATTTGCAAATTGGGTCCATTTAGAATCCAAATAGGGTTTCCAAGCCCAAAATAGTTGAATTGAAGCTTATTCGTCCATTAGGCCCAATAAGGAAATCCTAGCCCATAATGGACTTAAACTGGGATTCTTAGGGTTTTAAATCCCTAAGTTGACTATTGAATCGTTTTGTATAGAGTTTTTAATTTTGATTGTCAATCTTGATTAGGTTAGTTGTCATAGGATGAATATAGTGTATAATCTCAAGTTACAACTAGAAGTATTATCATGGATGATATTTACATGATTATAGAATGTCCTGGCTAAAAATGCCAGCTGTGACATCACCCCCCCCCCCCCCCCGTTAGAGAGAATTTCGTCCCGAAATTCTTTCGAAAACTAGGATTATGAGGGAGAGAATAAGTGAGGGTACTTCTGCTTCATTGATCTTCGCGTTCCCATGTAAATTCTGGTCCACGCTTGGCGTTCCATCGAACCTTCATAATCGGAATGCGGATTTTCTTTATACGCTTTACTTCCCTATCCAATATCTCGACTGGTTCTTCGACGAACAGGAGATTCTCGTTGATCTCGATCTCTTCTATAGGAATGACAAGAGTTTTGCCTGATAGGCATTTTTTTTTAGATTTGAGATGTGGAACACGGGGTGTACGTTGCTGAGCTCTGAAGGTAACTGCAGCTTATAAGCTACCGGACCAATTTGGGCAAGAATGTCGATTGGTCCGATGTATCGTGGGTTTAGTTTTCCTCGTTTCCCAAAACGAATCACTCCTTTCCAGAGAGATACTTTTAATAGTACTCAATATCCGACTTGGAATTCCAGAGGTTTTTGTTGTTTGTCAGCGTAACTCTTTTGTCGGTCACGCGATGCTTGGAGTTGGACTTTGATTTGGATTATCTTTTCTGTAGTCTCTCGAATGATTTCTGGTCCTGTAAGGGTGTTGTCTGGTGATTGCCCTTTTGCTAGTTGGGTGTCACCCACCTCAGCCCAACATAGAGGCGATCGGCATTTACGACCATAAAGAGCCTCAAAAGGAGCAACCTTGATGCTCGTGCCATAGCTGTTATTGTATGAGAATTCAATAATGGGAAAGTGGGTATCCCATGACTTGCCGAAATCAATAACCCCAGTTCGGAGCATGTCTTCGAGCGTTTGGATGGTCCGTTCGCTTTGGCCATCGGTTTGAGGGTGGTAAGCAGTGCTCATGTCTAGCTGTGTTCCCATTGCCTTCTGGAGTGACTACCAAAAATCTTGAAGTAATTCTGTTATCCCGATCCGAGATAATAGATACTGATATTTCATGGAGTCTCACGATCTCTTTGATATAAATCCATGCTAATCTTTCCGTCTTGTTTGATTTCTTTATTAGCATGGAAATGGGCAGATTGGGTTAACCTATCGACGATCACCCGGATAGCCCCCAACTCAACTCTTATAACAATAAGCTTCGTCTTTGACTTCGAGCGTTTTATCCCATCCAAGCAGTGCTTCCTTCGCGATATTCTCCGGCTTCGATGCCTTTAAAGCCGGTCGTAGGTGTTGATAGTGTTTTGTTCTTGTTTCGTGAGCCGTCGAGTATGTTATCGATGAAAATAATTAAAAGGCTGACTAGGAATGAGTGGAAAGCTCGGTTTGTGGGGTCCATGAATACTGTGGGGGCATTCGTTAGACCGAAGGGTATCGCGACGAATTTGGAATGGCCATATCGAGTTCGGAAAGCAGTTTTTGGAATGTCCTCTTCTCGGACTCAGAGTTGATGATAACCAAATCTTAGATCTATTTGGAGAAGTAACTAGCTCCTTAAAGCTGGTCAAATAGGTCGCCAATCCGAGGAAGTGGGTATCAGTTTTTGATAGCTTATTTAATTCCCTAAAATCGATGCACATTCTGAAGGATCCGTCTTTTTGATGAAGAAGACCGGAGCTCCCTAGGGTAAGAAGCTTGGTCTGATGAATCCTTTGCTCATCCATTCTCTTAGTTTGACTGGATAACTTTTGAATTTCGGCGGGAGCTAACCTGTAGGGTGAATTGGCAATTGATGTGGTTCCCGGTATGAGGTCGATTCGAAATTCGACTTGTCTCTCTGGGGTACTCCCGGAAGTTCTTTGGGAATTACATTCGGAAAATCGCATGCTACTGGAATACCTTGTATGCTAACTTCTTCCTTGGCCTTGTCCACAACGTGAGCGAGGAAAACATAGTTCTTCTTTTGCAGGCACTTCTGTGCCTTAATGCACGAGATAAGACGAGGATTGGCACTAGGTTTATCGCCATAGATTATTAGAGTTTCGTGATTGGGGAGGTGAAGGCAAACAACCTTCTCATGACACATAGTATCAGTATGGTGGGGGGCATAACCCGACCATGCCGATTATCACATCAAAACTCCTAATATTTACTGGCATCAAATCTATTTGAAATGAAACGTTGTTTAGTGTTATGGCGCACTCTACATAAATATCTTTGGTTGATTCGGTTTTTCCCATTAGCCATCTCCACCGTGAAGGCTTCGTTTAGCTTCTGGGGTTGTTGTTTTAGTAAGTGCTCGAATTTGTTACTAACAAAACTTCGCTCAGCTCCACTATCGAGTGAGATGCAGGAGAAAGGGTTGTTAAGTGGGAACGTACCAGTAACAACCATCGGGTCTTGAATTGCTTCGCCTTGACCTAGGGTTAAGACCCTTCCTGATCCTTCTGCCCCTTGATTGTTAGCCTTGGGGCAATTGCGTTGGAAATGGCCGGTTCATCCACACCCATAGCAGGTGTGATCGGCCCCAAAATTGATGTTGTTGTTGTTGTTGTTGCGATTGTTGCTGTTGTTTGGCTGCTGATTCTGTTGTGGACAAGTTCTATAGTATTTGGCGGTGTGACCCTTTCGGTTGCATTTATTACAATACGGCTCCCGGCAGGCTCCCTTATGATGGAAATTGCACTGGTTTCATTTTGGAAGGCTTCCAGCATATGGTCTCGCTGGTGTTGATGTAGTAGGTGTCATGGTCGCATGGACAGTAACAACATGTTGCTTCTTCAAGGACCCTTGAGTTGGCTGTACCTTTCTCTTACTCCCAGACTTTCGCTTCCTGCTCTTAAGCTTAGGGTTTGGAGTGACTTGATAAGCGGTCACTTGTTGGTTTCCGTGCTCATTTCTTCGGCTGGAGTTGTCGATGCTATTTCCACCTCTGTTGGTGTTGTTTGCGTTGAGTTGTGCCATAGCAGCGGTTACGACAGTTGTTACAGCAACTTGGAATGTAGCAGAGTCCATCTGCAAGATTGGTGTCTCACGCGTGTGCTTGTCACTTTTGGTTATACTCTATAAATTTCGCGTTTTGTCTCATGATTCACAATGTTTCAATCTACATCCCTATGATGCATTGATGGTAGTAGGAAATCGTAGATTTGGCACAAACATTACGTCTATCCTTAGAGTATATAGGTCGTTTTAGTTTCGATATCCTTGAGTATCTAGCGGTTTCGGGGGTTCGGTTGTGCATACCAGTGAATTTATGAAATAACACGAAATAAGAACAAATAGTTGTTTCATTAGTGAGTACCATCTTAGTACACGAAAGAGAGTCATAACGGATAGTAGTGAGGGAAAAGTTGATCCTAATTATAGCGGAAAGTGTCTGGTGGTGGTGCTGATGAAGTGGATGCTCCTTGGAGACGAGCTACTTGTCACTCGGTGTCTCGTAGTCGTACCTCCCAACTAACTGTCTTGCTTGAGAGTCCCCGATCACTCCCCGTGTTTGTCTCTCAGCTCTTTCCACAATAGTCCGCATTTGGTCCATTTGATTGGGGGTGTCCTGAGCTCAGTTGCCAATGTCTCGGGTGTGCTGGGCCATGCCTGGGAGGTCCCGGTCAGCTGGTCCTCTATGACTAAGATCGAAAAGACCTCAGTTTATACCGTAGGGCGGTCGTACCCCTGCTGACGACTCCATCTCCTAACATTGTGTGCCCATGGGGGCATGGGGCCATCGGGGCCCTTACAATAAGCCGGTACTCTGGCCATGTATGGAAGATTGATGACCTTGGACTCTGCATCCGAGTCATCATCGTCATTGCCCTCGAGCTCTTCCTCTTTGAGGTTCACTACTGGCTCGGCGGGTTTATCTGCAAGTTCTACCTCATGTTCCTCCTCTAGTTCTTTCTCTGAGTCTTCTTCTGGGTCCATCCGCCCTGCATTCCCCTGATTAGGGAAATAGGGGTCTCCTGACTAATGATACTCGGCCATAATGTATTGCACGAAGGGGGGGTATAATTACTAGAAACAAATAGCACACCAAATACTCCTATAGTATTTTAATTTTGTTTAGGTTCGGTTCTATAAGCTCTTTGGATAATTAAATGGTACGTTTTTGATTCATTGTCCATCACGATTACTCCCGAACACATGTTGGTCGTATTTTGAATGAATGTAGTTGATCATGTTACATTCACCCCCAATACGACTACATAACTGCCCGGGTTTAATCGCGATGTTCAAATCCTCCAAAGACTTTTACTGTTCTTGTTGTGTTATTACTCTAAAATGCACACATAAGTATGTATTTTAATTATTATGTGCAGAGTAGTTTAGTCCCATTGTATTTATAGTTGCATATCTTGTATGGTTAGATATGCCAGTTCACTATAAACAAAATGCTCTGATACCAATCTGTCACACCCCTGAACCAGACGGCGGAAACGTTCGGGGACTTGTGCGTGACTTCATCTTGAAATATCATTACAATGAATATAAATGAAACATAACAACATCATCATCACACGTGTAATATAATAACATTCATTGTTTACATCGAGTATTGTATTCGAATATTACATGCCAAATTAGTCAGGGTATGATAAAACAAAATATAACTAAGTATCCATTAGTTTGTTTCGCTCAACCTGCTTCAACGGTTTCCTGAGAATACAAGTTATTTTGAAAACGTCAACATATATAATGTTGGTGAGTTCATAAGTATATTTGAGAAAATGATATGTATAACTTTGTAATCACAAGAAAATCCTGTATTTTCTTAAAATAGTTTGGTATGTTTATGTCTGATCTTGTATTAATGCATGTGTGTTATTGTTTAATAGAATACCGAAAGTGATAGAAGAAAATGTAAATAGAATGCCCCCAGACAACCCGATGTTGCCCGAAAAAGAAGAATAGATAATGCTGCCGTACCAACACCGAGGTTGAGTATGTTTTCGAGTAATCCAACATAAAAGAAAATAGTCTTCCGCAAACTTCATAACGTTAATTCCTCTAAGTGAGTCGTCATAACCATACTAAATAATGACAATTTCGCCTGTCTTGGCGTTTGTGAACGCTAACTGAAAAATAAAATATGGTTATAGTCACCCTAGACCGATGTAGTCTACCTGTAGCAAACAGCTCAGGTGTGGGGTGTCATCCCCGTATAGTTCTATACACAAAATCCCGCTCTCCCTCAAAGAGACTCTGATTATAACTACAGGCTACGATCGTACACTCAATAAGTGTCAACCGACAAAACTCACTAGATACTAATCGAATTTACGCGAAGATAAACGTATAAAACTCATTCCAGGCCCAATCAACCATGTAAGTGAGCCACTAGGGTATCGCTAAATATATGAGTCATTTCAAAACCTAATATGAATGAGATTATATAACATGGGCCCGGAATATATGTAAAAGGACAACTAAGGCCCATTTCACATGTAAGGTATTTATGGGCCCAAATAGCACGCAAATAGTATACAAGGTCTGTTGCTCATCTTAATGGGTCAGTGAGGCCCAACAAACAAATACATAATATTCAAGACCTATCAAACATATAAATGGGCCACTAAGGCCCAATAACCTAAAAATGATCAAAATTAATATGTTTGTTAGTTTATTGTTGGTTTTGGTTCAGGTATTCACTAACATAGCATAAAGGCCCACTTTTTGTAAAAATGAAGTTCTTGGCCCAATAAGCCAAAAATTTACAATTAAGGCCCGATTTTATTAAAAATAACACTTTAGTCCCCATTTTGTTCAAAACTTGTATTTATGGCTAGTTTTGGTAAAAATAACATTTTAAACACATTTTTATCAAAAATATCATTTTTGGCTTGATTTTTTGTGAAAATACTCATTTTTCTGGTTTTTTGCTTTTCCGGCCTAGTTGTTGAAAAATTTGTAGAAAAATCATCGTAAGTCGAAATTTGGATCCGTAAATTCTGGATGTTTGGAAATTTTGTCTACCTTGTTCAAAATTTTTCTCATAATTTTTAATGTCCTCTAACAAGTGTGAAATTGCTCACCTTCACAGGCTGGTCCGAAATTATTTCAAATATGACAGCCAGTTTTGTAAAATTCGCCAAAAATTGTAGAAAAATCGTATGAAAACGTGAGAGTAGTCATTTTAAAGGTATAAACCTGAACGTTTTGCATGTAAAACATTTGTGAAAAATATTATCATTAATTTGATCAAAACAGTCCGAGATTGGACCAAAACTTTTCTGGCAAGGGCTGATTTATGAGTCTAGTTTATAGATCTT
Source organism: Lactuca virosa (assembly GCF_052849685.1). NCBI lineage: Eukaryota > Viridiplantae > Streptophyta > Magnoliopsida > Asterales > Asteraceae > Lactuca > Lactuca virosa. The sequence goes on along the minus strand of NC_136428.1, from coordinate 300,030,551 downwards.
TGAACACAACGCTCCTTTTTGCTATTTTAAGTGTGTAAATCCCAGATCTACAAGTTTACATGTATTATATGTGATAACACGTACTTTTCTCAAGGTTTTCATGTAGATCCAAGTGATAAACTTAATATTCTTAACATATTTTAGATTTATGAAGTAAATAGCACATAATCAACAAATAAGTCATGAAAAACACACATATTCATGCATATACATATAGATATACACAAAGCAACTTGTATTCTCCCCCAAAACCAAGTAAAAATCGAAAATAGGGGGTATGAACTCACCTTTTCTTTGATGTTTCGGTTTTGAAGAAGAGATGAAGAGATTTTTGTTCCTAGCAAGATTTTTGTTCCTAGCAACACCTTGATGTGGATTTCGAGTTTAAGAAGTTTCTAAGGAGTATGATCACCAAAATCGTGTTTAGAAGGAGTAATCTAACATGAGAAAGAAGTTATATAACTTGGATATGTAGAGAATTACCAAGAATGAGGATTTTTGGTGGTGAAAACCTTCTTGAAGATGCTCGAGATCTCGAAAATTAGGGAGGAATGAAAGAGTGTTCTTGTGAATGTTTGAGAGAAATTTTTGCAATGGAGTGTGTGTGTGTGTGTGTGTCTTCGTCCGTAAGTAGAAGAGAGAGGGTGAGAAGAGTGTGCATGGATATAAGGAACTTGTATATATGTATGTGATGCATTAAGCTTGGTTATCCTTTAAACAAAAGTGATGTGTCATGGTGTGGATTAATTAGCCATTTCCCCTTTTTTTTTAAATGGGTCGAGAATTGGATTTGGAAGGAGGAGGTGAATTAGTTTGGGCCCAATCTTAGTCTTCACTCGAAATTATGAAACCCATAGGAAGGTTTTCGGCCCATTGGGCTCATTAAATGGTTCACAGCCCAAATAGTATAAAAGAATGGATTTATAGCTCACTAAGGTTAATTGGATTAGTCATGGCCCAATAAGGTCCATTAGGGTTAGAATGAATCATTCTAGGCCCAAACAGTCCAAAATGTTATAGATTTGCGAATTGGGTCCATTTAGAATCCAAATAGGGTTTCCAAGCCCAAAATAGTTGAATTGAATCTTATTGGTCCATTAGGCCCAATAAGGAAATCCTAGCCCATAATGGACTTTAACTGGGATTCTTAGGGTTTTAAATCCCTAAGTTGACTATTGAAACGTTTTGTACAGAGTTTTGAATTTCGATTTTCAATCTTGATTAGGTTAGTTGTCATAGGATGAATATATACTGTATAATCTCAAGTTAGAACTACAAGTATTATCATGGATGATATTTACATGATCATAGAACTTCCTGGCTAAAAATGCCAGCTGTGACAAAATATGCCTTCTAGTCCCTGTCTAATGTTCAATCCAAGGAAAAAGTTAATCGGACCCATTGAGCTCGTCTCAAACTTAGTCTCCGTCAGCTTTCGGAATTCAGCCGTTAGGCTAGGATTCGTAGAACCGAAGATGATGTCATCGACATAGATTTGGACGATCATTAAATGGTCACCCTCTTTCTTCCGAAAGAAGGTTGGGTCAACCGAACCTTGTTTGAATTTTGACATTTTAAGAAAGTGAGTTAATGTTTCCTACCAGGCTCTAGGGGCTTGCTTCAGACCATAAACTGCTTTGTCCAGAATGTAGCAATAATTAGGATACTTTTCGTTCACAAATCCGGGTGGTTGCTCAACGTACACGGTCTCTTCCAGTTCACCATTTAAGAATGCACATTTGACGTCCATTTGAAAAACTTCAAAATTTTTGTGAGCAGCGTATGCCAGAAAGATCCGTACTGATTCTAACCTTGCTACTGGAGCGAAGGTTTCTTCATAATCTATTCCTTCTTCCATTCAGTTTCAAACAAGTTTTTACAGAAAACATGGATCTAGGGTGAAAGTAACCATGAACCAATGTCTCTGATAGCTACTCGTTTCCATAACAAGAAAAGGACTAAGAAAGCAAAATTGCCCAAATGTATATTTGAGGTGAAAGGACTGGAACATGAAGAAGTTAAATTTGATCATGGATCACGAGCCCGTGCTACTTTCCATTGGATCAAAAGATAACCAGTTCTTCCATGTTTGGTATTCAATCAAATATATGGATTTATAATGCCATCGAAACATTACTTCTAAACCTTGAGTATTTTACTAAGGATTAGTACTGACATTTGCAAGGATGTGCAGTTACTAAAATGAAGTAAGAAGACTAAACATGGACAAGATAATTTGATCATGAATGCCAAGCCCTTGCTACATTCATAGGATCGAAAGACAACTCTTTTCAAAATGTGTAGTCTATGATGTTATAATTTGAAATTGTTTATACTATGAAACTAGTATAGTAACAATAGTTCAAATATTGATTCAAATATTTGAATAAGGTGTATTAATGTGAATGGATCGTTCAAATTAATCACAATATGTACTTATTCAAATACATCCAAAGGTTTGGGTGAAATGTATTTGTGGCATCATAGTCTTGGATACATAAATGAGAAATACATTACCAAATATCCAGTTGGATCGGATTTTGGATATCATTTTTCCTCGAGTCTTATGATAAATGTAAATCTTGTTTATCAAGATAGATCATGAATACATCACTGGGTGATGTGAGTATATGTTGGAATTAGTTCACTCTAATAGACCGTTCAGATTAACCACGATACATGGTGAGACCAACTTCGTATGAATGTGAGTCTGAAACCTTTCAGGTGTTTAGAGCTCTCATAAAGTGAAGTTGAGAATCAATTGGGTAATAGGATGAGACACTCATAGTGAGAATCTCAGTCCAAACTTTATCGATCATCTAAGTAATATGAAAGAGTTTCACGATCTGTCTCCACCCAAAACACTGCCACTAGGAAGTGTTAGTTGGATAGAGAAACAAATCATTAATTGATTTTGTACTAGATGAGTCGCATTATGCACATTAACAGTTCGTGGATTGTACCATGAATAGTGTTACAAGAAGTCCTTTGGTCTTGTGCCAACTAAGTAGGTTCTTGAAACACTCTATGATATATGAAGTGGGATTCTATCCTCACTTCCATATATGGAATTCTACGATTATGAGGCTTACACCAGTCGTGAAGCGCTCGACAATCTAGGAATTTGATTAAAGATGTGTTATCTCGTTGGAGAGCCCATCAAGCATTTTGGATAATTGTTTAACAACCTTCTGAGAATAAAGTGTATGTTGCTCGAAGGGCAGTCTTCCGAGAGAGAGAGAGAGTTGATTTCCAAAAGGGCTGGTGGGAGCCACATTGATCTCGATAAGATTCAAGAGTCAACCAACAAAGAGCCTAAAGTTAGATATAGCATTCAATTTGGAATTGAAAGAGCTATTAAGGAAACCGACATATTTCCATTTTTCCTTATAGGTCTGATAGAAGACGTCATGGACCTAGTTATATAAGAGTTTATATTGCTAAGGTATTTGAGTGACTGGTAGATAGCAATCAGAGTGTACTAGCTATCGGAAGCTATGGTAGGCCCTAAAGGCTACAACATGGAAGGAGGAATTGGAAAGCGAGATTCAATCCATGTATGTTGTTATTTGGTATATCTAGCACTTGACCTTAACCCTTATGTGCAAGTGGATCTTCAAGTAGAGACAATCATGGATAGGAACAAACACATAATTGAACCAAGATAGGTTTTGAAGGATGTGTAAGCTTAACAAGTTCATTTATGGACCGAAATAATCATCTCGCAAGATGGATCATTATTTCAATGAGAAAGTTCAAAGAGTTTGAAATTCGAGAAATAAAGATAAGCCATATATATGTCAAAGCTAGTGGGAGTAATTGGATTCTTTGTTTCAATGAGAATGTTCAAGGAGTTTGAATTTCGAGAAACATAGATAAGCCATATATATGTCAGTGCTAGTGGGAGCACTGTAGTCATCCTTGTATTGTACATAGATAATGTACGATTCATAGGAAATTATATTCTAACTTAGCAAGTGTAAAAGCTTGGCTTGGTATGAGAATTGTTTCGCTATGATATACATGGGAGATACAAAACACGTACATAATAAGGATCTATGGAGATAGATCAAAGTGATTCATTGGATTAAGCCAAAGTACATTGAATGTTAAGGAAACTCGACATGCAGAACTCAAAAAGGAGTTTAGGCTGGCATGACATTGAGCAATGCTAATGTCTTAGTTCTACTATTGAGCTAAAGCAAATGAGTCGTGTCCCACATGCTTCTGCTATGGGATCGATCATAAATGCCATGACATGTACTAGATCTAATGACTCGTATGCCTTGAGCATGACAAGTTTGATTAGATCAATTTGGCAAGAATCAATGAATCAAGATCAAGAACATTCTTAAGTGTCCTTGGAGGACAGAAGAGATGATCTTGATAGTATGGAAGAGATCATTGTAAGAGTTACATTGATGCTAAGTTCCGCACTAATAAAGGCAATTTTGTTCGCAGTCGGAATTCGTGCTTTTACTGAATGGTGACATATTAGCTTGAAAGAGTACCAGGTAATACACCATAGTGGATTTAACATACTTAGATTATATTGCAGTTGGTTAAATTGCAAAGTGGACAATGTGACTGAAAGAGATTCATTAGTGATATCTTTGTTGAAATTCAATCATTGATGGTCCTTATGAAGTTTCTTGTAACTTTGGGTGAACTTACCTCGAGTATGGATCACAAGTCACACGAGCTCACATGAAACATACTCAGTAAGTACCAACACATTTGATAGTGAGTCAAATGTAAAGACATTATAGTCAATGATTCATATCGAAAGATAATCTTGTCGATCCATTCCATAAGCCGATGTCATTGACCATGTCTGACAGTCAGACAAAGTCGAGAGGCATTAGATTTGTAAATGAATTGGCTTAAACACTCTTAGTTTGGTTTGTTTTAAAAACCCGAGAACTTTAAGCGGTATAAGTTTAATTTGATCTGGCGATTATTAAGTGGTGATCTTAATATATGATGGAGTTCGGTCATTTCAATTAGCTTATCACTGCGTTCTCACTTTTTCATGTTTGGAACCCACTTCCCGAGTATTAATTTACTCAAACGTCCACAGTCGGTCATACTCTTGGAAGTAAGTAGTGATTCAAGACTGTCATGAGTATTGGTGGATTGTCCATATTGATTAGACATAGCATAGTGATTGCGCTAACACTCATGAGTGCTTAATAGAGATTTAAGTATTGGACCAACCCATGCTTAGAGATTACTTCATGGATTCAGTCACAAGTAATTCTAAGATGATAATATCTTCTATTCTTCAAACCTAGATACATGTGGGGTTTTGCTCTATGATTCTATTATAAAGGGGTATGTCCATGTGTGACATGATGAAATAGAAAAAAACTATGTAGTCGAAGTTTATTCGTTCCTTCTTCCTTAATAGGAGAAGCGATATCTATGGGCCCCTCGATGATTTGGTGCTAACATCTAAAGTGCTTGGCCGAGCCCTGACTGGAATTGATGTGTTCAATTTAGTAGTCAGATGCAGTCGTCACAAATCTATATTGGGAAACATAATCTTGAATTCTTGATATTTACCATTATCCATGTCTCGAATTCATACAGATATCATAGAACGACGGGATAGTTGATCACTTATCTAACGGCTGAATCTTGATTAGATCAAGAGTTTGGTAGTTGCATTTGATGGCTAACTCTCTGTTAATTATTGAGAAATATTGATCCTCGTATAGTTGATGACTTGTCCAAGTGGGAGACTGTTGGAATAGTGTCCAAGGTCATTAACTATTGGTAATATTTCTAATAATAGCAGGGTCCTTTGGGTTGCCCTCAAGACCCAAATTGAGTAGAATAAATAAAGGAGAAATTGGTTTATTAGTTATTATAGTTAATAATTAATTAGAAACTAATTGGAAATATATTTTGGAAATATATTATGGGAATTAATTAACAGTTCAATTAATTAAAGGGTTGAATGTTCATTAATCGATAGTTGGTTAATCAGGAATATTCCAAAACCTTATGGAATTAGGGTCGGATGAAAATCACTCCATCCCACATGGGAAAGGAGTTAAATTTCGTGGTTATGCTCCCATCCCACATGGGAAGGAGTACTAAACCTAAGGAGGCATCCAAGGCTATAAATAGGGCCTTAGTGATTCCATTCCTCCATGCACCTTCGCTTGAAGTATTCGCCAACCCTTTTTCCTCCCCCTCTTAGGGATGATTTATAACCCCTTTGGGTTTGTGAAATTGACCCTTCTCCTAGTTATTTTTATTCCACTCTTTTGTGTCATTGGTAGAGGGATTCTAGTTTGGATCCTTTCATCCAAGCAACTTCATGGAGGTTCAAGATCTCAAGCATGGATATCAAGGGCTACATAAGAGGTATGTTTTCTTACTTATTTTTTAGTTTTGTAGGGTTGACATAATTAGCATGAAGCCATAGATCAATTGGGTGCATGTACACTTAGGTATATCGCTGTTTCGATTTTTCTGCAGCCTACTTTTAGAGTGTATTTGATGCATAGAAAACCCAACATAGTTCTCCCCATGGAAGGGCAAATCAGTTCTCTTTGGTGTAGACAAACCCTCCCCCTGGAATATGGAGCGTGCATGTGTAGGTTCGCTTGGACCTTGAGGTTCTCTTTCCATAGCTTTTGCAGCTTTGTCGATTATCTTTTTCAAGTTGTCACCCTTATTATTAGCTGCTTTCGCTTCAGAGAGAATGGCGTTCTGCGGTCATCAAAGAGCAACATGTACTCTTCAAAGAGATTGGATATTGGAACCGAGACTTGACCTGTTTTTGGAAAGATTTCCTCCATTGAGCCTTCGTTGGATGGAAGTTTTTGCATGTAATTATCATCAAATGTGACATAATAGGTTTCCTCGATTTTCTTTGAACGTTTATTCAGAACCATATAAGCCTTGAAGGTGAGAGAGTAACCAAGAAAAATCCCTTCATCAACTTTTACATCAAACTTGTTTCGGTTCTCTTTAGAGTTAAAGATGAAGCACCTCGAACCAAAAACATGGAAAAACATGACGTTAGGCTTGCAATTATTTAGAATTTCATAAGGAGTGATAGAAAATCGCTTATTGAGGAATGTTCAGTTCTGATTATAGCAAGCAGCAGAAATTGCATCAGCCCTGAAATACAGTGGAAGAGAAGCGAAGCTAAGCATGGTTCGGGCGGCTTTGCACAAGGAATGGTTTCGTCTTTCAACAACGTCGTTTTGCTGTGGAGTGTAGGGAGTAGAGAAGTTGTGAGTTACTCCCTTTTCGGCCAGAAATTCTTCGAAGTCGTTGTTCTTGAATTCTAACCCATTGTCACTTCTGACATTTCTTACTACCTTTCTCAGCTTTACTTCCAGTTGTTTTATAAAGTTTTTGAGCTTTGGAGTTTCCTCTGATTTTTGTTTAAGAAAGAAAACCCAGGTGAAGCGTGAAAAATCATCGACAATAACAAGAATGTACTTATTACCACCGATACTTTCTATGGAAGAGGGACGACACAGATCGATATGTAGAAGCTCAAGGGGTTCGATGATCTTTGTGTTAACTCGTGTGGGATGACTTTTCCGGCTTTGCTTGCCCATTTCGCATGCAGCGCACAGATGCTCCTTGTCAAACTTGAGAAGTGGAAGTCCTCTCACATGATCACCAAGAACTAGCTTGTTGATATCTTTGAAATTAAAGTGTGAGAGCCTTCGGTGCCATAGCCAGCTTTCATCGGAATGACCTTTTGTTAGAAGGCATACAGCAGGCTTCCCTCGTATCGGATTTAGATTTAATGGATACATTTTGCCTTTGCGTTGGGACTTCAACAGAACTTTCTTAGTTTTCTTTTTTATGATCTCGGATCCTTCATCATCAAACGAGACCTTCAGGCCAGTCCCCACAACTAATTGCGAAACACTTATGAGATTGCGTTGCAATCCTTCCACATAGGCTACCTTTCGAATTGAAAAATCTATGTTCTTTATCATTCCATAGCCTTTTATTGTGCAATATGAGTTGTTTCCGTACTTGACACATCCCCCATCTTTGAGAGCACAAAATTTCCTCAGCTCTTCCTTCCTTCCTGTCATGTGACGTGAGCAGCCACTATCAATATACCATTCGCCATCGAACTGCTCGTCACGTATGATCTGCAAAAAATAAGTAGATTTAGGAACCCAAAGTTGTTTGGGTCCTGGTGAGCCTTTTACAGGACAAGGAAAAATAATAGAAAGATCAACCATATACATTCTTTTTATTAAAGTGGTTTCGTCTTTTCTTTTAATGGTGAAAACTTTTATTTTGTTATTCGCTTTGTTTGAATCAGTTTGCTTTTCTTTATTTTGATTCTTAACAATTCCTTTAGTATCCTTCCTAGGGTTAGTAGTCGTCTTGTTTATTTGTTCTTCTGAATCTGAGACGAGCTTTCCCTTTCCTTTGACATCCTTGATAGGATTTTGCTTGGTTTGAGAATAATGAGGAGAATTGGATTTAGGACCGAAACTGCTCTTTCGGTTCTTCTGACTGCAGGATTGGCAGTGAGAGCATTGATTAGAGTTTGCCTTTGTGCTTACTTTCGTCTTTGGATTGGACACTTTTTCCTTGCGAACATAGTTGGAGTTTTGGGATTGCCAAAACTACTTCCTCTCAGTTAGATTCCTTTGATATCTCCTGTTTCGCTGGCGTTTCTACTCTAACAGTTTTTTTTTAGACTTGTGAATGTTTACTTTCGGCTTCGGTCTATCTCCATGAGTTTCGCTCTTCAATGAAGAGGATTCGCTTACCGTCTTCGCAGGTTCACTTTGAATCTCTTTAGTACCACTTGTACTTGCTTTAGCGAAGTTAGATGGCTTATTGATTAGTTCAGCCACGTATCTGCCTTTCACCCTCCAAGATGTTCGTTCCGATAATCCTTTCGTTTCATCTGCATTATCAATCGGGGCAGACCAAAAATACTCATCACAACCATTAGCATTATCTTCATCTACTAAGGAAGTTAGCTCAACAGTTTGCTTCTTGGTAACTCCAGTGGTGGCGTACACTTGATTTGGTACAGTTTGTACCTTTCGGTATACAAAAACCTTTTCTTTCAGGACTTTGTTCTGGACTTTAGATGATCGAGCGAACTCAAGTGAGTTTTCAGATATAAGGACTTTTGCTGGTTCGAGTTCGGTTTTAACAAATTCAGAACAGTCAACCACGTCCTCTATAGAAATTTCACTCATATCATTGTCCTCGTCAAATTCAGAAGTAGTGTCAATATTAATCTTGTTTTCTGAACTTAATTTTGTACTCAATGAATCAAAATTTTGTACGGTTTCGGTCTTGATTTTCAAATTATCATTTTCGTCCAACAAGTTTTTAAGCATGTCCTTGTGGTCTTTTGACTTAATAAAGGACTCAATTTTGTCCAGGCCAATCCTATAGGCATTAGTGGTTTCTTCTGACGAGACAATTGATTCACATTTATAACAATCAGCATCTATTTCGTCTTCCTTTAGTTCAAGGAAGGGAAAAATCATTTTGTGAATCTTTTTGCCAATATCACAATTTAGATGCAACTGAGTAATATTTGTAGATGTTTAGCAATTAAACAAAAAATATTCCTTTGTTTTAAAATTTTCAAATTGTCACGTTGCAAATATATCAATTTGTCTCTTGTCCTAACTAACTCTAACTCCTTCTACTCTATCCAAATCCTTTGCTCCTCACTCTTGGATGACACCCTGCTAATTTGATCAGTTAGGTTAGCATTTGTTAGGCGAGTTTGTTTTAGACTACCACTTAGACTAGTAAATTTAGATTGTAAATCAGTTAATTCCTTTTCATAGTCAGAAACGGGTATTTTGAGTGTTTTAAGGATAGAATTTACCTTCTTGATCAACTGATCACATTCGTTGATCTGTTCTTCAACCGATTTCGCTGTGAAGCATCTATCCTCCCTTTCTTTCGCTTCATCATCCCCGCCATCTGTATTGTAGCCTCTCATTTGTGACACTCCACCGGTCACCATCAGACACCTTCCAGCAAATTCAACACTATCCTCCTTCGTCACAAAAACCCTGCCATGCGTGGGCTTGCGAACTTCTTCATCCTCGGAGTCGGTAGACCATATCTCTACTCCTCCAAACTCATCATCAACTATATTCTCCTGGACAATTAAAGCATTCATTGAATTTTTAGAGGTTTTCTTCTTCTTTATTTCCTCCAGCTTGCGTAAATGATATGCTTCATCATCTTCTCCATCCTTCTTCTCAGCCAGCTTCCTCAACATGCAATCTTTAGCAAAATGATTTTTGTCGTGGCAGAAATTGCAGTCATATCTGGAGTCACCTACAAGCTTGTTCTCCTTTTTCACTTTTTCTTGCTGAGGAGCGTTTTTAACCTCCTCTTTCGCCTTTTCGGAACTGTAGTTCCCTTGCCAGTTTCGGTTCTTGGAGATGGGAAACTTTTTGCGAGCACACTTCTTGGCATTAGAGACCATTAATGCATATTCGTCATTTGTCAGATCACATTCAGAGAGATCCAACTCTTCTTCTTCTTCAGCCACGTTCTTGCCCTCTGAGAGAAGGGCCAAAGATCCCATACTAGACACCACCTTTGTTTCCTTAGTCACTACATTTTCATGTGACTTGAGTATTCCCACAAGCTTCGCCAATGAATAGGTTTTGAACTATTAATGAGCTTTCACAGTCGAAACCACCGCCATCCATTCGGGTCTTAGGCCATTCATAAAAGTGACCTTCTGTTCGATCACTTCTCTTCTGATTATGTGCTTGATCATCTTGCTGAGAAGATGATTGAAACGATCGAACGTCTGAATGAGTTTTTCTTCCTGCTTTTGCTTGAAGTCACCGAATTCCGAAAGCAGAAGAGTTTGAATTGAATGCTCCAGATCCTCATCGGTGGAATATAACTCCTTAAGCCTATCCCAGATTTCTTTTGCTGTCGTGCATGAACTAACCAGACGAAAAGTGTCAGACTATAAGGAAAATCTGATCATTCTCATGGCTTTAATGTTGCTCATCAGTTTGTCCTTTTCGTCTTGAGGAACTTTCTCCACGTCGATCATAAGATGATTATATTCCTTTTGCATCTTGATGGTTTTATTTGTTCTAGAATGAACAAACGGACCAAAGGTAATAGCCTCCCAGATTAGATACCCAATTTCTTCTGATCCAAGAACATAGTCTTCAAAGTGATGCGTCCAGACTTCATAATCTTGAGTATGTAAAATCGGGATTCTCGTGGTAGATCCAATACTGTTGGAGATGTTAATGGAGTTGGAATAAGAGTCGTCGTGTGACATGATGATTTGTTTAGATAACCTGTCAAGAATCAGACTAGTAAACAGTGTTAGGGTAAGATCGAAATCTAAGAGTAGCGTCAATAAACAGATGACGAATCTGAAAGATACGATAATAGCGGAAACCCTAAAACCTTCTTCAACAGAAGAGATGCGTATGGATTACACAGTCTCCTGCTCTGATACCAATTGATGAGTTGAAAACTCTTTTAAGCTTGAATAGATTCTTAACAAGCAATTCAAGAAAGCAAATAAAAACACAAGCTCACGATAGACCAAACAAGTGCTGAATGATTAAATGCAACACCTCAGAAGATCTCGATAAAGAACTTCTACTGTAGAGGTGTACTAGGGTTATAGTACAATAAAGAGAATAACTAATTAGAAGCGTACTAAGAACGATGCATCCATGCACCTTTTATACTAAACCCTAATAAACTAAACACGACTGGACAGGCCCAGACCGTGACTAACATGGACCGAAGTAAAGGCCCAATGACGCAACTTCTCAAACCCAACACATACCGTCCAACGCCTAAAGAACATTGCAGAGGTCATTAGTCATATCAAGCATGGTGATACGACTCACAATAGTATAAACTAACCTTTGTTTACGGGATCTCATTCTTCATCTAGTTATATTTTAATTAATAGAACTACTATACATTACACTGGAGATTCCAGGAATACAATAAATGGTTTTATTTTAAGTAATGAAACTACTATTCATACTGGTGGTAACCAGGGTTTTCAAAAATAACATCTATACATTACTAGTAGTAGCTAGGATTTTCATACAAAGGGTTTTCATTCAAAAGAACGATATACAATACAGCTGGTAATAACCAGGCATACGAACTAACACAGTAACAAACATATATGTTAGAAAATATTGGATTTTCTTGGGAAGAATACAAACATTTGTACAGATTCAATGATAGGTTTTCATTACAAAAAAACATGCTTATGAACTCACCAGCTTTAATGCTGATACTCTTTTCAAAACCGCTTGTATTCTCTGGAAATCAGTAGACAGGTACTTCCGTAGTTTTTGAGAAGACGGGGCGTATAGAGTCATGTCTTTATACTTTGCTACTTTTGATGTATATAAATATGAATCAAACAGATGTAAATACCTTTTATATATTTTCAATGTAATGGTTGTATTTACTTTGATTACTACGATGCAATTGTTGTGATACTACACATGACATCCTCCACCCCCGAACGTTTCCGTCGTTTCGGTTTGGGGGTGTGACAGATTGATATCAGAGTTATTGTTTATAGTGAACTAAGTATACCGAACCTTACATGGTATACAACTATAAACACAAAAAGGGGGCCGAAGCGCTCTGAAACAAAAAGTATACTTTTAAAATCTAAGTATTTTACAAGAAGTAAACAAGTGTACAAACATACCAGAATCAGTATCATAAGTAGAACAAAACAAAAGTATTTCGATGTTGGACACTGCGGTTAAACCTGAATAGTTATGTAGTCATATGTGGGGCCAGTATAACCTGATCAACTATATTTGTCCGAGATATGACCAACATGTGTTTGGGAGTGACTACAGTGTTGCGACAAGTCTAAAACTCACCAAATCTTATACTAACGAAGCACATAGTTAAAATACTATAGGATTATTTTATAATTCTATAACACTGCACTGAATTGTTACCAGTAGTACTAATCCTCACAAATGAAAGACCTGCAATTCCTTGTTCATGTTAGTGAACTTTATTCGTAGATCTCTATTAACGCTGTAGGGTTAGGATATATATCTTGTTCGAAAATATCTGATTCATGATCAATGTAGAAGGATTATCGTCATTTTCCCCTTGTATCTTTTAAAGAAAGATACCTCCCAGGAAGAGACCCAACAGAAAGAACAACAATCCTCCAACGAATCCGCCGCCACCACCTCCTCAGTTCGATCATGCTATGTTCCAAGCAGCGGTTACAGCCGTTGTGGCTGTCGCAATGTCGCTAATCAATTCTGGCGGCTCTAGCGGATCTGGAAGTGGTACCCATCCTCTTAATCTTGATGGTGGTCAGGGACACCCGAAGGAGTGTTCCTACAAAGACTTTATGAACGCGAAACCCAAATCCTTTGACGACAATGGTGGTGTCATTTCCCTAACTCGCTGGTTCTAGAAGATCGAATCAATTTTCAAGATCTGTGTGTGCCCCGAGGCAAGCAAGGTGAAGTTCTCCGCTTGTACCTTCACTGATAGAGCACTGACTTGGTGGAATAGTTGAGTCAAATCCTTAACTCTACCGGTGGCCAATGCCATGGGTTAGGAGAGTTTGAAAAAGTTAATGCTTGCGGAGTATTGCCTAAGGGATGAGATGCAAAAGCTGGAGCACGAACTCTGGAACCTAAAGATGAAGGGTTCCGACATTGCTACGTATACTGATAGGTTCTACGATCTGGATCTTCTATATCCCGGGATGGTCACCCTGGAAAGCAAGAAAATCGAGAGGTACATATGGGGATTGACACCCCCACCTCAAGGGAACGACTTGGCTGCAAAACCTCTCACGTTTGACAGCGCTAAGTGTTTAGCACAGACCCTGATAGATCACGGGGTTGATCATGGAGCTGTGGCAGCCGCTCCCGAACCACCAAAGGAGAGTGGTGAGAAGAAAATGTTTTGGAGCAAGTGCAAGGGCAAGTCTCCGCAGGAGCCCTCCAAGAACCAACAAGTAGTGGCAGTTTATGTTGCTACCACTCCTACTTCTGTTCCCGCCACTCCAGCACCTGGAAGTAGATATGCTGAAAACCTCCCAAGGTGTGAGAAGTGTAACTTCCATCATCACGGGTTGTGCCGTGAAATATTGTGCAATAACTGTGGCAAGAAGGGGCACACAACTCGTTTTTGCATGATACAAGTCCAACCAACCAATCAGGCTCTTGGAGCTGGAGTTAGCCAATCCTGTTATGGATGCGGTGAGACCGAGCATTACAAGAGGAATTGCCCAAAGGCAACAACTGGCAACACGGGGAAAGTGATAGCTATGGGCCAGGATGAAGCAGTCGCTGATCCCACCGTAATTACGGGTATGTTCCTCCTCGACAACTATTATGCATGCATTCTTTTTTATAGTGGTGCGGAGAGGAGTTTTGTTAGTCATGCATTTAAACATCTACTCAAGCATAAACCCCAACCTTTAACCGAAACATTCATCGTCGAGATGGCTAATGGAAAGAAAGAGAGCACTAACGATGTATTCATAGGTTGTACCCTTACCTTAAACGACCATTCTTTTCCAATCGACCTCATGCCAGTTTCCATAAAAAGTTTCGATGTCATCATCGGCATGGCTTGGTTGATCCCCAATCGTACTGATATCCTTTGTTATGAAAAAGCCATTCGCCTCAATCTGCCATCTGGTGAAGCCCTCATTATCTATGGTGATAAACTCAGTTCAAACCTTCGTATCATTTCATGCATCAAAGCCCATAAATATCTGCGAAAGGAGTGTCATGCATTCCTAGCCCATGTCGTTAATGAGAAACAGGAAGTTAAAGACCTCGAGAGCATCCTCGAAGTCTGCAACTTTCCTGATGTCTTCCCCGAAGATCTTCCCGGAATCCCTCCCGAGCGCCAAGTCGAGTTCCGAATAGACTTAATCCCCGGAGCTACCCCCGTAGCCAAATCCCCTTACCATCAAGCCGGCAGAAATGCAAGAGTTATCCAACCAGCTCAATGAACTACTCAACAAGGGATTCATCAGACCAAGTTCCTCGCCCTGGGGATCCCCGGTCTTATTTGTGAAAAGAAAGATGGGTCCTTTCGGATGTGCATAGATTATCGCGAACTGAATAAGCTCACCATCAAGAATCGCTATCCTCTACCCAGAATCGACAACCTCTTCGATCAACACCAAGGAGTCGGCTACTTCTCAAAGATAGACCTGAGATCAACGTACCATTAGTTACGAGTCCATGAAAGTGATGTTCCTAAGACAGCATTTCGGACTCGCTATGGTCATTACGAGTTTGTAGTTATGCCCTTTGGTCTGACCAACGGACCGGCGGTATTCATGGATCTCATGAAACGGGTGTGTTGCCCCTTCCTAGACAATTTCGTGATAGTATTCATTGATGATATACTTGTCTATTCCCAAAGCGAGGAAGATCACAGACCGCACTTGAGGCTAGTGCTAGAAACGTTGCGAACGAAGAAACTATATGCAAAATTCTCTAAGTGCGAATTCTGGATCAGAAGAATAACTTTCCTTGGTCACGTGGTTAGCAAGGAAGGCATACACGTGGACCCTTCCAAAATCAAGGCGATTGAGAATTGGTCAGCACCGAAGACACCCACAGAAATCCGTCAATTCTAGGGTCTCACTGGCTACTATCGCATGTTTATCCAGGATTTCTCCAAAATTGTTAAGCCTCTAACCGCCCTGACTCAGAAAGGTGTAACCTTTTGTTCGGGAGAAATTCAAGACACTGCGTTCCAAACATTGAAGCAGGCCCTATGCAGCGCACCTATCTTGTCTTTTCCGTCAAATTCTTATTGTTTGGAAAATCATGTAAGTGATATATAATTAAATTTTATATATAAGAGTCGGAACCAAAATTGCACGAAAACCCGAGTTTCCTTGGAAAATCAGTAGATTCCGGCCTGAGTGGTGTTCATGGCCGTGAACCTGATCACGACCATAAACCGTTCACGGTTGGTGGACCCCACCACCGACCATACCCCCAACCTATATATGTGTGTGCTATCCTCATTTATACTTTTCTGGCCGCGAACACCCTTTCTCTCTCTAAAAATCATCACCCGAAAACACAAGATTTCTCTTCATCTAACACTCTATCCGCCTTGGAACTCGTTTTGGAGCATCAAAACATCCGTTTTTCATCAAATCAAGCATTGTTGTTCTTGAGTACACGGACTTGAACCCTTCAAATCTTCATATTTCATCAAGAACAGGCCGTGAACCCTTCAAAGACAGTAAACTGTTCACGACCGAGAACAGTTCACGGCCGAGAACAGTTCACGGCCGCAAACCTTCCCAAGTCGTGAACTTGGCTGAAAACCCGCTTTTTTCCGATTCAATCGAGTCCCAGTAACATTCCTAAACCAAAAGCAAGTGTTTTTCCAACACTATAATTAATGGTTTCACTAATAAAATGCATATATGTATTTAATTGTTTTTAGGATTCCGTTAAGTGTCGCGTACATCAACCCGAGGGTCTTCATTCCCAATTTTGATGTCCGACACTTTCACGCAACTAACAGTGAGTTCATACCCCTATGCTTTTACTATTTTAACGTTTTTAGTGGAATACAAGCCAAACACAAATGATTTTGTGAATTTATTAAAAGGATTTCAACACGCTTAAAACTGATGCAATTGATACAACCATACGGTTTCCACATTTTTATAAAATATTTAGATAGTTTATCCCCTTTTGTAACATGCTGAGCATAAGGGACGTTTTCAACTTACAGCCAAAATTGCATAGTTTTCAAATCAATAATGAACCAAATACATAACATACATGCAAACTATAATAGGTATAGTTTGGGGTTTCAATATACAGTTTTACAAATTCAGAGCTTATACATTGATAAACATATAAACTATGACAGACTTAGTTTATGATATACATTACTACTTTCGGATTTCAAGAGTACAACACTAAATAATTATTTAAGTATAATTATTATTACTCTACAAAGTATACAAACGGATTCAAATACAAGAGAACAATACAGAACTACACGTAAACTAGTTAATACAGGATTGTGAGACAACTCTTCAATTGTACCTTTCAGGGTACGGAATAAATCCTATCATTTAGTGTAACCAGAGTCTCATGGAGGGAGACCGCGAGATTTATGAATAGATCTATTCGGGACTAACAATCTCACACCTAAACTGCTAGCTACAGTTAGGCAGGCATGCCTGGGGTGACAAATATTATACCGTCTGAAGCCTGAAGAACGTCGCAGAGGTCATCAGTCATATCAAGCATGGTTATAAGACTCACAATATTATAAACTAACCTTTGTTTACGGGATTTCATTCTTCATCTAGTTTTATTTTAATTAATAGAACTACTATACATTACATTGGAGGATTCCAGGAATACAATACATGGTTTTATTTTAAGTAATGAAACTACTATTCATACTGGTGGTAACCATGCTTATCAAACAGAACATCTATACATTATTGGTAGTAGTCAGGGTTTTCATTCAAAATAACGATATACAATACAGCTGGTGGTAACCAGGCATACGAACTAACACAGTAACAAACATATATGTTAGAAAATATTGGATTTTCTTGGGACGCATACAAACATTTTTACAGATTCAATGACAGGTTTTCAATACAATAAAAAACATGCTTATGAACTCACCAACTTTAATGCTGATACTCTTTTCAAAACCGCTTGTATTCTCAGGAAATCATTAGACAGGTACTCCCGCAGCTTTTGAGAAGATGGAGCGTATAGAGTCACGTCTTTATAGTTTGCTACTTTTGATGTATATAAATATGAATCGAATAGATGTAAATACCTTATATATATATATATATATATATATATATATATATATATATATATATTCAATGTAATGGTTGTGTTTACTTTGATTACTATGATCCAATTTTTATGATACTACACATGACGTCCTTCACCCCCGAACATTTCCGCCGTTTCGGTTTGGGGGTGTGACAGGTTCCTAACATATCTACTAGTTGCGGTTACTGTTATTTTGGGGTTGAAAATGTTGATCACATCTTTGTTGGCTGCCCTTTTGCGAAGATTGTTCGTGACTGGATATGGAGATGGTGCAGGATTAATCAGGATACGATTACGGATATTGGTGGTCTGTTGAAGTTCATGGGATTGTGGGGTAGATGTCCAAAAAACGTGTTATTCTTACGACTGTCTGTTATGGTCTCTTTTGGATCCTTTGGAAGACTAGAAATGACAGGATTTTCAATAAACATCTCAATTCCGCTTCTCTGGTCACGGAAGAAATCATTTCGATTGTTTTCGTTTGGTTGAAGCATAAGGGTAATTTGGAGAATTGTATTTGGGACATATGGTGTAGTTCTCCTTTTTATTGTCTCTAGTTCGTTTTTGTTCCTGTTTCTTGTGTTTTTTTCCCTGTCTAGTTGCTTGCTAGGCGTGAGTTGTTTTCTTTTTCTTATTTATATATTGGCTGTTTCCAAAAAAAAAAAAAAAAAAAAAAAAAAAAAAAAAAAAAAAAAAACTTATCATAGGTTTCTAACAAAGATACAATAGAAAATTACATTATTGGAACGTAAAATTAGTTCCTTTTTTCTGAACTTTGGTGATCATTTGTTATTAATGATTATGATTTTTGCCACTGAATATTCATTAATTAAAAAAAAACAAAAGAAAAGAAACAAAATGATATTTCAAGGTAAAATACACTTTAGTGGACTTCGGGTATATATATATATATATATATATATATATATATATATATATATATATATATATATATATATATATATATATATATATATATATATATATATATAAAATCCGTTGAGAACTCAAGTTTTCCGAAAACCTGAGAATTAAAGGTGGAGCGTTAGATAAAAATTATCTCATTAAAGGCAAGATCGTCACCTTATCGATCTCATTTAATGTTTAATATTTTTTTTGTTATTGAAAATATTAATAAAAGGTTTTAAAAATTAACATAATAAATAAAATTTCGGATTTTATAAAAAAAAATAATTTTCAATTTTTATTTTTAAATAGAGATTTTTTTTTTCAAAAAACATGAATTTTTAAATAAAAATGAAAAAAAATATTTTTTTAAAAAAACAACAATTTTTCAAAAAGAAACTGAAATTTTTTCAAAAAAAATACAATTTTTTAAAAATAAACTGTATTTTTTCAAAGAAAACTGCAATTTAAAAAACATCTGCATTTTTTTCAAAAAAAACTATATTTTTTTTAAAAAAACCATATTTTAAAAAAAAATAAAACTACAATAATTTTAAAAAGCTGCATTTTTTTAAAAAGCAGATTTTTAAAAATTGATTTCCATATTTTCTTCATATCAAGATTTCTATATTTTCTTCAATTTATCACTTTTCACCTCTTCAATATTTTGCACAAATTCTTCAAAATCTACAAGAAAATTAAAAAAAATGATTAATGCAAGAACACTCACAAAAATGCACATGTATATATCATGTAAGATTCACATGTGATTTATATGTGAATTACATGTGAATCACATGTAATTCATATGTGATTCACTTGTGATTTACATGTGATTTACATACGAATCACATGTAATTAATATGTGAATTACATGTTATTTACATGTGAATTACATGTTATTTATATGTGAATCACATGTAATTTTTACGTGATTCACTTCTGATCTACATGTGAATCACATGTAATTCATATGTGAATCACTTGTGATTCATATGTAACTCATATGTGAATTATAGGTGTGAGCAGAAACCGAACACAAACCCAAAAAAACCAAAATAACCACAAAAACCGAAGCCGAATAACCGAAACCGAAACAAAAACCGATGGTGCGGTTTTTAATTTTGAAAAAACTGAAAATTTGTGGTGCGGTTCGGTTTTATTTTTAATAACTGCACCAAATTAACCGAAATAACTGCAAACCACATAATTTAATATACTATTGAAATATTTATAATAATTATATCTAATTGATAAAAATAAATTAGTATGTCGAAGTTAGACAATGTTGAAATTTATCAATTTTATCATCTTACGATTTTTATTGTATAATTTTTGGTGCGTAAATGGTTGTTAGTAACTGTTAGACATATTGTTAATTGTTTGGATGAAATGAATTCAATATAACATAATAAAATGCTAACTTGAAAGAATAAAAATGGACCAAAATTGTGATTTATTTGCAATGAAAATCTAGAAATAAATGAAAGTCGACTAAATTTTTTGTTTTGAACATGAAAAACCGCACCCTCTTAACCGAAAAACCGCACCACTTCATTTTGTGGTTAAAAACCAAAACTGTACCGAAATAACCGCAAAAATAACCACAAAACCGAACCGAATCAAAACCGCAATTTTCGGTTTTTGGTTTTAAAAAACCGCAATTTGCGGTTGCGTTTGTGGTTTTATACAAAAACCGCACCGAACCGCACCATGCTCACCCCTAGTGAATTACATGTGATTTACATGTGAATCATATGTAATACATATAGTGGCGAGTCTAGAACGTAAAATCACATGGTTCACCACTACAGTTTACATATATTAAAAAATTAATCATTTTATAAATAGTGTCTTAAATTGATAAATTATACAATATGTTTACAACTAATATTTACATATATTAAAAAATAATCATATAATAAATAGTGTCTTAAATCAATCAACAAATAGCAACTACATGAATTTAATTAAGTAGCATTAATCATGAAATATGTAACGGCTAAAAACTCAACGAATATGTTGAAAAATGTTTTTGTATGTGACCATTACTGAAATAACACGAACTGTTTTTATATTATCTAACAAATATTATAAGTTATTTCAGGTTGCGTGGATTCGTGCTTAAATGTGAAATACAAAAATACGCGAATGACGGAAAACACATAGACAAGAAAATTTAGCTACACGACTGAACAGTTGCAATAATATATATATATATATATATATATATATATATATATATATATATATATATATATATATATATATATATATATATGTTTTTTGTGGAACTAGTCAACAAAGGAAAATGAGAAGCAAACCCAAGCCACGTTATTTCCTACTACAACTTGCAAAACCCCAGCTATTTCTTTCATCATTGAAGCTATATGAAGATATTTGTTTCACCATATATATACACGTGAGTATGTAGTGTGCGTGTGTTGGTGAGAATAGAATAGAGAAAGAGAGTTACATATGTTCTTGTGAGTTTTTTCTTTTGTAAAACTGCACCACCTTCATCTTCATCCCTGGAGCAAAGTCAAGAACACCAAGATCAACAAGCAAAATGAAGAACACCATCAACTATCTTCATCATCTTCACCACAGGTTCATCATCAAACTTTAAGATCATCATCTTCACCACCATCACCACCTTATATCAACCTCCTTCCAACCTCCAAACAACCTCAAAATACTCTCCAACCACCCTCCCAATACCCTCCTTAAACCTCCTTCAAAAACCCTTTTAAATCACCTCAACCATCACCACCTTGCTGTTTTCGAGACCAAAATCTTCAAGTCAGAAACAAAACAACTGGGCACAACACATCCAAGATATGAATAGGGAGCTTTTCAACACACATTATTCAGAACCTTACCGACTTGTAGGATTTTTCTGGACGGTTTTGACCTAGGGAAACTCCAGAGAGACGCTAGAGAGAATTGGGTATCTAGAGAGATTTCTGTTCACCATATCAGAATCTTCAAGTCAGAAACGAAGAGAACTGGGTATAGTACAACCAAGAAACTACTAGGGAGATTTTCACCACAAATTCTTCATAATATTACCTACACCTAAGAATTTTCGTGGACGATTTTGACAAAGGAAAACCCCAAAGAGACGCGAGAGAGAATTGGGTATCCAGAGACATCTACTCCGAAAATCTACATTCATCACCACCCAAAGCTCCTTCAATGTCACACCCCAAAACCGGAACGGCGGAAACGTTCTGGGGTGGAGGACGTCATGTATAGTATCATAACAATGCATAATAGTAAAGACAAGCAACAACATCCATTGCATTAATATAATACTTATGTACAAGTGTGTTCTTTTGTAAGTTTAAATGACACCAAAAATGTACAATCAAAATGAAGACGAATCTTGGATCCACTTCGTCCTTCAAAAGCTGCATGGGTATACCTGTCTTACTGGTTCCCTGAGAATACAAGTTATTTGAAAAAGAGTATCAGCATAAAATGCTGGTGAGTTCATAAGTATTTAGTGTCATTGATATTGTAAAATGTTTGTATCAATGTAGTATAAATATTTATAGCTGTTTGTAAATGTTTGAACTCCCTAGAAAATCCTATATTTTCTACTGAAATGTAGTCTTCTACCAAGACCCGACTATTTGTATGTTTGTTCCTTTGTAAATATGAGAGAGTTTTCCCCAGTGAAACTATCATTATAAAAATATAGCTTAAACCATCATTTAAGTGAGATGATTTTAGAATAAATGTCATAGGGGAAAATAATGTTTTACCTCAGCAGTGTCATTGCTGGCTATAAAGTGATAAAATTGCAGACTCCAGGTAGTATTAAATGTACAATACACCTCGGCGAGTCTGTTTGCCTTTGATTCTTAATCGGTTAATTAAAGGTGTGAATGTGAACTCGTATGTAACCATGCTGATCGACGACTGAATAACTGATGACCCTCCGGTGTCATATGTAGTGAGGTAACATTTTTTCACCCCTTGGCCTTATCGGTTGGGACTGTAGCTAGCAGTCGGGGTGTGGGAGTGTCTGTCCCGTATAGATCTATACACACAATGCCCACCCTCCCTCCAGGAGACTCTGGTTACAAGTGATACAACAATGTAGTGTCGTATCGAGAAGTAGTATGTCACATTTTGGTTATCGTATTCAATGTTTGTATAGTATGTCATAGTGTAGTAATGTTTTCACTGTACTAGTGTATAATATATCCTCTTGTATAGTGTATAGCATGTTCTCTGGTATAGTGTATGTATTGTTTCTCATTATAGTACGTGTGTAGTAACTCGTAAATGTAATGAATCTAGTATGTGTCGTTGTAATAGTAATAGTGAGTAGTAATCTCTTAAACTATACCTATTATAGTTTACTAGTAATGTTGTTTGCATGCCTCTGTTACTCAGAGGTACTGAACAGAAATAAAAGCCTTTATATCTACACACATATACATGATATATAACTAAGGTTTCAACGACCTTCGGACAAATAACAGAATACTCTAAGTCCACAACCAAACAAGGAACAGGAAATAAAGTGAGCTATCAGTCCTAAGCCTTTCAAATCTTACTTATATAAATATATCTGTAGAGATATGAGTTTGATAATAATGAAGTTTAAAGGAGTTTGATAAGGGACTTAGTATTTGAAAGAGTTTGATGAAATGTTTTGAAGTGTTTGAAATCCATAAGTCTGATAACAACTTGAAAGTAATAGAAAACCTTTCCGTTTGTTCTAGTTATTAATCACTTGTGATTTATGCAATAACTAGAATGTTTCAACTTGTATTCTTCCCCATAAAAGCATTTAAATTCATTTCAAAGGTTGATTAAGGGGGTATGAACTCACTTGTAGTGAGGAACTCGAATGGAAGATCGATATAGGATTGTTGGGTGTCAATTGGAGTCTTGAGCACAAACGAATCCTATTGAACATATAATTACACATATATGAATACATTCAATGTATATAATCACTAATGGTGATAGGGACATGCCTTAAGGACATAAAAACACTTAGAATTAAGTGTTACCAACACATATTGTTGCACATAAGGGGTGTATGGCCCTATATTGGAGTGTAAGGCCACAAAATAATGGGTTGTGTGTGTGCGGCCAGAGTGTGCGGCCAAGTGTGTGTGCGGTCGCACACTCCCCATGAGATGTGTCAAAAACGTGTTTCCAAGCCTTAGAAACGTTCTAGGGAAGGTGTTTTGACCATTGCTTAGCAGGAATGGGAGTTTGTTGCTATTTTGGACCCTTAAAAGTGTGTGTGCGGTTACACATGGTGTGTGCGGCCAGGGGTGTGCGGCCAGGCCTGTGTGCGGCCGTACACTCCCATAGAAATGTGTCCAAATCGATTTTCCAAGGCTTTGTGATGATCCTAAGAAGGTGTTTTGACCGATGCTATGCTTAGATGAGTGTTTAAGTCCATTTTAGGACCAAAAGATGTGTGTGCGGTCACACATGATGTGTGTGTGGCGGTACCCACATGAAGATCATCTAGAACGATGATTTCATGGATCAAACTTGAGGAAAAGGCTTTCTAATGTGTTGTAGTAATGATCTAAGGATGTTTACTTAGTTGTATTGCCGATTGGAGAAGAAAACTTGAAGGACTCTTGAGAGAAAATGTTCCAGCTTTGAAGGAGTGGGAAAAGGGTGTAAGGTTGACTTAGGGTCCTTTATATAAGCTGGAGTGTGAGGCCAGGAGGGTGTGCGGTCGGCTGTGTGCGGCTGGCTGGCCGCACACTCGGGTGTGCGGCCGCACACACCTTGCTTGGTGTGTTTGGCCCGATTTTCCGATGCTACACACATTCTAACCCTTCCTAAGACTCATATCTTGATTATACTAAGCCTAATGCACTTATATAGACCCAAAACTTCATTACAAAATAGCAAAACGAGGCTAACTTTGATAAAAATGAAGAATGTATAAGTTAGAAATTTCGGGTTGTCATATCATCCCCCCGTTAGAGGGAATTTCGTCCCGAAATTAGAGTTCAAGCAGCTAAGTTATTACAAATAACTAAGTAAAAAGATGAGGATATTTAAGTTTCATTTGATCCTCGCGCTCCCAAGTGAATTCGGGTCCTCGCTTGGCATTCCAGCGAACCTTCACGATCGGGATACGGCTTTGCTTGGTTCGCTTGACCTCTCGGTCCATGATCTCTACAGGTTCTTCCACGAAGTTGAGGCTCTCGTTGATCTGGATTTCGTCGAGTGGAATTACAAGAGTCTCATCGGATAGGCACTTTTTCAAGTTCGAGACGTGAAAAATTGGATGTACGTTACTAAGCTCGTGGGGTAGGTTGAGTTTGTAAGCTACAGGGCCGATTCTAGCGAGAATCTCGAAAGGCCCTATGTATCTTGGATTTAGCTTTCCACGCTTTCCGAAGCGTATCAAGCCCTTCCAGGGTGAGACTTTCAAAAGGACTCGGTCTCCAACCTGAAATTCCAAAGGTTTCCTTCGTTTGTCTGCGTAGCTTTTCTGTCGGTCTCTGGAGGCTTTCAGTCGTTCCCGTATCTGAACGATCTTCTCCGTCGTTTCCCGAATGATCGTCGGACCCATGAGAGTGCTGTCAGGAACTCGTCCTTTAGCTAACTGGGTGTCACCCACCTCGACCCAGCACAGAGGGGATCGGCACTTCCGGCCATAGAGGGCTTCAAATGGAGCAGCCTTTATGCTTGTGTGATAATTGTTGTTGTAGGAAAACTCGACAACGGGTAAATGAGTATCCCATGCCTTCCGAAAATCTATCACACAGGCTCGTAACATATCCTCCAAGGTTTGGATAGTTCTCTCACTTTGTATGTCGGTCTGTGGATGATAGGCGGTACTCATGTCCAGCCTCGTTCCTAAGGAGTTTTGTAGCGACTGCCAGAACCTCGAGGTGAATCTACTATCTCTATCGGAGATAATTGATATGGGAACACCATGCAGTCGTACTATCTCCCGAATGTACGTCCTTGTGAGCTTCTCCATCTTGTCCGTCTCTTTGATGGGTAGGAAGTAAGTGAACTTGGTCAATCTGTCGACGATGACCCAACTGATATCTAGTCCACCCGTTGTCTTGGGTAACTTGGTTATGAAGTCCATTGTAATCTGCTCCCACTTCCATTCTGGTATCTCTGGTTGCTGTAGTAGACCAGAGGGTTTCTGGTATTCGACCTTGACCTTGGCGCAAGTAAGGCATTTACTCACGAAGGTAGCAATTTCTGCTTTCATGTTAGGCCACCGGTATAACTTCTTAAGATCCAGATACATCTTATCTGAACCCGGGTGGACGGAATATCGAGTGTTTTGCGCTTCTTTCATGACCAAGTCTCTGAAGCCACCGTGTTTCGGTGTCCAAATCCTGTCCATGAAATATAAAGCTCCGCCACCCTTGACTTCCAAGTTCTTATCCATTCCTCGCAGAGATTCACCCGCCACATTTTCAGATTTTAAGGCTTCAAGCTGAGCTTCCTTAATTTTTGTGGACAGATGCGAATGGATAGTCATAGTTAATGACTTGGCTCTTCGACCAGAATATTCTTTCCAACTTAGGGCGTCTGCTACTACGTTGGCTTTACCCGGATGATAACGAATTTCGCATTCGTAGTCATTGAGTAGCTCGACCCACCGTCGTTGTCTCATATTGAGCTCCTTCTGGTTGAATATGTGTTGTAGGCTCTTGTGGTCTGTGAAGATAGTGCTTTTCGTACCATACAGGTAGTGTCTCCAGATCTTCAGGGCAAACACAACTGCTCCTAATTCGAGATCGTGTGTGGTGTAGTTGACTTCGTGTGTCTTCAGCTGCCTTGAGGCATAGGCGATGACTTTACCTCGTTGCATCAGAACACAGTCGAGCCCTTGGTTGGATGCATCGCAGTATACTACGAAGTCTTCTATCCCTTCGGGGAGGGATAGTATCGGTGCGGTGCATAAGGCTCGCTTCAGCGTTTGAAATTCCTTCTCCTGTTTCTCCTTCTAGTCAAAGGCCACACCTTTCTGGGTCAGTGTCGTAAGGGGTTTTGCAATTCGCGAGAAGTTCTGTATGAATCTGCGGTAGTAGCCAGCGAGGCCTAGAAATTGACGAATTTTTGTAGGCGTCTTCGGTGCTGACCAGTTCTCGATGGCTTTAATTTTGGAAGGGTCCACATGAATTCCTTCTTCGCTAACCACGTGACCTAAGAATGCGACTATGCGGATCCAAAATTTGCATTTAGAGAACTTCGCATAGAGCTTCTCCGATCGTAAGGTTCCTAGGACTTGTCGTAGATGATCGCTTTGTTCCTCCTTACTTCGAGAGTAGATAAGTATGTCATCGATGAAAACGATGACGAACTGATCCAAGTAAGGACGGCATACCCTATTAATTAAGTCCATGAAAACTGCGGGCGCATTAGTCAATCCGAATGGCATCACCACGAACTCGTAGTGTCCGTAACGAGTTCGGAAGGCTGTCTTCGGAACATCCTCCTCAAGCACTCGTAACTGGTGATACCCGGATCTTACATCAATCTTGGAAAAGTAGCTCGCCCCATGCAGCTGGTCGAATAGATCGTCTATGGGACGTAGAGGGTAACGATTCTTGACTGTAAGCTTCTTGAGTTCCCTATAGTCGATGCACATACGGAACGATCCATCTTTCTTCTTGACGAACAAGACCGGAGCTCCCCAGGGCGAGAAGCTTGGTCTTATAAAGCCCTTGCTGACCAGTTCGTTAAGTTGTCCGGACAGTTCTTGCATCTCTGTAGGCGCGAGACGATAGGGCGATTTGGCTACGGGGGTAGCTCCTGGAACTAAGTCGATCTTGAATTCGACTTCACGTTGGGGAGGTAAACCAGGTAGATCTCCTGGAAAGACGTCGGGGAAGTCGCGTACTACGGGGAGGTCTTTTAGGCCTTTTGTTTTCTGGTTCACATCGACCACGTGTGCAAGGAATGCGCGATATTCCTTACGCATGTACTTCTGGGCTTGAATACTTGAGATGACACGAAGGCTCGTGTTGGGTTTATCTCCATAGATCAACGAGGTTTCCTTATTCGGTAGGTTTAGGCGGACTGCTTTCTCGAAACACCATATGTCGGCGCGATAAAGACTCAACCAGTCCATGCCTACAATGACGTTGAAACTCTTGATAGCCACGGGTATGAGGTCGATTGGGAATGAATGATTATCTAGTGTGAGGGTACAACCTATGTAAATTTCGTTATAATTCTCCGTCTTTTCGTTAGCCAATTCTACGACGAAGGTTTCTTTTAGCGCTTGCGGTGCTTGATTAAGTAAGTGTTTAAATTTTTGGTTTACGAAGCTCCTCTCTGCCCCACAATCAAATAAGACACATGCATAAGAGTTATCGAGGAGAAACGTACCCGTGACTACTGTGGGGTCCGCCACGGCTTCATTGTGGCCAATAGCAAGTAGTCTTCCTGCTCCTCCCGCATTCCCAGCTTTCGGACAGTTTCTTTTGAAGTGCCCTGTCTCGCCCCACCCGTAGCAGGCCTGGCTTACTCCTGTACCGGGGACCTGGGTGATGGGTTTGGGCGGTGTTCTGCAAAACCGGATAGTATGGCCCTTTCGATTACAGTTGGTGCAGTGCATCTCCCGGCAGGGACCGTTATGATGGAAATTGCACTTGGTGCACTTGGGTAGGGTCCCTGCATATGGCTTGGCTGGTACAGGGGCAACAGGGGTTGTGGCAGCATGGACAACCACGGTCTGTTGGTTCTTAGAAGAGGGTTGAGCTGATTTGTTCTTTTTTCGGTCGCAACGCTTTCTCTTATTGTCGGCGGCTTTGGTTGGTGCGGAGGCAGCCGTTGTAGTTGCTGTTGGAGTAGAAGGAACCTCGTGATCGATGAGCCTTTGGGCCAATTCCTTGGCACTATCAAAGGTCGCAGGGTTCGATGCTAGAACGTTCCCTCGATACGGGGGTACCAAACCCCAGATGTATCTCTCGACTTTCTTGCTTTCGGTGGGGACCATATTGGGACATAGAGTCACCAGGTCGCTGAATCTGGCTGTATAAGCCACTATGTCGGAACCCTTCATCTTAAGGTTCCACAGTTCCTCCTCGAGTTTCTGAATCTCGCCCCTCGGGCAGTATTTCTTTGCCATCAGATCCTTCAGTGTCTCCCAGCCCATAGCGTTAGCTGCTACTAGTGAGAGTGATTTGACATGGCCATTCCACCATGTCAGGGCCCTTTCGGTGAATGTGCAAGCAGCGAACTTTATCTTGCTTCCTTCAGGGCAAGAGCATATCTCAAAGATTGCTTCTGTTCTCTCGATCCATTGGGACAGCGCAATAATCCCTCCAGTTCCGTTGAAGTACGTTGGTTTGCAGCTGATGAAGTCTTTATCAGTACACTCTCGTGCATGTGGATGGATTTCACCATGGCTAGAGTTGGTGCCCGTTCCAGCTCCACTAACACCACCAGAATTTACTTGAGCCATCGCTGCGGTCACAGTTGCGGTCACAGCTGCCTGAAACATCACCGCATCGAACTGCAGAGGGAGTGGTAGTGGTGGAGTTTGATTTACAGGTCTGCCCTTGGTCGGACGCTTGCGAGGCGGCATCTTTTACTGGAAATTTACAAAGATGATGATAATAGTAAGAATCAATTATAAGTATGATGAGAGTGTTTCATGGACTAAATCGCCATAGTCCAACCACCAGATAGAGACATAACGATAGAGTAGGGAAACACGAAGGTAAAGACTTCCCAATAGATTAGATAACTGTCAATGTTACTGGTATTAATGATGTAAGTGAGTTCGGGAAAAATGACCTATCAGTAGGTCTTACATCAAACCATAAGGGAAAATGTTGACAGTTTAGAAATCCTAGTTTAAGTACTTGAAAGATAGGAATATTTTACAGGCTAGTGCTACACAGGCACAGAAAAGAAAGGCTATTCCTTAACCGAAAAGAAAAGACGAGTCGACATCTTCTACCGGCGACGGGTATCCCTCGGGCAAACCCTCAGCTCTGCCAGCTGACGTACAGCTTCTTGAAGCTGTCGCTTATGCGCCCTCTGACGCACTCGGAGTTCTATGACTTCAGCCCGGGATGAAGTTAGTTGTTGCGGCATAGCCTCATTGGTTCTTCTAGTCCTTTCCATAGCCTCTTCGAGTTGGCGAATGCGGACCGTGTTAATTCCAGAGTTGGCATCTACTTCCATCACTCGGTCGATGGCTGCTCGACCTTGCTCTACATTCCGAGCAATCCTGCGGACCATAATGGGCACGAATCGATCAGCTGAGCCTCCCTCGCTTATGTTGTAAAAGCTTCGGTCTCCGTTGAAGGGTAAGGGTTGACCCTGCTCATTACTCCAACGGTTCAAGGTTGTCGCCCACAAGGGAGTGGGGCCTTGAAATGCTGGTCGGGGGTTGGGGTTTGGGATTGGAACCTCTTTGGGAAAGTTGTTGACTTCTGGCTTGGAGTCAGATCCATCCGAAAAACCTTCTGCGAGGTGGTCATCCAAAGGGATTGGATGATCCTCTTCTGGCTCATCATCGAGCCACCCACCATTGCCCTGGTTGGGAAAATACGGATCGCCGAGGAGATGGAAGCCAGCCATGCTATCTGCGCGAGAAAAAGGGGGTATAAGAAACTTATAATAATAATAGACGTACTAACCTAAGATAATTATAAGATGGTCCTTACTAGTTATTTCAACATTTGCGTAGTGCATACCAGTTATATGTAATCAAGGCAGGATAGACCTTCGAATAAGTGACCCTAACTCTAAATCCACAACCAAACAAGGAACAGGAAGTATGGCAAAGGTCACAGATTTTTAAGTCTATGACGCCTTAGTCACATATAACCTTAGTGTATCCACTCAGCAACTATTGTCATACTAATAAAGACCTCTTTAGTTCGTACATAAGTAATTATAGTAACACAAAATACTCCTCTAGTATTTTAGGTTTATGTTATGTTCTAATATTTCCATTGTAGTAGTGTTGGTAAGTTTTTAGACTTGTTGCAACACCACAACCATTCTTAGGCACATGCTAGTCACTCCTCGGAAAATATAGTTGATCAGACTATATTCCCCTAGATTTGACTATATGTCTCTAAGCCTAATTGTGTGGTTCAACAATCGTAATACTTTTGTTATGTTCTAGTATGACACTGTCCTGTAGTACGAATGCAGGTATGTATACTTAGCTAAATATTTTACTATTTAACGGAAAGGCAGAAACGTTCTGGGGTGGAGGACGTCATGTATAGTATCATAACAATGCATAATAGTAAAGACAAGCAACAACATCCATTGCATTAATATAATAGTTATGTACAAGTGTGTTCTTTTGTAAGTTTAAATGACACCAAAAATGTACAATCAAAATGAAGACGAATCTTGGATCCACTTCGTCCTTCAAAAGCTGCATGGGTATACCTGTCTTACTGGTTCCCTGAGAATACAAGTTATTTGAAAAAGAGTATCAGCATAAAATGCTGGTGAGTTCATAAGTATTTAGTGTCATTGATATTGTAAAATGTTTGTATCAATGTAGTATAAATATTTATAGCTGTTTGTAAATGTTTGAACTCCCTAGAAAATCCTATATTTTCTACTGAAATGTAGTCTTCTACCAAGACCCGACTATTTGTATGTTTGTTCCTTTGTAAATATGAGAGAGTTTTCCCCAGTGAAACTATCATTATAAAAATATAGCTTAAACCATCATTTAAGTGAGATGATTTTAGAATAAATGTCA
The DNA here is from genome assembly GCF_052849685.1 of Lactuca virosa. NCBI lineage: Eukaryota > Viridiplantae > Streptophyta > Magnoliopsida > Asterales > Asteraceae > Lactuca > Lactuca virosa. The sequence goes on along the minus strand of NC_136428.1, from coordinate 299,999,081 downwards.
TAGGGGAAAATAATGTTTTACCTCAGCAGTGTCATTGCTGGCTATAAAGTGATAAAATTGCAGACTCCAGGTAGTATTAAATGTACAATACACCTCGGGGAGTCTGTTTGCCTTTGATTCTTAATCGGTTAATTAAAGGTGTGAATGTGAACTCGTATGTAACCATCCCGATCGACGATTGAATAACTGATGACCCTCCGGTGTCATATGTAGTGAGGTAACATTTTGCCACCCCTTGGCCTTATCGGCTGGGACTGTAGCTAGCAGTCGGGGTGTGGGAGTGTCTGTCTCGTATAGATCTATACACACAATGCCTGCTCTCCCTCCAGGAGACTCTGGTTACAAGTGATACAACAATGTAGTGTCGTATCGAGAAGTAGTATGTCACATTTTGGTTATCGTATTCAATGTTTGTATAGTATGTCATAGTGTAGTAATGTTTTCACTGTACTAGTGTATAGTATATCCTCTTGTATAGTGTATAACATGTTCTCTGGTATAGTGTATGTATTGTTTCTCATTATAGTACGTGTGTAGTAACTCGTAAATGTAATGAATCTAGTATGTGTCGTTGTAATAGTAATAGTGAGTAGTAATCTCTTAAACTATACCTATTATAGTTTACTAGTAATGTTGTTTGCATGCCTCTGTTACTCAGAGGTACTGAACTGAAATAAAAGCCTTTATATCTACACACATATACATGATATATAACTAAGGTTTCAACGACCTTCGGACAAATAACAGAATACTCTAAGTCCACAACCAAACAAGGAACAGGAAATAAAGTGAGCTATCAGTCCTAAGCCTTTCAAATCTTACTTATATAAATATATTTGTAGAGATATGAGTTTGATAATAATGAAGTTTAAAGGAGTTTGATAAGGGATTTAGTATTTGAAAGAGTTTGATGAAATGTTTTGAAGTGTTTGAAATCCATAAGTCTGATAACAACTTGAAAGTAATAGAAAACCTTTCCGTTTGTTCTAGTTATTAATCACTTGTGATTTATGCAATAACTAGAATGTTTCAACTTGTATTCTCCCCCATAAAAGCATTTAAATTCATTTCAAAGGTTGATTAAGGGGGTATGAGCTCACCTGTAGTGAGTAACTCGAATGGAAGATCGATATAGGATTGTTGGGTGTCAATTGGAGTCTTGAGCACAAACGAATCCTATTTAACATATAATTACACATATATGAATACATTCAATGTATATAATCACTAATGGTGATAGGGACATGCCTTAAGGACATAAAAACACTTAGAATTAAGTGTTACCAACACATATGGTTGCACATAAGGGTTGTATGGCCCTATATTGGAGTGTAAGGCCACAAAATCATGGGTTGTGTGTGTGCGGCCAGAGTGTGCGGCCAAGTGTGTGTGCGGTCGCACACTCCCCATGAGATGTGTCAAAAACGTGTTTCCAAGCCTTAGGAACGTTCTAGGGAAGGTGTTTTGACCATTGCTTAGCCGGAATGGGAGTTTGTTGCTATTTTGGACCCTTAAAAGTGTGTGCGGTTACACATGGTGTGTGCGGCCAGGGGTGTGCGGCCATGCCTGTGTGCGGCTGTACACTCCCATAGAAATGTGTCCAAATTGATTTTCCAAGGCTTTGTGATGATCCTAAGAAGGTGTTTTGGCCGATGCTATGCTTAGATGAGTGTTTAAGTCCATTTTAGGACCAAAAGATGTGTGTTCGGTCACACATGATGTGTGTGCGGCCGTACCCACATGAAGATCATCTAGAACGATGATTTCATGGATCAAACTCGAGGAAAAGGCTTTCTAATGTGTTGTAGTAATGATCTAAGGATGTTTACTTACTTGTATTGCCGATTGGAGAAGAAAACTTGAAGGACTCTTGAGAGAAAATGTTCCAGCTTTGAAGGAGTGGGAAAAGGGTGTAAGGTTGACTTAGGGTCCTTTATATAGGCTGGAGTGTGAGGCCAGGAGGGTGTGCGGTCGGCTGTGTGCGGCTGGCTGGCTGCACACTCGGGTGTGCGGCCGCACACACCTTGCTTGGTGTGTTTGGCCCGATTTTGCGATGCTACACACATTCTAACCCTTCCTAAGACTCATATCTTGATTATACTAAGCCTAATGCACTTATATAGACCCAAAACTTCATTACAAAATAGCAAAACAAGGCTAACTTTGATAAAAATGAAGAATGTATAAGTTAGAAATTTCGGGTTGTCACATTCAGCATCACCATCTTTGCTGCCTTACACCACCAAAACTACAACCTTATTCCACCTCCTACCATCCTCCAAATACCCACTCCAACCTCATCAAATCTCCTCAAAACACCCTATACCCGTATACACATGACCCCCTGTATTTTGCATTGTTTTGTAAACAACCCGTTTTTTACATGAAAATGAACTTTGTGCAGTGGCAGATCTAGGAGAAAAGTTCAGGGGTAGCACAACATTTTTACTGCATAATATACAATATGATATTTCTCGGGTTTGGGTTTTTCGGGTTCGGGTTAAACAAGTTTGGAATTTTGAGACTTTAACAGAAACGATTTGCGTTACTGTTAAAGTACATGTTAATGTCAATGGAAACCTAATTTCAAGTGTTAAACATGAAGTTTGAAATTCTGATGTTCTTAAAATCAATGCAATTGAAACCTAAATACGTGTTAATTTTAGTGGAATCCTAGTAAAGCAGTCAAGTTACTTGAACTGTCTTCTAACTTCAAAGAAAAAATTGGAAACTTACTTGTTTCAAGATTTGGATTTTGAAGGTTAGGATCTCTAAACATCCAACGATTTTTCTGTGTGCCCTTTGTTATTCCATCGCATGCTTACGGTGAATCCGTCTTCTTCCAGGCTAGGCAGCATCAATTTTTTTATTTTTTTTCCTTGATTTGTGTCCTGACATGTTTTGACAGCCCAAATAGTTTACAATTGGGCTTTTAGCCTTTTAGATTTTGGAGTATAAACATTGGTATAAACAAACTAAGGGATATCATAAAGTTCTCCAACAACTTATACGAAAACTAAAAAAAATAGTACTAATTGGGATTTTTTTAGGGGTAACATGTGCTACCCCAGGCTCCAACATAGCTCCGCCTTTGACTTTGTGTTACTTATCAAATACCGGATTGAACTTTGAACAAATAAAGACACAGTCAATTAGGTTCCATCAGTCCAGTTCTAAATCAGTCGTTCCATCAGTCCAATTCTAAACCGATCGTTCCATCAGTCCAGTTCTAAACCAGTTCAGTCAATCTATTGACGAACCTACTATATATATATATATATATATATATATATATATATATATATATATATATATATATATTATAGCTTTACGTTATTTAAATACAGTCATTTATATTATTTATAGCTTAAGGTCATTTAAATACAGTAACTTATATTATTTATAGCTTTACGTCAGTTAAATACAACTATTTATATTATTATAGCTTTCTAGTTTATATTTATTCCGCAATTCTTATTCTTTATATATCCACATCTTATCTCTTTAATTTATATATCTGTCACACACACTAACTGGTATCCAAGCTTTTATTTGTGGTGATTAGATTTTATATTTTCTACAAAATACGTAAAAGCAATCAAACAATTGATTTAATGACCATATTAAGTAACCAAATTAAAAAACTTTTAACAATAAGAAATTAAATCAAGATATCAATTCTGAAACACTCGAATTTACTTTGGGATGCAGTAGCGAGTGACAATTCAACATATCACACACCCTTCTTTTTCCCTTTTCCATGTTTAGTGCATCTTTAAAATTTCAATAAATTATAAGGATATATATATATATATATATATATATATATATATATATATATATATATATATATATATATATATATATATATAGGCCTAGGTTATTCTATTCAAACTAATTATTGTGTTATTGTATGCATAAATATGGGCCAATCATTTTACTTATTTTAAGAAAGTGATTAATACATATTATTGAATTAAAAATAATTGAAAAATACCATCTAGTTTAACTAGAAGGGTATTTTAGTCAATTAACATAGATTTAATAAAGGAAGTTTGCATATTTTAAGGATTCATAGATTCTATTAATTTTAAAAATCTGATTTTACGAATTATTAGGTTTTAATTCGGACATTCTGACAGAATATGTTTGAATATATTCAAAAATAAAAAAATTCTTGAACCATAAAATAATAAAAATATTCTTGAACATATTTTTCTTGTAGAATAACAAATTCTCAAACCAGCAATTGAAGAATTAAAACAAAAATTATATTAATTCTTATAGAATACATGTAACAATTGCTAAAAAATACATTTATTGTTAAAGAATAAAACTAAAAAAACTTTCAAAATGGGAAAGAAAACATCAAAATCTAACAACTACTAATACATTCTAAAAGAATAATGTGGTCCGTTTCAATTTTGTGGTCCGTTCTTCAAGCATCAACTTCTGTGATTCCAACAGAACTGGAATTCGTGATTCTATTCCAACATAAATGGTATTCGTGATTCCATTCCAATAGAATTGGAATCTCACTAATATCATCCATTGAATCATCTACATAAACATACTTGATACGTTTTCAGAATTCAGCCTTGTCAAGATCCTGCATTGTCCACATAAATAAAGTGTTAAATTAGAAAAAAAAAACATAAATTGAAATATGAATCAATTCATAAAATCCAGCCAAAAAACTGGTCAAGAACAAACTGTACCTTTTAGAGCAATTGACATGTTCAGAACCCATAACTTTAGGATAGAGTTCAAGCTTTTAGACCAAATTTGCCTCTTTTATCATCATACATCAGACTCCATTAAAAAATAATTTTTTTTTTGATTTTGACATAAATGCCCTCATCAAGTCATCATCTTTATCATTGATTTCACACAAGAAAACCAAACAATGGCCACACAGCCATACAAGATCCTGATAAGTAACCAAGCATCTCATTAAGATGGAGAACACGTGACATCTGATATGAATTCAAACGTAGGACCAGCACATAAATAAGAATAAATACTAATTTGGTGTGCGAACAACCTTGAAATAGGATGTTAGAGCTCACAGGAATCTAGAAGACAGTTTTACTCACAGATGCGATCAAATAGGATGTTAGTTGAACAAAAAAGAAAAAAACCCTTTGTTTCTTCTTCTGCTTGCTCATTGATTTCACAGCCTCAATCCAAACACCCATCTGATTTCGGTTCTTCTTCCCTGCCTCCACCGAACCACCTTCCAACCATCCCTTCCTACCTTCGTTTCTTTCAAATCAACCCAATCAAGAACAAGTAGAGACTGCTGGAACAAAAAAAAAAGGAAAAGAGAAAAGAGAAAAGATAAAAGATGAAATCTCTTACCGTTTTCCATCGATCGATTCTTCTCCCGCTGTTGATTTGTGATCACTGGTGACGAAGCAGATGAACGAAGGAGGAGTCCTCCGAAGATCGATTGACCATCCCTTACTATATGCGATTTCTTGTCTGTTGACCGCCACTGCCGCTGTTGTTTTTGGGGCTGCCGACGATGGGATAACGAACACAAAGAGTCACCGAGCCAAAACACCCCTTTCATTCGTCATTGTGGTTTTAAAAAAGGATGAGAAAAACCTAGGTAACTAAGTCAATGGTTACCATAATTATAGGCTATTATTTGTGGAAACTAATTATCAAATTACCTATTTACCTTTATTTATTTATTTAATTATTTATTTTTATTTTAAATTTTGATTGGTCCACATTTATGAATACAATAACACAATACTTAGTTTAAACAAATAAACCTAGCTCTATATATATATATATATATATATATATATATATATATATATATATATATATATATATATATATATATATATATATATATATATAGGTCCAGGTTCATTTGAAACCATGCTAATTTTGTAAGACAGTGAGACGCAATCTAAAAATAATTATAAAATATAAAATAAAAGGAAAAATCTGAAAATTCTTTTTTAGTTTTTATTTTCGTAATTTTATTTACCTAAAAAATAAAAAATAATTAAATAAAAATTACCGTTTTTTTAATACGTGAGATATTCTAATATAATATTACACTGTAAATATTGTAATGTAATTTTTAGAATGTTAGAATATTCTACTATTCTACTAGATTTGTCAGATATGTAAAATATTATAATATTCTACTAGAATATGTAAAAAACGGTAATTTTTTTATTTTTTTATTTTTATTTATTTATTTGAAAATATAAATGAAGAAAAAATATTTAAAAAAATTTCAAAAATTTTCAATTATTTTGCAATTTAAAAATATTTTTTATCTACAAAATGAGTGGCTAGGATTACGTCGTACGGTCTCCCAAAATTAGGTCGTCTCACATGAACCTAACCCTATATATATATATATATATATATATATATATATATATATATATATATATATATATATATATTCTTTAATTACTTAATAATAACTACGTAAGAAAGCCCATAAACAATTACTACATAAAAAACCCAAACGAATTAACTGATGCAAGTCAACAAACAAATTAAGGTGGTTTATTTATTTATTTTTAGGTAGGTCGTCATTTTTAGGTTTATATAACTTGTTATTAAAAATTAAATAAAAGGTGGGTCAAGTGACCCACAATGCTAACACATAGCCTCGCCATTGAATACATATGTGAATCACTTGTGATTTACTTGTGAATTACATCTGATTTACATGTAAATATGCGATTTACATGTGATTCACATGTAAATCACAAGCAAATGATGCAATGATGTGAAGAATGAAAATTTATTTTGTCATGAAGTATAGAATACATAGACGCTACAAGAACACTTAATAATGATAAATGTATAAAAATGGAACATCAAGTAAATATTAAAAAAACTGTATAAATGTTTTGAGTTTTTGACAAATATGTATGATACTCATATAGAACTTAAATAATCATATAAAAGAGATATGGTAGATAGTTGTGCGTGTAGCCTTAACCACATTATGTAATAGTGAAAAGAAATGCTCCAATACCACAGGCCTATGGCAAAAAAAACTATGCCAATTCTCTGAGCTCATTAGTGTTTCTTACCAAACCCAAAAATGGGATTTGGCAAACAAGCCTTTTGGAGAATTCAGCCTTGATTATTTGTATGTTTTAGGAGACCATTTCTTTCACCATACATGTAGAGACTAAACCAACACACGAACAAAACAAAGAAATCTTGATAAGATAGCTAAAACCTACCATAGCAGGAAGACTCTCTAACTGCGATTGTTCAGGTTAAAAAAAATCTTGATCATCAAATTTTTGAGGAATAGACTGAACTGAATTTTTTTGTGTTTCTAAGGTTTATAGCTGATGCAGGTTTTGGTGGGAGGAGACGCTCTTTTAGGTCAGCCATTTGAGAAGTGTAACTATAGAAACATGCGTTAATAGCATAAGAGCCAAATTTATCTAAGAAAAATGTGAATTCAAATTTTTTGCTAGCTGCTACATAAGTCCCTGATGCCCACATAATTGGTATAATATCGTAGAAGTTCTTTTCTTCGAAAAGAAGCCAAGAAATGAAAATTACGATCCAGAATGTTGGAATCGTTCTTAGAAGAGTTAGGGAAATTATGAAGTTACGTATTGGTCCAAGTTGAAATTGATGTGTCACATCGAATTATTACGTGAAGTAATCAACCATTTTTTCCAGTTGATTTACCATAAATTTTACCTGAATTTGACTATTTGTACATGCGCATCTATTCATTCAAGTTTTCCCAAGACAATTTGTCACACCTCCAAACCAGAACAGCAGAAACGTTCGGGGGCGGAGGACATCATGTTTAGTATCACAACACATGCATCATAGTAATCAAAGTAACAAACAACCATTGTATTAATATGAAAGTGTTTACAAAGTATGTGATTCACAAAACATTGACTCCAAAAGTAAATAACAAAACAAGACATGAAGCTACTATACTCCATCTTCTGTATCCCAGTGCGCGTACCTGTCTACTAGTTTCCTGAGAATACAAGTTATTTTGAAAAAGTAGATCAGCATTTAAGCTGTTGAGTTCATAAGTATTTAAGTGATGAAAAGTAAGTTGTAAGTTCTTTTAGAAAAGTTCGTCTGTTCCTCCAGAAAATCCTATATTTTCTGATGTGATGAATGAAAATAAAAATGACTCTACAATTCCTTCTATGAGTACTAAATGGATACATGTTATACACAATTTAGAGTAAACAGACAATCAATTGTGCGAATCTAACCTAAGCCCACAACCAAACAATGAACAGGGAATGAGGCGGAAGTCAAACATCCCATTGTTTGTTAGGTCTTCACTGTATGTAACCCCAGCGTATTCATTTGGTACCTACGGAGTTAACTGTAATAGTTCTTTATATTTGATGAAAACATTCTTTAACAAAATCATATATTTCCTTTAGTAAAAATGATAACCATAATAGTTCTTTCTATTATCACTTAGTTTATACTAGCTATATATAATCTAATATCGAACGGACAGTTAAATGGGTGAATCTGCCCTAAGCCCACAACCAAACAAGCAACAGGAAGTAAGGCGGAAATCACACATCCAACTGCCTGTCGGATATTAATTATATATAACCATGATGTATAAACTAAGGTATTATAGAATTAACCACTAAAGATCCTTTAAGTTATACTGGTTTAATAAAATGAATTAAACCCTTTTACTGATAAGTTTCTAGTTTAGTTTACCAGATGTCCTATCTGAAAAGTATGTTTTTGTACTAGAAAACGGTATATTCAATTTGTATGCTATGACATGACCCATACCTGATACCCCTTCTGATTACTTGGTGTATACGAAATATATATATATATATATATATATATATATATATATATATATATATATATATATATATATATATATATATATATATATATCAAGGTTGCAAAAATCGCTTGACGGTAGCTCGGCGGTGGACTAGGGTTAAGGGATTAATCGGCTAGGCGGGGATTAATCGGGGACCATTAATTATTAAAAAAAATTATTCAAAAATTAATAAATCTAAATTTAATCATAATAATATAAGTAAATAAGCATAAAAGTTTAATAACAAGTTTAATAAACACAACAAATTATCATCCAAAAGACCAAAACAAACATAATAGGTTAATAATAAGTTCAACAAACACACCAAATCATCATCCAACAAGTTCATAATAAGTTTAAATAGCACAAAAATAAAACATATTATCTTCTAATCTTCTCCACACACTTCCATTATTTGAACCCCATCCGACTCATATTCGTCTTCTTCTAACATTTGCTCCTCACTCTCGGACTCAAAATCTTCATCGAAATTCAAAAAGTTCCCTTGTTCTTGGACTTTCTCGGGGTGCTTGATTATCATCAGTTCCTAGATCTTCATTAACCGTTTCGGGGTCTACTTCATCTAGATCAACAATCCATTGTTGAGCCGAGAGTGAATCATTTGCTAACAACACCTCCATATTTCTATCTTTTCGCTTTTGGTTTTTTTTCCATTAAATTAGCATTGAATTGAACATAAACAAGATTGTTCAATTTGCTTTCCTCCAATCTATCTCGTATTTTTGTATGTACCTAGAAATGTAAACACAACAAAAAATTAAAATGTGCTTAATATTTAAATTTTTATAAAATATAAATTTAATACTTTATATTACTAACCCTTTCAAACGTGCTCCAATTCCTTTCACAACCCGATGAACTGCTAGTCAAAGAAAGAATCCTCATTGCAATCTTTGTCAGATGAGGAGTTGTGCCACCAAATAGTCCCCACCAACTAGCTATAATTTTGTAAACAAAAACACATTATTAATCGATAAATATCTAAATTTTATAAAATACTAAAATAGATAACTAAAAGTAAAACGAATTACCCGGATCAAACTCGACATCATTCACCCTACAATTTTTAATTGCAAGATCGCAACCAAATCTATCAACTTTTTACTTGTACTTTCGCAAGTCAATTGTTACAACTTGCCTTTGCATCTCAAAGTTGTCACAAAGTAATGTATCAAAAAAATCAAGAACCGCATTCATTATATCAGGATCATATTGGAGTTATGGATCCTTATAATGATAATACGGATTTAAAAGATAAGACGTTAAATGTAAACTTGAATCTATACGACCTTTCATCTTTTTGTTTATGATATCTATAATAGGCTTGTAAGCTTTCTCGTTACCGCCCAATGATGTGATAATTTCTTCTTTAGCAACTTTAATCTCCCCGTAAACAAAACCCATTGAGGGCTTCCAATCCGCGTCAACCATTCGAAGGACTTTCACCAAAGGGGAGAACACCTTTAAACATTGTGCCACACCGGACCAAAATTGGACACTTGACACCGTTTTATATGAGGCAATCCCTTTAGGCGTACTAGAAAATTTGCATTCCTCCCATTCGGTGCTAGAGAACATATGTCTTAGTTGCTCCTTTTTTTCGGCCAAACTTTGTAATGTTAGAAAGGTGGAAGCAAATCTCGTGACTCCCGGTCGGATAATTTCTCTTTTGTTGGTGTAACTTCTCATCATCGCCAAGCTTTTGTGGTGAGCGTAAATGAATATGGTTAGCTTCTTTGCTTGATCTAGAATTTTCTTAAACCTTGGGAGTGCACCGATACCTTGAAGAAATAAACACGATTAAATAACAAATTATAGTAAAAAATTAAACATTTTAAAACAAAATAAAGTAATAAAGTAATAAATACAATAAATAAACAAAATAACGTAAGTACCTTCAAGCATAAGGTTAATGGTATGTGTCGCACATGATGTCCAAAAAATAGATGGTATTTTCTCTTTTAGCAACTTTGTCGCCCCCATGTTATTCGTGGCATTATCGGTCACAATTTGAACAACATGCTCATGACCAACTTGTTGAATGCAAGACTCCACATATTCATATATTTTTTGGCTTGTATGTGCTTTGTTGGAACATTCTTTTGAAGATAAAAAAACAGTATCCATCTTCGAATTAACACATAAATTCATAATGCTCCTTCTCTTTCGATCAGACCAAACATCTGTCATAATCGAGCATCCATCCTCTTTCCATTCTTGTTTGTTTTTTTTAACAAGTTTTTTGTTCTTTCAACCTCATGCTTTAGAAGCGTGTCGCTCAAAGCATATCTAGTAGGAGGTGGAAGCCCGGTTCCAAATTGGCCAACAACCTCTAACATCATTTTAAAGCTATCCTTTTCGAAGGCATGAAAATGAATTGCGCTTTCATATGCCCACCTACTAATGTACTTATGGACCGTGAGTATTCTTTCTTTCCGGAAAATATTGTTAAGATCAACATTTTTTCCCTTTCTCACATTCAAATCTTCTTCGGGGTTTATTTTGTTTGCATAGCCATCCATGGGGCCTATAATATTTGGTGCTTTCAACCCCAAAGAAGATTCTACTCCATCCACGTTATCATGAAATTCTTGTCTCACCTCAAATCTTAAGGCCTCATCTTGCGAAAGTTTAGCTTTCTTTTTTAACTTTCCTTCATTAATAGAATTTCGACATTTCAATTGATCATCTTTTGTAGAACTTGGACATGAAGATACATTCCCCTTCACATGAGCAATATGTTGTTTCATTCTAGTAATCCCTCCGCCAAACACTTTTCCACACAATTTACATTTCAATCTATGCAAGTTGCTTTTATCCGAGATAAAACCATATTCCCAACCAACATCATCCGAATTCCGTTTATGTGTATCGGTGGCGGTTGATCCCACAGACGGTGTAGTCGAAGCATTCGAAGTCATTGATTGTAAATGTTAAATCATCACATCAACACATTAAAAAAATTATTAGATTCATGTTTAACAGATTTCAACAAATACACAACATATTCATACTTAACAGATTTCAAAAAAAAAAACTTAACAGATTTATAATTAACAGATTCATACTTAACAGATTAAAAAAATGATGTTGCTGTTAAACAAATTCCCATCTGAAATCCCCTGTTCAACAAATTCTCATTTGAAATTCAATAACCCATTCACTGTTAAACAAATTCATGTTACTGAACAAATTCAATAACCCATTTGAATCAAATGCTAAACTTCATAGGCAATGATATGTGCAACAGGAAAAAGTGATGTTGAACCAATTACTAAAGCATAGTGTGTAGAGGGTTACCCTTATATCTTGCAGTTTAATAGATGAAAAATGATCAAGAGTTACAAGTTGTATTATGCATCTTAGATAATCAAAAGTCAAAACTATAGCATTCCTAAATTAAGTCGTTCAGATGATTCATAGCAAAGAAATACAGGTGGCAAGTCTAAATAAGTAGCACTCCTAAAAACTGGCGTCGAAACTGATGTGACATTTGTCACCCCTTGGCCTGCAGGCCAAGCTGTTGTGAACAGTCGGGATGAAGGATTGTCAGTCCCGTATAGATCTATACACACAATGTCCGCTCTCCGTCCAGGAGACTTTGGTTACAAAACGCGACATAACAAGTATATTGCTATGTCGTGAAGTAGTGGTTTCACATTATTGTTATCTTGTTCTTGTTATCGTGTGTTCCTTCCTGTTCTTGTTATTGTATGTTTTGAACCCCTAAACTATACCTATTATAGTTTACTAGTATGTTTGTTTTGAACTGTCTCTGATTTGTAGAAAAGACTCGATTATCTACTGAGTTATGATTGTACTTTAAAAACAAAGTTTTATAAACAACCAAGTGACATAACTTAAAAGAGTTTTTGAATTGATTTGATCACTTATAAAAGCATAAGAAATCCTTTAATGTGATGGTTATCACAGATAAACATTTACACAATATCATTGTGTTCAACTTTTATTCCCCTCCCCCTTAAAAGCATTTAAAACATTTAAAAGGTTGATTATAGGGGTATGAACTCACCTTATGTGGGTGATTCAATTGAAGATTCGTCTGAGGATGAGAAGTTCCACAAATGAAGTCCCGAGGCACAAACAAGTCCTAAATGACATATATTGATACATATATGTATATAATTAGTGCTTAAAACAACTAATCATGAAGCGAAACAACCTTAGGAACTAGGAAACACTTGAGATGAAGTGTTAGAATCACATGTGATTGATAATAAGGAGTTTACGGCCACCCTAGGAAGTGTTTACGGCCAAGAAGTGTTCACGGCCAAGGATGCTTGAAGTGTTTACTGCCCAAGCTTGGCCTTAAGAAGGTTTTATGGCCATGGTCATGATCCTATGAAGGGTTTACGGCCCTCATGAAGGCTTTACGGCCGTAAACCCTTCAAGATCTTGAAGATCTTGAAGATGGTGTCTAAGGGTGATGGATTAAGGATAGATCAAAGGGATTGTTAAGTATGAACAAGTAAAGGATGAGATGCTTACGTTTTGGGAGTGAAATGAGAGCTTTCACTTGATGATACTTGAGAGAGAAAGAATAGTTCACGACCAAGAGGAGAAGAAGTGAAGGAAAAGTGACAAAATTTCATATATATGCATGATGTTCAAGGCTAGAAGAGTGTTCACGGCCGTGAACATGTTTTACGGTCGTGAACCTCAAGTGTTGGTTTTTCTGGTTCGGGTGCAACCTTCTGATCTCGAGCTAATACTTCAAAACACTTAATCCATAAGTGTACTGGGCTTAGAACTCATTAGAATGACCCTTAACAAGGCTAAAAGGCAATAGAATTAAGTCTGACATTTGGTTGATTGGATTGACTTTACTAGATAGAATTTACGGGTTGTCACATCATCCCCCCGTTAGATGGAATTTCATCCCGAAATTAGCTTTCCTAGCAGTACTCCTGGGGTTGTGCTTCTCTGAATGGCAGAATACCCACTCGTAGACCTGGGCAACTTTCCCCTAACGCTCATGATAATATTCATACTTGGTCCATCTATCATCACCTCGTGTATACAATTCGTATGTAATTAAGATTAGTAAGACGGTCGGATGTGCGACTCTGCCGCAGGTCCACAACCAAACAAGGAACAGGAGATAGGGCGGAAACACACATACTACATCTGCATAATCATAATTACATACCACTCTCGCGTATACACTTAATAGTGATAGGTGGGCTGTATTCGTCCTTAGCCTTTGTGCTTGAACTTGATCTGTTGGACGAGTGGTAGTTCGGGAAGGTCTGCTGAGTATACGGTGGCAAGGTTTTGGAGGGCAAGGTACTCCTCGCATGAGTACTTCGGGGTTTAGAAGACAAGAGACAATACTAAGGTCTAGGTCGGGTTGTCGTTACGAATGACGAGGGTTTCATTAATTTGATGGTTAAGGCGATGGGTTTTCGAAACACAATGAACTTGGTATGGTGAGGACCACGCCAATTCATGACGAAAGATGATGACAGACTCTTTACAAAAACAAATGTTAGGCCGATTTGAAAGACACGTTTGTTATACAATGGTGTATCTCGAGTGTGTTCGACAATGTATTATGTGTAGACTTTCTAGTGCTTTCAGTTTTCTCCTTGATATTACCACTGCCACAAATCCTACCGCGATGAGCGAGTACTAACAGTGAAAATGTTTTGATAACTAGTGTCGAAAATCTATATTATGATCCTCCTCGGTACATCTATGATCGCCTGGCATATACAAGTTATGTATAATTAAGATGAATAAGATGGTCGACTGAGTGACTCTGCCCTAAATCCACAACCAAACAAGGAACAGGAAATGAGGCAGAATCACTCACTCTAAGCCTGCAAAATCTTAGCTATGTACAACCCCGATGTACATACTAAGCCATCATAGCCTACCTGTACGGATCTTTAGTTCTCTTATGAATGATGTGACTTGTTGAGATGAGTGAGTTATTATACTTACTTTTAAATGTTTCCCCAAGTTTTAATCTAATATAAATATAAATTAAATTTTAAAGTAATTCTTATTTCGAAGACGTATCGTTGGACGCTGGTGACTCCGGGATAGTTTCTCCTGCGGTGATCATCAGAATTCGTCCATCCACTCTTGAGTTCTTCGTTATCGGGTAGTCCCTCTTGTAGTGCCCTATCTCACCACAGCCATAGCAGGCCTGGTTTACTTCTACTCCGCGGACTTTGGAGATCGGTTGTGCCGGCGCCCTGCAGAACCGAGCAATATGCGCGCTCCTGAGGCAATTCAAGCACTGCATTTCCCGACATACTCCGGTATGGTGGTAGTTACACTCACCACACTTCGGGAGAGTTCCAACATATCAGCTGACAGATGTTGGAGTAGCAGGTGTTGTGGCGGCGTATACAGTAACCATTTGTGGCTCCTGCAGGGTTTCCTGTGTTGTTCGCTCCTTCCTCTTGTCCCCCGACTTTTGTTTATAATCCTCTCCCCTTGATGGCTCGGGAACAGGGACCACCACGCCATGGCGGACTCCATGGTCAATGAGTCTCTGGGCCAGGTGTTTGGCGCTATCGAAGGTTGTTGAGTTAGAGGAAAGTACATCCCCCTAGATCGGGGTAGATAAACCCCAGATGTACCTTTCTATCTTCTTACTCTCCGGGGTAACCATCCCAGGGCATAGTGTTGCCAGGTCGCTAAACCTGTCCGTGTGGGTCACTATGTCTGAGCCAACCATGGTGTGCTCCCATAGTTCTTGTTCCAGCTTTTGAACTTTGTCTCTTGGGCAGTATTCTTCCAACATTATCTCTTTTAGGTTCTCCCAACCTATTGAGTTAGCCACAGATAGGCTCAGTGAATTAACATGGCTATTCCACCATGTTAGGGCTCTATCGAAGAAGGTGCATGTTGAGTTTATGGATTGCGCCATTGGGCTTAGTTAGTTCGGTCCATATGTAGTCACGGTTTGGGCCTGTCCAACCGTCTTTAGTTTTTAGGGTTGAGTATATATAATGCATGCATGCATTATATTAATAAGGCTAGATATTGATGATTCTCTGATTTTGAACTGTAACCCTAATGCTGTTGGAGATAGTGTCTAAGTCCATAACTATATTTGGTATGTACTTGACCCGACCCGGCATGGTCCATTTGGGTTGCACTTCACCCGAACAATTTACGGATAATCTTTTGAGAATAGTATAAGTTATGATTTATTAATATATTATAAGTTCTAATATATTAATATAAAATCATATTATTTAATTAGTGTTGATCTATAATTAATTTAGAATTAATTTAGAGATCAAAAGTATGACTAATTAAATATGGGCTCTTGTATTTATATAGTGTGGGCTAATGCTTATTTGGAATGGGCTAGGCTTGCATGGAAAGTCCATGGATACTCCATGGAGCTTTAACCCATGGATCTCATGGAAATGAAAAGACAAGGGTATTAGGGTTTACATGGATGTAACCCTAATCCACCACACTATATAAAGGAGGCTTTGGTTCTTGAAATTGCACTAGTTGATGTGTGTAAACTAAGAGGGCCGATTTCAAGAAGTTTGTGACTATTCTCTCAAGTTTCCAAGTTTGTGGTGATTTGTGACTTCCATTTGAGGCATCCACATTATTGGTGCTAGGCTCTCCAAGCAATCAACTACTACTACAAGGTAAGTAATTCTACTAGTTTTATTTGATTCAAATACCCCATGCCATGCTAGTTAGGATAAGAACCTTGGAAAAATAATTATTTGCATGTATCTTAGTCAAACATAGATCCAAGGTTTCTAGGGTTGCATGTACACCATAGGAGTGTTAGAATGCTGAAAACCCATCAAATGCATCCTCTAAAGTAGCAGTTCTTCATAGAGCTCTTCTGAGGGTGTGGATTATTTATCATTCGACGTCAGTTTTGAATCATCGTGTGTTCTTATTCGTGTCTTTTTGGTTTTCTTGACTAATTTGCTAAGTATCTAATCGATCTTAGAGTGTTTTTTTATCACATCAATTGGTATCAGAGCAGGAGGCTGTGTAAATCATACGCATCTCTTATGTTTGAAGAATTTTCTTAGGGTTTCCTCTTTTATTGGATCTGTTAAGCTGTCTTTCCTTCATTGACGTTGTTCATAGATCTCGATATTACCCTATTCAATCTTTACAATTCTGATTCTTAGCAGATATCTAAAAAACGTCATCATGTCTCACGAAGATTCACAAACCAATGCGATCAATATCTCCAACAACATTGGATCTACAACCAGAATCCCAATTCTATACACTCAAGATTATAAAGTTTGGACGCATCACTTTGAGGACTATGTCGTCGGTTCAGAAGACAATGGTTATCTTATCTGGGAAGCAATAACATTGGGTCCTTTTGTTCATTCTAGTACAAATAGAACCATTAAGACTCAAAAGGAGTACAACAAACTTTTAACTGATGTGGAGAAGATTCCCCAAGACGAAAAAGATAAGTTGCTATGTAATGTTAAAGCCATGAGAATGATCCAGTTTGCTTTACATTCTGATACCTTTCGTTTGGTTAGTCCATGCACCACGGCAAAAGAAATCTGGGATAGACTTAAAGAGCTATATTCCACTGATGAAGACCTAGAGCATTCTATCCAAACTCTATTGCTCTCTGAGTTCGGTGCTTTCCAACAAAAGCAAGATGAAAAACTTATTCAGGCTTTTGATCATTTCAACCATCTTTTGAGCAAGATGATCAAGCATGGTATTGGAAGAGAAGTGATCGAACAGAAGGTCACATTTATGAATGGTTTAAGACCCGAATGGATGGCTGTTGTGTCAACTGTGAAGGCTCACGAGAAATTTAAAACCTATTCATTGGCGAAGATGGTGGGTATTCTTAAGTCCCATGAAAGCGTTGTGACAAAGGAAGCGAAAGTGGTGTCTGGTATGGGATCCCTGGCCCTTCTCTCTAAGGCGAAGAATGTGGCAGAAGATGAAGAAGAGTCAGAGATGTCAGAATGTGATCTGACAAGCGAAGAGTATGCAATGATGGTTTCCAATCCGAAGAGGTTCGCTCGCAAAAAGTTTCCTATTGCCAAGAACCAAAACTGGTAGGGAAGCTATAGCTCAGAAAAGGCAAAACAGGAGATCAAAAATACTCCTCAGAAAGAAGAAGAGAAGAAGGAGAGCAAACTGGTTGGAGACTCTGGATACGACTGTAACTTCTGCCGTGGAAAAAACCACTTTGCAAAAGATTGTATGTTAAGGAAGCTCTCGGAGAAGAAGGAGGGTGAAGATGATGAAGCATACTATATGCGCAAGCTGGAGGAGATAAAGAAGAAGAAATCCTCTAACAGTTCAATGAATGCTTTGATTGTGCAGGAGAACGTTGTGGATGATGAGTTTGGTGGTGTAGAGGTCTAGTAAACAGACTCTGAAGATGAAGAAGTACGTAAACCCACACATGGAAAGGCATTTGTGGCCAAAGAAGAGAGTTCTGAGTTCGCTGGGAGATGCCTGATGGTGACCGCTAGAGTGTCAAATATGAGGGGCTACTCAACCGAAGGCGAGTATGATGAAGCGAATCTGAAGGAAGAAAAGTGTTTTGCTGCCAAACCAGTGAGCGAGAGGATTAACGACTGTGATCAGTTGATCAAGAAGGTACAATCCATTCTCGTATCACTTAAAAAACCGGTAACAAACTATGAAAAGGAATTAAATGATTCGAACTTAAAATTTTGTAGTTTAAGTGGTAGCTTAATGCAAACACGCCTCACAAATGCTAACCTAACCGATCAAATTAGCAGGGTAACATCCAAGAATGAGGAGCAAAGGTTGTGGATAGAGAAGACGGAGTTAGATTTAGTTAGGACAAGAGATGAAGTTATTGACTTGCAACGTGATAACTTGAAACTTATGAAACAAAGAAACATTTTTGCTTGATTGCTAAACGTTTATATACTAATATTACTCAATTGCATTTAGACTGTGAAATCGGCAAAAAGATTCACAAAATGATTTTGCCCTTCCTAGAGTTAAAGGAGGACGAAGTTGATATTTATGGTTATAACTGTGAATCCATTGTTTCTTTAGATGAAATCTATGACGCCTATAGGGTTGATCTAGACAAAATCGAGTCCTTTATCAAGTCCAAAGACCATAAGGACATGCTTAAAAATCTTTTGGACGAGAATGATAAATTGAAAATCAAGACCGAAACCATATAGAAATTTGACTCATTGAATGCCAAGTTAAGTTCAGAAAACAAAATAATTGTTGAGAACACTTCTGAATTTGACGAGGATAGTGATATGAGTGAAATTTCTGTAGAGGATGTGGTTGACTATTCAGAATTTGTCAAGAGCGAAACTGAACCCACCAAAAGTCTTATATCTGAGAATTCGGTTGAGTTCGCTCGAGTGTCCCAAGATAAATCCAAGGTTCTGAAACCGAAAGCAGTAGTTTATCAAAAGGTACAAACTGTACCAAATCAGGTATACACCACGTCAGGGGTCACTCAGAAACACACAGCCAAGCTGACAGCTATAGTAAACGAAGATAACTCAGGTGGTTGTGATAATTATTTTTGGTCTGCTCCAATCGACAATGCAGATGAAACTGTCCGTTTATCAGAGAGAACCTCATAGAGGATTAAAGGCAGATACGTGACAGAACCACTCAACAAGCCTACAAGCTTTGATGTACCAAGCACAAGTGGTACCAAAGAAATCCCAAGCGAAACTATGACGGCTGCAAGCGAAACCTCTTCATTGAAGAGTTAAACTCGTACTGAGAGACCAAAGTCAAGAGCAAACATACACAAGTCTCAAAAGCAGCTTGCTGAACAAAAACGCCAGCGAAACAAAAGGTATCAAAATAATCTCAATGAAAGGAAGCAGTTTTGGAACTCCCAAAACTCCAATTATGTTCGCACAAAAAAGGCATCAAATCTCAAGGCGAAAGTTGGATCAAAGGATAATTCTGATCCATGCACTCTCTGCCAATTCTGCAGACAAGCGAACTGAAAGCCTAGTTTCGGTCCCAATCCTTGCAGCGAAAAGCACCGAAAGACTAGTTTCGGTCCCAATACTGGCCTTGATAAGAACCGAAAGGCTAGTTTCGCT
Source organism: Lactuca virosa (assembly GCF_052849685.1). NCBI lineage: Eukaryota > Viridiplantae > Streptophyta > Magnoliopsida > Asterales > Asteraceae > Lactuca > Lactuca virosa. The sequence continues at coordinate 299,979,140 of NC_136428.1, read as the reverse complement.
CCTAAATCCCATCCTCCTCAATCAAAGCAGAATCCTAACAAGGATGTCAAGGACAGCAAGGGAAAAGGGAACCTCGTCTCTGAAGACAACATACAAATAAAGAAGACGTCAGCTAACCCTAAGAATCATAAAATAAGTCCGATAAGAATCAAAACCAAAATCCTCAATCTGACTTAAACAAAATTAAGGTTTTGACCATCAAAAGGAAAGACGAAACCACACTAATAAAAAGAACTTATATGGTTGATCTTTCTATTGTTATTCCCTGTTCTGTAAAAGGCTCACATGGACCCAAGCAAATTTGGGTTCCTAAATCTGCTTGATTTTTGCAGGTTATAAGTGACGAGCAGTTCGACGACGAATGGTACATTGATAGTGGCTGCTCTCGTCATATGACAGGAATGAGGGAAGAGCTAAGGGAGTTTCGGGCTCTTAAGGATGGTAGATGTGTTAAATACTGGAATAATTCATATGGAATGATCAAAGGCTACGGAATGATCACAAACGGGGAATTCTCAATCCGAAAGGTAGCATACGTAGAGGGATTGCAGTATAATCTCATCAGTATCTCTCAACTGGTGGTGGGAACTGGCTTAAAGGTTTCGTTCGATGATGAAGGTTCAGAGATTATTGAAAAGAAAACGAAGGCTGTCTTGTTAAAATCCAAGCGAAAAAGAGAAATTTATCCTCTGAATCTTAACCCAATTCGAGGAAAGCCAGTTGTATGCCTTTTAACAAAAGCACACTCTGACGAAAGTTGGCTATGGCACTGTAGGCTCTCACATCTCAACTTCAAGGATATCAACAAGTTGGCTATCGGTGATCATGTACGAGGACTTCCACTTCTCAAATTTGATAAGGAACACTTCTGTGCAGCATGCGAGATGGGAAAGCAAAGCCGAAAGAGTCATCCAAAAATTCTCAACACAACGATCATCAAATCTCTTGAGCTTCTTCACATCGATCTATGTGGTCCTTCGACCATTGAAAGCATCGGTGGTAGTAAGTACATTTTAGTTGTTGTTGATGACTTTTCACGTTTCACCTGGGTTTTCTTTCTTAAACAGAAATCAGAGGCAACTCCAAAGCTCAAAGCATTTATAAAGCAAGTGGAACTTCAATTGCGAAAGGTGGTTAGAAATGTCCAAAGTGACAATGGGCTGGAATTCAAAAACCAAGAGTTTGAAGAATTTCTTGCTGAAAAGGGAGTGTCTCACAACTTCTCTGCTCCCTATACTCCACACAAAACGGTGTAGTTGAAATGCGAAACCGTTCGTTGTGTGAAGCGGCCCGAACCATGCTCAGTTTCGCTTCTCTACCTCTGTACTTCTGGGCTGATGCTATTGCTGATGCGTGCTATACTCAGAACAGAACCTTCCTCGACAAGAGATTTTCAATCACTCCATACGAAATCTTGAATAATCGCAAGCCAAATGTCAAGTTCTTCCATGTGTTCGGTTCAAGGTGCTTTATTTTCAACTCCAAAGAGAACCGAAACAAGTTCGATGTAAAGGCAGATGAAGGGATTTTTCTTGGTTACTCACTAACGTCAAAGGCATATAGGGTTCTGAATAAACGCTCAAAGAAACGTAAAGAAACCTACTATGTCACTTTTGATGATAATTATCTGAAGAAACTGCGATCCAGCAAAGTACCATCGGAGGAAATCTTTCCAAAATCAGGTCAAGTCTCGGTTCCAATTTCCAATCTATTTGAAGAATATATGTTGCTCTTTGACAAACCAGAGAGAGCAATTATATCTGAGGCAAAAGCAGCTGACAACAAGATTGACAACTTGAAGAAAATTATCGATGAAGCAGCAAAAGAAATGGGAAGTGAACCTCATGGACCAACCGAACAGCCAGGTCAAAACGAACCTCAAAGCTCAAGCGAACCTCAAGTTCAAAACGAACCTCAAAAATTTAGGGATCCTACTCATCAATGTTCTACATTCCAGGGGGAGGACCCATCTCCAACAATGACCCATGAAAGTCCAATCGCGGGGGAGAATTCTGAACCGGATGTTGAAATTGTTTCGTCATTCGAGGGGGAGAATAACAATACAAATGACGAAGAGTCTCAATCAGAATTCGATGAAGAAATAAATGCCGATTTGGATCCTGTTTATGATCCTAACTTCCCCCCGCTCACAAAATAGACAAAAGATCATCTGAAAACTTAAGTAATAGGGGAATCATCTGAGGGAGTTCTTACATGCTCTCAACTGAAAGCAAAGCAAACGGCTCTATTCTCTCAAGTGGAATTCTGCATGTTTAATTCGTTTGTCTCCAAGATTGAATCGAAAACAATCAGCTCTACACTTGATCACTCTGATTGGGTGCAGGCTATGCAAGACGAACTCAATGAGTTTGAGCGAAACCGAGTCTGGAGACTGATCCCTACACCAAAGGATGCATCTGTAGTTGGATTGAAATGGGTATTCAGGAACAAGATAGATAAAGAGGGGAATGTAATTCGCAACAAGGCAAGGCTGGTTGTCAAGGGATATTGTCAGGAAGAAGGTATAGATTATGAAGAAACCTTCGCTCCTGTAGCAAGGTTAGAATCTGTTCGGATCTTTCTGGCATATGCTGCACATAAAAACTTTGAAGTTTTTCAAATGGATGTCAAGTGTGCCTTCCTAAATGGAGAACTAGAGGAGACTGTATATGTTGAGCAACCACCGGGTTTCGTGAACGAAAGGTACCCTGATCATTGCTATATTCTGGATAAAGCTGTCTATGGTTTGAAGCAAGCTCCTAGAGCCTGGTATGAAACCCTTACTAGATTTCTAAAAATGTCCAAGTTTAAACAAGGTTCGGTTGACCCAACCTTCTTTCACAAGAAAGAGGGTGACCACCTTATGATCGTCCAAATTTACGTCGATGATATCATCTTCGGTTCCACGAATCCCAACCTCATAGCTGAATTCAGGAAGTTGATGGAGACTAAGTTTGAGATGAGTGCAATGGGTCCTATTAACTTTTTCCTTGGCTTAAACATTAGACAGGGACCCGAAGGCATATTTATTAATCAGGAGGCATACACGAAGACACTACTGGCTAAGTTTGGCATGATGGGAGATTCCAAAGTAAAGGTTCCTATGGCATTTGGAACGCAGTTAACACCATCTTTGGAGAAACCGACTGTAGATATGACCCTCTATCGGCAAATGATAGGGTCCCTAATGTATCTAACAGCTAGTAGACCCAATATTATGTTTTCTGTTTGTTACTGTGCCAGGTTCCAAGCTAATCCACGACAACCTCATATGGTGGCTGTTAAGAACATCTTCAAATATTTGAAGCGAACCTCATCTCTCGGTTTATGGTATCCTGCTAAATCAAGATTTTGTGTTCAAGCATTCTCTGATGCTAATCTTGGAGGATGTGGTTTGGACCGAAAGAGCACTACAGGCGGATGTCAATTCCTTGATGGTAAACTCGTCAGCTGGCAGTCCAAGAAACAAACATGCATTTCACTCTCAACAGCTGAAGCTGAATATATCGCAGCATCATCTTGTACTTCGCAGGTCATTTGGATACAAAGTCAACTTAGAGACTATGGCCTGAACATGAAGAAGATTCTGCTTTACTGTGACTCAGAAAGCGCTATTCGGATATGCCACAATCCAATGCAACACTCCAAAACGAAACATATAGCACTGAGATACCATTTCATCAAAGATCACGTTGAAGATGGTAATGTGGAAATCCACTTTGTTAGATCTGCTGATCAACTAGCTGACATCTTCAAAAAAGCCTTACCTGAAGTAAGTTTTAATAAAATTCTCCAAGGCTTATGAATGATGGAAGCTGAGTCTGTACCGAAACTTATTTTGCCTCGTTAAGAAAATGATCAAGCGAAATAGAGCGAACGCTCGGTCTATTTCGGATCCAGAATTTTCGGGAACCGAAATGAACCGAACGTGAAATAGAGCGAACGCTCGGTCTATTTCGGCTCCTGGGTTTTTTGGTAACCTAAATGAACCGAACGCTCGGTCCATTTCGCTTCACTACTTTTAGGTGAAGTTTCGGTTGTATAGTTTGTTCATTATGTACAATTTTTTTTTTCAATTCCTTTCTTCTAATAAAACTCAAAAATTTTCTTTTCTGTTTTTATTTCGTTTTCAGAAAATTCATAAAATTCAAAATTATTTTCTTTTCTGTTTTTATTTCTTTTTCAGAAAATTACTAAAACTCAAAAATATTTTCCTTTCTGTTTTTATTTTTTTTTTCAGAAAATTCATTAAATCCAAAAATATTTTTTTTGTTGTTTGTGTTGCTTTTCATTAAAATCAAAAATTTCAAAAATATCACTGAAAGGTATCATCTATCATTCGAAAGATGGAGCTGGGACAGGTATATATTTCTTTATCTTAGTATTAGCTAAGTGTCCCTAGAAGCATGTTGTTGTATGTAGACCAAAGCCTCAAGGACTTCAAGTGAAGCCTTACTGATTTGATATACACCAATCAAATCTTCCCAATCAGGCTGATAAAATCACTTATGTCATGAGCTACCTTAATCGTCTCACATTGACTTAAGAGTTGTCTGCTCGATCCTTACTATATAGCAGAGGTACTTTCGGTTCTTTAACCTCCTTATCACTCTTCTCCATCGCATTTCGGTTCATCATCGTAACCCTTGAGACTCTCAGAATTTACCACTGAGGTTTATGGTTACACAACATTTGTGTTAATGATCTTAGCTTCGTTTCACCATGTGCTAAGTGAAACCCAAAATCCAACACCATTAATGAATTGACGGTGAACAATCACATGTTCTAGTTTTCACCCACGTTTTAATGAAACTACTTTAGTGGAAGGTACCAAGAAATCTCCTTTTAATTTTTGTGCGATCTTTATGAAATTGTCTAATACCCAGGCGTTTCTTCCCATAAGATCCAATTTATATTTTTTTGAGATTTCTAAAATTTATCACCAAATCACTGAATATATTATCCAACCTACTTGTTTAACAGGCCACACTGGTCTCACAAGTACTTCATCCAACTTTCAGTCTTATGTCAAGTACCGAAGTTCGGTTGAAGCTGAGCCACCCCTTATCGCTTAAATTTAAAAAGATTCCTTTCAATGTTTCTTAATAAACATTTGATCGTATTTCAACGGGAAACCACACAGACACTGCAAAGTCTCTCTTGACTTCGAAGGAAGCGATTCATGCCCGGGATCCTCAGTTTCGTGTCTAAATAGACATCACTTAAATCCCTCAAATACTTTGATTTATTTCTTTTTTATTGTCACACTCTTGCACGAAGATCTTTATGATTTTCCCAATTCTTGTTCGTGGTTCTAATGGCAATTTTTCAGATTTAATGCTTCAGTAGAAAATGCTATGGTGGTATACTATGTTAAGGAGCAAACCTTGTCAGTCTTATGTGAAGCGAAAGGGTGAAATTCAAACGGCGAGAACAAGATAAGATTTCAAGACACGTCATTGGATGAGATTTGCAATGGGCGCTTGAATTTGAAACGGTTCCTGACAACACGCCAGATGACGTCTTTCTAGGGAAACACAGCTGTCAAAACGTGCATTTTCAGGCGTTGATTCAGAAGATCGTCTTATACCACTTTACCAATTCCCAACTTTCTCAAGAACTCATCGGTGATTTTCTACTGTTCATCTTCTTCTTCACACCTGCAACAAGGGCTGAATCTTCATCTGTTTATGAACAATCTGCCCAGTCCTCTCTTCTCACCATAAAACCCAATCAAAACCTCATCATTGAACTCTCACCTTTCCAGTATGATCCCTACATGCTGCAAGTGGTTGAATGCCTCAAATATTCACCACTTGTAGTTTCCCTAACCAAGGTGGAGTCCGTTCCGATGTCGCTGCTTTATCATGTCTACTCAACCGCTGTCTACGATAAAGCCAAGGAGCGTATTTTCTTTGAGATCGTCAATCAAAAGACTTCGATTTCAAAAGCTAGGTTTTGTTTGTTGCTAAGTGTTGCTATCGACGACTCCATGATCAACCCCGATTCCATTACCAACACTCAACTTTTCTCAATGTTCTATGATATGGGGTATACTGAGGTTCTCACCACTGTAAAAAAGTTCAAGAAATCTTGTCTTCCTCCTCAGTGGAATGGTCTATTTACCATACTCTCAAAGGGCTTGTCGGAGAGGGTTGTTGGTTCTGATGGAGCAAGTAAGGCATTCATGTCCCTTCTCTACGGTCTGTACCATGGGGTTAACATGGATTTTGGCTCTATCTTGTGGTCTCAATTGCTTTAAAGTATTGGTTCTGCTTCACGCTACACTAAAATCTCTTGCACTTGGTTTTGGACTCTTGTCACTCACTGGGCGATGGAGAAGCTTCACGTTCCAACAATGGCGGACTCACTGATGTCGTCTATTGCTACTTTCCACACGACAAGGTTAATTGTCTCTGATCCATCAAAATTTCTCTTTATTGGTTCGGTTCCGGAATTGATGTACCGGTGTGTCTCAAGTGAAAGCAAAGTGATAGCTGAGTACAAGAAGCTACCTCTTTCAGGGCCGAGGCAGCTTACTCCTGAAATGCAAAGCTCCTTAGACGCAGCTGATAAACCTACGAAAAGAGGGAAGAAGCCTGAAAGAAAAGGGGAGAAGGAAGGTCAATCCTCTAAAGTTTCAACTCCCAAGAAGCGAAAGCCTGACCAAGCAGCCCCTACTGCTCAGAAGAAACGAAAGATTAAGAAGAAGGCACACAAGCCGAAGGCTCCTTCTCCTTCTATAAGTGACTCTAAATACGTTCCATCGGACCCACAGCCCGAACCACAGTCCAGTGATGATTCCGTTTCTCCACACAACAGTCCACATAGAGGTAATTCGCGTCCACCCTCACCAGCTCATGAAGGTACCCGAAACTCACTTCCTCCTTCTCCTACACAATCGGTTCCTATTACCATTGCTCCGTTCCCTCCTCCCATCTTATCTTCCACTACAACCACAATTCTAATTCCAACCCCTTTATTCAACGAAGTAACCACAACCACTACAACTCCAACCGAACCTCAGGTTCGTGTCAACGTATCTGATACGGGGGCACCTACTTCTGAACCCGAACCACCTCTTACCTCGAAACCTTTATCTCCACCTCCCTCAACCGAATCTGACATTGTTATTGGAGGAGCAGATATGGAGTTTGATTCAATCTATTTCAGTCCATATCGAGTACAGAGCGACGATGATGATGACGCTCTTGTTACGAAGAGGCATTTAAAGGATCTCAATGGTAAGCTTGATAAACTGATTTCTTCTTCCTCTTCTACTTCAAGCACAGCGTACTCTGAAGCTGCAATCAAGGCTCTGTTGGCCACCTTTGTCAAGGAGCATGACACTTCCATCTCCAATGCTGTCAAAGCTATTGAAGCTTCCACTTCTCATTGCCGGAAAGCTTCTAGTGCCATTGAAGAATCCACAAAAGATTGCAAGCAAGCGATCGAAAAAGTCGAAAAACTAGTTTCTGATGCTCAAATTTTTCTTGATTCTCTTCAGGCTGCAGCTCAAAAGAACGCTCAAACGGTGAATGCTTCGGTTGATAATCTTACACGCACGCTTCAAGCTGAAAAGAAGCACTTTGAAGAGGTACGCCTAGCGATCCAGACTGCCAACACCGGGCTTCACACCTCAGTTGATGCACGTCTTACTCAACTTGAAGCCGAACTTGCTGTGGAAAACAAGATTATGGATGAGTTGGATCGTCGAACTTCTCAGCTTAAACTTCAGAACTTGAAGCTCAAGATGGCAACCAAGGAAGTTGAAGACCTCAAGTCTGAGCGAGCATTGGTCAAAAGCTCTGTTGGTGATGTGCATTCCTCTAAATCTTCTCGAAGCACATGATTCGGTCCTCACTATCTACATTCGACGCCACTTGGCTGAGAAATTGAGACCTGCTTTAGACATTCTAAGCAGGATTGAGGGTGTTCCTAAGCCAGTTGTGCCTCCGAAACATAGGGGAGAAGACTCTATGAAGGAACAACCACAGCAACCTCCAAAAGGCAAACCTGTCTCTCAACCGAAAGTCACTACTGAACTGAAGGGTAATGAAGCTTCGGTCAGTATGAAGGGAAAACGAAAGAAGCAAATTGGTGATGACGATGATGATGAAATTGAAGAAGATGTGTCTGAAGCAGATCAACAACCTTCTAAAACTGTAAATCTCAAAATCAAGTCGAATGATCAAGAGATTGCGGAAAAGGTTCATAAAGCAAAGGAAGGGTTTGATAGGGATAGGAAACAGAAAGAAGCGAACGATGCCTTAGAACAGAGGAAATCTATGTTCCCTCTGTGGACAATGGAAAAGCTTCTAAAGGAGGTAATAGAAGCTCCAAGCATACATTGGCTCGAACCGGTCCTTTCATTCGATCTAGAGAATTCCAAAGATTCTCAATTTGATATGCCAATCATCCGAAAGGAATTCATCTTTCATTGTTTTGAGTCAACTGTTGCCATCCCATCTCCTGACCCGAAGGTTGATCTAGACCTACTTGAGTACTATCTTGCCTTCTCTCAACCTCAATACCTGACTTGGAGTAAACAGAAGATCACAACAGTCAAGGTGTTGAAACCCACTTCAGCAGGGAAGTTTAGCAACATCAAGTTTAAAGTGACCCGAGGCTCAGACAGTTCGGTCCATATGATCTCCCTAGCTGACTTGCCAAATTTGAATACTCATGACTGGATTCTCCTGAACAATATTTTGCTGACTAATCAACAAGAGTATGAGCCGATCATCGACCACATCAAGCGAATGCTGGTGTGTTACATTCATGAAGTCGCAAAGATGGATCAGGAGATCGCCTCAGCCTTGAAGAAGGCCACTATGAAGCCGATTGGGAAGGCAAGCGATCTAAATGTGATGATTAAAGGAAAAATCGATCCAAACTTTCATACAATCATGTTCACAAGGGGCGAAGGTCAAAAATGCATGTTCGCTCTTGTTGACAAACACATGTTCTCCACTGCCTGCTTGGAGCATATTCTGGATATCATATACAGGTGCGATCAGAAACAGTGAAACTGACAAGAAGATGTTTTCTGATATACTTCGGTGGTACATTAACTTCCGTCAAACTCTTCTTGCTATTATCCCAAAGTTGTTCAAGACTGTGAGGAAAACCACAGTTACTCAACCGAAGTGATCTCTCGCCTCAATTGGCGCAAAGGGGGAGATTGTTGACTTTATGGATTGCGTCATTGGGCTTAGTTAGTTCGGTCCATATGTAGTCACGGTTTGGGCCTGTCCAACCGTATTTAGTTTTTAGGGTTTAGTATATATAATGCATGCATGCATTATATTAATATGGCTAGATATTGATTATTCTCTGATTTTGAACTGTAACCCTAACGCATCCTCTACAATAGCAGTTCTTCATAGAGCTCTTCTGAGGGTGTGGATTATTAATCATTCGACGTCAGTTTTGAATCATCGTGTCTTCTTATTCTTGTCTGTTTTGTTTTCTTGACTTATTTGCTAAGGATCTAATCGATCTTATAGTGTTTTTTTATCACATCAGTGCAGGCAGGAAACTTAACTTTGCTCCCTTCTGGGCACAGACAGATTTCAAAGACCAAATCTGTTTTCCCGAACCATCGCATTAGAGCAATGACTCCCCCATTTCCATTAAAGGATTTGGGTTTACAGTTCATGAATTCCTTGTACGAACACTCCCGTAGGTGTCCGTGGGTAACTCCAGGGTTGGTTAAGTGGGTACTGCTACCAGTTCCACTGGGACCACTTTCGCGGATGTGAGTTAGAGCAGCTGTTACTGCGGTCGTTATCGTTGCTTGGAGAGCAGCAGGATCGAATTGTGGTGGTGGATTCTCTGTTGTGCTATTGAATATGCGCCTTACAGGTCTACCGCGGGGCATCTTTTGCTAAAAAGAATACAAAGATGAGACGGAAATAAGTCTATAGCAGTGGTTATAAGTCGAAAGCTGAATGACAAAGTTATCCTAGTTCTGAGTGTATCTGGTTCTGACTTTCATAGGGTTCTGGAAACAATTCATAAGGGAGTCTATATAAAATAAACTTTATGAATCAGAAGTGGCTATCCTCGAATGAATTTCTGTGAATTGAATAACTTGATATTGGTTGCATGAAAAGAAATAATCCTAACACATAGTGTGAGTAGTGAAATCACTAGCTCACTAAGTCAATTAAGGTTATTATTTATTAGTGTGACGCATAAGACGTTTTAGTTTCTTCGGCTGATCCCTTCTTGGAAAACTCCTCTTGAATCTCTTCTTGTTTCCCATTGACTCCTCTGCTGACTACTATGATGGAGTGGTTACATCTATCTGGGTTTGTCATGCAAGAATGGAAGTGTCTAATGAATCTATGAGATTAAGTGTAACTTTATGGGGTGATCCTTACCGGGTCCTCCTATAATTGTGCAATGTATATAAGTTGTATATAATTTAAGATTAAATAGACCTTCGAATAAGTAATCCTACTCCAAAACCACAACCAAACAAGGAACATGAAGTGAAGCATATATCACAAATTCTAAGTCTATAAAATCTCAATTATATAAAACCTTGCAAGTATACACTCCGGAATCATAGACCTACCAGAAGGGTCTTTTAAATTTTCACATATGTTATTTATAGTGCCTAAAATACTCCTATATTATTTTAATGTAATGAACTTGGTATGTTTTAAACTTGTTGTTGTCTTATAGTATCATAAAATACTCCTATAGTATTTTAACTTTATGTTCTGATCTAGAAATCCCTTGATAAAGTTAGGTAAGTTTTAAGACTATTGTAACACCACATCACTCCCAAACACATGTTGGTCATATCTCAAATGAATATAGTTGATCAGGCTATATTGATCCCAGATATGATTACATAACTGTCCAGGTTTGACCGCAATGTCCAACCTTTAAATACTTTTGTTCTGTTCTTCTTGTGATACTTGTTCTAGTATGTATATATGTATAAGCATGTATGTATACTTTTATAAAATATTGTTATACTTTTAGTCAGAGGACTTCGGCCCCATTGCATTTATAGTTGTATATCTTTTATAGGTTGATATACTTAGTTCACTATAAACAATGCTCTCATACCAATCTGTCACACCCCCAAACTGGAACGGCGGAAACATTCGGGGGCGGAGGACGTCATGTTTAGTATCACAACACATGAGTCATAGTAATCAAAGTAACAAACAATCATTGCATTAATATGAAAGTGTTTACAAATTATGTGATTCACAAAAGATTGACTCCAAAAGTAAATAACAAAACAAGACATGAAGCGACTATACTCCATCTTCTGTATCCCAGTGCGCATACTTGTCTACTAGTTTCCTGAGAATACAAGTTATTTTGAAAGAGTAGATCAGCATTTAAGCTGGTGAGTTCATAAGTATTTAAGTGATGAAAAGTAAGTTGTAAGTTCTTTTACAAAAGTTCGCCTGTTCCTCCAGAAAATCCTATATTTTCTGATGTGATGAATGAAAGTAAAAATGACTCTACAATTCCTTCTATGAGTACTAAATGGATACAAGTTATACACAAATTATAGTAAACAGACAATCGATTGTGAGAATCTGCCCTAAGCCCACAACCAAACAAGGAACATGGAATGAGGCGGAAGTCACACATCCCATTGTTTGTTAGGTCTTCACTGTATGTAACCCCGACGTATTCATTTGGTACTTACGGAGTTAACTGTAATAATTCTTTATATTTGATGAAAACATTCTTTAAGAAAATCATATATTTCCTTTAGTAAAAATGGTAACCACAATAGCTACTTCTATAATCACTTAGTTTATACTAGTTATGTAACACCCGATTCCTGGTACGCAGTTAATTCAAGCATTCTTGTGTTTTTCTCTGGGACTCGACGAGTTGGAGGCCCAACTCGTCGAGTAGAGTCGAGATCCGCGGACAGTTTAAGTGACCTACTCGAGTCAAGGAGGGCCGGGATGGAACTAGGAAACTTGGAGAGTGTGTGAGACCTCTCGAGGGCATGTATGATCCTGACGTTTATGTGTTGTTTTCAGTATGGTGACCACACGACATGGAGCGGGAGGTTCAGGATCAGGATCAGGATCAGGCTCTGGTGCAGGATCCGAGCAGGTTGATGACGGGCTACGCGAGTTCATCGCGTCTGAGATCACGAGAGGTATCCTTGATACGACCCGGTCATTTTCTGGTCGATCAAGGAGGGGATTGTTGTGATGATGGAGGATCGCCTCCAAGCATTCAGGAGTGATTTGGCGTCTAGCCAGACGGGTAAGCACACATTGCCCTTCAAGGACTTCTGAGGGAGTGGTGCGCCGGATTTTCACGGGGTGAAGGACCCCATTGTTGCGAGGAGATGGATCGCAGACATTGAGTCTGCGCAGTTCAGGAGCTTCTGCCCGAAAGGGTCGAAGGTCTGCTTTGTTGCGGGATGTTTGAGGGATAGAGCCAGAGACTGGTGGGAGTCATTCGGTGACTCGCTAGGAGCCCTAGCCGTGGAGGCTATGACTTGGTCGAACTTTGTGACCAGGTTCAGGGCGAAGTTTGCACCAGCTGTAGAGCTTCAACAGCTGGCCAGGGAGTTTCTGGATATGAGACAGACTACGGAGTCAGTGGCGGGAATCACCGCCAAGTTCAGAGAGAGGGCCTTGCAGGTACCCCAGTATGCGGGGGATGAGGAGATACGAAAGACCCGCTACCATGATATGTTGAGGGCTGATATTTGGAAGCATGTTAGCTATTCAGCCTGCCCGACCCTGGAGTCCATGATTGCCAGGTCGCGGGAGAGGGAGCTCGATTTGGAGCACGTTAGGAAGAGGAAAGCAGAGTCTGAGCAGGTTACAGGGGTTTCGGGGAAGAAACCCAAGGGATCCGACGTTAGGTCGAAGGGCCAGCCGGGCCAGAGCCGCTGCAGGAAATGCGGCAGGCCGCATGAGGGAGCTTGTAGAGCGGGATCGTCTGGCCGCTACAAGTGCGGCAAGACGAGGCACTTTGGCAGGGATTGTACTGCCCCCGCTCCACAGTGCAGATGTCAGACCTGATTTGCTTCCATTGCAATCCGAGGGGCCATAAGAAGGCCAACTGCCCTAGATTGTCAGCAGCGACAACAGCGGCGCCGACCCTAGTGACAGCGCGGGTTACGGATGGTCGGAAGGCCAAGGTGGAGGCTCCAGTGGTGCAGAGTTGGGCATTTCAGTTGACAGCCGAGGAGGCACGCGCTGCACCCGATGTGGTAACAGGTACGATTTCTTTCTTATACTTTTGTTTTATGTCGCTGTGATTTTGATATGTTATGTATGTGCTCTGTATATGTTATGTATGTGCTCTGTATAGGATCGTTCCATGTGAACGGTATCCCAGTTCAGGTGTAAGGTTGACTTAGGGTCCTTTATATAGGCTGGAGTGTGAGGCCAGGAGGGTGTGCGGTCGGCTGTGTGAAGCTGGCTGGCTGCACACTCGGGTGTGCGGCCGCACACACCTTGCTTGGTGTGTTTGGCCCGATTTTGCGATGCTACACACATTCTAACCCTTCCTAAGACTCATATCTTGATTATACTAAGCCTAATGCACTTATATAGACCCAAAACTTCATTACAAAATAGCAAAACAAGGCTAACTTTGATAAAAATGAAGAATGTATAAGTTAGAAATTTCGGGTTGTCACATTCAACATCACCATCTTTGCTGCCTTACACCACCAAAACTACAACCTTATTCCACCTCCTACCATCCTCCAAATACCCACTCCAACCTCATCAAATCTCCTCAAAACACCCTATACCCGTATACACATGACCCCCTTTATTTTGCATTGTTTTGTAAACAACCCGTTTTTTACATGAAAATGAACTTTGTGCAGTGGCAGATCTAGGAGAAAAGTTCAGGGGTAGCACAACATTTTTACTGCATAATATACAATATGATATTTCTCGGGTTTGGGTTTTTCGGGTTCGGGTTAAACAAGTTTGGAATTTTGAGACTTTAACAGAAACGATTTGCGTTACTGTTAAAGTACATGTTAATGTCAATGGAAACCTAATTTCAAGATATAGGCAATGGAAACCTAATTTCAAGTGTTAAACATGAAGTTTGAAATTCTGATTTTCTTAAAATCAATGCAATTGAAACCTAAGTACGTGTTAATTTTAGTGGAATCCTAGTAAAGCAGTCAAGTTACTTGAACTGTCTTCTAACTTCAAAGAAAAAATTGGAAACTTACTTGTTTCAAGATTTGGATTTTGAAGGTTGGGATCTCTAAACATCCAACGATTTTTCTGTGTGCCCTTTGTTATTCCATCGCATGCTTACGGTGAATCCGTCTTCTTCCAGGCTAGGCAGCATCAATTTTTTTATTTTTTTTCCTTGATTTGTGTCCTGACATGTTTTGACAGCCCAAATAGTTTACAATTGGGCTTTTAGCCTTTTAGATTTTGGAGTATAAACATTGGTATAAACAAACTAAGGGGTATCATAAAGTTCTCCAACAACTTATACGAAAACTAAAAAAAATAGTACTAATTGGGATTTTTTTAGGGGTAACATGTGCTACCCCAGGCTCCAACATAGCTCCGCCTTTGACTTTGTGTTACTTATCAAATACCGGATTGAACTTTGAACAAATAAAGACACAGTCAATTAGGTTCCATCAGTCCAGTTCTAAATCAGTCGTTCCATCAGTCCAATTCTAAACCGATCGTTCCATCAGTCCAGTTCTAAACCAGTTCAGTCAATCTATTGACGAACCTACTTGAATATATATATATATATATATATATATATATATATATATATATATATATATATATATATTATATCTTTACGTTATTTAAATACAGTCATTTATATTATTTATAGCTTAAGGTCATTTAAATATAGTAACTTATATTATTTATAGCTTTACGACAGTTACATACAATTATTTATATTATTATAACTTTCTAGTTTATATTTATTCCGCAATTCTTATTCTTTATATATCCACATCTTATCTCTTTAATTTATATATCTGTCACACACACTAACTGGTATCCAAGCTTTTATTTGTGGTGATTAGATTTTATATTTTCTACAAAATACGTAAAAGCAATCAAACAATTGATTTAATGACCATATTAAGTAACCAAATTAAAAAACTTTTAACAATAAGAAATTAAATCAAGATATCAATTCTGAAACACTCGAATTTACTTTGGGATGCAGTAGCGAGTGACAATTCAAGATATCACACACCCTTCTTTTTCCCTTTTCCATGTTTAGTGCATCTTTAAAATTTTAATAAATTATAAGGTTATATATATATATATATATATATATATATATATATATATATATATATATATATATATATATATATATATATATATATATATATATATATATATATATATAGGCCTAGGTTATTCTATTCAAACTAATTATTGTGTTATTGTATGCATAAATATGGGCCAATCATTTTACTTATTTTAAGAAAGTGATTAATACATATTATTGAATTAAAAATAATTGAAAAATACCATCTAGTTTAACTAGAAGGGTATTTTAGTCAATTAACATAGATTTAATAAAGGAAGTTTGCATATTTTAAGGATTCATAGATTCTATTAATTTTAAAAATCTGATTTTACGAATTATTAGGTTGTAATTCGGACATTCTGACAGAATATGTTTGAATATATTCAAAAATAAAAAAATTCTTGAACCATAAAATAATAAAAATATTCTTGAACATATTTTTCTTGTAGAATAACAAATTCTCGAACCAGCAATTGAAGAATTAAAACAAAAATTATATTAATTCTTATAGAATACATGTAACAATTGCTAAAAAATACATTTATTGTTAAAGAATAAAACTAAAAAAACTTTCAAAATGGGAAAGAAAACATCAAAATCTAACAACTACTAATACATTCTAAAAGAATAATGTGGTCCGTTTCAATTTTGTGGTCCGTTCTTCAAGCATCAACTTCTGTGATTCCAACAGAATTGGAATTCGTGATTCTATTCCAACATAAATGGTATTCGTGATTCCATTCCAATAGAATTGGAATCTCACTAATATCATCCATTGAATCATCTACATAAACATACTTGATACGTTTTCAGAATTCAGCCTTGTCAAGATCCTGCATTGTCCACATAAATAAAGTGTTAAATTAGAAAAAAAAACATAAATTGAAATATGAATCAATTCATAAAATCCAGCCAAAAAACTGGTCAAGAACAAACTGTACCTTTTAGAGCAATTGACATGTTCAGAACCCATAACTTTAGGATAGAGTTCAAGCTTTTAGACCAAATTTGCCTCTTTTATCATCATACATCATACTCCATTAAAAAATAATTTTTTTTTTGATTTTGACATAAATGGCCTCATCAAGTCATCATCTTTATCATTGATTTCACACAAGAAAACCAAACAATGGCCACACAGCCATACAAGATCCTGATAAGTAACCAAGCATCTCATTAAGATGGAGAACACGTGACATCTGATATGAATTCAAATGTAGGACCAGCACATAAATAAGAATAAATACTAATTTGGTGTGCGAACAACCTTGAAATAGGATGTTAGAGCTCACAGGAATCTAGAAGACAGTTTTACTCACAGATGCGATCAAATAGGATGTTAGTTGAACAAAAAAGAAAAAAACCCTTTGTTTCTTCTTCTGCTTGCTCATTGATTTCACAGCCTCATTCCAAACACCCATCTGATTTCGGTTCTTCTTCCCTGCCTCCACCGAACCACCTTCCAACCATCCCTTCCTACCTCCGTTTCTTTCAAATCAACCCAATCAAGAACAACTAGAGACTGCTGGAACAAAAAAAAGGAAAAGAGAAAAGAGAAAAGATAAAAGATGAAATCTCTTACCGTCTTCCGTCGATCGATTCTTCTCCCGCTGTTGATTTGTGATCACTGGTGACGAAGCAGATGAACGAAGGAGGAGTCCTCCGAAGATCGATTGACCATCCCTTACTATATGCGATTTCTTGTCTATCGACCGCCACTGCCGCTGTTGTTTTTGGGGCTGCCGACGATGGGATAACGAACACAAAGAGTCACCGAGCCAAAACACCCCTTTCATTCGTCATTGTGGTTTTAAAAAGGGATGAGAAAAACCTAGGTAACTAAGTCAATGGTTACCATAATTATAGGCTATTATTTGTGGAAACTAATTATCAAATTACCTATTTACCTTTATTTACTTATTTAATTATTTATTTTTATTTTAAATTTTGATTGGTCCACATTTATGAATACAATAACACAATACTTAGTTTAAACAAATAAACCTAGCTCTATATATATATATATATATATATATATATATATATATATATATATATATATATATATATATATATATATATATATGTCCAGGTTCATTTGAAACCATGCTAATTTTGTAAGACCGTGAGACGCAATCTAAAAATAATTATAAAATATAAAATAAAAGGAAAAATCTGAAAATTCCTTTTTAGTTTTTATTTTCGTAATTTTATTTACCTAAAAAATAAAAAATAAATAAATAAAAATTACCGTTTTTTTAATACGTGAGATATTCTAATATAATATTACACTGTAAATATTGTAATGTAATTTTTAGAATGTTAGAATATTCTACTATTCTACTAGATTTGTCAGATATGTAAAATATTATAATATTCTACTAGAATATGTAAAAAACGCTAATTTTTTTATTTTTTTATTTTTATTTATTTATTTATTTATTTGAAAATATAAATGAAGAAAAAATATTTAAAAAAATTTCAAAAATTTTCAATTATTTTGCAATTTAAAAATATTTTTTATCTACAAAATGAGTGGCTAGGATTACGTCGTACGGTCTCCCAAAATTAGGTCGTCTCACATGAACCTAACCCTATATATATATATATATATATATATATATATATATATATATATATATATATATATATTCTTTAATTACTTAATAATAACTACATAAGAAAGCCCATAAACAATTACTACATAAAAAACCCAAACGAATTAACTGATGCAAGTCAACAAACAAATTAAGGTGGTTTATTTATTTATTTTTAGGTAGGTCATCATTTTTAGGTTTATATAACTTGTTATTAAAAATTAAATAAAAGGTGGGTCAAGTGACCCACCATGCTAACACATAGCCTCGCCATTGAATACATATGTGAATCACTTGTGATTTACTTGTGAATTACATCTGATTTACATGTAAATATGCGATTTACATGTGAATTACATGTGATTCACATGTAAATCACAAGCAAATGATGCAATGATGTGAAGAATGAAAATTTATTTTGTCATGAAGTATAGAATACATAGACGCTACAAGAACACTTAATAATGATAAATGTATAAAAATGGAACATCAAGTAAATATTAAAAAAACTGTATAGATGTTTTGAGTTTTTGACAAATATGTATGATACTCATATAGAACTTAAATAATCATATAAAAGAGATATGGTAGATAGTTGTGCGTGTAGCCTTAACCACATTATGTAATAGTGAAAAGAAATGCTCCAATACCACAGGCCTATGGCAAAAAAAACTATGTCAATTCTCTGAGCTCATTAGTGTTTCTTACCAAACCCAAAAATGGGATTTGGCAAACAAGCCTTTTGGAGATTTCAGCCTTGATTATTTGTATGTTTTAGGAGACCATTTCTTTCACCATACATGTAGAGACTAAACCAACACACGAACAAAACAAAGAAATCTTGATAAGATAGCTAAAACCTACCATAGTAGGAAGACTCTCTAACTGCGATTGTTCAGGTTAAAAAAAAACTTGATCATCAAATTTTTGAGGAATAGACTGAACTGAATTTTTTTGTGTTTCTAAGGTTTATAGCTGATGCAGGTTTTGGTGGGAGGAGACGCTCTTTTAGGTCAGCCATTTGAGAAGTGTAACTATAGAAACATGCGTTAATAGCATAAGAGCCAAATTTATCTAAGAAAAATGTGAATTCAAATTGTTTGCTAGCTGCTACATAAGTCCCTGATGCCCACATAATTGGTATAATATCGTAGAAGTTCTTTTCTTCGAAAAGAAGCCAAGAAATGAAAATTACGATCCAGAATGTTGGAATCGTTCTTAGAAGAGTTAGGGAAATTATGAAGTTACGTATTGGTCCATGTTGAAATTGATGTGTCACATCGAATTATTACGTGAAGTAATCAACCATTTTTTCCAGTTGATTTACCATAAATTTTACCTGAATTTGACTATTTGTACATGCGCATCTATTCATTCAAGTTTTCCCAAGACAATTTGTCACACCTCCAAACCGGAACAGCAGAAACGTTCGAGGGCGGAGGACATCATGTTTAGTATCACAACACATGCATCATAGTAATCAAAGTAACAAACAACCATTGTATTAACATGAAAGTGTTTACAAAGTATGTGATTCACAAAACATTGACTCCAAAAGTAAATAACAAAACAAGACATGAAGCTACTATACTCCATCTTTTGTATCCCAGTCTGCGTACCTGTCTACTAGTTTCCTAAGAATACAAGTTATTTTGAAAGAGTAGATCAGCATTTAAGCTGGTGAGTTCATAAGTATTTAAGTGATGAAAAGTAAGTTGTAAGTTCTTTTAGAAAAGTTCGTCTGTTCCTCCACAAAATCCTATATTTTCTGATGTGATGAATGAAAATAAAAATGACTCTACAATTCCTTCTATGAGTACTAAATGGATACATGTTATACACAATTTAGAGTAAACAGACAATCGATTGTGCGAATCTAACCTAAGCCCACAACCAAACAATGAACAGGGAATGAGGCGGAAGTCAAACATCCCATTGTTTGTTAGGTCTTCACTGTATGTAACCCCAGCGTATTCATTTGGTACCTACGGAGTTAACTGTAATAGTTCTTTATATTTGATGAAAACATTCTTTAACAAAATCATATATTTCCTTTAGTAAAAATGATAACCATAATAGTTCTTTCTATTATCACTTAGTTTATGCTAGCTATATATAATCTAATATCGAACGGACAGTTAAATGGGTGAATCTGCCCTAAGCCCACAACCAAACAAGCAACAGGAAGTAAGGCGGAAATCACACATCCAACTGCCTGTCGGATATTAATTATATATAACCATGATGTATAAACTAAGGTATTATAGAATTAACCACTAAAGATCCTTTAAGTTATACTGGTTTAATAAAATGAATTAAACCCTTTTACTGATAAGTTTCTAGTTTAGTTTACCAGATGTCCTATCTGAAAAGTATGTTTTTGTACTAGAAAACGGTATAATCAATTTGTATGCTATGACATGACCCATACCTGATACCCCTTCTGATTACTTGGTGTATACGAAATATATATATATATATATATATATATATATATATATATATATATATATATATATATATATATATATATATATATATATATATATATATATATATATATATATATATATATATATCAAGGTTGCAAAAATCGCTTGACGGTAGCTCGGCGGTGGACTAGGGTTAAGGGATTAATCGGCTAGGCGGGGATTAATCGGGGACCATTAATTATTAAAAAAAATTATTCAAAAATTAATAAATCTAAATTTAATCATAATAATATAAGTAAATAAGCATAAAAGTTTAATAACAAGTTTAATAAACACAACAAATTATCATCCAAAAGACCAAAACAAACATAATAGGTTAATAATAAGTTCAACAAACACACCAAATCATCATCCAACAAGTTCATAATAAGTTTAAATAACACAAAAATAAAACATATTATCTTCTAATCTTCTCCACACACTTCCATTATTTGAACCCCATCCGACTCATATTCGTCTTCTTCTAACATTTGCTCCTCACTCTCGGACTCAAAATCTTCATCGAAATTCAAAAAGTTCCCTTGTTCTTGGACTTTCTCGGGGTGCTTGATTATCATCAGTTCCTAGATCTTCATTAACCGTTTCGGGGTCTACTTCATCTAGATCAACAATCCATTGTTGAGCCGAGAGTGAATCATTTGCTAACAACACCTCCATATTTCTATCTTTTCGCTTTTGGTTTTTTTTCCATTAAATTAGCATTGAATTGAACATAAACAAGATTGTTCAATTTGCTTTCCTCCAATCTATCTCGTATTTTTGTATGTACCTAGAAATGTAAACACAACAAAAAATTAAAATGTGCTTAATATTTAAATTTTTATAAAATATAAATTTAATACTTTATATTACTAACCCCTTCAAACGTGCTCCAATTCCTTTCACAACCCGATGAACTGCTAGTCAAAGAAAGAATCCTCATTGCAATCTTTGTCAGATGAGGAGTTGTGCCACCAAATAGTCCCCACCAACTAGCTATAATTTTGTAAACAAAAACACATTATTAATCGATAAATATCTAAATTTTATAAAATACTAAAATAGATAACTAAAAGTAAAACGAATTACCCGGATCAAACTCGACATCATTCACCCTACAATTTTTAATTGCAAGATCGCAACCAAATCTATCAACTTTTTACTTGTACTTTCGCAAGTCAATTGTTACAACTTGCCTTTGCATCTCAAAGTTGTCACAAAGTAATGTATCAAAAAAATCAAGAACCGCATTCATTATATCGGGATCATATTGGAGTTGTGGATCCTTATAATGATAATACGGATTTAAAAGATAAGACGTTAAATGTAAACTTGAATCTATACGACCTTTGATCTTTTTGTTTATGATATCTATAATAGGCTTGTAAGCTTTCTCGTTACCGCCCAATGATGTGATAATTTCTTCTTTAGCAACTTTAATCTCCCCGTAAACAAAACCCATTGAGGGCTTCCAATCCGCGTCAACCATTCGAAGGACTTTCACCAAAGGGGAGAACACCTTTAAACATTGTGCCACACCGGACCACAATTGGACACTTGACACCGTTTTATATGAGGCAATCCCTTTAGGCGTACTAGAAAATTTGCATTCCTCCCATTCGGTGCTAGAGAACATATGTCTTAGTTGCTCCTTTTTTTCGGCCAAACTTTGTAATGTTAGAAAGGTGGAAGCAAATCTCGTGACTCCCGGTCGGATAATTTCTCTTTTGTTGGTGTAACTTCTCATCATCGCCAAGCTTTTGTGGTGAGCGTAAATGAATATGGTTAGCTTCTTTGCTTGATCTAGAATTTTCTTAAACCTTGGGAGTGCACCGATACCTTGAAGAAATAAACACGATTAAATAACAAATTATAGTAAAAAATTAAACATTTTAAAACAAAATAAAGTAATAAAGTAATAAATACAATAAATAAACAAAATAACGTAAGTACCTTCAAGCATAAGGTTAATGGTATGTGTCGCACATGATGTCCAAAAAATAGATGGTATTTTCTCTTTTAGCAACTTTGCCGCCCCCATGTTATTCGTGGCATTATCGGTCACAATTTGAACAACATGCTCATGACCAACTTGTTGAATGCAAGACTCCACATATTCATATATTTTTTGGCTTGTATGTGCTTTGTTGGAACATTCTTTTGAAGATAAAAAAACAGTATCCATCTTCGAATTAACACATAAATTCATAATGCTCCTTCTCTTTCGATCAGACCAAGCATCTGTCATAATCGAGCATCCATCCTCTTTCCATTCTTGTTTGTTTTTTTAACAAGTTTTTTGTTCTTTCAACCTCATGCTTTAGAAGCGTGTCGCTCAAAGCATATCTAGTAGGAGGTGGAAGCCCGGTTCCAAATTGGCCAACAACCTCTAACATCATTTTAAAGCTATCCTTTTCGAAGGCATGAAAATGAATTGCGCTTTCATATGCCCACCTACTAATGTACTTATGGACCGTGAGTATTCTTTCTTTCCGGAAAATATTGTTAAGATCAACATTTTTTCCCTTTCTCACATTCAAATCTTCTTCGGGGTTTATTTTGTTTGCATAGCCATCCATGGGGCCTATAATATTTGGTGCTTTCAACCCCAAAGAAGATTCTACTCCATCCACGTTATCATGAAATTCTTGTCTCACCTCAAATCTTAAGGCCTCATCTTGCGAAAGTTTAGCTTTCTTTTTTAACTTTCCTTCATTAATAGAATTTCGACATTTCAATTGATCATCTTTTGTAGAACTTGGACATGAAGATACATTCCCCTTCACATGAGCAATATGTTGTTTCATTCTAGTAATCCCTCCGCCAAACACTTTTCCACACAATTTACATTTCAATCTATGCAAGTTGCTTTTATCCGGGATAAAACCATATTCCCAACCAACATCATCCGAATTCCGTTTATGTGTATCGGTGGCGGTTGATCCCACAGACGGTGTAGTCGAAGCATTCGAAGTCATTGATTGTAAATGTTAAATCATCACATCAACACATTAAAAAAATTATTAGATTCATGTTTAACAGATTTCAACAAATACACAACATATTCATACTTAACAGATTTCAAAAAAAAACTTAACAGATTTATAATTAACAGATTCATACTTAACAGATTAAAAAAAATCATGTTGCTGTTAAACAAATTCCCATCTGAAATCCCCTGTTCAACAAATTCTCATTTGAAATTCAATAACCCATTCACTGTTAAACAAATTCATGTTACTGAACAAATTCAATAACCCATTTGAATCAAATGCTAAACTTCATAGGCAATGATATGTGCAACAGGAAAAAGAGATGTTGAACCAATTACTAAAGCATAGTGTGTAGAGGGTTACCCTTATATCTTGCAGTTTAATAGATGAAAAATGATCAAGAGTTACAAGTTGTATTATGCATCTTAGATAATCAAAAGTCAAAACTATAGCACTCCTAAATTAAGTCGTTCAGATGATTCATAGCAAAGAAATACAGGTGGCAAGTCTAAATAAGTAGCACTCCTAAAAACTGGCGTCGAAACTGATGTGACATTTGTCACCCCTTGGCCTGCAGGCCAAGCTGTTGTGAACAGTCGGGATGAAGGATTGTCAGTCCCGTATAGATCTATACACACAATGTCCGCTCTCCGTCCAGGAGACTTTGGTTACAAAACGCGACATAACAAGTATATTGCTATGTCGTGAAGTAGTGGTTTCACATTATTGTTATCTTGTTCTTGTTATCGTGTGTTCCTTCCTGTTCTTGTTATTGTATGTTCTGAACCCCTAAACTATACCTATTATAGTTTACTAGTATGTTTGTTTTGAACTGTCTCTGATTTGTAGAAAAGACTCGATTATCTACTGAGTTATGATTGTACTTTAAAAACAAAGTTTTATAAACAACCAAGTGACATAACTTAAAAGAGTTTTTGAATTGATTTGATCACTTATAAAAGCATAAGAAATCCTTTAATGTGATGGTTATCATAGATAAACATTTACACAATATCATTGTGTTCAACTTTTATTCCCCCCCCCCCTTAAAAGCATTTAAAACATTTAAAAGGTTGATTATAGGGGTATGAACTCACCTTATGTGGGTGATTCAATTGAAGATTCGTCTGAGGATGAGAAGTTCCACAAATGAAGTCCCGAGGCACAAACAAGTCCTAAATGACATATATTGATACATATATGTATATAATTAGTGCTTAAAACAACTAATCATGAAGCGAAACAACCTTAGGAACTAGGAAACACTTGAGATGAAGTGTTAGAATCACATGTGATTGATAATAAGGAGTTTATGGCCACCCTAGGAAGTGTTTACGGCCAAGAAGTGTTCACGGCCAAGGATGCTTGAAGTGTTTACTGCCCAAGCTTGGCCTTAAGAAGGTTTTACGGCCATGGTCATGATCCTATGAAGGGTTTACGGCCCTCATGAAGGCTTTACGGCCGTAAACCCTTCAAGATCTTGAAGATCTTGAAGATGGTGTCTAAGGGTGATGGATTAAGGATAGATCAAAGGGATTGTTAAGTATGAACAAGTAAAGGATGAGATGCTTACGTTTTGGGAGTGAAATGAGAGCTTTCACTTGATGATACTTGAGAGAGAAAGGGTAGTTCACGACCAAGAGGAGAAGAAGTGAAGGAAAAGTGACAAAATTTCATATATATGCATGATGTTCAAGGCTAGAAGAGTGTTCACGGCCGTGAACATGTTTTACGGCCGTGAACCTCAAGTGTTGGTTTTTCTAGTTCGGGTGCAACCTTCTGATCTCGAGCTAATACTTCAAAACACTTAATCCATAAGTGTACTGGGCTTAGAACTCATTAGAATGACCCTTAACAAGGCTAAAAGGCAATAGAATTAAGTCTGACATTTGGTTGATTGGATTGACTTTACTAGATAGAATTTACGGGTTGTCACATCATCCCCCCGTTAGATGGAATTTCATCCCGAAATTAGCTTTCCTAGCAGTACTCCTGGGGTTGTGCTTCTCTGAATGGCAGAATACCCACTCGTAGACCTGGGCAACTTTCCCCTAACGCTCATGATAATATTCATACTTGGTCCATCTATCATCACCTCGTGTATACAATTCGTATGTAATTAAGATTAGTAAGACGGTCGGATGTGCGACTCTGCCGCAGGTCCACAACCAAACAAGGAACAGGAGATAGGGCGGAAACACACATACTACATCTGCATAATCATAATTACATACCACTCTCGCGTATACACTTAATAGTGATAGGTGGGCTGTATTCGTCCTTAGCCTTTGTGCTTGAACTTGATCTGTTGGACGAGTGGTAGTTCGGGAAGGTCTGCTGAGTATACGGTGGCAAGGTTTTGGAGGGCAAGGTACTCCTCGCATGAGTACTTCGGGGTTTAGAAGACAAGAGACAATACTAAGGTCTAGTTCGGGTTGTCGTTACGAATGACGAGGGTTTCATTAATTTGATGGTTAAGGCGATGGGTTTTCGAAACACAATGAACTTGGTATGGTGAGGACCACGCCAATTCATGACGAAAGATGATGACGGACTCTTTACAGAAACAAATGTTAGGCCGATTTGAAAGAAACGTTTGTTATACAATGGTGTATCTCGAGTGTGTTCGACAATGTATTATGTGTAGACTTTCTAGTGCTTTCAGTTTTCTCCTTGATATTACCACTGCCACAAATCCTACCGCGATGAGCGAGTACTAACAGTGAAAATGTTTTGATAACTAGTGTCGAAAATCTATATTATGATCCTCCTCGGTACCTCTATGATCGCCTGGCATATACAAGTTATGTATAATTAAGATGAATAAGATGGTCGACTGAGTGACTCTGCCCTAAATCCACAACCAAACAAGGAACAGGAAATGAGGCAGAATCACTCACTCTAAGCCTGCAAAATCTTAGCTATGTACAACCCCGATGTACATACTAAGCCATCATAGCCTACCTGTACGGATCTTTAGTTCTCTTATGAATGATGTGACTTGTTCAGATGAGTGAGTTATTATACTTACTTTTAAATGTTTCCCCAAGTTTTAATCTAATATAAATATAAATTAAATTTTAAAGTAATTCTTATTTCGAAGACGTATCGTTGGACGCTGGTGACTCCGGGATAGTTTCTCCTGCGGGTGATCATCAGAATTCGTCCATCCACTCTTGAGTTCTTCGTTATCGGGTAGTCCCTCTTGTAGTGCCCTATCTCACCACAGCCATAGCAGGCCTGGTTTACTTCTACTCCGCGAACTTTGGAGATCGGTTCTGCCGGCGCCCTGCAGAACCGAGCAATATGCGCGCTCCTGAGGCAATTCAAGCACTGCATTTCCCGACATACTCCGGTATGGTGGTAGTTACACTCACCACACTTCGGGAGAGTTCCAACATATCAGCTGACAGATGTTGGAGTAGCAGGTGTTGTGGCGGCGTATACAGTAACCATTTGTGGCTCCTGCGGGGTTTCCTGTGTTGTTCGCTCCTTCCTCTTGTCCCCCGACTTTTGTTTATAATCCTCTCCCTTTGATGGCTCGGGAACAGGGACCACCACGCCATGGCGGACTCCATGGTCAATGAGTCTCTGGGCCAGGTGTTTGGCGCTATCGAAGGTTGTTGAGTTAGAGGAAAGTACATCCTCCTAGATCGGGGTAGATAAACCCCAGATGTACCTTTCTATCTTCTTACTCTCCGGGGTAACCATCCCAGGGCATAGTGTTGCCAGGTCGCTAAACCTGTCCGTGTGGATCACTATGTCTGAGCCGACCATGGTGTGCTCCCATAGTTCTTGTTCCAGCTTTTGAACTTCGTCTCTTGGGCAGTATTCTTCCAACATTATCTCTTTTAGGTTCTCCCAACCTATTGAGTTAGCCACAGATAGGCTCAGTGACTTAACATGGCTATTCCACCATGTTAGGGCTCTGTCGAAGAAGGTGCATGTTGAGTTTATGGATTACGCCATTGGGCTTAGTTAGTTCGGTCCATATGTAGTCACGGTTTGGGCCTGTCCAACCGTCTTTAGTTTTTAGGGTTGAGTATATATAATGCATGCATGCATTATATTAATAAGGCTAGATATTGATGATTCTCTGATTTTGAACTGTAACCCTAATGCTGTTGGAGATAATGTCTAAGTCCATAACTATATTTGGTATGTACTTGACCCGACCCGGCATGGTCCATTTGGGTTGCACTTCACCCGAACAATTTACGGATAATCTTTTGAGAATAGTATAAGTTATGATTTATTAATATATTATAAGTTCTAATATATTAATATAAAATCATATTATTTAATTAGTGTTGATCTATAATTAATTTAGAATTAATTTAGAGATCAAAAGTATGACTAATTAAATATGGGCTCTTGTATTTATATAGTGTGGGCTAATGCTTATTTGGAATGGGCTAGGCTTGCATGGAAAGTCCATGGATACTCCATGGAGCTTTAACCCATGGATCTCATGGAAATGAAAAGACAAGGGTATTAGGGTTTACATGGATGTAACCCTAATCCACCACACTATATAAAGGAGGCTTTGGTTCTTGAAATTGCACTAGTTGATGTGTGTAAACTAAGAGGGCCGATTTCAAGAAGTTTGTGACTATTCTCTCAAGTTTCCAAGTTTGTGGTGATTTGTGACTTCCATTTGAGGCATCCATATTATTGGTGCTAGGCTCTCCAAGCAATCAACTACTACTACAAGGTAAGTAATTCTACTAGTTTTATTTGATTCAAGTACCCCATGCCATGCTAGTTAGGATAAGAACCTTGGAAAAATAATTATTTGCATGTATCTTAGTCAAACATAGATCCAAGGTTTCTAGGGTTGCATGTACACCATAGGAGTGTTAGAATGCTGAAAACCCATCAAATGCATCCTCTAAAGTAGCAGTTCTTCATAGAGCTCTTCTGAGGGTGTGGATTATTTATCATTCGACGTCAGTTTTGAATCATCGTGTGTTCTTATTCGTGTCTTTTTGGTTTTCTTGACTAATTTGCTAAGTATCTAATCGATCTTAGAGTGTTTTTTTATCACATCAATTGGTATCAGAGCAGGAGGTTGTGTAAATCATACGCATCTCTTATGTTTGAAGAATTTTCTTACGGTTTCCTCTTTTATTGGATCTGTTAAGCTGTCTTTCCTTCATTGACGTTGTTCATAGATCTCGATATTACCCTATTCAATCTTTACAATTCTGATTCTTAGCAGATATCTAAAAAACGTCATCATGTCTCACGAAGATTCACAAACCAATGCGATCAATATCTCCAACAACATTGGATCTACAACCAGAATCCCAATTCTATACACTCAAGATTATAAAGTTTGGACGCATCACTTTGAGGACTATGTCGTCGGTTCAGAAGACAATGGTTATCTTATCTGGGAAGCAATAACATTGGGTCCTTTTGTTCATTCTAGTACAAATAGAACCATTAAGACTCAAAAGGAGTACAACAAACTTTTAACTGATGTGGAGAAGATTCCCCAAGACGAAAAAGATAAGTTGCTATGTAATGTTAAAGCCATGAGAATGATCCAGTTTGCTTTACATTCTGATACCTTTCGTTTGGTTAGTCCATGCACCACGGCAAAAGAAATCTGGGATAGACTTAAAGAGCTATATTCCACTGATGAAGACCTAGAGCATTCTATCCAAACTCTATTGCTCTCTGAGTTCGGTGCTTTCCAACAAAAGCAAGATGAAAAACTTATTCAGGCTTTTGATCATTTCAACCATCTTTTGAGCAAGATGATCAAGCATGGTATTGGAAGAGAAGTGATCGAACAGAAGGTCACATTTATGAATGGTTTAAGACCCGAATGGATGGCTGTTGTGTCAACTGTGAAGGCTCACGAGAAATTTAAAACCTATTCATTGGCGAAGATGGTGGGTATTCTTAAGTCCCATGAAAGCGTTGTGACAAAGGAAGCGAAAGTGGTGTCTGGTATGGGATCCCTGGCCCTTCTCTCTAAGGCGAAGAATGTGGCAGAAGATGAAGAAGAGTCAGAGATGTCAGAATGTGATCTGACAAGCGAAGAGTATGCAATGATGGTTTCCAATCCGAAGAGGTTCGCTCGCAAAAAGTTTCCTATTGCCAAGAACCAAAACTGGTAGGGAAGCTATAGCTCAGAAAAGGCAAAACAGGAGATCAAAAATACTCCTCAGAAAGAAGAAGAGAAGAAGGAGAGCAAACTGGTTGGAGACTCTGGATACGACTGTAACTTCTGCCGTGGAAAAAACCACTTTGCAAAAGATTGTATGTTAAGGAAGCTCTCGGAGAAGAAGGAGGGTGAAGATGATGAAGCATACTATATGTGCAAGCTGGAGGAGATAAAGAAGAAGAAATCCTCTAACAGTTCAATGAATGCTTTGATTGTGCAGGAGAACGTTGTGGATGATGAGTTTGGTGGTGTAGAGGTCTAGTAAACAGACTCTGAAGATGAAGAAGTACGTAAACCCACACATGGAAAGGCATTTGTGGCCAAAGAAGAGAGTTCTGAGTTCGCTGGGAGATGCCTGATGGTGACCGCTAGAGTGTCAAATATGAGGGGCTACTCAACCGAAGGCGAGTATGATGAAGCGAATCTGAAGGAAGAAAAGTGTTTTGCTGCCAAACCAGTGAGCGAGAGGATTAACGACTGTGATCAGTTGATCAAGAAGGTACAATCCATTCTCGTATCACTTAAAAAACCGGTAACAAACTATGAAAAGGAATTAAATGATTCGAACTTAAAATTTTGTAGTTTAAGTGGTAGCTTAATGCAAACACGCCTCACAAATGCTAACCTAACCGATCAAATTAGCAGGGTAACATCCAAGAATGAGGAGCAAAGGTTGTGGATAGAGAAGACGGAGTTAGATTTAGTTAGGACAAGAGATGAAGTTATTGACTTGCAACGTGATAACTTGAAACTTATGAAACAAAGAAACATTTTTGCTTGATTGCTAAACGTTTATATACTAATATTACTCAATTGCATTTAGACTGTGAAATCGGCAAAAAGATTCACAAAATGATTTTGCCCTTCCTAGAGTTAAAGGAGGACGAAGTTGATATTTATGGTTATAACTGTGAATCCATTGTTTCTTTAGATGAAATCTATGACGCCTATAGGGTTGATCTAGACAAAATCGAGTCCTTTATCAAGTCCAAAGACCATAAGGACATGCTTAAAAATCTTTTGGACGAGAATGATAAATTGAAAATCAAGACCGAAACCATATAGAAATTTGACTCATTGAATGCCAAGTTAAGTTCAGAAAACAAAATAATTGTTGAGAACACTTCTGAATTTGACGAGGACAGTGATATGAGTGAAATTTCTGTAGAGGATGTGGTTGACTATTCAGAATTTGTCAAGAGCGAAACTGAACCCACCAAAAGTCTTATATCTGAGAATTCGGTTGAGTTCGCTCGAGTGTCCCAAGATAAATCCAAGGTTCTGAAACCGAAAGCAGTAGTTTATCAAAAGGTACAAACTGTACCAAATCAGGTATACACCACGTCAGGGGTCACTCAGAAACACACAACCAAGCTGACAGCTATAGTAAACGAAGATAACTCAGGTGGTTGTGATAATTATTTTTGGTCTGCTCCAATCGACAATGCAGTTGAAACTGTCCGTTTATCAGAGAGAACCTCATAGAGGATTAAAGGCAGATACGTGACAGAACCACTCAACAAGCCTACAAGCTTTGATGTACCAAGCACAAGTGGTACCAAAGAAATCCCAAGCGAAACTATGACGGCTGCAAGCGAAACCTCTTCATTGAAGAGCGAAACTCGTACTGAGAGACCAAAGTCAAGAGCAAACATACACAAGTCTCAAAAGCAGCTTGCTGAAC
Source organism: Lactuca virosa (assembly GCF_052849685.1). NCBI lineage: Eukaryota > Viridiplantae > Streptophyta > Magnoliopsida > Asterales > Asteraceae > Lactuca > Lactuca virosa. Next base: position 299,947,932 of record NC_136428.1, on the reverse strand, counting down.
AAAAACGCCAGCGAAACAAAAGGTATCAAAATAATCTCAATGAAAGGAAGCAGTTTTGGAACTCCCAAAACTCCAATTATGTTCGCACAGAAAAGGCATCAAATCTCAAGGCGAAAGTTGGATCAAAGGATAATTCTGATCCATGCACTCTCTGCCAATCCTGCAGACAAGCGAACCGAAAGCCTAGTTTCGGTCCCAATCCTTGCAGCGAAAAGCACCGAAAGACTAGTTTCGGTCCCAATACTGGCCTTGATAAGAACCGAAAGGCTAGTTTCGCTCCTAAATCCCATCCTCCTCAATCAAAGCAGAATCCTAACAAGGATGTCAAGGACAGCAAGGGAAAAGGGAACCTCGTCTCTGAAGACAACATACAAATAAAGAAGACGTCAGCTAACCCTAAGAATCACAAAATAAGTCCGATAAGAATCAAAACCAAAATCCTCAATCTGACTTAAACAAAATTAAGGTTTTGACCATCAAAAGGAAAGACGAAACCACACTAATAAAAAGAACTTATATGGTTGATCTTTCTATTGTTATTCCCTGTTCTGTAAAAGGCTCACATGGACCCAAGCAAATTTGGGTTCCTAAATCTGCTTGATTTTTGCAGGTTATAAGTGACGAGCAGTTCGACGACGAATGGTACATTGATAGTGGCTGCTCTCGTCACATGACAGGAAGGAGGGAAGAGCTAAGGGAGTTTCGGGCTCTTAAGGATGGTAGATGTGTTAAATACTGGAATAATTCATATGGAATGATCAAAGGCTACGGAATGATCACAAACGGGGAATTCTCAATCCGAAAGGTAGCATACGTAGAGGGATTGCAGTATAATCTCATCAGTATCTCTCAACTGGTGGTGGGAACTGGCTTAAAGGTTTCGTTCGATGATGAAGGTTCAGAGATTATTGAAAAGAAAACGAAGGCTGTCTTGTTAAAATCCAAGCGAAAAAGAGAAATTTATCCTCTGAATCTTAACCCAATTCGAGGAAAGCCAGTTGTATGCCTTTTAACAAAAGCACACTCTGACGAAATTTGGCTATGGCACTGTAGGCTCTCACATCTCAACTTCAAGGATATCAACAAGTTGGCTATCGGTGATCATGTACGAGGACTTCCACTTCTCAAATTTGATAAGGAACACTTCTGCGCAGCATGCGAGATGGGAAAGCAAAGCCGAAAGAGTCATCCAAAAATTCTCAACACAACGATCATCAAATCTCTTGAGCTTCTTCACATCGATCTATGTGGTCCTTCGACCATTGAAAGCATCGGTGGTAGTAAGTACATTTTAGTTGTTGTTGATGACTTTTCACGTTTCACCTGGGTTTTCTTTCTTAAACAGAAATCAGAGGCAACTCCAAAGCTCAAAGCATTTATAAAGCAAGTGGAACTTCAATTGCGAAAGGTGGTTAGAAATGTCCAAAGTGACAATGGGCTGGAATTCAAAAACCAAGAGTTTGAAGAATTTCTTGCTGAAAAGGGAGTGTCTCACAACTTCTCTGCTCCCTATACTCCACACAAAACGGTGTAGTTGAAATGCGAAACCGTTCGTTGTGTGAAGCGGCCCGAACCATGCTCAGTTTCGCTTCTCTACCTCTGTACTTTTGGGCTGATGCTATTGCTGATGCGTGCTATACTCAGAACAGAACCTTCCTCGACAAGAGATTTTCAATCACTCCATACGAAATCTTGAATAATCGCAAGCCAAATGTCAAGTTCTTCCATGTGTTCGGTTCAAGGTGCTTTATTTTCAACTCCAAAGAGAACCGAAACAAGTTCGATGTAAAGGCAGATGAAGGGATTTTTCTTGGTTACTCACTAACGTCAAAGGCATATATGGTTTTGAATAAACGCTCAAAGAAACGTAAAGAAACCTACTATGTCACTTTTGATGATAATTATCTGAAGAAACTGCGATCCAGCAAAGTACCATCGGAGGAAATCTTTCCAAAATCAGGTCAAGTCTCGGTTCCAATTTCCAATCTATTTGAAGAATATATGTTGCTCTTTGACAAACCAGAGAGAGCAATTATATCTGAGGCAAAAGCAGCTGACAACAAGATTGACAACTTGAAGAAAATTATCGATGAAGCAGCAAAAGAAATGGGAAGTGAACCTCATGGACCAACCGAACAGCCAGGTCAAAACGAACCTCAAAGCTCAAGCGAACCTCAAGTTCAAAACGAACCTCAAAAATTTAGGGATCCTACTCATCAATGTTCTACATTCCAGGGGGAGGACCCATCTCCAACAATGACCCATGAAAGTCCAATCGAGGGGGAGAATTCTGAACCGGATGTTGAAATTGTTTCGTCATTCGAGGGGGAGAATAACAATACAAATGACGAAGAGTCTCAATCAGAATTCGATGAAGAAATAAATGCCGATTTGGATCCTGTTTATGATCCTAACTTCCCCCCGCTCACAAAATAGACAAAAGATCATCTGAAAACTTAAGTAATAGGGGAATCATCTGAGGGAGTTCTTACACGCTCTCAACTGAAAGCAAAGCAAACGGCTCTATTCTCTCAAGTGGAATTCTGCATGTTTAATTCGTTTGTCTCCAAGATTGAATCGAAAACAATCAGCTCTACACTTGATCACTCTGATTGGGTGCAGGCTATGCAAGACGAACTCAATGAGTTTGAGCGAAACCGAGTCTGGAGACTGATCCCTACACCAAAGGATGCATCTGTAGTTGGATTGAAATGGGTATTCAGGAACAAGATAGATAAAGAGGGGAATGTAATTCGCAACAAGGCAAGGCTGGTTGTCAAGGGATATTGTCAGGAAGAAGGTATAGATTATGAAGAAACCTTCGCTCCTGTAGCAAGGTTAGAATCTGTTCGGATCTTTCTGGCATATGCTGCACATAAAAACTTTGAAGTTTTTCAAATGGATGTCAAGTGTGCCTTCCTAAATGGAGAACTAGAGGAGACTGTATATGTTGAGCAACCACCGGGTTTCGTGAACGAAAGGTACCCTGATCATTGCTATATTCTGGATAAAGCTGTCTATGGTTTGAAGCAAGCTCCTAGAGCCTGGTATGAAACCATTACTAGATTTCTAAAAATGTCCAAGTTTAAACAAGGTTCGGTTGACCCAACCTTCTTTCACAAGAAAGAGGGTGACCACCTTATGATCGTCCAAATTTACGTCGATGATATCATCTTCGGTTCCACGAATCCCAACCTCACAGCTGAATTCAGGAAGTTGATGGAGACTAAGTTTGAGATGAGTGCAATGGGTCCTATTAACTTTTTCCTTGGCTTAAACATTAGACAGGGACCCGAAGGCATATTTATTAATCAGGAGGCATACACGAAGACACTACTGGCTAAGTTTGGCATGATGGGAGATTCCAAAGTAAAGGTTCCTATGGCATTTGGAACGCAGTTAACACCATCTTTGGAGAAACCGACTGTAGATATGACCCTCTATCGGCAAATGATAGGGTCCCTAATGTATCTAACAGCTAGTAGACCCAATATTATGTTTTCTGTTTGTTACTGTGCCAGGTTCCAAGCTAATCCACGACAACCTCATATGGTGGCTGTTAAGAACATCTTCAAATATTTGAAGCGAACCTCATCTCTCGGTTTATGGTATCCTGCTAAATCAAGATTTTGTGTTCAAGCATTCTCTGATGCTAATCTTGGAGGATGTGGTTTGGACCGAAAGAGCACTACAGGCGGATGTCAATTCCTTGATGGTAAACTCGTCAGCTGGCAGTCCAAGAAACAAACATGCATTTCACTCTCAACAGCTGAAGCTGAATATATCGCAGCATCATCTTGTACTTCGCAGGTCATTTGGATACAAAGTCAACTTAGAGACTATGGCCTGAACATGAAGAAGATTCTGCTTTACTGTGACTCAGAAAGCGCTATTCGGATATGCCACAATCCAATGCAACACTCCAAAACGAAACATATAGCACTGAGATACCATTTCATCAAAGATCACGTTGAAGATGGTAATGTGGAAATCCACTTTGTTAGATCTGCTGATCAACTAGCTGACATCTTCAAAAAAGCCTTACCTGAAGTAAGTTTTAATAAAATTCTCCAAGGCTTATGAATGATGGAAGCTGAGTCTGTACCGAAACTTATTTTGCCTCGTTAAGAAAATGATCAAGCGAAATAGAGCGAACGCTCGGTCTATTTCGGATCCAGAATTTTCGGGAACCGAAATGAACCGAACGTGAAATAGAGCGAACGCTCGGTCTATTTCGGCTCCTGGGTTTTTTGGTAACCTAAATGAACCGAACGCTCGGTCCATTTCGCTTCACTACTTTTAGGTGAAGTTTCGGTTGTATAGTTTGTTCATTATGTACAATTTTTTTTTTTCAATTCCTTTCTTCTAATAAAACTCAAAAATTTTCTTTTCTGTTTTTATTTCGTTTTCAGAAAATTCATAAAATTCAAAATTATTTTCTTTTCTGTTTTTATTTCTTTTTCAGAAAATTACTAAAACTCAAAAATATTTTCCTTTCTGTTTTTACTTTTTTTTTCAGAAAATTCATTAAATCCAAAAATATTTTTTTTGTTGTTTGTGTTGCTTTTCATTAAAATCAAAAATTTCAAAAATATCACTGAAAGGTATCATCTATCATTCGAAAGATGGAGCTGGGACAGGTATATATTTCTTTATCTTAGTATTAGCTAAGTGTCCCTAGAAGCATGTTGTTGTATGTAGACCAAAGCCTCAAGGACTTCAAGTGAAGCCTTACTGATTTGATATACACCAATCAAATCTTCCCAATCAGGCTGATAAAATCACTTATGTCATGAGCTACCTTAATCGTCTCACATTGACTTAAGAGTTGTCTGCTCGATCCTTACTATATAGCAGAGGTACTTTCGGTTCTTTAACCTCCTTATCACTCTTCTCCATCGCATTTCGGTTCATCATCGTAACCCTTGAGACTCTCAGAATTTACCACTGAGGTTTATGGTTACACAACATTTGTGTTAATGATCTTAGCTTCGTTTCACCATGTGCTAAGTGAAACCCAAAATCCAACACCATTAATGAATTGACGGTGAACAATCACATGTTCTAGTTTTCACCCACGTTTTAATGAAACTACTTTAGTGGAAGGTACCAAGAAATCTCCTTTTAATTTTTGTGCGATCTTTATGAAATTGTCTAATACCCAGGCGTTTCTTCCCATAAGATCCAATTTATATTTTTTTGAGATTTCTAAAATTTATCACCAAATCACTGAATATATTATCCAACCTACTTGTTTAACAGGCCACACTGGTCTCACAAGTACTTCATCCAACTTTCAGTCTTATGTCAAGTACCGAAGTTCGGTTGAAGCTGAGCCACCCCTTATCGCTTAAATTTAAAAAGATTCCTTTCAATGTTTCTTAATAAACATTTGATCGTATTTCAACGGGAAACCACACAGACACTGCAAAGTCTCTCTTGACTTCGAAGGAAGCGATTCATGCCCGGGATCCTCAGTTTCGTGTCTAAATAGACATCACTTAAATCCCTCAAATACTTTGATTTATTTCTTTTTTATTGTCACACTCTTGCACGAAGATCTTTATGATTTTCCCAATTCTTGTTCGTGGTTCTAATGGCAATTTTTCAGATTTAATGCTTCAGTAGAAAATGCTATGGTGGTATACTATGTTAAGGAGCAAACCTTGTCAGTCTTATGTGAAGCGAAAGGGTGAAATTCAAACGGCGAGAACAAGATAAGATTTCAAGACACGTCATTGGATGAGATTTGCAATGGGCGCTTGAATTTGAAACGGTTCCTGACAACACGCCAGATGACGTCTTTCTAGGGAAACACAGCTGTCAAAACGTGCATTTTCAGGCGTTGATTCAGAAGATCGTCTTATACCACTTTACCAATTCCCAACTTTCTCAAGAACTCATCGGTGATTTTCTACTGTTCATCTTCTTCTTCACACCTGCAACAAGGGCTGAATCTTCATCTGTTTATGAACAATCTGCCCAGTCCTCTCTTCTCACCATAAAACCCAATCAAAACCTCATCATTGAACTCTCACCTTTCCAGTATGATCCCTACATGCTGCAAGTGGTTGAATGCCTCAAATATTCACCACTTGTAGTTTCCCTAACCAAGGTGGAGTCCGTTCCGATGTCGCTGCTTTATCATGTCTACTCAACCGCTGTCTACGATAAAGCCAAGGAGCGTATTTTCTTTGAGATCGTCAATCAAAAGACTTCGATTTCAAAAGCTAGGTTTTGTTTGTTGCTAAGTGTTGCTATCGACGACTCCATGATCAACCCCGATTCCATTACCAACACTCAACTTTTCTCAATGTTCTATGATATGGGGTATACTGAGGTTCTCACCACTGTAAAAAAGTTCAAGAAATCTTGTCTTCCTCCTCAGTGGAATGGTCTATTTACCATACTCTCAAAGGGCTTGTCGGAGAGGGTTGTTGGTTCTGATGGAGCAAGTAAGGCATTCATGTCCCTTCTCTACGGTCTGTACCATGGGGTTAACATGGATTTTGGCTCTATCTTGTGGTCTCAATTGCTTCAAAGTATTGGTTCTGCTTCGCGCTACACTAAAATCTCTTGCACTTGGTTTTGGACTCTTGTCACTCACTGGGCGATGGAGAAGCTTCACGTTCCAACAATGGCGGACTCACTGATGTCGTCTATTGCTACTTTCCACACGACAAGGTTAATTGTCTCTGATCCATCAAAATTTCTCTTTATTGGTTCGGTTCCGGAATTGATGTACCGGTGTGTCTCAAGTGAAAGCAAAGTGATAGCTGAGTACAAGAAGCTACCTCTTTCAGGGCCGAGGCAGCTTACTCCTGAAATGCAAAGCTCCTTAGACGCAGCTGATAAACCTACGAAAGGAGGGAAGAAGCCTGAAAGAAAAGGGGAGAAGGAAGGTCAATCCTCTAAAGTTTCAACTCCCAAGAAGCGAAAGCCTGACCAAGGAGCCCCTACTGCTCAGAAGAAACGAAAGATTAAGAAGAAGGCACACAAGCCGAAGGCTCCTTCTCCTTCTATAAGTGACTCTAAATACGTTCCATCGGACCCACAGCCCGAACCGCAGTCCAGTGATGATTCCGTTTCTCCACACAACAGTCCACATAGAGGTAATTCGCGTCCACCCTCACCAGCTCATGAAGGTACCCGAAACTCACTTCCTCCTTCTCCTACACAATCGGTTCCTATTACCATTGCTCCGTTCCCTCCTCCCATCTTATCTTCCACTACAACCACAATTCTAATTCCAACCCCTTTATTCAACGAAGTAACCACAACCACTACAACTCCAACCGAACCTCAGGTTCGTGTCAACGTATCTGATACGGGGGCACCTACTTCTGAACCCGAACCACCTCTTACCTCGAAACCTTTATCTCCACCTCCCTCAACCGAATCTGACATTGTTATTGGAGGAGCAGATATGGAGTTTGATTCAATCTATTTCAGTCCATATCGAGTACAGAGCGACGATGATGATGACGCTCTTGTTACGAAGAGGCATTTAAAGGATCTCAATGGTAAGCTTGATAAACTGATTTCTTCTTCCTCTTCTACTTCAAGCACAGCGTACTCTGAAGCTGCAATCAAGGCTCTGTTGGCCACCTTTGTCAAGGAGCATGACACTTCCATCTCCAATGCTGTCAAAGCTATTGAAGCTTCCACTTCTCATTGCCGGAAAGCTTCTAGTGCCATTGAAGAATCCACAAAAGATTGCAAGCAAGCGATCGAAAAAGTCGAAAAACTAGTTTCTGATGCTCAAATTTTTCTTGATTCTCTTCAGGCTGCAGCTCAAAAGAACGCTCAAACGGTGAATGCTTCGGTTGATAATCTTACACGCACGCTTCAAGCTGAAAAGAAGCACTTTGAAGAGGTACGCCTAGCGATCCAGACTGCCAACACCGGGCTTCACACCTCAGTTGATGCACGTCTTACTCAACTTGAAGCCGAACTTGCTGTGGAAAACAAGATTATGGATGAGTTGGATCGTCGAACTTCTCAGCTTAAACTTCAGAACTTGAAGCTCAAGATGGCAACCAAGGAAGTTGAAGACCTCAAGTCTGAGCGAGCATTGGTCAAAAGCTCTGTTGGTGATGTGCATTCCTCTAAATCTTCTCGAAGCACATGATTCGGTCCTCACTATCTACATTCGACGCCACTTGGCTGAGAAATTGAGACCTGCTTTAGACATTCTAAGCAGGATTGAGGGTGTTCCTAAGCCAGTTGTGCCTCCGAAACATAGGGGAGAAGACTCTATGAAGGAACAACCACAGCAACCTCCAAAAGGCAAACCTGTCTCTCAACCGAAAGTCACTACTGAACTGAAGGGTAATGAAGCTTCGGTCAGTATGAAGGGAAAACGAAAGAAGCAAATTGGTGATGACGATGATGATGAAATTGAAGAAGATGTGTCTGAAACAGATCAACAACCTTCTAAAACTGTAAATCTCAAAATCAAGTCGAATGATCAAGAGATTGCGGAAAAGGTTCATAAAGCAAAGGAAGGGTTTGATAGGGATAGGAAACAGAAAGAAGCGAACGATGCCTTAGAACAGAGGAAATCTATGTTCCCTCTGTGGACAATGGAAAAGCTTCTAAAGGAGGTAATAGAAGCTCCAAGCATACATTGGCTCGAACCGGTCCTTTCATTCGATCTAGAGAATTCCAAAGATTCTCAATTTGATATGCCAATCATCCGAAAGGAATTCATCTTTCATTGTTTTGAGTCAACTGTTGCCATCCCATCTCCTGACCCGAAGGTTGATCTAGACCTACTTGAGTACTATCTTGCCTTCTCTCAACCTCAATACCTGACTTGGAGTAAACAGAAGATCACAACAGTCAAGGTGTTGAAACCCACTTCAGCAGGGAAGTTTAGCAACATCAAGTTTAAAGTGACCCGAGGCTCAGACAGTTCGGTCCATATGATCTCCCTAGCTGACTTGCCAAATTTGAATACTCATGACTGGATTCTCCTGAACAATATTTTGCTGACTAATCAACAAGAGTATGAGCCGATCATCGACCACATCAAGCGAATGCTGGTGTGTTACATTCATGAAGTCGCAAAGATGGATCAGGAGATCGCCTCAGCCTTGAAGAAGAAGGCCACTATGAAGCCGATTGGGAAGGCAAGCGATCTAAATGTGATGATTAAAGGAAAAATCGATCCAAACTTTCATACAATCATGTTCACAAGGGGCGAAGGTCAAAAATGCATGTTCGCTCTTGTTGACAAACACATGTTCTCCACTGCCTGCTTGGAGCATATTCTGGATATCATATACAGGTGCGATCAGAAACAGTGAAACTGACAAGAAGATGTTTTCTGATATACTTCGGTGGTACATTAACTTCCGTCAAACTCTTATTGCTATTATCCCAAAGTTGTTCAAGACTGTGAGGAAAACCACAGTTACTCAACCGAAGTGATCTCTCGCCTCAATTGGCGCAAAGGGGGAGATTGTTGACTTTATGGATTGCGTCATTGGGCTTAGTTAGTTCGGTCCATATGTAGTCACGGTTTGGGCCTGTCCAACCGTATTTAGTTTTTAGGGTTTAGTATATATAATGCATGCATGCATTATATTAATATGGCTAGATATTGATTATTCTCTGATTTTGAACTGTAACCCTAACGCATCCTCTACAATAGCAGTTCTTCATAGAGCTCTTCTGAGGGTGTGGATTATTAATCATTCGACGTCAGTTTTGAATCATCGTGTCTTCTTATTCTTGTCTGTTTTGTTTTCTTGACTTATTTGCTAAGGATCTAATCGATCTTATAGTGTTTTTTTATCACATCAGTGCAGGCAGGAAACTTAACTTTGCTCCCTTCTGGGCACAGACAGATTTCAAAGACCAAATCTGTTTTCCCGAACCATCGCATTAGAGCAATGACTCCCCCATTTCCATTAAAGGATTTGGGTTTACAGTTCATGAATTCCTTGTACGAACACTCCCGTAGGTGTCCGTGGGTAACTCCGGGGTTGGTTAAGTGGGTACTGCTACCAGTTCCACTGGGACCACTTTCGCGGATGTGAGTTAGAGCAGCTGTTACTGCGGTCGTTATCGTTGCTTGGAGAGCAGCAGGATCGAATTGTGGTGGTGGATTCTCTGTTGTGCTATTGAATATGCGCCTTACAGGTCTACCGCGGGGCATCTTTTGCTAAAAAGAATACAAAGATGAGACGGAAATAAGTCTATAGCAGTGGTTATAAGTCGAAAGCTGAATGACAAAGTTATCCTAGTTCTTAGTGTATCTGGTTCTGACTTTCATAGGGTTCTGGAAACAATTCATAAGGGAGTCTATATAAAATAAACTTTATGAATCAGAAGTGGCTATCCTCGAATGAATTTCTGTGAATTGAATAACTTGATATTGGTTGCATGAAAAGAAATAATCCTAACACATAGTGTGAGTAGTGAAATCACTAGCTCACTAAGTCAATTAAGGTTATTATTTATTAGTGTGACGCATAAGACGTTTTAGTTTCTTCGGCTGATCCCTTCTTGGAAAACTCCTCTTGAATCTCTTCTTGTTTCCCATTGACTCCTCTGCTGACTACTATGATGGAGTGGTTACATCTATCTGGGTTTGTCATGCAAGAATGGAAGTGTCTAATGAATCTATGAGATTAAGTGTAACTTTATGGGGTGATCCTTACCGGGTCCTCCTATAATTGTGCAATGTATATAAGTTGTATATAATTTAAGATTAAATAGACCTTCGAATAAGTAATCCTACTCCAAAACCACAACCAAACAAGGAACATGAAGTGAAGCATATATCACAAATTCTAAGTCTATAAAATCTCAATTATATAAAACCTTGCAAGTATACACTCCGGAATCATAGACCTACCAGAAGGGTCTTTTAAATTTTCACATATGTTATTTATAGTGCCTAAAATACTCCTATATTATTTTAATGTAATGAACTTGGTATGTTTTAAACTTGTTGTTGTCTTATAGTATCATAAAATACTCCTATAGTATTTTAACTTTATGTTCTGATCTAGAAATCCCTTGATAAAGTTAGGTAAGTTTTAAGACTATTGTAACACCACATCACTCCCAAACACATGTTGGTCATATCTCAAATGAATATAGTTGATCAGGCTATATTGATCCCAGATATGATTACATAACTGTCCAGGTTTGACCGCAATGTCCAACCTTTAAATACTTTTGTTCTGTTCTTCTTGTGATACTTGTTCTAGTATGTATATATGTATAAGCATGTATGTATACTTTTATAAAATATTGTTATACTTTTAGTCAGAGGACTTCGGCCCCATTGCATTTATAGTTGTATATCTTTTATAGGTTGATATACTTAGTTCACTATAAACAATGCTCTCATACCAATCTGTCACACCCCCAAACTGGAACGGCGGAAACATTCGGGGGCGGAGGACGTCATGTTTAGTATCACAACACATGAGTCATAGTAATCAAAGTAACAAACAATCATTGCATTAATATGAAAGTGTTTACAAATTATGTGATTCACAAAAGATTGACTCCAAAAGTAAATAACAAAACAAGACATGAAGCGACTATACTCCATCTTCTGTATCCCAGTGCGCATACTTGTCTACTAGTTTCCTGAGAATACAAGTTATTTTGAAAGAGTAGATCAGCATTTAAGCTGGTGAGTTCATAAGTATTTAAGTGATGAAAAGTAAGTTGTAAGTTCTTTTACAAAAGTTCGCCTGTTCCTCCAGAAAATCCTATATTTTCTGATGTGATGAATGAAAGTAAAAATGACTCTACAATTCCTTCTATGAGTACTAAATGGATACAAGTTATACACAAATTATAGTAAACAGACAATCGATTGTGAGAATCTGCCCTAAGCCCACAACCAAACAAGGAACATGGAATGAGGCGGAAGTCACACATCCCATTGTTTGTTAGGTCTTCACTGTATGTAACCCCGACGTATTCATTTGGTACTTACGGAGTTAACTGTAATAATTCTTTATATTTGATGAAAACATTCTTTAAGAAAATCATATATTTCCTTTAGTAAAAATGGTAACCACAATAGCTACTTCTATAATCACTTAGTTTATACTAGTTATGTAACACCCGATTCCTGGTACGCAGTTAATTCAAGCATTCTTGTGTTTTTCTCTGGGACTCGACGAGTTGGAGGCCCAACTCGTCGAGTAGAGTCGAGATCCGCGGACAGTTTAAGTGACCTACTCGAGTCAAGGAGGGCCGGGATGGAACTAGGAAACTTGGAGAGTGTGTGAGACCTCTCGAGGGCATGTATGATCCTGACGTTTATGTGTTGTTTTCAGTATGGTGACCACACGACATGGAGCGGGAGGTTCAGGATCAGGATCAGGATCAGGCTCTGGTGCAGGATCCGAGCAGGTTGATGACGGGCTACGCGAGTTCATCGCGTCTGAGATCACGAGAGGTATCCTTGATACGACCCGGTCATTTTCTGGTCGATCAAGGAGGGGATTGTTGTGATGATGGAGGATCGCCTCCAAGCATTCAGGAGTGATTTGGCGTCTAGCCAGACGGGTAAGCACACATTGCCCTTCAAGGACTTCTGAGGGAGTGGTGTGCCGGATTTTCACGGGGTGAAGGACCCCATTGCTGCCAGGAGATGGATCGCAGACATTGAGTCTGCGCAGTTCAGGAGCTTCTGCCCGAAAGGGTCGAAGGTCTGCTTTGTTGCGGGATGTTTGAGGGATAGAGCCAGAGACTGGTGGGAGTCATTCGGTGACTCGCTAGGAGCCCCAGCCGTGGAGGCTATGACTTGGTCGAACTTTGTGACCAGGTTCAGGGCGAAGTTTGCACCAGCTGTAGAGCTTCAACAGCTGGCCAGGGAGTTTCTGGATATGAGACAGACTACGGAGTCAGTGGCGGGAATCACCGCCAAGTTCAGAGAGAGGGCCTTGCAGGTACCCCAGTATGCGGGGGATGAGGAGATACGAAAGACCCGCTACCATGATATGTTGAGGGCTGATATTTGGAAGCATGTTAGCTATTCAGCCTGCCCGACCCTGGAGTCCATGATTGCCAGGTCGCGGGAGAGGGAGCTCGATTTGGAGCACGTTAGGAAGAGGAAAGCAGAGTCTGAGCAGGTTACAGGGGTTTCGGGGAAGAAACCCAAGGGATCCGACGTTAGGTCGAAGGGCCAGCCGGGCCAGAGCCGCTGCAGGAAATGCGGCAGGCCGCATGAGGGAGCTTGTAGAGCGGGATCGTCTGGCCGCTACAAGTGCGGCAAGACGAGGCACTTTGGCAGGGATTGTACTGCCCCCGCTCCACAGTGCAGATGTCAGACCTGATTTGCTTCCATTGCAATCCGAGGGGCCATAAGAAGGCCAACTGCCCTAGATTGTCAGCAGCGACAGCAGCGGCACCGACCCTAGTGACAGCACGGGTTACGGATGGTCGGAAGGCCAAGGTGGAGGCTCCAGTGGTGCAGAGTTGGGCATTTCAGTTGACAGCCGAGGAGGCACGCGCTGCACCCGATGTGGTAACAGGTACGATTTCTTTCTTATACTTTTGTTTTATGTCGCTGTGATTTTGATATGTTATGTATGTGCTCTGTATATGTTATGTATGTGCTCTGTATAGGATCGTTCCATGTGAACGGTATCCCAGTTCAGGTGTAAGGTTGACTTAGGGTCCTTTATATAGGCTGGAGTGTGAGGCCAGGAGGGTGTGCGGTCGGCTGTGTGAAGCTGGCTGGCTGCACACTCGGGTGTGCGGCCGCACACACCTTGCTTGGTGTGTTTGGCCCGATTTTACGATGCTACACACATTCTAACCCTTCCTAAGACTCATATCTTGATTATACTAAGCCTAATGCACTTATATAGACCCAAAACTTCATTACAAAATAGCAAAACAAGGCTAACTTTGATAAAAATGAAGAATGTATAAGTTAGAAATTTCGGGTTGTCACATTCAACATCACCATCTTTGCTGCCTTACACCACCAAAACTACAACCTTATTCCACCTCCTACCATCCTCCAAATACCCACTCCAACCTCATCAAATCTCCTCAAAACACCCTATACCCGTATACACATGACCCCCTTTATTTTGCATTGTTTTGTAAACAACCCGTTTTTTACATGAAAATGAACTTTGTGCAGTGGCAGATCTAGGAGAAAAGTTCAGGGGTAGCACAACATTTTTACTGCATAATATACAATATGATATTTCTCGGGTTTGGGTTTTTCGGGTTCGGGTTAAACAAGTTTGGAATTTTGAGACTTTAACAGAAACGATTTGCGTTACTGTTAAAGTACATGTTAATGTCAATGGAAACCTAATTTCAAGATATAGGCAATGGAAACCTAATTTCAAGTGTTAAACATGAAGTTTGAAATTCTGATTTTCTTAAAATCAATGCAATTGAAACCTAAGTACGTGTTAATTTTAGTGGAATCCTAGTAAAGCAGTCAAGTTACTTGAACTGTCTTCTAACTTCAAAGAAAAAATTGGAAACTTACTTGTTTCAAGATTTGGATTTTGAAGGTTGGGATCTCTAAACATCCAACGATTTTTCTGTGTGCCCTTTGTTATTCCATCGCATGCTTACGGTGAATCCGTCTTCTTCCAGGCTAGGCAGCATCAATTTTTTTATTTTTTTTCCTTGATTTGTGTCCTGACATGTTTTGACAGCCCAAATAGTTTACAATTGGGCTTTTAGCCTTTTAGATTTTGGAGTATAAACATTGGTATAAACAAACTAAGGGATATCATAAAGTTCTCCAACAACTTATACGAAAACTAAAAAAAATAGTACTAATTGGGATTTTTTTAGGGGTAACATGTGCTACCCCAGGCTCCAACATAGCTCCGCCTTTGACTTTGTGTTACTTATCAAATACCGGATTGAACTTTGAACAAATAAAGACACAGTCAATTAGGTTCCATCAGTCCAGTTCTAAATCAGTCGTTCCATCAGTCCAATTCTAAACCGATCGTTCCATCAGTCCAGTTCTAAACCAGTTCAGTCAATCTATTGACGAACCTACTTGAATATATATATATATATATATATATATATATATATATATATATATATATATATATGTATATATATATATATATATATATATATATATATATATATATATATATATATATATTATATCTTTACGTTATTAAAATACAGTCATTTATATTATTTATAGCTTAAGGTCATTTAAATATAGTAACTTATATTATTTATAGCTTTACGACAGTTACATACAATTATTTATATTATTATAACTTTCTAGTTTATATTTATTCCGCAATTCTTATTCTTTATATATCCACATCTTATCTCTTTAATTTATATATCTGTCACACACACTAACTGGTATCCAAGCTTTTATTTGTGGTGATTAGATTTTATATTTTCTACAAAATACGTAAAAGCAATCAAACAATTGATTTAATGACCATATTAAGTAACCAAATTAAAAAACTTTTAACAATAAGAAATTAAATCAAGATATCAATTCTGAAACACTCGAATTTACTTTGGGATGCAGTAGCGAGTGACAATTCAAGATATCACACACCCTTCTTTTTCCCTTTTCCATGTTTAGTGCATCTTTAAAATTTTAATAAATTATAAGGTTATATATATATATATATATATATATATATATATATATATATATATATATATATATATATATATATATATATATATATATATATATATATATATATATATATATATATATATATATATATAGGCCTAGGTTATTCTATTCAAACTAATTATTGTGTTATTGTATGCATAAATATGGGCCAATCATTTTACTTATTTTAAGAAAGTGATTAATACATATTATTGAATTAAAAATAATTGAAAAATACCATCTAGTTTAACTAGAAGGGTATTTTAGTCAATTAACATAGATTTAATAAAGGAAGTTTGCATATTTTAAGGATTCATAGATTCTATTAATTTTAAAAATCTGATTTTACGAATTATTAGGTTGTAATTCGGACATTCTGACAGAATATGTTTGAATATATTTAAAAATAAAAAAATTCTTGAACCATAAAATAATAAAAATATTCTTGAACATATTTTTCTTGTAGAATAACAAATTCTCGAACCAGCAATTGAAGAATTAAAACAAAAATTATATTAATTCTTATAGAATACATGTAACAATTGCTAAAAAATACATTTATTGTTAAAGAATAAAACTAAAAAAACTTTCAAAATGGGAAAGAAAACATCAAAATCTAACAACTACTAATACATTCTAAAAGAATAATGTGGTCCGTTTCAATTTTGTGGTCCGTTCTTCAAGCATCAACTTTTGTGATTCCAACAGAATTGGAATTCGTGATTCTATTCCAACATAAATGGTATTCGTGATTCCATTCCAATAGAATTGGAATCTCACTAATATCATCCATTGAATCATCTACATAAACATACTTGATACGTTTTCAGAATTCAGCCTTGTCAAGATCCTGCATTGTCCATATAAATAAAGTGTTAAATTAGAAAAAAAAAACATAAATTGAAATATGAATCAATTCATAAAATCCAGCCAAAAAACTGGTCAAGAACAAACTGTACCTTTTAGAGCAATTGACATGTTCAGAACCCATAACTTTAGGATAGAGTTCAAGCTTTTAGACCAAATTTGCCTCTTTTATCATCATACATCATACTCCATTAAAAAATAATTTTTTTTTTGATTTTGACATAAATGGCCTCATCAAGTCATCATCTTTATCATTGATTTCACACAAGAAAACCAAACAATGGCCACACAGCCATACAAGATCCTGATAAGTAACCAAGCATCTCATTAAGATGGAGAACACGTGACATCTGATATGAATTCAAATGTAGGACCAGCACATAAATAAGAATAAATACTAATTTGGTGTGCGAACAACCTTGAAATAGGATGTTAGAGCTCACAGGAATCTAGAAGACAGTTTTACTCACAGATGCGATCAAATAGGATGTTAGTTGAACAAAAAAGAAAAAAACCCTTTGTTTCTTCTTCTGCTTGCTCATTGATTTCACAGCCTCATTCCAAACACCCATCTGATTTCGGTTCTTCTTCCCTGCCTCCACCGAACCACCTTCCAACCATCCCTTCCTACCTCCGTTTCTTTCAAATCAACCCAATCAAGAACAACTAGAGACTGCTGGAACAAAAAAAAGGAAAAGAGAAAAGAGAAAAGATAAAAGATGAAATCTCTTACCGTCTTCCGTCGATCGATTCTTCTCCCGCTGTTGATTTGTGATCACTGGTGACGAAGCAGATGAACGAAGGAGGAGTCCTCCGAAGATCGATTGACCATCCCTTACTATATGCGATTTCTTGTCTGTCGACCGCCACTGCCGCTGTTGTTTTTGGGGCTGCCGACGATGGGATAACGAACACAAAGAGTCACCGAGCCAAAACACCCCTTTCATTCGTCATTGTGGTTTTAAAAAGGGATGAGAAAAACCTAGGTAACTAAGTCAATGGTTACCATAATTATAGGCTATTATTTGTGGAAACTAATTATCAAATTACCTATTTACCTTTATTTATTTATTTAATTATTTATTTTTATTTTAAATTTTGATTGGTCCACATTTATGAATACAATAACACAATACTTAATTTAAACAAATAAACCTAGCTCTATATATATATATATATATATATATATATATATATATATATATATATATATATATATATATATATATATATATATATATATATATATATATATATATATATATATATATATATATATATATATATATATATATGTCCAGGTTCATTTGAAACCATGCTAATTTTGTAAGACCGTGAGACGCAATCTAAAAATAATTATAAAATATAAAATAAAAGGAAAAATCTGAAAATTCCTTTTTAGTTTTTATTTTCGTAATTTTATTTACCTAAAAAATAAAAAATAAATAAATAAAAATTACCGTTTTTTTAATACGTGAGATATTCTAATATAATATTACACTGTAAATATTGTAATGTAATTTTTAGAATGTTAGAATATTCTACTATTCTACTAGATTTGTCAGATATGTAAAATATTATAATATTCTACTAGAATATGTAAAAAACGCTAATTTTTTTATTTTTTTATTTTTATTTATTTATTTATTTATTTGAAAATATAAATGAAGAAAAAATATTTAAAAAAATTTCAAAAATTTTCAATTATTTTGCAATTTAAAAATATTTTTTATCTACAAAATGAGTGGCTAGGATTACGTCGTACGGTCTCCCAAAATTAGGTCGTCTCACATGAACCTAACCCTATATATATATATATATATATATATATATATATATATATATATATATATATATATATATTCTTTAATTACTTAATAATAACTACATAAGAAAGCCCATAAACAATTACTACATAAAAAACCCAAACGAATTAACTGATGCAAGTCAACAAACAAATTAAGGTGGTTTATTTATTTATTTTTAGGTAGGTCGTCATTTTTAGGTTTATATAACTTGTTATTAAAAATTAAATAAAAGGAGGGTCAAGTGACCCACCATGCTAACACATAGCCTCGCCATTGAATACATATGTGAATCACTTGTGATTTACTTGTGAATTACATCTGATTTACATGTAAATATGCGATTTACATGTGAATTACATGTGATTCACATGTAAATCACAAGCAAATGATGCAATGATGTGAAGAATGAAAATTTATTTTGTCATGAAGTATAGAATACATAGACGCTACAAGAACACTTAATAATGATAAATGTATAAAAATGGAACATCAAGTAAATATTAAAAAAACTGTATAGATGTTTTGAGTTTTTGACAAATATGTATGATACTCATATAGAACTTAAATAATCATATAAAAGAGATATGGTAGATAGTTGTGCGTGTAGCCTTAACCACATTATGTAATAGTGAAAAGAAATGCTCCAATACCACAGGCCTATGGCAAAAAAAACTATGTCAATTCTCTGAGCTCATTAGTGTTTCTTACCAAACCCAAAAATGGGATTTGGCAAACAAGCCTTTTGGAGATTTCAGCCTTGATTATTTGTATGTTTTAGGAGACCATTTCTTTCACCATACATGTAGAGACTAAACCAACACACGAACAAAACAAAGAAATCTTGATAAGATAGCTAAAACCTACCATAGTAGGAAGACTCTCTAACTGCGATTGTTCAGGTTAAAAAAAATCTTGATCATCAAATTTTTGAGGAATAGACTGAACTGAATTTTTTTGTGTTTCTAAGGTTTATAGCTGATGCAGGTTTTGGTGGGAGGAGACGCTCTTTTAGGTCAGCCATTTGAGAAGTGTAACTATAGAAACATGCGTTAATAGCATAAGAGCCAAATTTATCTAAGAAAAATGTGAATTCAAATTGTTTGCTAGCTGCTACATAAGTCCCTGATGCCCACATAATTGGTATAATATCGTAGAAGTTCTTTTCTTCGAAAAGAAGCCAAGAAATGAAAATTACGATCCAAAATGTTGGAATCGTTCTTAGAAGAGTTAGGGAAATTATGAAGTTACGTATTGGTCCAAGTTGAAATTGATGTGTCACATCGAATTATTACGTGAAGTAATCAACCATTTTTTCCAGTTGATTTACCATAAATTTTACCTGAATTTGACTATTTGTACATGCGCATCTATTCATTCAAGTTTTCCCAAGACAATTTGTCACACCTCCAAACCGGAACAGCAGAAACGTTCGAGGGCGGAGGACATCATGTTTAGTATCACAACACATGCATCATAGTAATCAAAGTAACAAACAACCATTGTATTAATATGAAAGTGTTTACAAAGTATGTGATTCACAAAACATTGACTCCAAAAGTAAATAACAAAACAAGACATGAAGCTACTATACTCCATCTTCTGTATCCCAGTCTGCGTACCTGTCTACTAGTTTCCTAAGAATACAAGTTATTTTGAAAGAGTAGATCAGCATTTAAGCTGGTGAGTTCATAAGTATTTAAGTGATGAAAAGTAAGTTGTAAGTTCTTTTAGAAAAGTTCGTCTGTTCCTCCACAAAATCCTATATTTTCTGATGTGATGAATGAAAATAAAAATGACTCTACAATTCCTTCTATGAGTACTAAATGGATACATGTTATACACAATTTAGAGTAAACAGACAATCGATTGTGCGAATCTAACCTAAGCCCACAACCAAACAATGAACAGGGAATGAGGCGGAAGTCAAACATCCCATTGTTTGTTAGGTCTTCACTGTATGTAACCCCAGTGTATTCATTTGGTACCTACGGAGTTAACTGTAATAGTTCTTTATATTTGATGAAAACATTCTTTAACAAAATCATATATTTCCTTTAGTAAAAATGATAACCATAATAGTTCTTTCTATTATCACTTAGTTTATGCTAGCTATATATAATCTAATATCGAACGGACAGTTAAATGGGTGAATCTGCCCTAAGCCCACAACCAAACAAGCAACAGGAAGTAAGGCGGAAATCACACATCCAACTGCCTGTCGGATATTAATTATATATAACCATGATGTATAAACTAAGGTATTATAGAATTAACCACTAAAGATCCTTTAAGTTATACTGGTTTAATAAAATGAATTAAACCCTTTTACTGATAAGTTTCTAGTTTAGTTTACCAGATGTCCTATCTGAAAAGTATGTTTTTGTACTAGAAAACGGTATATTCAATTTGTATGCTATGACATGACCCATACCTGATACCCCTTCTGATTACTTGGTGTATACGAAATATATATATATATATATATATATATATATATATATATATATATATATATATATATATATATCAAGGTTGCAAAAATCGCTTGACGGTAGCTCGGCGGTGGACTAGGGTTAAGGGATTAATCGGCTAGGCGGGGATTAATCGGGGACCATTAATTATTAAAAAAAAATTATTCAAAAATTAATAAATCTAAATTTAATCATAATAATATAAGTAAATAAGCATAAAAGTTTAATAACAAGTTTAATAAACACAACAAATTATCATCCAAAAGACCAAAACAAACATAATAGGTTAATAATAAGTTCAACAAACACACCAAATCATCATCCAACAAGTTCATAATAAGTTTAAATAACACAAAAATAAAACATATTATCTTCTAATCTTCTCCACACACTTCCATTATTTGAACCCCATCCGACTCATATTCGTCTTCTTCTAACATTTGCTCCTCACACTCGGACTCAAAATCTTCATCGAAATTCAAAAAGTTCCCTTGTTCTTGGACTTTCTCGGGGTGCTTGATTATCATCAGTTCCTAGATCTTCATTAACCGTTTCGGGGTCTACTTCATCTAGATCAACAATCCATTGTTGAGCCGAGAGTGAATCATTTGCTAACAACACCTCCATATTTCTATCTTTTCGCTTTTGGTTTTTTTTCCATTAAATTAGCAATTGAACATAAACAAGATTGTTCAATTTGCTTTCCTCCAATCTATCTCGTATTTTTGTATGTACCTAGAAATGTAAACACAACAAAAAATTAAAATGTGCTTAATATTTAAATTTTTATAAAATATAAATTTAATACTTTATATTACTAACCCCTTCAAACGTGCTCCAATTCCTTTCACAACCCGATGAACTGCTAGTCAAAGAAAGAATCCTCATTGCAATCTTTGTCAGATGAGGAGTTGTGCCACCAAATAGTCCCCACCAACTAGCTATAATTTTGTAAACAAAAACACATTATTAATCGATAAATATCTAAATTTTATAAAATACTAAAATAGATAACTAAAAGTAAAACGAATTACCCGGATCAAACTCGACATCATTCACCCTACAATTTTTAATTGCAAGATCGCAACCAAATCTATCAACTTTTTACTTGTACTTTCGCAAGTCAATTGTTACAACTTGCCTTTGCATCTCAAAGTTGTCACAAAGTAATGTATCAAAAAAATCAAGAACCGCATTCATTATATCGGGATCATATTGGAGTTGTGGATCCTTATAATGATAATACGGATTTAAAAGATAAGACGTTAAATGTAAACTTGAATCTATACGACCTTTGATCTTTTTGTTTATGATATCTATAATAGGCTTGTAAGCTTTCTCGTTACCGCCCAATGATGTGATAATTTCTTCTTTAGCAACTTTAATCTCCCCGTAAACAAAACCCATTGAGGGCTTCCAATCCGCGTCAACCATTCGAAGGACTTTCACCAAAGGGGAGAACACCTTTAAACATTGTGCCACACCGGACCAAAATTGGACACTTGACACCGTTTTATATGAGGCAATCCCTTTAGGCGTACTAGAAAATTTGCATTCCTCCCATTCGGTGCTAGAGAACATATGTCTTAGTTGCTCCTTTTTTTCGGCCAAACTTTGTAATGTTAGAAAGGTGGAAGCAAATCTCGTGACTCCCGGTCGGATAATTTCTCTTTTGTTGGTGTAACTTCTCATCATCGCCAAGCTTTTGTGGTGAGCGTAAATGAATATGGTTAGCTTCTTTGCTTGATCTAGAATTTTCTTAAACCTTGGGAGTGCACCGATACCTTGAAGAAATAAACACGATTAAATAACAAATTATAGTAAAAAATTAAACATTTTAAAACAAAATAAAGTAATAAAGTAATAAATACAATAAATAAACAAAATAACGTAAGTACCTTCAAGCATAAGGTTAATGGTATGTGTCGCACATGATGTCCAAAAAATAGATGGTATTTTCTCTTTTAGCAACTTTGCCGCCCCCATGTTATTCGTGGCATTATCGGTCACAATTTGAACAACATGCTCATGACCAACTTGTTGAATGCAAGACTCCACATATTCATATATTTTTTGGCTTGTATGTGCTTTGTTGGAACATTCTTTTGAAGATAAAAAAACAGTATCCATCTTCGAATTAACACATAAATTCATAATGCTCCTTCTCTTTCGATCAGACCAAGCATCTGTCATAATCGAGCATCCATCCTCTTTCCATTCTTGTTTGTTTTTTTAACAAGTTTTTTGTTCTTTCAACCTCATGCTTTAGAAGCGTGTCGCTCAAAGCATATCTAGTAGGAGGTGGAAGCCCGGTTCCAAATTGGCCAACAACCTCTAACATCATTTTAAAGCTATCCTTTTCGAAGGCATGAAAATGAATTGCGCTTTCATATGCCCACCTACTAATGTACTTATGGACCGTGAGTATTCTTTCTTTCCGGAAAATATTGTTAAGATCAACATTTTTTCCCTTTCTCACATTCAAATCTTCTTCGGGGTTTATTTTGTTTGCATAGCCATCCATGGGGCCTATAATATTTGGTGCTTTCAACCCCAAAGAAGATTCTACTCCATCCACGTTATCATGAAATTCTTGTCTCACCTCAAATCTTAAGGCCTCATCTTGCGAAAGTTTAGCTTTCTTTTTTAACTTTCCTTCATTAATAGAATTTCGACATTTCAATTGATCATCTTTTGTAGAACTTGGACATGAAGATACATTCCCCTTCACATGAGCAATATGTTGTTTCATTCTAGTAATCCCTCCGCCAAACACTTTTCCACACAATTTACATTTCAATCTATGCAAGTTGCTTTTATCCGGGATAAAACCATATTCCCAACCAACATCATCCGAATTCCGTTTATGTGTATCGGTGGCGGTTGATCCCACAGACGGTGTAGTCGAAGCATTCGAAGTCATTGATTGTAAATGTTAAATCATCACATCAACACATTAAAAAAATTATTAGATTCATGTTTAACAGATTTCAACAAATACACAACATATTCATACTTAACAGATTTCAAAAAAAAAACTTAACAGATTTATAATTAACAGATTCATACTTAACAGATTAAAAAAAATCATGTTGCTGTTAAACAAATTCCCATCTAAAATCCCCTGTTCAACAAATTCTCATTTGAAATTCAATAACCCATTCACTGTTAAACAAATTCATGTTACTGAACAAATTCAATAACCCATTTGAATCAAATGCTAAACTTCATAGGCAATGATATGTGCAACAGGAAAAAGAGATGTTGAACCAATTACTAAAGCATAGTGTGTAGAGGGTTACCCTTATATCTTGCAGTTTAATAGATGAAAAATGATCAAGAGTTACAAGTTGTATTATGCATCTTAGATAATCAAAAGTCAAAACTATAGCACTCCTAAATTAAGTCGTTCAGATGATTCATAGCAAAGAAATACAGGTGGCAAGTCTAAATAAGTAGCACTCCTAAAAACTGGCGTCGAAACTGATGTGACATTTGTCACCCCTTGGCCTGCAGGCCAAGCTGTTGTGAACAGTCGGGATGAAGGATTGTCAGTCCCGTATAGATCTATACACACAATGTCCGCTCTCCGTCCAGGAGACTTTGGTTACAAAACGCGACATAACAAGTATATTGCTATGTCGTGAAGTAGTGGTTTCACATTATTGTTATCTTGTTCTTGTTATCGTGTGTTCCTTCCTGTTCTTGTTATTGTATGTTCTGAACCCCTAAACTATACCTATTATAGTTTACTAGTATGTTTGTTTTGAACTGTCTCTGATTTGTAGAAAAGACTCGATTATCTACTGAGTTATGATTGTACTTTAAAAACAAAGTTTTATAAACAACCAAGTGACATAACTTAAAAGAGTTTTTGAATTGATTTGATCACTTATAAAAGCATAAGAAATCCTTTAATGTGATGGTTATCACAGATAAACATTTACACAATATCATTGTGTTCAACTTTTATTCCCCCCCCCCCCCTTAAAAGCATTTAAAACATTTAAAAGGTTGATTATAGGGGTATGAACTCACCTTATGTGGGTGATTCAATTGAAGATTCGTGTGAGGATGAGAAGTTCCACAAATGAAGTCCCGAGGCACAAACAAGTCCTAGATGACATATATTGATACATATATGTATATAATTAGTGCTTAAAACAACTAATCATGAAGCGAAACAACCTTAGGAACTAGGAAACACTTGAGATGAAGTGTTAGAATCACATGTGATTGATAATAAGGAGTTTATGGCCACCCTAGGAAGTGTTTACGGCCAAGAAGTGTTCACGGCCAAGGATGCTTGAAGTGTTTACTGCCCAAGCTTGGCCTTAAGAAGGTTTTACGGCCATGGTCATGATCCTATGAAGGGTTTACGGCCCTCATGAAGGCTTTACGGCCGTAAACCCTTCAAGATCTTGAAGATCTTGAAGATGGTGTCTAAGGGTGATGGATTAAGGATAGATCAAAGGGATTGTTAAGTGAACAAGTAAAGGATGAGATGCTTACGTTTTGGGAGTGAAATGAGAGCTTTCACTTGATGATACTTGAGAGAGAAAGGGTAGTTCACGACCAAGAGGAGAAGAAGTGAAGGAAAAGTGACAAAATTTCATATATATGCATGATGTTCAAGGCTAGAAGAGTGTTCACGGCCGTGAACATGTTTTACGGCCGTGAACCTCAAGTGTTGGTTTTTCTGGTTCGGGTGCAACCTTCTGATCTCGAGCTAATACTTCAAAACACTTAATCCATAAGTGTACTGGGCTTAGAACTCATTAGAATGACCCTTAACAAGGCTAAAAGGCAATAGAATTAAGTCTGACATTTGGTTGATTGGATTGACTTTACTAGATAGAATTTACGGGTTGTCACATCATCCCCCCGTTAGATGGAATTTCATCCCGAAATTAGCTTTCCTAGCAGTACTCCTGGGGTTGTGCTTCTCTGAATGGCAGAATACCCACTCGTAGACCTGGGCAACTTTCCCCTAACGCTCATGATAATATTCATACTTGGTCCATCTATCATCACCTCGTGTATACAATTCGTATGTAATTAAGATTAGTAAGACGGTCGGATGTGCGACTCTGCCGCAGGTCCACAACCAAACAAGGAACAGGAGATAGGGCGGAAACACACATACTACATCTGCATAATCATAATTACATACCACTCTCGCGTATACACTTAATAGTGATAGGTGGGCTGTATTCGTCCTTAGCCTTTGTGCTTGAACTTGATCTGTTGGACGAGTGGTAGTTCGGGAAGGTCTGCTGAGTATACGGTGGCAAGGTTTTGGAGGGCAAGGTACTCCTCGCATGAGTACTTCGGGGTTTAGAAGACAAGAGACAATACTAAGGTCTAGTTCGGGTTGTCGTTACGAATGACGAGGGTTTCATTAATTTGATGGTTAAGGCGATGGGTTTTCGAAACACAATGAACTTGGTATGGTGAGGACCACGCCAATTCATGACGAAAGATGATGACGGACTCTTTACAGAAACAAATGTTAGGCCGATTTGAAAGAAACGTTTGTTATACAATGGTGTATCTCGAGTGTGTTCGACAATGTATTATGTGTAGACTTTCTAGTGCTTTCAGTTTTCTCCTTGATATTACCACTGCCACAAATCCTACCGCGATGAGCGAGTACTAAAAGTGAAAATGTTTTGATAACTAGTGTCGAAAATCTATATTATGATCCTCCTCGGTACCTCTATGATCGCCTGGCATATACAAGTTATGTATAATTAAGATGAATAAGATGGTCGACTGAGTGACTCTGCCCTAAATCCACAACCAAACAAGGAACAGGAAATGAGGCAGAATCACTCACTCTAAGCCTGCAAAATCTTAGCTATGTACAACCCCGATGTACATACTAAGCCATCATAGCCTACCTGTACGGATCTTTAGTTCTCTTATGAATGATGTGACTTGTTCAGATGAGTGAGTTATTATACTTACTTTTAAATGTTTCCCCAAGTTTTAATCTAATATAAATATAAATTAAATTTTAAAGTAATTCTTATTTCGAAGACGTATCGTTGGACGCTGGTGACTCCGGGATAGTTTCTCCTGCGGGTGATCATCAGAATTCGTCCATCCACTCTTGAGTTCTTCGTTATCGGGTAGTCCCTCTTGTAGTGCCCTATCTCACCACAGCCATAGAAGGCCTGGTTTACTTCTACTCCGCGGACTTTGGAGATCGGTTCTGCCGGCGCCCTGCAGAACCGAGCAATATGCGCGCTCCTGAGGCAATTCAAGCACTGCATTTCCCGACATACTCCGGTATGGTGGTAGTTACACTCACCACACTTCGGGAGAGTTCCAACATATCAGCTGACAGATGTTGGAGTAGCAGGTGTTGTGGCGGCGTATACAGTAACCATTTGTGGCTCCTGCGGGGTTTCCTGTGTTGTTCGCTCCTTCCTCTTGTCCCCCGACTTTTGTTTATAATCCTCTCCCTTTGATGGCTCGGGAACAGGGACCACCACGCCATGGCGGACTCCATGGTCAATGAGTCTCTGGGCCAGGTGTTTGGCGCTATCGAAGGTTATTGAGTTAGAGGAAAGTACATCCTCCTAGATCGGGGTAGATAAACCCCAGATGTACCTTTCTATCTTCTTACTCTCCGGGGTAACCATCCCAGGGCATAGTGTTGCCAGGTCGCTAAACCTGTCCGTGTGGATCACTATGTCTGAGCCGACCATGGTGTGCTCCCATAGTTCTTGTTCCAGCTTTTGAACTTCGTCTCTTGGGCAGTATTCTTCCAACATTATCTCTTTTAGGTTCTCCCAACCTATTGAGTTAGCCACAGATAGGCTCAGTGACTTAACATGGCTATTCCACCATGTTAGGGCTCTGTCGAAGAAGGTGCATGTTGAGTTTATGGATTGCGCCATTGGGCTTAGTTAGTTCGGTCCATATGTAGTCACGGTTTGGGCCTGTCCAACCGTCTTTAGTTTTTAGGGTTGAGTATATATAATGCATGCATGCATTATATTAATAAGGCTAGATATTGATGATTCTCTGATTTTGAACTGTAACCCTAATGCTGTTGGAGATAGTGTCTAAGTCCATAACTATATTTGGTATGTACTTGACCCGACCCGGCATGGTCCATTTGGGTTGCACTTCACCCGAACAATTTACGGATAATCTTTTGAGAATAGTATAAGTTATGATTTATTAATATATTATAAGTTCTAATATATTAATATAAAATCATATTATTTAATTAGTGTTGATCTATAATTAATTTAGAATTAATTTAGAGATCAAAAGTATGACTAATTAAATATGGGCTCTTGTATTTATATAGTGTGGGCTAATGCTTATTTGGAATGGGCTAGGCTTGCATGGAAAGTCCATGGATACTCCATGGAGCTTTAACCCATGGATCTCATGGAAATGAAAAGACAAGGGTATTAGGGTTTACATGGATGTAACCCTAATCCACCACACTATATAAAGGAGGCTTTGGTTCTTGAAATTGCACTAGTTGATGTGTGTAAACTAAGAGGGCCGATTTCAAGAAGTTTGTGACTATTCTCTCAAGTTTCCAAGTTTGTGGTGATTTGTGACTTCCATTTGAGGCATCCACATTATTGGTGCTAGGCTCTCCAAGCAATCAACTACTACTACAAGGTAAGTAATTCTACTAGTTTTATTTGATTCAAATACCCCATGCCATGCTAGTTAGGATAAGAACCTTGGAAAAATAATTATTTGCATGTATCTTAGTCAAACATAGATCCAAGGTTTCTAGGGTTGCATGTACACCATAGGAGTGTTAGAATGCTGAAAACCCATCAAATGCATCCTCTAAAGTAGCAGTTCTTCATAGAGCTCTTCTGAGGGTGTGGATTATTTATCATTCGACGTCAGTTTTGAATCATCGTGTGTTCTTATTCGTGTCTTTTTGGTTTTCTTGACTAATTTGCTAAGTATCTAATCGATCTTAGAGTGTTTTTTTATCACATCAATTGGTATCAGAGCAGGAGGCTGTGTAAATCATACGCATCTCTTATGTTTGAAGAATTTTCTTAGGGTTTCCTCTTTTATTGGATCTGTTAAGCTGTCTTTCCTTCATTGACGTTGTTCATAGATCTCGATATTACCCTATTCAATCTTTACAATTCTGATTCTTAGCAGATATCTAAAAAACGTCATCATGTCTCACGAAGATTCACAAACCAATGCGATCAATATCTCCAACAACATTGGATCTACAACCAGAATCCCAATTCTATACACTCAAGATTATAAAGTTTGGACGCATCACTTTGAGGACTATGTCGTCGGTTCAGAAGACAATGGTTATCTTATCTGGGAAGCAATAACATTGGGTCCTTTTGTTCATTCTAGTACAAATAGAACCATTAAGACTCAAAAGGAGTACAACAAACTTTTAACTGATGTGGAGAAGATTCCCCAAGACGAAAAAGATAAGTTGCTATGTAATGTTAAAGCCATGAGAATGATCCAGTTTGCTTTACATTCTGATACCTTTCGTTTGGTTAGTCCATGCACCACGGCAAAAGAAATCTGGGATAGACTTAAAGAGCTATATTCCACTGATGAAGACCTAGAGCATTCTATCCAAACTCTATTGCTCTCTGAGTTCGGTGCTTTCCAACAAAAGCAAGATGAAAAACTTATTCAGGCTTTTGATCATTTCAACCATCTTTTGAGCAAGATGATCAAGCATGGTATTGGAAGAGAAGTGATCGAACAGAAGGTCACATTTATGAATGGTTTAAGACCCGAATGGATGGCTGTTGTGTCAACTGTGAAGGCTCACGAGAAATTTAAAACCTATTCATTGGCGAAGATGGTGGGTATTCTTAAGTCCCATGAAAGCGTTGTGACAAAGGAAGCGAAAGTGGTGTCTGGTATGGGATCCCTGGCCCTTCTCTCTAAGGCGAAGAATGTGGCAGAAGATGAAGAAGAGTCAGAGATGTCAGAATGTGATCTGACAAGCGAAGAGTATGCAATGATGGTTTCCAATCCGAAGAGGTTCGCTCGCAAAAAGTTTCCTATTGCCAAGAACCAAAACTGGTAGGGAAGCTATAGCTCAGAAAAGGCAAAACAGGAGATCAAAAATACTCCTCAGAAAGAAGAAGAGAAGAAGGAGAGCAAACTGGTTGGAGACTCTGGATACGACTGTAACTTCTGCCGTGGAAAAAACCACTTTGCAAAAGATTGTATGTTAAGGAAGCTCTCGGAGAAGAAGGAGGGTGAAGATGATGAAGCATACTATATGCGCAAGCTGGAGGAGATAAAGAAGAAGAAATCCTCTAACAGTTCAATGAATGCTTTGATTGTGCAGGAGAACGTTGTGGATGATGAGTTTGGTGGTGTAGAGGTCTAGTAAACAGACTCTGAAGATGAAGAAGTACGTAAACCCACACATGGAAAGGCATTTGTGGCCAAAGAAGAGAGTTCTGAGTTCGCTGGGAGATGCCTGATGGTGACCGCTAGAGTGTCAAATATGAGGGGCTACTCAACCGAAGGCGAGTATGATGAAGCGAATCTGAAGGAAGAAAAGTGTTTTGCTGCCAAACCAGTGAGCGAGAGGATTAACGACTGTGATCAGTTGATCAAGAAGGTACAATCCATTCTCGTATCACTTAAAAAACCGGTAACAAACTATGAAAAGGAATTAAATGATTCGAACTTAAAATTTTGTAGTTTAAGTGGTAGCTTAATGCAAACACGCCTCACAAATGCTAACCTAACCGATCAAATTAGCAGGGTAACATCCAAGAATGAGGAGCAAAGGTTGTGGATAGAGAAGACGGAGTTAGATTTAGTTAGGACAAGAGATGAAGTTATTGACTTGCAACGTGATAACTTGAAACTTATGAAACAAAGAAACATTTTTGCTTGATTGCTAAACGTTTATATACTAATATTACTCAATTGCATTTAGACTGTGAAATCGGCAAAAAGATTCACAAAATGATTTTGCCCTTCCTAGAGTTAAAGGAGGACGAAGTTGATATTTATGGTTATAACTGTGAATCCATTGTTTCTTTAGATGAAATCTATGACGCCTATAGGGTTGATCTAGACAAAATCGAGTCCTTTATCAAGTCCAAAGACCATAAGGACATGCTTAAAAATCTTTTGGACGAGAATGATAAATTGAAAATCAAGACCGAAACCATATAGAAATTTGACTCATTGAATGCCAAGTTAAGTTCAGAAAACAAAATAATTGTTGAGAACACTTCTGAATTTGACGAGGATAGTGATATGAGTGAAATTTCTGTAGAGGATGTGGTTGACTATTCAGAATTTGTCAAGAGCGAAACTGAACCCACCAAAAGTCTTATATCTGAGAATTCGGTTGAGTTCGCTCGAGTGTCCCAAGATAAATCCAAGGTTCTGAAACCGAAAGCAGTAGTTTATCAAAAGGTACAAACTGTACCAAATCAGGTATACACCACGTCAGGGGTCACTCAGAAACACACAACCAAGCTGACAGCTATAGTAAACGAAGATAACTCAAGTGGTTGTGATAATTATTTTTGGTCTGCTCCAATCGACAATGCAGTTGAAACTGTCCGTTTATCAGAGAGAACCTCATAGAGGATTAAAGGCAGATACGTGACAGAACCACTCAACAAGCCTACAAGCTTTGATGTACCAAGCACAAGTGGTACCAAAGAAATCCCAAGCGAAACTATGACGGCTGCAAGCGAAACCTCTTCATTGAAGAGCAAAACTCGTACTGAGAGACCAAAGTCAAGAGCAAACATACACAAGTCTCAAAAGCAGCTTGCTGAACAAAAACGCCAGCGAAACAAAAGGTATCAAAATAATCTCAATGAAAGGAAGCAGTTTTGGAACTCCCAAAACTCCAATTATGTTCGCACAGAAAAGGCATCAAATCTCAAGGCGAAAGTTGGATCAAAGGATAATTCTGATCCATGCACTCTCTGCCAATCCTGCAGACAAGCGAACCGAAAGCCTAGTTTCGGTCCCAATCCTTGCAGCGAAAAGCACCGAAAGACTAGTTTCGGTCCCAATACTGGCCTTGATAAGAACCGAAAGGCTAGTTTCGCTCCTAAATCCCATCCTCCTCAATCAAAGCAGAATCCTAACAAGGATGTCAAGGACAGCAAGGGAAAAGGGAACCTCGTCTCTGAAGACAACATACAAATAAAGAAGACGTCAGCTAACCCTAAGAATCACAAAATAAGTCCGATAAGAATCAAAACCAAAATCCTCAATCTGACTTAAACAAAATTAAGGTTTTGACCATCAAAAGGAAAGACGAAACCACACTAATAAAAAGAACTTATATGGTTGATCTTTCTATTGTTATTCCCTGTTTTGTAAAAGGCTCACATGGACCCAAGCAAATTTGGGTTCCTAAATCTGCTTGATTTTTGCAGGTTATAAGTGACGAGCAGTTCGACGACGAATGGTACATTGATAGTGGCTGCTCTCGTCACATGACGGGAAGGAGGGAAGAGCTAAGGGAGTTTCGGGCTCTTAAGGATGGTAGATGTGTTAAATACTGGAATAATTCATATGGAATGATCAAAGGCTACGGAATGATCACAAACGGGGAATTCTCAATCCGAAAGGTAGCATACGTAGAGGGATTGCAGTATAATCTCATCAGTATCTCTCAACTGGTGGTGGGAACTGGCTTAAAGGTTTCGTTCGATGATGAAGGTTCAGAGATTATTGAAAAGAAAACGAAGGCTGTCTTGTTAAAATCCAAGCCAAAAAGAGAAATTTATCCTCTGAATCTTAACCCAATTCGAGGAAAGCCAGTTGTATGCCTTTTAACAAAAGCACACTCTGACGAAATTTGGCTATGGCACTGTAGGCTCTCACATCTCAACTTCAAGGATATCAACAAGTTGGCTATCGGTGATCATGTACGAGGACTTCCACTTCTCAAATTTGATAAGGAACACTTCTGCGCAGCATGCGAGATGGGAAAGCAAAGCCGAAAGAGTCATCCAAAAATTCTCAACACAACGATCATCAAATCTCTTGAGCTTCTTCACATCGATCTATGTGGTCCTTCGACCATTGAAAGCATCGGTGGTAGTAAGTACATTTTAGTTGTTGTTGATGACTTTTCACGTTTCACCTGGGTTTTCTTTCTTAAACAGAAATCAGAGGCAACTCCAAAGCTCAAAGCATTTATAAAGCAAGTGGAACTTCAATTGCGAAAGGTGGTTAGAAATGTCCAAAGTGACAATGGGCTGGAATTCAAAAACCAAGAGTTTGAAGAATTTCTTGCTGAAAAGGGAGTGTCTCACAACTTCTCTGCTCCCTATACTCCACACAAAACGGTGTAGTTGAAATGCGAAACCGTTCGTTGTGTGAAGCGGCCCGAACCATGCTCAGTTTCGCTTCTCTACCTCTGTACTTTTGGGCTGATGCTATTGCTGATGCGTGCTATACTCAGAACAGAACCTTCCTCGACAAGAGATTTTCAATCACTCCATACGAAATCTTGAATAATCGCAAGCCAAATGTCAAGTTCTTCCATGTGTTCGGTTCAAGGTGCTTTATTTTCAACTCCAAAGAGAACCGAAACAAGTTCGATGTAAAGGCAGATGAAGGGATTTTTCTTGGTTACTCACTAACGTCAAAGGCATATATGGTTCTGAATAAACGCTCAAAGAAACGTAAAGAAACCTACTATGTCACTTTTGATGATAATTATCTGAAGAAACTGCGATCCAGCAAAGTACCATCGGTGGAAATCTTTCCAAAATCAGGTCAAGTCTCGGTTCCAATTTCCAATCTATTTGAAGAATATATGTTGCTCTTTGACAAACCAGAGAGAGCAATTATATCTGAGGCAAAAGCAGCTGACAACAAGATTGACAACTTGAAGAAAATTATCGATGAAGCAGCAAAAGAAATGGGAAGTGAACCTCATGGACCAACCGAACAGCCAGGTCAAAACGAACCTCAAAGCTCAAGCGAACCTCAAGTTCAAAACGAACCTCAAAAATTTAGGGATCCTACTCATCAATGTTCTACATTCCAGGGGAGGACCCATCTCCAACAATGACCCATGAAAGTCCAATCGAGGGGGAGAATTCTGAACCGGATGTTGAAATTGTTTCGTCATTCGAGGGGGAGAATTCTGAACCGGATGTTGAAATTGTTTCGTCATTCGAGGGGGAGAATAACAATACAAATGACGAAGAGTCTCAATCAGAATTCGATGAAGAAATAAATGCCGATTTGGATCCTGTTTATGATCCTAACTTCCCCCCGCTCACAAAATAGACAAAAGATCATCTGAAAACTTAAGTAATAGGGGAATCATCTGAGGGAGTTCTTACACGCTCTCAACTGAAAGCAAAGCAAACGGCTCTATTCTCTCAAGTGGAATTCTGCATGTTTAATTCGTTTGTCTCCAAGATTGAATCGAAAACAATCAGCTCTACACTTGATCACTCTGATTGGGTACAGGCTATGCAAGACGAACTCAATGAGTTTGAGCGAAACCGAGTCTGGAGACTGATCCCTACACCAAAGGATGCATCTGTAGTTGGATTGAAATGGGTATTCAGGAACAAGATAGATAAAGAGGGGAATGTAATTCGCAACAAGGCAAGGCTGGTTGTCAAGGGATATTGTCAGGAAGAAGGTATAGATTATGAAGAAACCTTCGCTCCTGTAGCAAGGTTAGAATATGTTCGGATCTTTCTGGCATATGCTGCACATAAAAACTTTGAAGTTTTTCAAATGGATGTCAAGTGTGCCTTCCTAAATGGAGAACTAGAGGAGACTGTATATGTTGAGCAACCACCGGGTTTCGTGAACGAAAGGTACCCTGATCATTGCTATATTCTGGATAAAGCTGTATATGGTTTGAAGCAAGCTCCTAGAGCCTGGTATGAAACCCTTACTAGATTTCTAAAAATGTCCAAGTTTAAACAAGGTTCGGTTGACCCAACCTTCTTTCACAAGAAAGAGGGTGACCACCTTATGATCGTCCAAATTTACGTCGATGATATCATCTTCGGTTCCATGAATCCCAACCTCACAGCTGAATTCAGGAAGTTGATGGAGACTAAGTTTGAGATGAGTGCAATGGGTCCTATTAACTTTTTCCTTGGCTTAAACATTAGACAGGGACCCGAAGGCATATTTATTAATCAGGAGGCATACACGAAGACACTACTGGCTAAGTTTGGCATGATGGGAGATTCCAAAGTAAAGGTTCCTATGGCATTTGGAACGCAGTTAACACCATCTTTGGAGAAACCGACTGTAGATATGACCCTCTATCGACAAATGATAGGGTCCCTAATGTATCTAACAGCTAGTAGACCCAATATTATGTTTTCTGTTTGTTACTGTGCCAGGTTCCAAGCTAATCCACGACAACCTCATATGGTGGCTGTTAAGAACATCTTCAAATATTTGAAGCGAACCTCATCTCTCGGTTTATGGTATCCTGCTAAATCAAGATTTTGTGTTCAAGCATTCTCTGATGCTAATCTTGGAGGATGTGGTTTGGACCGAAAGAACACTACAGGCGGATGTCAATTCCTTGATGGTAAACTCGTCAGCTGGCAGTCCAAGAAACAAACATGCATTTCACTCTCAACAGCTGAAGCTGAATATATCGCAGCATCATCTTGTACTTCGCAGGTCATTTGGATACAAAGTCAACTTAGAGACTATGGCCTGAACATGAAGAAGATTCTGCTTTACTGTGACTCAGAAAGCGCTATTCGGATATGCCACAATCCAATGCAACACTCCAAAACGAAACATATAGCACTGAGATACCATTTCATCAAAGATCATGTTGAAGATGGTAATGTGGAAATCCACTTTGTTAGATCTGCTGATCAACTAGCTGACATCTTCAAAAAAGCCTTACCTGAAGTAAGTTTTAATAAAATTCTCCAAGGCTTATGAATGATGGAAGCTGAGTCTGTACCGAAACTTATTTTGCCTCGTTAAGAAAATGATCAAGCGAAATAGAGCGAACGCTCGGTCTATTTCGGATCCAGAATTTTCGGGAACCGAAATGAACCGAACGTGAAATAGAGCGAACGCTCGGTCTATTTCGGCTCCTGGTTTTTTTGGTAACCTAAATGAACCGAACGCTCGGTCCATTTCGCTTCACTACTTTTAGGTGAAGTTTCGATTGTATAGTTTGTTCATTATGTACAATTTTTTTTCAATTCCTTTCTTCTAATAAAACTCAAAAATTTTCTTTTCTGTTTTTATTTCGTTTTCAGAAAATTCATAAAATTCAAAATTATTTTCTTTTCTGTTTTTATTTCTTTTTCAGAAAATTACTAAAACTCAAAAATATTTTCCATTCTGTTTTTATTTCTTTTTCAGAAAATTCATTAAATCCAAAAATATTTTTTTTGTTGTTTGTGTTGCTTTTCATTAAAATCAAAAATTTCAAATATATCACTGAAAGGTATCATCTATCATTCGAAAGATGGAGCTGGGACAGGTATATATTTCTTTATCTTAGTATTAGCTAAGTGTCCCTAGAAGCATGCTGTTGTATGTAGACCAAAGCCTCAAGGACTTCAAGTGAAGCCTTACTGATTTGATATACACCAATCAAATCTTCCCAATCAGGCTGATAAAATCACTTATGTCATGAGCTACCTTAATCGTCTCACATTGACTTAAGAGTTGTCTGCTCGATCCTTACTATATAGCAGAGGTACTTTCGGTTCTTTAACCTCCTTATCACTCTTCTCCATCGCATTTCGGTTCATCATCGTAACCCTTGAGACTCTCAGAATTTACCACTGAGGTTTATGGTTACACAACATTTGTGTTAATGATCTTAGCTTCGTTTCACCATGTGCTAAGTGAAACCCAAAATCCAACACCATTAATGAATTGACGGTGAACAATCACATGTTCTAGTTTTCACCCACGTTTTAACGAAACTACTTTAGTGGAAGGTACCAAGAAATCTCCTTTTAATTTTTGTGCTATCTTTATGAAATTGTCTAATACCCAGGCGTTTCTTCCCATAAGATCCAATTAATATTTTTTTGAGATTTCTAAAATTTATCACCAAATCACTGAATATATTATCCAACCTACTTGTTTAACAGGCCACACTGGTCTCACAAGTACTTCATCCAAATTTCAGTCTTATGTCAAGTACCGAAGTTCGGTTGAAGCTGAGCCACCCCTTATCGCTTAAATTTAAAAAGGTTCCTTTCAATGTTTCTTAATAAACATTTGATCGTATTTCAACGGGAAACCACACAGACACTGCAAAGTCTCTCTTGACTTCGAAGGAAGCGATTCGTGCCCGGGATCCTCAGTTTCGTGTCTAAATAGACATCACTTAAATCCCTCAAATACTTTGATTTATTTCTTTTTTATTGTCACACTCTTGCACGAAGATCTTTATGATTTTCCCAATTCTTGTTCGTGGTTCTAATGGCAATTTTTCAGATTTAATGCTTCAGTAGAAAATGCTATGGTGGTATACTATGTTAAGGAGCAAACCTTGTCAGTCTTATGTGAAGCGAAAGGGTGAAATTCAAACGGCGAGAACAAGATAAGATTTTAAGACACGTCATTGGATGAGATTTGCAATGGGCGCTTGAATTTGAAACGGTTCCTGACAACACGCCAGATGACGTCTTTCTAGGGAAACACAGCTGTCAAAACGTGCATTTTTAGGCGTTGATTCAGAAGATCGTCTTATACCACTTTACCAATTCCCAACTTTCTCAAGAACTCATCGGTGATTTTCTACTGTTCATCTTCTTCTTCACACCTGCAACAAGGGCTGAATCTTCATCTGTTTATGAACAATCTGCCCAGTCCTCTCTTCTCACCATAAAACCCAATCAAAACCTCATCATTGAACTCTCACCTTTCCAGTATGATCCCTACATGCTGCAAGTGGTTGAATGCCTCAAATATTCACCACTTGTAGTTTCCCTAACCAAGGTGGAGTCCGTTCCGATGTCGCTGCTTTATCATGTCTACTCAACCGCTGTCTACGATAAAGCCAAGGAGCGTATTTTCTTTGAGATCGTCAATCAAAAGACTTCGATTTCAAAAGCTAGGTTTTGTTTGTTGCTAAGTGTTGCTATCGACGACTCCATGATCAACCCCGATTCCATTACCAACACTCAACTTTTCTCAATGTTCTATGATATGGGGTATACTGAGGTTCTCACCACTGTAAAAAAGTTCAAGAAATCTTGTCTTCCTCCTCAGTGGAATGGTCTATTTACCATACTCTCAAAGGGCTTGTCGGAGAGGGTTGTTGGTTCTGATGGAGCAAGTAAGGCATTCATGTCCCTTCTCTACGGTCTGTACCATGGGGTTAACATGGATTTTGGCTCTATCTTGTGGTCTCAATTGCTTCAAAGTATTGGTTCTGCTTCGCGCTACACTAAAATCTCTTGCACTAGGTTTTGGACTCTTGTCACTCACTGGGCGATGGAGAAGCTTCACGTTCCAACAATGGCGGACTCACTGATGTCGTCTATTGCTACTTTCCACACGACAAGGTTAATTGTCTCTGATCCATCAAAATTTCTCTTTATTGGTTCGGTTCCGGAATTGATGTACCGGTGTGTCTCAAGTGAAAGCAAAGTGATAGCTGAGTACAAGAAGCTACCTCTTTCAGGGCCGAGGCAGCTTACTCCTGAAATGCAAAGCTCCTTAGACGCAGCTGATAAACCTACGAAAAGAGGGAAGAAGCCTGAAAGAAAAGGGGAGAAGGAAGGTCAATCCTCTAAAGTTTCAACTCCCAAGAAGCGAAAGCCTGACCAAGCAGCCCCTACTGCTCAGAAGAAACGAAAGATTAAGAAGAAGGCACACAAGCCGAAGGCTCCTTCTCCTTCTATAAGTGACTCTAAATACGTTCCATCGGACCCACAGCCCGAACCGCAGTCCAGTGATGATTCCGTTTCTCCACACAACAGTCCACATAGAGGTAATTCGCGTCCACCCTCACCAGCTCATGAAGGTACCCGAAACTCACCTCCTCCTTCTCCTACACAATCGGTTCCTATTACCATTGCTCCGTTCCCTCCTCCCATCTTATCTTCCACTACAACCACAATTCCAATTCCAACCCCTTTATTCACCGAAGTAACCACAACCACTACAACTCCAACCGAACCTCAGGTTCGTGTCAACGTATCTGATACGGGGGCACCTACTTCTGAACCCGAACCACCTATTACCTCGAAACCTTTATCTCCACCTCCCTCAACCGAATCTGACATTGTTATTGGAGGAGCAGATATGGAGTTTGATTCAGTCTATTTCAGTCCATATCGAGTACAGAGCGACGATGATGATGACGCTCTTGTTACGAAGAGGCATTTAAAGGATCTCAATGGTAAGCTTGATAAACTGATTTCTTCTTCCTCTTCTACTTCAAGCACAGCGTACTCTGAAGCTGCAATCAAGGCTCTGTTGGCCACCTTTGTCAAGGAGCATGACACTTCCATCTCCAATGCTGTCAAAGCTATTGAAGCTTCCACTTCTCATTGCCAGAAAGCTTCTAGTGCCATTGAAGAATCCACAAAAGATTGCAAGCAAGCGACCGAAAAAGTCGAAAAACTAGTTTCTGATGCTCAAATTTTTCTTGATTCTCTTCAGGCTGCAGCTCAAAAGAACGCTCAAACGGTGAATGCTTCGGTTGATAATCTTACACGCACGCTTCAAGCTGAAAAGAAACACTTTGAAGAGGTACGCCTAGCGATCCAGACTGCCAACACCGGGCTTCACACCTCAGTTGATGCACGTCTTACTCAACTTGAAGCCGAACTTGCTGTGGAAAACAAGATTATGGATGAGTTGGATCGTCCAACTTCTCAGCTTAAACTTCAGAACTTGAAGCTCAAGATGGCAACCAAGGAAGTTGAAGACCTCAAGTCTGAGCGAGCATTGGTCAAAAGCTCTGTTGGTGATGTGCATTCCTCTAAATCTTCTCGAAGCACATGATTCGGTCCTCACTATCTACGTTCGACGCCACTTGGCTGAGAAATTGAGACCTGCTTTAGACATTCTAAGCAGGATTGAGGGTGTTCCTAAGCCAGTTGTGCCTCCGAAACATAGGGGAGAAGACTCTATGAAGGAACAACCACAGCAACCTCCAAAAGGCAAACCTGTCTCTCAACCGAAAGTCACTACTGAACTGAAGGGTAATGAAGCTTCGGTCAGTATGAAGGGAAAACGAAAGAAGCAAATTGGTGATGACGATGATGATGAAATTGAAGAAGATGTGTCTGAAACAGATCAACAACCTTCTAAAACTGTAAATCTCAAAATCAAGTCGAATGATCAAGAGATTGCGGAAAAGGTTCATAAAGCAAAGGAAGGGTTTGATAGGGATAGGAAACAGAAAGAAGCGAACGATGCCTTAGAACAGAGGAAATCTATGTTCCCTCTGTGGACAATGGAAAAGCTTCTAAAGGAGGTAATAGAAGCTCCAAGCATACATTGGCTCGAACCGGTCCTTTCATTCGATCTAGAGAATTCCAAAGATTCTCAATTTGATATGCCAATCATCCGAAAGGAATTCATCTTTCATTGTTTTGAGTCAACTGTTGCCATCCCATCTCCTGACCCGAAGGTTGATCTAGACCTACTTGAGTACTATCTTGCCTTCTCTCAACCTCAATACCTGACTTGGAGTAAACAGAAGATCACAACAGTCAAGGTGTTGAAACCCACTTCAGCAGGGAAGTTTATCAACATCAAGTTTAAAGTGACCCGAGGCTCAGACAGTTCGGTCCATATAATCTCCCTGGCTGACTTGCCAAATTTGAATACTCATGACTGGATTCTCCTGAACAATATTTTGCTGACTAATCAACAAGAGTATGAGCCGATCATCGACCACATCAAGCGAATGCTG
Organism: Lactuca virosa; assembly: GCF_052849685.1. Lineage (NCBI taxonomy): Eukaryota > Viridiplantae > Streptophyta > Magnoliopsida > Asterales > Asteraceae > Lactuca > Lactuca virosa. Next base: position 299,907,276 of record NC_136428.1, on the reverse strand, counting down.
GTGTGTTACATTCATGAAGTCGCAAAGATGGATCAGGAGATCGCCTCAGCCTTGAAGAAGAAGGCCACTATGAAGCCGATTGGGAAGGCAAGCGATCTAAATGTGATGATTAAAGGCAAAATCGATCCAAACTTTCATACAATCATGTTCACAAGGGGCGAAGGTCAAAAATGCATGTTCGCTCTTGTTGACAAACACATGTTCTCCACTGCCTGCTTGGAGCATATTCTGGATATCATATACAGGTGCGATCAGAAACAGTGAAACTGACAAGAAGATGTTTTCTGATATACTTCGGTGGTACATTAACTTCCGTCAAACTCTTCTTGCTATTATCCCAAAGTTGTTCAAGACTGTGAGGAAAACCACAGTTACTCAACCGAAGTGATCTCTCGCCTCAATTGGCGCAAAGGGGGAGATTGTTGACTTTATGGATTGCGTCATTGGGCTTAGTTAGTTCGGTCCATATGTAGTCACGGTTTGGGCCTGTCCAACCGTATTTAGTTTTTAGGGTTTAGTATATATAATGCATGCATGCATTATATTAATATGGCTAGATATTGATTATTCTCTTATTTTGAACTGTAACCCTAACGCATCCTCTACAATAGCAGTTCTTCATAGAGCTCTTCTGAGGGTGTGGATTATTAATCATTCGACGTCAGTTTTGAATCATCGTGTCTTCTTATTCTTGTCTGTTTTGTTTTCTTTACTTATTTGCTAAGGATCTAATCGATCTTAGAGTGTTTTTTTATCACATCAGTGCAGGCAGGAAACTTAACTTTGCTCCCTTCTGGGCACAGACAGATTTCAAAGACCAAATCTGTTTTCCCGAACCATCGCATTAGAGCAATGACTCCCCCATTTCCATTAAAGGATTTGGGTTTACAGTTCATGAATTCCTTGTACGAACACTCCCGTAGGTGTCCGTGGGTAACTCCGGGGTTGGTTAAGTGGGTACTGCTACCAGTTCCACTGGTACCACTTTCGCGGATGTGAGTTAGAGCAGCTGTTACTGCGGTCGTTATCGTTGCTTGGAGAGCAGCAGGATCGAATTGTGGTGGTGGATTCTCTGTTGTGCTATTGAATATGCGCCTTACAGGTCTACCGCGGGGCATCTTTTGCTAAAAAGAATACAAAGATGAGACGGAAATAAGTCTATAGCAGTGGTTATAAGTCGAAAGCTGAATGACAAAGTTATCCTAGTTCTGAGTGTATCTGGTTCTGACATTCATAGGGTTCTGGAAACAATTCATAAGGTAGTCTATATAAAATAAACTTTATGAATCAGAAGTGGCTATCCTCGAGTGAATTTCTGTGAATTGAATAACTTGATATTGGTTGCATGAAAAGAAATAATCCTAACACATAGTGTGAGTAGTGAAATCACTAGCTCACTAAGTCAATTAAGGTTATTATTTATTAGTGTGACGCATAAGACGTTTTAGTTTCTTCGGCTGATCCCTTCTTGGAAAACTCCTCTTGAATCTCTTTTTGTTTCCCATTGACTCCTCTGCTGACTACTATGATGGAGTGGTTACATCTATCTGGGTTTGTCGTGCAAGAATGGAAGTGTCTAATGAATCTATGAGATTAAGTGTAACTTTATGGGGTGATCCTTACCGGGTCCTCCTATAATTGTGCAATGTATATAAGTTGTATATAATTTAAGATTAAATAGACCTTAGAATAAGTAATCCTACTCCAAAACCACAATGTCCAACCTTTAAATACTTTTGTTCTGTGCTTCTTGTGATACTTGTTTATATATGTATAAGCATGTATGTATACTTTTATAAAATATTGTTATACTTTTAGTCAGAGGACTTCGGCCCCATTGCATTTATAGTTGTATATCTTTTATAGGTTGATATACTTAGTTCACTATAAACAATGCTCTCATACCAATCTGTCACACCCCCAAACTGGAACGGCGGAAACATTCGGGGGCGGAGGACGTCATGTTTAGTATCACAACACATGAGTCATAGTAATCAAAGTAACAAACAATCATTGCATTAATATGAAAGTGTTTACAAATTATGTGATTCACAAAAGATTGACTCCAAAAGTAAATAACAAAACAAGACATGAAGCGACTATACTCCATCTTCTGTATCCCAGTGCGCATACTTGTCTACTAGTTTCCTGAGAATACAAGTTATTTTGAAAGAGTAGATCAGCATTTAAGCTGGTGAGTTCATAAGTATTTAAGTGATGAAAAGTAAGTTGTAAGTTCTTTTACAAAAGTTCGCCTGTTCCTCCAGAAAATCCTATATTTTCTGATGTGATGAATGAAAGTAAAAATGACTCTACAATTCCTTCTATGAGTACTAAATGGATACAAGTTATACACAAATTATAGTAAACAGACAATCGATTGTGAGAATCTGCCCTAAGCCCACAACCAAACAAGGAACATGGAATGAGGCGGAAGTCACACATCCCATTGTTTGTTAGGTCTTCACTGTATGTAACCCCGACGTATTCATTTGGTACTTACGGAGTTAACTGTAATAATTCTTTATATTTGATGAAAACATTCTTTAAGAAAATCATATATTTCCTTTAGTAAAAATGGTAACCACAATAGCTACTTCTATAATCACTTAGTTTATACTAGTTATGTAACACCCGATTCCTGGTACGCAGTTAATTCAAGCATTCTTGTGTTTTTCTCTGGGACTCGACGAGTTGGAGGCCCAACTCGTCGAGTAGAGTCGAGATCCGCGGACAGTTTAAGTGACCTACTCGACGAGTCGGAAGACTGACTCGGCGAGTAGGTGTTGTTTGGGTAAACCCTAAATTGAGGGTCAGCACCCTATTTAAACTCCTTATCTCAGCCTCCATCATCCCTTATACTCCCTGATGACATCATATCGAAACCCTAGCTGTTTTGTGTGTTCAAAGGCCATTTTGGTGCTTTTTGGTGGGTTGTGAAGCTTGAGAAGAGGAAAGGACCTTTTAAGACCAAGGGGAAACAAGAAGATCCAGAGTTTAGAGCTCATTTTCAGCTTATTGGAGGTATGAAGCTGAACCTTTGTCTATAGATCTTGATTTTTGGGCCTTTTCCTTCATCTTTCTAAGCCCTAGAGAGGTGGTATTCGGGATTTAGTGTTAGAAGTTAGTGTATGCTTTAGATCCAAGTCTATTGGGGGGTTTTATGGCACAAAGGTGCCCATTTTGTTGCCATGAACACCCCATGCACCTTGGAGGCCATATTTTATGGCTTTTTGGGCCAAAGACCCATTGCATCTGTACCAAGTTTGGAACTTTACGTGTAAAATGGACATTAGGAGGCCAGATCTATGGTTTTGGTGTGTTAAGACCCATTTAAATCGACTGTATAGTGTTGGTCAAGGATGGACTCGACGAGCTGTTCTTGGGACTCGGCGAGTCGCGGTGTATTGACCACCAAATCCTTTCTGTGGATGGACCAGTTGTTAGGGAGGAAGTCCCGTGGATGTTAAGACACGAAAGGGGACCTGGGAATCATGGGACTCGACGAGGGTATGAACAGACTCGGCGAGTCCTAGAAAATCTCCCAATCTTTGAAGATGAACTCGATGAGTTGTTCATACAACTCGGCGAGTCGTAGACCGGACACATTCTTATGAGGGAGATGAACTCGCTGAGTTCAAGGAGGAACTCGACGAGTCGGATGGAGATGGTCCCGATGTTTTGAATGAAGGAGAACCCGTCGAGTTCTTGATAGACTCGACGAGTGGAGTCGAGGTTAGATCGACTTAGTGGAGTATGGACTCGACGAGTTGGTAGACCAACTCGGCGAGTCAGGTCAACTGGGTGTTGACTTTGACCAATGTTGACCTTGCTTGGTTTTGGTATTGACCCTGGTTAGGGTTGTTTGTTCTATTTGATGACTTGAGGGTTGTCGTGTACGGATTGAGGAGTCGAGGAGAGCCGACCTTCACACCGAGGACAGTTCAGACACTACACGACATCGAGGTGAGTTACCTTCCAGTAGGAGTGGCCCACTAGTCCCCGATTCTGTTTGATGACTTGAGGGTTGTCGTGTACGGATTGTTTAGTTGGGATGATTATCTTTGTGATAATTGTCTGGTCTGTTATTGTTAGATATGTGAGTATGCTAGATTGCTTGGTATGGAAGTATGCTAGTTGCTTTGTTATGTGAGATAGTATCAGTAGGAGGGGACTAGTCCTCGATTCGGCTGTTAGGACCAATGGGTAGGTCGGACACCCCAGATATGTCTGACAACATGATTGTGATATGATATTATGTGTTAGCAGTAGGGGGTGAAATAGTCCCCGTGTTCGGTTGAGATAGACCGGAGGGTAGGTCAGCACCCTAGAATGGCTTGACATGGGTAGGTCAGCACCCCAGAATGGCTTGACATGGGTAGGTCAGCACCCCAGAATGGCTCGACATGGGTAGGTCAGCACCCCAGAATGGCTTGACATGGGTAGGACGGGCGCCCCAAAATTGCCTGGCAGTATGTATGTTATGTGATTGTATGCTATGTGGTGTGATGGGGGAACTCACTAAGCTTTGTGCTTACAGTTTTTGTTTTGGTTTCAGGTACCTCTTCGTCTAAGGGGAAAGAGTCGGCGGTGTAGCAGCGCGTCACACACATACCTTTGATTTCCGCTTAGAGTTTTCTAGGATTGTACTCTGATATTTTGGTACTTCAGATGTTTTGGTTTTTGAGACTTGATATTATGGTTTTATGTATTGACATTATTTTGGCAATGTTTTGATAAACTATTTTATAAATCACTTAAATAAAAATGAAATTTTTGGCCTCGAATTTTGGGATGTTACAAGTTGGTATTAGAGCCCTGGTTTGAGGGATTCGGACACACCCTCGGGGGTGTCTGGACTCAAACCGAGGGACTAAAAGCTTTTTACAAGGAAAATGGTTTTCTAAAATTGAAGTTAAAGAGTTTTGAGAAAGAACAAGGTGTATGATGCGTGCGACCGGCTGACCTCAAGTAAGTTTTCTCTAAGATACCCATACATGTTATGTTATATGATATATAATTCTGAGAACTGCATGCTAGATTAGGGCTAAGGATCTAGGATGATGCCTTTTATGCCTGATATATGATGCTGAGAACTGCATGCTAGATTAGGGCGGAGGATCTAGGAAGGATGCCTTATATGTCTGTTGTATGAGCTGTACGGTAGGACTGCCTAGTTAGCAGTAGGATAGCCTGATTAGGTTATGCTTGATGTGGTTACTCAATGCACGAATGATGCTTGATTTGTGCTATAGGGGTCCTGACTAACTTTAACTAACTAGTGAGTGGATATGTAACAGTATCTGCAAGCTAGTTAGGGAAGGGTGGTAGGGACTCCTAGTGCAGCTGATGGCGGAGAGTAGATCGGAGAGTGCCCTAGGAAAGCCTAGGATGAGATTAGTTGGAATGGGATATTGGTTAACGGACTTGGTGAAGTTGAGGCAATCCTTGAGGAAAGTACGGATAGATGTGGAAGGTAGTATGGGCCCGTACTACTGGAAGCAGATGATCCATACTCGAGTCAAGGAGGGCCGGGATGGAACTAGGAAACTTGGAGAGTGTGTGAGACCTCTCGAGGGCATGTATGATCCTGACGTTTATGTGTTGTTTTCAGTATGGTGACCACACGACATGGAGCGGGAGGTTCAGGATCAGGATCAGGATCAGGCTCGGGTGCAGGATCCGAGCAGGTTGATGACGGGCTACGCGAGTTCATCGCGTCTGAGATCACGAGAGGTATCCTTGATGCGACCCGGTCATTTTCTGGTCGATCAAGGAGGGGATTGTTGCGATGATGGAGGATCGCCTCCAAGCATTCAGGAGTGATTTGGCGTCTAGCCAGACGGGTAAGCACACATTGCCCTTCAAGGACTTCTGAGGGAGTGGTGCGCCGGATTTTCACGGGGTGAAGGACCCCATTGCTGCCAGGAGATGGATCGCAGACATTGAGTCTGCGCAGTTCACGAGCTTCTGCCCGAAAGGGTCGAAGGTCTGCTTTGTTGAGGGATGTTTGAGGGATAGAGCCAGAGACTGGTGGGAGTCATTCGGTGACTCGCTAGGAGCCCCAGCCGTGGAGGCTATGACTTGGTCGAACTTTGTGACCAGGTTCAGGGCGGAGTTTGCACCAGCTGTAGAGCTTCAACAGCTGGCCAGGGAGTTTCTGGATATGAGACAGACTACGGAGTCAGTGGCGGGGATCACCGCCAAGTTCAGAGAGAGGGCCTTGCTGGTACCCCAGTATGCGGGGGATGAGGAGATACGAAAGACCCGCTACCATGATATGTTGAGGGCTGATATTCGGGAGCATGTTAGCTATTCAGCCTGCCCGACCCTGGAGTCCATGATTGCCAGGGCGCGGGAGAGGGAGCTCGATTTGGAGCACGTTAGGAAGAGGAAAGCAGAGTCTGAGCAGGTTACAGGGGTTTCGGGGAAGAAACCGAAGGGATCCGACGTTAGGTCGAAGGGCCAGCCGGGCCAGAGCCGCTGCAGGAAATGCGGCAGGCCGCATGAGGGAGCTTGTAGAGCGGGATCGTCTGGCCGCTACAAGTGCGGCAAGACGAGGCACTTTGGCAGGGATTGTACTGCCCCCGCTCCACAGTGCAGATGTCAGACCTGATTTGCTTCCATTGCAATCCGAGGGGCCATAAGAAGGCCAACTGCCCTAGATTGTCAGCAGCGACAGCAGCGGCGCCGACCCTAGTGACAGCGCGGGTTACGGATGGTCGGAAGGCCAAGGTGGAGGCTCCAGTGGTGCGGAGTTGGGCATTTCAGTTGACAGCCGAGGAGGCACGCGCTGCACCCGATGTGGTAACAGGTACGATTTCTTTCTTATGCTTTTGTTTTATGTCGCTGTGATTTTGATATGTTATGTATGTGCTCTGTATAGGATCGTTCCATGTGAACGGTATCCCAGTTCAGGTATTGTTTGATTCGGGTACTACCCAATCGTTTGTCTCTCTTGTGCTTAGCAAGAAGTTTCCTGAGTCTTCGGGCATGTTGGATTGCCCTCTAGAGGTCGAGATTGCGGACGACCGGTCAGTGCGAGCATCAGAGGTCTACCGAGATTGTGTTTTGAGGCTGTTCGAGGAGTGTTACCTAGTAGATCTGGTTCCCATACCTTTGCGGGGGAACAAGGTTATTATTGGTATGGATTGGCTAAGCCCCAATAGGGGTAGTGATCGACTGCGCGCAGTAGTTTGTGAGGATCAGGACCCCAAGTGGGGGAGAGCTGGTGATTCAGGGCGAGAGGCCAATGTCGTGGCCGATACGCTTAGCCGCAAGGCAGCACCGATCAGGGACATCTGTCTGAGGATGACAGTTGTGACTCCGCTATTAGAGCAGATTCGAGAAACCCAGCAGGAGGCCATGAAGGAGGAACGTCGGAAGAGTGAGCGAACTGTGGGCCAGGTTTCCTCCTTCGACTATGATAGCCGGGGATTGTTGACTCTTCACCGTAGGGTGTGGGTCCCTTATCATGGGGGTGTGCGCCAGGTATTGATGGCAGAGGCGCACAAATCCAGGTTCTCTATCCATCCCGGGGCGACGAAGATGTACATGGATCTCGTCTCGATTATTGGTGGTCCTGCATGAAGAGGGACGTAGCTTGGTTTGTGGAGAGGTGCCTGGCCTGCAGGAAGGTCAAGGCTGAGCACCAGAGACCTCACGACAAGGTCCAGCCGTTGGATATCCCGCTGTGGAAGTGGGAGAATATTATGATGGACTTCATTACGAAGCTTCCCAGGACCGCGCGTGGAGTGGATTCGATTTGGGTCATCGTTGATCGGTTGACCAAGAGCGCCCATTTTATTCCGATTCAGGAGAGTATTTCGGCCGAAAAGTTGGCCTACATCTATATCAGGGAGGTGGTGGCGCAGCACGGGGTGCCAGTTTCAGTGATTTCAGACAGGGAGGTGCGGTTCACTTCCAGGTTTTGGAAGAAGTTTCATGACGAGCTGGGTACTCGTCTGCATTTTAGCACCGCTTTCCACCCGCAGATGGATGGTCAGAGCGAGCGGACCATCCAGACACTAGAGGATATGCTACGGGCGTGCGTTTTAGACTTCGGAGGTAGTTGGGATACTTACCTTCCGTTGGCTGAGTTCTCCTATAACAATAGCTATCATGCGAGTATCGACCGTCCTCCTTTCGAGATGTTGTATGGGAGGAAGTGCAGGACCCCGATATGCTGGGGAGAGGTTGGGCAGAGGGTCATGGGGAGTACCGAAGTGGTACTCAAGACTACGGATAGGATCCAGTAGGTTCGGAGCAGGCTTCAGACCGCTCAGAGTCGGCAGAAAAGCTATGCCGACAAGCGTCGGTCGGACCTGGAGTTCCAGGTCGGGGATATGGTGCTCCTGAAGGTGTTCCCATGGAAGGGCGTCATCCGATTCAGGAAGTAGGGCAAGCTGGGCCCCATGTATATTGGACCCTTCAGGGTTATAGCCCGGGTGGGCAAGGTGGCATATAGGCTGGATCTGCCAGCCGAACTCAGTCAGATTCATAGCACCTTTCACGTCTCCCACTTGCATAAATGTTTGGTGGACGATTCAGCGGTGGTGCTTTTGGAGGATATTCAGGTTGATGACAGCCTGAACTACATTGAGCGGCCAGTGGCAATCCTTGACAGGAAGTCAAGGGATCTGAGGAACAAGAGAGTGGAGCTGGTAAAGGTGCAGTGGCAGCACCGAAAGGGCTCGAAATGGACCTGGGAGCCGGAGGACGAGATGAGGGAACATTACCCCGTGCTTTTCCAGGATCGAGCAGCAGACTTCGAGGATGAAGTCTAAGATAAGTGGGGGAGATTTGTAACACCCGATTCCTGGTACGCAGTTAATTCAAGCATTCTTGTGTTTTTCTCTGGGACTCGACGAGTTGGAGGCCCAACTCGTCGAGTAGAGTCGAGATCCACAGACAGTTTAAGTGACCTACTCGACGAGTCGGAAGACTGACTCGGCGAGTAGGTGCTGTTTGGGTAAACCCTAAATTGAGGGTCTGCACACTATTTAAACACCTTATCTCAGCCTCCATCGTCCCTTATACTCCCAGAAGACATCATATCGAAACCCTAGCCGTTTTGTGTGTTCTAAGGCCATTTTGGTGCTTTTTGGTAGGTTGTGAAGCTTGAGAAGAGGAAAGGAGCTTGTGAGACCAAGGGGAAACAACAAGATCCATAGTTTGGAGCTCATTTTCAGCTTATTGGAGGTATGAAGTTGAACCTTTGTCTATAGATCTTGATTTTTGGGCCTTTTCCTTCATCTTTCTAAGCCCTAGAGAGGTGGTATTCGGGATTTAGTGTTGGAAGTCAGTGTATGCTTTAGATCCAGGTCTATTGGGGGGTTTTATGGCACAAAGGTGCCCATTTTGTTGCCATGAACACCCCATGCACCTTGGAGGCCATCTTTTATGGCTTTTTGGGCCAAAGACCCCTTGCATGTGTACCAAGTTTGGAACTTTACGTGTAAAATGGACATTAGGAGGCCAGATCTATGGTTTTGGTGTGTTAATACCCATTTAAATCGACTGTATAGTGTTGGTCAAGGATGGACTCGACGATCTGTTGTTGGGGCTCGGCGAGTCGCGGTGTATTGACCACCAAATTCTTTCTGTGGATGGACCAGTTGTTAGAGAGGAAGTCTCGTGGATGTTTAGACACGAAAGGGGACCTGGGAATCATGGGACTCGACAAGGGTGAGAACAGACTCGGCGAGTCCAAGGCAATCTCCCAATCTTTGAAGATGAACTCGACGAGTTGTTCATACAACTCGGCGAGTTGTAGACCGGACACATTCTTATGAGGGAGATGAACTCGCCGAGTTCAAGGAGGAACTCGACGAGTCGGATGGAGATGGTCACGATGTTTTGAATAAAGGAGAACACGTCGAGTTCTTGCTAGACTCGACAAGTGGAGTCGAGGTTGGATCGGGTTAGTGGAGTATGGACTCAACGAGTTGGTAGAACAACTCGACGAGTCAGGTCAACTGGGTGTTGACTTTGACCAATGTTGACCTTGCTTTGTTTTGGTATTGACCCTGGTTAGGATTGTTTGTTCTGTTTGATGACTTGAGGGTTGTCGTGTAGGGATTGAGGAGTCGAGGAGAGCCGACCTTCACGCCGAGGACAGTTCAGAGACTACACGACATCGAGGTGAGTTACCTTCCAGTAGGAGTGGGTCTAAGGCACCAAGGCCGGCCCACTAGTGATTGTTTAGTTGGGATGATTATCTTTGTGATAATTGTCTGGTCTGTTATTGTTAGATATGTGAGTATGCTAGATTGCTTGGTATGGAAGTATGCTAGTTGCTTTGTTATGTGAGATAGTATCAGTAGGAGGGGACTAGTCCCCGATTCGGTCGTTAGGACCAATGGGTAGGTCGGACACCCCAGATATGTCTGACAACATGATTGTGATATGATATTATGTGTTAGCAGTAGGGGTGAAATAGTCCCCGTGTTCGGTTGAGATAGACCGGAGGGTAGGTCAGCACCCTAGAATGGCTTGACATGGGTAGGTCAGCACCCCAGAATGGTTCGACATGGGTAGGTCAGCACCCCATAATGGCTTGACATGGGTAGGACAGGCGCCCCAGAATTGTCCGGCAGTATGTATGCTATGTGATTGTATGGTATGTGGTATGATGGGGGAACTCACTAAGCTTTATGCTTACAGTTTTAGTTTTGGTTTCAGGTACCTCTTCGTCTAAGGGGAAAGAGTCGGCGGTGTAGCTGCGCGTCACACACACACCTTTGATTTCCGCTTAGAGTTTTCTGGGATTGTACTCTGATATTTTGGCACTTCAGATGTTTTGGTTTTTTAGACTTGATATTGTGGTTTTATGTATTGACATGACTTTGGCAATGTTTTGATAAACTATTTTATAAATCACTTAAATAAAAATGAAATTTTTGGCCTCGAATTTTGGGATGTTACAAGCTATATATAATCTAATATCGAATAGATAGTTAAATGGATGAATCTGCCCTAAGCCAACAACCAAACAAGGAACAGGAAGTAAGAAAGCACACATCCAACTGCCTATCGGATATTAATTATATATAACCCTGATGTATAAACTAAGGTATTATAGAATTAACCACTAAAGGTCCTTCAAGTTATACTGGTTTAATAAAATGAATTAAACCCTTTTACTGATAAGTTTCTAGTTTAGTTTACCAAATGTCCTATATGAAAAGTATGTTTTTGTACTAGAAACCGGTATATTGAATTTGTATGCTCTCACCTGACCCATACCTGGTACTCCTTATGATTACTTGGTGTATACGGAATATATATATATATATATATATATATATATATATATATATATATATATATATATATATATATATATATATATAGCTAAGATCGAATAAATTGTAGACTGGGTGAATCAGCTCTAAGCCCACAACCAAACAAGGAACATGAAATGAAGCAGAAAGCACACATCCTACTGTCTGCCGAACCCAATTAATATATACCCATGATGTATCTACCGAGGAATCATAAAGTTAGCATTATAGGCCCCCTTCTACTGAATGTACTAAGACTCGACTGTTCTGTTTGTCTTTTGTAATGATGTAAGTTTTCCCAAGTTTAAGACTATCTTTTCTAGAAAATAGCTTGCATTACCTTTTATGTGAGAAGATCACTATATGAATGTAATAGGAAAATGAAAGTGTACATTAATGTTGTATAAAGTAACTACTGAACACTAACTACCTTAATACCAGTTTGTTAATTAAGGTTAAAATGTGAGGTGATTATAACCATATTGATTGACGAGTGTTTAACACGACGACCTATTGGCGCCGAAACTGATGTGACATTTGTCACCCCTTGGCCTGCCGGCAAAACTGTAGCGAACAGTCGGGATGCAGGATTGTCAGTCCCGTATAGATCTATACACACATTGTCCGCTCTCCCTCCAGGAGACTCTGGTTACAAAACGCAACATAACAAGTATATTGCTATGTCGTGAAGTAGTGGTTTCACATTATTGTTATCTTGTTCTTGTTATCGTATGTTCCTTCCTGTTCTTGTTATTGTATGTTCTGAACCCCTAAACTATACCTATAATAGTTTACTAGTATGTTTGTTTTGATCTGTCTCTGATTTGTAGAAAATACTCGATTATCTACTGAGTTATGATGTACTTTAAAAACAAAGTTTTATAAACAACCAAGTAACATAACTTAAAAGAGTTTTTGAATTGATTTGATCACTTATAAAAGCATAAGAAATCCTTTAATGTGATGGTTATCACAGATAAACATTTACACAATATTATTGTGTTCAACTTGTATTCCCTCCCTTAAAAGCATTTAAAACATTTAAAAGATTGATTATAGGGGTATGTACTCACCTTATGTGGGTGATTCAATTAAAGATTCGTGTAAGGATGAGAAGTTCCACGAATGAAGTCCCAAGGCACAAACAAGTCCTAAATGACATATATTGATACATATATGTATATAATTAGTGCTTAAAACAACTAATCATGAATGGAAACAACCTTAGGAACTAGGAAACACTTGATATGAAGTGTTAGAATCACATGTGATTGATAACAAGGAGTTTACGGCCACCCTAGGAAGTGTTTACGGCCAAGAAGTGTTCACGGCCAAGGATGTTTGAAGTGTTTACGGCCCAAGCTTGGCCATAAGAAGCGTTTACGGCCATGGTCATGATCCTATAAAGGGTTTACAGCCCTCATGAAGGGTTTACGGCCCCAAAACCCTTCAAGATCTTGAAGATGGTGTCTAAGGGTGATGGATTAAGGCTAGATCAAAGGGATTGTTAAGTATGAACAAGTAAAGGATGAGATGCTTACGTTTTGGGAGTGAAATGAGAGCTTTCACTTGATGATACTTGATAGAGAAAGGGTAGTTCACGGACAAGAGGAGAAGAAGTGAAGGAAAAGTGACAAAATTTCATATATATGCATGATGTTCACGGGTAGAAGAGTGTTCATGTCACAACTGGCATTTTAGCTGGGAAATTCTATTCATGTGTAACCATTCAACTATTGTAAAACATATACTCTAAGTAAATCTCACTCAATGCTCATTTAGATTCACCATTCGTGTTTATCAAAGAGTCTGAAGCCCTAAGATCCATGGTTTAAGTCCACATTGGACTAGGAGTTATTTATTGGGCCTAATGGACCAATAAGCACCCAATTCAACTTTATTGGACTTAGAAGCCCAAATTGGATCCTAATTGGACCCAATTCATAAAACTAAAACATTTTGGACCATTTGGGCCTAGAATGATTCATTCTAACCCTAATGGGCCTTATTGGGCCAAAACTAATCCAATTAACCTTAGTGAGCCATAAGCCCATTCTTTTATTTTATTTGGGCCGTGAATGCTTCCAAGGGCCCAATGGGCCGAAAAGTTTATGTTTAGGACCTAAAGATCCTAACTAAAGTTAACGGGCCCAAATACTCCACCCTTTCTTCTTGGCCCAAAATCTCGGCCCATGTATAAACAAAAAAAAAAGGGGAAAAGAAGAGAATTAGGGAGGGTTGACTTTGGAGTGTCACCTCCATATTGCCCAACATGTTTTAATGCTAAGATCTCCCATGCATCCATGTTAGTCACTTCACCACCTCCTTTCCCCTCTCCTCTTCTACTCTCGGCCGAGAGCCAAAACACGCACACACTTGAAAATTCTCTCCAAACTTCTCAAAAATCATCCTCATCCTTCCTCCAAAATCTCGAAATTTTGCTAGGGTTCTAAGGATCTTCATCAAGTCATTCAAATCCTTGGTAAGTTATTGTCAAACACAAACATCTTCTTTCATTTTAATATGAAAAACTCCATCTTACATGGTTTTCATTCCATGATCACACCTTAGAAGCTTCATAAACTCGAGATCCACAACAAAGGTGTGCTAAGACCAAAAATCCTTTCCATTCTTCTTCAAAAACCCGAAACATCAAGCTAAGGTGAGTTCATACCCCCCTTTTTTTAGTTTTCATATGATTTTTGGGGGAGAATACAAGTAAAATGTGTTGATCTATGTGTTATATGCATGTTTGGTGTGAATACTTAGGTTATTTGGTAAAACTGTGTTGGATATAAACAAATCTCAAAATTCTAAGTATTATTTAGCAAATATCTATGAACTATGACATTATATACATCATATTATCATGCCAAAAGTTATTACATAATATAGATACAAAAGATTTCAACAAAAACCTTGTTAAAGGTCAAAATTGTCAAGAAAACAAATTATAAGGGCAAAAAGGGTCATTTATGTTTTTATAAGGGCCAAACAGGTCCTACATGTGTAAAAAGGTATTTTTATGTTAAACATACTTTAAAAAGGGCCAAAAATGCAAATTTAAGCTTAATGGGCCAAAACTTTGGGCCTCACGGTTTTGGGCCCAATTTGCGAAAAAATATGAAGTTTTGGGGTTAAAAATGTTATTTGGCCAAAGTTTGAGTCATAAATGTAAATAAACCAAATTTAGGGGTGAAAATAACATTTATTTTCAAATTGGACCAAAAATGTAAAATTTTCCAAAATGGGGCCGAAAGTGTAAATTTTTACAAACAAGGGGCTGAAAATGTACTTTTCTGCAAAAAAGGGTTCTAAATGTGAAAATATAACTTTTTGGACTAAATCCGTGAAATTTCAAACATTTGGGACAAATTTACAAAATTTTTATAAATTATGGACTAAAGTGTCATTTTTACAAAACTTTGGGCCTTAATTAAAAATTGGAGTATTATTGGCCAAAATGTCATTTTTACAAAATAAAAGCTTTTTATCATCAATCTATTAAGCCTCGAACTAAAACAAACAACAGAATAAAACAAACGAACGAAATACTTCAATAACTATTTATTGTGCCCAATATTCACATTTTTGGCCATTGGGCCCTAAAGGCCCAATTAAGTGTGTATTAGGCCCAATGTTTTCCATGACATGTTTATTGGGTTTTGCGACCCACTCACATGTTAATTTGGGCCTAAGTTATGGATTACATGTTTATCAGGCTTTTGTGGCCCATTTACATGCCTATTGGGCCTAAATTACCCTTTTTCATGTGATTGGGCCTTTGTGGCCTAATTACATGCTAATAGGGCTTGGAATGGAAACTTCATGTGTTAGCAAGCCGTAATGATACCTTTACGTAATCATTTAACTTCGTATACTTAATCTTGTACCTTTCGAATACAAAAACATATCACATATACGTAAACATTAAACATAGTACAAAAAGAGGTTGAGAATCTAGTGAGACTTGTCGGTTGGCACCACTGAGTGTACAATCGTAGCCTGTAGTTATAATCAGGGTTTCCTGGTAGGAAAGCGGGAGTTTGTGTATAGATCTATACGGGGTGACCCCCTACGCCTTAGCTGTTCGCTACAGCTAGACTAGGCCAGTCTAGGGTGACAACATCCTTAGCAAGACCGGCATTTGGAAAAATACCAAGACGGTCGACCTAGTCATTATCATGCATGGTTATAACGGCTCAAATAGGGATTCAATACCAAAAGTTTAACCTTTCGAAGATAAACTCTTCGATTGTGTCAATGCAAAATAAACTATTTAACGATACAAGAATTTAGACGTTGTTATAAAACAGAAAATATCGGATTTTCTGGGGAAATTATTCATATACATTTATCATTTATTCACAATACAATGAATCTAAACTTCACTCCTATAAGTTATAACTATGAAATTCACACATGCATTTATACTTGATTTTCACAACATTTTCAAACATTTTACAGAAAATATCGGATTTTCTAGGGAATTTTTCATATACACCTATCATTTATTCATATTACAATGAATCTAAACTACACTTGTACAAGTTTTAACTATGAAATTCACACATGCATTTATACTTGATTTCCACGTCATTTTCAAACATTTTACAGAAAATATTGGATTTTCTGGGTTTTTATGAAAGATACAAAGACTTTTACTCAAACATACTTATGAACTCACCAACATTATATATGTTGACCGTTTTCAAAATAACTTGTATTCTCAGGTAATCGTTAAGCTTGAAGATATGCAAGTGAGTATGGTTTCGTTTTATGTAATAGCACTTATCGTACTTTTAACAATTTGACCTTATGTATTTTAACAATGTAGTTGATGTGAACAATGCTAGTTGTATTATGTAATGTTGGTGATGATTATTCAATTGTTAGTCACACAAGCCCCCGGACGTTTCCGTCGTCTGGTTCGGGGGTGTGACAGTTCACGGCCGTGAACCTCAAGTGTTGGTTTTTTTGGTTCGGGTGCAGCCTTCTGATCTCGAGCTAATACTTCAAAACACTCAATCCATAAGTGTACTAGGCTTAGAACTCATTAGAATGACCCTTAACGAGGCTAAAAGGCAATAGAATTAAGTCTGACTTTTGGTTGATTGGATTGACTTTACTAGATAGAATTTACGGGTTGTCACACAATTGTTGTCCAAATGCAAAGAAGAGGTGGTAAAACTTTAAGTAACATTCAAAAACAGAAACTCCAAAAGAAGATGTTAACAGGACTAAGATTGCATCAACAGTTCTCTTATGTTCTCTTTTGATTAAGCAAATATATCTATTTCAAGCCACTAAATGAAATTAACGATAAATCAACTCGAACCCATAACAAAGAACATCTAATAAGAAAAGTGAAAGGGGAAGAAGCTTATACTAAAACTCTGTTAAAAAACCGAATTTTGCCCTAATTTCCTCAAATCAATCACAAAATGTTGATGAGCAAAAGTAAAACGAAAATGAAATCGAAATCAGGCGATGATGATTACATACGTAAAACGTGACGACGATTCCTGCGTACTTCGTTGGCGATTTGATTTTTGCACCGAAGAATCCATAATTGTAATAATCAGTTGATATAATACTAGCACCCTGCATTCACTCATCCTCAAAATGTACTCAATCTATCAATATTCATAAACAAAAGATCATTATCTCTCTTTTTTAAATCTGAACCTGACCTACCGGATTGGCGATTGAGGAAGGCGGTGGTGGATTGCAACCTTGTGGTGATTGTCGAGTAAATCGACGGTGATTTTGGTAGATCATCAATCTCCAATGATCCGTTAATCTGAAGATGCAACTCGTCCACATCGGCTATGGGGGAGGAGGAATCGTCGACACCAAAATCGAAGAACGTGAGGATCGCTTGGGGAAGATCGCAGGCGACATTGGGATATTTTGTATTCTGTTTTAGTAAATCAGATTTAACATATAATGTAATAAACTAATAATATTTTTGTTTCCAATAATACCCATTATCTCATTTAATTAACATGCCCCCGCCTCTTTAGTTTTTCGATTATTTACAAGAATGCCACCTTACATCTCGACCATCCTTTTTTTTTCTCGGGTTCTCGGGAAATTTTGAGTTCTCAAATAATCCTTCCGATATATATATATATATATATATATATATATATATATATATATATATATATATATATATATATATATATATATATATATATATATATATATATATATATATATGGTTTTTGGTTCGTAATGTCAAAGCATATAACTTTGTAAGGAAAAATTAGTGTTGAAGTTGGCAATTGAATTAATGGGGTTTAGTCATAGAAGAGGAATCAAGTATTTTGAAAGAAGAAAAAATTAATAATCGTATAAAAAGGTTTATGTTCAATACAAAGAAATAAACAATTCCAAATCTAAGATTGGGTATAACACTTGTCTTGGAAAAATACATTTGATCGGTTCATTGAGGCCAAAACCCACCGCCGCATAGGTTTTTTTCCCTTTTCACGACGTTCGAAGGATTTGAAACCAAAAGAAAATAAACACAGAAAATTCATTTATGTTTATTGCCCAAAAAAAATCGAAATTAATTACCATACGGAATTCGTGAGGATAAGATTCTCAGATTTGCAAACATGTGATATGTACAATTGTAAAGATTCGATCAAAATTAACTTAGGGCATAAATTTTTTAACCATGCTTTGAAGGCATAATTCAAGATCAATTGATCTATAAACTTGAATAACCCTAAATCAATTTGAAGAATACTTACCTAATGATATCCTTTGATGTTGAAGATGACTAAGTGATTCAAACTTGTAATCTTTTAGTCAACTATGTTTCATCGATTTTCTTATGGATAATAAATATCACTTACGATCTTGGTCATATATATTTTTTTTGTTTCATAACAATAGTAATTAATAATGTTATTGCTTTAATAAAAACAATCTACACATAAAGCTGACATGATATTTTTTTCTTAAAATAAAATATACATAAGTCTAAAAATGATGTCATATTACAATTAGATAGCATTATAACCTAATCTACCTTTCTAATAAAAGACTCCTAAATATGCCATGTGTCATTTTTTTACACCTCTATTTGCCACGTGTCATCTTATTGTTAACATATTTTTTTTGTTTTCCCGCCCAACCCAGGTCATCTCTTAATCAGCTTCTGCAATTTCGTTTTTCTCTTTAGAAAGCAAATCAAATTATTCAATTTGAAATTCAAAAGGTCAATATCTTTCCTCATCGCCAACTCTTCTTCTCCTCCAAATACGGGTGTCATTTATCTTCCTCTCTACCACCAACATTGCTTTGCCTCACTGTTGTCTCTCTCTCTCTCATATTAGATGCATGTTGTGATGAAGTTGGTGTTGTTGATAATGATAGTTAAGTAGCCAAAAACTTAATTTCATTGTTGAATAATCTGTTGAAGGTCTTTTTATTTTTGCTGTAATATTCACCTCTTCGTTACTGTTGCAAGGACCCCTAACCTCTGTCACTATAACGACTTATCCATTATGTTTCTGGTGTGTCGATTAGGGCTTCTTCTTCCCCCAAAAATTCTGGTGCATTGATTAGGTATTCTCTTTCTTCTCAGCTAAATACAATCTGAAAATCGCATATAATGGTCTGAAGATTCGTGGGCCTAGAAGATGGAATGGAATGCAGTCCAAGTGTTTGAGAAAATAGCATGTTGATTCTAAGGTTTGATATTTTTTTCCTTTTGTAATTGTAATTAATTTCAAGATTATTGACATAAATATTGTAACATCCCAGATTTCGAGTCCAAAAATTTCATTTTAATGAACTAAGTATAAAAACATTCATAAGAAAACTACGTAAAAATATATCATTTCGTAAATCAACATATCATGTCTGAAAACCCAAATCATAAAGTAGAAACATGTCAGAGTACAATCCCAGAATATCTCAAGTGCGGAAAATCAAGGCGTGTGTGTATGATGTGCTGCTACCGCGCCAGCTCCTTCCCCTTCGATGAAGAGGTACCTGAAACCAAAACTGTAAACTGTAAGCATGAAGCTTAGTGAGTTCCCCCATCGTACCGCATACCATACAATCACATAGCATACATACTGTCGGACAATTCTAGGGTGCCCGACCTACCCGGTACGGCCATTCTGAGGTGCCTACCTACCCGATACGGCCATTCTGGGGTGCCGACCTACCCATGTCAAGCCATTCTGGGGTGCTGACCTACCCGTGTCAAGCCATTCTGGGGTGCTGACCTACCCGTCGGTCCTAACAACCGAACTTGGGGACTATTCCCTTCCTACTACCACTATCACTTATAACATATCATGCCAGCATATAAACATATCATCATATACTGTCAGACATATTTGGGGTGCCTGACCTACCCTTCGGTCCTAACAACCGAACTCTACTACTGTCACATATAACATATCATGCCAGCATATAACATATCAGGTAGTAGAAAACCTAGATGATATCACAAAGACGATCATCTAACATACAACTCCTACTGGTGGGCCGACATTGTGGCCGTAGACCCACCGCTACTAGAAGGTAACTCACCTTGAACGAGTAACTGCTCATAATCTGCGCGGGGAAATCTCTGTTTGCTGCTGCTCCGGAAATCCTCCGGCTATAATCCCCACAAAACACTTAGTCAGAGTCTGATATCTATTCTTAGGGTAAAATGACCATTTTACCCCTGACCAAGTCCAAGTCAAAGTCAAAGTCAACTTCCAGTTGACCCGACTCACCGAGTTGGGCCGCCAACTCGTCGAGTCCCTATCCTTTCATCTGTCCTTCTTCACGTCTCTACTCGTCGAGTTTGGCAACGACTCGACGAGTTCTCCTTCTAAAACAACCCCAAATGAACCTTCATCCGACTCGCCGAGTTGTATGAACAACTCGTCGAGTTCATCTCCATCCTATGAACAAGTCCTGTCCTCGACTCGCCGAGTTGTATGAACAACTCGTCGAGTTCATCCTCAAGAGTTGGGAGATTGCCTTGGACTCGCCGAGTCTGCTCATGTACTCGCCGAGTCCTATGAACTCCAGGACTATGGATTATCCCAATACGTTGGGTCACTCCCCCGGACCCTCTAAAACCTTTCCAGCACTACACTAGGTCTCTTTGACCCATAACAGAAAAGGGGGGTCTAACCTCGGACTCGCCGGGTCCCAAAAACGAATCGCCGAGTCGATATTGTCCAAGTCTATTTCTTCGATTTCTGGTGTACAACTCTTTTCCAAATGATAGATCTAGGTCCCTAAACTCGATCTAGCACGTAAAGTTACGAACTTTACGTGCATGCATGGGACTTTGAGCCTAAAAGGCTCTAAAAGAGACTCTTAAGTTGCATGGGGGCTTCCATGGGTGCAAAAGCAGCCCTTTTCTGCCTTGTAACTCCTTCATGGACCTAGATCCGAAGCCTCAACCCCCAACCATGCTTGCAATCATGGTTGGTTACCAAAAATGGCTTATAAAAGCCCTAAATCTCCCCAAAAAGGGATCTAACAAATGAACAAGCAAGGTATCGACTTTATACCTTCTGGGAACTGCAAATGATGCACAAACTTGAACTCCCTTGGTCTTCTCTTGATTCCTCTAGGCTTTTCCTTCTTCTTTGAGTTCAAAATCACCAAAAAGCACCACAAATGCCTTAGCTCTTTACACAAACGGTTAGGGTTTGCTATGGGGGGGTTTCTGGAAGCAATAGGGACGAAGGGTGGCTGGATGAGATGCTTAAATAGGATGCAAACCCTTAGATTAGGGTTTGTCCAGTCAGAGTCTACTCGTCGAGTCTGGAAGCCGACTCGACGAGTCCGTCATTTAAATCACGTATCGAATCCGCTTCTACTCGACGAGTTGGGCCTTCAAATCGCCGAGTACCAGGCCAAAAATGCAAAATACTTAAATAAAATACATACCAGGAACCAGGTGCTACAAATTTCCCCCACTTATTTTAGACTTCGTCCTCGAAGTCTGCTGCTCGTTCCTGGAAAACTTCTGGGTAATGCTCCATCATCTCATCCACCGGCTCCCAAGTCCACTCTGAGCCCTTCCGATGCTGCCATTGCACCTTCACCAGCTCGACCCTCTTGTTTCTCAGATCCTTCGACTTCCGGTCAAGGATCGCCACAGGCCGCTCAATGTAATTCAGGCTGTCATCGACCTGAATATCCTCTAAGGGCACCACTGCTGAGTTGTCCACCAGGCACTTCCACAGCTGGGAGACGTGGAAAGTGTTGTGGATCTGATTGAGTTCGGCTGGCAGATCCAGCCTGTACGCCACCTTGCCCACCCGGGCTAAAACCCTGAACGGTCCAATGTACTTGGGGCCCAACTTGCCCCGTTTCCTGAATCGGATGACGCCCTTCCATGGCGACACCTTTAGGAGAACCATATCCCCGACCTGGAACTCCAGGTCTGATCGGCGCTTGTCAGCATAACTTTTATGTTGACTCTGAGCAGTCTGAAGCCTGCTCCGGACCTGCTGAATCCTCTCTGTCATCTTGAGCACCACTTCGGTGCTCCCCATGAACCTCTGGCCAACCTCACCCCAACATATATCGGGGTCCTGCACTTCCTCCTGTATAACATCTCGAAGGGACGACGGTCAATACTTGCGTGGTAGTTGTTGTTGTACGAGAACTCAGCCAATGGAAGGTAAGTATCCCAACTACCACCGAAGTCTAACACACACGCCCGCAGCATATCTTCCAGGGTTTGGATGGTCCGCTCGCTCTGACCATCTGTCTGCGGGTGAAATGCAGTGCTAAAGTGCAGACGAGTACCCAACTCGTCATGGAATTTCTTCCAGAACCTGGAAGTGAACCGTACATCCCTGTCAGAAATCACGGAGACTGACACTCCGTGTCGAGCCACCACCTCTCGAATGTAGATGTCGGCCAACTTTTCGGCCGAGATACTCTCCTGGATCGATATGAAATGGGCACTCTTGGTCAACCGATCCACGATGACCCATATGGAATCCACTCCCCGCGTGTTCCTGGGAAGTTTGGTGATGAAATCCATGGTAATATCTTCCCACTTCCATAGGGGAATATCCAACGGCTGCATCTTGCCGTGTGGCCTCTGGTGCTCGGCCTTGACCTTTGTCACACCCCAAAACCGTGATGGCGGAATCGTTCCGGGGCGGAGGACGTCATGCGTAGTATCACAACAGTTGTATCATAGTAAGCGAAGTAAACACAACCATTACATTATAATATGAAAATTTACATTGTTCAAAAACATGATTTATACATAACAGCATATAGCAAAAGTAAAAGACGTGACTTCAGAATGTTCCATATTCTCCAAAAGTCGGCAAGAGTACCTGTCTATTGATGCCCTGAGAATACAAGCAGTTTTGAAAGAATATCAGCATAAAGCTGGTGAGTTCATAAGCATTTGGTTTTAGTGAGAAAATGCTCTTTGAATCCATTTGAAAAGTGTTCTTCAAGAAAATCCTGTATTTTCCTATGGAAAGCGGTCTTGAAAGAGTGTCTATTAGTAGAAAATAAACCATCCGTTTTAGAAAACATGTTATCCGTCCTAGAGGTAGAGATGTCAGTTTAGAAGTCCTTGATTACTAACGGCATATATAAAAGTAGTTTTATTACTTAAAATAAAACAAATGAAGAAGAGAGTCCATAAACAAAGTTAGTTTATACTTATTTGCGAGTCGTATAACCATACTTGATATGACCAAGAGACCTTTATAACGTTCTTCAGGCGTTAAGCTAAATGACATTTGTTCACCCCAGGCATGCCCGCCTAACTGTAGCTAGCAGTTCAGGTGTGGGATTGTCAGTCCCGAATAGATCTATTCACAAATCTCACGCTCTCCCTCCAGGAGACTCTGGTTATACTAAAAGGATTTATCACTATACACCTAAGGGTACAGTATTGAAGTAGCGCCTCACAATTCTTTATAATCTAGTTTACTAATGAGAAATCAGTATAAAACAGTAATTATCCTTGAATAAATGTACTTTATACTTCTGAGAAAAACATATAACATAAACTAAATCTGCCATAGTTTATATATGTTCATTTATGAAATCTGATTAAGTAGAGACTGCCTAGAGGATTATCCCAAACTATACCCATTATAGTTTATTAGAGTTGATCTGGAAAATGCTTTGTAAAACCTTTCTGAAAGCTATGAAGTTGGATTTCCAAAATAGAAGTTTCCCTTATGTTCAACATATTACAAAGAGAGATAAAATATCCGAATATGTTATTAAACGTGGAAATCATTGGACTGCATTAATAAGTTTAAAACTTAATAAAGTACTTTGAGTTTGGCTTGTATTCCCCCCTGAAAACATTAAAAACACGGAAAATGTAGGGGTATGAACTCACAGTTTATCGTAGGATCCGAAAGCACAATTGGTTACGAGTGTTGAGTGTCAACCGATGTTTCGAACACGAGTGGATCCTATTAACATATGATAACACATATGTGTGTTAGAATTAGGGTGTTTCATGGCTAAACATGATGGGAAATCACCCTAAAGACTTGGAAATGCTTGTCGGGACCCTATATGATCAAATAAGGGAGGTGTACGGCCATTTGAGTGGGTGTGCGGCCAGGGTGTGCGGCCAGGTTGTGTGTGCGGTTGCACACAGGAGTGTGCGGCCGTACAGAGGGTGTGTGCGGCCGTACACAGGAGTGTGCGGCCGTACACAGGAGTGTGCGGCCGTACACTCCTCATTTGAGCCCGGAAATGTCGATTTTGAGGTGTTTTGAGGTGTTCTAGTGCTAATACCAAGTCCAACTAGCAAATGGAGGCCAAACTCTTCAGCTTGGAGAGTCTTTAAGGCGTGTGCGGCCACCTTATGAAGGTGTGCGGCCGTACACCTTCAAAGGATGAAGAACACGAAGAACACTATGAGTTTTAAGCTTAGATTCAGGTGTCTTACCAATATAGCAAGCTGAATGATGGAGTGCTTCACGTTTTTGAGGCCCTTAGAGTGTTCTTGGATGATGTTTCTAGAGAGAAAAAGTAGAGAGACAGAGTAGGGTGCAGCCAAAATAGGAAAAGAGTGAATGAAAGGGGGTCTCCTCCAATATATAGGGTCGGGTGTGAGGCTGGAGGGTGTGTGCGGTTGGGTGTGCGGCTGGCTGGCCGCACACGTGGGTGTGCGGTCGCACACACCTTCTTTGATGTGTTTGGCCTGATTTTGTAATGCTACACACTTTCTAACCCTTCCTAAGACTCATATCCATCCTATACTAAGCCTAGAACACTCATATAGACCCATAATTTTCGTTATAAGATAGTAAAATGAAGGCTAACTTTGATAAAATGAAAAATTTACAAGTCAGAAATTTCGGGTTGTCACATCATCCCCCCGTTAGAGGGAATTTCGTCCCGAAATTCGAATATAGAATACAAATCATGGATTAGAAAAGAGATGCAGATACTTCTGTTTCATCTGATCTTCGCGCTCCCAAGTGTATTCAGGTCCCCGCTTGGCATTCCAGCAAACCTTCACTATCGGGATGCGACTTTGTTTCGTTCGTTTGATCTCTCGATCCATGATTTCGATTGGTTCTTCTACAAAGTTCAGATTCTCGTTGATTTCAATTTCATCGAGAGGGATAGCAAGAGTCTCATCGGATAAGCACTTCTTCAGGTTCGAGACGTGGAAAACGGGATGAATGTTACTAAGCTCTTGAGGTAATCGGAGTTTGTAGGCTACAGGACCGATCCTAGCGTGGATCTCGAATGGTCCTATGTATCTTGGATTTAGCTTTCCACGCTTCCCAAAGCGTATCATGCCTTTACAGGGCGAGACCTTCAACAGAACACGGTCTCCAACCTGGAATTCCAAGGGTTTTCGTCGTATGACTGCGTAGCTCTTTTGTCTATCTCGAGAGGCTTTCAGTCGTTCTCGGATTTGGACGATCTTTTCTGTGGTTTCTCGAATGATTTCTGGACCAGTGAGAGTGCTGTCGGGGACTTGCCCCTTAGCTAGCTGCGTGTCGCCCACCTCAGCCCAACAGAGAGGGATCTGCACTTGCGGCCATAGAGGGCTTCGAAAGGCGCAGCCTTGATGCTGGTATGGTAGCTATTGTTGTAGGAGAACTCGACCAAGGGTAGATGGATATCCCATGACTTACCGAAATCGATGACACATGCTCTCAACATGTCTTCCAAGGTTTGTATGGTTCTCTCACTCTGCCCATCAGTTTGAGGATGATAAGCTGTACTCATGTCCAGCTTAGTTCCAAGGGCCTTCTGTAGGGACTGCCAGAATCTCGAAGTGAACCTGCTATCTCGATCGGAGATAATGGACACAGGTACGCCGTGCAGTCGGACTATCTCTTGGATGTAGATTCGTGTCAGTCTCTCCATTTTGAAGGTTTCTTTGATTGGTAGGAAGTGAGCGGATTTAGTCAGTCGATCGACTATCACCCAAATGGCGTCGTACCCACTCGGAGATTTGGGTAGTTTGGTGATCAAATCCATAGTAATCCTCTCCCACTTCCATTCAAGTATCTCTGGTTGTTGGAGTAGACCTGAGGGTTTCTGATATTCGACCTTCACCTTGGCGCAAGTCAGGCACTTGCCCACGAAGGTAGCGATCTCTGCTTTCATGTTCGGCCACCAATACAGTTTCTTGAGATCGAGGTACATCTTGTCCGAACCTGGGTGAACGGAGTATCTGGTCTTGTGAGCTTCGTTCATTACAACCTCTCTGTAACCACCGAACTTTGGGGTCCAGATCTGGTCCATGAAGTAGTAAACTCCGTCTCCCTTGATCTCTTGGTTCTTTTCCATTCCTCTTAAGGCTTCACCCGGCATGTTCTCTGGTCTTAAGGCTTCCAACCGAGCCTCCTTGATTTGCGCGGGTAAATGGGAATGGATAGTTATGTTCAGTGCCTTCACTTTACGACCTGAGTACTCCTTCCGGCTGAGGGCATCTGCTACCACATTGGCCTTGCCGGGATGGTAGCGGATTTCGCACTCGTAATCGCTGAGTAGCTCGACCCAACGCCATTGTCGCATGTTCAGCTCCTTCTAGTCGAAGATATGCTGCAAACTTTTATGGTCAGCGAAGATAGTGCACTTGGTTCCGTAGAGATAATATCTCCATATCTTCAATGCGAAGACCACTGCTCCCAATTCCAGGTCGTGCGTTGTGTAGTTAACTTCGTGTACTTTCAGCTGTCTCGAGGCGTAAGCAATAACTTTTCCCCGTTGCATGAGCACACAACCTAGGCCCTGATTGGATGCATCACAGTAGACAACGAAGTCCTCCGTCCCTTCGGGCAGAGACAGGACAGGTGCGCTGCATAGGGCCCACTTCAACGTTTGGAACGCAGTGTCTTGTTTTTCACTCCAACAAAAGGGTACGCCTTTCTGAGTTAGAGTGGTTAAGGGTTTGGAAATTCTGGAGAAATTCTGGATAAACCTGCGATAGTAGCCAGCGAGACCCAAGAATTGACGGATTTATGTGGGTGTCTTCGGTGCTGACCAGTTCTCTATCGCTTTGATTTTTGAGGGGTCCACATGTATGCCTTCTTCGCTTACCACGTGACCTAGGAAGGTTACTCTTCGAATCCAGAATTCGCACTTGGAGAACTTTGCGTAAAGCTTCTCCGTCCTTAAGGTTTCCAACACCGATCTCAAGTGTTGTCGATGATCTTCCTCACTTCTGGAATAGACCAGTATATCGTCGATGAACACGATGAGGAACTTGTCCAAGAAAGGACGGCACACCCGGTTAATCAGGTCCATGAACACAGCCGGTATGTTAGTTAGACCGAAGGGCATAACTACGAACTCGTAGTGACCATATCGAGTCTGAAATGTTGTTTTAGGAACATCACCCTCATGGACTCGCAGCTGATGGTACCCTGATCTTAAATCTATTTTCGAGAAGTAGCTGGCTCCCTGAAGTTGATCGAAGAGGTCGTCGATTCGAGGAAGAGGGTAACGGTTTTTTACTGTGAGCTTGTTCAACTCCCGATAATCGATTCACATCCGAAAGGATCCATCCTTCTTTTCACGAACAAGATTGGGGCTCCCCAGGGTGAGGAACTCGGTCTAATGAATCCTTTGCTGAGCAGCTCATTGAGCTGACTAAATAGCTCCTGCATTTCTTCCGGTGCTAATCGGTATGGGGATTTAGCTACTGGGGTAGCTCCGGGTACTAAGTCGATACGAAACTCGACTTGGCGTTCAGGAGGGATTCCCGGAAGATCTTCGGGAAAAACATCGGGAAAGTTGCAGACTTCGGGGATGTTCTCGAGGTCTTTAACTTCCTGCTTTTCGTTAATGACGTGGGCTAGGAATGTATAACACTCCTTCCGCAGGAGTTTCTGGGCTTTGATGCACGAAATGATGCGAAGGTTTGAACTGAGTTTATCGCCGTAGATTACAAGAGTTTCATCGGGGGAAAGATTGAGACGGATAGCTTTTTCGAAACAAAGGATATCAGCACGATTGGGGCTCAACCAATCCATGCCGATGATGACATCAAAGCTTTTTATAGAGACTGGCTTAAGATCGATGGGAAATGAATGGTCGTTCAGAGTAAGGGTACAACCCACGAATATGTCATTAGTGCTCTCTTTCTCACCGTTAGCCATTTCGACGGTAAACGTTTCGGTTAAAGGTCGGGATTTATGTTTAAGAAAATGCTTGAATGCATGACTAACAAAACTTCTTTCAGCACCAGAGTCGAAAAGAATGCATGCATAAGAGTTATCGAGGAGGAACGTACCCGTCACAATGGTAGGGTCAGCCACGGCCTCCTCTTTCCCCATAGATAGTACTCTTCCGGTGTTGCCATTTGTTGCTGCCTTGGGGCAGTTCCTCTTGAAATGCCCGACTTCCCCACAGCCATAACAGGCTTTACCGACACCTGCTCCAGAGGCCTGATCGGTTGGTTGGACTGGTGTTCTGCAGTATCGGGTCGTGTGTCCCTTCCTTCCACAGTTGTTGCAATTCAAATCACGACAGGGTCCGTGATGATGAAAAGCACACTTGTTGCACATAGGTAGTTTCCCTGAATACCCACCGGTAGAAGCTTGGGTGGTTGAAGCAGCAGTGAGATTAGTAGTAGGAGTAGTAGCAGCGTGGACTGCCACTGTTTGTTGCTTCTTGGAGGGTTCCTGCGAAGACTGACCCTTTCTCTGCTTCCAGAATTTTCTCTTCTCACCACTCCCTTTAGCCGGTTCAGGAGTGATGGTCGCTTCATCTAGATCGACTCCATGATCGATCAGAGTCTGCGCCAGACACTTAGCGTTGTCGAAGGTGTTTGGCCTAGCAGCCAAGACATTTCCTTTGGTCGGCTGGGTCAGTCCCCAAATGTATCTTTCAATCTTTTTGCTTTCCGGGGTGACCATCCCCGAACAGAGAAGTGCTAGGTCTTCAAACCTAGACGTATAAGCAGCAATGTCGGAACCCTTCATCTTTAGGTTCCAGAGTTCATGCTCCAGTTTCTGGATTTCGCCCCGTGGGCAGTACTCAGCAAGCATGAGCTCTTTCAAGCTCTCCCAGCCCATAGCATTTGCTATTGGCAGGGTTAGGGACTTGACCCGGCCATTCCACCAGGTCAATGCTTTGTTGGCGAAAGTGCAAGCGGCGAATTTCACCTTGTTAGCTTCAGAACAAGAGCAGATTTCGAAGATGGACTCAATCTTTTCAATCCATCGAGTCAGGGCAATAACACCTCCAGTGCCGTCGAAGGACGCGGGTTTTGCGTTCATGAAGTCTTTATAGGAGCACTCCTTCTGGTGTCCCTGACCACCTTCCTGATTCTGGGGATGAGTACCACTTCCTTGCCCACTAGATCCACCATAATTAACTTGTGCCATCGCAGCAGTCACAGCGGCAGTAACAGCTGCTTGGAACATAATGGGATTGAACTGAGGGGCGGTGGTGGTGGAGTGTCGTTGTTCCTTCTGATAGGTCTTCTTCGGGGAGGCATCCTGTTCTAAAAAGAATCAGGAAGAAGAGGGTGGTAAGTCCTCTGAATCGAACCAAGAGATATGAAGCAAGAATATATATCTCATTACGATGGTTGGAGTGTTCTACTAAGCGATAAGCAAAGAAAGATTACTGATCCAAGTAAGTTATCGCTAAGAAATGAATAGGTAGCAACACTAGGAACGAATTTCTACAATGTATTCGGCTCTGACTAAAATACTCCTATAGTATTTTAAGTTGTATGGATACCGGGTAAGTTTTAGGCCTGGTGCAACACCAAAGTCACTCCCAAACACATGTTGGTCATGTCTTGAATAAATATAGTTGATCAGGCTATATTGACCCTAGACATGATTACATAACTGCCCAGGTTTAACCGCAGTGTTCAACATCCAAAATACTTTTGTTTTGTTCCACTTAAGACACGGATTCTGGTACTCGGGTATACTTGTATACTTTCTGTAAAAATACTTATATTTTAGAAGTATACTTTTAGTTTAGAGCACTTAGGCCCCTTAATGTTTATAGTTGTATACCATGTAAGGTTCGGTATACTTAGTTCACTATAAACAATAGCTCTGATACCAATCTGTCACACCCCAAAACCGTGATGGCGGAATCGTTCCGGGGCGGAGGACGTCATGCGTAGTATCACAACAGTTGTATCATAGTAAGCGAAGTAAACACAACCATTACATTATAATATGAAATTTTACATTGTTCAAAAACATGATTTATACATAACAGCATATAGCAAAAGTAAAAGACGTGACTTCAGAATGTTCCATCTTCTCCAAAAGTCAGCAAGAGTACCAATCTATTGATGCCGTGAGAATACAAGCAGTTTTGAAAGAATATCAGCATAAAGCTGGTGAGTTCATAAGCATTTGGTTTTAGTGAGAAAATGCTCTTTGAATCCATTTGAAAAGTGTTCTTCAAGAAAACCCTGTATTTTCTTATGGAAAGCGGTCTTGAAAGAGTGTCTATTAGTAGAAAATAAACCATCCGTTTTAGAAAACATGTTATCCGTCCTAGAGGTAGAGATGCCAGTTTAGAAGTCCTTGATTACTAACGGCATGTATAAAAGTAGTTTTATTACTTAAAATAAAACAAATGAAGAAGAGAGTCTGTAAACAAAGTTAGTTTATACTTATTTGCGAGTCGTATAACCATACTTGATATGACCGAGAGACCTTTATAACGTTCTTCAGGCGTTAAGCTAAATGACATTTGTTCACCCCAGGCGTGCCCGCCTAACTGTAGCTAGCAGTTCAGGTGTGGGATTGTCAGTCCCGAATAGATCTATTCACAAATCTCACGCTCTCCCTCCAGGAGACTCTAGTTATACTAAAAGGATTTATCACTATACACCTAAGCGTACAGTATTGAAGTAGCGCCTCACAATTCTGTATAATCTAGTTTACTAGCGAGAAATCAGTATAAAACAGTAATTATCCTTGAATAAAAGTACTTTATACTTATGAGAAAAACATATAAAATAAACTAAATCTGCCATAGTTTATATATGTTCATTTATGAAATCTGATTTAGTAGAGACTGCCTAGAGGGTTATCCCAAACTATACCCATTATAGTTTATTAGAGTTGATCTGGAAAATGCTTTGTAAAACCTTTCTGAAAGCTATGAAGTTGGATTTCCAAAATAGAAGTTTCCCATATGTTCAACATATTACAAAGAGAGATAAAATATCCGAATATGTTATTCAACGTGGAAATCGTTGGACTGCATTAATAAGTTTAAAACTTAATAAAGTACTTTGAGTTTGGCTTGTATTCCCCCCTGGAAACATTAAAAACACGGAAAATATAGGGGTATGAACTCACAGTTTATCGTAGGATCCGAAAGCACAATTGGTTACGAGTGTTGAGTGTCAACCGATGTTTCGAACACGAGTGGATCCTATTAACATATGATAACACATATGTGTGTTAGAATTAGGGTGTTTCATGGCTAAACATCACGGGAAATCACCCTAAAGACTTGGAAATGGTTGTCGGGACCCTATATGATCAAATAAGGGAGGTGTACGGCCATTTGAGTGGGTGTGCGGCCAGGTTGTGTGTACGGTTGCACACAGGAGTGTGCGGCCGTACAGAGGGTGTGTGCGGCCGTACATAGGAGTGTGCAGCCGTACACTCCTCATTTGAGCCCGGAAATATCGATTTTGAGGTGTTTTGAGGTGTTCTAGTGCTAATACCAAGTCCAATTAGCAAATGGAGGCCAAACTCTTCACCTTGGAGAGTCTTTAAGGCGTGTGCGGCCACCTTATGAAGGTGTGCGGCCGTACACCTTCAAAGGATGAAGAACACGAAGAACACTATGAGTTTTAAGCTTAGATTCAAGTGTCTTACCAATATAGCAAGCTGAATGATGGAGTGCGTCACGTTTTTTAGGCCCTTAGAGTGTTCTTGGATGATGTTTCTAGAGAGAGAAAGTAGAGAGAGAGAGTAGGGTGCAGCCAAAAGAGGAAAAGAGTGAATGAAAGGGGGTCTCCTCCAATATATAGGGTCGGGTGTGAGGCTGGAGGGTGTGTGCGGTTGGGTGTGTGGCTGGCTGGCCGCACACGCGGGTGTGCGGCCGTACACACTTTCTTTGATGTGTTTGGCCCGATTTTGTGATGCTACACACTTTCTAACCCTTCCTAAGACTCATATCCATGTTATACTAAGCCTAGAACACTCATATAGACCCATAATTTTCGTTATAAGATAGTAAAATGAAGGCTAACTTTGATAAAATGAAAAATGTACAAGTTAGAAATTTCGGGTTGTCACAACCTTCCTGCAGGTCAAGCATCGCTCCACATACCATGCTACATCCCACTTCATGCAGGGCCACCAATAGTCTAGACGAAGATCCCTATACATCTTCATCGCCCCGGGATGGATAGAAAACCTGGACTTGTGCGCCTCCTCCAACAATGTCTGACGCACGCCTCCATGATAGGGGACCCACACCCTATGGTGAAGGGTCAACAATCCTCGGCTATCATAGTCGAAGGAGGAAACCTGACCCACAATACGCTCACTCTTCCGATGTTCCTCCTTCATAGCCTCCTGTTGGGCCTCTCGGATCTACTCCAGCAGCGGAGTCACCACGGTCATCCGCATGCAGATATCCCTGATCGGTGCTGCCTTGCGGCTAAGGCGTCTGCCACCACATTGGCCTTCCCCGGATGGTAAAGATCCTTCACTACGTCCAACCACCGACGCTGCCTCATGTTTAGATTCGGCTGATCCATGAGGTACCTCAAACTCTTGTGGTCCGTGTGAATGGTATAACGGACCCCATAAAAGTAATGACGCCAAATCTTGAGGGCGAACACAACAGCCCCCAACTCCAAATCATGCGTCGGATAGTTCGCCTCGTAAGGCTTCAGCTGCCTCGAAGCGTAGGCGATGACATGCCCTCTCCGCATCAATACCGCGCCCAAACCCGAAATAGACGCGTCGCAGTACACAACAAAATCCTCTACGCCCTCTGGCAGGGCTAAGATCGGAGCCTCGCACAATCTCTGTCTCAATGTCTCAAACGCTGCCTGCTGCTCAGGCCCCCAACGAAAGACTATGGTTTTCTTCGTCAGTCGCGTCAAGGGTACGACTATCTTGGAGAAATCCTGGATGAATCTCCGATAGTATCCGGCTAATCCCAGGAAACTCCGAATCTCAGATGGAGACTTCGGAACCTCCCATCTCATCACGGCCTCCACCTTGGCCAGGTCGACCAGAATGTCGTTCTGGTTGACAAGGTGCCCAAGAAACTGCACCTCGCGCAACAAGAACTCACACTTGGAGAACTTGGCGTACAAGCTCTCCCTCCTCAGGGTATCCAAAATCTCTCGCAAATGCTCCTCATGCTGCTCCTGCGTCTTGGAATAAACCAAGATGTCATCGATGAAAACTATCACAGACCGATCCAACATCGGTCTGCACACGCGGTTCATGAGATCCATGAACGCAGCAGGAGCATTGGTGAGCCCGAAAGGCATCACCACGAACTCATAGTGGCCATAGCGTGTCCGGAACGCAGTCATCTGTACATCCTCCTCTCTGACCCTCATCTGATGATATCCTGAACGCAGATCAATCTTAGAGAACCAAGATGCTCCCTGTAGCTGGTCAAAGAGGTCATCAATCCTCGGAAGTGGGTAACGGTTCTTCACCGTTACCTTGTTCAACTCCCGATAGTCTATACACATCCGATGCGACCCGTCCTTCTTCTTCACAAACAGAATCGGGGCTCCCCAAGGCGAGCTACTCGGTCTGATGAATCCCTTGTCTAGCAGCTCCTGCAGCTGCGTAGACAACTCCTACATCTTGGGGGGAGCCAACCGATATGGTGCCTTGACTATCGGAGCCGTACCAGGGACTAGGTCGATCCTGAACTCTACCTGCCTCTCCGGAGGTATCCGAGGCAACTCCTCAGGGAATACATCCGCAAACTCTCGTACCATGGGCACATCGCCCACCGTCGCCTTACCCGTTTCCCGGGTATCCATAACATACGTGACATACCCGGCGCAGACCTGCTGTAGGTAGCGCCTAGCCCTTGCTGCTGAACACACTATGGGTCCACGATGTGGTCTCTCGTCGTGGATCACCAACTCTCCCCCACCTGGGGTCCTAACTCGCACTAGCTGTTGTGCGCAATCTATCACTGCCCCATTAGGGCTCAACCAGTCCATGCCTATAATCACCTTGTTCGCATGCAACGGAATAGGAACCAACTCTACCAGGTAATGCTCCTCGAATAACCTCAGCACATAATCTCGGAACACTGCTGATGCTCGCACCGATCGATCGTCGGCAATCTCTAACTCTAAAGGGCAATCCAACATGCCCGAAGACTCAGAAAACCTCTTGATGAGCACAAGAGAAACAAAAGCTCGAGTGGCACCTGAATCAAACAGCACCTGTACCGGAATACCGTTCACATGGAACGATCCTAAACATGTATATACAGAGCATATATCAATATCATAAACATCATATAAATAGATCAGAGGGGAATAATCATACCCGTCACCACATCGGGTGCGGCGCGTGCCTCCTCGGTAGTCAACTGGAAGGCCCGGCTCCTCACCACTGGAGCCTCTG
Source organism: Lactuca virosa (assembly GCF_052849685.1). Lineage (NCBI taxonomy): Eukaryota > Viridiplantae > Streptophyta > Magnoliopsida > Asterales > Asteraceae > Lactuca > Lactuca virosa. The sequence goes on along the minus strand of NC_136428.1, from coordinate 299,872,922 downwards.
CCTTGCCCTGCCGGCCATCAGTAATACGTAGGGTCGCTGGAGCTGGCGCCTTCACCGGCGCTGCTGCTGTCAACTGGGGGCAATTGGCCTTCTTATGTCCCCTCTGGTTGCAGTGGAAACACAGCAACTCGGATGTCTAAATAATGGGTGCAGGGGTGGTACAATCCCTGCTGAAGTGCCCCGTCTTGCTGCACTTGTAGCAGCCCGACGATCCCAACCTACACGCTCCCTCGTGCGGCCTGCCGCATTTCCTGCAGCGGCCCTGTCCTAACTGGCCTTTCGGCCTACCATCTGATCCTTTGGGCTTCTTCCCCGAAGCCCCAGTCGTCTTCCCCTCCTCTACCTTCCTCTTCCGGATATGCTCCAGATCAATCTTCCTTTCCCTTGCCCTGGCAATCATGGAATCCAGGGTAGGCCAAGCTGAAAAAATAACATGCTCCCGAATGTCAGCTCGTAACTGTTGGGGTTTTGAGCATTCTAACACTCCTAAGTGTACATGCAACCCTAAATACCTTGGAACTATGTTTTCTCTATTATACATGCAAATATGAATATTCCAAGGTATTACACTATCTAGCATACAATCCTTGATACTTGGGTAATATAATAAGTTAGAATACATACCTTTTAATGAAGCTTGAAGTCTTGAACTTTAAGAGCTTAGCGCCAATAGTGTGGAAGCCTCAAGTGGAATCACAAATCACCAAAACACCTTGGAAAACCTTTAGAGAATATGGATACTTGGCTCACACTTATGAAATCGGTTATTGCCCTCTTTAGTGTATCCACACTAGCCACTAGCCTAATTTCATGAACCATAAGACCCTTTATATAGTGTGGAGGATTAGGGTTAAACCCTAATACCCATGACCTTTCATTTCCTAGGATCCATGGGTTAAAGCTCCATGGACTATCCATGAAGACATAGCCCAACCTAAATGAACTTGGCCCACTACACACATATATCTAAGAGTCCATATTTAATTAGTTCCTTTTGATCACTTAATTAATTATAAATTAATTCTTGATCAATACTAATTAAATAATATGATTATATATTAATATATTAGAACTTATAATATATTAATATAAATCATAAATATACTATTCTCAAAAGACTATCCATATAAATTGTGTCGGTGAAGTGCAACCCAAATGGACCATGCCGGGTCGGGTCAAGTACATACCAAATATAGTTATGGACTTAGACATTAATCCAACAGTCTCCCACTTGGATAAGTCTAAAACTATTATTGAGTATGACTTCAAAAACCAACTGGCAACCGTAGCTCTTAAAGCCGCTGTCAAACTCTGATCCTGTCAACGAACTCCGACCTTTGTCAATGACTTGTCCATTAGATAAGGGATCATATATTCCGCCATTCCAGATATCATATGGACTGAGACATGGATTATAATCATTCTCTCTGTCCATTTGTTGTTTCCCGATTTCCGATTTATGATGACTGACTGATTGAACAAATCAAATCAGTCCTGGCTTGGCCAAGCACTCACATGTGTCATCATTAAATCATCGAGGGGCCCACATATATCGCTTTTATCCCGAAGGTAAAAGGAATGGATAAACTTCGACTCATATGGCTTGTTCTACTACTTGTTGAATCATACACAAAGGCACGTTTTATAACATCGATTTACCAATGTGGTTTCGTGCAATCAATGTACAACCAACTCATAGTAACAACTCATATCTCTAGGTTTGAAGAATATAAGATATTATCGTCTCATGATCACTCGTGATAAAATCCATGAAGTGATTCAAATGAGCGCGGGTTGAATCCAATACTCAGAACTTATGAGCACTCATGAGTGTTGTAGCACAACTTTGTCCACCAACTTGGACCTCTACAAGCCAACCCATGACAGTCTTGATTCATATCTACTTCCAACATATGACCGACTGTGGATGGTTTGAATAACTTAGTCATTCCGGAAGAATAATCTAGTTATTATGGAAGTCAAAACATGCAAAGTGAAACACAAGAATAAATGAATCAAATATGGTATCAAACCCTATGAATATAAATAGACTACTTTTATTTATCACCATACTGATTACTCATTATTCATTGTTTCGGTTTTATCAACTTTATACCTGAATTAAAAACACTAGTTGTCCCATGCTCCAAGCATGTACACTATGTTTTTCTAAACAATAGCTTTGCCATACACCAAGTATGCACTCTATGTTTGTCTATGATCCTTTTCTTTGTGAACTAGATCAATTGAACATAATTTCAATGATTCTCTTTTCACACTCCCAAATCCTTGTCTTAAATGTAAGAATTCCAAATTCCTATCATTTATCGAAATCTGTTTAGATTTTAAACTTATATGCACTGTTCCTCTTGTAATGATTATGCACAAAGCCACAAAGACTTGGCAACAATCATTACAGAGTATTCCAATGGAGAGCAATTCCATGGAAACGATGTTTCAAATTCAAAGCGCATTGCTTTGAGCATGCTTCTTGCATTAAGTTTCTTTAACCTTACACAGGTTGCTTCCACCTATGAAGACAACTCTATATTCCCATTTTGACTACCACTTCTGAACAAGAGTTGCCTCTTTTCAGACTATGTCAATATGGTCCTTCCAATATTAACAGTATACTTCCAACTGTCCTTGAGCAACCAATCTTTGGTAAACCTTAGATTGTCCTCGACAATTGCTTAATCACTTTAGTCATATCCAATTCTAGACATTTTCCTCCTTAATGCCCTAAGGCATTTAGAAAATTCAGAAAGAATAAATATTATAGCACATGAAATCGATCTTGTACCCAAAGTAAATGGGACACGATTCATGATGTTTCACATAAAGACATGGTTCTAGACCAGTCTTTTGCCATAATAATTTTTTGTTTGCCATATTCTCAAAATTTGACTATGAAAAGGGATGTCGTAATCATAATCGAATTTTGAGAATGCAATATATAGAATTTTCTTATGTTGAACCAATCCAACATGAAATTCATATATATATTCTTGACTAAAGGTGATTAAAATCTCAATATAAGCTCTTTAGAATGATTATAAACTCAATCTAAGCTTTTTAGAATTGAAATGAAGTATAATTTCCTCTCCCTTAATTATAGCAAAACAACTTTTTCAACCCCTGCAACCTCACGAATTGAAACTTTTGTTTTCTATAATTAACATTGCTAACTTGCAATACTTATCATAATTATCATGCTCCCACTAACATGATGATTATTAGCATAACACTTATGCTCCCACTAGCTTTGACATGTATCCAGAAAAAAGCTGGACCTCTAGAAGTCAATACTTTATTGACATTCTTACCAAAGTTCAGCTTTCTGATACTAGATTGCTTTGATAAGACTTTATCAAAATCATACACCTTATCTTAGATAGATCACATGTGCGTCTAAACAATTTCAGAACTATGAAAAGGGATGCCGTAATCGTAGTCTCAATTGTTTAGACCTTTTGCCATTTCTCATAAGTCAATGTTAGTGTGCCGGTTAACCACGCACGCTCCACTAACGACTTTGAGAACTGCAAATATCACAATTGCTATCTACTTAAAATCTACTTAGTGAAAGAATTTCCTCACCATCATTTTCATGAATCGGAGTGAAACCTTATGACACTTAGATTTTATGGTGTATGTGTTCTTATCCATGTGAATTTGTCAAACCATAATCACAAGACTAGGTTAGTGACAAATCCTAACTCATATGGATTGAACTTGTGCAATCTTAACTTCTTGCCACCTGGCAGCTCAAGGGCCTGCCATTGCTTCCAAGTAGCTATGCAAACAATTGAGAACATGTAGAACTCAAATGTATAGCCAACTTAACTGGAATGGGCACAGAAATGTCAAGACGATAGGTTATAAACCTCTAGTTGTGTGCTAGTGATGAAATACAGGTTTTATTCTTGATTACTTCTTGAAACCCTTTCAGGATCTTTTAGACTCCCACTGTCTCCTTGACCTATAAGTCTTTCTTGCCAAATATTCAAGAGATAGTGTGGATTCTAATCAAGACAAACACTTAACACAATTGGCCTAAGTTGGTCTCTGTTTTATCCAAAACATCACAACTTACCAAATTCAAATGTACAAGAGTAGAAAACCTTTTACTCTTACATTTCACTAGTGTTAATAAACCTTCTTTAAGATATGTCACTCAAGTTACATTTATGGTGGGCTTGATCAGTGCACAAGAATGTGTACTCGATCCGTTAGTCCTTTACTTGACTCACACATCCATGTGAACAAGTAATTAGTCTTAATTTTTCAATGCTTGAAAGTTCTCATTCATCATACCATACAACTTGCATGATTCCAAGTTTCTATCCAACTAAAACTTGGGTGATGAGAATCTTTCCTTATTTGGAAAATTTAGACACTACCACAAATGAAAGAATCAAATTCATATTTCCACTCTTGCTATTAATGGAATCATATAAGCAACAATTTTTTTTCCTTTTCACAAATGTCATTGTAAGGATATTTTAAAATAAATAAAATCAAATTTTTTTTCCTTTTATTTTAAAAACTTAGCGGAAAAATTATCCTTACAGTGCAAAAGCACATGAAAAACTTTTTTGTTATCTATTCCTAAGCAATATATCATAACTCCTAAGCAACAGCTTAAAATTCTGATCACAGAACCATGCGATCGAGATCCATCTTCGCGATCAGAATCAGCATATACTTCCTTTACGTTTCTTCACTTTTCTTTGATTCTTAAAACATCAACATGTGACCCAGTCACATCATGTAACAAGAATCTCATAATAGAAACTTAACAGAGTTAGATAGTGGACTTTACCTGAGGTAGAGTCAATCTTCTTGACTTGATCAACCTTATGATCTTTCAGGTAAATAGGCCGCTTCGCAATCAATGCCCCTTCATTTGGCAAGAGAAACATAGGGACTCTTTGGGAATGGTACATGGGACTATCGTAGACTTAGCCTTTCTCTTTACCATTTGGTCAACCTAGTTGACTATGGTCAATCCCTTTACTTGGGAAGAGAAGGCTTTTCTAGATATCCGTTACCATTGTCAATGTCCATGGTAGTTTGGGAAGTTGATCTACTAATCAAATTTGCTCTCCCAGTGCTCCAAATTATTGTTGATTCAGCAGCACCAAGCAAATAGATAAGATCATTAAGGGTCATGTCATAGTCTGTTTCATAGTAGTCCCAAAGGAATTCACTATGTGACTTAGAAAGTGATTGAACCACCAACTTTCTCAAGAGTTTGACACCCAACTCTCCCGGCTTGTCAATATGTGACTTCATCTCCAAGATGCGATCACACATAGACCTTGCTTGCCAATAGGGCTTGAGTGACCTTGAACTTGTGGGTTAGGGAGAATAGTTGGAGGAGGTGGAGGAGGTGGAGGAAGTGAAGTTCCAAGAGATTTGGGAGGATCATAGATGTCTGAACCAGACATCTTTTTGGGAGATATTCAAGATAGTTGATCTAAAGTCCTTAATATAACACCCAATATGAAATATTAAGGCTAGGACCCAGCAAACTATTTTATAACTTGGAAGAGGGATGCCGTAATCCAAGCTATAAAATATTTGAAGGTAGGTGAATGATGATTCACCAATTTCCACCAAGATAAACGAAATGTATTATTAGGTTTTAATTGGTTTTGAAACTCCTAGATACTTTTGAGATTCATTGAACTTTTCAAATGCATGTTTCAATCTCGAGTGTGCCCTTCAGGTTTTGTGACTGGGATGCCGAGGATCACAAAACAAGGTGTGAATAACCATGCAAATATACTTGGTACCCTTAATATTTACCCCTCAATCGATGTGCCGGTTAACCACACACGCTCCACCGATATTATGATAAACATTAAGTTACCCTTTGCTTACCTTGTTAAATCAAGCTAGTGTGCCGGTTAACCACACATGCTCCACTAACTGGCTTAAGCAAAGTGCAAAGTGTAATTTCATGGGTTAGCACCAAATTCACATTTTCCTAAGTAACTAAGATTGGGTATTATTAAGAGTTTAGTTACTTAGTATTTATCATTAATATTTTTAATGAAGGGAGAATTATAGTCCTTGTCCTACCCGTTCGGCTAACGACCCTCCACCGGTCAAGGAAGCGGTGGGTGAGAGTGGACACCCATTAAACTGCCATTTTATAGGCAGTAACCTTATACCCCCCTTATAGACCGGCTTCGTGAATGAGGCCTACTAATGGTAAGACGACTTTACTCTTATACATATATATAAATATTATTAACTTATAATATTATAAAGTATAAGGGTTGAATTTTAACTTTTAAAATTCTAAGGGATTAACTTGGAATTAAAGTATTCAGAAGTGAAAACTTTACAAATTCCAAAACTTGAGGGCAAGTTTTTGAACCTATTCAAAACTTTTCATTTCATAACTTATGAGTTTAATGGTTCATTAAAATGAAGACTCTTCATTTTTTATGTAACCTCTTATTCTTTAATAACACTTTTAAAGAAGTGACTCTTAAACATCCATAACTTGAGGACAAGTTATGGAGTCATAATACTATTTAATGAAAAAGACTCTTCATTTTTTTTTATGTAACCTATGACACTTTTATGAGTTTTAAGATTCATAAATGTGACATTTTATGTAACTTGAGGACAAGTTACAAAAACACATTTTATGAACTGCCTCTAGATTAATTAGGATTGAAAACAACTAAAACACAATTTTTTTTCCCATTAATCTAAACTAACTCATAAATCAAGGAAACATAAAACTTTTGGTAATCCATAACTTATGGAGGTTTCAAAACACTTAAGATCACAACTTTAAAAAAAACTTTTGAGCTCCAAAATTTTATGACAAAATTTGTAACTCCTTAAAACATTTAGATCAAACTTTTAAAACTAATAAAATAATCATATCATTTTATCTTTTACTAAATTTGACCTAATTCAACTCATATAGCAAATGATTCAAATTTTACAAATAATTAGTTTTTCACAAAACAAGGAATTATCTTAAAATTTGACAAACTTCATGTTTTTTTTTCTTTTTTTTTCAACTTTGAAAATCAAACATTTGCATGAATATAAAAGAAAACAACCCATGGCTCCGATACCACTGTTGGGTTTTTGAGCATTCTAACACTCCCAAGTGTACATGCAACCCTAAATACCTTGGAACTATGTTTTCTCTATTATATATGCAAATATGAATATTCCAAGGTATTACCCTATCTAGCATACAATCCTTGATACTTGGGTAATATAACAAGTTAGAATACATACCTTTTAATGAAGCTTGAAGTCTTGAACTTTAAGAGCTTAGCCCCAATAGTGTGGAAGCCTCAAGTGGAATCACAAATCACCAAAACACCTTGGAAAACCTTTAGAGAATATGGATACTTGGCTCACACTTATGAAATCGGTTATTTCCCTCTTTAGTGTATCCACACTAGCCACTAGCCTAATTTCATGAACCATAAGACCCTTTATATAGTGTGGAGGATTAGGGTTAAACCCTAATACCCATGACCTTTCATTTCCTAGGATCCATGGGTTAAAGCTCCATGGACTATCCATGAAGACTTAGCCGAACCTAAATGAATTTGGCCCACTACACACATATATCTAAGAGTCCATATTTAATTAGTTCATTTTGATCACTTAATTAATTATAAATTAATTCTTGATCAATACTAATTAAATAATATGATTATATTAATATATTAGAACTTATAATATATTAATAAAAATCATAAATATACTATTCTCAAAAGACTATCCATATAAATTATGTCGGTGAAGTGCAACCCAAATGGACCATGCCGGGTCGGGTCAAGTACATACCAAATATAGTTATGGACTTAGACATTAATCCAACAGTAACATGTCATGGTAGTGGGTCCTCCTCATGTCCTCATCTCCCGCATACTGGGGCACCAATAACGCCCTCTCCCGGAACTTGGCGGTGATCTCCGCCACTGTCTCAGTCGTCTGTCTCATATCTAGGAACTCCCTGGCCAACTGCTGAAGCTCCACCGCAGGTGTGAACTCAGCCCTGAACCGGGTCACAAAATCCGGCCATGTCATAGCCTCAACAGCCGAGGCTCCCAGAGAGTCACCAACCGAGTCCCACCAATCTCTGGCCCTGTCTCTCAAGCACCCTTCGACCCCTCGGGGCAGAAGCTGGTCAACTGTGCAGACTCAGTGTCTGCAATCCATCGGCTGGCTGCAATGGAGTCCTTTGCCCCATGGAAATCCGGCACACCACTGCCCCTGAAGTCCTTAAAGGACAGTGTGCGTGATCCCGACTAGCTGGTCGCCATGTCGCTCCTGAACGCCCGGAGGCGATCCTCCATCAGCTCGACAATCCCTTCCTTGATCGACCCAAAGATGACCGGGGTCGCATCAAGGATGCCTCTAGTGATTTCGGACACGATGAACTCACGTAGCCTCACATCCACTGGTTCGGAACCTGAGCCCGAACCCGATCCCTCTCCTGAGCTGCCAAATGCTGGCCTCGGACGTAGTACCACCATTGTGCAATACATAATGACAACCGTCAGTGATACTGATACATCTAGAGGGATCACATCCATCACAAGTTCCCTGGTCTTGCCTCAGCCTTCCTCGATTCAAGTACAGATCCTCTGCTTTCAATAGTACGGGCCCATACTACCTTCCACATCTATCCGTACTTTCCTCAAGAACCGCCTCGACTCCACCAAGTCCCTTCTAATACTACTGATCTCTGCTATTCCCATCCTAGGCTCGCCCTAGGGTACCTCTGACTCCACCCTAACCTGTCCTCAGCTGCTGAAGGCCTCTTTGTAATGCCAATTAGCCATTACATGAATACAATCACATGCAACGAGGCCCGGATAATCCTTCGAGTAAGGGACTTATCCCTACAACGGTTAGGACTCAAACAAGAGCTGTGAAATAGGGTCAAATCCAATCCTCTAAGATTATCCAACCCTGATCACATGTGACTTTAACGTATTCACCTAATAGCTAATTCTCATCACTCAGAGTCCCACAAAGCACAAAGCAAGCAGCATTCAGACAAAAGGGAACGATCTCAAGCAATCCTATCCTCATAACAGGAAACTGTACTAGCATACAATGCTAAGCTCATACTATCAGGCATAACCTAAACAGGCTATCCTACTGCTGTCTACTCAATACTAGCATGCAATTCTCATAAGCTGAAACACATAAAACAGGGACATAAGGCATCATTCCTAGATCCTTAGTCCTATTCTAGCATGCTCTTCTACTGAAGCTGATAAACATAACATAAACTTGTATGGGTACTTTGGGGAATACTTACTTGAGCTCGGCCGGTCACACACATCACACACTTCGTTCTTTCTCAAAACTCCTTTAACTTATCTTTTAGAAAACCATTTTCTTGTAAAAGCTTTTAATCCCTCGATTTGAGTTCGGACACCACCGAGGGTGTGTCTGAATCCCTCAAACCAGGGCTCTGATACCAACTTGTAACATCCCAGATTTCGAGTCCAAAAATTTCATTTTAATTAACTAAGTATAAAAACATTCATAAGAAAACTACGTAAAAATATATCATTTCGTAAATCAACATATCATGTCTAAAAACCTAAATCATAAAGTAGCAACATGTCAGAGTACAATCCCAGAATATCTCAAGTGCGGAAAATCAAGGCGTGTGTGTATGATGTGCTGCTACCGCGCCATCTCCTTCCCCTTCGATGAAGAGGTACCTGAAACCAAAATTGTAAACTGTAAGCACGAAGCTTAGTGAGTTCCCCCATCGTACCACATACCATACAATCACATAGCATACATCCTGTCGGGCAATTCTGGGGTGCCCGACCTACCCGGTACGACCATTCTAGGGTGCCGACCTACCCGATACGACCATTCTGGGGTGCCGACCTACCCATGTCAAGCCATTCTGGGGTGCTGACCTCCCCGTGTCAAGCCATTATGGGGTGCTGACCTACCCGTCGGTCCTAACAACCGAACTTGGGGACTATTCCCTTCCTACCACCACTATCACTTATAACATATCATGCCAGCATATAAACATATCATCACATACTGTCAGACATATCTGGGGTGCCTGACCTACCCTTCGGTCCTAACAACCGAACTCTACTACTGTCACATATAACATATCATGCCATCATATAACATATCAGGTAGTAGCAAACCTAGATGATATCACAAAGACGATCATCTAACATACAACTCCTACTGGTGGGCCGACATTGTGGCCGTAGACCCACCGCTACTGGAAGGTAACTCACCTTGAACGAGTAGCTGCTGATAATCTGCGCGGGGAAATCTCTGTCTGCTGTTGCTCCGGAAATCCTCCGGCTATAATCCCCACAAAACACTTAGTCAGAGTCTGATATCTATTCTTAGGGTAAAATAACCATTTTACCCCTGACCAAGTCCAAGTCAAAGTCAAAGTCAACTTCCAGTTGACCCGACTCGCCGAGTTGGGCCGCCAACTCGTCGAGTCCTTATCCTTTCATCTGTCCTTCTTCACGCCTCTACTCGTCGAGTTTGGCAACGACTCGACGAGTTCTCCTTCTAAAACAACCCCGAATGAACCTTCATCCGACTTGCCAAGTTGTATGAACAACTCGTCGAGTTCATCTCCATCCTATGAACAAGTCCTGTCCTCGACTCGCCGAGTTGTATGAACAACTCGTCGAGTTCATCCTCAAGAGTTGAGAGATTGCCTTGGACTCGCCGAGTTTGCTCATGTACTCGCCGAGTCCTATGAAATCCAGGACTATGGCTTATCCCAATACGTTGGGTCACTCCCCCGGACCCCCTAAAACCTTTCCAGCACTCCACTGGGTCTCTTTGACCGATAACAGAAAAGGGGAGTCTAACCTCGGACTCGCCGAGTCCCAAGAACGACTCGCCGAGTCGATATTTTCCAAGTCTATTTCTTCGATTTCTGGTGTAAAACTCTTGTCCAAATGATAGATCTAGGTCCCTAAACTTGATCTAGCACGTAAAGTTACGAACTTTACGTGCATGCATGGGACTTTGAGCCTAAAAGGCTCTAAAAGAGACTCTTAAGTTGCATGGGGGCTTCCATGGGTGCAAAAGCAGCCCTTTTCTGCCTTGTAACTCCTTCATGGACCTAGATCCGAAGCGTCAACCCCCAACCATACTTGCAATCATGGTTGGTTACCAAAAATGGCTTATAAAAGCCCTAAATCTCCCCAAAAAGGGATCTAACAAATGAACAAGCAAGGTATCAACTTTATACCTTGTAGGAACTGCAAATAATGCACAAACTTGAACTCCCTTGGTCTTCTCTTGATTCCTCTAGGCTTTTCCTTCTTCTTTGAGTTCAAAATCACCAAAAAGCACCACAAATGCCTTAGCTCTTTACACAAACGGTTAGGGTTTGCTATGGGGGGGGGGGTTCTGGAAGCAATAGGGACGAAGGGTGGCTGGATGAGATGCTTAAATAGGGTGCAAACCCTTAGATTAGGGTTTGTCCAGTCAGAGTCTACTCGTCGAGTCTGGAAGCCGACTCGACGAGTCCGTCATTTAAATCCCGTATCGAATCCACTTCTACTCGACGGGTTGGGCCTTCAACTCGCCGAGTCCCAGGCCAAAAATGCAAAATACTTAAATAAAATACATACCAGGAACCAGATGCTACAAATATTATCAAGGTCTTTATGTATAGTGGTGGAGAAACCCAATGCAATTCTTCATTCAATATCACTTTTGTAGGTTTGAACTAAAATTGCATCTTTATTTTCAGAATATTTTTTCTTAATTCCTGATGAAAATATGTGAGTGTTTAATTCATTATCACATTTAATATATAAAGAATTTGACATTCTACTTACCATTTCCTCTATTCATGTTTTTACTGAAGTCAGGGCCAAAAATTGTGAGGTCTGAAGTGCAAGACATGGAAAACATCTTTCGATGATTCACAACCTCGATCTTAACTTTGTGACCTTTCTTTTTTCTTTTTGAACGCAAGCCTTTGCATGAATTGTGATTTATAAGCATAATTAAATATGTTTAGCATAGTTTCATCTATTTATATATAGCTTATATCACAAACGATTATTAAATGATTATGAAACTAGAAGCTCTTAGGACACATTCAAGGGAGCTCACTGTTCCACACTAATTCTTAAGGATTGATATAACACATGCCTAACTGTTAATCACAAATCAATTATGCAAAATGATTATGATAGTATCCTTGCATTGAATTCTATTGTATCGCAATATTGTACATTGGAATATCCATCCGATTATAGTTGGGATTATGTTGGGTTTATGACATTTTTATTTGATGGAACTATGAATTATAATAGGTGACTCTATTAACAAGGATTAAGAATCATGTCGATATTCTTTCTAGAAAAAGTTAACCTCAATATGTGGTAAACACCTGCCACTTTACATAAAAATTAAACATTTAACACAACTTACGATATTTTTTTCAACCATTTATCTTCTTGAGGCCTCTGTTAAGAGATATGATAGTGATGGCAATTGGTAATATGTAAAATGACCATTGGAATGACAATTAAAAAAGATTATAAAAACATGATGACGTTGGGAATCATTTTATAATAATAACAACAAATAAAGAAGTATTTTTAAAAATAATATTTCTTAACAAAATTGAATAAGCCTGTCATAATCAATTATAAAGTATCAGACTCTCATAACCAAATTCAAAGGTTTTCACCTTATTGTATTTTTAGTTAATAACTTCTCAAACGATAAAACTCATAAACTTAGTAATGATTATTAAAAGAGAACCGGCTTAAAAGAAAAGTTTTCGATTCTGCAACGTCAACCAATGCCATCTTGACCAATAGCAAAAGGGCATTTTGGTCCATATAGTATTATTTTAGTAAGCACTGTTATATTTTTTACGGAAAGTTATGTATAAAAGTTGCAATTCATTTAATTTTATTTAGAAAAATAAATGCTATAAAATCCATTTATTAAAAAGTTTATATGGTTGCATTGTGTGTGTTTGACATGAAATACTAAAAAGGGTTGATGTCTTTATCACATGAGGCAAATTAAAATGAAAACAATAATTTGAAAAATATATCAAATATATTTAACATTCAAAATTTGAAATTTTAAATGCTAGAAAACAGCAGCATAATTTCATTTGATTGTCTAATATAGCATCATAATTTAGTTTCTTCTTGTGATTTTAAGAAGCATAATTTTATTATAATTTCGTTTATTGACAGGAAACGCCACTATTGTAACCCATTGAAGGCTCCTGTTGACGATCTTGAGGTATTTGGAATATAGTTTCTATATCACACATCTCTATAAATTGGCTTGAATGATATGTTTCATGACTAACAAGCGTGTTTCATGTTATTAGTATGACACTAGGTACTTCCTCCTACCAAGCTCCAGTTCTTGAAAAAACCCAATCAGAAGACCAACCTGATAAAAAATGCAGTAAAATATTTTTAAACAAACATTTAGCCCTTTTGATTTACTCTATATTTCACCACCACCCTCCTTTTTCTTTTAACTTTCATTGTTTTTAATAAAAAACCATCATGCCCTTCAAAAATATATCCAGTTTCCATGTTTTGCACTTTTGAATTTCCATTTTACAGACCAACAGAGTGTCGTTACAATAGAAGTTCTTTTTAGCACTACTAACCACCAAAATACCATATTGCCCTTTTTTTTTCAGGACTATCCCATCTTTTAGAAGAGACTTTCTTTCCGGTTGCATCGGTTATTTGTTTTGTTTTATCAAATTTGTTGGTTCTTTCATTTTTTGTTTTCCTGTTATAGCAACATACTTTCAAAAGTATGGTTGGTGGGGAATCATACCTGATAGAGAAGCAGTTTTTTTTCCTGTAATGAAAACGTACTTTCATCCATTTATATATAGATAACATATTAATAAACTTAAAATTCAAACTTTTTTAAAGGCACGTACTTAAAAAGTTTATAATTTGAAAACTTTAGGTTCGGAAAGTATAGTATATGACCATTACTTTCCTATTTTAATATATAATTGTTTTTTTATATGTACTTATTTCTCTTATATTACAATATAGTTTAAACATCATATGATGTCATTTCCATGAATATTTTCATTTTTTAAAACTATATTCATAATTTTATTGCATTATAAAAAATCATAATTTTCTAACATATCCACAAATACAAATTCTTCATCGGATATTCAAACCATTATGATTTTGTTGTTTCAACCTACTATATTATTATCAAATTACAGACAAAACAACTATATTTATAAATTATAACTTATAATTTAATTAAAATTAATTTCCTTTTTCACCTGTGTTGTCCACGGGTTATAACCTAGTATAATATAAATTGTAAGCTAAAACAAACTTTAGAACATTTTGATATAACTACATTCAAGTTGATCACTATTAATACACTTGAAATATTAACCAGTAGTATTATACTTTGAAATGTTAACAAGTGAAAGTATGGTTTAAGCAACATATTTTGTTTGGCTCTGTAAATCCATATATGTTTGCAAATAAATTTTATTTCTTTGTATACCATGATTATATTAATTTAAAATAACCATGTTAACACATTATACTTTTTATAAAAGTAAATCCATACAAATCTAATTAATGATTATAATTTTTATACTTTATGTTATTATAAGTCGTTAACCTGTGGATTTCAAGGGTTATAACCGAGTAAACACAATGAAATAGCCAAACGGTGGGATGTGTTTACCAAATCAATTCATCATGACATTTAATCCTACATTAAATACACGATTTTAATCGTGCAATTAGGAGCACCCTTTCTTTACTGCGAATTTACCGCAATTAGAAAAGAACGTTATTACATGTACCCAAGTCAGAGAAAGAGGTAGAGCTATAGAGAGAGAGAGAGAGAGAGAGAGAGAGAGAGAGAGAGAGAGAGAAAGTGAGCTTTAGACCGAGAGAGACAGCGAGAGAAGAGAGATAGAGAGAGAAAGCGCCAAAAAGAACACGAACACGAGACGAAGGAGAAGAAGAACTGAAAATGGTCATGTAATTGTTGCTTTGTGCGATTGAATTTTAGATCTTTAAGGAAAAAACCAATTTACCCTTTGTTTTAATCTGCTGTTCGTGTATTTGATCCGGTTTCGGGTTCTTTTCACTCTTGCATTGTTCGAATCCAGCACAGATCTAGGGATCAGGTAAGGTTTTTGCGCTTATTTTGATGTTGTGTATAATCTTTCACTCGGTAACGATTTGTTCTTATGATTTTTAGCATATGTTTTGGTTGCCGATAGTCTGAGTCTTTGATCGCGAGCGAGTTCTATTTTATATACGATTTCAACATTTGTATGATTGTTTGCACGCTTGTTCTGTTTTTAATTTGTTTCAGGAAATTAAACCTTGTTTTAGGAAATTGTTTGATTGTACGATAAGCTTGAAATGATCAGAGTATGAAATCAATCTCATAGAATTTTTTGTATGTAGTATGTGATAGGATACGAAATGAAAATGCAAATCTGTTCTACTCTGTGTTACTTGATCTCAAAAAGTCCGATCTGCAGTTTTTAATATTCTTGTTCATAAGGATATAAGGTTAGGCTAGAAGATAAACATCCAGACTTTGATTTGTTCATGATTTTCTCATAAGAAGCTATTTTTCGTGAAGAAAGTGAAGCATCTGGTCTGGCCTTGTTAGATCTGTAACTGTAATAAAATACTACTAACATATTGTTGGTGCGATTGTATCCTTTATACTACTGCCGTACATTGTTTGATCAAATTAGCTGATTGTTTGGTATTCTCATCATGTTTTTTTGGTACAGATTAGGCAAAAAAAAAAAAGGACTGATTCCGATCAATCAGATCACTTCTTCTCCTGATGTAGTAGTTACCAACTACACGACATTCTCCTCTGCCTCCCGGTATCATCTAGTATTTCTCTTTCCTAGCCAAAGGATCTGTGGATAGTTACTAGATTCTGAGCAGATTTTGGGTTTGATTCTCATTGGGTTGTGAGAAATCAGAAAACCTTTGTTCATGTCTCGTAACCCAGTTGAAACCCAAATGGCTGTAGCAGTTTTCAACAGTCCCTTAGGAAGGGAACACCATGTGAACAACGGAATGGAATCAACTAAACCTTCAGGTAGGCGACGTGTCTTTGTTCAAACAGAAACGGGTTGCGTCTTGGGAATGGAATTAGATCGAAGCGACAACGCCCACACAGTGAAGCGAAGGTTACAAATTGCACTCAATGTTTCAGTTGAAGAAAGTTCCCTAACCTTCGGTGACATGATTCTAAAAAACGACCTCAGTGCAATTCGCAACGATTCCCCTCTTCTTCTAACAAGAAACCTAAACCTAATCCACCGAAGCTCTTCATCTCCTTGTCTTTCACCCACCAGTAAAGACATCCAACAACATAATGGAGATCGCAGTGGGCCCATTGAGATTTTAGGCTTTTCTACTCGAAACACAAAACAAGTCGTTAAAGAAATTGTAAAAGCAATGAACACCGGCGTTGACCCAATTCCAGTTCAAAGTGGACTCGGAGGTGCATACTATTTCAGAAACAGCAAAGGCGAAAGTGTAGCGATTGTGAAACCAACCGATGAGGAGCCATTTGCACCGAATAATCCGAAAGGGTTTGTGGGTCGGGCATTGGGTCAACCCGGGTTGAAACGGTCTGTTCGGGTTGGTGAAACCGGGTTTCGTGAGGTGGCGGCTTATCTTCTTGATTATGACAATTTCGCAAATGTTCCACCTACTGCGCTTGTGAAAATCACTCATTCCATTTTCAATGTTAACAATGACGTAACTGTAAATGGGAATAACGAAAACAAGATGAAGAAACAATATAGCAAGATTGCATCTTTTCAACACTTCATCCCTCATGACTTTGACGCGAGTGATTACGGAACATCGAGCTTCCCTGTGTCTGCGGTGCACCGGATTGGGATTTTGGACATACGGATTCTTAACACGGACCGGCATGCAGGGAATCTGCTCGTGAGAAAGGTTGACGGGAGATTTAGTCAAGTTGAACTCATACCCATTGACCATGGTCTTTGCTTGCCGGAAAATTTAGAAGATCCGTATTTTGAATGGATTCATTGGCCACAAGCTTCGATTCCTTTCACAGATGAAGAGCTTAATTACATTCAACAACTTAATCCATATCGTGATGCTGAGATGCTAAAATCTGAGCTTCCGATGATTAGGGAGGCTTGCTTACGTGTCTTGATTTTGTGTACCATTTTTCTCAAGGAGGCGGCGGCGTATGGGCTGACGTTGGCGGAGATTGGGGAGATGATGAGTCGGGAGTTTAGACGCGGTGAAGAGCAGCCCAGTGAGTTTGAGTTGTTGTGTCTTGAGGCACGGCGGCAGGTAGTGGCAGAGAGGGAAAAGGAGGTGGTGGCGGTGGCGGTGGCGGGTTTATCGTCTCCTAAAGTAGAGGAAGATGTATTCCAGCTTGACATCGATTTTGATGATTTAGGGTTTCCTTTTCACTTTGGGAGAAACGGAAACGGAAACGGAAACCCATTTTCTAAATTCCATGAAACGATTGAAGAAGAGGAAGAAGAATTTTCCGGCGAGGTGGTTCCGGCAAGTGTGAAGAAAAAGGCGGAAGGGAAAAAGTTGGCGGTGGTGAACACATCGTCCGGACACAGGAGTGCGTCTGAGCAGCTTCCAGCGAGTGCTACTTTTGTGAAGTTGGGGGAGATGAAGGAGGAGGAATGGGTGGTGTTTATAGAAAAGTTTCAGGAGGCAGTGTTTCCGGCGTTTGTTAACCGGAAGTCGGCGGCGAAAGGGCAGAGGCAGTTGCAGAGGCTGGGGACTTCTTGTCAGTTTTGAAAGTATATTATTATATAATATAATATAATATAATAGTATGAGCAGAGGTGAAGGTTGAATAATTTGAGAATTAAGGAGTGGATGGTAGGAATGTTATGTAAGTATTGTTGAAAGAGCGACAGTTAGGCTTTGATTTAGGATAATTTTAAGTGTTTTTTTTTTTTTTTTTTTTTTTTTTTTTTTTTTTTGCTTTCACTCTTGTGGACATGTTTCATAAATAATTTGTAGTATGAAAATGCAAAAGAGTTTGAAAAGAAAGAACTATTGTAAATATATGTGCAATCTATATATACGGTTTTGGTTGAGGTCTATTAGAGACAATCATGTTAACTCGATATAATTTTAATTTTCCATCTCATATTCTCATCTATCTAGTAATCAAATCAAGATAAAATGAGTAGTCTAGGGATAATACACAACATTTGTGTTTACCTTTCGAAAAAATGAAAATAAAATCTAAAACAAATGGCCAAAGAATTGCTAAAGAAATTTAGGAGACAGGAGACATATTCTATTGTTAACTCCTTGTTTATTATTTCGATTAGGTGTGAAACCCATTTTTTATATGGGTTTTGATTAAAAATAAATGAAGTATCAAAGGTGTAAAGATTAAGCATTTTTTAATGTAAAATTTTGAAATAAATACAAAAGAATGGATTACAGATAATTAATTTAAAAAACTTGTTTGTCCATCAAAAATCATACCAATTTGACATGTTTGTTTGGTTTTGACCTTCTAAAAAGTTCGTCATGGCGCGCCAAGACTCAAAGGCTTGTATGTGCCGCCAAGCTTTATCAAAACGCCGCCTTGACTTATATATATATATATATGTATAAAAATGAATAATAGTAGAAAATACATATAAAAATATGAATTATATATAAAATTGTCGCCTTAAGTCACGCCTTACAAACGACGTGACTCGCCAATGCTCGGAAAAGCTCGAGGCTTGACATTGCCGCCAAGTCACGCCTTACGTTATTTAGAACCTTGGTTTTGACCATGTTGTTTGTTTTAATAGACAGATTATTCAGACCATAATCGTGTATTCATCTTTTGATAGAGCGAGAGACCATAATCGTGTATTCATCTTTTGATAGAGTGAGGGTACGAATCATTGTAATCTTTAGCATTTAATATGCATTAATTGTTTTTTTAAAATAACTAAAATGATTGGTCCAGAATCAATTCTACATGCACATAATAGATAGTAAAACACACACACACACATATATATATATATATATATATATATATATATATATGTATATATATATATATATATATATATATATATATATATATATATCCCCTATTCTATTCTAATAAATAAGTACAAAATCGCCACGTGTCACTCTCCCAGCCTCCCTATATATATATATATATATATATATATATATATATATATATATATATATATATATATATATCCCCTATTCTAATAAATAAGTACAAAATCGCCACGTGTCACTCTCCCAGCCTCCCTAAATTGCGTTTTCCCGCTTCTTTTCTTCAGCTACATTTACGTAAATGCCCTTCAATTCCTATACACACAATAAATCCTAAAAAATCTGCACCAATTAAATGATTCTAAAAAACTATAATTATAATTTATAAATGACTTTTCTAATTGTTTAATATGCAAATTATATGCAGATAATATGCAAAAATCGGTAATTCAAATTTCAAATTCCTGATATCCGATAAAATATGAAAGTTTGTTTTTTGTAATTGGAAATTGATTAATTTCCAGTGATTAAATCCCAAAAAATCTGCACCAAATAAATGCATACCGAAATATATACCACTATACCATCTATACGCTTTTGTATTCACGATTCTGCTTCAGAGATTTCTTGGGAAACAATATTCTTCTTCAGTTCTTCTTCACTATACCTTCTCAGTTTTATCTGTTTTAACATAAGTTATTCAATAAATCAAGTTGCTAACATAAGTTCATCAATCCTTCCTGTCGGTACCACGATTCTGCTTCTGAGACTACTTTGCAAAAGTTAATCTTCTCATAATCTCGCCATATAATTCAATACTACATTCATTCACTGTTTCCTACACCTCTCTGCATCCAATCTTAGATTATACATTTCAGATCTGTTTAACTCGATCGTTTTCATTCAATCGTTGTTAATAAGGTTTAAGGTTAGTTTTCTTTAATCTGTAATCTATCCTCCTATACGACTTCTCTATATCTCTCTTTTTTTATAACATCTTTTGGGTTTTCTTTACTCTCCATTCTCCTGTTTCTTTTCTTTATTAAATTGGATGCATATTGGATTTACCTTTTCGTATGTCTATTTAACATATGGATGAAAGTACTGTTCGATGTATTCATCTTCCTCTTTCATCCATTGCTGTTTTAATCGATGTGTATGTATATGTATCTTTTACTAATAATTTAAAGTATAATGTTATAATAAACTAATCAATTAAACTATATATTCCCTTTAATTATTTCAATGTTACTGTAAGCTTCAATTCACTAAAACTATGATTTTAGTTCAAGTTATTATAAATATGTTACTGTAAATTAAGAATTCACACAAATATACTTTAGATTTATCAATTCAAGTTATTAAGTACCAAGAAACATTCTTTTGTTATTATTATTATCAATTATTATTTTTATATTTATCTTTTACCAAATACTTTTATGTTTAACATAACCAAAAGTTCAAATATAGTGTAAAGACATCATGACATAACAAAAAAATAGATTTTGTTTGGTGCATATTTTAAGCTTATTTAAGTATTTTCTCTTTCAAGTTCATTCATTAAATGTATAAATACATAAAAGGGAACTCTTGAAGATTGAATGTAAATATGTTGGTTTATATATTTATTAACAATTAACACCATGATTTTATTAAAGAAGTGTTAATGGATCAATATATTCAATAATTGTTATTTAAAAAAAACACATCAAAGAATTCAATGTTCATACTAACAACAAAGGTATGCCAAAAAACTTAATTTATTCAAAAATAGAATGCTAGATACATATTATTTTCAAATTTGTAACAACTGTCGGGGACCAAAGATGCAAATCAGTTTATTAATTGAGGAATGTTCCCTTTAATGGTTAAAAAAATAGAAGTACATATATTTAAAAATTTAAATTTCTAAATAACTTTTTTAATTGTTTAATATATAAATTGACTGACCTCTCTTTGAGGTGGCTCACCACTGAAAAAGGTCATGACAACTCCAGTAAGTGAGATAGTAATGAAAGCTCAACAAGACCTATTCCAGCCCACAAAAGCCATCCTTTTTGAAAATCAAAAGGATTCCCCCAATCTGGAAAATTAATTTTATGAAATGTCAATAAGTTTGTAACAAAAAAAAAACAGTATGTTTTCAGTTATGACTTATGACTTATGACTGATAAAGTGATAATTAATTAATTACCATAGCTATACAAGTCTTTTTGTCCACTTCTGTTGGTGACACTATAAAGTGTTGCAAGTAAAACAGCTATTGTGAAACTGAAAAACATAAACAAACAAGACAACTTAATCTATTAATAAGAAGTTAATTCAGCAATGTAATAGTAAAATAAAATTAAAAAGTCATACGCCTGAGCAAAAAAGAGTATTTATGTCTTCTCATCAACACTTCATTCTCCAATTTGAATACCAAGATATGGAAGAGCTGCAGCCTCTATAATCCCTGGAAAAACAAAACTGCATAAAGGAATACAATCAAATCATGTAAAATCTAATCAAAAGGGAAGAAGATCATATAATATACAATTTTACACTCAAAAGCTTCCCTTACACTAAAAAATCTGCATAAGATCTTGTCAAAGGTATTGCTTCAATTATCAATCAAAATTACACACATATTAGAAACACAAATAATCAGCCATATTAGCAGAAATCCTTCACCTTTATTCAACCAAAACAAACAACCAAACTATCTCTCCTGTCTCTTTTGTTTTTCTGCTTCGTGAACTGCCAAGCAACAACCCACAAGTTGTTATTTTTTTTTTGTGTAAAATTGAGGAGGCAGGAGCCTCTTTGCTGTTGATTGAAGCAAGCCAAACACCATCGTAGATGGCTATTCCCGGTGAACAATAGAGGCACACCCTCTTTCTCCGTCACTTTTAGTCTATAAAACCTCCACCGGAGGTGGAGATTTCCAGCCAAACCACGAGGCAACATTTCTTCTCCTTCGCACCACACTAACATGAGTAGAAGAAGAGCAGCCTCACTATTTCATCCTTAACCCTTCTGTTTGCTACTGCTGACGAAGAGAGCAACCACAATGAGGTCGCAGTATTTTGACTTCTCCCTATTTGCGATAGATTACCACCACTGACCCACTTTCTACCTTCAATCGTATTTCTTCTTCTCGGACCAACTGAGGACCGAAGACCTTCCCCCCCCCGCTCTCTCTCTCTCTCTCTCTCTCTCTCTCTCTCTCTCTCTCTCTCTCTCTCTCTCTCTCGACGCCCATCTTCCCCCCATCCTCATTCGCATCTTACTGCAAGAGCAGAAAAGAAGTAGGCTCGCTGCTTCTTCCCTTTTCTGCGGACCAGTCGAACATTGGAGGTGCTCACCTCCTCAAACCTTCACTTACCAAGAATCGATAGTAGCTTCCTGCTTCGTTCTTCTTCTTCCTTCGGTCCAACGAAACCCCAAAGATCCTCCCCCGGCTTCTTTTCCCGATCGAACGCCATCGGAGCCCTTTCTTCGATCGGTTGTTTCTTTTTCTCAAATTGAAGAAAACGGAGACCTGACCCCTTTTTCCCCAATTTCAATTGTTGGTCTAATCGACCAATTCAGCCCCTCCACTTTATGAATTTGACCAAAACAGTCCCCTATGGAAATTATTGACAAAATAAGCTCAAATCTCAAACATTGATTCTTTTAAACCATGTTAGCCCCTCCTTTGGAATTAGATTAAAAGGAGAATTGATAATGGTGACTCTTATATTAAGAGTTTCTTGCATTTAGCCTTTTATGTAAATGCAAAAAATAATACTTCTATTGAGAGGAACATGGTATATAAAAGTTGCAATGTAATTCTTTTAGGGACCAATTTTTTTTAAAAAAAGTGTCTAAACTTAAGGGAGTGAAACTATAATTCACTCTCTTTAACTAGTTATAACACATACGTTCACACACATAGTGACATAGCCACACACAACTTTTTCTTTTCCTACATGTTTCTTTTCTCGACTCAATTAATATTGGAAGGGGTTGTACTTTAATAAACTGTATACTATTTTAATGTGCAAAATGCATGAAATACAATTTACTTTCTTTTATAGTGTAATTAAATACTTATAAATTACAAAGTTGTTAAAAAAAAATACAATATTACAATTCATACGCTTTTCTAAATTAATGATATATTATTTTATTACTTAATCAATTTTTTGTAATTCTATTAAAATTAACACCTGTGGGTTCCACGGGTTTTAACCTACTATATATATATATATATATATATATATATATATATATATATATATATATAGAGCCAAAACTTTTTTTGGCCATTTGCAGTTGCCCACTTTGCCTCCTCCCCCCCCCCCCCCCAACGTCCGCCTACATATTACGTAACAAATGAATAGATACAACAACAACAACCAATTTGATCCATGTTTAAAGTAAATTATTGATTTACCTGTCCGTTGAACCTAGTCTAAACTAAGGTACTGATTTACCATTCGGCTAACAGTACAAGATTTCCAAGTTAAAGGAATAAGAAGAGGTAATATTTGTACTCAATGAATTATATATGGGGTCCCAAAATAAAAACATTTGCTTGTAGTAATGAATTATCCTTTAAAATTGTAATGCTAGAAAAGATATTCACAATTTAAAGCCATACAAAATTTGAGTGCTGATTCTTCCACTGTAACTTTTACTTTTTCCACTGAAAACCTAATGTAATGACAAATATACCCTTCATTTAATTATTGAAGAGAGGGAAATATACCATAAAATTGTTTCCAAATTACACGCTTGTTCTTCCTGGTTTGGCGATGCAATCTTCAGCAGGCTCATCTTCTTCCTTCGGCGTTGCAAGTTTCAAAAGGAAGCGAGTGTCAAAAAATACTGGTTTCCTTGGTAAATTCGCTCCACAAAGTTATAAGTCTTAAATTTTGAAGTGGTTTCATTGGTGAATTCTGTTGGGTTAATCCGGTATGTTTTTTACTCTAAACTTGGAGCAAAATAATTTGTCATTTCACCCAGTTCGATGTAGAATATGGGATTAATGGCATCATTCTAGAGGTGGGTTTATTTGTTGCTAATTATTTTAAGCATAGCAGGACTGATTTGCATTATTCAAATATAAGTAGAAGTGTGGTTTTGGCTAATGTAATTTTAGATTCCAATAGAGAATTAAAAACTTATAAAGTTGTCCCATTTTGAGCCTGTGTTCTTGATTTTTTCCTGCATAGTTATCCAACAAATTCTTCACACAGTGATTTCGTGGGCTTTTCAATAAACTACTATTTATTCTTAGGGTTTTTGAGTTTGGGAATTAATAAACGGATTTGCTTATTAACTTTTTTGATTTATTCTAAAAAATATTGGAAATTATTCAAAATTGGTTATTAAAATGGAGGTTTGCAAATGCTCAAACTAGGTCTCCATCCATGTCCACCAAAAGCGTGGAAGAGGTACTAATGTATTGTTGAATTGAAGGAAGGAGGAAAACATTCATATTCATGGTAAGTCGTTTGGAAACAAAAAGATATTTCTCTCTCTTAAATATTGATAGATAAAAATCAGGGGTATAAGTGTCAATATACTTTTTTTTCCGTTGAAAGATAAAACCATGCGGTGGAAGAATCAGGCCCCATAAAATTTAGAGTCAGTTTTCTATACATGTAAAAAAAAAAGTTAAAAATGCACATGAATTACCATTCATATAACACTGTGAAGATGTATTAGTTCCTTAAATAAATTACGTTTATATGCAAGAAATAGTTTAACATTCTAGTTTCCTAAAAGAGCATGGTGGTTTTAAAAATTAATCATATAAATAAAAGTGTATAAATTACAGTTTACAACAGTGCTCCCCGTAAGCTGTAAATTAACAAATTTGGTCACCAGATTTAATAAAAGATGCAAGAATAGTCCCTATTAATGATTGTTTTTAAATAGCACAACATGTAATAAGCTGGTAGGGGTAAAAATGATAATTCCATTGGAAAATTGAATTTTCAGTTTTCTAATGGGAAAATGACACATTAACCCTACAATGTTTTACATATTTGCCCATTCAATCATTTAAGTATTTTCCATGTTTTTTAGATCATTAAAGTTATTTTTGTCGGGTCAATTTGGTCACTTTGGACAAAATGAAGGGGTAACCCGGTTACCCTTTTGCCACATAGACATTGTTCCATTACATTGACTTTGATATAAGAACGCAACAATAAGATGTGAACTTTGACATTCAACAAATTAGACTTTGAACATCAATTCAAATCTTTTTGATTAATTCACAATAAGCACGATGATTCGGTATCACTCCAACTACCAAAATCTGCAAATCAATTTTGACTTTTCTTTCTTTGACCGTCGAAACCAATTATCGACTGAGAAATCAAACTCGATGATGGATTTTAATGTTCCGAAAGACGATGATCTTTTCGAGATGTATGAAACATTTTCATCGGATTTGGAGCCGAACTGAGCATCACCACCGGGGACGTCAAAGAGTTCCGATCCTTTTAGAATATACATCTGGTTGTGCGCCGGGTAAATAAAACCATTCTTTGGTAAATCGTGCCAGACGAATCCGTTTTTATAACTCCTAGACCATAGAAATTAAATCAATTCAATTCAATTTCTCTGTTCATGAATCATGATAGTGATTACAATTTGAAATCATAACTATTACTAACCTTTTAGAAGACCAGGAGTACAACGCAACCATTCTTTTCCACGAATAGAACTAATCTATTGCATCTAAAATTTCAAAACAAACTTCAATAACTAGAATACATATTGTTCACTGTGTTAAAAAATTAAAGATTCCATCGAAGATAAACACATTCAGAGGATGAGATAGGAACTTCAATGAAATGAGGATGTTCGAGGTGGCCATTACGAGTGAGGTAGTAAAAAATGGGTACCTTACGACGTTTGTTGTGAGGTGGAGGAGGTTCGATCCAGAATTTTGTGCTTTCAGGGCTGTGTTGATCAGTTGTGTGGTGGTGTTTATGTTTCCACTTATTAGACATGGTGTTTTTGTCTGTTCCCCCCTTTCGTTTTGGTTTGTTAATCCTTAAACCCTAACCTAAATTTAATTGCGAATCAAGCATACATGCTTCCTCCAAAAGTCTCGATTAGAAGTTGGTATGGATAAAGAAAAGAAGAAGCTGGGTGGAGAAAAGCACAAGCGAGGTGGAGAAGAAGCAGTTGAGTGGGTTTATTTGGAATTTTTTTATTAAAAAATTCATTGCATCAACTGTTGTCTAGGCAGGTCAACAAAAATAAATGGTTACGTGTCACATTTAACCGGTTGTATCAGGTTAGGTGATCAAATGAACAGGTCAATAACTATTTTGTTCCCTCATAAAGCACGGAAAATACTTAAATGACGGACAAATGTGCAAAACATCATAGGGCTGATGTGTCATTTTCCCTTTTCTAATAACAACCGTATAAGTAGCTAGTGGTGCCTCAAAAAATGGAAAAGGTGTTGTGGACATATAGAGATCAGTTTGATAAGAGTCACCCAGGAAGCATATTTGGCATATTTCATACTTTTATCAACAAAACTGACACTCTAATGTCAAGAAGATAATTCCACATACAAACCACAAACGTATTTTTATTACTTCCCAATTATCAGAAATATAACTACTTTTACTTTTGAGTTGTATGACGTTGCATCTATGATTTTTTGTTGGGGTGAGTTGTATGACGTTGCATCGATGATTCTTTTGAAATTGTAAAATTTGTAGATCCTAAAACAAATCATATGCTGGTATGTATATGTTCTTAAATAATAAATATTTATAAAATTATTCACAAAAGTGGCTGTTTCTCGACGATATTTACAAAATGATAGATGTTCCTTGATGATTTTTACTAGGTGGATAAGAGTGATAAAAAGAATACCTCAAACAAAAAAAAGTCGTTAAAAGCTCGTATACATGCATTGGTTTATGAAGAACAAAATCAAGATGTTGTATCAAGTCCAAGGTTACAAAGAATGAAATTACTAAACGTATCTGGTTCTTGGTATCCTAATGTCGGTCTTCAAGAATGCCGATTTTCACAGTGAATGGAATTACGAAGTCATATAACATTCCATATATTCCATATATGAAGGAAAAAACAGTGTATTGGATTACTTATAGCGACTTAAATTTAGGAAATTAAATATGGAATGGTGTATATAGCCTTAAGTATAATTAGTATTATTATGTGGAATTATAATGAAATTGTTGAATTTAAAGAATAATGATATGTTAAAAACAAATAATTCAAAATTATCAGAAAATGTCATGTGATTAATTGAATGAGTGAAAGACATTTGACAAAAAAATTGTTTATTTATTAGAAATGATTACTATTAAATAAAATAAAATAAATATATTGTCTGAAATAGTACCCACCACATCTTATTTATCTTCCTTCTCGAAATATAAAAAGACTATTCGATTCTGGGCACAAACTCTTATCGCCATTTTCAACCATAGATGCAACGTCATACAACTCACCCCCAACAAAAAATCAATTTCTAAGTACCCAAAAATGATTAAACTATCAGCCGAAAATATATGTATCATTACCCGTCACTCTCATGACCATAAACACATGCACATAGAGTGCAAACAAAACACAACTGTAGAACAAACATATAGAGTGCAAACAAGTTAGATTATGTGTACCGACACTCCTCACTCTTACATGCATAAACACACAATAGAAAATGAACTCACCAGAAACACTCAACACATGTTTGGGGCAAGATCAAGGGCAGTTTAGTGTTGTGTGAAGGGAGAGGAGGAGTGTCACTGTTAGGGATGAAAATGGGTCCAAACCCAGTCCGGATAGATACGGACCCGGAAAACCAAGGAACTGGTTAACGATATTTTGTTAGACTGGAAACCGGACCGGTATATAGGAATCGACTCTGGTTCGGTTCCCTTTAATGTACCGAGTAAAGTGGGTGTAGACCCGAAATACTCAAAAACATCAAAGTGGGCCGGGTGGAATCGGGTAAAATGAGTCTAGAACCGGAAAACTGAAATTTTTTGGAAATTATTTAGTGGGTTGAACTTTGGAAATTTTCAGTTTTGATATCACGAATTCGGGGAAATATAAGTCACTGAGTAATGAACCAAAACTGACAAAATTATACTAAAAAATTATGTACAAACTCTAAACTACAAGTTGGAAAAAACCTCATGATAATCCGACTTCAAACGAATTAGAAAAGCATGTTTTAAAATTTCACATAAAACTGAAAAAAAAAAATTTTCAGCTTTGATATGCTGATTTGGGGTTTGTAAGTCAATGAATATGAAACCAGAAATGACAAAATTATAGTCTAAAATCATGTAAAAACTCTAAACTACATGTTGGAAAAAACCGCATGTTAATACGACTTCAAACGAAGTAGATATGCATGTTTTAAAACTTTCACAAAATACAAACACAACTGAAAAATAGAAATTTTCCATTTTTTATATCCCGACTTTGGGGGACTGTAAGTCAATGAATATGAAACCAAAAATGAAAAAAATTATAGTCTAAAATTATGTACAAACTTTAAACTACACTCTAGAAAAACTCTCATGTCAATCCAACTTCAAACAATTGAGATATGCATTTTTAAACTTTCATAGAAACCAGTTCCGGCCCCTAAAACCAGTTCCGGTTCCTAACACTAGTTCCAGTTCTTAAACCCGATTTACCCAGACCCGAAGGAACCGAAACCCAAATTTCTTTGAACCGGGATAAAGCCATTATTTAAACCCAGAAGTCTTACCGGTTCTACATATTCCGGTTCTACAATGGCGGAGCCAACAGGAGGGCTGTCGGATGTTCTGCCCCTCAACCTCTTTTAAACCTTCAGCCCATAAGTAATTTTTATCCCAAATCGTTTATATAATAATGTTGAGCCCCTTCCATATATTTTAAGAAAAACAATTATTGTATAGAAAACAAGGGGTATAAGAATCAACACCAAACATTGAGCCATGATTTGACTTAAAATACGCCGCCTCTTCCCTTATTTTTTTTGCCTCCACCCCCTATTTTTTTAGTTTAATCAACTTAATATCCTCATTTATGTCAATTTTTTGGTATCAATTGATTATACCCACATTTGTTCGTAAATAACTTTCGTTAATTGATGAGTCACCAAGATAAAGTCCATAGCTATTTTTATTCATTTTAACGATGTTTATTTTCAATTAAAAATTGTTTCCGGCTACATTGTTATATCTACATGATTTCAATTCTTTAATCAACAAAAAAGTTAATCAATCTGTAACACCGTGTTCCTGGTATGTATTTAAATTATAAATTTATTCATTTTTATGTAGTGACTCGACGAGTTGGAGGCCCCAAACTCGTCGAGTAGGGATTGGAGTTGGACGCGGGTTTTGAAGTCTACTCGACGAGGTGCAAGCCTCAACTCGACGAGTAGGGCTGCCAGACTGAAACCCTAATTTCAGGGTTTTGTACCCTATTTAAGCATCTTAATCCCTTTATGCCGGCCTCATTTACAGCCTCCAAGTCCCAAACCCTAGATCCAGAAACCCTAATGCAATTGTGAGCTTGTGATCCATTTTTTGAGTGAAGCTTTGTGTGTTTGAAGCTTGAGGAAGAAGAAGAAGCTAGAGGTTTCAAGAGGAAGCTAGTAGATCCATAGACTCCATTTCATTCTCATCATTTTCTGGTAAGCAAGTCTCAAACTTGCTTAATAACTTCTTAGATCTCTTTATTATCATTTTATGGGGTTTTTGGTCCAAGAAACTTGATCTTTGAGTTATGGACGTCCCCAGTGAGTATATCATCAGATTTGGAAGCATGGAGGGCTTTCATGGCATAAAGGTGCAAACTTTATGGCCATTGAAGTCCCATGCAAGCTATAGGATGCCCTTTTGGCCTTTTAAGCTCCAAAAGGCCATGCATGGAGTGAAAGGAGGAAGCTTTACGTGTTCATGTAGTGTTTAGGGTCTAGATCTCTGTTTATATGCCTTAGTTTGGAGTATGGATGACTTGTGGACCAAGATCTAGGTCCTAAAGAGTTAGGGTTTTAGCTAGATTCTTCAAATAAGGGTATTAACAGGTAAAGTTGGAAACTTTACCCTTAAAAGGACGTTTTTAGTGTGTAGGTGAAGTATGAAGCTCAGATCTGGAGAGTAGGGGCTTAATCCATTTAGATGGCCCAAACAGACTAAGGAACTCGTCGAGTCCATAAAGGAACTCGACGAGTTTATTCAATTTGTCCCGATTCTGAATAAGGTAGAACTCGACGAGTCTAAGGAGGGACTCGATGAGTTGACTCGCTTTATCATGACTACGAGTAGCATGGGAACTCGACGAGTCAGGAGGATGACTCGACGAGTTGGATCGCGATTTCAGGATTTCTGATTTATGGAACTCGGCGAGTTGATGGATCAAGGTTGACCCGTGAAGGGGTTTTGAGTATGGAATGTCATCTAAGAGGTTGTTCTGTATAGGGTACGAGTTGAGCCGGATGTGGAGCAGGGATTTTTAGCTATTCACGACATTGATGTGAGTTTCCTCTAGTAGGAACGGGTCTACGACACCAAGCCGGCCCGTATATGTGATTTGATTAGTATTTGAGTGTGGGCGAGACCCGTGTCTCATAGATAGCTAATATGGTATGGATTGACATTCTGATTAGTAGTCGAGTATCGGCAAGGCCCGTATCTCATCGATAGCTGATATGGTACGGATTGATATGCTTAGTTATACTTGTTGTCTGTGTGATACTTGTATGTGTTTTATGATTAGCTGAGTGTGGGCGAGACCTGTATCTCACAGTAACTGAGTGTGGGCAAGGCACATATCTCATAGCAGCTGAGTGTGGGCGAGGCCCGTATCTCAGAGATAACGGAGTGTGGGCGAGGCTCGTATCTCCCAGTTAGATGAGTGTGGGCGGGGTCCATATCTCATCAAGTGTGGGTGGGGCCCGTATCTCCTAGTTGCATATTATAAGTATGGTATGTGGTAGTTTGGGGAGCTCACTAAGATTCGTGCTTACAGTTTTCAGTTTTGGTTTTAGATACTTCCGGTAGCAAAGGGAAGAGCTCGGGATGATTGCAGTGCACACACTATTTGTTTACCGTGGGATGTTTTTCCTCTAATATGTTTGACAGATATTTATGATATTTTGAGATACATGACTTATGGTATTTATATGATGTTTGGAGAACTATGGTTTTATTAATGAATTTAAAATGAAATTTTTGGACCGTATTTTTGGGATGTTACACAATCAATATTAGTTAATGTTTATAATTATTATGAAAACTTTTTAAAATTGATACTAATGGATGAATAAGAATAAATGCTTATGGTCTTTTGAAAGCTTTTCAATATTGATTTCTTATATAGAATTGATGTAGCATCTACCACCGACGATTTTTTTTCTTTTAAAATTTTAGACTCTACATCATTTGGGTATAACATTATATTTTAATATGTTAAAATTACAATGCAAGGATGTCAGCCCTCCTTATTCTTAAATCCTGGCTCCGCCCCTACGGTTCTACATATTCCGCATTTTTCAATTTGATCTGGAATTCTTTGTTTCATTACTCATTCTGCTTTGAATTCTATATTCACTCTATGATTTGATTCTTACTCATTGTTTATCATTTGAAATCATGTCTAAGGAAAATATTCACTATATTTCATTCAATTTCTTTTAGTATCATTGGACGTTCAACTCGTATTCCAATCATGTTTCCTGAAGACTATGGTGTTTTGGTTTCACACTTCGATGATTACATTTCTGGAATTGAAAAGCAAGGACCATACATTTGGAAGTCAATCATAAAAATAGCTCACAAATGCACAAAGATGAAGGAGCATGTTCTTACTCCTCTTGATTATATTGATCTCAAAGAAAAACATAAGGATCTCACCACATAAGAAAATGAGAAGATCGAATAAGAGCTAAAAGAGATTTATGCTTTACACTTCCACCAGATACATTCAGACTTGTAAGATCATTAGATACTGCTCATGACTATTAGTACATGAAAGTGTTCCTTAGACAATCCGAACTATGAAGAGATTCCGAGATGACATAGTGATTCCGAGATGGCCTCTCATTCCGAGATGAAGTATTTAGGAGTGAAGACTCTGAAATGGAGAAGTGATTCCGAAATCACTTCTGAACCAAGATGAAGATGATGATTCCAAGATAGTTGGTTATCCGAGAATAAGACACTCCAATATGACTCCTCATTCCGACATGGAATGTTTTTTCATACGTGAAGTGATGATTCAGAGACCGAGACTCCGAGATGCCTTGTATTCGCAACCTAGTCAACTTTCCTTGACATTTTGGTTGTATTCCTTTTTTAGTTTAACGTAGATTCAGAGAAATTCTACTTTAGCAGGATTTTGTTTACTAATGCAAGTACTCTTTATCCTATGTATCTGGCTTGTATTGACTCCTTTGGCTATAAAAGGAGTGTAAACCTTGTACTGAACATCAGATCTTTTACACCTTTTTGGTGCATCAATATAATCCTTCACTTCACTCTTAAATTTTTGTCAATCATCTCTCATAAATTCTTCTTGTTCTTGATTTCTTTACTTTGATCATACTTTACTATATTTAATCTTCTTGAATACTTTGTTGAAGTTATTTACTTCAAGTCTTGACTGGTTTGACCAGACTTGACTGGTTTGACCAGACTTGACTGGATCTTAATTATTAGAAATCATTGATATTAAAGATTAATTCAAGATTTGTGTTTGAAAACCTTATCCGCATATTTAATAGATTTTTAAGAACTCACAGTTGGTATCAGATCCTAAATGGTTGTCCTTTGAATCTATAAGATCAGATTATAGTTGATTTAAAATTACCTTGGTATCTTAATCATGTATGTGTTCAGGATAAAAGTTCTTCTATATACCACTTCAACTCTAATATCTTAATATCAATGGTTGCTTCTAATCCTTCTCAACAAATGTATTCAATGAAAATCGCAAATACCGTGGGTTGCCCTTCATTTGCCTCACTGCTAGTTGTTGTAGAGTATGATCATTAGAAAGTTAAAATGGAGAGATTTTTGGTTGGAAAAGATAATTGTGAAGAGATATGGAGGTCAGTAAAAGAAGGTAATCATGTTCCTGTAAGACAAGTTGTTAGAGATGTTGTTTATGTTATCATGGTTCAAGAAGAAACACGACATGCACCTCTCATTGTGAATGACATCGACAAGATCAAAGCAGATCAGATCGCTTTTTCTGAAATGGTGTTTGGTGTTCCACCATCTCTCTTTGAACGCATTAAGTTGTGCAAGTATGCGAAAGAGATATGGGACATACTTCAAGACTTGTTTGCCGGTTCAGAGAATATGAAGGACAAGCGATTGCCATCAGTGGTGAACGAATTTGATACTTTCACAACCACTCCTGGTGAATCAGTCGCATCAACATCAAATCGGTATAAAATTGTTGTGAACAACATGAAAACTCATGGTGGTGTTCGAACTCCACTTGAGTACAACCTGAAGTTCATCAAAAATCTAGCCAAAGGATGGGGGAATGTCAAATCGTGTCTTCAGAGTAATGGATCTCGGAAGAAGTTGAAGCTCTATCAGTAGTTCGATGAACTACAAGGCCACAAATCCAATGTTGTTCAAACATTGAGAGAACGCTTTGGAGGTCCTCTCACACTTGTCAGTTCTGTCAGCCCACTTGTTCTAAACCCAGTTGTTTCGGATCCCTTTGGAGCTACTCCTTCCGTTCCACCTGTTTAACCTACTTAACCTATTCCTAACCTTCCTTATGAAGATAAAATTGATTCAGAAGCCGCTGCTTCCGAACTTCGTTTCCATCAAGAGTTCACACTTCTTACAAACGACCATGAAATCCTAATAAAAAACCATACCACTAATGCTATCAAATCCTCACCAAATCAATCCTCAACCTTATCCTAAGCTAACTGAAAACCCACCTGCCTATCGACCCAACATTCCGAATCGCACATCGGAACATCAAGAAGTTCCAAAATCAGCCAAACCAAAGATTTTATGTCACAAATGTGGTCTTGCTAATCACTATGCAAAGGAATTCTTGGCTGATGAACCACCAAAACCAAAGGTGAAAGACGCTGCTTATTATGCTCGACTTGCTCAGGATCTAGCAGAAAGTGAAAAGGATTTTGTCACCACTGTTTAGCGAAATGTTGATGGGTATTGGTCATTGGCTAACGAGGATGAAGGAAATTCGGGTAGAAATTTAGGAGATGATGATAAAGATGCTGAATCACATTACTGCTACATGGCATCCAACAATCTACCTGGGCGAAGCATCGCCCAACAGGTAAACTCTATGATCACTGATAATAACTTTGATTTATTTGTATGTGAATCTTATCTGACTAAAATACAATCAGATATGACAGTTATTTATAAAGCATATGAGTCTGTCTTAGGAGTTGGTGAGAAGCTGGATAGTGAGTTGACCCGACTTAAACTATGATCTAAAGACCACAAGCTTAAGAGTGAATCCTTAGAGCGAGAACTTGTAATGGTGAAAGATGAATGTATTATTTTGAATGAAAAATGTGAAATTTCGATTAGTGAAAGAAATCTTTTGGTTTGTGATAACAAAAGTCTTAATGCTAAAATCGATAGTTTGCATAACTCTATTGATGTTCTTGAAGCTAATGAAAAAATGACTCATAACTTTTGTCATCCCTAGTCCAAAGCACCTGGTTTAGGAAGCGAACTTCTGAAACCAATTTCTCGTCCCTTGACGGAACATCAAAATTTAACGTTTATGGGAGACATTCTATCATACCCCCAAACCAGACGGCGGAAACATCTGGGGGTGGAGGACTTTAATTGTAATATCACAACACATGTATCATAGTAATCAAAGTACAAACAACCATTGTATTTAGAAAGTATAAGTATTTACATGTGTTCAATCATTGTATATTGAACCAAAATATAGTTATACAAAAGAAGATATGACTCAACATAGCTCCATCTTCTCAAAAAGCTCGGGGAGTACCTGTGTATTATTTCCCTGAGAATGCAAGTAATTTGAAAAGAGAGTATCAACATAAAGTTGAGTGAGTGCAAAAGTGTTTATGTTTAAAGGATGTCTCTATATCTTTTATATGTAACTTGTTCCAGAAAATCCTATATTTTATGTTGTATATGAAAAGTAGTTTTATTCCCATAAAACCGTTCTCTGTGTATTAATGTTTTGTATTTGTATTACTTTATGAAAACTTGTAACTGAGAGTGTGCCTGGCTCCACCAGCTGTTATTGAAAACTGTATTGAACCATTGTATTTTGTATTCTGTAAACTGGTACTTTGAAGGTGTACTTTCGTTTAGTTGTTTATACACTAACGTATTGTTAATATCTTTTTAATGAGTTATTATAACCATACTATGACTGATGGCCTGAAACAAACGCTTTGTGGGCGTTTAAACTGGTGATAACAATTGCCACTCATCGGCTTGTAAGCCTGACTGTAGCTAGCAGCCTGAGTGCGGGGTTGTCAATCCCGATATAGATCTACACACACTTGTTTTGATCCCCGGCTGGAGATTCTGGTTATAATGTCAGGGCTTTTCCTATGTTGTCTAAAATGAATTAAACAACCTGAATTGAATGTCTCATAAAAAGCATATAAATGTTACATGTATATTAGTTATGAAAACCCAATCATTCTGAAATAAATGATTGACAGTATGTTCTTGACTTAGTATTCCGAACACGTATGTTCTTGAATCAAAACCCAATCATTCTGAAATAAATGATTGACAGTATGTTCTTGATTTAGTATTCCAAACACGTATGTTCTTGAATCAAAACCCAATCATTCTGAAATAAATGACTGACAATATGTTCTTGATTTAGTATTCCAAACACGTATGTTCTTGAATCAAAACCCAATCATTCTGAAATAAATGATTGACAGTATGTTCTTGATTTAGTATTCCAAACATGTATTTGATAAGTGTAAACCTTGATTTGTTCTGTATCAAAATCCTAGTTTCTTGTAAGACTGTGCATTCTTGTATCATGAATTATTGTTCTATGTATAAATTATACCTATTATAATTTATATGTACTTTCTGAATGTGTATATAACCATGTTTGCATGTAATCCCTTGCTCAGCATGTTACAAGGGTAGTTAAACTGATGAAATAACTATTATATTTATATACATATACAATTTTATATATAAGTAAAATTTAAACGACATTCGGACAAATAACCGGTATTATAAGCCCACATCCAAACAAGAAAAAGGACCCGGAATGAGTTATCAGTCCTAAGCCTTTTAAATCTTAGTTATATACATATATATATATATATATATATATATATATATATATATATATATATATATATATATATATATATATATATATATACAAACATGAATTTTTGGGGAAAAATATAAGATGATAAAAGAGTTTAATGTTTTGAGTATTTTTAATGATTTAATGTTGTTTTATCATGATTTGCAATCATGATTTTGTAACACAAGGTTCTTGTGTTATGCTTGTATTCCCCCCTTAAAACAGTAGAAATTGTGAATATACGGGGGTATGTACTCACTTGATAGGTGGTGAATCGGACGGAGTTTCGTTTCACGAAAAGGAGTTTGTTTGACGAGAAATCGGCTCAAATTGGGCAGAGTTTCGACAGGAGAGAGGTTACTTCTCAGGAATCTCGGGGCTTCGAGGCTTGCTTAGGGTTCGAGACTTGATACCGGGGCTTTAGGGTTTGTATGAGAGCTTATGGAAGTGAAAAGGGTGAATGTGTGTGAAATTTGGTGTGAAAAATGGGGTTTCTTCGGAAGCCCTCGAATGG
This sequence comes from Lactuca virosa, assembly GCF_052849685.1. NCBI lineage: Eukaryota > Viridiplantae > Streptophyta > Magnoliopsida > Asterales > Asteraceae > Lactuca > Lactuca virosa. The sequence continues at coordinate 299,836,004 of NC_136428.1, read as the reverse complement.
CTTTTATAGGCCGAGGCCACGGTCCGAAGTAGCTTAGTCAGCAGCACACGCGTCGGACAGGAGAGTGGTACAAGACGCGAGGCTTCGGACATGGCGGCTTCTGAGTGGACCGGACTTCGGTCCAATAGGAGACTGACACGCATGCGAAGGGGGGTGTCCGAGGTGATGTCCGGGGTGTCTCCTGCGAGGCTGTCCGAGTGGGATTGGACCGCGGACTTGGTCGAATCAGTAAGTGCCACGCGAAGGTTCGGTCCTATCAGCAGGTGACACGTGGAGGCCTCGCATGCGAGGTGACGTGTCCGAAGATGACTCATGCGAAATTTCCCAGTTTTCAACTTTTTCTTGATTTTTGTGCCAAAAAACTTGCGAAAATCATAACTTTCGCATACGAGCTCCATTTTTGGCGTTCTTTATATGCACGCATAGGTAAAATCATACTCTACGACTTTCGTTTAGACTTTGTCGGCTAATTTTCAATTTATTTTTAATATTTTTATTTTAAACAGACCGGGACGGGAATCCGTTAAAAATTCATAACTTCTTCATCCGACGTCCGTTTTTGTCTGTCTTTTTACCGTTGTACTACTACCAATGAGACCTTCAATTCTCGTTTAGGTTGTGTCGGCTAAAAATCGCTCGATCTTTATTTCGAGTTTTTAGCTGTACACTGCTATACTGAAACTTAGGAAAATCATAACTTCCTCATATGAAGTCAGATTTTTCCGATCTTTTTATGAAAGTTCTCGGTTTAACATAAACTACAACTTTCATTTAGATTGTTAAGGCTAAAAAACCTTTTATTGAAAATTCAGTTTTTACACTGAACAATGTTTTGTCGGTTTTGTCGCAGATTTTCGATTGGTCATAACTTCTTCGTTATAACTCGGATTTTAATGTTCTTTATGTTTTTGGAAACCTTGTTACAATCTCTATCACTTGGTTCATCCCAATCGAGATTGCTAAATAATTTATTTTTGAGGGTCAATTATGTAAATATGCACATTATGCTAAAATTTCTCTTTATTATTATAAAAAGAAATACACATTGACCTATACTTTTACATAAGTTTGAAATAACGATTTGTTACATTATCCCACTGTTAGAGAGAATTTCGTCCCAAAATTAGTATTTTAGATAGACTAGGGAAAAAATGTGGATATTTCTGTTTCATTTGATCCTCCCGCTCCCAAGTGAATTCAGGTCCCCGTTTTGCATTCCAGCGAACCTTCACTATCGGGATACGGCTTTGTTTGGTTTTCTTAACTTCCCTGTCTAGAATCTCTACGGGCTCTTCCATAAAGTTGAGGCTCTCGTTTAATTCTATTTCCTCGAGTGGGATCACAAGAGTCTCATCAGATAGACACTTTTTCAATTTCGAAACGTGGAAGGTAGGATGAATGTTATTTAGTTCTTTGGGTAGTCGGAGTTTGTAAGCTACAGGACCAATTCTAGCAAGAATTTCGAAGGGTCCTATGTACCTTGGACTCAATTTGTTACGCTTTCCAAAGCGTATCATGCCCTTCCAGGGTGAGACCTTTAACAAGACGCGGTCACCAACATGGAATTCCAAGGGTTTTCTCCGTTTGTCAGCGTAGCTTTTCTGTCTATCTCTGGAAGCTTTAAGTCGCTCCCGAATTTGTACGATTTTGTCGGTGGTTTCTCGAATGATTTCCGGACCAGTGAGAGCACTGTCAGGAGTTTGACCTCTAGCTAGCTGCGTGTCACCCACTTCAGCCCAACACATAGGGGATCTGCACTTGCGGCCATAGAGGGCTTCGAATGGAGCAGCCTTTATGCTAGTGTGATAACTATTGTTAGAAGAAAATTCAACAAGGGGTAAATGAATATCCCATGCCTTTCCAAAGTTTATCACGCAAGCTCGCAACAGTTCCTCTAGTGTTTGAATCGTCCTTTCACTTTGTCCGTCGGTTTGTGGATGGTAGGCTGTACTCATGTCCAGCCTAGTGCCCAAAGAGTTTTGTAAAGACTGCCAGAAACGAGAGGTGAATCTACTATGTCGGTCCGAAATAATAGATATCGGTACACCATGCAGTCTAACAATATCTCTGAGGTAAGTTCGGGTTAGTTTCTCCATCTTGTCGGTTTCTTTTATTGGCAAGAAGTGTGCGGATTTGGTTAATCTGTCGACGATTACCCAAATATTATCATAACCACCCGAAGTCTTGGGTAATTTGGCTATGAAATCCATTGTAATCCGCTCCCACTTCCATTCAGGGATTTCAGGTTGTTGTAACAAACCTGAAGGTTTCTGGTACTCTACCTTGACTTTGGCACAAGTAAGGCACTTGCCCACAAAGGTAGCGATTTCGGCCTTCATGTTAGGCCACCAATATAGTTTCTTAAGGTCCAGATACGTCTTGTCTGAACCTGGATGAATGGAGTATCGGGTTCTGTGTGCTTCGTTCATAACCACGTCTCTGTAACCACCGAACTTTGGTGTCCAGATCCGGTTCATGAAATAATAGACTCCATCATCCCTGACTTCGAAGTTTTTATCCATTCCCCTCAGAGTTTCACCTGCCACGTTTTTGGGTTTCAAAGCTTCAAGTTGAGCTTCTTTGATTTGTGTGGACATATGTGAATGGATTGTCATGGTCAACGACTTTACTCGGCGTCCCGAGTATTTTTTTCTGCTAAGGGTGTCAGCTACTACGTTTGCTTTACCAGGGTGATAAAGAATTTCAAATTCGTAGTCGTTCAGTAGCTCCACCCATCGTCGTTGTCTCATGTTCAACTCTTTCTGATTGAACATATGCTGGATACTTTTATGGTCCGTGAATATTGTGCATTTCGTGCCATATAGGTAATGTCTCCAGATCTTCTGCGCAAACAGTACCGCTCCTAGCTCAAGGTCGTGTGTTGTATAGTTGACTTCATGCGTCTTAAGTTGTCTGGAGGCGTAGGAGATAACCTTTCCTCTTTGAATAAGTACACACCCAAGCCCTTGATTTGAAGCATCACAGTACAGTACAAAGTCCTCTATCCCTTCGGGTAGGGAAAAGATCGGTGCACTGCACAAGGCTTGTTTGAGCGTTTGGAATGCGGTTTCTTGCTTCTCTCCCCAGTTATAGGTTACACCCTTTTGCGTCAGGGTGGTAAGAGGCTTAGCTATTCGGGAGAAATTTTGGATGAATCTGCGATAGTAGCCAGCAAGACCTAAGAATTGTCGGATTTCTGTAGGTGTTGTGGGTGCTGGCCAGTTTTCAATTGCTTTGATTTTGGAAGGGTCCACGTGTATTCCTTCTGAACTGACCACGTGACCTAGGAATTGAACCTTCCTAATCCAAAACTCGCACTTTGAAAACTTCGCATAAAGTTTTTCGGTCCTAAGGGTTTGTAATATTTGACGAAGATGTTGGCCATGTTCTTCTTTGCTTCTTGAATAGATAAGGATGTCGTCGATGAAGACTATGACGAATTTGTCCAGGAATGGACGACACACTCTGTTCATTAGATCCATGAACACAGCAGGTGAATTCGTCAATCCGAATGGCATCACTATGAACTCGTAATGACCATAACGAGTTCTAAACGCGGTCTTGGGAATGTCTTCCTCCAAAATCCGTAATTGGTGATACCCGGATCTTAAGTCTATTTTCGAGAAGTAGTTCGCACCTTGAAGTTGGTCGAACAGATCGTCAAGGCGAGGTAAAGGATATTGATTTTTGATGGTAAGTTTATTCAACTCGCGGTAGTCTATGCACATGCGGAATGATCTATCCTTCTTCTTTACGAACAACACCGGTGCTCCCCAAGGTGAGAAGCTTGGCCTTATGAAACCTTTGTTAAGGAGTTCGTTAAGCTGGCTGGACAATTCTTGCATTTTAGAAGGTGCAAGACGATAAGGGGATTTGGCTACGGGGGTAGCTCCAGGGATTAAGTCGATTCGGAATTCGACTTGTCGTTCGGGAGGTACTCCTGGAAGATCATCGGGAAAGATATCGGGAAAGTTGCAAACCTCTGGAATGCTCGCGATATCTTTTATTTCTTGCTTTTTGTCTACAACATGAGCTAAGAAAGCACAGTACTCTTTGCGAAGGTACTTCTGTGCCTTGATGCAAGAAATGACCCGAAGGTTCGTTCCGGGTTTGTCGACATAGATAATAAGAGTTTCGTTAGTTGGCAAGTTCAAACGAATAGCTCGTTCATAACAAAGGATGTCGGCATGGTTGGGGCACAACCAATCCATACCTATTCTGATGTCAAAACTTTTGATAGAGACCGTCATAAGGTCTATTGGGAAAGACAAGTCATTCAAGGTAAGGATACATCCTATGTATATATCGTTGGTGGATTCAGAATTCCCGTTAGCCATTTCTACTGTAAACGTTTCATTTAGTGGTTGGGAGTTTTGATTTAGTAGATGTTTAAAATTATGGCTCACGAAGCTCCTTTCAGCACCACAATCAAATAGAATGCATGCATAAGTATTGTTGAGAAGGAACGTACCCGTGACCACTGCAGGGTCTGCCACCGCTTCTTCATGGCCCAGTGCTAAAATTCTCCCAACTCCACCGGCATTACCAGATTTTGGGCAATCTTTCGCGAAGTGCCCCACATCACCGCATTGGTAGCATGCTCGGCCTACTCCAGCGGCAGGTGCTTGGTTAAGTGGTTGGGGTGGTATTCTGCAGAATCGGGCAGTATGCCCTTTCCTGTTGCAGTTACGGCACTGTATGTCTCGGCAATTTCCGTTGTGATGAAAATTGCACTTGTTGCATTTAGGGAAGATACCAACATAGGGCTTAGCTGGTGCAAGGTTATTAGGGACAGCAACAGGTATAGCAACGAATATGGTACCAGGTACAGTAGTAGCATGGATTGCCACTACTTGTTGCTTCTTTGCAGGTTCCAGAGGAGATTTGCCCTTCCTCTTGTTCCATCCCTTCTTCTTGCTGTTGTTGTTGTTCTCCTTGGGTTGTTCTGGAGCAGAAACCACAGAGTTTTGACGGGCTCCGTGGTCGATAAGAGATTGTGCCAGTTCTTTGGCACTGTCAAAAGTAATAGGATTTGAAGCTAAAACACTTGACTGAATTTGGGGCGACATACCCCAAATATATCTCTCAATCTTTTTGCCCTCGATAGGAACCATATTCGGACAAAGAATTGCCAGATCACAGAACCTATTGGTATAGGTTGATATGTCAGAACCAACCATTGTGAGAGCCCATAGTTCTTGCTCCAGTTTCTGTATCTCCCCTTGCGGACAGTATTCCCGCATTAACATGGCTTTTAGGCTCTCCCAGCTGATGGAGTTAGCCACTACTAAAGTAAGTGACTGAATGTGGCCATTCCACCACGTTAGAGCCCTATCAGAAAAAGTACAGGAAGCAAATTTAACTTTGCTACCCTCAGGACAGGAGAAAATTGTTGGATAAGGTGTCTAAGTCCATAACTATTTCTGGTATGTACTTGACCCGACCCGGCATGGTCCATTTGGGTTGCATGGCATCATGCATTTGGATAGACTAAATGAGAGAAATAACACTTATGGTTTATTAATATATTATAAGTTCTAATATATTAATAGTATTATTTAATTAGTATTGATCAAGAATTAATCTAGGATTAATTAAGTGATCAAAAGATGACTAATTAAATATATGGGTTGATCATGTAAATCATCCATAACTTGTATAGTGGGCTAAAAGGCTCCATGGATAATGAAGTTGGGTTAAACCCATTGAATGCTCCATGGAGGCTCCATGGGAGTTACAAACCCATGGGTCATGGAAATGAAGAGTCATGCCACATTAGGGTTTACATGGTGTAACCCTAGATGTGACACACTATATAAGCAACATGTTCTCCACCAAAATCGGCGACACTAAGAAACAAGAGGGCTAGAGCCGATTTTGCAAGTGTAAGATTCTCTCAAAGTTTACTCCTTTGCATTTGGTGTTGTGTGAAGCATTTGAGGCATCACACTTGGAGTGCTAGGCTCACAAGGTTTCAAGGATCATAATCAACAACAAGGTAAGTTATTCTATCTTTCATTCAAGTTAAAAATGTTCCCCATGTATGCTAGATAGGAATATAACCTTGGAATTAAACTTTGCATGATTATTAGACAAACATAGATCCAAGGTTATTAGGGTTGCATGTACACTTAGGAAGTGTTAGAATGCTCAAAACCCATCAGTGGTATCAGAGCCTGGTTCGTTTGTTGTTTTTTTTTGTGTGCAAACAGCTTGAAAAAAAATCGTTTTTCTGTTTTCTGCTCGTATGAAAGTTTGCACATTTGTTGCTGGAAATGGACTAGAAACATTACCCTAAACTGTTTTGATGTTTTAAAGCTTGTTTTAGATGGTGTAATGTTTATGCTAATCCATTTACAATGGCAATTATGAAAAATTACAAGTTTTTTTTAAGTGTAATTTTTGATTCTTGAAAATGTTCATATTCATGTTCTTGAACTTATGAAGATTAGATGATCATAGGAATTGTTTGTAACCTTCATGGTAGTTTAATTCATGATCATAATGTGTTTTAATGGAGTCCATAACTTGTCCTCAAGTTATGGAAAACCAAAAGTCTCACTTTTATTAAAGCCATTAAAAGAACACAAGAGTTATAAAAATGAAGAGTCTTCATTTTTATTACTCAATTAATTCATAAGTTATAAGAAAAGAAAAGTTTTGGAAGTTTACAAAACTTGTCCTCAAGTTTTGGAACATGTAAAGTCTTGATTAAAACTTTAGTTCCAACCCTTAGAATTTTAAAAGTTAAAATTCAACCCTTATACTTTATAATATTATAAGTTACTAATATATATATGTATAACGTCAAGTCGTCTTACCGCTAGTACGCCTCATTCACGAAGCCGGTCTATAAGGGGGGTATAAGGTTGTTGCCTATAAAATGGCAACTTAATGGGTGTCCACTCTCACCCACCGCTTCCTTGATCGGTGGAGGGTCGTTAGCCGAACGGGTAAGACAAGGACTTATAAATTCTCATTAAAAGTATGATGAATATTATAAAGTAACTAAATGCTTTTATTAAATTCCCAATCTTAGTTACTTTAGGAAAATGTGAATAAGGTGCTAATCCATGAAATTACACTTTACACTTTGTTTAAGTCGTTGGTGGAGCGTGTGTGGTTAACCGGCACACTAACTTGGACTTAACAAGGTAGGTAAAGGGTGACTTAAAGTTTATTATAGGTCGGTGGAGCTCGTGTGGTTAACCGGCACATCGATTGAGTAATAAACATTGAGTGTACCAAGTGATTTGCATGGTTACTTCACACCTCGTTTTGTGATCCTCGGTATCCCAGTCACAAAACTTGGAGGGCACACTCGAGATTGAAACATGCCTTTGAAAAGTTCATTGAATCTCAAAAGAATCTAGGAATTTCTAAGAACCAATTAAAAACCTAATATCTATATTTCGTTTTTCATGGTGGAAATTGGTGAATCGTCATTCACCTACCTTTCAAATATGTTATAGCTTGGATTACGGCATACCTCTTCTAAGTTATAATATATTGTGATTGGATTCTAGCCTTAATATTACATTTGGGTGTTTTATTAAGGTCTCTCTTAATATCTAAACTAATCTTGTTCTCTTCTTTCAGATGTCTTCAAACAATGCTGCTTCTGGCTCTAATCCTAATGGCTCCTTTACCCTTATGAACTTGTGTGGGAAAGTCACTTTTGATGGATCCAACTTCAATGAATGGATCAGAAACATCAGGATGATTACCCGCTACGAGGACAAAGAATATGTCCTTGACAAGGAGCTTAAGGAGATTGATGAGACCACTGCAACTCCCCAGGAGATCGCTGACTTCCGGGCACATGAAAGGGATGCTACAAAAGTGGCATGCATCATGTTGGCCACCATGACAGCGGAACTCCAAAAGTCTTATGAGGACTTCTACCCTTTTGAAATGCACCAAGATCTGATGGAAAGATACCATCAAAGTGCACGACAGGAGAGGTATGAAATCATATGCTCTATCATAACAACCATGATGAAGGACGGGGAATCTGTCACGAGCCACATGCAGAAAATGCAAAGGTATGTGGATCGGTTGCTGAAGCTTAATGTGAACTTCCCTGAGGAGCTTGCAATAGATATCATTTTGCACTCCTTACCATCGTGCTATGATCAATTCCGCATGACATATCACATGAATAAGGAAGAGGTCACACTCAACAAACTTCAGGGACTCCTCAAGACCGCAGAAACAGGTCTTAAGGGTAAGTCGGTTGTTAACACTCCTACTCCAAACTCCGCCCCGGTTTTGGCAATCGGGAAAGGTAGAGGGAAGAAGAGGAAGAGCTCTTCGAAGGGTACCAAGGCTAGGACCCTTGATGGCTCTTCTTCAAGTGGAACCAAGAAAGGTTTTGTCACTCCTTCTTCTGACCCTAAAGAGGCTGAATGCTTCTATTTCCATGAAAAGTCACATTGGAAGCGGAACTGCCCAAAGTACCAGTTTTCATGGTGGAAATTGGTGAATCGTCATTCACCTACCTTTCAAATATGTTATAGCTTGGATTACGGCATACCTCTTCTAAGTTATAATATATTGTGATTGGATTCTAGCCTTAATATTACATTTGGGTGTTTTATTAAGGACTCTCTTAATATCTAAACTAATCTTGTTCTCTTCTTTCAGATGTCTTCAAACAATGCTGCTTCTGGCTCTAATCCTAATGGCTCCTTTACCCTTATGAACTTGTGTGGGAAAGTCACTTTTGATGGATCCAACTTCAATGAATGGATCAGAAACATCAGGATGATTACCCGCTACGAGGACAAAGAATATGTCCTTGACAAGGAGCTTAAGGAGATTGATGAGACCACTGCAACTCCCCAGGAGATCGCTGACTTCCGGGCACATGAAAGGGATGCTACAAAAGTGGCATGCATCATGTTGGCCACCATGACAACGGAACTCCAAAAGTCCTATGAGGACTTCTACCCTTTTGAAATGCACCAAGATCTGATGGAAAGATACCATCAAAGTGCATGACAAGAGAGGTATGAAATCATATGCTCTATCATAACAACCATGATGAAGGACGGGGAATCCATCACGAGCCACATGCAGAAAATGCAAAGGTATGTGGATCGGTTGCTGAAGCTTAATGTGAACTTCCCTGAGGAGCTTACAATAGATATCATTTTGCACTCCTTACCATCGTGCTATGATCAATTCCGCATGATATATCACATGAATAAGGAAGAGGTCACACTCAGCAAACTTCAGGGACTCCTCAAGACCGCAGAAACAGGTCTTAAGGGTAAGTCGGTTGTTAACACTCCTACTCCAAACTCCGCCCCGATTTTGGCAATCGGGAAAGGTAGAGGGAAGAAGAGGAAGAGCTCTTCGAAGGGTACCAAGGCTAGGACCCTTGATGGCTCTTCTTCAAGTGGAACCAAGAAAGGTTTTGTCACTCCTTCTTCTGATCCTAAAGAGGCTTAATGCTTCTATTGCTATGAAAAGTCACATTGGAAGCGGAACTGCCTAAAGTACCAGCAAGATGTGAAGGATGGGAAAGTTAAACCCAACCATGCAGGTATTTACACTATCTTATCTAATAAATCACCCCATTCTAACTCTTGGGTCCTTGATACCGGTTGTGGTATTCATATCTGGTCTGATTTGCAGGGACTAAGAAGAAGTGAGAATGTGGAGCATGGAAGAATAAACTTAATCATGGGGAATATGAAAGCTTTACCTGTCACCAAGATTGGAGTTTATACTTTATCGCTAAGTAGTGGGTTTAGTTTAGATTTGAATAAATGTTGTTATTCGCCAGAAATGGCAAGAATATTATTTCCTTTCATGCATTGTATAAACAAGGTTTCACCTTTTCATTTGATAATGAAGTTGGTTCGATTAATGCTTTCTTTAATAATGTTCTTTATTTTAAAGCATTACCTTGTGATGGTGTGTATGAAACTGTATCTGTGGTTGATAACTTAGGAAATAATGTATTGTGTATTGATTCTGTTAATGATAATAACTTGGATAAAGCATCATTATGACATTGTCGTCTTGGACATATAAGTACGAAACGCATAGGCCAACTCCAAAAGGATGAAGTATTGGAGTCATTTGACCTAAAGTCAGATGATAGTTGCGAATCACGCTTACTTGGAAAAATGACAAAGTCACCCTTCACAGGTTCTTGTGAGAGGGGTGAAGGTTTGTTGGATCTTATACACACGGATGTGTGGGGGCCCTTCAAACATGCCACAAGGGATGCTAATCGTTATTATTTGACTTTTACTGATGATTACAGTAGATATGGATATGTCTACTTAATCAAGCATAAGTCAGAGACTTTTGAGAGGTTTAAAGAGTTTAAACAGGAAGTCGAGAATCAATTGGGCAGGAACATTAAGATGCTTCGATCCGATCGAGGTGGTGAGTGTCTTAGTTCATAGTTCCTCGACTATCTTAGGGAATGTGGGATTGTCTCACAATTGACACCTCCCAGGACACCGCAGTTGAATGGTGTAGCTGAGAGGCGTAATCGAACCTTGTTGGATATGGTTCGTTCCATGATGAGTCGAGCTTCGCTACCAATATCATTTTGGGGGTATGCCTTAGAGACTGCCGCCCATATCCTTAATCTAGTTCCCATAAAGAAAGTTGCCAAAACTCCTCATGAGATGTGGACTGGTAAAGTACCCAAACTAGACCACATTAAGATTTGGGGTTGCGAGGCTTTCATGAGACGCGAGACTCATGATAAGCTCGAACCTCGAAGTGAGAGGTGTATTTTCATCGGCTACCCACAGAAATCCTTTGGTTACCTCTTCTACAGACCTAGTGAGAATGTGGTCTTTGTAGCTAGGAGGGCTTTCTTTCGAGAGAGAGAGAGAGAGTTCATAAGCCAAGGAGACAGTGGGAGGCAAGTTGACCTTGAAGAAATTCAAGAGTCAAGTGGTGAAGGAACTTCAAACCCTAGCACTCAACTTGAGGAGGAAACTCCTGTTGAGCCAATTGACAAGTCTGTACCTCTGAGGCGTTCCACAAGGGTTAGGAATGCCCCTGAGCATTACTATGGATTCCATATTACTGCGGAAGGTGATACACTTATCAGTGATGAGACACTGATAGGTCTGGATGAACCTAACAGTTACGCGGAAGCCATGGCAGGCCCTGAGTCAGCCAAGTGGAAAGAGGCAATGGACAGCGAGATACAGTCCATGTATGACAATCAAGTTTGGAACTTGGTTGAGAATGTACCAGGTCGTAAGACTATAGGGTGCAAATGGATCTTCAAGAAGAAGACCGACATGGATGGTAATGTACACACTTATAAGGCACGACTGGTTGCAAAGGGTTTCTCATAAACTCCGGGAGTTGATTATGATGAGACCTTTTCTCCAGTGGCCAAGATTAAGTCTATTAGGGTTCTGTTAGCCATAGCTGCATTTCATGACTATGAAATATGGCAAATGGATGTCAAAACCGCTTTCCTTAATGGAAAGTTGGCTGAGGATGTTTACATGAGTCAGCCAGAGGGTTTTGTCAATACAGAGTACCCTAATAAAGTGTGTAAGCTTGAGAAATCCATTTATGGGTTAAAGCAAGCACCTCGCAGATGGAATCTTTGCTTTGATGAGAAAGTCAAAGAATTTGGCTTTTCTAGGAGTGAAGATGAATCTTGTGTATATGTCAAGGCTAGTGGGAGTATAGTTAGCTTTTTGGTATTGTATGTGGATGACATACTACTCATAGGAAATGACATCCCAACTCTGCAGGAAGTTAAGTCCTGGCTTGGGAAGTGTTTCTCTATGAAGGACCTAGGAGAAGCTGCCTATATTCTAGGGATAAGGATCTTGAGAGACCGGAGTAAAAGACTAATTGGACTTAGTCAGAGTACTTACTTGGATAAGGTGTTGAAGAGATTCGGCATGCAGGACTCCAAGAAAGGAGAGTTACCCATCCAGAGTAATGCCAGATTGAGTAAGACACAAAGCCCTAGTACTGAGGCTGAGATAGCAGAAATGAGTCGAATACCTTATGCTTCGGCTGTAGGATCGATCATGTTTGCTATGACGTGTACTCGACCTGATGTAGCCTTTGCTTTGAGCATGGTTAGCAGGTATCAGGGGAACCCTGGCAAGGCACACTGGACTGCGGTAAAGAATATCCTCAAGTACCTACGGAGGACTAAGGACTGGGTCCTTACCCTCGGTGGGAGTGAAGACTTGAGAGTTGTAGGGTATAGTGATGCTAGCTTTCAGACTGATAGGGATAATTTCTGCTCTCAGTCAGGCTGGGTCTTTACCTTTAATGGAGGAGCAATTTCTTGGAAGAGTTCCAAGCAAGAGACAGTGGCTGATTCAACTTGCGAATCAGAGTATATAGCAGCTAGCGAGGCAGCAAAGGAGGCGATATGGCTGAAGAACTTCATTGGAGACCTTGGAGTTGTACCAGTTATTAAAGAGCCAATGGAAATTTTCTGTGATAGTGAAAGTGCAGTTGCCTTAGCCAAGGAACCAAGGGATCACGGGAGATCTAGACACATCGACAGAAAATACCATTTCATCAGACATCGAATAGAAGAAGGACTCCTCGTGGCAAAGAGGGTATCATCGGATGAGAATCCAGCAGATCCCCTCACGAAGGGACTGACTCGGGTTAACCATCTCCAGCATGCTCGGAGCATAGGGCTGAAGGATGATATTAGATTTAGTAGTTAGATAACCTTGAAATTTGTAAAGTGTAATTGACATTAGATGATGAATAAAAGGTGTTTTATTTATGAGTAAAGTGTTGCTATCTCTTGTTGATCATTTACTATATTTCTTTTGCATGTTTTGACTTCCAGAATAATTATGTTTGGTATATCATATTATTCGAACCTCCACAGTCGGTCATATGTCGAAAGTAGGTATGAATCAAGACTGTCATGATTGGTTGCAGAGGTCTAAGTTGTTGGACATGGCTACAACACTCATGAGTGCTCATAAGTTCTGAGCATTGGACTCAACCCACGCTCACTGGAATCACTTCATGGAATTTATCTCGAGTGATCGTGAGACGGTAATATCATATAAGTCTTCAAACCTAGAGATATGATTTGTTACTTATGAGTTGGTTATGCATTGATTGTACGTTAACACATTGGTAACTCGATGTTATAAAACGTGCTTTTGTGTATAATTCAATGAGTGGTAGAACAAACATATGAGTCGAAATTTATCTGTTCCTTCTTGGATTAGAAGCTGATATCTGGGCCCCTCAATGATTTTGTTTTGACCTATGTACCGGGCCCGGTCAGAACTAAGTTGATGTGTTCAATTAAGTTCTTTGTCAAACAAATCGGAAATCGGGAAACAAACTGCTGGACAATAAGTAAGACATTGTTCCATGTATTTGTCCGGCTGATATCTAGAACAGAGGATTATATGATAACTTATCTTAAATGGCATATCATTATCTTCTCAGTTCCGAGAGACCTTGAAAGAGCTACGATTGCCGATCGGTTCCTGAAGTATTGCAGTTATAGTTATTAGACTTATCCAAGTGGGAGACTGTTGGATAAGGTGTCTAAGTCCATAACTATTTCTGGTATGTACTTGACCCGACCCGGCATGGTCCATTTGGGTTGCATGGCACCATGCAATTGGATAAACTAAAATGAGAGAAATAACACTTATGGTTTATTAATATATTATAAGTTCTAATATATTAATAATATTATTTAATTAGTTTGATCAAGAATTAATTTAGAATTAATTAAGTGATCAAAAGATAACTAATTAAATATATGGGTATATTATGTAAATCTTCCATATCTTATATAGTGGGCTAAGAGGCTCCATGGATTATCAAGTTGGGTTCCACCCATAGGATGCTCCATGGATGCTCCATGGGAGTTACACACCCATGGGTCATGGAAATGAAGAGTCATGACGCATTAGGGTTTACATGGTGTAACCCTAGATTTGTCAACACTATATAAGAAACCCATTCTCCACCAAAATCGGCTACACATAAGAAACAAGAGGGCTAGGCCGATTTTAGAAGTGTGTATTCTCTCTAAAGTCATTCCAAAAGCATTTGGTGTTGTGTGAAGCATTTGAGGCATCACACTTGGGGTGCTAGGCTCACAAGGTTTCAAGGATCATAAGCAACAACAAGGTAAGTTATTCTATCTTTCATGCAAGTTAAAATTTGTTCCCCATGTATGCTAGATAGGAATATAACCTTGGAATTCAACTTTGCATGATAATTAGACAAACATAGATCCAAGGTTATTAGGGTTGCATGTACACTTAGGAAGTGTTAGAATGCTCAAAACCCATCAAATACTACCTTCCACACCAACCTGTAGTCGTCCCAAGTCCTCCTCCTAGGATCCTAATTCACAAATACCCTATCCCTCACGGATGTCACACTACTCTCTCGGTAGGTTCCTCAATGCTCATCTAGGTATCTCTCCTAGGTTATTCAAACTCTCTCTAAAATATTCCTGCTATGTTTCCACTACTCAGTACACACAGAGCAAATAGCAGATAAGATCAATCAATAGCATACCCTAGGCTAAGGCATCATGAATCAGGCAACTCTAGCTCTAAATTCTGAAATACCTAGCCTATCCTCTAGCATGCAAATCTAACACCTCATAAATATCTCATAATACAAATAAGTAATGGTATTTTGGGAAATCATCGTTCGGGCTCTGGCTGATTGTATACACTGTTACGTCTCGTTATCTATGAAAAGCTCTTACTCGTTTTTAGAAAAATCATTTCTTTTTAGAAAACTCTTCTCAAATCCTCAGTTTGAGTCCAGACATACCCGAGAGTACATCCAAGTCCCTCAAACCAAGGCTCTGATACCAACTTGTAACACCATAAATTTTCAAACAAAATTTTCATTTTTAAATCACATAAAACTCAATATCACATTTTCTCAAAATCACAATGTATCATTTGTCAAAATCACAAATCAACAAAACAACTGATAGTATCCCAGAATTCTCAAAGATAATCTCAAACAAGTGTATACAATCAAGCCGGCACCTTCCCGCAATCTTGAGAAGTACCTGAAACACATATCACACAACACAGTAAGCACGGAAGTCATTGAATTCCCCAAAATACCACATACACAAATATAAGCCTCTTATGGCTATAGCTCGGCATGGACCTTCCGATCATGCGTCTCGGTGAGGACCCTTCGGTCTCACGGCTCAGTGTGGACCCTCTGGTCATGTGTCTCAGTGAAGACCTTCCGGTCTTCACAGCTCGGGTCGGACCCTCCAGTCATGTATGTCAGTGAGGGCCCTCCGGTCTCACAACTCGGTTTGGACCCTCCGGTCCTACTCAGTAAGGAACAAAATAATATATCATGTATCACAAAGACAAGATGCATAATATCGCATAAATCAATATAATCACAGAAGACCCCCCGGTCAATAACTCAAATAAGACCCTACGGTCACACAGTATTACAACTCAGGTAAGTATAGTGAAAAGACTCAGCTCATAAGTAATCAAGTACATCTAGTACCCCACGAACAGTCTAGACTCCGCCTACATAGTATAATTATCTCTAATCAACAATTTGTAATAACCACCAAGCTAAATCTTCTACTAGGTCTCAAAAGGGTGACAAGACCATTTTACCCCTCCATGGTCTCCAAAGTCCACAATTAACCAAACCCTAAAAGTCAAACAAAAGTCAACACTCGAGTCAACAGTCCATGTTGACCCAACTCGGCGAGTGCACCTATGTGACTCGTCGAGTTCCTCCTGTCCTTAGAAAAATTGGGAAAACTCCAACTCAACTCGTCGAGTTGTCTCATCAACTCACCGAGTTGTAGCGCGTTCAGACAATCGGGGAAAACCCTAACTGACTCATCGAGTTGGCTCATGCACTCATCGAGTCCCTCTTGACCAATCCTCATTCAGTCGATTCTAAGTAGAAATAATGTCCCAAACTCTAGATCTAGCCTCCCAAGGCTGAAATACCACGCAAAGCTGCAAGCTTTACATCCATGCATGGCATCTAGGGCTCGAAATGCCATAATAAGCTCTATATGGGGTTTAATACATAAAAGCTTGTCACTAGCTTGATAAATATTGGATATTTGGACTCAAAGGATCTTGTTTAGTCCAGATTTGATGTTTCAACTTCGTGTCATGCTCAAATGACTCATTACCCAAAAGATGGATGGGAGAAAGCCCTAAAACTCCTTAGAAAGAGATCTAAGAAAAGAAATGATCAAGGTGGTAGCTTTTTACCTCCAAACAGAAGCTAACACTGAAGAACACTGGATCCAAAAGTCCCTCCTCATTCCAAGCCTTGTTGCTCTCCAACTTCCTTCCAAAAGTGCACTAGAATACACAAGATTAGCCTATCTTTCTCTCTCACAAGGTTATAGCTCGATTAGGGTTTCTCACAGAGTGTTAGGGTGATAAGGGAGGCGGAAATGGAGGCGGAAATGGAGGCTTAAGGTCCTTTAAATAGGACACAAACCCTGAAAATTAGGGTTTTCTGACTCAGCACCTACTCGTCGAGTTGGGGTCCTCCAACTCGTCGAGTAGACTCTAAAAATCACGCGGCCATTAGCTCCTCTACTCGGCGAGTTGGGGTGCAAATCTTGAGTTGTCGTCGGGTAGGGCATGATTACAGCGAGCGTTCGCATGACTTGGGACAAACCTCTAGAGTCTTCTCCTCCTTGCCGCTGCTGGTTAGGAGCAATTGACCGATCCACATTTGTTGATACGTATATGGATAGATAGATATCGACTCTTCCTCCAACTCGTCGAGTTGCTCTACAATCCGAATGCAAATTAATTAAATATTATACCTGGGAGTCGAAGTGTTACAAGTCGCCATCTCAATAAGACTCCATATGAAGCAATGAATGGTAGCAAGCCGAGTATCTCGTTCTTACATATCTGTGGATGCAGATGTTTCATCAAAAACAATCATGATCAACTCACCAAGTTTCAACTGAAGTTCGATGAAGATATCTTCCTAGGATACTTAACCAAATCAAAAGCTTACTGGGTTATTAATCGTCGTACCCATGTAATAGAAGAAATATTTGATATCGTATTTGATGATAACTTTGTTCGCAACTAAAAACGAACTCACGTTACGATGTACATCATGGAGTCTGATGCTCCACCTCCTGTTTCTCCCAATCCTGAAGTTATCTATAAAGGGGATTTTGAAACCTTGTTCGGACCAATAGAAAGTGATATTGATTCAGAATCTTGATCAAGACCATATTCAACTCCCACTTATGTTTCTCAAAACATCTCTTGTCCGACCCCCACATTTCCTCCATTTGATTCTGAAGTATTCCCATCTTGGGTTGAGGGGGAGAATACCTCTGTTTCCATGCCTCAAGGACCAGAAAGTAATCCAACCCTTGAATCAAATGTCGATAGATTCCAAGATGCAACAGATCAATTTGCTAAAACTAATACCATTCCGAACAACATTGAAGACGATGTCCACTTCTTTGAATTTCCGAACGAAGATGATGCCAATATATCAGGTTCAGAAGTTCAGGGGGAGCATCAGCCTCAATTTCAAACAGTTCAGGGGAGCAACACAACCCCACTGTTGATGTCAGATCATCTTCTGCGCAAGAACTTCCAATATTGCATGTTTGGACTAAGGATCATCCACCAAATCAAGTTATTAGAAATCTCAACGTCGGTGTTCAAAATCGCTCTGCTACTAACATTCAAAATGAGTGTCACTTTTCAGCATTCATATTAATGGTTGAACCCAAATCCATCAAAGAAGCTCTAGAACATTCAGATTAGATTACATCCATGCAAGAAGAGTTAGCAAAATTTGATCGAAATCAAATGTGGACTCTTGTCCCTCCTCCTCACGATTACCCTATAGTTGGAACTCGATGGGTTATATAAAACAAGCTCGACGATGTTGGAGTTATCATTCGAAACAAGGCGATATTGGTGGCTAAAGGTGTGACAACCCAGGACATACGCCTCCAACGTCTATCGATAGTCGATAATGTAGGAATTATGGAACAAAGAACGCGTAAATCGGAAATCATATAAGAGAGATATGATTTTTAACAATAATAAAAGATCGTCGAAAAACGAAAGTCAAAACTAGCCAAAACGACCAAAAGGAAAGTTGTAGAGAGTGAAGAGACCTAGAAGAATATATAATAGTCGTCAAAAACGGAGTTCGTATGCGAGATTTTTGAATTTTTGAAGTTCAATTATCTCGTCACACATGCTCGCGTGCATTGCACTGCGCGTTGTCACACAATTTCATCAAGATACAGGATGACGTGACACACTGAGATGAGGACACGTGGCACAACCGTACGATTCAGAAACATTTGCACGATGCGCGCTCCAAAGTTGCTATAAATAGCAGGTCTCGACAACACATTTCTACTCACCCCACTCTTCGATTCCCTCTCTAATTTTCTCAAATTGCATCACCCCGATCGCCTCTCGACGTGCTAACTTGTGGTTACTACCCTACACCAATGTTTTCAAACTCACATGTTAGTTCATGGACCCATTTTCAACTTTTTTCGGGGGGGGGGGGGGTGGGGGAATACATGTTTAAAATGCAACTTTACATAGTTATGACTAATTGTAGTTAGATAATTATGCTCATAACATTAGGATTATATTATGTCTAGTAGAAAATCTGTCCAAACTTTTTATCTAATATTATGCCGATTTTTTATACTAAACCACAATGATAGATAGAATCACACCTAGTTGTTACGTTTAGGGGGGACACAGGATTTCACAGTAGGGGTTGCACGAGAAAGTTAGGGGTTGCATGATAGTAGAAAAAATAAAAATTTTAAAAGATTTCGAAAAAATTTCCACTGCCGCCAGAAAAGTTAGGGGTTGCCGGTGCAACCGGTGACCCGGCCTGAATCCGCCCACGGTTACGTTGGACACTTGCCAAGAAACACCGATACTCTTGTAGTTAATATAGCCAAATCTCTAGGTAACTTAGTACCTAGCCATTATTGTGGCCAAATCTCTCGGATAGTATTTCACCTAGTCGTCATTGCAGCCGACTGTCTAGGACATCATTATACCTTGTCGTTATTCTACCAATTACTCATAGATAACAATATATTACGCCGTCACTACGCTCAAATCAAACGGATAATAGTAGTATATCATGCAATCACTACGCTCGACTCAAATGGATAATAGTAATATATTATGCCGTCACTACACTCAACTAAAACGGATAATAGTGGTATATTATGTCGTTGTTACGCTCAACTCAAACGGATAATAGTAGTATATTATGTCGTCACTACGCTAAATTCAAAATGAATAATAATAATATATTATACCGTCAGCACGCTAAAGAATATTAATATATTACGTCATCACTACGATCAACTCAAACGTAATAGTAGTATATTATGCCGTCACTACGCTCGACTCAAACATATAATAGTAATATATTATGCCGTCACCACACTCAACTCAAACGGATAATAGTAGTATATTATGTCATCACTACACTCGATTTAAACGCATAATAGTAGTATATCATGACGTCACTACGCTCAACTCAAACGAATAATAGTAGTATATTATGTTGTCATTACACTCGATTCAAACAGATAATAGTTGTATATTATGCCGTCACTACACCCGATTTCAAACGGATAACTTTAGTATGTTATGCCGTCACTCAACTCGAATAATTATCATATTACCACTCCGCCAGTTAGCTTCGCTAAGAATATCTATTTAAATATAATTATATATTATAATTATATAATATAGCATTGATACTCCATTCATGTCATAAGTATATAGTTATATAAGAAAAGGTTGGACTGTATCCAACTAACCTACACTGAGGTCATTCTTGATTAGTCTTCTCTTAAAAGCACTCTTTTCCTTAAGTATACCCCTAAGATATGGATACACTAGTAGTATATAAGATGAATAGGAATCACGGAAACCCTAGTACCTAGGAATAATAGAATGCTATTTTCAAAGAATAATATACAAAACCTATGAATTCACCAAAATTATGTTGACCTCTCCAAACCACTTGTATTCCTAGGAAGCCGAGTAATGGAAGATTGCACCTCTGGAAGTAGTGATTGATCGACGTAGATACTTAAGGCCTATTATCGTCATAGTTGTGCCTAAATGTCAAGGCACCTTTAGCATTAGAAATTTTAGTACTTCCAAAACACTTTATGATGTCACGTTTTGCCTATAAATGGAAGTGATATTTATGTTACATCTTGTTTTGTACTGTTCAATGTATGTTCAATGATTGTGATCCAATATCCCTAATGTCGTGTCTCCCGGCATTTCCGCCTCCGGCCGAGGGTGTGACAGGTTGGTATCAGAGCTATTATCTATAGCGAACTAATACTTTCTTAGGAATTACGACTATAGCCTAGGGACTAAGACTTCGATTAGGTTTCTCCTCAAACCTACAAATAAACGTATTATTATTAATTACAGTACTGTTAGACTACTTACGGGAGAGCTGTCTAGTTTGAACTGTTGCTTGGGTTGCTGGATTTCGGAACAACTATATGCTAAAATGGTCTTGCCCTCCGACACTTCTCACCTGCCTAATACTTAATTGATAGTCTTAAGTACAAAACAAGAATAAATAAAACACACAAACAAACTTCATATATAGAGTTATATAAACTCAGTCCCTCGATGAGAAAACACATAAATATATACAACTAAATCTGTAGGAATCCAAACTCAAGAGTTTAGGCCAAATACGATATCTAAGATTAGCACACCATGTGGACCGAACCACAATTAGGCATATCATGTACACTTATGCTTTATTACGGTTAGACCGACATACAACTAAATCTTGGATATGGCAGTTGATAGACTAAATCTCGAGAATCCCATAGAACTTAGAACTCAATGATTCAAACAAGTACTATCTAGGAAAGATAACACGGTCAATGCATAAGAATGGAAGATCTTGGAAATAGGGTAACAAGACCATTTCCAGAGAAAGTTCAAGTTATGCCATCCCCTCTTAAGACCAATAATACCCATACTTTTCCTTAACCCCTGACGAGGAACCCCACAAAAAGGACGATTCCTCAGAAACATATAGAGAGCTAGCCGAATCGTCATAAGAGCCCTCCGAGGACCCTTTAGAATCCTCTGAGGAGGACGATCCTACTGGGGAAGAGACAAATTCCCTAAGTAAGAAGTTTATTTCTCGCATTATGAAAATAAAGATGCTAGAAATCAACATAGGATTCACTACCTATCTCTTTCCCTCAAAACGTCAAATTGTTCCGTCATACCTACCCTAGCCACTCACACTACACACCACATCAATCAAATAAATGATGAGTTGGGGATCATTAAAAGTGTCACACCCCCAAACCGGAACGGCAGAAACGTTCGGGGGCGGAGAACGTCATCTACAGTATCATAACAATGCACAATAGTAAAACAAGCAGCAACATCATCCATTGCATTAATAATATAATTTAATACAAGTGTGTTATGTATAGTTTGAAAGACACCAAAATAAGAATCAAAATAAAAGACGAGTCTTGAACTTGCTCCGTCTTCTCAAAACCTGGTCATCGGTACCTGTCTACTGGTGACATGAGAATACAAGTTATTTTGAAAGCGTAGATCAGCATTAAAGCTGGTGAGTTCATAAGTATTTTAGTGTCATTGTTTGTATAAGTTTGATGAAAATGTTTGTATGACTTTGATGGACATGTTTGTAAACGTTTGATGTAAATGTTTGTATGCTTCCTAGAAAATCCTATATTTTCTACTTAAGTAGTCTTCTACCAAGACCCGACTGTTCTTTATGTTTGTTCTTCTGTAAAAGTGAGTGTTTTTCCCAAGTATGACTATCATTACCAAAATATAGTTTACATTTCCGTTTATGTGAGAAGATCACAGTGTGAATGTAATGGAAAAATAAGGATGTACTGTTGTATTATATATAAGTAACTACGAGTATACTAACTACTTTAAACCAGTTTGTTTAATTAAGGTAAAATGTGATGAGATTATAACCATACTCGATTGACTAGTGAAACACGACGTTCAGAGACGTCGAAATGGTATGACATTCGTCACCCGTAGACCTGCAGGTCCCACTGTAGCTAGCAGCAAGGTGTAGGATGGTCAATAACATATAGATCTATACACAAACTCACGCTCTCCCTTTAGGAGACACTGGTAACAAAACGTGACACAACAGTATATTGCCATGCCATGAAGTAGTGGCTCACATTAATGTTATATTGTTCTTGTATTTGTATAGTATGCTCACTCTGTTCTAGTGTATAGTATGTTCTCTCTGATCTAGTGTATAGTATGCTCTCTCAGTTTCTTGTTATAGTATGTTTGAACTGACTGATGTGTGTACTGACTCTTGTAAGTTTCATTGTTCTAGAAATAGTAAGTAGTAACTTCCTAAACTATACCTATTATAGTTTACTAGTACTGTTGTTTTGAATGAATGATCATGTTTGTACACCTTTGTTACCCAAAGGTATTGAACTGATTGGAAGAACTTTTATTTCTACATGCGTATACATAATATATAACTAAGATTCAAACGGCACTCGGACAAACAACCGGTACCCTAAGTCCAGAACCAAACAAGGAACAGGAAATAAAGCGAGTTATCAGTCCTAAGTCCTTTCAACCTTATTTATATAACTATATCCATATAGACATGATTTGGCCAATATATAAGTTTAAAAGAGTTTTGTAAAATGATAAAGAGTTTAACATATAAAAGAGTTTATAAAACGATTTGAAGCAGTTTGTTTGATAACACAGTTTTGAAATATAAGAAATCCACTTGTTTGAAAGTTATTAATCATATGTGATTGATACAATAACTATAATATTTTCTACTTGTATTCCCCCCATAAAAGCATTTAAAATCATTTAAAAGATAAGTTAAGGGGTATGAACTCACCTGTAGTGAGTGATTCGAATGTAAGATCGATGTAGGATGCAAAGTGTCAAGTGAAGTCTCGAGCACAAACGGATCCTATTAAGCATATAATGACACATATATTTATATAATTAGTGTATATAACAACTAATAATGATAGGGAACAACCATAAGGACTAGGAAACACTTGGAATGAAGTGTTACAATCATATATGATTGTTCTAAAGGAGTTCACGGCCTTAAGAGGGTTCACGGCCTATGAACACATGATGTGTTCACGGCCCAAACTTGATTCTATGAGGTGTTCACGGCCAAACCTTGCATCTTAAGGAGGTTTCACGGCTATGTCAAGATCCTATGAAGGGTTCACGGCCCAATGAAGGGTTCACGGCCGTGAACTGTTGAAGATCCTGCAAATTGATGCTTGTTTAATGGATGTAATCAAGTGATTAAATGGACAACAAGTTTATGGAAGAGATACTCACCTTTTGGTAGCTTTGAGTAGTGTTCATGGGTGAAGAAGTTGAGAGAGAATGAGGAGTGTTCACGGCTAGGGTTGAAGGATTTGGAAAAGTGTAGAAAATGAGCCCTATTTGTTTATATAGAGGACTTGTTCATGGCCAGGAGTCTAGATATGGCCGTGAACCCCTTTTGATGGAGTTTCCGACTCAATTACCACTCAAAGAACCCGGGCTAACACATCCTAACACAAAATCCTTGAGTGTACTAGGTTTAAAACTCTCAAACAGACTCTTAACAATGCTAAAAGATAACAGAAACAAGTCTGACTTTTGATTGAATTGATTGACTTTACAAGATAGAAATTTCGGGTTGTCACATCATCCCCCCCCCCCGCTGTTAAAGGGAATTTCGTCCCGAAATTAGAGTTTAAGCAATTACAGATAACTAAGTAAAAAGATGAGAATATTTCAGTTTCATTTGATCCTCGTGCTCCCAAGTGAATTCTGGTCCCCGCTTGGCATTCCAGCGAACCTTCACTATCGAGATACGACTCTGCTTCATTTGCTTGACCTCTCGGTCCATGATCTCTACTGGTTCTTGCACGAAGTTGAGGCTCTCGTTGATCTCAATCTCGTCGAGTGGGATTACAAGAGTCTCGTCGGACAGACACTTTTTGAGGTTCGAAACGTGGAAAGTAGGGTGTACGTTACTAAGTTCGCGAGGTAGTTTGAGTTTGTAAGCTACAGGCCGATTCTAGCGAGAATCTAGAAAGGCCCTACGTATCTAGGATTTAGCTTTCCATGCTTTCCGAAGCGTATCAAGCCCTTACAGGGTGAGACCTTCAATAGAGCACGGTCGCCAACCTAGAATTCCAAAGTTTTCCTTCTCTTGTCTGCGTAGCTTTTCTGTCAGTCTCTAGAGGCTTTCAATCGTTCACGAATCTGAACGATCTTCTCTGTCGTTTCCCGAATGATTTCCGGACCTGTGAGAGTGCTGTCAGGAACTCGTCCTTTAGCTAACTATGTGTCACCCACTTCAGCCCAACACAGACGGGATCTGCACTTCCGGCCATAGAGGGCTTCAAATGGAGCAGCCTTTATGCTCGTATGATAACTGTTATTGTAAGAGAACTCGACAAGGGGCAGATGACTATCCCATGCCTTCCCAAAATCTATCACACAGGCTCGCAACATATCTTCCAAAGTTTGAATAGTCCTCTCACTTTGTCTGTCGGTTTGCGGATGGTGGGCTATACTCATGTCCAGCCTAGTTCCTAGGGAACCTTGTAGCGAATGCCAGAACCTTGAAGTGAATCAACTATATCTATCAGAGATAATGGATATGGGAACAACATGTAGTCGTACGATCTCCCGAACGTAGGATCTTGTTAGTTTCTCCATCTTGTCAGTTTCTTTGATAGGCAGGAAGTGTGCAGACTTTGTTAACCTGTCTACGATCACCCAAATGGTATCGAGACCACCCGTTGTCTTCGGAAACTTGGTTATGAAGTCCATTGTGATCTGCTACCACTTCCATTTAGGTATCTCCGATTGTTGTAGCAAACTTGAGGGTTTCTGGTATTCGACCTTAACCTTCACGCAAGTAAGACACTTCCTTACGAAGGTAGCAATCTCTGCCTTCATGTTAGGCCACCAGTATAACGTTTTGAGATCCAGATACATCTTATCTGAACCTGGGTGGACAGAATATCGAGAGTTGTGTGCTTCGGTCATGCCCAAGTCTCTAAAACCACCGTTTCTTGGTGTCCAGATCCGATCCATGAGGTACAAGGCTCCGCCACCCATGACTTCCAAGTTTTTATCCATCTCTCGAAGGGATTCACCCGCCACATTTTCAGGCTTCAAGGCTTCAAGCTGAGCCTCCTTAATTTGTGTGGACAGATGTGAATGGATAGCCATAGTCAATGATTTGACTCTACGACTAGAGTATTCTTTCCGACTTAGGGTGTCAGCTACTACGTTGGCCTTACCGGGATGATAACGAATTTCGCATTCGTAGTCACTGAGCGGCTCGACCCAGCGTCGTTGTCTCATATTGAGCTCCTTCTGGTTGAATATATGTTGAAGACTTTTGTGGTCTTTAAAGATAGTGCTTTTCGTACCATACAGGTAGTGTCTCCAGATCTTTAGAGCAAATACCACTGATCCTAACTCAAGATCATGTGTGGTGTAGTTGACTTCGTGTGTCTTTAGCTGTGTTGAGGCATAGGCGATGACCTTTCCTCGTTGCATAAGAACACAGCCAAGCCCTTGGTTGGATGCATCGCAATAAAACACAAAGTCTTCTATCCCTTCTGGGAGGGATAGTATCGGTGCGGTGCACAAGGCTCACTTCAGCGTTTGGAACGCCTTCACTTGTTTCTCTTCCCAATCAAAGGCCACGCCTTTCTGGGTCAATGTAGTAAGCGGTTTCGCAATCCGAGAGAAGTTCTGAATGAACCTGCGATAGTAGCCAGCGAGACCTAGAAATTAATGAATTTCAGTAGGCGTCTTCGGAGCTCACCAGTTCTCAATGGCCTTTATTTTGGAAGGATCAACGTGAATTCCCTCTTTGCTGACCACGTGAACCAAGAATTCGACTCTTCGAATCCAAAACTCGCACTTAGAGAACTTCGCATAAAGCTTCTCTGATCGTAGTGTTTCTAAGACCTGTCGTAGGTGTTGACTATGCTCTTCCTTATTACGAGAGTAGATAAGTATGTAATCGATGAATACAATGACGAAATGATCCAAGTAAGGACGGCACACCCTATTCATTAATTCCATGAATACTGCGGGCGTATTGGTCAATCCGAATAGCATCACTACAAACTCGTAGTGTCCATAACGAGTTCGGAAGGCTGTCTTCGGAACATCCTCCTCTAACACTCGTAATTGGTGATACCCGGATCTCAAATCAATCTTGGAAAAGTAATTCGCCCCTTGTAGTTGGTCGAACAAGTCGTTTATGCGAGGCAGAGGGTAACGATTCTTGATGGTAAGCTTGTTAAGTTCTCTGTAGTTGATGCACATACGGAACGATCCATCTTTCTTCTTCACGAATAAGACCGGTGCTCCCCAGGGTAAGAAGCTTGGTCTAATAAAGCCCTTGCTGACATATCGACAACATGAGCAAGGAATGTGTGACATTCCTTTCGTAAGTACTTCTGGGCTTGTATGCTCGAGATGATACGAAGGTTCATGCCGAGTTTGTCGCCGTAGATAACTAGAGTTTCGTTAGATGGCAGATTAGGACGAACGGCTTTCTCATAACACATGATGTCGGCACGATGCAGGCTCAGCCAATCCATGCCAATTATGACGTCGAAATGTTTAATTGAGACTGGCATGAGGTCGATTGGAAATGAATGGCTATCTAGAGTTTGGGTACATCTTATGTATATACAGCTAGTGCTCTCAGTCTTTTCGTTAGCCATTTCTAAAGTGAACGGTTCTTTCAGTGCACGTGATTGTTGTTTATGTAAGTGTGCAAATTTCTGGCTCACGAACTCCTCTCCGCTCCACTATCAAACAATATGCATGCATAAGAGTTATCGAGGAGAAATGTACCAGTGACCACCGTAGGGTCGGCTACTGCTTCCTCGTGGCCTATAGCCAAAACTCTTCCCACTCCGCCAGCATTTCCTGCCTTCGGGCAGTTCCTCTTGTAGTGGCCCACCTCGCCACATCCGTAGCAAGCCTGGCCCACACCCACGCCGGGGACTTGGGTTATTGGCCTTGCCGGAGCCTTGCAGAAACGGGTAGTGTTCCCTTTCTTGTTGCAGTTAGAGCACTGCATTTCCCGGCAGGGTCCATTGTGGTGGAAGTTGCACTTGTTGCATTTGGGCAAGCTTCGAGCATACTGTCTCACCGGTGCAATAGCAGTAGGTGCTATCGCGGCATGAACAACCAAGACCTGCTTCTTTTTATTAGAGTTCTGTGCGACGTTCTTCTTCTTATTATCCCAGAACTTCCGTTTGTTGTCAGCGGCTTTGGATGGTTCTGGGATGGCCACGGTTGTTGTCGTTGTCGAGGTGCGGACTCCATGATCGATGAGCCGTTGTGCCAATCGCTTAGCACAGTCGAAGGTAGTGGGGTTTGAAGCTAAGAAATTCCCCTAAAATGGAGGCACCAGCCCCAGATATACCTCTCGACTTTCTTCCCCTCAGTGGGGACCATTCCCGGACATAGTGCCACCAGATCGCTGAATCTGGTAGTGTAGGCGACTATGTCGGAGCCGTTCATGTTAGGCTCCAGAGTTCCTGTTCAAGCTTCTGAACCTCGCCCCTCGGGCAATACTCTTCAATCATAAGCTCCTTCAGCGCTTCCCAGCCCATAACATTAGCCACTATCAGGGTTAGTGACTTGACATGGCTATTCCACCACGTCAGGGCTTTTTCCGCGAAGGTGCAGACAACAAATTTAACTTTGCTTCCTTCCAGACATGAGCAGATCTCGAAGATCGACTCTGTTTTCTCGAACCATTGCGAGAGGGCAATGATTCCACCAGTCCCGTTAAAGGTCCTGGGCTTACAGTTTGTGAATTCCTTATACGAGCACTCTCTAGAGCGCACAGGAGCATCACCTTGAGTGGAATGCACATTTGTTCCACTCCTGCTACTACCAGAGGATTTGAATTGAGCTAGGGCTGCCGTAACAGCCGCATTCACCGCAGCTTGGATATCTGCTGGATTGTATTGTGAAGAGGGTAGTGGTGGTTGAGTTGGAGTTATCGGAGTAGTGCGCCTGTTTGATCTACGAGGAGGCATCTTGTAGCTATAAGTTTATAAAGATAAAGATATTGGTAAGTATTCAATAGTGAGCACAATGAGAGTGATCCATGGACTAACTCACCATAGCCCAACAAATAGATGAGAGTATGATTGTAATAGAGATCTAACAATAGAAGGATGAAAGCATTTGGATAAGGATTTCACCTGAGAGTAGATGTATGTCAATAATATTGGCATTAAAGATGTAACGAGTTCGGGACAAATGACCTCGAAGTAGGTCTTACATTAACGTTTATATGCTTTTTATAACTATCTTTATATACCCGCTACTGAACCTGCTACTGTGTGACAACCGTCAATTTCCAATCAAGTCAAAGTCAAATAAAGTCAGCAAGTCAAACCGGTCAACTCAATTAACCCTTGTATATTAGGGTTTACATCGTTTTTACTACTGTACAACACTCTATCTTTATGCAAAGTATCACTTTGAGTCTTCACGTGTATACATGTAACGTTTATATGCTTTTTATAACTATTATACATGTAACGTTTATATGCTTTCAAATAAGATCGATTGGGTTTTCATAACTATTATACATGTAACGTTTATATGCTTTTTATGAGTCATTCAATTCAGATTATTTAATTCCTTTAAACAACATAGTTAAAGTCCTGATATTATAACAAAAGTCTCCAGTCAAGGGATCGAAACAAGTTGTGTGTAGATCTATATTGGGACTGACAACCCCTGACTCGGGCTGCTAGCTACAGTCAGGCATACACGCCAATGAGTGACAATTGTTATCAACAGTTTAAAGGCCTACAAAGCGTTTGTTTCATGCCATCTAGTCTCAGTATGGTTATAATAACCCATTCAAAAGATATTAACAACACATTAGTGTATAATCAACTAAACGTAAGTACATCTTCAAAGTACCAGTTTATGAAATACAAACTACAATAGTACACTACAGTTTTCAATAACAGCTGGTGAAACGAGGCACACTCTCAGTTACAAGTTTTACATAAAGGAATACAAATACAAAACATTGATTTACAAATAGAACAGTTTTATGGGAATAAAACTACTTTTCATATACAGCAGAAAATATAGGATTTTCTGGAACAGTTTACATATTGAAGATACAAAAACATACTTTCAAACATAAATACTTATGAACTCACTCAAATTTATGTTGATACTCTCTTTTCAAATTACTTGTATTCTCAAGGAAATAATAAACAGGTACTCCCCGAGCTTTTTGAGAAGATGGAGCTATTTTGAGTCATATCTTCTTCTTTTGTATAACTATTTTGGTTTCAATATACAATGATTGAACACATGTAAATACTTATACTTTTTAAATACAATGGTTGTTTGTACTTTGATTACTATGATGCATGTGTTGTGATACTACAAATGAAGTCCTCCACCCCCGGACGTTTCCGCCGTTTGGTTTGGGGGTGTGACAGATTGGTATCAGAGCATTGTTTAGAGTGAACTCAGTATATCAATCCATAAAAGATATACAAACTATAAATACATCGGGGCTAAGAGCTCTGACTACATGTATACTTTTTAAAATTATAAGTATTTTTACAAGAAGTATACTAACACTCATACCTACAAGTACAGTATCACAGTCATAAGAACTTAAAAGTATTTGAATGTTGAACATTATAGTCAAACCTGGGCAGTTATGTAATCATATCTGGGATTAATATAGCCTGATCAACTATATTGATTTGAGATATGAACAACATATGTTTGGGAGTGATAGTAGTGTTGCGACACGTCTAAAACTTACCATACATATTCAGAAGAACTATAGAACAGAACACAAAGATTAAAATACTATGGAGAGTATTTTACTATCCTTACTTCTAATACAGACAATATGGCTGAACACAATTTACCTGGGGACCCCTACAATCAACAAGGTGCGGGTTGGAATTCAGACTTAGATGAAGAACCTTTTGAAGACAGTGAATTAAGTGGTACCGACACAGAACCACAAGTCTGCAATCCTGGGCAACGTCTCCTGAGACAAGGCGAAGTAGAACCTATACCAAAATGGAGCCAGTATATAAACCACTGGAGTCAGCAAGATGGCCAACGCCCTCCTTACAGGATGGAAACAGGTTTCTATAATGTCTCTAGAGGAGGAACAACCGATACAGCTCTTCCGGTTATAGTAAATCGAATAGCTCGACAAGCCAATCAAGCAAGGATTTCGACCAATCGAATCCTACAAGTAAATACGGTTGCGCAGGCTAGCACTGCAGATATCCTTCGTATTGATGAAATGCAGGACGACACCCAGAATCATACAGAAGCCCTTCAAAGGAAATTCGATGTTGCTCAATTTGAGATAAGAGAATTGAGAGAGCATCAAGCTGCACAAGAAAGGCCCTGGAAAGCACAGGATGAAGCGGGACCCAGCAACCGCCGTAGCAACCGCCGCAAGTAGTGTTTACACTACTTCTACTTTCTATTTTAAAATATCGAATGTATATACTACTTTTCACGATATGTACAAAACCGTGTATCAATAAAATAATAAGCACTTTACTTCAACAAGAGTTATTACAATTTTCATAAACATCCTGTTTCAAAGTTTTGGTTATAGTACAAATATGTTCTAGTGTTATTTTTCATGTTTTTCAATAGGACCGCGAAAATTTTATTTTGGGTAGGTCGGTTTGACGTCGACACTCTCTCAATATTGTGGTATATTATAGACCTGCTTTAAGGTCAAGTTTTCCAGATTACATATACTTAATATACCAATACAATCGACATGTATTTTCATACTCTTTGAAAAATAACCACCCAAATTCATATTATCCTGTTGCAAGTTGTATTTGCAATAGATTTCTATTTCCAATCCTTTACAAGATTCATATTCAATTAAGTGTTTAGTTCAGAGATATCAAATTCATATTCATTCTTGATATCTTACCATCTTTTTTATCTTTTAACTTTTATAGAAAAAGATGCCTCCTCGTAGAAATCCAAGACGTAACAATGAAGCATCGACGCCACCTCCACCACCACCTCCTCAATTCGACGCTACTATGTTTCAAGCAGCGGTCACAACGGTTGTAGCGGCTACCATGTCTCATATCAATACTCCTGGTGCTAGTGCATCGGGAGCTGGTGCACATCCTTCTAACCATGGCGAGGGTCATGAGCACCTGTGAGAGTGCACTTATAAAGACTTCTCGAACTCCAAACCCAGGACCTTTAACGGAACTGGAGGAGTGATAGTTTTAAGGAAATTGATTGAAAAGACAGAAGCAATTTTTGAAATTTGCTCCTGTCCGGAAGGTAGCAAAGTTAAATTTGCTGCTTGTACTTTTTCAGATAGGGCCCTAACATGGTGGAACGACCATGTTAAGTCACTTACTCTGGTAGTGGCTAACTCGATAAGCTGGGAGAACTTCAAAGCCATGCTAATGCGGGAATACTGTCCGCGAGGGGAAGTTCACAATGGTTGGTTATGACATATGAACCTACAGCAGTAGATTCTGTGATCTGGCAATTCTTTGTCCATAAATGGTTGCTCTGGAGAGCAAAAAGATTGAAAGGTATGTTTGAGGACTGTCACCCCAGATACAGGCAAGTGTCATTGCTTCTAGGCCTGTTACCTTTGACAGTGCCAAGGAGCTGGCACAATCACTTATTGACCACGAAAATCGTCAAAACTCTATGGTTGCTGCCCCAGAACAACCTAAGGAGAACAACAACAACATCAAGAAGAAGGGTTGGAACAAGAGAAAGGGAAAATCTCCTCTGGAACCTTCAAAGAAGCAACAAGTAGTGGCAGTCCATGCCACTACTATACCTGCTACTGTACCTGCTGCTGTGTGACAACCGTCACTTTCCAGTCAAGTCAAAGTCAAATAAAGACAGCAAGTCAAACCGGTCAACTCAATTAACCCTTTTATATTAGGGTTTACATCGTGTTTACTATTGTACAACACACTATCTTTATGAAAAGTATCACTTTGAGTCTTCACGTGTTCAGAAAAATCTAAACCCTAATAAGGATAAGTGGTGAAACTGCTCGGTAAAACATTTTTCCGTACCCCTCGGGGGCGTATAACACTCATAACAAGGATTACCGGGTCTTGTGAACCTTGCATTTCAAGGCTAAACACTCACAAAAGTCACAAATAAAGCCTCTCTAAATCTCTCTCGCTCTATCTCTCTCTATCTCAAATCTCTCTCATCACCTCCCTCAACTTTTTTTAATCATTCGGGGGCATCCCGACCCTTAATATAGTCAAAAACCGAACTCATATAGGGCCGAAAAACAGCCATATAGGGCCGAAGTCCCTATTAGAACCGATGCCTCTCTTTAGGACCGAAACTACTCCTTAAGGACCGAGACTAGCTTAAGAACCGAACTCATGAGGACCGAACCTGCCAAGACCGAAACTGCCATGGACCGAACCCGAACTTCGGAGGACCGAAGGTCCCATCGGACCGAACTACCCTTCGCTTCTGATCGCCTCAATTCGCTCCATTCAGCTTCGGGCCCGAAGGCGTGGTTCGCGTCTCCACCTCGGACCGAGGGCTAGGTTTGGGTCTCACCCTCTAAGGACCGAACCTTCGGCCTGACTTCGGATTTTTACCATTTCTTCTCGGTTTTCGACCGCGATATCGTTTTAAGCCCTTTTTCGATGATTTTCGACCCTGATAAAATATGCATATTCTAAGGATTCTTTTATTAAAACCCACACTTTTCTTAAGAGCAAATGCAAAGTACAAAAGGTGGAGTGTTGACTTTTCCATAAAGCAAAGACACAAGCTACCTCCCATACCCACTCCATGACATCCTTATGTCACTATTCACATCAGCGTTATCTACTCATTGTACCCTTATTCTTTTTCAACAAACTACCTTCACTCTCACCCACTCAAGGAGTCAATACATCTCACATCTCCTAACGCTCTTTCACTTACACATTATGCTAAACACTTTTCTCTCTCCACTTCTCTCCAAGATTTCGAGATTCTCCAGGAGTTTTGAGCTTTTCACCCTCTTTTGTTAAGTAAATTTCATCCTTAACCTTATTATCCCATACTTCTTCACTCAAGTCATGAATTTCTCTCACAAATATCGTGATATTTGTTGCTAGATCTTCAAATCTTCAAGTATCTCCCAAGTGTTCTTGACTTGGAAACCTCTCTTCTTCCACCTTCATCTCAGGGAATAACTCAAGGTGAGTTCATACCCCAAATTTTCATGTTTTCTTCAAGTTTTAGGGGGGGGGGGAATACAAGTTAAAATACCAAAAACTTAACTAAACTCAAACATCATCTTTCAACAGGAAAGTTTAGTTCCATTCACGGACTGATTTGACCATCTTAAACTTAATATCTTTCCAAACGGTTTAGTATGCACATAGTTCAGGTTCATACCTTTAAAATGACTACTTGCACATCTCCATACGAGTTTTCTACAATTTATGGTGATTTTTACAAAACTGCCTATCTTCTTAGAAACGAATTCGGACTAGTCTATGAATATGAACATTTTCACACAAGTTAGAAACTTCTAAAAATCATAATAAAAATTATGAATAAACTAGACACATTTTATAAACTCTCAGAGTTTACGGATTCAGTTTTCGACTTCGTATGATTTTTCTATGATTTTCGTAAAGCAGTGCAGAAAGGTTAAAAAAAAAACTAGTTACATAGCTTACAATATTAACAATACTTTGTAGTATGTTTAGCAAAGTGCATAACAATAAGTTTCTAAATGTTGGATGTATTTCTTGTTAGTTTATCATCATAAACAGAAATTAGTCATTCATGATAAGGTTTTTCATTCATTTCGAACACATATAATAAAATACAATAAGTATATTTTATGGATTTTACATTAAAAGCATACTACATGAAAAAGGTTTTACTCTCAAAACAAACGGGTTTTTCATATACTACATGATAAACTATAATAGTAATAGTTTATGGATTTTGAATCACTAATTTATTACATAAAGGGTGATTTCACTTCCACCACGGAAGAGGTTTTATATTCAAACTATATGTAAACTAGTTAACGTAAGTTGTGAGACAATTCTTCCATCGTACTCTTAGAGTACAGGTTAAATTCCTGTAAGTTATAACCAGAGTCTCTTGTAGGGAGAGCGTGATAATTGTGTATAGATCTATATTAGGATTGACACCCCACACCTCGCTGCTAGCTACAGCAGGACCTGCAGGTCTACAGGTGACAAAAGTCATAGGATCTTGCCCTCTGAAAATCGTTATTGCAGGTTAATTCTCGTTATAGTACGGTTATAACGACTCACATAGGGAGTTAACAATCTTTCAAGTTTACGGGGAAAATTCTAGGTTAAAAATGGGGTTTTATCTATTTAAAACTACAAACACGTTATCAGTACAAAACACACACATATTCTCGGTCTTGGGATTTAGGACTACATGACTTTTATAAGGAAAATATTGGATTTTATTTGGAAACACATTACTATTATAAACATTATAAGTACAAAACACACACACATATTCTCGGTCTTGGGATTTAAGGCTACATAACTTTTTATAAGGAAAATAAGGGATTTTTCTTGAAATATACATTATAAAGTACCAGGTTTACACAAAATGGCTTTCATGATATTAAAACTACGTTTCATCTAGAATTGTTAGACTTCAACTATAATTGCTAAGTGTACATGTTAGAGTTATATATGAATTTAGTCGCAATCGACTTAGAATTGGTGGGGCCGCCTTACTTCCTGTTCCTTGTTTGGTTGTGGACCTAGGGCAGACCCATTATATTCGACGATTTATTTAACTTAAATTTTATATAACTTATATACACTGGGTGATCATAGAAGGAATCTACGAGTCTTTCTAGGGTACATTATTGCATAACATAGGAGTGTTCATTTCACACTTAATGAAGAACATATTGAATTTTCTAGAATCATACTCTATTGCTTTTACAAGGAAAACGGCTTCTTTCTCAAATAAAACTCTTATGAACTCACCAAGTTAATTGTTGACACGCTTTCAAAACTACTTGTATTCTCAGGAAATCAGTGAAACAGGAAATCAACAGCTTTTGAGTATGGGACGTTAAATCGTCAAACATTTCATTTTGTCATCATAGTGTAATTGATTTGAAACATGTAAACACATATTATGGTGTAAGTTTTTCAATTATATTTATGATGGTTGTATTTACTTTGAGCACAATTATACTCGTTGTTGTGATACTATACATGAAGTCCTCCACCCCCGGACGTTTCCGCCATCCTTGGTTTGGGGGTGTGACAGATTGTTATCAGAGCATTGTTTATAGTGAACTAAGTATATCAAACCACATAAGATATACAAACTATAAATGCATTGGGACTAGGTCTCTGATTTAAACATTTTCAAATAACTATACTTTTAGAAATAAATTGTTTCTTGTTAAAAGTATAAGCAGATACATGCATACCGGTATAGTGTCGCGTCTAAGGAAAACACAAAAGTTAAAAATAGAGGAGTTGTGCAATGTGAATATGCCCTGGGATATGCAATCAAGTCTGGGAGGAATATAGCCTGATCAACTATATTCGTCCGAGAAGTGACTAGTATGTGCCGGGGGATAGTCATAGTGGACAACAAGTCTATCAAGTTACGAACACCCATACAAGAAAATCGTTAAGAACCAAACATAACATTTAAAATACTATAGGAGTATTTTGTGGTACTATAACTTATGTGAAAACTAAACAGATTCTTGCTAGTAGATCTACAATCACTAAGTGGATACGCTAAAGTTATATATAACTTAGATATCATAGACTTAGAATATGTGATCATTGCTTTACTTCCTGTTCCTTGTTTGGTTGTGGTTTTGGAGTATGATCACTTATTCGAAGGTCTATCATATCTTTTGTTATAAGTAACTGGTATGAACCATGTCATTATAGAAGTAACTAAGGAGGATCAAACCCCTATAAGTATTTCTAGGAATATGATTATTATATGCCTCTTACCTCACCCCTATTCTCGCACAGACATCATGACAAAATTTTACTTACCAGGAGACCCCTACTTTCCGAACCCAGAGAGTTAGTGAGTGATTAGGAAAAGAGTCGGAAGTGGAGCCAGAGGTCGTCAACTCTCCTTACATAGCTAAGGCTCTCGCGAACCGTTTCGACTACATCGAACCTGTGCCCCGTTGGGCAGCATTGATCGAGAGGTGGAGTCGCTAGCAGCAACAACGATCGCCATTGGGAGACCAACGAGGTTGCAGTGACCTCAATCATCGGGGACCAAAACTGGGAGACTGCGAATCGAGTTCGGGAATTGCGCGCTGCTACAGACGCTACCATCTCACAAACTCGAGACTTAGAAAGAGACTGCTATTTCATAGACCAACTCATTAAGGACCTTATCGCCGCTCAGGCGAAGGCAAAGGAGTATCAGGATAGACACTCGACACTCGAAGAGAGAGTGGTCGCAGCCGAGCATAGGTTGGCAAAACTACAGGACACATCGGCTTTGTTTCAGGCACCACTGGGGACGTATTGTCGTGAGCAGAGTTCATTTTACTCACAAGACCTTGTAGATTAGGCCTATGAGTATGCGTTGGTGCTACTCTCCTCCATGTGTAGGCCCGACCCTGCGAGTTAGTGATTACACTAGCCGAGAGATTTATTTGCGGTCCAAACTTTTCCTTGCAATGATGTGGTGTAGACCTACATCAGGATCAAAACTTTTCTCTAAAGACTAAATATACGAGAATCATACAAATGAAATGGGCATGCGTATTATTTCATTGGGAGCAATACCACTAAGAATTCAATAGTTTATTATATATAGACTCTCGTTATGAATTGTTTTCAGAACACCATAAAAATTGGAACACGATACACTTAGAACTAAGATAAACTTAGTTAGATAACTCAAGACGTATTAATCCTTACTCAAGACTCATTATCATCTCACATTTTTTAAACCTCATGGTTGAAAGGTGCCCTTTCGTAGACCTATAGGGTGCGATCATACCAGAACTAATGTCCCAGATCCCATCAGAACTCCTCAGCTAAGTGTGTTTGGACAAACATAATCCTAGGATGGGTAAAACTTAACGCCCGTACAAAACCTACTTCTACCCACTACCATAACTCTGTCTCAGGAACGTTAGCAGAAACATCGAGAATGGTTCAGTAAAGTGTGAAATTTATATATGTGTATATAAATGGTAAGGATATAACTAGAGATAATCATCCCCACTCACGACATCATTTCTCCCCATGCAACAGGGTTATGTGTTCACAAGAAGGTAACCAGCCAACAAGCAAGGCAGCAATCCTGTAGATAAACTCTGCTACTTTTCAAGCTGCGCTCACGACAGCCGTGACAGCCATCATGGCGCAACTCAATGCTAACAACGCCAACAGAGGTGAAGGCGGTGTTGGAAATTCTAACCGCAGTAACAATCAAGAACACCATCGGGTGTCTACCAATAAAGACGCCTCAGACCACAAACCCAAGAGCAAGAAACGAAAGTTTCAGGACAAAAAGAAGTGCAATATATCTCAAAATCTCACTAAAAGACAACAATCCATGGCTGCCCCTGTAATTACAACAGCGGTCACGACTCATGCCTCGATACTAGCCACAACGTCTGTCACTCATGCACCGGTCAGACAATACATGGGAACACTCCCAAAGTGTAACAAGTGTGGCTACCATCACAATGGGGTTTGCCGGGTACCGCACTGTAAAAACTACAACAAGAACGGACATACTTTCCGCTTCTGCAGGACCCAGACCCAACGCATCGTTTCAATCACCAATACTAGTGTAAGTCCAGTATGCCACCTATGCGGTGAAATGGGACACTTCAAGAGAGACTGTCCAACTGAGAGGACTGACGGGGGAGCAGGAGGAGTGTGACAAACAAACCAGCAGGAGGAACAAGGAACCTTATTAGGACTTTTGTAATGTTTCCAACAACAAAAACGTTTAAGTACCATATGTTTGTAATGAATTTGGTATGTTTGCTAAAATTACCGTCTTTCAAAAAGTAGTTAAAATACTCTCTCGTTCAATCAAATCAAACACACTCATATATGACCTTAGGATCATTACCGGTGAGTTGTGCTGACTTGGTGTATACATCAGGGTTAATTATAATTAAAACACTATAGATTTAAAGCGAATAATTCCGTCCTGACTCCTGTTCCATGTCTAGTAGTTGGGTTAGGGTAGAGCCACTCACTCGATGATTTCATCAATACCAAATTACATACGACTTGCATATACCGATCAATCCTAGAGTGATCTGTCGGGGATCATGATATAAACAATCATTACTAGCTATCAGAACACACTTAGTACTAGCTGCTGTGGTATGGATCATTTGCAGTAACAATAACATCGATCAAAACGGAACACACTAACAAGAATCACATGTTGCTCTATCTCCCTAACGAATAATTCGTACGAATACAACTTAACACATATTTTACCTAAAAAGATCTGTTGTCGTCATTCGATTTCGATTGGTATAGTCCTCACCTTCCCGATTTAACGGCTACGAAAAGACCCTTCACCTAACCCACTGAATATCAAAACCCTCGTCTCTCATGAACACAAATCCGACGCGGACCTCTGGGTCATCTCTCGCTGCGAAACCCCAAAACACTCACCATAGGAGTATTATATCTTCCGAAACCTTTCCACAAGTATTTCCAGAAGACCCTTCGGGAATGTCACGCATGCAACAGATAAGGTTCAAGCATAGATGCTTGGGACGAATACGGTTATTCTATCACTACTAAGTGTATACGCGAGGATAATATATAATTAAGATTCTACGAACATTGGATGTGTGTTTCCACCCTATTTCCTGTTCCTTGTCTGGTTGTGGACTTGAGGCAGAGTCACCCATCCAACTGTCTTACCAACCTTAATTACATACGACCTATATGCGCAAGTTAATGATAGATGGACCAGGTACAAGTCCTACCATGAACTTCGGGACAAGGCTGCCCAGGAGTGCGAATGAACATTCTACCATCCGAATAAGTCTAGTCGCGTAAACCGAACCCATATGCTCCCTACCGATCTAATCAAACGAGAAACACTAAAGCAGGCCCTATGCAGCGCTCCGAGGAGAAGTTATTACTTATGACTTAGTACAAATTCGAGAAAGGCTGAAAGCATCTCGAAACCGACAAAAGAGCTACACAGATAAGCGACACAAACCCTCGGAATTGCAGGTTGGTGATTGAGTTCTACTAAAGGTCTCACCATTGAAAGGAATGACACGTTTCGGTAACACGTGGGAAACTAAATCCAAGGTACATCGGGCCATTCGAAATCCTTGCCATGATTGGCCCAGTGGCATACAAACTTCGACTGCCACAAGAACCTAATAATGTACAACCAACCATCCACACCTCAAATTTAAAGAAATGAATGTCTGACGAGACACTTGTGATCCCACTCGACGAAATTAAAATCAACGAGAGTCTCCACTTCGTGGGAGAACAGGTAGAAATCTTGGATCGAGAGATCAAGAGAACGAAACAAAGTCGTATTCCTATTGTGAAGGTCCGTTGGAGCGTAAAACGAGGACCCGAGTTCACCTGGGGAGGTGAAGACCATATGAAAGAAAAATACCCGCATCTTTCCCCAACTCTCGAAGTCCCGGTCAAAGTGCTAATTTCGGGACGAAATTCCTTCTAACGGGGGGGATGATGTGACAACCGTCAATTTCCGGTCAAGTCAAAGTCAAATAAAGTCAGCAAGTCAAACCGGTCAACTCCATTAACCCTTGTATATTAGGGTTTACATCGTGTTTACTATTGTACAACACACTATCTTTATGCAAAGTATCACTTTGAGTCTTCACGTGTTCCGAAAAATCTAAACCCTAATCAGGGTAAGTGGTGAAAATGCTCGGTAAAACATTTTTCCGTGCCCTTCGGGGGCGTATAACACTCATGACAAGGATTACCGGGTCTTGCGAACCTTGCATTTCAAGGCTAAACTCTCACAATAGTCACAAATAAAGCCTCTCTAAATCTCTCTCTCTCTCTCTCTCTCTCTCTCTCTCTCTCTATCTCTCTCTATCTCAAATCTCTCTCAAATCTCTCCCAAATATCTCCCAAATCTCTCTCATAACCTCCCTCAACTTTTTTTAATCATTCGGGGCATCCCGACCCCTAATATAGTCAAAAACCGCTCGAAATGGGAAGATTTCTCGAAAAACAGCCATATAGGGCCGAAGTCCCTATTAGAACCGAAGGCTCTCTTTAGAACCGAAACTACTCCTTAAGGACCGAGACTAGCTTAAGAACCAAACTCATAAGGACCGAACCTGACAAGACCGAAACTGCCATGGACCGAGCCCGAACTTCGGAGGACCGAAGGTCCCATCGGACCGAACTACCCTTCGCTTCTGATCGCCTAAATTCGCTCCATTCAGTTTCAGGCCTGAAGGCCTGGTTCGCTTCTCCACCTCGGACCGAGGGCTAGGTTCGGGTCTCACCCTCTAAGGACCGAACCTTTGGCCTGACTTTGGATTTTTACCATTTCTTCCTGGTTTTCGACCCCGATCTCGTTTTAAGCCCGTTTTCGATGATTTTCGCATGGGATTTTCGTATAAATCCATATTTTATTATTTTTAACCTTCCAACATCATAAAATATGCATATTCTAAGTATTCTTGTATTAAAACCCACACTTTTCTTAAGAGCAAAGGCAAAGTACAAAAGGTGGAGTGTTGACTTTTCCATAAAGCAAAGACACAACTACCTCCCATACCCACTTCATGACATCCTTATGTCACTATTCACATCAGCCTTATCTACTCATTGTACCCTTATTATTTTTCAACAAGCTACCTTCACTCTCACCCACTCAAGGAGTCAATACATCTCACATCTCCTAACTCTCTTTCACTTACACATTAAGCTAAACACTTTTCTCTCTCCACCTCTCTCCAAGATTTCGAGATTCTCCAGGAGTTTTGAGCTTTTCACCCTCATTTGGTAAGTAAATTTCATCCTTAACCTTATTATCCCATACTTCTTCACTCAAGCCATGGATTTCTCACACATCGTCATATTTGTTGCTAGATCTTCAAATCTTCAAGTATCTCCCAAGTGTTCTTGACTTGGAAACCTCTCTTCTTCCACCTTCATCTCAGGGAATAACTCAAGGTGAGTTCGTACCCCCACATTTTCATGTTTTCTTCAAGTTTTATGGGGGGGGGGAATACAAGTTAAAATACCAAAAACTTAACTAAACTCAAACATCAGCTTTCAACATGAAAGTTTAGTTCCATTCATGGACTGATTTGACCATCTTAAACTAAGTTTAAGGATTTTACAATAAAAGCATACTACATGAAAAAGGTTTTGCTCTCAAAACAAATGGGTTTTTCATATACTACATGATAAACTATAATAGTAATAGTTCATGGATTTTATATCACTAATTTATTACATAAAGGGTGATTTCACTTCCACCACGGAAGAGGTTTTATATTCAAACTATATGTAAACTAGTTAACGTAAGTTGTGAGACAATTCTTCCATCGTACTCTTAGAGTACGGGTTAAAATTCCTGTAAGTTATAACCAGAGTTTCTTGTAGGGAGAGCGTGATAATTGTGTATAGGTCTATATTGGGATTGACACCCCACACCTCGCTGCTATCTACAGTAGGACCTGCATGTCTACGGGTGACAAAAGTCATAGGATCTTGACGTCTGAAAAACGTTGTTGCAGGTTAATTCTCATTATAGTATGTTTATAACGACTCACATAGAGAGTTAACAATCTTTCAAGTTTACGGGGAAAATTCTACTTTAAAAAGGGGGTTTTATCTATTTAAAACTACAAACACGTTATCAGTACAAAACACACACATATTCTCGGTCTTGGGATTTAGGACTACATGACTTTTATAAGGAAATATTGGATTTTCTTGGGAAACACATTACTATTATAAACATTATAAGTACAAAACACACACACATATTCTCGGTCTTGGGATTTAAGGCTACATAACTTTTTATAAGGAAAATAAGGGATTTTTCTTGAAATATACATTATAAAGTACCATGTTTACAAAAAATGGCTTTCATGATATTAAAACTATGTTTCATCTAGAATTGTTAGACTTCAACTATAATTGCTAAGTGTACATGAAATCAACAGCTTTTGAGGATGGGACCTTAAATCGTCAAACATTTCATTTTATCATCATAGTGTAATTGATTTGAAACATGTAAACACATATTATGGTGTAAGTTTTTGAATTATATTTATGATGGTTGTATTTACTTTGAGCACTATTATACTCGTTGTTGTGATACTATACATGAAGTCCTCCACCCCCGGACGTTTCCGCCATCCTTTGTTTGGGGGTGTGACATGTTGTCCCTGATAACCCTGCACCAACTAAGCCCTATGCTGGTAACCTCCCCAAATGCAACAAGTGCAATTTTCACCACAACGGAAATTGCCGAGAAATGTAGTGCCGCAACTGCAACAGGAAAGGGCATACTGCCTGATTTTGTAGAACACCACCCGAACCAATTAACCAAGTACCTGCCGCTGGAGTAGGTCAAGAATGCTACCAATGCGGTGATGTGGGGAATTTCAAGCGAGATTGTCCAAAAGCTGGAAATACCGGTGGAGTTAGGAGGATTCTAGCACTGGGTCACGAAGAAGCGGTGGCAGACCCTACAGTGGTCACGGGTACGTTCCTTCTCAACAATACTTATGCATGCATTCTATTTGATTGTGGTGCTGAGAGGAGCTTTGTGAGCCATAATTTTAAACATCTACTAAATCAAAACTCCCAACCACTAAATGAAACTTTCACAGTTGAAATGGATAACGGGAAATCCGAATCCACCAACGATATATACGTAGGATGTACCCTTACCTTGAATGACTTGTCTTTCCCAATAGACCTTATGCCGGTCTCTATCAAAAGTTTTGACGTCATACTAGGTATGGATTGGTTATGCCCTAACCATGCCGGCATCCTATGCTATGAAAGAGCTATTCGCTTGAACTTGCCAACTAATGAAACTCTTATTATCTATCGC
Source organism: Lactuca virosa (assembly GCF_052849685.1). Classification (NCBI taxonomy): domain Eukaryota; kingdom Viridiplantae; phylum Streptophyta; class Magnoliopsida; order Asterales; family Asteraceae; genus Lactuca; species Lactuca virosa. The sequence goes on along the minus strand of NC_136428.1, from coordinate 299,792,766 downwards.
CACAAACCCGGAGCGAACCTTCAGATCATTTCTTGCATTAAGGCACAAAAATACCTTCACAAGGAGTACTGTGCTTTCTTAGCTCATGTTGTAGACAAAAATCAAGAAGTGAAAGACATCACGAGTATTCTTGTGGTCAGCAACTTTCTCGATATATTTCCCAATGATCTTCCTGGAGTGCCTCCCGAACGACAAGTTGAATTCCGAATCGACTTAATCCCTGGAGCTACCCCTGTATCCAAATCCCCCTATCGTCTTGCACCTTCTGAGATGCAGGAATTATCTAGCTAGCTTAACGAACTCCTAAGCAAAGGTTTCATAAGACCAATCTTCTCACCTTGGGGAGCACCGGTTTTGTTCGTAAAGAAGAAGGATTGATCATTCCGCATGTGCATAGACTACCGCGAGCTGAAAAAACTTACCATCAAGAATCGGTATCCTCTGCCTCGCATTGACGATCTATTCGACCAACTTCAAGGTGCGAACTACTTCTCGAAGATAGACTTAAGATCCGGGTATCACCAGTTACGGATATTGGAGGAAGACATTCCCAAGACCGCGTTTAGAACTCGTTATGGTCATTACGAGTTTATAGTGATGCCATTCGGATTGATGAATGCACCTGATGTGTTCATGGACCTAATGAACAGAGTGTGTCATCCATTCCTGGACAAATTCGTCATAGTCTTCATTGACGACATTCTTATCTACTCAAGAAGCAAAGAGGAACATGGCCAACATCTTCGTCAAGTATTACAAACTCTTAGAACAGAGAAACTCTATGCGAAGTTCTTAAAGTGCGAGTTTTGGATTAGGAAGGTTGAATTCCTAGGTCACGTGGTCAGTTCAGAAGGAATACACGTGGACCCTTCCAAAATCAAGGCCATTGAGAACTGGCCAGCACCCAAAACCCCTACATAAATCCGACAATTCTTAGGTCTTGCTGGCTACTATCGCAGATTCATCCAGAATTTCTCCCAAATTGCTAAACCGCTTAACACCCTGATGCAAAAGGGTGTAACTTTTAGTTGGGGAGAGAAGCAAGAAACATCATTCCAAACGCTCAAACAAGCCTTGTCCAGTGCACCGATTTTGTCTCTACCCGAAGGGACAGAGGACTTTGTAGTATACTGTGATGCTTCAAATCAAGGGCTTGGGTGTGTTCTTATGCAAAGAGGAAAGGTTATATCCTACGCATCAAGACAGCTTAAGACGCATGAGGTCAACTATACAACACATGACCTTGAGCTAGGAGAAGTGGTGTTTGCTCTGAAGATCTGGAGACATTACTTATATGGCACGAAATGCACAATATTCACGGACCATAAAAGTCTCCAGCATATCTTCGATCAAAAAGAGCTGAACATGAGACAACGACGATGGGTGGAGCTGCTGAACGATTACGAATGTGAAATTCTTTACCACCCTGGTAAAGCAAATGTAGTTGCTGACGCCCTTAGCAGAAAAGAATAATCGGGACACCGAGTAAAGTCCTTAACCATGACAATCCATTCACATCTGTCCACACAGATCAAAGAAGCTCAACTTGAAGCCTTGAAACCCGAAAACGTGGCAGGTGAAACTAGAGAGGAATGGATAAGAACTTCGAAGTCGGGGATGATGGAGTCTATTATTTCATGAACCGGATCTGGACGCCAAAGTACGGTGGTTACAGAGACATGATTATGAATGAAGCACACAAAACCCGATACTCCATTCATCCAGGTTCAGACAAGATGTATCTGGACCTCAAGAAACTATACTGGTGGCCTAACATGAAGGCCGAAATCGCTACCTTTGTGGGCAAGTGCCTTACTTGTGCCAAAGTCAAGGTAGAGTACCAGAAACCTTCAGGTTTGTTACAACAACCTGAAATCCCTGAATGGAAGTGGGAGCGGATTACAATGTATTTCATAGCCAAATTACCCAAGATTTCTGGTGGTTATGATACTATTTGGGTAATCGTCAATAGATTAACCAAATCCGCACACTTCTTGCCAATAAAAGAAACCGACAAGATGCAGAAGCTAACAAGAACTTACCTCAAGGAGATTTTTAGACTACATGGTGTGCCAATATCTATTATTTCAGACCGAGATAGTAGATTCACCTCTCGTTTCTGGCAGTCTTCAGAAAACTCTCTGGGAACTAGGCTGGACATGAGTACAGCCTATCATCCACAAACTGACGGACAAAGTAAGAGGACGATTCAAACATTAGAAGACATGTTGAGAGCTTGCGTGATAGACTTTGGAAAGGCATGGGATATTCATTTACCCCTTGTTGAATTCTCTTATAACAGCAGTTATCACACTAGCATAAAGGCTGCTCCATTCGAAGCCCTCTATGGCCGCCAGTGCATATCCCCTCTATGATGGGCTGAAGTGGGTGACACGCAGCTAGCTAGAGGTCAAACTCCTGACAGTGCTCTCACTGGTCCGGAAATTATTCGAGAAACTCCAGAGAAAATCGTACAAATTCGGGAGCGACTTAAAGCTTCCAGAGATAGACAGAAAAGCTACGCTGACAAAAGGAGAAAACCCTTGGAATTCCAGGTTGGTGACCGCGTCTTGTTAAAGGTCTCAGCCTGGAAGGGCATGATATGCTTTGGAAAGCATGACAAACTAAATCTAAGGTACATAGGACCATTCGAAATTCTTTCCAGAATCGGTCATGTAGCTTACAAACTTCGACTACCCCAAGAACTAAGTAACATTCATCCTACCTTCCACGTTTCGAACTTGAAAAAGTGTCTATACGACGAGACTCTTGTGATCCCACTCGAGGAAATCGAGTTAAACGAGAGCCTAAACTTTGTGGAAGAACCCGTAGAGATTCTAGACAGGGAAGTCAAGTAAACCAAACAAAGTCGTATCCCGATAGTGAAGGTTCGTTGGAATGCAAAACGGGGACCTGAATTCACTTGGGAGCGGGAGGATCAAATGCAACAGAAATATCCACATCTTTTTCCCTAGTTTATCTGTAATGCTAATTTCGGGAGGAAGAAGTTATGACCAATCGAAGATTCGCTACAAAACCAGCAAAACACTGTTCAGTGTAAAAAGTGAATTTTCAATAAAAGGCTTTTTAGCCATAACACTCTAAATGAAAGTTGTAGATTATGTTAAACCGAGAACTTTCATAAAAAGAACGTCAAAATCTGACTTCGTATGAGGAAGTTATGATTTTTCTAAGTTTCAGTATAGCAGTATACACCTAAGAACTCGAAATAAAGATCGAGTGATTTTTAGCCAACACAACCTAAACGAGAATTTACGGTCTCGTCAATAGTAGTACAACGGTAAAAATACAGACAAAAACGGACGTCGGATGAAGAAGTTATGAATTTCTAACGGATTTCCTGTCCCGGGTTGTTAAAAATAATAATATTAAAAATAAATTCAAAATTAGCCGACGAAGTCTAAACAAAAGTCGTAGAGTATAATTTTACCTACGCGTGCATATAAAGAACGTCAAAAACGGAGCTCGTAGACGAAAGTTATGAATTTCGGAAGTTTTTGGCTAAAAAATGGAGAAATTATAGAAAACCGGGAAATTTCGCAAGGCTGAGAACCGGCCACGTCCCCTCTCATGCGAGGCTGCCGTGTGTCGCATCGTGGCTGCTTCTTATTGGACCGAAGACGCGGTCCAGTGCTCGCCCGACACCCTTCGCACGAAGACGCCTCCGAGCTCGGACCCGTGTCCGCCTGCGAGCTGAGCCACGTGCCCCCCTTCCTTCGCTGCCACCTCGCCTGCTGACTCCTCCCCCTCGGTCCGAACTTCGACCTATATAAGGCATGCGAGACTCTCTGGTTTTAACCATTTTTTTCACCCTAAATTTCACACACTTTCATATCTCTCACTCCCACAACCTCACCTACAACCCTCAAAGCCCCGGTATCAAGTCTAAAACCCTAAGCAAGCCTCGAAGCCCCGAGATTCTTGAGAAAAACACCTTTCTCCAGTCGAAACTCTGCCTGAATAAAGCCGATTTTTCTTCAAATAAACTCCTTTCTAGAAAACGAAACGCTATCCAAATCACCATATATCAAGTGAGTTCATTCCCCCATATTTTCATAATTTTTACTGTTTTAAGGGGGGAATACAAGTATAACACAAGAACTTTCTGTTATAAATAAATGATTTCAAATCATGATAAAACGAAATTAAATCATCAAAAATACTCAAAACATTAAACTCTTTTGTAAACTTATATTTTTCCCCAAAATTCATATTTGTATATATATACTTATATAAATAAGATTTAAAAGGCTTAGGACTGATAACTCATTTGGATGTGGGCTTATAGTACCGGTTATTTGTCCGAATGTCGTTTAAATTTTACTTATATATAACTGTATATGTATATAAATATAAAATTTATTTCATCAGTTTAAATACCATTTGTAACATGTTGAGCAAAAGGGGTTTCATTCAAAAACAGTTAAATACCAATTCAGAAAGTACATATAAATTATAATAGGCATAATTTATGATACATAGAACATTAATACATGATTCAAGTATACTAGAATACACTGTTTTACAAGAAACATAGGTTTGGTTCAAAACAAATCAAGGGATATACAATTTTCAAATACATGTTAAGAGTACTAATTCATGAACATACAATCAATCATTATTTCAAGATGATTGGGTTTTCATAACTATTATACATGTAACGTTTATATGTTTTTTATGAGTCATTCAATTCAGGTTGTTTAATTCCTTTAAACAACATAGTTAAAGTCCTGATATTATAACCATAGTCTCCAGTCAGGGGATCGAAACAAGTTGTGTGTAGATCTATATTGGGACTGACAACCCCTGACTCAGGCTGCTAGTTACAGTCAGGCATACACGCCAATGAGTGACAATTGTTATCAACAGTTTAAATGCCTACAAAGCTTTTGTTTCATGCCATCTAGTCTCAGTATGGTTATAATAACTCATTCAAAAGATATTAACAACACATTAGTGTATAATCAACTAAACGTAAGTACATCTTCAAAGTACCAGTTTACGAAATACAAACTACAATAGTACACTACAGTTTTCAATAACAGCTGGTGAAACGAGGCACACTCTCAGTTACAAGTTTTACGTAAAGGAATACAAATACAAAATATTGATTTACAAATAGAACAGTTTTATGGGAATAAAACTACTTTTCATATACATCAGAAAATATAGGATTTTCTGGAACAGTTTACATATTCAAGATACAGAAACATACTTTCAAACATAAATACTTATGAACACACTGAAATTTATGTTGATACTCTCTTTTCAAATTACTTGTATTCTCAGGGAAATAATAAACAGGTACTCCCCGAGCTTTTTGAGAAGATGGAGCTATTTTGAGTCATATTTTCTTCTTTTGTATAACTATTTTGGTTTCAATATACAATGATTGAACACATGTAAATACTTATACTTTTTAAATACAATGGTTGTTTGTACTTTGATTACTATGCTGCATGTGTTGTGATACTACAAATGAAGTCCTCCACCCCCGGACGTTTCCGTCGTCTGGTTTGGGGGTGTGGCACCTAGATTGAGAAATCAAGAGGGTAATGCTCGAGGAAGGGAATTTTTAATTGGAACCAATAATGCTACCCAGAATCCACTCCTAGAAATTGGTTCGCCCTCGCTAAATAACTTGCGTACAAACTAAAATGATAATATAGTTATGTGAACACTAGATTTAAACACTCGTTAAAACACAAAACTCATAAAAGCTAAGAAACACATGTTATTAATTATTAGGAGGATACGTAGGTTACATGGTTCTAGAATCAAATAGTTTTTGAAATTATAATTTAGCTCTATTGCACAACTCTCGTCTTAGTCCACCCGTAATAAGGAGAAATCAATCGGTTGAAAAATTGTTTAGTTTTGGCAGCATGTAACATTATTACCCTGATTATTAGATAACGTTAAGTAGAAATCATAGTAACACTATGAATCCATGAGAATTATAGAATGAATTGTTTCGAAAACCCTTCGAAATATCAAAGGGATTCGATATTTTTGACTCTATGGTCCGGTAAGCAACTGACTGATGTTACTACATTACCACTCTATGATCCAGTAAGTACTTGACTGGTATCACTACCTCTCTATGTTCCAGTAAGTACTTGGCTAATGTCGCTACTGCTCTATGTTCAAGAAAGTACTTTTCTGAGGGCAGTATCGCTACCACTATGTATCAGAAAGTACTTGTATGAAGACACTCTCACTATCTCTCGCAACAAAAATCAAATCGGTTCTAAAACTTCACTTTGAAGGTGAAGCCTAGAGAGTCGATTACTTTCTATAAAACTAAATTATAAGGATAAGCATAGTACTTAGTTGTTACTCTGAACAAAAACTATGTATGTGTATATATATATATATATATATATATATATATATATATATATATATATATATATATATATATATATATATAAGTATAATTACAACAATAAATGATATAAATCCTAATTCACTCAAATTCACCCAATAGTGCATATGCATTTGGCACTACAAGTTGAATTTCGCGGACGAAATTTCCTTCAACATGGGAGGCTGTTACAATCTAGGAAATACGCCTCCAACCTCCGTCGATAGTCGAAAAACAAAACACGATAAAACAACCTTGTAAAACGCTAAAATTTTTATCCGTCACTCTTATTAACGTCAGAACCATAGGCTCAAAAATAAGTGTGCAAAAAGTCGCGTCACTTTGCGAGCAGGTTAACATATTAGAATGTACACGTTACCGCTATTCCAGAAATATAAATTTTGAAAGAATCTGATACAGTATGTTCGAGATATGATATTGATAGGAAATAAATGTTTATCGTACTTAAAAGTTACAACGTCGAAAACTACAAGGCGATTGGCCGACTTTTGGGAAAAGTCACCAACTAAACAAATGTAGTACTACATAAAGTAGGAATTATGGAACAAAGAATGCCTAAATAGAAAATCATATAATAGAGATGATTTGTAACAATAATAAAAACTCGTCGAAAAACGAAAATCAAAACTAGCCAAAACGACCAAAAGTAAAGTTCTAGAGAGTGAAGAGATATAGACGAATATATAAGAGTCGTCAAAAGCGGAGTTTGTATGCGAGAGTTATGAATTTTTGAATTTTAATTATCTCGTCACGCTTGCATTGCACCACACGTGCTGTCACACATTTTCATCGAGATACGAGATGATGTGGCAAACTGATATGAGAACACGTGGCATTATCGTACGATTCACGCGCATTTACGTGACCCGCGCTCCAAACATGCTATAAATAGCAGGTCTCGACAGCTTATTTCTCCTCACCCCACTCTTCGATTCTCTCTCTAATCATCTCGTGTGACATCGCCCTGGTTGCCTCTCGACGTGCTACCTTGTGGTTTCTACCGTACACTAATGTTTTCAAATTCACAGGTGCGTTCACGACCCCGTTTTCAACTCTTTTCGGGGGGAGGGGGATACATGTCTAAATTTCAACTTTACATAGTTATAACTAATTGTAGTTAGATAACTTTGCTAATAACATTAGAATAATATTATGCCTGGTAGAAAATTTGCCCAAACTCTTTAGCTAATATTATGCCTAGTTGTTATACTAAACAACAATGATACATACAATCATATCTATTTGTTACACTGGCCAGTTGCTAGGAAACACCAACACTCTTGTAGTTAATATAGAAAAATCTCTAGGGTAACTTAGTACCTAGCCTTATTCTGGCCAAATCTTTCAGATAGCATTTCACCTGGTCATCATTCTAGCCAACTCTCTAGGAAAACATTATACTTAGACGTTATTCTGCCAAATACTCATAGACAATAATATATTACGCCGTCACTACGCTCAACTCAAACGGATAATAGTAATAAATTATGTCGTCACTATGCTCGACTTAAACGGATAATAGTAATAAATAATTCTGTCACTACACTTAACTCAAACGAATAATAGTGGTATATTATGTCGTTGCTACACTCCACTCAAACTAATAATGATAATATATTATGCAGTTACTACGCTAAACTCAAAACGAATAATAATAATATCTTTTACCCTCAATACGCTAACGAATAATAATATATTACGCCGTCACTACGCTCAACTCAAATGGATAATAGTGGTATATTATGACGTCACTACGCTCGACTCAAACGGATAATAGTAATATATTATGCTGTCACTACACTCAACTCAAACGGATAAGACTAGGGGTGAGCGCGGTGCGGTTCGGTGCGGTTATTAGCCAAAACCTCACCACTAACCGCAAATGCGGTTAATCCATTTTCAAAACTGTTTGGTGCGGTTATTTTTGCGGTGCGGTTTTGTTTTTTTTGTGTTGCGGTTATTAACCGCATTGATTTGGTGCAGTTATTCTGTGTGGTTTTTAACCACAGTTTAGAACTCAAACGGTTTGAAGAGTTCAAACACATTACTTTTAATGATAAAAAAAACCATAAGGTATAAGACAATTAACTTAAATCACAAACAACTAATATCTTAAAAACGTCAAATCAATAGTAATTAACAATAAATATCTTAAAATTGTCTAATTTCACCATTTTTCAAAGTTAAACATAACAAAAACCAACACTTTTGTTTTCTAGTATTTTATCCATCTTTCATCCATGAAACTTGTCTTACTTTCAATATTTAATATATTAATAATTAATAAAAAAATTATATATAATATATGCGGTGCGGTGCGGTTTTTTTGCGGTTTTTAAAAACTAATAACCGCACCGCACCGCAAATTTGCGGTTTTTGAAAAACAGAAAACCTCACCATCGGTTTTTATTGCGGTTGCGGTTTATGCGGTTAATTTTAGTTGCGGTGCGGTTTTTGCTCACCCCTAGATAACAGTAGTATATTATGTGGTCACTATGCTCGATTTAAACGGAGAATAGTGGTATATTATTCCATCGCTACGCTCAACTCAAGCGGATAGTAGTAGTATATTATGACGTCATTATGCTAGATTCTAACGGATAATAGCTGTATATTTTTCCGTCATTATGCTCGACTCAAACGGATAACTGTAGTATGTTATGCCATCAGTCAACTCGAATAATAGTCATATTACCACTTCGCTAGTTGGCTTCTCTAAGAATATCTATTTAAATATAATTGTTTATTATAATTATATAATAGAGCATTGATACTCCATTCATGTCATAAGTATATAGTTATATATGAAAAGGTTGGACTGTATCCAACTAACCTACATTGAGGTCATTCTCTGTTAGTCTGCTCTTAAAGCACTCATTTCCTTAAGTATACGCTTAAGATATGGATACATTAGTGGTATATAAGATGAGTAAGAATCACGAAAACCCTAGTACCTAGGAATAGTAGAACGATATTTTCAAAGAATAATATACAAAACCTGTGAATTCACCAACACTATGTTGACCTCTCCAAACTACATGTATTCCTAGGAAACTGAGTAATGGAAGATTGCACCTCTGGAAGCAGTGATTGATCGGCATATCTACTGAAGACCTATTATTGTCATAGTTATGCCTAATTGTCAAGGCACCTCTAACATTAGAAATTTTAGTACTTCTCCAAACTACCCCATACCATACATAATAAATCACATATTGGCCCCCCGCCCTACATCAGGCCTCGCCTGACATCGAGCCCCACCCGACAACAAGCCCCGCTCGGTTTACAGATTTGTTATTCTTAAGCCCCACCTTTCACTGCCCCCCCCCCCCACCATACGAATACAACACACACACACACACAAACACACACACACACACACATATATATATATATATATATATATATATATATATATATATATATATATATATATATATATATATATATATATATATATATATATCACATAACCATGCTAACCCACAAAATGATCATAAAACAATAGCATATGCTCCATTCATCGGGCCTCACCCGACATCGAGCCCCGCCTAGTATACATAGCAACACATAACACATGCAAGGGTCACACAAACTCCTAGCATCCTAGCATAATCAATAAGGGCCGACATTGGTGCCTTAGAGCCGCTAAACCCAGTGAGGAAACTCACCTCGACTGCTGAATCTCACTAAAAATCCCTAGCTGCTGTCCTGATGAATCCCCGAGCTATCGATACAAAATAGCACCCAATTAACATTTGGGTTCCAATTGAATAATCCATACTTTGGGTAAAAAGACCATTTTACCCCTCACCTAGTTTAGTCCAAGACTAAGGCCCAAACTCAATATTTAAAAGCCCAAAACTAAATAATAACCAAGGCCCACTTATGGCCCAATTTTCCAAATTTGGCCCAAACTCCTTCATGGGCCTTACCCTAAAGCCCAACAATTTTCCTAGTCTAAACTCTTAGCCCAAAAGCTTGATTCCAGGTGACCCACTAAGGCCCAACGCAACAAAGTCCAAAGAAATGACCCAACCGTGGCCCAAAAGTTGTGAAGCCCAACAGACTGAGTACGTGGGGCGTACTCAGCTGTACGCTAAGCGTACACGCAACTTGGGTTGTACGTCGTACGTACCGACTTCTACGCCCAACGTACTCAACCATTAAGCCAAAATCAATCTTAACCTCTTAATGCTTAAGAACAAAAGCTCAAATCACACATCTTATCCCTAATAGACGTCTAGAACCACAAAGTCACTGAATTGGTGACTTTGCATGCCCCAAAAGATCCCAACTTCAAGATATAGCATTTTACTATCACAAAAATAGCATAAACTCATGCATGGATGGATCTAAACCTTAAAGGTGACAACTTTATGCATCTAGAACCTCAGAAACACCAAGAGTGGCAACTTAAAGCTCTTGGAGTGGTATCAAACCCATGATCTCATACGTGGGGCCAAAAAGGGACCAAAACTCCCAAATGATAGATCTAAGCCACTAATGAGCAAGTTCTTAGCTTTTTACCTCAAACAAACTGGAAATGAAGCTAATAAACGAGATTCACAAGCTCTTCCTTGATACTCCACCGTGCACCAAGCTTCCACTTCTTGAATATGAACCAAAACCACCAAATATGAACACAATGATCTCAAAACACAAAAAAGAGGCTTAGGGTTTCGTGCTTGAGGCTATAGGGACAATGGAGGATGAGAAAGGAGGGTTTCATGGTCCATAATGATGTTTATATAGTGCCCAACCCCAGAAATTAGGGTTTCTAAATGACTCACGTACGCCCTACGTACATACACATACGCCCATCGTACGTGTCCGGAGTCCCGATCCCGCCTCGCATGTGTACGTTAAGCGTACCATGTGGTACGCCCCCGCGTACAACTCAAGGACCAACAATGCAACATTAATAATAATAAAGGAAATAAAGAAACTTACCAGGATTCAAGTGTTACACTATGGCCTCTAAGAAGCTCCACGTCCATGGTATGACACTCTCACTTGTTTTCTCAAGCGTTCTTGTTTTCACAGGGGAATTCTCGATCCAACGTTATTCTCAAGATCAAATGGAAAGTCTCATGTTAGTGAAAATATATGTCGATGACATAATATTTGGATCATCTAATCCGATGATGGTTGCTGACTTTTCCAAATTGATGGTTAGTAGATTTCAATTGAGTATGAATATGGAATTAAGCTTCTTCATCAATTTTCAAGTTAAACAGACTAAGAGAGGAATCTTTATTCATCAAGAAAAGTACATTTCCGAACTTATTAACAAATTTTCAACGGGTACCTTTGAATTTGCAAAGGTTCCAATGGGTTTTGGACACAAAATCTTCTCGGACCCATCTGGTGAAACTGTTGATCAAAAGAAGTATAGAGGAATGATTGGATCTCTAATCCACCTTACAACAAGTCGTCATGACATCATGTTCGCAACATGTGTTTGTGCCCGATTCCAGGTTAATCCTAAGGTGTGACATATCTTAGTCATAAAGCAAATCTTTAGATATCTCAAAGGGACTAAGAGTCTCTGAATTTGGTACCTAGCAAATGAGATTTTCCTTTTGCAAGCTTATTCGGACTCCAGTTATGGTAAAAGTCAACTCGATCGGAAAAGAACATCTAGTGGTTGTCAATTTTTGGGTGGAATATTGGTTAGTTGGTCATCCAAGAAACAGAACTGCATAGATCTCTCCACAAGGGAAGCATAATACATTGTTGCTGCATGTTGTACCTATCAAGTTCTATAGATGAAGTCTCAGCTTTTGGACTATGATTACCATTTTCAACCAATTCCTATCTACTGTGATTTTCAAAGTGGGATTGTGATTTTTCACAATCCGATTTAGCACTCCTTGACCAATCACATTGATATTCGGTACCATTTATAAAAGATCATGTTATCAAAGATAACATCGAACTCATTTTTATTCCATATAACGATGAAGTTGCTGATGTCTTTACTAAGGCATTAGACGAAACCAAATTCAATGGTTTTCTGGGCAAAATGGGAATGGTGATGTCTTATCCTTAATTCTTTTAGAAGTTTGTACTCTCTGATGGAAACATCATAAAGTAAAAAATTCTGAACCAAATTTTTTCTTATCTTAGAATTTTTATACTCGGAAAAAGGATAATTTAATGTCTTTTTGTCTAACATTTCTTTTAGTTTTGAGATTTTAGTTAGATTGGTTACCTTGTTGCTTAAAAGTTTGTTGCAATTGATTGCGATCCATTGTGATCGATCGCAAGCTATCATAGTCATTCAAGTCAAAGAACTTATTTTGATCCATTGGGATCCGTTACGATCAATCTCAAGCCATCACAAATTGACAAGTTGTCGTTAGAGAAAAATGAAATGGAGTGCGATCCATTGCGATCGAAAATAGTCCGTCACAAGTTTTCAATGAGATTTAAAAAAAATGAGACCCATTGCAATCAATTTCGATCTGTTGCGATCCGTCAGAGTCAATCACATTGTTGTTGTTTACTTAAAGTTAGGTGCAACTAGTTGCGATTCGTTGTGATCCACTGCGATCGATCAAAACCTGTCCTAATCTCCCCAGTTCCTAAATCAGTTGCTTCTCATTATGACTGAATGGTATCCATTGCGATCGTTCACAGTCTATCATAAATCTGCAGTTTGTCTCAATATTATTGCAACTCGTTATGATCTACCTCAAGTTCTCCAAAAGTTACTGTTCAACTCTGATCATTCATAACGAGTTGGAGAATGTTCACTCAATGACAAGTACTCCGATCATCACAAGCTTTTTCAAGATTCCAATTTAACTTCAAGTTACCTCATGCATTCTAATTTATCAAGAGAATTCATTTTCTCGGAATTCAAATATGAGTTGGTAATGTAACTTCATTTCGTTTACTTTTGAGTTATAATCCTTTAAATCTCGAAATTTCCAACTCTTTTTCAACTTGACTAAGATCTCCCATACAACCTTTGTCACTGATATCCATTCTTGAAGTTGTGCCACTTCTTAAATCAATATCAAACAGTAGTGGATGTTTTTAAAATTCTTGAATAAGTATCTTATGTCATGTTAAGTAGGAGTTTTTCTTATTCCGAGACTCCTTCAAACAAAATATCAATTTTGAAATATTTCCTTGTTTTGAGATCCCGTTTAAAAAAAAAAACAATAAATATGGTTTTATGGTTTTGACTAACTATTTTCCGAAACGTCCATATAGTCTTCCAACGGTTACTTTTTCCTTAAATCCCATTTGGCACAAATTTCAATAAAGCATTGAGTGTTGTTCAAGATAAATATCGATAGTTTCCTTTTTGTGCTATCAAACATTTTGTCTCGGATTTATAGCTGACATATAGGGAGGCTCTTCATAGCCTTTGCATTTAATGCAAACTCGTTTCAGTGTTGGTTGTCATTGTTGCACTCTTCGAACCGACCCGAAACACCATACTATATAAGGGTTTTGAACCCTACCTTTCCTCCTTTACGCCTCTCTTTGTCTTCTTCCTTAGAACTTTCTGTCTGTACTCTGTTCTTCATGTTCTTCAAGAGTTCGTTAATGGCATCCAAATTTTCCAAAACCTCATCCAATATCAAATCTTCTAAAGGATCAGCTCCATCTTCATCCCTTGTGTGACAACCGTCAAAATTCGAGACAATTCTAGATTTGAATAAACTTATTTGCACATATAGGCACGAAACATACTAGAATTGGTAACTAGAAGCTAAGTTATAATAGTGTACTTATATTTCACATTGGTATGTGAATTCTACAACTACTTAACTATAACGACTATCCATATTTGGTTCATTCCTTCAATTGAACATCTTTGCATGAATGATGTAGACACATCATGCATTTGACCTAGAAGTAGAAATTAGGTCAAAGTCTCATAGAAACTTAAGTTAAAGTTGAAAACTAGGACTAGTATACTTGATTGCTCAATTTCGCTTGAATCTCAGAATCACTACATAGAATGCCAATAATCTAATTTCAATCAAACTATGTAACTTTCTACCAAATATAATTACTTATTTTGAGAAATTTGATTTTTTTCAAATATTAAACCCAATTCATTATGGTGTTAACAAATTTTATTTGGTTCAAAACAATCCAAGATATTCTACATCCATTGTGATATTCCAAAATGCCCAAACTTTATAACAAGTGTCGAATTTTATAAAATAAATGCATGTTTTATAAAATTTAAACTTCCCCCAAAATTATATATTATATATAACATCTTTAATTATTTACATATATCATGAGATGTAAATTATATTATGGACAATAATTTATAAACATTAGCTTATTTATGAGCATAGGAGCCAAAATGTCATAAAATTTAATAGAAGATTTTATATTTTGTAAACATAACCCCAAACCTTATAAGTTATATAAATAAAAAAGTTAATGCTGGAAAATACTATCTCTCTCTCTCCTCAAAATCACGTTCACATCTCTTCCCCCAAGTCACCTCTTCCCTAATCCTAATCATTTTACTCATTCCCTTACTCCACCTCTTTACTTCTCTCTCTAAAAACGTCTCTCTCACTTCTCTCTAAAAAATCGGACCTTAGAAGCATAATAACTGGGAGAGATTTGGACATTCAATTCTTCATGAGTTCATATGAATCTCTGTATTTTGGTGGAGTATAACCCCAAAGAGATGACGAGAGAGATGAGCTATCCAGAGAGATAAAATTTCCATGTTCTCTATTTTCTTCTCTCTAAAACCCCCATTCTTTCCCTCTATGAATTAGCTCCAAAACCCACAAACTTTCCAGCAAATATCCCTAATTTTACTCAAGAATGTTCATCATTTGAAATTGATCTACAAGGTAAAATCAATTTCCTTACATTTTGTTCACTTTTCTTTAAAAAAAATATCAAGTTTTCTTGCATTTTTCTTCTCCATAAACACTTTTCTTTGAGATTATTGACATCCATGTTCATGAATGTTAAATTTGATGATGATGGTTGTAGGATTTCACCCAAAAACAACATGCATATTATTGAGATAAAAGAGTTGTAGATCGATAGATTCAAACAGAAAAATAATATTTAACTATGCAAAGAACACAAGAATGGATCAAAGATGTTGAATGATTAATCAATCACACCTCAGAAGAGCTCGATGAAGAACTTCGACTGTAGAGGTGTGTTAGGGTTACAATGCACGATAATAATTATATTCACGACTCCTTTCACAGCTATACATGCATGCATTATTTATACTAACCCTAATACTTATCCACGGTTGGACAAGCCCAAACCGGGTAATCTACATGGACTTATAACCGAGCCCAAGACGCAACATCAAGACCCAACAATCTCCCCTTTTGCGTAAATTGAGGCGAAAGACTACTTCGGTTGAGTAACCTTGACCTTCTTCACAACCTTGAATAGCCGAGGGATGATTGCAAGAAGTGTCTGCCGAAACTGAATGTACCATCGAAGCATATCGGTGAACAACTTCTTGTGAGCTTCACTGTTCTGATTACCCCTGTGTATGATCTCCAAAATGTGCTCCAGGCAAGCAGTTGAGAACAGGTGCTTGTTAATAAGAGTGAACAGGCACTTTTGACCTTCGCCCCTAATGAACATCACAGTATGAAACTTGGGATCGATTTTGCCCTTGACCATCGCATTCATATCGCCAGTCCTTCCAATCGGCTTTATCGTTGTTCGCTTGTGAATGGCAGATGCGATTTCTTGATTCATCTTTGCTACTTCGTGAATGTAACAAACAAGCATTCACTTGACGTGATCAATGATCGGCTGATACTCCTGAGGATTAGTCATCAAAATATTGTTGAGGAGTATCCAGTCGTGCGGGTTCAAGTTTGGTAGATCATCCAGGGAAAAAGTATGAACCGAGCTATCCAAGCCTCTAGTCACTTTGAATTTAACATTAACGAATTTCCCTGCCGAAGAGGGCTTGAATACCTTTACCGTAGTGATCTTCTGTGTGCTCCAGGTCAAGTATTGTGGCTGAGCGAACTCAAGATAAAACTCCAATAAATCCCGATCTACCTTCGGTTCTGGAGAAGGAACAACAGCCGTTGAGTCAAAGCAATGGAAAATAAATGCCTTTCGGGTGACTGGCATATCGAATTGTGCATCCTTCGAATTCTCAAGACCGAACGACATGGACTTATTTTTCTCTAGGGTTCATTTTCTTTCAACTCCTTCTCGATAAGTTCTTTTTCTTTCTGAAGCCTCTCCTGAAGTTCTTTATCAGTATGCTTAATTTTCTGAGAAAGTTTAGAAGGATTCCCTTCCATGATGTCTTCAATATCATCATCATCATCTTCATCGTCTTCTCCAATCTTCTTCTTTTTCTTTTCCCCCTTACTGACCGAAGCTACATTATCCTTCAGTTTAGCAGTAGCTTTTGGTTCTGGAGGGGGTTGAGATTGAGCCTTGCCAGCCTTGCCTTGTGTAACCTTTTCTCCCCCTTGTTTTGGATGAATACTACTCTCCGGAACACCTTCAATCCTACTTAAGATATCCAAAGCAGGTCGTAGCTTCTCAGCTAAGTGGCGTCGTATGGAGATAGTCAAAATAGAGTCATGGGCGTCAAGAAGATGCAACAAAATGGAATGGAAATCACCCACTGAGCTTCGAATCACCTCTCGCTCAAACTTCAAATCGTCAAGTTCTTTGGTTGTGGTTCGGAGCTTTAGATTCTGAATTTTGAGCTGGGAAGTGCGCTTGTCCAGCTCATCCATCACTCGGTTTTCTACTGCAAGCTCGGCCTCAAGCTGAGTTAAATGATTATCAACCTTAGTATGAAGCTCTTTGTTAGCAGCTTCAATAGCTTTTCGAGCCACTTCAAGATTTTTCTTCTCTGCCTCAAGTGAACGCGTGAGATTGTCAACAAATGCGTTCACTGTTTGGGCGTTTTTCTGAGATGCCGCCTGTATGGAATCTAAAAATAGTTGAGCTTCAGAAATTAGTTTTTCGACTTTTGCGGTCGCTTCCTTGCAGTCTTTGGTTGAAGCTTCAACAGCAAGCGAAGCCTACTCGCATTGTGAGGTGGAAGCATCAATAGCCTTTGCAGCATTGGAGATTGTGGTAGTATGTTCTTGTACAATTGAAGAGAACAAGGATTTAAGGGTTGCCTCGGAATATGCACCAGCAGAGGACGAGGACAGTAACTGATCAATCTTGTCAGTCACAACCTTGAGGTGCCTTTTGGTAAGTGGGGCGTCTTCATCATCATCGCTTTGGACACGGTAAGGACTGAAATAAGTAGAATCAAACTCCAAGTCCTCACCGCCAAGAACAGGTTCAGGTGATGGAGGTGGGCTTAAAGGAGTTGAGGTAACGGGTGGTGTAGGACCGACAGTAGATGCCCACGTATCAGATACGTTGACATGAACAGTGGGTTCGGGTGTAGT
The DNA here is from genome assembly GCF_052849685.1 of Lactuca virosa. NCBI lineage: Eukaryota > Viridiplantae > Streptophyta > Magnoliopsida > Asterales > Asteraceae > Lactuca > Lactuca virosa. Next base: position 299,774,943 of record NC_136428.1, on the reverse strand, counting down.
TATGGTTGTGGTAGTAGTTGTTGTAGAGAAGAGTGGTGGTGGAATAAGGATGGTTGAAGCGATTATAGATCCGATCGGTGGAGGACAAGGTGCAATGATGATAGGAACCGAAAGTGGAACAGAGCGAGGAGACGAAGTTCGGTTGCTATGATCAGTTGGTGAGGGTGGAGGCGAATTACCTCTTGATGGACTATCGGTTTCGGTTGCTTCATCATCAGTTGATTCCAGCTCAACATCTCTCAGATCTGGTTCTCCATCAGATGGAACATATTCAGAATCGCTTGTTGAAGGAGAAGGAGACTTCGGTCGTCTAGCTTGCTTTTTAACCCTTCGCTTCTTTGAGCAGAAGGCTCGACGTTTGGTGCCTTTCGCTTCTTACGGGTGGAAGCCTTTGAGGATTGACCCCCTTTTTCTCCTTTCTTGCCAACCTTCTTTCCTCTTTTCGCTGGCTTGTCAGCAACATCCAGTGAGCTCTACATCTCTGGAGTAAGAATGTGAGGACGGGAAGGAGTCAACTTCTTGTAATCCTTCATCACATTACTTTCATTGGAGACGCATCGGCTCATTGACTCAGGAATCGAACCGATGAATGCGACCTTTGTGGGATCAGACACAATAATTTTTACTGTTTGAAAAGTTGCAATGGAGGACCGCAGAGCGCCTTCCATAACGGGAATCTGAAAGGTCTGAATCGCTCTGTGTGTAATCAACGTCCAAAAGCGTCCACAAGAGATCATAGTATGCTTCGTTGAGGAGTTGAGACTCTGCACCAGTTGTGCCCATAAAAGTGAGCCATAATCAAGATTAATCCCATTGTAGATACCATAGAGAATGGTCAGGAACCCCTTGCTTGCCCCATATGACCCTGCAACGCGTTCTGCTAAACCCTTGTAGAGAAGGGTAAGCAAACCATTCCACTGTGGTGGCAGACATGACTTCTTAAACTTCGTTACCGTCGTCAGAATGTCGGTGTAGCCCATATCATAAAGCATCTGAAACAACTGAGTCGTTGTGATAAAATCCGGAGAGATGACAGAGGCGTCTGCAGAAAGCCCTAGTAATGAAGCAAATAGAGCTTTTGAAACATATGTCTTTTGGTTGAAGATATCGAAGAATATGCGTTCCTTGCGCTTGTCATAGGAAGCTGTGAAGTACACATGAGAGAGAAGCGACATCGGAACGGATTCAACCTGAGTAAGGGCAATCACCAGCGGAGAATACTTCAGGCACTCGACAACGTGGAGGATGTTAGAGTGAAGATGATTCCGCCATTGTTACAGTGAAGAAGAAGATGAATAGTGTAGATTCGCCGATGTGTTCGTGTGAGAGAGATGAGAGTCTATAAAGGAGCCCAAGGCTTTTGTGAAAATATTTTATACTATCTCCAGGAGAGAGAAAATGCCCTTTGTGATGATGACTGATTTCTGAAATGTCGCATGAAAAAGCGCGATGTGACAAGCTGGTATGCCGAGAAAGACGTCAGTACGCGTGGGTATGGAAACTGTTTCAAATTCACGTGCCTTTTCCGATCTTATCCCCTTTTTCAAAATTTCGAACCGTTTCAACTTCATGCTGACTCACCGTGATTCGCTTTGAGCAGATCGACCATCGCCTCTTAATGAAATCACCATATGTATTAGAACCGAAAGCACATGTCTGAAAATTGCCATTAGTACTGTTAACAAGAATTTGGAAAATCATAAAGACCTTCGTGCAAGAGTGTGCCAATGAAAAGAAATAAATCAAGATATTTATGGGATTTAAGTGATGTCTATTTAGACATGAAACTGATGATCCCGGGCACAAATCTCTTCCTTCAAAGTCAAGAGAGACTAAGAAGTGTCTGTGTGGTTTCCCGTAAAATACGATCAAATGTTTGTAAAGAAACATTGAAAGGCATCTTTTCAATAACAGGCTTTAAAGGGTGGCTTACCTTCAACCGAACCTCGATACTTGAAATAAGACTGAAGGTGAGGTGAAGTACTTGTGAAACCGATGTGGTTTGTTAAACAAGTAGGTTGGAAAATATATGTTGTGACTGGTAAATATTAAGAAATCTCAAAAAAAATAAACTGGATCGTATGGGTAGAAACGTCCTGGTTTTAGACAATTTCATAAAGATCCCGCAAAAAGAAAAAGAGATTGCATGAGGTAACAAGTAAGATCTTGAACATAAGAGTGTTCACCGTCAATTCATTTAAGGTGTTGGATTTTGGGTTTCACTTAGCTCGTGGTAGACGAAACGAAGATCATCAACACAGAAGTTGTGTAACCATAAACCTCAGTGTTAAAGTCTGAGAGTCTCAAGGGTTACGAATGTGGAACGAAATTAGATGGAGAAGTATGAGGTGGTTAAGAGAATCGAAAGTACCTCTGCTATATAAGAATGACAATGCAGAAAACTTTTAACCCATTATGAGAAGAGTAAGGTAGCTCAAGACTAGAGTGATTTTGACAGCCTGATTGGGAAGAAACGATTTTTGTTTATCGAATCACTAAGGCTTAACTCAGAGTCATGGAGGCTTTAGTTAAAATACAGCAGCATGCTTCTAGGGACTCTTAACTAGTACGGAGAGAAAAATGTTATACCTGCCCCAATGTCACAATGTTTCACTTTCTTGAACTTAGGAAAGAAGAAAATAAAATAAACTTTAAAAAATAATTGTAGGTTTTGAATTTTTCTGAAAAATAATAAAAACAGAAATGAAAATATTTTTGGATTTTTGAGATTTTCTAAAAAGGAATAAAAACAGTAAAGAAAATATTTTTGGATTTTTGAGTTTTTCTGAAAAAGAAATAAAAACAGAAAAGAAAATATTTTTGGATTTTTGAGATCTTCTGAAAAAGAAATAAAAACTAGAAAAGAAAATATATTTGGATTTTTCTTAAAAATAATTGAAGTTAGCAATAAAGCATATAGAAGAATAGGAAAGATTTACAAAAATGTACAACCGAAACCATACCTTAGAAAAGATGAAGCGAAATAGACCGAGCGTTCGGTTCATTTCGGTCCTCAAAAATTCAAGAGCCGAAATAGACCGAGCGTTCGGTTTATTTCGGTTCCCGAAAATTTAAGAGCCGAAATAGACCGAGCATTCGCTCTATTTCGCCTGTTCAATTTTAGTGAGATTAGAGGGGTTTCGGTACTGACTCAGCTTCCATCATTCCTAACCCTTGGAGTATTTTGTTAAAGCTCGCTTATGGTAAGGCCTTAGTAAAGATGTTAGCCAGTTGATCTGAGGACCGAACGAAGTGAACTTCGACATTTCCATCTTCAACGTGGTCCTTGATAAAGTGATATCTCAGTGCAATATGCTTTGTGTTTGAGTGTTGCACTGGATTGTGACATATCCTAATCGCACTTTCAGAGTCACAATATGGAGGGATTTTCTTCATGCTTAGGCCATAATCTCTAAGTTGGCTTTGTATCCATATGACTTGTGATGTATAGGATGCTGCAGCTATGTACTCTGCTTCAGCTGTGGATAGAGACACACACGTTTGTTTCTTTGACTGCCAGCTGACAAGTTTGCCATCTAAGAACTGGCATCCACCGGTTGTGATCTTTCGGTCCAATCCACATCTACCAAGATCAGCATCAGAGAAGGCTTAAACACAGACGCCGTATTTTGCAGGATACCAAAGACCAAGCGAAGTGGTTCGCTTCAAATAATGAAAGATGTTCTTCACTGCAATCATATGAGGTTCTCTTGGATTTGCTTGAAACCTGGCACAATAGAAGATAGAAAACATAATATCTGGTCTACTTGCTGTCAAATACATAAGAGACCCTATCATTTGACGATAGAGAGTCGTATCAACCACCGGTTTTTCAAGTGATGGAGTCAACTTCGTGCCGAATGCCATAGGAACCTTTACTTTAGAATCTCCCGTCATGCCGAACTTCGTTAATAGAGTCTTCGTGTATGCTTCCTGATTAATGAAGATGCCCTCTGGTCCCTGCCTTATATTCAATCCAAGGAAAAAGTTAGTCGGACCCATTGCGCTCATTTCAAATTTAGTCTCCATCAACTTCCTAAATTCAGCTGTTAAGCTAGGATTCGTGGAGCCAAAGATGATGTTATCGACATAAATCTGAACTATCATTAAGTGTTCGCCTTTTTTCTTACGAAAGAAGGTTGGGTCAACCGAACCTTGCTTGAATTTTGACATTTTAAGAAAACGAGTAAGAGTTTCATACCAGGCTCTCGGGGCTTGCTTCAATCCATAGACTGCTTTATCCGGTATGTAATAATGATCAGGATACCTCTCATTCACAAATCCGGGTGGTTGCTCGACATACACCGTTTCTTCTAGTTCTCCATTTAAGAAAGCACATTTTACGTCCATTTGGAAAACTTCGAAGTTTTTGTGTGCATCATATGCCAAAAAGATTCTTAGTGATTCCAACCTTGCTATTGGAGCAAAGGTCTCTTCATAGTCTATCCCTTCTTCTTGACAATATCCTTTCACCACCAGCCTCGCTTTGTTGAGAATGCCATTTCCCTATTTATCCAGTTTGTTTCTAAAGACCCATTTGAAACCGACCACAGATGCATCCTTTGGTGTGGGAATCAGTCTCTAAACACGATTTCTTTCAAACTCATTGAGTTCATCTTGCATAGCTTGCACCCAATCAGAATGATCAAGAGTAACTTATACCATTTTCGGTTCAACTTTGGAGACAAACGAATTAAACATGCAGAATTCTACTTGAGAGAATAAAGCAGTTTGCTTCGCTTTCATTTGGGAACGTGTGAGAACTCCCTCAGATGATTCACCAATTATTTGAGTTTTAGGATGATCCTTTGTCCATTTTATGAGAGGGGGGTAGTTTGGATCATAGGTAGGATCCAACTCAGCATTGACTTCTTCTTCTAGTTCTGACATATCGTCGTCGTCATTTGTATTCTCATTCTCCCCCTCAAATGGCGAACTGAAACCTATGTCAGGTTCAGAGCTCTCCCCCTCGATTGGATCTTCTTGGGTTGGGGTTGTTGATGGATTGTCCCCCTGGAAAGGCGTGTCGGTTTTTTTTGGTGTAGACGTACCCTTCCCGTGAAATACAGTCCTTTCGCTTGGTGGGTCATCTGTAGCTTGATGTTCACCGGATGCAGTAGATGTGCTTTGATTCTACTTTTCGGTTGATTAATGAGGCTCGCTTTCCGTCACTTTCACAGCTTCATCAATGATTTTTATTAGGTTATCGATTTTGTTATCATCTTACTTCGCTTCTGAATTGATCGCTTTTTTTGGTTCATCAAAAAGTAGCATGAACTCATCAAACAGATTAACAATCGGAACCGTGACTTGACCAGTTGCTGTAAAGATCTCCTTTGTTGGACTTTCGGTTGTTCGCATTTTCTTCACATAGTTATTGTCAAAATTAACATAATAGGTTTCTTCAATCTTCTTCGAGCGTTTTTTGAGAACCCTATATGCTTTTGAAGTAAGCGAATAACCAAGAAAGATTCCTTCGTCTGCCTTAACATCAAACTTGTTTCGGTTCTCTTTTGAGTTGAAAATGAAGCATCTTGAACCGAACACGTGGAAAAACTTCACATTTGGCTTACGATCATTCAAAATTTCACATGGAGTGATGGCGAATCTCTTGTTCAGAAAGGATCGATTCTGAGTGTAGCATGCAGCAGCGATAGCATCAGCCCATAAGTATAGTGGAAGCAAAGCGAAGCTCAACATGGTTCTGGCTGCTTCACACAAAGAACGGTTTCGTCTTTCAATGATTCCATTCTGCTGTGGAGTATAGGGAGCAGAAAAGTTGTGAGTGACTCCCTTTTCAGCCAGAAATTCTTCAAAATCTTTATTCTTGAACTCAAGACAATTGTCGCTTCTTATATTTCGTACCACCTTTCGCAGATGGACTTCCACTTGTTTGATAAAAACCTTCAGTTTTGGAGTTGCCTCTGATTTTTGTTTAAGAAAGAAAACCCAGGTGAAGCGAGAAAAATGATCTACAATAACAAGTATAAACTTACTACCACCGAAGCTCTCAATAGTCGAAGGACCACATAAGTCGATGTGTAGTAGTTCAAGTGGTTCGATGATCTTTGTATTGATGAGTGTAGGATGACTTTTTCTGCTTTACTTGCCCATTTCACAAGTTGCGCACATATGTTCTTTGTCAAATTTGAGCAAAGGTAGGCCACGCACGTGGTCACCAAGCACCAGCTTATTAATGTCTTTGAAATTCAAATGGGACAGTCTTCGGTGCCACAACCAACTCTCATATGTGTTCGCATTTGATAGCAAATATATTGCTGGTTTTCCTTTTGTTGGGTTGATATTCAGAGGAAACATCTCCCCTTTTCGCTCAGATTTCAACAAAATCTTCTTCGTTTGTTTTTCAATTATCTCTGAGCCCTCATCGTCAAACGAGACTTTTAGACCGGTTCCTGCAACCAGTTGAGAAACGCTGATGAGGTTATGCTGCAATCCTTCCACGTAGGCGACCTTTCTTATAGAGAACTCTCCATTTGTGATCATCCCATATCCCTTGATCGTGCCGTAAGAGTTGTTACCGAACTTGAAGCATCCACCATCCTTAAGGGACCGAAACTCCCTTAATTCTTCCTTCCTGCCTGTCATGTGACGCGAGCAGCCACTATCAATATACCATTCTTCGTCAAACTGCTTGTCACTTATTACCTGCAAAAATTAAGCAGATTTAGGAACCCAAAGTCGCTTGGGCCCTGGTGAGACTTTTACAGAGTAGGGAATAGTAACCGAAAGATCAACCATATATGTTCTTTTTATTAATGTGGTTTCATCTTTTCATTCGATGGTGTATACTTTGATTTTATCTTTGTCTTGTTTTGACTTGTGTGTTTTGTTGTTAGATGTTTTTACGTTTGAGGCTTTCTTCTGTGTTCTAGAGTTAGCTATCCTTTTGGTCTTTTGGACTTCAGGTTCTGGATACATCTTTCCTTTTCCTTTGACATCCTTCACAGAGTTGGGTTTTGGTTGAGAATGAAGAGGATGGGATTTAGAGCTGACACTTGCCTTTTGGTTCTGGGCTCTCGTGTTGGAACTGAAATCCGACTTTCGGTTCCTGGAGTAATAAGAACAAGGACCGAAACTTGACTTTCGGTTCTTGTGACTTCCAAAATTAGAACCGAAATTGGTCGTTCGGTTTTCCTGACTGCTCGACTGGTAGTTTTTGTTGGAGTTAGACTTGACCGGTGCTTCCCTTTTATGAATAGAAGCCTTTTCAGAGTGAACATAAGAAGGGTTTTGGGATTGCCAAAACTGCTTTCTCTCATTGAGATTCTTCATATGTCGTTTGTTCCTCTGTCGTTTTTGTTCAGAAATCTACTCTTGGGTCAAGTGTATGTTTGCTTTGGGTTTCGCCTTCTTCTCATGAGCTTCAGTTGTTGTTGATGAATCACTGGTTGTTTTTAGTGGTTCGCTTGGTAAGTCTTTAGTACCACTTGTGTTGAGTTTATCAAAGCTTGAGGGTTTATTTAGTGGTTCAGGAATATATCGTCCCTTAACTCTCCATGAGGTTTGCTCTGACAATCCAACAGTTTCATATGCATTATCGATGGGTGCTGACCAGAAGAAGTTATCACACCCTTCAGCATTATCTTTGTCAACGAGCGATGTCAACTCATCCGTTTGCTTCTTGGTTACTCCTGTGACTGCATACACTTGGTTGGGTGTTGTTTGTACCTTTTGATAAACAAAAACTTTTTCTTTGAGCTTCTTTGACTTATCCTTTGTCACTCGAGAATATTCAACCGAATTCTCAGATATGAGGGGTTTTGATGGTTTGGGTTCGCTCTTAAGAAATTCTGAACAATCGACCATGTCTTCTACAGAGATTTCACTCATCCCACTCTCCTCATCAAATTCAGAAGTGGTTTCCAAATTGATTTTGTTTTCTGAACTCAATTTGGCGTTTGATGAGTCAAACTTCTATATAGTTTCGGTCTTAATTTTTAACTTATCATTTTCGTCCAGCAAATTAGTAAGCATACATTTATGTTCTTTGGATTCAATGAAAGATTCGATTTTGTCCAGTCCATATTTGTAGGTGATAGAGATTTCATCTGAGGACATTATAGACTCACATTCAGCAATGACTTCATCCTCCTTGAATTCAAGAAAAGGCAAAATCATTTTATGAATCTGTTTTCCTATCTCACAATCTAAATGCAACTGAGTGATATTGGTATATAGACGTTTAGCAATCAAACAGAAAACATTTCTTTGCTTCAAAAATCTTTAATTATCTCTTTGTAAATAAATAAGTTCAACCCTAGCTCTACTTAACTCTAACTCCTTCTACTGAATCCACATCCTTCTCTCCTCACTCTTGGAAGACTCCCTGTTGAGTTGGTCAGTTAGGTTAGAATTTGGTAAGCGTGTTTGCATAAGACTTCCACTCAAACTAGAAAACTTGGATTTTAATTCATTTAAGTCTTTTTCGTAATTTTTTATTGGCACTTTATGAGATTCAAGGATTGTTTGTACCTTTTTGATCAACTGATCACAGTCGCTGATCTTTTCGCTCATGGGCTTGGCAGCGAAGCATTTGTCTTTCACGACCTTCGCTTTGTCATCATGGTTTGTTACCATTAAGCATCTACCAGCCGACTCAGCCACTCCTCCTTTCGCCACATATGCTCTTCCATGCGTGGGACGGCGAACCTCTTCATCCTCAGAGTCAGTTGACCATACTTCCACTCCACCGAACTCATCATCAATGTTTTCCTGCACAATCAAAGAAACATTAGCTGATTTCTTCTTCTTGATCTCCTTTAGCTTTCTCATGTAATAGGCCTCGTCATCTTCACCCTCCTTCTTCTCAACCATCTTCCTAAGCATGCAATCTTTGGCAAAGTGGTTCTTGCCATGACAGTAGTTACAATCGTACCCAGAGTGTAACGACGTAAATTTTCAAAAACAATTTTTCATTTTTAAAACATAATTTCATTCATAAGAAATATCAAAATACAATGTAACATATGTCCTCCAAATAAAACAATCCCAAGATCTCAAATACATAAAACTCCATCAATGTGTACAGATCATGCCGACGCCTTCCCGCGATTCTCGCTGGTACCTGAAACACATATTGCATAAACAGTAAGCATGAATGCTTAGTGAGTTCCCCAAAATACGACATACAACACATACGCCACTCATGGCTACAATTCTATATGACCTTCCGGTCAATGTGTCTCAGGGGACTTCCGTCCCATAATCCTGGTAGACCTTCCAGTCCATACCATCTTGACCTTCCGGCCCATACACTGTTGACCTTCCGGTCCATATCATACTTCTCTAAACATAACATAGCATATACATATCATATAAAAGCATACGTCATATACTGATCATAGCACATAAGACCTTCCGGTCACACATAATTACCACTCTGGGTAAAGTATAGTGAGAAGACTCACCTCGTATGATGTCGGATAACCTCTCGTGCTCGATAACCAGACCTAGCCTCCTCCTATCAACATAATAACATCTCTAATCAATACTTTCTATTGTCCTTATTTCTAAAGAATGGGTAGAAGACCATTCTACCCCTCCCTGACCTCTCTCGACCCAGCTTGACCAAAACCCTTAGGTCAACTGAAGTCAACCCTAGTCAACGGTCAAACTTTGACCAAACTTGTCGAGCGCACTCACGTGACTTGGCGAGTCCATACATGTCCTCTTAGTCCTCATAAATCCCGACTCGACTCATCGAGTCCCCTTATGGACTCGGCGAGTTCCCTCCATGGCAACACTCAAAAGCCCTTATGAGGCCAGATATGCTCTTCTAACCTATAAATCTGACCTCCCAATACATAATAATCACGTAAAGGTCCAACCTTTACGCTCATGCAACACTCATAGGGCTTCTTAAGGTGAAATAGCTTCTAAAATGGCAACCTAGGTTCATATCTCCAAAGGAGTAGCATAAAGCATGATAGATAGGACTCTCTGGACCTCTTATGGTCCAGATCTAAGAATCATTCCACCTTGGGATCTCATATGCTTCGAATCCAAGCTAAAGAAGGCACAAGAAAACCCTAGATTCAAGTAGATCACCATAAACACGAGAATGAGCATAGATTTATACCTCTAGCAGCCTCTTCTGGTTGAATGGTAGAAGATTTTAGCTCCTCAACCTGCCTAGCTTGCCCTCCTTCCTTCTTTCTTGCAAGATCACACTAGAGATGATGAAAAATGGCTTCTCCACTCACTCACAATGCTCTCAGGTCCTCTGGTGCTCTCAAGGGTGAAGGTGGCCACAAATGAGGGCTATAAGGTCCCTTAAATAGGGCACATGCCCGAGGATTTAGGGTTTCTGTCCACAGCGCGGACTCGTCGAGTCAACTTGCCGACTCGTCGAGTCCATTCATTAAATCCAGTCAACAATCACGATCCTACTCGACGAGTCTGGGCGTCAACTCGTCGAGTCCCTCTCTTTGGCACAAACTAAATAATTAAAATATGATACCTGGAATTCCGGATGTTACAATTCTCCCCAACTAGAATCAGACTTTGCCCTCGAAGTCTCGCTCTGCGAACAACTCTGGATGCTGCTTACGCATATCCAACTCTGGCTCCCAAGTCAGCTCGGACCCTCTCCGATGTTGCCACTGGACCTGAACCAGGGGCACCTCCTTGTTCCTCAGAACCTTGATCCTCCGATCCAGGATCGCGATCGGCCTCTCAACAAAATTTAGGCTCGCATCCACCTGAATATCTTCTAGTGGCACTACCGCCGACTCGTCGGCTATACACTTCCTTAACTGAGACACGTGGAAGGTATCATGTATCTGGCTCAACTCCGCAGGTAGCTCTAAATGATACGCTCCCCTGCCCACCCTTGCGGTCACCCTGAAAGGACCAATGTACCGGGGCCCCAGCTTGCCCCTCTTCCTGAATCGGATCACTCCTTTCCAAGGAGATACCTTCAGGAGTACGAAGTCACCGACCTGAAACTCAAGCTCGGATCGTCGCCTATCCGCATAACTTTTCTGGCAACTCTGAGCTGTCAGCAACCTTTGCCTGACCTGTTGTATTTGCTCAGTCGTCTGAAGCAATATCTCAGTGCTACCCATCACTCGTTGCCCTACCTCTCCCCAGCAGATGGGAGTCTGACACCTCCTCCCATACAACAACTCGAAGGGAGGCATACCAATACTCGAATGGTGGCTGTTGTTATAGGAAAACTCAGCCAATGGTAAGTACGTGTCCCAACTTCCTCCGAAGTCCAACACATATGCTTGAAGCATGTCCTCGAGCGTCTGAATCGTCCGCTCACTCTGTCCGTCCGTCTGTGGGTGGTAAGCGGTGCTGAAATGCAACCTCGTACCCAACTCCTCATGGAATTTCTTCCAGAATCTGGAAGTGAAACGCACATCTCGATCTGACACAATCGAGATCGGTACTCCATGCCGCGATACCACCTATCTCACATATATCTCTGACAGTCTTTCTGTGGAAGAGCTCTCACTGATAGCAAGAAAGTGAGCACTCTTCGTCAACCGGTCAACGATCACCCAAATTGCATCGACACCCCTTGCGGTCCTCGACAACTTGGTGATGAAATCCATGGAAATCTGTTCCCACTTCCACTGGGGAACCTTAAGTGGCTGCAACTTGCCATGTGGACGCCGGTGCTCGGCCTTAACCCTGCGACAGGTCAAGCACCTCTCAACAACCCACGCAACATACCTCTTCATACAGGGCCACCAATAATCTATCTTCAGGTCCAAATACATCTTTGTGGCCCCGGGATGGATCGAGCATCTCGATCTATGCGCCTCCTCCATCATAGTGCTACGTGCCCCGCCCGTATACGGCACCCAAATCCGACCCTGAAAAGGTCAAAAGCCCTCGCCTATTAGTAACAAACTCAGATACTTACCCAATCACCCGCTCTCTCTTGCGGTTCTCCGGTCTCACAGCCTCTGCCTAGGCCTCTCGGATGGTATCCAACACCGGAGTCATCACCGTCATCCTCATACAAATATCCCGCATCGGGGCACTCTCCGTCCTACGGCTCAAGGCATCGGCTATAACGTTAGCCTTGCCCAGGTGGTACAGGATCTCGCAGTCATAATCCTTTACCACATCTAACCATCTCCTCTGGCGCATGTTCAGGTTGGGCTGATCCATCAAGTACTTCAAGCGCTTGTGGTCCGTGTATATGATACACCGAACCCTATACAAATAATGACGCCATATCTTGAGGGCGAACACCATGGCCCCCAACTCCAAATCGTGGGTGGGATACCTCACCTCATGAGGCTTCAGCTGCCTCGATGCGTACGCTATCACGTGCCCTCTCTGCATAAGCACCACACCCAACCCCGAAATTGATGCGTCACAGTACACCGCAAAATCCTCCATTCCCTCTGGGAGGGCTAACACCGGGGCTTCGCACAGTTTCTGGGGAAGAGTCTCAAACGAGGTCTGCTGTTCTGGACCCCACGTAAAAGCAACGCCCTTCCGGGTTAACCTGGTGAGTGGCACGGAAATCTTGGAGAAATCCTTGATAAATCTCCGATAGTAGCCGGCCAACCCCAGAAAACTTCTGATCTCGGTGGGGGATCTCGGCACCCCCCAACTCATCACCACCTCAATCTTGGCCGGATCGACCAATATCCCATTCTGATTAATGAGATGCCCCAAGAACTGGACCTCTCGTAACCAGAAATCACACTTGGAGAATTTGGCATAAAGCCTCTCCGATCTCAAAACCCCGAGGATCTCCCTCAAATGCTCCTCGTGCTGCTCTCGGAATTTCGAATACACCAGGATATCGTCGATGAACACGATCACCGATCGATCCAACATCGGCCTGCACACCCTGTTCATGAGGTCCATGAATGCTGCCGGCGCATTGGTGAGCCTAAAAGGCATCACCACGAACTCGTAATGCCCATAACGAGTCCTAAATGTCGTCTTCAGGATATCCTCATCCCGCACTCTCATCTGATGATATCCAGACCTCAAATCTATCTTGGAGAACCAAGACGCTCCCTGCAACTGATCGAACTGATCATCGATCCTTGGTAAGGGGTAACAGTTCTTGACCGTCAATTGTTCAACTCCCGGTAATCAATGCACATCCGGTGTGAACCATCCTTTTTCTTGACAAAAAGGATCGGCGCTCCCCACAGCGAGCTACTCGGTCGAATAAACCCCTTCCCCAGCAGCTCCTGAAGCTGTGAGGATAACTCCTGCATCTCTGGCGGCGCAAGGCGATAAGGCGCCTTGGCGATAGGTGCTGCCCCCGGAACCAAATCGATGCTGAACTCCACCTGCCGCTCGGGAGGCACACCTGGCAGCTCCTCGGGAAAAATAACCGGGAACTCACGCACTATCAGAACATCATCAACCAAACTCGGCCTCTCTGCGGCCACTCGTGTATCCATCACATAAGCTACAAACCCGCTGCAGCCCTGCTGTAAATTCTGCCTCGCTCTGGCAGCCGAACAAAATGCTGACCCACATCGAGTACCCTCGCCATACACAGTCAACACTCCCCCACTAGGGTCTCGTATCGTCATCATCTGCTGCTCGCAGTCTATAACTGCCCCGAATCGGCTCAGCTAATCCATGCCCACTATAACGCAAACGTCCCCCATCGCAATCGGAACCAGATCTATTGGGAACTCAACACCGAAGATTTCGAGGACACATCCTCGAATTACGTCAGTAGCATACACCGCTCGCTCATCAGCTATGGAAACTCGTAGAGATTGAGTCAACGCCTCTCGTCGAATACTGATGTGCTGGCTAAACGCTAACGACAGAAATGATCGACTCACACCCGAGTCAAATAACACCAAAGCAGGTACAGAACTCACAAGAAATGTACCTACGCATATCATAATATAAGCACAATATCTCAACTCAACATAAATAAATGAAAGAATACATACCAGCCACGACGTCGGGTGCTGCGCGGACCTCCTCCGCTGTCAACTCGAAGGCTCTCCCGCGAGCCTTCGGTGCCTCGGCCTTCACTGGCCGACCCTCAGTAGCTCGTGCAGTAGCAGGGGTAGATCCCTGTGCTTATCCCTGTAACAGCTGTGGCACTCGGCCTTCCAGTGACCCGTCTGGTTGCAATGAAAGCAAACCATAAATCCCTTGGGGCAGTCCTTGGCTATATGCCCCTCCTTGCCATATTTGTAGCAAGCGCCTGCTCAACATACTCCATCATGTCCCTTGCCGCACTTCCCACAAGTGCGGCCCTTCTGGCCTCCAGATCTCGTATCAGCGGGCTTAGCCCGCTTGGCTGCCGGCTGTACCTATGCCGGTCGCCTATCCCTCCCCTGAGACTCAGCCTCCTCCCTGGCCTGAGTCTCCAGCTCAATCTCCCTCTTCCGGGCATTCACCTGGAGCTCAGCAAATGTCTGGTAAGTCGAGTTCGTCACGAACTCCCTAATGTCCCTCCTCAGAATGCTCAAGTACCGGCTCATGCGTACCTGCTCAGACGACACGTGCTCAGGGCAAAATAACGCCCTCTCGTGGAACATCCGTGTAATCATCGTCACAGACTCCATCCTTTGCTTGAGGGACAAGAACTCCCAAGCCAACTGTTCCCTCTCCACAGGGGGAACATACTCGTCTCTGAACATGGTGGTGAACCTCTCCCAGGTCACCTCTGAGATCTCTACAAGAGTGAAGTTTGTCGTCACAAACTTCCACCAATCCTTCGCTCCCAAGCGGAGCTGGTTCAGCGCGAACCGTACCCTCAGATGCTCCGGACACGAACAGGTGTAGAAGCATCCATCAATATCAGAAATCCATCTCATCGCAGCAATCGGGTCCTGTGTCCCATCAAACTCTGGTGGCTTCGTGTTGCTGAACTCCCGGAACAACAACGAGTCACCCCCCTGAGGTCTGGCAGCAACAACAGCTGTCGTAGCTGCAGCCGCTGTAGCCTCAGTAACCGCAGCCTACCGCTCATCGAATGTCTCAATCAATGTGGTCTTAATACACCCAAACATCTCCGGTATCTCTGCTCGGATAGCCGTAGCTACCTCATCGTGGATCATCTGACGAAGCTCCTCGTCACTCACGCCGTAGGTCTCTGGTCTGTGGCGTGTCCCAACCATAATGCCTCTGAAATATGACATAAAAAAATCAGAGACTCGCTCGAGTATACTCGCACTCGATAACTCAACCCTACTTGTTCCCTAGTACCCTAAGGATTTTTACTTGGACTGCGCACAGATCCGGTGTTTTCAGTAGTATGGGCCCTATACTACCTTCCACACCGTATCAGCATTCATTCTAAGTCCTCCTCCAGGATCCCAGATCACAAGTACTCTATACCTCGCTAAGCATAGGCTACCCTTCGGTAGACTTCTCATAAGGTCCTCACTGCTACCTACCCACTCTCGAAGCATCTCATAGCAGCAGTAAACTCCTAGGCTACGACATCACAAATCAGGCCACTCTAGTCCTAATAGGAATACCTAGCCTACTCTAGCATGCATAACATATCATATCATATCTCATAGCACATAATGTAAGGGTATTTTGGGAAATCATCGTTCGGGCGCTGGATGATCGTACACACTGCTTCCTTCCGCTTTCCTCGCATGTCTTTACTTTTTAGAAAATTTGTTTTCTTTTATGAAAAACTTCTCAAATCCTCAGTTTGAGTTCAAATACACCCGAAGGTGCATCCGAATCCCTCAAACCAAGGCTCTGATACCAATTTGTAACGACGTAAATTTTCAAAAACAGATTTTCAGTTTTAAAACATAATTTCATTCATAAGAAATATCAAAATCCAATGTAACACATGTCCTCCAAATAAAACAATCCCAAGATCTCAAATACATAAAACTCCATCAATGTGTACAGATCATGCCGGTGCCTTCCCGCGATCCTCGCTGGTACCTGAAACACATATCACATAAACAGTAAGCATGAATGCTTAGTTAGTTCCCCAAAATACCACATACAACACATACGCCACTCAAGGCTACAATTCTACATGACCTTCCGGTCAATGTGTCTCAGGGGACTTCCGTCCCCTAATCCTGGTAGACCTTCCAGTCCATACCATCGTGACCTTCCGGCCCATACACTGTTGACCTTCTGGTCCATATCATACTTCTCTTAACATAACATAGCATATACATATCATATAACAGCATACATAATATACTCATCATAGCACATAAGACCTTCCGGTCACACATAATTACCACTCTAGGTAAAGTATAGTGAGAAGACTCACCTCGTACGATGTCGGATAACCTCTCGTGCTCGATAACCCGACCTAGCCTCCTCCTATCAACATAATAACATCTCTAATCAATACTTTCTATTGTCCTTATTTCTAAAGAATGGGTAGAAGACCATTCTACCCGTCCCTGACCTCTATCGACATAGCTTGACCAAAACCCTAAGCTCAACTGAAGTCAACCCTAGTCAACGGTCAAGCTTTGACCAAACTCATCGAGTGCACTCGCGTGACTCGGCGAGTCCATACGTGTCCTCTTAGTCCTCATAAATCCCGACTCGACTCGTCAAGTCCCCTTATGGACTCGGCGAGTTCCCTCCATGCCAACACTCAAAAGCCCTTCTGAGGTCAGATCTGCTCTTCTAACCTTTAGATCTGACCTCCCAATACACAATAATCACGTAAAGGTACAACCTTTACACTCATGCAACACTCATAGGGCTTCTTAAGGTGAAATAGCTTCTAAAATGGCAACCTAGGTTCATATCTCCAAAGGAGTAGCATAAAGCAGGATAGATTGGACTCTTTGGACCTCTTAAGGTCCAGATCTAAGAAGAATTCTACCTTGGGATCTCATATGCTTCGAATCCAAGCTAAAGAAGGCACAAGAAAACCCTAGATTCAAGTAGATCACCATAAACACGAGAATGAGCATACATTTATACCTCTAGCAGCCTCTTCTGGTCTAATGGTAGAAGATTTGAGCTCCTCAAGCTGCCTAGCTTGCCCTCCTTCCTTCTTTCTTGCAAGATCACACTAGAGATGATGAAAAATGGCTTCTCCTCTCACTCACAATGCTCTCAGGTCCTCTGGTGCTCTCAAGGGTGAAGGTGGCCGCAAATGAGGGCCATAAGGTCCCTTAAATAGGGCACATGCCCGAGGATTTAGGGTTTCTGTCCACAGCGCGGACTCGTCGAGTCAACTTGCCGACTCGTCGAGTCCATTCATTAAATCGAGTTAACAATTGCGATCCTACTTGACGAGTCTGGGCGTCAACTCGTCGAGTCCCTCTCTTTGGCACAAACTAAATAATTAAAATATGATACCTGGAATTCCGGATGTTACACAGAGTCTCCCACAAGTTTACTTTCCTTCTTTTAATCTTCCTTTTGGGTGTTGCTCTTCGGTTCTTCCTTCACCTTTTTAGAACTATAAATTTCCCGCCAGTTTCAGTTCTTGTTGACTGGAAACTTTCAGCGAGCAAACTTCTTCGGGTTTGTGACCATCATAGCATATTCTTCATTGGTCAGGTCACATTCTGAGATGTCGTCTTCCTCCTTTTCGTCTGCTACATTCTTGCTTTTAGAGACAAGAGCCAGTGAACCCACAGCCAAAACCACTTTCGCTTCCTTAGTTACTTCGCTCTCATGAGATTTGAGAATACCCATTAGCTTCGCCAGAGAATATGATTTAAACTGTTCATGAGCTTTTACAGTTGAGACTACTGCCATCCATTCAGGCCTTAATCCATTCATGAATGTAACCTTTTGTTCAATAACCTTCCTTTCAATACCATGCTTCATCATCTTGCTAAGCAAATAGTTGAAACGATCAAACGTTTGAATAAGCTTTTCGTCAGATTTTTGTGCGAAAGCACCGAATTCCGAGAGCAATAAAGTTTGGATCGAGTGCTCCAGATCTTCATCGGTTGAGTATAGTTCCTTCAACCTATTCCATATCTCTTTGGTTGTTGAACATGAGCTTACTAGCCGAAAAGTATCGGATTGCAATGCAAATCTGATCATCCTCATGGCCTTGATATTGCATAAGAACTTGTCTTTTTCATCTTGAGGGATCTTATCTTCGTCTGCCAAGAGTTTGTTAAACTCCTTTTGAGTGTTGATTGTCTGGTTCGTTCCAAAATAAACAAATGGACCGATCGTAATTGCTTCCCATATCAAGTAGCCATTGTCTTCAGATCCAACTACATAGTCTTCGAAGTGATGTGCCCATACTTCATAATCTTGGGTATAAAGAATGGGGATCCTTGTAGTTGATCCAATACTGTTGGAGATGTTGATCGGATTGATTTGAGAGTCGTCGTGAGACATGATGAACTTGTTCTGTTAGAATCAGACTTGTAACTTTAAACTTAGGGTTTTATTAAAAACCAGAAAACTACCGTTGATAAGAAGAAGATAGTTTCTTTTATGTTGATAAAAGCGGAAACCCTAAAGTATTCTTCAAACTAAAGATATGCGTATGTATTACACAGTCTCCTGCTCTGATACCAATTATTGAGATAAAAGAGTTGTAGATCGATAGATTCAAACAGAAAAACAATATTTAACTATGCAAAGAACACAAGAATGGATCAAAGATGTCGAATGATTAATCAATCACACCTCAGAAGAGCTCGATGAAGAACTTCGACTGTAGAGGTGTGTTAGGGTTACAATGCACGATAATAATTATATTCACGACTCCTTTCACAGCTATACATGCATGCATTATTTATACTAACCCTAATACTTATCCACGGTTGGACAGGCCCAAACCGGGTAATCTACATGGACTTATAACCGAGCCCAAGACGCAACATCAAGACCCAACACATATTGTTAGAAGGTGAAATCCAATGATCAAAACCTAAATCAAATCCATCAACTTGAGTTTTACAAGTTTTAAAGATCCAAAACCACATGCATTCAAGTTTTCATTTAGAAACATCATTTTGAACAAAATAAGTTCATTCATGGTCTTCAAATCATAATGCATGTGATGAACATCAAGCTTAAAGGCTTGATTATCAAACTACATTGTTAAGAATGCTCATAAAGGATTTATTCATAAATAAATATCTAAACTTCTTTTCTGCTCAAATCCGATTTTTCCTAGAATCCAAACAACAAAATAAGATGATCTGGAAATTTTCAGAAAATAAATCCTTTCTCTCAGTTTATTGTATGTTTTGCAAGAAAATAGAGCAATAATTAATATAAAATACTTTTGACGGCTTGTAAATTCTGGTAAATTTTAGATATCACCTATGCACTGATTAAAGACTTTTCCTGAAGTTGTATGCATTTCTAAGGCTGATTTCTAATTTATTTTTGTTGAAGATAAATTAATAGCAAAACACCGTTATGAATGTCCAAAGCCAAATTTCATAATTTTCGCATCTTATAGACATCATAAAGACTCCATGAAAAATTTTCCAGATTTTTCCAAGACAATTTCTTATTTTTCCCGATTTAATGAATGTTTAAGGGTTTAAATTGATGAAAAATAGGTACATTTATCCAACAATTATGAAACTTCATCAGAATATCGTATATTATATATAAATCATAATTAAAAAGTTTAGTGAATTTTATCTACTGTTTAATATTTTTTCACGAATTAATGTTTATTTAAATAAATAAAACAAAGAAAAATAGTTAAATTGTTTGGAAACGAACTTTTATATTTTTCCCAGCTTTCATATGTGTAATAACAGTAGAACAAAAAGTTTGGGGAATTTTAGAAACTGTTTTTAAATTATCTCTACTTTGATAGAATAAATACACAAAAATCAGAAAAATCGTGTTAAACTGTTTGAAAATACATTTTATTATTTTTCTCAGATTATATATCTTTCATATCAGTGGTGCACAAAGTTTGGAGAACTTTATTAGCTGATTGATATTTTTCATGAATTAATAGACACTCAATAACTCACATGTCTCACCATTTCCACCAAGGGTATATTCATTGTACCATTCACGGCTCGTTTAGAATAACTAATTCATGGGATCTAGAAATATTTTATAATGAACGTATAGGAAAACCTTGTTTGGATTTTTCAGACACTCAACAAGTCATACCAACACATGTTGACTAGACACTTAGCAAGTCTTATCATTAATATTGACTAGACACTTAGTAAGTCACACCAATACATAGATACTAACTAGACACTTAACAAGATACATATATCAAGATATATCTAAACATATTATTAATACCATGTAATATTATCTACTCATCTCGTTCAGGCTTGTATGGATGATACTTCAATTTCTCATCCTCCTAAGTTGGCTCCTTTACTCGGACCATTATAACATTCATACAAACACATATATCATAATCCCTATTACTCAAGAGAACACACACACACACACACACACATATATATATATATATATATATATATATATATATATATATATATATATATATATACACACATAAAATATCCCTTTCTACGTTCTTAACAAGACAAAGCTTTTGCTCAGTTTGGTAGATGCGTCTTGCATACTAAAAGGGCACGCCATGCTTGACAAACACGGCTCCATTTTAGGTTAAGTTGTTTTCGTTTCAGCGTATAATCCCTCAACATATTATTAATCTAACTACGATTTCATATGAAACACAAATCAATGAGTTTATTAAGCTCGTTAAATTATCCTACATACGGCCGAGGCGGAGGAACATGTCGGGCTGTGCGACTTAATTCATGGATCAGATGTAAACTAAATATATAGAACAAGTACAACAATAAACAAAACAACAATTTCATTCCATCTTGATGTTTGAATACATGGTTCTTACAAATTATAGTATATTACCTGAATTGCCTTAAATAGGTAGGTAGACATAACAAAAACAAGTAAACTAGATTGCCTGAAATCCATGACTATCTGTCATCTGAATTGCTTGATTAATGATTCCCTGAGAATACATGTAGTTTTGAGGATAAATACAAGGTTGGGGAGAGTTATAGGTTCTCTACTAACAACAGTAATACTTTTAAAAAGTCTAAAACGTATTTTCTTTGTAAGTAAAACCATACTTAAACTGTGTTTTAAAAGAGTCTTTGAATACACTTTGAAAACCAAAAGTTGTATTACATAAGTAAAATCAATACTAAAAACGGTTTTGAGAAAAACCAAGTCAATGGTTTTGTAGTGAGAGAGGGATTCTAGTTAATGTTTATAGCGAGTCCCATAACCGAGCTATGTGAATGAAAGTACCCCCTAGAACGCTTCATTGTACATCATATTAACGATAATACATACTTGTCACCCGCTTCGATTGCTCGGTCGAGGTTGTAGCTAGCAACCGCATGTGGGGATGTCAACCCCGTATAGATCTGTCCATGTATCTCTCTCCGAGGATTAACGGTTATAGTAGTGTGGGTATGCTAAGTGTTTAGACTTAGCTAATGAATAGTGTCTGACTATAAAGCCCTTAACTAAGGTCATGAATAGCTCTCAACCCTAACTTATAAGTGGATAAGTTACTAGGCATAATGAATTTCATCGTATAAATTTTATAAAAGCCAATTATGTTTGGTATGTATGTAAAGTGTAATGTACTCGCTTTTAGAAAGGGGTATGTTTCAAAGTAATGATCATAAGTACATGTATAAACTATATGTGTGTGTGTGTATATATATATATATATATATATATATATATATATATATATATATATTGAAAAGTGAATATGACGCTGTTATGTACCTAAGATTAGGTGTGGAAGCATTCAATACTATGTTGTTTGAACTAAAATATAACTACTTATTTCTAATTCCTTGAAAACCTTGATTTTCTCGTTTATTTTAGGGTTAGAGTAGTTTTACCTCAATTTTATTAAATCGACGTCTTCAATGTTTAGAAATAGAGATTAATTTCTTCAATGTTTATTTTGATCAATTTATTTACGAAGGAGGTCATAAATTTCTTTGTGAAGGCAACATCGATGATTCGTTTAATAAAAAGGATGAATTGATTTCTTAATTTATTTAAGACATAAATCTTAACATTCATGCAGTATTTTGGTGTACACCATTATCAAGGAATTGTTGATTATGAATTTGAATATTATTTTAAATGATAAAAAACCACTGAACAATCCAATTGGAATTTGGAACCATTAACTTCAAAACTTTTTACTAATATGTTTTTCTCTATGCCTTATGCTGTGAAATTATTTTGTAAACAACAATGTTAAATAAAGATCCTATTTTGTTACTAGAAATACATTGGAACGTCATTGATGACATATATGTATATATAATTAACAGTAGGTATATAAAGGGAAATATTTTGTAATGTTCAAGTAAAACTATGTCGTGTTTATGGTTCCACACCTATGTTTGGGTATATAACAACCTCATATTGACTATCCCTATATATATATATATATATATATATATATATATATATATATATATATATATATATATACACACATACATACATACATACCCATGGTTATAGAAATGCTACAAAGTTTTATGGCATGCTTTTTATGACATGCATTGTCACATAAAATCATTAGGTTTCGTAGTAAAGTGACATATGTTATTTTTACTAATTGTTTCATTTTTAAAACAACATAACATATGTGTATCAAATGTATGGTTGGTTTATGTGTACATAACATGTTATATGCCAAAATAACATTGTATAAACTAGATAAGAGTTGTAAGTGTTTTTCACATGAAACGAAGACATTTTATGTATGATTTGCATAAACCACCATACATACACAAATGTAATCTCCTCTGTCACACCCCAAAACCGAGAACGGCGGAATACATTCTGGGGTGGAGGACGTCATGTACAGTATCATAACAAAGCATAATAGTAAAGACAAGCAACAACATCCATTGCATTAAGATAATAATTGTAATACAAACGTGTTCAGTACAAATGTTAGACACCAAAAATACAATCAAAATAAAGTGGAGTCTTATGTGTGCTCCGTCTTCTCAAAAGCGGCATCCGTACCTGTCTACTGATGACCTGAGAATACAAGTTATTTTGAAAACGTTTATCAGCATAAAGCTGGTGAGTTCATAAGTATTTAGTGTCATTTCCTGTATAAAAATATTCACAATTATACATTTGTAAAAGAAAATTTCGGTGTTTGAAAATAGTATGAGCCCTAGAAAACCCTATGTTTTCCAGAAAAAGTAGTCTTCACTAAGACCCGATGGTTTGGTTGTTCCTTTGATAATGTACAAGTTTTCCCAGTAGTTATTTGTTTGAAAATATAGTTTGACTTTATCCATGTATAGTAATGAGAAAAATGTTTTACCCCAACAGTATCACTGTCGGCCATAGGTAATGAAATGCAGGCTCCAGGTAGTATTAAATGTACAATACTCCTCAGGGAGTCTGTTGCCTTTAATTTTTAAAGTATTAATTAAAGGTTTGAATGTGAACTCGTACGTAACCATGCTGATTGACGATCGAATCCCTTTGACCCTCCGAGTCATATGTAGATGTGACATTTTGTCACCCCTGGGCCTAGACGGCTCGGACTGTAGCTAGCAGTCGGGATGTGGGAGTGTCTGTCCCGTATAGATCTATACACATAATGCCCGCTCTCCCTCCAGGAGACTCTGGTTACGCAGTGATATCACAAAGATGTGTCGTATCGAGAAATAGTATGTCACATTCTGTTTTAGTAAGTTCTCTTGTATAGTATGTAGTGTTCTCTTTGTATAGTACATAATGTTCTACTCGTATAGTATATAGTGTTCTCTTGTATAGTATATAGCATATATTGACTCACAACTGAACTGACTCTACTAGTTGTCATGGCAATAGTAGTAGTGAGTAGTATCCCTTAACTATACCTATTATAGTTAAATAGTATTGTTGGTTGCATGTCTTTGATATCCAAAGGCATTGAACTGATATGAAAACTTTTATATCTGACACAAATATATGAGATATATAACTAAGAATTCAACGAGAGTCGGACTAATAACAAAATACCCTAAGCCCACAATCAAACAAGAACAGGAAATAAGGTGAGCTATTAGTCCTAAGTCCTTCAAGTCTTACTTATATAAATATATTGGCGTAGATATAGTTTGAGACTAAAAATTTGTTTAAACGAATTTTGGAAAAATAGTTTTATAGTGATTTAACACGAAAATGAATTTAGTACGCATTTGAAAACAGTTTAATTGGCAATATAGTTAAAAATATAGAAAATCCCTTTTTGATGGTAAAAAGCAGTTAATAGTGTAGAAAATCCTTTTGGTTGCAAGTTATACTTCACATGCGATTGTGTACTATAACTTAGTTGGTTCAACTTGTATTCCCCCCCATAAAACAGTTAAAAGCATTTAAAAAGGTTCATTTCGGGGTATGAACTCACCTATAGTGAGTGAAGTGGATGGAAACGCCGGGTAGGATGCTAGGTGTCAAGTGAGGACTTGAACACACACATGGATCCTATGTAACATGTAGTGATGTATAAAGTATCTAATTAGTTGTGTAATCACTAATTAAGTGAGTAAAGGCACTTCAATTGGGTACTCCCTTGGAGTTTACGGTCCTTGGACCACTCCTTGGGAGTTTACGGTCGTAAACTCTAGGGTTTACGGTCCTTGGACCACCCTTGGGGAGTTTACGGTCGTAAACTCATGGGTTTACGGCCGTAAACCCACCTTTGTCCATGTTTGTCCATTTCCAAGTGTTTTGGTGGTTTGTAGGCCATTCATGCAAGTTCTAGACTCAAAAACAAGCCATGCAAAGTGTTTGGAGCATTAAAACACCCTTGGAAGGTGTTTACGGTTTTGGGAGACGTTCCCAAACCGTAAACTCATGTTTACACTTCTTTGGACATGTTTTAGGGTTCTAAGATCATCCAAGCAAGTTTCAAGGCCATTAGACATGCATTGGAAGGGTTAAGGAGCATCAAAACCCCTTGAAAGGGTGTTTACGGTTTTTGAACATTCAAGAACCGTAAACTCATGTTCATGGCCAAAAACTCATGATCTTGTGGTTCTAACTCCATGCATGTAAGGATCTAAGCATTAGGAGAGGGTTGGAAGTGTTTTGGGGCTTCAAAACCCTCATATGGGAGTTTACGGTTTTGGGAGGCTCCCCAAACCGTAAACACATGCATGTTGGGGTATTTGGGTGATCCAACTCGAAATAGCATGAATACTAAGCTAGAAAATCAAGTTAGGAAGATTACCTTTGATTTTTGAGGCTTGAAAGTGGTGTTCTTGAGCCAAACCCGATTTTTAGAGAGAGAAAGTAGAGGGAGAAAGCTCCAAGGTGGGAAAAGGCTCTAAAGGTGGACACTCCTCTTTTATATATGGCTGCCTAGTGGGGACCCACCATACACTGTCGTTTAAACGGAGCTAAATGTTTTTACCGGGTAAACTAACCGTAACCCGACTTAGTTGTTTTTATTCCGTCATTATATATTATTTATTTTAATAACTCAAAACGAATTATTTTAATAAATAAAAGTTAACGGAAAATTTTAATAGAACTAACTTTTATTAACGGAAACGGGTTACAGTGACGGAGTAAATTTCGGGTTGTCACATCATCCCCCCGTTAGAGGGAATTTCGTCCCGAAATTCAGAATTCAAGTAGTTAAGTTATTACAACACAACTAAGCAAAGAGATGAGGATAGTTAAGTTTCATTTGATCCTCGCGCTCCCAAGTGAACTCTGGTCCTCGTTTGGCGTTCCAACGAACCTTCACAATCGGGATGCGGCTTTGCTTCGTTCGTTTGACCTCTCGGTCAATGATCTCCACAGGTTCTTCCACGAAGTTGAGGCTCTCATTGATCTCGATTTCATCGAGTGGGATAATGAGAGTCTCTTCGGATAGACACTTTTTCAAGTTCGAGACGTGGAAGGTAGGATGCACATTACTAAGTTCGCGGGGTAGATTGAGTTTGTAAGCTACGGGGCCGATTCTAGCGAGAATTTCAAAAGGCCCTATGTATCTTGGATTCAGCTTCCCGCGCTTTTTGAAGCGTATCAAGCCTTTCCAGGGTGAGACTTTCAAAAGGACTCGGTCTCCCACCTGGAATTCCAAGGGTTTCCTTCGTTTGTCTGCGTAGCTTTTCTGTCGGTCTCTTGAGGCTTTAAGTCGTGCTCGGATTTGTACGATCTTTTCGGTGGTTTCGCGGATGATTTCTGGACCGGTGAGAGTGCTGTCAGGAACTCGTCCCTTAGCCAATTGAGTGTCGCCTACCTCGGCCCAGCACAGAGGGGATCTGCACTTCCGGCCGTATAGGGCTTCGAATGGGGCAGCTTTGATGCTTGTGTGATAACTGTTGTTGTAGGAAAACTCGACTAGGGGTAAGTGGGTATCCCACGCCTTACCGAAGTCGATTACACAGGCTCGCAGCATATCCTCCAAGGTTTGAATAGTTCTCTCACTCTGTCCATCGGTTTGAGGATGGTAAGCTGTGCTCATATCCAGCTTAGTTCCAAGAGCCTTCTGTAGTGACTGCCAGAACCTCGAGGTGAACCTGCTATCCCGATCGGAAATAATGGACACAGGTACACCGTGCAGTCGGACTACCTCTTGGATGTAAATTCGCGTAAGTCTCTCCATTTTGAAATTTTCCTTGATAGGAAGGAAGTGGGCGGATTTGGTTAGCCGGTCGACAATTACCCAAATGGTGTCGTACCCACTCGGAGATTTGGGCAATTTGGTAATGAAATCCATAGTAATTCTCTCCCACTTCCATTCAGGTATCTCTGGCTGTTGGAGAAGACCCGAGGGTTTCTGGTATTCGACCTTGACCTTAGCGCAAGTAAGGCACTTATTGACGAAGGTAGCGATTTCCGCTTTCATGTTAGGCCACCAGTACGATTTCTTGAGATCCAGGTACATCTTATCCGAACCTAGGTGAATGGAATATCGAGTGTTGTGCGCTTCTTTCATGACCAAGTCTCTGAAGCCACCGTGTCGCGGTGTCCAGATCCGGTCCATGAGGTAGTAAGCTCCATCATCCTTGACTACCAGATTCTTATCCATTCCTCGTAGGGACTCTCCCGCCACATTTTCTGGTTTCAAAGCTTCAAGCTGTGCTCCCTTAATTTGTGCGGGTAGATGCGAATGGATAGTCATGGTTAGGGACTTGACTCTTCGCCCAGAATATTCCTTCCGACTTAGGGCGTCTGCTACTACATTGGCTTTACCCGGGTGGTAACGAATTTCACATTCGTAGTCATTGAGTAGCTCGACCCACCGTTGTTGCCTCATGTTGAGCTCCTTCTGGTTGAAGATGTGTTGGAGGCTTTTGTGGTCGGTATAGATGGTGCTCTTTGTGCCATACAGATAGTGTCTCCATATCTTTAGGGCGAACACGACCGCTCCTAGCTCGAGGTCGTGCGTGGTGTAGTTGACTTCGTGTGTCTTCAGCTGTCTTGAGGCGTAGGCGATGACCTTACCTCGTTGCATCAGAACACAGCCGAGCCCCTGATTGGATGCATCGCAATATACTACGAAGTCTTCTGTCCCTTCGGGGAGCGACAGCATCGGCGCGGTGCACAAGGCTCGCTTCAGGGTTCAGAATGCCTTCTCTTGTTTCTCTTCCCAGTCAAAAGCCACGCCTTTCTGGGTCAATGTCGTAAGAGGTTTCGCAATCCGAGAGAAATTCTGAATGAATCTTCGGTAGTAGCCAGCGAGGCCTAGAAATTGGCGAATTTCTGTAGGCGTCTTCGGTGCTGACCAGTCCTCAATATCTTTAATCTTGGATGGGTCCACGTGGATTCCTTCTTTGCTAACCACGTGTCCTAAGAATTCGACTCTTCGGATCCAAAATTCACACTTTGAGAACCTTGCGTAAAGCTTCTCCGATCGTAGAGTTTCCAGGACCTGTCGCAGATGATCGCTATGCTCTTCCTCGCTTCTAGAGTAGATAAGTATATCATCAATGAAGACGATGACGAACTGATCCAAGTAAGGACGGCATACTCTATTCATCAAGTCCATGAAGACTGCAGGCGTATTGGTCAGTCCGAACGGCATCACTACGAACTCGTAGTGCCCGTAACGAGTCCGGAAGGCTGTCTTCGGAACATCCTCCTCGAGCACTCGCAACTGGTGATACCCGGACCTTAGATCAATTTTGGAAAAGTAACTCGCCCCTTGCAGTTGATCAAATAAATCGTCTATACGAGGAAGGGGATAACGGTTCTTGATTGTCAGCTTGTTGAGTTCTCTGTAGTCGATACACATGCGGAACGATCCGTCTTTCTTCTTTACGAACAAGACTGGTGCTCCCCAGGGTGAGAAGCTTGGTATTATAAAGCCCTTGCTGAGCAGTTCGTTAAGTTGGCCGGATAGTTCTTGCATCTCAGCAGGCGCTAGACGATAAGGCGATTTAGCTACGGGGGTAGCTCCTGGAATTAAATCGATTCTGAACTCGACTTGACGTTTGGGAGGTAGGCCTGGCAGTTCCTCTGGAAAGATGTCAGGGAAGTCGCACACGACGGGGAAATCTTTGAGTTCTTTCGTTTTCCGGCTCGTGTCGACAACGTGTGCAAGGAACGCGCGATATTCCTTGCGCAAGTATTTCTGAGCTTGAATGCTCGAGACGATGCGAAGGCTCGTACTGGGTTTGTCTCCGTAGATCATCAATGTTTCGTTGTTGGGCAAGTTCAAACGGATGGCTTTGTCGAAACACAGGATGTCGGTATGATGGAGACTCAACCAGTCCATGCCTATGATGACATCAAAGCTCTTGATCGCTACTGGTATGAGATCGATAGGAAACGAATGATTATCTAGCGTGAGGGTACAACCTATGTAGATTTCGTTAGAACTTTCCGTTTTGCCGTTAGCCATTTCTACGACGAAGGTTTCTTTCAGTGATTGCGGTGATTGTTTGAGTAAGTGTTTAAAGTTTTGATTTACGAAACTTCTTTCTGCCCCACTATCGAATAGAATACCAGCATAATAGTTATCGAGAAGAAACGTACCCGTGACTACGGTGGGGTCTGCTACAGCCTCATTATGGCCAATAGCAAGTAGTCTACCTGCTCCTCCCGTGTTGCCAGTCTTTGGACAATTCCTTTTGAAATGTCCGACTTCGCCACAGCCATAGCAGGCCTGGCTCGCTCCCGAACTGGGAAATTGGGGAATAGGTTTGGGAGGTGCTCTGCAGAACCGGATGGTGTGGCCCTTCCGGTCGCAATTGGTGCAGTGCATTTCACGGCATGGGCCGTTATGATGGAAGGCGCACTTATCGCACTTGGGTAGATTCCCCGCATATGTTTTGGCGGACACAGGGGCAGTAGGAGTAGTGGCAGCATGGACAGCCACTATTTGCTGGTTACTGGAAGAGGATTTGACTGATTTCCCTTTCTTTCGATCTCCCCGTTTTCTCTTGTTGTCGGAGACGTGAGTTGGAGCAGTTGTGATGGTTGTAGTTGTTGATAGAGCACGGGGAACTTCATGATCGATAAGCATTTGGGCCAACTCCTTGGCACTTTCAAAGGTCGTTGGTCTTGATGATAGAACGTTCCCACGATACGGAGGCACTAGGCCCCCGATGTATCGCTCAATCTTCCTAGCTTCCGAGGGGATCATGTTAGGGCATAGGGCTACCAGCTCGTAGTACCGGGTGGTGTAAGCTACTATATCGGAACCCTGTATTTTGAGATTCTAGAGTTCCTCCTCCAATTTCTGAATTTCTTCCTTTGGGCAGTACTCTGTCATCATTAGGTCTTTCAGTGTATCCCAACCCATGGCGTTAGCTGCTACCAGGGAGAGGGCTTTGACATGGCCATTCCACCATGTTAGGGCCCTTTGGGTAAGGGTACAAGTAGCAAACTTTATCTTGCTCCCTTCGGGGCAGCAGCACATTTCGAATACTGCTTCGGTTCTTTCGAACCATTGGGTTAGGGCAAGGATTCCCCCGGTCCCGTTGAAGTAGGTAGGCTTGCAACTGATGAACTCTTTGTAAGTGCATTCCCGAGCACGGGGGTGGGTTTCACCCTGGCTAGAGTTAGTGCCCAGTCCACCTCCACTGGCACCACCAGAATTGACTTGCGCCAGAGCGGCGGTCACGGCAGCAGTCACAACTGTTTGGAACAACACTGGGTCGAACTGCGGAGGAACCGGCGGTGTAGGTGGTGGTGGTGGAGCTTGAGTTGCAGGAGTTCTCCTGGTTGGACGCTTGCGAGGCGGCATCCTGTATTGAAAGGTTACGAAAACGATGACAATAGTAAGAATCGATTTGTAAACATGATAAGAGTGTTTCTTGGACTAACTCTCTATAGTCTAACAAGCAAGGGAAATGTACTGCTAGGTTAGGGGCACCCAAAAGTACAACTTTCCCATCGATTAGACACTGCCAATAGTACTGGTATTACTGATGTGTAATGAGTTCGAGAAAGATAATGACCTAGCAGTAGGTCTTACATCAAACCATCAGGGAAACATGTTGGCAGTTTAGTAGTCTAGCTCGAGTACTTCCAAAGTTAGGAATGTTTACAGGCATGTACTCTATTGACTATAGAAAGAAAGCTATTCCTTAATCAAAAGAGAGGGATGAGTTGGCATCTTTTACTGGCGACGGGGATCCTTTGGGGCAAACCCTAAGATCAGCCAGTTGGCGCACAACTCCCTGAAGATGTCGCTCGTGCGTCCTCTGACGTGCTCGGAGTTCCATGACTTCCGCTCGGGATGCGGTTATGCCATTTACGCGAGAATGGGTAAAGAAAATTGTTAGGCGCTAATCTATGATACTTATAAGATGATCGTTATTAGTCGACCCAATATTTGCATAGTGCATACCAATTACATGTAATCGAAGCAGAATAGACCTTCGAATAAGTGACCCTAACTCCAAGCCCACAATCAAACAAGAACAGGAAATGAAGCAAAGGTCACAGATTCTAAGTCTATAACGCCTTAGTCACATGTAACCGTGGTGTATCCACTTAGCAATTATTGCCCTACTAGTAACGACCCTTTTAGTTCTCATATATGTTGTAACTAGAATGCAGAATACTCCTATAGTATTCTTGTTCTGATGTTCTTGTAGCAGTATTGGTAAGTTTTAGACTTGTTGCAACACCACAACCATTCTTAGGCACATGCTAGCCACTCCTAGGAAAATGTAGTTGATCAGGCTACATCCGCCTAGTTTTGGCCATATGTCTCTAAGCCTAACTGTGCTGTTCAACAATCTTAATACTTTTGTTCTGTTCTAGTATGATACTGACCCCTTTGTATGAATGAATGTATATATATACTTCGTTAAATATTTTATTATTTAGAAGTATATATTCTTGTTCAGAGTGTTTTAGTCCCGATGTGTTTATAGTTTGTATATCTTTTATGGGTTGATATACTTGATTCACTATAAACAGTGCTCTGATACCAATCTGTCACACCCCAAAACCGAGAACGGCGGAATACGTTCTGGGGTGGAGGACGTCATGTACAGTATCATAACAAAGCATAATAGTAAAGACAAGCAACAACATCCATTGCATTAAGATAATAATTGTAATACAAACGTGTTCAGTACAAATGTTAGACACCAAAAATACAATCAAAATAAAGTGGAGTCTTATGTGTGCTCCGTCTTCTCAAAAGCGGCATCCGTACGTGTCTACTGATGACCTGAGAATACAAGTTATTTTGAAAACGTTTATCAGCATAAAGCTGGTGAGTTCATAAGTATTTAGTGTCATTTCCTGTATAAAAATATTCACAATTATACATTTGTAAAAGAAAGTTTCGGTGTTTGAAAATAGTATGAGCCCTAGAAAACCCTATGTTTTCCAGAAAAAGTAGTCTTCACTAAGACCCGATGGTTTGATTGTTCCTTTGATAATGTACAAGTTTTCCCAGTAGTTATTTGTTTGAAAATATAGTTTGACTTTATCCATGTATAGTAATGAGAAAAATATTTTACCCCAACAGTATCACTGTCGGCCATAGGTAATGAAATGCAGTCTCCAGGTAGTATTAAATGTACAATACTCCTCAGGGAGTCTGTTGCCTTTAATTTTTAAAGTATTAATTAAAGGCTTGAATGTGAACTCGTACGTAACCATGCTGATTGACGATCGAATCCCTTTGACCCTCCGAGTCATATGTAGATGTGACATTTTGTCACCCCTGGGCCTAGACGGCTCGGACTGTAGCTAGCAGTCGGGATGTGGGAGTGTCTGTCCCGTATAGATCTATACACATAATGCCCGCTCTCCCTCCAGGAGACTCTGGTTACGCAGTGATAGCACAAAGATGTGTCGTATCGAGAAATAGTATGTCACATTCTGTTTTAGTAAGTTCTCTTGTATAGTATGTAGTGTTCTCTTTGTATAGTACATAATGTTCTCCTCGTATAGTATATAGTGTTCTCTTGTATAGTATATAGCATATATTGACTCACAACTGAACTGACTCTAGTAGTTGTCATGGAAATAGTAGTAGTGAGTAGTATCCCTTAACTATACCTATTATAGTTAAATAGTATTATTGGTTGCATGTCTTTGATATCCAAAGGCATTGAACTGATATGAAAACTTTTATATATGACACAAATATATGAGATATATAACTAAGAATTCAACGAGAGTCGGACTAATAACAAAATACCCTAAGCCCACAATCAAACAAGAACAGGAAATAAGGTGAGCTATTAGTCCTAAGTCCTTCAAGTCTTACTTATATAAATATATTGGTGTAGATATGGTTTGAGACTAAAAATTTGTTTAAACGAATTTTGGAAAAATAGTTTTATAGTGATTTAACACGAAAATGAATTTAGTACGCATTTGAAAACAGTTTAATTGGCAATATAGTTAAAAATATAGAAAATCCCTTTTTGATGGTAAAAAGCAGTTAATAGTGTAGAAAATCCTTTTGGTTGCAAGTTATACTTCACATGCGATTGTGTACTATAACTTAGTTGGTTCAACTTGTATTCCCCCCCATAAAACAGTTAAAAGCATTTAAAAAGGTTCATTTAGGGGTATGAACTCACCTGTAGTGAGTGAAGTGGATGGAAACGCCGGGTAGGATGCTAGGTGTCAAGTGAGGACTTGAACACACACATGGATCCTATGTAACATGTAGTGATGTATAAAGTATCTAATTAGTTGTGTAATCACTAATTAAGTGAGTAAAGGCACTTTAATGTATGAAAACACTTTGTTTCAAGTGTTAGGAGTGCTAAAGGTTGCATCTAAGGAGTGTATGGCCTCACTATGGAGTTTACACTTCACTTTGCCACACTTAAGTGTGTTTACGGTTGGGAGACCATTTCCCCCATGAGTTTACGGTCGTAAACTCATGGAAATGGTGAGTTTGTGTGTCTAAAGGTCTCATGCATCACAAGGAAGGTTCCTAGGATCAATTTGAGGGCTTTGGAAGTGATTAGGGTTCAATTGGGTACTCCCTTGGAGTTTACGGTCCTTGGACCACTCCTTGGGAGTTTACGGTCGTAAACTCATGGGTTTACGGCCGTAAACCCACCTTTGTCCATGTTTGTCCATTTTCCAAGTGTTTTGGTGGTTTGTAGGCCATTCATGCAAGTTCTAGACTCAAAAACAAGCCATGCAAAGTGTTTGGAGCATTAAAACACCCTTGGAAGGTGTTTACGGTTTTGGGAGACGTTCCCAAACCGTAAACTCATGTTTACACTTCTTTGGACATGTTTTAGGGTTCTAAGACCATCCAAGCAAGTTTCAAGGCCATTAGACATGCATTGGAAGGGTTAAGGAGCATCAAAACCCCTTGAAAGGGTGTTTACGGTTTTTGAACATTCAAGAACCGTAAACTCATGTTCATGGCCAAAAACTCATGATCTTGTGGTTCTAACTCCATGCATGTAAGGATCTAAGCATTAGGAGAGGTTTGGAAGTGTTTTGGGGCTTCAAAACCCTCATATGGGAGTTTACGGTTTTGGGAGGCTCCCCAAACCGTAAACACATGCATGTTGGGGTATTTGGGTGATCCAACTCGAAATAGCATGAATACTAAGCTAGAAAATCAAGTTAGGAAGATTACCTTTGATTTTTGAGGCTTGAAAGTGGTGTTCTTGAGCCAAACCCGATTTTTAGAGAGAGAAAGTAGAGGGAGAAAGCTCCAAGGTGGGAAAAGGCTCTAAAGGTGGACACTCCTCCTTTATATATGGCTGCCTAGTGGGGACCCACCATACACTGTCGTTTAAACGGAGCTAAATGTTTTTACCGGGTAAACTAACCGTAACCCGACTTAGTTGTTTTTATTCCGTCATTATATATTATTTATTTTAATAACTCAAAACGAATTATTTTAATAAATAAAAGTTAACGGAAAATTTTAATAGAACTAACTTTTATTAACGGAAACGGGTTACAGTGACGGAGTAAATTTCGGGTTGTCACATCCTCTAAAGCATATAATAACTTAAAAGATGGGTCGTAACACTCACCTTAATGTGTGATTGTCTGTTTATATTGAGAAGCTTGATGTGAGAAACCATAACTCGATGCTTTTTGAGTTTAAAACAAACCATTGGGACTATTTTTGATCCCTAATTAACCAAAGGGGAAGTTTTGATATTATTTAACAAGTGTGGAGCTGTTTTGTAACTTAACTAAACTATAGGGACTGATTTTCTAAAATAATTAGTTGAATAGGACTGATTTTGTAAGTTTTTTGTTCAAAAATCGACAAAGTGGATATCAACCAAATTGCATGAGAGACTGTGGTGTTGTAGGTGAAGTGATTAACGAAATTAGAACAAGATTGCACAAGAGATTTACAAGGAAAGCCATTGATCCTTGTTAGGATCTCCGACATAAAACCTTGGGATGTGATAATCATTACCTGCCTTGTTTGATTTCATTGATTGAAGAAAGAATTACAAAGATAAGCATGATAATACAATTACATATGGTAAAGTGATACTAAATGAGTATGGTGTCAGAGAATTGTCCCCGTTGTGTGTGTTTTACTGGTGTATTTACAGTCTAGGTTAAGTAACTAAATGTCCGATATTTTTAGGATCCTGCTGAAGTGGTATTTAAAACATGCTTTGACTTGGTATTTTCGAGTCTTAAGCCTGGTTGGACTGATTCTTCGTTGAGAAATTGTCTTCCCTTGACTACTTCTACACACATGTTAGTTATGAACAAAATATAACCGTTATAAATATTAATAAAAATAATAATGGTAATAGTCGGGATCCTGAGGTAGCCGAGGATCCTGGATATTTGAGGATCCTGAATATCGTGAGGATCCTGGACCTAACAATTGCCCCCAAATTATACCTGCAAAATATTTGAATTGATTTCAAGTATTTAAAGTGTATAATTTAATTAATTGGAAATAAAGGATTCGAAATTCGAACTCTAACGGATAGAACTGTATCCGTTTAAAAGATATGATTATGTTGTCAAATCACTTTTCTCTCCTTGGTTTGAAGTTAAATTTCTTTCTCCTTTCTTCTTATTTTCCTGTTTATTGATTATGGGTAAAGAGGCACTCCATTCTCGCTCGAGCATCCTTGATTTTCCGATGAGGACTTTGTCGATCAGAGGATCTTGTCTTGTTAAGAGACCTGTTTTTTCGGTGATGACGACATTGAGTCCTTGAAGTGAATCGGGGCTTATCGTTCCGATGTTATTTTGAAGACTTTTGATGCTAAGACCCAACACGACTTCTTCTCTCCTAGTTAGGTTTGGTCCCATCCAAACTATGCTCATGATCTGGAGGACCTGCTTTATATTGATCGATTGAATCAATCTAAGGATCTAGACATGGGATTTAGCTAATTTGGCCCATGTTTGTGATCTCCAAACTTTTGGGTCTTCTCCTTTCCTGCTCAGTGTCCAAACAAGTAAATCATATCT
The DNA here is from genome assembly GCF_052849685.1 of Lactuca virosa. Classification (NCBI taxonomy): domain Eukaryota; kingdom Viridiplantae; phylum Streptophyta; class Magnoliopsida; order Asterales; family Asteraceae; genus Lactuca; species Lactuca virosa. Next base: position 299,739,138 of record NC_136428.1, on the reverse strand, counting down.
TATTTTGAAATCAAAACAAAATGAAGGTTCTTGGAAAGAGAAATATTTCTTTGTGAAACGTGAATCCAACTCGCCGGTGATCTCTTGCCAAGAAATTAGGTTAGAAAGGATAGGATTTTATTTTATTTCGTTGATGATGTAAAATTCACACTTCCTTGTTTTATTTGTTTTGATGTAGCTTTCAAGTTTGAGGATCCCGTCCCTGCTGGTGAAGATACCAAGGAGAAGATTGGGAGTTTCCTTGCTTTGCCTAAGACTGAAAGATCCATTAGGTTCGAAAGGTAAATCTGCTATTGCCCCCACGTCGAAAGGTAAAGTTCCTTTATTTGTCTATTTTTTATTTTTCATGAAGGATCCTGAATTTTTGAGTTCCTTTGTTATGTTTAGGATCCAAGGCTACACATGATAGTGCTTGGTTCACCCTTGTTGATATCGACTCTGCCATGTTTGGTGGCCAACTTGTGGTGAAGAAGGAGAATAACTCGTCTTCTCTTCCTTTAGAGAGAACCTCGATAAATCTGACCGTCAATACTCTAGGATCCCGAAAGAGGAAGTTTGCCGAGAGCCTTGAGGTGGACGAGGTGCTGAGGAAGCTGCTCTCTTTCTGGCAATCGTAATCTTTTACAGGTTGCTTGATCATGTTTCTTGATCCACCGAAGATCTAAAGGTTAAGCTTGACCGGGTGGAGCATGCGCTGGAGATCGAGGAGTTGATTTCTGAGGTTAATAGCAGTGTTTTTGAGGTCAACTGAGAGGTAAAGATCAATCTGGCAGAGGATGTGGAGAATGCATGATCCTAGAATGTGGAAGATTGGCATGAAACCCTTGCTAAGTTGACTGGTGAGCTTGTAAATGTTGGTCAGAATCATGTACAGAAGAGAAGAAAGAGACATAGTATATCCCAGTTGGGGGTGATCAAACATTGAACTAAGTTTGATAAATTTAAAAACATTTTTAATTTTTGTTCTACAAAACACTATTTTCTTTTTTTGTTGGGTTGGAGGGTAACCCCTTTTAATACTGATGCTTTGGTCTATCTATTTTCTTGCGTGATTGATTTGGTTACAAAATCAAAATAGGTTTTATTGAGGATCCCTAGACAATAAGGATCCTAAAGAGTTCAGGTTTTACAAGAATTATTGGGATCCTAATAATCTAGGATAGTTAATCATCTGCCAAGGGCTTTGAAAGCGTTAGGATCCTTAGTTAAAAGGATAAGCTATTGATTATCTTCTTATAAGGATAAACTTTAGGAAATAAGGATAGATAGAACCTGATGACCCTTAGGTTTAGCTTTGACCTTCTGAAGACTTTTGACTTAGCAGAAGTTATGCATTGTAAGTCGTTTAGCTCAACGTGATCTTGAAGCTTGTATCAGGAGGATTCTTGTTTTGGGATTTCATCATGGAAGATCCTTGTTTACCTTCTACTTAGTGAAATGGGGAGGATTCTGTCTTAGAAATCATTTGGATGTAAATCAAACTAAGAAAACTCCTGTTTGTAACATGGTAATGCTACAAGTCTTGCATATATTCGAGGGAGTGACCCAATCTTAGTAAACTATTGGGAAAAATCCAAACTGTATGATAACATGAGAATGTTATAAACATTAGGTATTTTCTGGGGAAAATCCCAACATAAGATAACGCGTCAGTGTTATAAACTTTAGCAAATTACTGGGGAAAATTAATACTTAACTCTCGCTGGGTAAAATCCCAACTTAGTTAATATTGGGAAAGATTCCACATAGGAATTAACTGGGGAAGGTCCCAATTTATTGTTTTACTGAGGAGAATCCCAACTTAAGAATTATTGGGGATTATCCCAACTTTAGATAATAACTGGGGAAAATCCCAACTTTAGACGTACTAGGGAAGGTCCCAACCGAAGGTATACTGGGGAAAAGCCCAACTTCAGTAATACTGGGGAAGATCCCAATTTAAAATAATAACCGGGTAAGATCACAACTTCAGATGTACTGGGGAGAATCCCAACAGAAGATATACTGGTGAAAATCCCAACTTAAGTAATACTGGGGAAGCTCCTAACGTAAGATAACATGATAATGTTATAAACCTTATAATTTTACTTCAGGATCTGAACATATGTTTTTTTATAATAAAACAAGTATAAAAGAATTTGTTAAGAACTAATTTTTGTAAATATAAGTGCTTTAAAACTTCTTTAAAGATATCAATTTAAAATTGCAAATGACTCTGAAGTGATGAAAGTTTATAAATCAGTAATTGGTTTAGGATCCTGAAAAGTTTAAGAGCCTTAATTTTAATTAAAAATTTTGAAAGTTAAGAACAAGGAAAGATGGAACCTGATTGTCTTTGAGTTGTTCATTAAGCTTCATAAGTTCTTCAATCTCAAAATTTACTGAGGATAAATCTCAACTTAGGAAAGAACTTAGGATCGCTATTGACTTCTGATGATAAGATTCTTACTGATGAGGATCCTTACCGATGAGGATCCTAAATGATGAGGATCCTTAAGGATGAGGATCCTTAATCATAAGATCATATGAGGGAATTCCCTTCTGAGGATAACCTATTTAGGTTATAAACCTTGACAAAATTCTTGGGTAACATCACAAGTTCAATCGATAACGTGTTAATGTTATATACTGGGGAGGATCCCAACTTGTGATGTATAGCATAGGAAATATCCTTGTTCATGAAAATGTTATGATTCGTATGTATTTTTTGGGGAAAAGTCCCAACGTCTGATAACATGAAGACGTTATAAACCTTATGTAATTTATGGGGTAAGATCCCAACGTGTGATAACATGAAAATGTTATAAACCTGAAGGATCTTAACTTATGTTCAAAGATAAGAAGGTTGCCAAGCCACTGCATCGTGAAATTATCCCTTTATTCTAATCCCATAGTTAGATATCGTGCATTCAAGCGAGGTGTATAAACCTTAGTTCGTGAGAAAGAGGTCATTAACTCTTTAAGCCTTAGGATCTTAACATATGTTCAGAAATAAGAGGGTTGCCAAGTCACTAAAGCGTGAAATCATACCCTTACTCACATCCCATAGTAAGATATCGTGCGTCCAAGCGGGGTGTGGAAACCCAAACACGGATGAAAGAGGTTATTATCTCTTTAAACCTTAGAGGGGATTAAGTACCCTTAATTGGAGGAGAGATGATCAATCTCTATTCGTAGTGGCTAGGATCCTTGAGTTTCTGCATGTTGCAAGCGTTAGCTTGGGGTGGGCGTTAGCTTGGCTAATGCCCCTCTGATGCTTAAGTCAATAGTATTCTTGGAATATACAAAGGAAAGAAACAAGAGTAAGGAGTAGGTATGTACCTTGCCTTGGTTGTGATGAAATGTAACTCAATCAACTTACATAAAGTGTACTTTGAGGTGTATAGCATTCCAGGATCTTGGCAAGATGCTAGCCACTATGCCCCCTTTCCTGCTTCCAAATCAGTGAGATATGCATCACAGTGCACCTCTTCCCCCCTTTCAGGAATATTTTAATCTATGATATAAGAAAATTTTTACATTTTCTCACTTGATTTTGATTCTTCGGTCAATGGAGAAGATAAAACCTGGAAATAAAGATCCAGATACCTACACATGACGTTCAAGCGTTTTTTAATGATTATCTTAATAGAAATTTCATTATAATATTTTTGCAATTTTATTGGAGAGTATTAATAGTTAGACATAATCAAAAAACTTAGGAATCCTAATTTAAGTAGATCTCTATTGCACACTAGTTGTTTGATGATATGCCTTAGTGAAAATGTGTATAATTTTTGTTCTTCTGATGTGATAATCAGCAATCTTGTTGCTATAAGGGAGATGATTCAAGTGGCTAAAGGTAATTAAGCAACATGATTAATCATAGAATGTTGCAGCAGGACGAGAAGAAGAAAATAGTCCACATTCCTAATGCTTTATGTATGTTCCAGTTGATTCTCGATTTGGGATCACATTAATGTATCTCAACTATAATTAGATGGTGGTCATTGCAAAATGTTTTTAGAATATGAGGAATTGGAAAGCTTGATAATTATTATTCTCGTGTTTGTGTGTATGTATACTTCATGAATCATGATTTATTCTTTTTCCTATATTTTTTATGTATTAATTAACAAGTTTGACTTGTCAACATCTATAGAATGCAAATGATCCCACAATAGGATTTTTATTAGATGGAATGGACCACCTTTGCTGTTTGGTATGAAAATACATTGCAGGTGAAGGTTTAAAGGTTTAATTACCTTTTTTCCCTTGATGTTTCTTTTCATTTTATCATATTTACACAATGTTGTACAACTGTGAGAGGGTATGCTTTATCCTACCTATAATCTTCAGCGGGCCGCATCTGTTTTTACTGAATACACAGCTGTGAGAGGGTATGCTTTATCCTACCTATAATCTTCAGAGGCTAGAAACAGAGGTACGAAGAATCACAAATAAACCTTATGTTATCTTCATCTTTTTTCGTTGAATGTAAGGTCTCTAATTTTAACAATCTCATGTTCTAGGGTTATTCGATTTTAATGCACAATGCTTACATAAAATCGGATCTAAATCTTCGCTCCTTATGATTAAGGGTCTGATAGCTCCACAGACCCCGAATGTGGTTAAATCTAACACCCCCAAATAGATCTTAGTTCAATCTTATGGAAATGAACAAATTGACAATGTTTTGGTTTTTGTGTCCATGTTTATTCTAGCAGATATTATTGATTTCTTTGTAAAAACTGATTATATGTAACTTAACAAAATCAAGATCATGTTGGTCAAACTAAATATTTTCAGTTGACTTTTTTCTCATGAATTGCATAACAAATGATCAACTACAATATTCAGTATTCATTGTGCAAAATCTGAATATCATGAACAAAATGACAATAAATTTTTCAGATACATATTCTAAATTTCTAGTCTTATGTTTCAATAAAGGAAGAAAAACACAAGAAGGTGAACAAATCAGATTGGATATCCTAACTATCCTCCGCCACGACAAAAAAAAAGTCATTTCACATGTTTATAATATATGTCATGTGAGCCCATAACATAATAAAACATTTTATATATTTTATGTAACATTTTTTAATAAAACATTTTATATATTTTATCTAACATTTGTTAATATATTAGAGTTTTAAATGTATTATGCAAATGATTTTATTAAATATTTGTGAACAACTTCAAAAATACCATTTGTATCTAACTGCATGGAGAAAAAAAATGTGCAGATATAATCTGGGGAATATACTAAGTTTGTGTGCGCTTCACAGGGTAGAAAAAGTTGGTGTCACAAAGCATGTCAAGGTAAAAAATTTCCTTATAGCTATCAGTTTCAATTATGATACGAAACATATAACCTATTTTTACCACATGTATGTGCTGAATTTAATAATATGCTATTCGTGTTTCTCAAAGTTTTATTGCCTTGAGAAAATAAATGTATGAATTTGTTAGAAAGTTTACTAACCACACTTTAAATCAATTTTCAAATCATACATGATGCATTTGATGGTGGGGGTATTACATGGGAAGAAAGTATACCTTTTTAGTTGTACATAAAGTATGTAGTGAATGAAAGTCACTCATATACCTTATTATTTTATTCATAAAGCTTAGAACTTTGACTCAATATTGTAATTTGTTTTTTTTTCTTTTGCGGCAGATAATACATCAACATTCTATTTTTAAAAATAATCAGAATAGTTGGTCTTTTCATTTTTTTTACAATTTAGTTTGTTTTATATAGGGTTATGATGACCAAAGGAAAAAGCCATTCAATATTGGTTAATGGAGAACCTGGTGCTGGTAAAATCGAAACAACAAAGATGCTCATGAGATATTTTGTAAATTTAGTTTGTAGATCTAGAGTTGAAGGAAAGTGGTTGAACAAGTCTTAATGTCAAATTTATAGAGATTCTTTGTATACATGATATTTTTTGAATAATGAAAAATTATTGTATGAAATTGATTGTTTTGTTAAATTATGGCACACAAAAATGTGTGTCATCTCCCTTTATGACGGAGGCTTTAATGATACGTAATGCTTGTCGTAAATGCGTGTCGTAAATGTGCGTCGTAAGGTTACGACACACAAATACGTGTCGTCTTCCTTTATGACAGGGTCTTCCTTGACACGCATTTGCGTGTCATCTGTACCATTCACGACACGCAATGCGTGTCATTAAAGGGTATTTTTCTAGTAGTGATCTTTTGCAAGCGAACTCCGTTTTGGTTGTTTTTAAAATTTTTGGAAACAGGGGAACATGTACTACGAGACTAGAATCTTTACTTTGCTCACAACTACTTAATACGAATTTTAAGTTTTTCAGACGCATTAACTAGGGTTATAATTTATGATTTGTTATTCGTTTGAGATTTTTCATAAATGGAAGTAAGATTTTTCATATGCATTTAAGCTCAATAGATTAAATTACAAAGATGTTCATGGTGACTAACTGTCTACGGTTTTAGCCCTAAATTCTGGGATGGCACCAAATCCTACCATTAAAACACCTAAAGCTTCAAATATGGAATAAGGATTTTACATAATAATCCATGAAATGATGTTGCATATTTGATTCTCTTTCGTATATGCCTTCCTCTAATTCCGGTATTAAAGAGAAAATAGAAAAAGACCATTTAATGTCGTCTCAACTCAGAGGCTATAACTCTTTTATAGGAACTCAGATATTGATGATCTTTATATCCACGCATCCACTTCGAGTCTAGTACAACTTTCTTTTGTACTTCTGTCACAAACTATTATCTTTTATTTATAATCTCATACACCAAAGGATATACATTATATGTTCTCAAAACAACACACAAGTACATGCTTTGCATTCGCATTTCACGAAACTTACTTTCAAGCCCAAGCCTTTACAAATTCACTCATGGTTTATGTTATATCTTTATATAAATGAGAACACGCTTTGGATATTTTTGATGCCCATTGTTCTCGGAAACATCCTAATAATTATAACATGTGCACTAATGGTTTATGTTATATCATTATATAAATGAGTAATACAATTTCGAAGTACGAAAAAAAAACATCGAAATTTTAAGCATAAGTCTGAAATACGATCATGATTTTATTAATTTTACACTAAAATTAAACAAAATGTTAAATAAACATATTATTTAGAATTATATACGATATTAAGAAATAAAAAGAGGTATTTGATTGTTTTTGATATACAAAGATAAATTTTTAGAAAATAAAATTGCAGAAAACAAACTCAAGTATTTGAAAAACAATCTGAAATGGAACATTCTAATAGAAATTGTTATTTTCTAAAAACTAAAAAGTAATTATTTTTTTAAACAATTCATTTAGAATAATTAATTTAATAAATTTCGCCACCGGATTAATTGTTATTAAGAACTTCATAATCATGTATCCACGATAAAAAAAAATCCCAACTTGTCCATATAAAATAACGATGACACGTCCTTTAAAATAAATGTATATTATTATCAAAGATAATAAATCAAAGTTATGCATTTCTAGAAACATATCATTGATTTCCTTTTTCTGTTAAAAATTGCAAAATGGCCCCCACATATCCTTATCTTAAATGAATAATTGTGAAATTGAAAACATGGCCAATGGACAAGCAAGTGTTATTGTGCTAGACGTATGGGCACCAGGCAACTTGATAACTCAATCCTAGTTAGAAGTCTCTTAGATAGAAACCCGATATATATATATATATATATATATATATATATATATATATATATATATATATATATATATATATATATATATATATATATATAAAAGTTCAATAGAGAACCATAATGATTGCTTACCCAATTAACTAATTTTTTTTAATTTCTACAGCTTATTTTTTATCGAAAAAAAAATTAAAAATATCTAAATTCATAACATAATATTGTGAATGTTAAATATATTTTTCGGATTCACCATTTGAATTTAGATTCACATTGTAAATTTGACGTTTTTTTTTTTGAATTTGATATCATTGGAAAAAAGATAAAAAGTTATGAATTTCTGTATTTTTACTTTTTTTTTGATAAAAAATAAGTTCTAAAAGTTGAAAAAAAGATTGGTTCCTTGGTTAATTATAGTTCTCTATTGAACCTCACCATATATATATATATATATATATATATATATATATATATATATATATATATATATATATATATATATATATATATATATATATATATATATATTATAAAACATATTAGTCATATCTTGATTTTTAAGAGGTATAAGTTACAAAACTTTTTGTACAAAACAATTATGCATAAATAAATCATTAATACTTTCCAAAACTTTGAAGACTTAGATTCATAAATGTTATTAAGAAATTCAATTATGAGCAAAATGACAAATATAAAATATTAAATTCATGTATATTAATTAATTTATATTTTTTAAACTACACACCGCTATAAATTACTTTATATCAAATGTATAAACATGCAACAAATATATATATATATATATATATATATATATATATATATATATATATATAAGTTATAAGTATAAATATTTTATTTTATGATCGTAATTTTGTTAATACATAATAACTAATAATAGAATCAAATAATTATTTTATCATAAGAAAGTTATTCACGAAAAGAACTATTTATCGCCGTCGCTTTGTGCGGGCACACATCTAGTGTGTGTATATATATATATATATATATATATATATATATATATATATATATATATATATATATATATATATATATATATAAGTTGGATCGAGTGACGACTCAAAAATAAGTGAAGATTGCAAGAACAAATCTTTGCTGCATGATTAAAAAAATAAAAGGTGGAGATTTGATTTTATTTATCGTCAATATCAATTATATGGGCATAAATTACACCCCGTTCCCGAGTTCAAATTAACGAGAGAAAAGAAAGGAAATTAGTGGAAATGAGAAGAAAATAAAAGAAATTAGTGGAAGGAAATGGAGAGAAACTGAAGGACCATTTTCCTTCCTAACTTTCCTTACGATTTGGAAGGATTTTGAAAAAAAGAACAAAATGATTAATTTTCCTTCCACTTCTCTCAATTTTAGGAACACAAAAAGAATTTTGTTTTCCTTTCCTTTATCTTCTTTTCTCTCATGACTTTTTTTTTCTTTTCTTTTGTTAAACTCGAAAACTAGGCGTTACATTTTGTTTAATTCTCAATTAGGAATTTGAGTGAATTAAGGAAAACATAATTATCTCAAAAAAACTATATTCAGTTGCCAAAATCAACTTTAATTCTCTACATATCTAAGATATGTTAATACGAATCATATAAAAATACACACACACTCATATATATATATATATATATATATATATATATATATATATATATATATATATATATAGGAAAAGTTCAATAGAGAACCATAATTATTGGTTCTTCAAGGAACCAAATCTTTTTTTCAATTTCTAAAGCTTATTCTTTACCGAAAAAAAATCTAAAAATATCTAAATTCATATATTAACATTGTGAATGTGAAAAATATTTTTCGGATTCACCGTGTGAATCCGGATTCACGTTGTGAATTTTCAAAGATTCACATTGTGAATTTGACGTAAAAAAAAATTCGAATTTGATATCATTGGAAAAAGGATAAAAATTAATGAATTTCTGTATTTTTAGTTTTTTTTTTTGATAAAAAATAAGTTGTAAAAGTTGAAAAAAAGATTGGTTTCTTGGTTATTATGGTTCTCTATTGAACCTCACCCTATATATATATATATATATATATATATATATATATATATATATATATATATATATATATATATATATATATAAAATATTTTTTAGAATACAACTTGAACACATTTGAATATGTTTTCTAGTTCATTTTTGCTTTTTTTTTTCCATTATTCATGAATACTACTTCATTCAAAATATATTTCTACAATTAACATTCTTAAAGAATACGAATGAATTTGATAACACACAAAAATATATACATGCACCATATAATCTTAGCCATACATAGATCTAATCTAGTGTTCGAAAACTTGTCATAAACTCACATAATATATATCATTCACATTTAATCCTATATATATATATATATATATATATATATATATATATATATATATATATATATATATATATATATATATATCACTTCAAGATATAAATGTCAAACCCAATTACTTGGACGTGACGTGTTCTCATTCAACACACGTCAGTGGAGCATAATACAGACACCGTGAGTGTAATCACGTGCGACGAACATGGAACGCCATTTAAATCGATTTTTCTTTTCTTTTTTGTTTTTTTTAATAAATTTGTTTTTCTATAAAAAATATTTTTTATAACTACATAAACTCAAATTTTACGTTTGTAATTCATTTTTTATTTTTTCATTTTTTTTAATTTTTTTAATTAATTTACTTTTTTTTACATTTTTTAATTTTTTAATTTTTGCAATTTTTTTAATATTTTAGTACATCTCAATTTGTTTTTTTCTTTTTGATTTTTACGAATTAAATATCAGTTCTAGCTTTTGATATTTAACAATTATAAAAGTTTCGGACTATAATTACATTAAACATTATAATATTTTTACATCATACTATTTTATGATGATATCATTTTGGATTATAAAAATTTGTATCGTGTCATTGTGAATCATAATATTTTAGATCATATCATTTTTTAATCATATTCTTTGTGATCATAATACAATCAATTAAATTAAGTTTTTGATCATAACAAATTTTGGATCAATATAGAGGTGGCGGCCATAATGGGGTCGCGCACGCTGACATTCTGGGAGTTTCGAGCTTGAGGAGCTCCAGACTACCATGGGGCTCGGGACCCCATTGCTAGCAGCAGATGGTTGGCTGATGTCGCCAACGCGTTACGTACGAGCCGATATCTCGAGGGGGACAAGGTCCGACTTGCGTCATGTCTTCTGAAACACAGGGCACGTGACTGGTGGGAGGAGGTCGGACGATCCATTGGAGAGGATGCAGTTCTAGACGCGATGACCTGGAGTGATTTTTCAGCCAGGTTCAGGGTCGAGTTTGCACCTGTGACTGAGGTGCAACATCTTGCTAGGGAGTTCCAGGATCTCGAGCAGACGACTGAGACAGTGGTGGAGATCACCGCCAAGTTTAGGGAGAGGTCCCTTCTTGTTCCACAGTACGTGGCAGACGAGAAGATGAAAAAGGCCCGATATCATGAGATGCTGCGGAGTGATATCCGCTAGTTTGTGAGCCGATCCAACTACAAGATGTTGGAGGATATGATTGCTAGGGATCGGGAGAGGGAGTTGGATTTGGGGATGGAGAGAAAGAGGAAACCAGATGGGGTTCAGACAGGTAGTTCGGGAAAGAAGCCCAAGGTACCAGATCACAGATCGAGGAGCTAGCAGGGCCGCAGCTGGTGTGGCAGGTGCGGCAAGATACACGAGGGGGTGTGTATGGCGGGGAGTTCGGGCTGCTTCAAGTGCGGCCGAATTGGTCACATGAGTAGAGATTTGACAGCTACTACCACCACCACAATAGTTTCAGATCTGATTTGCTTTCATTGCAATCAGAGGGGCCACAAAAAGGCCCAGTGTCCGGGACTAGCAGCAGCAGGACAGGTGGCGGCACCCGCTCCTGCCACGTTGAGGATTACAGATGGTCGTCAGGGCCTGCCAGAGGCGCCTACGGCGAGGATCAGGGCTTTTTAGCTTACTGTAGAAGAGACACGTGCGGCTCCCGATGTTGTTGTTGAGTTTTGAGCATTCTAACACTCCTATGGTGTACATGCAACCCTATAAACCTTGGATCTATGTTTTCTCTATTATACATGCAAATATTAGCTATTCCAAGGTTTCATCCTAACTAGAATATTATGAAGCACCTATACTACAAAGTTCTAGTTAGATGACATACCTTTTGATGTAGCTTGATGTCTTCAAGCTTTAAGAGCTTAGCCCCAATAGTGTGGAAGCCTCAAATGGAATCACAAATCACCAAAACACCTTGGAAGAACTTGAGAGAATATGTATGCACACTAAAATCGGCCCATTCTTATTTTCACACACTTTTGCTAATTTTGTGAGCCAAGGACCCCTTTATATATTATGGAGGATTAGGGTTACATCCATGTAAACCGTAATACCCATGACCTTTCATTTACATAGGATCCATGGGTTAAAAGCTCCATGGACCATCCATGAAAGCTTAACCCAACCTAAATGAACTTGGCCCATTCCATATATATAAGAGTCCATATTTAATTAGTTCTTTTTGATCACTTAATTAATTCTAAATTAATTCTTGATCAATACTAATTAAACAATATGATTCCATATTAATATATTAGAACTTATAATATATTAATATAAATCATAAATATACTATTCTCAAAACACTATCCATATAAATTGTGCCGGTGAAGTGCAACCCAAATGGACCATGCCGGGTCGGGTCAAGTACATACCAAATATAGTTATGGACTTAGACATTAATCCAACAGTCTCCTACTTGGATAAGTCTAAAACTATTATTGAGTATGACTTCAAAACCTAACTGGCAATCGTAGCTCTTAAAGCCGCTGTCGAACTCTGACCTTGTCAATGACTTGTCCATTAGATAAGGGATCATATATTCCTCCATTCTATATATCATATGGACTGAGACATGGATTATAATCATTCTCTCTGTCCATTTGTTGTTTCCCGATTTTCGATTTATGATGACTGACTGATTGAACAAATCAAATCAGTCCTGGCTTGGCCAAGCACTCACATGTGTCATCGCTAAATCATCAAGGGGCCCACAGATATCGCTTTTATCCCGAAGGTAAAAGGAATGGATAAACTTCGACTCATATGGCTTGTTCTACTACTTGTTGAATCATACACAAAGGCACGTTTTATACCATCGAGTTACCAATGCGTTTTCGTGCAATCAATGTATAACCAAGTCATAGTAACAACTCATATCTCTAGGTTTTAAGAATATAAGATATTATTGTCTCATGATCACTCGTAATAAAATCCATGAAGTGATTCAAATGAGCATGGGTTGAATCCAATACTCAGAACTTATGAGCACTCATGAGTGTTGTAGCACCACTTTATCCACCAACTTGGACCTCTACAAACCAACCCATGACAGTCTTGATTCATATCTACTTCCAACATATGACTGACTGTGGATGGTTTAAATAACTTAATCATTCAGGAAGAGCGACTTAGTTATTCTGGAAGTCAAAACATGCAAAGTGAAACACAAGAATAAATGAATCAAATATGGTATCAAACCCTATGAATATAAATAAACACTTTTATTTATCACCATATTGATTACTCTTTATTCATTTTTTCGGTTTTATCAACTTTATACTTGAATTAAAAACACTAGTTGTCCCATGCTCCAAGCATGTACACTATGTTTTTCTTAAACAATAGCTTTGCCATACACCAAGTATGCACTCTATGTTTGTCTATGATCCTTACTTTGTGAAATAAACCAATTGAACATAATTTCAATGATTCTAATTTCACACTCCCAAATCCTTATCGAAAAATGTGAGAATTTCAAATTCCTATCATTTATCGAAATCTGTTTAGATTTTAAACTTATATGCACTGACCCTCCTGTAATGAATATGTACAAAGTCACAAAGACTTGTCAACAGTCATTATAAGGTATTTCAATGGAGATCAACTCCATGGAAACTAAGTCTCATATTCAAAGTATATTGCTTTGGACATGCTTCTTGCATTAAGTTTTCTAATCTTACACAGATAACTTCCACCTATGGAGACAACTCCATATTCTCATTTTGACTATCACTTCTGAATAAGAGATGCCTCTTTTCAGAATATGTCAATATGGTCCTTCCAAAATTAACACTATACTTCCAACTGTCCCTGAGCAACCAATCTTTGGTAAACCTCAGATTGTCCTCGACAATTGCTTAATCATTTTAGTCATATCCAATTCTAGACCTTTTCCCTTCTTAATGCCTCTGGGCATTTGGAAAAATTTAGAAATGACAAATATTATAGCACATGCAATCGATCCTGTACCCAAAGCAAATGGTACACGATTCATGATGTCTCACATAAAGACATGATTCTAGACCAGTCTTTTGCTACAATATTTTTATTTTCCATGTTTTCAAAATTTGACTATGAAGAGGGATGCCGTAATCATAATCGAATTTTGAGAACGCAATATATAGAATTTCCTTAAGTTGAACCAATCCAACATGAAATTCATATATATATTCTTGACTAAAGATGATTAAGGTCTCAATCTAAGCCTTTAGAACTGAAATGAAGTATATCCTCTCCCTTAATTATAGCAAAACAACTTTTTCAATCCCTGCACCCTCACGAATTGAAACTTTTGTCTTTCTATAATTAACATTGCTAACTTGCAAAACTAACAATAATTATCATGCTCCCACTAGCTTTGACATGTACTCATAAATCAGCTGGACTTCTAGAAATCAATACTTTATTGACTTTCTTACCAAAGTTCAGATTTCTGATACGAGATGCTTTGATAAAACTTTATCAAAATCATGCACCTTTCCTTAGATAGCATGCATGTGTGTCTAAACAATTTCAGAACTATGAAAAGGGATGTCGTAATGTTTAGACCTTTTGCCATCTGCTTCAAATCTACTTGGTGGAAGTGTTTCCTCACCATCATTTTCATGAATCGGAGAGAAACCTTATGACCCTTATATTTTTTGGTGTATGTGTTCTTATCCATGTGAATCGTCAAAAGCATAGTCACAGGACAAGGATAATAACAAATCCAAACTCATATGGACTGAACTTATGCAATCTTAACTTCTTGCTACCTGGCAGTACAGGGCCTGCCATTGCTTCCAAGTTGTTATGCAACCAATTGAGAACTTTCAAAACTCCTATGCAAAGCCAACTTTAACTGGAATGGGCATAGAATATGTCAACACGATAGGTTATAAACCTCAAGTCGTGTGCTAGTGAAGAACCTCAGGTTTTATTCTTGATTAGTTCTTGAAATTCTTTTTAGGATCTTTAAGACTCCCACTATCCTCTTGACATATAAGACTATCTTGCCAAATATTCAAGAGATAGTGCGGATTCTTTATCAAGACAAACACTTCACACAATTGGCCTTAGTTGGTCTTTGTTTTATCCAAAACATCACAACTTACCAATTTCAAATGTACAAGAGTAGGACACTTTTACTCTTACATTTGACAAGTGTTTTAAACCTTTCTTTAAGATATGTCACTCAAGTTACAATCTCGGAGTATGACTCTAAGAATTGTTTTGGAACGAAGTATGACTCATCTTCCTGATCTAACCATTTCAACAATTCATGACTCCTCTTCTTAGTCATAAGAATGCACTAAGATGACCTTTATAGGACTAATTGTGATATGATTTCTAAATGATTAAAATGATCACAAACATGATACTAAAGTACTCTCCCATCTTTTCAGATTTGAGAAACTTTTATCTTTCTGCCTAATTTGATTCTTCCCATTCGTTCTGCCATACATTGAGACTTTTCCAATGTGTCAGAATTATACTTAAACTTGTAAGTATAACCATATTTACTAAACTTTAGTAAATCAAATAGTCTTAACGAGCTTTGTGGTGGACATGACCAGTGCACAAGAATGTGTACTCGATCCCTTTAGTCCTTCACTTGACTCACACATCCATGTGAACAAGTAATTAGTCTTGATTTTCCAATGCTTGAAAGTTCTCATTCATCATACTATTCAACTTGCATGATTCCAAGTTTCGGTCCAATTGAAACTTGGGTGATGAGGAACTTTCCTGATTTGGTAAATTTAGACACTACCACAAATGAAAGAATCAAATCCATTTTCCAATATTGCTGTCAGTGGAATCATATAAGCAACAATTTTCCACAAATGCCATTGTAAGGATACTTCAAATAAATAAAATTAAACAATTTTCTTTTATTTTAAAACTTTGCGGAAAAACTTATCCTTACAATCCACATGGAAAATTTTTGTTATCTATTCCTTAGCAATATATCATAACTTCTTAAGCAACTGCTCAAAATTCTGATGCGATCGAAATCCACCTTCGCGATCAGAATCAACATATACTTCCTTTAAGATTTCTCTCTATTCTTTGATTCTTAAAACATCAACATGTGACCCAGTCACATCATGTAATGAGGATCTCACAATAGAACTTAACAGAGTTTGATAATGGGCTCTACCTGATGTAGAGTCAAACTTATTGACTTTAACATCCTTAGGTAAATTTGGCAGCTTTTCAATCAACGCCCCTTCCTTTGGCAAAATAAACATATGGACCCTTTGGTAATGGGACTATCTCAGACTTAGCCTTTCTCTTTACCATTTGGTCAACCGGGTTGACTATGGCCAATCCCTTTCCATTGGGAAGAGAATGCTTTTTCTGGATTTCCAGTGTCACCATTGTCACTGTCCATAAAGTTTTTGGGAAGTTGATCTTCTAATCAAATTTGCTTTACTATCATTCCAAATCATTGCTGATTCAGCAGCACCAAGCAAATAGATATGATCATTAAGGTTCATGTCATAGTCTGTTTCATAGTAGTCCCAAAGGAACTCACTATGTCACTTAGAAAGTGATTGAACATCCAACTTTCTTAAGACTTTGACACCCAACTCTCCCGGCTTGTCAATATGTGACTTCATCTCTAAGATGTGATCACACATAGACCTTGCTTGCCATTAGGGCTTGAGTGACCTTGAACTTGTGGGTTAGGGAGAATAATTGGAGGAGGTGGAGGAAGAGAAGTATGACATCCATGAGCCAAACTCGGGAAGTCATATTCATTAGGAAAGCTTGGTTTGGGAAGATCATTGTTGTCTAAACCAGACATCAACAATGTGAGAAATTCACGTAAAGTTGATTTAAGTCCTTAATATAACACCCAATATGATATATTAAGGCTAGGACCCAACAAACTATTTTATAACTTGGAAGAGGGATGCCGTAATCCAAGCTATAAAATATTTGAAGGTAGGTGAATGACGATTCACCAATTTCCACCAAGATAAACGAAATGTATTATTAGGTTTTAATTGGTTTTGAAACTCCTAGATTCTTTTGAGATTCATTGAACTTTTCAATGGCATGTTTCAATCTCGAGTGTGCCCTTCAGGTTTTGTGACTGGGATACCGAGGATCAAAAAACAAGGTGTGAAGTAACCATGCAAATATACTTGGTACCCTTAATATTTACCCCTCAATCGATGTGCCGGTTTACCACACACGCTCCAACGATACTATGATAAACATTAAGTTACCCTTTTCCTACCTTGTTAAATCAAGCTAGTGTGCCGGTTAACCACACACGCTCCACTAACTGACTTAAGCAAAGTGTAATTTCATGGGTTAGCACCAAATTCACATTTTCCTAAGTAACTAAGATTGGGTATTATTAAGAGTTTAGTTACTTAGTATTTATCATTAATACTTTTAATGAAGGGAGAATTATAGTCCTTGTCCTACCCGTTCGGCTAACGACCCTCCACCGGTCAAGGAAGCGGTGGGTGAGAGTAGACACCCATTAAACTGCCATTTTATAGGCAGTAACCTTATACCCCCCTTATAGACCGGGTTCGTGAATGAGGCCTACTATTGGTAAGACGACTTGCTCTTATACATATAATATATTAAACTTTTAATATTATAATAGTATAAAGGTGTATTTTAGACATTTAAAATACTTGGTGGTTTAATCTATTAATTAAACTAAACTTTTAATTTAATTAAACTCAAACCATATCTTTATTTATGGATTTAATAATACTCTTTTAATTAAACGCTTTAATTAACTATTAATAAAGTCCATAAGAGTTAATTTGAATTATTCAATAAAACATCATAATTCCAATTATTAAATTCAAAATTAAAACCATTTAATTAATTGTTTAAGTTATGAACCCAAGAGTTTTAGAATTCAATTCTTTTTTTCATAAAAAGCTTTTTCCAAATTCCAAAACTTGAGGGCAAGTTTTGTAACTCTTGAAAACCTTTGGATTCCATAGCTTATGGAGTTAAATACTTGTTTTATGATGAAACTTTTCATGTTCCATAACTTAAGAACAAGTTATGGAATTCTTTAAAACATTAACTCCAAATTTTGTAACTCCATAAAAACTTTAAATCAATTTTTTAAAAAAAAAAACTTTCATATCCATAACTTATGGAGGTTTCAAAACACTTAAGATCACAACTTTAAAAAAAACTTTTGAGCTCCAAAATTTTATGACAAAATTTGTAACTCCTTACAACATTTAGATCAAACTTTTAAAACTAATAAAATAATCATATCATTTTATCTTTTACTAAATTTGACCTAATTCAACTCATATAGCAAATGATTCAAATTTTACAAATAATTAGTTTTTCACACAACAAGTAATTTTCTTAAAATTTAACAAACGTCATGTTTTTTTTTTCCTTTTTTTTCAACTTGAAAATAAAACATTTGCATCAATATAACAGAAAACAACCCATCGCTCTGATACCACTGTTGACTTTTGAGCATTGTAACACTCCTATGGTGTACATGCAACCCTATAAACCTTGGATCTATGTTTTCTCTATTGTACTTGCAAATATTAACTATTCCAAGGTTTCATCCTAACTAGCATATTATGAAGCACATATACTACAAAGTTCTAGTTAGATGACATACCTTTTGATGTAGCTTGATGTCTTCAAGCTTTAAGAGCTTAGCCCCAATAGTGTGGAAGCCTCAAATGGAATCACAAATCACCAAAACACCTTGGAAGAACTTGAGAGAATATGTATGCACACTAAAATCGGCCCACTCTTATTTTCACACACTTTTGCTAATTTTGTGAGCCAAGGACCCCTTTATATATTATGGAGGATTAGGGTTACATCCATGTAAACCGTAATACCCATGACCTTTCATTTACATAGGATCCATGGGTTAAAAGCTCCATGGACCATCCATGAAAGCTTAGCCCAACCTAAATGAACTTGGCCCATTCCATATATATAAGAGTCCATATTTAATTAGTTCTTTTTGATCACTTAATTAATTCTAAATTAATTCTTGATCAATACTAATTAAATAATATGATTCCATATTAATATTTTAGAACTTATAATATATTAATATAAATCATAAATATACTATTCTCAAAAGACTATCCATATAAATTGTGCCGGTGAAGTGCAACCCAAATGGACCATGCCGGGTCGGGTCAAGTACATACCAAATATAGTTATGGACTTAGACATTAATCCAACAGTTGTGACAAGTATGTATTCTCTATTGTCTCTTTATTTGTATTGATTATCGCTTATGGTTACTTGTTTCGTTATAGGATCGTTCTTAGTGAACGATATATCAGCCATGGTATTGTTCGATTCGGCGGTCACCCGATCGTTTGTGTCGGTTTCACTTAGTTGGCGATTTGTTGGAGCTCCGGGGGAGCTAGACTGTCCTTTGGATGTAGAGATAGAAGATGATAGGACTGTTCGGGTTGCGAGGGTGCATCGGGGATGCACACTACAGTTCTTCGACAAGCAGTTTTCTGTGGATTTGGTCCCCATTCCCCTGCGAGGGAATAAGGTTATAGTGCGTATGGAGTGGTTGAGCCTCAATGAGGCAGTGATCGACTGCGAGCAGCAACTAGTGAGAGTTTGGACTCCTAGTGGGGGAGGGTTAGTGATTCAGGGCGTGAGGCCGCAGTGTGGACCGACTCTATGCTCAGCACCGAGAGCGAGACACTACCTTCAACAAGATTGCACAGTCGGACGTATTCCCGGAGTATCTGCCCGGGGTACCTCAATGAGAGACAGGTTGAGTTCAGAATTGACCTAGTCCCTGGTGCAACTTCAATAGCCAAAGCGCCATATCGGTTGGCTCCTCCCGAGATGTAGGAATTGTCTATGCAGCTGCAAGAGCTGCTAGACAAGGGATTTATCAGGTCGAGTGGTTCGACATGGGGATCCCTGATCCTGTTTTTGAAGAAGAAGGATGGGTCACACCGGATGTGGATAGACTACCGGGAGCTGAATAAGGTAGCAGTGAAGAACAGTTATACCCTCCCGAGGATTGATGATTTTTTTGACCAGCTACAAGGTGCATCTTGGTTCTCGAAGATTGATCTACGATCGGGTTATCACCAGATGCGAGTCAGGGACGTGGATGTGTAGAAGAAAGCTTTTAGGACTCGCTATGGTCACTATGAGTTTGTGGTGATGCCGTTTGGTCTCACCAATGCTCCAGCCGCGTTCATGGACCTCATGAACCGCGTATGCAGACCGATGCTGGACTGGTATGTGATAGTTTTCATTGATGAGATCTTGGTTTATTCCAAGACTCAGGAGCAGCATGTGGAGCACCTGAGGGAGGTGCTGGACACATTGAGGAGGGAGAGACTTTTTGCAAAGTTCTCCAAGTGTGACTTCTAGTTGCTTGAGGTGCAGTTTCTGAGGCACCTTGTCAACCAAAAAGGTATTTTGGTCAATCCGGCCAAGATAGAGGCCGTGATGCAGTGGGAGGTTTCGAGGTCTCCATCTGAGATTCGGAGTTTTATTGGTCTGGCGGGTTACTATCATAGATTCATCTAGAATTTCTCCAAGATCGCTGTTCCTTTGACCAGACTGACCAAGAATTCGGTGACATTCCGTTGGGGGCCTGAGCAGCAGGCAGCCTTCGAGACTCTCAGACAGTGGTTATGTGAGGCACCGATTCTGACTTTGCTGGAGGGCATTGATGACTTCGTGCTTTACTGTGACGCTTTAATCATGGGCATGGATGTGGTATTGATTCAACGGGGTCACGTGATAGCTTACGCTTCGAGGCAGTTGAAGCCTCACGAGGCTAACTATTCGACACATGATTTAGAGCTAGGGGCTATGGTTTTCGCCCTCAAGATTTGGCGGCATTACATCTATAGGGTTCGTTGTACCATTTACACGGACCACAAGAGTTTCAGGTACCTCATGGATTAGCCGAATTTTAACATGAGACAACGTCAGTGGTTAGATGTGGTGAAGGATTACGACTGTGAGATCCTTTAACACCCGGGCAAGACCAACGTTGTGGCCGATGCTCTGAGCCGCAAGGCAGTGGCGGCCCTGATTCGAGACATATGTTTGAGGATGACAGAGATTAATCCATTGCTGGAGCGGATCAGAGAGGCGCATGTTGAGGGCCTGAAGGAAGAGCGCCAGAAGTGCGAGCGGATCGTAGTCCGGGTGGCCTCATTTGATTATGACACCTGAGGGTTGTTAACCCTGCATGGGAGGGTCTGGGTTCCGTACTGGGGCAGAGTACGATAGGTTCTGAGGGATGAGGCCCACAAGTCGAGGTTATCCATCCATCCTGGGGCGACGAAGATGTATCAGGATCTTCACCCTGATTACTGGTGGCCCTACATGAAGCGGGACGTAACATGGTATGTAGAGAGGTGCTTGACCTACATGAAGGTCATGGCCGAGCATCAGAGACCCCACGACAAGATGCATCCGCTAGACATTCCCATGTGGAAATGGGAATATATCACTATGAACTTCATTACGAAGCTTCCCAGGACCGCACGTGGAGTAGATTCGATATGGGTCCTCATGGATCGGTTGACCAAGAGTTCCCACTTTATCTCGATCCAGGAGAGTATATCGGCTGAGAAACTGGCTGAGATCTACGTAAATGAGATAGTGGCAAGACATGGAGTGCCTGTCTCGGTGGTGTCAGACTGGGATGTCCGTTTCACTTCTAGATTTTGGAAGCGGTTTCACGACGAGATGGGTACTTGTCTCCACTTCAGCACCGCTTTCCACCCTCAGACGGATGGACAGAGCGAGAGGACGATTCAGACTCTCGAGGACATGCTACGCGCATGTGTACTGGATTTCGGTGGCAGTTGGGATACGTATCTTCCGTTAGCGGAATTTTCATATAACAACAGCTACCACGCTAGCATAGATCGACCTCCCTTCGAGATGCTCTACGGGAGGAAGTGTAGGACCCCAATCTGTTGGGGCGAGGTCGGTCAGAGAGTCATGGGGAGTATTGAAGTAGTACTCAAGACTACTGAGAGGATCCAACAGGCCCGGAGCAGGCTCCAGACTGCTCAGAGTCGGCAGAAGAGCTATGCCGACAAACGATGTTCAGACTTGGAGTTTCAGGTGGGCGACATGATCCTCCTAAAGGTGTCACCTTGGATAGGTGTCATTCGGTTCAGGAAGCGGGGAAAGCTGGTGTAACAAATCGTTATTTCAAACCTATGTAATAATGTAGGTTAATTTGTATTTCTTTTTAAATAATAAAGAGAAATTTGAGCATATTGTGTATATTTACATAATTGACCCTCAAAAATAAATTATTAAACAATCTTGATTGGGATGAACCAAGTGATAGAGATTGTAACAAGGTTTCCAAAAACATAAAGAACACTAAAATCCGAGCTGTAACAAAGAAGTTATGACCAATCGAAGATCCGCGACAAAACCGGCAAAACACTGTTCAGTGTAAAAACTGAATTTTCAATAAAAGGATTTTTAGCCTTAACAATATAAATGAAAGTAGTATTTTATGTTAAACTGAGAACTTTCATATAAAGAACGGCGAAATCTGACTTCGTATGAGGAAGTTATGATTTTTCTAAGTTTCAGTATAGAAGTGTACAACTAAAAACTCGAAATAAATATCAAGTGATTTTTAGCCGACACAACCTAAATGAGAATTGAAGGTCTCGTCAATAGTAGTACAACGGTAAAAAGACAGACAAAAACGGACGTCGGATGAAGAAGTTATGAATTTTTAACGGATTTCCTGTGTCGGTCTGTTAAAAATAATAATAATTAAAATAAATTCAAAATCAGCCGACGAAGTCTAAACGAAAGTCGTAGAGTATGATTTTACCTACGCGTGCATATAAAGAACGTCAAAAACAGAGCTCTTATGCCAAAGTTATGATTTTCGCAAGTTTTTGGCACAAAAATCAAGAAATGTGGAAAACCGGGCAATTTCGCATGGATGACCTTCGGACACGTCATCCTCGCATGCGAGCTTCCACGTGTCGTCTGCTGATTGGACCGAAGTCTCACGTGACGCCTTCTGATTCGACCAAGTCCGCGGTCCACTTACCTTCTGACACCTTCACATGAGACACCCCGCAGGCACCCCTCGGACACATGCCCTCTTCCCATTGGACCGAAGTCCGGTCCAGTCCGAAGCTAACACCTGCGAGCCACCTGTCCGAAGCAGCCTTCTCCCTTCGCCACCTGTCCGAACACATGTCAGTCTCACATAGCCTCGGATCCGAGGCTTCGGCCTATATAAGGCATGCGAGGGCTTCCGAAAAACTTACACTTTTCACCCCAAATTTCACACATTTTCATATTTTTCACTTCCACAAACTTATATACAACCCCTAAAGCCCCGATATCAAGTCTCAAACCCTAAGAAAGCCTCGAAGCCCCGACATTCCCGAGAAGTTAACCTCTCTCCAGTCGAAACTCTGCCCAATTTAAGCCGGTTTCTTGTCAAATAAACTCCTTTCCGGGAAACGAAACGCTGTCCGAATCATCACCTATCAAGTGAGTTCATACCCCCGTATTTTCATAATTTCTACTGTTTTAAGGGGGGGGGGATACAAGCATAACACAAGAACTTTGTGTTATAAAATCTGTTGGATTAATGTCTAAGTCCATAACTATAATTGGTAAGACTTGACCCGACCCGGCATGGTCCATTTGGGTTGCATGGTATCATGCATTTGGATATACTATAATGAGAGAAATAACACTTAAGGTTTGTTAATATATTATAAGTTATAATATATTAATAAGATTATTTAATTAGTATTGATCAAGAATTAACCTAGAATTAATTAAGTGATCAAAAGAAGATTAATTAAATATATGGGTTGATTGTGTAAATCACCCATACTTGTATAGTGGGCTAATGCTCCATGGATTGTCAAGTTGGGCTAAAACCCATAATATGCTCCATGGATGCTCCATAGTATATTTGAACCCATGGATCCAAGGAAATGGAAAGCCATGACAATTAGGGTTTACCCTAATTGTCACTAACTATATAAGCATCTTATTGTTGACAAAATCGGCCACTAGAAGATGAACATGAGGGCTAGCCGATTTTCATGAAGTGTATATTATTCTCTAAGTTATTCCAAAAGCATATGATGTTGTGTGAACCATTTGAGGTGTCACACTTGGGGCACTAGGCTCTCGAGCTTCATGGAGTCATTCTACATCAAAGATGTATGTATTCTAACTTGTTATATTTCATATGAATCAAAGTTTTTGTATGCTAGTTAGTATAATACCTTGGATATTCATATTTACATGTATAATAGAGAAAACATAGACCCAAGCTATTTAGGGTTGCATGTACACTTAGGAGTGTTAGAATGCTCAAAACCCAACAGTGGTATTAGAGCCTAGGCTTGTTTTCTTCTTATACTTGCAAAAATGGCTGAAAAATCGAATTTTGTTGCCGTCTGAACAGCAGACTCGCCGAGTCCATGAAGGGACTCGACGCGTCCAAGGCAAAATGCATCCAACTCGCCGAGTTGGTTCATGCACTCGACGAGTTGGACCCCCAGACAACATATATTCGACTGTTTTGGCTGGAATTGGACTAGGAACATTACCCTAAGCTGTTTTTGACCTTATAAACTTGTTTTTGATGTGGTAATGTTCATGCTAATCCAATTTCAAAGATAATTGTCAATAGATTCGTGTTTTGCATTAGTTTAAGTGTTATGCTAATTACAAGAAAAAGTTTGATTCCAATTATCTTGTTCATGTGAGTTGCTTAGATTAATAGAAAAGGTTGATTGATTATGTGTCTTTGATCCATTTTAATATAAGAGTGGATTCTAAAATGTGTTTGTGTAACTTGTCCTCAAGTTACATGAAAAGTCACATTAAAGTTTCTTAAAACTCATAAAAGTTGGCAATGGTTACAAAAATGAAGAGTCTTGTCCTCATTAAATGGTTTTATGACTCCATAACTTGTCCTCAAGTTATGGAGGTTCAAGAGTCACTTTATTAAATAATAAAAATGTGTAACCTTAATTAGTTCCATAAGTTACAAAAGAAGTAGAGTTACATTCTTTAATTAAACTACTTTAAACACATAAGTTCTGGAATTAAATGGTTTTGAATATTTTCAAAACTTTCCCTCAAGTTATGGAATTTGTAAAGTTTCTCTCATGAATACTTTAATTCCAAGTTAAGCCCTTAGAATTTTAAAAGTTAAAATTCAACCCTTATACTTTATAATATTATAAGTTAATAATATATATATATATATATATATATATATATATATATATATATATATATATATATATATGTATGTATAAGAGCAAGTCAGTCTTACCATTAGTAGGCCTCATTCACGAAGCCGGTCTATAAGGGGGTATAAGGTTGTTGCCTATAAAATGGCAGCTTAATGGGTGTCCACTCTCACCCACCGCTTCCTTGACTGGTGGAGGGTCGTTAGCCGAACGGGTAGGACAAGGACTATAATTCTCCCTTCATTAAAACTATTAATGATAAATACTAAGTAACTAAACCTTTATAAATTCCCAATCTTAGTTACTTAGGAAATTGTGAATAGGGTGCTAATCCATGAAATTACACTTTGCACTTTGTTTAAACCGTTAGTGGAGCGTGTGTGGTTAACCGGCACACTAACCTGGATTTAACAAGGTAGGCAAAGGGTAACTTAATGTTTATCATAGTATCGGTGGAGCGCGTGTGGTTAACCGACACATCGATTAAGGGGTAAATTATTAAGAGTACCAAGTATATTTGCATTGTTACTTCACACCTTGTTTTGTGATCCTCGGCATCCCAGTCACAAAACCTGAAGGGCACACTCGAGATTGAAACATGCCATTGAACAGTTCAATGAATCTCAAAAGATCTAGGAGTTTCAAATCCAATTAAAACTTAATTATATTTCATTTTTCATGGTGGAAATTGCTAAATCGTCATTTACCTACTTTCAACTATTTTATAACTCGGATTACGGCATCCCTTTTCCAGTTATAAATAGGTTGTTGGATCAACTATCTTGAATATCTCCCAAAAGATGTCTAGCTCAGACATCTATGATCTTCCCAAATCTCTTGGAACTTTACTTCCTCCACCTCCTCCAATTATTCTCCCTAACCCACAAGTTCAAGCTCAATCAAGCCCTAATGGCAAGCAAGGTCTATGTGTGATCACATCTTGGAGATGAAGTTGTTGGGTTATGAGCATTCTAACACTCCTAAGTGTACATGCAACCCTAAATACCTTGGATCTATGTTTTCTCTATTATACATACAATTATGAACATCCAAGGTATTATCCTAATCTAGCATACAAAATAATAAATATAACAAGATAGAATACATACCTCTTTGATGTAGAATGTCTTCATGAAGCTTGAGTGCCTAGTGCCCCAAGTGTGACACCTCAAATGGTTCACACAACACCAAATACACTTGGAATAACTTGAGAGAAACTTGAACACTCCTTAAAATCGTCTAGCCCTCACACTCACACATTAGTGCACGATTTCTTGAGCCATGGCATTCTTTTATATGGTGGCTATTAGGGTTACACCATGTAACTCATAACTTTACCCATTCCTTATGCTCCATGGATTTTAACCTCCATGGAGTATCCATGGGTCACCCCATGGACTTAGTCCAACATAAGGAATCTTGGATCACAAGCCCACATATATAAGAATGAATGATTTACACAATCAACCCATATATTTAATTAGTCTCCTTTTGATCACTTAATTAATTCCAAATTAATTTTTGATCAATACTAATTAAATAAACTTATTAATATATTAGAACTTATAATATATTAACCAACCTTAAGTGTTATTTCTCTCATTATAGTCTATCCAAATGCATGATGCCATGCAACCCAAATGGACCATGTCGGGTCGGGTCAAGTCTTACCAATTATAGTTATGGACTTACACATTAATCCAACAGTCTCCCACTTGGATAAGTCTAAAACTATTATTGCGTATGACTTCAGGAACCGATCAGCAATCATAGCTCTCAAAAGCTTCTGTCGAACTCTGACCTTGTCGATGAACTCTGACCTTTGTCAATGACTTGTCCATTAGATAAGGGATCATATATTCCTCCATTCTAGATATCATATGGACTGACACATGGATTATCAATCATTCTCTCTGTCCATTTGTTGTTTCCCGATTTCCGATTCATGATGACTGACTGATTGAACAAATCAAATCAGTCATGGCTTGGCCAAGCACTCACATGTATCATCTTTAAATCATCGAGGGGCCCACATATATCGCTTTTATCCCGAAGGTAAAAGGAATGGATAAACTTCAACTCATATGGCTTGTTCTACTACTTGTTGAATTATACACAAAGGCACGTTTTATAACATCGAGTTACCAATGCGTTTTCGTGCAATCAATGTATAACCAACTCATAGTAACAACTCATATCTCTAGGTTTGAAGAATATAAGATATTATCGTCTCATGATCACTCGTGATAAAATCCATGAAGTGATTCAAATGAGCGCGGGTTGAATCCAATACTCAGAACTTATGAGCACTCATGAGTGTTGTAGCACCACTTTGTCCACCAACTTGGACCTCTACAAACCAACCCATGACAGTCTTGATTCATATCTACTTCCAACATATGACCGACTGTGGATGGTTTGAATAACTTAATCATTCAGGAAGAGCGACTTAGTTATTCTGGAAGTCAAAACATGCAAAGTGAAACACAAGAATAAATGAATCAAATATGGTATCAAACCCTATGAATATAAATAAACACTTTTATTTATCACCATACTGATTACTCATTATTCATTGTTTCGGTTTTATCAACTTTATACTTGAATTTAAAACAATAGTTGTCCCATGCTCCAAGCATGTACACTATGTTTTCTAAACACTAGTCATGCCATACACCAAGTATGCATACTATGTTTGTCTATGATCTTTACTTTGTAAAATAGATCAATTGAACATCACTCCAATGATCCTCTTTTCACAGTCCCAAATCCTTACTGCAAATGCAAGAATTCCAAATTCATGCCATTTACTGAAATCTGTTAGATTCTAAACTTATATGCATTGATCCTCTTAATGATTATGCACGAAGTTAGAAAGACTTGACAACAATCATTACAGAGCATTCCAAAGGAGATCAGCTCCTTGGAACCATCCTTCTTTCATTAAGTTTCCTAATCTTACACATATTGACTAATTTCTAACTTTGAAACATTTCCATATTCCATTTTGACTATCACTACTGAACAAGAGTTGCCTCCTTACAGATTATGTCAATATGGTCCTTCCAGAATTAACATTATACTTCCAACTGTCCTTGAGCAACCAATCTTTGGTAAACCTTAGATTGTCCTCGACAATTGCTTAATCATTTTAGTCATATCCAATTCTAGACCTTTTCCCTTCATAATGCCCCAGGCATTTGGAAAATTTTAGAAAGGATGAATATAGTACATGTAATCGATCCTATATCTGAAGCATATGGGACACGATTCATGATGTCTCACATAAAGACTAAACCAGTCTTTTGCTATAATATTTCCATTTCAATTTGCCAAGTTCTCAAAATTCAGATTATGAAAAGGGATGCCGTAATCATAATCGAATTTTAGAACGCAAATAATGGACCCATATATAGAATTTCCTTATGTTGAGCCATTCCAACATGAAATTCATATATATATCCTTGATTAAATACGATTAAAATCTCAATCTAAGCTTTTAGAATTGAAATGAAGTATAATTTCCTCTCCCTTAATTATAGCAAAACAACTTTTCCAACCCCTGCAACCTCACGAATTGAAACTTTTGTTTTCTATAATTAACATTGCTAACTTGCAACCTTTGTCATAATTATCATGCTCCTACTAACATGATGATTATTAGCATAACACTTATGCTCCCACTAGCTTTGACATGTACTCAGAAATCAGCTGACTTTCTTAACAAAGTTCAGATTTCTGATACTAGATTGTTTTGATAAAACTTTATCAAAATCATACACCTCTCTTAGATAGCTCACATGTGTGTCTAAACAATTTTAGAACTATGAAAAGGGATGTCGTAATCATAGTCTCAATTGTTTAGACCTTTGCCACTTCTCACAAGTCCATGTTAGTGTGCCGGTAAACCACACACGCTCCACTAACGACTTTGAGAATGCAAATATCACAATTGCTATCTAGCTAAAATCTACTTAGTGAAAGTGTTTCCTCACCATCATTTTCATGAATCGGAGAGAAACCTTATGACACTTAGATTTAATAGCGTATGTGTTCTTATCCATGTGAATTTGTGAAAACCATAATCACAAGACAAGGTTAGTGACAAATCCAAACTCATATTGATTAAACTTGTGTAATCTTAAATTCTTGCCATTTGGCAGCTCAGATGCCTGCCATTGCTTCCAAGTAGTTGTGCAACCAATTGAGAACTCTCAGAACTCCTATGCAAAGCCAACTTGAATAGGCACAAAAATTTCAACACGATAGGTTATAAACCTCAAGTCGTGTGCTAGTGAAGGACTTTAGGTTTTATTCTTGATTAAGTCTTGAAACTTTCAAGAGCTTTAAGACTCCCACTGTCCTCTTGACATATAAGACTCCCTTGTCAAATATTCAAGAGATAGTGTGGATTCTTTATCAAGACTAACACTTTACACAATTGGCCTAAGTTGGTCTCTGTTTTATCCAAAACATCACAACTTACCAATTTCAAATGTACAAGAGTAGACAACCTTTTACTCTTACATTTGACTAGTGTTAACAAACCCTCTTTAAGATATGTCACTCAAGTTACAATCTTGGAGTATGACTCTAATAATTGTTTTGGAACGAAGTATGACTCATCATTTTGATTTAACCATTTCAACAATTCATGACTCCTCTTCTTAGTCATAAGAATGCACTAAGATGACTTTAGAGGACCAATTGTGATATGGTATCTTAATCATTAAGATGATCATAAACATGATACTAAAGTACTCTCCTATCTTCTCAGATTTGAGAAACTTTTATCTTTCAGCCATAGTTTGATTCTTCTTATTCGTTCTGTCTCACATTGAAACTTCTCCAATGCTACAGACTTATACTTAAACTTATAAGTATAACCATATTTACTGAACTTAAGTAAATCATGAAGAATAGTCTTCTTGATCTTTTGTGGTGGACTTGACCAGTACACAAGAATGTGTACTTGATCCCTTAGTCCTTTCCTTATTCACATAAGGAATTAGTCTTAATTTTCCAAGCTGAAAGTTCTCATTCATCATACTATACAACTTGCATGATTCCAAGTTTCGGTCCAATTGAACCTTGGGTGATGAGAATCTTTCCTTATTTGGTAATATTAGACACTACCACAACCGAAAGAATCAAATCCATTTTTCCAATATTGCTATCAATGGAATCTTATAAGCAACAACTTTTCACAAATGCCATTGTAAGGATACTTAAAATAAATAAAATCAAAACCTTTTTCTTTTATTTTAAAACTTTGCGGAAAAACTTATCCTTACAATCCATATGAAAACCTTGTTGTTATCTATTCCTAAGCAATATAAATATCATAACTCTTAAGTAATAGCCCAAAATTCTGATCACCGAACCATGCGATTGAAATCCATCTTCGCGATCAGAATAAGCATGTACTTAATAGAGTTAGACAATGGACTTTACCTGAAGTAGAGCCAAACTTATTGACTTTAACATCCTTAGGTAAATTTGGCAGCTTCGTAACCAATGCCCCTTCCTTTGGCAATAGTTACCTATGGACCCTTGATAATGGGACTCTCTCAGACTTCGCCTCTCTCTTTACCATTGGGTCAACCGAGTTGACTATGGCCGATCCCTTTCCATTAGGAAGAGAGAGCTTTACTGGATATCCAATGTCATCATTGTCAATGTCCATAGCGTTTTAGGAAGTTGATCTTAGCAAATAGATAAGATCATTAAGGGTCTTGTCTTAGTCTGTTTCATAGGATTCCCAAAAGAACTCACTATATGACTTAGAAAGTAGTTGAGCCACCAACTTTCTCAAGACTTTGACACCCAACTCTCCCGGCTTGTCAATATGTGACTACATCTCCAAGATGTGATCACACCTAGACCTTGCCTTGCCAATAGGGCTTGAGTGACCTTAAACTTTTTAGGAACTTGTGGGTTAGGGAGAATAATTGGAGGAGGTGAAAGAAGTATGATATCCATGGGACATCATCTTCATTTAGGAAAGCTTGTTTCAAGAGATTTGGGAAGATCATAAATGTCTAGACCAGACATCTTTTTGGGAGATATTCAAGATAGTTGATTTAAAGTCCTTAATATGACATCCAATATCAAATATTAAGGCTAGGACCCAACAAACTATTTTATAACTTAGAAGAGGGATGCCGTAATCCAAGCTATAAAATATTTGAAGGTAGGTGAATGACGATTCACCAATTTCCACCATGAAAAACGAAATAATTTATTAGGTTTTAATTGGACTTGAAAGTCCTAGATCTTTGAGATTCATTGAACTGTTCAAAGGCATGTTTCAATCTCGAGTGTGCCCTTCAGGTTTTGTGACTGGGATGCCGAGGATCACAAAACAAGGTGTGAATAATCATGCAAATATACTTGGTACCCTTAATATTTACCCCTTAATCAGTGTGCTGGTTAACCACACACACTCCACCGATACTATGATAAATATTAAGTTACCCTTTGCCTACCTTGTTAAGTCCAGGTTAGTGTGCCGGTTAAGCACACACGCTCCACTAACGACTTAAGCAAAGTGCAAAGTGTAATTTCATGGGTTAGCACCAAATTCACATTTTCCTAAGTAACTAAGATTGGGTATTAATAAGAGTTTAGTTACTTAGTATTTATCATTAATACTTTTAATGAAAGGAGAATTATAGTCCTTGTCCTACCCGTTCGGCTAACGACCCTCCACCAGTCAAGGAAGCGGTGGGTGAGAGTGGACACCCATTAAACTGCCATTTTATAGGCAGTAACCTTATACCCCCCTGATAGACCGACTTCGTGAATGAGGCCTACTAACGGTAAGACTGACTTTACTCTTATACATATATATAAATATTATTAACTTATAATATTATAAAGTATAAGGGTTGAATTTTAACTTTTAAAATTCTAAGGGCTAACTTGGAATTAAAGTATTCATAAGTGAAAACTTTTCAAATTCCAAAACTTGAGGGCAAGTTTTGAAACTATTCAAAACTAATTAATTCCATAACTTATGAGTTTAAAGTAGTTTTAATTAAAAAAAAAAAAAAAAAAAAAAAAAAAACTCTTCAAGTTCCATATCTTGAGGACAAGTTATGGAAGACTTTAAACTAATTAATAAAAAAAATAACTTTTTTTTATTGTAACTTATGGAACTAATTAAGGTTACACTTTTTTTTTAATTTAATGAAGAGACTCTTGAACCTCCATAACTTGAGGACAAGTTATGGAGTCATAAAACCATTTAATTAGAACTAGACTCTTCATTTTGGAACCTTTGCCAACTTTTATGAGTTTTATGATTCTTAAATGTGACTTTTCATATAACTTGAGGACAAGTTACAAAAACACACTTTGGAATCAACTCTTAGATTAAAATGGATTGAAAACAACTATTTCACACAACTTTTCTATTAATCTAAGAACCTCATAAGAACAAGATAATTCAAATAATCAATCTTCAAGAAATTAGCATGAACATACAAACTAATACAAATCTTGAAATTATGACAATTATCTTAGAAATTGGATTAGCATGAACATTACCACATCAAAAACAAGTTTATAAGTCCAAAAACATCTTAGGGTAATGTTCCTAGTCCAATTCCAGCCAAAACAATCGAATATATGCATCCAACTCGATTTTTCAGCTACTTTTGCAAGTATAACAAGAAAACAAGCCTAGGCTCTGATACCACTGTTGGGTTATGAGCATTCTAACACTCCTAAGTGTACATGCAACCCTAAATACCTTGGATCTATGTTTTCTCTATTATACATACAATTATGAACATCCAAGGTATTATCCTAATCTAGCATACAAAATAATAAATATAACAAGATAGAATACATACCTCTTTAATGTAGAATGTCTTCATGAAGCTTGAGTGCCTAGTGCCCCAAGTGTGACACCTCAAATGGTTCACACAACACCAAATACACTTGGAATAACTTGAGAGAAACTTGAACACTCCTTAAAATCGTCTAGCCCTCACACTCACACATTAGTGCACGATTTCTTGAGCCATGGGAATCTTTTATATGGTGGCTATTAGGGTTACACCATGTAACTCATAACTTTACCCATTCCTTATGCTCCATGGATTTTAACCTCCATGGAGTATCCATGGGTCACCCCATGGACTTAGTCCAACATAAGGAATCTTGGATCACAAGCCCACATATATAAGAATGAATGATTTACACAACCAACCCATATATTTAATTAGTCTCCTTTTGATCACTTAATTAATTCCAAATTAATTCTTGATCAATACTAATTAAATAACCTTATTAATATATTAGAACTTATAATATATTAACCAACCTTAAGTGTTATTTCTCTCATTATAGTCTATCCAAATGCTTGATGCCATGCAACCCAAATGGACCATGCCGGGTCGGGTCAAGTCTTACCAATTATAGTTATGGAATTAGACATTCATCCAACAGAAGTCACATATTGACAAGCCGGGAGAGTTGGGTGTCAAAGTCTTAAGAAAGTTGGATGTTCAATCACTTTCTAAGTCACATAGTGAGTTCCTTTGGGACTACTATGAAACAGACTATGGCATGAACCTTAATGATCATATCTATTTGCTTGGTGCTACTGAATCAGCAATGATTTGGAGGACTAGTAAAGCAAATTTGATTAGAATATCAACTTCCCAAACTTCCATGGACTTTAAAAATGGTAACATTGGATATCCAGAAAAGCTTTCGCTTCCCAATGGAAAGGGATTGACCATAGTCAACTCGGTTGACCAAATGGTAAAGAGAAAGGCAAGTCTGTGATTGCCCAGTACACCATTCCCAAAGAGTCCATATGTTTCTCTTGCCAAAGGAAGGGGCATTGATTGCGAAGCTGCCTATTTACCTGAAAGATCATAAGGTTGATCAAGTCGAGAAGTTTGACTGTACTTTAGGTAAAGTCTACTATCCAACTCTGTTAAGTTTCTATTCTGAGATTCTTATTACATGATGTGACTTGGTCACATGTTGATGTGTTAAGAATCAAAGAAAAGTGAAGAAACTTAAAGGAAGTATATGCTGATTCTGATCGCGAAGCTGGTTTTCGATCGCATGGTTCGGTGATCAGAATTTTGAGCTGTTGCTTAGGAGTTATTATATATTGCTTAGGAATAGATAACAACAAGTTTTTCATATTCTTTTGCACTGTAAAGGATTAGTTTTTTCCGCAAAGTTTTGAAATAAAATAAAAGGTTTTAATTTTATATTTATTTTAAATATCCTTACAAGTGGCATTTGTGAAAAATGGTTGTTTATATGATTCCATTGATAGCAATATTTGGAAAAAAATGGACTTGATTCTTTCGGTTGTGGCAGTGTCATAATTTACCAAATAAGGAAAGATTCTCATTCCCAAGGCTTCAGTCGGATAGAAACTTGGAATCATGCAAGTTGAATAGTATGATGAATGAGAACTTTCAAGCATTGGAAAATTAAGACTTGTTCACATGGATGTGTGAATCAAGTGAAGGACTAAAGTGTGACAACCCAAAATTTCTATTCTGTACAACATGTCAATTCAATAGAAGTCAAATCAGTTACAGTTACATTTTCAGACTTTTGGATTAAGTTTGATTATTTTAGGATTTACACTTTAGGAGATACCAGGAGAGAGGATGCCCTAGGGTTATAGTGCAACATTGTTATTCCTAAACTTCAAGAAATTGGAGTTTACTGCCGGAATAAAATAGTTTCAGCCAAAAACCCAGATATTTGGAGTATATATATGACACTTGTCATTTTATGTCATTTTTCCAAATTTCTCAAGAACAAAAGCAAATCCTCTCAAGTATCATCCCGGGATTTATTCCAGATCTCGATCTAGTAAGTGTTTTCAACCATTTCAAGTTAGTAGATCACTTAATCTAGTGTTTTAACACCTTTCTAACCGTGAAATCATTCCAAAAGGTTGATTCTTCCATTTTCACCAAGAACACCAAGAACACACACTAGTGTTCTTGGCATTTTGGCTCATTTCAAGCTTCCATATAGTAAGTACTTCTATCCTAGAGTGTGTTTAAGCTTGATATACTTCATTATAACATAAAAACATCCAAGAAACACCAAGAAAATGGTGTTTACGGTCCAAGAACATTCTTGAACCGTAAACCCATTTTAAGGGACCAAAATGTCCCTAGTCCCTTCCTAAGCCTAGGTAACTAACTTGGATCCTTACCTTGATGTGTTAAGGACTTGAAATCATCAAAATACCAACATCCATAAAGGTTTACGACCGTAAACCCAAAGGGATGTGGTCTTTGGGCCGTAAACTCCAAATAGGAGTGGAATGGTGCCCTAGCTTCTTCCTTAGGCTTATACTTCAAGTGGAAACACTTCAATGGACTTAGAAACCTTCAAATCAACACATGGTCAAAAGAGGGGGAGTTTACGGCCGTAAAATCTAGGGTTTACGACCGTAAACCCATTGGGTTGAGGTCACAAAACCGTAAACTCAAGTTAGGGTTTCTTTTGAACCCTAAACCCTATAGCATTGTTCTACAACACTTAGATGCATTCCTTGAGACTTATAACACTTATATAAGGTGTTTAACTTGTCTTAGGATGTCTTAACTTTGCTAATTAGTTGTTTAAAGGCTAATTAGATACATATATGTTGTATTTATATGTTAAATAGGATCATTGTGTGTGTACAAGTCTTCACTTGACACCTAGCAATCCTATTTCTTCAGTTCATCCAAACCACCAACTACAGGTGAGTTCATACCCCTTAATTAACCTTTTAAATGTTTTTAAATGCTTTTATGGGGGGGAAAAGAAGTTGAACAATTATAGTTATTATATCAATCACATGTGATTAATAACTACCAAACAAATGGTTTTCTTACTTTTCAAACTGTTTATCAAACTGTTTTACCTCAAACTACTTTACAAACTCTTTTACTTATCAAATACTTTTACTTAAACTCTTTTAAACTTATATTCTGTGTATCTATATAGATATAGTTATATAAGTAGGATTGAAAGGACTTAGGACTGCTAGTCTACCCTGCTTCCTGTTCTTGTTTGATTGTGGTCTTAGGGTATCAAGGTTAGTTGTCCGAGGGTCGTTTGAATCCTACTTATATATTATGTATATGTATATAGATATAAAAGGTTTTCCTTCATTCAAGTCCATGCCCTTGGGTAGCAAGGGTATACAAACATGTTCATACATTGCTAGTAAGCTACCATAGGGGTAGTTTAGGAAGATACTATTACTAGAACGATGAAACATACAATGAGTCAGTTCATACATGAGTCAATACATACTATAATGAGAAACAAACATGAAACAGAGTGATGAGAAACAAACATACAGGCTAGACAGAGAAAGAACACACAATACAGCTAGCACACAATTCACATAACATTTACATTAATACATTTATGTGAGCCATTAAACAGGGCATGGCACTACCTGCCATGACTGTTTTTGTATCAGAATCTCCTTAATTGGGGAGCGTATGAGTTTGTGTATAGATCTATACTGGATTGACTATCCTACACCTTGCTGCTCGCTACAGTGGGACTTGCAAGTCTACGGGTGCCAAACGTCATTTTTGTGGCATCTTACATTGTCACTTTACTATTGAGTCGGTAGCAAGATACAGGCCGATCACATGTTACCTTAAAATATACAATTGGCTTAAGGTAGTTAGTACAACCGTAGTTTCATAATACTACATTAAAGTACTATAACATTTTCCCTTTACATTTTACTTGGTGATTTCACACAATAAACAATAATGCAAAAACTATTTTTTGGTTAATGGTAGTCGGATTTGGGAAAATACTCACTTTTACAAAGGATACACACACAGACACTAGATGCCTTGGTAGAAGGCTACTTTTAGTAGGAAACATAGGGTTTTCTAGGATAGTTCAAACAAATACAAAACTTTTACAAACACACAGTACATCTTACAAAACACCTTACAAATGCTTTCATACAAACACAGACACTAATATACTTATGAACTCACCAGCTCTAAAGCTGATAAACTCTTTCAAAATAACTTGTATTCTCAGGTCACCAGTAGACTGGTACCGGAGCCAGGTTTTGTGAAGATGGAGCTCGTTCAAGACTCATCTTATATTTTTGATGTATATTGTTTTGGTGTCTTTAAAACTTAACGGAACACACTTGTATGAAATTATATTATTAATGCAATGGATGATGTTGTTGCTTGTTTACTACTTGCATTGTTGTGATACTGTACATGACGTCCTCCACCCCAGAACGTTTCCGCCGTTCATTTGGTTTTGAGGGTGTGACAGATTGGTATCAGAGCATTGTTTATAGTGAATCGAGTGTATCAACCCATAAAAGATATACGAACTATAAACACAAGTGGGATTTAAAATACTCTGATGAAGAGTTTATACTTTAAATAATAAAATATTTAATAAAGTATACATACCTGCATTCATACTAAAATCAGTGTCACTAGGACAGAACAAAAGTATTACGATTGGTGGACAGCATAAGCAGACTTAGAGACATATGGTCAAACCTGGGAAGATGTAGCCTGATCAACTACATTATCCGAGGTGTGATTAGCGTGTGCCTAAGTGTGGTTGTGAGGTTGCAACAAGTCTAAAAACTTACCAACACTTCTACAACAAGAACAGTAGAACAAAACATTAAACTTAAAATACTATAGGAGTATTTTGTGTTACTATAATTACTTATTCGAGAACTAAAGGTCTTTATTAGTATGTCAATGGTTGTTTAGTGGATACACTAAAGTTATATGTACTAGGATGTCATAGACTTAGAATCTGTGATCTTTGCCTTACTTCCTGTTCCTTGTTTGGTTGTGGGCTTAGGGTTAGGGTTACTTATTCGAAGGTCTATCCCGTCTGCATGACATATAACTGGTATGCTTTAAACAAGTATTGAGGCAACTGATAAAGATCATCTTATAATTATTTATTTAGTTAGTTAGTTTAATTTAGTTATTTCTTATATCCCTTTTCTCGCGTAGATTTAATGGCTGGATTTTATCTTCCCGGAGACCCGTACTTTCCCAACCACGACAACGCAGAATGGCTGGAAGAAGAACCAGAAGATAATCACCCAATTCCTTTAGATGATTATGAAGCTGAAGGTTTTTCTGATGGTTCCGACTCAGAGCCAGAAGTCAACAACCAACCCCCAGCTGTTCAAAACCCAAACCCTCGTCCCGCATTTCAAGGACCCACACCTTTGTGGGCCACAAACTTGAATAGGTGGAGTCAGGAACAAGGTCAACCTTTTCCTTAAAATGGAGACAGAAGCTTCTACAACCTCACTGAGGGAGGTTCAGCTGATAGGGTCCTACCTATCATGGTTCGTAGGATTGCTCAGAACACCGAGCAGGGTCGAGCGGCTATCGACCGGGTAGTAGAAGTTGATGCAAATTCTGGTGTTAATACTGTCCGCATTCGCCAGCTGGAGTCCGCTCATGAAAGGGCTCAGGTCGGTAATGCTCTGCTTCAAAGAGAACTTGCTGAGACCCGAGCCGAAGTCAGGGAACTCCGAGCTCAACAAGCAAGGACTGATAGGCACGTAAGAGACATTGAACGTCTGCTTTCGGATTCAAGGGCTCACTCAAGCAGTTCTCGTCGTCGTTAGAATCGTACCGACTTCTATTTTGGATATAACTTAGTTATGTAAAAACTTAAGTCTAATTTCCTATCCTTATAAATCTTAGACCTGCTAGGTTTTGATTAGGTAGTATGCGGTCAAAATTTTCCCATCTTGGTTGATGTAAGACCTACTTCTAGGTCATTTTTCCCCAAACTCATTACATCTGTAATTCCAATATCTTTGACAGATATGAAAATCTAATGGAAATTATTATCCAAATGCTTTCATCTTCATTCAAGTATTCCATTTAATTATGCTGTTGGGCTATGGAGAGTTAGTCCATGAGTCATTCTCATCAATGTTCATGTCAAATTCTTATCAATATCTTATTCATTCTAAACTTTCAGCTAAAAGATGCCTCCACGTAAGTCAACAAGACGTAATCCTCCACCACCTATTCCTCAATTTGATACAGCAGCCCTCAATGCTGCTGTAGCTGCGGCTGTGGCAACGGCCATGGCTAAGTATCATTCTTCAAGTTCCACTGGAGGAGGGACTCCTATTCCAACAATACAGGTTGAAACCCCTGTGCGCTCGAGAGAGTGCTCCTACAAAGATTTTACAAACTGCAAGCCATTATCCTTCAGAGGAACTGGCGGAGTCATTGTACTCTCGCAATGGTTTGAGAAAACCGAATCGGTTTTCGCAATCTGCTCCAGTCCAGAAGGGAGCAAGGTGAAGTTCGCTGCTTGCACCTTTGAAACCAGAGCCCTAACATGGTGGAATAGTCATGTTAAGTCACTATCTCTGTCAGTGGCAAATGATATGGGCTGGGATACTTTAAAAGACCTCATGATTGAGGAGTACTGCCCGAGGGGCGAGATCCAAAAGTTGGAGGAAGAACTTTGGCGCCTAACCATGAAAGGCACCGACATCATAGCATATACCGCCAGGTTCTATGAACTGGTGGCCCTCTGTCCCAACATGATTCATACAGAGGGAAAGAAGATCGAGAGGTATATATGGGGGCTGGTGCCACCATACCAGGGAAATGTATTGTCATCACGCCCCACTACATTTGATAGTGCCAAGCGATTGGCACAGCAGCTAGTTGACCACGGGGCCCGTACCCCGGCTGCAACAACCACCCTGGCCATCTCAGAAACCGCCAGAACTGCAGAGTCCAAGCGGAAATTCTGGGATGACAAGAAAAAGAAGAAGGCTGCGAAGAAACAGCAGACGGTGGCAGTTCATAGTGCGACAGCACCTGCCACTGCTGCTATTCCAATAAAGCTGTATTCTGGAAGTTTGCCTTTATGCAACAAGTGCAACTACCATCATATGGGAGCATGTCGGGACATGCAGTGTGTAAACTGCAACAGGAAGGGGCATACAGCCCGTTTCTGTAAATCTCCGGTGAGGCCAATCACCCAAGTCCATGGCGCTGGAGTGGGCCAATCTTGCTATAACTGTGGCGATGTGGGCCACTACAAGAGGAACTGCCCCACGGTAGGGAATGCAGGTGGATTAGGAAGAGTTCTGGCTATAGGCCATGAGGAGGCGGTTGCCGACCCCACCGTGGTCACTGGTACGTTTCTCCTCGACAACTCTTATGCTTGTATACTATTTGATAGTGGAGCGGAGAGAAGCTTCGTGAATCAGAAATTTGCTCATTTACTTAAGCAAAAATCACGAGCACTCAAAGACCCGTTCACAGTAGGAATGGCTAATGGGAAGACAGAGAGCACTAGCTGCATATACATAGGGTGTACCTTAACTTTAGATAGCCATTCATTCTCGATCGATCTCATGCCAGTCTCAATTAAAAGTTTCGACGTCATCATTGGCATGGATTGGTTGAGTCTTCAGCGTGCCGACATCATGTGTTACGAAAAGGCAGTCCGCCTTAATCTTTCGTCTGGCGAAACCCTAGTAGTTTATGGCGACAAACCCGGTACAAACCTTCGTATCATCTCGAGCATTCAAGCTCAGAAATTCTTGTGAAAGGAATGTCGCGCATTCC
Organism: Lactuca virosa; assembly: GCF_052849685.1. NCBI lineage: Eukaryota > Viridiplantae > Streptophyta > Magnoliopsida > Asterales > Asteraceae > Lactuca > Lactuca virosa. The sequence continues at coordinate 299,698,193 of NC_136428.1, read as the reverse complement.
TTGCTCATGTTGTCGATATGAGCCAAGCAACTAAATCTATTCAGAATGTTCCAGTAGTACACGACTTTCCCGACGTCTTTCCAGAAGAGCTACCAGGATTAACCCCGCAACGACAAGTCGAGTTCAGAATCGACTTAGTTTCAGGGGCTACCCCCGTAGCCAAATCGCCTTATCGTCTAGCACCTGCAGAGATGCAAGAACTATCCTGTCAACTTAGCGAACTGCTCAGCAAGGGCTTTATAAGACCAAGCTTCTCACCTTGGGGAGCTCCAGTCTTGTTCGTCAAGAAGAAAGACGGATCTTTTCGTATGTGCATCGACTACAGGGAGCTCAACAAACTGACCGTCAAGAATCGTTATCCTTTGCCTAGGATAGACGATTTATTCGATCAACTTCAAGGGGCGAATTTCTTTTCTAAAATCGACTTAAGATCTGGATATCACCAGTTACGAGTGCTAGGGGAGGATGTTCCAAAGACAGCCTTCCGAACTCGTTATGGGCACTACGAATTCGTAGTGATGCCGTTTGGATTAACAAACGCGCCCGCTGTATTCATGGACTTAATGAATAGGGTGTGTCGTCTTTACTTGGATCAGTTCGTCATCGTCTTCATCGATGACATACTTATCTACTCTCGTAATAAGGAAGAGCATAGTCAACATCTGCGACAAGTCTTAGAAACCCTGCGCGCGGAGAAGCTTTATGCGAAGTTCTCGAAATGCAAATTTTGGATCCGCCGAGTCGAATTCTTAGGGCACGTGGTTAGCAAGGAAGGAATACACGTGGACCCTTGCAAAATTAAAGCCATTAAGAGTTGGTCAGCACCGAAGACACCTACAGAAATTCGTCAATTTCTAGGCCTCGCTGGCTACTATCGCCGGTTCATTCAGAACTTCTCCCGCATTGCGAAGCCTCTTACAACACTTACCCAGAAGGGCGTATCCTTTGACTGGGAAGAAAAGCAGGAGAGAGCGTTCCAAACGCTCAAACGAGCCTTGTGCACTGCACCAATACTATCCCTCCCCCAAGGGATAGAAGACTTCGTTGTCTATTGCGATGCATCGAACCAAGGTCTCGGATGTGTTCTGATGCAGCGAGGTAAGGTCATCGCCTATGCCTCGAGGCAGCTGAAAACACATGAGGTCAACTATACGACGCACGATCTTGAACTAGGAGCAGTTGTTTTTGCTTTGAAGATCTGGAGACACTACCTGTACGGTACAAAGAGCACAATCTTTACGGACCACAAGAGCCTACAACACATATTCGATCAGAAGGAGCTCAACATGAGACAACGACGGTGGGTCGAGCTACTCAGTGACTACGAATGTGAAATTCGTTATCATCCCAGCAAGGCCAATGTAGTAGCTGACGCCCTAAGTCGGAAAGAATATTCTGGTCGTAGAGTCAAGTCATTGACTATGACTATCCATTCACACTTATCCACACAAATACAGGCGGCTCAGCTCGACGCTTTGAAGCCTGAAAATGTGACCAGTGAATCCCTGCGAGGGATGGATAAGAACTTGGAAGTTAAGGGTGGCGGAGCTTTTTATCTCATGGATCGGATCTGGACCCCGAAACTAGGTGGTTTCAGAGACTTGGTCATGAATGAGGCGCACAATACTCGTTATTCCGTTCACCCAGGTTCAGATAAGATGTATCTGGATCTTAAAAAGTTATACTGGTGGCCTAACATGAAAGCAGAGATTGCTACCTTCGTAAGTAAATGCCTTACTTGCGCAAAGGTCAAGGTCGAGTACCAGAAACCCTCAGGTCTTCTTCAACAGCCTGAGATCCCAGAATGGAAGTGGGAGCGGATCACTATGGATTTCATAACCAAGTTTCCCAAGACAACGGGTGGACTTGATACCATATGGGTCATCGTTGACAGATTGACCAAGTCCGCGCACTTCCTACCAATCAAGGAAACAGATAAGATGGAGAAACTTACCAGAACATACATAAGGGAAATTGTACGATTGCACGGTGTCCCTATATCCATTATCTCGGACAGAGATAGTAGGTTCACTTCTAGGTTCTGGCAATCGCTAAAAGGGTCCTTAGGAACTAGGATGGACATGAGTATAGCCTACCATCCGCAGACAGACGGGCAAAGTGAGAGGACTATCCAAACCTTAGAGGACATGTTGCGAGCCTGTGTGATTGACTTTGGGAAAACATGGGATACTCATTTACCCCTTGTAGAATTTTCCTACAACAACAGTTATCACACAAGCATAAAGGCTGCTCCATTCGAGGCCCTCTACGGCCGAAAGTGCAGATCCCCTCTGTGCTGGGCTGAGGTGGGTGATACCCAGTTAGCTAAGGGACGAGTTCCTGAAAGCACTCTCACAGGTCCGGAAATCATACGGGAAACGACGGAGAAGATCGTTCAGATCCGTGAACGACTGAAAGCCTCCAGAGACCGACAGAAGAGCTACGCTGATAAACGAAGGAAACCGTTGGAATTCCAGGTGGGCGACCATGTTCTATTGAAGGTCTCACCCTGGAAGGGCTTGATACGCTTCGGAAAGCGTGGAAAGCTAAATCCAAGGTACATTGGGCCTTTCGAAATTCTTGCCAGAATCGGCCCTGTAGCTTACAAACTTAACTTACCGAGCGAACTCAGTAACGTACATTCTACCTTCCACGTCTCAAACTTGAAAAAGTGTCCGTCCGACGAGACTCTTGTAATCCCACTCGACGAGATCGAGATCAACGAGAGCCTCAACTTCGTGGAAGAACCAGTAGAGATCATGGACCGGGAGGTCAAGCAAACGAAACAAAGCCGCATCCCGATAGTGAAGGTTCGCTGGAACGCCAAGCGAGGACCTGAATTCACTTGGGAGCGAGAGGATCAGATGAAACTGAAATATCCTCGTCTTTTTACTTAGTTCCTTGTAACTACTTATTTGCTTAAATTCTAATTTCGGGACGAAATTCCTTCTAAGGAGGGGATGATGTGACAACCCAAAATTTCTATTCTGTACAACATGTCAATTCAATAGAAGTCAAATCAGTTACAGTTAAATTTTCAGACTTTTGGATTAAGTTTGATTATTTTATAATTTACACTTTAGGAGATACCAGGAGAGAGGATGCCCTAGGGTTATAGTGCAACATTGTTATTCCTAAACTTCAAGAAATTGGAGTTTACTGCCGGAATAAAATAGTTTCAGCCAAAAACCCAGAAATTTGGAGTATATATATGACACTTGTCATTTTATGTCATTTTTCCAAATTTCTCAAGAACAAAAGCAAATCCTCTCAAGTATCATCCCGGGATTTATTCCAGATCTCGATCTAGTAAGTGTTTTCAACCATTTCAAGTTAGTAGATCACTTAATCTAGTGTTTTAACACCTTTCTAACCGTGAAATCATTCCAAAAGGTTGATTCTTCCATTTTCACCAAGAACACCAAGAACACACACTAGTGTTCTTGGCATTTTGGCTCATTTCAAGCTTCCATATAGTAAGTACTTCTATCCTAGAGTGTGTTTAAGCTTGCTATACTTCATTATAACATAAAAACATCCAAGAAACACCAAGAAAATGGTGTTTACGGTCCAAGAACATTCTTGAACCGTAAACCCATTTTAAGGGACCAAAATGTCCCTAGTCCCTTCCTAAGCCTAGGTAACTAACTTGGATCCTTACCTTGATGTGTTAAGGACTTGAAATCATCAAAATACCAACATCCATAAGTGTTTACGACCGTAAACCCAAAGGGATGTGGTCTTTGGGCCGTAAACTCCAAATAGGAGTGGAAAGGTGCCCTAGCTTCTTCCTTAGGCTTATACTTCAAGTGGAAACACTTCAATGGACTTAGAAACCTTCAAATCAACAAATGGTCAAAAGAGGGGGAGTTTACAGCCGTAAACTCTAGGGTTTACGACCGTAAACCCATTGGGTTGAGGTCACAAAACCGTAAACTCAAGTTAGGGTTTCTTTTGAACCCTAAACCCTATAGCATTGTTCTACAACACTTAGATGCATTCCTTGAGACTTATAGCACTTATATAAGGTGTTTAACTTGTCTTAGGATGTCTTAACTTTGCTAATTAGTTGTTTAAAGGCTAATTAGATACATATATGTTGTATTTATATGTTAAATAGGATCATTGTGTGTGTACAAGTCTTCACTTGACACCTAGCAATCTAATTTCTTCAGTTCATCCAAACCACCAACTACAGGTGCGTTCATACCCCTTAATTAACCTTTTAAATGTTTTTAAATGCTTTTATGGGGGGGAATACAAGTTGAACAATTATAGTTATTATATCAATCACATGTGATTAATAACTACCAAACAAATGGTTTTCTTACTTTTCAAACTGTTTATCAAACTGTTTTACCTCAAACTACTTTACAAACTCTTTTACTTATCAAATACTTTTACTTAAACTCTTTTAAACTTATATTCTGTGTATCTATATAGATATAGTTATATAAGTAGGATTGAAAGGACTTAGGACTGCTAGTCTACCCTGCTTCCTGTTCTTGTTTGATTGTGGTCTTAGGGTATCAAGGTTAGTTGTCCGAGGGTCGTTTGAATCCTACTTATATATTATGTATATGTATATAGATATAAAAGGTTTTCCTTCATTCAAGTCCATGCCCTTGGGTAGCCAGGTTTTGAGAAGATGGAGCTCGTTCAAGACTCATCTTATATTTTTGATGTATATTGTTTTGGTGTCTTTAAAACTTAACGGAACACACTTGTATGAAATTATATTATTAATGCAATGGATGATGTTGTTGCTTGTTTACTACTTGCATTGTTGTGATACTGTACATGACGTCCTCCACCCCAGAACGTTTCCGCCGTTCATTTGGTTTTGAGGGTGTGACATAAAGGGATCAAGTACACATTCTTTTACACTGGTCATGTCCACCACAAAGCTCGTTAAGACTATTCGTCATGATTTACTAAAGCTTAGTAAATATGGTTATACTTACAAGTTTAAGTATAATTCTGAAACATTGGAAAAGTCTCAATGTATGGCAGAACGAATGGGAAGAATCAAATTAGGCAGAAAGATAAAAGTTTCTCAAATCTGAAAAGATGGGAGAGTGCTTTAGTATCATGTTTTGTGATCATCTTAATGATTAAAGAACCACATCACAATTGGTCTTCTAAGGACATCTTAGTGCATTCTTATGACTAAGAAGAGGAGTCATGATTTGTTAAAATGGTTAAGTCAAGAAGATGAGTCATACTTTGTTTCCAAACAAGTCTTAGAGTCATACTCCAAGACTATAAGTTGAGTGACATATCTTAAAGAAAGGTTTATAACACTTGTCAAATGTAAGAGTAAAAGTGTCCTACTCTTGTACATTTAAAGTTGGTAAGTTGTGATGTTTTGGATTAAACAAAGACCACCTAAGGCCAATTGTGTGAAGTGTTTGTCTTGATAAAGAATCTGCACTATCCCTTGAATATTTGACAAGAGAGTCTTATATGTCAAGAGGACAGTGGGAGTCTTAAAGGTCTTGAAAGTCTCAAGAACTAATCAAGAATAAAACATGAGGTTCTTCACTAGAACACGACTTGAGGTTTATAACCTATCGTGTTGACATATTCTGTGCCCATTCCAGTTAAAGTTGTCTTTGCATAGGAGTTCTGAAAGTTCTCAATTGGTTGCATAACAACTTGGAAGCAATGGTATGCCCTGTACTGCCAGGTGGCAAGTTCAATCCATATGAGTTTGGATTTGTCACTAACCTAGTCTTGTGATTGTGGCCTTTACAAATTCTCGTGGACAAGAACACATACACCATAAAATCTAAGGGTCATAAGGTTTCTCTTTGATTCATGAAAATGATGGTGAGGAAACACTTCCACCAAGTAGATTTGAAGCAGATGGCAAAAGGTCTAAACAATTGAGACTAAGATTACGGCATCCCTTTTCATAGTTCTGAAATTGTTTAGACACACATGCATGCTATCTACGGAAAGGTGTATGATTTTGATAAAGTTTTATCAAAGAATCTAGTATCAGAAATATGAACTTTGGCAAGAATGTCAATAAAGTATTGACTTCTAGAGGTCCAGCTGTTTTCTGGATACATGTCAAAGCTAGTGGGAGCATAAGTGTTATGCTAATAATCATCATATTAGTGGGAGCATGATAATTATGATAAGTATTCCAAGTTAGCAATGTTAATTATAGAAAAACAGAAGTTTCAATTCGTGAGGCTGCAAGGGTTGAAAGAGTTGTTTTGCTATAATTAAGGGAGAGGATATACTTCATTTCAGTTCTAAAGGCTTAGATTGAGACCTTAATCATCTTTAGTCAAGAATATATATATATGAATTTCATGTTGGATTGGTTCAACTTAAGGAAATTCTATATATTGCGTTCTTAAAATTCGATTATGATTACAACATCCCTCTTCATAGTCAAATTTGGAAAACATGGCAAATAAAAATATTGTAGCAAAAGACTGGTCTAGAATCATGTCTTTATGTGAGACATCATGAATCGTGTCCCATTTGCTTTGGGTACAGGATCAATTGCATGTGCTATAATATTTGTCCTTTCTAAATTTTCCAAATGCCCAGAGGCATTAAGAAGGGTAAAGGTCTAGAATTGGATATGACTAAAAGGATTAAGCAATTGTCGAGGACAATTTGAGGTTTACCAAAGATTGGTTGCTCAGGGACAGTTGGAAGTATAGTGCTAATTTTGGAAGGACCATATTGACATATTCTGAAAAGAGGCATCTCTTGTTTAGAAGTGATAGTCAAAATGAGAATATGGAGTTGTCTCCATAGGTGGAAGTTATCTGTGTAAGATTAGAAAAGTTAATGCAAGAAGCATGTTCAAAGCAATGTACTTTGAATATGAGACTTAGTTTCCATGGAGTTGAACTCCATTGGAATACCTTATAATGACTGTTGACAAGTCATTGTGACTTTGTACATATTCATTACAGGAGGGTCAGTGCATATAAGTTTAAAATCTAAACAGATTTCGATAAATGATAGGAATTTGAAATTCTCACATTTTTCGATATGGATTTGGGAGTGTGAATCATTGAAATTATGTTCAATTGGTTTATTTCACAAAGTAAGGATCATAGAAAAACATAGAGTGCATACTTGGTGTATGGCAAAGCTATTGTTTTGAAAAACATAGTGTACTTGCTTGGAGCATGGGACAACTAGTGTTTTTAATTCAAGTATAAAGTTGATGAAACCGAAACAATGAATAATGAGTAATCAGTATGGTGATAAATAAAAGTGTCTTATTTATATTAATAGGTTTTGATACCATATTAGATTCAATTATTCTTGTGTTTCATTTTGCATGTTTTGACTTCCAGAATAAACTAGGTTATTCTTCCCGAATGATTAAGTTATTCAAACCATCCACAATCGGTCATATGTTGGAAGTAGATATGAATCAAGACTGTCATGGGTTGGCTTGTAGAGGTCTAAGATGTTGGACAAACTGGTGCTACAACACTCATGAGTGCTCATAAGTTCTGAGTATTGGATTCAACCCACACTCATTTGAATCACTTCATGGATTTTATCACGAGTGATCATGAGACGATAATATCTTATATTCTTCAAACCTAGAGATATGAGTTGTTACTATGAGTTGGTTATACATTGATTGCATGAAAACGCATTGGTAACTCGATGTTATAAAACGTGTCTTTGTGTATGATTCAACAAGTAGTAGAACAAGCCATATGAGTCGAAGTTTATCCATTCCTTTTACCTTCGGGATAAAAGCGATATCTGTGGGCCCCTCGATGATTTAGCGATGACACATGTGAGTGCTTGGCCAAGCCAGGACTGATTTGATTTGTTCAATCAGTCAGTCATCATGAATCAGAAATCGGGAAACAACAAATGGACAGAGAGAATGATTGATAATCCATGTTTCAGTCCATATGATATCTAGAATGGAGGAATATATGATCAGTTATCTAATGGACAAGACATTAACAAAGGTCAGAGATCATCGGCAAGGTCAGAGTTCGACGGAAGCTTTTGAGAGCTACGATTGCCAGTCGGTTCTTGAAGTCATACGCAATAATATTTTTAGACTTATCCAAGTGGGAGACTGTTGGATTAATGTCTAAGTCCATAACTATAATTGGTAAGACTTGACCCGACCCGACATGGTCCATTTGGGTTGCATGGTATCATGCATTTGGATAGACTATAATGAGAGAAATAACACTTAAGGATTGTTAATATATTATAACTTATAATATATTAATAAGATTATTTAATTAGTATTGATCAAGATTTAATCTAGAATTAATTAAGTGATCAAAAGAAGACTAATTAAATATATAGGTTGATTGTGTAAATCACCCATACTTGTATAGTGGGATAATGCTCTATGGATTGTCAAGTTGGGCTAAAACCCATAAGATGCTCCATGGATGCTCCATGGTATATTTGAACCCATGGATCCAAGGAAATGGAAAGCCATGACAATTAGGGTTTATCCTAATTGTCACTAACTATATAAGCATCTTATTGTTGACAAAATCGGCCACTCGAAGATGAACATGAGGGCTAGCTGATTTTCATGAAGTGTGTGTTTCTCTCTAAGTTATTCCAAAAGCATATGATGTTGTATGAACCATTTGAGGTGTCACACTTGGGGCACTAGGCTCTCGAGCTTCATGGAGTCATTCTACATCAAAGAGGTATGTATTCTAACTTGTTATATTTCATATGAATCAAAGTTTTTGTATGCTAGTTACTATAATACCTTGGATATTCATATTTGCATGTATAATAGAGAAAAAATAGATCCAAGCTATTTAGGGTTGCATGTACACTTAGGAGTGTTAGAATGCTCAAAACCCAACAAAATCATGATAAAACGACATTAAATCATAAAAAATACTCAAAACATTAAACTCTTTTATAATCTTATATTTTTCCCCAAAATTCATATTTGTATGTATATATATATATATATATATATATATATATATATATATATATATATATATATATATATATATATATATATATATGTATATAAATAAGATTTAAAAGGCTTAGGACTGATAACTCATTCTGGGTCCTTTTCCTTGTTTGGATGTGGGCTTATAGTACCGGTTATTTGTCCGAGTGTCGTTTAAATTTTACTTATATATAAAATTATGTATGTATATAAATATAAAAGTTATTTCATCAGTTCAAATACCTTTGTAACATGTTGAGCAAGGGTTACATGCTATAAACAGTTAAATACAGATTCAGAAAGTACATATAAATTATAATAGATATAATTTATGATACATAGAACAATAATTCATGATTCAAGCATACTAGAATACACTGTTTTACAAGAAACAAGGGTTTTGATTCAGAACAAATCAAGGGTTTACACTTGTCAAATACATGTTCAGAATAGTAATTCAAGAACATACTGTCAATCATTTATTTCAGAATGATTGGGTTTTCATGACTAATATACATGTAACGTTTATATGCTTTTTATGAGACATTCAATTCATGTTGTTTAATTCATTTTAGACAACCAAGGTAAAGTCCTGACATTATAACCAGAATCTCCAGCCCGGGGATCGAAACAAGTTGTGTATAGATCTATATCGGGATTGACAACCCCACACTCAAGCTGCTAGCTACAGTCAGGCATACACGCCAATGTGTGGCAATTGTTATCAACAGTTTAAACACCCACAAAGCGTTTGTTTCAGGCCATCCTGTCATAGTATGGTTATAATAACTCATTAAAAAGATATTAACAATACGTTAATGTATAAACAACTAACGAAAGTACATCTTCAAAGTACCAGTTTACAGAATACAAACTACAATGGTTCAATACAGTTTTCAATAACAGCTGGTGAAGCCATGCACACTCTCAGTTACAAGTTTTTCATAAAGGAATACAAATACAAAACATTGATACAAAGAGAACGATTTTATGGGAATAAAACTATTTTTCATATACAACAGAAAATATAGGATTTTCTGGAACAATTTACATATACAAGATACAGAGACATCCATTTAAACATAAACACTTATGCACTCACTCAACTTTATGTTGATACTCTCTTCCAAATTGCTTGTATTCTCAGGCTAATAATACACAGGTACTCCCCGAGCTTTTTGAGAAGATGGAGCTACTTTGAGTCATATCTTCTTTTGTATAACTATTTTGGTTCAATATACAGTGATTGAACACATGTAAATACTTATACTTTCTAAATACAATGGTTGTTTGTACTTTGATTACTATGATGCATGTGTTGTGATACTACAAATGAAGTCCTCCACCCCGAACGTTTCCGCCGTCTGGTTTGGGGGTGTGACAGATTGGTATCAGAGCATTGTTTATAGTGAACTCAGTATATCAATCCATAAAAGATATACAAACTGTAAATACATCGGGGCTAGGAGCTCTGACTACAAGTATACTTTTTAAAGATTTAAGTATTTTTTATAAGAACTATACAAACACTCATACCTACAAGTACAATATCACAGTCGTAAGAACGTAAAAGTATTTGGATGTTGAACCCTATAGTCAAACCTGGGCAATTATGTAATCATATCTAAAATTAATATAGCCTGATCAACTATATTGATTTGAGATATGACCAACATGTGTTTGGGAGTGATAGTGGTGTTGCGACATGTCTAAAACTTACCATACATATTCAGAAGAACTATAGAACAGAACACAAAGATTAAAATACTACGGAGAGTATTTTACTAACCTTACTTCTAAAACAGAACCTACGGCTGAACACAATTTACCTGGGGACCCCTACAATCCACAAAATGCAGGCTGGATCTCAGACTCAGATGAAGAACCCTTTGAGGACAGCGAATCAAGTGGTACAGATATAGAGCCACAAGTCTGCAACCCTGGGGAGCATCCCCTGAGACAAGATGAGGCAGAACCCATACCCGAGTGGGGCCAATACATAAACCATTGGAGTCGACAAGACGGCCAACGCCCTGCTTGCGGAATGGCACGAGGTTTCTATAACGTCTCGAGAGGAGGAACAGCCGACAGAGCTCTTCCAGTTATAGTAAACCGAATAGCCCGACAATTCGATCAATCCAGGATTTTGATCAATCGAATCCTCCAAGTGAATACGGTTGCGCAGGCTAACACTGCAGATATCCTTCGTCTTGATGAAATGTAGGATGACACCCATCACCATACTGAAGCCCTTCAAAGGCAACTCAATGCTGCTGAATCAGAGATAAGGGAATTGAGGGAGCATCAAGCTGCCCAAGAAAGGCACTGGAAAGCACAAGACGAAGCGGAACCCAGCAACCGTCGTAGCAACCGTCGCAAGTAGTGTTCGCACTACTTTTACTTTCTACTTTCTATATCAAATGTATATACTACTTTTCACGTTATGTACAAAACCGGGTATCAATAAAACAATAAGCACTTTACTTCAACAAGAGTAATTACAATTCTCATAAACACCTTATTCTAAATTTTTGGATCACATAAATGTTCCTGTGTTATTTTTCATGCTTTCAATACGACTGCAGAAATTTTATTTTCAGTAGGTCGGTTTGATGTCGACACTTTCTCAGTATTGGGGTATATTATAGTCCTGCTTTAAGGTCAAGTTTCTGGACCTTATGTACTTAATATACCAATACAGTTGACATGTACATTCATACTCTTTGAAAAATAACCATTCAATTTCATATTATCCTATTGCAAGTTGTACTTGCACTGGATTTCTATTTCCAATTCTTTACAAGATTCGTGTTGAGTTAAGTGTTTTGTTCAGAGATATCAAATTCATATTCATTCTTGATATCTTACCATCTTTTATCTTTTAACTTATATAGAAAAGATGCCTCCTCGTAGAAATCCAAGACGTGACAATGAAGCACCGACGCCACCACCACTTCCTCAATTCGACCCCGCTATGTTCCAAGCGGCAGTCACGGCGGCTGTAGCGGCTGCCATGTCTCATATCAATGCTCCTGCTGCTAGTGGGTCGGGAGCTGGTGCATGTCCTTCTAACCATGACGAGGGTCATGAGCACTTGCGAGAGTGCACTTATAAAGACTTCTCGAATGCCAAACCCAGGACCTTTAATGGAACTGTAGATGTAATGGTTTTAAGGTAATGGATTGAAAAGACAGAAGCAATCTTTGAAATTTGCTCCTGTCCGGAGGGTAGCAAAGTTAAATTCGCTACCTATACTTTTTCAGATAGGGCCCTAACATGGTTGAACGGCCATGTTAAGTCACTAACTCTGGTTGTGGCTAATTCGATGAACTGGGAGAACTTAAAAGCCATGCTGATGCGGGGATACTGTCCGCGCGGTGAAATTCAAAAACTTGAGCGGGAGTTCTGGGGTCTTATCATGGCTGGTGCAGACATAACGACTTACACGAATCGATTTTGTGACTTGGCGATTATGTGTCGTGAAATGGTTGCTCTGGAGAGCAAAAAGATCGAAAGGTATATTTGGGGACTGTCGCCCCAGATACAGGCAAGTGTCATTGCCTCTAGACCTGTTACCTTTGACAGTGCCAATGAATTGGCACAGTCACTTATTGACCATGGAAATCGTCAAAATTTTGTGGTTACTGCTCCAGAACAACCTAAAGAGAACAACAACAACAACAAGAAGGTTTGGAACAAGAGGAAGGGAAAATCTCCTCTGGAACCTTCAAAGAAGCAACAAGTAGTGGCAGTCCATGCTACTACTGTACTTGCTACCATACCTACTGTACCTACTGCTGTCCCTAATAACCTTGCACCAACTAAGCCCTATGCTGGTACCCTCCCTAAATGCAACAAGTGCAATTTTCACCACAACGGAAATTGCCGAGAAATGAGTGTCGTAACTGCAACAGGAAAGGGCATACTGCCCAATTCTGTAGAATACCACCCCAACAACTTAACCAAGTACCTGCCGCTGGAGTAGGCCAAGCATGCTACCAATGTGGTGATGTGGGGCTTTTCAAGAAAGATTGTGCGAAAGCTGGAAATGCCAGTGGAGTTGGGAGAATTCTAGCATTGGTTCATGAAGAAGCGGTGGCAGACCCTGCAGTGGTCACGGGTACGTTCCTTCTCAACAATACTTATGCATGCATTCTATTTGATTGTGGTGCTGAGAGGAGCTTTGCGAGCCATAATTTTAAACATCTACTAAATCAAAACTCCCAACCATTAAATGAAACGTTCACAGTAGAAATGGCTAACTGGAAATCTGAATCCACCAACGATATATACATAGGATGTACCCTTACCTTGAATGACTTGTCTTTTCCAATAGACCTTATGCCGGTCTCTATCAAAAGTTTTGACATCATAATAGGTATGGATTGGTTGTGCCCCAACCATGCCGAAATCCTATGTTATGAAAGAGCAATTCGTTTGAACTTGCCAACTAATTAAACTCTTGTTGTCTATGGCGACAAACCCGAAACGAACCTTCAGATCATTTCTTGCATCAAAGCACATAAATACCTTCGCAAGGAGTATTGTGCTTTCTTAGCTCACGTGGTCGACAAAAAGCAAGAAGTAAAAGATATCGCGAGCATTCCAGAGGTCTGCAACTTTCCCGATATTTTTCCGGATGATCTTCCAGGAGTACCTTCCGAACGACAAGTTGAATTCTGAATCGACTTAATCCCTGGAGCTACCCCTATAGCGAAATCCCCCTATCGTCTTGCACCTTCTAAAATGCAAGAATTATCCAGCCAACTTAACGAACTCCTTAACAAAGGTTTCATAAGACCAAGCTTTTCACCTTGGGGAGCACCGATTTTGTTCGTAAAGAAGAAGGATGGATCATTCTGCATGTGCATAGACTACCGCAAACTGAATAAACTTACCATCAAGAATCGATATCCTCTGCCTCGCATTGACGATCTGTTCGACCAACTTCAAGGTACGAACTACTTCTCGAAAATAGATTTAAGATCCGGGTATCACCAGTTACGGATTTTGGAGGAAGACATTCCCAAGACCGCATTTAGAACTCGTCATGGTCATTACGAGTTTATAGTAATGCCATTCGTATTGACGAATGCACCTGCTGTGTTCATGGACCTAATGAATAGAGTGTGTCGTCAATTCCTGGACAAATTCGTCATAGTCTTCATTGACGACATCCTTATCTACTCAATAAGCAAAGAGGAACATGGCCAACATCTTCGTCAAGTATTACAAACCCTTAGGACAGAAAAACTCTATGCGAAGATTTCAAAGTGCGAGTTTTGGATTAGGAAGGTTGAATTCCTAGGTCACGTGGTCAGTTCAGAAGGAATACACGTGGACCCTTCCAAAATCAAAGCAATTGAAAACTGGCCAGCACCCAAAACACCTATAGAAATCCGACAATTCTTAGGTCTTGCTGGCTACTATTACAGATTCATCCAAAATTTCTCTCGAATAACTAAGCGTTTTACCACCCTGACGCAAAAGGGTGTAATTTTTAGTTGGGGAGAGAAGCAACAAACAACATTCCAAACGCTCAAACAAGCCTTGTGCAGTGCACCGATCTTGTCTCTACCCGAAGGGACAGAGGACTTTGTAGTGTACTGTGATGCGTCAAATCAAGGGCTTGGGGGTGTACTTATGTAAAGAGGAAAGGTTATCTCCTATGCCTCTAGACAACTTAAGACACATGAAGTCAACTATACAACACACGACCTTGAGCTAGGAGCGGTGGTGTTTGCTCTGAAGATCTGGAGACATTACCTATATGGTACTAAATGCACAATATTCATGGACCATAAAAGTCTCCAGCATATCTTCGATCAAAAAGAGCTGAACATGAGACAACGACGATCGGTGGAGCTACTGAATGACTATGAATGTGAAATTCTTTATCACCCTGGTAAAGCAAACGTAGTAGCTGATGCCCTTAGCAGAAAAGAATACTCGGGACGCCGGGTCAAGTCGTTGACCATGACAATCCATTCACATATGTCGACACAAATCAAAGAAGCTCAAATTAAAGCCTTGAAACCCGAAAACATGGCAAGTGAAACCCTGAGAGGAATGGATAAAAACTTCGAAGTCAGGGATGATGGAGTCTATTATTTCATGAACCGGATCTGGACACCAAAGTTCGGTGGTTACAGAGACGTGGTTATGAATGAAGCACACAAAACCCGATACTCCATTCATCCAGGTTCAGACAAGATCTATCTGGACCTTAAGAAACTATATTGGTGGCCTAACATGAAGGCCGAAATCGCTACCTTTGTAGGCAAGTGCCTTTCTTGTGCCAAAGTCAGGGTAGAGTACCAAAAACCTTCAGGTTTATTACAACAACCTAAAATACCTGAATGGAAGTGGGAGCGGATTACAATGGATTTTATAACTAAATTACCCAAGACTTCGGGTGGTTATGATACTATTTGGGTAATCGTCGACAGATTAACCAAATCTGCACACTTTTTACCAATAAAAGAAGCCGACAAGATGGAGAAACTAACCAGAATTTACCTTAGGGATATTGTTAGACTGCATGGTGTACTAATATCTATTATTTCGGACCGAGATAGTAGATTCACCTCTCGTTTCTAGCAATCTTTACAAAACTCTTTGGGAACCAGGCTGGACATGAGTACTGCCTACCACCCACAAACTGACGGACAAAGTGAGAGGACGATTCAAACATTAGAAGACATGTTGCGAGCTTGCGTAATAGACTTTGGAAAGGCATGGGATATTCATTTACCCGTTGTTGAATTCTCTTATAACAATAGTTATCACACTAGCATAAAGGCTGCTCCATTCGAAGCCGTCTATGGCCGCAAGTGCAGATCCCCTCTGTGCTGGGCTGAAGTGGGTGACACGCAGCTAGCTAGAGGTCAAACTCCTGACCGTGCTCTCACTGGTCCGGAAATTATTCGAGAAACCACCGAGAAAATCGTACAAATTCGGGAACGACTTAAAGCTTCCAGAGATAGACAGAAAAGCTACGCTGACAAAAGGAGAAAACCCTTGGAATTCCAGGTTGGTGACCGCGTCTTGTTAAAGGTCTCACCCTGGAAGGGCATCATACGCTTTGGAAAGCGTGACAAATTGAATCTGAGGTACATAGGACCATTCGAAATTCTTGCTAGAATTGGTCCTGTAGCTTACAAACTTCGACTACCCCAAGAACTAAATAACATTCATCCTACCTTCCATGTTTTGAACTTGAAAAAGTGTCTATCCAACGAGACTCTTGTGATCCCACTCGAGGAAATCGAGTTCAACGAGAGCCTCAAATTTGTGGAAGAACCCGTAGAGATTCTAGACAGGGAAGTTAAGAAAACCAAACAAAGTCGTATCCCGATAGTGAAGGTTCGCTGGAATGCAAAACGGGGACCTGAATTCACTTGGGAGCGGGAGGATCAAATGCAACTGAAATATCCACATCTTTTTCCCTGGTCTATCTGTAATACTAATTTCGGGACGAAATTCTCTCTAACGGGGGGGGGGGGGGGTGGATAATGTAACAAATCGTTATTTCAAACCTATGTAATAATGTAGGTCAATTTATATTTCTTTTTAAATAATAAAGAGAAATTTTAGCATATTGTGTATATTTACATAATTGACCCTCAAAAATAAATTATTAAAAAATCTCGATTGGGATGAACCAAGTGATAGAGATTGTAACAAGGTTTCCAAAAACATAAAGAACACTAAAATTCGAGTTATAACGAAGAAGTTATGACCAATCGAAGATCCGCGACATAACCGGTAAAACACTATTCAGTGTAAAAACTGAATTTTCAATAAAAGGCTTTTTAGCCTTAACAATCTAAATGAAAGTTGTAGTTTATGTTTAACCGAGAACTTTCATAAAAAGAACGACAAAATCTGACTTCGTATGAGGAAGTTATAATTTTTCTAAGTTTCAGTATAACAGTGTACAACTAAAAACTCGAAATAAAGATCGAGTGATTTTTAGCCGACACAACCTAAACGAGAATTGAAGGTCTCGTCAATAGTAGTACAACGGTAAAAGGACAGACACAAACAAACATCGGATGAAGAAGTTATGAATTTTTAACGGATTTCCTGTCCCGGTCTGTTAAAAATAATAATATTAAAAATAAAGTCAAAATCAGCCAATGAAGTCCAAACGAAAGTCGTAGAGTATGATTTTACTTACGCGCGCATATACAGAACGTAAAAAACGGAGCTCGTATGCGAAAGTTATGATTTTCGCAAGTTTTTGGCACAAAAATCAAGAAATGTGGAAAACCGGGCAATTTCGCGTGGATGACCTTCGGACTCGTCATCCTCGCATGCGAGCTTCCACGTGTCGTCTGCTGATTGGACCGAAGTCTCGCGTGGCGCCTTCTGATTCGACCAAGTCCGCGGTCCACTTACCTTCTGACACCTTCGCATGAGACACCCCGCAGACACCCCTCGGACACCCCCTCGGACACATGCCCTCTTCCCATTGGACTGAAGTCCGGTCCAGTCCGAAGCTAATACCTGCGAGCCACCTGTCCGAAGCAGCCTCCTCCCTTCGCTACCTGTCCGAACACGCGTCAGTCTCTCATAGCCTCGGATCCGAGGCTTCGGCCTATATAAGGCATGCGAGGGCTTCCGAAAAACTTACACTTTTCACCCCAAATTTCACACATTTTCATATTTTTCACTTCCACAAACTTATATACAACCCCTAAAGCCCCGGTATCAAGTCTCAAACCCTAAGCAAGCCTCGAAGCCCCGAGATTCCTGAGAAGTTAACCTCTCTCCAGTCGAAACTCTGCCCAATTTAAGCCGGTTTCTCGTCAAATAAACTCCTTTCCGAGAAACGAAACGCTGTCCGAATCACCACCTATCAAGTGAGTTCATACCCCTGTATTTTCATAATTTCTACTGTGTAACACCCATTTTTTTCAAAACAATTTTCATTTCAAAACATACTTTCCACCACATAAAAATCACAAAATCATAATAAATCTCTATATCATCATAAAACATGTCCCAAGATCTCATATAAATAAATCCTCTCTCGTGTGTACGAATCACGCCGGCGCCTTCCCGCGATCCTCACTAGTACCTGAAACACATCACACAACAACTGTAAGCATAAAAGCTTAGTGAGTTCCCCAATATACCACATACAACACATACGCCACTCGGGGCTACAATACGACCCTCCGGTCCGATGTGTCTCAGCGGGACCCTCCAGTCCCGTAGCTCGTTGAACCCTTTCGTCCGGTCATAGCTCGTTGGACCCTTCGGTCCGGTCTGTATCGTTGGACCCTTCGGTCCGGTCTATATCGTTGGACCCTCCGGTCCGGTCTATATCGTTGGACCCTCCGGTCCGGTCTATATCGTTGGACCCTCCGGTCTGGTCTATACAAAACATAGTATACATATAACACAATGCACATACTCTCATACATACACATAGCATAAAAGACCCTCTGGTCTACACATAAATACCACTCCAGGTAATGTATAGTGAGAAGACTCACCTCGGATGTCTCGGATAATATCCCGCCTGTGTATATACTGATCTAGCCTCTGCCTATACACATAACATAACCATCTCAATCAACCACGGTTCTCTAGGCTAGACTAGACTCTCACATGTCCTCTAAGAAGGCTAAAAAGGCTATTTTACCCTTCAAACAGTCCACAAGTTCCATTGTTGACCAAACCCTAAAAGTCAATAAAAGTCAACAGTCAACTCCTCACCAGACTCGCCGAGCGCACAAATGTGACTCAGCGAGTTCAGTCGTGAACTCGAGTCCTCTATTCCCCCTCTAACTCACTGAGTCGTTCCCCCAACTCGGCAAGTCACTCACTGAGTGATTCACGGGAAACCCTAACCCTACTCGCCGAGTCTGCCCTTGGACTCGGCGAGTTTATGTCATGCACAAACTCAATTGACCTCCTGAGGTCAGATCTGTTCCTTAGAACCATAGATCTGACCTTCCCAAGCCTGATAATCACGTAAAGCTTGGATCTTGACTCTCATGTGACGTCTAGGAGGCTTTACTTGGTGATTTAGCCCCAAACACAACAACCTAAGCTCATTGCCTCCATAGCTCAACATAAAGCAAGCTGGAATAAGCTCTTTAGACCACTATGGGTCCAGATCCGAAGTCTCAAAATGAATAGGGGCCATATTCTCACAACTCCTTCCAATAAAAGACGTAAAAACTCTACATCTATGGATTCCTTCAACAAAACAGATAAAGGGGCGACATAATACCTCAAAGATGAAGTCTTTTGCTCGAAATCCCCAGATGCACAACCTCCTTGGTCCCCTCCAAGCTGGAATCACCTCCTTCTTGTAAGAATCAATCACAAAGATCAAGAAATGGCTCCTTTCCTCTCACAAACGCTCTAGCTCTTTTAGGGTTTCTCTCTGGGGTTTGGTAGCCGCAAGTGATGGCCCTAAGGGCCTTTAAATAGGTCCCAAACCCAAGAAATTAGGGTTTCATTAAACAGCGTGGACTCGCCGAGTCCACGTATGGACTCGCCGAGTCCAGTCATTAATCCAGTCCAACAATGTGCGGCTCTACTCGGCGAGTCTAAGCGCCTACTCGCCGAGTCCCTCTCCAAAACTCAAAAATAATTAGATAAATACAGTACCTAGAAATCCGGATGTTACAATTCTCCCCCACTAGAATCAGACTTCGCCCTCGAAGTCTCTCTCAGCAAATAACTCTGGGTACTGTTCACGCATCTCTAACTCCGCCTCCCAAGTCAGCTCGGACCCCTTCCGATGTTGCCACTGGACCTGAACCAATGACACCTTGTTTATCAAAACCTTGATCCTCCTATCCCGAATCGCGATCGGCCTCTCAACATAGTTCAGGCTCGCATCCACCTGAATATCCTCAAGGGGAACCAGTGCCGACTCATCGGCGATACACTTCCTCAACTGAGATACGTGGAAGGTATCATGAATCTGACTCAACTCCGCAGGTAGTTCCAAACGATACGCTACTCTGCCCACCCTGGCGATCACCCTGAAAGGACCAATATACCGAGGCCCCAACTTGCCTCTCTTCAAGAATCGGATCAATCCTTTCCAAGGAGATACCTTCAGGAGGACGCCAACCTGAAATTCGAGCTCGGACCGTCGTCTATCCGCATAACTCTTCTGACGGCTCTGAGCCGCCAGTAACCACTGCCTGACCTGCTGAATCTGCTCGGTCGTCTGAAGCACAATCTCCGTACTACCCATCACACGTTGCCCGACCTCACCCCAGCAAATGGAAGTCCGACACCTCCTCCCATACAACAGCTCAAAGGGTGGCATACCGATGCTCGAATGATGGCTGTTGTTGTAGGAAAACTCTGCCAAGGGTAAATATGTGTCCCAACTCCCTCCAAAGTCCAATACACATGCCCGAAGCATGTCCTCGAGCGTCTGAATCGTCCGCTCACTCTGCCCGTCTGTCTGTGGGTGGTATGCGGTACTAAAATGCAGGCTCGTACCCAACTCCTCATGAAACTTCTTCCAGAATCTGGAAGTGAAACGCACATCTCGATCTGAGACGATCGAGAGCGGCACTCCATGCCGTGATACCACCTCCCTCACGTACAACTCTGCCAACCTCTCAGTGGAAAAGCTCTCACTGATAGCAAGGAAGTGAGCGCTCTTCGTTAACCTGTCCATAATCACCCAAATTGCATCGACGCCCCTAGTAGTCCTCGACAATTTGGTGATAAAATCCATGGTAATCTGTTCCCATTTCCATTCGGGAACCTCCAACGGCTGCAATTTACCATGCGGTCTCTGGTGCTCGGCCTTAACTCTGCGACAGGTCAAGCACCTCTCTACGAACCATGCAACATCCCTCTTCATACAGGGCCACCAACACTCTCTCTTCAGGTCCAAATACATCTTAGTGGCCCCGGGATGGATCGAGAACCTCGATCTATGCGCCTCCTCCATCAAGATGTTACGCGTTCCACCCACGAATGGTACCCAAATCCGACCCTGAAAGGTCATAAGTCCTCGACCATCGGTAACGAACTCCGATACCTGTCCGATAACCCGCTCTCTCTTCCGGTTTTCCGACCTAATGGCCTCAGCCTGCGCCCCTCGAATGGTGTCCAACACCGGAGTCATCACTGTCAATCTCATACAAACATCTCGTATCGGGGCACTCTCTACCCTGCGACTCAGGGCATCAGCTACAACATTAGCTTTGCCCGGGTGGTACAGGATCTCACAATCATAGTCCTTCACCACATCCAACCATCTCCTCTGACGCATGTTCAGGTTGGGCTGATCCATCAAATACTTCAAGCTCTTATGGTCCGTATATATGGTACACTGAACCCCGTACAGGTAGTGACGCCAGATCTTGAGGGCGAACACTACTTCCCCCAGCTCCAGATCGTGGGTGGGATACCTCGCCTCGTGAGGCTTCAGCTGTCTCGATGCGTATGCTATCACATGCCCTCTCTACATTAGCACCGCTCCCAGCCCCGATACCGATGCGTCACAATACACCACAAAGTCCTCCATTCCCTCCGGAAGGGCTAACACCGGGGCTTCGCACAGTCTCTGGCGAAGTGTCTCGAAGGAGGCCTGCTGCTCTGGGCCCCATGAAAAAGCAACACCCTTCCGGGTCAATCTGGTGAGTGGCACGGCGATCTTGGAGGAATCCCTGATAAATCTCCTATAATAGCCGGCCAGCCCGAGGAAACTCCTGATCTCGGTGGGGGATCTCGGCACCTCCCAACTCATCACTGCCTCAATCTTGGCCGGATCGACCAAAATCCCATTCTGGTTAACGAGGTGCCCTAGGAACTGGACCTCTCGTAACCAGAAATCACACTTGGAGAATTTGGCATAAAGCCTCTCCGATCTCAAAACTCCAAGTAACTCTCTCAAATGCTCCTCATGCTGCTCTCTGGATCTCGAATACACCAATATGTCATCGATGAACACGATCACCGAACGATCCAACATCGGTCTGCATACTCTGTTCATGAGATCCATGAATGCCGCCGGTGCATTGGTGAGCCCGAAAGGCATCACCACGAACTCGTAATGCCCGTAACGAGTCCTGAATGCTGTCTTCTGGATATCCTCATCTCGTACTCTCATCTAATGATATCCAGATCTCAAGTCGATCTTGGAAAACCAAGACGCTCCCTGCAACTGATCGAATAAATCGTCGATCCTCGGTAAGGGGTAACGGTTTTTGACCGTCAGTTTGTTCAGTTCCCGGTAATCAATGCATATCAGGTGTGAACCATCCTTTTTCTTGACAAAAAGGATCGGCGCTCCCCACGGCGAGCTACTCGGCCGTATAAACCCCTTCCCCAGCAGCTCCTAAAGCTGCGAGGATAACTCCTGCATCTCTGGTGGCGCAAGGCGATAGGGCACCTTGGCGATAGGCGCTGCCCCCGGAACCAAATCAATACGGAACTCTACCTGCCTCTCGGGAGGCACACCCGACAACTCCTCGAGGAAAACATCCGGGAACTCGCGCACTATCGGGACCTCATCGATTGACCTCGGTCTCTCTGCATCTACTCTCGTATCCACCACATAAGCCACAAACCCACTACAGCCCTGCTGTAGACTCTGCCTCGCTCTAGCGGCCGAACAAAATGCTGAGCCAGAACGGGTACCCTTGCCGTACACCGTCAGTACTCCCCCACTGGGGTCTCGTATCGTCACCAACTGTCGCTCGCAGTCTATCACAGCCCCAAATCGGCTCAACCAATCCATGCCTACTATGACACATACGTCCCCCATAGCAATCGGGACCAGATCTATCAGGAACTCGACACCGAAGATCTCGAGTACACATCCTCGAATCACATCAGTAGCATACACTGCTCGCTTGTCGGCTATAGAAACTCATAGAGGTCGACTCAACGCCTCTCGCTGAACACTGATGTGTCGACTAAACGCTATCGACACAAATGACCGACTCGCACCCGAGTCAAACAACACCAAAGCAGGTACAGAACACACAAGAAATGTACCTATGCATACCTCAAAATAAGCATAATATCACAAACTCAATATAAAGCAAGGAAATAATACATACCAGCTACCACATCGGGTGCTGCGCGGACCTCCTCCGCTGTCAACTGAAAGGCTCTCCCGCGAGCCTTCGGCGCCTCGGCCTTTGCCGGCCGACTCCCTGTAGCTCGAACAGCAGGCGCAGATCCCTGCGCTGATCTCTGCAGTAGCTGTGGGCACTCGGCCTTCCGATATCCGGTCTGGTTGCAATGAAAGCAAATCGTGAATCCCTTGGGGCAGTCCCTCGCATAATGCCCCTCCTTCCCACACTTATAACACACCCCAGCTCTGCATGTCCCCTCGTGGCTCTTGCCGCACTTTCCACAAGTGCGGCCCTTCGGACCCCCAGATCTCGAATCAGCGGGCCTTGCCCGCTTGGCTGCCGGCTGAGACTGTGCCGGTCGCCGATCCACCCTCTGAGACTCGGCCTCCTCCCTGGCCTGCGTCTCCAGCTCAATCTCCCTCTTCCGGGTATTTTCCTGGAGCTCAGCAAATGTCCGATAAGTCGAGTTCGACACAAACTCCCGTATATCCCTCCTCAAAACACCCAAGTACCGGCTCATACGTGCCTGCTCAGTAGGCACCTGCTCAGGGCAGAACATCGCCCTCTCATGAAACTTCCGGGTAACCACAGTAACCGAATCAGTACCCTGTTTGAGGGTCAAGA
Organism: Lactuca virosa; assembly: GCF_052849685.1. Classification (NCBI taxonomy): domain Eukaryota; kingdom Viridiplantae; phylum Streptophyta; class Magnoliopsida; order Asterales; family Asteraceae; genus Lactuca; species Lactuca virosa. Next base: position 299,674,538 of record NC_136428.1, on the reverse strand, counting down.
ACTCCTGAGCCAATCGCTCCCTCTCCACCGGAGGAACATACTCATCTCGAAACATCATGGTGAACCTCTCCCAGGTCACCGCAGTCAGCTCTGCAGTAGTGAAGTTTGCCGTCACAAACTTCCACTAGTCCTTCGCTCCCAAGAAAAGCTGGTTCAGCGCAAACCGAACCCTCAGATGCTCTGGACACGAGCAGGTATAGAAACAACCCTCAACATCGGTAATCCATCTCATAGCAGCAATCGGATCCTGCGTCCCATCAAACTCTGGTGGCTTCGTGTTGCTGAACTCTCTGTACAACAACGAGTCACCCCCCTGCGGCCTGGCAGCAGCAACGGCTGCGGTGGCCGCAACAACAGCTGCATCAGTAAGAGCGGCGTACCGCTCATCAAAAGCCTCCATCATCGTGGTCTTGATAGACCCGAACATCTCTGGAATCTCAGCGCGGATGGCAGCAGCCACCTCATCATGAATCATCTGGCGGAGCTCCTCATCGCTCACAACCCCCTCGCTAGTCCCTGGCCGGTGGCGCGTCCCAACCATGATGTCTCTCTGAAATACAACACAAGATATCAGAGACTCGCTCGAGTATACTCGCACTCGATAACTCAACCCTACTTGCTCCTTAGTACCCAATGGATTCTTACTTAGGGTGCGCGCTGCTCCGGTGTCTTCAGTAGTACGGGCCCTATACTACCATCCACACCGCATCAGCATTCACTCTAAGTCCTCCTCCTTGGATCCCAGATCACAAGTATACAATATCTCACTGGCATAGGCTACCCTTCGGTAGGCCTCTCAACAGCTCCTCACTGCTACCTATTCGCTCTCAAGCATCACATAGCAGCAAAATCATTTCCAGGCTAAGGCATCACAAATCAGGCCACTCTAGTCCTAATATGATTACCTAGCCTACTCTAGCATACATAATATCTCAAAACACATAAGGTAAGGGTATTTTGGGAAATCACCGTTCGGGCGCTGGCTGATCGTACACACTGCTCTGCTCTGCTCTTTCAAAACATTCTACTCTTTAATAAAATTTTGTGAATTTTATTTTGAAATCCTCTCAAATCCTCAGTTTGAGTTCAGATACGCCCGAAGGTGCACCCGAATCCCTCAAACCAATGCTCTGATACCAACTTGTAACACCCATTTTTTTCAAAACAATTTTTCATTTCAAAACATACTTTCCACCACATAAAAATCACAAAATCATAATAAATCTCTGTATCATCACAAAACATGTCCCAAGATCTCAAATAAATAAATCCTCTCTCGTGTGTACGAATCACGCCGGCGCCTTCCCGCGATCCTCACTAGTACCTGAAACACATCACACAACAACTGTAAGCATAAAAGCTTAGTGAGTTCCCCAATATACCACATACAACACATACGCCACTCGGGGCTACAATACGACCCTCTGGTCCGATGTGTCTCAGCGGGACCCTCCAGTCCCGTAGCTCGTTGGACCCTTTGGTCCGATCATAGCTCGTTGGACCCTTCGGTCCGGTCTGTATCGTTGGACCCTTCGGTCCGGTCTATATCGTTGGACCCTCCGGTCCGGTCTATATCGTTGGACCCTCCGGTCCGGTCTATATCGTTGGACCCTCCGGTCCGGTCTATACAAAACATAGCATACATATAACACAATGCACATACTCTCATACATACACATAGCATAAAAGACCCTCTGGTCTACACATAAATACCACTCCAGGTAATGTATAGTGAGAAGACTCACCTCGAATGTCTCGGATAATATCCCGCCTGTGTATCTACTGATCTAGCCTCTGCCTATACACATAACATAACCATCTCAATCAACCACGGCTCTCTAGGCTAGACTAGACTCTCACATGTCCTCTAAGAAGGCTAAAAGGCTATTTTACCCTTCAAACAGTCCACAAGTTCCATTGTTGACCAAACCCTAAAAGTCAACAAAAGTCAACGGTCAACTCTTGACCAGACTCGCCGAGTGCACAAATGTGACTCGGCGAGTTCAGTCGTGAACTCGAGTCCTCTATTCCCCCTCTGACTCACTGAGTCATTCCCCCAACTCGGCAAGTCACTCACTGAGTGATTCACGGGAAACCCTAACCCTACTCGCCAAGTCTGCCCTTGGACTCGGCGAGTTCATGTCATGCACAAACTCAATTGACCTCCTGAGGTCAGATCTGTTCCTTGGAACCATAGATCTGACCTTCCGAAGCCTGATAATCACGTAAAGCTTGGATCTTGACTCTCATGTGACGTCTAGGAGGCTTTACTTGGTGATTTAGCCCCAAACACAACAACCTAAGCTCATTGCCTCCATAGCTCAACATAAAGCAAGCTGGAATAAGCTCTTTAGACCACTATGGGTCCAGATCCGAAGTCTCAAAATGAATAGGGGCCATATTCTCACAACTCCTTCCAATAAAAGACGTAAAAACTCTACATCTATGGATTCCTTCAACAAAACAGATAAAGGGGCGACATAATACCTCAAAGATGAAGTCTTTTGCTCGAAATCCCCAGATGCACAACCTCCTTGGTCCCCTCCAAGCTGGAATCACCTCCTTCTTGTAAGAATCAATCACAAAGATCAAGAAATGGCTCCTTTCCTCTCACAAACGCTCTAGCTCTTTTAGGGTTTCTCTCTGGGGTTTGGTAGCCGCAAGTGACGGCCCTAAGGGCCTTTAAATAGGTCCCAAACCCAAGAAATTAGGGTTTCATTAAACAGCGTGGACTCGCCGAGTCCACGTATGGACTCACCGAGTCCAGTCATTAATCCAGTCCAACAATGCGCGGCTCTACTCGGCGAGTCTAAGCGCCTACTCGCCGAGTCCCTCTCCAAAACTCAAAAATAATTAGATAAATACAGTACCTAGAAATCCGGATGTTACATATTGTTTTAAGGGGGGGGGGGGGGGGAATACAAGCATAACACAAGAACTTTGTATTATAAAATCATGATTACAAATCATGATAAAACGACATTAAATCATCAAAAATACTCAAAACATTAAACTCTTTTATAATCTTATATTTTTCCCTAAAATTCATATTTGTTATATATATATATATATATATATATATATATATATATATATATATATATATATATATATATATATGTATATAAATAAGATTTAAAAGGCTTAGGACAGATAACTCATTATGGGTCCTTTTCCTTGTTTGGATGTGGGCTTATAGTACCGGTTATTTGTCCGAGTGTCGTTTAAATTTTACTTATTTATAAAATTATGTATGTATATAAATATAAAAGTTATTTCATCAGTTCAAATACCTTTGTAACATGTTGAGCAAGGGGTTACATGCTAAAAACAGTTAAATATAGATTCAGAAAAGTACATATAAATTATAATAGGTATAATTTATGATACATAGAACAATAATTCATGATTCAAGCATACTAGAATACACTGTTTTACAAGAAACAAGGGTTTTGATTCAGAACAAATCAAGGGTTTACACTTGTCAAATACATGTTCAGAATAGTAATTCAAGAACATACGATCAATCATTTATTTAAGAATGATTGGGTTTTCATGACTAATATACATGTAACGTTTATATGCTTTTTATGAGACATTCAATTCAGGTTGTTTAATTCATTTTAGACAACCAAGGTAAAGTCCTAACATTATAACCAGAATCTCCAGCCCCGGGATCAAAACAAGTTGTGTGTAGATCTATATCGGGATTGACAACCCCACACTCAGGCTGCTAGCTACAGTCAGGCATATACGCCAATGAGTGGCAATTGTTATCAACAGTTTAAACGCCCACAAAGCGTTTGTTTCAGGCCATCCTGTCATAGTATGGTTATAATAACTCATTAAAAAGATATTAACAATACGTTAATGTATAAACAACTAACGAAAGTACATCTTCAAAGTACCAGTTTACAGAATACAAACTACAATGGTTCAATACAGTTTTCAATAACACCTGGTGAAGCCATGCACACTCTCAGTTACAAGTTTTTCATAAAGGAATACAAATACAAAACATTGATACAAAGAGAATGATTTTATGGGAATAAAACTATTTTTCATATGCAACAGAAAATATAGGATTTTCTGGAACTGTTTACATATACAAGATACAGAGACATTCTTTTAAACATAAACACTTATGCACTCACTCAACTTTATGTTGATACTCTCTTCCAAATTACTTGTATTCTTAGGGAAATAATACACAGGTACTCCTCGAGCTTTTTGAGAAGATGGAGCTACTTTGAGTCATATCTTCTTTTGTATAACTATTTTGGTTCAATATAGATGATTGAACACATGTAAATACTTATACTTTATAAATACAATGGTTGTTTGTACTTTGATTACTATGATGCATGTTTTGTGATACTACAAATGAAGTCCTCCACCCCGAACGTTTCCGCTGTCTGGTTTGGGGGTGTGACAGATTGGTATCAGAGCATTGTTTAGAGTGAACTCAGTATATCAATCCATAAAAGATATACAAACTATAAATACATCGGGGCTAGGAGCTCTGACTACAAGTATACTTTTTAAAGATTTAAGTATTTTTTATAAGAAGTATACAAACACTCATACCTACAAGTACAATATCACAGTCATAAGAACGTAAAAGTATTTGGATGTTGAACCCTATAGTCAAACCTGGGCAATTATGTAATCATATCTGAAATTAATATAGCCTGATCAACTATATTGATTTGAGATATGACCAACATGTGTTTGGGAGTGATAGTGGTGTTGCGACATGTCTAAAACTTACCATACATATTCAGAAGAACTATAGAACAGAACACAAAGATTAAAATACTACGGAGAGTATTTTACTAACCTTACTTCTAAAATAGAACCTACGGCTGAACACAATTTACCTGGGGACCCCTACAATCCACAAAATGCAGGCTAGATCTCAGACTCAGATGAAGAACCCTTTGAGGACAGCGAATCAAGTGGTACAGATATAGAGCCACAAGTCTGCAACCCTGGGGAGCATCCCCTGAGACAAGATGAGGCAGAACCCATACCCGAGTGGGGCCAATACATAAACCATTGGAGTCGACAAGACGGCCAACGCCCTCCTTGCGGAATGGCACGAGGTTTCTATAACGTCTCGAGAGGAGGAACAGCCGACAAAGCTCTTCCAGTTATAGTAAACCGAATAGCCTGACAATTCGATCAATCCAGGATTTCGATCAATCGAATCCTCCAAGTGAATACGGTTGCGCAGGCTAACACTGCAGATATCCTTCGTCTTGATGAAATGTAGGATGACACCCATCACCATACTGAAGCCCTTCAAAGGCAACTCAAAGCTGCTGAATCGGAGATAAGGGAATTGAGGGAGCATCAAGCTGCCCAAGAAAGGCACTGGAAAGCACAAGACGAAGCGGAACCCAGCAACCGTCGTAGCAACCGTCGCAAGTAGTGTTCGCACTACTTCTACTTTCTACTTTCTATATCAAATGTATATACTACTTTTGGTAAGACTTGACCCGACCCGACATGGTCCATTTGGGTTGCATGGTATCATGCATTTGGATAGACTATAATGAGAGAAATAACACTTAAGGATTGTTAATATATTATAATTTATAATATATTAATAAGATTATTTAATTAGTATTGATCAAGAATTAATCTAGAATTAATTAAGTGATCAAAAGAAGATTAATTAAATATACAGGTTGATTGTGTAAATCACCCATACTTGTATAGTGGGATAATGCTCTATGGATTGTCAAGTTGGGCTAAAACCCATAAGATGCTCCATGGTATATTTGAACCCATGGATCCAAGGAAATGGAAAGCCATGACAATTAGGGTTTATCCTAATTGTCACTAACTATATAAGCATCTTATTGTTGACAAAATCGGCCACTAGAAGATGAACATGAGGGCTAGCTGATTTTCATGAAGTGTGTGTTTCTCTCTAAGTTATTCCAAAAGCATATGATGTTGTATGAACCATTTGAGGTGTCACACTTGGGGCACTAGGCTCTCGAGCTTCATGGAGTCATTCTACATCAAAGAGGTATGTATTCTAACTTGTTATATTTCATATGAATCAAAGTTTTTGTATGCTAGTTACTATAATACCATGGATATTCATATTTGCATGTATAATAGAGAAAAAATAGATCCAAGCTATTTAGGGTTGCATGTACACTTAGGAGTGTTAGAATGCTCAAAACCCAACAAAATCATGATAAAACGACATTAAATCATAAAAAATACTCAAAACATTAAACTCTTTTATAATCTTATATTTTCCCCAAAATTCATATTTGTATGTATAGATATATATATATATATATATATATATATATATATATATATATATATATATATATATATATAAGATTTAAAAGGCTTAGGACTGATAACTCATTCTGGGTCCTTTTCCTTGTTTGGATGTGGGCTTATAGTACCGGTTATTTGTCCGAGTGTCGTTTAAATTTTACTTATATATAAAATTATGTATGTATATAAATATAAAAGTTATTTCATCAGTTCAAATACCTTTGTAACATGTTGAGCAAGGGGTTACATGCTATAAACAGTTAAATACAGATTCAGAAAGTACATATAAATTATAATAGATATAATTTATGATACATAGAACAATAATTCATGATTCAAGCATACTAGAATACACTGTTTTACAAGAAACAAGGGTTTTGATTCAGAACAAATCAAGGGTTTACACTTGTCAAATACATGTTCAGAACACTAATTCAAGAACATACTGTCAATCATTTATTTCAGAATGATTGGGTTTTCATGACTAATATACATGTAACGTTTATATGCTTTTTATGAGACATTCAATTCATGTTGTTTAATTCATTTTAGACAACCAAGGTAAAGTCCTGACATTATAACCAGAATCTCCAGCCCGGGGATCGAAACAAGTTGTGTATAGATCTATATCGGGATTGACAACCCCACACTCAGGCTGCTAGCTACAGTCAGGCATACACGCCAATGAGTGACAATTGTTATCAACAGTTTAAACACCCACAAAGCGTTTGTTTCAGGCCATCCTGTCATAGTATGGTTATAATAACTCATTAAAAAGATATTAACAATACGTTAATGTATAAACAACTAACGAAAGTACATCTTCAAAGTACCAGTTTACAGAATACAAACTACAATGGTTCAATACAGTTTTCAATAACAGCTAGTGAAGCCATGCACACTCTCAGTTACAAGTTTTTCATAAAGGAATACAAATACAAAACATTGATACAAAGAGAACGATTTTATGGGAATAAAACTATTTTTCATATACAACAGAAAATATAGGATTTTCTGGAACAATTTACATATACAAGATACAGAGACATCCATTTAAACATAAACACTTATGCACTCACTCAACTTTATGTTGATACTCTCTTCCAAATTGCTTGTATTCTCAGGCTAATAATACACAGGTACTCCCCGAGCTTTTTGAGAAGATGGAGCTACTTTGAGTCATATCTTCTTTTGTATAACTATTTTGGTTCAATATACAGTGATTGAACACATGTAAATACTTATACTTTCTAAATACAATGGTTGTTTGTACTTTGATTACTATGATGCATGTGTTGTGATACTACAAATGAAGTCCTCCACCCCCGACGTTTCCGCCGTCTGGTTTGGGGGTGTAACAGCTGGGCCCCAGATACATTAGTCTGTTCTGGCTGTTGACTCGGGTGGGCCGGGTTGCTTGCTATTTGGATCTTCCAGCAGAGCTCTACCAGATCCACAAAAATTTTCATGTTTCCCAGTTACGTAAGTTCTTACTGGATGATTCAACGGTTGTGCCCCTAGAGGATATTCAGGTTGATGACAGCCTAAATTACATAGAGAGACCGGTAGCTATTCTCGACAAGAAGACGAATGAGTTAAGGAACAAGAGGGTCGAGCTAGTAAAGGTGTAGTGGCAGCACCGCTAAGCCTCGGAATGGACTTTGGGAGCCCGAGGAGGAAATAAGGGAGCACTACCCAGAGTTGTTTCCCGACGCAACAGACTTCGAGGACAACGTCTAATACAAGTGGGGGAGAATTGTAACTCCTAATTCCTGGTACGCATTTAATTATAATTTATTCATTTTTGAAGAGCTACTCAACGAGTTGGGAGCCCCCGACTCCTCAAGTAGAAACGAGATTGGACTCGGGATTTTAAGCCACCTACTCGACGCGTTGAGAGCGTCGACTCGGCGAGTAGGTCTGCCATAATGAAACCCTAATTTCGAGGTTTGGCACCCTATTTAAACATCTTAATCCCCACTTACTGGCCTCATTTCCAGCCTCTAAGTCCCAAACCTTAATCCACGAAAACCTAGAGCTTTGTGTGAGTTTGTGAGCCATTTTTGAGTGAACTTTGTGTGATTTGAAGCTTGTAGAAGAAGAAGAAGCTAGAGGATTCCAGGAGAAGATTGTAGATCCGGAAACAACATCTCATCCTCTTCATTTTCTGGTAATCAAGCCTCTAACTTGTCTAGTAGTTTCTTAGATTTCCTTATTCTCACTTTATTGGGTTTTTGGGTTCAAGAAGCTGGACCCTTGGGATATGGACGTACCAAGCAAGGATCTTTTCAGATCTGGAATCATTAAGGGCTATATGGCATAAAGGTGCAAACTTTATGCCATTTGGAGCCCCTATACAAGCTCTAAGGTGTTATTTTGGCCCATTAAGCCCAAAAAGGCCATGCATGGAAGGAAATTTAGGAGCTTTACGTGTCCAAATGATGTCTAAGGCCTAGATCTATGTTAGTATGCTTTAGTTTGGAGTATTATGGCTTTTGGACCAAGATCTATGTCCTAAAGAACTAGAGTTTGAGCTAAGCCCATGAAGAAGGGTTATTATCGGGTAAAGTTGGAAACTTTACCCTTAAAAGGGCATTTACCGGGCGCATGAGGGATAAGAAGCTTAAATCTGAAGAGTAGGTGCTTAAACCTTTAAGAAGGCCCATACAGACTGAACAAATTGTCGAGTCCATAGAGGAACTCGACGAGTTGAGTCGTGTTGTCCCGATTCTGTACCAGATAGAACTCAACGAGTCGGGGGGGATGACCCGACGAGTTGGATCGCAATTTCCAGGATTCTTGTGTTATAGAAATCGATGAGTTGATAGGTCAACTTGGCGAGTTGAGTCAACCAGAATGTTGACTTTGACCAGAATGATGACTTTGACCAGGGGTAAAATGTTCATTTTACCCTTAGAAGGATTATCAGTTTTTTACTAAGTGATTATTGTGATAATGATAGTCGGGGAGTCATCGGAGTAGCCATTAGAGATTCCTCACATGAGATTTCAGCAGCCAACTTGATAGGTGAGTTTTCCTCTAGTAGGAACGGGTCTAAGGCACCAAGGCTGGCCCGTTTGTGTATGTTAGTATGTTCAGGATTAAGATCCGATGCTGGGCGGGACCCGATGTAGGTTTATATGTTTTTCTGGATTTCGATCTGATGTCGGGACGATACCCGAAGGATGTTAGTATTCTTGATGTCTTTGTTATTCTTGCATGTAGATGTGTTTGTGTGCTTCCGGACTACGGTCCGATGCCGGGGCGGTTCCCGAGGAATGTTTGTATGTTTCCGGATTTCGGTCCGATGCCGGGCGGGGCCCGAGGAATGTCTATATGTCTACAGGTAAGTGGCTTTACTTATGTTATGTGTATTAGTAATTATGCTCATATGTATGCCGAGCTTGGCTCGATGCCGGGCGGGGCCCGATGCCAGAAGCAGTCTGATGCCGGGCAGGGCCCGATGCCAAGCGGGGCCTGATGACGGACAAGCCGATGCTGGGCAGTGCCCGATGTAGCAGGGCGGGGCCGAATGTATGCGATTATGTGATTATGTGTATGGTATGTGGTAGTTTGGGGAGACTCAATAAGCTTCATGCTTACAGTTTTCAGTTTTGGTTTCAGGTACTTCCGCTAGTAAAAGAAAGAGCTCAGGATGACTGCATGGTACACACCACCGCTTTTAGCCTGGGAGGATTCACTATGATGCTTTGACATATGATTTAGATACATTGACAAATGTTATGATATTTTTGAGATACACGATTTGTGACTTTTTATATGATTGATGATACTTAAGGTTTTATTAATGATTTAAAACGAAATTTTTGGGCTGTATTTTTGGGATGTTTTATATACATAGGAAGCTTTGATGTGATCATTGGCATGGACTGGTTAGGCCCTCACCATGCCGATATCATGTGTTATGAAAGGGCCGCCCGACTTAACTTACCAAATAATGAAACCCTTGTCATCTATGGTGACAAACCCGGCACAAACCTCCGAATCGTCTCCTGCATCAAGGCTCAAAAGTATCTGCGCAAAAAGTACGACACATTCCTAGCCCATACTGTTGATGAGAAGAGAGAAATGAAGGACATCAAGGATATTTCAGAATTCTGCAACTTTCCAGACGTATTCCCAGAGGACCTTCCGGGAGTACCACCCGTGCGACAAGTCGAGTTCAACATCGATTTGATTTCTAGAGAAACCTCCATAGCCAAATCACCGTATTGACTAGCCCCGACAGAAATGCAGGAATTGTCCAGGAAACTAAACGAACTGTTGCGTAAAGGATTCATCCGACCAAGCTTCTCACCTTGGGGAGCACCAGTCTTGTTCGTAAACAAGAAAGACGGATCATTCCGTATGTGCATTGACTATCAGGAGTTGAACAAACTCACCATCAAGAACCGATATCCCCTGCCCCGAATTGACGATCTATTCAACCAACTCCAGGGATCGAGTTACTTTTCGAAAATTGATCTAAGGCCGGGGTACCATCAACTCAGAATCTAGGAGGAAGATATCCCTAAGACGACATTTAGGACTCGTTATGACCATTACGAGTTCGTTGTGATGCCCTTCGGATTGACTAATGCACTCGCGGTGTTCATGGATCTAATGAATCGCGTATGCCTACCTTACCTAGATAAATTCGTGATAGTGTTCATCGATGACATATTAATATATTCGTGAAGTAAGGAAGAGCATAGCCAACATTTGCGACAAGTATTGGAGACACTAAGGGCTAAAAAGTTGTATGAAAAGTTTTCAAAATGTAAATTTTGGATTTGAAAGGTGGACTTTTTGGGGCACGTGGTCAGTGAATAAGAGATACATGTGGATCCCTCTAAAATCAAAGCAATTGAAAAGTAGGAAGCAACGAGGACACCGACAGAAATCCGCCAGTTTTTGGACCTTGCTGGCTACTACCGAAGGTTCACACAAAAATTTCCCAAAATCGCAAACCCACTTACTGATGGGTTTTGAGCATTTCTAACACTCCTAAGTGTACAGGCAACCCTAGAAAACCTTGGATCGATGTTTGTCTATAATACATGCAAAATATGATTTCCAAGGTTCATAATCCTATCTAGCATACATGGGGAACTTTTAATCATAAAAGATGGCTAGAATTACATACCTTGTAGTTGTTATGATTCCTTGAAAACCTTGAGAGCCTAGCACCCCAAGTGTGATGCCTGAAATGTTTCACACAACACCAAATGCTTTGGAATAACTTCAGAGAATGTATAACACTTGTAAAAATCGGCTTGCCCTCTCTTGTTCTTAGTGTAGCCGTTTTTGGTGAATATCATGTTCCTTATATAGTGTGTCACATCTAGGGTTACACCATGTAAACCCTAATGTGACATGACTCTTCATTTCCATGACCCATGGATTTGTAACTCCCATGGAGCCTCCATGGAGCATCCAATGGGTTTAACCCAACTTGATAATCCATGGAGCCTTTTAGCTGACTATACAAGTTATGGATGATTTACACAATCAACCCATCTATTTAATTAGTCTCCTTTTTGATCACTTAATTAATTCTAGATTAATTCTAGATCAATACTAATTAAATAATACTATTAATATATTAGAACTTACAATATATTAATAAACCATAAGTGTTATTTCTCTCATTTAGTCTATCCAAATGCATGATGCCATGAAACCCAAATGGACCATGCCGGGTCGGGTCAAGTACATACCATAAATAGTTATGGACTTAGACACCTTATCCAACAGTCTCCCACTTGGATAAGTCTAATAACTAATATTGCAAGTATAACTTCAGGAACCGATCAGCAATTGTAGCTCTTTTCAAGGTCTCTCGGAACTGAGAAGATGATGATACGCCATTTCACATAAGTGATCATATAATCCTCTATTCTAGATATCAGCCGGACAAATACATGGAACAATGTCTTACTTTTGTCCAGCAGTTTGTTTCTCGATTTCAGATTTGTTTGACATAGAACTTAATTGAACACATCAACTTAGTTCTAACCGGGCCCGTTACATAGGTCAAAACAGAATCATCGAGAGGCCTAGATATCACTTCTAATCCAACAAGGAACAGATCAACTTCGACTCATATGCTTGTTCTACTACTTGTTAAATCTCACAAAAACGCACGTTTTGTAACATTGAGTTACCGATGTGTTTTCGCACGATCAATGCATAACCAACTCATAGACAACAAGACATATCTCTAGGTTTGAAGACTTATATGATATTACCATCTCGCGATCACTCGGACAAATACATGGAACAATGTCTTACTTTTGTCCAGCAGTTTGTTTCCCGATTTCGGATTTGTTTGACATAGAACTTAATTGACCACATCAACTTAGTTCTGACCGGGCCCGGTACATAGGTCAAAACAGAATCATCGAGGGGCCCAAATATCGCTTCTAATCCAAGAAGGAACAGATAAACTTCGACTCATATGCTTGTTCTACTACTTGTTAAATCTCACACAAACGCACGTTTTATAACATCGAGTTACCGATGCGTTTTCGCACGATCAATGCATAACCAACTCATAGACAACAAGACATATCTCTAGGTTTGAAGACTTATATGATACTACCGTCTCACGATCACTCGAGATAAATTCCATGAAGTGATACCGACGAGCGTGGGTTGAATCCAATACTCAGAACTTATGAGCACTCATGAGTGTGTAGGCCATGTCCAACATCTTAGACCTATACAACCAACTCATGATAGTCTTAATTCATATCTACTTCCAACATATGACTGACTGTGGATAATTTGAATAATATGCAAAACACAACATAAATATTATGGAAGTCAAAACATGCAAAAGAAATAATAGTTAACGATTGACAAAAGATAGCAACACTTTACTCATAAATAAACACAACTTTTATTCATCATCAAATGTCAATTACACTTTACAAATTTCAAAATTATCTAACTACTAAAACTAATATTATCCTTCAGCCCTATGCTCCTTGCATGTTGGAGATGCTTAAAACTACTCAGTCCCTTCGTGAGGGGATCTGCCGGGTTCTCATCTGATGATACCCTCTTTGCCACGAGGAGTCCTTATTCTATACGATGTCTGATGAAATGGTATTTTCTGTCAGTGTGTTTGGATCTTCCGTGATCCCTTGGTTTCTTAGCTAAGGCAACTGCGCTTTCACTATCACATAAAATATCTATAGGCTCCTTTATAGCTGGTACAACTCCAAGGTCTCCAATAAAGTTTTTTAGCCATATCGCCTCCTTTGCTGCCTCGCTTGCAGCTAAATACTCTGATTCGCAAGTTGAATCAGCCACTGTCTCCTGCTTGGAACTTTTCCAAGAAATTGCTCCTCCGTTTAAGGTAAAGACCCAGCCCGACTGAGAGCGGAAATTATCCCTATCAGTCTGGAAGCTAGCATCACTATACCCTACAACTCTCAAGTCATCACTCCCACCAAGGGTAAGGACCCAGTCATTAGTCCTCCGCATGTACTTGAGAATGTTCTTTACCGTCGTCCAGTGAGCCTTACCAGGGTTCCACTGATACCTTCTAACCATGCTCAAAGCAAAGGCTACATCAGGACGAGTGCAGGTCATAGCATACATGATCGATCTTACTGCAGAAGCATAAGGTACTCGACTCAGTTCTGCTATCTCAACCTTGGTACTCGGGCTCTGAGTCTTACTTAATCTAGCATTACTCTGGATGGGTAACTCTCCTCTCTTGGAGTCTTGCGTGCTGAACTTTTTCAGCACTTTATCCAAGTATGTACTTTGACTAAGTCCAATTAGTCTTTTACTCCGGTCTCTCAGAATCCTTCTCCCTAGAATATAGGCAGCTTCTCCTAGGTCTTTCATAGCGAAACACTTCTCAAGCCAGGACTTCACTTCCTGCAAGGTTAGGATGTCATTTCCTATGAGTAGTATGTCATCCACATATAGTACCTAAAAGCTAACTATACTCCCACTAGCCTTGACATATACACAAGATTCATCTTCACTCCTCGAATAGCCAAACTCTTTGACTTTCTCATAGAAACAAAGATTCCATGTGCGAGGTGCTTGCTTTAATCCATAAATGGATTTCTCAAGTTTACACACTCTATTAGGGTACTTTGTACTGACAAAACCCTCTGGCTGATTCATGTAAACATCCTCAGCGAACTTTCCATTAAGGAAAGCGTTTTTGACATCCATTTTCCATATTTCATAGTCATGAAATGCAGCAATGGCTAACAATACCCTAATAGACTTAATCTTGGCTACTGGTGCAAAGGTCTCATCATAATCAACTCCTGGAGTTTGACAAAAGCCCTTTGCAACCAGTCGCGCCTTATAAGTGTGTATATTAACATCCATGTCGGTCTTCTTCTTGAAGACCCATTTGCACCCAACTGTCTTACGAGTTGGTACATTGTCAACCAAGTTCCAAACTTGATTGTCATACATGGACTGTATCTCGCTGTACATTGCCTCTTTCTGTTTAGCAGACTCGGGGCCTGCCATGGCTTCCGCATAGTTGTTAGGTTCATCTAGACTTACCAGTGTCTCATCACTGATAAGTGTCTCACCTTCCGCAGTAATATGGAAACCATAGTAGTGCTCACGTGCATTCCTAACTCTCGTGGAACGCCTCAGAAGTATACACTCGTCAATCAGATCAACGGGAGTTTCCTCCTCAAGCTGACTGCTAGGGTTTGAGGTTCCTTCACCACTTGACTCCTGAATTTCTTCAAGGTCAATTTGCCTCCCACTGTTTCCTTGGTTTATGAATTCTCTCTATCGAAAGACACCCCTCGTTGCTACAAAGACCACATTCTCACTAGGCCTGTAGAAGAGGTAACCAAAGGATTTCTGTGGGTAGCCGATGAAAATACACCTCTCACTTCGAGGTTCGAGCTTGTCGTGAGTCTCGCGTCTCACGAAAGCTTTACAACCCCAAATCTTGATGTGGGCTAGACTAGGAACTTTTCCAGTCCACATCTCGTGAGGTGTTTTTGCAACCTTCTTTGTAGGGACCAGATTAAGTATATGGGCTGCAGTCTCTAAGGCATACCCCCAGAATGAGATTGGTAGCGTAGCTCGACTCATCATGGAACGAACTATGTCCAACAAGGTTCGATTACGCCTCTCAGCAACACCATTCAACTGTGGTGTCTTGGGAGGTGTCAATTGTGAGACAACCCCACATTCCCTAAGATAATCGAGGAACTCTGTACTAAGATACTCACCACCACAATCGGATCGAAGCATCTTAATGTTCCTGCCCAATTGATTCTCTACTTCCTGTTTAAACTCTTTAAACCTAACGAAAGTCTCTGACTTATGCTTGATGAAGTAGACATATTCATATCTACTATAATCATCTGTAAAAGTCACATTGAAGGGTCCACACACATCCGTGTGCACTAGATCCAACAAACCTTCACCCCTAGCACAAGAACCTGTGAAGGGTGACTTTGTCATTTTTCCAAGTAAGCATGATTCACAACTATCATCTGACTTTAGGTCAAATGACTCCAAGACTCCATCCTTTTGGAGTTGGCCTATGCATTTATTGCTTACATGTCCAACACGACAATGTGATAATGATGCTTTATCCAAGTTATTATCATTAGTAGAATAAACACACAACACATTATTTCCTAAATTATCTACAACAGACACAGCTTCATACACACCATCACAAGCTAATGCTTTAAAATAAAACACATTATTAAAGAAAGCATTTATTCCACCAACTTCATTATCAAAAGAAAAGTTAAAACCTGGTTTATACAAAGCATGAAAGGAAATAACATTTCTTGCCATTTCAGGAGAATAACAACATTTATTCAAATCTAAAGTAACCCCACTACTTAGCAACAAAGTATAAACTCCAATCTTGGTGACAGGTAAAACTTTTCTATTCCCCATAATCAAGTTTATCTTTCCATGCTCCACATTCTCACTTCTTCTTAGTCCCTGCAAATCAGAACAAATATGAATACCACAACCGGTATCAAGGACCCAAGAGTTAGAATAAGGTAAGTTATTAGATAATATAGTGTAAATACCTGCATGGTTGGGTTTCACTTTCCCATCCTTCAAATCTTGCTGGTACTTCGGGCAGTTCCGCTTCCAGTGTGCCTTTTCATGGCAATAGAAGCATTCAGCCACTTTTGGGTCAGCAGAAGGAGTGACGAAACCGTTCTTGGTTCCGATTGAAGAGGAGCCATCAAGGGTCTTACCCTTGGTACCCTTCGAAGGGTTCTTCCTCTTCTTCCCTCTACCTCTCTCCGATTGCCAGGACAGGTGCGGAGTTTGGAGTAGGAGTAGGAGTGGTAACAACCAACTTACCTTTAAGACCTGATTCTGCGGTCTTTAGGAGTCCTTGAAGTTTGCTAAGTGTAACTTCCTCCTTGTTCATGTGGTATGTCATGCAGAATTGATCATAACACGAAGGTAAGGAGTGCAAAATGATATCTATTGCTAGCTCCTCTGGGAAGTTCACATTCAACTTCATCAAACGGTCCACAAACCTTTGCATTTTCTGCGTGTCGCCCGTGATGGGTTCACCATCTTTCATTCGGGATGTTATCATGGAGGAGATGTGTGACAACCGTCAAAATTCGATTCGGTTCTAGATTTGACTAAACTTAGTTGCACGTATAGGCACGACACATATTAAACTTAGTAATTAGAAGCTAAGTTATAACCTACTAGAAACTTGGAAACAGATAGAAACAATGGATGGTGTACTTAGATTTCACCTTGATATGTGAATTCTACATCTACTAAGCTGTAGTGACTATCCATATTTGGATCACTCTTTGACTCGAACAACATTTCATGAATCATATACACACATCATGCACTTGACCTAGAAGTAGAAGTTAGTTCAAAGTCTCATAGAAACTTAAGTCAAATTTGAAGACTAGGACTAGTATACTTGATTCCTCAATTTCGCTTGAATCTCGGAATCACTACATAGAATGCCAATAAACCGATAAAAATAAATTACAAACATTATTTATAACTATAAAAGAGTTATAATACCATAAGATAATTTAAAGTCTCAAATATTCTATTTATTTTGATATTCAAAGTTTATTAAACTCCAAAACCCTAAAAGCCCTAAAAACTCATATTTATAAACTTTAACCTTAAAAATCCTATAAAAACAATTATGAACCTTATGATATTATCTTATCATAATAATTATTATGAAATAAAATTCAATGAAAAATAAAGATTTAGTTATTAACATTTACCCTTGATTTATAAGTCAAAAATCAAGAGTTTATGCATAAAAACTAGGTTAAGGTGCACATTTTATAAAAAGTTGGATATTTTTATAAAAGATTTGAATTTTTATAAAAGAAACAAGAGAGAGAGAGCCTCTCCTCCCCTAAAATCGGATCCCTCTCTCCCCATATCTCTCTCACACTCTCATTCTCCAACACACACACATCTCTCTTCTTTCTCTCTCTAGAAAACTCTCTCTACCTTCTCTCTACTTTTTCTCTCCAAACACCACTCCATTCTCTCTTCCTCCCTCTAAGAACCAAGAAATTTTCCAGAAAACAAACCCAAGAACACTCCTCAAACTCGAAATCTTCATCATCTTGTGGTATTCTTGAAGGTAAAATCGATTTCTACTTCACTTTTCCTTCAAGTTTTGCTCTTTTTCTTACACTTTCTCCTTCTTCATCTTCTTAAAACTTGTTTTCTTTTTGTTAAAATGGTTTTTACAACATGATGGATGTGTTTTAACACCATGCATGTATGATAAACAAGGTTGCATGTTCATGATCTTAGTGCAAAAATTGATTTTAAGGATTAAAACATCAAACTCAAGTTAAGAGTTTTTGAGAAACAAAATTTTGTTCATAAATGCATGTATACATTTTGATAAGTTTTAATCTTTTGATCTCTGGAAACATGGCGAAAATATGAGTTTATCATGATATATTTAATATACTTGAAAAGATTTACTCAAGGAAATGATGAAAACCCACTTTTCTAACCAATCATCATGCATGCAATCTGCTAGATTTCTTTACCTGACTTTAAACTGTCATATCTCACTCATTTCTTAGCCAAAATTTGTGATTCTTTTTCTGAAATATAATATTTTGAGTTAGCTTTCAAACCCATCTGACCTCAATGGAAAATTCCAATATTTCGATTTTTACCAATTTTTACAAAACTGTTGCTCAAACAGCACTTTCCTTATGAACATTTGTTTTGTGTTGCATGTTCAAAGGACTTATTCATCACTAAAAATCATTCAAAAATTATTTTAAACTCTTAATATCATGTGTTAATAGGAACAAAAAGATATTGATTCAAAAGTCTTTGTAACATGTTGCAAAAATTGTCAAAGTAACATCAATAATCTCTACATAAATCACAAGAACCAAGTTTTCTCTATACATTTTATTGAGCCTTTAGGCATGGTTTTAAACATCAAAAATAAGAAAACAATTTTTCATTATTGTTAAATTGTATGAAGATGCATTCTGGAAATTTTCAGCTCAATATATATTTTCTTTATTTTTATATGAAAATAATAAGAAAATAGAGTGTTAAATAATATAAAATATTTACACTAGTAAATAAATTCTGGAAAAATTCTTGGATGATTCTTTAAGTTAATGAACATCTCCCATGAAGTTTCAATGACTTTTGTTACTGTTTAATATGGTTTTCAATTTTCTTTTTGTTTAGCCCCAATAAATCATAAACCCACTTTAGACAAGTTGAAAAGGCTGTATAACAATTTTCGCAGCTTCTACCAGAGGTATAAGACTTAGAAAAATATTTTCAGAATTTTTCATAATGTATTCCTATTTTTCTCCGATTTTTGTATTTATAATGGACTAAAAATAGAAAAAATAGTTCTGCTCATCCAAAATTCATGCAAATTTACCAGAACACCTTGTAGTACATTAGGAGGCTACATAAAATTTTTGATGATTTTTCTCTTCTGTATACTATTTTTCTCCTATTTTCTAAGATTAAATACACTTAAATACACAAAATCGGATTTCAGTATATAAAAACCCCATTTGGTATTTTTCCCAGATTATTTACTATGCAAATGAAGTGTACAAAAATTTTGGTAATTTACTTTAACTGTTTAATAATTATTCTCCAATTAATGATTATTTAAGAGGATAAAACAAAGAAAAATAGAAAGACTAACTGAAAAATATCTTTTATATTTTTCACAGCTTCTAAATGTATAATAAAAGTGTTACAAAAATTTTGGGCAATTTTGGAAACTGTTTTCTATTTATTTCAATTTTTATTAGAATAAATGCTAAAAAAATCATAAAATTGGGTTAAACAGTTTAGAAATCAATTTTTATATTTTTCCCAGCTTAATAATGTTTAATAACAGTAATACAAAAAGTTTGGGTAATTTTGGCAACTGATTTCTATTTTTCATGAATTTGTATCTATTTAGAGAAATAAATATATGAAAAATGGTTATACATATTCATACTCCATGAAAAGTTATCTAGAAGTCTTTTAGTACATTTAGAACCAAAATCTGAAGTTTGGTAGTTTTTATTAACTGTTTAGTATTTTTCAAGATTTTATGGTTATTCAAGAAACTAAAATCGTGAAAAATAGTCAGACAAATCAAAAATTGAAGAAAATTTATCTTGAGGTCTTTCACTTCAATTAAAACTGAAATGCAAACTTTGGGAAATTTTAGAACTAAATTAATTTAGTTTTTGAATATTTAATCATTGGAACACCTCTTAAATTGTTAAATATTAGCATTTCAATAATGGGAAATTTCCACTTAAATTGTTATATAACAATTGATTCATTGAAATTTAATTTTCACAGAAAAATGTTTGTAACTTATCAATATTAAATTTTGACACAATATTCGCATAATTCTATTGTAGTAGTAAGTATACTAGTGTTAGATTTCGATTAGAGACTCACTAGCGAATACCATTATTGTAGGAATCGATAGTGGTACAAGTGGAACTTAGCTCAAGGCATCATTTGCATCATCTCAATGCATATTGTGAGTATTCACGCACTCCCCTATTTTCAGTTTTTATGTTTTGGGGTGGAAAAGCATGTCCCGGAAAACTATTATTTGTTCGTTGTATTTAAATTGATTTGTATCAAACATGATTGTTATTTTATTGCTATGTCTCTCTATGTATGTCTATGCAACACGGAACATGAGAACTTATCGTACTAAGGCCCTTCCCTTATCTCTAACCATTAACTCTTTGAGCCAATGGTCATTATGGATAACGCTATTAGGAATTGACAACTCCTCACTCGCCCTATTGCTGGAGTGCATGATACCATATTCATCTATGGAACGATAAGCATAGATCTTGATAGGGCTTCAGTCATAGGTTTGGTTGAGACTCATTGTTTGCTCATACACATACAAACTCGTTTCTCGTTATAGCAATAAACTTGTTATTAATTATAGCAATGAACTTTGTTTCTCATTACAACAACGAACTTTCATTACTGAAAACTTATATACATGTTTTAACAATGAAATTGTTTGCTCCTTGTAGCAACGAAATTGATTGCTCATTTTAGCAATGAAACTTGTTTACTCGTTTGAGTAACGAACTTTATCTTCCATGAGAATATGAATGTTGCATCTTATTTGGGCAACATACTTTATCTCTCATGATGACAAAGAACTTTGTTTTTACAAACTTATTTACTCATTTTAACAATATACTTTTATTATTGGAAACTTTTATCAAAACTTTGATTTCAATTCATGGAACCAATATTATTTTGTTTATCTGTGAGTACTCACCAACTATTTTTATAGTTGACGCTCGTTTTACATGCTTTTTCAGGAATCATCGAGTAAGTGGCACTTAGGGACACTTCACTTTTAGGAGCATTCGCATGTGTTGTATTTCAATTTACATTGTAATTTCTTTTAAAAGTTGTTCAAACCCATTGTAAAAATTGTAATGATTTTAATACTATGGTTGGTGTTGTCTTTTAACTTTTTCTATGAAACCCTTTATACTGCCACGCCTCGTGTTTCCGCTTTAGCGGGGTGTGACAGAAAATGGTATCAGAGCCGAAGGTTATAGAGAATACCGGTTTTCCTTTGGAGAACCACAACTATAGCCAAAAATTTTCAAAATGTTTTTAAAATACCGAACATACTACTAGTATAACTAATTCGAGTACGCATTATTGGACTTTAACTAAGTATAGCCTGGCCAACTATGCTTAATTAAGGAAACTTAATGCGAGGCTTGAAACGGTTATAGTAAAATTATGTTCAAAACAATTTTCAACTTAAACTTTTGAAAAACAAAATTTTTCGGTGTGCGTACGGGCATTGCATATTATAGGCATTCATCTAGGTACACTTAGAAACTAAGTGCACTTTTACCACAATGTCTTATTTAGAAATATTCTTATCCCTTATCAAGTGCTAGGTTAACCACTTAGGTTATATCACTAGCCACTCTAGGAGCAATGCACTTAGTACTGAGAATGAGTATTCCTCGGTAGCTGTTGACTTTAGATGTAAGGTTAGTAGCTAGATATACACTAGTAATAATCTTAAGTCGAAACCTATACCAATTATTCCTTAATACCTCTTCATCGTCTTCGTATTAGAGTTACAACTAGGAAAAAGCGTTTTGATATCGACACGAATGATAATTGGAGCATCGCGTAAGGAGGTAGATGAGTCGCCACTAAGTAATCACTTGGATATCATTGGCAGGCATTCCGAATTCGACTCACGAGGAGACACGGAGGTTTAACCCATACATGAGACCTTATTACTACGTTACGACTTAGCTCTAGGTTGTTTCCACCTTGAGCTTAAAACTTAACATAAGATGTCCCTTTGACCTCTATAAAAGGCCACGAAACTGCATTGACACCATAAAACGTTTTTCAAACAATTTTTCTTGTCCTTTATTTTGTGGAAAAGACACCGGTACTCGCCTTGTACTCGCCTTAGTATTTAGGTACGATCAGCTACACTAATCTACTTATTCCTTAATTCTTAATCTTCCATCGAAAAGTTATTTCGTTTCATCGGTTTTATTTATCATCGATAAAATACTTTATAACCACTTCATACAACTTACTAGACCTTTCCTAACAATTTAAGCCATATTCTCGATAAAAATCTTTTGACAACTTGCTTTAACTTAACACTTTTCTTCAAAACTCAATTTAACCAATATTGGTTTTTACCTTGCTATTTCAATTTCATTTCAAATCCATTTCAATGGATAAATGTGCTTTTAAGGGCATAGAAACCATTTTAAACCTTGATTACCATTTTGGCACGTTTTTGAAAAACTTAGAAAAATTTTCTTTTATAAAAGTGTTTAAATTCTATGCTATAAAACATAGACATATGACATTGAAGTTCATATTATGTGTAAAAGCTTCATCGGATCCTTCAAACCACTTTTGTTTTGACACTTTTGACCACTTTCTCATTTAGGCATTGTACCTTACTTAAATGTGTTTTCTTGAATCCCAACATGATATTTTCACAACTTTCTACTTCACACATGTTTCTAAGATATCTCTAATTCCTAAATTTCCAACACACATCATTTGTTTATTTTATTTCAAATTAGTTTTATAATCCGTGTTTATAAAACTTACAGCATTGCAAAACTTAGTGTTCACTTTTAAACTTCCAGCGACGTACTTTTGACAATGCACGATTATTCATCTAAATATGTTAAGTCTTTACATTATCCGTTTTAACCATTGTTGGACCCCAGTCAAAAAGGTCAAAACTGTCAGATTTTCAATTACAAGTTTTAGTGTTTCTTCTTTTTCACAAATGGAGTTTAACTTACTAGATAACTCGTGAATTTTTAGCAAACCTTAGAAAACACTTTAAAACTTCTTCATTTCTATTTAATCATCAATATACATCACATATTGAAGTTTGAAATATATCTCAACCTGGTTTTAAATCTACCTATATGTATTGTTCTTATAATTTCGACAATAACAATCATTGCCGCCGCTACCTTCCTTTTTCTTTCCCCCAAACTTTATTTCTCGCTCTCCTTCTGATTTTAGATCTCGCACGCCATAATATTAACATAATACATTGTCTAACTTTGTTTCTATTTATTTTGCTTCTCTTGGTACCATGTTCGTACACATATAGACTAGAAGTCTACCCTTTCGTTTTGAGCGATTAATACGTGTATAGTTGTGAGTCATAAGTTCGATTTAGTCAACTTTGATATATTCAATTATGCCTTTTACCATATACATCTTTTTTTTATTTTTAAATCTACAATAAACAAGTAAGCCTTATTTACATTTGCTCTTTCGTTCTAAATTTGGAAACTTGATTTAAAATGCAAGTTTCATTGTATCTTTCGTTATAAGTAATACACAAGATGAATACCTTTATGCTTATAATTTTTCTATATCCGAAAAATATATGTGAAGGATATGTATCCTTATGTTTCTTCTTTTATTTAAATACATCAAAAGTTTTAAATTTTACAATTATCTATTCTCTAAATGATTGTTTTTGTAGAAACACTAAACTATGAATGCACTATTTTCAAAGATTGACATTTTTACACCTTTCTTAAAATAGTATTTTACTTTGCAATTTTTAGTGAGTTCCTAAACTCTCAACTTTGTTTTCATAAATAGTCTGACCCGTAAGCTTGAATTTGTCCTGACTTAGACAATTGGACAATTTCTCAAAAGTTTAATACAAATATTTCTATACAAATTCCTTTAATGACGACTTAAACCTTTAACCTTAATTAATCTTTATATTATTTTACTACTTTGTTGGATCGCCACACATGTATCTTCATTATCTTGGAATTATTACACATTTTGATAATAGTGAGATTAATTATCATTTTTAAACACACATTTTGATAACAGTGAAATTTTTATCACTTCTAAACACTTAAAATGCTATCTACACAATGTGATTTAACTTATCATAAACTTTCATCGCTTCCATTTGCAACAATGACTCTCTAAATATATTTATTCTTCGAATAAGGTTTTATTATTGTAAGAGTAACCGTAGTAGTAATTATAGCCTCGGAGATGCTCAATTATTTCGTAATTTATTTTGTCGACGACACTTAATTAGCCTTTACATTTGAGATATACCAAAACTTCGTTGCCTACCCTTACTACGTATTTTTAGGAACTCACCCTCGACCGCTTCTCTTTCATTCGTGGTACCCTTTCTTATTTTGGAATATATCTTTTCCAGATTTAGTACCCAACCCAAAAGTGAACAAATTGTTCCTAATCTCTTTTTTTTTTAGCGGCGAAGTTACACTTAGTGTTAATTTAGAATGCGACTTAAGCATCAATGCGGATTTAACGCTCAGTGCAGTTGGTGCTTCAGCAAAACTTATAACGTTCTTTTAAGTTAGATAATATCTAACTATATAATCTTTTTCAACTAGGTCGCCATGGTTGGATCATGATTTCCATGATCCTAATTTCCCGCAATCTAGACTGTAGAACTCGAATTAGGGAAACATTAATTTGATTATAGCTAAAGAGTTGGGCTGTTCCCTTGAGGAATTAACCCAAAATAATCAAAGAACACTTCAAGTCACCACCTCTCCAGCTATACAATTGTATTTGACTGAGTTCTAATAGAATACGTCACGAATTGAATTTCGGGATGAAATTCTTTCAACCGGGGGAGACTGTGACAACCTTCAAAATTCGATTCGGTTCTAGATTTGACTAAACTTAGTTGCACGTATAGGCACGACACATATTAAACTTAGTAATTAGAAGCTAAGTTATAACCTACTAGAAACTTGGAAACAGATAGCAACAATGGATGGTGTACTTAGATTTCACCTTGATATGTGAATTCTACATCTACTAAGCTGTAGTGACTATCCATATTTGGATCACTCTTTGACTCGAACAACATTTCATGAATCATATACACACATCATGCACTTGACCTAGAAGTAGAAGTTAGTTCAAAGTCTCATAGAAACTTAAGTCAAATTTGAAGACTAGGACTAGTATACTTGATTCCTCAATTTCGCTTGAATCTCGGAATCACTACATAGAATGCCAATAAACCGATAAAAATAAATTACAAACATTATTTATAACTATAAAAGAGTTATAATACCATAAGATAATTTAAAGTCTCAAATATTCTATTTATTTTAATATTCAAAGTTTATTAAACTCCAAAACCCTAAAAGCCCTAAAAACTCATATTTATAAACTTTAACCTTAAAAATCCTATAAAAACAATTATGAACCTTATGATATTATCTTATCATAATAATTATTATGAAATAAAATTCAATGAAAAATAAAGATTTAGTTATTAACATTTACCCTTGATTTATAAGTCAAAAATCAAGAGTTTATGCATAAAAACTAGGTTAAGGTGCACATTTTATAAAAAGTTGGATATTTTTATAAAAGATTTGAATTTTTATAAAAGAAACAAGAGAGAGAGCCTCTCCTCCCCTAAAATCGGATCCATCTCTCCCCATATCTCTCTCACACTCTCATTCTCCAACACACACACATCTCTCTTCTTTCTCTCTCTAGAAAACTCTCTCTACCTTCTCTCTACTTTTTCTCTCCAAACACCACTCCATTCTCTCTTCCTCCCTCTAAGAACCAAGAAATTTTCCAGAAAACAAACCCAAGAACACTCCTCAAACTCGAAATCTTCATCATCTTGTGGTATTCTTGAAGGTAAAATCGATTTCTACTTCACTTTTCCTTCAAGTTTTGCTCTTTTTCTTACACTTTCTCCTTCTTCATCTTCTTAAAACTTGTTTTCTTTTTGTTAAAATGGTTTTTACAACATGATGGATGTGTTTTAACACCATGCATGTATGATAAACAAGGTTGCATGTTCATGATCTTAGTGCAAAAATTGATTTTAAGGATTAAAACATCAAACTCAAGTTAAGAGTTTTTGAGAAACAAAATTTTGTTCATAAATGCATGTATACATTTTGATAAGTTTTAATCTTTTGATCTCTGGAAACATGGCGAAAATATGAGTTTATCATGATATATTTAAAATACTTGAAAAGATTTACTCAAGGAAATGATGAAAACCCACTTTTCTAACCAATCATCATGCATGCAATCTGCTAGATTTCTTTACCTGACTTTAAACTGTCATATCTCACTCATTTCTTAGCCAAAATTCGTGATTCTTTTTCTGAAATATAATATTTTGAGTTAGCTTTCAAACCCATCTGACCTCAATGGAAAATTCCAATATTTCGATTTTTACCAATTTTTACAAAACTGTTGCTCAAACAGCACTTTCCTTATGAACATTTGTTTTGTGTTGCATGTTCAAAGGACTTATTCATCACTAAAAATCATTCAAAAATTATTTTAAACTCTTAATATCATGTGTTAATAGGAACAAAAAGATATTGATTCAAAAGTCTTTGTAACATGTTGCAAAAATTGTCAAAGTAACATCAATAATCTTTACATAAATCACAAGAACCAAGTTTTCTCTATACATTTTATTGAGCCTTTAGGCATGGTTTTAAACATCAAAAATAAGAAAACAATTTTTCATTGTTGTTAAATTGTATGAAGATGCATTCTGGAAATTTTCAGCTCAATATATATTTTCTTTATTTTTATATGAAAATAATAAGAAAATAGAGTGTTAAATAATATAAAATATTTACACTAGTAAATAAATTCTGGAAAAATTCTTGGATGATTCTTTAAGTTAATGAACATCTCCCATGAAGTTTCAATGACTTTTGTTACTGTTTAATATGGTTTTCAATTTTCTTTTTGTTTAGCCCCAATAAATCATAAAACCACTTTAGACAAGTTGAAAATGCTGTATAACAATTTTCGCAGCTTCTACCAGAGGTATAAGACTTAGAAAAATATTTTCAGAATTTTTCATAATGTATTCCTATTTTTCTCCGATTTTTGTATTTATAATGGACTAAAAATAGAAAAAATAGTTCTGCTCATCCAAAATTCATGCAAATTTACCAGAACACCTTGTAGTACATTAGGAGGCTACATAAAAATTTTGATGATTTTTCTCTTCTGTATACTATTTTTCTCCTATTTTCTAAGATTAAATACACTTAAATACACAAAATCGGAATTCAGTATATAAAAACCCCATTTGGTATTTTTCCCAGATTATTTACTATGCAAATGAAGTGTACAAAAATTTTGGTAATTTACTTTAACTGTTTAATAATTATTCTCCGATTAATGATTATTTAAGAGGATAAAACAAAGAAAAATAGAAAGACTAATTGAAAAATATCTTTTATATTTTTCACAGCTTCTAAATGTATAATAAAAGTGTTACAAAAATTTTGGGCAATTTTGGAAACTGTTTTCTATTTATTTCAATATTTATTAGAATAAATGCTCAAAAATCATAAAATTGGGTTAAACAGTTTAGAAATCAATTTTTATATTTTTCCCAGCTTAATAATGTTTAATAACAGTAATACAAAAAGTTTGGGTAATTTTGGAAACTGATTTCTATTTTTCATGAATTTGTATCTATTTAGAGAAATAAATATATGAAAAATGGTTATACATATTCATACTCCATGAAAATTTATCTAGAAGTCTTTTAGTACATTTAGAACCAAAATCTGAAGTTTGATAGTTTTTATTAACTGTTTAGTATTTTTCAAGATTTTATGGTTATTCAAGAAACTAAAATCGTGAAAAATAGTCAGACAAATCAAAAATTCAAGAAAATTTATCTTGAGGTCTTTCACTTCAATTAAAACTGAAATGCAAACTTTGGGAAATTTTAGAAGTAAATTAATTTAGTTTTTGAATATTTAATCATTGGAACACCTCTTAAATTGTTAAATATTAGCATTTCAATAATTGGAAATTTCCACTTAAATTGTTATATAACAATTGATTCATTGAAATTTAATTTTCACAGAAAAATGTTTGTAACTTATCAATATTAAATTTTGACACAATATTTGCATAATTCAATTGTAGTAGTAAGTATACTAGTGTTAGATCTCGATTAGAGACTCACTAGCGAATACCATTATTGTAGGAATCGATAGTGGTACAAGTGGAACTTAGCTCAAGGCATCATTTGCATCATCTCAATGCATATTGTGAGTATTCACGCACTCCCCTATTTTCAGTTTTTATGTTTTGGGGCGGAAAAGCATGTCCCGGGAAACTATTATTTGTTCGTTGTATTTAAATTGATTTGTATCAAACATGATTGCTATTTTATTGCTATGTCTCTCTATGTATGTCTATGCAACACGGAACATGAGAACATATCGTACTAAGGCCCTTCCCTTATCTCTAACCATTAACTCTTTGAGCCAATGGTCATTATGGATAGCGCTATTAGGAATTGACAACTCCTCACTCGCCCTATTGCTGGAGTGCATGATACCATATTCATCTATGGAACGATAAGCATAGATCTTGATAGGGCTTCAGTCATAGGTTTGGTTGAGACTCATTGTTTGCTCATACACATACAAACTCGTTTCTCGTTATAGCAATAAACTTGTTATTAATTATAGCAATGAACTTTGTTTCTCATTACAACAACGAACTTTTATTACTGAAAACTTATATACATGTTTTAGCAATGAAATTGTTTGCTCCTTGTAGCAACGAAATTGATTGCTCATTTTAGCAATGAAACTTGTTGACTCGTTTGAGTAACGAACTTTATCTTCCATGAGAATATGAATGTTGCATCTTATTGGGCAACATACTTTATCTCTCATGATGACAAAGAACTTTGTTTTTACAAACTTATTTACTCATTTTAACAATATACTTTTATTATTGGAAACTTTTATCAAAACTTTGATTTCAATTCATGGAACCAATATTATTTTGTTTATCTGTGAGTACTCACCAACTATTTTTATAGTTGACGCTCGTTTTACATGCTTTTTCAGGAATCATCGAGTAAGTGGCACTTAGGGACACTTCACTTTTAGGAGCATTCGCATGTGTTGTATTTCAATTTACATTGTAATTTCTTTTAAAAGTTGTTCAAACCCATTGTAAAATTGTAATGATTTTAATACTATGGTTGGTGTTGTCTTTTAACTTTTGCTATGAAACCCTTTATACTGCCACGCCTCGTGTTTCCGCTTTAGCGGGGTTTGACAAGATGATTTCATATCGCTCTTAACGAGCACTCTGATGGTAGCGGTCCATCAAATCCTGGTGCATCTCAAAAGGATAGTAGTCCTCATAGGACTTTTGGAGCTCGGCTTTCGTAGTGGCCATCATGATGCATGCCACTTTGGTAGCATCTCTTTCATGTGCCTCATATTCAGCAAACTCCTCAGGAGTAGCAGTCGGATCGGGTATCTTAAGCTCCTTGTCGAGAACTTATTCTTTTTGCTCATACCGAGTGACCATCCTGATGTTCCTGAACCAATCTGTAAAGTTGGATCCATCAAAGATGACTCTCCCACAAAGGTTCATGAGAGAAAAGGAGCCGGTAGGGTTCGAGCCAGAAGCAGCATTGTTTGAAGACATCTGAAAAGAAGAAAAGACAAGTTTAGTTTAGATATAAGATAGTCCTTAATAAAACACCCAAATGTAATATTAAGGCTAGGATCCAATCACAATATATTATAACTTAGAAGAGGGATGCCGTAATCTAAGCTAAAACATATTTGAAAGGTAGGTGAATGATGATTCACCAATTTCCACCATGAAAACGAAATATATAAATAATTTGGTTTTATTTGGTTCTTAGAAACTCCTAGATTCTTTTGAGATTCATTGAACTTTTTTTTCAATGGCATGTTTCAATCTCGAGTGTGCCCTTCATGTTTTGTGACTGGGATACCGAGGATCACAAAACAAGGTGTGAAGTAACCATGCAAATTACTTGGTACCCTTAATGTTTTTCACTTAATCGATGTGCCGGTAAACCACACGCGCTCCATCGACCTATGAAAAACCTTAAGTCACCCCCTGCCTACCTTGTTATGCCCAAGTTAGTGTGCCGGTTAACCACACACGCTCCACCAACGACTTAATCAAAGTGCAAAGTGTAATTTCATGGGTTAGCACCTTATTCACATTTTCCTAAAGTAACTAAGATTGGGAATTTAAAATATTTAGTTACTTTATAATAAACATTATACTTTTAATGAGAATTTTATAAGTCCTTGTCCTACCCGTTCAGCTAACGACCCTCCACCAGTCAAGGAAGCGGTGGGTGAGAGTGAACACCCATTAAGCTGCCATTTTATAGTCAACAACCTTATACCCCCCTTATAGACCGACTTCGTGAATGAGGCCTTTTAACGGTAAAATGACTTGATCTTATACATATATATATTATTAAACTTATAATATTATAAAGTATAATGGTTGAATTTTAACTTTTAAAATTCTAGGGATTGGAACTAAAGTTTATTAAGATGGCTTTACATGTTCCAAAACTTGAGGGCAAGTTTTGTAACTCTACAAAACCTTTCAATTCATAACTTATGAGTTATTAAAATGAAGACTCTTCATTTTTGTAACTTGTGTGTTCTTTTAATGGAATTAAAACAAAGAGACTTTTGGTTATCCATAACTTGAGGACAAGTTATGGACTCCATTAAAACACATAAAGATCATGAATTCAACATTTAACCAAGTAATCCCTATGATCTATCAAGAACTCATAAGAACATGAATTAATCATATCAAAATTTCAAGAACATATGAACACATATAATCATGTAATTTTGATATTAGCCATTGTAAATGGATTAGAACAATCATTACACCATCTAAAACAAGTTTAATAACACCAAAACAGTTTAGGGTAATGTTTCTAGTCCATTTCCAGCAGCAAAAGTCGAAAATCTGCATTCTGAGGCTCCTACTCGTCGAGTGCACGAACCTACTCGACGAGTAGGATGAGTTTAGCCATGGACTCGGCGAGTTCATCATGCAGACATCAAGAAAATCGACTTTTTTCACTATTTTGCATCAAGTATCAACAAACAAGCCTAGGCTCTGATACCACTGATGGGTTTTGAGCATTTCTAACACTCCTAAGTGTACATGCAACTCTAGAAAACCTTGGATCTATGTTTGTCTATAATACATGCAAAATATGATTTCTAAGGTTCATAATCCTATCTAGCATACATGGGTAACTTTTAATCATAAAAGATGGCTAGAATTACATACCTTGTAGTTGTTATGATTCCTTGAAAACCTTGAGAGCCTAGCACCCCAAGTGTGATGCATAAAATGTTTCACACAACACCAAATGCTTTGGAATAACTTTAGAGAATGTATAAAACTTGTAAAAATCGGCTTGCCCTATCTTGTTCTTAGTGTAGCCGTTTTTGGTGAATATCATGTTCCTTATATAGTGTGTCACATCTAGGGTTACACCATGTAAACCCTAATGTGACATGACTCTGCATTTCCATGACCCATGGATTTGTAACTCCCACGGAGCCTCCATGGAGCATCCAATGGGTTTAACCCAACTTGATAATCCATGGAGCCTTTTAGCCCACTATACAAGTTATGGATGATTTACACAATCAACCCATATATTTAATTAGTCTCCTTTTTGATCACTTAATTAATTCTATATTAATTCAAGATCAATACTAATTAAATAATACTATTAATATATTAGAACTTATAATATATTAATAAACCATAAGTGTTATTTCTCTCATTTAGTCTATCCAAATGCATGATGCCATGCAACCCAAATGGACCATGCCGGGTCGGGTCAAGTACATACCAGAAATAGTTATGGACTTAGACACCTTATCCAACCCTTACTACCCTGACCCAGAAAGGAGTGACCTTCAACTGGGAGGATAAACAAGAAACTGCCTTCCAAATGCTAAAGCAAGTGTTATGCAGTGCTCCGATCTTGTCTATTCAAGAAGGAACGAAAGACTTTGTGGTTTACCGCGCGATCCAAGCAAGGTCTAGGTTGTGTACTCATGCAACGGGGAAAGGTCATTTCCTATGCCTCAAGAAAACTTAAGACTCACAAAGATCAACTACACCACATACGACCTTGAATTAGGCGCAAGAGTGTTTGCCTTAAAGATCTGGAGACACTGCCTTTATGGTACAAAGCGTACGATCTTCACTGACCATAAGAGTCTCCAGTGTTGGGGTTTTGAGCATTCTAACACTCCTAAGGTGTTCATGCAACCCTAGAAACCTTGGATCTATGTTTGACTAAAATACATGCAAAATAATTTTCCAAGGTCCGTATCCTATCTAGCATGGCATGGGGTACTTTTAAACATAAACGATACTAGAAGAATTACATACCTTTAGAAGTGAGTTGATTCCTTAGGAGTTTGAGAGCCTATCACCAATAGTGTGGATGCCTCAAATGGAAATCACAAAACACCACAAACTTGGAAAACATTATGAGAGAGTATATAAGCTCTTGAAATCGGCCACTCTTATGCACACACACACATAGTGCATTTCAAGCACCACAAGCCTCTTTATATGGTGTAGATGATTAGGGTTATGAACCATGTAAACCCTAATAACCCATTTCTTTTCCTTTTCCAAGGATCTACGGGTTAAAAGCTCCATGGATCATCCACGGACTCCCATGCAAGCTTAGCCCATTACCAAATGAGTATTAGCCCACATTATATAAATATAATAGCCCATATTTAATTAGTGACCTTTTGATCACTAAATTAATTCATAATTAATTTAAGATCAATACTAATTAAATAATACGATTTCATATATTAATATATTATAACTTATAATATATTAATAAGTCATAAACATACTATTCTCATAATATTATCCATATAAACAGTTCGGGTGAAGTGCAACCCAAATGGACCATGCCGGGTCGGGTCAAGTATATACCAAATAAGTTATGGACTTAGACACCTTATCCAACAGTCTCCCACTTGGATAAGTCTGATAACAGTATTTGCCTATATAGCTTCAGGAACCAACAGGCAATCGTAGCTCTCGAAAACTCTGTTGAACTATGAAGCACCATTTTAGATAAGTGATTGTATAATCCTCTGCTCTCATGCTATCATCCGGACAAATACATGGAACAATGGCTTACTTATTGTCCAGCAGTTTGTTTCCCGATTTCTGATTTGTTTGACAAAGAACTCAATCGAACACATCAATTCAGTTCTGATCGGGCCCAGTACATAGGTCAAAACAAAATAATCGAGGGGCCCATATATCGCTTCTAATCCAAGAAGGAGCAGATAAAGTTCGACTCATATGCTTGTTCTACTACTTGCTGAATTGTACACAAAGGCACGTTTTATAACATCAAGTTACTGATGTGTTTTCGTTCAATCAATGCACAACCAACTCATAGGAAAGAACTCATATCTCTAGGTTTGAAGACTTATATGATATTACCGTCTCACGATCACTCGAGATAAATTCCATGAAGTGATATAAGTGAGCGTGGGTTTATTCCAATACTCATAACTTATGACCCCTCAGGAATGTTGTAGCAACCATTGCTATGCCTAAACACTTTTAGTCATCTACAATCCCAATTCATGACAGTCTTGATTCATACCTACTTCCAACATATGACCGACTGTGGAGAATTTGAATAAATCTATTATTCTGGAAGTCAAAACATGCAAAGCTGAAACAATAGTAAATAATTGACAATGATAGAAACACCTTACTCATAAATAAATCACAACCTTTATTCATCATCAAATGTCGATTACATTTTACAAGTTTCAGTAATAACTATCTAATCCGTAAAGCTAATATCGTCCCTCAGCCCAATCCGCCTCGCATGCTATAAATGCCTAACCCTCGTCAGTCCCTTCGTAAGGGGGTCAGCAGGGTTCTCATATGACGATACCCTCTTTGCCACGAGGAGTCCTTCTTCTATCTTGTGTCTTATGAAGTGATATTTTCTGTCAATGTGTCAGGATCTGCCATGATCTCTTGGTTCCTTGGCTAAGGCAACCGCACTATTGCTATTACAGAAAATCTCCATAGGCTCCTTAATAGCTGGTACAACTCCAAGGTCTCCGATGAAGTTCTTCAGCCATATCGCCTCCTTTGCCGCTTCACTCGCTGCTATATACTCTAATTCACAAGTCGAATCAGCTACCATCTCCTGCTTGGAACTCTTCCAAGTGATTGCCCCTCCATTTAGGGTAAAGACCCACCCAGACTGAGAGCAGAAGTTATCCCTATCAGTCTGAAAACTAGCATCACTATACCCTACTACTCTCAAGTCATCACTCCCACCAAAGGGTAAGGATCCAATCCTTAGTCCTCCGCAGGTACTTGAGAATATTATTTACCGCAGTCCAATGAGCCTTGCCAGCGTTCCCCTCATATCTGCTGACCATGCTCAAAGCGAAGGCCACATCAGGGCGGCTACAGGTCATAGCATACATGATCGAGCCACAACGGAAGCATAAGGTAATCGACTCATCTCAGCTATATCAGCCTCTGTACTCGGGCTCTGAGCCTTGCTCAGTTTGACATTGCTTTGGATCGGTAATTCTCCTTTCTTGGAATTCTGCGTGTTGAACCTTTTCAACACCTTATCCAAGTAGGTACTATGACTAAGTCCAATTAGTCTTTTACTCCTTTCTCTTAATATCCTTATCCCTAGGATATAGGCAGCTTCCCCAAGGTCCTTAATAGCAAAGCAGTTCCCAAGCCAGGACTTAACCTCCTGCAAGGTTGGGATGTCATTTGCCATGAGCAGTATGTCATCTACATACAGTACCAAAAAGCTACCTATACTCCCACTAGCTCTGACATACACGTAGGATTCATCTTCACTTCTCGAGAAGCCAAAATCTTTGACCTTTTCATCGAAACAAATATTCCAGCTTCGAGATGCTTGTTTCAATCCATAAATGGATTTCTCAAGCTTGCACACTCTATTAGGGTACTCTGCACTGACAAAACTTTCTGGCTGATTCATGTAAACATCCCCAGCCAATTTTCCGTTAAGGAAAGCGGTTTTGACATCCATTTTCCATATTTCATAATCATGAAATGCAGCAATGGCTAGCATAACCCTAAGAGACTTAAGCTTCGCTACTGGTGAAAAAGTTTCATCATAATCAATACCCTAAGTCTGAGTAAAACCCTTCGCAACCAGTCGTACTTTATAAGTGTGCACCTTCCCATCCATGTCAGTCTTCTTCTTGAAGATCCATTTGCACCTAACTGTCTTACGGCCTGGTACATTGTCAACCAAGCTCCAAACTTGATTGTCATACACGGACTGTATCTCGCTGTTCGTAGCCTCCTTCTATTTAGCAGACTTCGGGCCTGCCATTGCTTCCTTTACACCGTTAGGTTCATCCAAATTTACCAGTGTAAAATCACTGATAAATGTATCACCTTCCGTAGTAATATGAAATCCATAATAAAACTCAGGTGTGTTCCTAACCCTTGTGGAACGCCTCGGAGGTACAGACTCGTCAGCCGGATCAACAGGAGCTTCCTCCTCAGGTTGATTTCTAGTGTCTGAGGTTCCTTCACCAATTGACTCTTGAATTTCTTCAAGGTAAATTTTCCTCCCACTGTCTCCTTGGCTTTTAAATTCTCTCTCTCTCTCGAAAGACCCCTCTCCTTGCTACAAATACCACATTCTCACTCGGTATGTAGAAGAGGTAACCAAAGGATTTTTGTGGGTAGCCGATGAAAATACACCTCTCGCTTCGAGGTTCGAGCTTGTCATGAGTCTCACGCCTCACGAAAGCCTTGCAACCCCAAATCTTGATGTGGTCGAAATTGGGAACTTTCCCAGTACACATCTCATAAGGTGTTTTGGCAACCTTCTTTGTAGGGACTAGATTAAGGATGTGGGCGGCAGTCTCTAAGGCATACCCTCAGAAAGAGATTAGTAGCGAAGCTCGACTCATCATAGAGCGAACCATGTCCAACAAGGTTTCATTACGCCTCTCAGCCACACCATTCAGCTGTGGTGTCCTGGGAGGTGTCAATTGTGAGACAATCCCACACTCCTTAAGATAGTCGAGGAACTCAGTGCTAAGATACTGCCCACCTCGATCGGATCGAAGCATCTTAACGTTCCTGCCCAATTGATTTTCTACTTCCTGTTTATACTCTTTAAACCTTTCAAAAGTCTCCGACTTATGTTTGATTAAGTAAACATAACCATATCTACTAAAATCATCAATTAAAGTCACATAATAGCGATTGACATCCCTTGTGGCGGTTTTGAATGGTCCACATACATCAGTATGTATAAGGTCCAACAAACCCTCACCCCTTGCAAAAGTACCAGTGAAGGGTGATTTTGTCATTTTTCCAAGTAGACAAGATTAACAACTATCATCCGACTTAAGGTCGAACGACTCCAAGACTCCATCCTTTTGGAGCTGGCCTATGCGTTTCTTGCTTACATCTCCAAGACGACAATGCCACAAAGACGATTTATCCAAACTAGTAGAAGAATCAATACACAACACATTATTTCCTAAATTATCTACAACCGACACAGCTTCATACACACCATCACAAGGTAATGCTTTAAAATAAAGAACATTATTAAAGAAAGCATTAATACTATCAACTTCATTATCAAAAGAAAAGGTAAATCCTTGTTTGTACGAAGCATGAAAGGAAATAATATTTCTCGCCATTTCCAACAAGTACACACATTTATTCAAATCTAACTTTAACCCATTATTCAGCAACAAAGTATAAACTTCAATCTTGGAAACAGGTGAAGCCTTCCTATTCCTCATGATCATGTTTATCTTCCCGTGCTCCACATCCTCACTTCTTCTTAGGCCCTGCAAATCAGAACATATATGAATACGACATCCTGTATCAAGCACCCAAGAGTTAGAATATGGTGAGTTATTAGACAATATAGTGTAAATACCTGCATGGGATGGTTTCACTTTCCCATTCTTGACATCCTGCAAGTACTTGGGGCAGTTTCGCTTCCAGTGCCCCTTATTCTGACAATAGAAGCAATCAGCATCCTTAGGGATGGCAGAAGGAGTGATAGAACCACCTTTGGTTTCCGATGAGGTGCCTTCAAGAGACTTTCCCTTGGTACCCTTCGAAGGGTGCTTCCTCTTCTTCCCTTTGCCTTGCCCGATAGCCAAAACAGGGGTAGTTGTAGGAGTAAGAGTAGCAACCGACTTACTTTTAAGACCACTTTCGGCGGTCTTCAGAAGTCCTTGAAGCTTACTGAGTGTGACTTCCTCCTTATTCATGTGGTATGTAATGCGAAATTGATCATAACACGAGGGTAAGGAGTGCAAAATGATGTCAATTGCCAACTCCTCTGGGAAGTTCACATTCAGCTTCAGTAAACGGTCCACATACCTTTGCATTTTCTGCATGTGACCCGTGATTGGTTCGCTATCCTTCATATGGGTTGTTATCATGGAGGAGAGTATTTCATACCGCTCTTGACGAGCACTCTGATGGTACCTTTCCATCAACTCCTGGTGCATCTCAAAAGGGTAATAGTCCTCATAGGACTTTTGGAGTTCCGCTGCCATCATGGCCATCATGATGCACGCCACTTTGGTGGCATCTCTCTCATGTGTCCTGTATTCAACGATCTCCTCAGGAGTAGCAGTAGTCTCATCAAGCTCTTTTAGCTCCTTATCGAGTACATATTCCTTGTCCTCGTAACGAGTAACCATCCTGATGTTCCGGATCCAATCCATGAAGTTGGAACTGATGGGTTTTGAGCATTCTAACACTCCTATGGTGTACATGCAACCCTATAAACCTTGAATCTATGTTATCTCTAATATACATGCAAATTTGATTTTTCAAGGTTTACTTCCTAACTAGCATGGCATGGGGAATATGTAATATAAAAACTAGTAGAAGTACATACCTTTCTTGTTGCTTGGATTCCTTGAAGACTTTGTGAGCCTAGCACCCCAAATGTTGTGCCTCAAATGCTTCAAACAACACCACAAGACTTGGAATAACTTGAGAGAATGTCAATAACACTCAAAATCGGTTATGCCCTCTTAGAATCAACTAGTGGCCGATGTTGCTAGCTATAGGGTTCCTTTTATAGTGTTGTCACAATTAGGGTTTACACATGAATGCCCTTAATTGTCATGACTCTTGATTTCTAATGATCGATGGGTTTGTAACTCCCATATCCATGGAGCTCCAAATCACAATAAACCATGGATCATGAATCCACCATAAAAGATTAGATGATTGTCATAATCAACCTTATGTATTTAACTAGTCTCATTTTGATCACCAAATTAATTCTAAATTAACACTTGATCAATACTAATTAAATAATAATATTATTAATATATTAGAACTTATAATATATTAATAATCACAAGTGTACTTTCTCTCATTTAGTCTATCCAAGTATTGCAATGCCATGCAACCCAAATGGACCATGCCGGGTCGGGTCAAGTACATACCAAATAAAGTTATGGACTTAGACACTATATCCAACAGTCTCCCACTTGGATAAGTCTAATAACTGTATTTGCAGATATGACTTCAGGATCCGACTAGCAATCGTAGCTCCTTCAAAGTCTCTCGGAATTGAGATAATAATGATACGCCATTTAAGATAAGTGATCATATAATCCTCTGCTCTCAAGATATCAGCCGGACAAACACATGGAACATGGTCTTACTTATTGTCCAGCATTTGTTTCTCGATCTCTGATTTGTTTCGACATAGAACTAAATTGAACACATCAATTAGGTTCTGACCGGGCCCGGTACATAAGTCAAAACCAAATCATTGAGGGGCCCAGATATCGCTTCTATTTCTAGAAGGAACAGATAAACTTCGACTCATATGCTTGTACTGACCACTTGTTGAATTATGCACAGAAGCACGTTTTATAACATCGAATTACCAATGCGTTTTCGTACAATCAATGGATAACCAACTCATAGTCAACAACTCATATCTCTAGGTTTAAAGATTTATATGATATTACCGTCTCACGATCACTCGAGATAAATTCCATGAAGTGATGCAAGTGAGCGTGGGTTGAATCCAATACTCAGAACTTATGAGCACTCATGAATGTTGCAGCAACTATTGATATGTATAATACCCTTTAGACATATCATACAAACCAAATTAATGACAATCTTGATTCATATCTACTTCCGACATATGACCGACTGTGGAGAGTTCGAATAAAATAATTATTCTGGAAGTCAAAACATACAAAATTGAAACCATAGTAAACGATTAACATAAGATAGTAACACTTTACTCATAAATAAATAACAACTTTTAATTAATCATCAAAATGTCAATTACATTTTACAAGTTTCAGAAATCTAATTGTTGAAACTAATATCATCCTTCAGCCCGATGCGCCTCGCATGCTGTAAATGCTTAACCCTACTCAGTCCCTTCGTGAGGGGATCTGCTGGGTTCTCATCTGATGATACCCTATTAGCCACGAGGAGTCCTTCTTCTATTCGATGTCTGATGAAATGGTATTTTCTGTTAATGTGCCTAGAACTACCGTGATCTCTTGGTTCCTTAGCCAAAGCAACCGCACTTTCGCTGTCACATAAAATCTCCATTGGCTCCTTTATAGCTGGTACAACTCCAAGGTCTCCGATGAAGTTCTTTAGCCATATCGCCTCCTTTGCTGCTTCACTCGCTGATATGTACTCTGATTCACAAGTAGAATCAGCTACTGTCTCCTGCTTGGAACTTTTCCAAGTAATTGCCCCTCCATTTAGGATAAAGACCCAGCCTGACTGAGAGCGGAAATTATCCCTATCAGTCTGAAAGCTAGCATCGCTATATCCTTCCACTCTCAAGTCATCACTGCCTCCGAGGGTAAGGACCCAGTCCTTAGTCCTCCTCAGATACTTGAGAATGTTCTTTACCGCAGTCCAGTGAACCTTGCCAGGGTTCCCTTGATATATACTGACCATGCTCAAAGCAAAGACCACATCAGGGCGAGTACAATTCATAGCATACATGATAGAGCCCGCAGCGGAAGCATATGGTATATGACTCATCTCAGCTATCTCAGCCTCTATACTCGGACTCTAAGTCTTACTCAGCTTGGCATTACTCTGGATGGGTAATTCCCCTTTCTTGGATTCTTGCATGCTGAACCTCTTCAACACCTTATCCAAGTAAGTACTTTGACTAAGTCCAATTTGTCTCTTACTCCTATCTCTTAATATCCTTATCCCTAGGATATAGGCAGCTTCTCCAAGGTCCTTCATAGTAAAACACTTCCCAAGCCAGGACTTCACTTCCTGCAAGGTTGGGACGTCATTTCCTATGAGTATTATGTCATCCACATACAACACCAAAAAGCTAACTATGCTCCCACTAGCCATGACATATACACAGGACTCATCCTCGCTCCTCAAAAAGCCAAACTCTTTGACTTTCTCATGAAAGCAAAGATTCCATCTACGAGATGCTTGTTTCAATCCATAAATGGATTTCTCAAGCTTACACACCCTATTAGGGTACTTTGCATCGACAAAACCCTCTGGCTGAGCCATGTAAACATCCTCAGCCAACTTTCCATTAAGGAAAGCGGTTTTGACAACCATTTGCCATATTTCATAATCATGAAATGCAGCTATGGCCAGCAAAACTCTAATAGACTTAATTTTTGCTACTGGTGAAAAGGTCTCATCATAGTCAACTCCCGGAGTTTGAGTAAAGCCCTTTGCCACCAGTCTTGCTTTGTAGGTGTGTACCTTCCCATCCATATCGGTCTTCTTTTTGAAGATCCATTTGCACCCAACTGTCTTACGACCTGGTACATTGTCAACCAAGTTCCACACTTGATTGTCATACATGGACTGAATCTCGCTGTCCATAGCCTCCTTCCATTTAGCAGACTCGGGGCCTGCCATGGCTTCCCTGTAATTATTAGGTTCATCCAAATCTATTAGTGTACTATCACTAATAAATGTATCACCTTCAGTGGTGATGTGATAACCATAATAAAAATCAGGTGTGTTCCTCACCCTAGTGGAACGCCTCGGAGGTACAGACTCATCTATCGGATCAACAGGAGTTTCCTCCTCAGGTTGGTTGATAGTATTTGAGGTTCCTTCACCGCTTGACTCTTGAAGCTCTTCAAGGTCAATTTTCCTCCCACTGTCCCCTTGGCTTATAAATTCTTTCTCACGAAAGACTCCTCTTCTTGCAACAAAGACCACATTATCACTGGGTCTGTAGAAGAGGTAACCAAAGGATCTCTGTGGGTAGCCGATGAAAATACACTTCTCACTTCGAGGTTCAAGCTTATCATGAGTCTCACGCCTCACAAAAGCTTCACAACCCCAAATCTTGATGTGGTCTAAATTGGGAACTTTCCCAGTCCACATCTCGTGAGGTGTTTTGGCAACCTTTTTAGTAGGGACTAGATTAAGGATATGGGCGGCAGTCTGTAAGGCATACCCCCAGAAAGAGATTGGTAACGAAGCTCGACTCATCATGGAACGAACCATATCCAACAAGGTTCGATTGCGCCTCTCAGCTACACCATTCAACTGTGGTGTTCTGGGAGGTGTCAATTGTGAGACAATCCCACATTCCTTAAGATAGTCAAGGAACTCAATGCTAAGATACTCTCTTCCCCGATCGGATCGGAGCATCTTGATGTTCCTACCCACTTGATTCTCAACTTCCTGCTTAAACTCTTTCAACTTTTCAAAGGTTTCTGACTTATGCTTGATTAAGTAGATATATCCATATCTGCTATAATCATCTGTAAAAGTCACATAATAGCGATTAGCATCTCTTGTAGCAACTCTGAAGGGCCCACACACATCTGTGTGTACTAGGTCCAACAAACCTTCACCCCTATCACAAGTACCTGTGAAGGGTGACTTCGTCATTTTTCCAAGTAAACAAGACTCGCAACTATCATCCGAGTTTAGGTCAAATGATTCCAAGACTCTAGCCTTTTGGAGTTGGCCTATGCGCTTCTTGTTGATATGTCCAAGACGACAATGCCACAAGGATGCTTTATCCAAGCTATTCGAAGAATCAATATACAACACATTATTTCCTAGATTGTCTACAACATTCACAGCTTCATATACACCATCACAAGGTAATGCTTTAAAGTAAAATACATCATTGTAGTAAACATTAATAGCACCATTATTATTATCAAATAAAAATGTAAACCCTTGTTTGTACAAGCCATGAAAAGAAATAATATTTCTCGCCATTTCTGGCGAGTAACAACATTTATTCAAATCTAACATTAACCCATTATTTAGCAATAAAAAATAAACTCATATCTTGGTGACAGGTGAAGCTTTCCTGTTGCCCATGACTAAGTTTATCTTCCCGTGCTCCACTTGCTCACTTCTTCTTAGGCCCTGCAAATCAGTACAAATGTGAATACCACAACCTGTATCAAGCACCCAAGAATTAGCATTAGATAAGTTATTAGACAATATTGTATAAATACCTGCATGGGTGGGTTTAACTTTCCCATCCTTTACATCTTGCAAGTATTTGGGGCAGCTTCGCTTCCAGTGCCCCTTTTCTTGACAATAGAAACATTGTGCTTCCCTTGGGTTTGAGGAAGGAATGATGGGACCTTTCTTTGTCCCACTAGAAGAGGAACCATCAAGGGGCTTACCCTTGGTACCCTTCGAAAGGGTTTTCCTCTTCTTACCCTTTACCTGCCCAATCGCAAGAACAGGGGCTGCTGAAGGAGTAGAAGTAGAAGTAACAACCGCTTTACTCTTAAGGAGCTGTCCTTAAAAGTCCTTGAAGTTTACTCAGTGTGACTTCCTCCTTCTTCATATGATAAGTCATACGAAACTGATCATAACTTGGAGGTAAGGAATGGAGAATGATGTCAATCGCCATTTCTTCAGGAAAGTCCACATTGAGCTTCAATAACCGGTCAACGAACCTTTGCATTTTCTACATGTGATCGGTGATGGGTTCACCATCTTTCATTATGGTTGTTATCATGGAGGAGATGATTTCATACCTCTCCTGACGTGCGCTCTGATGGTACCTTTCCATCAGATCATGGTGCATCTCATAGGGGTAGAAATCTCATAGGATTTTTGAAGTTCAGGAGTCATGGTGGCCATCATGATGCACGCTACTTTAGTAGCATCCTTTTCATGTGCAACAAACTCCGCAAACTCTTCAGGAGTAGCAGTGGCTTCATTCACAACCTTAAGCTCCCTATCGAGAACATACTCCTTGTCCTCATAGCGGGTAATCATCCTGATGTTTCTGATCCACTCATTGAAGTTGGATCCATCAAAAGTGACTTTCCCACACAAGTTCATAAGGGAAAAGGAGCCTGTTGGGTTTGAGCCAGAAGCATTGTTGGAAGACATCTGAAAGAAGAGAAAGACAAGTTTCATTAGATTAAGAGTCCTTAATAAGTCACCCAAATGAAATATTAAGGCTAGGATCCAACAAACTATTTATAGTTGGAAGAGGGATGACGTAATCCAAGCTATAAAATATTTGAAGGTAGGTAAATGACGATTTACCAATTACCACCATAAGAACGAAATATTTTATTATTAGGTTTTATTGGATTTGAAACTCCTAGATCTTTTGAGATACATTGAACTTTTCAATGGCATGTTTAAATCTCGATTGTGCCCTCTGAAGTTTGTGACTGGGATGCCGAGGATCACAAACAAGGTGTGAATAACCATACAAATTGACTTGGTACGCTTCACTATATTACCTAATCGATGTGCCGGTTAACCACACACGCTCCACCGCTCTATAATAACGTCAAGTTACCCTTTGCCACCCTTACTAGTCCTTGTTAGTGTGCCGGTTAACCACACACGCTCCACTAACGACTTGGTAAGGTACAAAGTGTAATTTTATGGGCTAGCACCTATTTCACATTTTCCTAAAGTAACTAAGATTGGGAATTAATAATGTATAGTTACTTTATAATTCAT
Source organism: Lactuca virosa (assembly GCF_052849685.1). NCBI lineage: Eukaryota > Viridiplantae > Streptophyta > Magnoliopsida > Asterales > Asteraceae > Lactuca > Lactuca virosa. Next base: position 299,630,279 of record NC_136428.1, on the reverse strand, counting down.
TATACTTTTAATGAGAGTTCAAGTCTTATCCTACCTGTTCGGCTAACGACCCTCCACCAGTCAAGGAAGCGGTGGGTGAGAGTAGACACCCATTAAGCTGCCATTTTATAGGCAACAACCTTATACCCCCCTTATAGACCGGCTTCGTGAATGAGGCCTACTTGCGGTAAGAATGACTTATTCTTATACATATCTATATAAATAAGATTATAATAATAGTATAAGTGTTGATTTTTAAACTTTTAAAAATCTAAGGTTTAATTTGGAATTAAAGTATTAAAGTGTAAGACTTTACAAATTCCAAAACTTGAGGGCAAGTTTTGAAACTATTTCAAGACTCTTCAAATTTGTAACTTATGAGTTTTAATGGTTCATAAAGTTGAAGACTCTTCATTTTATGAAACCTACTATTCTTTAATGACAACTTTTAAAGAAGTGACTTTTGGTTATCCATAACTTGAGGACAAGTTATGAACACCTACTCATCGAGTGCATGATCCTAATCGACGAGTAGGATGAATTTTGTCTTAGACTCGTCGAGTTCTCCCCTTGCACTCGGCGAGTCCAGTCGAACAGTGAACAATTTTCGATTTTTCAAGCAGTTTGCATCAAATATACAAAAAACAAACCTAGGTTCTGATACCACTGATGGGTTTTGAGCATTCTAACACTCCTATGGTGTACATGCAACCCTATAAACCTTGAATCTATGTTTTCTCTAATATACATGCAAATTTGATTTTTCAAGGTTTACTTCCTAACTAGCATGGCATGGGGAATATGTAATATAAAAACTAGTAGAAGTACATACCTTTCTTGTTGCTTGGATTCCTTGAAGACTTTGTAAGCCTAGCACCCCAAATGTTGTGCCTCAAATGCTTCACACAACACCACAAGACTTGGAATAACTTGTGAGAATGTCACTAACACTCAAAATCGGTTATGCCCTCTTAGAATCAACTAGTGGCCGATTTTGCAAGCTATAGGGTTCCTTTTATAGTGTTGTCACAATTAGGGTTTACACATGAATGCCCTTAATTGTCATGACTCTTGATTTCTAATGATCCATGGGTTTGTAACTCCCATATCCATGGAGCTCCAAATCACAATAAACCATGGATCATGAATCCACCGTAAAAGATTAGATGATTGTCATAATCAACCCTATGTATTTATTAGTCTCATTTTGATCACCAAATTAATTCTAAATTAATACTTGATCAATACTAATTAAAAATACTATTATTAATATATTAGAACTTATAATATATTAATAATCACAAGTGTCCTTTCTCTCATTTAGTCTATCCAAGTATTGCAATGCCATGCAACCCAAATAGACCACGCCGGGTCGGGTCAAGTACATACCAAATAAAGTTATGGACTTAGACACTATATCCAACAGGAACCATCAAAGATGACTCTCCCACAAAGGTTCATGAGAGAGAAGGAGCCAGTAGGTTTAGAGCCTGAAGCATTGTTGTTGGAAGACATCTGAAAAGAAGAAAACAAGTTTAGATTAGATATCTTGAATCCTTAATAAGACACCCAAATGTAATATTAAGGCTAGAATCCAACACAATATGTTATAACTTAGAAGAGGGATGCCGTAATCTAAGATATAACATATTTGAAGGTAGGCAAATGACGATTCACCAATTTCCACCACGAAAAACGAAATAAATTATTAGGTTTAATTGGTTTTGAAATTCCTAGATTCTTTTGAGATTCATTGAACTTTTCAATGGCATGTTTCAATCTCGATTGTTCCCTTCAGATTTTGTGACTGGGATGCCGAGGATCACAAAACAAGGTGTGAATGACCATGCAAATTCACTTGGTACCCTTAATATTATCTGTTGGATATAGTGTCTAAGTCCATAACTATATTTGGTATGTACTTGACCCGACCCGGCATGGTCCATTTGGGTTGCACTTCACCCGAACAATTTATGGATAATCGTTTGAGAATAGTATAAGTTATGATTTATTAATATATTATAAGTCCTAATATATTAATATAAAATCATATTATTTAATTAGTATTGATCTATAATTAATCTAGAATTAATTTAGAGATCAAAAGTATGACTAATTAAATATGGGCTCTTGTATTTATATAGTATGGGCTAATGCTTATTTGGAATGGGCTAGGCTTGCATGGAAAGTCCATGGATACTCCATGGAGCTTTAACCCATGGATCTCACGGAAATGAAAAGGCATGGGTATTAGGGTTTACATGAATGTAACCCTAATCCACCACACTATATAAAGGAGGCTTTGGTTCTTGAAATCACACGAGTTGTGGTGAGTAAAGTAAGAGGGCCGATTTCAAGAAGGTGATTACTATTCTCTCAAAGTTCCAAGTTTGTGGTGATTTGTGATTTCCATTTGAGGCATCCACACTATTGGTGCTAGGCTCTAAAACTCCAAGCAATCAACTACAACTACAAGGTAAGTAATTCTACTAGCTTGATTTGATTCAAGTTCCCCTTGCCATGCTAGATAGGATAAGAACCTTGGAAAAATAATTATTTGCATGTATAATAGTCAAACATAGATCCAAGGTTTCTAGGGTTGCATGTACACCATAGGAGTGTTAGAATGCTCAAAAACCCATCAGTGGTATCAGAGCCTGGTTTGTTTATTTGATACTTGAGGCAAAAAAAAAAAAAACTTCAAAAAATCGAAGTTTTGTTCAAAAGCTCGTATCAAATTTTCAAATTTTGTATATGTACTTACGATTCTTGAAATTTTTGATATGAACATTCATAAACATATGAGTTTAGAAGATCATAGAAATTATGTGCTAATAATTGATTAGATTAATTCTTGATCTTTATGTGTTTTAATGGAGTCCATAACTAGTTCCTAAGTTATGGATAACCAAAAGTCACATTTATAAATAACCATTAAAAGAACACATAGGTTACAAAAAATGAGGAGTCTTTATTTTTAATAATCATTAACTCATAAGTTATGACAAATGAAAAGTTTTGAAAGTTTACAAAACTTGCCCTCAAGTTTTGGAACATGTAAAGTCATATTAAAAACTTTAGTTCCAACCCCTAGAATTTTAAAAGTTAAAATTCAACCCTTATACTTTATAATATTATAAGTTTAATAATATTTATATATGTATAAGATCAAGTCGTCTTACCGCTAGTACGCCTCATTCACGAAGCCGGTCTATAAGGGGGGTATAAGGTTGTTGCCTATAAAATGGCAACTTAATGGGTGTCCACTCTCACCCACCGCTTCCTTGATCAGTGGAGGGTCGTTAGCCGAACGGGTAGGACAAGGACTTATAAATTCTCATTAAAAGTATAATGATAATACTAAAGTAACTAAACTTTATTGAATTCCCAATCTTAGTTATTTTAGGAAAATGTGAATAAGGTGCTAATCCATGAAATTACACTTTAAACTTTGTTTAAGTCGTTAGTGGAGGGTGTGTGGTTAACCGACACACTAACTTGAACTTAACAAGGTAGGTAAAGGGTGACTTAATGTTTATCATAGTATCGATGGAGCGTGTGTGGTTAACCGGCACATCGATTGAGGGGTAATACATTAAGGGTACCAAGTAATTTGCATGGTTACTTCACACCTTGTTCTGTGATCCTCGGCATCCCAGTCACAAAACTTGAAGGGCACACTCGAGATTGAAACATGCCATTGAAGAAAGTTCAATGAATCTCAAAGAATCTAGGAGTTTCTAAACCAATTAAAATCTAATTAAATATTTCGTTTTTCATGGTGGAAATTGGTAAATCGTCATTCACCTACCTTCAAATATCTTATAGCTTAGATTACGGCATCCCTCTTCTAAGTTATAAAATATTGTGTTGGGTCCTAGCCTTAATATTACATTTGGGTGTTTTGTTAAGGACTATCTCTATATCTAATCTAATCTATTCCCTCTTCTTTTTAGATGTCTTCCAATAACAATGCTTCTGGCTCAAACCCTACTAGCTCCTTCTCTCTCATGAATCTTTGTGGGAGAGTCATCTTTAATGGGTCCAACTTTACAGATTGGATCAGAAACATCAGGATGGTCACTCGGTATGAGAAAAAAAGACTATGTTCTTGACAAGGAGGTGAAGGTACCCGAGCCAACTGCTACTCCTGAAGAGCTTGCTGAATATGAGGTACATGAAAGAGATGCTACAAAAGTGGCATGCATCATGATGGCCACCATGACAGCCGAGCTCCAAAAGTCCTATGAGGACTATTATCCTTTTGAGATGCACCAGGACTTGATGGACCGCTACCATCAAAGTGCTCGTCAAGTGCGATATGAAATAATCTCCTCCATGATAACAACCCGAATGAAGGATGGTGAACCCATCACGGGCCACATGTAGAAAATGCAAAGGTATGTGGACCGTTTACTGAAGCTGAATGTGAACTTCCCTGAGGAGTTAGCAATAGAAATCATTTTGCACTCCTTGCCATCGTGTTATGATCAATTCTGCATGACATATCACATGAACAAGGAAGAAGTCACCCTCAGCAAACTTTAAGGACTCTTGAAGACCGCCGAAAGTGGTCTAAAGGGTAAGTCGGTTGTTACTACTCCTACTCCTACTCCAACTGCGGCCAATGTCTTGGAAATCGGGCATGGCAAAGGGTAGAAGAGAAAGAACCCTTATAAGGGTACCAAGGGTAAGACCCTTGAAGGCTCCTCTTCAAGCAAAACCAAGAAAGATTTTGTCACTCCTTCTGCTAACCCTAATGAGGCTGAATGCTTCTATTGCCATGAAAAGTCGCACTGGAAGCGAAACTGCCCAAAGTACCAGCAAGATTTGAAGGATGGGAAAGTAAAACCCAACCATGCAGGTATATACACTATATAGTCTAATAACTCACCTCATTCTAAGTCTTGGGTCCTTGATACAGGTTGTGGTATTCACATATGTTGTGATTTGCAGGGACTAAAAAGAAGTGAGAATGTGGAGCAGGGAAAGATAAACTTGATCATGGGAAACAGGAAAGCTTCACCTGTCACCAAGATAGGAGTTTATTCCTTAGTGCTAAATAGTGGGTTTACATTAGATTTGAATAAATGTTATTATTCGCCAGAAATGGCAAGAAATGTTATTTCCTTTCATGCATTGTATAAACAAGGTTTTACCTTTTATTTTGATAATAATAATGGTAGTATTGATGCTTTCTTTAATAATGTTCTTTATTTTAAAGCATTACCTTGTGATGGCGTGTATGAAACTGTATCTGTTGTAGATAATCTAGAAAATAATGTATTGTGTATTAACTCTTCCACTAGCATAGATAAAGCATCCTTGTGGCATTGTCGTCTTGGACATGTAAGCAAGAAACGCATAGGCCAACTCCAAAAGGATGGAGTCTTGGAGTCATTTGACCTAAAGTTAGATGATAGTTGTGAATCTTGTTTGCTTGGTAAAATGACAAAGTCACCTTTTACTGGCACTTGTGCTAGGGGTGAAGGTTTGTTGGACCTCATACACACGGATGTGTGTGGACCCTTCAGAACCGGCACAAGAGATGCTAATCGGTTCTATGTGACTTTTACTGATGATTTTAGTAGATATGGATATGTCTACCTAATCAAGCATAAATCATAAACCTTTGAGAAATTCAAAGAGTTTAAGCAAGAAGTGGAGAATCAGTTGGGCAGGAACATTAAGATGCTTCGATCCGATCGTGGTGGTGAGTATCTTAGTACTGAGTTCCTTGACTATCTTAAGGAATGTGGGATTGTCTCACAATTGACACCTTCTAGGACACCATAGTTGAATGGTGTAGCTGAGAGGCACAATCGGACCTTGTTGGACATGGTTCGTTCCATGATGAGTCGAGCTTCGCTACCAATCTCATTTTGGGGGTATGCCTTAGAGACTGCCGCCCATATCCTTAATCTAGTCCCTACAAAAAAGGTTGCCAAAACACCTCACGAGGTGTGGACTGGAAAAGTTCCCAATCTAGACCACATCAAGATTTGGGGTTGCGAGGCTTTCGTGAGACGCGAGACTCACGATAAGCTCGAACCCCGAAGCGAAAGGTGTATTTTCATCGGCTACCCACATAAATCCTTTGGTTACATCTTCTACAGACCCAGTGATAATGTGATCTTTGTAGCAAGAAGAGGATTCTTTCGAGAGAGAGAATTCATGAGCCAAGGAGACAGTGGGAGGCAAATTGACCTTGAGGAAATTCAAGAGTCAAGTGGTGAAAGAACCTCAAACCCTAGCCCTCAACCTGAGGAGGAAACTCCTGTTGAGCCGACTGAAGAATCTATACCTCTGAGGCGTTCCACCAGAGTTAGGAATGCACCTGAGCATTATTATGGTTTTCATATTACTGCAGAAGGTGAGACACTTATCAGTGATAACACACTGGTAAATCTGGATGAGCCTAACAGCTACACGGAAGCCATGGCAGGCCCTGAGGCTGCTAAATGGAAAGAGGCTATGGATAGCGAGATACAATCCATGTATGAAATATGGCAAAGGGTTATTCTCGAACTCCGGGAGTTGATTATGATGAGACCTTTTCACCAGTGGCCAAGATTAAGTCTATTAGGGTTCTGTTAGCCATTGCTGCATTTCATGATTATGAAATATGTCAAATGGATGTCAAAACCGCTTTCCTTAATGGAAAGTTGGTTGAAGATGTTTACATGGTTCAGCCAGAGGGTTTTGTCAGTACAGAGTACCCCTGTAGAGTGTGTAAGCTCGAGAAATCCATTTATGGATTAAAACAGGCACCTCGCAGATGGTATCTTTGCTTTGATGAGAAAATCAAAGAATTTAGCTTTTCAAGGAGTGAAGATGAATCTTGTGTCTATATCAAGGCTAGTGGGAGTATAGTCAGCTTTTTGGTACTGTATGTGGATGACATACCACTCATAGGAAATGACATCCCAACCCTGCAGGAAGTAAAGTCCTGGCTTGGGAAGTGTTTCGCTATGAAAGACCTTGGAGAAGCTGCCTATATCCTAGGGATAAGGATTTTGAGAAACAGGAGTAAAAGACTAATTGGACTTAGTCAAAGCACCTATGTGGACAAAGTGTTGAAAAGGTTCAACATGCATAACTCCAAGAAAGGAGAGTTACCCATCCAGAGTAACGCCAGATTGAGTAAGACACGAAGCCCTAGTACTGAGGCTGAGATAGCAGAAATGAGTCGAATACCTTATGCTTCAGCTGTAGGATCGATCATGTATGCTATGATGTGTACTCGACCTGATGTAGCCTTTGCTTTGACCATGGTTAGCAGGTATCAGGGGAACCCTAGCAAGGCACACTGGACTGCGGTAAAGAATATCCTCAAGTACCTACGGAGGACTAAGGACTGGGTCCTTACCCTCGGTGGCAGTGAGGACTTGAGAGTTGTAGGGTACAGTGATGATAGCTTTCAGACTGACAGGGATAATTTCCGCTCTCAGTCAAGCTGGGTCTTTACTCTAAACGGAGGGGCAATTACTTGGAAAAGTTCCAAGCAGGAGACAGTGGCTGATTCCACTTGTGAATCAGAGTATATAGCAGCAAGCGAGGCAGCAAAGGAGGCTATATGGCTAAAGAACTTCATCGGAGACCTTGGAGTTGTACCAGCTATAAAGGAGCCAATGGAGATTTTCTGTGACAGCAATAGTGCGGTTGCCTTAGCCAAGGAACCAAGATATAATGGGAGATCCAGACACATTGACAGAAAATATCACTTCATTAGACATCGAATAGTAGAAGGAATCCTCGTGGCAAAGAGGGTATCATCGGATGAGAACCCAGCAGATCCCCTCACGAAGGGACTGACTCGGGCTAAGCATCTCCAGCATGCTCGGAGCATAGGGCTGAAGGATGATATTAGTTTTAGTAGTTAGATAATCTTGAAATTTGTAAAATGTAATTGACATTTGATGATAAATAAAAGCTGTTATTTATGAGTAAAGTGTTGCTATCTCTTGTCAATCATTTACTATTATTTCTTTTTGCATGTTTTGACTTCCAGAATAATTATGTTATGGTTTATATCATATTATTCAAACTCTCCACAGTCGGTCATATGTTGGAAGTAGATATGAATCAAGACTGTCATGGGTTGGCTTGTAGAGGTCTAAGATGTTAGACAAAGCGGGGCTACAGCACTCATTAGTGCTCATAAGTTCTGAGTATTGGATTCAACCCACGCTCACTTGTATCACTTCATGGAATTTATCTCGAGTGATCGTGAGACGGTAATATCATATAAGTCTTCAAACCTAGAGATATGATTTGTTGCCTATGAGTTGGTTATGCATTGATTGCACGAAAACGTATTGGTAACTCGATGTTATAAACCGTGCTTTTGTGTGTAATTCAACAAGTAGTAGAGCAAACATATGAGTCGAAGTTTATCTGTTCCTTCTAGGATTAGAAGCGATATCTGGGCCCCTCGATGATTTTGTTTTGACCTATGTACCGGGCCCGGTCAGAACTAAATTGATGTGTTCAGTTAAGTTCTATGTCAAACAAATCGGAAATCGGGAAACAAATGCTGGACAATAAGCAAGACCATGTTTCATGTATTTGTCCGGCTGATATCTAGAATAGAGGATTATATGATCACTTATCTAAAATGGCACTTCATAGTTCAACAGAGTTTAAAGAGCTACGATTGCTGATCGGTTCCTGAAGTCATATTTGTAACTATAGTTATTAGACTTATCCAAGTGGGAGACTGTTGGATATAGTGTCTAAGTCCATAACTATATTTGGTATGTACTTGACCCGACCCGGCATGGTCCATTTGGGTTGCACTTCACCCGAACAATTTATGGATAATCGTTTGAGAATAGTATAAGTTATGATTTGTTAATATATTATAAGTCCTAATATATTAATATAAAATCATATTATTTAATTAGTATTGATCTATAATTAATCTAGAATTAATTTACAGATCAAAAGTATGACTAATTAAATATGGGCTCTTGTATTTATATAGTATGGGCTAATGCTTATTTGGAATGGGCTAGGCTTGCATGGAAAGTCCATGGATACTCCATGGAGCTTTAACCCATGGATCTCATGGAAATGAAAAGACATGGGTATTAGGGTTTACATGAATGTAACCCTAATCCACCACACTATATAAAGGAGGCTTTGGTTCTTGAAATCACACGAGTTGTGGTGAGTAAAGTAAGAGGGCCGATTTCAAGAAGGTGATTACTATTCTCTCAAAGTTCCAAGTTTGTGGTGATTTGTGATTTCCATTTGAGGCATCCACACTATTGGTGTTAGGCTCTAAAACTCCAAGCAATCAACTACAACTACAAGGTAAGTAATTCTACTAGCTTGATTTGATTCAAGTTCCCCATGCCATGCTAGATAGGATAAGAACCTTGGAAAAATAATTATTTGCATGTATCATAGTGAAACATAGATCCAAGGTTTCTAGGGTTGCATGTACACCATAGAAGTGTTAGAATGCTCAAAAACCCATCATTATCACCTAATCAATGTGCTGGTTAACAACACGCGCTCCACCGATCTATGATAAACATTAAGTCACCCTTCATGATCCTTACTAGTCCAAGTTAGTGTGCCGGTTAACCACACACACTCCACCAACGACTTGGCAAGGTACAAAGTGTGAATTTCATGGGTTAGCACCATATTCACATTTTTCCTAAACTAACTAAGATTGGGAATTAATAAAACATTTAGTTACTTAATTATAATCATTATACTTTTAATGAGAATTTAAAGTCATTGTCCTACCCGTTCGACTAACGACCCTCCACCGATCAAGGAAGCGGTGGGTGAGAATGGACACCCATTAAGCTGCCATTTTATAGGCAACAACCTTATACCGCCCCTTATAAACTGGCTTCGTGAATGAGGCCTACTAACGGTAAAACGACTTAATCTTATACATATATAAAATTATTAACCATTAATGTCATAAATAGTATAAGGGTTGAATTTTAACTTTTAAAACTCTAAGGTTTGGAATTAAAGTATATTAAAGTGTGTGCAACCTTACAAATTCCAAAACTTGAGGACAAGTTTTGAAACTATTCAAAAATTTTCATTTCATAACTTATGAATTAAAGGTTCATAAAAATGAAGATTCTTCATTTTCATGTAACTTATGTGTTTTAGATGTGCATAAAAGAAAGATGTCACACCCCCAAACCATGGATGGCGGAAACGTCCGGGGGTGGATGACTTCATGTATAGTATCACAACAACGAGTATAATAGTGCTCAGAGTAAATACAACCATCATAAATATAATTGAAAAAGTTACACCATAGTATATGTATACATGTTTCAAAATCAATTACATTATGATGAAAAAATGAACTGTTTGACGATTTAACGTCCCATCCTCAAGATGTTGTTGATTTCCTGTTTCACTGATTTCCTGAGAATACAAGTAGTTTTGAAAAAGTGTCAACAATTAAGTTGGTGAGTTCATAAGAGTTTTATTTGAGAAAGAAGCCATTTTCCTTGTAAAAGCGATAGAGTATGATTCCAGAAAATCCAATATTTTCTCTATTAAATGTGAAATGAAGGCTCCTATGTTATGCAATAATGCACCCTAGAAATACCCGTAGATTCCATCTATAATCACCCAGTGTATATAAGTTATATAAAATTTAAGTTAAATAAACCGTCAAATATAATGGGTCTGCCCTAGGTCCACAACCAAACAAGGAACAGGAAGTAAGGCGGGCCCACCAATTTTAAGTCGATTGAGACAAAACTCATATATAACTCTAACATGTACACTTAGCAATTATAGCTGAAGTCTAACAATTCTAGATGAAACGTAGTTTTAATAGAAATGTGATTCCAAAGAAAATCCAATATTTTCCTTATAAAAGCCATGTAGTCTTATTAGTCAAGACCGAAATGTACAAGTATTTTTCCATACTTAAAGTAATTCATGCAAGTTTAAATCGACATAAACTCGTTTAATTTAGAAGGAAAACCCATAAATCTTATGTTTTGTTAATACCCCATGTGAGTTATTATAACCATACTATGACTCAGACGGCCTCGTAATACGACGTTCTTCAGGCGTCGCAAAGTTAAATGACACTTGTCACCCCAGACCTGCCGGTCTAGCTGTTGCATGCAGCTCAGGTGTGGGTTTGTCAGACCCAATATAGATCTATACACAACTATCACGCTCTCCCTACAAGAGACTCCGGTTACAATTTACAGGACTTTTGATTTCATAATTTGGAAGTAACGTGAAGCGAATGTCTCACAAATTTATTCATTAACATATTTACGTGAACTAAACTGAAAACCCCTTTTTGTATAAACCCGGTACTTTGTATTCGCACCCCGTTTATACGAATTGAAAACCATTGGTAAATGAGTTTGAAATGTAAATGAAACATAAAATGTACCTATTATAGTTTAACATAATTGTTTATAATGTATATGAAACATAAACTATACTTACTATAGTTTATTATAGGTGTTTGTAATGTATACGAAACATAAACTATACCTATGATAGTTTATCCAAAACGTTTGTAATCTAAAAGAACCCTTTTCTATGTAAGTCGAATGTATAGAAAAAATATAACTATGTTTATCATGCCTTGTCTTGTACTATTGGTAATGATGGAGGATTCTTACAAATCAGTGAGTATTTTCTGTTATATAATTATACTACAACAAGAAACACATGTAAAATATGAAATCCTCAAAGATTAACACTTTGCTCAACATGTTACAAAGTGTGATGAAAGTTATAAGTTGTTAACTTGTTTCTAACATTTCTACATTGTTTTGGAAAAATCACAAAGAAATCATACAAAGCCGAAAACTAAATCCATAAACTCTGAGAGTTTATAAAGTGTGTCTAGTTTATTCATAACTTTTATTATGATTTTTAGAAGTCTTTAACTTGTGTGAAAACGTTCATATTCACAGACTGGTCCGAATTCGTTTATGAAATGATAGGCAGGTTTGTAAATATCACCATAAACTGTAGAAAAATAGTATGGAGATGTGAAAGTAGTCATTTTAAAGGTATGAACCTGAGATATTTGCATATTAAGTAGTTTTTAAATATATTAAGTTTAAAATGGTCAAAACAGTCCGTGAATAGGATTCAACTTTTCCGATGAAAGCTGTTGTTTAAATTTAGTTAAGTTTTTGATATTTTAACTTGTATTCCCCCTCCCCCCTAAAACTTGAAGAAAACATGAAAAAGTAGGGGTATGAAATCACCTTGAGTGATTTCAGTAGATGGATGATGAAGAAAAAGAAGTGTTAAACTCAAGAAGACTTAGAAGATACTTGAAGATTCGAAGGCCTAGCAACAAGTATGATGATCTTAGTGTAAGAAACCCTTGATTTGAGTGAGGGGATGTGAGGAGATCAAATAAGAGATGAAATATCTTACCAAGGTGGATGAGAACTCAAGAACTCCTGGAGGAATCTCGAAAATTTGAAGAGATGTGAGAGAGAAAAGTGTTTTTGCTTTTTGATGAAGTGTTGGTGATTCTAGGGAATGAGGGTGGTATGGGTTAGTTGTGTGTGTGTGTGTTCAAGGAAAATTGTGGGGAAAGGTAAAAGGTACCAATAGTGGGTAATGGCTGATGTGAATAGTGACTGGGGATGGCAATGGAGTGGGTGTAGAGGGTTGCTTGTGTCATGACTCAAAGGTAAAGTCAACACTCCACCTCTAAGCCATACCCACTAGATTTTATTCCTAAATAAATATTTCCCTAAAAATGTGTTTAAATTATGAATATATAGGGTCTTATATGTCAAAATATGAGTTTGGGTGAAAATCCCACGTTAAAATAATGAAAAACGGGCTTAAAACGAAGTCGTGGTCGAAAACCGGGTGAAAAATGGAAATCTGCGAAGCTTCTCGGATTGGGCCGAAGGTTCGGTCCCGACTACCATGGACCGAAAGCGAGATGACCCGAAATAGCCCGAAGGCGAAATAGGCCGAAAGTGGGTTCGGTCCGAAGTGACTTGACCCGAAGGCGAAATGGAGCGAAAGGGAGGCTTCGGTTTCGGTTCAGCTGGGTTCGGGTTTGGTTCAGCAGGGTTCGGGTTCGGTTCAACATTTTGGATCAGCAGAGTTCGGTCCCTTATGGTCTCGGTCCTTAGCAGCTTCGGTCCCTATAGGGAGGCTTCGGTTCTAAGGGCTGATTTTTCCATCATTACTCCGTTTTAAGTGGTTTTTGACCCGGTTAAGGGTCGGGATGACCCCAATGATTTTAAAAAGTTAAAAGAGATTTTTGAGAGAGATTTGGGAGATATTTGGGAGAGATTTGGGAGAGATTAAGATTGATAAAGAGAGATTGAAAGAGACTTTGTTTGTGACCGTTTTGAGGGTCTAGCTTCGCAAATCAAGATTTGTAAACTCCGTTAAGCCATGTTTAAGGGTCTTACACCCCCCGAAGGGTATGCAATAGTGTTTTATCGTTTTGTTACCTCACTTATCCCGTTTAGGGTTTAAGAATTTCAATCATACGAACTTTCCAAATGATAACTTCTTATTAGAATAGCGAGTTGTATAGTAGCTAACATATTGTAAACCCTAATATACTAGGGTTAAATGAGTTGATCGGTTTGACTTGTTGACTTTATTTGACTTTGACTTGACCAGAAATTGACGGTTGTCACATCATCCCCCTGTTAGAAGGAATTTCGTCCCGAAATTAGCGTTTTGACTAGGACTACGAATGTTTTGGGGAAAAGATGTGGGTACTTTTCGTAGCACATGGAATTGATATGGTAAGGACCAAGCCATGTTTAGTTAAATGACGACGTTTGGACATCTTATTGTAATTGGTGTTAGGTCGATTAAGAACTTCAAGTGATTGTTTCGGGGTGATGGTGTACTCTATGAATATGCCTTTATGCTCTCCCCTCTATCCTTGGTATTACTACTCCGAATATTTTATAATGTAATTAGTGAGTAGTAGTATTACGAGTGCTTCAACAATTTGTGAAGAAATTTGCAATATAGTTCCTACCAGATCTTTTATGATCGCTTGGTGTAAACTAGTCGTATATCATTAAGCTTGCAAGGGCAGTTGAATGAGTGACTCCACCTTAAGCCCACAACCAAACAAGGAACAAGAAGTAAGGCGGAATTATACATTCTAAGTCCATAGAATCTTAGTGATATATGACCATAATGTTTACACTAGCCATCATAGATTCACTAGTAAAAACCCTGTGTTTTTATATAGGAGATAAGACTTATTCGGGTTTTGCCGTGTTCTCAAGATTTATGGTTGATATACTTTAATCAATGCTAGTTTTAGTAAAAAAAAATTTAAAAAAATCTAAACGTTGATGTTAGAACGTGTACCGATATTTACGGGCGTTTCCGGGGTGGTCTCTCCTGCGGTGATCATAAGCACCCTTCCACCATTACCAACATTCGTTGCTCTTGGGCACTCTCTTTTAAAGTGTCCCGTTTCGCCGCACTCGTAACAGGCTGGGCTTACTCCAGTGCCAGGGACCTGGGTGATGGGTTGTGCGGGTGCCTTACAGAAACGGACAGTGTGCCCCTTCCTGTTCCAATTTTTGCAATGCATCTCCCGGCAAACCCCCGTGTGATGGAAGATACACTTGTTGCATTTCGGAAGGGTTCCAGCGTATCGATTTATGGATGCTGGTGTAGCATGGGCTGTGGCAGCATGAACAGCAACGATCTTTTGCTTCTTAGGGTAGTCCTGGGCCGGTTGGCCCTTCTTGTTGTTCCAAAACTTCCTTTTGTTGTTTTCCCCTCTTGCCTGATCAGGGGTGGTTGTCACGGTGTCATGGCAGCCCTATGGTCGATGAGTTGTTGTGCCAACTCCTTGGCACTGTTAAAGGTAGTTGGTCTTGAGGCCAACACGCTATCTTGAATTTGGGAGGACAATCCCCAGAGGTATCACTCCAACGTTTTGTCTTCCGGGGTGACCATAGCGGGACAAAGGAGTGCTAGGTCACAGAATCGGACGATATAGGTTGCAAGGTCAGAGCCTGTCATCTTGAGGTTCCACAGTTCTTGCTCTAGTTTTTGCACTTCGCCCCTTGGGCAATACTCTTTCAGCATCATTGCCTTCAAGTCCTCCCAGCTTATTGAGTTAGCCACTGTAAGTGTCAGTGAATTAACGTGGCCGTTCCACCAAGTAAGGGCCCGGACGGAGAAAGTGCGAGCTGCGAATTTGACTTTGTTCGCTTCGGGGAATGCAAAGATATCGAAGACAGATTCGGTCTTCTCGAACCATTGCATCAAATCGATGACTCCCCCTTTACCATTGAACGAATCGGGTTTGCCATTAGTGAAGTCCTTAAAGGAACACTCTCTCGAACGCCCTTGGCTATCTCCTTGAGTGGAGTAATTAGCACCGCTCCTTGTCCTCTTGACACCATCAGTGCTGATTTGGGACATGGCAGCTGTTACCGCGGCCGTGACCACAGCTTGGAACATAACAGGATCATATTGGGGAGGCGGCGGTGGTGGATTTGTTTGCGTTCCGCCAGTGCGTCTAGCAGGCCTACGAGGCGGCATCTTTCTGTTATAGAATTTCAAAGACGAAATGAGAATAAGTCTTTTAGTAATGGTTATTAGTTTTCAAGTATAGTATATCCCCATTTTTCGAATGTGGCAATCAATTCATAGTAAAGGTCTATATAAATAAACTTATGAATTTATTAGTAATGACCCAAATGTAATCTTGTGATTTGTTCCATGCCTAGTCCACTCCTAATATCACCCGATGTATACTAGTTGTGTGTAATTAAGGTTTAATTGGCCGTTGAACTTAATGAGTCTGCCCTAGGCCCACAACCAAACAAGGAACAGGACCTGAGGCGGACTCATCATTTCTAAGCCGATCGTCTCTTAGTTACACATAATCTTGAGGTATACATTAAGTAATCTTAGAGTTACATTAAGCAAATCGTTTGTAATACCAGGTTATGAAATATGTGGTAAACTAACAATGAAATAAAATGCATGCCAATTTTTATTGATATACTCTAATTCATAGAGTTCAGGAAAGTTTGACCCTTATAATAGGTCCATATTTCGTTAATGTGAGGAAAAACTTTGACGGCGACACGATCCCCTTGAATAGTGTAGTCTCTACATTTGAAGGTCGAATTTATGTATATGATGGGGCAGTGTTCAAACACACGCCAGGATTTTGAGTCTGTAATGGTATGTCAGTAGTGTACACTACTCATGACGGGCGATGTTTCGTGGTCCATAGAATGAAGACATGAAAGTATGCATTGCCCTATCCTCTACTCTGGCTCCTGTTATTCGATGTCCTGCTTTTACCACGCGTTTTCTCTAACGCTGTTTGACGTTCCCGATACTCTCTATTCTCGTATCGAATTGCGGTCACTTCCCTCTGAAGGCTTTGATGTGGTTTCTGATCTGTTCATGGCCTCCATCCAGGTGACGAAGGCGAATTGCGGTGATCTTGGTGGTAGCGCCAACCTCCATGCTTTCGGCTGACCGTTGCTCGTGTTTGTACGCTCAAGTCAGTGATGCGGCGTATTATGACAAGGAGAGCCCTGTCTACCAACCTCCTCTGCTGAGGTTGTAGAAGCCTCATCCATGTCATAGGAAGGGTGTTAACCTTGTTCCTAACTCCGTCTCTGTAAATATACGGCTTATCGAGTCGTCGGGCCATGGAAGTCTCGTCGGGGTCTTCTCCCATTTCTTTTTTGTTTTCCTTCGGTTTCTCTTCCTCTCGCTCCTCTTCCGAATTGTCTTCGGGGTCTTCCACTATTATTTCTTCGGGATCCTCTTCGAATTTCTCTCTGATCCAACCACCATTTTCCTGGTTAGGAAGAATAGGGTCTCTTGGTAGTTGAGGTCCCATCACGTTGCTTGTGCGAGAATAGGAGTAGAAGAGATAATTAATAGATGTCTAATCCTATAATTATTTATAGGGAGTGATCCATATTAGTTACGTCTATCATCACATAGTGCATACAAGTTATACATAATCTAAGATAGAATAGACCTTCGAATAAATGACTCTACTCTAAGTCCACAACCAAACAAGACACAGGAAGTAGAGCAATAGTCATAGATTCTGAGTCTATAATATCTTTAATTATGTATAACCTTAGCGTATGCACTCAGTCATTATAGACCTACGAATAGGGGTCTTTAGTTTTCACATAAGTTGGTTATAGTATCATGAAATACCCCCATAGTATTTTAGTGTGTGTCTTATGTTTTCAATGTTTCTTTGTAGATAGAGTTGGTAAGTTTTTAGACTTGTTGCAACACCACAACCATTCCCGGGTGTAACAAATCGTTATTTCAAACCTATGTAATAGTATAGGTCAATGTGTAGTTCTTTTTATAATAATAAAGAGAAATTTTTTCATAATGTGCATATTTACATAATTGACCCTCAAAAATAAATTATTTAGCAATCTCGATTGGGATGAACCAAGTGATAGAGATTGTAACTGTTCAGTGTAAAAACTGAATTTTCGATAAAAACCTTTTTAGCCTTAACAATATAAATAAAAGTTGTAGTTTATGTTAAACCGAGAACTTTCATAAAAAGAACGGAAAAATCTGACTTCGTATGAGGAAGATATGATTTTTCTAAGTTCCAGTATAGCAGTGTACAGCTAAAAACTCGAAATAAAGATCGAGCGATTTTTAGCCGACACAACCTAAACGAGAATTGAAGGTCTCGTCGGTAGTAGTACAACGGTAAAAAGACAGATAAAAACAGACGTCGGATGAAGAAGTTATGAATTTTTAACGGATTCCTGTCCCGGTCTGTTTAAAATAATAATCTTAAAAATAAATTCAAAATTAGCCGACGAAGTCTAAACGAAAGTCGTAGAGTATGAGCTTACCTACGTGTGCATGTAAAGAACGCCAAGAACAGAGCTCGTATGTGAAAGTTATGGTTTTCGCAAGTTTTGGCGCAAAAATATAGAAAAATAGGAAAACCGGGCAATTTCGCATGTGACACGTCACCTCGCACGTGGCAGCTGCTGAGTGGACCGAAGCCATGCGTGGCACCTCCTGATTCGACCAACTCCGCGGTCCAATCCTACTCGGACAGCCTCGCATGAGACACCCCGGAGACACCCCGGAAACACACCTCGGATGCTGCCTTCGCACGTATCCTTCTTCTATTGGACCAAAGTCCGGTCCAATCTGAGCCAGCCAGCAGCGAGCCTTCGGTCCGAAGAATCCCCCTCCCTTCGCCACCTGTCCGATGCGTGGCAGCCTCGCATAGCCTCGGATCCGAGGCTTTGGCCTATATATAGCATGCGAGGGTTCCGTAATATTTTACACTTTTCACCCCTAATTTCATTCTCTTTCACATTTTCCACTTCCACAAACTCATATACAACCCCTGAAGCCTCGATATCAAGTCTCGAACCCTAAGCAAGCCTCGAAGCCCCAAGATTCCCGAGAAGTAACCTCTCTCCTGTCGAAACTCTGCCCAATTTGAGCCGGTTTCTCGACAAACAAACTCCTTTTCGTGAAACGAAACTCCGTCCAATTCACCACCTATCAAGTGAGTTCATACCCCCGTATTTTCATATTTTCTACTGTTTTAAGGGGGGAATACAAGCATAACACAAGACCATTGTTTTATAAAATCATGAAACAAATCATGATAAAACAACATTAAATTATCCAAAAATACTCAAAACATCAAACTCTTTTATAATCTTATATTTTTCCCCAAAATTCATATTTGTATATATATATATATATATATATATATATATATATATATAATAATATTCAAAAGGCTTAGGACTGATAACTCATTCTGGGTCCTTTTCCTTGTTTGGATGTGGGCTTATGGTTCCGGTTATTTGTCCGAGTGTCGTTTAAATTTTACTTGTATATGAAATTGTGTATGTATATAAATATAAAACTTATTTCATCAATTCAAATACCTTTGTAACACGTTGAGCAAGGGGTTACATGCTAAATACAATTATATACACATTCAGAAAGTACATATAAATTATAATAGGTATAATTTATACATAGAACAATAATTCATGATACAAGAATACACAGTCTTACAAGAAACTAGGGTTTTGATACAGAACAAATCAAGGTTTACACTTATCAAATACATGTTTGAAATACTAAATCAAGAATATACTGTCAATCATTTATTTCAGAATGATTGGGTTTTCATAACTAATATACATGTAACGTTTATATGCTTTTTATGAGACATTCAATTCAGGTTGTTTAATTCATTTTAGACAACAATGGTAAAGCCCTGACATTATAACCAGAATCTCCAGTCTCGGGGATTGAAACAAGTTGTGTGTAGATCTATATCGGGATTGACAACCCCGCACTCAGGCTGCTAGCTACAGTCAGGCATACATGCCGATGAGTGGCAATTGTCATCAACAGTTTAAATGCCCACAAAGCGTTTGTTTCAGGCCATCCGTCATAGTATGGTTATAATAACTCATTAAAAAGATATTAACAATACGTTAGTGTATAAACAAGTAAACGAAAGTACACCTTCAAAGTACCGGTTTTCAGAATACAAACTACAATGGTTCAATACAGTTTTCAATAACAGCTGGCGGAGCCAGGCACACTCTCAGTTACAAGTTTTCATAAAGGAATACAAATACAAAACATTGATACAAAGAGAACGGTTTTATGGGAATAAAACTACTTTTCATATACAACAGAAAATATAGGATTTTCGGGAACAGTTTACATATACAAGATACATAGATACTCTTTCAAACATAAACACTTATGCACTCACTCAACTTTATGTTGATACTCTCTTTTCAATTTACTTGTATTCTCAGGGAAATAATACACAGGTACTCCCCGAGCTTTTTGATAAGATGGAGCTTTGTTGAGTCATGTCTTCTTTTGTATAACTATATTTTGGTTCAATATACAATGATTGAACACATGTAAATACTTATTCTTTTTAAATACAATGGTTGCGTGTACTTTGATTACTATGATGCATGTGTTGTGATACTACAATTGATGTCCTCGACCCCCAGATGTTTCCACCGTCTGGTTTGGGGGTGTGACACCGGGCATATGCTAATCACTTCTGGGATAGACATAGTTGATCAGGCTATGTCATTCCCAGACCTGACTATACATCCCCAAGCCTACTTGTGTCGTTCAAAAATCACCACTTTTGTTTTGTTCTAGTATGATGCTGAACTGAGTATGTATGCATGCATGTATACTCTTAACAAGAAGCTATTTATTTCTAAAAGTATAATTATTTGAAAATGTTTAATCAGAGACTTTAGTCCCAATGCATTTATAGTTTGTATATCTTATGTGGTTCGATATACTTAGTTCACTATAAACAATGCTCTGATACCAATCTGTCACACCCCCAAACCAAGGATGGCGGAAACGTCCGGGGGTGGAGGACTTCATGTATAGTATCACAACAACGAGTATAATAGTGCTCAGAGTAAATACAACCATCATAAATAAAATTGAAAAGGTTACACCATAGTATATGTTTACATGTTTCAAAATCAATTACATTATGATGACAAAATGAACTGTTTGACGATTTAACGTCCCATCCTCAAGATGTTGTTGATTTCTTGTTTCACTGATTTCCTGAGAATACAAGTAGTTTTGAAAAAGGGTCAACAATTAAGTTGGTGAGTTCATAAGAGTTTTCTTTGAGAAAGAAGCCATTTTCCTTGTAAAAGCGATAGAGTATGATTCCAGAAAATCCAATATTTTCTTTATTTAGTGTGAAATGAAAGCTCCTATGTTATGCAATAATGTACCCTACAAAGACCCGTAGATTCCTTCTATAATCACCGAGTGTATATAAGTTATATAAAATTTAAGTTAAATAAACCGTCGAATATAATGGGTCTGCCGTAGGTCCACAACCAAACAAGGAACATGAAGTAAGGCGGGTCCACCAATTCTAAGTCGATTGCGACAAAGCTCATATATAACTCTAACATGTACACTTAGCAATTATAGCTGAAGTCTAACAATTCTAGATGAAACGTAGTTTTAATAGAAATGTGATTTCCAAAGAAAATCCAATATTTTCCTTATAAAAGACATGTAGTCTTAAAAGTCAAAACCGAAATGTACAAGTATTTTTCCATACTTAAAGTAATTCATGCAAGTTTAAATCGACATAAACTCGTTTAATTTAGAAGTAAAACCCGTAAATCTTATGTTTTGTTAATACCCCATGTGAGTTATTATAACCATACTATGACTCAGACGGCCTCGTAATATGACGTTCTTCAGGCGTCACAAAGTTAAATGACACTTGTCACCCTAGACCGGCCGGTCTAGTTGTTGCATGGAGCTCAGGTGTGGGTTTGTCAGACCCAATATAGATCTATACACAACTATCACGCTCTCCCTACAAGAGACTCTGGTTACAATTTACAAGACTTTTGATTTCGTTACTTTGGAAGTAACGTGAAGCGAATGTCTCACAAATTTATTCATTAACAGATTTACGTGAACTGAACTGAAAACCCCTTTTTGTATAAACCAGGTACTTTGTATTCGCACCCCGTTTATATGAACTGAAAACCTTTGATAAATGAGTTTGAAATGTAAATGAAAAATAAACTATACCTATTATAGTTTAACATAATTGTTTATAATGTATATGAAACATAAACTATACTTACTATAGTTTATTATAAGTGTTTGTAATGTATACGAAGCATAAACTATACCTATGATAGTTTATCCAAAACGTTTGTAATGTAAAAGAACCCTTTTCTATGTAAGTCGAATGTATAGAAAAAATATAACTATGTTTATCGTGCCTTGTCTTGTACTATTGGTAATGATGGAAGATTCTTACAAATCAGTGAGTATTTTCTGTTATATAATTATACTACAACAAGAAACACATGTAAAATATGAAATCCTCAAATATTAACATTTTGCTCAACATGTTAGAAAGTGTGATGAATGTTATAAGCTGTTAACTTGTTTCTAACATTTCTACACTGTTTTGGAAAAATCACAGAGAAATCATACGAAGTCGAAAACTAAATCCGTAAACTCTGAAAGTTTATAAAGTGTGTCTAGTTTATTCATACCTTTTATTATGATTTTTAGAAGTCTTTAACTTGTGTGAAAACATTCATATTCACAGAATGGTCTGAATTCGTTTCTGAAATGATAGGCAGTTTTGTAAAAATTACCATAAATTGTAGAAAAATCGTATGGAGATGTGCAAGTAGTAATTTTAAAGGTATGAACCTGAAATATTTTCAAATTAAACAGTTTTGAAAGATATTAAGTTTAAGATGGTCAAAACAGTCCGTGAATAGGATTCAACTTTTCTGATGAAAGCTGTTGTTTAAATTTAGTTAAGTTTTTGGTATTTTAACTTGTATTCCCCCCCCCCCCCTAAAACTTGAAGAAAACGTGAAAATGTAGGGGTATAAACTCACCTTTAGTGATTTCAGTAGATGGATGATGAAGAAAAATAAGTGTTCAACTCAAGAACACTTAGAAGATACTTGAAGATTCGAAGGCTTAGCAAAAAGTATGATGATCTTAGTGTAAGAAACCCTAGATTTGAGTGAGGGGATGTAAGGAAATCAAATGAGGGATGAAATACCTTACCAAGGTGGATGAGAACTCAAGAACTCCTGGAGGAATCTCGAAAATTTGAAGAGATGTGAGAGAGAAAAGTGTTTTTGCTTTTTGAAGAAGTGTTGGTGATTCTAGGGAATGAGGGTGGTATGGGTTAATTGTGTGTGTGTGTGTTCAAGGAAACTTGTGGGGAAAGGTAAAAGGTACAAAGAGTGGGTAATGGCTGATGTGAATAGTGACTGGGGATGGCCATGGAGTGGGTGTAGAGGGTTGCTTGTGTCATGACTCAAAGGTAAAGTCAACACTCCACCTCTAAGCCATACCCACTAGATTTTATTCCTAAATAATTATTTCCCTAAAAATGTGTTTAAATTATGAATCTATAGGGTCTTATATGTCAAAATATGAGTTTGGGTGAAAATCCCACGTTAAAATAATGAAAAACGGGGTGAAAAATGGAAATCTGCGAAGCTTCTCGGATTTGGCCGAAGGTTCGGTCCCTACTGCCATGGACCGAAGGCGAGATGACCCGAAATAGCCCGAAGGCGAAATAGGCCGAAAGTGGGTTCGGTCCGAAGTGACTTGACCCGAAGGTGAAATGGAGCGAAAGGGAGGCTTCGGTTTCGGTTCAGCAGGGTTCGGGTTCGGTTCAGCAGGGTTCGGCTTCGGTTCAGCATTTCGGATCAGTAGAGTTCGGTCCCTTATGGTCTCGGTCCTTAGCAGCTTCGGTCCCTATCGGGAGGATTCAGTTCTAAGGGCTGATTTTCCATCATTACTACGTTTTAAGTGGTTTTTGACCCAGTTAAGGGTCGGGATGACCCGAATGATTTTAAAAAGTTAAAAGAGATTTTTGAGAGAGATTTGGGAGGGATTTGGGAGAGATTTGGGAGAGATTAAGATTGATAAAGAGAGATTGAAAGAGACTTTGTTTGTGACCTTTTTGAGGGTTTAGCTTCGCAACTCAAGGTTCGTAAACTCCGTTAAGCCATGTTTAATGGTCTTACACACCCCCGAAGGGTATGTAATAGTGTTTTATCGTTTTGTTACCTCACTTATCCCGTTTAGGGTTTAACATATTGTAAACCCTAATATAATAGGGTTAGATGAGTTGACCGGTTTGACTTGTTGACTTTATTTGACTTTGACTTGACCAGAAATTGACGGTTGTCACATCATCCCCCTGTTAGAAGGAATTTCGTCCCGAAATTAGCGTTTTGACTGGGACTACGAGAGTTTTGGGGAAAAGATGTGGGTACTTTTCGTAGTACATGGAATTGATATGGTAAGGACCAAGCCATGTTTCGTTAATTGACGACGTTTGGACATCTTATTGTAATTGGTGTTAGGTCGATTAAGAACTACAAGTGATTGTTTCGGGGTGATGGTGTACTCTATGAATATGCCTTTATGCTCTCCGCTCTATCCTTGGTATTACTACTCCGAATATTTTATAATGTAATTAGTGAGTACTAGTATTACGAGTGCTTCAATAATTTGTGAAGAAATTTGCAATATAAGTCCTACCAGATCTTTTATAATCGCTTGGTGTACACTAGTCGTATATCATTAAGATTGCAAGGGCAGTCGAATGAGTGACTCCGCCTTAAGCCCACAACCAAACAAGGAACAGGAAGTAAGGCGGAATTATACATTCTATGTCCATAGAATCTTAATGATATATGGCCATAATGTTTACACTAGCCATCATAGATTCACTAGTAAAAACCCTGTGTTTTTATATAGGAGATAAGACTTATTCGGGTTTTGCCGTGTTCTCGAGATTTATGGTTGATATACTTTAATAAATGCTAGTTTTAGTAAAAAAAAATTTTAAAAAATCTAAACGTTGATGTTAGAACATGTACCAATATTTACGGCCGGTTCCGGGGTGGTCTCTCCTGCGGTGATCATAAGCACCCTTCCACCATTACCAGCATTCCTTGCTCTTGGGCAGTCTCTTTTAAAGTGTCCCGTTTCGCCGCACTCGAAACAGGTTGGGTTTACTCCATTGTCAGGGACCTCGGTGATGGGTTGTGCCGGTGCCTTACAGAAACAGACAGTGTGCCCCTTCCAGTTGCAATTTTTGCAATGCATCTCCCGACAAACCCCCATGTGATGGAAGCTACACTTGTTGCATTTCGGAAGGGTTCCAGCGTATCGATTTATGGGTGCTGGTGTGGCATGGGCTGTGGCAGCATGAACAGCAACGATCTGTTGCTTCTTAGGGTAGTCCTGGGCCGGTTGGCCCTTCTTGTTGTTCCAAAACTTCCTTTTGTTGTTTTCCCCTCTTGCCTGATCAGGCATGGTTGTCACGGTGTCACGGCTGGCCCTATGGTCGATGAGTTGTTATGCCAACTCCTTGGCACTGTCAAAGGTAGTTCGTCTTGAGGCCAACACGCTATCTTGAATTTGAGAGGACAATCCCCAGAGGTATCGCTCCAACTTTTTGTCTTCCGGGGTGACCATAGCGGGATAAAGGTGTGCTAGGTCACAGAATCGGACGTTATAGGTTGCAAGGTCAGAGCCTGTCATCTTGAGGTTCCACAGTTCTTGCTCTAGCATTTGAACTTCGCCCCTTGGGAAATACTCTTTCAGCATCATTGCCTTCAAGTCCTCCCAGCTTATCGAGTTAGCCGCTGTAAGTGTCAGTGAATTAACGTGGCCGTTCCACCAAGTAAGGGCCCGGCCGGAGAGAGTGCGAGTTGCGAATTTGACTTTGTTCACTTCGGGGCACGCACAGATCTCGAAGACAGATTCGGTCTTCTCGAACCATTGCATCAAATCGATGACTCCCCCATTACTATTGAACGAATCGGGTTTGCCATTAGTGAAGTCTTTAAAGGAACACTCTCTCGAACGCCCTTGGCTATCTCCTTGAGTGGAGTTATTAGCACCGCTCCCTGTCCTCCTGGCACCATCAGTGCTGATTTGGGACATGGCAGCTGTTACCGCGGCCGTGACCGCAGCTTGGAACATAACAGGATCATAATGGGGAGGCGGTGGTGGTGGATTTGTTTGCATTCCGCCAGTGCATCTAGCAGGCCTACGAGGCGGCATCTTTGTGTTATAGAATTTCAAAGATGAAATGAGTATAAGTCTTTTAGTAATGGTTATTAGTTTTCAAGTATAGTATTTCCCCATTTTTCGAATGTGGCAATCAATTCATAGTAGAGGTCTATAAAAATAAACTTATGAATTTAGTAGTAATGACCCGAATGTAATCTTGTGATTTGTTCCATGCCTGATCCACTCCTAAGATCACCCGATGTATACCAGTTGTGTGTAATTAAGTTTTAATAGGACGTTGAACTTAATGAGTCCGCCCTAGGCCCACAACCAAACAAGGAACAGGACCTGAGGCGGACTCGTCATTTCTAATCCGATTGTCTCTTAATTACACATAATCTTGAGGTATACATTAAGTAATCTTAGATTTACCATAAGCAAATCGTTTGTAATACCTGGTTATGAAATATGTGGTAAACTACCAATGAAATAAAATGCATGCCAATTTTTATTGATATACTCTAATTCATAGAGTTCAGGAAAGTTTGACCCTTATAATAGGTCCATATTTCGTTAATGTGAGGAAAAACTTTGATGGCGACAACATCCCCTTGAATAGTGTAGTATCTACATTTAAAGGTCGAATTTATGTATATGATGGGACAGTGTTCAAACGCACGCCAGGATTTTCAGTCTGTAATGGTATGTCAGTAGTGTACACTACTCGTGGCGGGCGATGTTTCGAGGTCCATAAAATGAAGACATGAAAGTACGCATTGCCATATCCTCTGCTCTGGCTCTTGTTATTTGATGTCCTGCTTTTACCACGCGTTTTCTCTAACGCTGTTTGACGTTCTCGACACTCTCTAATCTTGGCTCGAGTTGCGTTCACTTCCCTCTGAAGGATTTGATGTGGTTTCTGATCTGTTCAAGGCCTCCATCCAGGTGACGAAGGCGAATTGCGGTGATCTTGGTGGTAGCGCCAACCTCCATGCTTTCGTCTGCCCTTGCTCGTGTTTGTACGCTCAAGTGAATGATGCGGCGTATTATGAAAAGGAGAGCCCTGTCTACCAACCTCCTCTCCTAAGGTTGTAGAAGCCCCATCCATGTCATAGGGAGGGTGTTAACCTTGTTCCTAACTCCGTCTCTGTAAATCTACGGCTTATCGAGGAGTCGGGTCATGGAAGTCTCGTCGGGGTCTTCTCCCATTTCTTCTTTGTTTTCCTTCGGTTTCTCTTCCTCTCGCTCCTGTTCCGAATTGTCTTCGGGCTCTTCCTCTATTATTTCTTCAGGATCCTCTTCAAATTTCTCTCTGATCCAACCACCATTTTCCTGGTTAGGAAGAATAGGGTCTCTTGGTAGTTGAGCTCCCGTCACGTTGCTTGTGCGAGAATAGGAGTAGAAGAGATAATTAATAGATGTCTAATCCTATAATTATTTATAGGGGTGATCCTTATTAGTTATGTCTATCATCACATAGTGCATACCAGTTATACATAATCTGAGATAGAATAGACCTTCGAATAAATGACTCTACTCTAAGTCCACAACCAAACAAGAAACAGGAAGTAGATCAATAGTCATAGATTCTGAGTCTATAATATATTTAATTATGTATAACCTTAGCGTATGCACTCAGTCATTATAGACCTACTAATAGGGGTCTTTAGTTTTCACATAAGTTGGTTATAGTATGACCAAATACTCACATAGTATTTTAATGTTTGTCTTATGTTTTCAATGTTTCTTTGTAGATAGAGTTGGTAAGTTTTTAGACATGTTGCAACACCATAACCATTCCCGGGCATATTCTAATCATTTCTGGGATAGACATAGTTGATCAGGCTATGTCATTCCGAGACCTGACTATACATCCCTAAGCCTACTTGTGCCATTCAACAATCACCACTTTTGTTTTGTTCTAGTATGATGCTGACCTGAGTATGTATGCATGCATGTATTCTTAACAAGAAGCTATTTATTTCTAAAAGTATAGTCATTTGAAAATGTTTAATCAGAGACTTTAGTCCCAATGCATTTATAGTTTGTATATCTTATGTGGTTCGATATACTTAGTTCACTATAAACAATGCTATGATACCAATCTGTCACACCCCCAAACCAAGGATGTCGGAAACGTCTGGGGGTGGAGGACTTCATGTATAGTATCACAACAACGAGTACTCAGAGTAAATACAACCATCATAAATATAATTGAAAAGGTTACACCATATTATATGTTTACATGTTTCAAAATCAATTACATTATGATGACAAAATGAACTATTTGACGATTTAACGTCCCATCCTCAAGATGTTGTTGATTTCCTGTTTCACTGATATCCTGAGAATACAAGTAGTTTTGAAAAAGTGTCAACAATTAAGTTGGTGAGTTCATAAGAGTTTTATTTGAAAAAGAAGCCATTTTCCTTGTAAAAGCGATAGAGTATGATTCCAGAAAATCCAATATTTTCTTTATTAAGTGTGAAATGAAAGCTCCTATGTTATGCAATAATGTACCCTACAAAGACCCATAGATTCCTTCTATAATCACCGAGTGTATATAAGTTATATAAAATTTAAGTTAAATAAACCGTCGAATATAATGGGTCTGCCCTAGGTCCACAACCAAACAAGAAACGGGAAGTAAGGCGGGCCCACCAATTCTAAGTCGATTGCGACAAAACTCAGATATAACTCTAACATGTACACTTAGCAATTATATCTGAAGTCTAACAATTCTAGATGAATAATAGTTTTAATAGAAATGTGATTCCAAAGAAAATCAAATATTTTCCTTATAAAGGTCATGTACAAGTATTTTTCCATACTTAAAGTAATTCATGCAAGTTGAAATCGACATAAACTCGTTTAATTTAGAAGTAAAACCCATAAATCTTATGTTTTGTTAATACCCAATGTGAGTTATTATAACCATACTATGACTCAGACGGCCTCGTAATACGACGTTCTTCAGGCGTCGCAAAGTTAAATGACACTTGTCACCCCAGACCTGCCGGTCTAGCAGTTGCATGCAGCTCAGGTGTGGGTTTGTCAGACCCAATATAGATCTATACATAACTATCACGCTCTCCCTACAAGAGACTCTGGTTACAATTTACAGGACTTTTGATTTCGTTACTTTGGACGTAACGTGAAGCGAATGTCTCACAAATTTATTCATTAACAGATTTACGTGAACTGAACTGAAAACCCCTTTTTGTATAAACCCGGTACTTTGTATTCGCACCTCGTTTATATGAACTGAAAACCTTTGGTAAATGAGTTTGAAATGTAAATGAAACATAAACTATACCTATTATAGTTTAACATAATTGTTTATAATGTATATGAAACATAAACTATACTTACTATAGTTTATTATAAGTGTTTGTAATGTATACGAAACATAAACTATACCTATGATAGTTTATCCAAAACGTTTGTAATGTAAAAGAACCCTTTTCTATGTAAGTCGAATGTATAGAAAAAATATAACTATGTTTACCATGCCTTGTCTTGTGCTATTGGTAATGATGGAGGATTCTTACAAATCAATGAGTATTTTCTGTTATATAATTACACGACAACAAGAAACACATGTAAAATATGAAATCCTCACAGATTAACACTTTGCTCAACATGTTACAAAGTGTGATGAAATTTATAAGCTGTTAACTTGTTTCTAACATTTCTACACTGTTTTGGAAAAATCACAGAGAAATCATACGAAGTCGAAAACTAAATCCGTAAACTCTGAGAGTTTATAAAGTGTGTCTAGTTTATTCATAACTTTTATTTTGATTTTTAGAAGTCTTTAACTTGTGTGAAAACGTTCATATTCACAGAATGCTCTGAATTCGTTTCTGAAATGATAGGCAGTTTTGTAAAAATTACCATAAATTGTAGAAAACTTGTATCGAGATGTGCAAGTAGTCATTTTAAAGGTATGAACCTGAAATATTTTCATGTTAAACAGTTTTGAAAGATATTAAGTTTAAGATGATCAAAACAGTCCGTGAATAGGAGTCAAATTTTCTGATGAAAGCTATTGTTTAAATTTAGTTAAGTTTTTGGTATTTTAACTTGTTTCCCCCCCCCCCCTAAAACTTGAAGAAAACGTGAAAATGTAGGGGTATAAACTCACCTTGAGTGATTTCAGTAGATGGATGATGAAGAAAAAGAAGTGTTGAAATCAAGAACACATAGAAGATACTTGAAGATTTGAAGGCCTAGCAACAAGTATGATGATCTTAGTGTAAGAAACCCTTGATTTGAGTGAGGGGATGTAAGGAAATCAAATGAGGGATGAAATACCTTACCAAGGTGGATGAGAACTCAAGAACTCCTGGAGGAATCTCGAAAATTTGAAGAGATGTGAGAGAGAAAAGTGTTTTTTCTCTTTGATGAAGTGTTGGTGATTCTAGGGAATGAGGGTGGTATGGGTTAATTGTGTATGTGTGTGTGTTCAAGGAAACTTGTGGGGAAAGGTAAAAGGTATAAAGAGTGGGTAATGGCTGATGTGAATAGCGACTAGGGATGGCCATGGAGTGGGTGTAGAGGGTTGCTTGTGTCATGACTCAAAGGTAAAGTCAACACTCCACCTCTAAGCCATACCCACTAGATTTTATTCCTAAATAAAGATTTCCCTAAAAATGTGTTTAAATTATGAATATATAGGGTCTTATATGTCAAAATATGAGTTTGGGTGAAAATCCCACGTTAAAATAATGAAAAACAGGCTTAAAACGAAGTCGTGGTCGAAAACCGGGTGAAAAATGGAAATATGCGAAGCTTCTCGGATTGGGCCGAAGGTTCGGTCCCTACTGCCATGGACCGAAGGTGAGATGACCCGAAATAGCCCGAAGGCGAAATAGGCCGAAAGTGGGTTCGGTCCGAAGTGACTTGACCCGAAGGCGAAATGGAGCGAAAGGGAGGCTTCGGTTTCGGTTCAGCAGGGTTCGGGTTCGGTTCAGCATTTAGGATAAGCAGAGTTCGGTCCCTTATGGTCTCGGTCCTTAGCAGCTTCGGTCCCTATAGGGAGGATTCAGTTCTAAGGGCTGATTTTTCCATCATTACTACGTTTTAAGTGGTTTTTGACCCAGTTAAGGGTCGGGATGACCCGAATGATTTTAAAAAGTTAAAAGAAATTTTTTAGAGAGATTTGGGAGGGATTTGGGAGAGAATTAGGAGAGATTAAGATTGATAAAGATAGATTGAAAGAGACTTTGTTTGTGACCTTTTTGAGGGCTTAGCTTCGCAACTCAAGGTTCGTAAACTTCGTTAAGCCATGTTTAAGGGTCTTACACACCCCCGAAGGGTATGCAATAGTGTTTTATCATTTTGTTACCTCACTTATCCCGTTTAGGGTTTAAGAATTTCAATCATACGAACTTTCCAAATGATAACTTCTTATTAGAATAGCGAGTTGTACAGTAGCTAACATATTGTCAACCCTAATATACTAGGGTTAGATGAGTTGACCGGTTTGACTTGTTGACTTTATTTGACTTTGACTTGACCAGAATTTGACGGTTGTCACATCATCCCCCCTGTTAGAAGGAATTTCGTCCCGAAATTAGCGTTTTGACTGGGACTACGAGAGTTTTGGGGAAAAGATGTGGGTACTTTTCGTAGCACATGAAATTGATATGGTAAGGACCAAGCCATGTTTCGTTAATTGACGACGTTTGGACATCTTATTGTAATTGGTGCTAGGTCGATTAAGAACTACAAGTGATTGTTTCGGGGTGATGGTGTACTCTATGAATATGCCTTTATGCTCTCCGCTCTATCCTTGGTATTACTACTCCGAATATTTTATAATGTAATTAGTGAGTACTAGTATTACGAGTGCTTCAATAATTTGTGAAGAAATTTGCAATATAAGACCTACCAGATCTTTTATAATCGCTTGGTGTACACTAGTCGTAAATCATTAAGGTTGCAAGAGCAGTCGAATGAGTGACTCCGCCTTAATCCCACAACCAAACAAGGAACAGGAAGTAAGGCGGAATTATACATTCTAAGTCCATAGAATCTTAATGATATATGACCATAATGTTTACACTAGCCATCATAGATTCACTAGTAAAAACCCTATGTTTTTATATAGGAGATAACACTTATTTAGGTTTTGCCGTGTTCTCGGGATTTATGGTTGACATACTTTAATCAATGCTAGTTTTAGTTAAAAAAAAATTTAAAAATTTAAACGTTGATGTTAGAACATGTACCGATATTTACGGGCGGTTCCGGGGTGGTCTCTCCTGCGGTGATCATAAGCACCCTTCCACCTTTACCAACATTCCTTGCTCTTGGGCAGTCTCTTTTAAAGTGTCCTGTTTCGCCGCACTCGTAACAGGCTGGGTTTACTCCAATGCCAGGGACCTGGGTGATGGGTTGTGCCGGTGCCTTACAGAAACAGACAGTGTGCCCCTTCTTGTTGCAATTTTTGCAATGCATCTCCCGACAAACCCCCGTGTGATGGAAGCTACACTTGTTGCATTTCGGAAGGGTTCCAACGTATCAATTTATGGGTGTTGGTGTGGCATGGGCTGTGGCAGCATGAATAGCAACGATCTGTTGCTTCTTAGGGTAGTCCTGAGCCGGTTGGCCCTTCTTGTTGTTCCAAAACTTCCTTTTGTTTTTTTCCCCTCTTGCCTGATCAGGCGTGGTTGTCACGGTGTCATGGCTGGCCCTATGGTCGATGAGTTGTTATGCCAACTCCTTGGCACTGTCAAAGGTAGTTAGTCTTGAGGCCAACACGTTATCTTGAATTTGGGAGGACAATCCCTAGAGGTATCGCTCCAACGTTTTGTCTTCCGGAGTGACCATAGCGGGACAAAGGAGTACTAGGTCACACAATCGGACGATATAGGTTGCAAGGTCAGAGCCTGTCATCTTGAGGTTCCACAGTTCTTGCTCTAGCTTTTGCACTTCGCCCCTTGGGCAATACTCTTTCAGCATCATTGCCTTCAAGTCATCCCAGCTTATCGAGCTAGCCACTGTAAGTTTCAGTGACCTAACGTGGCCGTTCCACCAAGTAAGGGCCCAGCCAGAAAAAGTGCGAGTTGCGAATTTGACTTTGTTCGCTTCGGGGCACGCACAGATCTCGAAGACAGATTCGGTCTTCTCGAACCATCGCATCAAATCGATGACTCCCCCATTACTATTGAACGAATCGGGTTTTCCATTAATGAAGTCTTTAAAGGAACACTCTCTCGAATGCCCTTGGCTATCTCCTTGAGTGGAGTTATTAGCACCGCTCCCTGTCCTCCTGGCACCATCAGTGCTGATTTGGGACATGGCAGTTGTTACCGTGGCCGTGACCGCAAATTGGAACATAACATGATCATATTGGGGAGGCGGCGGTGGTGGATTTGTTTGCGTTCGGCCAGTGCGTCTAGCACGCCTACGAGGCGGCATCTTTCTGTTATAGAATTTCAAAGACGAAATGAGTATAAGTCTTTTAGTAATGGTTATTAGTTTTCAAGTATAGTATTTCCCCATTTTTCGAATGTGGCAATCAATTCATAGTAGAGGTCCATATAAATAAACTTATGAATTTAGTAGTAATGACCCGAATGTAATCTTGTGATTTGTTCCATGCCTGATACACTCCTAAGATCACCTGATGTATACCAGTTGTGTGTAATTAAGGTTTAATAGGACGTTGAACTTAATGAGTCTGCCATAGGCCCACAACCAAACAAGGAACAGGACCTGAGGTGGACTCGTCATTTCTAAGCCGATCGTCTCTTAATTACACATAATCTTGAGGTATATATTAAGTAATATTAGAGTTACCATAAGCAAATCGTTTGTAATACCAGGTTATGAAATATGTGGTAAACTCCCAATGAAATAAAATGCGTGCCAATTTTTATTGATATACTCTAATTCATAGAGTTCAGGAAAGTTTGACCCTTATAATAGGTCCATATTTCGTTAATGTGAGGACAAAACTTTGACGGCGGCACGATCCCCTTGAATAGTGTAGTCTCTACATTTAAAGGTCGAATTTATGTATATGATGGGGCAGTGTTCAAACGCACGCCAGGATTTTGAGTCTGTAATGGTATGTCAGTAGTGTACACTACTCGTGGCGGGCGATGTTTTGTGGTC
This sequence comes from Lactuca virosa, assembly GCF_052849685.1. Classification (NCBI taxonomy): domain Eukaryota; kingdom Viridiplantae; phylum Streptophyta; class Magnoliopsida; order Asterales; family Asteraceae; genus Lactuca; species Lactuca virosa. The sequence continues at coordinate 299,596,574 of NC_136428.1, read as the reverse complement.
CATAGAATGAAGACATGAAAGTATGCATTGCCCTATCCTCTGCTCTGGCTCCTGTTATTCGATGTTCTGCTTTTACCATGCGTTTTCTCTAACGCTGTTTGAAGTTCCCGACACTCTCTAATCTTGGCTCGAGTTGCGCTCACTTCCTTCTGAAGGATTTGATGTGGTTTCTGATCTGTTCATGGCCTCCATCCAGGTGACGAAGGCGAATTGCGGTGATCTTGGTGGTAGCGCCAACCTCCATGCTTTCGGCTGACCGTTGCTCGTGCTTGTACGCTCAAGTGAGTGATGCGGCGTATTATGACAAGGAGAGCCCTGTCTACCAACCTCCTCTGTTGAGGTTGTAGAAGCCTCATCCATGTCATAGGGAGGGTGATAACCTTGTTCCTAACTCCATCTCTGTAAATATACGGCTTATCGAGGCGTCGGGCCATGGAAGTCTCGTCGGGGTCTTCTCCCATTTCTTCTTTGTTTTCCTTCGGTTTCTCTTCCTCTCGCTCCTCTTCCGAATTGTCTTTGGGGTCTTCCTCTATTATTTCTTCAGGATCCTCTTCGAATTTCTCTTTGATCCAACCACCATTTTCCTGGTTAGGAAGAATAGGATCTCTTGGTAGTTGAGCTCCCGTCACGTTGCTTGTGCGAGAATAGGAGTAGAAGAGATAATTAATAAACATCTAATCCTATAATTATTTATAGGGGGTGATCCTTATTAGTTACGTCTATAATCACATAGTGCATACCAGTTATACATAATCTGAGATAGAATAGACCTTCGAATAAATGACTCTACTCTAAGTCCACAACCAAACAAGGAACAGGAAGTAGAGCAATAGTCATAGATTCTGAGTCTATAATATCTTTAATTATGTATAACCTTAGCGTATGCACTCAGTAATTATAAACCTACTAATAGGGGTCTTTAGTTTTCACATAAGTTGATTATAGTATCACCAAATACTCCTATAGTATTTTAATGTTTGTCTTATGTTTTTAATGTTTCTTTGTAGATAGAGTTGGTAAGTTTTTAGACATTGTGCAACACCACAACCATTCCCGGGCATATGCTAATCACTTCTGGGATAGACACAGTTGATCAGGCTATGTCATTCCCAGACCTGAGTATACATGCCCAAGCCTACTTGTGTCGTTCAACAATCACCACTTTTGTTTTGTTCTAGTATGATGCTGACCTGAGTATGTATGCATGCATGTATACTCTTAACAAGAAGCTATTTATTTCTAAAAGTGTAGTCATTTGAAAATGTTTAATCAGAGACTTTAGTCCCAATGCATGTATAGTTTGTATATCTTATGTGGTTCGATATACTTAGTTCACTATAAACAATGCTCTGATACCAATCTGTCACACCCCCAAACCAAGGATGTCGGAAACGTCCGGGGGTGGAGGACTTCATGTACAGTATCACAACAACGAGTTATAAGCTGTTAACTTGTTTCTAACATTTCTACATTGTTTTGGAAAAATCACAGAGAAATCATACGAAGTCGAAAACTAAATCCGTAAATTCTGAGAGTTTATAAAGTGTGTCTAGTTTATTCATAACTTTTATTATGATTTTTAGAAGTTTTAACTTGTGTGAAAACGTTCATATTCACAGACTGGTCCGAATTCGTTTCTGAAATGATAGGCAGGTTTGTAAAAATCACCATAAACTGTAGAAGAATCGTATAGAGATGTGCAAGTAGTCATTTTAAAGATATGAACCTGAGCTGTTTTCATATTAAACATTCTTGAAAGATATTAAGTTTAAGATGGTCAAAATAGTCCGTGAATAGGAGTCAACTTTTCTGATGAAAGCTGTTGTATAAATTTAGTTAAGTTTTTGGTATTTTAACTTGTATTCCCCCCCCCCCCCTAAAACTTGAAGAAAACGTGAAAATGTAGGGGTATGAGCTCACCTTGAGTGATTTCCGTAGATGGATGATGAAGAAAAAGAAGTGTTCAAATCAAGAACACTTAGAAGATACTTGAAGATTCGAAGGCCTAGCAACAAGTATGATGATCTTAGTGTAAGAAAACCGGAACGGCGGAAACGTTCTGGGGTGGAGGACGTCATGTACAGTATCACAACAAAGCATAATAGTAAACAAGCAACAACATCCATTGCATTAATAGAATAATTTTAATACAAGCGTGTTCTGTATAGTATGTAAGACACCAAAAATGAATGATAAAAAATAAAAGATGAGCCTTGTATGTGCTCCATCTTCTCAAAAGCTTCATCGGTACCTGCCTACTGATGACCTGAGAATAGAAGTTATTTTGAAATAGTTTATCTGTTGGATTAATGTCTAAGTCCATAACTATATTTGGTATGTACTTGACCCGACCCGGTATGGTCCATTTGGGTTTGCACTTCACCGACACAATTTATATGGATAGTCTTTTGAGAATAGTATATTTATGATTTATATTAATATATTATAAGTTCTAATATATTAATATATAATCATATTATTTAATTAGTATTGATCAAGAATTAATTTATAATTAATTAAGTGATCAAAAGGAACTAATTAAATATGGACTCTTATATATATATATATATATATATATATATATATATATATATATATATATATATATATATATATATATATATATATATATATGTGTGTGTGTAGTGGGACAAGTTCATTTAGGTTGGGCTAAGTCTTCATGGATAGTCCATGGAGCTTTAACCTATGGATCCTAGGAAATGAAAGGTCATGGGTATTAGGGTTTAACCCTAATCCTCCACACTATATAAAGGGTCTTATGGTTCATGAAATTATGCTAGTGGCTAGTGTGGATACACTAAAGAGGGCAATAACTGATTTCATAGTGTGAGCCAAGTATCCATATTCTCTAAAGGTTTTCCAAGGTGTTTTGGTGATTTGTGATTCCACTTGAGGCTTCCACACTATTAGGGCCTTAAAGCTTGAAGACATCAAGCTACATCAAAAGGTATATCATCTAACTAGAACTTTGTAGTATAGGTGCTTCATAATATGCTAGTTAGGATGAAACCTTGGAATATTTAATATTTGCATGTATAATGGAAAAAAAACATAGATCCAAGGTTTATAGGGTTGCATGTACACCATAGGAGTGATAGAATGCTCAAAACCCAACAGTGGTATCAGAGCCATGAGTTGTTTTCTGTTATATTGATGCAAATGTTTTATTTTCAAAGTTGGAAAAAAAAAGAAAAAAACATGACGTTTGTCAAATTTTAAGATAATTACTTGTTTTTGTGAAAAACAAATTATTTGTAAAATTTGAATCATTTACTATCTGAGTTGAATTAGGTCAAATTTAGTAAAAGATAAAATGATATGATTATTTTATTAGTTTTAAAAGTTTGATCGAAAGAGTTTTTTGAAACCTCCATAAGTTATGGATATGAAAAGGTTTTTAAAAAAATTGATTCAAAGTTTTTTATGGAGTTACAAAACTTAGTCTTAATGTTTTAAAGAATTCCATAACTTGTTCTTAAGTTATGGAACATGAAAAGTTTCATCATAAAACAAGTATTTAACTCCATAAGTTATGGAATCCAAAAGTTTTCAAGAGTTACAAAACTTGCCCCCAAGTTTTGGAATTTGGAAAAAGTTTTTTTATGATAAAAAAAAAAGAATTGAATTCTAAAACTCTTGGGTTCATAACTTAAACAATTAATTAAATGGTTTTAATTTTGAATTTAATAATTGGAATTATGATGTTTTTTATTTAATAATTCAATTAACTCTTATGGACTTTATTAATAGATAATTAAAGTTTTTAATTAAAAGAGAATTAATAATTCCATAATGACATGGTTTAAATTTAATTAAATTAAGAGTATAGTTTAACTAATAGATTAAACCACCAAGTATTTTAAATGTCTAAAATACACCCTTATACTATTATAATATTAAAAGTTTAATAAATTATGTATAAGAGCAAGTCGTCTTACCATTAGTAGGCCTCATTCACGAAACCGGTCTATAAGGGGGTATAAGGTTACTGCCTATAAAATGGCAGTTTAATGGGTGTCCACTCTCACCCACCGCTTCCTTGACTGGTGGAGGGTCGTTAGCCGAACAGGTAGGACAAGGACTATAATTCTCCCTTCATTAAAAGTATTAATGATAAATACTAAGTAACTAAACCTTTTATAAATTCCCAATCTTAGTTACTTAGGAAAATGTGAATAAGGTGCTAATCCATGAAATTACACTTTGCACTTTGTTTAAGCTGTTAGTGGAGCGTGTGTGGTTAACCGGTACACTAACCTGGACTTAACAAGGTAGGCAAAGGGTAACTTAATGTTTATCATAGTATCGTTGGAGCGTGTGTGGTTAACCGGCACATCGATTAAGGGGTAAATATTAAGGGTACCAAGTATATTTGCATGGTTACTTTACACCTTGTTTTGTGATCCTCGGCATCCCAATCACAAAACCTGAAGGGCACACTCGAGATTGAAACATACCATTGAAAAGTTCAACGAATCTCAAAAGAATCTAGGAGTTTCAAAACCAATTAAAACCTAATAACACATTTCGTTTATCTTGGTGGAAATTGGTGAATCGTCATTCACCTACCTTCAAATATTTTATAGCTTGGATTACGTACGGCATCCCTCTTCCAAGTTATAAAATATTTTGTTGGGTCCTAGCCTTAATATATCATATTGGGTGTTATATTAAGGACTTAAATCAACTTTACGTGAATTTATCCCATTGTTGATGTCTGGTTTAGACAACAATGATCTTCCCAAACCAAGCTTTCCTAATGAATATGACTTCCCGAGTTTGGCTCATGGAAGTCATACTTCTCTTCCTCCACCTCCTCCAATTATTCTCCCTAACCCACAAGTTCAAGGTCACTCAAGCCCTAATGGCAAGCAAGGTCTATGTGTGATCACATCTTAGAGATGAAGTCACATATTGACAAGCCGGGAGAGTTGGGTGTCAAAGTCTTGAGAAAGTTGGATGTTCAATCACTTTCTAAGTCACATAGTGAGTTCCTTTGGGACTACTATGAAACAGACTATGACATGAACCTTAATGATCATATCTATTTGCTTGGTGCTGCTGAATCAGCAATGATTTGGAACAATAGTAAAGCAAATTTGATTAGAAGATCAACTTCCCAAAAACTTTATGGACAGTGACAATGGTGACACTGGAAATCCAGAAAAAGCATTTTCTTCCCAATGGAAAGGGATTGACCATAGTCAACCCGGTTGACCAAATGGTAAAGAGAAAGGCTAAGTCTGAGATAGTCCCATTACCAAAGGGTCCATATGTTTATTTTGCCAAAGGAAGGGGCGTTGATTGCAAAGCTGCCAAATTTACCTAAGGATGTTAAAGTCAATAAGTTTGACTCTACATCAGGTAGAGCCCATTATCTAACTCTGTTAAGTTCTATTCTGAGATCCTCATTACATGATGTGACTGGGTCACATGTTGATGTTTTAAGAATCAAAGAATAGAGAGAAATCTTAAAGGAAGTATATGCTGATTCTGATCGCGAAGGTGGATTTCGATCGCATCAGAATTTTGAGCAGTTGCTTAAGAAGTTATGATATATTGCTAAGGAATAGATAACAACAAATTTCCATGTGGATTGTAAGGATAAGTTTTTCCGCAAAGTTTTAAAATAAAAGAAAATTGTTTAATTTTATTTATTTGAAGTATCTTTACAATGATATTTGTGGAAAATTGTTGCTTATATGATTCCACTGACAGCAATATTGGAAAATGGATTTGATTCTTTCATTTGTGGTAGTGTCTAAATTTACCAAATCAGGAAAGTTCCTCATCACCCAAGTTTCAATTGGACCGAAACTTGGAATCATGCAAGTTGAATAGTATGATGAATGAGAACTTTCAATCATTGGAAAATCAAGACTAATTACTTGTTCACATGGATGTGTGAGTCAAGTGAAGGACTAAAGGGATCGAGTACAAATTCTTGTGCACTGGTCATGTCCACCACAAACCTCGTTAAGACTATTTGATTTACTAAAGTTTAGTAAATATGGTTATACTTACAAGTTTAAGTATAATTCTGAAACATTGGAAAAGTCTCAATGTATGGCAGAACGAATGGGAAAAATCAAATTAGTCAGAAATATAAAAGTTTCTCAAATCTGAAAAGATGGGAGAGTACTTTAGTATCATGTTTGTGATCATCTTAATGATTTAGAAATCATATCACAATTACTCCTCTAAAGGTCATCTTAGTGCATTCTTATGCCTAAGAAGAAGAGTCATGAATTGTTGAAATGGTTAGATCAGGAAGATGAGTCATACTTCATTCCAAAACAATTCTTAGAGTCATACTCCAAGATTGTAACTTGAGTGATATATCTTAAAGAAAGGTTTAAACACTTGTCAAATGTAAGAGTAAAAGTGTCCTACTCTTGTACATTTGAAATTGGTAAGTTGTGATGTTTTGGATAAAACAAAGACCAACTAAGGCCAATTGCGTGAAGTGTTTGTCTTGATAAAGAATCCAAACTATCTCTTGAAGATTTGGCAAGATAGTCTTATATGTCAAGAGGATAGTGGGAGTCTTAAAGATCCTAAAAAGAATTTCAAGAACTAATTAAGAATAAAACCTGAGGTTCTTCACTAGCACACGACTTGAGGTTTATAACCTATCGTGTTGACATATTTTGTGCCCATTCCAGTTAAAGTTGGCTTTGCATAGGAGTTCTGAAAGTTCTCAATTGGTTGCATAACAACTTGGAAGCAATGGCAGGCCCTGTACTGCCAGGTGGCAAGAAGTTAAGATTGTATAAGTTCAGTCTATATGAGTTTGGATTTGTCATTATCCTTGTCTTGTGACTATGGTTTTGACGATTCACATGGATAAGAACACATACACCATAAAATCTAAAGCCCATAAGGTTTCTCTCCGATTCATGAAAATGATGGTGAGGAAACACTTCCACCAAGTAGATTTGAAGCAGATGGCAAAAGGTCTAAACAATTGAGACTATGATTACGACATCCCTTTTCATAGTTCTGAAATTGTTTAGACACACATGCATGCTATCTAAGGAAAGGTGTATGATTTTGACAAAGTTTTATCAAAGCATCTCGTATCATAAATCTGAACTTTGGTAAGAAAGTCAATAAAGTATTGATTTGTAGAAGTCCAGCTGATTTCTGAGTACATGTCAAAGCTAGTGGGAGCATAAGTGTTATGCTAATAATCATCTTGTTAGTGGGAGCATGATAATTATTGTTAGTGTTGCAAGTTAGCAATGTTAATTATAGAAAACAAAAGTTTCAATTCGTGAGGCTGCAGGGATTGAAAAAGTTGTTTTGCTAAAATTAAGGGAGAGGATATACTTCATTTCAGTTCTAAAGGCTTAGATTGAGACCTTAATCATCCTTAGTCAAGAATATATATATGAATTTCATGTTGGATTGGTTCAACTTAAGGAAATTCTATATATTGCGTTCTCAAAATTCGATTATGATTACGACATCCCTCTTCATAGTCAAATTTTGAAAACATGGAAAATAAAAATATTGTAGCAAAAGACTGGTCTAGAATCATGTCTTTATGTGAGACATCATGAATCGTGTACCATTTGGTTTGGGTACAGGCTCGATTGCATGTGCTATATTATTTGTCATTTCTAAATTTTTCCAAATGCCCAGAGGCATTGAGAAGGGAAAAGGTCTACAATTGGATATGACTAAAATGATTAAGCAATTGTCGATGACAATCTGAGGTTTACCAAAGATTGGTTGCTCAGGGACAGTTGGAAGTATAGTGCTAATTTTGGAAGGACCATATTGACATATTCTGAAAAGAGGCATCTCTTATTCAGAAGTGATAGTCAAAATGAGAATATGGAGTTGTCTCCATAGGTGGAACTTATCTGTGTAAGATTAGAAAACTTAATGCAAGAAGCATATCCAAAGCAATGTACTTTGAATATGAGACTTAGTTTCCATGGAGTTGATCTCCATTGGAATACCTGATAATGACTGTTGACAAGTCTTTGTGACTTTGTACATATTCATTACAGAAGGGTCAATGCATATAAGTTTAAAATCTAAACAGATTTCGATAAATGATAGGAATTTGAAATTCTCACATTTTTCGATAAGGATTTGGGAGTGTAAAATTAGAATCATTGAAATTATGTTCAATTGGTTTATTTCACAAAGTAAGGATCATAGACAAACATAGAGTGCATACTTGGTGTATGGCAAAACTATTGTTTAAGAAAAACATAGTGTACATGCTTAGAGCATGGGACAACTAGTGTTTTTAATTCAAGTATAAAGTTGATAAAACCGAAACAATGAATAATGAGTACTTCAGTATGATGATAAATAAAAGTGTTTATTTATATTCATAGGGTTTGATACCATATTTGATACATTTATTCTTGTGTTTCACTTTGCATGTTTTGACTTCCAGAATAACTAAGTCACTCTTTCTGAATGATTAAGTTATTCAAACCATCCACAGTCGGTAATATGTTGGAAGTAGATATGAATCAAGACTGTCATGGGTTGGTTTGTAGAGGTCCAAGTTGGTGGACAAAGTGGTGCTACAACACTCATGAGTGCTCATAAGTTCTGAGTATTGGATTCAACCGGCGCTCATTTGAATCACTTCATGGATTTTATCACGAGTGATCATGAGACGATAATATCTTATATTCTTCAAACCTAGAGATATAAGTTGTTACTATGAGTTGGTTATACATTGATTGCACGAAAACGCATTGGTAACTCGATGTTATAAAACGTGCCTTTGTGTAAGATTCAACAAGTAGTAGAACAAGCCATATGAGTCGAAGTTTATCCATTCCTTTTACCTTCGGGATAAAAGCGATATTTGTGGGCCCCTCGATGATTTAGCGATCACACATGTGAGTGCTTGGCCAAGCCAGGACTGATTTGATTTGTTCAATCAGTCAGTCATCATAAATCAAAAATCGGGAAACAACAAATGGACAGAGAGAATGATTATAATCCATGTCTCAGTCCATATGATATCTAGAATGGAGGAATATATGATCAGTTATCTAATGGACAAGTCATTAACAAAGGTCAGAGATCATCGGCAAGGTCAGTTATCTAATGAACATATGATATCGATAATATCGTATATTCTTCAAACCTAGAGATATGAGTTGTTACTATAAGTTGGTTGTACATTGATTGCGCGAAAACACATTGGTAACTCGATGTTATAAAACGTGCCTTTGTGTATGATTCAACAAGTAGTAGAACAAGCCATATAAGTCGAAGTTTATCCATTCCTTTTACCTTCGGGATAAAAGCGATATCGGTGGGCCCCTCGATGATTTAGTGATGACATATGTGAGTGCTTGGCCAAGCCAGGACTGATTTGATTCGTTCAATCAGTCAGTCGTCATAAATCGGAAATCGGGAAACAACAAATGGATAGAGAGAATGATTTACAATCCATGTCTCAGTCCATATGATATCTAGAATGGAGGAATATATGATCCCTTATCTCGACCCTTAACCATTTGGGTCATCTCGACCCTTAACCGGGTCAAAAATCGCTTGAAACGGGGTAAAAGCGAGTAAAATAGCTTTAAGGATCCGAAACCGAAGCTTGAGGACCGAAGCCTCGCATCCGAGGCCTCTGATCCGAAGCCAGCAGACCGAGGGTCCGAAGCCAGCAGACCGAGGGTCCGAAGCCAGCAGACCGAGGGTCCGAAGCCAGCCCCTTTTTACCGGTTTTTCGACTACGACTTCGTTTTAACTCCGTTTTTCATTATTTTAACGTGGGATTTTCACCCAAAACTTTATTTTATAAACTAAGGCCCCAAAATATATAAATCTCCAGGGTTTTTATAAAATATATTAAAAGAATTAGTGATTGAACTAATTATTGAGGGAATATTTGCTTTTCCTTAATTTATGGCAAAAGCAAACCACCACCACCTCACTCTATGATTAGCCACTCTTTCCCACTACCCCTTGTCTCCTTAGTGGACCTTTACAGCCAATCTCCAGCTCTTCCCACGTTCTAAGAGCTGGAGGATTGATCCTCTCTCCTCATTCTCCATAAAACTCTTTCATTCTACACTTAGCAACCAAGAACACTCTCCAAAATTCTCTCATCTTTTCTCTCAACTTCAAGAACTTCAAGGCTATCTCCAGGGATTTATTTCTTCAATTAGTAAGTATCTTCATCATTCACATAATTATTAAACTCCATTCTACTCAAATCATTGATATCTTACACAAGTTCCATCTTATTCGGTGTTAGATTCTCGAATCATCAAGATATCTTCTTAGTGTTCTTGAGTTGAACATTTCCTCTCTCTCACTTTCATCACCTGAAACCACATAAGGTGAGTTCATACCCCTACATTTACATGTTTTTCTTAAGTTTTAAGGGGGGAATACAAGTAAAATCATCAAGAACACAATTAAACGTTTTCTAACAGATTACATCAGAAAAGATGGGCTTTAATCACGGACTGTTTTCGTCAACTTAAATATTTTAGTTTTCAAAACTGTTCCAGGTGCAAGTAGTTCAAACTCTTAGCTTTAAAATGGCTACTTGCACATCTCCATATGATTTTTCTACAATTTATGGTGATTTTTAAAAAACGGCCTGTCATTTCAGAGGCAAACCCGGACCAGTCTGTGATTATGAACATTTTCACCTCTGTTAGAGATCACTAAAAATCATGATAAAATTTACGAACAAACTAGACTCATATTCCAAACTCTCAAAATTTGCGGATTTGGATTTAGAGCTTTGATGATTTTTTTATAAATTTTCTAAGAACAGTAACAGAAACTGTTTTCAACGAAAAGTTGCTGTTTATTTCATTTCACCTTGTAACATGTTGAGCAAGGTGTATATCTTTATGTGATAATATGTTATTGCAATATATGACATTTTATCCTAATATTTAGACACACATAAGTTTACAAATGGATTTGGACATATAAAATATAAAGAATAACAAGTGATTATAATCAAAGTACAATCGATACATTCAAACATTTAATAAACTATTTTGAATATAGTTTGCATACATTACTACGTACTACCCTTGGTTGATAAACTATAATAGGTATAGTTTATGATACATTACATAACACATACATTTAAAAATGGTACATTTATACAAAGGATATTTTCATTAAGCAAGGTACGGCCATACGGTACCAAGTTTTCATAACACGTAATTCCGTTAATTACTTTGTGAGACATTTACTTCAAATTACCATTAAGTCCTGTATTGTAACCAGAGTCTCCTTGAGGGAGAGCGTGATACTTGTGTATAGATCTATATTGGGTTTGACAAACCCACACCTAAGCTGCATGCAATAGCTAGACCGGTAGGTCTGGGGTGACAAATGTCATAACATTTCCGACGCCTGAAGAACGTCGTTTTAGGAAACCTTGGTCATAGTATGGTTATAATAAACTCATATAAAGTATTAATAAACATTGGAATTTACGGGAACTTCATTAAAATTTAACGAGTTTATGTCGCTTTAAACTTGCATTGTTTTACTATAAATATGACAAATTACTTGTACATTTCGGTCTTTGGGTTTTTAAGACTACATTTACACATTAAGGAAAATATTGGATTTTCTAACACAAATACTACTTTTACAAACGAAAGGCTTTTAATAATACCAAACAAAAGCTTATGAACTCACCAACCTTTGTGTTGACACTTTTTCAAACAACTTGTATTCTCAGGAAATCATTAAACAGGTAATCAAGTGCTTTTGAGGATGGGACGCTAAGGCGTCTACTATTTCATATTTTGTCAACATATTGTAATTGATTCGTAAACATGTAATTCATACAATGATGTAACTTTTTCAATTATATATATGTTGGTTGTGTTTGCTTGAATTACTATTACAATTGTTGTTATGATACTATACATGAAGTCCTCCACCCCCGGACGTTTCCGCCATCCTTGGTTTGGGGGTGTGACAGATTGGTATCAGAGCACAGTTTATAGTGAATTAAGTATATCAAACCACATAAGATATACAAACTATAAACACAATTGGGACTAATAGTCTCTGATTTGTGCATTTTTCAAATAAATATACTCTTAGAAAATAAATGATTTTCTTGATTAAAGTATACATACATACATTACATGCTCGCATGATATCATAACTAGCGAAAACATAAAGCAAAAGAAGAAGAGTTGAACATTTTGAGTATGCCTTAGTATATGTGGATTGAATCTGGGAAGGATATAGCCTGATCAACTATATCTGTCCGGGAATTGACTTGCATATACCAGGGGATGGTCAGGATGGACAACAAATCTAACAAACCTAATAACAGACTACAAAGGATACTTTAAGAACTCAAAACTAAACATTTACAAATACTATAGGAGTATTTTGTGTTACTATAATAAATTATCTGATAATTAAATAGGTCTTTATTTATAAATTAATAGCTGCTAAGTGGATGCGCTAAGGTCATATGTAACTAAGATGCTATAGACTTAGAATTTATGTATCTTTGTTTCACTTCCTGTCCTTGTTTGGTTGTGGTCTTGGAGTTAGGGTCATCTATTCGAAGGACTATTATATCTTAATCACATATGACTGGTATGCACTTTGCAACTAATTAAGTAACCGATAAAGATCATTTTAAAATATAATATATTAATTATGTCCCGACTAAATTAGTATATGTGAAACTTCTACAAACAGTCATATACTTGGAAACAAGGAAACTCAAATAAAATATTTTATACTTGCATAACCCAATGTATTGGGTCAATTAAAATTATAAAATCGTATGTATCGTAAACATACCGGAAACCAACGTAATAATATACTTTATGTATAAAAGATTCTCTTCCTATAAATACACTTTTACTAAAAGTACATTGGTTTACGACTTATGACAGAACCATGCCGCCAAGGAGAAGACCAAGACCTTCCAGCAACACAGCAACACCTCCTCCGCCGCCGCCTGCACAGTTTGATCCTGCGATGTTCCAGGCTGCAGTAACAGCAGCCGTAGCAGCCGCAATGTCGCAGATAGGGACAAACGGAGCTGGTGGTTCGGGATCGGGGGCTACAAACTCTAACCACGGAGACAGTACGTGGCGTGCAAGAGAGTGTTCATACAAAGACTTCACAAATGGCAAACCCGACAACTTCAATGGAAGCGGGGGAGTCATCACTTTGATGCAATGGTTTGAAAAGACCGAAGTAGTCTTTCAGGTGTGCTCTTGCCCCGAAGCGAGCAAAGTTAAGTTCGCAGCCTTCACCTTCACCGGCCGGGCCCTTACTTGGTGGAACTGCCGGATTAAGTCACTTACTCTCGAAGTGGCTAACTCCATAACCTGGGCAGAACTAAAAACGTTGATGATGAAGGAGTACTGCCTGAGAGGTGAGATTCAAAAGCTGGAACAAGAACTTTGGAACCTCAGGATGACGGGCTCTGACCTTGAAACCTACACCACCCGATTCAATGAATTGGCTCTCCTCTGCCCAACAATGGTTACTCCGGAGGAGAAAAAGGTGGAGCGATACCTTTGGGGACTGTCTCTCCACGTGCAAAGTAGTGTCCTGGCTTCAAGGCCAACTACTTTTGACAGTGCCAGGGAGCTGGCACAACAACTTGTTGACCACCGAGCCGGTCATAATACTACAACCACCACCACTGATAAATCAAAAGGAGGAAACAACAAAAGGAAGTTCTGGAACGAAAAGAAGAGCCAACCAGCACAGGACCCCGCTAAGAAGCAACAAATTGTTGCTGTCCATGCTGCCACTAATGCTGCCACTACTGCTACCACTCCAGCACCACCGAAGCCATATGCGGGAACCCTACCTAAGTGCAACAAGTGCAACTTTCACCACAATGGTGCTTGTAGGGAGATGCACTGTAACAACTGCGACAGGAAGGGGCACACTGCTCGTTTCTGTAAAGCGCCGGCTCGACCAATCAACCAAGTCGCCAGTACGGGGGCAACCCGAACCTGCTACAACTGTGGAGACGCAGGTCACTTCAAAAGAGACTGCCCCAAAGCACAAGCCCCTAATGCTGGTGGAGTAGGAAGAGTCCTGGCAATAGGACATGGGGAAGCAGTCGAGGATCCCACGGTGGTTACCGGTACGTTTCTCCTCAATAACTCTTATGCATGCGTACTATTCGATAGTGGAGCGGAGAAGAGTTTCGTGAGCCACCAATATAAACATTTACTTGAACAAAATCCCCAATCACTAAAGGATACTTATGTAGTAGAAATGGCAAATGGGAAAGTAGAACGCACTAGCGATATATACTCAGAATGTACTCTCACTCTAGGCAACCATACATTTAAAATTGACCTAATGCCGGTCACCATAAAAAGCTTCGACGTAATCATCGGGATGGATTGGTTAGTTCCTCACCGTGCCGACATTCTATGTTACGAAAGGGCCGTTCGCCTCAATCTACCAAATGACGAAACCCTTCTCATCTATGGTGACAAACCTAGTGCGAATTTACAAATCATCTCATGCATCAAAGCCCAAAAGTATCTCCGGAAGGAGTACCACGCCTTCTTAGCCCATGTAGTAGACAAGAAACAAGACGTGAAAGACATCAAAGACATCCCCGAAGTGTGTAACTTCCCGGATGTGTTCCCAGAAGATCTTCCTGGTGTACCACTCGCACGATAAGTCGATTTCAGAATTGACTTAATACCCGGAGCTACCCCCGTAGCCAGAGCTCCATACCGCCTCGCAGCATCAGAAATGCAAGAGTTGTCCAGTCAGTTGAACGAGCTTTTGAGCAAAGGGTTCATCAGACCAAGCTTCTCACCTTGGGGAGCACCAGTCCTTTTGTAAAGAAGAAGGACGGATCCTTTCGCATGTGCATCGACTATCGGGAACTAAACAAACTCACCATCAAGAACCGATATCCTCTACCCCGAATCGACGACCTTTTCGACCAACTCCAAGGAGCAAATTTCTTCTCAAAGATCGACCTAAGGTCAGGTTACCATCAGCTACGAGTTCAAGAAGAAGATATTCCCAAAACTGCATTCAGAACTCGCTATGGGCACTACGAGTTTGTGGTGATGTCCTTTGGTTTAACAAACGCACCTGCGGTATTCATGGACCTAATGAATAGAGTGTGTCGGCCCTACCTAGACAAGTTTGTAATCGTATTCATCGACGATGTCTTGATCTACTCGCGAAGCGAAGAAGAGCATCGCCTACATCTACGCCAAGTGCTAGAGACATTAAGAGCGGAGAAGCTTTATGCTAAGTTCTCTAAGTGTGAATTCTGGATTAGAGAAGTGGATTTCCTTGGACATGTGGTAAGTGAGAAAGGCATACATGTGGATCCCTCCAAGATCAAGGCAATCGAGAATTGGTCAGCACCCAAGACGCCAACCGAAATTCGACAATTCCTTGGGCTTGCTGGCTACTACCGAAGATTTATACAAAACTTCTCCAGGATTGCGAAACCACTCACCACCTTGACGCAGAAAGGTGTGATATTCAAGTGGGAAAATAAACAAGAAACTGCTTTCCAAACGTTAAAACAAGCCCTATGCAGCGCACCGATCTTGTCTCTCCCAGAGGGAACCGAGGACTTCGTAGTGTACTGTGATGCTTCGAATCAAGGCCTCGGATGTGTGCTCATGCAGAGAGGGAAGGTTATCGCGTATGCATCAAGACAGCTTAAGACGCACGAGGTTAATTATACTACGCACGACCTGGAATTAGGAGCAGTGGTATTCGCTTTGAAGATCTGGAGACACTACCTCTACGGCACGAAATGCACTATCTTCACTGATCACAAAAGTCTTCAGCATATCCTCAATCAGAAAGAGCTCAACATGCGACAGAGGAGATGGGTAGAGTTGCTGAATGACTACGAGTGCGAAATTCGTTATCATCCGGGCAAGGCCAATGTAGTGGCCGATGCTCTAAGCAGGAAGGAGTACTCGGGCCGACGAGTAAAATCCTTAACAATGACAATCCATTCCCACCTGACCATACAAATCAAGGAAGCTCAACTGGAAGCTTTGAAACCAGAAAAGGTGGCAGGAGAGACATTAAGGGGAATGGATAAAAACTTAGAAGTCAAGGATGATGGAGCACGTTATATCATGAACCGGATTTGGACACCGAAGTTCGGTGGACTCCGAGATGTCGTCATGAATGAAGCACACAAGACTCGATACTCCATCCATCCCGGGTCGGATAAGATGTATCTGGACCTCAAGAAATTATACTGGTGGCCGAACATGAAAGCTGAGATTGCTACCTATGTGAGCAAGTGCCTGACTTGCGCTAAGGTCAAAATCGAATACCAGAAACCATCCGGGCTATTACAACAGCCGGATATACCTGAGTGGAAGTGGGAACGAATAACCATGGACTTCATAACCAAGCTGCCTAAGACATCGGGCGGGCTTGACACAATATGGGTAATTATAGACAGATTGACCAAATCATCACACTTCCTACCAATAAAAGAAACCGATAAGATGGAGAAGCTGACTAGAACGTACATCAGAGAGATTGTACGACTCCATGGTGTGCCGATATCCATTATCTCCGATAGAGATAGTAGATTTACCTCGCGGTTTTGGCAGTCTCTGCAAAAATCATTGGGAACGAGGCTTGACATGAGTACGGCCTACCACCCACAAACCGACGGACAGAGCGAACGAACCATTCAAACGTTGGAAGACATGTTAAGAGCTTGTGTGATAGACTTCGGTAAAGCATGGGATACCCATCTACCGCTTATCGAATTCTCCTACAATAACAGCTATCATACTAGCATCAAAGTCGCTCCATTCGAAGCTCTTTACGGTCGCAAATGCAGATCACCCCTGTGTTGGGCTGAGGTGGGGGATACACAGCTAGCTAGAGGCAAGTCTCTAATAGCACCCTCACTGGCCCTGAAATCATAAGGGAAACCACAGAAAAGATCGTTCAAATTCGAGAAAGACTGAAAGCGTCTCGCGATCGGCAAAAGAGTTACGCAGACAAACGACGTAAACCCTTGGAATTCCAGGTGGGTGATAGAGTACTACTAAAAGTTTCCCCTTGGAAAGGAATGATACGATTCGGCAAACGCGGGAAACTAAATCCAAGGTACATCGGGCCATTCGAAATCCTTGCTAGGATTGGGCCAGTAGCATACAAACTTCGATTACCTCAGGAACTCGACAAAGTACATCCCACATTTCACGTGTCGAACCTAAAGAAGTGTTTGTCTGATGAGACACTCGTAATACCACTCGACGAAATCAAAGTTAAGGAAAATCTCCACTTCGTGGAGGAACCAGTCGAAATCATGGATCGGGAAATCAAACGAACGAAACAAAGTCGTATTCCCATCGTGAAGGTCCGTTGGAACGCTAAACGAGGACCCGAATTCACCTGGGAACGCGAGGATCAGATGAAACAAAAGCATCCACATCTCTTCCCAAACTCTTGAAATCCCAGTCAAAATGAAAATTTCGGGACGAAATTCCTTCTAACGGGGGGATGATGTGACAACCGTCAAATTTCGGTCAATTCAAAGTCAACAAGTCAAACCGGTCAACTCCAATAACCCTTGTATGTTAGGGTTTACGTTATGTAATCACTATACAATTCGCTATTTTAATGAGAAATCATCATTTGGAAAGTTCATGTGTTTGATTTTCCTTAGCCTTAACAGTGCTAAACAACGAACCAAAGCGATAAAACACTATTGCACAATCATCGGGATTGTGTACCACACTAAAACACGGTTTAATGGGGTTTACGAACCTTGCGTTGTGAAGTCGGACACTCAAATTAATCACAAACGAAACCTCTCTAAATCGTTTTCACTCTATCTCTTTCTATTTGAAATCTCTCCCAAATCTCTCTCAAAAAGTTACTTTAACTTTTTGTAATCATTTGGGTCATCTCGACCCTTAATCGGGTCAAAAATCGCTTGAAACAGGGTAAAAGCGAGTAAAATAGCTTTAAGGATCCGAAACCGAAGCTTGAGGACCGAAGCCTCGCATCCGAGGCCTCTGATCCGAAGCCAGCAGACCGAGGGTCCGAAGCCAGCAGACCGAGGGTCCGAAGCCAGCAGACCGAGGGTCCGAAGCCAGCCCCTTTTTACCGGTTTTTCGACTACGACTTCGTTTTAACTCCGTTTTTCATTATTTTAACGTGAGATTTTCACCCAAAACTTTATTTTATAAACTAAGGCCCCAAAATATATAAATCTCCATGGTTTTTATAAAATATATTAAAAGAATTAGTGATTGAACTAATTATTGAGGGAATATTTGCTTTTCCTTAATTTATGGCAAAAGCAAACCACCACCACCTCACTCTATGATTAGCCACTCTTTCCCACTACCCCTTGTCTCCTTAGTGGACCTTTACAGCCAATCTCCAGCTCTTCCCATGTTCTAAGAGCTGGAGGATTGATCCTCTCTCCTCATTCTCCATAAAACTCTTTCATTCTACACTTAGCAACCAAGAACACTCTCCAAAATTCTCTCATCTTTTCTCTCAACTTCAAGAACTTCAAGGCTATCTCCAGGGATTTCTTTCTTCAATTAGTAAGTATCTTCATCATTCACATAATTATTAAACTCCATTCTACTCAAATCATTGATATCTTACACAAGTTCCATCTTATTCGGTGTTAGATTCTCGAATCATCAAGACATCTTCTTAGTGTTCTTGAGTTGAACATTTCCTCTCTCTCACTTTCATCTACTGAAACCACATAAGGTGAGTTCATACCCCTACATTTACATGTTTTTCTTAGGTTTTAAGGGGGGAATACAAGTAAAATCATCAAGAACACAATTAAACTTTTTCTAACAGATTACATCAGAAAAGATGGGCTTTAATCACGGACTGTTTTGGTCAACTTAAATATTTTAGTTTTCAAAACTGTTCCAGGTGCAAGTAGTTCAAACTCTTAGCTTTAAAATGGCTACTTGCACATCTCCATATGATTTTTCTACAATTTATTGTGATTTTTACAAAACTGCCTGTCATTTCAGAGGCAAACCCGGACCAGTCTGTGATTATGAACATTTTCACCTCTGTTAGAGATCACTAAAAATCATGATAAAATTTACGAACAAACTAGACTCATATTCCAAACTCTCAAAATTTGCGGATTTGGATTTAGAGCTTTGATGATTTTTTTATAAATTTTCTAAGAACAGTAACAGAAACTGTTTTCAACAAAAAGTTGCTGTTAATTTCATTTCACCTTGTAACATGTTGAGCAAGGTGTATATCTTTATGTGATAATATGTTATTGCAATATATGACATTTTATCCTAATATTTAGACACACATCAGTTTACAAATGGATTTGGACATATAAAATATAAAGAATAACAAGTGATTATAATCAAAGTACAATCGATACATTCAAACATTTAATAAACTATTTTGAATATAGTTTGCATACATTACTACGTACTACCCTTGGTTGATAAACTATAATAGGTATAGTTTATGATACATTACATAACACATACATTTAAAAATGGTACATTTATACAAAGGATATTTTCATTAAGCAAGGTACGGCCATACGGTACCAAGTTTTCATAACACGTAATTCCGTTAATTACTTTGTGAGACATTTACTTCAAATTACCATTAAGTCCTGTATTGTAACCAGAGTCTCCTTAAGGGAGAGCGTGATACTTGTGTATAGATCTATATTGGGTTTGACAAACCCACACCAAAGCTGCATGCAACAGCTAGACCGGCAGGTCTGGGGTGACAAATGTCATAACATTTCCGACGCCTGAAGAACGTCGTTTTAGGCAACCTTGGTCATAGTATGGTTATAATAAACTCACATAAAGTATTAATAAACATTGGAATTTACGGGAACTTCATTAAAATTTAACGAGTTTATGTCGATTTAAACTTGCATTGTTTTACTATAAATATGACAAATTACTTGTACATTTCGGTCTTTGGGTTTTTAAGACTACATTTACACATTAAGGAAAATATTGGATTTTCTAACACAAATACTACTTTTACAAACGAAAGGCTTTTAATAATACCAAACAAAAGCTTATGAACTCACCAACCTTTGTGTTGACACTTTTTCAAACAACTTGTATTCTCAGGAAATCATTAAACAGGTAATCAAGTGCTTTTGAGGATGGGACGCTAAGGCGTCTACTATTTCATATTTTGTCAACATATTGTAATTGATTCGTAAACATGTAATTCATACAATGATGTAACTTTTTCAATTATATATATGTTGGTTGTGTTTGCTTGAATTACTATTACAATTGTTGTTATGATATTATACATGAAGTCCTCCACCCCCGGACGTTTCCGCCATCCTTAGTTTGGGGGTGTGACATTAACCGGCACATCGATTGAGTAATAAACATTAAGTGTACCAAGTGATTTGCATGGTTACTTCACACCTCGTTTGTGATCCTCGGTATCCCAGTCACAAAACTTGGAGGGCACACTCGAGATTGAAACATGCCTTTGAAAAGTTCATTGAATCTCAAAAGAATCTAGGAATTTCTAAGAACCAATTAAAAACCTAATATCTATATTTCGTTTTTCATGGTGGAAATTGGTGAATCGTCATTCACCTACCTTTCAAATATGTTATAGCTTGGATTACGGCATACCTCTTCTAAGTTATAATATATTGTGATTGGATTCTAGCCTTAATATTACATTTGGGTATTTTATTAAGGACTCTCTTAATATCTAAACTAATCTTGTTCTCTTCTTTTAGATGTCTTCAAACAATGCTGCTTCTGGCTCTAATCCTAATGGATCCTTTACCCTTATGAACTTGTGTGGGAAAGTCACTTTTGATGGATCCAACTTCAATGAATGGATCAGAAACATCAGGATGATTACCCGCTACGAGGACAAAGAATATGTCCTTGACAAGGAGCTTAAGGAGATGGATGAGACCACTGCAACTCCCCAGGAGATCGCTGACTTCCGGGCACATGAAAGGGATGCTACAAAAGTGGCATGCATCATGTTGGCCACCATGACAGCGGAACTACAAAAGTCCTATGAGGACTTCTACCCTTTTGAAATGCACCAATATCTGATGGAAAGATACCATCAAAGTGCACGACAAGAGAGGTATGAAATCATATGCTCTATCATAACAACCATGATGAAGGACGGGGAATCCGTCACAAGCCACATGCAGAAAATGCAAAGGTATGTGGATCGGTTGCTGAAGCTTAATGTGAACTTCCCTGAGGAGCTTGCAATAGATATCATTTTGCACTCCTTACCATCATGCTATGATCAATTCCGCATGACATATCACATGAACAAGGAAGAAGTCACCCTCAGCAAACTTCAAGGACTCTTGAAGACCGCCGAAAGTGGTCTAAAGGGTAAGTCGGTTGTTACTACTCCTACTCCTACTCCAACTGCGGCCAATGTCTTGGCAATCGGGCATGGCAAAGGGAAGAAGAGAAAGAACCCTTCTAAGGGTACCAAGGGTAAGACCCTTGAAGGCTCCTCTTCAAGCAAAACCAAGAAAGGTTTTGTCACTCCTTCTGCTAACCCTAATGAGGCTGAATGCTTCTATTGCCATGAAAAGTCACATTGGAAGCGGAACTGCCCAAAGTACCAGCAAGATGTGAAGGATGGGAAAGTTAAACCCAACCATGCAGGTATTTACACTATCTTATCTAATAACTCACCCCATTCTAACTCTTGGGTCCTTGATACCGGTTGTGGTATTCATATCTGTTCTGATTTGCAGGGACTAAGAAGAAGTGAGAATGTGGAGCATGGAAGAATAAACTTAATCATGGGGAATAGGAAAGCTTTACCTGTCACCAAGATTGGAGTTTATACTTTATCGCTAAGTAGTGGGTTTAGTTTAGATTTGAATAAATGTTGTTATTCGCCAGAAATGGCAAGAAATATTATTTCCTTTCATGCATTGTATAAACAAGGTTTCACCTTTTCATTTGAAAATGAAGTTGGTTCGATTAATGCTTTCTTTAATAATGTTCTTTATTTTAAAGCATTACCTTGTGATGGTGTGTATGAAACTGTATCTGTGGTTGATAACTTAGGAAATAATGTATTGTGTATTGATTCTGTTAATGATAATAACTTGGATAAAGCATCATTATGGCATTGTCGTCTTGGACATATAAGCAAGAAACGCATAGACCAACTCCAAAAGGATGGAGTATTGGAGTCATTTGACCTAAAGTCAGATGATAGTTGCGAATCATGCTTACTTGGAAAAATGACAAAGTCACCCTTCACAGGCTCTTGTGAGAGGGGTGAAGGTTTGTTGGATCTTATACACACGGATGTGTGTGGGCCCTTCAAACATGCCACAAGGGACGCTAATCGTTATTATTTGACTTTTACTGATGATTACAGTAGATATGGATATGTCTACTTAATCAAGCATAAGTCAGAGACTTTTGAGAGGTTTAAAGAGTTTAAACAGGAAGTCGAGAATCAATTGGGCAGGAACATTAAGATGCTTCGATCCGATCGAGGTGGTGAGTATCTTAGTTCAGAGTTCCTCGACTATCTTAGGGAATGTGGGATTGTCTCACAATTGACACCTCCCAGGACACCGCAGTTGAATGGTGTAGCTGAGAGGCGTAATCGAACCTTGTTGGATATGGTTCGTTCCATGATGAGTCGAGCTTCGCTACCAATCTCATTTTGGGGGTATGCCTTAGAGACTGCCGCCCATATCCTTAATCTAGTTCCCACAAAGAAAGTTGCCAAAACTCCTCATGAGATGTGGACTGGTAAAGTACCCAAACTAGACCACATTAAGATTTGGGGTTGCGAGACTTTCGTGAGAGGCGAGACTCGTGATAAGCTCGAACCTCGAAGTGAGAGGTGTATTTTCATCGGCTACCCACAGAAATCCTTTGGTTACCTCTTCTACAGACCTAGTGAGAATGTGGTCTTTGTAGCTAGGAGGGCTTTCTTTCGAGAGAGAGAGTTCATAAGCCAAGGAGACAGTGGGAGGCAAGTTGACCATGAAGAAATTCAAGAGTCAAGTGGTGAAGGAACTTCAAACCCTAGCACTCAACTTGAGGAGGAAACTTCTGTTGAGCCAATTGACAAGTCTGTACCTCTGAGGCGTTCCATAAGGGTTAGGAATGCTCCTGAGCATTACTATGGATTACATATTACTGCGGAAGGTGATACACTTATCAGTGATGAGACCCTGATAGGTCAGGATGAACCTCCGGGAGTTGATTATGATGAGACCTTTTCCCCAGTGGCCAAGATTAAGTCTATTAGGGTTCTGTTAGCCATAGCTGCATTTCATGACTATGAAATATGGAAAATGGATGTCAAAACCGCTTTCCTTAATGGAAAGTTGGCTGAGGATGTTTACATGAGTCAGCCAGAGGGTTTTGTCAATACAGAGTACCCTAATAAAGTGTGTAAGCTTGAGAAATCCATTTATGGGTTAAAGCAAGCACCTCGCAGATGGAATCTTTGCTTTGATGAGACAGTCAAGGAATTTGGATTTTCTAGGAGTGAAGATGAATCTTGTGTATATGTCAAGGCTAGTGGGAGTATAGTTAGCTTTTTGGTATTGTATGTGGATGACATACTACTCATAGGAAATGACTTCCCAACTCTGCAGGAAGTTAAGTCCTGGCTTGGGAAGTGTTTCTCTATGAAGGACCTAGGAGAAGCTGCCTATATTCTAGGGATAAGGATCTTGAGAGACCGGAGTAAAAGACTAATTGGACTTAGTCAGAGTACCTACTTGGATAAGGTGCTGAAGAGATTCGGCATGCAAGACTCCAAGAAAGGAGAGTTACCCATCCAGAGTAACGCCAGATTGAGTAAGACACAAAGCCCTAGTACTGAGGCTGAGATAGCAGAAATGAGTCGAATACCTTATGCTTCGGCTGTAGGATCGATCATGTATGCTATGACGTGTACTCGACCTGATGTAGCCTTTGCTTTGAGCATGGTTAGCAGGTATCAGGGGAACCCTGGCAAGGCACACTGGACTGCGGTAAAGAATATCCTCAAGTACCTACGGAGGACTAAGGACTGGGTCCTTACCCTCGGTGGGAGTGAAGACTTGAGAGTTGTAGGGTATAATGATGCTAGCTTTCAGACTGATAGGGATAATTTCCGCTCTTAGTCAGGATGGGTCTTTATCTTAAATGGAGGAGAAATTTCTTGGAAGAGTTCCAAGCAAGACAGTGGCTGATTCAACTTGCGAATCAAAGTATATAGCAGCTAGCGAGGCAGCAAAGGAGGCGATATGGCTGAAGAACTTCATTGGAGACCTTGGAGTTGTACCAGCTATTAAAGAGCCAATGGAAATTTTTTGTGATAGTGAAAGTGCAGTTACCTTAGCCAAGGAACCAAGGGATCACGGGAGATCCAGACACATCGACAGAAAATACGATTTCATCAGACATCGAATAGAAGAAGGACTCCTCGTGGCAAAGAGGTTATCATCGGATGAGAATCCAGCAGATCCCCTCATGAAGGGACTGACTCGGGTTAAGCATCTCCAGCATGCTCGGAGCATAGGGCTGAAGGATGATATTAGATTTAGTAGTTAGATAACCTTAAAATTTGTAAAGTGTAATTGACATTAGATGATGAATAAAATGTGTTTTATTTATGAGTAAAGTGTTGCTATCTCTTGTCGATCGTTTACTATATTTCTTTTGCATGTTTCGACTTCCAGAATAATTATGTTTGGTATATCATATTATTCGAACCTCCACAGTCGGTCATATGTCGGAAGTAGGTATGAATCAAGACTGTCATGATTGGTTGCAGAGGTCTAAGTTGTTGGACATGGCTACAACACTCATGAGTGCTCATAAGTTCTGAGCATTGAACTCAACCCACGCTCACTGGAATCACTTCATGGAATTTATCTCGAGTGATCGTGAGACGGTAATATCATATAAGTCTTCAAACCCAGAGATATGATTTGTTACTTATGAGTTGGTTATGCATTGATTGTACGGTAACGCATTGGTAACTCGATGTTATAAAACGTGCTTTTGTGTATAATTCAATGAGTGGTAGAACAAACATATGAGTCGAAGTTTATCTGTTCCTTCTTGGATTAGAAGCTGATATCTGGGCCCCTAGATGATTTTGTTTTGACCTATGTACCGGGCCCGGTCAGAACTAAGTTGATGTGTTCAATTAAGTTCTTTGTCAAACAAATCGGAAATCGGGAAACAAACTGCTGGACACAAAGTAAGACACTGTTCCATGTATTTGTCCGGCTGATATCTAGAACAGAGGATTATATGATCACTTATCTTAAATGGCGTATCATCATCTTCTCAGTTCCGAGAGACCTTGAAAGAGCTACGATTGCCGATCGGTTCCTAAAGTATTGCAGTTATAGTTATTAGACTTATCTAAGTGGGAGACTGTTGGATAAGGTGTATAAGTCCATAACTATTTCTGGTATGTACTTGACCCGACCCGGCATGGTCCATTTGGGTTGCATGGCACCATGCAATTTGATAAACTAAAATGAGAGAAATAACACTTATGGTTTATTAATATATTATAAGTTCTAATATATTAATAATATTATTTAATTAGTTTGATCAAGAATTAATTTAGAATTAATTAAGTGATCAAAAGATAACTAATTAAATATATGGGTAGATTATGTAAATCTTCCATATCTTATATAGTGGGCTAAGAGGCTCCATGGATTATCAAGTTGGGTTCCACCCATAGGATGCTCCATGGAGGCTCCATAGGAGTTACAAACCCATGGGTCATGGAAATGAAGAGTCATGCCACATTAGGGTTTACATGGTGTAACCCTAGATGTGACACACTATATAAGCAACATGTTCTCCACCAAAATCGGGGACACATAAGAAACAAGAGGGCTAGAGCCGATTTTGCAAGTGTAAGATTCTCTCAATGTTTACTCCTTTGCATTTGGTGTTGTGTGAAGCATTTGAGGCATCACACTTGGGGTGCTAGGCTCACAAGGTTTCAAGGATCATAATCAACAACATGGTAAGTTATTCTATCTTTCATTCAAGTTAAAAATGTTCCCCATGTATGCTAGATAGGAATATAACCTTGGAATTCAACTTTGCATGATAATTAGACAAACATAGATCCAAGGTTATTAGGGTTGCATGTACACTTAGGAAGTGTTAGAATGCTCAAAACCCATCAGCATCTGCTTCCGACGTCGAGCTGTAGGTCCGAACTCGGACGCCCGGCCTCGCATGCGAGACGTGTCCGACGCGTGTCTTCCTCCGGATCCGACCACGTGCCTGCGCCTGCTGCTGCCGCGTGCCCTCGCTGCTGACTCATCCTTCTTAGCCGACCTTCGGACCTCGCCTATAAATACAAGGCTTGCGAGATCTCCCGGCTAGAATTAATGATTTGGCATTTTTCACCCCTTTTTCATTATTTTCACTAGTTTGACATCCCCCGAAGCCCCGTTATCAATTATAGCACCCGAAACACGTCCCGAAGTGCCCGAAGACCCGAAAATTTTTATCTTTTTGGTTTATAAGCCCGACCCTCGCAGAGCCCGGTTTCTCAATAAAACTCCCGGTTTTATTAGAAACGATCGTTTTAAGAAACGAAGTGCTGCCCGATTATCATTAAATCATGTGAGTGTATAGTTACTTTCACCTTACACATAGATATGAAGTATTTTATATAAAATACGTGCTATGTGAATATATATTGTTTGTTTATTTGAGATGGATGTTGAAGGAATGATTTATGCAGGTTTTTAAATAATTTAAACTGTATATTTATTTTTATCTACAAAAATGTTGGGTAAAACATGGGTAGATGAAATAGTTGGTGAGTGATGAAAGATGAGTTGGATAAATGAGATGATCAGTGATATAAATCATGAGTTGAGGGTGAGTGGTGAATTATGAGAGAATCACTTACCCAAACGTTGGCCCCTGTCATTCAGCAGAGTATGGATGATAACCATGGACTATTCTAGATGAGTGATAGTTGATTCTTAGGGTAAATCCTTAAGAATGAGTGATAGTTGATTCTTAGGGTAAATCCTTAAGAAATAAATAAGACAATGGGGTTGGGGTAATTTGGTTGATTGTTTGATGTTTAAGCATAATAAATTTATTTATTGTGGGTTGAAAACCCTATATGCTCACCAGGCTCCCAAGTCTGACCCACTCAACTTTTTATTATTACAGGTAGTGGACCCCGAGCATAGTCGGATGATGATGAGAGATTTTTGGATTATAGGCCATTAGTTGTAAATAACTGTTGTAAGGCTTATAATGTCTTGTTTATGCTTTTGATATGTATCGGAACATGACATCCCGAGGTTTTGATATAAAAGGAAAATATATACTTTCTTAAAGAAAGGTTTTGATAAATTTTTATCATGTTTTGTTTTGGGGCAATTCCGCAACATCTTTTAAAAGGATTTCTCTGACTTTGTTTTAAAAGCATAAATTAAATCGGTCTTTTCTGGCCGAGAAATTAGGGGATGTCACAGTTGGTATCAGAGCATTAGTTTAAGCAAACTAAGAAATTTGTTGGATTTCTAGACTTAAACTTAGAATGCTAAGTGATGATTGTGAGATGAGTGTCTACCATATTTTAGACACAAGCACTAGTTTATTTTAGGAAAGATGCCTAAAATGCTTTTACGTGCTAAATGCTATATGTTTGCCATATATGCCATTAATTGTTCGGAACTATGGTCTGTTGCCGACCGGATCTGGAAACCTTATGTGTGTAGGATTCTAAATGTATGACTACGATACTAGAACTAACATATAAACGTTTCAGAGTAATAACAAAGATATAACATCTATCAAAAATAAAGATCTAAATTCA
This sequence comes from Lactuca virosa, assembly GCF_052849685.1. Taxonomy (NCBI): domain Eukaryota; kingdom Viridiplantae; phylum Streptophyta; class Magnoliopsida; order Asterales; family Asteraceae; genus Lactuca; species Lactuca virosa. The sequence goes on along the minus strand of NC_136428.1, from coordinate 299,568,713 downwards.
CCTACGATTGGTGTATAGATCGAAATGGCGAGTACTCAAAGTGGATTCGAAAACGATAATCCGCATCCTGAGCCAATCACGATGGCTGAGGTGCAGGGAATGGTGCGTACGATGTTGGATCAACAGATGGAAGAGACAAAACGTTTACTTCAACAAAGTAAGGATGAACTTACTGTGCCAGTACGTCAGGCATCTGTTCTTGAGGCAACTATATGGGTTGCTAAGTCTATTGAAGAAATGATCAATGATAGGACCGCCAACAAGGTGGAAGTTGGCAAGAAGAGGAAATTTGAGGGGTCTTCAAGGCCCAACAAGAGCAACATATTCTCAAAGTCTGGCAAAAGAGGAGGTAAAGGAAAATGGTGTGGGAAGTGCAAAAATAAACACTCTGGGAATTGTGGCAGGAAGGTGAATTGCTTTAGGTGTGGAGAAATTGGTCATTACGCCAATGAATGTACGATTCCCAAGGAGGTTTGTTACGGATGTAAGGAAGAAGGCCATATTTCTAAGTACTGTCCGAAGAAAAATGAAGTAACAAGGTCAAGCGTACCGCCAACGCCAAGGGAATTTCAGAATATCCTTGACGAAGCAAATATCAATGATTGGAATTAGAAGTAAAGACTTGATATCTGATAATCAAGTTATGAAGTAGTAATGTGAATAGTAACAAGTGGTTTAGTCTATTAGAGGCATAGTATAGGGTAAACTTGATCATCTGTGTAATCGTTTCAAGGAAATAATATAAACCCTGGTTTTGTCATCTTATGAATTGAATGGCTATGTGAAATTCTTGTATGGTGATTTGGAGAACTGCAAGACAATACTTGGGACGAGTATGAGTAGGTGTGAATGGTAGTAGAGGCCTATACTACCGGAAGCACATGACTCATACTTGGATCAGGGAAAGTCACAAGGTTACCAAGGAGCTAGTAATTGATTCCGTCTTATTCTAGTCTGTCGTTATCATCATTTCGGTAATGACTAAGAAGATGATTGTTATTCTGACCTTAGAGGTCATATCGAATCGAGCCCGACTAAGATGAGTATGTCACGTGGTTCAGAGAACGAAGTTTGATGTAGCATTTGACTTAAGCCAGAAGATTGAAGTGAAAGATGATCAAAGCGATCAATAGAAGTATCGCGCTCGTTGTTAAAGAAGTTGGTAGTTAGAAATGATACATGTTGAACTGTGATTGTATCACATTAGAACATAAAGGAAGGTATAGTTTGTTCCGAAATTTGTCTCTAAGAGGCCTGAGTCTAAGTAGTGCATTATACGATGAGAGATCATTAGAACATGACCCATCGATCTGTTACAATAAATGAAGGAAAGTACTTATTCTAAGAAGAAGGAGTCCTCAATAAGGATTTATTTGGTAACTCGAAGTTTACGATTGAAAGTCCTACGGAGATCTGAAGCTTTTTAGGATTAGCTGGATATTATCGTCGATTTATCCAAGGCTTTTTTTCGATCGCTACTCCATTAACAGCTTTGACCCCAAAGGAGCTATTTATACTTGGAATGAGAAGCATAAGGAAGCTTTTGAGAAGTTAAAGAAGAAGTTGTGTGAAACACCGATTCTTTCGTTACCTGAAGGAGTTGATGACTTCACACTTTATAGTGTTGCCTATGGACTTGGGTTAGGTTGTGTTCTGACCCAAAGGGATAAAGTGATAGCGTATGCATCGAGGCAATTGAAAGAGCATGAAAAGAACTACCCCACTCATTATCTGGAGTTGGCAGTGGTAGTATTCGCCTTAAAGATATGGAGGCACTATCTTTATGGTACTAAATGCAAACTTTTCACTGATCATAAGAGTCTTCAATATCTCTTTAATCAGAAGGAATTGAACATGAGGCAACGACGCTGGCTAGAATTACTCAAGGACTACGACTGTGAGATACTTTACCACCCTGGTAAAGCAAGTGTTGTTGCTGATACTCTCAGTTGGAAGGTAAATCTTGAAAAGAAATGGCCAAGAGCGTTGAGAATTGAAGTTGTCTCGACAATTGTGGAAGGTATAAAGAAAGCTCAAGAAGAAGCTTTAGAGAAAAATGACCGAAAGGAAGAACGTTTGGGCAAAACGTTGGTGTTTGATACAAACGGTCAAGGACTAAAGGTATTCAAAGATGATATTTGGGTACCTAAGACGGGAAAAGTAAGAGATCTTCTGATGGAAGAAGCTCACAAGACCATGTACTCGATTCATCCCGGTAGTACACAAATGTATAGGGACCTAAAACTCTATTACTGGTGGCCGACGATGAAGCTCGATGTTGCTAAGTATGTGGCCGAGTGTGTAACTTGTGCTAGGGTTAAGGCACAACATCAGAAACCGTATGGGAGTTTAGAACCTTTACTTGTACCCATGGGTAAATGCGAAGACATCACCATGGATTTTGTGACTAAACTGCCCAGAACAAGGAACGGTCACGACATGATTTGGGTGGTCGTTGATCGCTTCACTAAGAGTGCGCATTTCATAGCAGCCAACGAGAAATGGTCTATGGATAAACTTGCGAATTCTTACGCGAAGGATAGTGTGAGGCTTCACGGTGTTCCGTTAACGATTGTATCCGATCGTGACAGCAGTTTTACCTCAAGGTTTTAGAGGAGTCTACAAGAGGAATTGGGTACCAAGTTGTGTTTGAGTACAGCTTACCATCCGCAAGCCGATGGTCAGAGCAAACGAACAATTCAAACATTGGAGGATATGCTGAGAGCATGTACCCTGGAATTCCAAGGTAAGTGGGATGAACATTTACCTCTAGTAGAATTTTCCTATAATAATAGTTTCCACGCGAGCATCAAGATGGCACCTTATCACGCTTTGTATGGAGAAAAGTGTCGAACGCCGTCATGTTCGCTGGAAGCTGGGGAAAAGCAGTTTATTGGACTGAAATAGTCCATCGGACTGCTGAAAAGTTGAAAGTGATTAGGGAAAGGACGTTAGCTGCTCAAGATCGACAAAAGAGCTATGCTAACAAGAAAAGACAACCGATATCCTTCGAAGTTGGAGATTCGGTTTTACTTAAAGTCTCACCGTGGAAGGGACTTATAAGATTTGGTAAAAGGGGAAAGTTGAGTCTAAGGTTTATTGGACCATTTAAAGTTCTTCAGAGGATTGGGAATCTAGCTTACAAGCTAGAATTACCAGAAGAACTACAGGGTATTCATAATACCTTTTATGTGGGTTATTTGAGAAAGTTCACGGGAGATGTGCCCGACATATTTCCCATTTCGGAATTAAGGTTGGATGAAAACAAGAGGTTAATTGAAGAACCTGAGGCAATCGTTGATCGTAAGACTAAAAAGTTGTGACGCAAGATGGTCGATTTAGTGCTTGTGCGTTGGAAACATACGAATGGGCCAAATCTCACCTGGGAAACAAAGAGTGACATGATGAGTCGCTACCCGCAGTTGTTTGATGATGTGTGATTCCGGGGACGGAATCATTATAAGGGGGAGAGAATTGTAACGCCCATGTTTCTAGGCTAGGCATTAATATTGACGTGATAGTCTAGGTTAACCTTTGTGACTCATTTTGAAGAAATGAAAAGGAATTGTGTGAATATTATGTGTTTTATGCTTAATTATTAAGGTTTAATTAATTAAGAATAAAAATGAGCGTCGAAAATAAATATTAGATAAAGCCGATATCTATTAAGAAAGTTGCAGTGGTCGTGACAAGGATTACGGATATATAAAGAATACCAAAATCCGAGTTATAACGAAGAAGTTCTGACCTGTCGAAGTTTCGCGACAAAACCGACACGGTGCCGAATGACGTAAAAAGTGAGTTTTTGATAAACTACTTTTTAGCCGTGGTGATCTAAACGAAAGTCGTAGTGTTCGTTAAACCGATAGTATGTATAAAAAGAACGCCCAAATCTGACTTCGTGTGAGTAAGTTATGATTTTTCTAAGTTTTAGCTTAGTAGTAGACAGCTAAAAATCGAATTTTAGATCGAGTGATTTTTAGCCGACACGACCTAAATGAGAATCGAAGGTCTTGTCAATAGTAGTACAACGGCAAAAAGACAGATGAAAACGGACGTCGGATAAAGAAGTTATGAATTTTTAACGGATTTCCTGTCCCGGTCTGTTAAAAATAATAATATAAAACTTAAAGTCAAAATTAGCCAACTAAGTCTAAACAAAAGTTGTAGAGCGTAATTTTACATACGCGTGCATATAAAGAACGTCAAAAACAGAGCCCGTATGCGAAAGTTAAGGATTTTAGAAGTTTGGGGCACAAAAATCGAGAAAAATCCCATTATCCGAGAAATTTCGCATAGGTAAGTCCGATCCATGACTCATCCGAAGTCGGCTCCGCCGCGTGTCGCATACTTGTCGTTGTCTGATTGGACCGAAGCCGAAGCCAATCCCCATCCAACGCGCAACTGCTTCCGACGTCGAGCTGTAGGTCCGAACTCGGACGCGTGGCCTCGCATGCGAGACATGTCCGACGCGTGTCTTCCTCCGGATCCGACCACGTGCCTTCGCCTGCTGCTGCCGCGTGCCCTCGCTTCTGACTCATCCTTCTTAGCCGACCTTCGGACCTCGCCTATAAATACATGGCTTGCGAGATCTCCCGGCTAGAATTAAAGATTTGGCATTTTTCATCCCCTTTTCAATATTTTCACTATTTTGACATCCCCCGAAGCCCCGGTATCAATTATAGCACCCGAAACACGTCCCGAAGTACCCGAAGACCCGGAAAATTTTATATTTTAGGTTTTGAAGCCCGGCCCTAGCAGATCCCGGTTTCTCAATAAAACTCCCGGTTTTATTAGAAACGATCGTTTTAGGAAACGAACTGCTGCCCGATTATCATTAAATCATGTGAGTGTATAGTTAATTTCACCTTACACATAGATATGAAGTATTTTATAAAAAATATGTGCTATGTGAATATATATTGTTTGTTTATTTGAGATGGATGTTGAAGGAATGATTTATGCAGGTTTTTAAATAATTTAAACTGTATATGTATTTTTATCTACAAAAATGTTGGGTAAAACATGGTTAGATGAAATAGTTGGTGAGTGATGAAAGATGAGTTGGATAAATGAGATGATCACTGATATAGATCATGAGTTGAGGGTGAGTGGTGAATTATGAGAGAATCACTTACCCAAACGTTGGCCCCCGTCATTTAGCAGAGTATGGATGACACCCATGGACTATTCTAGATGATATGTGGAACACTAGCAGGCTCGCAACCTGTAAGTGTTTGAACTATATGGTCATCAGTTGTACTCTAAAAACCCATTGGCATGTATTACACAGGGGGGGGGGGGATTCCCGTGAATAATATTGTCGATAAATAAGAGATATGGACTTAGCACATGTTGTTTAAACCACGACAGCTATGGACTTAGTGCCTGTTGTATAAACCCGGCGACGATGTGACTTCGTGCCTATTCCTTAGGATAAATCCTTAGTAATGAGTGATAGTTGATTCTTAGGGTAAATCCTTAAGAAATAAATAAGACAATGGGGTTGGGGTAATTTGGTTGATAGTTTGATGTGTAAGGATAATAAATTTATTTATTGTGGGTTGAAAACCCTATATGCTCACCAGGACTTCAAGCCTAACCCACTCAGCTTTTTATTATTACAGGTAGTGTACTCTGAGCATAGTCGGATGATGATGAGAGATTTTTGGATTATAGGCCATTAGTTGTAAATAACTGTTGTAAGCCTTATAATGTCTTGTTTATGCTTTTGATCTGTATCGGAACATGACATCCCGAGGTTTTGATATAAAAGGAAAATATATACTTTCTTAAAGAAAGGTTTTGATAAATTTTTATCCTGTTTTGTTTTGGGGACCAATTCCGCAACATCTTATAAAAGGATTTCCCTGACTTTGTTTTAAAAGCATAAATTAAATCGCTATTTTCTGGCCAAGAAAGTAGGGGATGTCACATCGGAACACGAGAATCAAATGAAACAAAATACCCACATCTTTTCCCTGACTATTGAGAATCGACTCAAAGTGCTAATTTCGGGACGAAATTCCTTCTAGCGGGGGATGATGTGATAATATTCAATTTTAGTAAAAAAAAAGTCAACAAAAGTCAACCAGGTCAACTCAACTCGTATTAGGATTTTAGGACAAATGTGATATTTCCTAATGTTTCTAATGTACTATTGACAAATTGTAATACAAAGTACCTCTCTGGTTGCCAATTATCGAATTTAAACCCTAATTAGGGTTAGTAACGTAACAACTCGATAATTCAATTAAATATATTTGGGTATAAATAGTATTCATAACACAATGTAGTGGAGTTCATAAACCTTACACTACATGACAAATTCATAAGAAATGTTACATATACAAATTTTTGGTGAATTCGTCAACAAATGCGACAGATTCTATACCCGACTTAAACACTCAAACGTTAACGAAAAGTATTAGGATTTATCCTAACTCTCATGTAATGTGTTATTATTTCTGATGAAAATAGATTTTATAATAATTTAAATATAAATGATTCAAATTAAGTAAATATACATCATTTTTACCACACTTTTTATAAAAAAAATCACCAACTTTTATAAAAATTACCATTCTTTTATAAAAATAAAAGAGACAAATCTTGTCTCATATGGTGATGACATACTTTATTAAAGAAATAATATTATATTAAAGTCAACCCCTACACCCTACCCACCCATACCCACCCTACCCCCCTCACCCTCCCCCTCCCCCTTTAAACTTATGCCCCGCTCCCCCTTTTTCACTCACATTCTTCATCTTCTTCATCCTTCATATCCATCCTCTCAAGAACAGTTTTTCTTCTCAAGATTTAATCTCCATAACTTGGTTCTTGATCTTTTGGTAATTATTTCCTTACTAATCTACTGATTCTACACATAAATATACTAGTTTTGGTATAATTACACAAATTAATATGTGTTAATATCCATAGGGTAATTCAACCTTCAAGTGTTCATCAAGTGTCTTCAAGTGTTCTTAGCTTGAAAACCTTCATCTTCACCTCTTTATCCACCAAGAAACACTCAAGGTGAGTTCATACCCATCATTTTCATTTTTATCCAAGTTTTAGGGGGGGGGGATACAAGTAAATTTGTATAATAACACTAGTTGTTATACATGTTTTCTCTTCAAGTTGTGTAAAAGTATTATTCACATGAAATAATGTTATTACCTAGTATTATGAACATTTATGTGTGTTATGTTGTTTGAAATGCAAATCTATGAAAAAAGAGTATAAACATGCTATATGTTCTTGAGAAAAGGTCACAAAAACAAAGCTATAAGATGAATACGATGGGTTATATAATGTCACATTTACTATAAAATTTGATACCCATCTCATCAGATCATTTATTACTATGTATCTACGTCAGCAATAAAACCAATAAAGTGTGTGTTTCTAAGAAAAAAGGGCAGAAAATGAGTTGATGTCTAATGAGATGGATATATTGGGTTAGATAAGATTAGATAGACAATTTGATATTTCTTATAAACGTAAAAAATAACGCAGTTGTTGTTAGTGTATGTAATTATTGTAGTCTTCATTGGATGCATTTTAAGTTCTAAAAAGATATACAATACATCAGGATATCAAGTTTTATGCTAAACATAGCATTATATAACTCAACATATCCATCTCATCATCTCATTTAATGACTAGGCGTCTGGGTCAGCAATGAAACCGGTAAAATGTATGTTACATAGAGAAAGGGCCAAAACATCATAAATTATATTTTAGGACTTATTCGCAAATTAGGGTAAAATAATGCGACTTTAGTGAAACAGGTAAGTAATAAAACCGGTAAACCGGAAAAAAAGGGGTCAAATCGCCATTTTTACCGATAATTCATGGTTTTTCGTAAACAAAATTTAGTTTGAGATTTTTTCATAAATTAGGGTAAAATTTTAGGACTTTTCTGGAGATTTCCCTTAAATATATAAGGTTAGTTTGACTTGATATCCACAAAAAAGTAAAAATAAATTTTACCAAATTTATAACTAAATTTTTACCGTTTAGTGACGTAAGAAGGTCAAAAACTAGAAAATTGGCTTCATCATACTAAATGTTCATACAATTGTGTTAGATGTAAATTATATGTTGTTTAGGGACATCTAAACATGTTAACTTATATATATATATATATATATATATATATATATATATATATATATATATATATATATATATATATATATATATATATATATATATATATATATATATATATATATATATATGTGTGTGTGTGTGTGTGTGTGTGTGTGTGTGTGTGTGTGTGGGCACAACAAAACATTTATAATGAACTATAATAGGTATAGTTTATGGGTCATTGGCACTATTTACCATTTGATACAAAACGAATAATTATATAAAAGTATAATTATTTTTGCACTATGAAAATACTATGGAAAGGTGATACTTACACTTAAAAGGGTTTTCGTTACACTATACGTAAACTTGTTGAAACAATTATGTGAGACACAGTCTTCACCGTACCTACCAGAGTACACACTAAAGTCCTGAATCATAACAAGAATCTCGGTAAGAGAGCGTGACATTTGTGTATAGATCTACACGGGACTGAGAATCCCGCACCTAAGCTGCTAGCTACAACTAGATCGGTAGGTCTGGGGTGATAAATGACTAATATTCCGACGCCTGAAGAGCGTCGTAGTAGGCCAACTTCGGTTTAAGCATGGTTGTAATAACTCACATGGGGAATTAACAATACATTTAGTTTACGGGGTAACATGCATTCAAATGGTTTTATATAAGAATAAAACTACATAATACTATTTTAAGTATAGAAATACTTATAGATTTTTGGTCTTAGGATTTTTAAGACTGCAACTCATTTTTAAGAAAATATTGGATTTCGGGAAACATGCACTATCATTTTACAAGAAAAAAGTTACAGGTTTCTCACATACGAAACTCTTATGAAGTCACCAACTTAATTGTTGACACTTTTAAAAACTACTTGTATTCTTTGGAAGCCGTTAAACAGGTAATCACAAGGCTTTTGAGGATGAGACGTTACAGCATCATGCTATTTATTTTTTTAATCATAATGTAATTGGTTTTGAAACATACAATACATGGTAACAATGTAACATTTTCAATTATATTTATGATGGTTGCGTTTGCTTTGATCACTATTGTACATTATGTTGTGATACTGTTCATGAAAGTCATCCACCCCCAGACGTTTCCGCCATCCTGGTTTGGGGGTGTGACATGGAGCATAGATCAAGATGAAGAAAGGATTATCAACTTGAAGACATGTAGATTTTTTTTTGAATATGTAGTTAAGATTACCTCTCTATGATTTGGCAAATCTATGTACCATCACCACTCCATATTTCTGCCATCGGTCGGGGAAGGTGTGACATAATGGTATCAAAGCTAGTTGCTATAGAGAATTAATATTTCCTTGGAAATTACGACTATAGCTTAGGACATATACTCCGATTAGGTTTGTCCTCAAAACCTATAAATAAAAGTATTACTATTAACTACCCTAATGATAGACTACAAACGGGAGAGGTGCCTACATTGGAACTGTCGCCTTGGGTTGATGGACTTCGGAATAGCTATACGTCAAAATGGTCCTGCCTTCCGATTTTTCCTACCTGGACGATCCTTACTTAGTCTAGAAGTGAAGAACAATAATAGCCGCCAATATTGAATATATAATACAAATCTAAATCGCAAAATATAAAACAATTATCTAAGATGGTTCACTATGTAAAGGTTGAGTCACTAAACGTAGCCTAATCAACTATGTTTAGTCTTGACTGAAAACATATATCGAATGAATTAGGGATAGGTAAACAATAAAATAGAAACCATATACATACAATCACAAACCAAAAGCATACAGAAAAGTGTATCAAATAAATCCCACAAAATAAGCAAATATAAATATCCAAATACAAAGTATCAACCCAAATACATCAACCTACTCTTCGCTGCTCTCACTGTAACCTCCCAAAAATTCCAACAAATTTAAACCTTTCAAAACAACCCATTATAAAACTATTTACAAAACCATTGTTTTAAAAGCATTATTGAAAATCAGATTCTTCCAAGATCCAATCAGTTATAAAACCAAGGATGTGTACGGTCACGCCTTCGCCTTGCCCCTGTCCTCTGAGCACCTGAAACAATAACTAAAACTGTAAGCACAAAGCTTAGTGAGTTTCCCCCAAAATACCACTACACAAACAGAATAACAAACAACATGCATATAGAGCCTTCAGCCTGACTGGAACGGTGCACCGGCCTACAGACTATCTAGAATGCTCATAGAGCCTTCAGCATGACTGGAACTCCTCTCCGGGCTACAAACTATCTATAATGCTCACAGAACCTTCAGCATGACTGGAACACCTCACCGGGCCTTCAGCATATCTGGAATGTTCTCCGAGCCTTCGGCCTGACTGGTATGCCTCTCAAGCGTGCAGTCTGTCCGGGACGCCGTGGGTCTCTTGGTCTTCAGTCTACTCTGGTCTGCCTCAACCCAAACACACTCAACATGTTAACATATACATAACCAATAAACATATAAACCCATTAAACCATAAAAACATATCGATATAAACATTATCGGGTTTGTTGACTGACAGCACAAAGCAGTACAGTCTCTACCCACCCACACTACAGCGACATATACAACAGATAAACACATATGTAGAAAAACGGATAACAGACAGATCTACCGATCACTAAGCATAGCATCATCCTATAAACCAGCATACCGATCTAACAGATCCCCATAGCACAATAACATACTATCACATAATGTAACTGTTGGATTAGGTGTCTAAGCCCACAACTATAATTGGTATGTACTTGACCCGAGAGCAGCATGGTCCATTTCAGGTTACCTTCATCAGAACAATTTGATAGGATGGATATTTGAGAAACAGGTTATTTGTGATTTATTAATGTATTATAAGAATAATATATTAATTGAGAAATCATATTATTTAATTGGTAATGATCAAGATTTAATTTGAAATTAATTTAGTGATCAAAAGATAGTAATTAAATTTGCAGTGACTGATTATGATATTTATAGTTTGGGCTAATGATCCATGTTGATTAGGAATGGACTAAATCTTTGTGAGAGTCCATGAAAAGTTAGTGCATAAGGCTAATAAGTTATTGGATTAGAAGCCCAAGTGAATTAAGGTTTACAAGTTTAAACCCTAGGAATTCCAAACTATAAATAAAGCCCCTAGCTTACTAAAATCGGCCTCAAGACTCCTATGGTTAAACCCTAGCCGATTTTGAGCTTTCTAACCTCTCTCTCTTCATCTTCCACTTGTTCATGGTGTTTGTGACTTGTTTGAGGCATCACACTTGGGGTGCAAAGCTCTTAAAGGCTAAGTTCTACAAGCTACAACAAAGAGTTAATATTCTAACTAGTTTTTATGATTCAAATATCACCTTTGCATGCTAGTTAGGCTTCATGCTTTGGAAAATAAATATTACATGTATAATAAGAGAAAACTTAGATCCAAAGCATTAGGGTTGTATGTGCACCGTAGGGATGTTAGAGTCCATAAAACCCAACAGTGGTGTCAGAGCCATGGGTTGTTTTCTGTTATATAGATGCATTGGTTATTTGTTCAAAGCTGGAAAAATTGAAAAACTGCTCTCTGGACAGTGAACTCGACGAGTCCTATAATCTGACTCGACGAGTCAAGCACAAATCAAGTCAACTCGACGAGTCTAGTATCTGACTCGACGAGTTGGATAGGCTGGTTGCAGCTTTTTGGGTTTTTGGCCAGAATTTGATTAGGATCATTACCATGAACTGTTTTATATCATAAAATCTGTTTTTTATGTGGTAGTGATTAACTTCACCCAATTAAAAGATAAATTGTCAAATGTTGAGATAATTACTAGTTTATATGATAAGCTCATTGTTTGTAATTCTTTGATTCGAAGTTATCTTGCTATAAGAGTTGCAGTAGGTCAAATTGGTAAAAAGATAAAATTATGATTATTTTATTAGGTTAAAATTTGTTCTAAATGTTTTAGAGGAGTTACAAAACTTGTCATCAAGTTTTAAAAAATCAAAAAGTTTCTTTTAAAGGAGTTACAAAACTTGCCATCAAGTCTGGAGTCAAAATGTTTTCAACAGTTACAAAATTTTCCCTCAAGTTTTGGAAATTGAAAAGTCTCATTTATGAAACATTGAATTCTAAAAAACCTAGTAATTTGAAAAGGTGCAACTCTTGGGTTCATAACTTAAAAAATTAATTAAATAGTTTTAATTTTGAATTTTGTATTTAGAACCTTGATGTTTCCTTTGAATAGTTCAAATTACACTCTTATGGACTTTATTAAATTGATGAAATGTTTAATTAAAAGAGAAAGTTAATAAATCCATAATGATAATATGGTTTAAAGTTAATTAAATTAAAAGTTTAATTTATTAATAGATTAAACCACCTAGTAATTTAAAAGTGTAAAATACACCCTTATACTATATAAAATTAAAAGTTTAATATATTATATATGTATAAGTTAAAAGTCAGTCTTACCGTTAATAGGCCTCATTCACGAAGCTGGTCTATAAGGGGTGTTTAAGGAAGCGGCCTGTAAAATGGCTGCCATTGGGTATACACTCTTACGCACCGCACCCTTGACCAGTGGAGGTTCGTTAGCCGAACGGGTTTGACATGACATTCAAATCCTCACTAAAAGTATAATGAAATACAAAGTAACTAAACACTTTATAAATTCCCAATCTTAGTTACTTTAGGAAAAATGTGAATTTGGTGCTAATCCATGAAATTGCACATTCCACCTTATTGGTCAGATAATGGAGTGTGTGTGGTTAACCGGCACACTAATGTGGACTAAAGAAGGATGGCTATTGGTTTCTCGTAAATTATCATTGATCAATGGAGAGTGTGTGGTTAACCGGCACATTGATTAGGTGGTTAATGACATCGAGAGTACCAATCTAATTTGCATGGTTATTCACACCTTGTTTGTGATCCTCGGTATCCCAGTCACAAACTTGAAGGGCATAATCGAGATTAAACATGCCATTGAAAACTTCAATGAATCTCAAAAGAATCTAGGAATTTCAATTCATTTAAAACCTTATATTCATTTTTGTTTTTCATGGTGAAAATTGGTAAATCGTCACTTACCTACCAACAAATAATTTGCAATTAGATTATGGCATCCCTCTTCTGAATTGTAGAATATTGTGTTGGGTCCTAGCCTTAATATTTCATTTTGGGTGTTATATTAAAGACTTAAATCAACAAACTTGAATTTCTCCCTTGTAGATGTCTAGTTTTGACAACTATGGTCTTCCCGAATCTTTTGAAAATAGCTTCCCTCATAAAGATGATGTTCCACGCTTCGATCATGAAAATTGAAATAATTCTTCACTTCCTCCACCTCCTCCAATTATTCTCCCTGACCCACATGTTCGTCGACTTGAAAAGTTCAAGATCACTCAAGCCCTATTGGCAAGCAAACATGAAGATGGAAAGTCTGTATGTGCTCACGTCTTGGACATAAAGCCACATATTGACAGGCTGGGAATGTTGGGCGTCGTGTTCCTAAGGAAGCTGGCTGTTGACTTGGTTCTTCATTCGCTTCCTAAGTCATATATTGAGTTTGTTAAAGACTATTATGTGACAGACCACGACGTGACCCTTATCAATCTTACTTATTTGCTTATTGCTGCTGAATCAACAATGATTTGGCGCATTGGTAAAGAAAAGTTGATTGGAAGATCTACTTCCCAAACTTCCATGGACATTGACAATGGAAACATTGGAAGTCCAGAAAATCTTTCTCTTCCCTATGGAAAGGGATCGGCTAAGGTCAAACCGTTTGACGAAATGGTAAAGAGAAAGGCTAAGTCTGTGATCGTCCTGAGTACCATTCCGAGAGAGTCTGTTTGTTTCTATTGCCAAGAGAATTAGAATTGGTTGCGAAGCTGCCTTATTTACCTGAAGGATCACAAAGATGGTAAAGTCAAAGTGGTTGACTCTGCTTCAGGTAAGTCCACTATCTAAAACTATTAAGTTCCTATTTAAAGATTCTTAATACATGATGTGATGAGATCACAGTTTGATGTTTTGTAGGATCGAAGAAAAGAATGGAAGCTTAAAGGAAAAGCATGCTGAGTCTGATCGCGAAGAGATGGATTTCGATCACATGATTCGATGATCAGAATTGTGAGCTGCTACTTAGGAGTTATGATAGATTTCTTAGAAATATGTAGTGACATAGTTTTTATTTGTAATTGCATTGTAAGGAAAAGATTTTCCGCAATTTTAATAAATAAAGAAAATTTTGATTTGATTTTATTTTATATTTCCTTGCAATGGCATTTGTGAAAATTGATGTTTGTATGTTTCTATTTTTAGCAATATAGATTTGATTCTTTCGTTTGTGGTAGTGTCTAAATTTACCAAATAAGGAAAGATTCTCATCACCAACTTTCAATTGGACAGACACTTGGAATCATGCAACTTGTATTGTGTGACGAACGAGAACCTTCGTCTTTGGGAAATTAAGACTAATTCGTTGTTCACATGTATATGTGAGTCAAGTGAAGGACTAGGGGATCGGGTACACCTGGTTGTGCACTGGTCAGGTCCACCACAAAGAACGATAAGACTATTCGTCATGATTTACTAAAAGTTTAGTAAATATGGTTATGCTTACAAGATTAAGTGTAATTCTGAATCATTGAAAAAGTTTCAATGTATGGGCAGAAAGATAAAAGTTTCTCCAATATGAAAGGAAAGGAGACTACTTTAGTATCATGTTCTATGATCATCCTTATGATTATGGAACCATGTCTTAATTGATCCTGTAAGGATACGTTAGTGCATTTATATGACTAAGGAGAGGTATCGGGAATTTTTAAAATGGTTAAAATCAAAAGGATAAGTCATACTTTGTTCCAGTATCAAGTCTTAGAGTCATACTCCAAGATTGTTCCTTGAGTGACATATCTTAAGTAGGTTTATAACACATTTAGAATTGGTAGGTGTGATGTCTTTAAGACAAAGACCAACTAAGACCAATTGTATGAAGTGTTTTTCCTTGATAAGAATCCGCACTAACTCTTGAATATTTGTTTGTCAAGGAGTGTTTCTTGACAAGAGAATCTTATATGTCAAGAAGTCAGTGGGATTCCTTAAGATCTTGAAACATTTCAGGAACCAATGAAGAATAAACCTATTGTTTATCACTAGCACGCGACTTGAGGTTTGGAACCTATCGTGTTGACATATTCTTGTTTCTGTGCCCATTCCAGTTAAAAGTTGACTATGCATGTGAGTTCTATGAGTTCTCATCTGTTTGCATAAGGCAAAGCATCTTGATTAGTAAAAGTTCATTGATCTGTATAAGTGAGCTACTTAACAACTTGGAAGACATGGTAGGCCCTTGTGCTGCCAAGTGGCAAGAAATTAAGATTGAACAAGTTCAGTCCATATGAGGTTGAGTTTGTTAGAGACCTTATCTTGTGGTAATAGTTGGAAATAACAGATTCACATGGATAGGAACACATACACCATAAAATCTAAGTGTCGTAAGGTTTCTCTCCAATTCATGAAAATGATTGTGAGGAAAAGCTTTCACTAAGTAGGTTTTAAGGAGATAGCAGTTGTGTTGTGTTCTCAAATTCGATTATGATTACGACATCCCTCTTCATAGTTCAAATTGTGAGAAATGGAAGATAGTTTGAACAATCGGAACTTATTGTTGTAAGTTCTGAAATAGTTTAGACACACATATGGGCTTTCTAATAAAAGGTGTATGAGCTTAGATAAAGGCTTATCGAAGCATCTCGTATCAGAAATCTGAAGTTTGGTAAGAAAGTCAATAAAGTATTGATTTCTAGAAGTCCAGCTGATTTTGGACACATGTCAAAGCTAGTGAGAGCATAAATGTTATGCTAATAACAAAATAATTGTTATACTAGTGGGAGCATAATTATTATGGTAAGTGTTGAACGTTAGCAATACCATTTATAGGAAACAAATTTCTAATTTGCAAAGTTGCAAAGGTTGAAAAGTTGTTTCGCTATAGTAAGGGAGAGGGTACCTATACTTTATTTCGAATCTAAAAGTTTAGATTGAATTATTGATCAAACTTAGTCATAGATATTTATGAATACCATGTTGACATATTTCAACAATGGAAATTCTATATATGGAAATATTATACCAAAAGACTGGTCAAATATCATGTCTTTATGTAAGACATTATGAATCGTGTCCCATATGCTTCGGATATAGGATCGATTGCATATGCTATAATATTCACGTGTTCTAATTTTCCAAAAGCATAGGGCATTAAGAGGGAAAAACGACTAGAACCGGATATGACTAATGTGGTTAAACAACCGACAAGGACAATGTAAGGTTCGCTAAGGATTGGTTGCCTAAGGACAGTTGGATGTATAGTAATGGATGGCCCATATTGACATTATTATGAATAGATGGAATTGTATTAATAATGCATTGTCATATGGCAAATATGGAAATGTTTTCATAATGGGAGTTGGGTATTAAGAATCTATGTGTAGGTTAGAAACCATTATGCAAGAAGGATGTTCAAAGGAATGTACTTTAAATATGACACTTTGCTTCCTTGGTATTGGTTTGTTATCAATCTCCTGTGGAAATTTTTGTAATATCGTTGGCAAAGTCTCTGTGACTTTGGTACCTCGACATTAAAAAGTATACATTGCATGATAGTTTAGAATCTAACACATTCTTATAGTGGCAAGAATTAGGTATTCTTACACTAAGTAATAAGGATTTGGAATTGTGAAATAAGCATCATTGAAATGTTTTCAATTGATCTATTTCACAAAGTAAGGACCATATGTAAACATAGTGTGCATGTTTGGAGCATGAGATAACTATTGTTTTAATTCAAGTATTAAGTTAATTAATCGAAATATTATACAATGAATAATGTGTAATCAATGTGATGATTAAATAAAAGGTGTATTATTTATATTTAAAAGTTTTGAGAGCATATTGAATTCAATTATTCTTGTGTTTCACTTTGCGTGTTTTGACTTCCCGAATAATAAGATTATTCAAACTATCCACAGTCGATCATACTTTGGAAGTAGGTATTGAGGTAAGACTGTCTTGAATCCGTCTGTAGATTGTCTAAAGTGTATAGACATGGCACAAGTTTGCTATAATGTTCCTGAGTACTCCTGTAATAAGATTTGAGTATTGGATCAAACCCACGCTGATTTGAATCACTTCATGGACTTTATCACGAGTGATCATGAGACGATAATATCCTATATTCTTGAAACCAAGACATGCAAGTTGTAGTTTACAAGTCGGTTGCATATTGATGATATAAAAACGCACCAGTAACTTGGTGTTATAAAAGGTATTGTTGTGTGCGATTTGTGAGTAAATAGAGAAAGCATATGAGTCAAAGTTTATCCGTTCCTTTTACTCTAAAAGGGATAAAAGCAATATTTTTGGGCCCCTCGATGATTTAGTGATGACACCCTAAGCGCTTGGCTAAGCCTGGACTGATTTGATTTGTTCAATTAGTCAGTCATCATAAATCGGAAATCAGGAAACAACACATGAACAGAGAGAATGATTATAATCCATGTCTCAGTTCATACGATATCTTGTAGAACGGAGGAATATATGATCCCTTATCTAATGGATGCGTCAGAGTTCGACAATGGCTTTTGAGAGCTATGATTGCTGGTCGGTTTTTCAAGTCGTACTTGCACTTATAGTTATTAGACTTATCCAAGTGGGAGACTGTTGGATTAGGTTTCTAAACTCATAACTATAATTGGTATGTACTTACCCGAGAGCAGCATGGTCCATTTCGTGTTGCCTTCATCAGAACAATTTGATAGGATGGATATTTGAGAAAGAGGTTATTTGTGATTTATTAATATATTATAAGAATAATATATTAATTGAGAAATCATATTATTTAATTGGTATTGATCAAGATTTAATTTGGAATTAATTTAGTGATCAAAAGAGACTAATTAAATTTGCAGGGACTGATTATGATATTTATAGTTTGGGCTAATGATCCATGTTGATTAGGAATGGACTAAATCTTTGTGACAGTCCATGAAGAGTTAGTCCATAAGGCTAATAAGTTATTGGATTAAAAGCCCAATTGAATTAGGGTTTACAAGTTGAAACCCTAGGAATTCCAAATTATAAATAAAGCCCCTAGCTTGCTAAAATCGGCCCCAAGACTCCTATGGTTAAATCGTAGCCGATTTTGAGCTTTCTAACCTCTCTCTCATCATCTTCCACTCGTTCATGGTGTTTGTGACATGTTTGAGGCATCACACTTGGGGTGCTAAGCTCTTAAAGGCCAAGTTCTACAAGCTACAACAAAGAGGTAATATTCTAATTAGTTTTTATGATTCAAGTATCACCTTTGCGTGCTAGTTAGGCTTCATGCTTTGGAAAATGAATATTGCATGTATAATAAGAGAAAACTTAGATCCAAAGCATTAGGTTTGTATGTGCACCATAGGGATGTTAGAGTCCATAAAACCCAACAGTACCATCCATAAAAATCATGCCAATTTAAAAATTGTTTTTTTAAACATTCAAAAACCAATAGTTATTACCAATTGTTTTCAAAATAGTTCCATATCAGAGTATCCCAGAAATCCAAATCATAAAATGTGAGGAAGTGTATGATCATGCCTTCGCCTTCCCGCGATTATCTGAAGTACCTAAAATAAAATCAACAACTGTAAGCCCGAAGCTTAGTGAGTTCCCCCAAAATACCAACGCCATGCAAACCATAACAATATCATACAAACAACACGCATACTGAGCCATTAGCCTGACTGGACCGCCACAGACGGACTACAACTATCTGGGCCGCTCCCGAGCCTTCGGCACGTCTGGACCGCCTCGCAGGGCCTACAGCCTATCCGGACCGCTCGTCGGGCCTTCGGCCTGAGTGGACCGCCTCGCAAGGCCTTCAGTCTATCCTGGCCGCCCTGGGTCTATTGTCTATCAACACAAAGTAGGACCGCCTCAACCCAACCACACACAAACGTATGTGGAGATACTCATAACACAAAAACAATCAACAGGCAAGCACAAATTTATACATATCACTAAGCATATCATCATCCTTTCTACCAGGATATCGATCTAATAGATCATAGTAGCATGACAGCATCCTATCCACCAGGATACCGATCTAACAGATCATAATAGCATAACAACATCCTATCTACCAGGATACTGATCTAACAGATCATAACTGCATACAAGCATACTATAACCAAGATACCAATCCAAAAAGGGTTGGACTTTGTGCCTTAGACCTTGTTGATATAGTGAGAAGAACTCACATCGCACTACCGATCACAGAGACGATCCCTTACTGCTGGCTGACAGGACCCGAACCGCCAACATCAAAACAACAGCCCATCCGCAGCTGACTGCAGATCGACTATCTCGCTTGCGCTAACGGACACCAAAATGACAATCCATGACCATTTGGCTACTGACTCACACTATGAATCCAATACAGGGTAAAAGACTTTTTTACCCTTCCTCAAGCTTGGCCCAAATCCAAGACCCAACTAAATGACAAAAGGCCCAATATCAAAATAAATCCTTAAGTCCAAATATGGCCCAATTTTCCAAATTTGGCCTAATGGCCTTCACTTGAGAAGATCCAACAAGCTAAACGCCCAACCATAAATTCCAGACGGTCCATCACAACCCAATGCAAGCCAAACCTAACAATAATAGAAAATGTTAACAATAGAAAAATGCTATCAATTTCATTTGACCTTGTAACATGTCGAGCAAGGTGTATATCTTTATGTGAATATATGTTAATGAAAATAAATGACATTTTGTCTTAGTATGTAGACATGCATAAGTTAATAAATGGATTTTGATATATATATATATATATATATATATATACATATATATATATATATATATATATATATATATATATATATATATATGTATATATATATATATATATATATATATATGTATATATATATATATATATATAGAATATAAAAGATAACAAATTGTTATAATCAAAGTACATCCATTACATACAAACATTTGAATAAACTATGTTAAGTATAGTTTGCGTACATTACCACTACTACCCTTGTTTTGATAAACTATAATAGGTATAGTTTATGATACTTTACATAACACACTCATACAAAAAGGGTACATTTACACAAAAGGGATTTTCATTACGTTACACGTAAATTTGTTAATGAATTTGTGAGACATTCACTTCACATTTACCAATAAGTCGTGTATTGTAACCAGAGTCTCCTGGAGGGAGAGCGTGATAGTTGTATATAGATCTATATTGGGTTTGACAAACCCACACCTGAGCTGCATGCAACAGCTAGACCGACAGGTCTGAGGTGACAAATGTCATAACATTTCTGACGCCTGAAGAACGTCGTTTCAGGCCAACTAAGTCATAGCATGGTTATAATAACTCACAGAAAGTATTAACAAACATAGAATTTACGGGAATTTCATTGAAATCAAACGAGTTTATGTCGATTTAAACTTGCATTGTTTTACAATAAATATGACAAATTAATCGTACATTCTGGTCTTTGGGTTTAAAGACTACATTTACACATTAAGGAAAATATAGGATTTTCTTTGGAATCATATCTCTGTTAAAACTATATTTCATCTAGAATTGTTAGACTTCAGCTATAATTACTAAGTGTATATGCTAGAGTTATATAAGAATCTAGTCATGATCGACTTAGAATTGGTGGGTCCGATTTATTTCATGTTCCTTGTTTGGTTGTGGGCTTAGGGCAGACCCATTACATTCGACGGTCTATTTAACTTAAATTTTATATAACTTATATACACTTAGAGATTATAGAAGGAAACTACAGGAAATTCTAGGGTGCACTATTCATTAATATGGAAACTTACGATTCACTCTTTAAGGAAAATATTGGATTTTCTTTGGAAACATATCTCTATTAAGACTATATTACGTCTAGAATTGTTAGGCTCCAGCTAAAATTGCTAAGTGTATATGCTAGAGTTATATAAGAATCTAGTCACAATCGACTTAGAATTGGTGGGCCCGCCTCATCTCCTGTTCCTTGTTTGGTTGTGGACCTAGGGCAGACCCATTATATTCAACGGTTTTTTTAACTTAAATTTTATATAACTTATATACACTGGGCGATTGTAGGAGGAATCTATGAGTCCCTCTAGGGTTCATTATCGCATGACTTAGAAGCATTCATTTCACTTAATAAAGAAAATATTGGATTTTCTGGAAATCAAACTCTATCGCTTTTACAAGGAAAACGGTTTCTTCCTCAAACAAAACTCTTATGAACTCACCAACTTAATTGTTGACACTCTTTTCAAACTACTTGTATTCTCAGGAAATCAGTGAAACAGGAAATCAACAGCATTTTGAGGATGGGACGTTAAATCGTCAAACAGTTCATTTTGTCATCATAATGTAATTGATTTGAAACATGTAAACATATACTTTGGTGTAACTTTTTCAATTATATTTATGATGGTTGTATTTACTTTGAGCACTATTATACTCGTTGTTGTGATACTATACATGAAGTCCTCCACCCCCGGACGTTTCCGCCATCCTTGGTTTGGGGGTGTGACATATAAGGCTCCGTCACCCTTGACTTCCAAGTTCTTATTCATTCCACGTAGGGATTCTCCCGCCACATTTTCAGGTTTTAAGGCTTCGAACTGAGCCTCCTTAATTTGTGCGGATAGATGCGAATGGATAGTCATAGTTAATGATTTGATTCTTCGACCAAAATATTCTTTCCGACTTAGGGCGTCTGCTACTACGTTGGCTTTACCCGGATGATAACGAATTCCGCATTCGTAGTCATTGAGTAGTTCGACCCACCGTCGTTGTCTCTTATTGAGCTCCTTCTGGTTGAATATGTGTTGTAGGCTTTTGTGGTTTGTAAAGATAGTGCTCTTCGTACCATACAGGTAGTGTCTCCAGATCTTCAGGGCGAATACAACCGCTCCTAATTCGAGATCGTGTGTGGTGTAGTTGACCTCGTGTGTCTTCAGCTCTCTTAAGGTGTAGGCGATGACCTTACCTCGTTGCATCAGAACACAGCCGAGCCCCTGGTTGGATGCATCGCAGTATACCACGAAGTCGTCTATCCCTTCAGGGAGGGATAGTACCGGTGCGGTGCATAAGGCTCGCTTCAGCGTTTGGAACGCCTTCTCTTGTTTCTCTTTCCAGTCAAGAGCCACGCCTTTCTAGGTCAATGTCGTAAGGGGTTTAGCAATTCGAGACAAGTTCTGTATGAATCTGTGGTAGTAGCCAGCGAGGCCTAGAAATTGACGAATTTTTGTAGGCGTCTACGGTGCTGACCAGTTCTCAATGGCTTTAATTTTGGAAGGGTCCACATGGATTCCTTCTTTGCTAACCACGTGTCCTAAGAATTCGACTCTTCGGATCCAAAATTCGCATTTAGAGAACTTCGCATAGTGCTTCTCTGATCAGAAGGTTCCTAGGACTTGTCGTAAATGATCGCTATGTTCCTCCTTACTTCGAGAGTAGATAAGTATGTCATCGATGAAAACGATAACGAACTGATCCAAGTAAGGACGACATACCCTATTCATTAAGTCCATGAATATTGCGGGCACATTGGTCAATCCGAATGGCATCACTACGAACTCGTAGTGTCCGTAACGAGTTCGGAAGGCTGTCTTCGGAACATCCTCCTCAGCACTCGTAACTAGTGATACCCGGATCTTAGATCAATCTTGGAAAAGTAGCTCGCCCCTTGTAGCTGGTCAAATAAATCGTCTATGCGAGGAAGAGGGTAATGATTTTTGATCGTAAGTTTGTTGAGTTCCCTGTAATCGATGCACATACGGAACGATCCGTCTTTCTTCTTCACGAATAAGACTGCTGCTCCTAGGGTGAGAAGCTTGGTCTTATAAAGCCCTTGCTGAGTAGTTCGTTAAGTTGACCGGACAGCTCTTGCATCTCAGCAGGTGCTAGACGATAGGGCGGTTTGGCTACGGGAGTCGCCCCTGGAATTAAGTCGATTCGGAACTCGACTTGACGTTGCGGGGGTAATCCTGGTAGCTATTCCGGAAAGACGTCAGGAAAATCGCGTACTACTGGGAGGTCTTTTAGGTCTTTTGTTTTCCGGCTCGTATCGACAACGTGCGCCAGGAATGCACGATATTCCTTACGCAAGTACTTCTGGGCTTGAATACTTGAGATGATACGGAGACTCATACTGGGTTTGTCTCCGTAAATCAACAAGGTTTCGTTATTCGGTAGGCTTAGGCGGACTGCCTTCTCGAAGCACATAATATCGGTACGATGGAGACTCAATCAGTCCATGCCCACAATGACATCGAAACTCTTGATTGCTACTGGTATGAGGTCGATTGGGAATGAATGATTGTCTAGTGTGAGGGTACAACCTATGTAAATCTCGCTAGAACTCTCCGTCTTTCCGTTGGCCATTTCTACGACGAAGGAAGCTTTTAGTGCTCGCGGTGCTGGATTAAGTAAGTGCTTAAATTTTTGGTTTACGAAGCTCCTCTCTGCCCCACTATCAAATAGGATACACGCATAAGAGTTATCGAGAAGGCACGTACCCGTGACTACTGTGGGGTCTGCCACGGCTTCATTGTGGCCAATAGCAAGTAGTCTTCCTGCTCCTCCCGCATTCCCAGCTTTCGGACAGTTTCTTTTGAAGTTCCCTATCTCGCCGCACCCGTAGCAGGCCTGGCTCACTCCTGCACCGGGAACCTGGGTGATGGGTTTGGGTGGTGTTCTGCAAAATCGGGTGGTACGGCCCTTCCCGTCGCAATTAGTGCAGTGCATTTCTCGGCAGGGACCGTTATGATGGAAGGAGCACTTGGTGCACTTGGGTAGGCTCCCTGCATATGGTTTGCCTGGTACAGGGGCAGCAGGAGTAGTGGCAGCATGGAAAACCATCGTCTGTTGGTTCTTGGAAGAGGGTTGGGCTGATTTGCCCTTCTTTCGGTCCCAACGCTTCCACTTGTTGTCGGTCGCGTTGGTTGGTGCGGGCACAGTCATTGCAATTGTTGTTGGAGTAGAAGGAACCTCGTGATCGATGAGCCTTTGGGCCAATTCATTGGCACTATCAAAGGGCGCAGGGTGTGATGCTAGAACGTTCCCTCGATATGGGGGTACCAGACCCCAGATGTATCTTTCGATTTTCTTGTTTTCGGTGGGGACCATGTTGGGACATAGAGTCACCAGGTCGCAGAACCTGGTTGTATAAGCCACTATATCGGAACCCTTCATTTTGAGGTTCCACAGTTCCTCCTCGAGCTTCTAAATTTCGCCACCCGGGCAGTACTCCCTTGTCATTAGGTCCTTCAGTGTATCCCAGCCCATGGCGTTAGCTGCTACTAGTGAGAGTGATTTGACATGGCCATTCCACCATGTCAGGGCCCTTTCGGTAAAGGTGCAAGCAACAAAATTTATCTTGCTTCCTTCAGGGCATAAGCACATCTCGAATATTGCTTCTGTTCTCTCGATCCATTGGGACAATGCAATGATCCCTCCGGTTCTGTTGAAGTATGTTGGTTTGCAGCTGATGAAATCTTTATAGGTACACTCCCGTGTACGCGGGTGGATTTCAGCATGGCTAGAGTTTGTGCCCGTTCTAGCTCCACTTGCACCACCAGAGTTTACTTGGGCCATGGCTGCGGTCACAGCTGCGGTCACCGCTGCTTGAAACATCACCGGATCGAAATGCGAAGGGGGTGGTGGTGGAGTTTGATTTGCAGGTCTGCCCCTGGTCGGACGCGGACGAGGCGACATCTTTTACTGAAAGTTTATAGGGATGATGATAATAGTAAGAATCAATTGTAAGTATGATGAGAGTGTTTCATGGACTAAATCGCCATAGTCCAACTATTAGATGGAGGCACAACTATAGAGTAGGGAAACACATGAGTAAGGACCTTCCAATAGATTAGATAACTGCCAATATTACTGGTATTAATGATGTAAAATGAGTTCAGGAAAAATGACCTAACAGTAGGTCTTACATCAAACCATAAGGGAAAATGTTGGCAGCTTAGTAGTCTAGTTAGAGTACTTTTTTTAAAAGTTAGGAATATTTTACAGACAAGTGCTTCATAGAGCACAGAAAAGAAAAGGCTAGTCCTTATCCCAATAGTAAAGATGAGTCGACATCTTCTACCGGCACTGGGTATCCCTTGGGCGAACCCTCAGGTCTGCCAGTTGGCGTACAACTTCCTGAAGATGTCGCTCATGCGCCCTCTGACGCACTCGGAGTTCCATAACTTCGGCTCGGGATGCAGCTAATTGACTCTGCAGAGCCTCATTGGTTCTCCTGGTCCTTTCCATAGCCTCTTCGAGTTGATGAATATGGATTGTGTTAATGCCAGAGTTGGCGTCAACTTCCATTACTCGGTCGATAGCTGCACGACCTTGCTCGTCATTCCGAGCAATCCTACGGACCATAATGGGTAGGATTCGGTTAGCTGATCCTCCCTCGCTTAGATTGTAAAAACTCCGGTCCCCATTGTAAGGTAAGGGCTGACCCTGCTCCTCACTCCAACGATTCAAGGTTGTTGCCCACAGGGGAGTGGGACCTTGAAATGTCGGACGGGGGTTGTGGTTCGGGACTTGACCTTCTTGGGGTAGGTTGTTGACCTCTGGTTCGGAGTCGGAGCCATCCGAAAAGCCTTCTGCGAGGTGATCATCCAAAGGGATTGGGTGATCATCTTCTGGCTCATCATCAAGCCACCCACCAATGCCTTGGTTGGGATAATACGGATCGTCGGGGAGATGGAAGCCAGCCATGTTATCTACGCGAGAGTGGGGAAATGAATAGTTAATAGACGTACTAAAGAAGATCCTTTTTAGTTTGCACATAAGTAATTATAGTAATACAAAATACTCCTATAGTATTTTAGGTTTATGTTCTGTTCTAATGTTCCCGTTGTAGTAGTGTTGGTAAGTTTTTAGACTTGTTGCAACCTCACAACTACTCTTAGGCACATGCTAGTCACTTCTCGGATAATATAGTTGATCAGGCTATATCTTCCCAGACTTGACTATATGTCTCTAAGGCTAATTGTGCTGTCCAACAATCGTAATACTTTTGTTCTGTTCTAGTATGATACTTCCTTGGTATGAATATATGTATATATACTTAATTAAATATTTTATTATTTAAAAGTATAGATTCTTGGTCAGAGTGTTTTAATCCCGTTGCGTTTATAGTTTGTATATCTTTTATGGGTTGATATACTTGATTCACTATAAACAGTGCTCTGATACCAATCTGTCACACCCCAAAACCGGAACGGCGGAAACGTTCTGGGGTGGAGGACGTCATGTACAGTATCATAACAATGCATAATAGTAAAGAGAAGCAACAACATCCATTGCATTAACATAATAATTTTAATACAAGCGTGTTCTGTATAGTATGTAAGACACCAAAATGAATAATCAAAATAAAAGATGAGTCTTGTATGTGCTCCATCTTCTCAAAAGCTTCATTGGTACCTGTCTACCGATGACCTGAGAATACAAGTTATTTTGAAAGAGTTTATCAGCATAATGCTGGTGAGTTCATAAGTATTTAGTGTCATTGCCTGTATAAAAATGTTTGTAACAACGTAGTGTAAATGTTCATAATTGTTTGTAAATAGTTGAACACTCTAGAAAATCCTATATTTTCTACTGAAATGTAGTCTTCTACCAAGACCCGACTGTTTGTATGTTTGCTCTTTTGTAAATGTAAGAGTTTTCCCCAATAAAACTATCATTATGAAAAATATAGTTTACTTAATTGTGTATGTGACCGAAATCACAAAGTAAATGTCATAGGAAAATAATGTTTTTCCTCAGCAGTGACATTGCTGGTCATAAAGTGATGAAATACAGACTCCAGGTAGTACTAAATGAACAGTACACCTCGGGGAGTCTAAAGTAATAAAAATGTAGACCCCAGGTGGTATTAAATGAACAATACGCCTCGGAGAGTCTATTTTGCCTTTAATTCTTAATTGGTTAATTAAAGGTTTGAATGTGAACTCGTATGTAACCATGCTGATCGACGGCTGAATAACTGATGACCCTCCGGTGTCATATGTAGTGAGGTAACATTCTGTCAACCCTTGGCCTTAAAGGCTGGGACTGTAGCTAGCAGTCGGGGTGTGGGAGTGTCTGTCCCGTATAGATCTATACACACAATGCCCGATCTCCCTCCAGGACACTCTGGTTACAAGGTGATACAACAATGCAGTGTCGTATCGAGAAGTAGTATGTCACATTCTGTTTATAGTATTCAAATGTTTGTGTAGTAATTCTTAGTGTAGTAATGTTTTCTCTGTACTAGTATATAGTATATTCCCTTGTATAGTGTATAGTATGTTCTCTTGTATAGTGTATAGTATGTACTCTTGTACAGTGTATAGTATGTATTGTTTCTCAATGTAGTACTTATGTAGTGACTCGTAAATGTACTGACTCTTGTATGTATCATTGCAATAGTAATAGTGAGTAGTAATCTCTTAACTATACCTATTATAGTTAAATAGTAATATTGTTGGTATACCTTCATTACACAAAGGTGCTGAACTGAAGCGAAAGCCTTTATATCCAACACACACACACATACACACACACACACACACATATATATATATATATATATATATATATATATATATATATATATATATGATATATAACTAAGATTTGAACAATATTCGGACAAATAACAGGATACCCTAAGTCCAGAACCAAACAAGGAACAGGAAATAAGGTGAGCTATCAGTCCTAAGTCCTTCAAATCTTACTTATATAAATATATTGGTGTAGATATGGGTTTGAAAATAATGTAAGTTTAAAAGAGTTTGGAAACAGTTTTAGCATCTAAAAGAGTTTAATAAAAGGTTTTGAAGTACTTGAAATCCATAAGTTTGATAGCAATTTGAAAGTAATAGTAAATCTTTCTGTTTGTTCTAGTTATAAATCACATGTGATTAAAGCAATAACTAGAATGTTTCAACTTGTATTCCCCCCCCCCCCATAAAAGCATTTAAAATCATTTCAAAGGTTGATTAAGGGGTATGAACTCACCTGTAGTGAGTGGTTGGGATGAACGGATGGTATAAGATGCTAAGGGTCAAGTGAAGACTTGAACACACACACGGATCCTATTAACATATAAAGTCACGTATATGAATACAATTAGTCATTTAACAACTAATTAACTAAGTTAAGACACCCTAGGACATGGAAAACACTTTGATTCAAGTGCTAGAAGTACCAAGGGTTGCATCTAAGGGTTGTAAAGCCACTTAAGGGAGTTTTCGGTCCAAAGAGGTTTTCGGTCCATATGGTTTTAGGTCCATAGAGGTTTTCGGTCCACATGGTTCTCGGTCCATGAGGTTAAGACCGAAAACTCAAGATATTTGGTGCATGTGGTGTTTTTCAAGGGTTTTCAAACATGCATAGGGGTTCTAAGTTTCATCCGAAGCCTTAAGTGAGTTTTAAGGTCTTAAAGGCACCTTGCTTTAGGGTTTTCGGTTTAAGGAGATGCACTAACCGAAAACTCCTTTTGTTCTTGGAAAAATGACGATTTCAAGGCCCTAAATCAAGTATCCTTACTAGATAACAAGTATAGGGGATATATACTTACAATATGGAAGCAAAGAAGGGTGTTTTCGGCCCAAAACACTAGTGTGTGTTCTTGGTGTTCTTGAAGAACACTTGAAGATCTAAGAAAAAGAGAAGATTTCATGGATGAAATCATGTATAATTACTAGATGAAGTGTTGTATCAACAAATCAAGAGAAGAAACACTTACATTTTTGGAAGATTTGGAAGAAGCTCTTATGATACTTGAGAGAGAAAGTGGGTGTTCTTGAGTTTGGAAGTAAAAAGTGAGGAAAGAAGGAGTGAACTCATGCCTTAAGCATGAGTTCTCGGTCAAAGGGGTTTTCGGCCCAAACCCCTCATGTTTGGCCGCAACACCTCATCAAGGTGTTATTTGTTTTATTTGTTCCCCAATAATCCTAGAAAATACTTTCTTTCGTTTATTCTCTCGAAGAATTTATATTTAAAAATACCCAACGGGACTTTAAACCGAGCTAAAAATTAGCAGAAATGAATTTGACTTTTAATTAAAGTATTTGGCTGTAGAGTTCGTACAAATGAAAATTTCGGGTTGTCACACGAACGCGGGGCGTACGAAGCCTTACGCGGGGCGTACCCTCGAATATCTTAAAACTCCCATAAGTGCTTAATGGCTTCAGCACTTAAGCCCAAATTATAGATCCACTACTCAACTGTGGTCTAGAACCATAAAGTCTCGAACTTTAAGACTTTAAACGTCTAAAAATGTCTGAATGCATGGTCTTAATCCATTAAGACCTCATACAAAGAACAAGGGACCAAACTAGCTCAGGGGACTTTATTTTTATGGCTTAGGCCCATCATAGGGTCTGAAAGGACAGCTTAACTCGACCAAAACAGAGCATGCACAAAAAGACACTCTTTGAGACAAGAAGGATACCAAAAGCAACCCAAATGAGATCTAACCAATCTAAGCACAAAGGTAGGAACTTTTTACCATATGGAGATTCAAAATGACAAGAGGATCCCACATCTACAAGCTTGCTCCATTCTCCAAACACCTTGATGCAACTTCTTCTTCTTCAACTACCCAAAACACACACTTTTAGCTCACACACTCAAGAGAGAGACTAGGGTTTGGGGAAAACGGCTCAAAGTTATGGAGGCTGGAAGGATAGAGGGTAATGAGCCCATAAAGACACTTATATACCTCCCAAACCCTAAATATTAGGGTTTCACCCTCGCACTCGTACGCCCAACGTACATATGTGTACGCCCAGCATACCTGGGCACGCCCTAGTACGCTTGGCGTACTCACATGTATGCCCAACATACTACTCAAACTTCCAAAATCACCATTTTTCCACTTGGGCCTTCCTTTGCCATTTTTGTCCAAACCAAGGGCCAAAATGACATAATTCAAAGTTCAAGGGATGAATTTGAAGTTTCCTGAAGGATGGGGTGTTACACATAACAATATATCTAATCCAATGGGCCAGCCTTGGTGCCTTCGACCCACAAGTACAGTGAGGAAACTCACCGCTCGATCTGATCAATAGCTGATGAGGTCCCGTCTCCGAATCTCAGCTCAAACCGACACATATCCCTCCAAGTGAACAATCACAATCAAAATACCAAAATACCCAAAATACCCTTAGGTCAAAGTTAGTCAAAGTCCATAAGTCAAGTAAGTCAACCCAACCGAGTCAACCCAACTGACTCAACTCGACCGAATCAACGCAGAGTGAGTATGTGGGGCATACTCGTGTCCTCGCATGTTGACCACCATCGGGGTGGTTGATCTCGTACGTAGGGTGTACTCCGAGTACTCGGGACGTACTCCCAAAATCTTCAAAACTCAATAAGTGCTTAATGGTTTAAGCACTCACAACCATTTTTTGCAGATCCATGGCTAAAATACCCTCAAAAGTCATAAAGTTTCCAACTTTATGACTTTGCATGGCCGTTAAGATCTTAACTCCACTTTTGAATCCATTAAGGCCTTCTAAATGATGCATGGAGTAAAACCAACCACTTGAATTCCATTTTTATGACTCAAGACCCTTCCAAGGGTCTGAAAGGACAGCTCAATGGGTCAAGAACATGCTATGTTCATGAATCATCATTTCGGTACCAAAAAGGGTCTTTAAAGAGCAAAACCTAGATCTACGAGATGGAGTGGTAAAGATGCAAGATTTATACGTTCAAGATATTGAAAACCAAGTAGACATCCCAGATCCAAAGTGTGCCCAACTCCAAGATCTTCTCACCACCTTTTTCCCTCCTCAAACCAGTCTAAAAACTCACTATAAGGCTCAAAATGGCTCTCTTTTGCTCTAGGGTTTCTTAAAGGTCCAATCATACATGCCCTGCGTAGGAAGTGTACGCCGAGCGTACTAAGGCGTGACTTACTACGCGTAGCATACACACACGTACGCATGGCGTACTCATAATTCCCAATTTTACCAAATTGCCACCATGGGCCCTTTTTCCCAATTCTTACACTTAGGGACCAACAATGCAAAAAATCTCAATATAAGGGACAACAATGGATGTGCCTCAAAACCAGATGTTACAGTTCTACCCCACTTAACTTAGACTTCGTCCTCAAAGTCTACTGCAGCAACTAGCTCATGGTAGTGTTTCCATATCTCAAGATTGGGTCACTCGGATGGCCTCCCCAGGACCCGATCAGAACAAAAAGTCGGCACATTCAGGAGGCTGCCTACTCATACCATCATTTACTTGCTAACTTTCATCACTGACGAAACCATCACCACCCTCTCAAAATTCGGGCATCCACTACCTCCATTGATTCTTAAGCAAGTGTCACAACCCAAAACCGAGAACGGCGGAAACGTTCTGGGGTGGAGGACGTCATGTACAGCATCATAACAATGCATAATAGTAAAGACAAGCAACAACATCCATTGCATTAATATAATAATTGTAATACAAGCATGTTCTGTATAGTTTGTAAGACACGAAAAGTATGATCAAAATAAAAGATGAGTCTTGTATGTGCTCCATCTTCTCAAAAGCTTCATCTGTACCTGCCTACTGATGACCTGAGAATACAAGTTATTTTGAAAGCGAGTATCAGCATAAAGCTGGTGAGTTCATAAGTATTTAGTGTCATAGCTTGTATAAAAATTTTTACAACCATGTAGTATAATAGTTGATATCAATGTTTGAAAATAGTATGCTCCCTAGAAAATCCTATATTTTCCAATAAAAGTAGTCTTCTACCAAGACCCGGTTGGTTGCATGTTTGATCCTTTGAAAATGTAAAAAGTTTCCCAGTGAAGCTATCAGTATGAAAATATAGTTTTTGACTTCATTCATATAAAGTAATTGGGAAAAATAATGCTTTACCCCAGCAGTGTCACTGCCGGTTTAATGTAATGAAAATGCAGACTCCAGGTAGTATTAAATATACAATACACCTCGGGGAATCCGTTTTGCCTTTAATTCTTAATGTGTTAATTAAAGGTCTGAATGTGAACTCGTATGTAACCATGCTGATTGACGATCGAATTACTGATGACCCTCCGAGTCATATGAGTGATGTGACATTTTGTCACCCCATGGCCTTTCAGCTGGGACTGTAGCTAGCATTCAGGATGTGGGAGTGTCTGTCCCGTATATATCTATACACACAATGCCCGCTCTCCCTCCAGGAGACTCTGGTTACACGGTGATACCACTGTGAAGTGTCGTATCGACAAGTAGTATGTCGCATTCTAATTATAGTATATTCTCTTGTATATTGTATAATGTATTTTCTGGTATATTGTATAAAGTGTTCTTCTTGTATAGTATATAGTATTCTCTTTGTATAGTGTTTAGCATGTAATGACTCATAACTGTACTGATTCTGGTAGGTGTCATGGTAATAGTAGTAATGAGTAGTAATCCTTAACTATACCTATTATAGTTAAATAGTAATCTTGGTTGCATGCCTTTGTTACACAAAGGTACTGAACTGAAGTGAAGACTTTTATATCCAACATAAATATATATGATATATAACTACGAATTCAATGACAGTCGGACAAATAACAGAATACCCTAAGTCCACAACCAAACAAGGAACATGAAATAAGGTGAGCTATCAGTCCTAAGTCCTTCAAGTCTTACTTATATAAATATATTAGTATAGATATGGTTTTGAATATAAAACAAGTTTAAAAGAGTTTGAAAATAGTTTTAGCATGTAAAGAATTTGATAAAAGGTTTGAAACACTTGAAAACCCAAAGTTTGATGGAAATCTGAAAGTAGCAACAAATCTTGTAGTCTGTTCTAGTTATTAATCACATGTGATTGATATCATAACTATAACAGTTCAACTTGTATCCCCCCATGAAAGTATTTAAAATCGTTTAAAAGGTTGATTTAGGGGTATGAACTCACGTGCAGTGAGTGGAGTGGATGGAAGTGCCGGGTAGGATGCTAGGTGTCAAGTGAGGACTTGAACACACACACAGATCCTATTTAACATGTAGTGATACATAAATGTATCTAATTAGTTATTTAATCACTAATTAAGCAAGTAACGACACTCTAATGCATGAAAACACTTTGTTTCAAGTGCTAGCAATGCTAAGGGTTGCATCTAAGGAGAGTATGGCCTCACCTTGGAGTTTACTCCTCATTTGGTAGCCCTTATATGTGTTTACGGTTTCTCGACCATTTCCCCCGTGCGTTTACGGCCGTAAACTCATGGTAATGGTGCATTTGTGTGTTTTAAGGTCTCATATCTCACAAGGAAGGGTTCTAAGTTTGAATCAAAGGCTTAGGAAGTGGTTGGGGCACAAAAGGACTCACCATTGGAGTTTACGGTCCTTGGACCACCCTTGGGAGTTTACGGTCGTAAACACTTGGGTTTATGGTCGTAAACTCATGAGTTTACGGCCGTAAACTCATGGTTACTCCAACCATTTCGTGTTTTGATGTTTCTAGTTCATGCATGCAAGGTTCTAGTCTTTTATCCAAGCTATAGAAGGTGTTCGGGGCATCTAAACATCACTTGGGGGTGTTTACGGTTTTGGGAGATCCCCAAAACATAAACACATGTGTTCTTGGGGATTTTGATGATTTTCCCATGGATTAACAAGCATACTATGCAAATAACTAGTTAGGTGGAGTATACTTACTTATATGAAGCTTGTAAGAGTGTTTAGGACCCAAAAACACTAGTATGTGTTCTTGGTGTTCTTGGTGTTTTGAAGAACACTTGAAGATCTAAGTAAAAATCAAGAATCCATGGATGAAACGATGTATAAACACAAGATTAAGTGTTATATGAACGAATCCAGGAAGGAAACACTTACATTTTGGCGGATTTGAAGAAATGAACTTATGATACTTGAGAGAAAAAGTTGGTGTTCTTGAGGTGGGAAGTGTAAAATGAGGGAAATAGTGGGTAAACTCATGCTATATGCATGAGTTCTTGGAGAAATGGTGTTTACGGCCCAAACACGTCTTGTTTGGTCGTAACACCTTGCTAAGGTGTTGTTTGTTTTGTTTGTTACACATCACTAATAACGACACTTCCTTTTATTAAATCGTTTGACGAAAATAAAATAAAACACCCAAACGGACTTAAATCCGGACAAAAATGTACTGAAATATTTTTGAATATTATTTGAAGTGTTTGACTGTAGAAATTATACAAATGAAAATTTCGGGTTGTCACATCATCCCCCCGTTAGAGGGAATTTTGTCCCGGAATTAGAGTTCAAGCAGCTAAGTTATTACAACATAATTAAGCTAAGAGGTGAGGATATTTAAGTTTCATTTGATCCTCGCGCTCCCAAGTGAATTCTGGTCCTCGCTTGGCGTTCCAGCGAACCTTCACTATCGGGATACGGCTTTGTTTCGTTCGTTTGACCTCTCTGTCCATAATCTCTACAGGTTCTGCCACGAAGTTGAGGCTCTCGTTGATCTCGATCTCATTGAGTGGGATGATGAGAGTCTCGTCGGATAAGAACTTTTTCAAGTTTGAGACGTGGAAGGTAGGATGTATGTTACTAAGCTCGTGGGGTAAGTTGAGTTTGTAAGCTACGGGGCCGATTCTAGCGAGAATCTCAAAAGGCCCTATGTATCTCGGATTCAGCTTTCCACGCTTTCCGAAGAGTATCAAGCCTTTCCAGGGTGAGACTTTCAACAGGACTCGGTCTCCCACCTGGAACTCCAAAGGTTTCCTTCGTTTGTCTGCGTAGCTTTTCTGTCGGTCTCTGGAGGCTTTCAATCGTTCATGAATCTGAATGATCTTCTCTGTCGTTTCCCGAATGACCTCCGGACCCGTGAGAGTGCTGTCAGGAACTCGTCCTTTAGCTAATTGGGTGTCACCCACCTCAGCCCAGCACAGAGGGGATATGCACTTACGGCTATAGAGGGCTTTAAGTGGAGCAGCCTTGATGCTCGTGTGATAACTGTTGTTGTATGAGAATTCGACAAGGGGTAAGTGGGTATCCCATGCCTTACCAAAGTCGATCACACAGGCTCGCAGCATATCTTCCAAAGTTTGGATAGTCCTATCACTTTGCCCGTCGGTCTATGGATGGTAGCCTGTACTCATGTCCAGCCTCGTTCCTAAGGAGCTTTGTGATGATTGCCACAACCTCGAAGTGAATCTACTATCTCTATTTGAGATAATAGATATAGGAACACGATGCATCCGTACAATCTCCCTAATGTATGTTCTTGTGAGCTTCTCCATCTTGTCGGTTTCTTTGATGGGTAGGAAGTGTGCGGAGTTGGTCAATCTGTTGACGATGACCCATATGGTATCAAGTCCACCCGCTGTCTTGGGTAACTTGGTTATGAAGTCCATAATGATCTGCTCCCACTTCCATTCAGGTATCTCCGGTTGCTGGAGTAGACCTGACGGTTTATGGTATTCGACCTTGACCTTAGCGCAAGTAAGGCATTTACTTACGAAGGTAGCAATCCCAGCTTTCATGTTAGGCCACCAGTATGACTTTTTAAGATCCAGATACATCTTGTCTGAACCTGGGTGGACGGAATATCGAGTGTTGTGTGCTTCCTTCATGACCAAGTCTCTGAAGCCACCGTGTTTCGGTGTCCAGATCCGGTCTATGAGATATAAGGCTCCGTCACCCTTGGCTTCCAGGTTCTTATCCATTCCTCGCAGGGATTCTCCCGCCACATTTTCAGGTTTCAAGGCTTCGAGCTGATCCTCCTTTATCTCTGCGGATAGATGCGAATGGATAGTCATAGTTAGTGACTTGACTCTTCGGCCATAATATTCTTTCCGACTTAGGGCGTCTGCTTCTACGTTGGCTTTACCCGGATGATAACGAATTTTGCATTCGTAGTCATTGAGTAGCTCGGCCCACCGTCGTTGCCTCATGTTGAGCTCTTTCTGGTTGAAGATGTGTTGGAGGCTTTTGTGGTCGGTATAGATGGTGCTCTTTGTACCGTACAGATAGCGTCTCCAAATTTTTAGGGCGAACACAACCGCTCCTAATTTGAGGTCGTGTGTGGTGTAGTTGACCTCGTGTGTCTTCAGCTGTCTTGAGGCGTAGGCGATGACCTTACCTCGTTGCATCAGAACACAGCCGAGCCCTTGGTTGGATGCATCGCAGTATACCACGAAGTCTTCTGTCCCTTCGGGGAGGGACAGTATCGGTGCGGTGCATAAGGCTCGCTTCAGGGTTTGGAATGCCTTCTCTTGCTTCTCTTCCCAGTCAAAGGCCACGCCTTTCTGGGTCAATATCGTAAGAGGTTTTGCGATTCGAGAGAAGTTTTGAATGAACCTGCGGTAGTAGCCAGCGAGACCTAGGAATTCGCGAATTTCTATAGGCGTCTTTGGAGCTAACCAGTTCTCAATAGCCTTAATTTTGGATGGGTCCACGTAGATTCCCTCTTTGCTAACCACGTGTCCTAAGAATTCGACTCTTCGGATCCAAAATTCGCATTTAGAGAACTTCACATAAAGCCTCTCTGATCGTAAAGTTTCCAGGACTTGTCGCAGATGATCGCCATGCTCTTCCTCACTTCCAGAGTAGATAAGTATATCATCAATGAAGACGATGACGAACTGATCCAAGTAAGGACGGCATACTCTATTCATTAAGTCCATGAAGATTGCGGGCGCATTGGTCAGTCCGAATGGCATCACTACGAACTCGTAGTGTCCGTAACGAGTTCGGAAGGCTGTCTTCGGGACATCCTCCTCGAGCACTTGTAACTGGTGATACCCGGACCTCAGATTAATCTTGGAAAAATAACTTGCCCCTTGCAGTTGGTCGAATAAATCGTCTATACGAGGAAGAGGGTAACGATTTTTGACCCTCAGTTTGTTGAGTTCCCTGTAATCGATGCACATACAGAACGATCCGTCTTTCTTCTTTACGAACAAGACCGGTGCTCCCCAGGGTGAGAAGCTTGGTCTTATAAAGCCCTTGCTGAGTAGTTCGTTAAGTTGACCGGATAGTTCTTGCATCTCAGCAGGTGCTAGACGATAGGGCGATTTGGCTACGGGGGTCGCTCCTGGGATTAAGTCGATTCAGAACTCGACTTGACGTTGCGGGGGTAATCCTGGAAGTTCTTCCGGAAAGACGTCGGGAAAATCGTGTACTACGGGAAGGTCTTTTAGGTCCTTTGTTTTCCGGATCGTATCG
Source organism: Lactuca virosa (assembly GCF_052849685.1). Taxonomy (NCBI): domain Eukaryota; kingdom Viridiplantae; phylum Streptophyta; class Magnoliopsida; order Asterales; family Asteraceae; genus Lactuca; species Lactuca virosa. The sequence continues at coordinate 299,531,354 of NC_136428.1, read as the reverse complement.
ACAACGTGCGCCAGGAATGCACGATATTCCTTACGCAAGTACTTCTGGGCTTGAATGCTTGAGATGATACGAAGACTTGAACTGGGTTTATCTCCGTAGATCAAAAAGGGTTCGTTATTCGGTAGATTCAGGCGGACTGCTTTTTCGAAGCACAGAATGTCGGCACGATAAAGGCTCAGGCAGTCCATGCCTACGATGACGTCGAAACTCTGGATAGCTACTGGTATGAGGTTGATTGGAAACAAATGATTATCTAGTGTGAGGGAACAACCTATGTAAATCTCGTTATAACTCTCTATCTTACCGTTAGCCATTTCTACGACGAAGATTTCTTTTAGTGTTTGCGGTGATTGTTTAAGTAGGTGTTTGAATTTTTGGTTAACGGAGCTTCTTTCTGCCCCATTATCGAATGGGATACAAGCATAAGAGTTATCAAGAAGGAACGTACCCGTGACTACAGTGGGGTCTGCCACGGCCTCATTGTGGCCAATAGCAAGTAGTCTTCCTGCTCCTCCTGCATTTCCAACTTTCGAACAGTTTCTTTTGAAATGTCCTGTCTCGCCGCACCCGTAGCAGGCCTGGCTTACTCCTGCACTAGGGACCTGGGAGATAGGTTTGGGTTGAGCTCTGCAAAACCGGGCGGTATGGCCCTTCCGGTCGCAGTTAGTGCAGTGCATCTCACGGCAGGGGCCGTTATGACGGAAAGAGCACTTTGTGCACTTGGGTAAGTTCCCTGCATATGTTTTGGCCGGTACAGGGGTAGCTGGAGTAGTGGCAGCATGGACAGCCACTGTCTGTTGGTTCTTGGAAGAGGATTGATTTGATTTGCCCCTCCTTCGGTCTGCACGCTTCCTTTTGTTGTCGGTCGCGTGGGTTGGTGTTGCGGTAGTGGTTGTAGTTGTTGATGGAGTAGAAGGAGCTTCATGATCGATGAGCCTTTGGGCCAATTCCTTGGAACTATCAAAGGTCGAAGGGTTTGAAGCTAGAACGTTTCCACGATACGGGGGCACCAAACCCCAGATGTATCTCTTGATCTTTTTGTTTTCGGTGGGGACCATGTTTGGACATAGAGCCACCAGGTCGCAAAACCTGGCTGTATACGCCACTATGTCGGAACCTTGAATTTTAAGGTTCCAGAGTTCTTCCTCAAGCTTCTGAATTTTGCCCCTCGGGCAGTACTCCCTTGTCATAAGGTCCTTCAGTGTGTCCCAGCCCATGGCGTTAGCAATTACCAGGGAGAGTGATTTGACATGGCCATTCCACCATGCCAGGGCTCTTTGGGTGAAGGTACAAGCAGCAAATTTTATCTTGCTTCCTTCAGGACATGAGAACATCTCGAAGATGGCTTCTGTCCTTTCGATCCATTGGGATAGTGCAAGGATCCCTCCAGTCCCATTGAAGTATGTAGGTTTGCAGCTGATGAAATCTTTATAGGTGCACTCCCGTGCACGCGGATGGATTTCACCTTGGCTAGAGTTTGTGCTAGTCCCCGTTCCACTAACACCACTAGAGTTTACTTGAGCCATGGCGGCAGTCACAGCTGCGGTTAAAGCTTCTTGAAACATCACCGGATCGAACTGTGGTGGGGGTGGTGGTGGAGTTTGATTTGCAGGCGTGTTTCTAGTTGAACGCTTCGAGGCGGCGTCTTTTACTGAAAATTCATAAAGATGACGATAACGGTAAGAATCGATTGTAAGTATGACGAGAGTGTCCCATGGACTAAATCGCCATAGTCCAAATACTAGATAGAATCATAACAATAGAGTAGGGAAATATAAAAGTTCAGGTTTTCCCATAGATTAGACAACTGCCAATATTACTAGTATTAATGATGTAACATGAGTTCAGGAAAAGTGACCTAACAGTAGGTCTTACATCAAACCATAAAGGAAAATGTTGACAGCTTAGAAGTCTAGTTAGAGTGCTTTCAAAGTTAGGAATGTTTACAGATAAGTGCTCCACAGAGCATAGAAAGAAAAGGCTATTCCTTAATTCAAAAGTAAAGATGAATCGACATCTTCTACCGGCGACGGGTATCCCTTGGGCGAACTCTCAGGTCTTCCAGCTGACGTACAACGTCCTGAAGATGTCGTTCATGCGCTCTCTGACGCATACGGAGTTCCATGACTTCGGCTCGGGATGCAGGTAGTTGTTGCTGCAGAGTCTCATTGGTCCTCCTGGTCCTATCTACCGTCTGTTCGAGTTGACGAATACGGACTGTGCTAAGGTTAGAGTTGGCGTCAATTTCCACTACTCGCTCGATGGCTGCATGGCCTTGCTCGACGTTCCTAGCAATCCTTCGGACCATGATGGGCAGGACTCGGTCAGCTGATCCTCCCTCGCTTATATTGTAAAAGCTTCGGTCTCCATTGAAAGGTAAAGGCTGACCCTGCTCATCACTCCATCGATTCAAGGTTGTTGCCCACATGGGAGTGGGACCTTGAAATGCCGGACGGGGGTTGGGGCTTGGAGCTACTGGGGGTAGGTTGTTGACTTCTGGTTCAGAGTCGGAGCTATTCGAAAAGCCTTCTGCACGGTGATCATCCAAAGGGATTGGGTGATTTTCTTCTGGCTCTTCATCAAGCCATCCACCAATGCCCTGGTTTGGATAGTACAAATCGCCAGGGAGATGAAAGCCAGCCATGCTATCTACGAGAGAATGGGGAAAGAATAGTTAATAGACGTACTAATCTAAGATTATTATAAGATGATCGTTAATAGTTGATTCAATACTTGCATAGTGCATACTAATTACATGCAACCAAAACAGGATAGACCTTCGAATAAGTGACCCTAACTCTAAATCCATAACCAAACAAGGAACAGGAGGTAAAGCAAAGATCACAGATTCTAAGTCTATAGCGCCTTCGTCACATGCAACCTCGGAGTATCCACTTAGCAACTATTGCCCTACTAGTAACGACCTTTTTAATTCTCACATATGTAGTTTATAGTAATGTAGAATATTCCTATAGTATTCTGTTCTAACGTTCTTGTTGTAGTAGTGTTGGTAAGTTTTTAGACTTGTTGCAACACCACAATCATTCTTAGGCACATGCTAGTCACTCCTCGGGAAATGTAGTTGATCAGGCTACATCCCCCCAGATTTGACTATATGTCTCTAAGCCTAATCGTGCTGTCCAACAATCTTAATACTTTTGTTCTGTTCAAGTATGATACTGACCTTGGTATAAATAGATGTATATATATACTTAGTTAAATATTTTATTATTTAAAAGTATATATTCTTGGTCAGAGTGTTTTAATCCTGATGTGTTTAGAGTTTGTATATCTTTTATGGGTTGATATACTTGATTCACTATCAACAGTGCTCTGATACCAATCTATCACACCCTAAAACCGAGAACGGCGGAAACGTTTTGGGGTGGAGGACGTCATGTACAGTATCATAACAATGCATAATAGTAAAGACAAGCAACAACATCCATTGCATTAATATAATAATTGTAATCCAAGCGTGTTCTGTACAGTTCGTAAGACACCAAAAGTATGATCAAAATAAAAGATGAGTCTTGTATGTGCTCCATCTTCTCAAAAGCTTCATCTGTACCTGCCTACTGATGACCTGAGAATACAAGTTATTTTGAAAGCGAGTATCAGCATAAAGCTGGTGAGTTCATAAGTATGTAGTGTCATAGCTTGTATAAAAATGTTTACAACCATGTAGTATAATAGTTGATATCAATGTTTGAAAATAGTATGCTCCCTAGAAAATCCTATATTTTCGAGTAAAAGTAGTCTTCTACCAAGACCCGGTTGGTTGCATGTTTGATCCTTTGAAAATGTAAAAAGTTTCCCAGTGAAGCTATCAGTATGAAAATATAGTTTTTGACTTCATTCATATAAAGTAATTGGGAAAAATAATGCTTTACCCCAGCAGTGTCATTGCTGGTTTAATGTAATGAAAATGCAGACTCCAGGTAGTATTAAATGTACAATACACCTCATTGAATCCGTTTTGCCTTTAATTCTTAAAGTGTTAATTAAAGGTCTGAATGTGAACTCGTATGTAACCATGCTGATTGGCGATCAAATAACTGATGACCCTCCGAGTCATATGTAGTGATGTGACATTTTGTCACCCCTTGGCCTTTCGGCTGGGACTGTAGCTAGCAGTGGGGATGTGGGAGTGTCTTTCCCGTATAGATCTATAGACACAATGCCCACTCTCCCTCCAGGAGACTCTGGTTACACGGTGATACCACTGTGAAGTGTCGTATCGAGAAGTAGTATGTCGCATTCTAATTATAGTATATTCTCTTGTATATTGTATAATGTATTTTCTGGTATATTGTATAGAGTGTTCTTCTTGTATAGTATATAGTATTCTCTTTGTATAGTGTTTAGCATGTAATGACTCATAACTGTACTGATTCTGGTAGGTGTCATGGTAATAGTAGTAATGAGTAATAATCCTTAACTATACCTATTATAGTTAAATAGTAATCTTGGTTGCATGCCTTTGTTACACAAAGGTACTGAACTGAAGTGAAGACTTTTATATCCAACATAAATATATATGATATATAACTAAGAATTCAATGACAGTCGGACAAATAACAGAATACCCTAAGTCCACAACCAAACAAGGAACAGGAAATAAGGTGAGCTATCAGTCCTAAGTCCTTCAAGTCTTACTTATATAAATATATTAGTATAGATATGGTTTTGAAGATAAAACAAGTTTAAAAGAGTTTGAAAATAGTTTTAGCATTTAAAGAATTTGATAAAAGGTTTGAAACACTTGAAAACCCAAAGTTTGATGGAAATCTGAAAGTAGCAACAAATCTTGTAGTCTGTTCTAGTTATTAATCACATGTGATTGATATCATAACTATAACAGTTCAACTTGTATCCCCCTCCATAAAAGTATTTAAAATCGTTTAGAAGGTTGATTTAGGGGTATGAACTCACCTGCAGTGAGTGGAGTGGATGGAAGTGTCGGGTAGGATGCTAGGTGTCAAGTGAGGACTTGAAGACACACACGGATCCTATTTAACATGTTGTGATACATAAATGTATCTAATTAGTTATTTAATCACTAATTAAGCAAGTAAAGACACTCTAATGCAAGAAAACACTTTGTTTCAAGTGCTAGCAGTGCTAAGGGTTGCATCTAAGGAGAGTATGGCCTCACCTTGGAGTTTACTCCTCATTTGGTAGCACTTATATGTGTTTACGGTTTCTGGACCATTTCCCCCATGAGTTTACGGCCGTAAACTCATGGTAATGGTGCATTTGTGTGTTTTAAGGTCTCATATCTCACAAGGAAGGGTTCTAAGTTTGAATCAAAGTCTTAGGAAGTCATTAGGGCACAAAAGGACTCGCCATTGGAGTTTACGGTCCTTGGACCACCCTTGGGAGTTTACGGTCGTAAACACTTGGGTTTACGGTCGTAAAGTCATGAGTTTACGGCAGTAAACTCATGGTTACTCCAACGATTTCGTGTTTTGGTGTTTCTAGTTCATGCATTCAAGGTTCTGGTCTTTTATCCAAGCTATAGAAGGTGTTAGGGGCATCTAAACATCACTTGGGGGTGTTTACGGTTTTGGGAGATCCCAAACCGTAAACACATGTGTTCTTGGGGATTTTGATGATTTTCCCATTGATTAATAAGTATACTATGCAAATAACTAGTTAGGAGGAGTATACTTACTTATATGAAGCTTGTAAGAGTGTTTAGGACCCAAAAACAGTAGTATGTGTTCTTGGTGTTTTGAAGAACACTTGAAGATCTAAGTAAAAATCAAGAATCCATGGAAGAAACGATGTATAAACACTAGCTTAAGTGTTATATGAACGAATCTAGGAAGGAAACATTTACATTTTGGCGGATTTGAAGAAATGAACTTATGATACTTGAGAGAAAAAGTTGGTGTTCTTGAGGTGGGAAGTGTAAAATGAGGGAAATAGTGGGTAAACTCATGCTATATGCATGAGTTCTTGGAGAAATGGTGTTTACGGCCCAAACACCTCTTGTTTGGCCGTAAACACCTTGCTAAGGTGTTGTTTGTTTTGTTTGTTACACATCACTAATAACGACACTTCCTTTTATTAAATCGTTTGACGAAAATAAAATAAAACACCCAAACGGACTTAAATCCGGCCAAAAATGTATTGAAATGTTTTTGACTATTATTTGAAGTGTTTGATTGTAGAAATTATACAAATGAAAATTTCGGGTTGTCACAGCAAACAAAACCATCTTAGAACACAGATAATACAATATCTCTCACAATCCGAACCATACGGAACCATTCCGACCTTGACTTATCTTGTTGATTCCACTGGGGAATCAAGACTTCTGACTAATCCCTACTGATGAACCCTTCATCCGAAAACAAGGCGGCTCCAAACACGAGCCTCAACTAGATAACCACTACAGAGAGGCATAAACAATGCCAACATTTCCACAACTTCCTAGCTAAGACCGAATGTCTAAAGAGAGATCCACAAACTCGGGAACTCTCAAGGCTACAGACACCAAATCAGCTCTATCACTATGCTTCCCGAGGCCGGAAGCCCATCAGAGCAAAATTTAAGAACCCAATATCCACGACTGACATTCACCCATTCATTGAATCCACCCCTTTCCTGAGAGTATGATCACTACCAACCACATGGAAAAAGAACTCAGACACATCAATCGCGAATTTTCCACAAATTCCAAATCCATAATGTACACCAAAATCCTATAACTAACCCATGACTCCCTCTCACGCCATTACAACCGCTACTCCTACGAGCAAAGATGCGAATTTCAAGAACCTTCACATTTACCTCCAATCCTTAACAACTCCGTTACAACCCCATCTGGAAAGAAACCTGATACATAACGAAGATCTTTTGATTTGAGACTTCATAACCGGTTCTCAACCTTGATGATCAATCCCTACAAAACATCTTGCGAACAAACGGGAGTATAATGAAACATTTCGTACAGACTTTCAGATATACGGATGAAACTGCCAACAACCTTTAACTATTTCCTTTATCCAAACCACCTGATTTGTGAGTCTCCCGACTTTCATCATCGCACCAACATCGAAAGTACCTCAAGTAGAAGAATGAATAACCATGATTACTGAGCCAACAACCGATGTATGGAATGCTCCCAATATTACACCGGTCTTGCCGATATTACATCATTCGCCAATCACCCCGGGGCCTAAAGATACTCACCTCATTCCATCAGCTTGCAAGGACCTAAACAACGTCCCTCTCTATGCTAAATGAGGAAAACAATTCCATAATCTTACCAGGCGCAATTTCCTTTTTCAAAACACACTGCTGCCAATGCAAATCCCTAAGAAAACAAGGTCGCACACGACCAGAGAATATGATAAACGGTCGTACTCTTGATCCAATTCAAAGGCTAAAACCTAAAAGAATCATACATATACTTTGAACCAAGTTCTCCAATTCTATCTTGTGCGGCCTACATACACCCCTCCCGACAATACTCATAATGAATTACCACAATGCACATCCTTCGGGACCCACAACCTCATCCAAAAAGAGCAGAAATGATGGGTTTTGAGCATCACAATATTCCTGTGGTGCACATGAAACCCTAATTGCTTTGGATCTAGGTTTTTCTCAAGTTATACATGCAAACAAATTTTCCAAAGCAAGAACCCCAAACTAGCATACAATTTTCGAATTCAATGAATAAACTAGAATTAGAAGAATACCTTTCTTGTTAACTAGTAGTAACAAGCAATCCTTTTCTTGATCTTGACCTTCAAGATCTTAGTGCCTCAAGCGTTGCACCTCTAATGGAGTCATAAACACCACAAGAAAGGATGAGGGGAAGGAAAGGAAAAAACTGGCTAGAGTTTCTTCTAAGGAAGCAGTGTCCGAAATCTGGAGGCTGGGGGGCTCCTTTTGTAGTTGAGGCTGCTAGGGTATTCAACTGGAAACCCTAATTCCCTTGCTTAGGCCCTAAGCAAGCCACAGACCCTCAAGATAGGCCTTGGACGAAAATTCTATGGGCATCCCATAGACTTTTGTCCACCCCATATCAAGAAGATCCATTAGCCCAAACCACAACTATTACTGATTTACATAATCAATCCCCGTTCTTTTAATCAGTCTCTTTTGATGACTAAATTAATTCCAAATTACTTTTTGATAAATACTAACTAAATAATATGATTTCTCAATTAATATATTATTCTTATAATATATTAATAAATCATTAATTAACCTCTTTCTGCAAAACTCATCCTATCAAATTGCTATGGTGATGGCAACCCAAAAGGACCATGCTACTATCGGGTCAAGTACATACCAATTATAATTATGGACTTAGACACCTAATACAACAGTCTCCCACTTGGATAAGTCTAATAACTATAACTGCAAGTATGACTTCAAATCCGATTAGCAATCGTAGCTCTCAAAAGCCGCTGTCGAACTCTAACCTAGTCAATGACGCGTCCTTTAGATAAGGGATCATATAATCCTCCGTTCTGCAAGATATCGTGTAGACAAAGACATGAAACATAATCATTGTCAATGTACAATAGTTTGTTTCCCGACTTCTGATTTGTTTGACATAGAACTTAATTTAACACATCAATTCAGTCCTGACCGGGCCCGACACATAAGTCAACACAAAATCATCGAGGGGCCCAAGATATCGCTTTTACCCTCTTAGGATAAAATGAATAGATAAACTTTGACTTATGTACTTGTACTATTTGCTTATCAAATTGTACACAACAACATGTTTTATAACATCAAGTTACTAATGTGTTTACACATTATCAATGCACAACCAACTCGCAAACAACAACTCATATATCTCGATTTAAAGAGTATACAATATTATCGTCTCACAATCACTCGTGATAAATTCCATGAAGTGATTCAAATAAGCGTGGGTTTAATCTAATACTCAAATCTTATTTCAGAAGAACGCATGAACGTTGCAGCAAACCTTTTCTATGTGTAAGCACTTAGACAATCTACAAAACAATTCATGACAGTCTAACCTCATAACTTACTCCCAAAGTATGATTGACTGTAGATAATAGTAAACAATGCAAAAGTGAAACAATAGTAAACAATCGACACAAGATAGTAAACTTTACTCATAAATAAGTCTCCATTACTTAATCATTAAATGTCAATTACATTTATCTATTACAAGTTTCTATCATATATCTAATCACTAAAACTAATATTGTCCTTCAGACCAATGCTCCTCGCATGCTGTAAGTGCTTAAGCCTGCTCAAACCCTTTGTGAAAGGATCTGCTGGGTTCTCCTCTGACGATACCCTCTTGACTACGAGGAGTCCCTCTTCCACCCGACGTCTAGTGAAGTGGTATTTCCTATCGATGTGTCTGGATCTACCATGATCCCTTGGTTCCCTGGTTAAGGAAACCGCTCCTTCGTTATCACAGAAAATCTCCATAGGCTTCTTTATAGTTGATACAACTCCAAGGTCTCCAATGAATGTCTTCAACCATATCGCCTCATTCGACGCTTCGCTTGCTACTATGTACTCTGATTCTCACGTTGAATCAGCCACGGTCTCCTGCTTGGAACTTTTCCAAGTAACTGCTTTTCTATTTAGGGTAAACACCCAGATCGACTGAGAGCGGAAGTTATCTCTGTCGGTTTGAAAGCTGACGTCACTATACCCTGTCACTCTAAAGTCATCACTCCCACCAAGTGTAAGGACCCAGTCCTTAGTCCTTCGTCGGTACATAAGAATGTTCTTAACTGCTGTCCAATGAGCTCTACCCGGGTTCCCTTGATATCGGCTAACCATGCTCAACGCAAAAGCCACATCAGGGAGACTACATGTCATAACGTACATGATCGAGCCAACGGCGGAAGCATATGGTACTCGACTCATTTTCGCTATCTCGGCATCGATACTCGGACTTTGAGTCTTACTCATCTTGGTATTGCTTTGGATTGGCAGTTCCCCTTTCTTGGAATTGACCATGGTAAAACGGTTCAGCACATTGTCCAAGTAAGTACTTTGACTAAGTATTATTACACTCCTACTTCTATTTCTCAAAATCCTTATTCCCAGAATACAAGCACCTTCACCTAGATCCTTCTTAGTGAAACACTTCCCAAGCCAGGTCTTAACCTCTGTAAAGTTGGGAAGTCGTTTCCTATCAGCAGTATGTCATCAACATATAAAACTATAAAGCTAACTATACTCCCACAAGTTTTACATACACACATGACTCATCTTCACTTCTCGAAAATCCACACTCTTTGACTTTCTCCTCAATCTAAAAATTCCATCTGCGAGACGCTTGCTTTAAACCATAAATGGATTTCTCAAGCTTGCACACTCTATTCAAGTACTTCGCATCTACAAAACTCTCTGGCTGACACATGTAAACATCTTCAGCAAGTTTCCCATTAAGGAAAGCAGTTTTGACATCCATCTGCCATATTTCATAATCACGAAACGCAACCATGGCCAACATAACCCATATATACTTGATCTTGACCACTTGCGAGAAGGTCTTATCATAGTCAACGCCTGGGGTTTGAGTAAAGCCCTTTGCAACCAGTCGAGCCTTGAACGTATGCACTTTCCCATCCATGTCAGTCTTCTTCTTGATGATCCTCTTGCACCTGACCATATTACGACCTTGTACATTGTCAACCAACTTCCAAACATGATTTTCATACATGGAATGAATCTTGTTGTCTATTGCCTCCTTCCACTTTGCAGACTCTGGGTCCGCCATGGCTTCCTTGTAGTTGTTAGGTTCATCTGAATTTATCAGTGTACTATCAATGATAAACGTATCACCTTCGGCTGTTATATGGAAACCATACAGCACAGGTGGAACACTAACTTGAAGGGTTTTGAGCACTCTAACAACCTTATGGTGCACATGCAACCCTAGATTCTTTGGATATATGTTTTCTCTAATTATACATGCAATTTAATTTTCCAAAGCACACATCCTAACTAGTATACAATTTGAAAATTGAATAATATAACTAGTTAGATAACTTACATCTTAGTAGGACTTGTAGTTCTTGGCCTTCAAAAGCTTTAGCACCTCAAATGTGATGCCTCTAATGTGTCACAAACACCAAGTGCAAATGGAGGCTTGAGAGAATAAGTTACTTAGCACAAAATCGGTTCACACTCTCCAAGAATGTATTGACAACCGATTTTAGCTCTAGGGAGTTCCTTTTATAGTGTGACAAGTGCTAGGGTTACATCCATGCAAACCCTAATGCACCATGACCCTTCATATTACTTAGGCTCCATGGGTTAAACCTCCATGGACTATCCATGTTGGTTTAGCCCATCCTAATTAACCATGGATCATTGGCCCATACTATAAGAATCATTGATTTACCAAATTAGTCCCCACATATTTAATTAGTCTCTTTTGATCGCTAAATTAATTCGAAATTAATTCTTGATCGGTACTAATTAAATAATATGATTTCACATTAATATATTATACTTGTAATATATTACCAAATCACAAATAACCTTATTCTCAGAAGTCCATCCTATCAAATTGCTTTGGTGAAGGCAACCCAAAAGGACCATGCTACTCTCGGGTCAAGTACATACCAATTATAGTTATGGTCTTAGACACCTAATCAAACAGTCTCCCACTTGGATAAGTCTAATAAATATAACTGCAAGTACGATTTAAACAACCGACTAGCAATCGTAGATCTTAAAAAACCACTGTCGAAATCTGACCCAGTCAGTAACGCGTCCTTTAGATAAGGGATCATATAATCCTCTGTTCTTAAAGATATCGGACGGACAAATACATGGAAAAATGTCATACTTATTGTCCAACAGTTGGTTTCTCGATTTCCGATTTGTTTGACAGAGAACTTAATTGAACACATCAATTTAGTCCCGACCGGGCCCGATACATAAGTCAAAACAAAATCATAGAGGGGCCAAGATATCGCTTTTAATCCTACAAGAATTAAAAGGAACATATAAACTTCGACATTATATGCTTGTACTAACTATTTGTTAAATCATACACAACAGTGCACTTTATAACATCAAGTTACTGATGCGTTTTCGCACTATGAATGTACAACCAACTCATAGTCAACAAATCATATATGTTGGTTTGAAGATTTATATGATGTCATTGTTACATGATCACTTATGATAAACTCCATGAAGTGATTCAAGTGAGTGTGGATTTAATCCAATACTCAGACCTTATGAGCACTCATGAATGTTGTAGCAATCTCTTGCTATGTCTAAAACACTTCAGACAATCTACAAGACAAATTCATGACAGTCTTGCCTCAATACCTACTTCCAAAGCATGATCGAATGTGGACAGTTTGAATAATATAATTATTCTGGAAGTCAAAACATGCAAAATGAAACAAAAGTAAACAATTGACACAAGGTAGTAACTTTACTCATAAATAAAACACCTTTTATTTAATAATCAAATGTCAATCAGATTTTATCGATTACAAGTTTCAAAATAGCTATCTAATCATTAAAACTAATATCATCCTTCAGCCCAATGCTCCTCACATGCTGCAAATGCTTAACCCTACTCAGTCCCTTCATGAGGGGATCTGTTGGGTTCACATCTCATGATATCCTTCTTACCACGAGGAGTCCTTCTTCCACCCGATGCCTTATGAAGTGATATTACCTGTTGATCTGCCTGGATCTGTCATGATCCCTTGGTTCCTTGGTTAAGGAAACCGCACCCTCATTGTCACAGAAAATAGCCATAGGCTCCTTTATAGCTGGTAGAACTCCAAGGTCTCCGATGAAGTTTTTCATCCATATCGCCTCCTTCAACACTTCATTTGCTTCTATGTACTCTCATTCGCACGTTGAATCAGCTACAGTCTCCGGTTTGGAACTTTTCAAAGTTATTTCTCCTCCATTTAGGGTAAAAACCCAGCACGAATGAGAACGGAAATTATCTCTGTCGGTCTGAAAACTGGTGTCACTATACCCTATGACTCTTAAGTCATCACTCCCACCAAGAGTAAGGACCCAATCCTTAGTCCTGCGTAGGTACTTAAGAATGTTCTTTACCACAGTCCACAGAGCTTTACCATGATTCCCTTGATATCTGCTGACCATGCTCAAAGCAAAGGCCACATCGGGGCGAGTACAAGTCATCACATACATGATTGAGCCAACCGTGGAAGCATATGGTACTCGACTCATCTCAGCTATTTCAGCCTCTGTACTCGGACTCTGAGTCTTACTTAGTTTGGTATTGCCTTGGATGGGTAAGTCAGCTTTCTTGGAATTCTCCATGCTGAATCATTTCAACACCTTGTCCAAGTAGCTACTTTGACTAAGTCCAATTAGTCTTTTACTCCTGTTTCTCAATATCCTTATCCCTAGGATGTAAGCAGCTTCTCCGAGGTCCTTCATAGCGAAACACTTCCTAAGCCAGGACTTAACCTCCTGCAAGGATGGAATGTCATTTCCTATGAGTAGTATGTCATCCACATACAACACCAGAAAGCTAACTGTACTCCCACTAGCCTTGACATACACACAGGACTCATCCTCACTTCTTGAAAATTCAAAATCTTTGACTTTCTCATCGAAACAAAGGTTCCATCTGCGAGATGCTTGTTTCAATCCATAAATGGATTTCTCAAGCGTACACACTCTATTAAGGTACTTTGCATTGACAAAACCCTCTTGCTGACTCATGTAAACATCTTCAGCCACCTTCCCATTAAGGAAAGCGGTTTTGACATCCATTTGCCATATTTCATAGTTATGAAATGTAGTTATGGCTAACATAACCCTGATAGATTTAATCATCACTACTGGTGAGAAGGTCTCATCATAGTCAACTCCATGAGTTTGAGTAAAGCCCTTCGCAACCAGTCGCAGTCGAGGTTTATATGTGTGTACTTTTTGTCGCACCCCCAAACCGGAACGGCGGAAACGTTCAGCGGTGGAGGACGTCATGTTTAGTATCACAAGACATGCATCATAGTAATCAAAGTAACAAACAACCATTTCATTAAAAAGAAAGTGTTTACAAAGTATGTGGTTCACATAAGATAGACTACAAAAGTAAATAACAAAACAATACATGAAGCTAGTATGCTCCATCTTCAGAATCCCAGTGCGTGTACCTGTCTACTGGTCTTCCGAGGATAGAAGTTATTTTGAAAGCGTAGATCAGCATTTAAGCTGCTGAGTTCATAATTATTTTAGTGATGTAATGTAAGTTGTAATTTCTTTTAGAAAAGTTCGCCTGTTCCTCCAGAAAATCCTATATCTTCTGATACGATGAAAGATAAGTAAAAATCACTCTACAATCCTTTCTAAGAGTACTATATGGATACAAGTTATATAACACCCAGAGTAAACAAACAATCGATTGTGTGAATCTGCCCTAAGCCCACAACCAAAAAAGGAACATGAAATGAGGCGGAAAGCACACATCCCATTGCTTATTAGATCATCGTTGTATATAACCCTGGTGTATTCACTTGGTACTCACGGAGTTAACTATAATAGTTCCTTTATATTTGATGAAAACATTCTATAAGAAAACCCTTATTTCTTTTAGTAAAAATGGTAACCATAATAGCTCCTTCTATACTCACTTAGTTTATACTAGCTATATATAATCTAATATCGAACGGATAGTTAATTGTGTGAATCTGCCCTAAGCCCACAACCAAACAAGGAACAGGAAGTAAGGCGGAAAGCACACATCCAACTATCTATCGGATATTAATTAGATATAACCCCTATGTATAAAACTAAAGTATTATAGAATTAACCACTAAAGGTCCTTTAAGTTATACTGGTTTAATAAAATGGATTAAACCCTTTTACTGGTAAGTTTCTAGTTTTGTCTACCAAATGTTCTATTTGAAAAGTAAGTTTTGTACTAGAAAACGGTGTATTGAATTAGTGTACTATGACCTAACCCTTACCTGGTACTCCTTACGATTACTCGGTGTATACAGAATATATATATATATATATATATATATATATATATATATATATATATATATATATATATATATATATATATATATATATATATATATAGCTAAGATCGAATAGATAGTAGGCTGGGTGAATCTGCTCTAAGCCCACCACCAAACAAGGAACAGAAAATAAAGCGGAAGGCATACATCCTACTACCTGTCAGATCCAATTAATATATATCCCTGATGTATAAACTAAGGAATCATAAAGTTATCATTATAGGACCACTTCTAACTAGATGTACAAGACTCGACTGTTCTGTTTGTCGTTTGTAACGATGTAAGTTTTCCCTAGTTTATAACTATCTTTACTAAAAAATAGTTTGCATTACCTTTTATGTGAGAATATCACAATTTGAATGTAGTGGGAAAATGAAAGTATGCATTAGTCATTTAAAATGACTACTGAAGTACTCACTACCTAAAAACCAGTTTGTTAATTAAGGTAAAATGTGATGAGGTTATAACCATACTCGATTTGACTAGTATAAAACACGACGCTCCAAAGACGCCGAAAATGGTATGAAATTTGTGACCCGTAGACTTGCAAGTCCCACTGTAGATAGCAGCAAGGTGCGGGGTGTCAATCCCGTATAGATCTATACTCAAACTCACGCTCTCCCTCCATGAGACTCTGGTTACAAAACGCGACCTAACAAGTATATTGTTAAGTCGTGAAGTAGTGGTTTCACATTATTGATATATTATTCTCGTTATAGTACGTTCTCTCTGTTCTAGTGTATAGTATGTTCCTCACATGATTTGATCACTTATAAACACATAATCAATCCCTTAAAATGATGTTTATCACAAAAAATTTACAAAATTAGCATTGTGTTCAACTTGTATCCCCCCCCCCCCCGCCTTAAAAGCATTTAAAACATTTAAAAGATTGATTATAGGGGTATGAACTCACCTTATGTGGGTGATTCAATTGAATATGGGCGTAAGGATGAGAAGTTCCACGAATGAACTCCTGAGAGACAAACGAGTCCTAAAGGATATATAATGGCATATATAGGCAAGTAATTAGTGTTTCAAACAACTAACATGCAAGGAAACACCCTTAGGGACTAGGAAATACTTGCTAGGAAGTGTTACAATCACATGTGATTGACTAAAGGGAGTTTACGGCCAAAGGGAGGTCTGTTCATGGCCACACTTGAGTTTACGGCCATGGGTTTACGGCCAAGGGAGAGTTTACGGCCACACCAAGTGTTTACGGCCGTAAACACCCCAATATGATGCATTTTGGGTCTTGATTCTTGTTTGTAGGTGTTTGTCTAATGGATAACAAGATGATAGAAGGAAGTCTTACACTTTGGAGGACTTTAGGGAGTTTACGACCCAAGATCCGTTGAAGGGTTTACGACCCTTATGAAGGGTTTACGACCGTAAACCTTTCAAGATCATGAAGATGGTGTCTTAGAGTGATGAATTAAGGCTACAACAAAGGGGTTGTTAAGCATGAACAAGTAAAGGATGAAACACTTACGATTTTGGAGTGAAATGAGTACTTTTCTTGGATGATACTTGAGAGAGAATGGGTAGTTCACGGCTGGAGTTTGGAGAAATGAAGAAAAATGAGGCAAACTTTTATATATAGAGGTAGTTTAAAGCCAGGAGGGTGTTTACGGCCGTGAATAGAGTTTACGACCGTGAACCGCATGTGTTGGGTTTCTGGTTCGGGTGCAGACTTCTGATCTCGAGCTAACACTTCAAAACACTCAATCCTTAAGTGTACTAGGCTTAGAACTCATTTGAACGACCCTTAACAAGACTAAAAGGCAATAGAATATAGACCGACTAATTGTGGATTGAATTGACTTTACAAGATAAAAAAATTTGCGGGTTGTCACATCATCCCCCGTTAGATGGAATTTCGTCCCGAAATCAGCATTCTTAGCATCACTCCTGGGGTCACGCTTCTCTGAATAACAGAATACCCACTCGTAGACTTGGTAACTTTGCCCTTACGCTCATGATAGGATTTATACTTGGTCCATCTATCATCACTTCGTGTATAGAAGTTGTATATAATTAAGATTATTTAGACGGTCGGAGGTGCGACTCTGCTCCAGGTCCACAACCAAACAAGGAACAGGAGATAGGGTGGAAAAACACATACTAAATCTACATAAGCATAATTATATACCGCCCTCGCGTATACTCTTACTAGTGATAGGTGGGTTGTATTCGTCCTTAGCCTCTATGCTTGAACTTGATCTGTTGGACGAGTGGTAGTTCGTAAAGGTTTGCTGAATATACGACGGCAAGGTTTCAGAGAGCAAGGTACTCCTCGTATGCGTACTTTGGGGTTTAGAAGACAAGAGACAAAACTAAGGTCTTGGTCGGGTTGTTGTTACAAATGATGAGGGTTTCGTGAATTTGACGGTAAAGTTGATGGAAACATATGAACTGAGTATGGTGAGGACCACGCCAATTCATGATGAATGATAGTAACAGACTCTTTACTGAACAAAAGTTTGGCCGATTTGAAAGAAAGGTTTGTTATACGATAATGTATCTCTAGTGTGCTCGACAATGTACTTTGTGTAAAAGTTCTAGTGCTTTTTATTTTCTCCTTGATGTTAATACTTCTACGTTTCGTACCGCGATGAGCGAGTACATACAGTGAAAGTGCTTTGATAACCAGTGTCAATACATTATACTACGATCCACCTCGGTAACACTATGATCGCCTGGCATATACAAGTTATAAATAATTAAGATGAATAAGACAGTCAACTGAGTAACTCTGCCCCAAATCCACAACCAAACAAGGAACAGGAATTAAGGCGGAGTCACTCACTCTAAGTGTACAAAATCTCAGCTATGCACAACCCTGATGTACATACTAAGTCGTCCTAGCTTCCCTGAACGGATCTTTAGTTCTCTCATGAATGCTGTGACTTGTTCATATATGTGAGTTATTATAATTACTTTTAAATATTTTCCCCAAGTTATAATCTTATATAAATATAAATTAAATTTTAAAGTAATTATTTTATTTCGAAAACGCATCGCTGCTCGCTGGCGACTCCGGGGTAGATTCTCCTGCGGTGATCATCAGAATTCGTCCATCCACACCTGAGTTCTTTGTTATCGTGCAGTCCCTCATATAGTGTCATGTCTCACCACATCCATAGCAGGCTTGGTTTTCTTCAACTCCGGGGACTTGGGAGATCGGTTGAGCCGGTGCCCTGCCGAAACGGACAGTGCGTCCCTTTCTGTGGCAGTTCAGGCACTGCATTTCCCGGCATGCTCCAGTGTGGTGGTAGTTACAACCATCACACTTCGGGAGAGTTCCAACATATCGACTGGCAGGTGCTGGAGTAGCAGGTGTTGTGGCGGCATATATAGTACCTACTTGTTGCTCCTGCGTGGTTCCTTGTGTTGTTCGCTTCTTCCTCTTGTTCCCCGACTTCCGCTTATAGTCCACTCCCTTTGATGGCTCGGGAACTGGGACTACCACGCCATGGCGGAATCCATGGTCAATGAGTCGCTGGGCCAGGCGTTTGGCGCTATCGAATGTAGTTGCGTTAGAAGACAATACATCTCCTTGAATCGGGGTAGATAAACCCCATATCTACCTTTCTATCTTCTTACTTTCCGGGGTAACCATCCCGGGGCATAGTGCTGCTAGGTCGCTAAACCTGTCAGTGTAGGTCACTATGTCTATGCCGACCATGGTGTGCTCCCATAGTTCTTGTTCCAGCTTTTGAACTTCGCCCCTCGGGCAGTATTCTTCTAGCATCATCTCTTTTAAGTTCTCACAACCTATTGAGTTAGCCACTGATAGGGTCAGTGACTTAACATGGCTATTCCACTATGTTAGGGCTCTGTCGGAGAAAGTGCAGGCAACAAACTTAACTTTGCTCCCTTCTGGGCATGAACAAATTGCGAAGACCGAATCTGTTTTCTCGAACCATCACATCAGAGCAATGACTCCCCTATTTCCATTAAAGGATTTGGGTTTGCAGTTCATGAAGTCCTTGTACGAACACTCCCATGGGTATCTATGGGTAACTCTGGGGTTTGTTATATGGGTACCGCTACCAGTTTCGTTGGTACCACTCTCGCTGATGTGAGCTAAAGCAGCTACTACTGCGGCTGATATCGCTGCTTGGAGAGCAGCATGATCAAATTGTGGAGTTTGAGTTGGAGTTATCAAAGTAGTGCGTCTCCCTGATCTTCGTGGAGGCGTCTTGCTAAAAATAATACAAATATGAGATGGAAATAAGTCTATAGCAGTGGTTTATAAGCCGAAAGCTGAATGACAAGGTTATCCTAGTTCTGAATGTATCCGTTTCTGACTTTCATAGGGTTCTGGAAACAATTCATAAAGGGAGTCTATACAAAATAAACTTTATGAATTAGAAGTGGCTATCCTCGAATGAATATCTGCGAATTGAATAACTGTTACCAGTTGCATGAAGAGAAGAAAATAATCCTAACACATAATGTGAGCAGTCTCCACTAGCTAATTTAGTCAAACAAGATTATTATTTATTAGTGTGACGCATAAGACGTTTTGGTTACTTCGGTTGATCCTTCTTTGAAAAACTTCTCATGAACTTGTTCTTGTTCCTCCTTGACTCTTCTGTTAACTGCTATGAGGATGTGGTTACATCTATCTGGGTTTGTCGTGCGAGAATGGAAGTGTCTAAAGAATCTATGAGATTATGTGGAACATTATGGGGTGATCCTTATTAGGTCCTCCTATAATTGCGCAGTGTACACAAGTTGTATATAATTTAAGATTAAATAGACCTTCGAATAAGTGATCCTACTCTAAAACCACAACCAAACAAGGAACAGGAGGTAGAGCATAAATCACAAATTCTAAGTCTATAAAATCTCAATTATATAAAACCTTGGGAGTATATATTAGAAAATTTTAGACCTATCCATAAGGGTCTTTTTAAAATATCACATAAGTTATTTATATAGTGCCTAAAATACTCCTATACAATTTCAATGTAATGTACTTGGTATGTTTTAAACTTGTTGTCGTGTTATAGTATCATAAAATACTGTCATAGTATCTTAACTTTATGTTCTGATCTAGAAATCCCTTGAATAGAGTTAGGTAAGTTTTAAGACTATTGCAACACCCCATCACTCCCAAACATATGTCGGTCACATCTCAAATGAATATAGTTGATGAGGCTATATTGATCCCAGGTATGATTGTCGGGTTTTGAGCATTGTAACACTCCTAAGGTGTACATGCAACCCTAATAACCTTGGATCTATGTTTTCTCTAAAATACATGCAAATAAGAATTTCCAAGGTTTGCATCCTAACTAGCATAGCATTGAAAACTAGAATCATAATACACTAGAAGAATGACATACCTTTTGATAGTGATGGATTGCTTGGAGTTTGAGAGCCTAGCACCAATAGTGTGAATGCCTCAAGTGGAATCACAAATCACCACAAACCTTGGAAAACTCTTGAGAGAATAATGCTCACTCTTGAAATTGACCACCACTCTTGTTCACACACAACTAGTGTCATTTCATGCATCATAAGCTCCTTTATATATTGTGGAGGATTAGGGTTACATCCGTGTAAACCCTAATACCCATGACTCTTCCTTTCCAAGGATCCATGGGTTAAAAGCTCCATGGACTATCCATGGACTCCCATGTATGCCAAGCCCATTCCAAATGAGTAATAGCCCACACTACATAAAATACAAGAGCCCATATTTAATTAGTCACCTTTTTTATCACCAAATTAATTCTAAATTCATTTATGATCAATACTAATTATATAATATGATTTCATATTAATATATTATAACTTATAATATATTAATAAGTCATGAACATACTATTCTCAAAAGATTATCCATACAAATTGTTCGGGTGAAGTGCAACCCAAATGGACCATGCCGGGTCGGGTCAAGTACATCTCAAATATTGTTATGGACTTAGACACCTTATCCAACAGTCTCCCACTTGGATGAGTCTAATAACATATTTGCAGATATGATTTCAGGAACCAACCGGCAATCGTAGCTCTCAAAACTCTGTTGAACTATGAAGCGCCATTTTAGATAAGTGATCATATAATCCTCTACTCTCATGATATCAGACGGACAAATACATGGAACAATGTCTTTCTTATTGTCCAGCAGTTTGTTTCCCGATTTCCGATTTGTTTGACAAAGAACTTAATCGAACACATCAATTTAGTTCTGACCGGGCCCGGTACATAGGTCAAAACAAAATCATCAAGGGGCCCAGATATCGCTTCTAATCCTCCAAGGACTAGAAGGAACATATAAACTTCGACTTATATACTTGTTTCTACTACTTGTTGAATTACACACAAAGGCATGTTTTATAACATCAAGTTACTGATGCGTTTTCGTCCAATCAATGTACAACCAACTCATAGGTAACAACTCATATCTCTAGGTTTGAAGACTTATATGACATTACCGTCTCACGATCACTCGAGATAAATTCCATGAACTGATACTAGCGAGCGTGGGTTGAATACAATACTCATAACTTATGAGCACTCATGAGTGTTGTAGCCATGTCCAACATCTTATACCTCTACAACCAACACATGACAGTCTTGATTCATATCTACTTCCGACATATGACCTACTGTGGATGGTTTGAATAACTTAATCATTCGGAAAGAATAATCTAGTTATTATGGAAGTCAAAACAAGCAAAGTGAAACACAAGAATAATTGAATCCAATATGGTCTCAGCACTTATGAATATAAATAAAACACCTTTTATTCATCACCATATTGATTCCACATTATCCTGTTTCGATTTATCAACTTAACACTTGAATTAAAACAATAGTTGTCCCATGCTCCAAGCATGTACACTATGTTTTCTAAACAATAGTCATGCCATACACCAAGTATGCACACTATGTTTGTCTATGATCTTTACTCTGTGAAATAGATCAATGGAACATAATTCTAATGATACTCATTTCACAATCCCAGATCCTTACCGCAAATGCAAGGATATTAAATTCTTGTCATTTACTATAAGCTGTTAGATTCTAAACTTTTATGCATTGTTCCTCTTGCAATGACTTTGAACAAATGTCACAGAGACCTGGCAACTGACATTACAAAGTATTCCAGTGAAGAACAATTCCATGGAAACGAAGTCTCACATTCAAAGTACATTCCTTTGAATATCCTTCTTGCATAAAAGTTTCTAGCTTTTTCATTGATTCTTAAAATCCAACTCCAAATATGTCAACATGGCCCTTTCCATATTTAACAGCATACTTCCAACTGTCCATTAGAGACCAATCTTAGGTAAACCTCAGATTGTTCTTGACAATGGCTTAATCATTTCAGTCATATCCGGTTCTATTCCTTTTTCCCTCTTAATGCTCTAAGCATTTTTGAAAAAATTTAGAACGGATAAATATTATAGCACATGTGATCGATCCTATATCCGAAGCATATGGGACATGATTCATGTTGTCACACATAAGGACCTGATACTAGATCAACCTTTTGCTACAATATTTTTATTTTCCATGTTTCCAAAAAATCGACTATGAAGAGGGATGCAGTAGTCATAATCGAATTTTGAGAACACAATATATATAGAATTCCCTTATGTTGAACCATTCCAACATATATATATATATATATATATATATATATATATATATATATATATATATATATTCTTGAGTAAAGATGATTAAAATCTCAATCGAAACTTTTTTTTAGGATTGAAATGAAGTATAATCTCCTCTCCCTTAACTATAGCAAAACAACCTTTTCCAAGCAAAACTTTTGTTTTCTATAATTAACACTACTTATCATAATTTATTATGCTCCCACTAGCACAATAATTATTTAGCACAACAATTATGCTCCCACTAGCTTTGACATGTACTCAGAAATCGACTTCTAGAAATCAATACTTTATTGACTTTCATCACCAAAGTTCTGACTTCTGATACGAGATGCTTCGACAAAACTTTATCTAAGCTTCTCAGACTCATACATCTTACCTTAGATAGCTCACATGTGTGTCTAAACAATTATGAAGAAGGATGTCGTAATCATAATGTTTAGACCTGTTTGCCATTTCTCACAAGTCCATGTTAGTGTGTCGCTTAACCACACACGCTCCACTAACGACTTTGAGAATGCAAATATCACAATTGCTATCCACTTAAAATCTACTTAGTGAAAGCGTTTCCTCACCATCATTTTCATGAATCGGAAAGAAACCTTATTGCACTTAGATTTTATGGTGTATGTGTTCCTATCCATGTGAATTTGTCAAAACCGTAATCACAAGACAAGGTTAGTGACAAACTCAAAACCATATGGATTGACCTTGTTCAATCTTGATTTCTTGCCTCTTGTTAGCCCAAGGGCCCACCATTGCTTCCAAGTTGTTATGCACACAATTGAGAACTCACATACATAGTAAACTTTACCGGAATAGGCACAT
This sequence comes from Lactuca virosa, assembly GCF_052849685.1. NCBI lineage: Eukaryota > Viridiplantae > Streptophyta > Magnoliopsida > Asterales > Asteraceae > Lactuca > Lactuca virosa. Next base: position 299,507,866 of record NC_136428.1, on the reverse strand, counting down.
AAACAAGAATTATGTCAACACGATAGGTTACAAACCTCAAGCCGTGTGCTAGTGACAAACTATAGGTTTTATCCTTGATTAGCTCTTGAAACTTTCAAGACCTTTAAGACTCCCACTATCCTCTTGACATATAAGTTTCTCTTTGTCAAGAACCATTCCTTAACAACCAAACAAACATTCAAGAGTCGGTGCGGATTCTTATCAAGATAAACACTTCACACAATTGGTGTCAGTTGGTTTTTGTTTTATCCAAGACATCACAACTTACCAAATTCAAGTGTACAAGAGTAGAAAAGATTTTACTCATATATTTGACAAGTGTTATAAACCTTCTTTAAAATGTGTCACTCAAGTTACAATCTTGGAGTATGATTCTAAGACTTGTTTTTGGAACGAAGTATGACTCATCTTCTCGATTTTAACCATTCCAACAATTCATGAATCCTCTTCTTAGCCATACAAATGCACTAAGATGTCCTTACAGAATCAAATTGTGATATGGTTCCATAATCGTTAAGATGATCATAAAACATGATACTAAAGCACTCTCCCATCTTTTCAGATTTGAGAAACTTCTATCTTTCTACCTAATTTTATTCTTCCCATTCGCCCTGCCATACATTGAAACTTTTCCAATGTTTCAGAATTGTACTTAAAATTGTAGGTACAACCATATTTACTAAACTTTAGTAAATCATGACGAATAGTCTTATCGATATTTGTGGTGGACTTTGACATGCACACACCCAGTGTACCCGATCTTTTAGTTTTCCACTTGACTCACATATTCATGTGGTCAGGGAATTAGTCTTAACTTTTCAAAAAATGAAAATTCTCATTCATCATACAATACAACCTGCATGATTCCAAGTTTCAGTCCAATTGAAACCTTGGGTGATGAGAATCTTTCCTTATTTGATAAATTTAGACACTACCACAAATGAAAGAATCAAATGCACATTTCCATTATTGCTAGAACCATACAAACATAAATTTTCCACAAAATTCCGTTGAAAGGAGATATAATAAAATAAAACAAAATTTTATTTATTTATAAATGCGGAAAAAAACTTTTTCCTTACAATGCAACTTTAAATGAAAACTATGCTATTACATATCTTCTAGCAATCTATCATAACTCTTATGTAGTAGCTCAAGAATCCGATCTTCGACCATGCGATTGAAATCCATCTTCGTGATCCGATTCAGCATACTCTTTCTTTAAGTGTCCTTCCCTTTGCATGATCCTGCCAAACACCAAAATGTAACCGAGTCACATTTTGTACTAAGAATCATCAATAAGGAACTTAACAGAGCTAGATAGTGGACTTACCTGAGGCAGAGTCAAACATTTTGTTTCTACTTGCTTTCAGATCTTTCAGGTATTCAGGACAGCTTCGCTTCCAATGTCCCTTCTGTTGGATTAATGTCTAAGTCCATAACTATATTTGGTATGTACTTGACCCGACCCGGCATGGTCCATTTGGGTTGCACTTCACTGGCACAATTTATATGGATAGTCTTTTGAGAATAATATATTTATGATTTATACTAATATATTATAATTTCTAATATATTAATATGGAATCATATTATTTAATTAGGATTGATCAAGAATTAATTTAGAATTAATTAAGTGATCAAAAAGAACTAATTAAATATGGACTCTTATATATATGGAATGGGCCAAGTTCATTTAGGTTGGGCTAAGCTTTCATGGATGGTATATGGAGCTTTTAACCCATGGATTCTATGTAAATGAAAGGTCATGGGTATTAGGGTTTACATGGATGTAACCCTAATCCTCCACAATATATAAAGGGGTCCTTGGCTCACAAAATTGGCACAAGTGTGTGAAAATGAGAGTGGGCCGATTTTAGTGTGCATACATATTCTCTCAAGTTCTTCCAAGGTGTTTTGGTGATTTGTGATTCCATTTGAGGCTTCCACACTATTGGGGCTAAGCTCTTAAAGCTTGAAGACATCAAGCTACATCAAAAGGTATGTCATCTAACTAGAACTTTGTAGTATAGGTGCTTCATAATATGCTACTTAGGATGAAACCTTGGAATAGTTAATATTTGCATGTATAATAGAGAAAACATAGATCCAAGGTTTATAGGGTTGCATGTACACCATAGGAGTGTTAGAATGCTCAAAACCCAACAGTGGTATCAGAGCCATGGGTTGTTTCTGTTATATTGATGCAAATGTTTTATTTTCAAGTTGGAAAAAAAAAGGAAAAAAAATGACGTTTGTCAAATTTTAAGATAATTACTTGTTTTGTGAAAAATGAATTATTTGTAAAATTTGAATCATTTGTTATATGAGTTGAATTAGGTCAAATTTAGTAAAAGATAAAATCATATGGTTATTTTATGAGTTTTAAAAGTTTGATCTAAATGTTTTAAGGAGTTTTTGAGACTTCCATAAGTTATGGAGCTCAAAAGTTTTTTTTTTAAGTTGTGATCTTAAGGGTTTTTGAAACTTCCATAAGTTATGGATATGAAAGTTTATTTAAAAAAAAAAAAATTTTGATTCAAAGTTTTTATGGAGTTAAAAATTTTGGTGTTAATGTTTTAAAGAATTTCATAACTTGTTCTTAAGTTATGGAACATGCAAAGTTTCATCATAAAACACCATTAATTCCATAAGTTATGGAATCCAAAGGTTTTCAAGAATTACAAAACTTGCCCTCAAGTTTTGGAATTTGAGAAAAGTTTTTTATGAAAAAAAGAATTGAATTCTAAAACTCTTGGGTTCATAACTTAAACAATTAATTAAATGGTTTTAATTTTGAGTTTAATAATTGGAATTATGATGTTTTGTTGAATAGTTCAAATTAACTCTTATGGACTTTATTAATAGTTAATTAAAGCGTTTAATTAAAAGAGTATTATTAAATCCATAAATATATGGTTTGAGTTTAATTAAATTAAAAGTCTAGTTTAATTAATAGATTAAACCATCAAGTATTTTAAATGTCTAAAATACACCCTTATACTATTATAATATTAAAAGTTTAATATATTATATGTATAAGAGCAAGTCGTCTTACCATTAGTAGGCCTCATTCACGAAGCCGGTCTATAAGGGGGGTATAAGGTTGTTGCCTATAAAATGGCAGCTTAATGGGTATCCACACTCACCCACCGCTTCCTTGACTGGTGGAGGGTCGTTAGCCGAACAGGTAGGACAAGGACTATAATTCTCCCTTCATTAAAAGTATTAATGATAAATATTAAGTAACTAAACCTTTTATTAATTCCCAATCTTAGTTACTTAGGAAAATGTGAATAAGGTGCTAATCCATGAAATTACACTATGCACTTTGTTTAAACCGTTAGTGGAGCGTGTGTGCTTAACCGGCACACTAACCTGGATTTAACAAAATAGGCAAAGGGTAACTTAATATTTATCATAGTATTGATGGAGCTCGTGTGGTTAAACGGCACATCGATTGAGGGGTAAATATTAAGGGTACCAAGTATATTTGCATGGTTACTTCACACCTTGTTTTGTGATCCTCGGCATCCCAGTCACAAAACCTGAAGGGCACACTCGAGATTGAAACATGCCATTGAAAAGTTCAATGAATCTCAAAAGATCTAGGAGTTTCAAATCCAAGTAAAAAACCTAATTAAATTATTTCGTTTTTCATGGTAGAAATTGGTAAATCGTCATTTACCTACCTTCAACTATTTTATAACTCGGATTACGGCATCCCTCTTCCAGTTATAAATAGGATGTTGGATCCTAGCCTTAATATTTCATATTGGGTGTTATATTAAGGACTTTAGATCAACTATCTTGAATATCTCCCAAAAGATGTCGAGTTCAGACATCTATGATCTTCCCAAATCTCTTGGAACTTTACTTCCTCCACCTCCTCCAATTATTCTCCCTAACCCACAAGTTCAAGGTCACTCAAGCCCTAATGGCAAGCAAGGTCTATGTGTGATCACATCTTAGAGATGAAGTCACATATTGACAAGCCGTGAGAGTTGGGTTTCAAAGTCTTGAGAAAGTTGGGTGTTCAATCACTTTCTAAGTCACATAGTGAGTTCCTTTGGGACTACTATGATACAGACTATGACATGAACCTTAATGATCATATCTATTTGCTTGGTGCTGCTGAATCAGCAATGATTTGGAACGATAGTGAAACAAATTTGATTAGAAGATCAACTTCCCAAAAACTTTATGGACAGTGACAATGGTGACACTGGAAATCCAGAAAAAGCATTCTCTTCCCAATGGAAAGGGATTGGCCATAGTCAACCCGGTTGACCAAATGGTAAAGAGAAAGGCTAAGTCTGAGATAGTCCCATTACCAAAGGCTACATATGTTTATTTTGCCAAAGGAAGGGGCGTTGATTGCAAAGCTGCCAAATTTACCTAAGGATGTTAAAGTTAATAAGTTTGACTCTACATCAGGTAGAACCCATTATCTAACTCTGTTAAGTTCTATTCTGAGATCCTCATTACATGATGTGACTGGGTCACATGTTTATGTTTTAAGAATCAAAGAATAGAGAGAAATCTTAAAGGAAGTATATGCTGATTCTGATCGCGAAGGTGGATTTCGATCGCATCAGAATTTTGAGCAGTTGCTTAAGAAGTTATGATATATTGCTAAGGAATAGATAACAACAATTTTCCATGTGGATTGTAAGGATAAGTTTTTCCGCAAAGTTTTAAAATAAAAGAAAATTGTTTAATTTTATTTATTTGAAGTATCCTTACAATGAAATTTGTGGAAAATTGTTGCTTATATGATTCCACTGACAACAATATTGGAAAATGGATTTGATTCTTTCATTTGTGGTAGTGTCTAAATTTACCAAATCAGGAAAGTTCCTCATCACCCAAGTTTCAATTGGACCTAAACTTGGAATCATGCAAGTTGAATAGTATGATGAATGAGAACTTTCAAGCATTGGAAAATCAAGACTAATTACTTGTTCACATGGATGTGTGAGTCAAGTGAAGGACTAAAGGGATCGAGTACACATTCTTGTGCACTGGTCATGTCCACCACAAAGCTCGTTAAGACTATTTGATTTACTAAAGTTTAGTAAATGTGGTTATACTTACAAGTTTAAGTATAATTCTGGAACATTGGAAAAGTCTCAGTGTATGGCAGAACGAATGGGAAGAATCAAATTAGGCAGAAAGATAAAAGTTCCTCAAATCTGAAAAGATGGGAGGAGTCATACTCCAAGATTGTAACTTGAGTGACATATCTTAAAGAAAGGTTTAAAACACTTGTCAAATGTAGGAGTAAAAGTGTCCTACTCTTGTACATTTGAAATTGGTAAGTTGTGATGTTTTGGATAAAACAAAGACCAACTAAGGCCAATTGTGTGAAGTGTTTGTCTTGATAAAGAATCCGCACTATCTCTTGAATATTTGGCAAGATAGTCTTATATGTCAAGAGGATAGTGGGAGTCTTAGAGATCCTAAAAAGAATTTCAAGAACTAATCAAGAATAAAACCTGATGTTCTTCACTACCACACGACTTGAGGTTTATAACATATCGTGTTGACATATTCTGTGCCCATTCCAGTTAAAGGTGGCTTTGCATAGGAGTTCTGAAAGTTCTCAATTGGTTGCATAACAACTTGGAAGCAATGGCAGGCCCTGTACTGTCAGGTGGCAAGAAGTTAAGATTGCATAAGTTCAGTCCATATGAGTTTGGATTTGTCATTATCCTTGTCTTGTGACTATGGTTTTGACGATTCACATGGATAAGAACACATACACCACAAAATCTAAGTGTCATAAGGTTTCTCACCGATTCATGAAAATGATGGTGAGGAAACACTTCCACCAAGTAGATTTGAAGCAGATGGCAAAAGGTCTAAACAATTGAGACTATGATTACGACATCCTTTTTCATAGTTCTGAAATTGTTTAGACACACATGCATGCTATCTAAGGAAAGGTGTATGATTTTGATAAAGTTTAATCAAAGCATCTCGTATCAGAAATCTGAACTTTGGTAAGAAAGTCAATAAAGTATTGATTTCTAGAAGTCCAGCTGATTTCTGAGTACATGTCAAAGCTAGTGGGAGCATAAGTGTTATGCTAATAATCATCATGTTAGTGGGAGCATGATAATTATTGTTAGTGTTGCAAGTTAGCAATGTTAATTATAGAAAACAAAAGTTTCAATTCGTGAGGCTGCAGGGATTGAAAAAGTTGTTTTGCTATAATTAAAGGAGAGGATATACTTCATTTCAGTTCTAAAGGCTTAGATTGAGACCTTAATCATCTTTAGTCAAGAATATATATATGAATTTCATGTTGGATTGGTTCAACTTAAGGAAATTCTATATATTGCGTTCTCAAAATTCGATTATGATTACGGCATCGCTCTTCATAGTCAAATTTTGAAAACATGGCAAATAAAAATATTGTAGCAAAAGACTGGTCTAGAATCATGTCTTTATGTGAGACATCATGAATCGTGTACGATTTGCTTTGGGTACAGGATTGATTGCATGTGCTATAATATTTGTCATTTATAAATTTTTCCAAATGCCCAGAGGAATTAAGAAGGGAAAAGGTCTAGAATTGGATATGACTAAAATGATTAAGCAATTGTCGAGGACAATCTAAGGTTTACCAAAGATTGGTTGCTCAGGGACAGTTGGAAGTATAGTGCTAATTTTGGAAGGACCATATTGACATATTCTGAAAAGAGGCATCTCTTATTCAGAAGTGATAGTCAAAATGAGAATATGGAGTTGTCTCCATAGGTGGAAGTTATCTGTGTAAGATTAGAAAACTTAATGCAAGAAGCATGTCCAAAGCAATGTACTTTGAATATGAGACTTAGTTTCCATGGATTTGATCTCCATTGGAATACCTTATAATGATTGTTGACAAGTCTTTGTGACTTTGTACATATTCATTATAGGAGGGTCAGTGCATATAAGTTTAAAATCTAAACAGATTTCGATAAATGATAGGAATTTGAAATTCTCACATTTTTCGATAAGGATTTGGGAGTGTGAAATTAGAATCATTGAAATTATGTTCAATTGGTTTATTTCACAAAGTAAGGATCATAGACAAACATAGAGTGCATACTTGGTGTAAGGCAAAGCTATTGTTTAAGAAAAACATAGTGTACATGCTTGGAGCATGGGACAACTAGTGTTTTTAATTCAAGTATAAAGTTGATAAAACCGAAACAATGAATAATGAGTAATCAGTACGGTGATAAATAAAAGTGTTTATTTATATTCATAGGGTTTGATACCATATTTGATTCATTTATTCTTGTATTTCAATTTGCATGTTTTGACTTCCAGAATAACTAATTCGCTCTTCCTGAATGATTAAGTTATTCAAACCATCCACAGTCGGTCATATGTTGGAAGTAGATGTGAATCAACACTGTCATGGGTTGGTTTGTAGAGGTCCAAGTTGGTGGACAAAGTGGTGCTACAACACTCATGAGTGCTCATAAGTTCTGAGTATTGGATTCAACCCACGCTCATTTGAATCACTTCATGGATTTTATCACGAGTGAACATGAGACGATAATATCTCATATTCTTAAAACCTAGAGATATGAGTTGTTACTATGAGTTGGTTATACATTGATTGCACGAAAACGCATTGGTAACTCGATGTTATAAAACGTGCCTTTGTGTATGATTCAACAAGTAGTAGAACAAGCCATATAAGTCGAAGTTTATCCATTCCTTTTACCTTCGGGTTAAAAGCGATATCTGTGGGCCCCTCGATGATTTAACGATGACACATGTGAGTGCTTGGCCAAGCCAGGACTGATTTGATTTGTTCAATCAGTCAGTCATCATAAATCGAAAATCGGGAAACAACAAATGGACAGAGAGAATGATTATAATCCATGTCTCAGTCCATATGATATCTAGAATGGAGGAATATATGATCCCTTATCTAATAGACAAGTCATTGACAAGGTCAGAGTTCGACAGCGGCTTTAAGAGCTACGATTTCCAGTTAGGTTTTGAAGTCATACTCAATAATAGTTTTAGACTTATCCAAGTGGGAGACTGTTGGATTAATGTCTAAGTCCATAACTATGTTTGGTATGTACTTGACCCGATCCGACATGGTCCACTTGGGTTGCACTTCACCGACACAATTTATATGGATAGTCTTTTGAGAATAGTATATTTATGATTTATATTAATATATTATAAGTTCTAATATATTAATATGGAATCATATTATTTAATTAGTATTGATCAAGAATTAATTTAGAATTAATTAAGTGATCAAAAAGAACTAATTAAATATGGACTCTTATATATATGGAATGGGCCAAGTTCATTTAGGTTGGGCTAAGCTTTCATGGATGGTCCATGGACCTTTTAACCCATGGATCCTATGTAAATGAAAGGTCATGGGTATTAGGGTTTACATGGATGTAACCCTAATCCTCCATAATATATAAAGGGGTCCTTGGCTCACAAAATTGGCACAAGTGTATGAAAATGAGAGTGGGCCGATTTCAGTGTGCATACATATTTTCTCAAGTTCTTCCAAGGAGTTTTGGTGATTTGTGATTCCATTTGAGGCTTCCACACTATTGGGGCTAAGCTCTTAAAGCTTGAAGACATCAAGCTACATCAAAAGGTATGTCATCTAACTAGAACTTTGTAGTATAAGTGCTTCATAATATGCTAGTTAGGATGAAACCTTGGAATAGTTAATATTTGCATGTATAATAGAGAAAACATAGATCCAAGGTTTATAGGGTTGCATGTACACCATAGGAGTGTTAGAATGCTCAAAACCCAACACCTTCTCATGACAATAAAAACATATAGACTCTTTGGGAATGGTACACGAGATTAGCACAGACTTAGTCTTTCCCCTTGCCTTTTGGTCAACCGGGTTCACCAAGGCCGATCCCTTTCCATTGGGAAGAGAAAGCTTTTCTGGACTTCCAATGTTGCCATTGTCATTGTCCATGGAAGTTTGAGATATAGACCTTCCACCCATATTTGCTTGACCATTGCGCCACATCAACACTGACTCAGCTGCAACAAGCAAATAAGATAGATCTATTTGGGTCATGTTGTGATCTGTCACATAGTAGTTCTTAATGAATTTGCTATATGACTCTGGAAGTGACTGAAGAATCCAGTCAATAGCCAACTTCCTTGGAACAACGACACCCAACATTCTCAACCTGTGAAAGTGTGACTTCATTCCTAAGACATGAGTGCACACAGGTCTTACATCTTTATGTTTCATTGCTAGTAGGGCTTGAGTAACCTTGAATTTTCCAAGTCTTCGAGCTTGTGGGTCAAGGAGAATAAATGGAGGAGGTGGAGGTAGACAAGTATGATTTCCATGAGATTTGGGAAGATCACAGTTGTCTAAACCAGACATCTACAATGGGAGATATTCAAGTTAGTTGATTTTAAGTCCTTAATATAACACCCAATATGAAATATTAAGGCTAGGACCCAACACAATATTTTATAACTTGGAAGAGGGATGCCGTAATCCAAGCTATAAAATATTTGAAGGTAGGTGAATGACGATTCACCAATTTCCACCATGAAAACGAAATAAATTATTAGGTTTTAATTGGATTTGAAACTCCTATATCTTTTGAGATTCATTGAACTTTCAATGGCATGTTTCAATCTCGATTGTGCCCTTCAGATTTTGTGACTGGGATGCCGAGGATCACAAAACAAGGTGTGAATAACCATGCAAATTCACTTGGTACCCTTAATATTATCGCCTAATCAATATGCCGGTTAACCACACGCGCTCCACCGATCTATGATAAACATTAAGTCACCCTTCGTGATCCTTACTAGTCCAAGTTAGTGTGCCGGTTAACCACACACGCTCCACTAACGACTTGGTAAGGTACAAAGTGTGAATTTCATGGGTTAGCACCAAATTCACATTTTCCTAAAGTAACTAAGATTGGGAAATATAGAAAATATTTAGTTACTTTATAATAATTATTATACTTTTAATGAGAATTAAAGTCATTGTCTTACCCGTTCGGCTAACAACCCTCCACCGATCAAGGAAGCGGTGGGTGAGAGTGGACACCCATTAAGCTGCCATTTTATAGGCAACAACCTTATACCCCCCTTATAGACCGACTTCGTGAATGAGGCATACTAACGGTAAAACGACTTGATCTTATACATATATATAAATATTAACCATTAATCTTATAATAGTATAAGGGTTGAATTTTAACTTTTAAAACTCTAGGGTATGGAATTAAAGTTTGTGTGAGACTTTACAAATTCCAAAACTTGAGGACAAGTTTTGAACAATTCAAAAACTTTTGGATATTCATAACTTATGAGTTTTAATTAAGCCTTAAAGAAAATTTTAATGAAGAGACTCTTGGACATTCATAACTTTAGGACAAGTTATGGAGTCCATAAAACCATTTATGTGAAAACTCCTCAAAATTGTAACTTATAACTTCTTTTAAAGAAAAACTTTTGGAATTCCATAACTTGAGGACAAGTTATGGAGTCCATTCAATGTCATAAAGATCAAGAATACTATCAAACAATTTGCACATAATTCTTATGATCTACCAAAACTCATAAGTTCATGAACATTCATAATCAACAACTTTCAAGAATCATATAAACATATATAAACTTGAAATTTTGATTATAACTTTGAAATTGGTTCACCACAATCATTACCACATCAAAAACATGTTTTTCAAGTCCAAAACAGTTTAAGGTAATGATTCTAGACCAATTCGAGCACCAAAACTCGAAAATCTGCACTCAGGCCTACCAACTCGTCGAGTGCATGAACTGACTCAGCGAGTTGGTTGAATATATGCATGAACTCGGCGAGTCAGCTGTTCAGAATGCAGTTTTTCGACATTTTTCAACAATTTGCATCAAGTATTCAAGAAAACAAGCGTAGGCTCTGATACCACTGTTGGGTTTTGAGTATTCTAACACTCCTAAGGTGTACATGCAACCCTAATAACCTTGGATCTATGTTTTCTCTAAAATACATGCAAATAAGAATTTCTAAGGTTTGCATCCTAACTAGCATAGCATTGAAAACTAGAATCATAATACACTAGAAGAATGACATACCTTTTGATAGTGATTGATTGCTTGTAGCTTGAGAGCCTAGCACCAATAGTGTGAATGCCTCAAGTGGAATCACAAATCACGACAAACTTTGGAAAACTCTTGAGAGAATAATGCTCACTCTTGAAATTGACCACCACTCTTGTTCACACACAACTAGTGTCATTTCAAGCATCATAAGCTCCTTTATACAGTGTGGATGATTAGGGTTACATCCACGAAAACCCTAATACCCATGACTCTTCCTTTCCAAGGATCCATGGGTTAAAAGCTCCATGGACTATCCATGGACTCCCATGCATGCCAAGCCCATTCCAAATGAGTAATACCCCACACTACATAAAATACAAGAGCCCATATTTAATTAGTCACCTTTTTGATCACCAAATTAATTCTAAATTAATTAATGATCAATACTAATTATATAATATGATTTCATATTAATATATTATGACTTATAATATATTAATAAGTCATGAACATACTATTCTCAAAAGATTATCCATACAAATTGTTCGGGTGAAGTGCAACCCAAATGGACCATGCCGGGTCGGGTCAAGTACATCTCAAATATTGTTATGGACTTAGACACCTTATCCAACAATGATTACATAACTGCCCAGGTTTGACCTCAGTGTTCAACCTTTAAATACTTCTGTTCTGGTCCTCTTGTGATACTTGTTATAGTATGTATATATGTATAAGCATGTATATATACTTTTATAAGGTATTGTTATATATATATATATACATATATATATATATATATATATATATATATATATATATATATATATATATATATATATATATATTATCCAGAGCACTTCGGCCCCATTGCATTTATAGTTGTATATCTTTTATCGGTTGATATACTTAGTTCACTATAAATAATGCTCTGATACCAATCTGTCACACCCCAACCAGAACGGCAGAAACGTTCGGGGGTGGAGGACGTCATGTTTAGTATCACAAGACATGCATCATAGTAGTCAAAGTAACAAACAACCATTTCATTAGAAAGAAAGTGTTTACAAAGTATGTGGTTCACATAATATTGACTACAAAAGTAAATAACAAAACAAACATGAAGCTACTATGCTCCATCTTCAGAATCCCAGTGCGCGTACCTGTCTACTGGTCTCCTGAGAATACAAGTTATTTTGAAAGTGTAGATCAACATTTAAGCTGGTGAGTTCATAAGTATTTTAGTGATGTACTATAAGTTGTAACCTCTTTTAGAAAAGTTTGTCTATTCCTCCAGAAAATCCTATATCTTCTGATATGATGAAAGAGAAGTAAAAATGACTCTACAATCCTTTCTATGAGTACTAAATGGATACAAGTTATATAAAACCCAGAGTAAACAAAAAATCGATTGTGTAAATCTGCCCTAAGCCCATAACCAAAAAAGGAACAGGAAATGAGGCGGAAAGCACACATTCCATTGTTTGTTAGATCATAGTTGTATATAACCCTAGTGTATTCACTTGGTACTCACGGAGTTAACTGTAATAGTTCCTTTATATTTGATGAAAACATTCTTTAAGAAAACCCTTATTTCTTTTACCAAAAATGGTAACCACAATAGCTCCTTCTATAATCACTTAGTGTATACTAGCTATATATAATCTAATAGTGAACGGATAGTTAATTATGTGAATCTGCCCTAAGCCCAGAACCAAACAAGGAACCGGAAGTAAGGCGGAAAGCACACATCCAACTATCTATCGGATATTAATTAGATATAAACCTTATGTATAAACTAAGGTATTATAGAATTAACCACTAAAGGTCCTTTAAGTTATACTGGTTTAATAAAATGGATTAAACCCTTTTACTGGTAAGTTTCTAGTTTTGTCTACCAAATGTTCTATTTGAAAAGTAAGTTTTGTACTAGAAAACGGTGTATTGAAATAGTATACTATGACCTGATCCATACCTGGTACTCCTTAGGATTACTTGGTGTATACAGAATATATATATAGCTAAGATCGAATAGATACTACGCTGGGTGAATCTGCTCTAAGCCCGCAACTAAAAAAGGAACAGGAAATGAAGCGAAAGGCACACATCCTACTACCTGTCAGGTCCGATTAATATATATCCATGATGTATAAACTAAGGAATCATAAAGTGAGCATTATAGGCCCCCTTCAAACTGGATGTACTAAGACACGAATGTTATATTTTTCGTTTGTAATGATGTAAGTTTTCCCTAGTTTATAACTATCTTTACTCGAAAATAGTTTGCATTACCTTTTATGTGAGAATATCACAAATTGAATGTAGTGGGAAAATGAAAGTATGTTGTAGTCTTTTAAAATGACTACTGAAGTACTGACTACCTAAAAACCAGTTTGTTAATTAAGGTAAAATGTGATGAGGTTATAACCATACTCGATTTGACTAGTATAAAACACGGTGCTCCAAAGGCGTCGAAAATGGTATGACATTAGTCACCCGTAGACTTGCAAGTGCCAATGTAGCTAGCAGAAAGATGTGGGGTGTCAATCCCATATAGATCTATACACAAACTCACTCTCTCCCTCCAGGAGACTCTTGTTAGAAAACGCGACCTAACAAGTATATTGCTAAGTCGTGAAGTAGTGGTTTCACATTATTGATATCTTGTTATTGTTATAGTATGTTCTCTCTATTCTAGTGTATAGTATGTTCCTCCCTAAACTTGTTATAGTATTAACTGAACCCCTAAACTATACCTATTATAGTTTACTAGTGTTTACTTGAACTGAATCTGTTTTGTAGAAAAGGCTCGATTAACTACTAAGTTATGATTGTACTTTAAAAACAGAGTTTTATAAACAATAAAGTAACATAACTTAAAAAGAGTTTTCGAAATAATTTGATCACTTATAAACACATAAACAATCCTTTTAAAATGATGATTATCACAAAACATTTACACAATTATCATTGTGTTCAACTTGTATCCCCCCTTAAAAGCATTTAAAACATTTAAAAGATTGATTATAGGGGTATGAACTCACCTTATGTGGGTGATTCAATCGAATATGCGAGTAAGGATGAGAAGTTCCACGAATGAACTCCCGAGACACAAACGAGTCAAAGGACATATAATGGCATTTACATGCATGTAATTAGTGTTTTAAACAACTAACATGCAAGGAAACACCCTTAGGGAGTAGGAAACACTTGCTAGGAAGTGTTACAATCACATGTCATTGACGAAAGGGAGTTTACGGCCAAAGGGAGGTGTGTTCACGGCCACACTTGAGTTTACGGCCAAGGGAGAGTTTACGGCCACACCAAGTGTTTATGTGACAATCCGAAATTTCTACCTTGTACTACGCTTAAACTCAATCAAAGTTTGACTCACATCTACTAACTTCTAGCACTATTTTGAGTCTATTTGAGCATTTCGAGCCTAGTATATCCAAAGAATGAATGATAGGAAGTGTCTATTGAAGTTGTAAACTATCAAGCAAGCCATAAACCCTCTAAAGAGGTGTTTACGGCCAGGAACCATGAGTTTACGGCTGTAAACCCATGGTGGCCGTAAACACCATGCTATATATATGGTCCTTAGTCATTTTTCCTTCATTTTCACCATTCCAAGCCCAAGAATTCGGAATTCTCTCTCAAGGATCTTGAGACTTTTGCTTCCAAACTTCAAAAATGTAAGTGATTCCTTCCCTTTGTGAGTTAATACATCACTTCTCCTTGATTTACTCTTAGATTCACCCACAAATTCATCTTATTGGGTCTAGATCTTCAAGATCCTCAAGAACACCAAGAACACTTAAGTGTTTTGGGCCGAAAACACCCCTATTTGCCTTCAAAACGTAAGTATACTACCCTTAGCTTGTTACATACTAGAATCACTTGTTAAACAACTAGAAAACACCATGAAATCATGAACAAAAGGGTGTTTACGGCCAAGGCAATCTCCATTGGCCGTAAACCCTAGTTAGTGGTGCAATGTTGCCACAACTCCTTCCTAAGCCTTGGATATAAGTCTAGAACACCTCGAGGAAGAGCATAGGACCTTAAACACACAAAATCGTACAAGATACCATGAGTTTACGGCCGAAAACACTTTGGGCCGTGAACCCATGGGCCATAAACTCATGGGGGTTTACCCTTGGGCCGTAAACTCCAAAGTGAGGCCCTACAACCCTTAGATGCAACCCTTTCTACTTCTAGCACTTGAATCAAAGTGTTTTCCATGTACTAGGGTGACTTTACTTGCTAAATTAGTTGCTTAATCACTAATTAGATACATATATGTGTCATTATATGTTAAATAGGATCCGTGCGTGTGTTCAAGTCTTCATTTGACACTTAGCATCCTATACAACACTTCCATCTAAACCACTCACTACAGGTGAGTTCATACCCCTTAATCAACCTTTGAAATGATTTTAAATGCTTTTATTGGGGGGGGGGAATACAGGTTGAAACTTTCTAGTTATTATATTAATCACATGTGATTAATAACTAGAACAAAACAGAAAGATTTTCTATTACTTTCAAATCGTTATCAAACTTATGGATTTCAAACACTTCAAAACATTTTATTAAACTCTTTTAAATGCTAAATCCTTTATCAAACTCTTTAAAACTTATATTATTGTCAAATTCATGTCTATACAGATATATTTATATAAGTAAGATTTGAAGGACTTAGGACTGATAGCTCACTTTATTTCCTGTTCCTTGTTTGGTTGTGGACTTAGAGTATCTTGTTATTTGTCCGAATGTCGTTGAAGCCTTAGTTATATATCACATATATGTGTTTAGATATAAAAGCTTTTACTTCAGTTCAATACCTTTGGGTAGCAAAGGCATACAAACAACATTACTAGTAAACTATAATAGGTATAGTTTAAGAGATTACTACTCATTATTACTAGTACAACGAAGCATACAAGAGTCAGTACATTTACAAGTCATTACAAACGTACTATAATGAAATACAATACACACTATACACTATACAAGAGAACATACTATACAATATACAAGAGAATACACTATACACTAGTACAGAGAGAACATCACTACACTATGACTTACTATACACACACTGATATTCTATAACTTAAATGTGAAACACTACTTCATGATACAACAATACATTGTTGTATCACTTTGTAACCAGAGTCTCCTGGAGGGAATGCGGGCATCATGTGTATAGATCTATACGGGACAGACACTCCCACACCCCGACTGGTAGCTAACGTCCCAACTGATAAGGCCAAGGGGTGACAAAATGTCACCTCACTATTTTATGACGCCAGAAGGTCGTCACGTATTCAGCCGTCTTTTAGCATGGTTACAAAGTAATTCACATCTAAAACTTTAAATTAACAATTAAAGGCAACAGGACTCCTTAAGGAGTATGGTACATTTAATACAAACATGTAAAACAGTCGGGCCTCGAGTAGAAGGCTACATTATTTATAAAGCAGGAAATATAGGATTTTCTGGGATAACTTTACAACTTTTTCAGGGGTTTAATACAAAGATATCGTGACTTTTAACTACTAAATGACACTAAATACTTATGAACTCACCAGCATTTTATGCTGATACTCTCTTTCAAAATAACTTGTATTCTCAGGGAACTAGTAAGACAGGTACACCCATGCAGCTTTTGAAGGACAGAGTGGATCCACGACTCGTCTTATTTTGATTGTACACTTTTTGGGGTCATTTAAACTTACAAAAGAACACACATGTATTTAACTATTATATTAATGCAATGGATGTTGTTGCTTGTCTTTACTATTATGCATTGTTATGATACTTTACATGACGTCCTCCACCCCCGAACGTTTCCGTCGTTACGGTTTTGGGGTGTGACAGATTGGTATCAGATTATTGTTTATAGTGAATCGAGTATATCTACCCATAAAAGATATACAAACTATAAACACAACGGGATTAAAATACTCTGACCAATAGTTTATACTTTTAAATAATAAAATATTTAACTAAGTATACATACCTGCATTCATACTAAAATCAGTGTCACTAGGACGAAACAAAAGTATTATGATTGTTTAACAACACGATTAGGCTTAGAGATATATAGTCAAATCTGGGAGTGATATAGCCTGATCAACTATATTTTTCCGAGGAGTGACTAGCATGTGCCTAAGCATGGTTGTATGGTTGCAACAAGTCTAAAAACTTACCAACACTACTATAGTGATAACATTAGAACAAAACATGAAACTAAAATACTATAGGAGTATTTTATGCTACTATAATTACTTATTTGAGAACTAAAAAGGTCTTTACTAGTAGGTCAATAGTTGCTAAGTGGATATGCTAAGGTTATATGAGATTAAGGTGTCATAGACTTAGAATTTGTGATCTTTGCTTTACTTCATGTTCCTTGTTTGGTTGTGGATTTGGAGTTAGGGTTACTTCTTCGAAGGTCTATCCTGTTTTGATTTCATATAACTAGTATGCACTATGCAAGTATTGGAGTAACTGGTAAGGATCATCTTATAATTATCTTAATTAGTACGTCTATTATTATAAGATTCTTATACCCCTTTTCTCATGTAGATATCATGGTTGGATTCCATCCTCCTGGTGACCCGTACTTCCCAAATCAAGGCAATGCCAGATGGCTTGAAGAGGAGCCAGAAGATGATCATCCAATCCCTTTGGAAGATCACCTCGCAGAAGGCTTTTCGGATGGTTCTGACTCCGAGCCAGAGGTCAACAACCTACCCCAAGAGGTTCAAGTCCCAAATCTCAACCCCCGACCAACATTTCAAGGCCCCACACCCTTGTGGGCGACAAACTTGAACCGTTGGAGTGATGAACAGGTTCAGCCTTTACCCTTCAATGGGGACCGAAGCTTTTACAACCTAAGCGAGGGAGGCTCAGCTGACCAAGTCCTACCCATTATGGTCCGTAGGATTGCTCGGAATGTCGAGCAAGGTCGTGCAGCCATCGACTGAGTGATGGAAGTTGACGCCAACTCTGGCGTTAACATTGTCCACATTCGTCAACTCGAAAAGGCTATGGAAAGGACCAGGAGAACCAATGAGGCTCTGCAGCAACAACTAGCTGCATCCCGAGCCGAAGTCATGGAACTCCGAGTGCGTCAGAGGGCGCATGAGCGACATCTTCAAGAAGTTGTACGTGAACTGGCATATCTGAGGGTTCGCCCGAGGGATACCCGTCGCCGGTAGAAGATGTCGACTCATCTTTTTCTTTTAGGTTAAGGAATAGCCTTTCTTTTCTGTGCTCTATGAAGCACTTGTTTGTAAAATATTCCTATCTTTCAAGTACTTTAACTGGATTTCTAAGCTGTCAACATTTTCCCTTATGGTTTGATGTAAGACCTACTGTTAGGTCATTTTTCCCGAACTCATTACATCATTAATACCAGTAATATTGGCAGTTATCTAATCTATTGGAAAATCTTTACCCTCGTGTTTCCCTACTCTATTGTTATGTCTCTATCTGATGGTTGGACTATGGCGATTTAGTCCATAAATCACTCTCATCACACTTACAATTGATTCTTACTATTATCATCATCTCTATAAACTTTCAGTAAAAGATGCCGCCTCGCAAGCGTCCGACCAGAGGCACGGCTGTAAATCGAACTCCACCACCACCACCCCCTCCGCAGTTCAATGCGGTGATGTTTCAGGGTGCTATGACCGCAGCTGTGGCCGCAGCCATGACTCAAGTAAATTCTGGTGGTGCCAGTGGAGCTGGAACGAGTACCAACTCTAACCATGGTGAATGCCAACCACGTACATGGGAGTGTACCTATAAAGACTTCATCAGCTGCAAACCAGTGTTCTTCAACGAAACCGGAGGGATCATTGCGCTGTCCTAATGGATCGAAAGAACGGAAGCAATCTTTGAGATGTGCGCTTGTCCTGAAGGAAGCAAGATAAAATTTGATGCATGCACCTTCACCGAAAGGGCCCTGACATGGTGGAATGGCCATGTCAAATCACTCTCACTGGTAGCAGCTAACGCTATGGGCTGGGAGACACTGAAGGATCTAATGGCAAAGGAGTACTGCCCGAGGGGCGAAGTTCAGAAACTCGAAGAGGAACTGTGGAATCTTAAGATGAAGGGTTCCGACATAGTGGCTTATACAGCCAGATTCAGGGACCTAGTGACTCTATGTCCCAACATGGTCCCCACCGAAAGCAAGAAAATCGAGAGATACATCCGGGGTTTGGTGCCCCTGTATCGAGGGAACGTTCTAGCATCGAACCCTGCAAAATTTGATAGTGCCAAGCAATTGGCCCAAAGGCTTATCGATCACGAGGTTCATTCTCCTCCAACAACAACTACAACTGCTGTCTCAGCACCAACCAAAGCGGCCGACAACAAGAGCAAGCGTTTGGAACGAAAGAAGGGCAAATCATCTCAACCCTCTTCCAATAACCAACAGGTTGTGGTTGTCCGTGCTGCCACAACTCCTGTTGCCCCTGTACCAGCAAGGCCATATGAAAGGAGCCTACCCAAGTGCACTAAGTGCAATTTCCATCACAACGGCCCCTGCCGGGAAATACACTGCACCAACTGTGACCGGAAGGGCCATACTATCTGGATTTGCAAAGCACCACCCAAACCCATCACCCATGTCCCTGGTACAGGAGGAAGCCAGGCCTGCTACGGGTGTGGCGAGACAGGGCACTTCAAAAGAAACTGCCCTAAAGCTAGGAATGCGGGAGGAGCAGGGAGACTACTTGCTATTGGCCACAATGAAGCCGTGGCAGACCCCACAGTAGTCACGGGTACGTTCCTCCTCAATAACTCATATGCATGTGTCCTATTTGATAGTGGGGCAGAGAGGAGCTTCGTGAACCAAAAATTTAAACACTTACTTAATCAAGCACCGCATGCACTAAATGAAACCTTCGTCGTAGAAATGGCTAACGGAAAGACAGAGAGTTCTAACGAGATTTACATAGGTTGTACCCTCACGCTAGATAATTATTCATTCCCAATCGACCTCATACCGGTAGCAATCAAGAGTTTCGATGTCATTGTGGGCATGGACTGGTTGAGTCTCCGTCGTACCGATATTCTGTGTTTCGAGAAGGCAGTCCGTCTAAACCTACCGTATAACGAGACCTTGCTGATCTACATAGACAAACCCAGTACGATCCTTCGTATCATCTCAAGTATTCAAGCCCAGAAGTACTTGCGTAAGGAATATCATGCATTCCTTGCACACGTTGTCGATACGAGCCAAGAAACGAAACACCTGAAGAACATCCCAGTAGTACGCGACTTTCCCGACATCTTTCCAAAGGAACTACCAGGATTACCTTCACAACGCCAAGTCGAGTTAAGAATCGACATAGTTCCAGGAGCTACCCCAGTAGCGAAATCGCCCTATCTTCTAGCACCAGCTGAGATGCAGGAACTATCCGGCCAACTTAACGAACTGCTCAGCAAGGGCTTTATTAGACCAAGTTTCTCACTGTGGGGAGCACCGATCTTATTCGTGAAGAAGAAAGACAGATCGTTCTGTATGTGCATCGACTATAGAGAACTCAACAAGCTTACGGTCAAGAATCGTTACCCTCTACCTCGCATAGACGATTTATTCGACCAGCTGCAAGGGGCGAGTTACTTTTCTAAGATTGATCTGCCATCCGGGTATCACCAGTTACGAGTGCTTGAGGAGGATGTTCCGAAGACAGCCTTCCGAATTCATTACGGACACTACGAGTTCGTAGTGATGCCATTCAAGTTGACTAATGCGCCCGCAGTGTTCATGGACTTAATGAATAGGGTATATCGTCCTTACTTGGATCGGTTCGTCATCGTCTTCATCGACGACATACTTATCTACTCTCGAAGTAAGGAGGAACATAGTGAACATCTACGACAAGTCCTAGGAACCTTACGATTGGAGAAGCTCTACGCAAAGTTCTCTAAATGCGAATTTTGGATCCGCAGAGTCGAATTCTTAGGTCACGTGGTTAGCAAAGAAGGAATCCACGTGGACCCTTCCAAAATCAAAGCCATCGAGAACTGGTCAGCACCGAAGACGCCTACAGAAATTCGTCAGTGTCTAGGCCTCGCTGGCTACTACCGCCGGTTTATACAGAACTTCTCTTGAATTGCGAAACCCCTTACGACATTGACCCAAAAAGGTGTGGCCTTTGACTGGAAAGAGAAACAAGAGAAGGCGTTTCAAACGCTGAAGCGAGCCTTATGCACCGCACCGATACTATCCCTCCCCGAAGGGATAGAAGACTTCATGGTGTACTGCGATGCATCCAACCAGGGGCTCGGCTGTGTTCTGATGCAACGAGGTAAGGTCATCGCTTAGGCCTGAAGGCAGCTGAAGACACACGAGCTGAACTACACCACACATGATCTCGAATTAGGAGCAGTTGTGTTTGCTCTGAAGATCTGGAGACACTACCTGTATGGTACGAAAAGCACTATCTTTACAGATCACAAAAGCCTGCAACACATTTTCAACCAGAAGGAGCTCAATATGAGACAACGACGGTGGGTCGAACTACTCAATGACTACGAATGCGAAATTCGTTATCATCCGGGTAAAGCCAACGTAGTAGCAGACACCCTAAGTTGGAAAGAATATTCTTGTCGAAGAGTCAAGTCATTAACTATGACTATCCATTCGTATCTATCCGTGCAAATTAAGGAGGCTCGGTTCGAAGCCTTGAAACCTGAAAATGTGGCGCGAGAATCCCTGCGAGGAATGGATAAGAACTTGGAAGTCAAGGGTGGCGGAGCTTTATATCTCATGGACCGGATCTGGACACCGAGACACAGTGGCTTCAAAGACTTGGTCATGAACGAAGCGCACAACACTCGTTATTCCGTCCACCCAGGTTCAGATAAGATGTATCTGGATCTTAAAAAGTTATACTGGTGGCCTAACATGAAAGCAGAGATTGCTACCTTCGTGAGTAAATGCCTTGCTTGCGCTAAGGTCAAGGTCGAATACCAGATACCCTCAGGTCTACAACAGCAACCAGAGATTCCGGAGTGGAAGTGGGAGCGGATCACAATGGACTTCATAACCAAGTTGCCCAAGACAACTGGTGGACTTGATACCATTTGGGTGATCGTCGATAGATTGACCAAATCTGCACACTTCCTGCCTATCTAGGAAACTGACAAGATGGAGAAGCTCATAAGAACATACATTAGGGAGATCGTACGACTGCATGGTGTTCCTACATCTATTATCTCCGATAGAGATAGTAGATTCACTTCGAGGTTCTGGCAGTCACTAAAAAGTTCCCTAGGAACGAGGTTGGACATGAGTACAGCCTACCATCCACAGACCGACGGATAAAGTGAGAGAACTGTTCAAACCTTGGAAGATATGTTGCGAGCCTGTGTGATCGACTTAGGGAAGGCATGGGATACCCATTTACCCCTTGTCGAGTTTTCCTACAACAACAGTTATCACACGAGCATAAAGGCTGCTCCATTTGAAGCCCTCTATGGCCGAAAGTGCAGATCCCCTCTGTGCTGGTCTGAGGTGGGTGACACTCAGTTAGCTAAAGGACGAGTTCCTGACAGCACTCTCACTGGTCCGAAAATCATTCGGGAAACGACATAGAAGATCGTTCAGATTCGAACGATTGAAAGCCTCTAGAGACTGACAGAAAAGCTACACAGATAAACGAAGGAAACCTTTGGAATTGCAGGTGGGAGACCGAGTCCTGTTGAAAGTCTCACCCTGGAAGGGCTTGATACGCTTCGAAAAGCATGGAAAGCTAAATCCAAGATACATAGGGCCTTTCGAGATTCTCGCTAGAATCGATCTTATAGCTTACAAACTCAACCTACCTCATGAACTTAGTAACATGCATCCTATTCTCCACGTCTCAAACATGAAAAAGTGCCTATCCGACGAGACTCTTGTAATCACACTCGACGAAATCAAGATCAACGAGAGCCTAAACTTCGTGGAAGAACCTGTAGAGGTCATGGACCGAGAGGTCAAACGTACAAAGCAAAGCCGCATCCCGATAGTGAAGGTTCGCTGGAATGCCAAGCGAGGACCGGAATTCACTTGGGAGCGCGAGGAGCAAATGAAATTGAAATATCCTCATCTTTTCGATTAGTTATTTGTAATAGCTCATTTGTTAAACTCTAATTTCGGGATGAAATTCCCTCTAACGGGGGGATGATGTGACAACCCGAAATTTCTACCTTGTACTACGCTTAAACTCAATCAAAGTTTGACTCACATCTACTAACTTCTAGCACTATTTTGAGTCTATTTGAGCATTCCGAGCCTAGTATATCCAAAGAATGAATCATAGGAAGTGTCCATTGAAGTTGTAAACTATCAAGCAAGCCATAAACCCTCTAAAGAGGTGTTTACGGCCAGGAACCATGAGTTTACGGCCGTAAACCCATGGTGGCCGTAAACACCATGCTATATATATGGTCCTTAGTCATTTTTCCTTCATTTTCACCATTCCAAGCCCAAGAATTCGGAATTCTCTCTCAAGGATCTTGAGACTTTTGCTTCCAAACTTCAAAAATGTAAGTGATTCCTTCCCTTTGTGAGTTAATACATCACTTCTCCATGATTTACTCTTGGATTCACCCACAAATTCATCTTATTGGGTCTAGATCTTCAAGATCCTCAAGAACACCATGAACACTTAAGTGTTTTGGGTCGAAAACACCCCCATTTGCCTTCAAAACGTAAGTATACTACCCTTAGCTTGTTACATACTAGAATCACTTGTTAAACAACTAGAAAACACCATGAAATCATGAACAAAAGGGTGTTTACGGCCAAGGCAATCTCCATTGGCCGTAAACCCTAGTTAGTGGTGCAATGTTGCCACAACTCCTTCCTAAGCCTTGGATCTAAGTCTAGAACACCTCGAGGAAGAGCATAGGACCTGAAATGCACAAAATGGTACAAGATACCATGAGTTTACGGTCGTAAACACTTTGGGCCGTGAACCCATGGGCCGTAAACTCATGGGGGTTTACTCTTGGGCCGTAAACTCCAAAGTGAGGCCCTACAACCCTTAGATGCAACCCTTTATACTTCTAGCACTTGAATCAAAGTGTTTTCCATGTCCTAGGGTGACTTTACTTGCGAATTTAGTTGCTTAATCACTAATTAGATACATATATGTGTCATTATATGTTAAATAGGATCCGTGCGTGTGTTCAAGTCTTCATTTGACACTTAGCATCCTGTACAACACATCCATCCAAACCACTCACTACAGGTGAGTTCATACCCCTTAATCAACCTTTGAAATGATTTTAAATGATTTTATTGGGGGGGGGAATACAAGTTGAAACTTTCTAGTTATTATATTAATCACATGTGATTAATAACTAGAACAAAACAGAAAGATTTTCTATTACTTTCAAATAGTTATCAAACTTATGGATTTCAAACACTTCAAAACATTTTATTAAACTCTTTTAAATGCTAAATCCTTTATCAAACTCTTTAAAACTTATATTATTGGCAAACTCATGTCTATACAGGTATATTTATATAAGTAAGATTTGAAGGACTTAGGACTGATAGCTCACTTTATTTCCTGTTCTTTGTTTGGTTGTGGACTTAGAGTATCCTGTTATTTGTCTGAATGTCGTTGAAGCCTTAGTTATATATCATATATATGTGTTTAGATATAAAAACTTTTACTTCAGTTCAGTACCTTTGGGTAGCAAAGGCATACAAACAACATTATTAGTAAACTATAATAGGTATAGTTTAAGAGATTACTACTCACTATTACTAGTACAACGAAGCATACAAGAGTCGGTACATTTAAAAGTCATTACAAACGTACTATAACGAAATACAACACACACTATACACTATACAAGAGAACATACTATACAATATGCAAGAGAATACACTATACACTAGTACAGAGAGAACATCACTACACTATGACTTACTATACAAACACTGATATTTTATAACTTAGATGTCAAATACTACTTCATGATACAACAATACATTGTTGTATCACTTTTAACCAGAGTCTCCTGGAGGGAAAGCGGGCATCGTGTGTATAGATCTATACGGGACAGACACTCCCACACCCCGACTGCTAGCTACAGTCCCAGCCGATAAGGCCAAGGGGTGACAAAATGTCACCTCACTATTTTATAACGCCAGAAGGTCGTCGCGTATTCAGCCGTCGATTAGCATGGTTACAAACTAATTCACATCTAAACCTTTAATTAACAATTAAAGGCAACAGGACTCCTTAAGGAGTATGGTACATTTAATACGACCTTGAGTCTTCATTTTTATCATTTAATAGTCAGTAGTGTCACTGCTGAGGTAGAACATACTATTTTCCTAGTAGAGAATAGAAATGATTAGGAGAAAACATATTTTCACAGTAACAAAGTACTACAATATTTTTACCACTATTACAAATACAAATTAAAATACTACGTTTTTATACAAGAACAAACATGTAAAACAGTCGGGCCATGAGTTGAAGGCTACATTATTTATAAAGCAGGAAATATAGGATTTTCTGGGATAACTTTACAAATTTTTCAGGGTTTTAATACAAACATATCGTGACTTTTAACTACTAAATGACACTAAATACTTATGAACTCACCAACATTTTATGCTGATACTATCTTTCAAAATAACTTGTATTCTCAGGGAACCAGTAAGACAAGTACACCCATGCAGCTTTTGAAGGACGGAGTGGATCCAAGACTCGTCTTATTTTGATTGTACATTTTTTGGTGTCATTTAAACTTACAAAAGAACACACATGTATTTAACTATTATATTAATTCAATGGATGTTGTATCTTGTCTTTACTATTATGCATTGTTATGATACTGTACATGACGTCCTCCATCCCCGAGCGTTTCCGCCGTTACGGTTTTGGGGTGTGACAGTTTACGCCCGTAAACACACCAAGATGATGCATTTTGGGTCTTGATTCTTGTTTGTAGGGTGCTTGTCTAATGGATAACAAGTTGATAGAAGGAATTCTTACACCTTGGAGGACTTTAGGGAGTTTACGGCCCAAGATCCGTTGAAGGATTTACGGCCCTTATGAAGGGTTTACGGTCGTAAACCCTTGAAGATCTTGAAGATGGTGTCTTAGACTGATGAATTAAGGCTAGAACAAAGGGTTTGTTAAGCATGAACAAGTAAAGGATGAAACACTTTCGATTTTGGAGTGAAATGAGAGCCTTTCTTGGATGATACTTGAGAGAGAATGGGTAGTTCACGGCTGGAGTTTGGAGAAATGAAGAAAAATTAGGCAAACTTTTATATATAGAGGTAGTTTACGGCCAGGAGGGTGTTTACGGCCGTGAATAGAGTTTACGGCCGTAAACCCCATGTGTTGGGATTCTGGTTCGGGTGCAGACTTCTGATCTCGAGCTAACACTTCAAAACACTCAATCCTTAAGTGTACTAGGCTTAGAAATCATTAGAACGACCCTTAACAAGACTAAAAGGTAATAGAATATAGACCTACTTTTGGTGGATTGAATTGACTTTACAAGATAAAAAAAATTTCAGGTTGTCACACTTTCCTATCCATGTCGATCTTCTTCTTGAAGCTCCATTTGCACCCAACTGTCTTAGGACCTGGTACATAGTCAACCAAGTTCCAAATTTAATTGCCATACATGGACTGAATCTCGTTGTCCATAACCTCTTTCCACTTTGTAGCGCCTCAGATCTACGGACTCGTCAACTGGTTCAACAGGAATTTCCTCCTCAGGTTGATTGCTTGTGTTTGAAGTTCCTTCACCGCTTGACTCTTGAAGCTCTTCAAAGTCAATTTGCCTCCCACTGTCCCCTTTCCCTACGCGTTGTCTCTCGCGAAAGAATCCTCTCCTCATAACGAAGACAACATTGTCAGTCGGACTATAGAAGAGATATCCAAAGGAGTTTTGTGGGTAGCCGATGAAAATACACCGCTCACTACAAGGTTCCAGCTTGCCGTGAGTCTCACGTCTCACGAAAGCCTCGTAACCCCAAACCTTGATCTGTGGTAACGAAGGAACCTTCCCTATCCACATCTTGTGAGGTGTTTTGGCAACCTTCTTAGTTGCGACTAGAATAAGGATATGGGCGGTAGTCTCTAAGGCATACCCTCAGAATGAGACGAGTAACGAAGCTCCACTGTCACACCCCCGAACCAGACGGCGGAAACGTCCGGGGGTTTGTTGACTTCATGTTGTTATATCATCACAGTGAATATAAATGAAAATGACAAACACCATCATCATACATACCAAATACAACCATCATTGTTTACATCAAGTATTGTATTTCAAATTACATGCCAATATATTCAAAGTATGATGATAACAAAACACAACAAAATATCCAGGTATTCTTGCTGACCAACCTGCTCAACGATTTCCTGAGAATACAAGTTAATTTGAAAAGGGTCAACATATATAATGTTGGTGAGTTCATAAGCATGTTTGAGTAAAATGTTTTATATTACTTGTAAACACCAGAGAATCTGATATTTTCTAAAAAACGATTTGAAATGTTTGTATCCGATCTTGTATTAATGCATGTGTGTTAATGTTTTAAAATGTATAAAGTGAATGGTCCTAGACAATCCGATATTTTCTGTCTATAAAACGTTGTGATCTTAACACCCTAAGATTGAGTACCAATGCGAATATATTATCGTGTTATCAACAGAAAGTGTATTCCGTAAATTTTTATAATGGAGTTAAATTTCTTCGTGAGTCGCTATAACCACACTTGATAATGACTGATATGCCCTTCATGACAATTTTTAGACGCCGAATTGTTTAAGGTAATGTTTGTCACCCCAGACTGGCCTAGTCTAACTGTAGCTAACAGCTCAGGTGTGGGGTGTCACCCTGTATAGATCTATACACAAACTCCCGCTCTCCCTCCAGGAGACTCTGATTATAACTACAGACTACGATTGTACACTCGATAGGTGTCAAACGATGTGTCTCACAAGATCCTTAACGATATTTACGGGAATATTGAATTGCACAATGTATATTGTTTCTGTGTAAGTTTTAAGTTTACAAAGCCAAACGAGTATGTACGTGGATGAATGAGGCCCAACAAGCATGTAAAAGACAACTAAGGCCCATTTAGCATGTAATGCATATTCCAGGCCCAATAAGCATGCAAAAAGGACAATTAAGGCCCATTAAGTATAACATGTATATTCCAGACCCAATAAAAGTGAGTTTAACGTATTTGATTCGTTTATTGTTGTAATGTTCGTCCTTGTTCAATCATTTTCCAAGGTGACATAAAAGGCCCACTTTTTGTAATATTGACATTTTTGGTATATTTAGACTAAAAATTTACAATTTAGGCATGTTTTTGGTAAAATTGACTTTTTAGGTCCCTTAGGACCAAAATTTTACACTTAAAGCTAGTTTCAAATACAATAACATTTTTAACCAACTTTTGTCAAAATTATCATTTTCGGCCTAAGTGTATAAATTTTTACATTTTCGGTCCAAAAGCATAGGATTCATCCTTTTTAGCCCAAATTTGATAAACTTATCATTTTTCAGCCCTCAAAACCGAAAAATAACATTTTTGGCTCAAATTTGTTTAAAATGACACTCAAGTCCACAAAAGTCCAAAAATTTACAATTTTAGCCCAGAAACCGTGAAGGCCCATTATGAGGCCCATTTGTGAAAGTTTACACTTTTAGCCCTTCTAAAATCATAAATACCATGAAGATCCATATTTATTCAAATAAATCTTTCCAAAATCGTGATTTATGCATAATAACTTCACTTTTTGATTTTTTTTTGTCATTTTTGGCCCTTTTATGTGATTTTTTTTAGTTTTAAACAACCTTGTAATGTTTTAACCCTTTTCTTTGCACAATAAGTTGTATCAAGTGTTATGTTCCACAAATATCACCATATTTCACCATATTTTTGAATTCATAATGTTAATAACACATAATTACACTTATATCAAGAAAAAAACACAAAATCATGCATATACACATAGATCTACACAAAACAACTTGTATTCTCCTCCAAAACATAGTAAAAACCGAAAATAGGGGGTATGAACTCACATTGCGGTGTTGGAACGGGTTTGGAAGAAGATTGGAGGAGTTTTTGGCTCTAACAAGCTTCCTTGAAGTGATTTTTGAATTCTAGGAAGTTCTAACAGCATGGATCATGAAATATAGTGTTAAGGAGTGAAGATTATCATAAAATGAATTTAAACACTTTGATAAGAAAGTATCTTACCAAGAATGGATGGATCTTGATGAAAACTTTGGTGAAACACACTCTAGTTCATGAATTTTAGAAGAGAAAGGGTAGAATATTTCTTGAGAGTGTAGAGAGAGTTTTTGTGTGTTCGGAGTTTGAATGAAGAGTGAATGATGAAGGGTGGCAGAGAATAAGGAACGGAAAGAAAGAAAGAAGAGAGAGGGTCACATGTGATGTGCATGGACATATGAGATTTGCATAAATAAATGTTGTGTATTAGGCTTAGATGTATGGGGGGTATTAATGAGGTGTCATCCTCTAATCAACCCCATAACATTTTTTTAATATGGGCTGAGAATGGAGTAAGGGGGAAGAGAAAGGAATTGTTTGGGCGATTATTGAATGTATTCGAAATTTATAAGCCCAATATGAAAGTTTTCGGCCCATTGGGCCTATATAAGGTTTTACGTCCCAAATGTTCAAGGGAGTTGTTCACGGCCCATAAAGGCCCATGAAAATGAAGTGAGTCATTTTAGGCCCAATAAGGCCCATAAAAGTCTTATGGCCCAAAATGTTATAGTTTAATGACAGTGGGTCCAATTAGAGCCCAACTGGAGTTCCTTCGCGCAATATAGCTAAATTGAAAGTTTATTGGCCCATTAGGCCCAATAAAAAGATCCAAATCCATTCTGAGTTTAAACTGGGAAATTAGGGTTTCAAACCTACAGTTGAGTAGATTAGATGTATTGAGTTAGGTTTTGAAGTTCATGAGTGAGTTTTGATTCAAGTGGTTGATTTTGAATGAGCATAGTGTATAATATCAACTTAAAGTTACAAATTACACAAAAGTTGGGTTCATGAGGACAAAATTTCCTAGCCAAATCCCCCTGTTAGAGGGAATTTTGTCCCGAAATTCTTTTGAAAGATAGAACTATGAACGAGAGAATAGGTGCGGGTACTTTAGCTTCATCTTGTCCTCGCGTTCCCATGTGAATTCCGGTCCACGCTTAGCATTCCAACGAACTTTCACAATCGGAATGCGACTCTGTTTTTGTATGCTTCACTTCTCTATCCATTATCTCAACAGACTCTTCAACGAATAGGAGGTTTTCATTTACTTCGATATCATCTAGGGGAATGACTAGGGTTTCATCTGAAAAGCACTTTTTTATATTTGAGACGTGGAACATGCGGTGTACGTTGCTGAGCTCTGAAGGTAGCTGCAACTTATAAGCTATCGGACCAATCCAGGCAAGAATCTCGAATGGCCCGACGTATCGTGGATTTAGTTTTCCCCGCTTCCCAAAATGGATCATCCCTTTCCAAGGAGAGACCTTCAATAGCACCTGATCTCCGACTTGGAATTCAAGAGGCTTTCATCGTTTATCTGCATAGCTCTTTTGTCTATCACGCGATGCTTGGAGTCGTGCCTTGATTTCGATTATTTTCTATGTTGTTTCCCGAATGATCTCGGGTCCTATAAGAGTGTTGTTTGGTGTTTTCCCTTTTTCTAGTTGGATGTCACTCACCTCAGCCCAAAAAAGAGGCGATCTGCATTTAAGACCATACAAAGCCTCAAAAGGAGCAACCTTTATGCTCGTGTGATAACTGTTGTTGTATGAGAACTCAATTAAGGGAAAGTAGGTATCCCATGCTTTGCAAAACTTGATCACACAGGCTTGGATCATATCTTCAAGTGTTTGGATGGTTGTCTCACTTTGCCCGTTGGTTTAAGGATGGTAGGCAGTGCTCATATCTAGTTGTGTTCCCATAGCTTTCTGGAGTGACTGCCAAAATATTGAAGTAAATATACTATCCCGATCCGAGATAATAGATACTGGTACCCCATGAAGTCTTACGATATCTCTTATATAGATTCGTGTTAATCTTTCCATCTTGTACGATTCCTTTATTGGCAGGAAATGGGCAGATTAGGTTAACCTAATGACAATTACCCAGATAGCATCCCATCCGTCCACTGTATTAGGTAATTTGGTTATGAAATCCAAGGTAATCCTTTCCCATTTTCACTCGGGTATCATTGGCTGTTATAATAACCCCGAGGGCTTCTGATACCCCACTTTCACTTTGGCACAAGTGAGACACTTGCCCACGTAAGTGGCAATTTCTGCCTTCATATTTAGCCACCAATAATGTTGTTTGATGTCCCGGTACATTTTTTCAGAACCTGGGTGGACGGAATACCGCGTTTTATGAGCTTCGTTCATGACTATCTCTCTGAATCCCCCAAATTTTGGGACCCAGATTCTATTCATGAAGTAGTAAGCCCCATACTCTTTGGCTTCAAGGTTTTTATCCATCCCACACAGCGATTCATTTGCGGCATTCTCCGGCTTCAATGCTTCTGATTGGGCTCCCCTAATCTATGAGGTTAGGTGGGAGTGGATGGTCATCGATAATATTTTCACCCGACGACCTGAGTATTCTTTCCTGCTCAGGGCATCAGCTACCACGTTCGCCTTGCCTGGGTGGTACTTGATCTCGCATTCATAATCATTTAGCAACTAAACCCACCTTCGCTGCCTCATGATCAACTCCTTTTGATTTAGAATGTACTGGAGGCTTTTGTGATCCGTGAAGATGGTGCACTTTGTACCATAGAGGTAGTGCCTCTAAATCTTTAGGGCAAAGACCACAGCTCCCAGCTCGAGATCATGGGTGGTGTAATTCACTTCATGTGTCTTCAAATGCCTGGACGCGTAAGTTATCACCTTTCCACACTTCATGAGGAAACAGCCTAACCCTTGGTTCGAAGCATCGCAATATACTACGAAGTCTTCGGTTCCCTCTGGTAAGGATAGCCCTGGAGCACTACAGAGGGCTCACTTCAAGGTTTGGAAGGCAGCTTCTTGGTTGCCCGTCCAGTTGAAGGGTACGCCTTTTTGTGTCAGAGTGGTGAGGGGCTTGGCTATCTTGGAGAAGTTCTAAAATAAATCTTCGGTGGTAGCCTGCGAGACCCAAGAACTGTCGAATTTTTGTTGGTGTTGTCAGAATTGCCCAGCCTTCAATGGCCTTGATCTTGGAAGGATCCACATGAATTCCCTCCTCACTGACTACATGACCGAAGAAGTTTACGCTGCGAATCCAAAACTCACATTTGGAGAGTTTCGCATATAATATTTCAGCTCTTAGAGTTTCCAAGATTTGACGAAGATGCTGATCGTGCTTCTCCTTGCTTCGAGCGTATATGAGAATATCATCAATGAAGACGGTTACTAAATTATCGAGGAACGGACGATAGAAGCGATTCATGAAGTCCATAAATGCTGCGGGGGCATTTTTAGACCGAAGGGAATCACAACGAATTCGTAATGGCTGTATCGAGTTTAGAAAGCAGTGAAGTAACTAGCTCATTGAAGCTGGTTAAATAGATCGTCAATCCGAGGGAGTAGGTATCGATTTTTGACAGTGAG
The DNA here is from genome assembly GCF_052849685.1 of Lactuca virosa. NCBI lineage: Eukaryota > Viridiplantae > Streptophyta > Magnoliopsida > Asterales > Asteraceae > Lactuca > Lactuca virosa. The sequence continues at coordinate 299,475,106 of NC_136428.1, read as the reverse complement.
TTTGTTCAACTCCCGATAGTCGATGCACATTCTGAAGGATGCCGTCTTTCTTCTTGACAAACAAAACTGGAGCTTCACAGGGTGAGAAGCTTGGCCTGATGAATCCTGTGCTCATAAGTTTACTTAATTGACTAGATAACTCCTGCATATCGGTAGGAGCTAACCTGTAGGGTGATTTGGCAATTGATGTTGCTCCTGATATTAGGTCGATTCGAAATTCAACCTGTCTTTATGGGGGTATTCTCGGAAGATCTTCGGGAAATACATCCGGAAGGTCGCATGCCACTAGGATGACTTTAATGTTTACTTCTTCTTTGGCTTTATCCACAACATGAGCGAGGAATGCATAGTTTTTCTTGTGCAGGCACTTCTGTGCCTTGATGTACGAGATAAGACGAAGATTGGCGTCGGGTTTATCACCATAGATTATTAGGGTTTCGTGATTGGGGAGGTGAAGTCGAACGGCCTTCTCGTGGCACATAATGTCGGCAAGGTGCGGGTTTAACCAATCCATGCCTATAATCACATCAAAGCTCCTAATATCTACATGCATCAATTGATTGAGAATGAATGATTATTTATCGTGAGAGTGCACCCTATGCATATATATCTTTTCTGGTTTCGGTGTTTCCATCATTATCGTAGGGGTAGGCAGGAGTGTGGTGTCTTTCACTTAAATGTTAGCGTGCCTAGTTGTTAGAGAGTTTTCAAGGATTTGTTGTTATGCTTAAAAGAGTTTTTATTCAGTTGAGATAACAATTTGTTGATTCTTAATTGATTTGGTAAAAGTTTGATGGTTAACTATTGTTGTTCGAGAACGTACCAAAAATTTAGGTGGGATTCCTTTTTGTTTCTTCACGTCTATTTGTTAAATTCCTCTTGCTTCCCCGTCATTACTCTTTGTTGGACAGTTCCTCCTGAAATGTCCCATCTCACCGCACTTGTTGCATGCTAGCTTTATTCCAGATACAAAGGTTGGAGTGGTGTGTTGGGCTGGAGTCTTGTAGGAATGGGCAGTGTGTCCTTTCTTGTTACATCTATTGCAATACAGCTTCCGGCAGGCTCCCTTATGATGGAAACTGCACTTGTTGCATTTTGGAAGGCTTCTAACATGTGGTCTCGCTGGTGTTGATGTATTAGGTGTCATCGCAGCATGGATAACAACAACATATTGTTTCTTCGAGGACCCTTAAGTTGGTTGTCCATTTCTCTTGCTCCCAGACTCTTGCTTCCTACTCGTAAGTTTTGGGTTTAGAGTGCCTTGATAAGTTGTCACGCGCTGGTTTTCATGGTTGTTACTGGAGTTGTCGAAGCTATTTTCACCTCTGTTGGTGGTATTTATGTTGAGTTGTGCCATAGCAGCGGTTACGGCAGCTGTTACAGCAGCTTGGAATGTAGCAAAGTCCATCTGCAGGATTGGTGTCTCACTGATGTGCTTGTTATTTCTGTGGGATGCCATTTTTCTGTTGCATGATGATAAGGAAGATTGTAAGTAACGATGGTCATTCCACGTTTTGTTGTATGATTCTCATGGTTTCAACCTACATCCCTAGGATGTAGTTATGGTGATAAGTAGTAGTAGATATTGCATGAATGCTAAGTCTATCCATAGATTATTTTGGTTTCGAGATCCTTGAGTATCTAGCGTTTTCAGTGGCTCGGTTGTGCATATAAGTGAATTTATATAATAACATGAAATAAGGGAAAATAGAACACATAGCAGATAACAACATCACAATAAACAGATAGTTGTTTTACTAGCAATAACCATCTTAGTACATGAAAGAGAATCATAACTAATAGTGGTGTGAGGGGGGGGGGGAGCTGATCCTAATCATGGGTGGATACATCTGGTGGTGGTGCTTAGATGCCAAGATATTGTGCCACAAGGTCAGCCAAATCACTCATCTCCCGAGTGATCTCTTCATTTCTCTGTTCTGCTTGTACGACTCTAGCTTCAGCCGCAAAGAGTTGCTGCCTAAAGGTGGCTACCTCTTCCTCTAAGAGGTGTAGTCGGTCGGTGGAGTCTTCCTGAATTGTATGCTGGGCTGGTATTGCTTCAGAAGGATGGGCTCCCATAGGGGTTTCTCCAAGGCCTTCTCCTTCATCCGACTCCTTATCGGATTCTCCCTCGATCAACCCATTAGCCACCAGGGCCTGATAGTAAAGGACTCCCTATTGGAACTCTTCCATGATGACTACGTGAGAATGGAGGGGTGAGAAGTGTATGAGGAGTGTATGTAGATAACATTCCAAAATACTCTTATAGTATTTTAATTGTTTATGTTTGAGTTCCTTAAGGCTTTTTGGATACAAGGTAAGTTTCTAAATTCATTGGCCACCATGATCACTCCCAAACACATGTTAGTCGTATTTTAAATAAATATAGTTGATCAGGCTCTATTTATCCCCAATAAGACTACATAACTGTCCGGGTTTAACCACGATGTTCAATTTCCTCTAGAGAGTTTTAGTGTTATAGTATTAATGCACACCTAGGTATGTATTTTAATTATTTTGTTCAGAGTAGTTTAGTCCTATTGTATTTATAGTTGCATATCTTGTATGATTAGATATGCTAGTGCACTATAAACAATGCTCTGATACCAATCTGTCACACCCCCGAACTAGACGGCGGAAACTTCCGGGGGTTGGGTGACTTCATCTTGTTATATCATCACAGTGAATGTCAATGAAACATGACAAACACCATCATCATACATAACAAATACAACCATCATTTTTTACATCAAGTATTGTATTTAAAATTACATGCCAAAATATTCAAAGTATGATGATAACAAAACACACCAAAATATCTAGGTATTCTTGCAGACCAACCTGCTCAACGATTTCTTGAGAATACAAGTTAATTTGAAAAGGGTCAACATATATAATGTTGGTGAGTTCATAAGCATGTTTAAGTAAAATATTTTATATTACTTGTAAACACCAGAAAATCCGATATTTTCTAAAAAACGATTTGAAATGTTTGTGTCCGATCTTGTATTAATGCATGTGTGTTAATGTTTGAAAATGTATAAAGTGAATGGTCCTAGACAATCCGATATTTTATGTCTATAAAACGTTGTGATCTTAACACCCTAAGATTGAGTATCAATGCGTATATATTAGCGTGTTATCAACAGAAAGTGTATTCCGTAAATTTTTATAATGGAGTTAAATTTCTTCGTGACTCGCTATAACCATACTTGATAATGACTGATCCGCCCGTCATGACGTTTTTCAGACGCCGAATTGTTTAAGGTAAGGTTTGTCACCCTAGACCGGCCTAGTCTAACTATAGCGAACAGCTCAGGTGTGAGGTGTCACCCCGTATAGATTTTTACACAAACTCTCACTCTCCCTCCAGGAGACTCTGGTTATAACTACAGGCTACAGTTGTACACTCGATAGGTGTCAAACGATGTGTCTCACAAGATCCTTAACGATATTTACGGGAATATTGAATTGCACAATGTATATTGTTTCTGTGTAAGTTTTAAGTTTACAAAGCCAAACGAGTATGTACGTGGATGAATGAGGCCCAACAAGCACGTAAAGGGACAACTAAGGCCCATTTAGCATGTAATGCATATTCCAGGCCCAATAAGCATGCAAAAAGGACAATTAAGGCCCATTAAGCATAACATGTATATTCCAGACCCAATAAAAGTGAGTTTAACGTATTTGATTCGTTTATTGTTGTAATGTTCGTCCTTGTTTAATCATTTTCTAAGGTGACATAAAAGTCCCACTTTTTGTAATATTGACATTTTTGGTATATTTAGACTAAAAATTTACAATTTAGGCATGTTTTTGGTAAAATTGACTTTTTAGGTCCCTTAAGACCAAAATTTTACACTTAAAGCTAGTTTCAAATACAATAACATTTTTAACCAACTTTTGTCAAAAATATCATTTTCGGCCTAAGTGTATAAATATTTACATTTTCGGTCCAAAAGCATAGGATTTATCCTTTTTAGCCCAAATTTGATAAACTTATCATTTTTCAGCCCTTAAAACCAAAAAATAACTTTTTTGGCTCAAATTTGTTTAAAATGACATTCAAGTCCACAAAAGTCCAAAAATTTACAATTTTAGCCCAAAAACCGTGAAGGCCCATTATGAGGCCCATTTGTGAAAGTTTACACTTTTAGCCCTTCTAAAATCATAAATACCATGAAGATCCATATTTATTCAAATAAATCTTTCCAAAATCATGAGTTATGCATAATAACTTCACTTTTTGATTTTTTTTGTCATTTTTGTCCCTCTTATGTGATTTTTTTTTAGATTTAAACAACCTTGTAATGTTTTAAACCTTTTCTTTGCACAATAAGTTGTATCAAGTGTTATGGTCCACAAATATCACCATATTTTAGCATATTTTCGAGTTCATGATGTTTATAACACATAATCACACTTATATCAAGAAAAAAACACAAAATCATGCATATACACATACATCTACACAAAACAACTTGTATTCTCCTCCAAAACATAGTAAAAACCGAAAATAGGGGTATGAACTCACATTGGGGTGTTAGAACGGTTTTGGAAGAAGATTGGAGGAGTTTTCGGCTCTAACAAGCTTCCTTGAAGTTATTTTTGAGTTCTAGGAAGTTCTAAGAGCGTGGATAATGAAATAGAGTGTTAAGGAGTGAAGATTATCATAAAGTGAAGTTATACACTTTGATGAGAAAGTATCTTACAAAGAATGGATGGATCTTGATGAAAACTTTGGTGAAACACACTCTAGTTCATGAATTTTAGAAGAGAAAGGGTAGAATATTTCTTGAGAGTGTAGAGAGAGTTTTTGTGTGGTTGGAGTTTGAATGAAGAGTGAAAGATGAAGGGTGGCCGAGAATAAGGAAGGGAAAGAAAGAAAGAAGAGAGAGGGTGAGATGTGATGTGCATGGATATATGAGATTTGCATAAATAAATGTTGTGTATTAGGCTTAGACGTATGGAGGGTATTAATGAGGTGTCATTCTCTAATCAACCCCATAACATTTTTTTAATATGGGTTGAGAATGGAGTAAGGGGAAGAGAAAGGAATTGTTTGGGCCATTCTTGAATGTATTCAAAATTTATATTCCCAATATGAAAGTTTTCGGCCCATTGGGCCTATATAAGGGTTTACGTCCCAAAATGATAAAGAAAGGGGTTTATGGCCGAATAATGTTCAAGGGAGTTGTTCACGGCCCATAAAGGCCCATGAAAATGAAGTGAGTCATTTTAGGCCCAATAAGGCCCATGAAAGTCTTATGGCCCAAAATGTTATAGTTTAATGACAGTGGGTCCAATTAGAGCCCAATTGGAGTTCCTTGGCCCAATATAGCTAAATTGAAAGGTTACTAGCCCATTAGGCCCAATAAAGAGATCCAAATCCATTATGAGTTTGAACCGGGATATTAGGGTTTCAAACCTACAGTTAAGTATATAAGATGTATTGAGTTAGGTTTTGAACTTCACGAGTGAGTTTTGGTTCAAATGGTTGATTTTGAATGAGCATAGTGTATAATATCAACTTAAAGTTACAAATTACACAAAAGTTGAGTTCGTGAGCACATAATTTCCTAGCAAGAAATGCTAGTTGTGACATCGACTCATCATGCAACGAACCATGTCCAACAAGGTTTGATTGCGCCTCTCAGCCACACCATTAAGCTGTGGTGTCCTAGGTGGTGTCAATTGTGAAAGAATTCCACATTCCTTTATATAGTCTTGGAACTCGATATTAAGATACTCACCACCCCGATCAGATCGGAGCATCTTTATCTTCCTGCCCAGCCGATTCTCCACTTCTTGTTTAAACTCTTAGAACTTTTCAAAGGTTTCTTATTTAAGTTTGATTAAGTAGATATAGCCATATCTGCTGTAATCATCAATAAAAGTCACATAGAAGCGGTTAGCATCCCTTGTGGGTGGTTCTGAAAGGTCCACACACATCAGTGTGTATGAGATCCAACAAACCTTCACCCCTCTCACAAGTACCAGTGAAGGGTGACTTGGTCATCTTTCCAAGCAAACAATATTCGAAGTGTCATCCGACCTTAAGTCGAATGACTCCAAGACTCCAGCCTTTTGGATTTGGCCTATACACTTCTTGCTGACATGTCCAAGATGACAATACCATAAGCATGCCTTATCCAAACTATTGGAAGAATTAATGTGCAACACATTATTTCCTAAGTTGTCTACAACCATCAGTTTCATATACACCATTACAAGGCAATGCTTTAAAATATAAAAACACCATTATAAAAAGCATTAATAGCACCAATTTCATTATCAAATGAAAAACTAAAACCTGGTTTGTACAAACCATGAAAGGAAATAATATTTCTCGCCATGTCAGACGAGTAGCAACAATTATTCAAATCTAATTGTAACCCACTACTAAGCAATAAAGAATAAACTCCAATCTTGGTGACAGGCGACATTTTCCTATTCCCCATGATCAAGTTCATCTTCCCGTGCTCTACATCCTTACTTCTTTTTAGTCCCTGCAAATCAGAACAAATGTGAAATCCACAACCTGTATCAAGGACCCAAGAACAAGAATATTATGAGTTATTAAATAAAATAGTATAAATACCTGCATGGGTGGGTTTAACCTTCCCATCCTTGACATCCTGCAAGTATTTGGGGCAGCTTCGCTTCCATTGCCCTTTATCATGACAATAGAAACACTCTGCTTCTTTCGGGTTGGTAGAGGGATTAGCAGAACCAACTTTGGTCCCACTAGAAGAGGATCCATCAAGAGAATTTCCCTTGTGTCTCTTAGAGGGAGGCTTCCTCTTCTTGCCTTTCCCATGTCCAATTGCCAAGACAGGGGCAGTAGCAATAGGAGTAGAAATAACATATTTACCTTTGAGAGTACTTTCAGCAGTCCTCAAAAAGCCTTGAAGCTTTCTAAGAGTGACCTCCTCCTTGTTCATATGATAGGTCATACGAAACTGATCATAACATGGAGGTACAGAGTGTAGAATGGTATCTATGGCCAACTCTTCATCGAAATTCACATTCAACTTCAGCAAGCAGTCCACAAACCTTTGAATTTTCGGCAAGTGGGCCATGATGGATTCTCCATCCATCATCTTTGTTGTTATCATGGATGCGATGATTTCATACCTCTATTGACGAGCACTTTGATGGAATATGTCCATCAAGTCTTGGTGCATCTCAAAAGGGTAGAAGTCCTCATCGGACTTTTGGAGTTCAACTGTCATAGTGGCGAGCATGATACAAGACACCTTAGTGGCATCCTTCTCATGAGTCCTAAACTCAGAGATCTCCTCAGGAGTTGTAGAAGACTCATCAATTTCCTTAAGCTCTTTGTCGAGGAAATATTCCTTGTCCTCGTAACGAGTAACCATCCTGATGTTCCTGATCCAATCATTAAAGTTGGAACCATCAAAGATAACTATCCCACACAAGTTCATTAGGGAGAAAGAGCTTGTAACAAGCCGTTATTTCGTATCAATTTAATAGTATAGATCAATGAAGTTCTATTTAAAGTAATAAAGAGAAATTTTTGTATACTATGTCCATTTACATAATCGACCCTCAAAAATGAAATGTTAAATAAACTTGTTTGGGATGAATATAGTGGTAGAGATCATGTCAAGGATTTCAAAAATATAAAGAACGCCCAAATCCGAGTTATAACGAAGAAGTTATGACCTATCGAAAATCCGCGACAAAACCGACAAAACACTGTTTAACATAAAAAGTGAGTTTTCAATAAAATGCTTTTTAGCCTTAAATATATAAATGAAGGTTATAGTATATGTTAAACCGAGAGTGTCCATAAAAAGAACGACTAAATCTGACTGCGTATGAAGAAGTTATGATATTTCTAAGTTTCGACATGACACTACACAGCCCGAAACTCGAAAGTTAGATCGAGCAACTTTCGGCCAAAACAACCTAAACGAGAATCGGAGATCTTATAAAAAGAAATCCACCGATAAAAAGACAGACGAAAACGAACGTCGGATGAAGAAGTTAAGAATTTTTAACGGACTTTTCCTTTCCTGGACTGTTAAAAATATAACTTTAAAAATAGTTAGATTAGCCGACATAGTGTAAATGAAAGTTATAGAGCATGGTCTCACCTACGCGTGGATATAAAGAACGTCAAAAACAGAGTTTGTATGCCAAAGATATGAATTTTTGAAGTTTGGAAAAAGGAAGTACGCCCCGCGTACATGAGTACGCCCAACGTACTTGGAAGCTAGGCCTCGGATTGACTACATCGCCTCTTTCTTCGCATGCGACACGTATCTCGCTCAATCAATACGTCCGAAGCCAAGTGGCCACTACGCCCAGCGTATGAAAATATTACGCCCAGCGTAATGGGACTAGCCTCGACGCGTGCCTCGTAGCTTCACCACGTCCGAAGATCGGAGAAGGCTCGAACTACTACGCCCCGCGTACACGATGTACGCCCAGTGTACTGAGGTTTTTAGTAGTTCGCCCAGCGTACGCGAATATTACACCCATCATACTGAGGGCCAAAACCCTCCTATAAAGAGGATGCGAGACCTTCGGGTTTTGTTTAGAAATTCCAAATCCTCTCTCCACTTAAACACTCTTTTAAGCTCTTCTAAACCCTGTGAAGCCCCAGGAACCTCCTTACCACCTGAAGCAACCCTGTGAAGCCCCAGGAACCTCCTTACCACGTGAAGCCGACTTTTCATCAAAAACTCTTAGTTTCATCAAGAAAACTTCTTTCTAAGAAACGAAACGCTGGCCGAATCAGCACCTATCAAGTGAGTTTATACCCCTATGTTTGTAATATTTTTATAATGTTCTAGGGGGGAATACAAGTAAAATACAAGGAAATCTTGTATAAATAACAAGTTTTATTCAAATAATTTACGATTGTTATTTTTACTAAAATAAACATACTATTTTACCAGTTTAGAATTTCATATAAAAACAAACATATAAACTATAATAAGGTATAGTTTATGAGTCACGCATACTTATCAATACAATCGATGGAAATTACATATTTCTTTTCATATTCAAAATAACTTGTGATTACGAAAAACAACTATATAAATTATATTAAATATAATTTATGAGATATTTACAAAATATCTATTACAAAGATATTTTTCATTATTCTACACGTAACGATCAATATAACATTTGTGAGACACTCTTCAAGTACTTATTTAAGTATAAAACAAAAGTCCTAAAAATTATAACTAGAGTCTCCTTGAGGAAAAGCGTGACACTTGTGTATAAATCTATACAGGACTGACAATCCCACACCAGAGCTACTTGCAACAGCTAGGTCGGTAGACCTGTGGTGACAATTGTCGTACCATCTTCTGATGCCTGAAGAACTTCGTGTTTCAGGCGAGGCTTAGGTCATCAAGCATGGTTATGATAACTCACAATTTGGTATTTAATAATGCGTTTAGTGTAAGAATAAGCGACCAACTTCACATAGTTTTATATAATTAAAACTATAAATGGTAAATCTAGATATTTACAACTTCATACAAGTACAAGTACAAATACAGAATACTATTCTAATACAGAGAAAACTTACTTTTCATAGTTTTATGGGAATTTAAAACTATATCATACTATTTTAGAACACAAATACATATACAACAAAAAATATAGGATTTTATGGGGAAAACATATTTACATCTTTCGAAGGAACAAATTACAAATTTTAGTTACACACATGCTTATGAACTCACCAACTTAATTGTTGACACTTTTTTTTAAAACTACTTGTATTTTCAGGAAATCGATAAACAGGTACCCACAAGTTTTGAGGAAGACGTAGTTTCATATAATTATGTCTTTTAATTATACTTTTTGGTGTCAAATATACAATGATTTGAACACAAATGTAATATTATATTTTATCAATGTAATGAATGTTGTACTTTGATTACTATTATGCATTGTTGTGATACTACACATGAAGTCATCCATCCCTAAATGTTTCTGCCGTTCCGATTTGGGGGTGTGACAGATTGGTATCAGAGCATTGTTTATAGTGAACTCATTATATCAATTCATAATAGATATACAACTATAAATACAATGGGGCCGGAGTGCTCTCACTACAAGTATACTTTTAAGATATAATTATTTTATAAGAAGTATACTAACACTCACACATACAGAAATAGTATCACAATAATAACTACAAAAAAGTATTTGGTTGTTGGACACTGCAGTTAAACCTGGATAGTTATGTAATCATATATGGGATAAATATAGCCTGATCAACTATATTTATTTGAGATATGATCAACATGTGTTTGGGAGTGATGGTAGTGTTGCGACAAGTCTAAAACTTACCAAACTCTAATCATACAGAAGAACTTTAGAACATAACACAAATTTAAAATAGTATAGGAGTATTGTTTCTATACATCTTACCTTTAATTCCTCGTATAGACTTTATGGCAGGATATCCTCCACCGAGAGATCCCTACTTCCCTAACCAAGGGAATAATGGTTGGGTTGAAGATGATCCTGAAGAGGATCCCAAGGAAGATAGTGAAGAAGAAAATTCAGATGTCATAGACTCGGAACCAGAGGTATATAATCCACCACAAGGAGTACAACGACCAGCATCCAGACAACATTTTCATGGTCCGACCCTAGCATGGGGTGAAGAACTACACAGGTGGAGCCACCAACAAGGACAACACCCTCCATTTGGTATGAACATAGATTTCTATAACAGCAGTAATGGAGGATCGGATGACATGGCCCTCCCTGTTACAGTGCGTCATATTTTTCGTCAGGTTGATCAATCCCATATATCGACCAACCGAATTTTAGAAGTCACAGCTGCCTCCCAACAAAATGCCGAAAATATTCATCGTCTAGACGGAGATCACGATGAAACCAGACACCACACAGACATGCTCCATGTATAAATGATTGCCGCTCAAATCAAAATGAGAGCACTTCAAGAGCGTCAGACTACAATGGAGAGGCGTTTGAGGGAATCAGAATCCCATGTGGCAGAGCCCAGTACTAGGAGACGTACTCGTCGCTAGTGTTTACACAACTTCTATTTTCTATTTTGATATAAATTAGGATATTGAATGTATATACTACTTTTTACTATATGTAAAACTTCACCCTACGATAAAGTGAATACACTACTCGTAAGTAGTAATGCTGTTTAATTTCCTGTTTTTGATGATGTAATATAGACCTATGTCTAGGTCAAATCTTCCCAACTTCATATATAAAACAATATATCAATAAAAATGATAAGTATTTTACTTCATTAGGAGTCGTTACAATTTTCATAAATATCTTGCTTCATAAATTAAGATATGTCTTATTCAATTTCACCTGACCCATGATATTGTAATTATCACCATTTTCTTAAAACATTATAGATAAATGATGCCTCCTAGAAAATCCAACAGAAAGAACAACAATCCACCAAATCCACCACCGCCGCCACCTCCACAATATGATGCTGCTGTCTTTCAAGCAGCTGTAGCTGCCGCCGTGGCAGCAACAATAACACAGATCAATTCCAGTGGCAACAGTGGGGCAGGTAGTGGTGCCCATCATTCTAATAATGGAGATAGTCATAATCATATGAATGAATGTTCATACAAAGATTTTATAAATGCTAAACCTCGATCCTTTGATGGCACGGGAGGTGTCATTGTTGTAACTCGTTGGTTCGAGAAAATCGAATCAATATTCGAAATTTGCGCATGCCCCGAGTCTAGCAAAGTGAAATTTGTAGCATGAACTTTTACAGATAGAGCTCTCACTTGGTGGAATAGCCAAGTCAAATCCCTGACTCTTCTGATAGCCAACAGTATGGTTTGGAATGGTTTGAAAGAATTAATTCTAGCTGAATACTGCCCGAGGGGCAAAATGTAAAAGCTAGAACAGGAACTCTGCGGTCTGAAGATTAAGGGCTTCGATATCACATCTTACACTGCTAGGTTCAGTGACCTGGCTCTACTATGTTCCGGGATGGTCACCCCGGAAAGCAAGAAAGTGGAAAGGTATATATGGGGATTAACTCCCCCGACTCAAGGGAATGTTTTAGCTGCCAATCCCCTTACCTTTGATAGTTGTCACATCCCAAAACCGGAACGGCGAAACCGTTCAGGGGTGGAGGACGTCATGTACAGTATCACAACAATGCATAGTAGTAAACAAGCAACAACATCATCTATTGCATTAACAATATAATTTAATACAAGTGTGTTCTGTGAAGTTTATAAGACACCAAAAATGTGAATCAAAATAAAAGATGAGTCTTGAACGAGCTCCATCTTCTCAAAACCTGGCACCGGTACCTGTCTACTAATGACCTGAGAATACAAGTTATTTTGAAAGAGTTTATCAGCTTTAAAGTTGGTGAGATCATAAGTATTTTAGTGTGATTGTTTGTATGAAAGTGTTTGTAAGTACTGGATGTATAAGTTTGTAAATGTTTGTAAATGTTTGTATCTCCTAGAAAATCCTATATTTTCTACTAAACGTAGCCTTCTACCAAGGCATCAAATGAAATGTATGTTTGTTTCTTGTAAATGAGTGTATTTTCCCAAGTATGACTATCACTAACCAAAAATATAGTTTTTACATTACTGTTCACTATGTGAAGATCACAAAGTGAATGCAATGGGGAAATAATAAAGTACTGTAGTGTTGTATTAAGTAACTACTGTTGTACTAATTACCTTAAACCAATTGTTATTTAAAGTAACATGTTATATGCCTGTACCATACTACCGACTATAAACACGACGATGAAAGACGTCGGAAGAAATGATATTTGGCACCCATAGACTTGCAAATCCCACTGTAGCGAGCAGCAAGGTATAGGATTGTCAATCCAGTATAGATCTATACACAAACTCAACGCTCCCCACTTAAGGAGATTTTGGATACAAAACGAGCCATGACAGGTGATGCCATGCCCTGTTACGTGGCTCACATTTCTGTTGTAATGCTCTTGTATATGTATTGTATGTACTAGTGTAATGTGTGTACTAGCTGTATTGTATGTTCTCTCCGTCTAGTATGTATGTATGTTCTCTCTGTATGTTATGTTTGTTTCTCATCATATTGTTCTCTATCTGTATGTTATTGTTTGTTTCTCATCATAGTATGTATTGACTCATGTATGAACTGACTCTTTGTATGGTTCATTGTTCTAGTAATAATATTAGTAATTTCCTAAACTATACCTATTATAGTTTACAAGTAATGTTGTTTGTATGTATGAACATGATTGTATACTTTTGCTACCCAAAGGTATTGAACTGAATGAAGGAACTTTTATATCTATATACTAATATATAACTAAGATTGAAACGACCCTCGGACAAACAACCGATACCCTAAGTCCACAACCAAACAAGGAACAGGAAGTAAGGTGAGCTATCAGTCCTAAGTCCTTTCAATCTTACCTATATAACTATATCTATATAGATACACATTTGACAAAGTATAAGTTTAGAAGAGTTTGATAAAAGTATTTAACACGTAAAGGAGTTTGTAAAACAGTTTGAAGTAGTTTGTTTGTTAACACAGTTTGAAAAGTAAGAAAATCCATATGTTTGATAGCTATTAATCACATGAGATTGATATAATAACTATAATAGTTCAACTTGTATTCCCCCCATAAAAGCATTTAAAATCATTTAAAAGGTTGATTAAGGGGTATGAACTCACCTGTAGTCAGTGATTTGGATGAACGGATGGTATAGGATGCTAAGTGTCAAGTGAAGACTTGAACACACACACGGATCCTATTTAACATATAATGACTCATATATGTATCCAATTATTCTATTAACAACTAATTAATCAAGTAAAGACATGCTAGGACATAGAAAACACTTTATCTCAAGTGTTAGAAGTACCAAAGGGTTGCATCTAAAGGGAGTATGGCCTCACATTTGAGTTTATGGCCAAAATGGTCATCTCACTTGAGTTTACGGCCCATGGTCATTTCCCCATGAGTTTACAGCCGTAAACTTATAGTATTATGTACCATTTTGTGATTTAAGGCCTTACAAGTCATGATTTAGCATCCTATGATCAAGTCCAAGCCTTAGGAAGTCATAGTGGCACAATTGCACCACCTTTTAGAGTTTACGGCCCAAGATGTTTATCTTGGCCGTAAACTCCATGTGTTCTTAATTCATTTGATGTTTAACTTCCTAAACTCTCATAGGAAGTGATCTAGACTTGTATCCAAGGCATAGGAAGGGACTAGGGCTCATAATGCCCCTTTTATTAGAGTTTACGGCCCAAGGAGATTGCCTTGGCTGTCAACACCTTATGATCTTGTGTTTCTTGTTCTTTTCTAGTTGTTTAACAAGTGATTCATGCCTATAACACGCTAAGGTGTGTTCTCGATATTCTTGGTGAAATGAAGAACACTTGACGATCTAAGAAAATGGAATGATTTCATGGATGAAATCATGTAAGATCACTAGATAATGAAAGATATCAACTAATCATGGAAAGAAACACTTACAATCTTGAAGATCTTGAAGAAAATTCAGATGATACTTGAGAGAGAATGAGTTCTTTGACTTTCTATGTTAAAAATGACTAAAAATGACTAAGTGTCATATATATACCCTTTTGAGTTTACGGCCCTAACTCCATTTTTGGGTCGTAAACTCCAAACTCTTGGAGTTTTGGGACTTAAATGTTGCACAAATAGCTCTCAAGTACACTTCCTATAATTACCACTTGAAGTACTAGGCTTTAGAACACTCAAACTGACTCTAAACAGCTTAAAAGTTAGCGGAAACAATTCTGACTTCTATTGAAGTGAGTGGTTGTACAAGATAGAAATTTCGGGTTGTCACATCATCCCCGCGTTAGAGGGAATTTCGTCCCGAAATTAGAGTTTAAGCAAATAAGTAGTTACAAATAACTAAGTAAAAAGATGAGGATATTTTAGTTTCATTTGATCCTCTCGCTCCCAAGTGAATTTGGGTCCTCGCTTGGCGTTCCAGCGAACCTTCACTATCGGGATATGGCTTTGCTTTATTTGCTTGACCTCTCGGTCCATGATCTCTACAGGTTCTTCCACGAAGTTGAGGCTCCCTTTGATGTCGATCTCGTCGAGTGGGATTACAAGAGTCTCGTCGGACAGACACTTTTTCAAGTTCGAGACGTGGAAAGTAGAATGTACGTTATTGAGCTCGCGAGGTAAGTTGAGTTTGTAAGCTACAGGGCCGATTCTAGCGAGAATCTGGAAAGGCCCTATGTATCTTGGGTTTAGCTTTCCACGCTTTCTGAAGCGTATCAAGCGCTTCCAGGGTGAGACCTTCAATAGCACTCGGTCGCGCACCTGGAATTCCAATGGTTTCCTTCGTTTATATGCGTAGCTTTTCTGTCGGTCTCTAGAGGCTTTCAATCGTTCACGAATCTGAACGATCTTCTCTGTCGTTTCCTGAATGATTTTCGGACTCGTGAGAGTGCTGTCACGAACACGTCCTTTAGCTAACTGGGTATCACCCACCTCAGCCGAGCACAAAGGGGATCTGCACTTTCGGCCATGGAGGGCCTCGAATGGAGCAGCCTTTATGCTCGTGTGATAACTGTTGTTGTAGGAAAATTCGACAAGGGGTAAATGAGTATCCCACGCTTTCCCAAATTCGATCACACAGGCTCGCAACATATCTTCCAAGGTTTGGATAGTCCTCTTACTTTGTCCGTCGGTCTGTGGATGGTAGGCTGTACTCATGTCCAACCTAGTTCCCAGGGAACTTTGTAGCGACTGCCAGAACCTCGAAGTGAATCTACTATCTCTATCGTAGATAATAAATATAGGAACACCATGCAGTCGTACTATCTCTCGTATGTAGGTTCTTGTTAGCTTCTCCATCTTGTCTGTTTCTTTGATAGGCACGAAGTGCGCGGACTTGGTCAACCTGTCGACGATGACCCATATGGTATCAAGTCCACTCGTTGTCCTGGGCAACTTGGTTATGAAGTCCATTGTGATCCGCTCCCACTTCCATTTCGGTATCTCCGGCTGTTGTAGTAGACCTGAGGGTTTCTGGTATCCGACCTTGACCTTGGCGCAAGTAAGGCATTTACTCACGGAGGTAGCAATCTCTGCTTTCATGTTAGGCCACCAGTATAGCTTTTTAAGATCCAGATACATATTATCTAAACCTGGATGGACGGAATATCGAGTGTTGTGAGCTTCGGTCATGATCAAGTCTCTGAAGCCACCGTGTTTCGGTGTCCAGATCCGATCCATGAAATATAATAAGGCTCCGCCACCGTTGACTTCCAGGTTCTTATCCATCCCTCTCATGGATACACTCGCCATATTTTCAGGTTTCAAAGCGTCGAGCTGAGCTTCCTTGATTTGTGTGGACAAGTGTGAATGGATAGTCATAGTCAAAGATTTGACTCTACGACCAGAGTATTCTTTCTGACTTAGGACGTCAGCTACTACGTTGGCTTTACCCAGATGATAACGAATTTTGCATTCGTAATCACTGAGTAGCTCGACCCACCGTCGTTATCTCATGTTGAGCTCCTTCTGGTTGAATATGTGTTGTAGGCTTTTGTGGTCTGTAAAGATAGTGATCTTCGTACCATATAGGTAGTGTCTCCAAATCCTCAGAGCAAACACAACTGCTCCTAGCTCAAGATTGTGAGTGGTGTAGTTGACTTCGTGTGTCTTCAGCTGTCTCGAGGCATAGGCGATGACCTTACCTCGCTGCATCAGAACACAGCCGAGCCCTTGATTTGACGTATCGCAATAGACAACAAAGTCTTCTATCCCTTCGGGGAGGGATAGTATTGGTGCGGTGCACAAGGCTCGCTTGAGCGTTTGGAACGCTTTCTCCTGCTTCTCTTCCCAGTCAAAGGCCACGCCCTTCTGGGTCAAAGTGGTAAGAGGTTTCACAATTCGTGAGAAGTTCTGTATGAACCTGCGATAGTAGCCAGCGAGGCCTAGAAATTGATGAATTTCGGTAAGCGTCTTCGGTGCTGACCAGCTCTCAATGGCTTTGATTTTGGAAGGGTCCACGTGTATTCCCTCTTCGCTAACCACGTGCCCTAAGAATTCGACTCTTCGGATCCAAAATTCGCATTTCGAGAACTTCGCATAGAGCTTCTCCGAACGCAGCGTCTCTAAGACCTGTCGCAGATGTTGACTATGCTCCTCCTTACTACGAGAGTAGATAAGTATGTCATCGATAAAGACGATGATGAACTGATCCAAGTAAGGACGACACACCCTATTTATTAAATCCATGAATACTGCGGGCGCGTTGGTTAATCCGAACGGCGTCACTACGAATTCGTAGTGCCCATAACGAGTTTGGAAGGCTGTATTCAGAACATCCTCCCCTAGCACTCGTAGTTGGTGATATCCGGATCTTAGATCGATTTTTGAAAAGAAGTTCGCCCCTTGCAGTTGATCAAATAAATCGTCTATGCGAGGCAGAGGGTAACGATTTTTGACGGTTAGCTTGTTGAGTTCCCTGTAGTCGATGCACATACGAAAAGATCCGTCTTTCTTCTTGACGAATAAGACCGGAGCTCCCCATGGTGAGAAGATTGGTCATATAAAGCCCTTGCTGAGCAGTTCGTTAAGTTGACCGGACAGTTCTTGCATCTCTGCAGGTGCTAGACAATAGGGCAATTTGGCTACTGGGGTAGCCCCTGGAACTAAGTCGATTCTGAACTCGACTTGACGTTGCAGAGGTAATCCTGGGAGTTCTTTTGGAGAGATTTCGGGAAAATCGCGAACTACTGGAATGTTCTTAATGTCTTTCGTTTCTTGGCTCACATCGACCACATGAGCAAGGAATGCGCGACATTCCTTTTGCAAGAATTTATGGGCTTGAGTGCTCGAGATGAGCCGAAGGTTAGTGTCGGGTTTGTCGCCGTAAATTACTAGAGTTTCGCTAGACATCAAATTTAGGCGAACAGCCTTCTCATAACACATGATGTCGGCACGATGAAGACTCACCCAATCCATGTCGATAATGACGTCGAAACTTTTAATTGAGACCGGCATGAGGTCGATCGAAAATGAATGGCTATCTAGAGTTAGGGTACATCCTATGAATATACTACTAGTGCTCTCTGTCTTCCCACTAGCCATTTCTACAGTGATCGGTTCTTTAAGCTCTCGTGATTTTTGCTTAAGTAAATGAGCAAATTTTTGGTTCACGAAACTCCTATCCGGTCCACTATCAAACAGAATGCATGCATAAAAGTTATCGAGGAGAAACGTAACAGTGACCACTGTAGGGTCGGCAACCGCTTCCTCGTGGCCTATGGCCAGAACCCTTCCTACTCCACCGGCATTCCCTGCCTTAGGGCAGTTCCTCTTGTAGTGGCCCACCTCGCCACAACCGTAGCAAGCTTGGCCCACTCCTGCGTCGGGGACTTGGTTGATTGGCCTCGCCGAGGCTTTGTAGAAACGGGCAGTGTGCCCCTTCCTGTTGCAGCTTGAACACGGCATTTCCCGGCAGGCTCCGATGTGGTGGAAGTTGCATTTGTCGCACTCGGGCAAACTTCCTGCGTACTGCTTGACCGGAGCAGCAGCGGCAGGTGCTATCACAGCATGTACTGCCACGACCTGTGTGTTCTTGGTGTTCTTGGTGAAATGAAGAACACTTGAAGATCTAAGAGAATGGAATGATTTCATGGATGAAATCATGTAAGATCACTAGATAATGAAAGATATCAACTAATCAAGGAAAGAAACACTTACAATCTTGAAGATCTTGAAGAAAATTCAGATGATACTTGAGAGAGAATAAGTTCTTTCACTTTCTATGTTAAAAATGACTAAGTGTCATATATATACCCTTTTGAGTTTACGGCCCTAACTCCATTTTTGGGTCGTAAACTCCAAACTCTTGGAGTTTTGGGACTTAAAGGTTGCACAAATAGCTCTTAAGTACACTTCCTATATTTACCGCTTGAAGTACTAGGCTTTAGAACACTCAAACTGACTCTAAACAGCTTAAAAGTTAGCGGAAACAATTCTGACTTCTATTGAAGTGAGTGGTTGTACAAGATAGAAATTTCGGGTTGTTACAATAGTGCCAAACGTTTGGCACATACCTTAATATATCATGGAGTTATTCAAGATTCCATACCGGCTGTTCCTGAAAAGCCCAAAGAAGGAGGCGGTAAAAAGAAATTCTGGAATAAAAGAAAGGGGCAGCCATCACAGGAACCATCTAAGAAGCAACAAACTGTGGCAGTACACACTGCTATTGTTCCAACTACCATTCCTACTCCTGCATCTACCATAATTTTTGCTACTCCAGCAAACCCGAGTCGATATGCAGGAACTTTGCCAATGTTTGAAAACTAAAACTTCCATCACATGGGAGTTTGTAAGGAAATGCACTGCAGAAACTGCAACAAGAAGGGGCATACTATTTTCTTCTGTAAAGCAACAGCACCGCCCATATCTCAAGTCCCCGCCACGGGAGTTTATCAAGCTTGTTATGAGTGTGGAGAAATTGGGCGTTATAAGAGAAACTGCCCAAAGACGAACAATGATGGGAGCACAGGAAGAGTTTTAGAAATTGGCCACGAAGAAGCGATGGCAGATCCTACCATGGTTACTGGTACGTTTCTTCTCAACAATTCTTACGCATGCATTCTTTTTGACAGTGGTGCGGAGAAAAGTTTCGTGAGGCATGAATTTAAACATCTACTAAAACAAAATCCCCAATCCTTACAAGACACGTTTACTGTAGAGATGGCTAATGGCAAGACCGAGAGCACAAACGATATATACATAGGGTGTACACTTACTTTAAACAGTTATTGCTTCCAAATAGACCTTATGCCGGCCTCCATAAAAAGCTTTGACATCATCATCGGCATGGACTGGTTAAGTCCTCACCGTGCCAATATTCTATGTTACGAAAATGCCGTTCGCCTCAATTTACCAAATGGTGAATCCCTTGTTATCTATGACGACAAACCTAGTGCAAAGCTTCAAATCATTTCTTGCATCAAGGCCAAGAAGTATCTTCGCAAAAATTACTATGCCTTCTTAGCTCACGTAGTTGATAAAACACAAGAAGTGAAAAACATCAAAGATATTCCTGAAGTCTGTGATTTCCCTGATGTATTCCCTGAAGATCTCTCAGGAGTTCCTCCTAACCGTCAAGTTGAATTTTGAATCGACTTAATCCCTGAAGCCAACCCTGTAGCTAAAGCCCCGTATCGTCTTGCACCTTCAGAAATGCAAGAACTATCCAGCCAGTTGAACAAACTTCTTAGTAAAGGCTTCATTAGACCAAGCTTCTCACCATGGGGAGCACCGTTCTTGTTCGTGAAAAATAAGGATGGATCATTTCGCCTGTGCACAGACTATCGGGAATTAAACAAATTTACCACGGATAGATCACATCTTTGATCAACTCCAAGGAGCTAGTTTCGTCGCCAAGATTGACCTAAGATCAGGATACCATCAACTACGAGTCCAGGAGGCCGATATTCCAAAGACTGCTTTCAGAACTCGTTACGGTCACTACGAATTCGTAGTGATGCCCTGTGGTCTAACGAATGCACCCGCGATATTCATGGACCTGATGAATCGAGTGTGTCGACCTTACTTAGAGAAGTTCGTTATAGTCTTCATTGACGATATACTAGTCTATTCTCAGAGTAAGGAAGAACACATCCAATAGTTGCAACAAGTTTTGGAAACCTTAAAGGCAGAAAAATTATATGCGAAATTCTCAAAATGTGAATTATGGATTCGAAAGGGGGAGTTCCTAGGTCATGTAGTCAGCAAGGATGGGATACATGTTGACCCCTTCAAGATCAAAGCTGTCAAAAATTGGACGACCCCACAAACCCCAACAGAAATTCGTCAATTTCTAGGTCTCGCTGGCTACTACAGGAGGTTCATTCAGAACATTTCAAAGATCGCGAAGCCACTCACCGCCTTGACCCAAAAGGGTGTGATATTCAAATGGGAGGAGAAACAAGAAACTGTTTTCCTGAAACTAAAGCAAGCTCTTTGCAGCGCACCGATCTTATCCCTCCCATAAGGGACAGAGGATTTTGTAGTTTACTGTGATGCGTCCAAACAAGGGCTAGGTTGTGTTCTTATGCAGCGAGGAAAGGTTATATCCTATGCCTTGAGACAACTTAAGAATCATGAAGTCAACTACACCACACACGATCCCGAACTGGGAGCAGTGGTTTTTGCTCTAAAGATCTGGAGGCATTACCTATACGATACAAAATGCACAGTCTTTACTGATCACAAAAGCCTCAAGCACATCTTTGATCAGAAAGAACTCAACATGAGACAAAGACGATGGGTAGAACTACCAAATGATTATGAATGTGAGATTCGTTATCACCCCGACAAGGCTAATGTCATAGGAGATGCCATTATTCGGAAAGAGTACTCGGGTCGGCGAGTAAACTCTCTGACCATGACCATCCTGATGGGTTTTGAGCATTCTAACACTTCCTAAGTGTACATGCAACCCTAATAACCTTGGATCTTTGTTTGTCTAATTATCATCCAAAGTTGAATTCCAAGGTTATATTCCTATCTAGCATACATGGGGAACAAATTTTAACTTGGATGAAAGATAGAATAACTTACCTTGTTGTTGCTTATGATCCTTAAAACCTTGTGAGCCTAGCACCCCAAGTGTGATGCCTCAAATGCTTCACACAACACCAAATGCTTTTGGAATGACTTTAGAGAGAATACACACTTCTAAAATCGGCCTAGCCCTCTTGTTTCTTATTTTCGCCGATTTTGGTGGAGAACATGTTGCTTATATAGTGTGTCACATCTAGGGTTACACCATGTAAACCCTAATGTGGCATGACTCTTCATTTCCATGACCCATGGGTTTGTAACTCCCATGGAGCCTCCATGGAGCATCCTATGGGTGGAACCCAACTTGATAATCCATGGAGCCTCTTAGCCCACTATATAAGATATGGAAGATTTACATAATCTACCCATATATTTAATTAGTTATCTTTTGATCACGTAATTAATTCTAAATTAATTCTTGATCAAACTAATTAAATAATATTATTAATATATTAGAACTTATAATATATTAATAAACCATAAGTGTTATTTCTCTCATTTTAGTTTATCCAATTGCATGGTGCCATGCAACCCAAATGGACCATGCCGGGTCGGGTCAAGTACATACCAGAAATAGTTATGGACTTAGACACCTTATCCAACAGTCTCCCACTTGGATAAGTCTAATAACTATAACTGCAATACTTCAGGAACTGATCGGTAATCGTAGCTCTTTCAAGGTCTCTCGGAACTGAGAAGATGATGATACACCATTTAAGATAAGTGATCATATAATCCTCTGTTCTAGATATCAGCCGGACAAATACATGGAGCAATGTCTTACTTATTGTCCAGCAGTTTGTTTCCCGATTTCCCATTTGTTTGACAAAGAACTTAATTGAACACATCAACTTAGTTCTGACCGGGCCCGGTACATAGGTCAAAATAAAATCATCGAGGGGCCCAGATATCAGCTTCTAATCCAAGAAGGAACAGATAAACTTCGACTCATATGTTTGTTCTACCACTCATTGAATTATACACAAACGCACGTTTTATAACATCGAGTTACCAATGCGTTAACGTACAATCAATGCATAACCAACTCATAAGTAACAAATCATATCTCTAGGTTTGAAGACTTATATGATATTACCATCTCATGATCACTCGAGATAAATTCCATGAAGTGATTCCAGTGAGCGTGGGTTGAGTCCAATGCTCAGAACTTATGAGCACTCATGAGTGTTGTAGCCATGTCCAACAACTTAGACCTCTGCAACCAATCATGACAGTCTTGATTCATACCTACTTCCGACACATGACCGACTGTGGAGGTTCGAATAATATGATATACCAAACATAATTATTCTGGAAGTCAAAACATGCAAAAGAAATATAGTAAACGATCGACAAGAGATAGCAACACTTTACTCATAAATACACCACCTTTTATTCATCATCTAATGTCAATTACACTTTACAAATTTCAAGGTTATCTAATTACTAAATCTAATATCATCCTTCATCCCTATGCTCCGAGCATGCTGGAGATGCTTAACCCGAGTCAGTCCCTTCGTGAGGGGATCTGCTGGATTCTCATCCGATGATACCCTCTTTGCCACGAGGAGTCCTTCTTCTATTCGATGTCTGATGAAATGGTATTTTCTGTCGATGTGTCTGGATCTCCCGTGATCCCTTGGTTCCTTGGCTAAGGCAACTGCACTTTCAATATCATAGAAAATTTCCATTGGCTCTTTAATAGCTGGTACAACTCCAAGGTCTCCAATGAACTTCTTTAGCCATATCGCCTCCTTTGCTGCCTCGCTAGCTGCTATATACTCTGATTCGCAAGTTGAATCAGCCATTGTCTCTTGCTTGGAACACTTCCAAGAAATTGCTCCTCCATTTAAGGTAAAGACCCAGCGTGATTGAGAGCGGAAATTATCCCTATCAGTCTGAAAGCTAGCATCACTATACCCTACAACTCTCAAGTCTTTACTCCCACCGAGGGTAAGGACCCAGTCCTTAGTCCTCCGTAGGTACTTGAGGATATTCTTTACCGCAGTCCAGTGTGCCTTGCCAGGGTTCCCCTGATACCTGCTAACCATGCTCAAAGAAAAGGCTACATCAGGTCGAGAACACGTCATAGCATACATGATCGATCCTACAGCCGAAGCATAAGGTATTCGACTCATTTCTGCTATCTCAGCCTCAGTACTAGGGCTTTGTGTCTTACTCAATCTGGCGTTACTCTGGATGGGTAACTCTCCTTTCTTGGAGTCCTGCATGCCGAATCTCTTCAACACCTTATCCAAGTAAGTACTCTGACTAAGTCCAATTAGTCTTTTACTCCGGTCTTTCAAGATCCTTATCCCTAGAATATAGGCAGCTTCTCCTAGGTCCTTCATAGAGAAACACTTCCCAAGCCAGGACTAAACTTCCTGCAGGGTTGGGATGTCATTTCCTATGAGTAGTATGTCATCCACATACAATACCAAAAAGCTAACTATACTCCCAGTAGCCTTGACATATACACAAGATTCATCTTCACTCCTAGAAAATCCAAATTCCTTGACTTTCTCATCAAAGCAAAGATTCCATCTGCGAGGTGCTTGCTTTAACCCATAAATGGATTTCTCAAGCTTACACAATCTATTAGGGTACTCTGTGTTGACAAAACCCTCTGGCTGACTAATGTAAACATCCTCAGCCAACTTTCCATTAAGGAAAACGGTTTTGACATCCATTTGCCATATTTCATAGTCATGAAATGCGGCTATGCCTAACAGAACCCTAATAGACTTAATCTTGGCCACTGGAGAAAAGGTCTCATCATAATCAACTCCCGGAGTTTGTGAGAAACCCTTTGCAACCAGTCGTGCCTTATAAGTAGGTACATTACCATCCATGTCGGTCTTCTTCTTGAAGATCCATTCGCACCCTACAGTCTTACGACCTGGTACATTCTCAACCAAGTTCCAAACTTCATTGTCACACATCGACTGTATCTCGCTGTCCATTGCCTCTTTCCACTTGGCTGACTCAGGGTCTGCCATGGCTTCCGCGTAACTGTTAGGTTCATCCAGACCTATCAGTGTCTCATCACTAATAAGTGTATCACCTTCCGCAGTAATATGGAATCCATAGTAATGCTCAGGTGCATTCCTAACCCTTGTGGAACGCCTCAGAGGTACAGACTTGTCAATTGGCTCAACAGGAGTTTCCTCCTCAAGTTGAGTGCTAGGGTTTGAAGTTCCTTCACCACTTGACTCTTGAATTTCTTCAAGGTCAACTTGCCTCCCACTGTCTCCTTGGCTTATCAACTCTCTCTCTCGAAAGAAAGTCCTCCTAGCTACAAAGACCACATTCTCACTAGGTCTGTAGAACAGGTAACCAAAGGATTTCTGTGGGTAGCCGATGAAAATACACCTCTCACTTCGAGGTTCGAGCTTATCATGAGTCTCGCGTCTCACGAAAGCCTCGCAACCCCAAATCTTAATGTGGTCTAGTTTGGGTACTTTACCAGTCCACATCTCATGAGGAGTTTTGGCAACTTTCTTTGTAGGAACTAGATTAAGGATATGGGCGGCAGTCTCTAAGGCATACCCCCAAAATGAGATTGGTAGCGAAGCTCGACTCATCATGGAACGAACCATATCCAACAAGGTTCGATTACGCCTCTCAGCTACACCATTCAACTGCGGTGTCCTGGGAGGTGTCAATTGTGAGACAATCCCACATTCCCCAAGATAGTCGAGGAACTCTGAACTAAGATACTCACCACCTCGATCGGATCGAAGCATCTTAATGTTCCTGCCCAATTGATTCTCGACTTCCTGTTTAAACTCTTTAAACCTCTCAAAAGTCTCTGACTTATGCTTCATTAATTAGACATATCCATATCTACTGTAATCATCAGTAAAAGTCAAATAATAACGATTAGCATCCCTTGTGGCATGTTTGAAGGGCCTACACACATCCGTGTGTATAAGATCCAACAAACCTTCACCCCTCTCACAAGAACCTGTGAAGGGTGACTTTGTCATTTTTCCAAGTAAGCATGATTCGCAACTATCATCTGACTTTAGGTCAAATGACTCCAATACTCCATCCTTTTGGAGTTGGCCTATGCGATTCTTGCTTATATGTCCAAGACGACAATGCCGTAATGATGCTTTATCCAAGTTATTATCATTAACAGAATCAATACACAATACATTATTTCCTAAGTTATCAACCACGGATACAGTTTCATACACACCATCACAAGGTAATGCTTTAAAATAAAGAACATTATTAAAGAAAGCATTAATCGAACCAACTTCATTATCAAATGAAAAGGTGAAACCTTGTTTATACAATGCATGAAAGGGAATAATATTTCTTGCCATTTCTGGCGAATAACAACATTTATTCAAATCTAAACTAAACCCACTACTTAGCGATAAAGTATAAACTCCAATCTTGGTGACAGGTAAAGCTTTCCTATTCCCCATGATTAAGTTTATTCTTCCATGCTCCACATTCTCACTTCTTCTTAGTCCCTGCAAATCTGAACAGATATGAATACCACAACCAGTATCAACGACCCAATTGTTAGAATGGGGTGAGTTATTAGATAAGATAGTGTAAATACCTGCATGGTTGGGTTTAACTTTCCCATCCTTCACATCTTGCTGGTACTTTGGGCAGCTCCGCGTCCAATGTGACTTTTCATGGCAATAGAAGCATTCAGCCTCTTTAGGGTCAGAAGAAGGAGTGACAAAACCTTTCTTGGTTCCACTTGAAGAAGAGCCATCAAGGGTCCTGGCCTTGGTACCCTTCGAAAAGCTCTTCCTCTTCTTCCCTCTACCTTTCCCGATTGCCAAAACCGGGGCGGAGTTTGGAGTAGGAGTGTTAACAACCGACTTACCCTTAAGACCTGTTTCTGCGGTCTTGAGGAGTCCCTGACGTTTGCCGAGTGTGACCTCTTCCTTATTCATGTGATATGTCATACGGAATTGATCATAGCACGATGGTAAGGAGTGCAAAATGATATCTATTGCAAGCTCCTCAGGGAAGTTCACATTAAGCTTTAGCAACCGATCCACATACCTTTGCATTTTCTGCATGTGGCTCGTGACGGATTCCCCGTCCTTCATCATGGTTGTTATGATAGAGCATATGATTTCATACCTCTCTTGTCGTGAACTTTGATGGTATCTTTCCATCAGATCTTGGTGCATTTCAAAAGGGTAGAAGTCCTCATAGGACTTTTGGAGTTCCGCTGTCATGGTGGCCAACATGATGCATGCCACTTTTGTAGCATCCCTTTCATGTGCCCGGAAGCCAGCAATCTCCTGGGGAGTTGCAGTGGTCTCATCAATCTCCTTAAGCTCCTTGTCAAGGACATATTCTTTGTCCTCGTAGCGGGTAATCATCCTGATGTTTCTGATCCATTCACTGAAGTTGGATCCATCAAAAGTGACTTTCCCACACAAGTTCATAAGGGTAAAGGAGCCATTAGGATTAGAGCCAAAAGCAGCATTGTTTGAAGACATATGAAAGAAGAGAACAAGATTAGTTTAGATATTAAGAGAGTCCTTAATAAAACACCCAAATGTAATATTAAGGCTAGAATCCAATCACAATATATTGTAACTTAGAAGAGGTATGTCGTAATCCAAGCTATAACATATTTGAAAGGTAGGTGAATGACGATTCACCAATTTCCACCATGAAAAACGAAATATAGATATTAGGTTTTTAATTGGTTCTTAGAAATTCCTAGATTCTTTTGAGATTCAATGAACTTTTTAAAGGCATGTTTCAATCTCGAGTGTGCCCTCCAAGTTTTGTGACTGGGATACCGAGGATCACAAAACGCGGTGTGAAGTAACCATGAAAATCACTTGGTACCCTCAAGGTTTATCACTCAATCGATGTGCCGGTAAACCACACACGCTCCACCGATGGTATGGTAAACCTTAAGTCACCCTTTACCTACCTTGTTAAGTCCAAGCTAGTGTGCCGGTTAACCACACACGCTCCACCAACGACTTAAACAAAGTGTAAAGTGTAATTTCATGGATTAGCACCTTATTCACATTTTCCTAAAGTAACTAAGATTGGGAATTTAATAAAAGCTTTTAGTTACTTTATAATATTCATCATACTTTTAATGAGAATTTATAAGTCCTTGTCTTACCCGTTCGGCTAACGACCCTCCACCGATCAAGGAAGCGGTGGGTGAGAGTGGGCACCCATTAAGTTGCCATTTTATAGGCAACAACCTTATACCCCCCCTTATAGACCGGCTTCGTGAATGAGGCGTACTAGCGGTAAGACGACTTGACGTGATACATATATATATATATATTAGTAACTTATAATATTATAAAGTATAAGGGTTGAATTTTAACTTTTAAAATTCTAAGGGTTGGAACTAAAGTTTTAATCAAGACTTTACATGTTCCAAAACTTGAGGGCAAGTTTTGTAAACTTCCAAAACTTTTCATTTCTTATAACTTATGAATTAATTGAGTAATAAAAATGAAGACTCTTCATTTTTATAACTCTTGTGTTCTTTTAATGGCTTTAATAAAAGTGAGACTTTTGGTTTTCCATAACTTGAGGACAAGTTATGGACTCCATTAAAACACATTATGATCATGAATTAAACTACCATGAAGGTTACAAACAATTCCTATGATCATCTAATCTTCATAAGTTCAAGAACATGAATATGAACACTTTCAAGAATAAAAAATTACACATAAAAAAAACTTGTAATTTTAATAATCGCCATTGTAAATGGATTAGCATAAACATTACACCATCTAAAACAAGCTTTAAAACATCAAAACAGTTTAGGGTAATGTTTCTAGTCCATTTCCAGCAACAAATGTGCAAACTTTCATACGAGCAGAAAACAGAAAAACGATTTTTTTTCAAGCTGTTTGCACACAAAAAAAAACAACAAACGAACCTGGCTCTGATACCACTGATGGGTTTTGAGCATTCTAACACTTCCTAAGTGTACATGCAACCCTAATAACCTTGGATCTATGTTTGTCTAATTATCATGCAAAGTTGAATTCGAAGGTTATATTCCTATCTAGCATACATGGGGAACAAATTTTAACTTGCATGAAAGATAGAATAACTTACCTTGTTGTTGCTTATGATCCTTGAAACCTTGTGAGCCTAGCACCCCAAGTGTGATGCCTCAAATGCTTCACACAACACCAAATGCTTTTGGAATGACTTTAGAGAGAATACACACTTCTAAAATCGGCCTAGCCGTCTTGTTTCTTATTTTCGCCGATTTTGGTGGAGAACATGTTGCTTATATAGTGTGTCACATCTAGGGTTACACCATGTAAACCCTAATGTGGCATGACTCTTCATTTCCATGACCCATGGGTTTGTAACTCCCATGGAGCCTCCATGGAGCATCCTATGGGTGGAACCCAACTTGATAATCCATGGAGCCTCTTAGCCCACTATATAAGATATGGAAGATTTACATAATCTACCTATATATTTAATTAGTTATCTTTTGATCACTTAATTAGTTCTAAATTAATTCTTGATCAAACTAATTAAATAATATTATTAATATAATAGAACTTATAATATATTAATAAACCATAAGTGTTATTTCTCTCATTTTAGTTTATCCAATTGCATGGTGCCATGCAACCCAAATGGACCATGCCGGGTCGGGTCAAGTACATACCAGAAATAGTTATGGACTTAGACACCTTATCCAACACATCCATTCCCACCTATCCACACAAATCAAGGAGGCTCAACTGGAAGCCTTGAAACTTGAGAACATGACGGGTGAAGCCTTGAGGGGAATGGAAAAGAACTTGGAAATCAAGGACGACAAAGTTCGTTATTTCATGAATCGAATCTAGACACCGAAGTTTGGTGGCTATAGAGATGTTTTCATGAACGAAGCCCATAAAACTCGATACTCCATTCACCCGGGCTCAGACAAGATGTATCCGGACCTAAAGAAACTTTATTGGTCGCCAAACATGAAAACCGAGATAGCTACTTTTGTGGGCAAGTGTTGAACTTGCGCCAAAGTCAAAGTAGAATATCAAAAGCCCTCAGGTTTACTTCAACAGCCGGAAATACCTGAGTGGAAGTGGGAGCGGATTACGATGGATTTCATAACCAAGTTACCCAGGACAACGGGTGATCATGACACCATTTGGGTTATTATCGATAGATTGACCAAATCCGCACACTTCCTGCCAATAAAAGAAACATATAAAATGGATAAGTTAACAAGGACGTACCTTAAAGATATTGTACAATTACATGGTGTGCCAATATCTATTATCTCTGATCGAGATAGTAGATTTTCCTCCCGGTTTTGGCAATCATTGCAAAAGTCCTTAGGAACCAATCTTGACATGAATACAGCGTACCATCCTCAGACCGATGGGCAAAGCGAGAGAACCATAAAAAAGGTTGGAAGACATGTTAAGAGCTTGTGTGATAGATTTTGGTAAAGCTTGGGACACCAATTTACGACTAGTTGAATTATCCTACAACAATATCTATCACACTAGCATCAAAGTTGCACCCTCTGAAGCGCTCTATGGCCGTAAGTGCAGATCTCCTCTGTGTTGGGCTGAAGTGGGCGATACGCAACTAGCCAAGTATCAAGTAACCGACAATACTCTAATCGGTCCCGAGATCATTTGAGAAACCACAGAAAATATTGTACACATCCGAGAATGATTGAAAGCTTCTCGTCATAGGCAGAAAAGTTATCCGGATAAACGACGAAAACCCTTGGAATTCCAGGTTGGTGATCGCGTCTTGTTAAAGGTCTCACCCTGGATAGGAATGATACGCTTTGGCAAAAGTAGAAAACTAAGTCCAAGGTACATCTGACTGTTTGAGATTTTTGCTAGAATTGGTCTGCTTGCTTACAAACTCAATCTAGCGCATTAACTCAGTAATATTCATCCCGTTTTTCATGTCTCAAATCTCAAAAAGTGTTTGTCCGACGAGACTCTTGTCGTCCGACGAGACTCTTTTCATCCGACTCGATGAAATTGAATTAAACGAGAGTCTACACTTTATAGAAGAACCAGTGGAAATCATGGATAGGGAAATCAAAAGAACAAAACAAATCCATATACCAGTAGTGAAGGTTCGCTGGAATGCTAAGCGAGGACTTGAATTCACTTGGGAACGGGAAGATCAGATGAAACAAAAATATCCACACCTTTTCCCTAGTCCATGAGTACCACTTTACAAATAATTTCGGGACGAAATTCCCTATAACGAGGGGATAATGTAACAACCCGTTATTTTGTATCAATGTAATAGTATAGATCAAATTGTAGTTCTTTTTAATGTAATAAAGAGAAATTTTTAAACGCTATGTCCATTTACGTAATCGAACCTCAAAAATGAAATGTTAAATAAACTTGTTTGGGATGACTATAGTCGTAGAGATCGTGTCAAGGATTTCAAAAATATAAAGAACGCCCAAATCCGAGTTATAACGAAGAAGTTATGACCTATCGAAAATTCGCGACAAAACCGGCAAAGCACTGTTTAACGTAAAAAGTGAGTTTTCAATAAAATGCTTTTTAGCCTTAAATGTCTAAACAAAAGTTATAGTATACGTTAAACAGAGAGTGTCCATAAGAAGAATGACTAAATTTGACTTGATATGAAGAAGTTATGATTTTTCTAAGGTTCGACACGACAGTACACAACCCGAAACTCGAAAGTTAGATCGATCAACTTTTTTCCAAAACAACTTAAAAGAGAATCGGAGATCTTATCAAAAGAAATCCAACGGTAAAAAGACAGTCGAAAATGGATGTCGGATGAAGAAGTTATGAATTTTAACGGACTTTTACTATTCAGGCCTTTTAAAAATATAACTTTAAAAATAAAGTCAAAATTAGCCGACAGAATCTAAATGAAAGTTGTAGAGCATGGTCTCACCTACACGTGGATATAAAGAACGTTAAAACGGAGATCGTATGCGAAAGATATAAATTTTTGAAGTTTGGAAAAAGGAAGTACGCCCCGCGTACATGAGTACGCCCAGCGTACTCGGAAGATAGGCCTCGGATTGACCATGTCGCCTCTTTCTTCGCATGCGACACGTATCTCACTCAATCAACACGTCCGAAGCAAGGTGGCCAGTACGGCCAGCGTACGAAAAGATTACGCCCAACGTAATTGGACTAGCCTCGACGCGTGCCTCGTAGCTTCACCACGTCCGAAGATCGGATAAGGCTCGAACTAGTACGCCCCGCGTAGAAGACGTACGCCCATCGTACACGAATATTACACCCATCGTACTAAGGGCCAGAACCCTCCTATAAATAGGATGTGAGACCTCAGAGCTTTGTTTAGAAATTCCATATCCTCTCTCCACTTAAACACTCTTTTAAGCTCTTCTAAACCCTTCGAAGCCCCGGGAACCTCTTTTCCACCTGAAGCAAGCCCCGATGCCCCAAAATTCTCAATTTTAAGCTGAAACTCTGCCCGCGTAAAGTCGACTTTTCATCGGAAACTCTAAGTTTCATCAAGAAAACTCCTTTCATCACAACCTATCAAGTGAGTTTATACCCCTATGTTTTCAATATTTTTATAATGTTTTAGGGGGGAAGTACAAGTAAAATACAAGGAAATCTTGTATAAATAACAAGTTTTATTCAAATAATTTACGATTGTTATTTCTACTAAAATAAACATACTATTTTACCAGTTAAGAATTTCATATAAAAACAAACATATAAACTATAATAGGTATAGTTTATCAGTCATGCATACTTATGAATACAGTTGATGAAACTTACATATTTCTTTTCATATTCAGAATAACTTGTGATTACGAAAAGCAACTATATAAATTATATTAAATATAATTTATGAGATATTTACAAAATATCTATTACAAAGATATTTTTCATAATTCTTGTAACATCCCAAATTCCAAAAGTATTATTGAAGGGCTTAGAGTGTAAATTAAGGAAAGGGACTCGACGAGTAGGCCTGCTTACTCGCCGAGTCGGAGCGGGATTCTGTCGCGGTTTAAGTGGCCAACTCGCCGAGTCAGCGGCTAGGACTCGACGAGTTGGTGCTGAAGAGAGAAAAACCCTAATCCTGGGGGTTATGCCCTATATAAAGAAAATTATATCCCTCCCTAAGCCTCTTTACTACCCTTTTGAGATCCAGAAACCCTAAATCGTGAGTCAGAGCCCTTGGAAGCAAATTGGAGCCTAGATAAGTGGTCTTGGCACATGTCCTAGGGCCAGTAGTCCTTGTAGAACCGCTGCAGCTCAGGAGTCATAGTGGCTACCATTATACACGACACCTTTGTCGGGTCTTTTTCGTGAGCCCTATACTCAGCTATTTGTTCAACAGTAGCTTTGGTTTCATCTATCTCTTTGAGTTCTTTGTCAATGACATATTCTTTCTCCTTGTATCTTAGGGCCATACAAATGTTGTGAATCCAATCATTAAAATTGGACCCATCAAAAGTGACCCTGCCACAAATGCTCAAAAGAGAAAAGGATCTTGAGGATTTGGAGTTCCAGCCAGAAGCATTGTTTGAGCCAGACATATGAAAAGAAAAGGAACAAAGTTTTGATTAAATAAAGAATCCTTACTATAACACACAAATGAAATATTAGGGCTAGGACCCAATACAATAATTCACAATTTAGAAGAGGGATGTCGTAATCTAATTGCAAATTATTTGAAGGTAGGTAAATGACGATATACCAATTCCACCACGAAAAATGAAATGAAGAATTAGGTTTGAAATGAAATGAAATTCCTTGATTCTTTTGAGATTCATCGAACTTTTCAATGGCATGTTTAATCTCTATTATGCCCTTCAAGTTTGTGACTGGGATACCGAAGATCACAAACAAGGTGTGAATAACCATGCAAATTAGCTTGGCACTCTCGATGTCATTTACCACCTAATCAATGTGCCGGTTCACCACACACGCTCCATTGATCTATCGTAATTCTCGATCTACCCTTTACCACACTTGTTAGTCCAAGTTAGTGTGCCGGTTAACTCCACACGCTCCACTAACGACTTGACAATGTGCAAAGTCAAATTTCATGGACTAGTATCATTTTCACATTTTTCCTAAAGTAACTAATGTCATGGGAATTTATAAAAACATTTAGTTACTTTATAATATTCATTATACTTATTAATGAGTAATTAATGTCCTATCCTACCTATTCGGCTAACGACCCTCCACTAGTCAAGAGTGCGGTGGGCAAGAGTGGATACCCAATGACGGTCATTTTACAGGCCGCTTCCATAAACACCCCTTATAGAGCAGCTTCGTGAATGACGCCTACTAACGGTAAGACTGACTCATCTTATACATATATATACATTTTAAAATTTTAATATTATAATATTATAAGGGTTGTATTTTAAACTTTTAAAACACTAGGGCTTTAGAATTTAATATTTCAAAATTAAAACTTTTAATCAAATTTTAAATTCCAAAACTTGAGGGCAAATTTTGAAACTTTTCAAAACTTCTAGATCAAATTTTAAATAATTAAACTAATCACATAATTTTGGACATTATATTAAAATTTGACCATAATCTTGCAATTAGATAAGGATATTAATTACCATAACAGAAAATTCGAATTTTAACAGTTAAAACAATTTAAAGTACCGATCCTTATCTAATTTAGGCTTTAAATCCGAAAAATCTGCCAACAGACGAACCAACTCGTTGAGTCAGGGCATGGACTCATCGAGTCCATCTTAGGACTCATCGAGTTCTACAGTCAGAGAGCCAAAATCAATTTTGTTCAAGCTTTGGCAAAACACAATAACATCAAATATAACCGAAAAACACCCTAAGCTCTGATACCACTGATGGGTTTTGAGCATTACAACATTCCTATGGTGCACATGCAACCCTAATTTCTTTGGATCTAGGTTTTTATCAAGTTATACATGCAAACAAATTTTCCAAAGCAAGAACCCTAAACTAGCATATAATTTTCGGATTTAATGAATAAACTAGAATTAGAAGAATACGTTTCTTGTTAACTGGTAGTAACAAGCGATCCTTTTCTTGATCTTGACCTTCAAGAGCTTAGTGCCTCAAGCGTTGCACCTCTAATGGAGTCACAAAAGCCAAAAACAAGGATAAGGAGAAAGAGAGGCAGAAATCGGCTAGGGTTTCTTCTAAGGAAGCAGTGGTCGAAATCTGAAGGTTGGGGGTGTTCCTTTTATAGTTGAGGTTGCTAGGGTTTTCAAATGGAAACCGTAATTCCCTTACTTAGGCCCTAAGCAAACCACAAACCGTCATGATAGGCCTTGGACGAAAATTGCATGGGCTTCCCATAGATTTTCGTCCACCCCATATCAAGAAGATCCATTAGCCCAAACCACAACTATTACTGATTTACATAATAAATCCACGTTCTTTAAATCAGTCTCTTTTGATCACTAAATTATTTCCAAATTAATTTCTGATCAATACTAATTAAATAATATGATTTCTCAATTAATATATTATTCTTATAATATATTAATAAATCATTAATTAACCTCTTTCTCCAAAACTCATCCTATCAAATTGCTATGGTGAAGGCAACCCAAAAGGACCATGTTACTATCGGGTCAAGTACATACCAATTATAGTTATGGGCTTGTACACCTAATCCAACAGAAATAACAGAGTTCTATCAAAACAACAAGCCTCAATCATTAACAGAATACATCCTCAAGATTGGCCGAAACAAGATCCCATATTTGATTGAGGCTAAACAGATTCCACGAATACGCAACTAGCCCAATAAGACTTCCAAGGGTCTTGAATGCCACCAACACCTGATCCTGCTATGAACCAAAATTCCACACCACCATTGAGGGTAAACATAGCCAGAGACCAAAGGAACATAAAATATAGTAGACTTGATGATAGGTTGACACCTCCATACAACTTCAACTACCACAACTCGAAACTTTCAGAGAACCTTCGATGAATGACGAACGATGCGACCAATAAACAAGGACAGATTGACATTAGATCTTATGAAACAAAACCCGCGTGGAGCTGATCGTACCCAATCCTGAAACTGATTCCCTGATCAACCTCTGACCAAGCTATACAATAATTAGAAATCCATACAACGAGCTGACAAATTCCTTCTGCAGCCGATACTCAACCTGAGTTGTCCTAGAGACTCCTCATCTATTCATTGGCACCCTAAAAGCAACCAACATCTGCAATGAGCTCCTTGACCAACCACTTTCTACCGACAGACAACTCATGTGTCTCCCGAACACCTACATCCGATTGCCACCTACTATATAGCCCTCTCTTGAACAAACCCTGAAACGAGATCCCATATACTCACACCGCAGATCCCTAAAAACCATTCTCTCAATACCACAAAACTAAACAGATCGATGATCCTCTAAGAAGAATACCCAGTTCTCCCCCACTTAGGGCTCGAACTACCACCCACTAGTGTTGAAACCAAACCATAAATCAAGCAGTCTTAACCAGGTACAACCATCCCTGACCATGGAATGAAATATACACGCATGATAATCTTCTAGATAAGGATCAAAAAAATCCCAAGGGAATTCTGAATTTCAGCTGAAGATCTATGAAATTTCCCAATCATGACCACTTTAACATTAAGGACTCCTTGCAAGAGCATAAGCCAACACAAACTTACGATCCAAAACATACCCTCCTAGCCTGCAATTCCAACCGCCAATCTTGTACCTGACCTGCCTATATCCCAAGAACACGGACCCATGATCACCTCACAAAGCATCCATAAGACATCAATCCACCTACGCACTCCTGCACTGACATACTTTCTCCAAACACCGCGACCAACACACCCCATGCTGAGTTAACATCCTAACTTTGAAAGTCACAAGCTTGCTCACTCCTTCTCCGAACTCGGAGAACTAAAAGGGAATCACCCCTGCCACAGATAGGGATATTCCAAACCATCAATAAACCATTCTACTACCAAAACAGATCCCCAAGCCAATCATAATGGTCGTTCCATTCTTGAGTCTTAGGAATCTAATACATGGCCTTGAGCAAAACCATCGAGACCTCAAAACCAACAAGATCATCTAGGTCTGCACGAATCAACCCCAGCCGATAATGCCACTGGGGCCCAAAACAATTACCAGACCCGCCCTCATGCCTGAGAAACCATAGCCAAAAGATTGACAGATACAAAACCATTGCCATGAATCATGGTATCAAACAATGCCATCTTCCATGATCAGCCCTTAGCATCCCCTAAACTCTCCTTGATTCAAATATGGATCATGTGCTTCCAGTAGTACGGGCCCAATACTACCTTCCACACCTATCCATACTTTCATCAAGGATTATCTCGAGTCCTCTAAGACTTACTCATAAAAATACTCCTGATACTTGCTTAGCAGCGAAACAATCTCACTAAAATATTTCCTAGGCTCTCCTAGGATTCTGCATCTCCCCTTCCATCAGCTTCTGAAGGACTGCAATCAATGTCAGCCAACCACATCATAAATACAATTACATACGACAAAGCTTAAATAATCTTTCGACTAAAGAACCCTACCCTACAATGGTTAGACTCAAACTAGAGCTGCGTGATAGGGCCAAACCCTTCACTCTTAATTTACCCCCATAACATGTAACTTAATGTATTCATTTGATAGTTAGCTCACATCAATGTGATTCCCACAAAGCACAAAGCAAGCAACATTCGAGCAGTGAAGTCGACTGACACTAATATATAATAAAATTAGGCAGATCCTCATTCGAAATTCTCGATCTCTAAAATCCAGCATCTCGGATACACCTTCGTCCTATCCTCACTTTCTCAAGAGTGGCTAATCATTCCCCATGTTGACCCGCTATGCACTGCACTCACTCATGAAACTTCCACCAACCCTGTAACACTCGTGTATGCTAATCATACATAACACTGGAGCCTATAGACAGTCAAATACCTGATTCTATCCTAAGCCCTTCATCAAATAATAATAGTAAATAATGCCAAAAGAAACATTCTCAGGCTATAGAATCTTAGTTATATACAACTATGATGCATACACTAAGCAACAACAGTAATGATGTCCATTTCATATCAGGAAAAACCCTAGGCTCTCAAGCATCATATAATCAACAAATTCTATCATGCAATTCCTGAAGATCCCTAGCATATCACTAGCATGCTATTCTAACATATCACAAGAACAAATAACATTGTAGTAATTTGGGGTCTACTTACTGGCTCCGGCTGATAGTACACATCGCATCCTCTTTGATTATTTTGAAAACAATTTGAAATATATTTATTTATTTATTTATTTAAAAAAAATATTTTTGCTTAGTTTGAGACTGGATTCCCACGAGTGTTCCTCCAATTCACTCAAACCAAGGCTCCGATACCAACTTGCAACATCCCAAAAATTCCAACATATTTAAACCTTACAGAACAACCCATTACTTAAAATCAGAGTCTTCCAAGATCCAAATTTAAACTAATATAAGTGTTTACAAAACCATTGTTTCCAAAGCATTATTTAAAATCAGAGTCTTCGAAGATCCAATCACTTGTAAAGCGAAGGATGTGTATGCTCATGGCTTCGTCTTGCCAGGATCCTCTGATCACCTAAAACAATAACTAAAAATGTAAGCATAAAGCTTAGTGAGTTTCCCCCAAAATACCACTACACAAACAGAATAACAAACAACATGCAGACATAGCCTTCAGCCTGACTGGAACGCCGCACCGACCTACAGACTATCTGGAATGCTCATAAAGACTTCAACATGACTGGAATGCCTCTCCGGCCTACAGACTATCTGGAATGCTCACAGAACCTTCAGCATGACTAGAACGCCTCACTGGGCCTTCAGCTTATCTGGAACGTTCTCCGGTCCTTCAGCCTGACTGGTATGCCTCTCTGACCTGTAGCTGAGTCGCTTTGCCTTCAGTCTACTCTGGTCCTCCTCAACCCAACCACACTCAACATGTCAACATATGCATAACCAATAAACATATAAACCCAGTAAACCATAACAACATATCGATATAAACATTATTGGGTTTGTTGACTTACATCACAAAGCAGTATAGTCTCAACCCACCCACACTACCGATCTAACAGATCACCATAGCACAATAACATACTATCAACCAACATGATATCTAATCCAATGGGCCGGCCTTGGTGCCTTCAACCCGCAAGTACAGTGAGGAAACTCACCTCTCGATCAGATCAATAGCTGATGAGGTCCCCCGTCTCTGAATCTCAGCTCCAACCAACCCCTATTCCTCCAAGTGACCAATCACAATCAAAATCTCGAAATACCCAAAATCCCCTTAGGTCAAACTTGGTCAAAGTCCATAAGTCAACTGAGTCAACCCATCAGAATCAACCTAACTGATTCAACTCGACCGAATGTACGCTAAACATACTCACATCCTCTCATGTTGACCACCATCGGGGTAGTTGACCTCGTACGCAGGGCGTACTCCAAGTATGTGGGGCGTACTCCCAGAAGCTTCAAAACTTAATAAGTGCTTAATGGCTTAAGATAAATTTTCCAACTTTATGACTTTGCATGGCCATTAGGAGCTTAACTCCACTTCTTAATCAATTAAGGCCTTCTAAATGATGTATGGAGTAAAACCAACCACTTGAATTCCATTTTTATGACTCAAGACCCTTCCAAGGGTCTGAAGGGACAGCTTAATGGGTCAAGAACATGCTATGTTCATGAATCATCATTTTAGGACAAAAAAGTGTCTTTAAAGAGAAAACGCTAGATCTACAAGATGCAATGGTAAAGATGCAAGATTTATACCTTCAAGATATTGCAAACCAAGTAAAATCCCAGATCCAAAGTGTGCCCAACTCCAAGATCTTCTGACCACCTTTTTCCCTCCTCAAACCACTCTAAAAACTCACTTTAAGGCTCAAAATGGCACTCATTTGCTCTATGGTTGCTTGATGATCAAACTCACAGAAGGAGGCTGGTTAAGAAGAGGGTTTGCGTCCATAAAGCTTCTTAAAAATGATCCAAAGCCCTAAAATTCGGGTTTGCATACCAACCGTGTACGCCCTGCGTACAAAGTGTATTCCCAGCGTAGTAGGGCGCGACTTAGTATGCTCAGCGTACACACACGTACGCATGGCGTAATCAAAATTCCCAATTTAACCAAATTGCCACCATGGACCCTTTTTCCCACTTCTTACACTTAGGGACCAACAATGCAATAAATCTCAATATAAGGGTCAACAATAGAAGTGCCTCAAAACCAAATGTTACACTCGTACCTACCCTTCTCATCCTTCGTGCCCTCATCACTATCGTCATCGGTATCCCCAGGATTTGTGCCTGAAGTGACAGCACTATCATGTCCTGGCTGAGCTTGTGGTGGAATAACAGGACCCACCTGAGGAAAAGGTGCATAGTCCATCCCTAAAGGCTACATCACCCCAGCAAGCGAATCCATGATCCATCCACACTCCTCCCGTGCAACAACTAGACATTGCATCACATCACGTAGAGTCGGCTCCGGATGATCAGGCTCTGTGTGCCTAGGTCTCTAATATATTACGAAGGCAGGCTCAGGGATTTCCTCCGGCTCCACCTGCTGGATCGGATCCACGATATCGTCAACCAAAAATCCTCCATTACTGCCCCACTCCTCGAACCAACACTCGCGTCTTCCCAAGAGCGGTAGTGCACATCTCTCGGATAGATATAGGATACATCCCACTAGTGTTAACCTCGTAAGATAGGGCCAAACGAGCAACCCAGTGACCTCCGCAAACCTTGCTTGAAGGTGTAGAACCTAGAGCCATGCCAGATAAGTATAGAGCTAGGGCATAGGGAAGATGAAGTAAAACCTCAGTCTGAGTGAGGCACGACATATAAAAGAGGTCGCTAAAGGGAACATTGACACACTCCTGACGGTGACAGATCGTAGAAGCGACCAATCGATGGATAAACTGATAAATAAGAGAACAGAAGGCGTTCTGCTTGGCCTTACTAGAAACATTAGTCCCCTTAGCATTACCCCAAACCTTCATGTAGATATACTCCTATGTTGGCGCAGTAATAAAACTATCAAGATAGGAATAAAAATGAGGACTCAGAGTCTCCTCAGCTGTATAAATCCGTAGAGGACTCCTCAACTCGATCAGGCTGCAAGAGTGGGATTCACCTCCCAGGCGAAAAGTAAAGACTGATCTATCAGCCCATCTCGTTGACTCCTTGTCAAAGCGAACTGTCGAAAAGAAATCCCAATAGAGCTCTTTGTAAATCACCTCCCGAACCCCAACAACCTTCTACCATCCACGACAGACAAAAAGCTCAAGACCACTATCATCACGTAATACACGGGTAAGGAACGACCCCAATCGAATCGTCAACCCAAACTCGTTTGGCACTCTCCACGAAAGAGCCTGGGGAATACTGATCTTCTTGGACAGAAGAGCAGTGTCACACCCCTAAACCAGAACGGTGGAAACGTTTGGGGGCAGAGGACGTCATGTAAGTATCATAACACATGAATTATAGTAATCAAAGTACAAAAAAACATTGCATTAATAAGTATAAGTTTTACATAAGTGTTTAAAGATTACATATTCAAACAACAAAGTAGATACGGTAGAAGACAAAAGATGCAGCACAGTACTAGGCTGTCTTCAAAACCTCCGAGAGTGTACCTGTCTACTGGATTCCTGAGAATACAAGTTATTTTGAAAGAGTTGATCAGCATTTAAGCTGGTGAGTTCATAAGTATTTTATTTATATGAGGTATACTCTAAGTTCTTGGAAAAGATCTCTGATTCCTTCAGAAAATCCTATAGTTCTCTCTGTAATTACGTAGTTTATACTAGTTATATATAACCTAATATCGAACAGACAGTTGAATGTGTGAATCTGCCATCATACCACGACCAAAAAAGGAACAGGAAGTAAGGCGGAAGTCACACATTCCACTGCCTATCGGACATTATTTATATATAACTCTGATGTATAAACTAAGGAATTATAGAATTAACCATTAAAAGTTCTTTATGTTATACTAGTTTAAAGAATACAAATGATTATGTTCCATAAAATCTTATATTTTCTGCTTTATAGCTGATAAGTAGTTTTAATTCCATAAAACCGTTCTGAATAGTAGTTTTAAATCCCCATAAAACCGTTCTGAGTAGTAGTTAATATAGTAGTATTTCCTAAAAATAAACTACTGATGAATTTCTACCCTAATATTAACCTGGTTAATTAGGGTTAAAAAAATGTGTTAAAGTTGTTTAGATCTCGTATACTTATCTAGAAAAAAAGAGATTTCTCATTTGTTTACAGTAAGATTTATTAATACCCTGTGATTCCTAACCCTTGTACGTTCTATTTGTACCCCTGTTAGTGCAAACCCGGTATGAAGTATTATTACCACGTGATTGCTAACCCTGGTACGTTGTATTTGCACCCCTGTTAGTGCAAACCCGATATGATGTATTATTACCCCGTGATTGCTAACCCTGGTACGTGGTATTTGTACCCCTGTTAATGCAAACCCGGTATGAAGTATTATTACCCCGTGATTGCTGACCCTGGTACGTTGTATTTGTACCCCTGTTTGTACAAACCCAGTATGATGTATTATTACCCTGTGATTGCTAACTATGGTACATTGTATTTGTACCCTTGTTAGTGCAAACCCGGTATGATGTATTATTACCCCGTGATTGCTAACCCTGGTATGTTGTATTTGTACCCCTGTTAGTGCAAACCCGGTATGATGTATTATTACACCGTGATTGCTAAGCATGGTACGTTGTATTTCTACCCCTATTAGTGCAAACCCAGTATAATGTATAATTACCCCGTGATTGCTAACCCTGGTACGTTGTATTTGTACCCCTGTTAGTGCAAACCCGGTATGATGTATTATTACTTCTTTAATATATTATCCATATACTAAAAGTATTATAAGTATCATGGTGTAAATAAATGAATTGTTAGTACTTTCCTTTCTTAGTATCCTTGTATATTCAGTTCTGAATCATAAATTATACATATTATAATTTATACGTTCTATCTGATTAGCATGATCTCTCCTGAATGTATCCCTTTGCTCAGCATGATACAAAGGTAATGATACCGACTAAAGTAACCTCTTATATTCCCATATGTATAACGTATATAATTAAAAAGGAAACGACTTTCGGACAAACAACCTCGCCTTAAACCCACATCCAAACGAGGAAAAGGAGATAATGCAACTCATTAGTCCTAAGCCCTTTAAATCTTATTTATATACTTATACATATATGAACATGATTTTGACAATTATAATATGGAGTAGTTTATAAAACCTTTTTCAAAGTGTTTAACAATATTAAAAGAGTTTACAGTATTTCAAAAAGAGTTTATATGACTTTAAAGATTTAGCATGACTTTAAGTCATTTTGGAAGTATTTGGCAATCCTTAAAAACATAAGAAAATCCTTTGTGTGATTGATATCACATACAATTATTAACATAATTTAAATTGTGTCCAACTTGTATTCCCCCCCCTTAAAAACATTTAAAAACATTTAAAAGGTAGATTAAAGGGGTATGAACTCACCTTATGTTGGAGATTTGATTGGAGATACGATATAGGATGTTTGGTATACCCAACTAAGTCCTGAGCACAAATGGATCCTAATTGGCATATATTGACATATATGTGTATAATTAATGTATATAACAACTAATCGTGCAAGGTAACAACCTTAGGTGCTAGGAAACACTTGAAATGAAGTGTTACAATCGTATGTGATTGAAAGAAAGGAGTTCACGGCCAACTATAGGAGTTTACGACCTACTATAGGAGTTTACGGCCATGAGAGGGTTTACGGCCCAAGATCTTATGAAGGGTTTACGACCCTTATAAAGGGTTTACGTCGTAAACCCTTGAAGATCTTGAAGATGATGAAGAACAATGACGAATCAAGGCTAGAAAAAAGAGGTTTCTAAGAATAAACAAGAATAAGGATGAGATGCTTACGTATTGGAGCCTTCACTTGATGATACTTGAGAGAGAATGGATAGTTCACGGCTGGAGTTTGAAGATATGAAGTTAAAATGAAGCAATTCCATATATATGGAGGGTAGTTCACGGCTGCCAAGAGTTTTCGGCCGTAAACTCTAGTTTGCGGCCGTAAAGTCCTTGTGATGGAGTTTTCGGCTGGAATGCAACGCGATGAACTTTAGTTAACATATCCTAACACACAATCCTTGAATGTACTAGGCTTAGAACACTCAAACAGACCCTTAACAATGCTAAAAGATAACATAAACATGTCTGACTTTTGATGGAATTGGATTGATTTACAAGAAGAAAATAACGGGGTGTTACATTATCCCCCCGTTAGAGAGAATTTCGTCCCAAAATTTAGTCTAAGGTATATACATGGAAGAAGGGAAAAAATTGATACTTATGGTTCTGATGATCCTCTCGACCTCCAGGTGAATTTGGGTCATCGCTATGCACTTTAAGCGGACTCTCACTATCGGGATTGGGATCTGATTAGTCCTAATGAGTTCACTGTTTAGGATTTCTACAGATTCTTCAACAAAGTTGAGGCTCTCACTTACCTCAATCTAATCGAGTGGGATAACAAGAGTCTCTTCGGACAAACAGGTTGAAATATATAGACGTGGAAGGTAGGGTGTATGCTATTAAATTCTAAAGGTAGTCAAGGTCTTGAGGTAGTCGAGGTCTATACGTTACTGTATCAACTCTAGTAAGAATCTCGAATGGTCCTATATACTTTGGATTTAATATTTCATGCTTTCCGAAGCGTATTATGTCCTTCTAGGATGAGTCCATCACATGACATGGTCACCAACCTGAAATTTCAAGGATTTTCTCTTATGGTTGGCGTAGCTTCTCTGATTGACTTTGGAAACCTTACATCACTTCCTGATTCGTACTCTCTTCTCGGTAGTTTCTCGTATGATTTTCAGACCAGCGAAGGTGCT
Organism: Lactuca virosa; assembly: GCF_052849685.1. NCBI lineage: Eukaryota > Viridiplantae > Streptophyta > Magnoliopsida > Asterales > Asteraceae > Lactuca > Lactuca virosa. The sequence goes on along the minus strand of NC_136428.1, from coordinate 299,430,475 downwards.
GTCTGGAAATTGGACCTCTAGCTAGTTGCATGTCACCTACTTTAATCCAGTGCAAATAGGATGTGCACTTGCGACCAAAGAGGATTTCGAATGGAGCAACTTTAATTGCTAGTATGGTCAAGGACTCGACTAGTTGACAAGTGAGCATTGTTGCTCTATCAAAGTCGATCACATATGCTCTTCGTACAACTTCTAATGCTTGAATCGTTCTCTTATTTTGTCTATCAGTTTGTGGACGGTAGGCTATACTCATGTCTAGCCTAGTTTCCAGGGACCCCTAAAGTGACTGCCTGAACTGGGAGGTGATTCTATTATCTCGAATGGAGATAACAGATAATTGTAACAACGTGCAGTCTAACTAATCTCTCAGACTCATTTTCTAGTTAACTTCTCTATTTTTCCTGTTTCTTTAAAATGGGGAAGTATGCGGATTTGGTTAATCTATTGACGATCACCCAAAATGGCATCAAGTCCACCTGTTTGTCTAGGTAACTTGATTATAAAGCCCTATTGTAATCTGCTACCACTTCCAATTAGATATCTCTGATTGTTATAGTAAGCCTGTAAGCGTTTGCTCAGAAGTTCATGATAAGACTCATACTTGGCTCATCCACCATTACCTCATGTATTCAAGTTGTATATAATTTAGATTTGACAAAATGTTCGGATGCGTGACTCTGCCCCAGGTCCACAACCAGACAAGGAATAGAAGATAGGGCGGAATCACACATCCTAAATCTTGTTAAGTCTAAATTATATACCACTCTCACATATACACTTAGCAGCGATAGATCAATCTAATGAGTTCTTAGTCTCTATTCTTGAACTTGACCTGCGGTACAATGATTTTCCTATGAGAGCTATTGGGGGTACTTTGGTGGTTACTGACTTCTGAGACTACTTCGGTGTTTTTCGTTTAAAGTTTCATATCTACCGAGTAGGTTAGAAGGGCGTGGTACCCCTCGCATGGGTACTTCTGAAGTTTTGAAGTGAGAGGTGATATGAGGGTTTTCGTTATGGATTGGAAGAATTTCATTTGACAGTTGATTAAGGAAAAAGTTCTTTTACACAGCATAAGAATTTTGCATGGTAGGACCAAACCAAACCATGTCAGATGAGGATGTCAGAATTTCTCGACGAAATAGATATTAACTCTATAGGAAAGGAATGAGTACTAGGATAATGAACTATCCTATGTACATAAGTTTTCAGCTCTCCCGTCTTTATCTGTTATTATTGCTACAACCCCTTTTTGATTCGAAATTGGCAGGTACTACCAATACGAGGGTTCTGATAATTTGTAATTATGAATTTTCATGAAATGATCCTTACTAGGTCTGTCTATAATGGCTTGGTGTATACAAGTCATGTATAATTAAGATTGATAAGACCTTTGACTGAGCAACCCTGCCCTATATCCACAACCAAACAAGGAACAGGAAATGAGGCGGGATCACTCACTCTAATTCTACAAATCTTAATTATAAATGAACCTAATGTATACACTAAGCCATCATAGCTTACCTGTTAGGGTTTCGAATTTTATATGAATGATGTGATTTAATTTGAATGAGAGAGTAATCATAGTTATAAATAATTATTGGGGTTTGGAAGCATACCAAAATATAGCAGGGTACTTTGATGCTTCCCCATTTTCTGGGGTCAAACTCCTCCTCCTCCCCCGTCGTTTTTCTCCGTTGGACAGTCCCTCTTAAAAGGTCCTATTTCACCACAAAGATGACATATTGGACTGATTCCAACATTGGTAGTTGAAGTGATGAACTCGATCGGGGTCCTGCAGATACGGGCGGTGTGCCCCTTCATGTTGCATCTAATGCAATGCAGCGCTCGGCAGACTCCATGATGATGGTAGTTGTACTTGCTGCAGTGTGGGAGGTTTCCCAAATATGGTGCGGTCGGTGTTGGGATAGCAGGGCTGATGGGGGTAATGACTGCCCCAGTTTGTTGCCCTTCTGAAGGTCCTTGGGTTGAACAACTCCCTTTCTCGATCTCGAACTTTCGTTTCAGGATATTAGGTTTGAGGTCCGGAGTGTCTTTAAAAGTAGACACTTGTTGATGAAATTGGTTATCACCACGATCGGGAATGCCGATTACATTACCACTAACATTTGCGTTGTTAGCATTTAGGTGAGCCCTGACAGTTGCTACGGCTGCTGTAACCGCAGCTTGAAACGTAGCCGAATCTATCTGAAGGATTGGCGTTTTATTGGTGGGTTGGTTACTTTTCTTTGGAGGCATGGTTCTGCTACACGATGCTAAAATGAGTTCGCGAGCAACGATAGTAATCACTATCAATTAAGATTTTGTGATCCGATTTTCTGTTATTAGGCATGACAGGACAAGATGATAAGTTTAATACCTAATGTGCGTAATGTAATCACTAACTCACTAGGTTGTATTATTTATTATTTATTACTGTAATGAAAAGACACTAAAACACTCCGCATGTAACACATGTGGTTTTCCTCCGTTCCTCGTTTTATTATGGACGTTAATAATTTGTTCTCTCCTGGTATCTATATGGTGTCTTTCTCCTCTGTAGCTATATTGAATTTCTGTGTGGTCTTACTTCCGATTCTAACATTGATCTCCATTACTTCGTAATGAAGAGTTTGAATCTCAGAAGTTTATGCGAACCTCTCATTGGTGTCCTTAATAGGTTAAGGGCACTAAATGATTTCTATAGTTTCTTTACTTCTCATTTGTTTATTTCTCGGAATTCTCTTAATGAACTTTGTTGGATCCTCCTTGACTCGTCTATTGATTGTTGGAGTGACCACATCTATCTAAGGGGTTTATACAAGAATGGGAATGTCTAAAGAATCTATGAGAAAAATTAAATTTTTACGAAGGTGATCCTTTCCTGTCCTTCTATAATCACATAGTGTCTACCGATTATATATAATCCAGATCAAATAGACCTTCGAATAAGTAATCCTACTCTAAAACCATATCCAAACAAGGAAAAGGGAGTAGAGTGAAAATCACATATACACTTACCAGAAAAGATCTTTTTAAATTTCCCAAAAGTTTAGTTATGGTATCTAAAATACTTCTATAGTACTTTAATTATATGATTGATTCTTGAATTTCTAGATCTAAGAAGTTTATTAGTTTTCAGTTTGGTCATTATAGTATCCTAAAATACTCCTATAGTATTTTAAACTTTTATGTTTGGTTCTAGAATTCTTCTGGTACCTAGGTAAGTTTTAGACTTGTTGCAACACTACAATCACTCCCAAACACATGTTGGTCATATCTCAAATGAATATAGTTGAGTAGGCTATATTGATCCTAGATATGATTACATAACTGTCTAGGTTTAACTGCAGTGTCCAACATCCAAATACTTTTGTTTTGTTCTTCTTGTGATACTCGTTCTAATATATACATATTATGAATGTACTTATACTTTTATAAAATATTGTTATATTTTTAAAGTATAACTCTTGGTAAAAGTGTTTTTATCCCAATGTGTTTATAGTTGTATATTTTTTATGACTGATATACTGAGTTCCCTATAAACAATGCTCTGATACCAATCTGTCACACCTCCAAACCAGAACGGCGGAAACGTTCGGGGGTGGTTCTTCTTGTGATACACGTTCTAGTATATACGTATTCTGAATGTACTTATACTTTTATAAAATATTGTTATATTTTTAAAGTATAACTCTTGGTAAGAGTGTTTTTATCCCAATGTGTTTATAGTTGTATATCTTTTGTGACTGATATACTGAGTTGACTATAAACAATGCTCTGATACCAATCTGTCACACGCCCAAACCAGAACGGCGGAAACGTTCGGGGGCGGAGGACGTCATGTAAGTATCACAACACATGCATTATAGTAATCAAAGTACAAACAACCATTGCATTAATAACTATAAGTTCTGCATAAGTGTTTAAACATTACATATTCATACAACAAAGTAGATACGACAGAAGATAAAAGACGCAGCACGGTACTAGGCTGTCTTCTCAAAAGCTACGAGAGTGTACCTGTCTACCGGATTCCTGAGAATACAAGTTATTTTGAAAGAGTAGATCAACATTTAAGCTGGTGAGTTCATAAGTATTTTAGTTATATTATGTATACTCTAAGTTCTTGGAAAAGATCTCTGCTTCCTCAAGAAAATCCTATATTTTCTGACGTGAAAAATGATAACCAAAATAGTTCTCTCTGTAATTACTTAGTTTATACTAGTTATATATAACCTAATATCGAACAGACAGTTGAATGTGTGAATCTGCCCTAAGCTCACAACCAAACAAGGAACAGGAAGTAAGGAGGAAGTCACACATTCCACTGCCTATCGGACATTATTTATATATAACTCTGATGTATAAACTAAGGAATTATAGAATTAACCATTGAAAGTTCTTTATGTTATACTAGTTTAAAGAATACAACTTATTACGTTCCAGAAAATCTTATATTTTGTGTTTTACAGCTGATAAGTAGTATTAATTCCATAAAACCGTTCTGAATAGTAGTTTTAAATCCCCATAAAACCGTTCTGAATAGTAATTAATACAGTAGTATTTACTAAAAATAAACTATTGATGAATATCTACCCTAATATTAACCTGTTTAACTAGGGTTTAAAATTTTGATAAAGTTGTTTAGATCTCGTATACTTATCTAGAAAAAAATAGATTTCTCATTTGTTTCCAGTAAGATTTTGTATTACCCCGTGATTGCTAACCCTAGTACGTTGTATTTGTACCCCTGTTAGTGCAAGCCCGGTATGAAGTATTATTACCCCGTGATTGCTAACCCTGGTACGTTGTATTTGTACCCCTATTAGTGCAAACCCTGTATGATGTATTATTACCACGTGATTGGTAACACTGGTACGTTGTATTTGTAGTCCTGTTAGTGAAAACCCAGTATGAAGTATTATTACCCCGTGATTGCTAACCCTGGTACGTTGTATTTGTACCCGTGTTAGTCCAAACCCGATATGATGTATTATTACCCCGTGATTGCTAACCCTGGTACGTTGTATATTTAGCCCTGTTAGTGCAAACCCGGTATGATGTATTATTACCCCGTGATTGTTAACCCTGGTATGTTGTATTTGTACCCCTATTTGTGCAAACCCGATATAATGTATTATTACCCCGTGATTGCTAACCCTGGTACGTTGTATTTGTACCCCTGTTAGTGCAAACCCGGTATGATGTATTATTACTTCTTTAATATATTATCCATATACTAAAAGTATTATATGTATCATGGTGTAAATAAATGAATTGTTAGTACTTTCCTTTCTTAGTATCCTTGTATATTCAGTTCTGAATCATAAATTATACCTATTATAATTTATGTGTTCTATCTGATTAGCATGATCTCTCATGAATGTATCCCTTTGCTCAGCATGATAAAAAGGTAGTGATACCGACTGAAGTAACCTTTTATATTCCCATATGTATAACGTATATAATTAAAAAGGAAACGACTTTCGGACAAACAACCTCGCCTTAAACCCACATCCAAACGAGGAAAAGGAGATAATGCAACTCATTAGTCCTAAGCCCTTTAAATCTTATTTATATACTTATACATATATGAACATGATTTTGACAATTATAATATGGAGTAGTTTATAAAACCTTTTTCAAAGTGTTTAACATTATTAATAGAGTTTTACAGTATTTCAAAAAGAGTTTATATGACTTTAAAGATTTAGCATGACTTTAAGTCATTTTGGAAGTATTTGGCAATCCTTAAAAACATAAGAAAATCCTTTGTGTGATTGATATCACATACAATTATTAACATAATTTAAATTGTGTCCAACTTGTATTCCCCCCCTTAAAAACATTTAAAAACATTTAAAAGGTAGATTAAAGGGGTATGAACTCACCTTATGTTGGAGATTTGATTGGAGATACGATATAGGATGTTTGGTATACCCAACTAAGTCCCGAGCACAAATGGATCCTAATTGGCATATATTGACATGTATGTGTATAATTAGTGTATATAACAACTAATCATGTAAGGTAACAACCTTAGGTGCTAGGAAACACTTGAAATGAAGGGTTGCAGTCATATGTGATTGAAAGAAAGGAGTTCACGGCCAACTATAGGAGTTTACGGCCAACCATATGAGTTTACGGCCATGGGAGGGTTTACGGCCCAAGATCTTATGAAGGTTTTACGGCCCTTATGAAGGGTTTACGGTCGTACACCCTTGAAGATGTTGAAGATGATGAAGAACAATGATGAATCAAGGCTAGAAAAAAGGGGTTTTTAAGCATAAACAAGAATAAGGATGATATGCTTACGTATTAGAGCCTTCACTTGATGATACTTGAGAGAGAATGGATAGTTCACGACTGGAGTTTGAAGAAATGAAGTTAAAATGAAGCAATTCTATATATATCGAGGGTAGTTCACGGCTGCCAAGAGTTTACGGCCGTAAACTCTAGTTTATGGCCGTAAACTCCTTGTGATGGAGTTTCCGGCTCGAATGCAACACGATGAACTTTAGTTAACACATCCTAACACACAATCCTTGAATGTACTAGGCTTAGAATACTCAAACAGACCCTTAACAATGCTAAAAGATAGCAGAAACAAGTCTGACTTTTGATGGAATTGGATTGATTTACAAGAAGAAAATAAGGGGGTGTTACAAGCAGTCATGCGAGATATGAAAGAACTCCGATCAGGAAGATCATCGGGGAGCTCTAGGAGAGGATGCAAAGGCCAGTTAGGAGGTAACTGACATGCAGCTTGTCGACCTTGTCTCCCTATACCTATAGAAAAATAGACAAAAGACAGTTAGGAATAAGCTAGACAAGTTAAATGCTGCTTAATATGTTGAAATGGACTAGACGCGCAAGGTGTGTGCTGCATGTGTGCGCGTGCGGTGCACATTCACCTGTGTGACGTGCTCCAAGAACACAAAGAATAGTAGGCATGGTAATCTACCGTTTCGTCCAATTTCAACCTAAAATCCATATAGGGGTGTTTGAATAGACTTCTAGAATGTAAATAGGTAACCCATTTTGTCTAAAACAAGACCAAATTACAGATTTAGCAAAAAGTTTAGAAAATGTTTCAAAATTCAAAAATTCAAAATGAGGATCAATGGATGAATTTAACCCATAATTGAGTATCTAGGAAGTAAAATCGGTAGTATGAGATGCTAAATTACTCATCTATTTTTACAAAAACTAACCAAAAATTCATCAATTGATAAAAACCTCAAAAACCCTAAAACACAAAATTTAGCCTAAGTTAGGGTATATGATTAAGCATGGAAGTTACCTGGAAGTTGGAGAATCGAGGAAGAGGAAGAAATCAAAGACTATAAGCAGGCGCACAAAGTGTGCGTCGTGCGAGTGGGACCCAGACGAGGCAAATCAGGGGGAACAGAATGAATGTTGGGAAAGTGTTGAATGAAGCCAAAATTTGAATTTAATACTGATCTGCTACAAGTGTACGGCACGCACATCGTGTGCCATGCGCGCATGATCAAGATTTTAAAATTGACATTTTTAACCCCCAAGAACCTTTAGATAACCTAGATATTAAAAATCCTTAGGAATTTAATGAAATTAGAGAAATTAATAGCAAGGAAGAAGGATTTCCTTGAAATAATAAGAGGTTTCCATAATGAGAGTTCCTAGGAAAGCAACAGTAATAGGAATTTCATTCATAGTAGGAGTTTCTAGGAAAGCAATACTAATAGGAAATTTCATTCATAATAAGAGTTGCTAGGAAAGCAACAATAACACGTCGTGATAAGAAGCAAAACGACAATAAAAGAAAAGATACCAGTAAAGTCTCTATTTAAGCAAGTGATAAGGAGAAACATTTCCAGGAAAGCAACTATAGTACCCTGCAAATGGAAAAGTAGTGTTAACCCAAGTAGGAACAACAAGTGACCTTCTTGTTATCATTTTAGGACAACAACCCTTAAATGCTAACCTTGATTGACCCGACCACAATTCAGACCATGATTCAGTGTCAAACCTCTGATGCATTAGGGAATATTAGAGTTAATAAGGATGAGGGAAGCAATAAGGAAGGTAGTCGAATGACAAGAACCTATCAAGATTTTCTTAACAATAAGCAATGATCTTTTTATGGAGACAAGGGAGTAGATAGTTTGATCCAATGGAAAAAAGAGATAGAAAGCAAGTGTGTTAGTGAAACATAGAGTTAAGTTCACATAATGCATGTTCATGGGAAAAGCTCTCCTCTGGTGGAGTATTTAGGTGAAGGCTTTGGGTGTAGATGAAGCCTATGCAACTCCCTAGGAAGAGTTAAAGAAGGAGATGATAAAGGAATTCTGTTCTCGAAGAGACGTGGCACAAGTGTAGCAGGAATTCAATCATCTGAGCACCAAGCAGTCATACCTAGCTTTCTACATAGTACGCTTTGAGTACCTAGTCACCATATTCCCTGAGTTGGTCAACTCGGAGATCCAGAAAATCAGTGCATATCTCCAAGGATTAGCTCCCCATATCAGAGTCGAGGTGCAGCCACACCAGCCCAATACCTATGAGGAACCTAAATATTTAGCCTTCAGTGTCACACCTCCGAACTAGGACGACAGAAACGTCCGGGGGCGGATGACGTCATTGTATAGTATCATAACAGTTAAATATAAATGAAACATAGCAACCCAAGCGGCATACATTGAGAATACAAACTTACATAGTTTACATATTGTACTTGTTCATAAGTTACACAAAAGTGACAAAAACTAAAGTTTCATAGTCTTGCATCGCTTGAGCTTAAAACAGAGTTGATTACCTGTTACTGGTTCCCTGAGAATACAAGTCATTTTGAAAAGCATCAATTATAAAGTTGGTGAGTTCAAAAGCATTTTTGTATAAAAATTAATTTGTAGTTGTTCAGAAAGATTTTCGTATACTTTCATAAAATCTAATATTTTCTATAAACTGTGTTGTTAGTCTTATATCCAAAACTAAGAAAAATTTATGTATGACTCTTGTAATTTTCCTAGTAAAATGATAGTGTATGTGTGTTCCAAGAAAATCCAATATTTTCTTATAAGTAAATTGTACTCTTAAACCCTAAGACCATAAATGTAAGCAATTGTGTACTGAAAATGATATGTAGTTTTATATTTGAATAAAACTAGTGATGTGTGAGCTTCCCGTAAACCGAGATAGTATTGTTAATCCCTAAGTGATTTATTATAACCATGGAAAATGTGACTGTTATGCCTGTACGACGTTCTTCAGGCGTCGGAATCGGTAAGATACTTGTCACCCTACACTGGCTCGTCTAGCTGTATCGAATAGCTCAGGTATGGGGTTGTCAATCCTCTTATAGATCTCTACACAACTACCTCGCTCTCCCTCCAGGAGTCTCTGGTTATAATGCAGGACTTAGAGTGTACGCTAGGTAGGTACATTGAAGAGAGTGTCTCACTAGCACATTAACCGATTTACGTGAACTACGACTCACTTTTTATTGTATAATAAATTGAATTTACTATTGAAATTTGTGACATGTGGTTTATGACACGCGTTTTACGAGTTTCATGACATGCGTTTTACGACATGCTTTTTATGAGTTTCATGACATACGTTTTATGACATGGGTTTTATGACATGCACACTATTTTGTCAACAGTTTCTTTTGTATTCTCTTTTGTTTAAACTATTTATAAAACTTTATACAAATAGTCAATAATAATTATGTGTAGTAGTAACATGTGTTGTAAAAATAACATAATACTCTTGGGTTTTAAACCATCAAAAATAGTAACGACAAAATTACGACTATTTTTACAAGAAAAGTTTATTTTTTGGTAAAATCTCCAAAAATTTGTAGTTCTTGCACATCTCCTATTTTTCTGGTTGACATTTCGGAATATCGAAATAAATTATTTTGGTTACTTTATTAAATCACGATTTTTTTATGACAAATCAATGATATCCTTAACATTTTATACAAATATTTGTGCAAATTTCGATTTGAAAAAAAGGGAGACATGCAAGTGTCCAAGAGTCTAACATATTTGGATAGCTAAATTTTTATGTTTTCGAGATATCTGTGTGAATAAACCCATATGTTGGGTCTAGTAGGGTTGCGTCATTGGGCTCGGTCCTTAGCCCAATTTTGTTATCCGGTTTGGGCCTGTCCAACCGTGCTTATTATATTAGGGTTTTGTATTTAAGTTGCATGCATGCATCCTTTGTTAGTAGCGCTTTAATTATTATTCTGATCATTGTATTACAAACCCTAGTTCGCCTCTACAGTGGAAGTTCTTCATCGAGCTCTGCTGAGGCGTGACTACATTTGAATCATTAAGTATTACTTGATTCTATATCGTGTTTATTGTGTTTGTTTGCTTTTATTGTTTAGCCTGTTGAAGATCTAATCAATCTAAGAGTTTCTCAATTCATCAATTGGTATCAGAGAAGGAGATTGTGTAATTCATACACATCTCTTCTGTTGAAGAAGATCTTTGGGTTTTCCGCTTTGATTGATATTGTTAGAGCCGTCATTTCCTATTAACGTAGTTCTTTAAATATTCGATCTTACCCTAACGTTATTTACAAGTCTGATCTTAAGCAGGTTTTTGAACAAACATCGTCATGTCCATGGATGATTCTCAGTCAAACCCAATCAATATCTCCAACAGCATAGGATCGACGACAAGCATTCCTATATTGTACACTCAGGATTATGAGGTCTGGACGCATAACTTTGAAGACTACGTGATTAGCTCAGAAGACAATGGATACTTGATCTGGGAGGCAATTACTGTAGCTCCATTCGCTCACTAAAGCATTGTTAAAACTCAAAAGGAGTACAATCAACTCGTTAATGATGTGAAAGACATTCCCCAAGATGAGAAGGAAAAGTTCCAGTGCAACATCAAAGCTTTAAGAATGATTAGGTTTGCTTTACAATCGGACACATTTCGGTTAGTAAGCTCATGCACAATGGCAAAAGAAATATGGGACAGATTGAAGGAATTGTATTCTACGGATGAAGATCTTGAGCATTCAATCCAAACATTGTTGCTCTCAGAATTTGGTGACTTCAAGCAGAAGCCCGAAGAGAAGCTTATTCAAGCCTTTGATCGCTTCAATCATCTCCTTAGTAAGATGATAAAGCATATGGGATTGAAAGGAAAGTCATTGAACAGAAGGTGACATTCATGATTGGCCTTAGACCCGAATGGATGGCTGTGGTGTCTACTATAAAGGCACATGAACAATTCAAGACTTATTCTCTAGCAAAACTGGTGGGGATATTAAAGTCACATGAGAGTGCCGTGACTAAAGAAACGAATGTGGTTTCTGGCATGGATTCCTTGGCCCTAATCTCCAAAGGAAAGAATGCTATTGAAGAAGAAGAAGATTTGGATCTTCCTGAATATGATCTAACAAGTGAAGAGTATGCTTTGATGGTGTCAAATCCCAAGAAGTTCATAAAAAGAAGGTTCCCAACAAATAAGAACCAAAACTGGCAAGGTAGCTACAGTGCCGAGAAAGCAAAGGAGGAACCGAAGAGTGTTTCTCAGACCGAAGAACCAAAGAAGGAACTAAACCTTGGAGGTGGCTCGGGCATAAATTGTCACAACTGCGGAGGCAAAAATCACTTCGCTAAAAATTGTATGCTGAGAAAGATGTCAGAAAAGAATGAAGATGAGGACGAGGAAGCGAACCTCACACGACGATTGGAAGAAATCAAGAAGAAGAAAGCTGGATCTAATAACACTATGAATGCTCTTATTGTACAGGGAAATATTGTTGACGATGAGTTCGGAGGTGTTTAAGTTTGGTCCACTGATTCAGAAGATGAAGAAGTGAGGAAGCCTACTCATGGCAGGGCTTTGTTGGTGAAAGAAGAGGACGTTGCAGGAAAGTGTCTAATGGTGACTTCTGGGGTGTCACAAATGAGAAGTGTTGGGTATTATTGTGTTGCGTCATGGGCTTGTTTTGTATATCCGGATTGGGCCTGTCCATCCGTGATTATCTAGTAGGGTTAGACTATAAATAGTGCATGCATGTATGCATTAGATACGTTCTTGATTATCATTGTTATTGTTTTGTAACCCTAAGTACCTCTACAGTCGAAGTTCTTAGTCGAGCTCTTCTGAGGTGTTAAAGTTTTAATCATACGACATCTTTAAAGTCATTCTTGTGTTCATAATTACATCCTTAATTGTTTGCCTGCATAGAATCTATCGATCCTAATAGAACTTTGTTCTAACAATTGGTATCAGAGCAGTAGACTGTGTGATCAATACACATTCCTTCTGTGTTAAGAATTCTTTAGGGTTTCCGCTTTTATCGAATATAAAGAAGTCGTCTTCTTCCTGTCGACGGTAACTCTTGTTTCTGATAAAACCCTAATCTCAAGTTTATTGGTCTGATTCTATCGGCTCACCATGTATCACAAAGATTCTCAAACAAATCCCATCAACATCTCTAACAGCATTGGATCCACTACCAGGATTCCCATTCTTTACACACAAGACTATGAAGTATGGGCGCATCACTTTGAAGATTATGTGGTCGGATCTGAAGATAATGGTTATCTCATCTGGGAAGCCATCACGCTTGGGCCGTTTGTTCATTCTGGAATGAACACGACTATTAAGACCCAAAAAAAATATAACAAGCTGGTGGCGGACGTAGACAAGATGCCACAAGATGAGAAGGATAAGTTGCTGTGTAATCTGAAGGCCATGAGAATGATTAGATTCGCCTTGCAATCTGACACTTTTCGGTTAGTTGGTTCATGCACGACGGCCAAAGAAATCTGGGATAGGTTGAAAGAACTTTACTCAACTGATGAAGATCTAGAACACTCTATTTAAACCATGCTGCTGTCAGAATTTCGAGTTTTCGAACAGTAACCAGAAGAGAAACTGATACAAACCTTCGATCGCTTCAATCATCTCCTAAGCAAGATGATCAAGCATGGTATAGAAAGGAAGTTGATCGAACAAAAGGTAACATTCATGAATGGTTTGAGACCAGAATGGATGGTTGTGGTTTCAACAGTGAAAGCACATGAACAGTTTAAATCTTACTCACTAGCGAAACTTGTGGGAATACTGAAGTCCCATAAGAGTGTGGTAACCAAGGAGGCGAAGGTAGTTTTGGGTGTGGGATCGTTGGCCCTTCTCTCAAAAGGAAAAAGTTTTGCAGAAGAAGAAGAGGGGTCGGATATATCTGAGTGTGACCTTACAAGCGAAGAATATGCTATGATGGTCAGCAATCCAAAGAAGTTTGCACGAAGAAAATTTCCTGTCAATAAGAATCGAAACTGGCAGGGAAGTTACAGTTCTGAGAGGGTGAAAGATGAACCGAAAATTACTTCTCAAAAGGATGATTACAAGAAGGAGAGCAAGCTTGCAGCAGACTTTGGGTTCGACTGCAATTACTGTCATGGCAAGAACCACTTTGCTAAAGATTGCATGCTGAGGAAGATGGCTGAGAAAAGAGATGGTGAAGACGATGAGGCGTACTACATGCGAAAGTTGGAAGAGATCAAGAAAAAGAAGGCATCTAACAGTTCTATGAATGCCTTGATTGTGGAGGAAAATGCAGATGAAGATGAGTTCGGTGGAGTTGAAGTCTGGTCAACCGATTCTAAGGATGAAGAGGTGAGAAAGCCCACTCATGGAAAAGATTATGTGGCAAAGGATGCAGGTTCGGCTGGAAGATGTTTGATGGTCACAGCTAGTAGATCAACCGAAAGTGCAAGTAAGGAGTCGAACCTAACTGAGGACAAATGCTTTGTAGCCAAGCCCGTGAGCAAGAATATGAACGACTGTGATCGGCTGATCAAAAAGGTATCCATCCTTGAATCACTTAAAGTTCCAGTAACATATTATGAAGAAGAATTAAATCAATTAAAATTTAAATTCTCTAACTTAAGTGGTAGTCTCATGCAAACTCGCTTAGCGAATTCTAACCTAACTGACCAACTCAGCAGGGTGTCTTCAAAGAGTGAGGAGAGAAGGATGTGCATTGAGCTGAAGGAGGCAGAGTTAAATAGGGCTAGGGACGAAAGTATTTATTTGCAACGAGACAATTTAAAGTTTTTAAAACAAAGGAATGTTTTTTGTTTAATTGCTAAGCGCTTATATACTAATATTGCTCAATTGCACTTAAATTGTGAAATAGGGAAAAAGATTCATAAGATGATCTTACCCTTCCTTGAATTTAAGGAGGATGAGGTCATTGCTGAATGTGAATCAATAGTGTCCTCAGAAGAGACATCCATCGCTTACAAAATCGGATTGGACAAAATAGAAACCTTCATCGACTCTATGGGACATAAATGTATGCTCAAAAATCTTTTAGGTGAAAATGATAGGTTAAAAATTAAGTCCGAAACCATTCAATCATTTGATTCGTCGAACGCAAAATTAATTTCAGAAAATAAAATGAACCTAGAAAATACGTCTGAATTTGATGAGGATAGTGAGATGAACGAAATCTCAGTAGAAGACGTAGTTGATTGCTCTAAGTTTATGAAGAGCGAAACCGAGAATGAGAAACCCCTCATATCTGAAAATTCGGTTGAATACGCTCGCCTGTCAAAAGAAAAGTCACAGAAACTCAAAGAAAAAGCTTTGGTTTATCAAAAGGTTCAAACTGTGCCGAATCAGGTCTATGCTGTTACAGGGGTCACTGCAAAACAAACGGTAGAGTTAAAAATCTTGGTCGACAAAGACAATGCTGAAGGGTGCGACGATTACTTCTGGTCAGACCCTATTGATAATGCAGACGAAACCATAGGCTTATCTTAGCAAACCTGATGGAGGGTAAAAGGAAGATATGTTGCTGAACCTATCAACAAACCCTCGAGTTTCGACAAACCAAGTACAAGTGGAACCAAAGAGATCCCTGAAGAACCAAAGAGAACACCGAATGTTCCAACTAAGACAACTGAAACTCAAAAGGAAAAGCCAAAGGCTAGCTTCAATATCCACAAATCTCAGAAGGAGTTAGCTGAACAGAAACGCCAAAGAAATCAGAGACACATGAAAAATCTGAATGAGCATAAATGTTATTGGCAGTCTCAAAATCCCAACTATGTACCTCCTAAGAAAGAATCAATTGACAAAGGAAAGGAAAAGCTAAAACAAAAAGAAAATTTCAGTCCAAATTCCTTCTATTCCAAATCTCAGAACCGAACGTCTACTTTCGGTTCCAAAACTAGCGCGTAGAACCGAACGTCTAGTTTCGGTCCAAACGTCAAGGCTAACAACAAAACGTCTACATTCGGTTCCAACACCAGCGCTCAGAACCGAAAGTCAAGTTTCGGTCCCAAGTCTAGTTTCGGTCCTTCCAACTCCCAAGGAAAATCAAATTCAGTGAAGGACATCAAAGGAAAGGGAAAGCTTGATTCTAGTTTTGATTTCAATAATAAGAAAAAGTCAGCTAACCCTAGGATTCAAAAGGAAACACCAAAACCATCTAACAACACAGCATCAAATACACCAAAATTTAAACAAGATAAAACTAAAATGAAGGTGTACACCATCAAAAGAAAAGATCAATCCACTCTAATAAAAAGAACTTATTTGGTTGATATTTCTACTGCAATTCCTTTTTCTGTGAAAGACTCACCACGACCCAAGAAACTTTGGGTTCCTAAATCTGCTTGAATTTGCAGGTGATCAGTGACGAGCAGTTTGATGACGAATGGTATATAGATAGTGGCTGATCGCGTCAGATGATAGGAAGGAAGGAAGAGCTAAGGGAGTTTCGGTCCCTAAAGGATGGTGGATGTGTGAAGTATGGTAATAACTCGTATGGCACAATCAAAGGATATGGTATGATAACCAACAGAGACTTCTCGATTCGAAAAGTAACGTATGTGGAAGGATTGCAACATAACCTCATCAGTGTATCACAATTAGTTATGGGAACAGGATTGAAGGTTTCATTTGATGATGAGGGCTCAGAAATAATTGAGAAGCAATCTAAAAAGGTTTTGTTGAAGTCTGAACGCAAGGGACAGATGTATCCTTTAAATCTCAACCCAATTCGAGGAAAACCAGCAATATGTCTGCTATGAAAGGCGAACACAGATGAAAGTTGGTTGTGGCATCGACGCCTATCACACCTGAACTTCAAAGACATTAATAAGTTGGTGCTTGGTGATCACGTTCGAGGCCTTCCTCTTCTCAACTTTGACAAAGAACATATGTGTGCAGCGTGTGAAATGGGCAAACAAAGCAGAAAGAGCCATCCTACACGCATCAATACAAAGATAGTTGAAGCTCTTGAACTTCTGCACATTGACTTATGTGGACCTTCGGCTATCGAAAGCTTCGGTGGTAGTAAGTTCATTCTTGTCATAGTAGATGATTTTTCACGCTTCACCTGGGTTTTCTTTCTTAAACAAAAATCAGACGCCACTCCCAAGTTGAAGACGTTCATCAAGCAAGTAGAAGTGCAGCTGCGAAAGCTGGTGAGGAATATCAGAAGCGATAATGGGCTGGAATTCAAGAATAAATATTTTGAGGATTTTCTGGCTGACAAGGGGATATCTCACAACTTTTCGGCCCCTTATACACCACAACAGAATGGGATCGTTGACAGACGAAACTGTTCCTTATGTGAAGCAGCCAGAACCATGCTAAGCTTTGCTTCTCTTCCGCTATACTTCTGGGCTGATGTAGTTGCAACCGCGTGCTACACTCAGAACCGATCCTCGCTCAACAAAAGATTCTCAATAACTCCATATGAGATTCTGAATAATCGAAAGCCCAACGTCAAATTTTTCCATGTGTTCGGTTCAAGGTGTTTCCTCTTTAATTCAAAAGAGAACCGAAACAAGTTTGACGTCAAAGCAGATGAGGGAATTTTTCTTGGTTATTCACTCACTTCAAAGGCATACAGAGTTTTGAATAAACGCTCTAAACGAATTGAAGAAACATATGATGTAACCTTTGACGATAATTACATGAAGAAAGTTCAAAGGAGCGAAAGTGCCTTAGGGAAATATTTCCTGAATCAGGACAAGTCTCGGTTCCAATATCCAACTTGTTTGAAGAGTACATTCGGCTATTTGATGAACCATAGAAAGCTGCACACTCAGAGGCGAAAGCAGCAGACAACAAAATCGGCAATCTCAAAAAGATCATAGATGAAGTTGCCAAAGAAATGGAAAGTGAACCTTCTAAACCGACAAGTGGTCAACCCTCCAGTGACCCTTCAAACAACAGCTCAATGTTCCAGGGGGAGAGTTCATCAGCACCAAAGACAACTGATATGTATTTCGAGGGGGAGAATCCAATTCCATCCCCAACTCATAAAGGTCCAGGCGAGGGGGAGCATACAACTCCAAACCCACCCAATACTAGTCCAATCGAGGGGGAGAATCAAACTCCCACAGAGGAGGAAAACTCTGGATCTGACAAGGGATACACTTCGCCATTTGAGGGGGAGAAAGAGAATACAACTCACGAAGGTGATCAATAAGAACTCGAACATGAAGTAAATACAGAGTTGGATCCAGCCTATGACCCAAATTATCCTCCTTTAGTGAAATGGACCAAGGATCATCCCAAAGCACAAATCATTGGTGAATCATCTGAGCGAGTTCTCACTCGTTCTCAATTGAAAGCAAAACAGTTAATGCATTCGTCTCCAAAGTTGAACCGAAGACAGTTAATGATGCACTTGATCATTCTGATTGGGTACAAGCAATGCAAGATGAACTCCATGATTTCGAACGAAATCGAGTTTGGAGGCTGATTCCCACACCATAGGATGCTTCAGTGGTCGGCTTAAAATGGGTCTTCAGGAATAAATTAGACAAAGAGGGGAACGTCATTCGCAACAAGGCTCGGTTGGTGGTCAAAGGATATTGCCAAGAGGAAGGAATAGATTATGAGGAGACCTTCGCTCCTGTAGCAAGGTTGGAATCAGTTAGAATTTTTCTAGCATATGCTGCTCATAAAAACTTCGAAGTTTTCCAAATGGATGTAAAATGCGCTTTCTTGAATGGAGAACTAGAAGAAACAGTGTATGTTGAGCAACCACCTCGGTTCGTGAACGAGAAATTCCTTGATCATTGCTATGTACTGGATAAAGCTGTATATGGTTTGAAGCAAGCACCGAGGGCCTGGTATGAAACTTTAACTCGCTTTCTGAAAATGTCGAAATTTAAGCAAGGTTCGGTTGACCCAACCTTCTTCCGAAAGAAAGAAGGCGAACATCTAATGATAGTTCATATTTATGTCGATGATATCATCTTCGGCTCCACGAATCCTAGGTTAACAGCTGAATTTAGGAAATTGATGGAGACTAAATTTGAAATGAGCGCAATGGGTCAGATTAATATTTTCCTTGGTTTGAATATTAGACAGGGACCAGAAGGTATATTTATCAACCAAGAGGCCTAAACAAAGAACTTGCTGGCAAAATTCGGAATGACGGGAGATTCGAAAGTGAAGGTTCCTATGGCATTTGGCACTAAGTTAACACCATCTCTGGAAAAACCTTCTGTTGACATAACACTATATCGTCAAATGATAGGGTCCCTTATGTATCTAACAGCTAGTAGACCGGTCATTATGTTTTCTGTTTGTTATTGTGCCAGGTTTCAAGCAAATCCAAGAGAACCTCACATGGTGGCAGTGAAAAATATTTTCCGTTACCTGAAGCGAACCTCGTCTCTCGGTCTCTGGTACCTTGCTAGATCTGGATTCTTCAGTCAAGCTTTTTCTGACGCTGATCTTGGAGGATGTGGTCTGGACCGAAAGAGCACAACTGGTGGATGCCAATTCCTTGACGGTAAACTTGTTAGCTGGCAGTCCAAGAAGCAAACCTGTGTGTCACTTTCAACAGCCGAAGCTGAGTACATAGCTGCAGCATCCTGTACCTCTAAAGTAATATGGATACGAAGCCAGCTCAGAGACTATGGGCTAAGTATGAAGAAGATTCCTCTCTATTGTGACTCAAAAAGTGTGATAAGAATATGCCACAATCCAGTGCAACACTCAAAGACTAAGCATATTGCACTTAGATATCATTTCATCAAGGACCATGTAGAAGATGGGAACGTGGAAGTACATTTCGTTCGGTCCTCTGATCAACTGCCTGACATATTCACTAAAGCCTTACCTGAAGCGAGCATCAATAAAATTTTACAAGGCTTGGGAATGCTGGAAGCAGAGTCGGTACCGAATCCTCAAATCTCTCTCTAAAAATTAGACAAGCGAAATAGAGCAAACGCTCGGTCTATTTCGGTTTCGGATTTTTCAGGAACCGAAATGAACCGAACGCTCGGTCTATCTCGGCTCCATAATTTTCGAGAACCGAAATGAACCGAACGCTCGGTCTATTTCGGCTCCGAAATTTTAAGGAACCGAAATGAACTGAACGCTCGACTTATTTCACTTCATTCTTTTAAGATTTGGTTTCGGTTGTACATTTTGTTTATTCTTTTAAGTCTATTTTATGTTTTTATTATTTTTCAGAAAATCTCAAAACTTCAAAAATATTTTTCTCAACATTTTTTTATTTTTTATATTTTTTTTGGTTTGTTTGTTTTGTTTGTGTGGTGTGTTTGTTTTCTTGTTCTTCTAATTAGGTCCCAAGTATACGAGTACAACAGAATTTGGAGCTAAGGCAGGTATGATTCTTTCCATCTGAACTAGTTAAGAGTCCATAGAAGCATGATGTTGCATGTCGACCGAAGCCTCTACGACTAAGAGAAAGGCCTTAATGATTCAATCTACACCTATCGTTTCTTCCCAATCAGGCTGTTAATATCAACTCAAGTCCAGAGCTACCTTACTCTTCTCAAATGAGTTAAGAGTTTTCTGCTTTGTCATGTTAACATAGCAGAGGTACTTTCGGTTCTTTAACCATCCTCCTTACATTCTCCATCAACTTTTGGTTCACCACTATAACCCTTGAGACTCTCGGTCTTTACCACTGAGGTTTAAAATCTGTGTTTGTGATCTTAGCTACGAACACCACGTGCTGAGTGAAACCCACAATCCAACACCAACAATGAATTGACGGTGCCTCATTATATTCAAGATCTTACTGGTTACCTAATGAAATCTCTTTTTTTTAGTGGTCTTTTATGAAATTGTCTAACACCAAGGCACTTCTACCCAAAAAGATCCAGTTTAATTTTATTTTTGAGGTTTCTATATCACCTTTAGTCACTATAAATTATATCCAACCTACTTGTTCAACAGATCACATCGGTCTCACAAGTACTTCTTCCAACGATCGGTCTTATGTCAAGAATCGACGTTCGGTTGAAGATAAGCTACCCTTATCCTAATTAAAAGAAGCCTTTCGGTGTTTCTCTACAAGCACTCGATCGTATTTTCTCGGGATACCACGCAAGCACTTCAAGTCTCTCTTGACTTTAAAGGAAGAGATTCTTGCCCGGAATCATTTGATTTCTGTCTTCTAATAGACATCACTCACATCCTATACACATTTTACTTTATTTATTTATCTTTTGTCACACAATTGGACGAAAATTCTATGTGATTTTCCAACATTCTGACTAAGCAACAATAGTTATCCTAATTTTTGAGGCGAAGCTGAATTTCAAACGACGAATTGAGGATACGCTTTTGGGCGCGTGAATTTGAACGGTTCCTAAACCCACGCGTGCTGACGTATACCTAGGAGAACCCAACCTGTCACATCGCGCTTTTTCAGGCGAAGTTTTAGTGACCGCGTCATTATCATGATGATTTTTCTCTCTCCTGGCAACGGTATATAAAGGGTTTCTAATCTTATTTGTCTTTTACCAGCAACAAATTTTGTCAATATACAAGGCGATTTACAACTGTTCATCTTCTTCCTTAACTCAACAATGGCGACTTCTTCCTCTGCTCAAGATCAGACTGCTTCGTCCTCATTGCTCTCGATCAAGCCAAACCAGAACATGATCATTCATCTCAACCCTTTTCTGTACGATTCATACATGTTACAAGTGGTTGAATGGTTGAAGTATTCTACTCTAGTCCTCGCCCTAACACAGGTGGAATCCGTCCCACTGTCACTCCTATCGCAAGTCTACACTACTGCTTCATATGATAAGAACAAGGAGAGGATCTACTTCCAAATCTTCTCTCACAAGGCTTCGATTTCAAAAGGGAGATTTTGATCACTGTTACAACTTGCTGTGGATTCGTCTGTGATATCACCGGACTTCATCACCACTACTCAACTGTTCTCGATGCTCTACGAGATGGGCTACACTAATGTTCTTACCACTGTCACGAAGGTTAAGAAATCGTGTTTGCCGCCCCAATGGAATGGATTGCTTACTCTTCTCATCAAGAGTTTGGCAGAAAGGAGTGATGGGTCTGATGGTACCAGCAAGGGTTTTCTGACCATTCTATATGGTCTTTACAATGGGATAAATCTCGACTATGGGTCGATTATCTGGTCCCAGGTGGTGCAAAGCCTCAACACTTCAACGAGGCACTCTGAGCCCGCCAAGCCTCCACTATTGAAGTTCAGAAGGTGCAGCTCGCTCAAGCTGAAAAGGAAATTTCTTTGTTGAAGACTGAGAGAGCTGTCTTTCATAGCTGTGCTGGGGATGTCAAGGATATGCTTACCAACCTTCTTGGTGCTCATGATCCTATGCTTACTCTCACTATAAGGAATCACTTGACTTCCAAACTTCTTCCTGCCCTTGCAATGTTACATGAAATGAAGGGTGTTTCGGAGAGGTTCGTACCTCCAAAACAAGGGGGAGAAGGTGCTGAACCGAAGGTTACTATGAAAAATGAATCTGCTAAACCGAAGGTCACAGTTACAACCAAACCGAAGGGTAATGAAGCTTCGGGTTCTGGTGATAAAGATAAAAAGAAGGCGATTGATGATGACAGTGAAGAAGAAGAAGAGACTATAGCTGAGGCTCTAAAAAGAAAGAAGAGGGATAGAGAGTTGGATGAAACCTTAAGGGTTGCGAGGGAGGCTGAGGAAAGGGAAAGGAGGAACAAGGAAGAAGAAGAAGCCTTAAACTGCAAGAAAGCCTTGTTTCCTCTTTGGACAAAAGAGACACTCATCAATAAGGCAATAGAGTTTCCAAGTGTCTACTGGCTGGAACCTGTCGCTTCTTTTGATTGTGATAATTCTAAGGATTCACAGTTCGACATGCCGATAACACGAAAGGCATTCACGTTTCATTGTTTTGATTCGACTGTTGAAGTTCCTTTCCCTCATCCGAAAGTTGATTGTGAACTAATTGATTTTTATTTAAAGTTTGGTCAGCCTCAGTACTTGACGTGGAGTGCACAGAAGATTGTTACTGTCAAGGTACTAAAACCTTCGCCTGCCGGGAAATTCATAAATGTTAATTTCAAAATCACCCGAGGGTCAGCAAACTCGGTGTCGGTTATTTCCCTGGCAGACCTTCCAAATTTAAATCCTCATGATTGGATCCTGCTGTTTAACATTCTGCTCACTAATCCGAAAGAATATGAGCCGATACTGGATCATTTGAAGAGGATGTTGGCCTCTTACATCCATAAGGTTGCTGCTATGGATCAGGAGATAGCGAAAGTAATGAATAAGAAACCGACAGTCAAGCCAACAGCGAAACCAGGAGATGTGAATAAAATGAGGATGGGCCAGATTGATTCTACACATCTTACTGTGATGTTTACAAGAGGCGAAGGCAATCACTTTCTGTTCGCTCTTGTTGATAAACATCTGTTTTCAACAAACTGCTTACAGCACATTATCAATATCATCCATCGGTGCAAGCAGAAATCTGAGGCAGATAAGAAGAACTTCACGGACATGCTTCGGTGGTACATTACTTTTCGTCATCATCGATTGGCCATTATACCAAAGGTGTTCAAGATAATCAAGAAGTCTTCAGCAGCTCAACCAAAGTGAGCTCTCGGCTCCAATAACACAAAGGGGGAGATTGTTGGGTATTATTGTGTTCCGTCATGGGCTTGTTTTGTATATCCGGATTGGGCCTGTCCATCCGTGATTATCTAGTAGGGTTAGACTATAAATAGTGCATGCATGTATGCATTAGATATGTTCTTGATTATCATTATTATTATTTTGTAACCCTAAGCACCTCTACAATCGAAGTTCTTAATCGAGCTTTTCTGAGGTGTTAAAGTTTTAATCATACGACATCTTTAAAGTCATTCTTGTGTTCATAATTACGTCCTTAATTGTTTGCATGCATAGAATCTATCGATCCTAATAGAACTTTGTTCTAACAAGAAGCTATACCATTGATGGGGGACTGGATGAAGCAAAGGAGCGAGAAGACAGGTGTTTTGCAGCGAAACCCGTCAGTGAGCAGATCAACGAATGCGATGAGTTGATCAAGAAGGTACAATCTATTGTTGCTTCTTTACAAATTCCCATCACAAACTATG
The DNA here is from genome assembly GCF_052849685.1 of Lactuca virosa. Taxonomy (NCBI): domain Eukaryota; kingdom Viridiplantae; phylum Streptophyta; class Magnoliopsida; order Asterales; family Asteraceae; genus Lactuca; species Lactuca virosa. Next base: position 299,407,082 of record NC_136428.1, on the reverse strand, counting down.
AAAAAGAACTAAATGGATTAAAATCTAAATTTTCTAGTATAAGTGGTAGTTTAACTCAAACTCGCGTCACAAAATCTAACCTAACTGATCAAATCAGCAGGGTATCATCGAAGAGTGAGGACAGGCGTATGTGGATTGAGCAGAAGGAGAAGGAGTTGATTAGGTCTAGGGATGAAACAATTTATTTGCAAAGAGATAATTTAAAGCTATTAAAACAACGAAATGTTTTTTTTTAATTGCTAAACGATTATATTCCAACATTACTCAATTGCATCTTGATTGAGAAATAGGGAAGAAGTTACATCGTATGGTTTTACCCTTCCTTGAGTTAAAGGAGGATGAAATCGATGCCGATGCATATAACTGTGAAAACGTTGTTTCTTCTGATGATATTTCTCCCGCTTACAAAATTGATCTTGACAAAATAGAGTCCTTCATAAAGTCAAAAGACCATAAGGACATGCTCAAAAATTTGTTGGATGAAAATGACAAATTAAAAATCCAAACCAAAACTGTACAGAAATTTGACTCTTTGAATGCTAAGTTGAGTTTAGAAAATAAAATTGATATTGAAAACACTTTTGAATTCAATGAGGATGATGATATGAGTGTAATATCTATGGAAGATGAGGTTAATTGTTTCGAATTTGTCAAGAGCAAACCCGAAACCAACAAAAATCTTATTTCTGAAAATTCCGTTGAGTTCGATCATTTATCCGAAGAAAAGACCAAAGTCCTCAAGGAAAAAGCTGTTGTATATCAAAAAGTCCAAACGACTCCAAATCAAGTTTACAAAGTTCATGGAGTTACTCAGCAACAGACAGCCGAATTGACAGCATTAGTAGCAGAAGAGAATGCTGATGGCTGTGAGGAGTTTTTCTGGTCAGCACCGATTGATAACACCGATGAAATAGAAGGTGTATCTAAGAAAACATCATGGAGAGTAAAAGGAAGGTATGTGGCAGAACCACTTAATGATCCTACACGCTTTGATGTGCCCAGCACAAGTGGTACCAAAATTCCTTCAAGTGAACCGGTCATGGTGTCTAGCAAAACCTTTTCACTAAAGAGCGAGCCTCATGATCTAAGACCAAAGAAAAAGGCCAACATCCACAAAAATCCAAAACAGGTGTCAGACCAAAAACATCAACGAAATTTGAGGTACAAGAAGAATCTCACTGAAAGAAAATAGTTCTGGCGATCTCAAAACCCTAATTACGTTCGCTATGAAAAGCCTTCTAAGTCAAAGGAGGAAGGAAAAGAAAACTCCACTTCTCGTGCTCAACATGATGAAAACAACCGAAAGAAGAGTTTCGGTCCTCAGAATCAAAACCACCAAAAACAGAGTTTCGGTCCACAAAGGCACAATAATCAAACAAGAAGTTTTGGTCCTCAAGATGAGAGAAACCAAAAGGGTGGTTTCGGTTCTAAACCAACCAGTGAGAGGAACCAAAGGGAAAGTAGTTTCGGCTCTCAACGATGTCAGAGCAATGACCGAAAGTTTAACTCTGATCCCAAATCTCATCTCTCTCGTTCTCACTATCACTCACAGAATGATCGAAAGGGAAAAGGAAATCTTTGTCTAGAAAACACAAAGAAGACATCGTTTAAACCTGATTTTGAGAACCGAAAGGGAAAAGGAAATCTCTCTCCATTAAACGCAAAGAAGACATCGTTTAAACCTGATTTTGAGAACCGAAAGTCTGCCAACGTCAAATTCTCAAATTCAAAAACTCCACCTAAAGTACTCAACTCAAATAACATCAAAGTTTTCACCATAAAAAGAAAAGATGAAACACCGTTAATAAAAAGAACGTTTATAGTTGATGTTTCTCCTGCAATTCCCTGTTCTGTAAAAGGCTCACAAGGACCCAAGAAACTTTGGGTTACTAAATCTGCTTAATTTTTACAGGTTATACGTGACGAGCAGTTTGACGATGAATGGTACATAGACAGTGGTGGCTCGCCTCACATGACAGGAAGAAGGGAAGAGCTGAGGGAGTTTCGGTCCCTTACAAATGGTGGAAGTGTCAAGTACGGTAATAATTCTTTTGGAACGATTAAAGGTTATGGTATGATAACCAATGGCGATTTCTCGATACGAAAAGTGGCGTAAGTTGAAGGTTTACAACACAACCTTATCACTGTTTCTCAACTGGTGGTTGGTACCGGGTTAAAAGTTTCATTTGATGACGATGGCTCAGAGATTATTGAAAAGAAGACGAACAATATTCTGCTTAAATCGAAGTGAAAAGGAGAGATGTACCCTCTGAATCTGAATCCCATACGATGGAAACCAACAATCTGCTTACTAACAAAGGCCCATTCAAGAAAAAGTTGGCTTTGGCACCGAAGACTCTCCCATCTCAATTTTAAAGACATCAACAAACTGGTGCTTGGGGATCATGTTCGAGGTCTTCCTATTCTGAAGTTCGAAAAAGAACACATGTGTGCTGCATGTGAAATGGGAAAGCAAAGTCGACAAAGTCATCCTTCTCGAGTCAACACAAAAATTATTGAACCACTTAAATTACTTCACATTGATTTTTGTGCTCCATCTTCAATCGAAAGCATTGCCGGTAACAAGTATATACTTGTCATAGTGGATGAATTCTCTCGGTTTACTTGGGTGTTCTTTTTGAAGCAGAAATCAGAGGCCACTCCCAGACTTAAACTCTTTATCAAGCAGATAGAAGTTCAACTACGAAAAGTAGTTCACAACATAAGAAGCGACAACGGGTTGGAGTTCAAGAACAAAGACTTTGAAGATTTTCTTGCAGAGAAGGGAACAACTCACAATTTCTCGGCTCCGTATACTCCACAACAAAATGGAATTGTCGAAAGGCGAAACCGATCTTTATGTGAAGCAGCCCGAACCATGCTAAGCTTCGCCTCTCTACCACTATATTTCTGGGCTGATGCCATAGTTGCTGCATGTTTTACAAAGAACATATCTTATCTCAACAAACGTTTCTCCATCACTCCCTATGAGATCTTGAACAACCAAAAGCCTAATGTAAAGTTTTTTCATGTGTTCGGTTCAAGATGCTTCATCTACAATTCAATGGAGCACCAAAACAAGTTTGATCTGAAAGCAGACAAAGGAATCTTTCTGGGTTATTCCTTAACCTCCAAAGCATATAGGGTTCTCAACAAGCGTTCAAAGAAAATAGAGGAGACCTATTATGTTACCTTCGATGATAACTACGTCAAGAGACTGAAGACAACCGAAGGCTCTGTGCAAGAAATATTTCCAATCTCTGGTCAAGTTACGGTACCCATTTCAAATCTCTTTGAGCAGTACATGCTGCTATTTGATGAGCCAGAAAAGGCTATTCTCTCTGAATCTGAAGCTGCAGACAACAAGGTAGATAACTTGAAGAAGATAATCGATGATGCTGCGTAGAAAATGGCAGAAGAACAACCGGTAACAACCGAACATCCAGACACAAGCGAACCTCCAAAAGATAGTTCTCATATTCAGGGGGAGGGTTCGTCTTTTCCATATAACCAAGATTCACCATTCCAGGGGGAGAGCTCATCATCATTCATTCCAACCGAAAGTCGAGTCCAGGGGGAGAATTCTGAGCCTGAAACTGAGGAAGTATCATCATTCGAGGGGGAGAATGCGAATTCAAACGACAATGATATTTAGTCAGAATTTGAAGAAGAAGTGAATGTCGAACTGGATCCCTCATATGATCCTAATTACCCTCCTCTCACCAAATGGACCAAAGATCATCCACAAACACAAATTATTGTTGATTCAATAGAAAAGGTTCTCACACGATCACAACTGAAAGCGAAACAAACTGCACTTTTCTCTAAAGTGGAATTCTGCATGTTTAATTCGTTCGTCTCCAAAGTCGAACCAAAGACGATCAAGACTGCACTCGATCATTCTGATTGGGTACAGACAATGCAGGACGAACTCAATGAGTTCGAGCGAAATAAAGTGTGGAGACTGATTCCAACACCAAAGGATGCTTTTGTGGTTGGATTAAAGTGGGTTTTTAGGAACAAGATGGATAAGGAAGGAAATGTGATACGCAACAAGGCAAGATTGGTTGTGAAAGGTTACTGTCAAGAAGAAGGCATAGACTATGAAGAGACCTTCGCTCCAGTAGCAAGGCTAGAATCAATTCGTATTTTTCTCGCCTATGCTGCACACAAGAACTTTGAAGTATTCCAAATGGATGTGAAGTGTGCCTTCCTAAATGGAGAACTGGAAGAGACGGTGTATGTAGAGCAACCACCGGGTTTCGTGAACGAGACGTATCCAGATCACTGCTACATTCTGGACAAGGCAGTCTATGGTCTCAAGCAAGCACCAAGGGCATGGTATGAAACTCTAACTAGATTTCTCAAAATGTCTAAGTTTAAACAAGGTTCGGTTGACCCAACCTTTTTTCATAAGAAAGAGGGTGACCACCTTATGATCGTTCAGATTTACGTTGATGATATCATCTTCGGTTCCACAAATCCTAGCTTAACAGCTGAATTTAGGAAGTTGATGGAGACTAAATTTGAAATGAGCTCAATGGGTCCTATTAACTTTTTCCTTGGCTTGAATATAAGACAGGGACGCAAAGGCATTTTAATCATTCAAGAGGCTTACACGAATACATTTCTCGCCAAGTTTGGAATGATGGGAGATTCGAAAGTAAAGGTTCCTATGGCATTTAGCACAAAGCTAACAACTTCTCTGGACAAACCGGCTGCCGACATGACCCTTTATCGTCAGATGATAGGGTCTCTAATATATCTAACAACAAGTCGACCAGACATAATGTTCTCTGTTTGTTATTGTAGCAGGTTTCAAGCTAATCCACGTGAACCTCACCTGCTAGCTGTGAAGAACATCTTTCGGTACCTGAAGCGAACCTCTTCTCTCGGTTTGTGGTACCCAGCCAAATCAGGGTTCTTTGTCCAAGCATTCTCAGATGCTGATCTTGGGGGATGTGGACTGGACCGAAAGAGTACCACTGGAGGATGCCAATTTCTGGATGGCAGACTTGTTAGCTGGCAATCCAAGAAACAAACTTGTGTGTCTCTCTCTACTGCCGAAGCAGAATATATAGCTGCAGCATCATGCACATCTCAAGGAAAAAGCTGTTGTATATCAAAAAGTCTAAACGACTCAAAATCAAGTTTACAAAGTTCATGGAGTTACTCAGCAACAGACAGCTGAACTGACAGCATTAGTAGCAGAAAAGAATGCTGATGGCTGTGATGAGATTTTCTGGTCAGCACCGATTGATAACACCGATGAAATAGAATGTGTATCTAAGAAAACATCATGGAGAGTAAAAGGAATGTATGTGGCAGAACCAGTTAATGATCCTACATGCTTTGATGTGCCCAGCACAAGTGGTACTAAAATTCCTTCAGGTGAACCGGTCATGGTGCCTAGCGAAACCTTTTCACTAAAGAGCGAGCCTCATGATCTAAGACCAAAGAAAAAGGCCAACATCCACAAAAATCCAAAACAGGTGTCAGACCAAAAACATCAACGAAATTTGAGGTACAAGAAGAATCTCACTGAAAGAAAACAGTTCTGGCGATCTCAAAACCCTAATTACTTTCGCTATGAAAAGCCTTCTAAGTCAAAGGAGGAAGGAAAAGAAAACTCCACTTCTCATGCTCAACAGGATGAAAACAACCGAAAGAAGAGTTTCGGTCCTCAGAATCAAAACAACCGAAAACAGAGTTTCGGTCCACAAAGGCACAGCAATCAAACAAGAAGTTTTGGTCCTCAAGATGAGAGAAACCAAAAGGGCGGTTTCGGTTCTAGACCAACCAGTGAGAGGAACCAAAGGGAAAGTAGTTTCGGCTCTCAACCATGTAAGAGCAATGACCGAAAGTTTAACTCTGATCCCAAATCTCATCTCTCTCGTTCTCACTATCACTCACAGAATGATCGAAAGGGAAAAGGAAATCTTTGTCTAGAAAACACAAAGAAGACATCGTTTAAACCTGATTTTGAGAACCGAAAGTCTGCCAACGTCAAATTTTCAAATTCAAAAACTCCACCTAAAGTACTAAACTCAAATAACATCAAAGTTTTCACCATAAAAAGAAAAGATGAAACACCGTTAATAAAAAGAACGTTTATAGTTGATGTTTCTCTTACAATTCCCTGTTCTGTAAAAGGCTCACAAGGACCGAAGAAACTTTGGGTTACTAAATCTGCTTAATTTTTGCAGGTTATACGTGACGAGCAGTTTGACGATGAATGGTACATAGACAGTGGTTGCTCGCATCACATGATAGGAAGAAGGGAAGAGCTGAGGGAGTTTCGGTCCCTTACAAATGGTGGAAGTGTCAAGTACGGTAATAATTCTTTTGGCACGATTAAAGGTGATGGTAAGATCACCAATGGCGATTTCTCGATAGTAAAAGTGGCGTACGTTGAAGGTTTACAACACAACCTTATCAGTGTTTCTCAACTGGTGGTTGGTACCGGGTTAAAAGTTTCATTTGATGACGATGGCTAAGAGATTATTGAAAAGAAGACGAACAATATTCTCCTGAAATCGAAGTGAAAAGGAGAGATGTACCCTCTGAATCTCAATCCCATACGATGGAAACCAACAATCTGCTTACTAACAAAGGCCCATTCAAGAAAAAGTTGGCTTTGGCACCGAAGACTCTCCCATCTCAATTTTGAAGACATCAACAAACTGGTGCTTGGGGATCATGTTCGAGGTCTTCCTATTTTGAAGTTCGAAAAAGAACACATGTGTGCTGCATGTGAAATGGGAAAGCAAAGTCGACAGAGTCATCCTTCTCGAGTCAACACAAAAATTATTGAACCACTTGAATTACTTCACATTGATTTATGTGGTCCATCTTCAATCGAAAGCATTGCCGGTAACAAGTATATACTTGTCATAGTGGATGAATTCTCTCGGTTTACTTGGGTGTTCTTTTTGAAGCAGAAATCAGAGGCCACTCCCAAACTTAAACTCTTTATCAAGCAGATAGAAGTTCAACTACGAAAGGTAGTTCGCAACATAAGAAGCGACAACGGGTTGGAGTTCAAGAACAAAGACTTTGAAGATTTTATTGCAGAGAAGGGAACAACTCACAATTTCTCGGCTCCGTATACTCCACAACAAAATGGAATTGTCGAAAGGCAAAACCGATCTTTATGTGAAGCAGCCCGAACCATGCTGAGCTTCGCCTCTCTACCTCTATATTTCAGGGCTGATGCCATAGCTGCTGCATGTTTTACACAGAACAGATCTTATCTCAACAAACGTTTCTCCATCACTCCCTATGAGATCTTGAACAACCGAAAGCCTAATGTAAAGTTTTTCCATGTGTTCGGTTCAAGATGCTTCATCTACAATTCAATGGACCACCGAAACAAGTTTGATGTGAAAGCAGACAAAGGAATCTTCCTGGGTTATTCCTTAACCTCCAAAGCATATAGGGTTCTCAACAAGCGTTCAAAGAAAATAGAGGAGACCTATTATGTTACCTTCAATGATAACTACGTCAAGAGACTGAAGACAACCGAAGGCTCTGTGGAGGAAATATTTCCAATCTCTGGTCAAGTTACGGTACCCATTTCAAATCTCTTTGAGCAGTACATGCTGCTATTTGATGAACCAGAAAAGGCTATTCTCTCTGAATCTGAAGCTGCAGACAACAAGGTAGATAACTCGAAGAAGGTAATCGATGATGCTGCACAGAAAATGGCAGAATAACAACTGGTAACAACCGAACAGCCATACACAAGCGAACCTCCAAAAGATAGTTCTCATATTCAGGGGGAGGGTTCGTCTTTTCCATATAACCAAGATTCACCATTCCAGGGGGAGAGCTCATCATCATTCATTCCAACCGAAAGTCGAGTCCAGGGGGAGAATTTTGAGCCTAAAACTGAGGAAGTATCATCATTCGAGGGGGAGAATGAGAATTCAAACGATGATTGATATTCAGCCAGAATTTGAAGAAGAAGTGAATGCCGAACTGGATCCCTCATATGATCCTAATTACCCTCCTCTCACCAAATGGACCAAAGATCATCCACAAACACAAATTATTGTTGATTCAATAGAAAAGGTTCTCACACGATCACAACTGAAAGCGAAACAAACTGCACTTTTCTCTAAAGTGGAATTCTGCATGTTTAATTCGTTCGTCCCCAAAGTCGAACCAAAGACGATCAAGACTGCACTCAATCATTCTGAATGGGTACATACAATGCAGGACGAACTCAATGAGTTCGAGCGAAATAAAGTGTGGAGACTGATTCCAACACCAAAGGATGCTTTTGTGGTTGGATTAAAGTGGGTTTTTAGGAACAAGATGGATAAGGAAGGAAATGTGATAAGCAACAAGGCAAGATTGGTTGTGAAAGGTTACTGTCAAGAAGAAGGCATAGACTACGAAGAGACCTTCGCTCCAGTAGCAAGGCTAGAATCAGTTCGTAGTTTTCTCGCCTATGCTGCACACAAGAACTTTGAAGTATTCCAAATGGATGTGAAGTGTGCCTTCCTAAATGGAGAACTGGAAGAGACGGTGTATGTAGAGCAACCACCGGGTTTCGTGAACGAGAAGTATCTAGATCACTGCTACATTCTGGACAAGGCAGTTTATGGTCTCAAGCAAGCACCAAGTGCATGGTATGAAACTCTAACTAGATTTCTCAAAATGTCTAAGTTTAAACAAGGTTCGGTTGACCCAACCTTTTTTCGTAAGAAAGAGGGTGACCACCTTATGATCGTTCAGATTTACGTTGATGATATAATCTTCGGTTCCACAAATCCTAGCTTAACAACTGAATTTAGGAAGTTGATGGAGACTAAATTTGAAATGAGCTCAATGGGTCCTATTCACTTTTTCCTTGGCTTGAATATAAGACAGGGACCCAAAGGCATTTTAATCATTCAAGAGGCTTACACGAAGACATTTCTCGCCAAGTTTGGAATGATGGGAGATTCGAAAGTAAAGATTCCTATGGCGTTTGGCACAAAGCTAACAACTTCTCTGGACAAACCGGCTGCTGACATGACCTTTTATCGTCAGATGATAGCGTCTCTAATATATCTAACAGCAAGTCGACCAGACATAATGTTCTCTGTTTATTATTGTGCCAGGTTTCAAGCTAATCCATGTAAACCTCACCTGCTAGCTGTGAAGAACATCTTTCGGTACCTGAAGCGAACCTCTTCTCTCGGTTTGTGGTACCCAGCCAAATCAGGGTTCTTTGTCCAAGCATTCTCAGATGCTGATCTTGGGGGATGTGGACTCGACCGGAAGAGTACCATTGGAGGATGCCAATTTCTGGATGGCAGACTTGTTAGCTGGCAATCCAAGAAACAAACTTGTGTGTCTCTCTAAACTGTCGAAGCAGAATATATAGCCGCATCATCATGCACATCTCAGGTCATTTGGATACAAAGTCAACTTCGAGACTACGGCTTGAACATAAAGAAAATCCCACTGTATTGTGACTCCGAGAGTGCAATTAGGATTTGTCATAACCCAGTACAACACTCAAAGATGAAACATATAGCACTGAGGTATCACTTTGTCAAAGATCATGTGGAAGATGGTAACGTTGAAATTCATTTCGTAAGAACCACTGATCAATTGGCTGACATCTTCACTATGGCCTTGCCTGAAGCAAGTTTTAATAAAATCCTACAACGCTTAGGAATGATGGAAGCTGAATCTGTACTGAAATCTCTTTTGTCTCAATAAAAGTTGGAAGCGAAATAGAGCGAACGCTCGGTCCATTTCGGGTTCAGTTCTTCCGGGAACCGAAATGAACCGAACGCTCGGCCTATTTCGGGTTCGGTCTCACCGGGCTCGGTTCGCCTCTCATCTCCAAATGATGGTTTTGGTTGTATAGTATGTATACTCTTTTCTCGCAATTTATTTTATGTTTTTGCTTTTGTTTTCATAAAATTCAAAAATATTTTTTTTCTGTTTTAATTCTTTTTCAGAAAATCTTATAAAATCCAAAAATATTTTTCTTTTCTGTTTTATTTCTTTTCAGAAACTTTAAAACTCAAAAAAAAATTCTTTCATTTTATTGCAATCTGCTTCACTCTTAATATAATTTGTGTATAAGGATTATTCTTAATGATGGAGCTGGGGCAGGTATAATTCTTTATCTATGTACTAGCTAAGTGTCCCTAGAAGCATGCTGCTGCATGTTGACCCAAGCCTCAAAAGATTTTGAGTGAAGCCTTAATGACTTGATATATACAAATCATATCTTCCCAATCAGGCTCTCAAATTCACTTTAATCATGAGCTACCTTACTCTTCTCAAATTGAGTTAAGAGTTTTTCTGCTTAGTCTATCTTCTATAGCAGAGGTACATTCGGTTCTTTAACCACCTCTTATTTATTCTGCATCATACTTCATCTCGTAAATGTAACCCTTGAGACTCTCAGCATTACCATTGAGGTTTACGGTTACACAACTTCTGTGTTAATGATCTTGGTTTCATGCCACTACGTGCTAAGTGAAACCTAAAAATCAAAACCTTTAAAGCATTGACGGTGAACAATTCAATGTTCTAGATTTCACCCTTTGAATCTACGAAACCACTTTTATGAAAGTACCCTGAAATCTCTTTTTATTTTTGAGAGATCCTCATGAAAATGTCTTTCACCAAGACTTTTCTTCCCAAGGGATCCAGTCTTTTTTTTTTGAGGTTTCTAATTAACAATTATCAACAAGTCACTGAATATGTTCCAAACCTACTTGTTTAACAGGCCACATCGGTCTCACAAGTACTTCGTTCTATTTCGGTCTTATATCAAGTATCGGAAACCAAAACTGAAGCGAAAGCCACCCTTGATAGCCTTATATATAAAAGATGCCTTTAAATGCTTCTCAAAAAGTACTTGATCGTAATTCAACCGGAATCCAAACAAGCACTTTGAAGTCTCTATTGACTTTGAAGGAAGAGATTCATGCCCGGGATCCACTTCTTTCTGTCTTAAATGACATCACAAATTCCCACAAATAGTTTGATTTATTTCTTTATCTTTGACACTATCTTGCACGAAAATCTTGCATTTTCCAAAAGTCTTGTTTGGTTATTCATAAGCTATTCATAAATATATAGCTTCGGTTCCTAACGATGTAATGCAGTTATTTCCAAATGAAGGGATGTGTTGGTATAAAGCCTTTAGTAATTATGGTAATAAAGATTCGACTGAAGGTTCAAGTGGTGACACAGCAGGAACTCTAATCGATTGGTGATTTGGACAGAGGATAAGTATGGAAATACGCGTGAATTTGAATCGTTACCTAATCATGCGTCATCGACTGTTTTATCGGGGTTGCTAGTTGTCCGATCACGCCTTTTAGGCGTCGTTTCCCAAATTAATGGTATCATTGCTCGCGATTTTTCTCTCTCTTCAAAATCGTATATAAGGGATTGATTTCTGTGGGATTCTTCTCTCCAAGAGCCGATTTTGCTCGTTGTTAGGGCTCACTTGTGACGAATCCATGGTGAATCCTGATTCCATCTCCACAGGTCAGCTTTTCTCGATGTTCTACAACATGGGGTACATTAAAACCCTAACTACTATGACCAAGTTCAAGAAATCATGCCTTCCTCCTCAATGGAATGGCCTCTTCACTCTCCTCTTCAAAGGGCTTTCCGAACGAAGTGCAAGATCTGATGGTGCTAGCAAGTCTTTCATGACTCTGCTTTATGGGTTGTACAATGGTGTCAACTTTGATTATGGTTCGGTTTTGTGGCTTCAACTTGTCCAAAGTTTGTCATCTGCTTCTCGCCACACAGAAATTTCATGTGCCCGGTTTTGGACCATTATCACTCAATGGATTATGGATCGTTATCATGTTCCTTTCATGGCAGACTCACTGCTCTCCTCCATTGCTACATTTCATACCACAAGCATCATTATCTCTCACGGTCGAAGTTTATCTTCGTTGGCTCAATTCCTGAGTCAATGTATGCTTGTGTGTCCCCTGCGAGCAAGCTTATTAAGGAGTACAAGAAGCTCCCCTCTTCTGGTCCAAGGGAACTTACTCCTGAAATGTTAAAATCTATTGAGGAAGCAGACAAACTTGCTAAGCGGGGCAAGAAGCAAGAAGCAAAAAAGGGGGATAAAGGAGGTCAAGTATCAAAGGTTCAGACTCCAAAGAAGCGAAAGTCTGAGAAGGCAGCACCTTCCCAGCCCAAGCAGCAGAAGGTCAAGAAACCTGCTCGGAAGCTTATTCTTCAATCATCAAGCGACTCCGACTCCGAGTACGTGCGTACTGGTCATCAACCCACCATTCCTAGCGAATCTGAGAGCGAAAGCTCAGATGATGAAAGTCTGGCTCGTGGTGGTACACCACCTCGTTCGCCTACCCCAGAGGTACTTGTTTGCTCCCAAGCACCTTCTCCTCCACCTGTTTCCATTCCTATTTCCTTACCTCACATTTTCCCTATGATCACATCAAAACCTTCCTCTTCCATTCCCATTCCTACACATATTTTCTCTGAAGCTACAACCACAACCACCACTGGAGTTCAGACAAACGTATCTGATACGGGGGTTCGTACTTCAGCACCCGAAACCCTTGTTACTACCAAACCTCCATCACCTACCCAATCGACAGAGACCAATACCGTTCTTGGTGGTGAAAATGTTGATTATGACACCTTATACAACAGTCCCTACAGGGTGCTAAGTGACGATGATGATGATGCCCCTGTCACCAAGCGTCGTCTCAAGGAGCTGAATGAGAAGCTAGATAAGCTGATGGCCTCCTCCTCTACTCAGGATTCCTCTTCTGATTCTGCTTTAAAAGGCTTGATGGCCACCTGGGTCAAGGAACACGAAGCTTCCATCACCAAATCCACTTCCGCTATTGATGCTTCAACAAAATTTTGCACGGAGGCGACCGAAAAAGTCGATAAACTAATTTCTAATGCAAACATTTTCCTTGAATCTTTACAGGGCGCTACAGAGCAGAATGCTACCAAAGTGAATGCCTCGGTTCAGACCCTCACTCAATATCTTCAACAAGAGAAAGAGCTCCTTAACGTGCTTCGCAAGAACCTCACCTCTGATCACATCAAATATCAAGCTTCTGTCTTTGAACGTTTGGATCAACTTCAGGCAAATCTTGCCTTGGAAAACAAAGTGATGGATGAACTTGCTCTGAGGACCACTCAACTCAAAACCCAGACTCTCAAGCTTAATCAAGCGAAAAAGGATCTTGACGCACTGCGTTCGGAGCGGTCTGTGGTTAAAAGATCTGTTGGTAATGTTCACTCTATTCTCCTTCATCTTCTTGAAGCCTACGATTCCATTCTTACCATCTCGGTTCGACTTCATTTGGCTGAGAAGTTACGGCCTGCTCTGGATACTTAAAGCCGGATAGAGGGTCTTCCGGAGTCCGTTGTCTCTCCGCAACAAGGGGGAGAAGAGCCGAAGTCTTCATCTCAAGCACCGAAACCACATCAACCGAACCCTCAACAACCAAAACTGAAACCACAACAACCGAAGGTGGTTACTGAACTGAAGGGGAAAGAAGCTTTAGGTCCGGGCATGCAGGATAAAGGAAAAGGAGTTGCTGATGATATTGATGATGAGGATGATGTTGTTATTGAAGAAATGGTTCCTAAACCAAGTCCTCTCAAAGCCAAGCCTACTGCTCAAGAGATTAAGGAAAAAGTCACTGATGCCATTAATAAGGCGAATAAGAAGAGAGAAGCGAATCTGCTTATCTAGAGAAAATCCATGTTTCCTCTGTGGACGTTGGAAAGGCTACGAAAGGAGGTTATTGAAACTCCAAGTTCACATTGGCTAGAGCCTGTTCTTTCATTTAATGTCGAGAATTCTAAAGATTCTCAACTTGACATGCCAATCACTCATAGAGCCTTCATATTTCACTGCTTCGAGTTTGTAGTGGCGGTTCCTTCTCCTGACCCGAAGGTTGATCAAGACTTGCTTGAATATTATCATGAATTCTCTCAAGCTCAGTACCTTACCTGGAGTAACAAGAAGATCACAACTATTAAGGTGCTGAAACCTACTGGAGCAGGGAAGTTCATTAACATCAAGTTCAATGTGACCCGAGGATCAGATGGTTCGGTCCATATGATTTCCCTTGCTGATCTGCCAAATCTGAATCCACACGATTGGATTCTTATGAAAAACATCCTACTCTCGAATCAGAAAGAATATGAGCCCATCATTGATCACATCAAGCGTATGCTAGTGTCTTACATTCATGAAGTGGAGAAGATGGATCAGGAGATTGCCACTGCTATACGCAAGAGACCCTTAATCAAGCCTGTTGGGAAGGCTGGTGACACTAAGCTGATGGTGAAGGGAAAAATTGATCCACAGTCTCACACTGTCATGTTTCTTAGAGGCGAAGGTCAAAGATGCTAATTTGCTCTGGCTGACAAACACCTATTCTCCAATTCCTGTTTGGAGCACATTCTTGAGCTTATCCATGGGTGTGATCAATATAGTGAAGCAGACAAGAAGCTGTTCTCAGATATGCTTCGGTGGTATATGGCTTTCATAGAAACTCTTCTTGCCATCATTCCAAAATTTTTCAAGGTTGTAAAGCGAACTCCTCAACCTCCACCGAAGTGAAGTCTCGCCCCATTTGACGCAAAGGGGGAGATTGTTGGGTCTAGTAGGGTTGCATCCTTGGGCTCGGTCCTTAGCCCAGTTTTGTTATCCGGTTTGGGCCTGTCCAACCGTTCTTATTATATTAGGGTTTTGTATTTAAGGTGCATGCATGCATCCTTTGTTAGTAGCGCTTTAATTATTATTCTGATCATTATACTACAAACCCTAGCTCGCCTCTACAGTGGAATTTCTTCATCGAGCTCTGTTGAGGCGTGACTACATTTGAATCATTAAGTATTATTTGATTCTATATCGTGTTTATTGTGTTTGTTTGCTTTTATTGTTTAGCCTGTTGAAGATCTAATCGATCTAAGAGTTTCTCAACTCATCACCATAAACACGATTTTTATGAGACAAAAATGATGACAAACACATATGTCACAATTTTTATGTAGTTATCAAATGATATCATCCTTTCTACACATCAAGTTGTTCCATATTTAACCAACAATCATAGTGCATGCAAATGTCCAATGAACAAACTCATTCTAGCATATATCAAGCTTGTATTTTACGATTTTTATGTGTGTATGTATGAGGTTTTCAACATCATAAGCAGAAATTACTCCATAAACAAATGGGTGCATGCAAATATCCATTGGGAAAACGAAATTTGACTTGTATCCCCCCCCTCCTAAAAGCATGAAAAACATGAAAACTTGGGGGTATGAAGCTCACCTTGGTTATTTCGTGTGTGGTAAGAAGGAAAGTGAAGAAGATGTCAAGCCTAGCCTTGCACGAGCTTGAAGAGATTCTACAAAAACAAGTGTTCTAAGGATCTACACACGAAGATGTGTGTGTAAACATGGAGTTTTTAGCTTAAAGATATATAAAAACACTAGGGATTTACAAGAATACTTACCTATTTCTATGAACCACTTGCAGAAATATTACTTCTTGAAGCTCCTTGCTCGATTTTTAGAGAGAACAATGGGAGAAAATGAAGTGGAAATGAAGCAAAAGTGGTATGGGTGGGGAAAATCCCCTCATCGGCCGCAAGTTTTAAGAAGGCAGAGATGGGACTCTTCCTTGATACATGATGGTTCATATAGTGCCATGCATAGGGACATGGTGTACAAAAGTGTGCATGCTTCAGATATTTGGTGAGTAATGTAATGTAAAGGTATGAGGTGTCACTTCGTTTGTAATTTATTCTTTTCTTCTTTTTTTTGCTTTTGTCTTGAGCCAAACCCGAGATCTCATAAGGTTTTTGGTTTTTAGGGTGGCCGAAAACACCCTATATCCCTAAAGGGTTTTCGGTTTTTTATTGTGTATGGGCTTTTGGGCTTAATTTGGCCCAATAAACGGGTTTTTGGCCTAGGGTTATTTGGGCCGAGAATTCTAAGCAAAGGCCCAAAATTTTGTTTTTACTTAGCTACTAGATCAAACTTGGGCTTATAAAAGGATATTGCAACTTGGTTCTAAGTGTAAACATATATGTACTGATATAGCATTGTCATTTTGAATTACAATAATCCATTTCAACAAAGTTACATCGTGAAATTGTTTGTACATGAAATAAATCTCGACTCTAATTTTGCTAGTTGTGACATTCAGTCTCAAGGATCCTGTTCCCCAAAACCCAAGAAGGAGCAAGAAAAAGTCCAAATATGACATCCCTAATTTCACGGCCAGATAAGACCGATTTATTTATGCTTATTTTGAAATCAGACTATCCTTAAAAGAATAATATTGTGGAATTTGTTCCCAAAAACATGATAATTATATTATCAAAACATTTCCAAAGAAACGTATTATATTTATATTAAAACATTGGGATGTCATTGTCGATACAGTACAAAATCATAAACGAAATAATACTGGCCTCACACTACTTTAATTATCTAGACTACTGGCCTATAGGCGTCCATAAATCTCTCATCATATCATGACACTTGTGTTCTTGTGCCGCTACTTGTAATATAAGAAACTGAGTGGGTCGGGCTTTGGGGCCTTGTGAGCACATAGGGTTTTCAACCCTCAATAATTAAATCTTTATTTAGTATTATCAAATCTTCAACCCGATTACCTCTTCCCGCTATCCTCACTCTCTGTCCCTAACATCTAATTTCAAGGGACCTATCCTAAGGATCATCTTCAGGATAAACAATAATGCTTAGGGGAGACCATAGCAATATATGTTAGTAAGGCAACCATGGGGGGGGGGGGGGGATGGAGTACACCTGGTGAACACTAAGTTCAAAAACATTTACATGTTGTGAGCCTGCTAGCATTCCACTGGACTGTCTAGAATAGTATGTGGTCGTTATCTATACTTCGCCAGATAACTAGATCATATTTATAGTCAATGACTATAATCATCTATATCATATTTCATCGCTCATTTTCTATATCACCTTTCATCTCTCATCATCTATGTCATCTTATATCTACCCATCTTTACCCAACATATTTATATGCAATAAAATAAATATACAGTTTAAAATCGAGTAAAACATGTATAAATCATTCATCTAGCATAAATATCAGGAACATAGATAATAGCCACATATAGCATGTAATTATCTTAAATACTTTATATCAATGTGTAATATGAAAGTAACTATGCACTCACATGATATAATGGGTAACTGGTGATCTGTGCAGAGCTTCGTCTAACACCTCAGATATTCCTTGACGTGAGCTAAGTATAATTACTACAGAGTTTTAGTCTAATGATCCTGGAGACTAAGAATAGTCAATATCCTCACTAGTCCCAATGTCTACATAAAGATCTGTCAAGTAAGGATCAGCCACGCAAGACAGTTGGGAGGCAGGATCATTTCGGCATAATAACTTTTCTGAAATCCAACAACCAAGCCAACATGACCATTCTAAACACCTCTCCCGTAATTAGCTCAATCAGTATAACGACATGGAATTACTGATAAATATAAGTTTCACAGAAAAGACTAGAGTGTAGCTTAACTTACAAAGGTTCTTCCTGATAGAAGCTAGGAAATTGAATTGGCAGAAGTTCGACTCGCTAACTACTACTTCTCCAGAGATCGTAGGGATTCTCCGAAGGCTAAAACTAAGGGAAATGAGCTAAAATCGAGAGAATTTTAAAAGAGAGGAGGATGAGGAGTGAGGAATCAAATGAGCAGCTGAAGTCTATTTATAGCGCAACTGTGCATTGTGCCTAGTGTGCGCGTCGTGCACACCTGAGTCGTCACTCCTCCCATTTCTGTCGTGTGTGGCATATATGGTGGTACACGCCCCACCTTCTAGAAGGTGCGCGCTGTGCAACCCCACCTACGTGTGGCACTTCTTAGAAAACTGCAGAAAATTATATCTTCTTCATACGAGCTCCGTTTTCTACGTTTTTTATATTCCTCGAAAGTTCTCGACGAGATCTACAACTTTCGTTTAGACTCCGGCTAGTTTTGAGTTTATTTTTAATGATATATTTTTAACACGCTTAGACTATTAAAGTCCATTAAAAATTCATAACTTCCTCATATGATATCCGTTCTCGACTGTCTTTATATCGACAGAACCATACAGATGCGATCTTCAAACCTTGTTTAGATTACTTTTCCTAACAATCATTTGATTTCTACTTCAGTTTCTGAGCCGTATTCTGCTATGCTGAAACATCTAAAAATTCTAACTTCCTCTTATGAAGTCAGATTGGGGAATTCTCTATATATATGCTCTCGGTTTAACGAATAATACGACTTTCATTTAGATTACTAAGGCTAACAATCGTCCTAACGCTGATTTGCTATTTACGACATCGTAGCTGCACCGGTTTGAACGAGATACTTCAACGGGTCATAATTCATCCGTTATAAGTCCGTTTTGAGCAGTCCTTATACCTCTGAAATCCTTAATATGACTACTTCTTCTCACTCATAGGCTAGTCGTCCTAATCTTTAATCTATTTAGACGTGAATTCTATCCCTAATTTATTATGTAGCTATAAACACACAATGTATACATATATATACATACAAATACCACGTAATAATCAAATAACCCTTTTTTATTAACCTCAAATGATTACAATTATTGACCCTAACCACTTCATTATATTTTATAATATCTAGCAGGAAACACAGACGTTACACCAAAGAACATAAGAAGAGGCGAGAAGGAATTGTTAAGGGCGAATTTAGTCGACCCTTGTGGAAGGGTGGAGAGGAAAGGAAGCCTCATGAGCGATCTCCCACTTCACCAAGGGGATACTTGGGAAGAATCCCCTTGTGTAGTAATTATGGACTTCATCATCTGGTCAAATGTGAAAAGTTTAGGTGTAACAATCGTGGAAGGCCAGGGCACATTGCCATCGTCTGCATGAATCGACCTAGCTAGTAGAAGGGAATTACTAGATGTTAGAATCAAGAGATTTAGGAAAATGTCTCATAGGAATGATTATGTAATGTTCAAACAAGGGAATTGGAAACCCTTAAAAATGTATTCAACATTATTACATGTAAAATATCTATATTGAATACATGGAGTAATAGACCGATAAACATAGAAATCCTTCCAGAAGTCCACACCAATATTTAGATAAACGATTTAGGTTTCCTATTGGTGTAAAATAAGGATAAAATCAAATAGGATTTTAAAAGACAAATATTAGACCATAATGATAAAGTTGAAGAATTAGAATTATGAAACTAAAGAAAAGGAAATTTAGTTGTCCCAATAAATAGGAAAAGGGAATCGATTTCCTGATTAAGAAACTAGTCTCCCTAATAAGATAATCATAAGGTCCGAATTTTTGTACGAAATTCCTAGAATAGGGGGAGAATGTTACAGTTCAGAATTTCTTGTCACCAATTGTCACTAGATATTCCCATCAACCAATGATGATAATAATAGAAGTTTTCATATTGAAGGAAAAATACGATCAATTAGATAAAAATAGGGTAAAAAATGAGTGACCAAAGAGTTATATCACTTTTAGTAATGGTCAGTGTATTTGGAAAATACATAACAGAGTGATCCCAAGGATATAACCTTTTTTAAAAATCAAACTTCGATCGGAGGAGTTATGATTTTATAAAAGATAAAAATCAACCGCGTTAATAACACTGTTAACGTCAAAATGACATAAAGAAATTTGTTGAGTTTCGGCTAACGTCACAAAAAGGAAAATCATAGAACTTTGAGAGATAAGGACTTTAAAAGGAAAAAGGTTAAAAAACGGAGTTCGTAAGAAGGAGATGCAATTTTTAGAAAAATATAAAATATGGGTTAAAATAAAAGTTAAAATTTGGCAATGCAACCTTAAGCAAAGTTGTAGTACTAGCAAAGAGCTACACAAATATATAAAGAGGGTAAGAAACAAGATTCATATAAGGAAGATATGAGATTTTACATAAAATTTAGAGGTGCACGCCAAGTGCGCACCATGCTCGACGCGTACACCTGACACCCATATTCGCTAAGATTAGGGAGTTATGGACCATTAGAAGTCTAACATGTGGCAAGCTCTGGATGGAGCCACGATGCAAGTGCACGTCGCGCATGAAGTGCACCGCGCGCACGACCATTATAAATATAGGTGCTCAGTTTTATAATTTCTCACACCCAAAACTCTCTCTATATCTCTTGAGATCTTTCAGAAGTGCTGCGAATAGCGTGAAGCTTCAGATGTAATAGCTTGGATGCTTCAAAATAAGCTACTAGAGTGAGTTCACGTCCCTATTTCACCAATATAAATGTTTTATGGGGGGTGGGGGGAATACATGCTTATCAAAATGCTTTATCAAATTATATTAATATCCATAAATATCAATCGTTTTATAATTAGTTATAAGCTATGATATTATGCCTAAGAGTTATGATGTATGATAGTAAGCTCGGGTTGATAAAGTATTTTTAGAAAGATTTTTCTAAAAGAAAAAGGATACATAATTTAATATAACTAAATAAAACTATAAAACTTGTGGACTCACCAACATCAAGTTGACATTTTCAAAAATCGCATGTGTTCCTAGGATGGAACAGAGATCAAGACAAAAAAAGGATTACCAACTTGAAGACATTTTGATTTTCATTTAAATAGGTAGTTAAGATTGGTGCTCTGTGATTTGTGAAATCATTGTACCGTCACCACTCAACATTTCTGCCATCGGCCGGGAAAGGTGTGACACTCCATAACCCTTGAGTGACTTTGTTTAGCTTCTGGACCTTTGGGTTTATTGGAAAGTTGGCTTGCATGGCTTATTGAGTGAGTCCATGCCTTGGTGTTGTAATTAAGAACCTAGAACTTGAGATCTTGTCTTAATAAGATGTGTTAATGGATAAAGTTGGAAACTTTGTCCATCAAGACCTTGAGTGGATCCAGATCTGAGTTTTAGAGCTTTTGAGATTGAGGAATAATAGCATAATTCATTATGCTGTTGGTGCCTAGTGTCCACGGCGTGGTGAATAGTGCTCCAGCGACCATTTCATTTGGATATTGCCACAACATGGCCAATGGTGGCCACAATGTTAGAATCGACTAATTGCCAGACTATTTTGTCTTGGAGTGCCCACGATGTGGCATGTGGGTGGCCACGACGTGGAGACTTGTCAAAGTTGACTTTTACTGTTCACATTTTGACCATTTTTTATTTTAGTAAACTAGGGGGTTAAGGAGTATAGTCTAAGTGGGTACTCCTTATTGCTAAAAATGTGTTTTCGAGTATCAGTCTTCATCGTGTGAGAGGTGTTGTGTTTTAGCTGTTATCAACGAGGTGAGTGTTCTCACTATATTATAGGACACTAGGTGTTATTAGTGCATGTGTCTGTGTGATTATTGAGGGTATGATTGTATGTTGTATGCATGGAGACAATATGTGCTCAGAGTCACTATGGACTCAGGGTTGATATGGAACCGATGGAGCCGATTTAGGCTCAGAGTCATTGTAGACCTAGGGTTGATACGGACCCGATATAGTTATGTGTTTTTATATATGTTGTATATGGTATATTGGGGGAACTCACTAAGCTTCGTGCTTATAGTTGTTGATTTATTGTGTTTCAGGTACTTCAGATGATCGTGAGAAGGCAAAGGCTTGATGGTACACATCCACCCATAGTTTTTGTGATTTTGCATGTTTTCATACTCGAATATTTTGGAACGATTGAATTTGATACTTGTGTTTTTCTTGATGTGGTTTTTGAGAACATTATTTTATCCTTAATTAAAAATGATTTTTTTTTTAAAAAAATAGGACGTTACAAGTTGGTATCAGAACCCTGGTTTGAAGGATTTGGAGGAACACTCGTCGGATTCCAAACTCAAACTAGGATTTGAGAAAAAAATTATAAAAACCCTTTTAATAAGTAAAGAATTTCAAAGGAGAAGAGAAGAGGAAGCGATGTGTACAATCAGCCAGAGCTCGAAAGTGATCACTCAAACTACCCATAGTTTTATTTTGTTGTATTTGAGTTATTATATTAACTGATAGAAATGCATGCTAAAGATAGGCTAAGGGTTCCTCAGGTAGTGCATAATAGGGTTGTCTGAATTGTGATGCCTTTTTGTTTTGGAGATTACTTGTGTTGCCTTGATAGAATTGGAACTAAGAATGTTAATTGCTTTGCATATGCTTAGGGCTTGTACATAGGTAGGGTTTTATAGCCTTAGAATGTTTGGTTTAGCCTTGATTCCTGTTCCTTTTTTTGTTATGGACTTCAGGTAGAATCATTTATTCAACCGTCTATCGAGTCCTGGATTATGTACAACTGGAATATGTGAAGCAATTGTAGCGTTTAGCAGAGATTCATGTGGAGTGGAGTGGTGATCGAGAAGGAACCTCGAATGAGTAGCTAGGTGCTTAGAGGTAGTCTTATAAGACCCTTAGGTGTGCGTGTGTGGATACACCTAGCTTAGAGTGAGTTAGTGACTTATGAATCAACTATGGATAGGCGTGGAAGGTAGTATGGGCCCGCACAAATGAATGTATAGGGTTTGTATGTGATTTAGGAAGAACCCTAGGGTACTGAGGAAACTTGTGAGAGTGTATATTATGTATGTTTATGATTAAGTTTGGTTATTGACGTCTTCGTTGTGTGTTTCCATATGGTGATGACTACCTGAGGCTTAGGTTCTAGTGACCCGGAGAGGTCGGGTACCAGTGATGATGAGATCCGTAGGATTGTTGCCACTGAGGTGGCTGCAGACATCAAGGAAACTATTCTACAGATGTTTGGGTCTATCAAGACCTATATGATTGAGCTATTTGATGAGGGCTATGTTTCCATCACTGAGTTTGTTGTTGTGGTAACCACTGTCGATCTTGCTTCTGCTAGACCGCATGGGGGTGATTTGATGTTGTACCGGTAGTTGAGCAACATGAAGCCTCTTGAGTTTGATAGGGTCAAGGACTCAATTGTTGCTATGAGATGGGTCTCTAATGTTGACGGATGCTTCTACACTTGGTCATATCTGGAGAACCTGAAGGTTCGTTTCGCGTTGACCTCCTTCGCCGAATAGCGAAGGATTGGTGGAAGTTTATGACATCAGATTGTTCTCCAGCGAAGCCGTCCGTTGTGACATGGGATCAGGTTAATGAGATGCTACGTTCTGAGTTTGTTCATTTGGTGGAGAGGGAGCGACTGGATTAGGAGTTCGCTCAGACAGATAACAGAGACGGTGATTGAGATCACCAGGATCTTTCATTAGAAGGCAGCAGGTGCGGATGAACCGATTCATGAGCATACTGAAGAAGGATATCTAGGAGTTTGTTATGAACACCCAATATCAGACATTGGCTTATCTATACACCAATTCTAGGAGGAGAGAGCTTGAGCTCCAGACATAGGTGAGATAGGATGAGGTGGAGATGCAGCGGAGAGACAAGAGGCTAGTGCAGTCATAGTCGGAAACTAAGTGGTTCAAGCCTTATGATTCGTGACCAGGAGGTAATAGGATCCATGCTTGCAACAAGTGTGGTAAGGGTCATGAGGGTCCCTGTCGGGCTGGGATGGTATGCTATAGGTGTGTCAATGAGGGAGACTTTCCGAGGGATTTTCCATTGGGTCTTTGATTCTTCTTCAACGCCAACCAGCCGTACCATGTGAAGACCGATTGTCTGCAACTTACGTCAAGGCTAATTCAGGCTCCTACTCCTACGACCTTGCACATTACTGATGGTCATCAGGGGAAGGCCCAGGGGAGAGCTTTTTAGTTTACAACAGAAGAGGCTAGGGTGGCACCAGACGTCGTCACTGGTATGTGTTCATTTATATTCATGTTGTTAAACTTTAGGCATGCTTATGATTGTGATCTTGTTAGGTATGTTTCTTGTGAATTCCGTACCTCCTTTAGTGCTATTCATATCCGGTGCTAATCGTTCGTTTGTGTCGACATCTTTCACAAGAGCATTTAGTGTTTCGCGTAATCATTTGGATCGACTTTGGAGAGTAGCTATTCTGGATAAGCACAAAATTTCCGCCTCTGATGTTTACCGGGGTTGTGTATTGGAGATTTTTGGTGTCGAGTTTCTGATATATCTTATTCCAATCACGATGGGGGGTGTCTTTGCTATTGTGGGTATAAATTGGTTGAATCCACATGAAGGTCTGATTGATTGTGAGCGACAGTTGGTGAGAGTTCGATACCCAAGTGGGGGAGTATTCACCATTTATTTAGAGGTACTAGAGTGGGTTCTACTTTTTATTCTGCCACCAAGGCGAGGAAGTGTGTTCAGCATGGCTGTTTGGGTTATCATGTGTTTGTGGTCGACATATGGGTTGAGAAGAAGAAGTCAGCCTCTAATGTTCTTGTTGTGAGGGAGTTTCTCGATGTTTTTCTCTTTGATCTACTTGGTGTGCCCCCCAAGACATAGGTTGAGTTTAGGATCGATCTGATCCTAAGCGTTGCTCCGATTACAAAGGCGCCATATCACCTTGCGCCACTAAAGATGCATGATGTATTTTCTCAGCTTCAATAGTTGTTGGGAAATGAGTTTATACGGCCGAGTAGTTCACTGTGGGGAGCACCAATCCTTTTTGTAAAAAATAAGGATGGTTCACACCGGATGTGCATTAATTACCGGGAGTTGAATAAGTTGACGATGAAGAACTATTACCCGTTGCCAAGGATTGATGACCTCTTCGATTAGTTGTAGGGAGCATCTTGGTTTTTGAAGATCGATTTGAGGTGAGGTTACCACCTGATGAGAGTTAGACAGGAAGATATTCAATAGACGGCCTTTCGAACTCGTTATGGTGATTATGAGTTCGTGATGATGCTTTTCGGACTCACCAATGCACCTGCAGCATTCATGGACCTCATGAACTGGGTGTGCATGACGATGTTGGATCGGTTAGTGATCATTTTCATTGATGATATCTTGGTCTATTATAAGACCAAGGAGCAACATGAGGAGAACTAAGTGAGATTTTTGGAGTTCTACGGGCGGAGAGGCTATACGCCAACTTCTCCAAGTGTGGGTTCTGGTTGCGCAAGGTTCGGTTTCTTGGACACATCATCAACCAGGATGGTAGTTTGGTTGACCCGTCCAATATTAAGGAAGTTATGCACTGGGAGGCTTTGAGGTCTCCATCTGAGATTTGGATTTTCCTAGTGTTGGCAGGTTACTACCATAGATTCATTGGGGATTTCTCAAAGATTGCAGCTCCTCTCACCATGCTAGGAAGGATTTCACTTTCATTTGGGGGAAGGAGTAGCCACGACATTTAAGACTCTTTGGAAGAAGCTTTATGAAGCGCTAGTACTTACCCTCCCCGAGGGAGTCAAGGATTTTTTTGTCTATTGTGATGCATCGATTATGGGTTTGGGTGTTGTATTGATGCAGATGGGGCACATGATTGCTTACCCTTCGAGGCAGCTAAATCCTCAAGAGGCAAAGTATCCTACGCATGATCTCCAGCTGGGGGTTGTGGTTTTTTCCCTCAAGATCTGGCGTCATTATCTGTATGGGGTTCGGTGTACCATCTATACCGACCACAATAGCTTGAGATATCTAATGGATCAGCCCAAACATAATATGAGACAGTAGATATAGCTTGATGTTGTGAAGGACTATGACTACGAGATCTTGTATCATCCTAGAAAGGCCAACGTGGTGGTCAATGCTCTAAGTCGCAGTTCGGGTTACGCCCAAATTCGGGATGTTTGTTTGAGGATGACAATGTTGAATCCAGTCTTGGAGATGATTAAGAATACTCAGACAGAGGCCATCAAGGAGGAGAATCATAAGAGCGAGCGAGTGGTCGAACACGTTTCAGCTTTCAATATTGACAGTATTGGGATGTTGACTCTTCATGACAGGGTTTGGGCACCCTATTCGGCTGGGACCCGATAGGTTTTGATGGATGAGGCGCACAAATTGAAATGTTTCGTTCATCCACGCACAACGATGATGTATCTTGACCTCGAGACATAGTTACTGGTGTACATGCATGAAGAGAGATATAACTTGGTTTGTGGAGCGGTTCTTGTGTCACACCCCCAAACCGGAGCGGCGGAAACGTCCGGGGGTGGATGACTTCATATTTAAGTATCACAACACATGCATTATAGTAATCAAAGTACAACAACTATTGTATTAAAGAAATAATAGTATTACATGTGTGTTCAATCATTGTATATTAACACCAAAATACATATAATAAAACAAAAGACGGAACTCTAAACTGCTCCATCTTCAAAAGCTTTGGAAGGTACCTGCTTATTGGTTCCCTGAGAATACAAGTATTTTGAAAAAAAAAGAGAATCAACATTTAAGTTGAGTGAGTGCATAAGTATTTATGTTTAAAATTTTTCTAACTGATCCTTGAAAGAGAGAGTGTGTTCATTTTTCCAGAAAATTCTATATTTTCTGATGTAATTAAAAAGTAGTTTTAATACCATAAAACCGTAAAAAGAATGTTTTATGTATTGTTTATGTTTTTCCAAGTTTTGTGATTTTACCTTATGAAAATCATGTAAAAGTGAGTATGCCTGGCTCCACCAGCTGTAATTGTAAAGTAATACTGTAAATCGTATTATTGTAAAACCAGTACTTTGTATTCATATTCTTTGGTTTAATTAATTATATATTGATCGTACTTGTTCATATCTTTTTAGTGAGTTATTATAAACATACTATGACTAACTACCTACTATGACGCTTTGTAGGCGTCAGAACTGTTAACGACATATGTCACTCATAGGCATGCCTGCCCGGCTGTAACTAACAGTCTGAGTGCGGCATTTTTAATCCCGTAAAGATCTATACACATTTGTCTCGCTCTCTATTCGGAGATTCTAGTTATAGTATCAGGACTTTAACTGTATTGCCTAAATGAATAAGCAACTAAACATTGTCTAACAAAAAGCATATTGACGATTACATATAAAACAAATTATTAAAAGTCCTTTTTGAATAATTGATAAACTGATAGAATGATCTTTCTCTAGTATTCTTGAATGTAAAGTATTTGTACAAGAGTAATTTGTTAAACTTTTTATAACTAGTTTGTGATAATAGTTTAAGAGTTCCATAAATTATACCTATTATAATTAGATATGTTTTCTATTTGATATGTAATATTCATTAAAATATCCCCTTTGCTCGACATGTTAGAAAGAAAACATTAATCTGATTGAATTATATATATATATATATATATATATATATATATATATATATACATATATATATATATATATATATATATATATATATATATATATATATAATATAATAAAAATTGAAACGACATTCGGACAAATAATTCTACTCTGAGCTCATATCCAAACAAGGAAAAGGGAAATAAAATGAATTATTAGTCCTAAGCCCTTTAAATCTTATATGTATATATATATGATTTTGGCAAAATATAATTAAAAGAATTTATAGAAAGGAGTTTAATTGATGAAACTGAGAGTTTTTGATAAAAAGTCGGCTTCACGCGGGCAGAGTTTCAAATAAAAATTGAGGACTTCGGGGCTTGCTTCGGGTGGCAAGGAGGTTCCCAGGACTTCGGAGGGTTTAGAGATGCTTAAATGAGCGTTTAAGAGGAGAGAGGTTTCGAAATTTTTAAACCAAACTCGGAAGCCTCGCATCCTATTTATAGGAGGCTGAGGTATGGTATTACGATTGGCGTAATTTTCATGTACGCTGGGCGTACAACTGAAAACCTCAGTACGTTGGGCGTACTTCTCGTACGCGGGGCGTACTTCTCGTACGCGGGGCGTACTAGTTTGAGTCTTATCCGATCTTCGGACGTGGCGAGGCTACGAGATACGCGTCCAGGCTAGTCCGATTACGTTGGGCGGAAACTTTTCGTACGCGGGGCATAGTGGCTACCTGGCTTCGGATGTGTCGATTGAGCGAGACACGTGTTGTATGTGAAGAAAGAGGCAACGTGGTCAATCTGAGGCCAAGCTTCCGAGTACGCTGGGCGTACTTCTATTTTCCAAACTTCAAAATTCGTATCTTTCGCATACGAGCTCCATTTTTTGACGATCTTTATATCCACGCGTAGGTGAGACCATGCTCTACAACTTTTGTTTAGACTTCGTCGGCTAATTTTGAATTTATTTTTAAAGTTATATTTTGAACAGGCCGGGACTAGAAAAGTCCGTTAAAAAATCATAACTTCTTTATCCGATGTCCGTTTTCGTCTATCTTTTTACCATTGTACTACTATTGACGAGACCTTTGATTCTCGTTTAGGTTGTGTCGGCCATAAATTGCTCGATCTTTATTTCGAATTTCGGGTTGTGTACTGCTATGTTGAATCTTAGAAAAAACATAACTTCTTCATACGAAGTCAGATATGGATGTTCTTTTTATGTATGATCATGGTTTAACATATTCTACGACTTTCATTTAGATACCTAAGGCTAAAAAGCATTTTATTGTAAATACACATTTTTTACGCTACACAACGTTTTGTCGGTTTTGTCGGTTTTGTCGCGGAACTTCGATAGGTCATAACTTCTTCGTTATAACCCAGATTTCGGTGTTCTTTATATTTTCAGAAACCTTATCATGACCACTATAAGTTTCTTCATAGATATCGATTTTATTAAATAGTTTATTTTTGAGGATTCATTAAGTAATTGCGTCTAGTATTAAAAAATTTCTCTTTATTACTTTAAAAACTAGTTAAAAGTTAATCAAAATTTTTATATTGATTTAAAATAACAGGTCGTTACATTATCCCCCCGTTGAAGGGAATTTCGTCCCGAAATTAAGACTATAAAAATATACTACGACTAGGGAAAAAGATGTGGATACTTCTGTTTCATTTGATCCTCGCGTTCCCAAGTGAATTCAGGTCCCCGTTGTGCATTCCGGCGAACCTTCACTATCGGGATACGAGTTTTTTTGGTTCTCTTTACTTCCCTATCTATGATTTCTACTGGTTCTTCCACGAAGTTGAGGTTCTCGTTAATCTCGATTTCATCGAGTGGGATAACAAGAGTCTCGTCGGCTAAGCACTTCTTTAGGTTTGACACGTGAAAGATAGGATGTATGTTACAGAGTTCTTGTGGTAGTTTGAGTTTGTAAGCTATTGGACCTATTCTAGAAAGAATGTCTAACGGTCCAATGTACCTTGGATTCAGTTTTCCACACTTTCCAAAGCGTATCATGCCCTTCCAGGGTGAAACCTTCAACATGACGCGGTCTCCAACATGCAATTCCAAGGGATTTCTCCTTTTGTCTGCGTAGCTTTTCTGTCTATCTCTGGAGGCTTTAATTCGTTCTCGAATTTGTACTATCTTCTCAGTAGTTTCTCGAATGATTTCCGGACCAGTGAGAGTACTGTCAGGAATTTGACCTTTAGTCAGTTGTATGTCACCTACTTCAGCCCAACATAGAGGTGATATGCACTTGCGACCGTAGAGAGCTTCGAATGGCGCAACCTTAATGCTAGTATGGTAACTATTATGGTACGAGAACTCAACTACTTTTAAATGAGTATCCCATGTTTTACCAAAGTCGATAACACATGCTCTCAGCATGTCTTCTAACATTTGAATCGTTCTCTCACTTTGGTCGTCGGTCTGTGGATGGTAGGCTGTACTCATGTCCAGCCTAGTTCCCAGATATTTCTGTAGTGACTGCCAGAAACGTGAAGTGAATCTACTATCTGTTTCCTTTATTGGTAAAAAGTGAGCAGATTTGGTTAATATATCGACGATTATCCAAATAGTATCATAAACACCCGTTGTCTTGGGTAACTTAGTTATGAAATCCATTGTAATACGCTCCCACTTCCATTCGGGGATTTCTGGTTGTTGTAATAGGCCTGAAGGCTTTTAATACTCTACCTTGACTTTGGCACAAGTAAGACATTTGCTTACAAAGGTAGCAATCTTAGCCTTCATTTTTGGCCACCCATAAAGTTTCTTAAGGTCCAGATACATCTTGTCTGAACCTGGGTGAATGGAGTATCGCGTCTTATGTGTTTCGTTCATGACAACCTCTCTGTAACCACCGAACCTTGGTGTCCATATCCGGTTCATGAAGTATCAGGCTCCATCACCTTAATCAATGTAAAAATGTAGATTAACTTGTAACTAGTTTTTAAAGTAATAAAGAGAAATTTTTTAATACTAGACACAATTACTTAATCAATCCTCAAAAATAAACTATTTAATAAACTCGATATCTATGAAGAAACTTATAGTGGTCATGATAAGGTTTCCGAAAATATAAAGAACACCGAAATCTGGGTTATAACGAAGAAGTTATGACCTATCGAAGTTCCACGACAAAAGCGGCAAAACGCTATGTAGCGTAAAAAAAAGTGAGTTTAAAATAAAATGCTTTATTTGTTAGAACTATAGGAAGTCGACAAAGTCGAAAAAGTCTACATGAGTTATTTTATTCATCAACTAAGATTGAAAATCTTAGGGAAAATCCTCTGACCTCTAACCGCTAATCCCGTGCGAGCGAGGAAGTCGTGTACGAATAAGATACGGATTAACAACCCCGCTCGTGGTTGCTAGCTACAACCAAACTTAAGCGAGTGACGAATTGTCCTTTTACTTGTTTATTGTTCCGACATTGATGAAGCGTGTGGAACTTATCTTAAGATGCGAAACTTGTAGCATCAAGCAGATGTTTGAAACTATTCATACAGTCGCGGTTACCAGTTCATGGTTGCAAATTGTTATAAGCATTATACTTTGTCGTTATACAAGTATTAATGTTAAGTATAAGTTTCCCAAACACTTATACTCTAAGTACAAGGAACTTGTAGGTATACTACTTAGTCATTAAGTAGAGAACTATACCTATACTACATACTCGTATAGAATTGAAATAAGATTTATACGTAGCAACCTACGTTTGTATGAAATTACAAACACTTATATTCATAGTATATGAGACTTATAAGTATACTACTTATTTGGTAATAAACTATTATACCTAGGATATATATACTATATGTTAGAAACAAGTATGAGTCAAAATGATATCTTCAAACTATATTATATACTTTTCCAACTTGGGAAAAAGTACTATTTTTACTCAGAGTCAAAACCTGTGAACTCACCAACTTTATGTTGACGTATTTTCAAACGGCATGTGTTTTCAAGAACTTGATAAGCTGGAATAACATAACTTTCTATTATCAATAAAGGTACGTAGTTTACAATAATTCTTTGTATTGTTCAATATATATTTGATAACTTTGATACAAGGAATGACGTTACACCGCCCAGTGTTTCTGCCGCCGGCTGGGGGAGTGACATCTTTACCTGTTGGAAAGTCAATGTCGAACATCATTGCCCTCACGGCAAGTTGCAGCCTCTGGAGGTCCCATTTTAGATGTGAGAATAGATCACTATGGATTTCATTATCAAGCTACCAAAAAAAGTAAAGGGTTTTGATGCCATTTGGGTGATTGTGGATTGTTTGACGAAGAATGCTCACTTTCTGGCTGTTTGTGAAGGTTCTTCTGCCGATAAACTGCTTCAGATCTATTTTCGAGAGGTGGTTGCTTGTCACAGTATGCCTAGTTCTATCGTTTTAGATCGGGATGTTCGTTTCACTTCCAGATTTTGGAAGAGGCTCCATGAGGATTTGGGTACCCGGTTGCATTTTAGTACTGCTTATCATCCACAGATGGACGAGGAGGATCGGACCATCTAGACACTCAAGGATATGTTAAGGTATTGCATCATAGATTTAGGAGGGAGCTACGGCTCCTACCTTCCTCTGGCTAAGTTGTCTTACAACAACAGCCATCATGCAATCATTGGGATTCCTCCCTTAGAGCTTCTTACAGAAGGAAATGTCGTTCCCTTATTTTTTGGGGAGAGGATAGACAGAGAGTTATGGGGAGCACGGAGATAGTGCTCAAGATGGAAAAAACATATATAGTAGGTTAGACAAAGATTGTTGATGGACCAAATCCATCAGAAGAGTTATCCAGACCGACGTCCTCCCGAGTTAGAGTTTTAGGCCGGGGATATGGTACTCCTGAAGGTGTCGCCTTGGAAAGGTGTTATCTGATTCAGGAAACGGGGCAAGCTGAGCCCCAGGTTTATCGGTCCTTTTAGAGTTATGGTCAGGGTAGGCAAGGTGGATTACCTGTTGGACTTTCTAGAGGAGCTTAGTTAGATTCATAACACCTTTCATATTTCCCAGTTATGGAAGTGTGTGACCAACGAGACAACGATAATAACTTTGGTTCCCTATTGAAGGGAATTAATCCTAGGGTTTCCTTGTTTGGTAGCCTCCACCCTATGAAAACGAACCCCATCCAAAACTATAGCCTCTATTTGTGTGTTTTGAGTGCTTAAACTCCATTCTTGTGAAGGTTGAAAGAAGAAATAGCTCTTGGTGTTGCTTGTGAGTGTGGTTTCACCTTAGAACCATCATCTTCATCTCATTTCTGACTCATTGGACGTATAAAGTCTCTACCTTGGTCATTATTTCCCTAGATCTAGTTCTAGGCCATTGTAGTAGCTTTTGGTCCCAAATCTTCTTGTTCTTGGAGTTTGAGTGAAATCCATTACCCTTGAGTACATTTTTTAGGTTCTAGACCTTGGGGTTGGTTGGAACGTTGTCTTTCATGGCTTATTAAGTGATTCCATGACTTGGTGTTGTCATTAAGAACTTAGAACTTGAGATCTTGTCTTAATATGATGTATTAATGGATAAACTTGAAAACATTATCCATCAAGACCTTGAGGGATCCAGATATGAGCTTTAGAGCTTTTGGGATTGAGGACTAACAATTTAATCCATTAAGCTATTGGTGTCCAGTGTTTACGGCGTGGCTACCAGTTTCCACATCGTGGCAACTGGTGCTTCCGCGACCATTTAGTTTTGACGTTGCCACGGTGTGGCCAATGGTGGCCACAACGTGGGAATCGAATGATTGCTCAACTATTTTTTCTTTGAGTGCCCACAACGTGGCCTATGGGTAGCCACGAGGTGGAGACATGTCAAAGTTGACCTTGATCGTTGACTTTTTGACCATAGTTAAATTTTAGTCAAATTAAGGGATTAAGGAGTGTAGAATGAGTGGGTACTTCCTTATTGTTGAATAGGTGTTTCTTAGTACCGGTCTTCGTCGTGTGAGAGCTGTTGTGTTTTAGCTGTTATCTACGAGGTGAGTCCTCTCACTATATTGTAGGACACTAGGTGTCGATTTTGTATGTCTCTATGTGACTATTCCTGGTATGATGGTATGTTTTATGCATGGAGTCGTCATAGGCTCAGACTCACTACGATCTCGGGTTTGATACGTGTAATATTCGGTTTAACATAAAATAAATTAAATAAATAAATAAATAAAATAGATAAATAAATAAACCCTAAAACTCCTAGATGTATTTTTATATTTTATTTTAGCCCTAAAGTCATATTAAATTAGCAGGGTGTACACCATGGGGTGTTAAAAGTTATATATTTTTTTTTTAATATTGAGGGTCAAATTGTAACATTTGGAATGGTATTGAATAGATTTTTGGAATCAGGGGGCTATAGAGTAAAATATGGACTTGAATTGAAAAGAATAGAGAGGGAGGGGTCGGAAGTGTCAAAAATGGTATGAAGTTCAAAATGGGAGACGGGGACGTAAACCCGTCACCCCTCCCTTCCACTCGTCGCATACACACCCGAAACCCTAACCCAAGATTACTCTCTAGCTGTCACAATATCACTCCACTCCTCCAGCCGCCGCCACCTCCGTGTTGCTTTCGTGAACCACCGAGCGAACGTCATCACTGCTACTGCCGACAAAGCCAAGCAACATAGAAGTCGAAGTCATGATTGTTTCTGCTGTTTTTCTCGGTCACACCTCTTCTTCTCTATTTCTTTCTGATTGCTACATCGTTGCCGCTAACGCTGACTGTTAGTGTTGTCGATGCCGTTGTTTGTGCCACTGCCCTTCGTCGCACCTCTGTCCGCCGTCCTCCTGCAAGGGTGAGGTTGCAGCTGCGTTACAGATATTTTTGGGCATGTGCGTGTGTGTTTCAGTCGATGTCGATGTGTGTGTTTGCGTTTTGGTTAGCCAAAAATCGAAAAGAACCGCCATGGCAGCCAACCATGGTGCCTTCTGGCCTTGCTGCCCTTTTCTGCCACCACCAAGCACCATGTAAGGTGGTTATGTGTGTAATATGGTGTGTGTGTGTGTGTGCGTGTTTTAATAGTGTGATGTTGTATGAACATTTCTTGGCCTGAAAATGAAAGAAAACCCACCACCATCACCGTGAGGTGGTGGCTGCCACCTCTTCCCATCGTCTTCCACCCTTTTTGGTGGCTGTATTGGACTTTTTTTGTATTATTTTGGTGTCAGTGTGTGTTTCTATATAGGAACTTTTATGTGTGCTTGGTTGTTGAATTTATCACTCAAAACCGCCGCTGTGTGCTGGTGGCTGCCGTCACGGACCGCCGCCGACCACCATTGTTTGAGGTGGAATTGGGTGGTGCCCAAATTATTATCTGTAAATTACCTCAACATCTAACCTGAGGCCGAGTGGCACGAGTTTGGGGTTGGAAATCCTAATGTCAAGAAAAACCCTAGTTTTGGAGTTTTGTCGGGACCCATGTTAAAACTGTTAATTGAACTTTAAATTATACTTAATATTGCCCTACAACTAACTTAATGCAATATTAGACTTAATGAATTGAGTCCTTAAGGGGTTATATGTGGAACACTAACCCTAGTTATGATTTATGCGAAAAATCCTAGAATCGGGGAGCTCTATTTTGGTCACTGATCGGACGCATATTTAGGCTATTGATTGGATTATTATTTCACCCAAGAATGACTAAGTCAAACCTTAATCAGTCCTACCCTTAGGTGATTAAGTCCTTAATGGGTTAAGTGTTGTTACTTAACCCTAATCGTCATTTTATGTGAAACCCTAATCATCATTTCATGTGAGGTAGTCACTGTTGCAAGTAACTATGACATGTTATCGGGTATTGAATCTAGTATCTTACTGTAGGTGATTGGAAGTGAGTTGAAGTTGGTAGAGTTCTTTATTACTACGGTGGTTACCGACGCACATATCGAGGTGAGTTTCGACTCACTATAACCGTGGGTCGAAGGCATCAACACCGACCCACTACTTTTGATTATCTGTTAGTAGAGGGATGCCTTAGGGACTGTATATAGTTATGTAGGATAGAATGAGGACTCTTGATCTAAGCTCTCTTACCTATTCCTTGTTTGGTTGTGGTTTTAGAGTAGGATCATCTGTCCGTGAGACTATCTCACCTCTGAGTATATACAGTCATGCATTTCCTTGGATAATTGATATTTAGTATGCTGATATGCTGTAGTGATCTGTTAGATATGTGGTATGGTATCAAGAATAATGATATGATGTAGTGATATGTTAGATCTTTCTCCTGGTATTGAGTATGTTTCTTTGTTGTAATAATCTGTAGAACTGTATGTTATATGTGCTTGCTGGTTATCATCTATGGAGTGCCCTTAGTGTCTGTCTGTGGTCATGTAGGATAGCCTGCGAACTCTTGGTCTAGGCGCTCTTTCCCGTTCCTTGATTTGTTGTGGCTCTATAGTAGGATCATCTGTTCCGGTGGCTATCTCGCCTATAGTTACTTATGGTTACGCATTCTATGGAGGTAAGTTGGTAGCATGACTGTATACTGTCAGAGTACTAGTAGGCGGTAGTGAGCTGTATGATTGTTGCTTGCTTTTATTGTGTGTCTACTTGATCCTGATTGTTATATGTCGACATGTTGTGTTTTTTTTGGGTTGAGGCGGTCCTGCTTTTTGCTATAGGTTAAGATACCCGGTGCGGTCCAGCTGGAAGTCGTAGGTAGGGAGGCTCTGGAAGAGCGGTTGGAAGGAGGCGGCAGGCCAACAAACCCAGGGTATTCCATCTCGAGGATGACTAGACCCGTTGTATATTGGCATTCCAACCTAGGGTATTCCATCTCGAGGATGACTGTACCCGGAGGTTGACTGGGCCTGGGGTATCCTAACCTGATGGTTGATTTGATCCGATATGTATACCTGTATGTTTATCGTATGAGGTATTTTGGGGGGAAACTAACTAAGCTTTATGCTTACCCAGTTGTTTATTGTTTCAGGTATCATCGGTGGCTATGTGAAGGCGGAGGCGGGACTGCACACACGCACCAACAACATTGGGAATTCCGAAATTTCTATAAAACTCTGATTTTTTTAAATGTAATTTGGAATGAACGGTTTTCTTAATAATGGATTTATAAATTTGAAAGTCCTACCTTAATAAAAATAAAAAAAAATGGTTCTGAAAAATGGATATTTGAAGTTGGTATCAGAGCCTTGGTTTGAGTGAAATGGAGGAACACTTGTGTGAATCCTGTCTCAAACTAGGATCCAAGAATTTTTGTAAAATGTTTTTGAAAGAAATAATTTATAATAAAAGGGTTGGGCTATGGACATGGTCTCGATCTCTTGTCATGTTCTTGTTTGATTGTTGTCTTGAGATCGGGAATGTGGACCTTGACTTCACTTTGATTTTCAGGAGGACGCTGTGTGTACAGTCAACCAGAGCCCGAACAGGAGAGTGGTTACGAAAATACCCATACTTGTTATGTTTGATGAGTTTTGATTTTGTTGATGTATGGATTGTTAGAAAAGCATGTTAGTAGGTAAGGTTCTTTAGAAACTGTTATATTGAAATGCCTGATTTCTATGATGCCTTCTGATTTACGGGGTTGATTACCTAATATATGTTTTTGATTGTGTGTTTGTTGTGTGTATGTTGATTAGTTGTATATGGTCGGGATTGAATAGCCTTAGAATGACCGACTTGGAATTACTTCTTGTTCCTTGTTTGGTTGTGGATCTAGGGCAAAGTTGATTATTCGACAGTCTATATGACCCCGTATTGTGCACAAAGAGCATGCACAAAAGCAACCAGTGGTGTAGGAGCGAGGGTAATCCTAGGAAGAGTGCCTAGGAAGTTAGTTGTAACTCGCAGGAGAAGTGAGTGTTAGCACACCTAGGAGTGGCTTAGTGCAATGACTTAGAACCTTGGAATGAATTCTGAATCAACTACATATAGGTGTGGAAGGTAGTATGGGCCCGTACTACTGAAACCACAGGATCCGTATGAGATTCAAGAGGAATTTTGAGGCCGCTAAGGAACTAATAGGAGTAGGACCTCGTGTAGAAAACTGCATTGTGATGTTTGATCTTTCCTTGATATATTTTCTGTATCGCGGCTATTGGAGGTTCAGGATCAGGAGCCAAAGCTGGTGGCCATGATGGTCCAGGATTGACAGAGGAACGAGTTAGGGAGATCATTCGTGAGGAAGTTGCTTCATTTGTTAGGGAGGTGACTCCGGAGTTTCTCGGTATGGTCAATATCGCTATGATGGAGTTCTTCGATGACCGATATGCTTAACTTTGTGAGACTGCAACAGCTGCAGCTACCACGGATGTTGCTGCCATTCAGGGTCGAGGAGAGAGAGCTTTCCAGTACCATGACTTCGTTAATACGAATCCCCCAGAGTTTCGTGGGGTCTCGGACCCAATTGTGGCGATGAGATGGTTGTATGACGTGGAGGGTAGTTTCTTCATATGTTCTTGTCCAGATGACCAGAAGGTCAAATGCGCCTTGAACCTTCTCAGGTTGGGGGCAAGGGATTGGTGGAGACTGGTGTCTAGTTCCTATACTCCTGAGCAGATGGCCACGATGACTTGGGAGCAGTTCTCAGAGATGTTCCGTGCAAGGTATGTTCCCCTGGTAGAGAGGGAGAGATTGGTCCAAGAATACCTGGATATGAGACAGACGACTGATGTCACACCCCAAAACCAGAACGGTGGAAACGTTCTGGGATGGAGGACGTCATGTCAAGTATCACAACATATGTAGTATAGTAATCAAAGTACAACAACCATTGCATTAATAGTAATAATTTTACATAGGTTACATTTAACAACAACATCAAAAGTTGATATAGGAATTAACATAAGCTGCAGCTTGGTACTAGGCTGACTTCGCAAAAGCTCCCGGAGTGTACCTGTCTACTGATGACCTGAGAATACAATTTATTTTGAAAGCGAGTATCAGCATTTTAATGTTGGTGAGTTCATAAGTATTTAATGACATTGGTATAAATACATGTTTTTCTTCAAAATAATCTCACAAGATAATGGTGATTTGAGTTTACAGAGTATTAGAATTCTTTCCAGAAAATCCTATATTTTCTAATAAAAGTAGTCTTCTACCAAGACCCAATTGTTTTATGTTTAAGGAGTAATTTCCCCCAAAGGTAACTATTATTATCAAAATATATTTTATACTTTAAGGAATATGTGAGAAGATCACAAGCAAAAGTAATAGGGAAAATACTATTTTACCTCAGCAGTAACGTTGCTGACTAAAAGTGAATAAAACATAGACTCCAGGTGGTATCGAATGAACCATACGCCTCGGTGAGTCTAAAGGAATGAAGTATAGACTCCAGGCGGTATTAAGTGAACAATACACCTCGGAGAGTCTAAGTGAATGAAATACAGACTCCAGGCAGTATTAAGTGAACAATACGCCTCGGAGAGTCTAAGTGAATGAAATACAGACTCCACGCGGTATTAAGTGAACAATACTCCTCGGAGAGTCTAAGTTAACCTTTAATCCTAAGTAGGTCAGTTTAAAGGTTTAATATGAGGCCTAGTGTATAACTACGAAAATATATTATGATGGTTTCATATGTAGAAAATACCATGATAATACTTATTACCTTAAAGCCATGAATTATAAGGTAAATGTAAAGATACTCATAACCATACTGATTGACGGATGTAAACATGACGACCTGCTCGCGTCGGAATGAATGTGACATTTGTCACCCCTTGGCTTGGTCAGCCGAGACTGTAACTAGCAGTCAGGATGTGGGATGGTTACCACTCGACAACGGTGAAATCCGCATCATGAGGATGTATCTCGTGTTTTGATTTCTATATACTTTTCTTTTACTATAAGCACAAGTTCTTAGAATATAGATATAACTAAGTTCTCCTTCATGAAAGTTATGGTTGGTTTCTAAACTATACCTATTATAGTTTACTCGAGAGGTTATCTAGATGCCTTTGCTACCCAAAGGTGTTGAACTCGAATAAGAGTATTAACATCTAACCAGATATACATAATATATAACTAGGACTTCAACGACACTCGGACAAATAACCGGATGCTCTAAGTCCACAACCAAACAAGGAACAGGAAATAAAGCGGGTTATCAGTCCTAAGTCCTTCAAACCCTACTTATATAACTATATCTATATAGACATGATTCTATCAAGAAAATAAGTTTAAAAGACTTTGATAAAATCTTGGTAATTTAAAAGAGATTTTGGTACTTTAAAAGAGATTTGAAAACAAAATTTGGAAACCTTTAGCTGGATAAAACAGTTTAACACGCAGAAATCTTTTTGCTATACAGTTATTAATCACATATGGTTGATATAATAACTTTATGGTTCAACTTGTATTCCCCCCCCCCCCCATAAAAGCATTTAAAATCATTTAAAAAGGTTGATTAAGGGGTATGAACTCACCTGAAGTGGGTGATTCGGATGAACGGATGCTAAGTGTCAACTGAGGACTTGAACACACACGCGGATCCTATTGAGCATGCAATGATACATTTATGTATCTAATTAGTCATTTAATAACTAATTAAGCAAGTAAAGACACTCAAATACATGAAAACACTTTGTTTCAAGTGCTAGGAGTGTTTAGGGTTGCATCTTAAGAGAGTATGGCCTCACATTGGAGTTTACTCCCCATATGGTAGCACCATATGGGTTTACGGTTCTGGGACCATTTCCCCCATGAGTTTACGGCCGTAAACTCATGGCAATGGTGTCATTGGGTGTTTTAAGGTCCTAAACCACACAAGGAAGTAAGCTAGACTCGAATCCAAGGCTTAGGAAGTGACTAGGGCTCGAAATGGCCCTTCTTTGGAGTTTACGGTCCTTGGACCACTCCTTGGGAGTTTACGGTCGAAAACACATGTGTTTACGGTTGTAAACCCATGAGTTTACGGCCGTAAACTCATGGTTACCCAACCATTCCGTGTTTTGGTGTTTCTAGCTCATGCATGCAAGGTTCTAGTCCTTTATACAAGCCATAGAAGGTGTTAGGGGAACCTAAACCCCACTTGAAGGTTTTTACGGTCTAAGGAGATCTCCTTGAACCGTAAACACATATGTTCTTGGGGATTTTGATGTTCTTCAAGGGTTTAACATGTATTCTAAGCAAACAACTAGTTAGGAGGAGTGTACTTACTTATGGGAAACTTGTGGGAGTGTTTAAGGGCCAAAAACACTAGTGTGTGTTCTTGGTGTTCTTGGTGTTTTGAAGAACACTTGAAGATCTAAGAAAAGAGGAGATTTCCATGGATGAAATCGAGTATAAACACTAGATAAAGTGTTATTTGAACGAAACAAGGAAGGAAACACTTACATTTTTGGCGGATTTGAAGAAATGTGATATGATACTTGAGAGAGAATCGTGGGTGTTCTTGAGTTAGGAACTGAAAAGTGAGCTAAAAATGACTAAGTGTCATATTTATACTCTTTAGAGTTTACGGCCATAAACTCCATGTTTGGGGCCGTAAACTCCAAACTCTTGGAGTTTGAGACTTACGTGATGCACGACAACCTCTAAAGTATACTTCCTTTTATTTGTTCGCTTGACGAGTATAAAATAAAAACACTCAACGGACTGAAAACCGGCCAAAAACGTACTAAAATGAATTTGGATTTAATTTGATGTGCTTGACCGCGGAGTTTATACAAATGAAAATTTCGGGTTGTCACATCATCCCCCCGTTAGAGGGAATTTCGTCCCGAAATTAAAGTTCAAGCACACGCGTAGATACAATTTAGCGAAGCAAAAAGACGAGGATACTTTAGCTTCATCAGATCATCTTGCTCCCAAGTGAAATCAGGTCTTCGCTTGGCGTTCCAGCGAACCTCCACTATCGGGATACGGCTTTTCTTTGTTCGCTTGACCTCTCGGTCCATGATCTCTACAGGTTCCTACATGAAGTTGGGGCTCTCATTAATTTCGATCTCGACGAGTAGGATTACAAGAGTCACGTCGGACAAGCACTTTTTCATGTTGAGACGTGGGATAGATTCAGATGGAAATTATGGAATCCCTAAAGTAGTCGAGGTCTGACGGAGGTTGGACCAATTCTTATCAAGGATCCCTGATGGTCCTTGGTTCTTGGGAAGATAGAATGTTTCAGTACTTGGAACATAATGTACTTCCATGGTTAGATCATCACTTGGCGTGATCGCCATTCTGAAGTTCCACAAGTTCTCTCTTACTGGAGTGCAGTCTTCCGGGTTGGTTCTTAGAAGGCTCAGGTCGTCTTCGGATTCGTATTTCCTACTGATTGGTTTTCGGAGGTTTTCTGGATCATTAGACGTATTGGGTATATACTGGCATCGATTGGTTACGGGGCATCTATCTCGACCCTGTGCAAAATGGACCTGCACTTCTGACTCTCGAGGTGTTTCTAACAGAAACTCTCAAAGTCAGCGAGATAGAGGGTTTTACCAGACGATGCTTAGAAAATTGCAACTTTTCTCATCGTCTAGTAGATGCTTTCACAGTATGATTCCTAACTGGAAAGAATCATTCTCTTACTCGCTTCGCTGTTTCATGGATAGCAGTCTCTGGTCGGGGCTAGCTTCGCCCTTAAAGATTTTCTGAAGTGATTGACTATCTCGGGAGGTAGATCTACTATCTCTTTCGGGATAGTATTCTTTGGAACACCTAGTAGTCTAACAAATCTCTAAGACTTGCACCATTCTCCATCGCGTCTGCTCCCTCCAGTTTGTAGGAAGCGCGTGTTCTTGTATAACCCATCGACTAACATCTAGACTGGTGTCGAGACTACAATCTCTTTATGATCTGGGTTATAAAGCTTAACGCAACTTACCATCTACTTTATTCAAGTATTCTTGGTTGCGGAGGTAGTCATGTGGTTCTTAGCATTTTAGTATTTACTTTGGAGAATGCAGTCTATCGTCTATAGGGTGACGGTGACTTTTCTCGCATCAAGAGGCATTGTATCCTAGGCACTCCTCATCTGTATTTGGATGGACGAAGTGCCCGAGTAGTGCGAGTATCCCTTGCAACTACTCTTCCGGTGTTACTGAGTTTTCTCTATCTATATTAAATGTAGATAGCATAGGGTTCCGTCACTCAGAACCTCTAATTTCCTCATCCACTCTTCTCAGAGTTTAACCTGTCACAGCTTTCAGGTTTTTGGGCCCACTGCTGAGATGCTTAATTCATGGGATTAAGCGTGAATGGATGGTCGTAGTCAATGTTTTTGACTCTTACGGCTTGAGTTACTTTTCCTAACTGAGGGTGTTAGCTACTACGTTGGCTTAACCGGGATGACAACAATTTCGAATTTGTGGTCATTTTAGTAGC
Source organism: Lactuca virosa (assembly GCF_052849685.1). Lineage (NCBI taxonomy): Eukaryota > Viridiplantae > Streptophyta > Magnoliopsida > Asterales > Asteraceae > Lactuca > Lactuca virosa. The sequence continues at coordinate 299,364,591 of NC_136428.1, read as the reverse complement.
TCAACCTACCGTGGTTCTCTTGACTCCAGCACCTTTTCTATGGGATAGGATGAAGGGTCTTATTATAAGGTTCGTGGTAGACCTCGTACTCGGCTCAATCACTAATACTCGGTGTATGCAAGTCGTATATAATTGAGATTGACGGGATGTTCAGATGTGTGGCCCCACCCCAAACCCCCAACCAAACAAGGAACAGGGAGTAGGGAGGAAGACACATCTTAAATTTCATTGATCTAAATTATATACCACTCTAATGCATATACTCAGCAGTAGTAAGTTGATCCCATGAGTTCTTTCTCTTGATTCACGAACCTGGTTGTGCGGTGCTAATGGTCTTTCTGGGGGATTTACTGAGTAGGCCTCGGGCGGTTATTGTCTTCCGGAATATCTGCAGTGCCTTTCGCTTATGGTTTTAATGTCTAAGGAGGGGTTGGTTAACAGTGCGTGGTACCCTTCTCCTGGGTACTTCTGAAGGTTGGATAAGAGAGACGACTGACGGTTCGCATTAGGTTTTCCTTATTAGGTTTGAAAGAATCTTTATTCGATGCTCAGGATACAGTGAAAGTTCTTTTACACAGCACCATGAATTCTCGCATGGTTGAACCAAGTCAAGCCATGACTGACGGTAGTGTCGAAATTTACAATCATCGACACGATATGGAATGAAGATCGATAGGACTATGTGCTGAACAGGGCACACAAGTTCTTGGCGTCTCGGGTTTCGTCCACGGCATCACTATCGTGGATACTTGGACCGACATGGTTGACGTTGAACTTTAGGGGTCCTGATGTTTCGGAATAATGTACTTATCATGAACGGATTTCTCATGAGGCCTCTCTATAACCGCCTAGTATACACTAGTCATGTATAATTAAGATTAAAAGGACTGTTGACTGAGCGACTCCGCCCTAAATCCACAACCAAACAAGGAACAGGAGATAAGGCAACATCACTCACTCGCGGTTTATCAATCTTAATTATAAATAGCCTTAACGTATAGACTAAGCCATCATAGCTTTACCTAATGAGTTTTTAAGTGTTACAACAGTGCTGCGACTTTCGCCTTAACGAGGGAGTAATTACAATTAGAACGGATTATTTTAAGTTTTCGATTAGCTACTTAAGGATTGAGAAACATACCAAAATTCTACCGAGTTCTTGATGTTCCCCTAGGCATTAGGGTTAAACTCCTCCTATGTTCTTGTCATTCCCTTCAGTTGGGCAGTCCCTCTTGAAGTGCACAATCTCACCACATAGGTGGCATCCTAGACTGGTCCCTACATTGGTGGTTGATGTAATGAACTCAACCGGGGTCCTGCAGTTGCAAGCGGTATGCCCCTTCATGTTGCACCTAACACAAAAGAGTTCTCGACAGGTACCATGATGATGGTAGTTACATTTGCTACAGCGGGGGAGGTTTGCTAGGTATGGTCTTCCAGGTGTCGAGGCAGAAGGGTTGACAGAGGCATTGACCACTTCAGCTCGTTGGCCTTTGGAAGGTCTTTGAGTCGAGGTACTTCCCTCGTCGTTCTCAGACTTTCTTTTCAGTGGATTAGGTTTGAGTTCTTGGGTGGCTTTACACACCGGTGCTGGTTGCTGTCGTCCATTGCTATGATCGGGATTCCCGATAGGGCTCCTGCTAACATTGGCGTTGTTAGCGTTCAGGTGAGCCATGACAGCTGCTACGGCTGCTGAAACTGCAGCTTGAAACGTAGCTTCATCGATTTGAAGAATCGGTGTCTTACCAGCGGGTTGGTTACGTTTCTTTGGAGGCATGGTTTTTCCTACACGAAAAGGAACACAAGCTGATGAGAAACGATTGTTAACCCTAGACGTATCTTTCTTTACTATGATAGGCATAAATTTTTCCCGCGCCTCGATTTATGGTTATCTGAGCGTCGACCTACATCCCTATGATGCAGTCTGGGTAACAGAGTAGGAGTAAGTGTATCGGAAAGCCATAAAATGGGTATCGTTCCTACTAAGTTATCTTTATATTAGAGAGGTTCACTCTCCGGCTTTGAAAAGATTTGAGAGAAGTTCGGAACGAAAATCACGGAAGAAAAGGCTCATGAAAACTTATGGCTAACCACTCTCAATCGAGGTTTTGTGATCCGATCTATTTATATTAATTGCGACGGGAAAGACGATTTGCCTAGCACATAATGTGAGTAGTGTAATCACTAACTCACTAAATTGTATTATTTTATGCATTATTAGCGTGACGTTAAAGAGGTAGAAACACTTCTCGGGCTCCATGCATTGGCTCCCTCTGTCCACTTCTTATTCATGACTGGAACAAGCGTTGGTTTCCTTCGGGTATCTATATAGGGTTCTCCGCTCTCGTAGACATATTGAATTTCTGCTCCGCCTTACTTCCGATTCTGACTCTGGGTGTCATTTCTTCATAATGGATGACTGGAATCTCGGAAGTTCAGGCGAATTTCCCACCGATGTCCCTAAAAGGTATAGGCACATGGTGATTTCAATAATCTCATCACTGATCGTTTATTTCCTACTTGGAAGCCTTTCTCAATGAACCTCTTCTGGGTCTTTATCGAGTCCTTTGCTGGTTACTGGAGTGGATAAGGCTTCCTAAAGGGATTTGTGCGAGAATGGGAATGTCTAAAGAATCTTAAGAGATTATTAAAACATTTTACTAGGTGATCCATATCGAGTCCGGCTACAATTACATAGTGTACACAAATCATATATAACTTGGATCTGATAGGCCTTCGAATATGTGATACTACCCTATATCCACATCCAAACAAGGAAAAGGAAGTAGAGCGAAACCACACATTCTTAGCCTATGAGATCCTCACTATATATAACCTTGGGAGTATACACTCTGTAATCATAGGTCTATCAATAAGGATCTCTTTTAGTTTTCACGCAAGGTTATTTATGGTTCCTAAAATACCCCTATAGTATTTTAATTACATGTTTGGCTCTAGCATTCATATTTGGTAAGTTTCAGATTCATTGCAACACCACCATCACTCCCAAGCACACGTTAGTCGCATCTCGAATAAATGTAGTTGATCAGGTTACATTTATTCCAGCTTACGATTACATAACTGCCCAGGTTTGACGGTGATGCTCAACATCCAAAGACTTTTATTCTTGTTCTTCTTGTGATACTTGTTCGGGCTTTTATATTTTGGATGTTCTTATACTTTTGTAAAATATGGTTATATTTTAAAGTATAATTCTTGGTCAGAGTATTTTATCCCATTGTATTTATAGGTTGTATATCTTTTATGATTTGATATACTGAGCTCACTATAAACAATGCTCTGATACCAATCTGTCACACCCCAAAACCGGAACGGTGGAAACGTTCTGGGGTGGAGGACGTCATGTCAAGTATCACAACATATGTAGTATAGTAATCAAAGTACAACAACCATTGCATTAATAGTAATAATTTTACATAGGTTACATTTAACATCAACATCAAAAGTAGATATAGGAATTAACATAAGCTGCAGCTTGGTACTAGGTTGATTTCGCAAAAGCTCCCGGAGTGTACCTGTCTACTGATGACCTGAGAATACAAGTTATTTTGAAAGCGAGTATCGGCATTTTAATGCTGGTGAGTTCAGAAGTATTTAATGACATTGGTATAAATACATGTTTTTCTTCAAAATAATTTCACTAGATAATGGTGATTTGAGTTTACAAAGTATTAGAATTCTTTCCAGAAAATCCTATATTTTCTAATAAAAGTAGTCTTCTACCAAGACCCAATTGTTTTATGTTTAAGGAGTAATTTCCCCCAAAGGTAACTATTATTATCAAAATATAGTTTATACTTTAAGGAATATGTGAGAAGATCACAAGCAAAAATAATAGGGAAAATACCATTTTACCTCAGCAGTAACGCTGCTGACTAAAAGTGAATAAAACATAGACTCCAGGTGGTATCAAATGAACCATACGCCTCAGAGAGTCTAAATGAATGAAGAATAGACTCCAGGCGGTATTAAGTGAACAATACACCTCGGAGAGTCTAAGTGAATGAAATACAGACTCCAGGCAGTATTAGGTGAACAATACGCCTCGGAGAGTCTAAGTTAACCTTTAATCCTAAGTAGGTCAGTTTAAAGGTTTAATATGAGGCCTAGTGTATAACTAGGAAAATATATTATGATGGTTTCATATGTAGAAAATACCATGATAATACTTATTACCTTAAAGCCATGAATTATAAGGTAAATGTAAAGATACTCGTAACCATACTGATTGACGGATGTAAACATGACGACCTGCTGGCGTCGGAATGAATGTGACATTTGTCACCCCTTGGCTTGGTTGGCCGGGACTGTAGCTAGCAGTCAGGATGTGGGATGGTCTGTCCCGTATAGATCTATACACACAATGCCCACTCTCCCTCCAAGAGACTCTGGTTACCACTCGACAACGGTGAAATCCGCGTCATGAGGATGTATCTCGTGTTTTGATTTCTATATACTTTTCTTTTACTATAAGTACAAGTTCTTAGAATATAGATATAACTAAGTTCTCCTTCATGAAAGTTATGGTTGGTTTCTAAACTATCCCTATTATAGTTTACTCGAGAGGTTATCTAGATGCCTTTGCTACCCAAAGGTGTTGAACTCGAATAAGAGTATTAACATCTAACCAGATATACATAATATATAACTAGCACTTCAACGACACTCGGACAAATAACCGGATGCTCTAAGTCTACAACCAAACAAGGAACAGGAAATAAAGCGGGTTATCCGTCCTAAGTCCTTCAAACCCTACTTATATAACTATATCTATATAGACATGATTCTATCAAGAATATAAGTTTAAAAGACTTTGATAAAAGCTTGGTAATTTAAAAGAGATTTTGGTACTTTAAAAGAGATTTAAAAACAAAATTTGGAAACCTTTAGCTCGATAAAACAGTTTAACACGCAGAAATCTTTTTGCAATACAGTTATTAATCACATATGGTTGATATAATAACTTTATAGTTCAACTTGTATTCCCCCCCCCCATAAAAGCATTTAAAATCATTTAAAAAGGTTGATTAAGGGGTATGAACTCACCTATAGTGGGTGATTCGGATGAACGGGTGGCATAGGATACTAAGTGTCAAGTGAGGACTTGAACACACACGCGGATCCTATTGAGTATGCAATGATACATTTATGTATCTAATTAGTCATTTAATAACTAATTAAGCAAGTAAAGACACTCAAATACATGAAAACACTTTGTTTCAAGTGCTAGGAGTGCTAAGGGTTGCATCTTAAGAGAGTATGGCCTCACATTGGAGTTTACTCCCCATATGGTAGCACCATATGGGTTTACGGTTCTGGGACCATTTCCCCCATGAGTTTACGGCCGTAAACTCATGGCAATGGTGTAATTGGGTGTTTTAAGGTCCTAAACCACACAAGGAAGTAAGCTAGACTCGAATCCAAGGCTTAGGAAGTGACTAGGGCTCGAAATGGCCCTTCTTTGGAGTTTATGGTCCTTGGACCACTCCTTGGGAGTTTACGGTCGTAAACACATGTGTTTACGGTCGTAAACCCATGAGTTTACGGCCGTAAACTCATGGTTACCCAACCATTCCGTGTTTTGGTGTTTCTAGCTCATGCATGCAAGGTTCTAGTCCTTTATACAAGCCATAGAAGGTGTTAGGGGCACCTAAACCCCACTTGAAGGTGTTTACGGTCTAAGGAGATCTCCTTGAACCGTAAACACATATGTTCTTGAGGATTTTGATGTTCTTCAAGGGTTTAACATGTATTCTAAGCAAACAACTAGTTAGGAGGAGTGTACTTACTTATGGGAAGCTTGTGGGAGTGTTTAAGGGCCAAAAACACTAGTGTGTGTTCTTGGTGTTCTTGTTGTTTTGAAGAACACTTGAAGATCTAAGAAAAGAGGAGATTTCCATGGATGAAATCGAGTATAAACACTAGATAAAGTGTTATTTGAACGAAACAAGGAAGGAAACACTTACATTTTTGGCGGATTTAAAGAAATGTGATATGATACTTGAGAGAGAATCTTGGGTGTTCTTGAGTTAGGAAGTGAAAAGTGAGCTAAAAATGACTAAGTGTCATATTTATACTCTTTAGAGTTTACGGCCGTAAACTCCATGTTTGGGGCCGTAAACTCCAAACTCTTGGAGTTTTGAGACTTACGTGATGCACGACAACCTGTAAAGTATACTTCCTTTTATTTGTTCGCTTGACGAGTATAAAATAAAAACACCCAACAGACTGAAAACCGGCCAAAAACGTACTAAAATGAATTTGGATTTAATTTGATGTGCTTGACCACGGAGTTTATACAAATGAAAATTTCGGGTTGTCACAACTGAGTCGGTGACAGATATCACCATGATGTTTAATGAGAGGGCTTTGTTCACTCCCGAGTTCGCTTCTTCAGAGCAAGCTCAGATAACTCGATATTTGAGCATGCTCAAGACGCACATTCGATAATTCGTCTCCACCCAACGCTATGGTTCTCTTGCTGAGCTTCAGGATGTCGCGAGGAGGCGAGAGATTGACATAGAGACCCAGGCGGGGGAGGAATATTAGGCTCCGGATCAGTCCCAGCTTGCAACGAAGTAGTTCAAGTCCGCCGGCCAAAATTTAATGAGAGGGCTTTTGTATGTCACATGTGTGGCGAGGAGGGCCAGTTTGGTAGAGACTACAGGCGGAGTGTGCGAGTTTGTTTTCATTGCGGTCGGGAAGGCCACATTAGAGCTCATTTCCCTTTTCTCAGTGAGGTGTTGGATCCTACACCCTTAGCTTGGCAGTTACCTGACGGTCTTCATGGGACCGTGGGGGTCCTAAGGACCGAGAATTGAGTTGGCAGTTCTTCTATTTAGCAATTGTGCTAGTAGTTGTAGTCGTTTGTAACTTCCGTCTATGTTTCAAGTTCAGTTGTAATCTCGGATGATCATTTAAATGGAATTATCTTATTTAGATTTGTTTAAATTGGTCTCCTGTTATGTATGGTTTAATTATCTTTGTCCTTGATTGTATGCGAGCTGGAATGTATGAATGTTGTGTGGATTCAGATTCTCCTATGTATGTAGATATCAATGGTTGGGATCAAATAATAGAGTCCGAGTTAGTCTTGGTATCGAAGGACTATGAAGTTCTCTGTATCTAGCACATTTCAACTGGGGGAGAGTGGAACCTCGCATCAAGAAGACTTTGAGCCAAGATTCGGTTCTCAATCGGATTTCTCTAAGTTCCAGACTTCTGCGTGACTGTGAAATCTTCTGGTTTCGCGATAAGATCATCGTCGGCTGTTGGATTTTCCCTTCGATTCATATTAGTTTTAGTTGTGATATCATATATACGGTGTGCTTGTTCTTCGACCCTAGGTTGTTAAGAACTCAGGTTGAGGGTTTGCTTGTCTGTTATCGTCTGATCGGGGTGAGCCCGAGTGTTGATAGTGGATATATTAGTTGGGTTGTAGGAGCTGAGAAGGTGTGTTGTCTAATTCAGTATGTGATCAGTTAGTTTTCATTGCGGTGGTGCCCTTTTGTGAGGGGCGGCATGCCGGCGTTCAGCCGAGAAGCTATGGAACCGATTAATTCCGTATATTTTCGTTCATCTTGGTTGTTGTGGGGGAGTACATCTTGAAGTAGCAACGATAGCTGATTTCGAGGACAAAATCTAATTTAAGTAGGGAGATTTGTAATATTCCAATTAAAATAAAATAAATTAAATAAGTAAATAAATAAAATAAATAAATAAATAAATAAATAATAAACGCTAAAACTCCGATAAAGTTTGAAATTGGAGACAAGCACTTAAACCTGTCACCACTCCCTTCCCATCGTCGCATACACACCCGAAACCCTAACCCTAGATTGCTCTCCAACCGCCACCTTATCACTCAACTCCTCCAGCCGCCACCACCTCTGTGTTGCTGTCGTGAACCACCGACCCAATGCCATCGCTGCTACTCCCGATGAAGCCAAGGACCATCAACACCAAATTCATCGTTGCTACCCTTGTTCTCGGTTGAATCTCATTTTATCCATTTCTTTCTGATTGCTACATCGTCGCCGCTAACGCCGGCTGTTAGCACCGTCGCTGCTGTTGTTTGTGCTACAGCCCTTCGCCGCCCCTCTGGCCGCCATCCTCCTCCAAGGGTGAGGTTGCATCTGCGTTATGGATGTTTTCGGGTGTGTGTGCGTGTTTCAGTCGATGTTAACGTGTGTGTGCGTTTTGGTTGGCCGGAAATCAAAAAGAACCACCATGACAGCCAACCATGGTACCTGCCGCCCTTGCCGCCCTTTTCTGCCACCACCATCCACCGTGTAAGGTGCTTGTGTGTGTAATATGGTTTATGTGTGTGTGTGTGTTTGTGTGCGTGTTTTAATGGTCTGATGTTGTATGAACGTTTCTTATCCGGAAAATCAAAGGACACCCACCACCACCACCATAAGGTGGTGGCTGCCACCTACTGCCGCCGTTTGCTGTAACGCCCGTGTTTCTAGGCTAGGCATTAATATTGACATAATGGTCTAGGTTAACCTTTGTAACTCATTTAGAAGAATGAAAAGGAATTATGTGAATATTATGTGAATTATGTGTTTTATGCTTAATTATTAGGGCTTAATTAATTAAGAATAAAAATGAGCGTCAAAAATTAAATTTTAGATAAAGCCGATATCTATTAAGAAACTTGTGGTGGGCGTGACAAGGATTACGGATATATAAAGAATGCCGAAATCCGAGTTATAACGAAGAAGTTATGACCTGTTGAAGTTTCGCGACAAACCGGCACGGGGCCGAATGTCGTAAAAAGTGAGTTTTCGATAAACTACTTTTTGGCCTTAGTGATCTAAAAGAAACTTGTAGGTTTGCTAAACTGAGAGTAGGTATAAAAAGAACCCCCAAATCTGATTTCGTATGAGGAAATTATGATTTTTCGAAGTTTCAGCTTAGCAGTAGACAGCTAAAAACTCGAATTTTAGATCGAGTGATTTTTAGCCGACACTACCTAAACGAGAATCGTGGGTCTCGTCATTAGTAGCACAACGGTAAAAAGTCTGACGAAAACGGACGTCGGATGAAGAAGTTATGAACTTTTAACGGATTTCCTGTCCCGGTCTGTTAAAAATAATAATATAAATTAAATTCAAAATTAGCCGACAAAGTCTAAACGAAAGTTGTAGAGCGTAATTTTACCTACGCGTGCATGTAAAGAACGTTAAAAACGGAGCTCGTATGCGAAAGGTATGGATTTTAGAAGTTTTGGCGCGAAAATCGAGAAAATTCGCATAGTCACGTTTTTGCCACGTCACCTTCACTGAAAGAGTGCCACGTGTCCGAAATTGGTGAGTCATGCGAAGCCACGTGTCGCTTTCCCTCGCATGAACAGTAGCTGCGTGTCGGATTCTGATTCGACCGAAGGGAGGCCCAATCCGAAGCTCGCAGCTGGACCGAGCCTCGCACCGCCTTAGCCTCCGAGCCTCGCAGATGGACCACTAGACCTCGGTCCAATCAGCAGCTGCCACCGAGGCCTTCGCACGTGCAGCCACCTGCGTAGCCTCGCCTGCGGACCCCACCACCAAGCCGACTTCGGACCCCTATAAATACAAGGGGTATGCGAGCCTTCCCGGTTAGATTTGGAATTTTGCCATACTTAGCCCCTTTCTTCATATTTTCTTCATCTTAGCATCCCCCAAAGCCCCGGTATCGATTCTAACAGCCGGAATACGCCACGAAGTGCCCGAGAAGCCCGGAAAATTTATCTTTTCGGTTTCGAAGCCCGAACCTTCGCAGAGCTCGGTTTCTCAATAAAACTCTCGGTTTTATTAGAAACGATCGTTTTAGGAAACGAATTGCTGCCCGATTTTCATTAAATCAGGTGAGTGTGTAGTTACTTTCACCTTACACATAGATATGAAGTATTTTACATAAAATACGTGATGTGTGAATATTTATTGTTTGTTTATTTGAGTTGGATGTTGAAGGTGTGATTTATACATGTTTTTAAATAATTTAAACTGTATATGTATTTTTATCTACAAAAATGTTGGGTAAAACATGGATATATGAAATAATGGGTGTGTGATGAAAGGTGAGTTGGATAAAGGAGATGATCAGTAATATTGATCATGAGTTGAGGGTGAGTGGTGAAATTTGAGAGAATCACTTACCCAAAATGTTGGCCCCCGTCATTCAACAGAGTAGGGATGACAACCATGGACTATTCTAGATGGTCTATGGAACACTAGCAGGACCGCAACCTGTAGGTGTAATGAACTATATGTTCATTTGGAGTACTCTAAAAACCCATTGACATGTATGACAGGGGTGAATACTGTCAATAAATAAGAGCTATGAATTTAGCCCCTGTTGTATAAACCCTGGTGATGGTGTGACCTTGTGTCTATTCCTTAGGATGAATCCGTAAGAATGAGTGATAGTTGATTCTTAGGGTAAACCCTTAAGAAATAAATAAGATAATGGGGTTGGGGTAATTTGGTTGATTGATTGATGTTTAAGTACAACAAATTTATTTATTGTGGGTTGAAAATCCTATATGCTCACCAGGCTTCCAAGCCTGAACCACTCAGCTTTTTATGATTACAGGTAGTGGACCCCGAGCATAGTCGGATGATGATGATGAGTGATTTATGGATTATAGGCCAGTAGTTATAAATAACTGTTGTAAGGCTTATAATGTCTTGTTTAAGCTTTTGATCTGTATCAGAACATGACATCCCGAGGTTTTAATATAAAAGGAAATTATATATTTCTTAAAGAAAGGTTTTGACAAACTTTTATCTTGTTTTATTTTTGGGGACCAATTCCGCAATATCTTTTAAAAAGATTCTCTGACTTTATTTTAAAAAGCATAAATTAAATCGGTCTTTTCTGGCCGAGAAATTAGGGATGTCACAGTTGGTATCAGAGCATTAGTTTAAGCGAACTAGGAAATTTGTAGGATTTCTAGACTTAAACTTAGAATGCTATGTGATGATTGTGAGATGAGTGTCTACCATAATTTAGACACGAGCACTAGTTTATTTTAGGAAAGATGCCTAAAATGCTTTTATGTGCTAAATGTTATATGTTTGCCATATATGCCATTATTTGTTCGGATCTATGGTCTGTTGCCGACCGGATCTGGAAACCTTATGTGTGTAGGCTTCTAAGCGTACGATTACGAGATTAGAACTAACATGTAAACGTTTCGGAGTGATAAGGAGATTTATACGTCTATCGTAAATAAAGCTTTCTTATCTTAAATTCTCGCCCGGTACACCGAACGTTTGCTTGGGTGTACAAAACATTATGGTGAAGACTCGTAGAGAATTGAGTAGATGGAGGAAATGAAAAGCTTATGATAGTGAATGATACCTATCATAAGATATCATAAGAGTGGTATCTTGCCTTTAGAATATGTCTAATAAAATAACAAAACGTTTACAGGGGTACGGTACGTCTGAAGTACACCTCCGATTGGCAGGATGATGAATGGTTGGTGTAATTCTTGAAGTTGTCCCATCGTCTGGAATTTCCATCACAAGCCAAGTTGAAGTAGAATTGATTGAAGATACTCGTGGAAGAAGTCCTAGTAGAGTCTAGGAAAATTCTATGATTAATTGGACACATTCGTATGTGTTAAATTGTTTTGTGATTTTAGGACTTGGGGACTGCGAGACAGTACTTGGGACGAGTATGAGTAGGTGTGAATAGTAGTAGAGATCTATACTACTGGAAGCACAGGACTCACATTTGGATCAGGGAAAGTCACAAGGTTACCAAGGAACTAGTAATTGATTCCGTCTTATTCTAGTCTGTCGTTACCATCGTTTCGGTAATGACTAAGAAGATGATTGTTATTCCGACCTTAGAGGTCATATCGAATCGAGTCCGACTAAGATGAGTTTATTATGTGGTTCAGAGAACCAAGTTCGATGTAGTATTTGACTTAAGCCAGAAGATTGAAGTGAGAAATGATCAAAGCGATCAATATAAGTATCGCACTCATTGTTAAAGAAGTTGGTAGTTAGAATAAATACATGTTGAACTGTGATTGTATCACATTAGAACATGAAGGAAGGTATATTTTGCTCCGAAATTTATCCCTAGGAGATCTGAGTCTAAGTAGTGCAGTATATAATGAGAGATCATTAGAACATGACCCATCGGTCTGTTACAATAAACGAAGGAAAATACTTATTCTAAGAAGAAGAAGGAGTCCTCAATAAGGATTTATTTTGTAACTCGAAGGTTACGATTGAAAGTCCTATGGAGATCTGAAGCTTTTTAGGATTAGCTGGATATTATCGTTAATTTATCCAAGGCTTTTCTTCGATCGTGACTCCATTGACAGCTTTGACCTACAAAGGAGCTGTCTATACTTGGAATAAGAAGCATAGGAAGCTTTGAGAAGTCAAAGAAGAAGTTGTGTGAAGCACCGATTCTTTCGTTACCTGAAGGAGTTGATGACTTCACATTTTATAGTAATGCCTCTGGAGTTGGGTTAGGTTGTGTTCTGACCCAAAGGGATAAAGTGATAGCGTATGCATCAAGGCAATTGAAAGAGCATGAAAAGAACTACCCCACTCATGGTCTGGAGTTGGCAGCGGTAGTATTCGCCTTAAAGGTATGGAGAAGGAATTGAACATGAGGCAACGGCGTTGGCTAGAGTTACTCAAGGACTACGACTGTGAGATACTTTACCACCCTGGTAAAGCAAATGTTGTTGCTAATGCTCTCAGTCGGAAGGTAAATCTTGAAAAGAAAAGGCCAAGAGCGTTGAGAATTGAAGTTGTCTCAACAGTTGTGGAAAGTATAAAGAAAGCTCAAGAGGAAGCTTTAGAGAGAAATGACCGAAAGGATGAACGTTTGGGCAAAACGTTGGTGTTTGATACAAACGGTCAAGGACTGAAGGTATTCAAAGATAGGATTTGGGTACCTAAGGTGGGAGGAGTAAGAGGTCTTCTGATGGAAGAAGCTCACAAAACCATGTACTCGATTCATCCCGGCAGTACGAAAATGTATAGGGATCTAAAACCCTATTACTGGTGGCCGACGATGAAGCTCGATGTTGCAAAGTATGTGGACGAGTGTGTAACTTGTGCTAGGGTTAAGGCACAACATCAAAAACCGTATGGGAGTTTAGAACCTTTGTCTATACCCATGGGCAAATGGGAAGACATCACTATGGATTTTGTGACTAAACTGCCCAGAACAAGGAACGGTCACGACATGATTTAGGTGGTCGTTGATCGCTTCACTAAGAGTGCGCATTTCATAGCAGCCAACGAGAAATGGTCTATGGATAAACTTGCGAATTCGTACGTGAAGGAAATTGTGAGGATACACGGTGTTCCGTTAACGATTGTATCCGATCGTGAGAGCCGTTTTACCTCAAGGTTTTGGAGGAGTCTACAAGAGGAATTGGGTACCAAGTTGTGTTTGAATACAGCTTACCATCCGCAAGCTGATGGTCAAAGCGAACGAACGATTTAAACATTGGAGGATATGCTGAGAACATGTACCCTGGAATTCCAAGGTAACTGTGATGAACATTTACCTTTCGTAGAATTTTTCTAGGGTAATAGTTTCCACTCAATCCTCAAGATGGCACCTTATCACGCTTTGTATGGGGAAAAGTGTTGAATGTCGTCATGGTGACTGGAAGCTGGGGAAAAGCAGCTTATGGGACTTGAAATAGTCCATTAGACTGCTGGAAAGTTGAAAGTGATTAGGGAAAGGATGTTAGCTGCTCAAAAGAGCTATGATGACAAGAAAAGACAACCGATATCATTCGAAGTTGGAGATTCGGTTTTACTTAAAGTCTCATCGTGGAAGGGACTTATAAGGTTTGGTAGAAGGGGAAAGTTGAGTCCAAGGTTTATTGGAACATTTAAAGTTCTTTGGAGGATCGGGAATCAAGCTTACAAGCTAGAATTACCGGAAGAACTGGAGGGTATTCATAACACATTTCATGTGTGTTATTTGAGGAAGTTCACGGGAGGTGTGCCCGACATAATTCCCATTTTTGAATTAAGGGTGGATGAGAGCAAGAGGTTAATTGGAGAACCTGAGGCAATCGTTGACCGTAAGACTAAGAAGTTGTAACGTAAGATAGTCGATTTAGTGCTTGTGCGTTGGAAACATATAAATGGGCCAAATCCCACCTGGGAAACGGAGAGTGACATGGTGAGTCGCTACACATAGTTGTTTGTCGTTATGTGATTCCGGGGACGGAATCATCCTAAAGGGGAGAGAGTTGTAACGCCCGTGTTTCTAGGCTAGGCATTAATATTGACATAATGGTCTAGGTTAACCTTTTTAACTCATTTAGAAGAAATGAAAAGGAATTATGTGAATATTATGTGAAATATGTGTTTTATGCTTAATTATTAGGGCTTAATTAATTAAGAATAAAAATGAGCGTCAAAAATTAAATTTTAGATAAAGCCGATATCTATTAAGAAACTTGTAGTGGGCGTGACAAGGATTACGGATATATAAAGAATGCCGAAATCCGAGTTATAACGAAGAAGTTATGACCTGTTGAAGTTTCGCGACAAACCGGCACGGGGCCGAATGTCGTAAAAAGTGAGTTTTCGATAAACTACTTTTTGGCCTTAGTGATCTAAAAGAAACTTGTAGGTTTGCTAAACCGAGACTAGGTATAAAAAGAACGCCCAAATCTGACTTCGTATGAGGAAATTATGATTTTTCGAAGTTTCAGCTTAGCAGTAGACAGCTAAAAACTCGAATTTTAGATCGAGTGATTTTTAGCCGACACTACCTAAACGAGAATCGTGGGTCTCGTCATTAGTAGCACAACGGTAAAAAGTCTGACGAAAACGGACGTCGGATGAAGAAGTTATGAACTTTTAACGGATTTCCTGTCCCGGTCTGTTAAAAATAATAATATAAATTAAATTCAAAATTAGCCGACAAAGTCTAAACGAAAGTTGTAGAGCGTAATTTTACCTACGCGTGTCAAAAACGGAGCTCGTATGCGAAAGTTATGGATTTTAGCAGTTTTGGCGCGAAAATCGAGAAAATTCGCATAGTCACGTTTTTGTCACGTCACCTTCGCTGAAAGAGTGCCACGTGTCCGAAATTGGTGAGTCATGCGAAGCCACGTGTCGCCTTCCCTCGCATGAATAGTAGCTGCGTGTCGGATTCTGATTCGACCAAAGGGAGGCCCAATCCGAAGCTCGCAGCTGGACCGAGCCTCGCACCGTCTTAGCCTCCGAGCCTCGCAGATGGACCACTAGACCTCAGTCCAATCAGCAGCTGCCACCGAGGCCTTCGCATGTGCAGCCACCTGCGGACCCTCGCCTGCGGACCCCACCACCAAGCCGACTTCGGACCCCTATAAATACAAGGGATATGCGAGCCTTCCCGGTTAGATTTGGAATTTTGCCATATTTAGTCCCTTTCTTCATATTTTCTTCATCTTAGCATCCCCCAAAGCCCCGATATCGATTCTAACACCCGGAATACGCCACGAAGTGCCTGAGAAGCCCGAAAAATTTATCTTTTCGGTTTCGAAGCCCAACCCTTCGCAGAGCCCGGTTTCTCAATAAAACTCCCGGTTTTACTAGAAACGATCGTTTTAGGAAACGAATTGTTGCCTGATTTTCATTAAATCAGGTGAGTGTGTAGTTACTTTCACCTTACACATAGATATGAAGTATTTTACATAAAATACATGTTGTGTGAATATTTATTGTTTGTTTATTTGAGTTGGATGTTGAAGGTGTGATTTATACATGTTTTTAAATAATTTAAACTGTATATGTATTTTTATCTACAAAAATGTTGGGTAAAACATGGGTAGATGAAATAATGGGTGTTTGATGAAAGGTGAGTTGGATAAAGGAGATGATCAGTAATACTGATCATGAGTTGAGGGTGAGTGGTGAAATTTGAGAGAATCACGTACCCAAAATGTTGGCCCCCGTCATTCAGCAGAGTAGGGATGACAACCATGGACTATTCTAGATGGTTTGTGGAACACTAGCATGCCCGCAGCCTGTAGGTGTAATGAACTATATGTTCATTTGGAGTACTCTAAAAACCCATTGACATGTATGACAGGGGTGAATACTGTCAATAATACTGTCAATAAATAAGAGCTATGAATTTAGCCCCTGTTGTATAAACCCTGGTGATGGTGTGACCTTGTGTCTATTCCTTAGGATGAATCCTTAGGAATGAGTGATAGTTGATTCTTAGGGTAAAGCCTTAAGAAATAAATAAGATAATGGGGTTGGGGTAATTTGGTTGATTGATTGATGTTTAAGTACAATAAATTTATTTATTATGGGTTGAAAACCCTATATGCTCAACAGGCTTCCAAGCCTGACCCACTCAGCTTTTTATGATTACAGGTAGTGGACCCCGAGCATAGTCGGATGATGATGATGAGTGATTTATGGATTATAGGCCAGTAGTTATAAATAACCGTTGTAAGGCTTATAATGTCTTGTTTATGCTTTTGATCTGTATCGGAACATGACATCCCGAGGTTTTAATATAAAAGGAAATTATATATTTCTTAAAGAAAGGTTTTGACAAACTTTTATCATGTTTTATTTTTGGGGACCAATTCCGCAATATCTTTTAAAAAGATTCTCTGACTTTATTTTAAAAAGCATAAATTAAATCGGTCTTTTCTATCCGAGAAATTAGGGGATGTCACATTTGCCACCCTTTTTGGTGGTTGTATTGGACTTTTTTTGTAGTCTTTTGGTCCTAGTGTGTGTTTGTTAGTAGGAAATTTATGTGCTTGGTTGTTGAATTTATCACTCGAAATTGTCGCCGTGTGCGTGTGGCTACCGGCACGGACCGCTGCCGACCACCACTGCTCGAGGTGGCATTCGGTTGTGTCTGACTTATTAATCTATAAATTACCTCAACGTCTAACCTTAGTCTGAGTGGCATGAGTTTGGGGTTGAAAACCCTAATTAGGGTTTAGAAAACCCTAATGTTAATAAAAACCCTAGTTTTGGAGTTTTGTCGGGACCTGCGTTAAACCTGTTAATTAAACTTTAAATAATACTTAATAATGCCCTATAATTAACTTAATGCAATATTGGACTTAATGAATTAAGTCCTTAAGGGGTTATGTGTGGAAAACTAACCCTAGTTATGATTTATGTGGAAAACCCTAGAATCGGGGAGCTCTATTTTGGACAATGATTGGGCACGTATTTGGGCTGTTGATTGGATTATTATTTCACCCAAGAATGATTAAGTCAAACCTTAATCAGTCCTACCCTTAGGTGATTAAGTCCTTAATGGGTTAAGTGTTCTTACTTAACCCTATATATCATTTTATGTGAAACCTTAATTGTCATTTCATGTGAGGTAGTGACTATTACAAGTGACTATGACTTATGATCGAGTATTGAATCGAGTATCTTCTTGTATGTGACTGGAAGTGAGTTTAAGTTGGTAGAGTTCTTCTTTACTACGGTGGTTACCTACGTGCATATCGAGGTGAGTTTCTCCTCCCTATACCTGTGGGTCGAAGGCACCAATGTCGACCTACTAGTTTTGATTATATGTTAGTAGAGGGATGCCTTAGGGACTGTATATAGTCATGTAGGATAGACTGAGGACTTTTGATCTAAGATCTCTTACCTATTCCTTGTTTGGTTGTGGTCTTAGAGTAGGATCACCTGTCCGGGTGACTATCTCACCTCTGAGTATATACGGCCATGCATTCCTTGGATAGTTGATATTTAGTATGATGCTATGTTGTAGTGATTTGTTAGATATGTGTTCTGGTATCGAGTAACTGTTACGCTATAGTGATCTATTATATATGTCTCCTTGGATAGTTGATATTTAGTATGATGCTATATTGTAGTGATCTGTTAGATATGTGTTCTTGTATCGAGTAACTGTTACGCTATAGTGATCTGTGGGATATATCTCCTAGTATTGAGTATGTTGCCTTGATGTAATAATCTGTATAACTGTATGTTATTTGTGCTTGCAAGTTATCATCTATGGAGTGCCCTCAGGGACTTTCTGTGGTCATGTAGGATACCCTGAGAACTCTTGGTCAAGGCTCTCTTTCATGTTTCTTGTTTGGTTGTGGCTGTAGAGTAGGATCGTATGTTCGGGTGGGTATCTCACCTCTGGTTACTTATGTTTAAGCATTCTATGGAGGTTAGTTGCTAGCAGGATTGTATGTTGCCAGAGGACTAGTGGGCGGTAGTGAGCCGTATGACTGTTGTTTGCTTGTATTTTGTGCCTATTTGATCCTGATTCTTATATGTCGACATGTTGTGTTTTGTTTGGGTTGAGGTGGTCCTGCTTTGTGTTGTAGGCCAAGAACCCGGTGCGATCCGGCTGTAAGCCTTAGGCACGGATGCTCTGGAATAGCGGTTGGTTGAGGCGGCAGGCTAACAAACTGAGGGTATTCCATCCTGAGGATGACTGGACCTGTTGTATATTGGCATTCCAACCTGGGGTATTCCATCCCGAGGATGGCTGGACCCGAAGGTTGACTGGGTCTGGGGTATCCCAACCTGATGGTTAATTGGACCCGACATGTATGCCTGTATGTTTATCGTATGAGGTATTTTAGGGGGAAACTCACTAAGCTTTATGCTTACCCAGTTGTTTATTGTTTCAGGTATCATCGGTGGCTATATGAAGGCAAAGACGGGACTGTACACACGCACCAATAGCATTGAGGATTCCGTATTTTCTATAAAACTCTGATTTCAATAAATGTAATTTGGAGTGAACGGTTTTCTTAATAATGGATATATAAATTGGAAAGACCTACCTTAACAAAAATGAAAAAAAATTGGTTGTGAAAATGAGATGTTTCAATACGGACCCGATGGAGCCGATCTGGGCTCGGAGTCATGATGGACTCGGGGTTGATACGGACACAGGGTTGTTGCGAACCCGATACAACTATGTGTTGTTATATATGTTGTATGTGGTATTTTGACAATTGACTAAGCTTCGTTCTTACAGTTGTTGATATATTGTGATTTAGGTACCTTAAATGATCGCGGCACGACGAAGACTTGATTGTACACATCTAATCGTTGTTTCTGTGATTTCGCATGTTTTGATACTATGATATTTTGGGACGATTGTATTTGATACTTGTGTTTTTCTTGACTTGGTGTTTGAGAACAATATTTTATCCTTAATTAAAAATAAAAAAATTTATTTTGAAAATGAGATGTTCCAAAACAAAATTGTTTGTTTCGTCTGGTAGAATTGAAGTAATATTATTTTCTATCTGTTTTTGTTTAATTATTTGTTTTATTTTGAAATTATAGATAAAAATTATGTAAATATAAGTAGCCTAAATTAAAGAATCCCATGAGTATTTAGCGGTGCAAATGTACCACAAAATATTTTTTGCATTGTAACAAAAACAATTGCTACTAAAATTTTAAAATGTGTAACTAAAAGTAACATGAATTTTAAATTAAATGAGTGTTCAATGGAACAAAATATGTATCACATAAAACTTTTCTGCTACTTTGTCAAATATAAAAGTGTTAGTAAAAGCTTAAAAAGCTACAACGACAAAAGCAAAAAGTATCACTAAAAGGTTTCAGTGGAAGCGTTTCTAATGACACTTATTATGTGTGTCGTTGATTCTTTAAAAAGCCTTTAATGATATTTTTTTTGGGGTTTTTAGTAGCATATTTGTATGCTAGTAAATAACATATTTGTTTTTGTGGTGTATTCTTAATTATCTAAAAAATATTACCCATCAAGTTTACTCTTGATAAATGACTCATTGAAAATTAATAAACTATAAATACTAAATAAATAGTAAATACATTAAAAAATAACTATTAGGAAAAAGGAGTCTTTTATGTTAGGCATGCACCAAAAACGCACCAAAAATATATTTTACAGACCATCCAAAGTAAAAAAGATAATTAAAGATCAAACCTGCCTTTTACCCCAAAGGCCCAAACCATAAAGACCGTATAATTTAGTCTAGTGTTTGTTGTCCACTAATTTCTTGATCGGTGGGAAGCGGGAGGAAGCTTCCTTGAAATTTCCCACAAGCCTGGTCGACGTCATTTAAATATTTGTGGCCTTGCCTATACTAAAAGACATGCAATATTGATGGATGATCCGCCAGCAATGTTGGCAAATTATAGAAAAAGAAAATTTGTTTCTATCATAGAATGAATATCGGATCCCGATCTAAAAGCAAAAAGACAATAACGCTTTGAAATAAGCATTATTATTCAAATGAAATAAAGCAGTAAGATAGGACACAATACTTATAGCTATATGACATAACTAAACATTGTGGAATAGGCTACGACAGCTCCTAAAAAACTGTTATTCATGTCTTAGAGAGGAGGGAGTCATTGCCTCCCAACCCACTGTCATATCAGTTTTTCGTCTTTTTCTGTTCATCTTTTTCAACCCACAACACACAGAAATCTTATATTTCTCAACTTACTCAATTAAAAAAATGCAAAACAACTAAGATACAAGTCTTCAAACACATGGTACTTGAGAAAAGTAGATAAATAAAGTACAGAGAGAGGATGAAGCGGGTTAGCGAAATCAATTAAACAACCCACCACTCCAACCCTCCCAACCCACTAGAGAGGGAGTGGTATCTTGGAGGTACTAACGGTAGCTCTATTACTAATTAATAATTGTACCTTAATTGTTTTGTATTTTTTTTTAATTGAGTGGGTTGAGTGGGTTGAGAAATATAAGATTTCTGTATGTTGTGGGTTGGAAAAGAAGAACAAAAAACTGATGTGGCAGTGGGTTGAGTGGGTTGGGAGGGAATGACTCCCTCCTCCCTTATGTGGCAGTGGGTTAGGGAGGAGGGAGTCATTCCCTCCCAACCAACTCAACCCACTTCCACATTAGTTTTTTTTTCTCTTTTTTCTTCATCTTTCTCAACCCACAACATATGCAAATCCTATTTTCTTCAAACCATTCAACCCACTCAATTAAAAAAAATACAAAACAACTAAGGTATAAGTCTTAAAACACATGGTACAAGAGAAAAGGAGAGAGAGAGAAAGTAGAGAGAGAGGATGAAGTTGGTTAGTGAAATCAATTAAACAACGCACCACTCCCAACCCACTGAAGAAGGAGTGGTATCTTGGAGGCACCAGCGGTAGCTCTATTGCTAATTAAGACTTATACCTTAGTTCTTTTGTATTTTTTTAATTGAGTGGATTGAGTGGGTTGAGAAAGATAAGATTTCCATGTGTTGTGCGTTGGAAAAGATGAACAGAAAAAAGAACGAAAAACTGATGTAGTAGTGGGTTGAATGGGTTGGGAGGGAATGGCTCCCTCATCCCTTACCCACCCCACTCAACTCACTTCCACGTCAGTGTTTTTTTTCTTTTTTTTCTTCATCTTTCTCAACCCACAACACATGAAAATCCTATTTTTTTTTCAACCCATTCAATTAAAAAAAATACAAAACAACTAAGGTACAAGTCTTAAAACACATGGTACAAGAGAAAATGAGAGAGAGAAAGTAGAGAGAGAGAGGATGAAGCGGGTTAGTGAAACCAATTAAACAACCCACCACTCCCAACCCTCCCAACCCACTGAAGAGGGAGTGGTATCTTGGAGGTACCGGCGGCAACTCTATTGCTAATTAAGACTTGTACCTTAGTTTTTTTTGTATTTTTTTAATTGAGTGGGTTGAAAAAGATAGGGTTTCCATGTGTTGTGGGTTGGGAAAGATGAAGAAAAAAAACTCGATGTGGTAGTGAGTTGAGTGGGTTGGCAGGGAATGACTCCCTCCTCACTTAGGAGTGTTTTCAGTTTTGGAACCAAATGGAATCGGATCAGGAATAACCAAGAACCGGAAATGAACCGATGATTGGAACCGTATAAGGAAACCGGTTCGGTTTGGTTTGTTGTACCAGACCGGTTATATCAGGTTTGGAAATGATTAAGACCGAAAAGCTACCATAAATGCATATGAACTATTATTACCTGAAACTGCGTTTGGAACTGGAAATAGTCGAACACCAGGACTGGTTTTGAACAAATCTGTCTAAAGGGGCTGTATAGTACTTGTTTTGGTACATTGCAGGAGGTAGGAAGCTATTGAGCCATTTATGTTTTGGTGTTGCTGCATACTGATATCATACAATTGAGAAAGGCTTATTGTCTTTAGATTTTCTATTATGGAATGCATGTAAGGTGCATTAACTGAAGTACAGTTGTAGTAATAAGATTGGAGAGGAAAAAGAACACAACGGCTCTTGTGGATGAAAATGGTGGTCAAAATCGTTGTCAATGAATTTCCTATCACTAAATGTTCGCGGAATCGGGGAGGATGTCAAAGTCAGGTGGGTAAAGAATCTCAAAACTCAACACAAAATCAACTTCTTAGGGCTTCTAGAATCTCAACTCACTAACTTCTCCAAGGTCAATGTTTGTGACTGCTGGGACTCTCAAGACTGGGGCTTTGATGGTGTAGATTCTACCGGAAGATCAGGGGGACTGATTTCAATATGGGATACAACCCTTTTTCAGGAAAATAGAGGTGATAAAAAGTAGACACTACCTGATCATTATTGGTGTGTGGTCTGGCATACCTGGAATGACAATTTTTGCTAACATATACGGTCCGCAATCGCCAGCTGATATAAAAGCTATGTGGGATGAGCTATCTCAAATAAAACTCGCCCATTCTGGGATTTGGCTATTCTTCGGGGACTTTAATGTAGTGAGACGTAGAGGAGAAAGATAGGGTGGTAAGGGAAGCTGGAGAGAGGACTTAAGGTCCTTTAAATAGGGTGCAAACCCTAAAAATTAAGGTTTTCATGCACAGCCTCAACTCGTCGAGTTGGGTCCTCCAACTCGTCGAGTAGGCTTCATAATCCACGTGGCCATATGAGTTTCTACACGACGAGTTGGGGACTCCCAACTCGTCAAGTAGGCTTTCTTAAGTGCATAAAATCCCTAAAATATGTTGGGTTTTATACACCATAACATCCTATGGTGCACATACAACCTTAAATGCCTTGGATCTATGTTTTCTGTAATTATATATGCAATATTGTTTCCAAAGCATAAATCCTACAACTAGCATACAATTAACATAATCAACATGAAAGTGAGTTATAGAATTACCTCTTGTTGTAGCTTGTAGTTTCTTGGCCTTTAAGAACTTATCACCCCAAGTGTGATGCCTCAAACGGTTCACAACACACCTAGGAAAAAGGATGTCTTTTGAGAGAGAATGTCTTGCACAAAATCCGCTCAATGAACTCTTAGAACACTAGGGTGCCGATTTGGTGATTTAGGGACTCCTTTTATAGTGTGGCATAACTAGGGTTACAACCATGCAAACCCTAATTCTCCATGACCTTTCATATTACTTAGGCTCCATGGAGTAAACCTCCATGGACTATCCATGGACCATCATATTGGTTTATCCCATCCTAAATAACAATTGGCCCACACTATAAGAATCATTGATTTACCAAATCAATCCCTATATATTTAATTAGTCTCTTTTGATCACTAAATTAATTCCAAATTAATTCTTGATCAATACTAATTAAATAATATGATTTCATATTAATATATTAGAACTTATAATAAATTAACAAATCATAAATAACCTGTTCTCAAAAGTCCATCCTATCAAATTGTCCGAGTGATATGCAACCCGAAATGGACCATGCTACTCTCGGGTCAAGTACATACCAATTATAGTTATGGGCTTAGACACCTAATCCAATAGTCTCCCACTTGGATAAGTTACGACTCCAAAATCCCGACTAGCAATCGTAGCTCCTAAAAGGCGTTGTCGAACTCTGACCTAGTCAATGACGCGTCCATTAGATAAGGGATCATATATTCCTCCATTCTAGATATCGTATGAACTGAGACATGGATTATAATCATTCTCTCTATTCATGTGTTGTTTCCCGATTTCTGATTTATGACGACTGACTAATTGAATAAATCAAATCAGTTCAGGCTTGGCCAAGCACTTAGGTTTGTCATCACTAAATCATCGAGGGTCCCACAGATATCGCTTTTCTCCCTGTAAGGGTAAAATGAATGGATAAATTTCGACTCAAATGCTTGCTTGTACTTACTCATCAAATCACACACAACGATATGTTTTATAACACCAAATTCCTGGTGCGTTTACATATGTCAATGTGCAACCGACTTGTAAATTACAACTCACATGTCTTGGTTTCAAGAATATAAGATATTATCGTCCCATGATCAATCGTGATAAAATCCATGAAGTGATACAAATGAGCGTGGGTTGAATCCAATACTCAAATCTTTTTATAGGAGTACTCATGAATACTGCAGCGAACTTGTGCTATGTCTAACACCTTAGACAATCCTACAGACCCATTCATGACAGTCTTGCCTCAATACCTACTTCCAAATTATGATCGACTGTGGATGGTTTGAATAACCTAGTTATTCACGAAGTCAAAACATGCAAAGTGAAACACAAGAATAATACTAATCATATATGGTCCCAAAACTTTTGAGTGTAAATAAAACACCTTTTATCTAATCTCCATATTGATTACTCAATATTCATTGTATAATGTTTCGAATAATCAACTTAATACTTGAATTAAAAGAATAGTTATCCCATGCTCCAAGCATGCACAATATGTTTGCCTATGTTCCTTTCTTCGTGAAATAGATCAATTGACAACTTTTCAATGATGCTCATTACACAATTCCAAATCCTTATGTCTATGCACAAAAGTCACAGAGACTTGGCAACAGACATTACAAAGTATTCCAATGGAGAGCAATTCCATGGAAACGAAGTCTCACATTCAAAGTACATTCCTTTGAACATCCTTCTTGCATTAAGTTTTCTAATCTTACACAGATTTAAAGAATAACTTCCACATATGGAAACATTTCCATATTTGCCCATTTTTACTACCACTTCTAAACAAGAGTTACCTCTTTTCAGAATATGTCAATATGGTCCTTCCAAAATTTAAAATATACTTCCAACTATCCATAAGCAACCAATCTTTGGTAAACCTCAGATTTTCCTCGACAATTGCTTAATCATTTTAGTCATATCTCGTTCTAGTTCCTTTTCCCTCTTAATGCCCTAGGCAATTGGAAAATTAGAACAGATTAATAAATTATAGCATATGCAATCGATCCTATACCCAAAGCATATGGGACACGATTCATAATATCTTACATAAAGACATGATACTTGATCAGTCTTTTTCTATAATATTTCTATTTTCCATGTTCTCACAATTCGAACTATGAAGAGGGATGCCGTAATCATAATCGATTTTGAGAATGCAATTAACATTTCCATATATATATATATATATATATATATATATATATATATATATATATATATATAATTTCCTTATGTTGAACCATTCCAACATAATATTCATATATATCCTTGACTAAATTTGATTAAAAATCTCAGTCTAAGCTTTTAGATTTGAAATGAAGTATGAATTCCTCTCCCTTATTATAGCAAAACAACTTTTCAAACCCTGCAACTTTGCGAATTGAAACCTTTTGTTTTCTATAATTAACATTGCTAACTTGTAACACTTACCATAATAATTATGCTCCCACTAGCATAATAATTATTATCTTACTAGCATAACACCTATGCTCCCACTAGTTTTGACATGTACCCAGAAATCAGCTGAACTTCTATAAATCAATACTTATTGACTTTCTTACCAAAGTTCAGATTTCTGGTACGAGATGCTTCGATAATACTTTATCTATGCTTCTCCAACTCATACACCTTTGCTTAGATAACTCACATGTGTGTCTAAACAATTTCAAAACTTACAGGAATGAGTCTCAAATGTTTTGCCATTTCTCACAATTCGAACTATGAAGAGGGATGCCATAATCATAATCGAATTTGAGAATGCAAATATCACAATTGATATCTCCTTAAAATCTACTTAGTGAAAGCGTTTCCTCACAATCATTTTCATGAATTGGAGAGAAACCTTATGACACTTAGATTTTATGGTGTATGTGTTCCTATCCATGTTAATCTGTCATAAGCATAATCACAAGACAAGGTTAGTGACAAATCCAAACTCATATGGACTAAACTTGTTCAATCTTAATTTCTTGCCACTTGGCAGCACAAAGGCCTACCATTGCTTCCAGGTTGTTATGCAGACAATTGAGAACTCATAGAACTCACATGCATAGTCAACTTCAACTGGAATGGGCACAGAAACGAGAATATGTCAAGACGATAGGTTACAAACCTCAAGTCGTGTGCTAGTGATTAACAACAGGTTTACTCTTGATTAGTTCTTGAACCTTTTTCAAGATCTTTAAGACTCCCAGTGACCTCTTGACATATAAGATTCTCTTTGTCAAGAAACATTACTTGACAACAAATATTCAAGAGTTGGTGCGGTTTCTTATCAAGACAAACACTTCACACAATTGGTCTTAGTTGGTCTTTGTCTTATCCAAAACATCACAACTTACCAATTTCAAATGTACAAGAGTAAGAAACATTTTACTCTACATTTGATGAGTGTTATAAACCTTTCTTAAGACTATGTCACTCTAAGACTTGATTTTGGAATGAATTATGATTTATCTTCTTGATTTAACCATTTCAACAATTCATGATTCCTCTTCTTAGCCATACAAATGCACTAAGATGTCATTAGAGGATCAATTGTGATATTGTTTTCCATAATCATTAAGATGATCATAAAACACGATACTAAAGTACTCTCCCATCTTTTTAGATTGGAGAACCTTTTAACACTACCACAAACAAAAGAATCAAATCCATTTTCCAATATTGATATTAATGGAATCATATAAACAACAATTTTCACAAATGCCATTGTAAGGAAACTTAAAATAAGATAAAATAAAAAAACTTTTCTTTATTTATAAAATTGTGGAAAGCCTTTTCCTTACAATGCAATTACAAATGAAAACTATGCTGTTATCTATTCCTAAGAAATTTATCACAACTCTTAAGCAACAACTCAAAATTCTGATCACCGAACCATGCAATCGAAATCCATCTCTTCCGGATCTGAATCAGCTTATTCTTCCTTTAAGTTTCCTTTCTTTTCTTTGATTCTCCAAAAAATCAAAATGTAATTACATTACATCATGTATTAAGAATCTCCAAATAGGAACTTAATAGAGTTAGATATTGGACTTACCTAAAGTAGAGTCAAACGTTTGACTTTACCATCCTTATAATCTTTCAGGTAAAAAGAGCAGCTTCGCAACCAATGCCCATTCTCTTGGCAATAGGAACATATGGACCTTTTGGGAATAGTATACTGGACTATCTCAGACTTAGCCTTTCTCTTTACCATTTGGAAGAGAAAGCTTTTCTGGACTTCCAATGTTACCATTCTCAATGTCCATGGAAGTTTGAGGAGTAGACCTTCCAATCAAATTTGCTTTACCAGTGCACCTAATCATTGCTGATTCAGCAGCAACAAGCAAATAGGTAAGATCGATAAGGGTCATGTCGTGGTCTGTCATACAGTAGTCCTTAATGAACCCGCTATATGACCCAGCAAGTGATTGAAGAACCCAGTCAACAACCAATTTCCTTGAGACTTCGACACCCAACTCTCTCAGCCTGTCAATATGCAACTTCATCTCCAAGATGTTGCACATACATACTTCCATCCTTTTGTTTGCTTGCTAATAGGGCTTGAGTGACCTTAAACTTTTCAAGCCTTTGAACTTGTGGGTTAGGGAGAATAATTGGAGGATGTGGAGGAAATGAAGTATGATTTCCAGTCCCATTAATGCACGACAAAGGGATTAGTCTTTCAACTTGATCTCCATGTGGGATATCATCTTCATTAGAAGGTTTTTTCAAAAAAATAAGGAAGACCATAGTTGTAAGAACTAGACATCTATGAGGTAGATTTTCAAGTTAGTTAATTTAAGTCCTGAGGTAGATTTTCAAGTTAGTTAATTTAAGTCCTTGATATAACACCCAAAATGAAATATTAAGGCTAGGACCCAACACAATATTCTAAAATTGCGAAAAGGGATGTCGTAATCCAATTGTAGAATATTTGAAGGTAGGTAAATGACAATTTACCAATTTCCACCATGAAAAACGAAATAGATTATTAACTTTTAATTGGATTTGAAATTCCTAGATCTTTGAGATTCATTGACCTTTTCAATGGCATATTTAAATCTTGATTGTGCCCTTCAAGTTTGTGACTGGGATGCCGAGGATCATAAACAAGGTGGGAATAAACATGCAAATTAGCTTGGTACACCTAATGTTACAAATCACCTTATCAAAGTGTCGGTTAATCACACACACTCCATTGATCTATGATTAACATCAAGTTACCCTTTGCGACACATTGTCAGTCCCAGATTGGTGTGTCGGTTAACCACACACGCTCCACTAACGACTTCACAAGGTGCAAAGTGTAATTTCATGGATTTGCACAATTTTCATATTTTTCCTAAAGTAACTAAGATTGGGAATTTAATAAAAATTTAGTTACTTTTTATTGATCATTATACTTTTAATGAGGGAGAATTAATGTACTATCATACCCGTTCGGCTAACGACCCTCCACTAGTCAAGGAAGCGGTGGGTGAGAGTGGACACCCATTAAACTGCCATTTTACAGGCAGTAACCTTATACCCCCCCCCCCCTTATAGACCGGCTTCGTGAATGAGGCCTACTAACGGTAAGACTGACTTGTCTTATACATACATACATATATATATATATATATATATATATATATATATATATATATATATATATATAATTATTAAACTTATAATAATATAATAGTATAAGGGTTGAATTTTAACTTTTAAAACTCTAGGGTTTGGAATTAAAGTATTCAAAAATGAGACTTTGCAAATACCAAAACTTGAGGGCAAGTTTTGAAACTTGTCAAAACTTTTTCGTTTCCATAACTTATGAGTTTAATGTGGTTTTTATGAAAAACTTTTCATGTTCGATAATCTTGAGGACAAGTTATGGAAGACTTCAAAACCATTTAAAATGACTCTTAAAAATGACACCTTTTATTTTCCATAACCTATGAGTTTTAATAACCTTTTAAAAGAAAACCTTTTCATTTTCCATAATTTGAGGACAAGTTATGGATTTCATTAAGGCAATTAGATCATATTTTTAACTAACAAAAATTATCAAATAATTTATTCATGATCTAACTAAACTCATAAGAACAAGATAATTCATATCATCAATCTTCAAGATATTAGCCTAATCATATAAACTAATACAAATCTTGAAATTATGACAATTATCTTTAAATTAGACAAGCATGATCATTACCTTATGAAAAAAAAAACAGATTTCATGGTTCAAAAAACAGTTTGGGGGTAATGATCCTAATCCAATTTCTGGCCAAAACTTGAAATTTTACACACTGGAGCACCTACTCGACGAGTTCATGAACTGGACTCACCGAGGTCATGCTTTACTGAGTAAACTCGTTGAGTCACCGAGTGGACTAGGCGAGTTCATCAGACAGGATGCAGAAAATCGATTTTTCGAGCTTTGTAACTTAATCAGGCATCAAATATAATAGAAAACAACCCTAGGCTCTGATACCACTGTTGGGTTTTATACACTACAACATCCTATGGTGCACATACAACCCTAAATGCCTTGGATCTATGTTTTCTCTAATTATACATGCAATATTGTTTCCAAAGCATAAGGCCTACAGCTAGCATACAATTGACATAATCAACATGAAAGTGAGTTATAGAATTACCTCTTGTTGTAGCTTGTAGTTTCTTGGCCTTTAAGACCTTAGCACCCCAAGTGTGATGCCTCAAACAGTTCACAACACACCTAGGACAATGGATAACTTTTGAGAGAGAATGTCTTGCACCAAATCGGCTCAATGAACTCTTAGAACACTAGGGTGCCGATTTGGTGATTTATGGAATCCTTTTACAGTGTGGCATAACTAGGGTTACAACCATGCAAACCCTAATGCTCCATGACCTTTCATATTACTTAGGCTCCATGGGTTAAACCTCCATGGACTATCCATAGACCATCATATTGGTTTAGCCCATCCTAAATAACAATTGGCCCACACTATAAGAATCATTGATTTACCAACTCAATCCCCATATATTTAATTAGTCTCTTTTGATCACTAAATTAATTCCAAATTAATTCTTGATCAATACTAACTAAATAATATGATTTCATATGAATATATTAGAACTTATAATATATTAAAAAATCATAAATAACCTCTTCTCAAAATTCCATCCTATCAAATTGTCTTGGTGATATGCAACCTGAAATGGACCATGCTACTCTCGGGTCAAGTACATACCAATTATAGTTATGGGCTTAGACACCTAATCCAACAAAATCTCATTCCTGGAAATCGGGGTGTTACAACTCTTCCCCACTTAAATTCGATTTCGTCCTCGAAATCACCCTTTTCCACCCTTGGCAAGCCCGACACCCTGAGGGGCACCTCCACAAATCTTACACACAACGACCTTCCCAAGGTGACTAAACTCAGCAAAAAATTTCAAACCGAAGAAAGTAAATCCATAACCCCACGCGGCGAGCTATTCCTACTTCACCTGAGACTTGAAGTCTGGAATCTCGAAATCAGTTTAACTTCCTGACAGGTCGTCCATACTAACCAACGCTGATGTCATTCCCCTCATCCCTTAAACTGACTACTCAACCCTGAGAACCTGTGTTTCCTACCTGAAATCTGAACCACAGATCATACTCTGTTGCCGACAACTCTTTTCTAGACAAAAGAGATTCGATAATCCTTCCAGAGAAAACTGTTTCTGATGACAAGATTTCCTAGAATATGATGACCAATGGGATACAACTGGGAGATGAATCTTCTTGTGATGACCGACAATGCTCCCTTTAGGTTCGCGAACTGATATGCTCATCACTGCTAGCTCATAATCTCAAACACCTATGACTGGCCCGCCCAACCTCGGGCTGGAATACCAATATGTCGAATCCAATCAACCATCAGATTGATATTCTTATGGTTTTTTGGACTACCGCCTCAACCCTACCGCTCCCTATGAGCCTCCGTGCCTATGACTTACAGTCGGCCCGCACCGGGTATCTTGGCGTACTACATAGAGCAGGACCGCCTCAACCTAACCAACACAATATGTCAACAACTAGACAAACACGATCAAGTATGCACATAATACCGACAAACAAAAATCATACCGCTCCTTGTCTCTTACTAATTTGTCATAGTATACCGTCCTGCAGGCGATTACCACGAAGCAACATGCTAAATACTAGAAGAAATATCTAACTCGGTGCTAATTCCTGACCCGAGATTTAAGGATCTACCATTGCATTTCACCCAAAATCTTCTGATTCATCGCAACCTCTCACTAATCCTGGATGCAAAGAATTTTCTCCCCGCCGCTGAGACTACCAGTCCCACACTCGATCCAGCCACCAGGTTCCCAGAACCTGGAAGAAAGAAACATTCTAACCCAACAACCCTTGATCTCACCATCGATGACATCATACATTTCGCCTGAAACTCGCGTCTCGCACCTTAACCAAAAGATTTTCCACTTCCCGTACCGACTTCCAGAATACATGCCTCACACGTATACGCTTGCGATTCCCAACGCGTGTTCCCACTATAAGCCATCCTGAAATTGACATCCATGAATCCACTCCGAATTTCTGGTTGAAGATACCACAAATCATGCAAAAATGATCCTCAACAGGTCGATAGTGAAAATCTCTCCTTCCGAGTCCATGTGATACACCTAAACCTTAGTATAACCATTGATTCTCTGTCATGCCATCACTAACCTTCGAACCGACGAAAGAAGATGATCAACCCAAGAGCTTCCGCATTTCATTTGATACCTAACAAGAACTTGTGAACAAACAGAAATAGGGAGCAACATTCCACAGATTCATTCTGATACCTGACTGGAACTCCCAACGGCCCTTGACCATTCCCTATTCAAAGCAACTGATTTATGGGTCCTCCGATCCCCATCAACGCGTCACTACCGAGAGTATCACAAATAGATTGAATGAATAATCCCGACAATTAGGCCCACAGTCCATGATTGGAATGCTCATGATCTCATACCGACCCTTGTCAGTATTCATTGCTTGCCCAATATCACACCCCCAAACCTAGGATGGCGGAAAAGTAAACACAACCATCATAAATATAATCGAAAAAGTTACATGGTTTCATGAGTTACATGTTTCAAAATGGATTACAATATAATGATAAAATGAATTGTCTGACGCCTTAGCATCCTATCCTCAAAAGCTTGATAGTTACCAGAATTAATGATTACCTGAGAATACAAGTAATTTTGAAAGAGTGTCGACAATTAAGTTGGTGAGTTCATAAGCTTTTGTATGTAGAGTTGAAATCTTTTCTTTGTAAATGTAGTGTTTGTTCCAGAAAAATCCAATATTTTCCTTGGTTAAATGAATTTTAGTCTTAAAACCCAGACCGAATGTACAAGTATTATTCCATACTTATGATAGTATATGCAGTTTTAAAGTGAATAAAACCGTTTCAATGTTGACATTTCCCGTAAACTATATGTATCGTTATTTCCCTATGTGAGTTATTATAACCGTGCTAATGACATAGAGGGCTTATTACGACGTTCTTCAGGTGTCGGAAATGTTATGACATTTGTGACCCGAGACCTGCCGGTCTAGCTATTACATGCAGCTTAGGTGTGGGATTGTCAGTGTCACACCCCAAAACCAAGAACGGCGGAAACGTTCTGGGGCGGAGGACGTCATGTACAGTATCACAACAATGAATAGTAGTAAACAAGCAACAACATCATCCATTGCATTAATAATAAAATTTTAATACAAGTGTGTTCTGACAAGTTTAATAGACACCAAAAATATAAATCAAAATGAAAGATGAGTCTTGAACGAGCTCCATCTTCACTAAACCCTGCATCGGTACCTGTCTACTGGTGACCTGAAGATACATGTTATTTTGAAAGAGAGTATCAGCTTTATAGCTGGTGAGATCATAAGTATTTTAATGTCTGTATTTGTAAGAAAGTATTTGTAAGTATGTGAAGTGTAAGTATGTAAAAACTCGTGAATGTTTGTAAAAGGTTTGAATCTCCTAGAAAACCCTATGCTTCCTACTAAAAGTAGCCTTCTACCAAGGCATCTAGTATATGTGTGTGTCTCTTGTAAGAGTATATATTTTCCCAAATCTGACTATCATTTACCAAAAATATAGTTTTACATTACTGTATATTGTATGAAGATCACAAAGTGAATGCAATGGGAAAATGAAATAGTAATGTAGTGTTGTATTAAGTAACTACTGTTGTACTGACTAGCTTAAACCAATTGTAATTTAAAGTACCATGTGATCGACCTGTATCCTGCTACCGACTCTATAGAAAAACGACGATGTAAGACGTCGTAAGAAATTACGTTTGGCACCCGTAGACTTGCAAGTCCCATTGTAGCGAGCAGCAAGGTGTAGGATAGTCAATCCAGTATAGACCTATACACAAACTCATACGCTCCCCACTTAAGGAGATTCTGGATACAAAATGGTCATGACAGGTGATGCCATGCCCCGTATGTTCTCTCTGTATGGTATTGTTTGTTTCTCATCACTATATATTATGTTTGTTTCTCATCACTATGTATTATGTTCTTTTGAAAAATGTATAGTATGTACTAACTGTATTGTAATGTATTGTATGAACAGACTTATTGTATGTTTCATTGTTCTAGTAATAGTATTAGTAACTTCCTAAACTACGCCTATTGTAGCTTGCTAGTAATGTTGTTTGAATGTATGAGCATGCGTGTATACCCTTGCTACCCAAAGGTATTGAACCGAATGAAAGAAGGAACCTTTATATCTATATACATATACATGATATATAACTAGGATTCAAACGACCTTTGGACAAATAACCGATACCCTAAGTCCACAACCAAACGAGGAACAGGAGGTAAGGTGAGTTATCAGTCCTAAGTCCTTTCAATCCTACTTATATAACTATATCTATACAGATATACATTTAACAGAATATAAGTGTAAAAGAGTTTAAGTAAAAGTATTTGACATGTAAAAGAGTTTGTAAAACAGTTTGAAGTAAAACAGTTTGGTAACACAGTTTGAAAAGTAAGAAATCCACTTGTTTGGTAGCTATTAATCACATGTGATTGATATAATAACTATAATAGTTAAACTTGTATCCCCCCCCATAAAAGCATTTAAAAACATTTAAAAGGTTAATTAAGGGGTATGAACTCACCTGTAGTGAGTGGTTTTGATGAACGGATTGTATAGGATGCTAAGTGTCAAGTGAAGACTTGAGCACACACAAGGATCCTAGTTAACATATAATGACACATATATGTATCCAATTAGTTATAAAACAACTAATTAACCAAGTTAAGACATCCTAAGACATGTAAAATACTTGATTTAAGTGCTATAAGTCCTAAGGATTGCATCTAAGGGTTGTAGGACTTGGCTATTGAGTTTAGGGTTCAAGGGGACCCTCTATTGGAGTTTACGGTTTTGTGACCAACTCCTTTGGAGTTTACGGTCGTAAACCCATGAGTTTACGGCCGTAAACTCATGACAATTCTATCATTTTGTGTTTTGAAGATTTTCAAGTCATAAGGAAGCATCCTACTTAAAGTATAAGCCTTAGGAAGTGTTTGTGGCATCATTTCACTCCTAAATGGAGTTTACGGCCCATGGACCATTTCTCCATGTATTTATGGCCGAAAACCCATATGGTTTATGGTCTTTTGATGTTTTAAGTCCTAAGCACATCAAGGATGGGATCTAGACTAGTTTATAAGGCTTGGTAAGGGACTAGGGCACACTTTGGCCCTTCATTAGGGTTTACGGTCCAAGAACATCTTGGACCGTAAACACCTTTGATCTTGTGTTTCCTTATGTTTTCTAGATGTTTAGGAAGTGTAACAAGTCTTATAACACACTAGAGTAAGAGTACTTACTATGTAGAAGCTTGAAAAGGTGTTAAAAGTCCAAGAACACTAGTGTGTGTTCTTGGTGAAACTAAGAACACTTGAAGATCTACACAAATGGAATGATTTCATGGATGAAATCATGTAAGATCACTAGATTAGGGTAGGTATCAACTAAACAAGGAAGAAAACACTTACTTTCTTGAAGATTTTTGAAGAAATTTGGATGATACTTGAGAGAGAATTGGTTCTAGACTTGGAAGTGTGAAAAAAAGTTAAAAATAAACTAAGTGTCACTTATATAGTCATTAGGGTTTACGGCCCTAATACCATTTGGGCCGTAAACTCCAAACACTTGGAGTTTTTGGAACTTTATTGATGCACAATAAACCCTAGGGCATCCTCTCTCCTGTTATCTCTTGAAGTACTATCTTTAAAACACTCAAACTTATTCCCAAAAAGCTTGAAAGTTAGCAGATACAGTTCTGGCTCCTATTGAAGTGAATTGTTGTAAAGAGTAGAAATTTCGGGTTGTCACAGTCAGTCCCAATATAGATCTATACATAAGTATCACGCTCTTCCTACAAGAGACTCTGGTTATAATTACACGACTTTAACCCGTACCCTAGTGGGTAAAATGAAGTAGTGCCTCACAAATTTGATTTAACGAGTTTACGCGTAGTGTGAATGAAAACCCTTTTTGTAGTGGAAATGAAACCTTTCTTAGTATGTTCGTAGTGTTAATGTACCATAAACTATACCTATTATAGTTTATCATATATGTTTGTAGTGATGAAAGACCCTTATGTGAATGACTATTTCTTTTTCGTGGAAGTAAAATAGCATGAAATAAAATCAACATGTATCTTTATATGGTTACACACTTTGCTCAACATGTTACAAAGTGTTAATGAACTTGTTAACCATTTTTCTAGTTTTAACTTTTCTAAACCTGTTCTTAGAAAAAGTATAAAAATATCATTGAAGATCAAAATCTAAATCTGTAAATTCTGAGAGTTTAGAAAATGAGTCTACTTTCTTCATAACTTTTATTATGATTTTTAGTGGTCTCTAACTAGTGTGAACATGTTCATCTTCACAGATTAGTCCGAAAACATTTCTGAAATGATAGGCAGTTTTGTAAAAATCGCCATAAATAGTAGAAAAACCTTTGAACGCGTGCGAGTAGTCCTTAGAAAGGTATAAACCTATACTATTTGAACTTTGTACAGTTTTGAAAAATATTAACTTTAAGATGGTCAAAACAGTCCGTGAACGGATCATAACTTTTCTGCTGAAAACTGTTGGTTAAGTTTGGAATATGTTTTGGTGTTGTAACTTGTATCTGTTGGATTAGTGTCTAAGTCCATAACTATATTTGGTATGTACTTGACCCGATTAGCATGGTCCATTTGGG
This sequence comes from Lactuca virosa, assembly GCF_052849685.1. Taxonomy (NCBI): domain Eukaryota; kingdom Viridiplantae; phylum Streptophyta; class Magnoliopsida; order Asterales; family Asteraceae; genus Lactuca; species Lactuca virosa. The sequence continues at coordinate 299,328,165 of NC_136428.1, read as the reverse complement.
TTGCATGGCATCATGCATTTGGATAGACTAAAATGAGAGAAATAACACTTAAGGTTTATTAATATATTATAAGTTCTAATATATTAATAAGGTTATTTAATTAGTATTGATCAAGAATTAATTTGGAATTAATTAAGTGATCATAAGGAGACTAATTAAATATATGGGTTGATTGTGTAAATCATCGATACTTGTATAGTGTGCTAATGATCCATGAATTATCAAGTTGGGCTAAAACCCATAGGATGCTCCATGGTGTTTTTGTACCCATGGATCATGGAAATGAAAGGCCATGACAATTAGGGTTTACATGGTGTAACCCTAATTGTGACACACTATATAAGCATCTTATTCTTCCCAAAAATCGGCCACTATAAAGGAATGGTGAGGGCTAGCCGATTTCATGAAGTGTCTCATTTCTCTCAAGTTATTCTAAGTGTATTTAGTGTTGTGTGAACCATTTGAGGTGTCACACTTGAGGCACTAGGCTCTTGAGCTCCATGGAATCAAGCTACAACAAGAGGTATGTAATTCTACTAGATTTTATATTACATATACCTTATATTATGCTAGTTAGAATAATACCTTGGAAAATTGATATTTGCATGTATAATAGAGAAAACATAGATCCAAGGTATTTAGGGTTGCATGTACACTTAGGAGTGTTAGAATTCTCAAAACCCTTCAGTGGTATCAGAGCCTAGGCTTGTTTACAATTATACTTGATGCAAAGTGCTGAAAAATGCTAAAAAAATCGATTTTCGGGTTGTCTGGGCCCTGCACTCGCCGAGTCCATGAGGAAACTCATCCTACTCGTCGAGTAGATTCATACACTCGACGAGTAGCACCCCCTGACAGCATATTTTCGACTTTTAAGGCTGGAATTGGACTAGAATCATTACCCTAAGCTGTTTTTGAACCTATAAACCTGTTTTTGATGTGTAATGTTCATTCTAATCCAATTTCAAAGATAATTGTCAATAGATTCATGTTTTGTATTAGTTTAATGGTTAGGCTAATTACATAAAAAGTTTGATTGAATTATCTTGTTCTTATGAGTTGCTTAGATTAATAGAAAAGTTATGTGAAATTGTTGTTTTCAATCCAAATTAATCTAAGAGTTGGTTCTAAAATGTGTTTTTGTAACTTGTCCTCAAGTTATATGAAAAGTCACATTTCAGATTCATAAAACTCATAAATATTTCCATAGGTTATGAATAAAGAAAAGTCATATTCTTTTAATAGTTTAAAGTCTTCCATAACTTGTCCTCAAGTTATGGAACTTGAAGAGTTTTTTGAATTAAAACTACTTTAAACACATAAGTTATGGAATTGAATAGTTTTGAATAGTTTCAAAACTTGCTCTCAAGTTTTGGAATTTGTATATTTTTCCCTTACGACTACTTTAATTCCAAGTTAAGTCCTTAGAATTTTAAAAGTTAAAATTCAACCCTTATACTTTATAGTATTATAATTTAATAATATATATATGTATAAGAGCAAGTTAGTCTTACCGTAAGTAGGCCTCATTCATGAAGCCGGTCTATAAAGGGGTATAAGGTTACTGCCTATAAAATGACAGTTTAATGGGTGTCCATTCTCACCCACCGCTTCCTTGACTGGTGGAGGGTCGTTAGCCGAACGGGTAGGACAAGGACTAGAATTCTCCCTTCATTAAAAGTATTAATGATAAATACTAAGTAACTAAACTTTTATAAATTACCAATCTTAGTTACTTAGGAAAATGTGAATTTGGTGCTAACCCATGAAATTACACTTTGCACTTTGCTTAAGTCGTTAGTGGAACGCGTGTGGGTAACAGGCACACTAACCTGGATTTAACAAGGTAGGCAAAGGGTAACTTAATGTTTATCATAGTATCGGTGGAGCGCGTGTGGTTAACCGGCACATCGATTGAGGGGTAAATATTAAGGGTACCAAGTATATTTGCATGGTTATTCACACCTTGTTTTGTGATCCTCGGCATCCCAGTCATAAAATTTGAGAGGGCACAGTTGAGATTGAAACATGCCATTGAAAAGTTCAATGAATCTCAAAAGATCTAGGAGTTTCAAATCCAATTAAAACCTAATACTTCTATTTCATTTTTCATGGTGGAAATTGGTGAATCGGCATTCCCCTACCTTCAAATATTCTATAGCTTGGATTACCGCATCCCTCTTCCAAGTTATAAAATATTGTGTTGGGTCCTAGCCTTAATATTTCATATTGGGTGTTATATTAAGGACTTTAAATTAACTATCTTGAATATCTCCCAAAAGATGTCTGGTTCAGACAGTTATGATCTTCCCAAAACTCTTGTAACAAGCTTTCCTAATGAAGATGATGTCCCGAAAATCATTCTTCACTCCCTCCATCTCCTCCAATTATTCTCCCTAACCCACAAGTTATTGAATAGTTCAAAGTCACTCAAGCCCTATTGGCAAGCTAGGCCTATGTGTGTTCACATCTTGGAGATGAAGTCACATATTGACATGCCGGGAGAGTTGGGTGTCAAAGTCTTGAGGAAGTTGGATGTTGACTAATCACTTCCTAAGTCACATAGTGAGTTCTTTATGGACTACTATGTAAAAGACTATGACATGACCCTTAATGATCTTATCTATTTGCTTGGTGCTGCTGAATCAGCAATGATTTGGAGCACTGGTAGAGCAAATCTGATTAAGAAGATCAACTTCCCAGACTTCAATGGACATTGACAATCGGTAACATTTGATATCCAGAAAAGCTTTCTCTTCCCAGTGGAAAGGGATCGGCCATAGTCAAATCGGTTGACCAAATGGTAAAGAGAAAGGCAAGTCTGAGAAAATCCAGTGCACCATTCCCAAAGGATCCATATGGTTTTATTGCCAAAGGAAGGGGCATTGGTTGCAAAGCTGCCCTAACTACCTAAAAGATCTGAGAGAAGGTCTAGTCAAAAGTTTGACTCTGCTTCAGGTAAGTCCACTATCTAACTCTCTTAAGTTCCTATTTGAAGATTCTTAATACATTTTGATGTATGGCAGGATCAAGCCAAGGGAAGGGAACTTAGAGAAAGATTATGTTGAATCTGATCGCGAAGATGGATTTCAATTGCATGGTTCGAAGATCGGATTCTTGAGCTACTACTTAGAGAGTTATGATAGATTGCTAGGAAATATGTGATAGCATAGTTTCCATTTAAAGTTGCATTGTAAGGAATGTTTTTCCGCATTTGATAAATAAATAAAATTTTGTTTTATTTTATATGTCCTTGCAATGGCACTTATGGAAAATTGATGTTTGTATATTTCTAGCAATAATGGAAATATGAGTTTGATTCTTACATTTTTGGTAGTGTCTACATTTACCAAATAAGGAAAGATTCTCATCACCCAAGGTTTCAGTTGGATAGAAACTTGGAAATCATGCAAGTTGTATAGTATGATCAATGAGAATTTTCACCTTTGGAAAATTAAGACTAATTCCTTGTTCACATTTATATGTGAGTCAAGTGAAGTACTAAGGGATCGAGTACACATTCGTGTGCACTGGTCAAGTCCACCACAAAAGATCGATAAGACTATTCGTCATGATTTACTAAAGTTTAGTAAATATGGTTATACTTACAAGTTTAAGTATAATTCTAAAACATTGGAAAAGTTTCAATGTAAGGCAGAACGAATGAGAAGAATCAAATTAGGCAGAAAGATAAAAGTTTCTTAAATTTGAAAAGATGGGAGAGTACGTTAGTATCATGTTTTGTGATCATCTTAATGATTAATAAACCATATCACAATTGGTCCTCTAAGGACATCTTAGTGCATTCCTATGGGTAAGAAGAGGAATCGTGAATTGTTGAAATGGTTAAATTAAGAAGATGAGTCATACTTCATTCCATAATAGAGTCATTCTCCAAGATTGTAACTTGAGTGACATATCTTAAAGAAAGGTTTATAACACTTGTCAAATGTAAGAGTAAAAGTGTCCTACTCTTGTACATTTGAAATTGGTAAGTTGTGATGTTTTACATAAAACAAAGACCAACTAAGGCCAATTGCGTGAAGTGTTTGTCTTGGTAAAGAATCTGCACTATTTCTTGAATATTTAGCAAGAGAGTCTTATATGTCAAGAGGACAGTGGGAGTCTTAAACATCTTGAAAAAGCTTCAAGGTCTAATCAAGAGTAAAAACCTGTAGTTCCTCACTAGCACACGACGTGAGGTTTATAACCTATCGTGTTGACATATTTCTATTTCTATGCCCATTACAGTTAAAGTTGGCTTTGCATATGAGTTCTGAGAGTTCTCAATTGGTTGCATAGCAACTTGGAAACAATGGCAGGCCCTTGTGCTGCCAGGTGGCAAGAGGTTAAGACTGCACAAGTTCATTCCATATGAGTTTGGATTTGTCACTAACCTTGTCTTGTGATTATGGTTTTGACAAATTCACATGGATAGGAACACATACACCATAAAATCTAAGTGTCATAAGGTTTCTCTCCGATTAATGAAAATGATGGTGAGGAAACGCTTTCACTAAGTAGATTTTAGGTAGATAGCAATTGTGATATTTGCATTCTCAAAGTCGTTAGTGGAGCGTGTGTGGTTAACCGGCACACTAACATGGACTTGTGAGAAATGGCAAAGGTCTAAATAATTTAGACTATGATTACAACATCCCTTTTTCATAGTTCTGAAATTGTTTAGACACACATGTGTGCAATCTAAGGAAAGATGTATGATTTTGATAAAGTTTTATCAAAGCATATCGTATTAGAAATCTGAACTTTGGTAAGAAAGTTTATAAAGTATTGATTTCTAGAAGTCCAGTTGATTACTAAGTACATGTCAAAGCTAGTGGAAGCATAAGTGTTATGCTAATAATCATCATGTTAGTGGGAGCATGATAATTATGATAAGTGTTGCAAGTTAGCAATGTTAATTATAGAAAACAAAAGGTTTCAATTGGGAAAAGTTGTTTTGCTATAATTGAGGGAGAGAAAATTATACTTCATTTCAATTCTAAAAGCTTAGATTGAGGTTTTAATCATCTTTAGTCAAGGATATATATGAATTTTATGTTGGAATGACTCAACATAAGGAAATTCTATATATGGATCCATTTTTTGCGTTCTAAAATTCGATTATGATTACGGCATCCCTTTTCAAAATCTGAATTATGAGAACATGGCAAATAGAAATAGAAATATTATAGCATAAAGACTGGTCTAGTATCATGTCTTTATGTGAGACATCTTGAATCGTGTCCCATATGCTTCAGATATAGGATCGATTGCATGTGCTATAATATTCATCCTTTCTAACTTTTCCAAATGCTCAGGGCATTAAGAGGGGAAAAGTCTAGAATTGGATATGACTAATTTGATTAAGCAATTGTTGAGAATAATCTAAGGTTTGCCAAAGATTGGTTGCTCAGGGACAGTTGGAAGTATAGTGTAAATTTTTGGAAAGGACCATTTTGACATATTCTGAAAAGAGGCAACTCTTGTTCAGAAGTGATAGTCAAAATGAGAATATGGAAATATTCCCATAGGTGGAAGTTATTCATTAAGTCTGTATAAGATTAGGAAACTTAATGCAAGAAGGATGTTCAAAGCAATGTACTTTGAATTTGAGACTTCGTTTCCATGGAATGATCTCCATTGGAATACTCTGTAATGTCTGTTGACAAGTCTTTGTGACTTTGTGCATAGTCATTACAAGAGGAACAATGCATATAAGTTTAGAATCTAACAGATTTAGGTAAATGGCAGGAATTCGGAATTATTGCATTTGCGGTAAGGATTTGGGATTGTGAAATGAGTATCATTGGAATTATGTTCAATCGATCTATTTCACAAAGTAAAAGATCATAGACAAACTTAGTGTGCATACTTGGTGTATGGCATAACTAATGTTTGGAAAAACATAGTGTGCATACTTGGTGTATGGCATGACTAGTGTTTAGAAAACATAGTGTAGATGCTTGGAGCATGGGACAACTATTTTTTTTAATTCAAATATAAAGTTGATAGTTTGAAACAGTATGCAATGAATGATGGGTAATCAATATGGTGATAAATAAAAGGTGTTTTATTTATATTCATAAGTTCTGAGACCATATTGGATTCGATTATTCTTGTGTTTCGCTTTGCATGTTTTGACTTTCAGAATAACTAGGTCGTTCTTCCCGAATGACTAAGTTATTCAAACCATCCACAGTCGGTCATATGTTGGAAGTAGATATGAATCAAGACTGTCATGAAGCTGGTTTGTAGATGTCCAAGGTAGTGGACATAGCAAGAGTTGCTACAACATTCTTGAGTGCTCATAAGTTCTGAGTATTGGATTCAACCCACGCTCATTTGACTCACTTCATGGATTTTATCACGAGTGATCATGAGACGATAATATCTTATGTTCTTCAAACCTAGCCATATGACTTGTTGCCCATAAGTTGGTTATGTATTGATTGTACGAAAACGCATTGGTAACTCGATGTTATAAAACATGCCTTTGTGTATGATTCAACAAGTAGTAGAACAAGCATATGAGTCGAAGTTTATCCATTACTTTTACCCTTAAAGGGATAAAAGCGATATCTGTGGGCCCCTCGATGATTTAGTGATGACACCCCGAAGTGCTTGGCCAAGCCAGGACTGATTTGATTTGTTCAATTAGTCGGTCGTCATAAATCGGAAATTGGGAAACATCAAATGGACAGAGAGAATGATTATAATCCATGTCTCAGTCCGTATGATATCTAGAATGGAGGAATATATGATCCCTTATCTGATGGATGTGTCATTGATTTGTTCAGAGTTCGACGGCAGCAGCTTTTAAGAGCTACGATTGCTAGTCGGGTTTTAAAGTCATACGCAATAATAGTTTTAGAGTTATCCAAGTGGGAGACTGTTAGATTAGTGTCTAAGTCCATAACTATATTCGGTATGTACTTGACCCGATTGGCATGGCCCATTTGGGTTGCATGGCATCATGCATTTGGATAGACTAAAATGAGAGAAATAACACTTAAGGTTTATTAATATATAATAAGTTCTAATATATTAATAAGATTATTTAATTAGTATTGATCAAGAATTAATTTGGAATTAATTAAGTGATCAAAAGGAGACTAATTAAATATATGGGTTGATTATGTAAATCACCCATACTTGTATAGTGGGCTAATGCTCCATGGATTATCAAGTTGGGCTAAAACCCATAGGATGCTCCATGGATGCTCCATGGTGTTTTTGTACCCATGGATCATGGAAATGAAAGGCCATGACAATTAGGGTTTACATGGTGTAACCCTAATTGTGACACACTATATAAGCATCTTATTTTTCCCAACAATCGGCCGCTATGAAGGAATGGTGAGGGCTAGCCGATTTCATGAACTGTCTCATTTCTTTCAAGTTATTCTAAGTGTATTTGTTGTTGTGTGAACCATTTAAGTTGTCACACTTGAGGCGCTAGGCTCTTGAGCTCCATGGAATCAAGCTACAACAAGAGGTATGTAATTCTACTAGATTTTATATTACATGTACCTTATATTATGCTAGTTAGAACAATACCTTGGAAAATTGATATTTGCATGTATAATATAGAAAACATAGATCCAAGGTATTTAGGGTTGCATGTACACTTAGGAGTGTTAGACTGCTCAAAACCTTTCCGTATCCCCCCGTAAAACTTGAATAAAACATGAAAATGTAGGGGTATGAACACACCTTGAGTGATTTCTTGTAGAGTGGAAGGTTGAGGATGAAGGATTTCATGTCAAGAACACTTGAACAACACTTGAGGTTCTGACGATTCTATGAACAAATATATGAATATTTGTGTAAATGATCATGATTTGTATAATAATGTGTAGAATGTTTAGGAGTTGAATGAAGATACTTACCAAAGATGGAGGAAAACTTAAGAACACTTCTTGTCACAAATCGTGACTGAGAGAGAGAGAAAACTTTGCTTTTTGTGAGAGCAAATGGAATCTTGAATGAGAAGAATGAAGATTTCTTGGATGGATTTGATTAAAGAAATCTGATGGGTTGTTGGGAGGAGTTGAAAAAGGACAATGATTTGAATAGGTAGAGTGTGAATAGTGACATAATATAGATATAAAGGTGGCTTGTGTCATAACTTTATGGAAAAGTCAACAAGTACATTTATGTCCTTTAGATATTATCTTGAACAAAAATATGATTTATAATTAATAAATCTTCAAGATGGGGATAAAATATAAGTTTAGGGGGTGTAATATGTCAAAAATATGAATTGGGTGAAAATCCCACGTCAAAAACATTAAAAACGGGCTCAAGATGTGAAACTGGTCAAAAACTGGACTTGAGAAGCGAAACCGCGAAGGTTGCTGATGATCCGAGAGGGTTCGAAGGCTGCTGAGGTTTCGAATGCGAAGGGAAGTTTCGCAGCGAGGGCTGCTGATGCGAACATTGGACCAAATGTGAACCTGGTCGAGTAGCATGCAATCCTTGTCGTATAAATGCGAACGGTGCCGAGTGGGATGCGAAAGTGCCCGACCAAACACGAATGTGTCCGAGTAGAGGTGAAAGTGGTCGAGTAGAAGCGAAACTTGCCGTGTAGGTGTAAAACTAGCCGGTTTGGGGTGCGAACCTTCTCGGTTTAATGCGAAAGTGTCGGGTTTCTCTTGTGAGAGGTGCCAGATGCGAGATTTCCCGGCTAGAAACGAACCTTCAACCAAATGTGAACGTGGCTAGGAGGATGCGAGGAACTGCGAGGGTTCGCAGGTGAAAAGTAACCTGCGAACCTTCAGGCCTCTTTTTGGCTTCCTTCTTCCGTTTTAAGCTGTTTTCGACCAAAGAAAGTTTTGGGATGGTATGGATGTTCATATAAAAGTTGGAAAATGTGATTTTTATTACCAAAAGATTTGGGAGAGATTAGAAAGAGATTGGGAGAGGTTTTGGGAGAGATTTGAGAGAGATTTTGTTTGTAACCTTTGCTAAGGTTTTTCGCCGCAGTGCTAGGATTATAAACTCCACTACGCCTAGTTATGAGTGTTATACGCCCCTGAAAGGTATGTAATAGTGTTTTATCGAGTCGTTACATCACTCACCCTATTTAGGGTTTAGATTTTTCTGAACATATGAAACTTCTGAGTGATACTTTGTATTACGATGTAGAGTTGTACATTAGTAAACATAGAGAAAACCTTAACATACAAGAACTAGTTGAGTTTACCGGTTTGACCCGTTGACTTTATTTGACTTTGACTTGACTAGAAATTGACGGTTGTCACATCATCCCCCCCTTAGACGGGATTTCGTCCCGAAATTAGCATTTTGAGTGGGACTTCATGGGTTTGGGAAAAGATGTGGGTATTTTTGTTTCATCTGATCTTCGCATTCCCAGGTGAACTCGGGTCCTCGTTTAGCGTTCCATTGGACCTTCACGATAGGAATGCGACTTTGTTTCGTCCTTTTGATCTCCAGGTCCATCATTTCTAGCGGCTCTTCTACGAAATGGAGACTCTCGTTGATTTCAATTTCGTCAAGAGGAATGACGAGAGTCTCATTGAACAAGCACTTCTTTAAGTTGGACACATGAAAATTAGGATGTACGTTATTGAGTTCTTGCGGTAATCGAAGCTTGTATGCTACCAGGCCAATCCTGGCGAGGATCTCGAACGGCCAGATATACGTTCAATTTAGTTTCCCATGTTTTCCAAAACATATCATTCCTTTCGAGGGTGATACCTTCAACAGAACCCGGTCCCCAACCTGGAATTCCAAGGGCTTCCGTCTTTTATCCGCATAACTCTTTTGTCGGTCTCTAGAAGCTTTCAATCGTTCTCGAATTAATCTTCTCGACCGTTTCTCTTATGATATCTAGGCTAGTAAGAGTGTTGTTAGGAACTTGTCCTTTAGCTAATTGCGTGTCACCCGCTTCAGCTCAACACAGAGGTGATCTGCACTTACGACCATAGAGGGCTTCGAATGGAGCAACCTTGATGCTAGTGTGATAGTTGTTATTGTATGAGAATTCGATAAGTGGCAAATGGGTATCCCAAGCTTTACCAAAGTCTATCACATAAGCTCTTAGCATGCCTTCTTGCGTTTGTATAGTTCTCTCACTCTGCCCGACGGTTTGTGGGTGGTAGGTTGTACTCATGTCCAGTATGGTCCCCACGGACTTTTAAAGTGACTGCCAGAACCGAGAGGTAAATCGACTATCCCTATCGGAGATAATGGATATTGGCACACCATGTTGTCGCACGATCTCCTTGATGTATGTCCTGGTCGGTTTTTCCATCTTGTCGGTTTCCTTTATTAGTAGGAAGTGCGTGGATTTGCTCAACGATCATCCAAATGGTATTGAGACCACCCGTTGTCTTGGGTAACTTGGTTATGAAATCCATTGTGATCCGCTCCCACTTCCACTCGGGTATCTCTGGTTGTTGCAACAAACCCGAGGGCTTTTGGTATTCTACCTTGACCTTGGCGCAAGTCAGGCATTTACTCATAAAGGTAGCAATTTCGGTTTTCATGTTCGGCCACCAATAAAGTTTCTTAAGGTCCAGATACATCTTGTCTGAACCGAGATATACAGAGTATCGAGTTTTGTGTGCTTCGTTCATGACAACGTCCCTGAATCCACCAAACTTCGGTGTCCAGATCCGATTCATGAGATAACAAATTCCGTCACCCTTGATTTCTAGGTTCTTATCCATTCCTCTTAAAGCCTCTCCATGTCACATTCTCTGGTTTCAAAGCTTCCAGCTGAGCCTCTTTGATTTGTGTGGACAGGTGTGAATGGATTGTCATGGTTAATGACTTTACTCGGCGGCCCGAGTATTCCTTTCTGCTGAGGGCGTCAGCTACTACATTGGCTTTTCCTGGGTGATAACGAATCTCGCATTCGTAATCATTTAGTAGTTCTACCCACCGCCTCTGCCTCATGTTAAGCTCTTTTTGATTCAAGATGTGCTGAAGGCTTTTATGATCGGTGAAGATAGTACATTTCGTGTCGTAGAGGTAGTGCCTCCAGATCTTCAGGCCGAATACTGCTGCTCCTAGTTCGAGGTCGTGTGTGGTGTAGTTGACCTCGTTTGTCTTAAGCTGTCTTCAAGCATAAGCAATGACCCTTCCTCGTTGCATAAGTACACAGCCTAGTCCTTGATTGGATGCATCGCAGTATACTACAAAATCTTCTGTACCTTCTGGGAGGGACATGATCGATGCACTGTACAAGGCTTGCTTTAGCGTTTGGAACGCGTTTTCTTGTTTCTCTCCCCAGTTGAAGGTTACACCCTTCTAAGTCAGGGTGGTAAGTGGTTTGGCGATCTTGGAGGAGTTTTGGATGAACCTTCGGTAGTTGCCAACAAGGCCTAAGAATTGATGGAATCTGTAGGCGTCCTTGGTGCTGACCAGTTCTCGATCGCCTTGATTTTGGAGGGGTCCACATGTATTCCATCTTTTCTAACCACATGTCCCAAGAAGTCCACTTCCCGGATCAAGAACTCACACTTCGAGAATTTTGCGTATAACTTTTCCGCCCTTAACATCTCTAATACTTGTCGTAGGTGTTGATTGTGCTCTTCCTTGCTTCATGAATAGACCAGAATGTCGTCTATGAAGACAATCACGAACTTTTCCAAGTAGGGCCGGCACACCCAGTTCATTAGATCCATGAACACTGCGGGTGCATTTGTTAATCTGAAGGAAATCACAACAAACTCGTAGTGACCATAACGGGTTCTGAACGTCGTTTTAGGAACATCCTCCTCTTGGACTCGTAGTTGATGGTATCTCGACCTCGGATCGATTTTTGAGAAGTAGCTTGCTCCTTGGAGTTGATTGAAAAGGTCGTCAATTTGGGGTAGAGGGTATCAGTTTTAGATGGTAAACTTATTTAGTTCGCGGTAGTCGATGAACATGCGAAAAGATCCATCCTTCTTCTTTACGAACAAGACCGGCACTCCCCATGGGAAGAATCTTGGTCTGATGAATCCCTTGCTCAGGAGTTCGTTCAGTTGGCTGGATAATTCTTGCATTTCGGCCGACTCTAGGCGGTATGGTGCTTTGGCTACGGGGGTAGCTACAGGAATTAGGTTGATTCGGAATTCGACTTGTCATGCGGGTGGTACTCCAGAAAGGTCTTCTGGGAAAACGTCAGGAAAATTACAGACCTCCGGAATGTCTTTGATGTCTTTCACCTCTTGTTTCTTATCCACCACGTGGGTTAAGAAGGCGTGGTATTCGTTGCGGAGATACTTTTAGGCTTTGACGCAAGAGATGATTTGTAAGTTTGTACTAGGTTTGTCGCCATAAATGACGAGAGTTTCGCCACATGGCAGATTAAGGTGAATGACCCTTTCGTAACACAGAATGTCGACATGATTAGAACTTAACCAATCCATTCCAACGATGACGTCGAAGCTTTTTATTGTGACCAGCATTAGGTCGATTTGGAATGAATAGTTGTCTAGAGTGAGGGTACACCCTGTGTATATATCATTAGTGCGCTCTGCCGTTCCGTTTTCCATTTCTACGACGTATGTATCTTTTAGTGGTTGGGGTTTTTGTTTAAGTAGATGTTTGAATTGGTGGCTTACGAAACTCCTCTCCGCTCCACTATCGAAAAGAATGCATGTATAAGAGTTATTGAGGAGAAACGTATCGGTAACCACCGTGGGATCTTCCATTGCTTCCCCGTGCCCTAATGTCAAGACCCTTCCCACACCACCGGCATTCGTGTTCTTGCTTTTGGGCAGTCTCTTTTGTAGTGCCCATTCTCCCTACAATGATAGCAGGCTCGGCTTGCCCCGAGATTGGTGGTCGGGGTGGTTTGTTGGGCTGGTGCCTTGCAGAAGAGGGCGGTATGCCCTTTCTTGTTGCAGTTGCTGCAGTGCATCTCTCGACAAGGGCCGGTGTGGTGAAAGTTGCATTTGTTACATCTGGGGAGGGTCCCGACATACTGACTCAATGACGCTGGAGCGGCAGGGGTAGTGGCAGCATGAACAGCCACAATTTTTTGTTTCTTGGCAAAATCCTAGGCCGGATGATTCTTCTTCTTGTTCCAAAACTTCCTTTTGTTGTTTCCCCTTTTCGCTTGATCGGGGGTGGCCGCCACAGTGTCATGGCTGGCCTTATGATCAATGAGTCTTTGTGCCAAGTCTTTGGCACTGTCAAAAGTCGTCATTTTTGAAGCTAACACGTTCCCTTGAATATTGAGGGATAGTCTCCATATGTATTTCTCCACCTTTTTACTCTTCGGGGTGACCATCTTGGGACATAGTATGGCCAGATCGCTGAACCTTGCAGTATAAGATGTGATGTCGGAACCGGTCATTTTGAGGCCCCAGAGTTCCTGTTCTAATTTTTTCACTTCGTCTCTTGGGAAATATTTTTCTAGCATTAAGGTCTTAAAGTCCTCCAAGCTCATTGAATTAGCCATTGGGAGAGTCAATGACTTGACATGGACATTGCACCAAGTAAGGGCTCTGTCGTAGAAAGTGCAAGCTACAAATTTGGCTTTGCTTGCTTCGGGGCATACACAAATCTCAAAGACTGATTCAGTCTTCCCGAACCATTGCATCAGAGTGATAACACCCCAGCTTCCATTGAAGGATTTGGGCTTGCCATTTGTAAAATCTTTGTAGGAACATTCCCTTGAGCGTCCCTGACGGTCTCCTTGGTTAGAGTTCGTAGTACCATTTCTTGTTCCACCAGCACCATTTGTGCTTATATGTGACATTGCGGCTGCCACAGCTGCTGTTACGGCAGCTTGGAAAACGGCGGGGTCAAATTGTGGAGGTGGTGGCGGTGGTGGACTTGTTGACGTGTTGTTCACATGCCTGTTAGATCTACGCGGTGGCATCCTTCTGCTACAGAGTTTAAAGATGAAAAGACGATATGTTTTCGATAGTGTTTATAAGGCGGGTGTCATTGAACTAGATTATCTCAGTTCTATACGTATTATGCCCCGACATTAAATTATTTGCAAGAAATTCATAATAGAAGTCTATATAAATAAACTTAAGAATTACCAGCATCGCCTTAAATGTAATTCTGTGACTTGATCCATACCCGACCCTTCTACAATCGCTTGGCGTATGCTTAGTTGTATATAACTAGTATTGAATAGATCGTCGAATTTAATAGGTATGCCCTAAGACCACAACCAAACAAGGAACAGGAACTAAGGCGGAACCACAATTTCTAAATCGATAGAATCTTAATTACATACAACATTACTAGATACACTAAGTAATCGTAGATTTACCATAAGTACGATAAATAACGTTATAAATTTAGTGGTAACACCTCCAATGAAATAAAATGCATGCCAATTTCATTGATATAGTTTAGTACATAGTGTTTGGAAAAAAAATTGACCATTATGCAAGTCTACATTACATCAATGTAAGGAAAATTCTGACAGCATTATGATCCTTCGACTAGTGTATTCACTTAATCACAGGATCGAACCTACACACAGAGAAGAGTAGTACCAACGCATACTCGTAGATCTAATCTATAATGATTTGTGAGTAGTATCAACCCTACTCACAGCGGCCAGTCCCCTGCGATCCCTGAGATGAAGTCGAGGCGACCTGTAGTTCTGTTATTCGACGCTCGGCTGCGGCCACTCTCTCCTCGAGAGCCGAGTGCCTTTCCTGATACTCCCTTACCTCTGCCCAAGCGGTGGTAAGGTCCTCAACAAGTCGGTCTATAGGATAATGGTCTCTCTCCAGATCTTGAGTACGCACTTCGGTGGCTTCCGCAGCAGCGCTCAGCTCCAGAACTCGGTTCTCCGTCGCTCTATTCTGATCCCCGAGGTCCTTGATTTGATGGATCACGACTGGGAGGGCTCTGTCAGCTATTCCTCCTTGGTTGAGGCTATAGTAACCTCATTACGCGCTGAATGGTGAACGATGTCGCTGGTGACAACTCCACCTCTTGATGTCTTCCGCCTAACGGGGCGTTGGTCCATTGTAGCTGAATCGGGTTGCGGGAACCCTGGCAATATAAGGAGGTTTGATAACCTCCGGTTCCTCTTCTGACACATCTTCGTCTTCTTCTTCCTCCAGTTCCTCTTCAAGTTCATCTTCTTCGGGCTCTTCCTCTTCGATTTCTTCGGGGTCCTCATCGGGATCCTCTTCGGGCTCCTCCTCGAACACTTCCTCGGGGTATTCTTCTGGTTCCTCCTCTACCCATCCCCCGTTTCCTTGATTAGAGAAGTAGGGGTGTCCCGGTAAGTGGAATCCAGCCATGACATTTGTACGAGAATAGGGGTGTAAGAGGCACATAATGAATCTACAAATATTACGCTAAAGCAACATAAAATACTCCTATAGTATTGTAAACGTTATGTTTAGTTCTTAGTGTATTCCTTGTATGGGTGATGGTAGGTTGTTAGACTTGTTGTCCACTACGACTATCCCCCAGCATATGCGACTCACTTCTCAGACAAATATAGTTAATCAGGCTATATTTATCCTAGACTTGATTACATATCCCAAGGAATACTCGCATTGTACAACTCATCCTTTTTACTTTTGTAGTTTCCTAGTTACGACACTATACTGGGATGTATGCATGTACTTATACTTTTCGTAAAAATATTATTTTATTTCTAAAAGCATACTTGTAAGAAAAATGTTTAGTCAGAGAGTTTTAGTCCCATTGCGTTTATAGTTTGTATATCTTATATGGTTCGATATACTTAGTTCACAACAATGCTCTGATACCAATCTGTCACACCCCCAAACCTAGGATGGCGGAAACGTCCGGGGGTGGGATGACTTCATATATAGTGTCATAACAACGATATATATAGTGTCATAACAACGAGTATAATAATGACTAAAGTAAACACAACCATCATAAACATAATCGAAAAAGTTACATGGTTTCATGAGTTACATGTTTCAAAATCGATTACAATATAATGATAAAATGAATTGTCTGACGCCTTAGCGTCCTATCCTCAAAAGCTTGATAGTTACCAGAATTAATGATTACCTGAGAATACAAGTAATTTTGAAAGAGTGTCAACAATTAAGTTGGTGAGCTCATAAGCTTTTTTATGTAGAGTTGAAATCCTTTCTTTGTAAATGTAGTGTTTGTTTCATAAAAATCCAATATTTTCCTTGGTTAAATGAATTGTAGTCTTAAAACCCAAGGCTGAATGTACAAGTATTATTCCATACTTATGATAGCATATGTAGTTTTAAAGTGAATAAAACCGATTGAATGTAGAAATTTCCCGTAAACTATATGTATCATTATTTCCCTATGTGAGTTATTATAACCGTGCTAATGACATATATGGCTATTACGACGTTCTTCATGCGTCAGAAATGTTATGACATTTTTCACCCCAGACCTGCCGGTCTAGCTGTTGCTTGCAGCTTAGGTGTCGGAATGTAAGTCCCAATATATATCTATACACAAGTATCACACTTTCCCTACAAGAGACTCTGGTTATAGTTACAGGACTTTAACCCATACCCTAGTGTGTAAAATGAAGTAGTGCCTTACAAATTTGATTTAATGAGTTTACGTGTAGTATGAATGAAAATCCTTTTTGTAGTGGAAATGCAACCTGTCTTATTATGTTCGTAGTGTTAATGTACCATAAACTATACCTATTATAGTTTATCATATATATTTATTGTGATGAATTACCCTTATCTGAATGACTATATCTTTTTCATGGAAGTAAAATAGCATGAAATAAAATCAACATGTATCTTTATATGGTTACACACTTTGCTCAACATGTTACAAAGTGTTAATGAACTTGTTAACCATTTTTCTAGTTTTAACTTTTCTGTCCGTGTTCTTAGAAAAATCATTGAAGGTCGAAATCTAAATATGTAAACTCTGAGAGCTTAGAAAATGAGTCTACTTTGTTCATAATTTTTATTATGATTTTTAGTGGTCTCTAACTAGTGTGAACATGTTCATCTTCACAGACTAGTCCGAAATTTTTTTTGAAATGATAGGCAGTTTTGTAAATATCGCCATAAATAGTAGAAAAACCTTTGAACGCGTGCGAGTAGTCCTTAGAAAGATATAAACCTGAACTATTTGAACCTTGTACAGTTTTGATAAATATTAAGTTTAAGATGGTCAAAACAGTCTGTGAACGGACCATAACTTTTCTGCTGAAAGCTGTTGGTTAAGTTTGGAATATGTTTTGGTGTTGTAACTTGTATCCCCCCCCCCCTAAAACGTGAAGAAAACATGAAAATATAGGGGTATGAACACACCTTGATTGATTTCTTGTAGATTGGAAGGTTGAGGATGAAGGATTTCAAGTCAACAACAGTTGAGGTTCTGACGATTCTATGAACAAATATATGAATATTTGTGTAAATGATCACGATTTGTATAATAATGTGTAGAATGCTTAGGAGTTGAATGAAAATACTTACCAAAGATGGAGGAAAACTCAAGAACACTTCTTGTCAAAAATCGTGAGAGAGAGAGAGAGAGAAAAGTTTACTTTTGGTGAGAGCAAATGAAATCTTGAATGAGATGAATGAAGATTTCTTGGATGGATTTGATTAACGAAATCTGATGGGTTGTTGGGAGGAGTTGAAAAAGGACAATGATTCGACTAGGTAGAGTGTGAATAGTGACATAAAGTAGATATAAAGGTGGCTTTTATCATAACTTTATGAAAAAGTCAACAAGTACCTTTATGTCCTTTACATATTATCTTGACCAAAAATATGATTTATAATTAATAAATCTTCAAGATGGGGATAAAATTTAAGTTTAGGGGGACTAATATGTCAAAAATATGAATTGGGTGAAAATCCCACGTCAAAAACATCAAAAACAGGCTGAAGATGCGAAATTGGTCAAAAACCGGACTTGAGAAGCGAAACCGCGAAGGCTGCTGATGATCCGAGAGGGTTCGCAGGTTGCAGAGGTTTCGGATGTGAAGGGAAGGTTCGCAGCGAGGGCTGCTGATGCGAACGTTGGACCAAATGCGAACCTTGGAGTAAGATGCGGAAGGTCCTGGTAAGAAACGAACTTGGTTGAGTAGCATGCGAACCTTATCGTATAAATGCGAACGGTGCTAAGTGGGATGCGAAAGTGCCCGACAAAACACGAATGTGGCCGAGTAGAGGTGAAAGTGGTCGAGTAGAAGCAAAACTCACCGTGTAGGTGCGAAACTAGCCGGTTTGGGGTGCGAACCTTCTCGGTTTAATGTGAAAGTGTCCGGTTTCGCTTGTGAGAGGTGTCAGATGCGAGATTTCTCGCCTAGAAACGAACCTTCAACCAAATGCGAATGTGGCTAGGAGGATGCAAGGACCTACGAGGGTTCGCATGTGAGCAGTAACCTGCGAACCTTCAGGCCTCTTTTTGGCTTCCTTCTTCCGTTTTAAGTTGTTTTCGACCAAGGAAAATTTTGGGATGGTATGGATGTTCATATAAAAGTTGGAAAATGTGATTTTTATTACCAAAGGATTTGGGAGAGATTAGAGAGTAATTGGGAGAGGTTTTGGGAGAGATTTGAGAGAGATTTCGTTTGTAACCTTTGCTAAGGTTTTGCCCCGTAGTGCTAGGATTATAAACTCCACTACGCCTAGTTATGAGTGTTATATGCCCCCGAAGGGTACGTAATAGTGTTTTATCGAGTCGTTACATCACTCACCCTATTTAGGGTTTAGATTTTTCTAAACATATGAAACTTCTGAGTGATACTTTGTATTACGATGTAGATTTATACATTAGTAAACATAGAGAAAACCCTAACATACAAGCACTAGTTGAGTTGACCAGTTTGACCCGTTGACTTTGTTTGACTTTGACTTAACTAGAAATTGACGGTTGTCACACCCAACCTTATGGGTCCTAAAGATACTTTCCTCCTTTCATTGTCTCATGGGGACCTAATCACCGTCCCACTCAACACTAAACGCGCTCCACTATGCTGTAACCCTACCATGCACGATTCCCTTATAGAACAAGTTGCTGCACAAGAGTTTTTAGGCTCTCCACATGCCACCGACAGTCCCTAAGGGCACTCCATAGGTGATAACCAACAAGCACAGATAACATATGGTTCCACAGGTTATTATCACAAAGCAGCATGCTCAATACCAGGACACAGACCTACTGATTACTACAATGTAGTAGCACACTCTATACCCAAACGTATATCTAACAGAATACATACAGAGTCTTCAACATGACTAGACCACCTCACCGGGCCTTTAGCCTATCTAGACCACTCTTAGAACCTTCAACATGTCTGGACCGCCTCTCCAGGCCTTCAACCTGTCTAACCGTTCTTCGGGCCTTCTGCCTGACTGGTACGCCCCATTGGCCTTCAGTCTATCCGGGTCGCCCTAGGTCTGTTGAGCGAAACTTGAACCCATCATGGTGCCCCCTCCCACATAGCCAGCTCTCACCCCACTTGGGGTATCGAAAACTTGACCCAATCCGCAAATGTCACAACTAGGAATTCTAATACGTTGTAGACACTTGACAAAGAATGACATTGTACCTAAAACTAGAAAACATGTATGGTGTTATTCAATGACAACAAAATTCCATCAAATACCTTATACAAACTTTCAAATAGTCAACAAAAGTTGGAAACCCTAAAAATTCTGGTTCAAGTCCATTTTGGACTAGGATTTTTCTTATTGGGCCTAATGGACCAATAAGCTTCCAATTTGACTATTTTGGGCTTAGAACTCTTATATGGGCTCTAACTGAACCCACTTTCATTTATTTTAACATTTTGGGCCATAATGGACCTAGAATGAAATAAAACATTCTTATTGGACCATAACAAACTTAATTAGCTCTAAAGGGCCATAAAACTCATACCTTGATTGTTTTGGGCCGTGAACCATCTCCAAAGACCAATTGGGCCGAAAATCATCAAATGGGCCATAATATGGATTTAAGCACAAAAAGGCCCCAAATTCTTTCTTTCCTCTACCTCTCTCGGCCCAACTACAAAACATAGGGAGAAAGAGTTGACTTTTATATGCCACCTCACAACTATACTTGGGATATCCATGCAACTATCTCATAGTTCCAAGCATCTATCACTTCACTCTCTCTCTTCTCCCCTCTTTTTTCTTCTTCGGCCGAGAACCCATCACACACACTCACACTCTTCCAAATTCTCCCAAACACTCACAAGAACACTCTTACATCTTCTCTCAAATTTTCGAGAATTTGAACATCTTCAAGAAGAGTTTCATCATCAAAAATCATCAATTCTTGGTAAGTCCTTACACATCTAAGTTGTATAACTTCATCCTTGTGTTAAGATCATTCATTCTAAGCATTTTTGTGATCATACTCTTAGAAAACCTCCATAAGTTCGAAAGCAACCCAAGAAAGCTTCCTAGGGCCGAGAATAGCATCAAACTTCTTCTATTTCTTCAAAACCGAGATCCACAAGAAAAGGTGAGTTCATACCCCTCTCTTTTCGGTTTTCACAAGTTTTATGGGGGAGAATACAAGTAAAATGTGTAGATCTATGTGTATGTGTATGCTATGTATGATTTCATGCATGTATGTGTGATTATATGTGTTTATGTGGTAAATATGTAACAAAAAGGGAAGAAATCACGAAATCTATGGCACAAGAAGGAAAACAACCATGAACTAAGATATATTACACTAAACAAGTCAAGAAAAATACCCTCTAAGATTAAAATAAACATATTGCAACATAAAACGCATTTTTAGGCTTAAATTGTCAAATAAACAAAAGTTGGGTTAAAATTGCCATTCACGGTTTTTCTTAAGGATCAAAAGGGTCAAAACAGTTAAAATAAAAGTTTTTATGAATATTATACTCTTCAAAGGACTAGAAATGTAAATTGTAGCTTAATGGGCCAATTTTTGGGCTTTTCGGCCAATTGAGACCAAAATTGCGAAAAACCAAATTTTTAAGGGATTGAATGATAAACTTCACAAAACAGGAGGTAAAAAGGGTTAACAAAACCAATTCAAGGGTTAGAATGATTTATTTTCCAAACAAGGATCAAAAATGTAAACTTTTTGGATTTTGGGCCAAAATTGTAAAAGTTGCGAAAAGTTTGGGTTTTAACTGGAAAATTCCTTACTGGAAGGGCTAAAACTGCCAAAGAGAAATTTTTGAACTAAAAACATCACTTAAACAAGTCTATGGGTAAAAAATGCCAAGAAAATGGTTTAAGGGCCTAAAATGTTCTTTTTTCAAAATAAGGGACTAAAATTGTTATTTTTATTAAAGAAGGGCTGAAAAGGTCAAACCAACATTTTGAAGCAATTATTTTGTTTTTAAGATATTTGAGTCAAAAACACACAACTACAACTCATGAAAATAGAAAGATGAATATACGTATAATTCCAAATATCGTTATAAACAATTGACCCGCCTCGTGCCGATACGAAGATAACAATCGTTCAATCAAATTTTCCAACAATTATACTATACCTAAAACAAGTAAATATCCAAATAGTTGGTCTTGAAAGATCCTAATCATGCTTATTGGACCTTTGTGGCCCATTGACATGACTTTTGGGCCTAACACTAATAATAAATGTTTATTGGGCCTCCGGTGACCCAATTACATGTTTAAGGGACCCTCAATGGCACATATATGCTATTGGGCCTTGGTGGCCCATTAGCATTGCTAGTAAGGTCCAAATTTAATCAAATATGAAATGGGCCAATGTGTCCTTCGTATAACCAACAACCTTAAATAACACGCGTAATTAGCAGGACCTTGTATTCCTCTTCTCCGTGTCTGTTAGGCTTATTTGAAATCAAAGTGAACAAACCCAGGTCGTTAATCAACAGTAATCAATTTTGTTTGGATTAAGTGAGTAATAACGGGCGACACCTCTAAGGGTCGTTTGTAGTCTGTAGTTATAATCAAAGTCTCCTGGAAGGAGAGCGAGAGTTTGTGTATAGATCTATACGGGGGTGACTCCCCCACACCTCAGCTGTTCGCTACAGTTAGACTCGGCCAGTCTAGGGTGACAAAATCTTAAGATCAGTCACAGCGTACGTTAGGTTGCCAAGACAGACGAACTAGTCATTATTATGCATGGTTATAACGACTCACATAATTAATTAAATCCAATACCATCCGAGTAATCAAGGAAGAGTAATCAAAATCATTCGTTGTGGCCGTATAGCAATTTGAAAAACAATTATATTTTATGTTATCGGAAAACATCGGGTTTTTCGAGGAAATCAACACCACTCACTTGTATTTTTCTATAACTATAATACAAAACTTCCTTTTATACACGTTTTGAAATCATTCATGCATCAACTTATGGATCTTCACACTTTGGTAAACAATTGTCTTTTCAGAAAATATCGGATTTTCTGGGTTTTACAAACTACACAAATCATTTTTATCACAACCCTACTTATGAACTCACCAACATTTCATATGTTGACCGTTTTTCAAAATAACTTGTATTCTCAGGTAACAGGTAAGCTGAAGGGTAATATCAAGTATATTAGGATGTTATGTTTTGAAAACTCTCAAACAATTTATGTTATGGATGTGTAATATTTAAAACAATGTACTGGATGTGAACAATATCAGTTGTAATGTATTGATGCATGGTGATGTTTATGTTGTGATTCATGTATATTCATTGTGATGATATTCAATTTAAGTCACACGAGCCCTCGGACGTTTCCGCCGTCTGGTTTCGGGGGTGTCACAGGTTGGTATCAGAGCTCTGTTTATAGTGAACTGGCATATCTGACCACACATTGATATGCAACTATAAACCAAAGAGGGACTAAAACAACTCTAAACAAAACAAAATAAAACACAACGATAAAAACATCTTTACTTGTGCGATATAGGAAAAGAACACAATACCAAATCAAATAAGATAATACTGACATCTCGGTTAAGTCGGGACTGTTCATGGTTGTATTAAGGGGTGAGTGTAACCTGATCAACTACATTTTCTCCGAAGTACAACTAATACATGCCCCGGTAAAAACCTCGATGGACGGTAAACCTAAAAACATACCCCTTGTTACCAAGAAAAGAACATCAACTCAAATTACATAATAACTAAAACATCTTAGGAATAATATTAGTACATTTATATACTCTCGCAGACTGTATGGCCGGCTTCCATCACCCCTGAGATCCGTATTTCCCTAATCAGGGAAATAACGGATGGCTGGAGGAGGAACCTGAAGAAGACCCTGAGGAAGGGTCTGAAGAGGAACCTGAGGCGGAAGTCGAGGGCGGACCTGCCGAGCCCGTGGAGGTCCTCGAAGAAGAAGAAGCCGAAGAGGACTTCGAGGAGGAACCTAGCGATGATGGTGATTCGGACACAGAGTCCGAAGTCATCAACACCCCTTACCCGACTAGGGTGCCCGCTCACCGGATGGGCCCGACTGGCCCTACACCCCCCTGAGGTATCGATCTTCGGAGGTGGAGCAGATAGCAGGGACAGCGACCTCCGTTTGGCATGGCACGCGAGTTCTACGACTTGAGGGAGGGAGGACCAGCTGATAGCGCGCTTCCGGTCATGGTGAGACGATTGCGGAAAACTGGCGACCTAGCTCAGAGCACCGTCGATCAGATGCACCAGATGCGGGCTAGAGTTGAGCGTGCAGAACACGAGACGCAAGAGGTTATCCGAGAGTTCCACATGAGGCAGGTGAGGTGGGAGACTCGCCTCTGAGACGCGGAACAACAGGTGGCTTGCCTTCAGGGAGCGTCCACTTCTTCAGCACCACCCCCTGGCACATCCCACCATGACTAGGACTAGTCATATCTATCCTTAGTATTATGCTTATATGATCTATGCTATGTACCATCGACTCTATGTTTAAGTGATTACACTACTCATAGAGTCGTTACGCTGCCGAACTTGCACCACTTATGTATGCTCTTTCGAGCAAATTTTCATGTAACAAAGTGCAGATAATATTAATGGAAAAATTTTATGTGTTCTATTGTGATGTTGTGATCTGCTATGTGTTATGTATCCATGATTGTATGCTAATTTGTGAAACTACTTAAGTTCATGCAATACACCTAGTTTGTTGGACCACAATCTCACAAAAATCATAGGCACTCAACATCTTTCCGTTCCATGACAGAAAGATGCCCCAACGACCAACCCATGGAAACCCTAGACCAACCCCACCCGAAGTCAACTCAGCTGCATTCCAAGCAGCTGTATCTGCTGCGGTTACTGCAGCCATGGCGCAAATCCACCAAGGGAACAATGGTGGAGTCAATGGACAAGGGGCTAGAAGTTCGAACAACGGAATAAATCAAGGACCTACCAAGACATGCTCCTACAAGGACTTCACCAACACCATGCCACGAACCTTTAATGGCACGGGTGGAATGATAACCCTAAAGAGATGGATGGAAAAGGTGGAATCAGTATTTTAGATATGTGAATGCCCCGAAGAGGTGAAAGTGAAGTTCGCCACATGCACATTTGTTGACCAGGCTCTCACCTGGTGGAATGGACATGTAGAGGCCATGACTCTCCCCGTAGCCAACGCTATGCCGTGGGCGGAGCTGAAAGAAATGCTGATGGCCGAGTACTGCCCACGAGGCGAAATTCAGAAAATGGACCAAGAGCTGTGGAATCTCACCGTCCGAAATTCTGATATAGATGCATACATATCAAGGTTTAGCGAACTGTCACTGTTGTGCCCTGGCATGATCACTTTAGAGGGAAAGAAAATCGAACGATTCATCTGGGGATTAACCTCCCCAATTCAAGGAAATATAATAGCTGCAAATCCTGAAACCTTCGACAGTGCCAAGAGGTTGGCCAAGAAACTGTACAACCACAACAACAAGAAGGGCGAGAAGCCAGCGGAGACTGAAGGCAAGAAGGAGAGTGACAACAAGAAGGGAAAGAACAACAAGAGAAAAGGGCGACAAGGCTCAGAGTTGTCAAAGAAACAACAAACAGTGACAGTCAATGCTGCAACCACCCAAGTACCCTCCACACCACATGCTCCAGCCTCAGCTAATCCAAGTACCCCTAGGCAGTATTCCGGGAATCTCCCAAAGTGCAACAAGTGTAGTCTTCATCATAATGGCGAATGCAGAGAGATGCATTGTACCAGTTGTAATCGGAAGGGTCACACGGCAAGGTATTGCAGGACCTATCCTCCCCAAAACCAGCAACAAGGAAACAACAACAACCACAACAACAACAACAACACCAACAGTAGCGGCAATAATACAGGATCAAGCCCCACCTGCTATGGATGTGGAAAGACTGGGCATATCCGTCGAAACTGCCCCAACATCAACAACCCTGGGAACGGAGGAACAGGAAGAGTGCTAACTATGGGTCAGGGAGAAGCAGTTCAGGATCCCGCTATTGTTACCGGTACGTTTCTCCTAAACTACACTTATGCATGCATCCTATTTGATACCGGGGCAGAACGAAGTTTTGTGAGTAATAAATTCAAACACTTGTTAAAACAACAACCCAAGAAGCTTAATGAAACCTTTACGGTGGAAATGGCTAATGGGAAAACAGAATCCACTGGGGAAATCTACATCGGATGTACCCTGACCTTAAATCATAACGTCTTTCAAATAAACTTAATGCATGTTTCCATTAGGAGTTTTGATGTGATTATCGGCATAGACTGGTTAAGCCCCCACCATGCTGAAATTATGTGTCACGAGAAGGTCGTTCGCCTTCACCTCCCAAATCACGAAACCCTAATTATATACGGAGACAAACCCAGCACGAACCTTCATCTTATCTCGTGCATTAAGGCACATAAGTATCTATGAAAGAAGGACTTGACGTTTCTAGCTCATATAGTGGATAAGTTCAAAGAAGAGATCAATATTCGAAACATCCCTGTGGCTTGCGATTTCCCAGATGTCTTTCCGGAGGATCTTCCGGGGATACCCCCAGAAAGACAAGTCGAGTTCCGAATTGATCTAGTGCCAGGAGCTACTCCCATCGCCAAATCGCCCTATAGATTGGCTCCTGCGGAGATGCAAGAGCTGTGCAGTCAACTCAGCGAACTTTTGGACAAAGGATTCATCCGACCCAGCTTCTCACCTTGGGGAGCTCCGGTTCTCTTTGTTAAGAAGAAAGACGGTACCTTCAGGATGTGTATTGACTGCAGGGAACTTAATAAGCTCACCATCAAAAACCGTTATCCACTTCCAAGAATCGACGATCTATTTGACCAACTCCAAGGAGCAAGTTACTTCTCTAAGATAGATCTGCGATCTGGATACCACCAACTCAAAGTCCGGGAGGAGGATATCCCCAAACCCGCCTTCCGAACTCGTTATGGACATTATGAATTTGTCGTAATGCCCTTCGGTCTAACGAATGCCCCTGCCGCATTCATGGACCTAATGAATCGAATCTGCCGACCATTCCTCGATAACTTTGTCATCGTTTTCATCGACGATATCCTAGTATATTCCCGAAGCGAAGTGGAGCACGGTCGACACCTCCGACAAATCCTGGAAACCCTACGAACCGAAAGGTTATACGCAAAACTCTCTAAGTGTGAGTTTTGGATCCGTAGTGTGAACTTTTTAGGTCATGTTGTTAGTCAAGAAGGGATACATGTGAATCCTTCTAAAGTCAAAGCCATCGAAGGATGGGCGATCCCAACAACACCCACCGTAATTCGTCAATTCTTAGGTCTCGCAGGCTACTACAGGCGGTTCATTCAGAGCTTCTCCAAAACAGCCAAGCCACTTACCTTGCTTACACAAAAGGGCGTACCCTTCGAATGGACGGATAAGCAAGAAGTTGCATTCCGAAATCTGAAGCAAGCACTCTGCAGTGCGCCGATACTATCACTACCGGAAGGAACAGAAGACTTTGTAGTTTACTGTGATGCGTTGAATCAGGGTTTAGGCTGTGTACTCATGCAACGTGGAAAGGTGATAGCTTATGCGTCCCGGCAACTAAAGACACATGAGGTGAATTATACCACCCATGATCTGGAATTAGTAGTTGTGGTCTTCGCCCTGAAGATTTGAAGGCACTACCTTTATGGTACCAAGTGCACCATTTTCACCGACCACAAGAGTCTCCAGCACATCTTAAATCAAAAGGAGTTAAACATGAGGCAACGAAGATGGGTCGAATTGCTGAACGATTACGAGTGCGAAATCAAGTACCACCCAGGTAAAGCTAATGTAGTAGCTGATGCCTTGAGTCGGAAGGATTACTCGAATCGTCGTTTGAAGACTCTCTCCATAACCATCCAATCCCACCTGACCTCGCAAATCAGAGCAGCCCAGTTGGATGCCATGAAGGCAGAAAACATAACGAGCGAAGTGTTACGTGGAATGGAAAAGAATTTCGAAGTGAAGGAGGACGGAGCATATTACTTCATGAACCGCATTTGGGTCCCTACACTTGGGGGATTCAGAGAAGTAGTCATGAATTAAGCCCACAAGACACGATACTCCATCCATCCAGGTTCAGATAAAATGTACTTGGATATCAAGCGACATTATTGGTGGCCTAACATGAAGGCAGAAATTGCCACTTACGTTAGCAAGTGCCTCACATGTGCTAAAGTAAAGGTGGAATATCAAAAGCCCTCGGGATTACTACAGCAACCAGTAATTCCCGAGTGGAAATGGGAAAGGATTACTATGGACTTTGTGACCAAACTACCCAAGTCGACTGATGGTTTGGATACCATATGGGTAATAGTTGACAGATTAACAAAATCCGCTCATTTCCTGCCAATAAAAGAATCATACAAGATGGAACGTCTGACAAGGATCTATATCAAGGAAATCGTGAGACTCCACGGAGTGCCAATATCTATCATCTCAGATAGGGATAGTAGGTTTACTTCACGGTTTTGGCAATCGCTTCAGAAGGCTATGGAAGCACAACTTGACATGAGCACTGCCTACCACCCGCAAACGGATGGTCAAAGCAAGCAAACCATTCAAAAGTTAGAGGACATGCTTCGTGCATGTGTGATAGAGTTTGGAAGGTCGTGGGATACCCACTTGCCTCTGATCGAATTCTCGTACAACAAAAGTTACCACTCAAGCATCAAAGTTGCTCCTTTCGAGGCATTGTATGGGCGTAAATGTAGATCACCGTTGTATTGGGCTGAGGTAGGGGACACTCAGTTAGCAAAAGGACAAACATCAGACAATGCACTAACGGGACCAGAAATCATACGCAAGACGACCGAGAAGATAATTCAGATCAGGGCCCGACTGCAATCATCACGAGACAGACAAAAGAGCTACGCCGATAAGCGGCGCAAGCCCTTGGAATTTAGAGTCGGGGATAAGGTGTTATTAAGGGTCTCTCCCTAGAAAGGGGTGATTCGTTTTGGGAAGCGGGGAAAACTAAACCCTCGATACATTGGACCCTTCGAGATTCTTGCCCGAATCGGTCCAGTGGCTTATAGACTGCAGCTACCCGCTGAGCTCAGCAGTGTACACCCCGTGTTCCATGTTTCCAATCTAAAGAAGTGCTTATCCGACGAGACTCTCTTCATTCCATTAGAAGAAATCGAAATCAACGAGAATCTCCTATTCATCGAAGAACCAGTCGAAATCATGGACCGGGAAGTGAAACGTACTAAGCAAAGTCGCATTCCGATTGTAAAAAGTTCGATGGAACGTGAGACGCGGACCAGAGTTCACATGGGAACGCGAAGACCAGATGAAGCAGAAGTACCCTCATCTATTCTCACATTCTCAAATCTAGCTTTAAAAAGAATTTCGGGACGAAATTCCCTCTAACGAGGGGATGATGTCACAACTAGGAATTCTGATACGTTGTAGACACTTGACAAAGAATGACATTGTACCTAAAACTAGAAAACATGTATGGTGTTATTCAATGACAACAAAATTCCATCAAATACCCTATACAAACTTTCAAATAGTCAACAAAAGTTGGAAACCCTAAAAATCCCGGCTCAAGTCCATTTTGGACTAGGATTTTTCCTATTGGGCCTAATGGACCAATAAGCTTCCAATTTGACTATTTTGGGCTTAGAACTCTTATATGGGCTCTAATTGAACTCACTTTCATTTATTTTAACATTTTGGGCCATAATGGACCTAGAATGAAATAAAACGTTCTTATTGGACCATAACAAACTTAATTAGCTCTAAAGAGCCATAAAACTCATACCTTGATTGTTTTGGGCCGTGAACCATCTCCAAAGACCAATTGGGCCGAAAATCATCAAATGGGCCATAATATGGATTTAAGCACAAAAAGGCCCCAAATTCTTTCTTTCCTCTACCTCTCTCGGCCCAACTACAAAACATAGGGAGAAAGAGTTGACTTTTATATGCCACCTCACAACTATACTTGGGATATCCATGCAACTATCTCATACTTCCAAGCATCTATCACTTCACTCTCTCTCTCTTCTCCCCTCTTTTTTCTTCTTCGGCCGAGAACCCATCACACACACTCACACTCTTCCAAATTCTCCCAAACACTCACAAGAACACTCTTACATCTTCTCTCAAATTTTCGAGAATTTAAACATCTTCAAGAAGAGTTTCATCATCAAAAATCATCAATTCTTGGTAATTCCTTACACATCTAAGTTGTATAACTTCATCCTTGTGTTAAGATCATTCATTCTAAGCATTTTTATGATCATACTCTTAGAAAACCTCCATAAGTTCGAAAGCAACCCAAGAAAGCTTCCTAGGGCCGAGAATAGCATCAAACTTCTTCCATTTCTTCAAAACCGAGATCCACAAGAAAAGGTGAGTTCATACCCCTCTCTTTTCGGTTTTCACAAGTTTTATGGGGGAGAATACAAGTAAAATGTGTAGATCTATGTGTATGTGTATGCTATGTATGATTTCATGCATGTATGTGTGATTATATGTGTTTATGTGGTAAATATGTAACAAAAAGGGAAGAAATCACGAAATCTATGGCATAAGAAGGAAAAAAACATGAACTAAGATATATTACACTAAACAAGTCAAGAAAAATACCCTCTAAGATTAAAATAAACATATTGCAACATAAAACGCATTTTTAGGCTTAAATTGTCAAATAAACAAAAGTTGGGTTAAAATTGCCATTCACGGTTTTTCTTAAGGATCAAAAGGGTCAAAACAGTTAAAATAAAAGTTTTTATGAATATTATACTCTTCAAAGGACTAGAAATATAAATTGTAGCTTAATGGGCCAATTTTTGGGCTTTTCGGCCCATTGAGCCCAAAATTGCGAAAAACCAAATTTTTAAGGGATTGAATGATAAACTTCACAAAACAGGAGGTAAAAAGGGTAAACAAAACCAATTCAAGGGTTAGAATGATTTATTTTCCAAACAAGGATAAAAAATGTAAACTTTTTGGATTTTGGGCCAAAATTGTAAAAGTTGCTAAAAGTTTGGGTTTTAACTGAAAAATTCCTTACTGGAAGGGCTGAAACTGCCAAAGAGAAATTTTTGAACTAAAAACATCACTTAAACAAGTCTATGGGTCAAAAATGCCAAGAAAATGGTTTAAGGGCCTAAAATGTTCTTTTTTCAAAATAAGGGACTAAAATTGTTATTTTTATTAAAGAAGGACTGAAAAGGTCAAACCAACATTTTGAAGCAATTATTTTGTTTTTAAGATATTTGAGTCAAAAACACCAAGCTACAACTCATGAAAATAGAAAGATGAATATACGTATAATTCCAAATATCGTTATAAACAATCGACCCGCCTCGTGCCGATACGAAGATAACAATCGTTCAATCAAACTTTCCAACAATTATACTATACCTAAAACAAGTAAATATCCAAATAGTTGGGCTTGAAAGATCCTAATCATGCTTATTGGACCTTCGTGGCCCATTGACATGACTTTTGGGCCTAACACTAATAATAAATGTTTATTGGGCCTCCGGTGACCCAATTACATGTTTAAGGGACCCTCAATGGCATATATATGCTATTGGGCCTTGGTGGCCTATTAGCATTGCTAGTAAGGTCCAAATTTAATCAAATATGAAATGGGCCAATGTGTCCTTCGTATAACCAACAGCCTTAAATAACACGCGTAATTAGCAGGACCTTGTATTCCTCTTCTCCGTGTCTGTTAGGCTTATTTGAAATCAAAGTAAACAAACCCAGGTCGTTAATCAACAGTAATCAATTTTGTTTGGAGTAAGTGAGTAATAACGGGCGACACCTCTAAGGGTCGTTTGTAGTCTATAGTTATAATCAAAGTCTCCTGGAAGGAGAGCGAGAGTTTGTGTATAGATCTATACGGGGGTGACTCCCCCACACCTCAGCTGTTCGCTACAGTTAGACTCGGCCAGTCTAGGGTGACAAAATCTTAAGATCAATCCCGGCGTACGTTAGGTTGCCAAGACAGACGAAGTAGTCATTATTATGCATGGTTATAACGACTCACATAATTAATTAAATCCAATACCATCCTAGTAATCAAGGAAGAGTAATCAAAATCATTCGTTGTGGCGGTATAGCAATTTGAAAAACAATTATATATTATATGTTATCGGAAAACATCGGGTTTTTCGAGGAAATTAACACCACTCGCTTGTATTTTTCTATAACTATAATACAAAACTTCCTTTTATACACGTTTTGAAATCATTCATGCATCAACTTATGGATCTTCACACTTTGGTAAACAATTGTCTTTTCAGAAAATATCGGATTTTCTGGGTTTTACAAACTACACAAATCATTTTTATCACAACCCTACTTATGAACTCACCAACATTTCATATGTTGACCGTTTTTCAAAATAACTTGTATTCTCATGTAACAGGTAAGTTGAAGGGTAATATCAAGTATATTAGGATGTTATGTTTTGAAAACTCTCAAACAATTTATGTTATGGATGTGTAATATTTTAAACAATGTTCTGGATATGAACAATATCAGTTGTTATGTATTGATGCATGGTGATGTTTATGTTGTGATTCATGTATATTCATTGTGATGATATTCAATTTAAGTCACGCGAGCCCTCGGACGTTTCCGCCGTCTGGTTTCGGGGGTGTGACAGCAAACTATAATCTCGACCTAACCATGCGTATTCTTAGGGAAACCAAAACTTCATCCAAAAGGAAAGGTTTCCTGCATGGATCCTACTCACTCGAAACTAGATCGAGAAGACTTCCAAGGCGATCTTGTAGGTTGCCAAACTCGAGTCTGCTATGAATACGCAATTCCCTTCTATCACTGAGGGCGAACATTCCCCAAGGACCAAGGAGAAACATAAACACACTGCACTGGAGGGTTGGTGACGCATCCCTTGCTCCTAACTGTTGCCTCACGAATCCTTCGGAGAATTCCCACCGAAATACGAACTCATCAACCGATGGTCTAGAATACCCTGATACCAAAACCAGAGAACTACAAACCCACCTAAAGCTGAACACACCTGCTTCTTGGAAGGTTCACTGACCAACATCTACCCATCAACCTGAGAGTAGCATCACGAGCAGCAAATGACAAAACCTTCATTGACTGACGCTCAACTTCAGAATTCCCAATTCCCCCCACTTAGGGTTCTAACTACCACCCACTGGTTTCAAACCAACTCACAACTCAACCTGACTCAACCAGGCACGATCATTACTGACCATGAAATAAATGGCGTACGCAATATGGTCCTCCCGATACAGATCAATCGAACCCAAGAGAAACCTGAGTTCTAGCTGAAAACTTCTGACATACATAATGGCATATAACGACCCTCAATAACCCAAAACTAGCAGAAAGTCAACCCGGGATGCAACTCACCCAATCCAGCAAAATTCCAACACAATACAATTCTCGATACAATCCGAAGAATACAGGAGATGTCACACTCTCAAAGGCATTTGAAACAATCCTGACTTCTTCCTCCTGATTTACCCTGACCAACCTGAGGGCACGCATGGAAACTTCCCCTCGATCCCAGGTGACATGAACTAATCCTTGTTCGCAATCCAAATGACAATCCGGCACCCGACCTACCCGAGGATATGGTACCCAACTTGCCTCGCAAGATACTCATGTCACCTCGACCCACTTGTGCTTACCAGCGTTGAAATACTGCCACCAACCCATGTGACTAACTGACACCGAGCTGGAAATACAACTTGACCCTAGGGGCACAAGCCTACCCACTCCTTCGAACTCGGAAAAATGATAGGGCACAACCCTTTCCAAAGATAACGACGTTCTACTCCATCAATAATTCATTCTACTTCCAGCTACAAAACTAAAGCTGACCATAATCATCACTCCCTTCCTGAGCCCTGCGACTCGCATCCCGGTTTCGAGCAAAACCCCCGAAGCCTCCACCAAAACGCACTAGGTTTGCAACAAACAACCAAAATCGATAACACCACTGGGCTCACTCCAAATACCAGGACCATCCTCAGGTCTGAGCAGCCACAACCAAAAGATTGGCAGGAACAGAACCACTGTCGCGAACCACGGTATCCAACCATGCTACGTTCCTTGACTCGCCCTTAGAATCCCTGAGATCTTCCTTGATTCGAGTATAGATTCTATGCTTTCAGTACTACGGGCCTAAGACTACCTTCCACACATATCCATCCTTTCATCAAAAATCATCTCGAGTCCTCTAAGTCCTAGTCATAAAATACTCCTGCAAACCTGCTCAACACCGAAACATCCGCACTAAATACTCCCTAGGCTATCCTAGGACCCACCATACCTCCTTTGCCATCAGCTGCTAAAGAACTCCTACCGACGCCAGCTAACCACTTCACGAATATAGTTACATGCAACCAGGATTAAATAATCCTTCGGCTAAAGGACCCGGCCCTACAACGGTTGGACTCAGACGAGAGCTGGATAATAGGTCTAAGTCTTTTATCCTAAGATTATTTAACCCTCATAGCATGTAATTTTAATGTATTCATTTGATGGTTAGCTCCTATCAACATGGGTCTCACAAAGCACAAGCAAGCAACATTCAAGCAGATAAGCCGACTAGCACTAAGATGCAATAAAATCAGACACATCCTCCTATGAAATCCTCGATCTCAGACTCCCAGCACCTTGCGCATATCTTCACCCTGCCATCTCTCTCTCGAGAGTGGCTAATCCTTCCTTATGTCGATCCGCTATGAACCTCGCTCAACCAATGAAACCACCACTACCTCGCCCAATAACGCTACTGTCCGGCTGACCCTATACGACTCATCTATACCATGCTTGCCACACGACCCTCCATTGGTGCCAGATGACTACCGCATGAATACAATCACATACCCCACCATTTAAACAATCTTAGGCTAAAAGATTCAATCCCACAATGGTTGGACTCAGACGAGAGCTGCGCAGCGGAATCAAACCTCTCAGCCTAAGGTCCTTTAAACCATGCGGCATGTGACTTAGCGTATCCACTCAATAGCCAGTTCAAACGCGAAAGAATCACAGATCATCTCAACAAAAGAACTCTATAGGAACTAAGTCATCATATAATCAGGAAATTCTACCATGCAATTCCTGAGGATCCCTAGCCTATTACTAGCATGATGTTCTAACATATCACAATATCAAATAATTGTATGGTATTTTGGGTTCAACTTACTGGCTCCGGCTGACCGTACACTTGCATCCTCCTTTAGTAATTTGAAAACCATTTGGAAATCATTTTGAAAATCTTATCCTTAGTTTGAGACTGGATTCACACGAGTGTTCCTTGAATTCACTCAAACGAAGGCTCTGATACCAACTTGTAACATCCATAAAATTCAAGCAAATTTAACACTTTTTCAAACAATTAAAAACCATTAATTATTACAAAGTGTTTTCAAAATAGTTTCATGTCAGAGTATCCCATAAATCAAAATCATAAAATATGAGGAGGTGCACGATCACGCCTTCGCCTTCCCGCGATCATCTGAAGTACCTGAAACAAAATCAACAACTATAATCCCGAAGCTTAGTAATTTCCCCCTTAATACCAATGCCATACAAACCATAACAATATCATACAAACAACATCCATATATAGAGTCTACAGTACGAATGGTCCGCCCTCATCGGGCCTTCAGTCTACCTAGTCCACTCTTAGAGTCTTCAGTATGACTGGACCGCCCTCACCGGAACTTCAGTCTATCTGGCCCACTCTCAGAACCTTCAGCACGTTTGGTCTGCCCTTCTGGGCCTTTAGCCTATCTGGACCGTTCTCCGGGCCTTCGGCCTGACTAGTACGCCCTACTGGGTCTGCAGTCTATCCGGGCCGCCCTGGGTGTGTTGGCCTAGAGCACAAAGCAGGACCGCCTCAAACTAACCCCCAATCACACAATCAAAACATAAATATCATACGCTAGCTAGCATGTACATATATTCATACAGATCTAACATATTACTAATCATAACATCATCCCATATACCAGGATACCGATCTAACAGATCACTAACATAGCATCATCCTTTAACCAGGATACAGATCTAACAGATCACTGACATAGCATCATCCTATAACCAAGATACATATCTAACGGATCACTAACATATCATCATGCAATAACCAGGATAACAATCCAAAAAGGGTCAGCCTTGGTGCCTTAGACCCTGTTGATATAGTGAGAAGAACTC
Organism: Lactuca virosa; assembly: GCF_052849685.1. Taxonomy (NCBI): domain Eukaryota; kingdom Viridiplantae; phylum Streptophyta; class Magnoliopsida; order Asterales; family Asteraceae; genus Lactuca; species Lactuca virosa. Next base: position 299,292,607 of record NC_136428.1, on the reverse strand, counting down.
ACCTCACAAGTAGCACTGGATGATAATGTCAAACTCCCAAACACAACTCCAAACTCAAACACCTTCATAAGGTTTCTACAACTGAGTAGATGTCGGATCTATAAGCTCCTTCTCGTTCCAAGCTCGTAACTTTCAAGTTTCTCCAAGAAATGCACCAAAAACACACTCTTTAGCCTTGTACACACTCAAAATGGAAGGTTAGCTCATTTAGGGTTTTCTTCTGGATGATAGGTTGTTAAGGGAGGATGGATAGAGGACTTAAGGTCCTCTACATATGCTGCAAACCCTAAAAATTAAGGTTTTCATGCACAGCCTCAACTCGTCGAGTTGGGTCCTCCAACTTGTCAAGTAGGCTTCATAATCCACGTGGCCATATGAGTTTCTACACGACGAGTTGAGGACTCCCATCTAGTTGAGTAGGCTTTATTAAGTCATAAAATCCCTAAAATCTCATTCCTGGAAATCGGGGTGTTAGAACTATCGTTCATATACTGAGGTGGAACTACAAACCATAAGTAATGGGATCAATAGAATACTTGAGCTTGAGAAGATAGTTGTGTTGGACCTCAAACAAAAAGCACGAGAAAAATGGACGATTGATGGGGATGAGAACACCAAATTCTTCCACGGATACATAAACCCAAACAAACGAAAAAACAGGATTTCGGGCCTTATGGTAAATGGAAGGTGGGCAACTAAGGTGAATGAAATAAAATATGAGGCATACTGTTTCTTCCCAAAAAAAGTTTAACGAGACTTGGGTTTCAAGTCCAAAATTGATAAACCCCCTGTTCGAATCCATTTCAATGATGGAAGCTATCAGACTGGGGGCTTAGGTTTCAAGGTGCTCGCGACTAGAATCAAATCGGTAATTAGCAACATTATTGGTGAAACACAATCCGCTTATGTCGAAGGTCGGAACATACAAGACAGGCCGCTGATCATAAACGAGATGTGTGGTTGGGCAAAAAGCATAAAAAGAAGTTACTCCTTTTCAAAGTAGACTTTGATAAAGCCTTTGATTCGGTGAACTGGGAGTATTTGGACTCCATTCTAGCACAGATGGGCTTTGGAAACAAGTGGAGATTATGGATTAGAGGATGTTTGTCGTCATCGCGTGCTTCAGTCCTAATCAACGGAACCCCCACAAAAGAGTTTTGCATCACCAAAGGTGTACAACAGGGAGACCTACTCTCACCCTTCTTATTTATAATCACAATGGAAGGTTTAAATGTTGCGATGAAGACGGTTGGCGATAAAGGTATTTTTAAAGGTGTACAACTTCCAAATAATGGTCCGATAATTTCTCACATGTTCTACGTGGATGATGCATTGTTTGTGGGCGAATGGTGTAAATCAAAATTAAAGAACCTTGCCCGTATCCTGAAATGCTTCCATGTGTCGTCGGGTCTCAAAGTAAATTTTCACAAATCAATGGTCTTTGGTGTTGCTGTCTCGAGTTTTGAAACTACTCGATGGGCCCGTTTACATGGTTGTGAAGCGGGTTCTCTACCGTTTACTCACTTGGGCATACCTGTGGGCGCCAATATGAATCTGATTAAGAATTGGAAACCCATCATCAACAAGTTCCATGCAAAGCTATCACAATGGAAATCAAAGACACTTTCATTTGGATGTCGTCTCACCTTAATAAAGTCGGTGTTGGGCAACTTACCTACATACTATCTGTTATTATTCAAATCCCCCAACGGGGTAATTGACACTCTTGAGAAGATGCGTAGGAAATTTTTATTGGGTGGCATTAATGATGTGAGAAAGATCCACATGGTTGCATGGGAGAAAGTTATAGCATCAAAACAGGATGGTGGTTTTGGTGTGGGATCTATCAAAGCCTTGAACATTGCCCTTCTTGTTAAATGGTGGTGGCGACTCAAGACAGAGGAAACATCAATTTGGGCCAGGGCTATTTCTAGAATACATAACTTAAGTAATAAACCTATTGACTATCTCGCCAAAAAATCGGTTACCGGTGTGTGGAAAAATGTGGCAGCAACAAAAAAAGATATTGAGGATATGGGTTTTGGATTCTACAACATGTTCAAACAAATTGTAAAGTCTGGGGACAAAACTCAATTCTGGCATGACCTTTGGTCTGATGTGGGCAAACTGAAGACAAATTTTCTGGAATTGTACAACCTTGAAACACAAAAACGATGTTTGGTAGGTGCGAGAGTACATCGTGAAGAAGCTATGTGCGGTTGGAAGTCTTGTCCTATAGAATATGGTTTATCGGAGGAGGTGACAAGACTAACTAATGTGATTTCAAATACGCACATCGGTGAAGGATCAGACCAAGTCATGTGTTCGTTAGCTGCTGATGGAAGATACAAAGTCTGCCTGCTAAGGAGAAAAATCGACAAAAATCCTCTACCTGATCTTTTACAATTGAAAGTAATTTGGAGTAAATTGATTCCTATCAAAGTTACAATGTTCATCTGGAGAGCAACCCGAGGTCGAATCCCATCCACTTTGGCTTTGGTGAACAGGGGTGTCAATATCGATACTACTTCCTGTGGATCATGTATTAACAGTTTAGAATGTGTTAATCACATACTTGTCTATTGTCCTTTTGCCACATTGGTGAGGTCCAAGATCTTAAAATGGTGTAATATTGAGAAGTTCGATGCACAAAATGTGGGAGATATCACTGCGTTTGTAGCTACTTGGGGAAGATGTCCAAAAAAACGAAATAGATTTGTTGCTATATGTTATGGGCTACTCTAGATTCTATGAAAAATCAGGAATGAGAGACTATTTCAGGCGAGGTCGTGCACCATTACAAGGGCAGTGGAAAACATTAAATGATTGGTGTATGTTTGGATTAAATGTAGAGACAATAGTGATATTTGTAACTCGAAAGAGTGGAATATTTCTCCATTCTCCTCAATATAATTGTCTCCATGTACTGTGTTTTGGCCCTTGGTTTTAGCTTCTTGCATCTCGGAGGTTCAGTTCTATATAAATTTATCTTTCCGAAAAAAAAAAACCGTCAGTGTACATCTAACAATTATGTGTCTCGATCTTCGAGTTGTTTACACTTCGGATAACCTGATTGATCGAGTTATTCCATTTGCTCTAGAAATGAATTCCATTTTCTCTGGAAATGAACTGTCTCTTTAATGGAATAAGAGAAATCCAATTATCCAAGTCTAATAAACCCAATGGCGGATCACAACAGGGGCTGTGGGAGGCCATGGCCCCCAGCTTTTTACCCTTCTATGTTTGATATATATATGGAGTAAATAATTATTGATGTATAAAACTCTTTATCATCTAATGTAATTCTCCTCAACCACAATAATTCTCAAATACTTTAAAATGTTATTAAAAGTTATACTACGGAACTTATTTCACTCATATGTCATGACATTGTCATTACTTTTAGATAATAATTTATCAATTATAAAGGAGGTCTTAGATTAACACAAAAAGAATATAAAATAAATAAAATTAATTATGTAGTTTATATTGGTGCATCATATAATATGGGTATTGAAACGAATTATTTTCTTATATTATTTTATTTGAAGATTTAAATATATAAATTATATATTTACTCCTTTTTTTTTCATGTACAATCAACTCTATTTCAAGAAGAGAAATTTAATATCTTCATGAATTCACATACAAATAATCTGATTAGTAAAAAATGAAATGATTTCATTAAAAACAAACATTTCCATATACACACAAATAATATAAGTTTATTTTAAGTTATACAAGAGATATCATGTCAAAAATACAAAATTCATATTCATGTATTTATATGGTTTTGTTTTAAAACACGGTTACATAATAAAACATAAAACGATTGCCATTTTGATTAACAATGAAAGAATATGTCTTAAAAGTTGTCTTGTTTAGATTGTTTGATGTATTATAACTCTGAACCATTTTAATTGTGTTCATATAGTTTTGTTTAGAATTTTGGTTCCGGCCCCCAAGTTGTAATGGTTGTGTTCCGTCCCTGAATAAACCGGTTCTATGACACCGGTTCAAACCGGTTTTTGAAGAAATCGTTAAAACTTAACATTAAACCGGAAAAAATGGCCATTGAACTTCCGGCTCAGGTTCTTTGGAACCTTTATCCACTACCCAATACTCCCGAACCCAATACAGCCGATAACCAAAATTAAGGGAAACTAAGAACCGATAACCTGTTCAGTACCATCCGCTTCCAGTTAGGTTTTTCAGTAAAAATGGTGATTACAATAATCTCTTAGATGTTGGAAATAATTAAAAAGGAAGTAACGTACTATTTCTTATTCTAAATCATATCTGTCGTTTTTTACTGGATAAGGTGCATTCTTCAGCAAAATATGTATATATCTATCATCTATGTAGTATATATACCCCCTCATCTTTCATCCTTACTCACACGTCTCTCGATCTCTCTGGACCATTGGTACCTACAACTAGGTGATGGCCATGATCAAGTACTCCCCCGCCGCTCTTCTAATGCTATATATGACAGCGGCGATGGTGGGTGTGATTGTGGCCGAGCTTCAAAGGTTTGATCATGCGGTCAAATCCGACGGATCTCTCAGTTTTTTGGTCGTCGGTGATTGGGGTAGGAGAGGACTCTACAATCAATCCAATGTTGCTTACCAGGTTAATTAGTTTATTACTAATTCATATATCCCAATTAACTGTCTCCCCAGCTACATACTAGCTTCTTAATCAACTTCAATAGTTTACTTTAATGGAGGCACTACGTAATTCAACTTGCATTTTATCATGCGTTCGAAATTATATTACACTCGTTATTTTTGTCTCCCAAAAAGTAGTGAATTGCACTTGAAATATCTAAACGTCAACGTAAACGATCATGGAAAAGACAAAACCGATTGAATATATCAATTAATATTAATTAATATTATTTTTATGTAATAACAGTTCTGTTTTCGAGGATTGATTTGCTATATGAGATCTCTATAGAAATAGAATACCCATTGGTTGTGCCGAAATTAATTATTGAGGTTTAAATTACTGTTATTTTTTAAAATTGTTTGTTATGATTTTATGATCACTGAAAACGTTAATTTCCGACTCAATTGCCCCAAAACCAAAATGGGGGATATGTATTTCGGTAGCTTGGTTTACATTGATGAGCCTGAAAATAAGCTAGTAAAGGTCCGGTAAACACACAAGTATTTACAAAATTTAGTTTTTGGAATAATATTATTTATATATCTCATTTCTGTAACCTAAATTACATTTATCTTGCTCTATTTCTCTTGAGAATGAATAATATAATGCCTTTAGGTCCGAAATGAATCTAAAAATTAAAGTTTTGTATAATTCATAGATTTTTTTTTGCTAAAGTTTTAATCGGGATTTTCCTTACACTTCAATTTTGCTACAAATTAATCATGGATTGCATCACTTCAATCCGGTTCAATAGAATCACTAAGGAGTAAGGACTAATGATTATATATAATTCATTATGACATTTATTTTTTTCTTGAGTATTTTCACAGTACTTGTATGAATTGGTATAATATGTGATAATTTAAAATAATACGACCATGAGCTGAGAGTTTGTATTATCTATATAATTTAACAAAAAAAAAAATCAATCTAACAACATTCCAAATCTTTTTGGTCCTACCAGGGTGTAATATGGATAACAACACATGTCATGCTATTATTGAAGGCGATTAAAAAAGAAATATTAATTTGAACATAATTGCTTTTTCATTGTTCGGTTTGTTCACGAGTCTTCTAATATTCTATATTCTAAAAATTGTTTCAGATGGGGAAAGTCGGAGAGAAAACGGACGTGGACTTCATTATTTCCACCGGTGATAATTTTTACGACAGTGGATTAATTGACGTGGATGATCCAGCATTTTTTGAATCTTTTTCAAATGTGTATACTGCACCAAGCTTACAAAAACAATGGTACTCAGGTAAACTCATATATACCCAAGTATTAATTATTATATCTTTTAATCTACTTTGGAATTCTCCATTTATTAATTATTAGCTATTTAACTCCTTCATAAAACTAGGTTGTTATTATAAATTATGTCTCACATTTATGGATATCTCTTCTAGCGTCTCGTTAGTTTTATTTTGTTTTTTAAATTTCACGGTTAGAAAATAATCTATGGACATCTGAGAAGTTATTAAAGATTTTTTTCTAAGAAAGTATATTATGAATTAAACCAAAAATACACGATATGAAATGAAATTGCGACGAAATCGAATTTCGAATTTGTGTTCATGTCTTGTATAAGAAACATATTGTCGTGTCGAGTTATGTTAATATTTTGGAATGATAATAGCACAAAATGTCGTGTTCGTTTTCGTGTTCATGTTCAAAAGTCATGTATATTTTGTAGCATTCTATGTTTGTTTTAAGTTATTTTTAGTTGTGTTATTCGTGTTTTTCGTGTTTAAATTAACTTTTTTACAAGAATTTACGCATGCCATTAATTATGTAAATGATTATTTTTGTTACTTTTTTGTGTTATCGTGTTTTTATTGAGTCACGTTTCTGTTAACGAAAAAATGGTATCTTGTCATGTTTGTTCGGGTTTAATAAATAATTTTTTGACGTATCGTACTAGTCAAAAGCAAAGAACGACTTCATGATTTGCCACCCGTAGTCTTACCAGTTCGATAGTTCAACTGGTCTAATCGGTCCCAATAAATATATATATATATATATATATATATATATATATATATATATATATATATAATATATATATATATATATATATATATATATATATATATATATATGTTACGTATTTAAAAAAAAAATATGGTTAAAATATAAAGAAAAAAATTCGGTATAATATTAGGCTATATGTACAAAAAAATGTATTTAAAAAAAATATGGTTAAAATATAAATAAATAAATTTCGTATAACATTACGCTATACGTACAAAAAAATATATTTATATAACAAATGTGGTTCTTAAATGTAAGAAATATACAGTTTTAAATAGAAAATGATCAATGTTGAACACCAATTTGAAAAAAAAAACAAACGTATCAAACTTGTAAAAATATGAAAACTTATTGTTAAAATTTAAAAAAAAAATGTAAAAATTTAATATATTTTGTGTTATTTTTTTTCTTCCAAATTTGTTATATTAATGTCACATATGATCCCCAAATAATAACATGCTACATCACTGGATAACTTGTTTGACTAATCAAATTGTCAAAATTATAAAATTAAAAGACTTAATGATGAAATTGTAAAAAAAATGACATAGTTTTAAAATTGAAGTTTTGTAAACACATAGTGACTTGAAAAATACACTTGTTAATTTAATGGGATCCCTTCTATTGTGATTGACACGATTGCGTTACTCAAACTGAGAAACATATAGTAATTAATAGTAAATCCGTGTGTTATCAAAATGGATCCAAATTGTCTACTTAGAAAAATACTAAATTTTGTAATTTATAAAATTTGGTTTTTAAGGGTTGGACTGGCTTTTAAGTGTTGAACCGTAGAAGTTTTAATCGGTTTTTGACTAACAAGTTACTTTTAAGTGGCACGATTGCGTTTTCACTGGTTTAAATACAGCCGATTTTTGGTATCTAAGGAACTGAGGAACTGGTAGTGGTGGTCTTACCGGCCGGTTCTTTGTTGAACCGTTTTATTTTACAGTATTAGGGAATCACGACTACAGAGGTAACGCCTTGGCACAATTGAGTCCTGTCCTCACACAGAGGGATAGCAAATGGCTCTGTCTTAGATCATTTATGCTCCATGCAGGTATACTTTTCGTTTTTTTTTTTAAGATTATTTTCATAATTTAAACTTATGTACTTATAAAACAATACAGGAAACACGGAATTCTTTTTTGTTGATACAACACCATTCCAAGATAAATATTTTACGGAAACAAAACATACCTACGATTGGAGAGGTGTTCTTCCTCGAGCAGATTACATTGCAAATCTTTTAAAGGTGATCATTCTTTCTATATATATATATATATATATATATATATATATATATATATATATATATATATATATATATATATATATATATATATATATATATATATATAAACATTTTTTTGTGTATTTTTGATTTTTAGAAATCTATTTTTATCGAAAACATATTTTAAATATATCAAAATTCATAATTTTTTATTCTTTATAAATAGACATCCATATTAATATAGTTTTAAGGTAAAATATTTTTTTTAGAGTTTCAGCTTTCGTTATTCATAAGTGAATAAAAATATATCAGATTTTTATTATACTATATTTGTTATTCAATTATGAATAAAACGTATGTTTAACTTCTTTACGGTTTAAGTATCGTTTATATATGAATATAACACGTAATAAAGTTTTATTACCTAAAATATAATTTTTACATCATCTTTCGTTACATGTTATATTTATATATTAAAAAAACGTGTATTAGTTGTCGTTATATGTTATATTTATATATGAATAAAATATTTATCAAATTTTTGTTACATTTCGTTTGTTATTCATATATGACTAAGTAGTATGTTAATAAAAGACGAAGTGTTTCGAAAATTTGAACTATTTATTCATATATGGATAACAAATGAACTGTACCAAATTATGATAAATGTCTTATTCGTATATGAATATAATAATGTGAGGAAAACTAATATACGTTTTATTCATATGTGAATATATAACATGTCACGAGAGCTGATGTAAACTGTAAATATATTATTATATGTTATATTCATATATGAATAATATTTAAACTGTAAAAAAAAGTAATCATACTTTTTATTCATAAGTGAATAACGAATGTAATGTAATAAATATCTGATATATTTTTATTCACTTATAAATAATGATAGCTGAAACTATAAATAAAATATAAATTTTATTTTATCTTAAAACTATATCAATATTGATGTCTATTTATAGAGAATAAAAAATTATGAATTTTGATATATTTAAAATCATTTTTTGATAAAAATAGCTTCTTAAAAATTAAAAAAAAAACGAAAAAAACTATGTTTTTATATATATAATAATGTAATGATTATCATAGTTTAAGGAAATATTTTTTGTTGGAAAACACACGTGTATTTCTTTCCCATTTCCGCCGGTAAGATGGAGGCTTTGCGGCAAACATAAATGAATGGGTGAGAGAAAATTCCCTCATTCTCAATATTTTTTAATTTTTTAATTGAACTTTTATATATATACTAGGTGTGAAACCCGTGTAATACACGAGTTTATTATAAATAAAAATTTAATATCAATATTTAAACATTAAATATTTTATAAAATAATGTAATAATTTGGAACATTTGTAAAAGAAATCAATTATTTTTAGAGCATTTATGAAACTTTATTATCAAATTAATAGAATTATTCTCTTTCCTTATAAAACTGGTTAGAGATTTGTGGAATTTTATTTATAAAAAATGAAAATTCCCAAAAAAATGACAAATGGAAAATAATAATTTTAAACTACAACAAAATTATATGTGACAAAACTCTTGAGAATTTGACAAGTGGCAAAAAAAAACATTTATTTATTACAGAGTGACAAGTGGCAAAAAAAAAAAAACATTTATTTATTACAGAGGACATAACATGTACAAGAATTTTGGATTTGATAAAAATATGGTGGCTATGCAGGAGGTGGACATAGCATTAAAAGAATCAAATGCCAAATGGAAAATAGTGGTCGGGCATCATACAATGTTTAGTGCTGGTGACCATGGGAACACTCAAGAGCTTGTCGACAAGCTATTGCCAATTCTTAAGGTATATATTACCCTATATAAATATATAAATTACCAAAAAAAAAAAAACCTTACAAATCCCTTTTGAAGGGAACTGATATACTAATCAACAAGTTTTAAGTTTGAAAAATGCCCCTAAAGTTTACAATTCTTTTTGTTTTATTGTTTCCCAATATTTAGTGATTTTACTCTAATTTTCTGAAAGTTTTTTTAATCGGTCTCAAAAACCGTGAGTGTTTATATATATATATATATATATATATATATATATATATATATATATATATATATATATATATATATATATATATATATATATATATTATAGGCACACGTACATACATACACATGCATTTAAAAGTAACCTTTTACATTATCTATTCGAATTTACCAATTGCAGGAAAATGAGGTGAATTTATACATAAATGGGCATGATCATTGTTTGCAACAAATCAGTAGTCCAGACAGGTAAACTTGTTTTGTTTCTTTGTAATCTTCATGTGATCTTAATATAACTTGCATTTTCTACTAGTTACATGGCACTGGTTCAGTGATGATATACTTGTACATATATTTAAGTATTAGAGTTTCCATTATCGTCATGTGGAGTTTCTATTCCAATGAAAATTAGGAAAATTAGGCTCTATCTGGACATATTACTCCTATGTTACTCATCTCAACTTCGTTGGAAAATTTACTTCTTATAGATTAGAAAGTAAATACGTATAATGAAAAAATAATTATTTGTTACTGTAGCAAGCTTCAATTTCTAACAAGTGGAGGCGGATCAAAGGCATGGCGTGGTAATACCAACCCGTGGAATCCTAATGAAATGAAATTCTATTATGATGGCCAAGGATTCATGACTGGTGAGATAACTAATGAAAAAATTCAGCTGGCTTTTTATGATATCTTTGGTAATGAACTACACAAGTGGAGTGTCTCTGAATACGTACATAGTTCCTCGTAAAGTTTATTAGCTAAAAAGTTATTATGTAACTATGTCAATCTTGTTATTTCTAGCAAATTATTGAAACAATTTCCTGTTTTTAGAAAGTCAACGTGAGGCATATGTATGTGATAATTTATGGGTTAAAGGTTGTATATTAATTAACTTGTTATTGTGTTTCACTCAAATCATGATGAAATAAATGTTGTGTCCTTTCATTTATTCGTTTTTTTATGTAATCTTTTAACTTGTGTCATATTTTTTTTAGAAAATCAACTTAAAATAGATTAACGAAAAACTCGATATAAAACATTAGTATACATATTTAATTTCCCTCACACTTAAGAACATTACATTTTATGAGCTTCATACTTTGGCCACCACAAATTCAGACTTTGTCAATTTTCGTCCCTCTTCTGTTTCTAAGCAACACACGTCTCAAACCGACCACTGCGTCAACGTTCCTCTCTTCCAAACAACTATTTATAGAGAAAAAAATGGGAAGCTCCTCCAAAACATAGTTGACCCTCATCTCTTCCGGTTTCCTGTTCAGTGTAGAAGGTCATCAATGTGTTTTTTGTGCTATGCCTTTCACTTTCCTAATTTCTAAAATATCAAAATTCCTCTGCTTCTTTCTCTACAACAAATCTCGAATGATTGTTGTTGCTGCTGCATACGAACACTAACACCTATCTATTGTTCCGTCTCTCATCTATTATTCTTAAATTCACCTTCATACACGAAATTAATGACCCCTTCCAGTAATAAACCTACATTCGTACGTTTTCTAGATATCGGAGAATTGTTCATTTGATGATGGGTGATTTTATTTCATGTTTGCCATGTGTTTCACTGTTCTTCGTCCAAGTATGGTTTCTATTTGGGGTTTATTGGGATTTTATGCCCTGTTGTAGAGTCTATCTATATTGTGATATGTCAAACCTTAGGTAGTTGTCTTGATTACAAATGTCTGTAAATAAAGAATGTCTACATGACTTCGTTATGTATGTATTTACTAGGAACAGTTAGATGTTCGCTATTCACTGTCGAAATCCTAGTATTTTTTGTATATGTGAGTATCCTATAAATAGTGTAGGTACATAAGTAGGTTGTAATATTTTCACTTTCACGCACTAGGCTTTCTCTCTCATTGCAACTTCACTTGTACTAATTCCAGATAATAGAGCTAATTCAAGATCATATTTAGATCTCAGTGTTCTTACTTACTCTGATTTACTTACGATTGGTTCAAACTTTGTTCAAACATCCTTTCAATTGGTATCAGAGCAGAAATCTACACATCGTTTGAAGAATCTTTTTCACGTTTTCTTCTTATTGAATCATTTGCTTCGATTCAATTATTCCGCAAGAGAAAACGTAATTCTATTAAGTTTAAGTTTGAAAATAGTTTCCAAAAACTCATAATAATAGAAACAAAAGTCATAAAAATTCCGAATATAATAACATTTACAAGCCACCAAGAATCTACTTGCATGTTATAAAAAGATAAAAACACAACCATAGAAGAAGGAAACTGATAACAACCTTTGCTGTCCCTTGAGTCCTCTTGGGAGGCTTGAGTTTTGACGAAGAATGTGGAACCAAAAGACACCAACAATTGATCAACTTGATGTAATTCTAGTTACAACTCTTAAGCTTTAAGTCAAAACAAAGATATGACTTAAAAAGAAAATACAAGTAACTTCAAACTCTTCAACACTTTGCAAGAAGGTAAGATAGTGAGAAAGAGGAGCAAATTTTTAACAATTGCAAGGCTTAAGTGATTCACAATGAAAGCCTTAAGACTAGTAGTAAAGTAGAAACATTACCTTAATGTATTTAGCTATTTAGTTCTTTAATCAAGCATGTCCCCCCATACATGCACCATGCCCATTTCTTTCGATTAAACAAATCAAAAGCCTCACTTCTTCTCCTATTAGGTGCTCTCGGCCTAAGGAAGTAAAAAAAGAAAGAGATAGTTCAAATTTTATAAACACTAAGTTTATAAAATATAAACTTTGTCTTTAGGTAAAAGACAAAAGGATTCAACTAGTCCAAAACGTTGTGCATGACTTATTAATTCATACCATATTAAATAATATGTTACTTGTGATGGGTTTTATAAATAACAAAAATCATATTTTTGGCGGAAAAATAAAACCCTAAGTTTGCATAGACCCTAAGGATCTAGGTTTTCACTATTAAATGCAATAATCAATTTGAATATCAAGAACCCTAATATTGCCCTAGTATTTTGGAATAAATAAAAGCGTAAAGAAAACATACATTTTGATTATGCTAGTAGATAATCAAATTAGAATCCTATAACATCCTGATCATGAGATACTTTTAATTTTGGCCCTGTGATTTATTTATATCGCAAGATGGACCCTAAGTATAAGAAAGAGTGCAATAAGGGCCCTAATGACATTTCCATAATTTTAGTTTTGGGGGAGTATGCTGAGCTTACTAGGGCGCTCCCTAGTACGTTGGTCGTACATTTGTACACATGACGTACGTTCCAGTCATACAAAGCCTAATTTTTAGGGTTTGGCTCATATTTAAACCCCATTATAGCCTCAATTCCCCTCACCTTATCAGCCTCCATCCTCTTGGAACGCTCTTTCAACCCTAATCCATCTTGGGAAGCATTTCTAAGCTTGACTGTGGGTGTTTTGTGCCTTTGAAGAAGAAGGAAAGGAGTGGAGACCATCTTGGAGGACTGAAGCTCTTTAGATCCAGAATCTCACCACCTTTTGGCATCATTTGGTTAAGTTTCATTTAAATCTTGAGTTGGGTTGGTTTTTCGTTCATTTTGTCCCAAATGTGGTGATTCATGAACGTAGCATGTTCTTCACCCATTAAGTTCTCCTTTCAGACCTTAGGAGGGGTCTTAAGTCATAAAAATGTGATCTAAGTGGTTGGTTTTGCTCCATGCATCATTTATAGTGTCTTAATGGATTAAGATGTTGAGTTAAGCTCTTGATGGACATGTAAAGTCATAAAGTTGAAAACTTTATCACTCTAGAGGGTATTTTAGCCATGGATCTAAAAGTTGGATGAAAGCACTTAATGAAGTTTGGAAGATCTGGGCGTACGCCCTGCGTAATCTGAGTACGTAGCGCGTATGTGGTCAAGGCCCCCGATGGATGTCAACGATGGAGTACACCCATCGTACATTTGGAGTACGCCCCGCACACGTCTTCTATGTCAACTCGGCTGAGTTGACTCAGCTGGGTTGACTCGGCTGGGTTGACTCAGTTGACATATGGATTTTTAACCAGTTTGACCTTGGACTTTGACTCTTGTAGACTCCATTGACTTTTGACCAAGTTTGAATTTAGGTAAAACTTGAGGGTTTGGATTGGTGATTAAGATTTTATATGTTTATGATGTTAGTGGATCCGCGGGAGCAAGAAGTGTAGCAGGAACGAAATGCGGTATTCTCGACGTGCTTCATTTCATGTGAGTTTTGCCTCATTGTACCGTGGGTCGAAGGAACCAATGTCAGCCCACTAGTTTTCGATTATCTGTTAGTAGAGAAATTCCTTAGGGACTGTATATAGTCATGTAGGATAGACCGAGGACTCATGATCTAGGCTCTCTTACCTGTTCTTGGTTTAGTTGTGGTTCTAAGGTAGGACCACCTGTCCGGGTGTTTATCTCACCTCTGATTATATACAGTTATACATTTCTTGGATTATTGCTACTTAGTATGTCGTTATGCTGTAGTGATCAGTTAGATCTGTCTCCTGGTATCGAGTACGTTGTTATGCTGTAGTGATCTGCTAGTTTGTATCTTGGTATCAAGTATGTTGTTATGTTGTAGTGATCGGTTAGATCTATATCCTGGTATCGAGTATGTCATTATGTTGTTGTGATCGGTTAGATATGTATCCTGTTATCGAGTACGTTGTTATGTTGCAGTGATCTGCTAGATCTGTATCCTGGTATCGAGTATGCTGTTATTCTGTAGTGATCGGTTAGATATGTATCCTGGTATCGAGTATGTCATTATGTTGTAGTGATGGGTTAGATTTTGTATCCTGCTATCGAGTACGTTGTTATGTTGTAATGATCTGCTAGATCTGTATTCTAGTATCGAGTACGTTGTTATGCTGTACTGATCTGCTATATCTGTATCCTAGTATCGAGTATATTGTTATGATGTAGTGATCAATTAGATTTGTATCCTGGTATCGGGTATGTCGTTATGATGTAGTGATCGATTAGATTTATATCTTGGTATCGAGTATGTTGTTATGCTATAGTGATCTGCTAGATATGTATCCTAGTATCAAGTACGTTGTTATGCTGTAGTGATCTGCTAGATCAGTATCCTGGTATAGAGTATGCTGTTAGGATGCAGTGATATGATAGATCGGTATCCTGGTATGTAGGATGTTGCTATGCTATTTTGCATTGTTTGGTCAGTATGTTATATGTACTTGTTGGTTATCATCTGGTGGTGTGCCCAAGGGACTGTTTGTAGTTATGTAGGATAGCCTGAGAACTCTTGGTCTAGGGTCTCTTGCTTGTTCCTTGTTTTGTTGTGGCTCTATAGTAGGATAATCTGTTCGGGTGGCTATCTCACCTCTGCCTACTTGTGGTTACGCATTTCATGGAGGTTAGCTGGTAGTGGGACTATGTGCTGTGAGAGGACTATTAGGCGGGAGTGAGTTGTATGATTGTTGTTTGCGTGTTTTATGTGTTTGCTTGATCCTTGTTTTTTTACATGTCGACATGTGGTGGTGGTGGGTTGAGGCGGTCCTACTTTGTACTGTAGGCGAACGTACCCTGTGCGGGCCAGCTGTAAGCCGAAGGCACAGAGGCTCGAGAGGAGCGGTTGGGTTGAGGCGGTAGGCCAACAAACCCTGGTATTCCGGTATGGATAGACTGAAGGTCGAAGAGCGGCAGTTCTACATGCTTGTATGTTTATCGTATGGGGTATTTTGGGGGAAGTCACTAAGCTTTATGCTTACCCAGTTATTTATGGTTTCAGGTATCATCATTCACTATGGGAAGGCGAAGGCGGTACTGTTGGATTAATGTCTAAGTCCATAACTATAATTGGTAAGACTTGACCCGACCCGGCATGGTCCATTTGGGTTGTATGGCATCATGCATTTGGATAGACTATAATGAGAGAAATAACACTTAAGGTTGGTTAATATATTATAAGTTCTAATATATTAATAAGGTTATTTAATTAGTATTGATCAAGAATTAATTTGGAATTAATTAAGTGATCAAAAGGAGACTAATTAAATATATGGGTTGATTGTGTAAATCATTCATTCTTATATATGTGGGCTTGTGATCCAAGATTCCTTATGTTGGACTAAGTCCATGGGGTGACCCATGGGTACTCCATGGAGGTTAAAATCCATGGAGCATAAGGAATGGGTAAAGTTATGAGTTACATGGTGTAACCCTAATAGCCACCATATAAAAGAATCACATGGCTCAAGAAATCGGGCACTAATGTGTGAGTGTGAGGGCTAGACGAATTCAAGGAGTGTTCAAGTTTCTCTCAAGTTATTCCAAGTGTATTTGGTGTTGTGTGAACCATTTGAGGTGTCACGCTTGGGGCACTAGGCACTCAAGCTTCATGAAGACATTCTACATCAAAGAGGTATGTATTCTATCTTGTTATATTTATTATTTTGTATGCTAGATTAGGAGAATACCTTGGATGTTCATAATTGTATGTATAATAGAGAAAACATAGATCCAAGGTATTTAGGGTTGCATGTACACTTAGGAGTGTTAGAATGCTCATAACCCAACAGTGGTATCAGAGCCTAGGCTTGTTTTCTTGTTATACTTGCAAAAGTAGCTGAAAAATCGAGTTGGATGCATATATTCGATTGTTTTGGCTGGAATTGGACTAGGAACATTACCCTAAGATGTTTTTGTAAACTTGTTTTTGATGTGGTAATGTTCATGCTAATCCAATTTCAAAGATAATTGTCATAATTTCAAGATTTGTATTAGTTTGTATGTTCATGCTAATTTCTTGAAGATTGATGATTTGAATTATCTTGTTCTTATGAGGTTCTTAGATTAATAGAAAAATTGTGTGAAATAGTTGTTTTCAATCCATTTTAATCTAAGAGTTGATTCCAAAGTGTGTTTTTGTAACTTGTCCTCAAGTTATATGAAAAGTCACATTTAAGAATCATAAAACTCATAAAAGTTGGCAAAGGTTACAAAAATGAAGAGTCTTGTCCTCATTAAATGGTTTTATGACTCCATAACTTGTCCTCAAGTTATGGAGGTTCAAGAGTCACTTCATTAAATGATAAAATGTGTAACCTTACTTAGTTCCATAAGTTACAAAAATAAAGAAAAGTTACATTCTTTTATTAGTTTAAAGTCTTCCATAACTTGTCCTCAAGTTATGGAATTTGAAGAGTTTTTTTTTAATTAAAACTACTTTAAACACATAAGTTATGGAATTAATTAGTTTTGAATATTTTCAAAACTTGCCCTCAAGTTTTGGAATTTGTAAAGTTTTCCCCATGAATACTTTAATTCCAAGTTAGCCCTTAGAATTTTAAAAGTTAAAATTCAACCCTTATACTTTATAGTATTATAAGTTAATAATAAATATATGTATAAGAGCAAGTCAGTCTTACCGTTAGTAGGCCTCATTCACGAAGCCGGTATATAAGGGGGGTATAAGGTTACTGCCTATAAAATGGCAGTTTAATGGGTGTCCACTCTCACCCACCGCTTCCTTGACTGGTGGAGGGTCGTTAGCCGAACGGGTAGGACAAGGACTATAATTCTCCCTTCATTAAAAGTATTAATGATAAATACTAAGTAACTAAACACTTATAAATTCCCAATCTTAGTTACTTAGGAAAATGTGAATAAGGTGCTAATCCATGAAATTACACTTTGCACTTTGTTTAAACCGTTAGTGGAGTGTGTGTAGTTAACCAGCACACTAACCTGGATTTAACAAAGTAGGCAAAGGGTAACTTAATATTTATCATAGTATTGATGGAGCGTGTGTGGTTAACCGGCACATCGATTGAGGGGTAAACACTTAAGGGTACCAAGTAATTTGCATGGTTACTTCACACCTTGTTTTGTGATCCTCGGCATCCCAGTCACAAAACCTGAAGGGCACACTCGAGATTGAAACATGCCATTGAACAGTTCAATGAATCTCAAAGATCTAGGAGTTTCAAAAACCAATTAAAACCTAATAATATATATTTCGTTTTCATGGTGGAAATTGGTGAATCGTCATTCGCCTACCTTCAAATATTTTATAGCTTGGATTACGGCATCCCTCTTCCAAGTTATAAAAGTATTGTGTTGGGTCCTAGCCTTAATATTTCATATTGGGTGTTATATTAAGGACTTTAAATCAATTATCTTGAGTATCTCCCAAAAGATGTCTGGTTTAGACATTTATGATCTTCCCAAATCTCTTGAAACAAGCTTTCCTAAATGAAGATGATGTCCCATGGAAATCATACTTCTTTCACCTCCTCCAATTATTTTCCCTAACCCACAAGTTCCTGAAAAGCTTAAGGTCACTCAAGCCCTATTGGCAAGCAAAGGTCTATGTGTGATCACATCTTGGAGATGTAGTCACATATTGACAAGCCGGGGGAGTTGGGTGTCAAAGTCTTGAGAAAGTTGGTGGCTCAACTACTTTCTAAGTCACATAGTGAGTTCTTTTGGAACACCTATGAAACAGACTATGACAAGACCCTTAATGATCTTATCTATTTGCTAAGATCAACTTCCTAAAAACTTTATGGACATTGACAATGATGACACTGGGAATCCAAAAAAGCATTCTCTTCCCAATGGAAATGGATCGGCCATAGTCAACTCGGTTGACCAAATGGTAAAGAGAAAAGCTAAGTCTGAGATAGTCCCATTACCAAAGGGTCCATATGTTTATATTGCCAAAGAAAGGGGCATTGGTTGCGAAGCTGCCAAATTTACCTAAGGATGTTAAAGTCAATAAGTTTGACTTTACTTCAGGTAAAGTCCACTATCTAACTCTGCTAAGTTTCTATTCTGAGATTCTTGATACATGATGTGACTGGGTCACATGTTGATGTTTTAAGAATCAAAGAAAAGTGAAGAAACTTAAAGAAAGAATATGTTGAATCTGATTGCGTAGATGGATTTCTATCGAATAGTTTGAAGATCGGATTCTTGAGCTACTTCTTTGGAGTTATGATATTTTGCTTAGGAATAGATAACAACAAGTTTTCATATGGATTGTAAGGATAAGTTTTTCCGCAAAGTTTTAAAATAAAAGGTAAATCTTTTGATTTTATTTATTTTAAAATATCCTTACAATGGCATTTGTGAAAATCTGTGTTTCTTATAAGATTCCATTAAGAGCAAGAGTGGAAATATGAATTTGATTCTTTCATTTGTGGTAGTGTCTAAATTTACCAAATAAGGAAAGATTCTCATCACCCAAGTTTCAGTTGGATAGAAACTTGGAATCATGCAAGTTGTATAGCATGATGAATGAGAACTTTCGAGCATTGGAAAAATTAAGACTAACTACTTGTTCACATGGGTGTGTGAGTCAAGTGAAGGACTAAGGGATCGGGTACACATTCTTGTGCACTGGTCAGAGTCCACCACAAAAGATCGATAAGACTATTCGTCATAATTTACTATAGCTCAGTAAATATGGTTATACTTATAAGCTTAAGTGTAATTCTGAGACATTTGAAAAGGTTCCAATGTATGGCAGAGCGAATAAGAAGAATCAATTTAGGCAGAAAGATAAATGTTTCTCAAATCTGAAAAGATGGGAGAGTACTTTAGTATCATGTTTAAGATCATCTTAATGATTTTGAGACCTTATCACAATTCATCCTCTAAGTGCATTCTGATAGTTAAGAAGAGGAGTTATGAATTATTGAAGTGGTTAAATCAAGAAGATGATTCATACTTCGTTCCAAAAACAATTCTTAGAGTTATACTCTAAGATTGTAACTTGAGTGACATGTCTTAAAGAAGGTTTAAAACACTTATCAAATGTAAGAGTAAAAGTTTTATACTCCTGTACATTTGAAATTGGTAAGTTGTGATGTTTTGGATAAAACAAAGACCAACTAAGGCCAATTGTGTGAAGTGTTTGTCTTGATTAGAATCCACACTATCTCTTGAATATCTGACAAGAAAGTCTTATATGTCAAGAGGACAGTGGGAGTCTTAAAGGTCTTGAAAGTCTCAAGAACTAATCAAGAATAAAACCTGAAATTCTTCACTAGCACACGACTTGAGGTTTATAACCTATCGTGTTGACATATTCTGTGACCATTCCAGTTAAAGTTGGCTTTGCATATGAGTTCTTAGAGTTCTCAATTGGTTGCACAACAACTTGGAAGCAATGGAAGGCCCTTGAGCTGCCAGGTGGCAAGAAATTAAGATTGAGTTCAGTCCATATGAGTTTGGATGTGTCATTATCCTTGTCTTGTGACTATGGTTTTGACAATTCACATGGATAAGAACACATACACCATTAAATCTAAGGGTCATAAGGTTTCTCTCCGATTCATGAAAATGATGGTGAGGAAACACGTCCACCAAGTAGATTTGAAGTAGATAGCAATTGTGATATTTGCATTCTCAAAGTCGTTAGTGGAGTTGTGTGGTTAACCGGCACAGTAACATGGACTTGTGAGAAGTGGCAAAGGTCTAAACAATTGAGACTATGATTACGGCATCCCTTTTCATAGTTCTGAAATTGTTTAGACACACCTGTGAGCTATCTAAGATAAGGTGTATGATATTGATAAAGTTTTATCAAAGCAATCTAGTATCAGAAATCTGAACTTTGGTAAGAAAGTCAATAAAGTATTGTTTTTTCTAGAAGTTCAACTGATTTCTGAGTACATGTCAAAGCTAGTGGGAGCATAAGTGTTATGCTAATAATCATCATGTTAGTGGGAGCATGATAATTATGATAAAGGTTGCAAGTTAGCAATGTTAATTATAGAAAACAAAAGGTTTCAATTGGGAAAAAGTTGTTTTGCTATAATTAAGGGAGAGGAAATTATACTGCATCTCAAATCTAAAAGCTTAGATTGAGGTTTTAATCGTATTTAGTCAAGTATATATATGAATGTTATGTTTGAATGGCTCAACATAAGAAAATTCTAATATAGGGTCCATTATTTGCGTTCTAAAATTCGATTATGATTACGACATCCCTTTTCATAATCTGAATTATGAGAACTTGGCAAATTGAAATGGAAATATTATAGCAAAAGACTGGTTTAGTCTTTATGTGATACATCATGAATCGTGTCCCATATGCTTCGGATATAGGATCGATTGCATGTGCTATATTCATCCTTTCTAAAATTTTCCAAATGCCTGGGGCATTAAGAAGGGAAAAGGTCTAGAATTGGATATGACTAAAAGGATTAAACAATTGTCGAGGACAATCTAAGGTTTACCAAAGATTGGTTGCTCAAGGATAGTTCGAAGTATAATGATAATTCTGGAAGGACCATATTGACATAATCTGTAAGGAGGAAACTCTTGTTCAGAAGTGATAGTCAAAATGGAATATGGAAATGTTTCAAAGTTAGAAATTATTCAATCTGTGTAAGATTAGGAAACTTAATGCAAGAAGGATGTTTCCAAGGAGTTGATCTCCTTTGGAATGCTCTGTAATGTTTGTTGTCAAGTCTATCTGACTTTGTGCATAATCATTACAAGAGGATCAATGCATATAAGTTTAGAATCTAACAGATTTCAGTAAATGACATGAATTTGGAATTCTTGCATTTGCAGTAAGGATTTGGGACTATGAAAAGAGGATCATTGGAGATATGTTCAATTGATCTATTTTACAAAGTAAAGATCATAGACAAACATAGTATGCATACTTGGTGTATGGCATGACTAGTGTTTAGAAAACATAGTGTACATGCTTGGAGCATGGGACAACTATTGTTTTAAATTGAAGAATAAAGTTGATAGCTGAAACAGTATACAATGAATAATGTGTAATCATATGGTGATAAATAAAAGGTGTTTTATTTATGTTCATAGGTTTTTATACCATATTCGATTCAATTATTCTTGTGTTTCATTTTGCATGTTTTGACTTCCAGAATAAACTAGGTCATTGTTCTGGATGACTAAGTTATTCAAACCATCCACAGTCGGTCATATGTTGGAAGTAGATCTGAATTAAGACTGTCATGGGTTGGCTTGTAGAGGTCTAAGATGTTGGACAAAGGGCTACAACACTCATGAGTGCTCATAAGTTCTGAGTATTGGATTCAACCCGCGCTCATTGGAATCACTTCATGGATTTTATCACGAGTGATCATGAGACGATAATATCTTATATTCTTCAAACCTAGAGATATGAGTTGTTTCTATGAGTTGCTTATACATTGATTGCACGAAAACGCATTGGTAGGTCGATGTTATAAAACGTGCCTTTGTGTATGATTCAACAAGTAGTAGATAAAGCTATATGAGTCGAAGTTTATCCATTCCTTTTACCTTGGAGATAAAAGCGATATCTGTGGGCCCCTCGATGATTTGGTGATGACAAACGTAAGTGCTCGG
The DNA here is from genome assembly GCF_052849685.1 of Lactuca virosa. Taxonomy (NCBI): domain Eukaryota; kingdom Viridiplantae; phylum Streptophyta; class Magnoliopsida; order Asterales; family Asteraceae; genus Lactuca; species Lactuca virosa. The sequence goes on along the minus strand of NC_136428.1, from coordinate 299,270,319 downwards.
CCGGGCCTGGACTGATTTGATTTGTTCAGTTAGTCAGTCGTCATAAATCGGAAATCGGGAAACAACAAATGGACAGAGAGAATGATTATAATCCATGTCTCAGTCCATATGATATCTAGAATGGAGGAATATATGATCCCTTATCTAATGGACAAGTCATTGACAAAGGTTAGAGTTCATCGACAAGGTCAGAGTTCGACAGAAGCTTTTGAGAGCTACAATTGCTGATCGGTTCCTGAAGTCATACACAATAATAGTTTTAGACTTATCCAAGTGGGAGACTGTTGGATTAATGTCTAAGTCCATAACTATAATTGGTAAGACTTGACCCGACCCGGCATGGTCCATTTGGGTTGCATGGCATCATGCATTTGGATAGACTATAATGAGACAAATAACACTTAAGGTTGGTTAATATATTATAAGTTCTAATATATTAATAAGGTTATTTAATTAGTATTGATCAAGAATTAATTTGGAATTAATTAAGTGATCAAAAGGAGACTAATTAAATATATGGGTTGATTGTGTAAATCATTCATTCTTATATATGTGGGCTTGTGATCCAAGATTCCTTATGTTGGACTAAGTCCATGGGGTGACCCATGGATACTCCATGGAGGTTAAAATCCATGGAGCATAAGGAATGGGTAAAGTTATGAGTTACATGGTGTAACCCTAATAGCCACCATATAAAAGAATCCCATGGCTCAAGAAATCAGGCACTAATGTGTGAGTGTGAGGGCTAGACGATTTCAAGGAGTGTTCAAGTTTCTCTCAAGTTATTCCAAGTGTATTTGGTGTTGTGTGAACCATTTGAGGTGTCACGCTTGGGGCACTAGGCACTCAAGCTTCATGAAGACATTCTACATCAAAGAGGTATGTATTCTATCTTGTTATATTTATTATTTTGTATGCTAGATTAGGATAATACCTTGGATGTTCATAATTGTATGTATAATAGAGAAAACATAGATCCAAGGTATTTAGGGTTGCATGTACACTTAGGAGTGTTAGAATGCTCATAACCCAACAGGTACTGTATACACTCATCAGCAACATTGAAGATTCTGAGTTTTCTACAATATTCTGATTTTTAATAAATGTAATTTGGAATAAATGGTTTTCTAAATTAATGGATTAATAAATTGGAAAGTTTTACCATAATAAAAATGAAAACTTTGGTTGTGAAAATGGGACGTTACAAGTTGGTATCAGAGCCCTGGTTTTGAGTGAATTAGAAGAACACTCATGTGAATCCAGTCTTAAACTAGGATCCAAGAATTTTTTAAAAATGTTTTTGAAAGAAATAATTTGTAATAAAAGGGTTGGGCTAAGGACATGGGCTCGGTCTCCTGTCATGTTCTCGTTTGATTGTTGGCTTGGGATCGGGAACATGGGTCTTGACTTAACTTTGACTTTTTCAGGAGGATGCGGTGTGTACAGTCAGCCAGAGCCCGAACAGGAGAATGGTTCCCAAAATACCCATATTGGTTATGTTTGCTGAGTTTTGGATTTTGCTGATATATGAATTGTTAGAAAAGCATGCTAGTGGATAATGTTTTTTTAGAAACTGATGGATAGAAATGTATGATTTCTGTGATGCCTTATGATATAGGTAGTTGCTTGTTTGATGAATATTAGTTGATTGTGATTGTTGTGTGTATGTTGATTAGTTGTATATAGCCGAATTGGATAGCCCTAGAATGATCGACTTGGCCTTTCTTCCCATTCCTTGTTTGGTTGCGGACTTAGGGAAAGGTTGATTTTTCAACAATCATCTGATCTCGTGTTGTATACAACAAGCATTCACAAAAGCAACCGGTGATGCGAGAGCGTGGGTGATCCTAGGAAGATAGTTGTTTGTAGCTTGTAGCGGAAGTGGTATTAGCATATCTAGGAGTGGTCTAGTGCAGTAACTTAGGACCTTGGGAGGAATTCTGAATCGACTACGGATAGGTGTGTAAGTTAGTATTGGACTGTACTACTGAAAGCACAGGATCCGTATGAGATTCATGAGGAATTTTGAGGCTGCTAAGTGACTAATAGGAGTAGGGCCTGGCGTACGGAGCTCTATATTGTGATGTATGATCTTTTCTTGGTATATTTCAGTATGGAAGCTCTTGGAGGTTCAGGACCAGGTGCCGGAGCAGGTGGCCAGGATGGGCCAAGATTTACTGAGGACCGGATCAGGGAGATCATTCGTGAGGATGTTGTTTCTTTTGTATGGGAGCAGATACCAGAGTTGGTTGGTCCTCTCAAAGCCGCTATGGTGGAGTACTTCGATGACCGATATGCTACCCTTTCTGAGGTTGTTGTTGTTGCTGCAGCTACTGTGATTGTTGTTGCCGTTGGGGTTCGAGGAAAAAGAGCTTTCCAGTACCAGGACTTCGACGATACGAATCCCCCGGTGTTTGACGGAGTTCAGGAACCAATCATTTCCCTAAGGTGGCTGTAAGATATGGAGGGATGTTTCTTTACCTGCTCTTTCCTAGCTGACCTGAAGGTCAAGTATGCCCTGAACCTTCTTCGGTCTGGAGCGAATGACTGGTGGAGGCTGGTTACTAGTTCATACACCTCAGAGCAACGAGCTGCAGTATCATGGGAGCAGTTCTTTGGGATGTTCCGCTCGAGATATGTTCCATTGGTGGAGCGGGAGAGGCTGACCCATGAGTTTTATGATCTGAGACAGGGGTCTGAGTCGGTGACAAAGATTACCAAGAAGTTCATAGAGAGAGCTATTTCGGCAGTTTGTGTCTACTCATAGATAGGGTTCATTGGTAGATTTGAAGGAGGCTTCTAGGCGGAAGGAGATTGAGATGGAACTCCAGGCGAGGGAGTAGAGGCAGACCCCGTTGCAGTCGCAGCCGGTGGCGAAGTGGTTCAGGCCCACCGGCCAGAGTTCGGGATCGTTTGGAAGGAGGCACATATCTCTCTTGTGTCGCAAGTGTGGTGGGGAGGACAATGTGGACAGAGATTGCAGGCAGGGTGCACAAGTTTGTTTCCATTGCAGCCAGGAAGGCCACTTCAGAGCTAGTTGTCCTTTTCTTGCGTTTGGTAAGGTGCTGAATCCTACACCCTTAGCTTGGAAGCTGTCGGACGGTCGTTGTCACACCCCCGAACCTGGACGGCGGAAACGTCCGGGGGTGGACGACTCGTGTACAGTATCATAACAACTGAATATGAATGAAACATAGCAACCAAACATCATACATTGGAAATACACACTTACATAGTTTACATATTGAATCTTGTTCATCAGTTACACAAAAGTAAGAAAGTAAAATTTCTTGAAGTCGCACCACTTGATCTTATAGTCGAACTTATTACCTGCTACTGGAATTCCTGAGAATACAAGTCGTTTTGAAAAGCGTCAACTAAAAAGTTGGTGAGTTCATAAGCAGTTTTGAATAAAAATGGTTTTTGTACTTGTTTAGAATCGTTTTCAAAGTGCTTTCAAAAATATCCGATACTTTTCTAAAAAGAAATGGTTTGAAATATTTGTGTCCGATCTTATATTAATGCATGTGTGTTAATGTTTGCGAAAATAGAAAGAGAATGATTTCTAGACAACCCGATGTTGTCTGCAATAGATAATGCTGAAATCTCAACCCCGGTGGTTGAGTACCGATGCTTATAGATTGTCGTTTTATCAAAAAGAAGGTTTCACGTTTTATTCCAAAAAGAAAATAGAATGGTCTCCTGTTTTTCCTCAAAAAGAAAATAGAATGGTTTCCTGTTTTATCCCAAAAAGAAAATAGAATTGTTTCCTGTTTTATCCCAAAAAGAAAATAGAATAGTTTCCCGTAAATCTTATAACGTTAATTCCTCTAAGTGAGTCGCTATAACCATACATAATAATGACAATTTCTCCTGTTTTTGCGTCTTGGGGACGCCACCGGAATATGATAAGGTTTTTGTCACCTTAGACTGGCCTAGTCTAACTGTAGCGAACAGCTCAGGTGTGGGGTGTCACCCCCGTATAGATCTATACACAAACTCCCGCTTTCCCTTCAGGAAACTCTGGTTATAACTACAGGCTACGATTGTACACTCAAAGGTGCCAACCGACAGGTCTCACTAGATCCTTAATCGAAAATTTACACGGAAAAGAAAGAAGAACACATATAAAACTCATTCTCAGGCCCAATAAACATGTAAGTGGACCACTAAGGCCCACTAAACGTATCTATTATTTCCAGGCACAAAAAGAATGTGAATGTCTACCCTGAGCCCAATATACATGTAAAAGGACACTAAGGCCCACTAAACATGTATACCATTTCCAGGCCCAGTAAGGATAAGAAAATCGTTTTTAACCCGTTTGTTATTGTTTTGTTTATTTTAGCTCCCTTATTTACAAAATTGATATAAAAAGCCCACTTTTTGTAAAACTGACGTTCTTGGCCCAATAAGCCATAAAGTTTTCAATTAAGGCCCAATTATAGTAAAAATAACACTTTAGCCCCCATTTTGTTCAAAACTTGTGTTTTTGACTAGTTTGTGGTAAAAATAACATTCTAAACTCATTTTTGTCAAAAATATCATTTTTGGCTTGATTTTTGTGAAAATACACATTTTTCTGGTTTTGGGCTTTTCCGACCTAGTTTTTGAAAAATTTGTAGAAAAGTCATTGTAAGTCGAAATTTGGATCCGTAAATTCGGGAAGTTTGGAAATTTTGTGTACTTTGTTCACAATTTTTCTCATAATTTTTATTCGCCTCTAACAAGTGTGAAATTGCTCACCTTCACAGGTTGGTCCGAAATTATGTCAAATCTGATAGGCAGTTTTGTAAAATTCGCCAAAAATAGTAGAAAAATCGTATGAAAACGTGCGAGTAGTCATTTTAAAGGTAATAACCTGAACTGTTTGCATGTAAAACAGTTTTGAAAAATATTACCATTAACGAAGTCAAAACAGTTCGAGATTGGACTAAAACTTTTCTGTCAAGGGCTGATTTTTGAGTTTAAGTTATCTAAGTTTGTTCACAACACTTGTTTTTGCTAGTTTAAGTGGATAAATCCCAGATCTATAAGTTTACAAGTATTATATGTTAGGAAACATACTTTTCTCAAGGTTTATATGAAGATCCAAGTGATAAACTTCATTTTCAAGTAAAGATCTAAAAGTTAAACACATAAACATGCATATATATATATATATATATATATATATATATATATATATATATATATATATATATATATATATATATATATATATATATATAGATCTAACACAAAGGCACTTGTATTCTCCCCCAAAAACATTATAAAACCGAAAACAAGGGGGTATGAACTCACCTTGGGGTTTTGTAGATGTAGATGAAGAAGATGATGAAACTTTGAACCTAGCTTGAGTTTTTGGTGAGATCTCGAAATTGTGAGGGTTCTAAGGAGTTTATCACACAACAAAGTGTGTAAATTGAATGTTATAAGAAAAATCATGAAGCAAAATACTCGAGTTTTAGTCTAGAACTTACCAAGTTATGAAGGCTAGAAGAGAACTTCTTGAAATCACACACAAGGTCACGAAATTTGAAGGAAAAATGAGGGAGTTTCTTTGAGTTTTTGAGAGAATATGTTGGAGATGAAGTTTGGGAATAGGGTGGAGAGGGAGGGAGGGGCCGATTATAAGGGAGAAGGAGAGAGGAGATAGGAGTGGACCTAGGCTTGGTGATGTGAGGTGCATGGAAGTTTGTTGGTCATTAAGCTTTGTTACATGTTGTGCTAATTTGAGGTGGCATGCATTATCCCTCATTTTTTTTTGTTTTATATGGGCCAACTAACCCAAGGATGGTTCTCGGCCCAATTGGAGGCCCAAAAATAGGTGTGTTCGATTTTAGCTTGGCCCACAAGAGCTTTCGGCCCACTAATATTTGATGCAAGGGTTTTGGCCCAATTAAGAGGTTTTCGGCCCAACTAAGGTCCTAGTATATGTTTTCGGCCCAAAAAGGCCCAATAAGAATGTCTTGGTCCAATAAGGGTTTTAGGTTGAGAATTTATGGGTTAAGGCCCAAAAATGATTGGGCCTGGCTTATTGGATCAAGTTTTAGGCTTATACAAGGAGATTATATTGTTTTAGGAATTCACGTCTTGACCTAATTTTGCCGGTTGTGACATCATCCCCCCGTTAGAGGGAATTTCGTCCCGAAATTCATTCTAAAGCAGCATCCCAAGTACTAAGGAAAAAGGTGTGAGTGCCTCTGTTTTGCCTAGTCTCTTCGTTCTTAGGAGAATTTATGTCTTTGCTTAATGTTCTAGAGGACTTTTGCTACTGGCCTTTGACCTTGCTCCTATGGTTAGTTGGGTGTTGGTCATCTTAGCCCGACACACAGGTATTCTGCCTTTGTTTCCTATACGGTGAAGTGAATGGATGGTTACGGTTAAGGAGGATCACGTTCTTGACGTTCCCTAAGTAGTGTCTCCTAAACCTTAAGGTGAACACTTATTGTCACCAAGTTACGGTTGTGTGCGGTATAGTTGGCCTCATACTTCTTAAGTTGCCATGGGAGTTTCTTACTAAGGGATTTTGAACTAGTGGGAGGTTGATCTTTTCTTGTTTCTACGAGTAGGTCAAGTAAATCTTCGATTCGGGATAAGGGATATCGATCCTTGAGGGTGGTTTCGTTTGATTCTTAGTAGTCAGTGGTCCTATGGACACTTAGCCTTTCCTATTTATGAGTTGGATAGGTGTTCTCTAAGGCTCAAGTCTTGGTTTGATAACCTCATACTTACTGGGTCGTTCCATCGACCAGATACCTTCGGTGTTTATGTTGGTGCTAAGTGGTTTTGGTGGTCTGGCTAAGAGGATGGTTCCATGAGTTGAGTCGATCTCCGAACTCAACTTGGCATGTAGGTGATATTTTCGGAAGGACTTTGGAGACATCTTAGGGGGTTATAAATCTCTAGGTTACCCTCGGTGTCCTTTGCTCCTCGTTTCCTTATCCCTATTAAGGGCTAGAAATGAGTGTGGTATTACTTGCACGGGTACCTAAGGGTATAGATGCCCGAGATAATTCGAGGATTGTCGTTATAAGTTGTAGGTGTCTCGTTAATCGATTGGTTAAGGTGAAGAGTCTCGTTGGTACATGAATTTCGTATGGTGAGGATCAAGTCAGCCCATGTCAATTGACACCGTTGGGCTCCTTATTGTAATAGACGTTAGATAGATCTGAAAAGGGGTAGTTGTTTGAAATGATAGTGTGTTCTATGTACATGTTTGTAATGTTACCAATTTTGTCCTCAGTATTACCACTGTGGTTATTTCGTTCTGAATTTTTGGGTGTCCGAGCAATACGAGTGCCTTTATGTAAACGATGTGATTTCGTAGTCTGATTTCTATTAGACCTCTCTATGATGGTTTGATGTAGCCTAGTCGTACGTAATTCAAGATTGAAAAGGTTGTAAACTGAGTGGTTATGCCCTAAATCCACAGTCAACCAAGGAATAAGAATTAAGGCGGTTCCACGCACTCTACTTTTGTAGAATCTTAATTACACACGGCCTTACGTTTACACTAACTCATCATAACTTTCGCAAGGATCTTTAGTTTTTCCTACGAAGGATATGATTAGTTCGGATGAGGGGGGGGGGGGTACTTTATGATTATGATTTTTAATTGGCAAAAATTTTGTGAAAATGCGATGCTTAATTTTTGTTGTTTTGAAACGTACCGGTAATCCCAGTAGGGTTCCTTGTTGCTTCATCATGTCCTGTTGTTAAACTCCTCCTGGTCCTTCGTCATTCTTCTCTGTTGGACAATTCCTCTTGAAGTGTCCCGTATCACCGCATGCGTGGCATACTGGACTTACTTCTGGGTTCAGGGTTGGAGTGACACATGGGGCCGGGGCCCTACAGATGCGAGAGATGTGCCCCTTCCTGTTGCACCTATTGCAATGCAATTCCCGGCAGACTCCATGATGATGGTAGTGACACTTGCTGCAGAGTGGGAGGTATCCATGATACGGTTTTCTCGGTGCTGGGGGGCTAGTGGGGTTAGGGGCAGCTACAACTTGTTGCCTTTTGGGAGGCCCTTGAGTCGATCCGCTTCCTTTCTTTTTTCCCTGCTTTCGCTTCATGACCTTAGGTTTGGAGTTTGGGGTGTCTGGGTAGGTTGTCCCTCGTTGGTTTCCTTGGTTGATACTACGGTTGAAGTTATCGACACCATTTCCATTTCCATTTGGATTGTTGGCGTTGAGTTGCGCCATGACGGCTGTCACGGCAGCTGTTACAGCGGCTTGGAAGGTTGCAGGGTCCATCTGTAGAACTGGTGTTTCGCCGGCTAGCTGGTTGTTCCCATGGGAAGACATGGTTCTGTTTCATGATGAGAAACTGGTTCATGAGTAACTACGGTTATATCTAGTCGTATCTCATCTATGATTATAGATATGAACTTATGCGTGTACACATATACATCACATGTTTTGTTGTGCGATTCTCGTGGTTTCGACCTACATCCCTATGATGTATTAATGGTAGTATGTAGAAATAGGTATTGTACAAATGTTAAGTTACCCTAATAGATTATAGATATTAGATCCTTAAGCTGGCTCAGGTTACATGAGTTCTCGTAGGGCGTACCTCTCTCGATTTACTACTACTAGTTGTGACGAATTACATGGTAGACCTAGGACTTAGTGTGATGACCCTCATATGTCTAAATAGCGTAAAGGTGTCCAACCATTTCGCTCATTTCACGAGTGGCCTCTTCCGCTCTCTGCTCTGCTAAGGCTGCCCTAGCCTCAGGTTCCATGAGCTATTGCCTTAGGGTGGTCACCTCCTCTTCAAAAGGGGCGGAGATGATTGGTAAGGTCTTCCTGTTCTGCGTGTTGGTTCGGTTTTGCTTCCAAGGGGGTAAGGCTCACTAAGGATCTCTCTGGCGCCTTCATCCGTGTCTGACTCCTCATCAGAATCCTTTCCCTCGGGTTCCTCTCTTGGTATTCTTTAAGACCCATTTCCGGGTTCTCCCTTTGCACTTCCTCTGGTTCTCCCTCGATCCATTCGTTGGCTATTACCATAGGGTAATAGGGGTCTTCGGGGTGAAGCTCAGTCATGTTGTCTTTACGAGAGTGGAGGTATGAGGTACATGTAGAAGATTTAAGTGTGGAGGTCATACGGTATTCTAAAATGCTACTATAGTATTACATGTTTGATCTTAGGGCTTCTTGATGTACGAAATCGATACGTTTTTAGACTTGTTGTTATTGTTTAGTATCATAAAATTCTCCTATAGTATTTTAAACCTTAGGTTTGGTTCTAATGCTCCTTTGCATGTAGGGTTTGTACGTTTTAGACTTGTTGCAACACCACCATCACTCCCAAACACATGTTGGTCGTATCTCGAATAAATACAGTTGATCAGGCTCTATTTATTCCAGATATGATTACATAACTGCCCAGGTTTGACTGTAGTGTTCAACATCTAAATACTTTTGTTTTGTTCTTATTATGATACGGTTCTAGCAAGTATGTATACTTTTAGAAGATACTTATATTCTTAAGGTATACTTTTAGTCAGAGTGTTTTTAGTCCCATTGTATTTATAGTTGTATATCTTGTATGGTTAGATATACTAGTTCACTATAAACAATGCTCTGATACCAACCTGTCACACCCCCGAACCTGCACGGCGGAAACGTCTGGGGGCGGATGACTTCGTGTACAGTATCATAACAATTAAATATGAATGAAACATAGCAACCAAACATCATACATTGGAAATACACACTTACATAGTTTAAATATTGAATCTTGTTCATCAGTTACACAAAAGTAAGAAAGTAAAATTTCTTGAAGTCGCACCACTTGATCTTATAGTCGAACTTATTACCTGCTACTGGAATTCCTGAGAATACAAGTCGTTTTGAAAAGCATCAACTAAAAAGTTGGTGAGTTCATAAGCAGTTTTGAATAAAAATGGTTTTTGTACTTGTTTAGAATCGTTTTCAAAGTGCTTTAAAAAATATCCGATACTTTCTAAAAAGAAATGGTTTGAAATATTTGTGTCCGATCTTATATTAATGCATGTGTGTTAATGTTTGCGAAAATAGAAAGAGAATGATTTCTAGACAACCCGATGTTGTCTGCAATAGATAATGCTGAAATCTCAACCCCGGTGGTTGAGTACCGATGCTTATAGATTGTCGTTTTATCAAAAAGAAGGTTTCACGTTTTATTCCAAAAAGAAAATAGAATGGTCTCCTGTTTTTCCTCAAAAAGAAAATAGAATGGTTTCCTGTTTTATCCCAAAAAGAAAATAGAATTGTTTCCTGTTTTATCCCAAAAAGAAAATAGAATAGTTTCCCGTAAATCTTATAACGTTAATTCCTCTAAGTGAGTCGCTATAACCATACATAATAATGACAATTTCTCCTGTTTTTGCGTCTTGGGGACGCCACCGGAATATGATAAGGTTTTTGTCACCTTAGACTGGCCTAGTCTAACTGTAGCGAACAGCTCAGGTGTGGGGTGTCACCCCCGTATAGATCTATACACAAACTCCCGCTTTCCCTTCAGGAAACTCTGGTTATAACTACAGGCTACGATTGTACACTCAAAGGTGCCAACCGACAGGTCTCACTAGATCCTTAATCGAAAATTTACACGGAAAAGAAAGAAGAACACATATAAAACTCATTCTCAGGCCCAATAAACATGTAAGTGGACCACTAAGGCCCACTAAACGTATCTATTATTTCCAGGCACAAAAAGAATGTGAATGTCTACCCTGAGCCCAATATACATGTAAAAGGACACTAAGGCCCACTAAACATGTATACCATTTCCAGGCCCAGTAAGGATAAGAAAATCGTTTTTAACCCGTTTGTTATTGTTTTGTTTATTTTAGCTCGCTTATTTACAAAATTGATATAAAAAGCCCACTTTTTGTAAAAATGACGTTCTTGGCCCAATAAGCCATAAAGTTTTCAATTAAGGCCCAATTATAGTAAAAATAACACTTTAGCCCCCATTTTGTTCAAAACTTGTGTTTTTGACTAGTTTGTGGTAAAAATAACATTTTAAACTCATTTTTGTCAAAAATATCATTTTTGGCTTGATTTTTGTGAAAATACACATTTTTCTGGTTTTGGGCTTTTCCAACCTAGTTTTTGGAAAATTTGTAGAAAACTCATTGTAAGTCGAAATTTGGATCCGTAAATTCGGGAAGTTTGGAAATTTTGTCTAATATGTTCACAATTTTTCTCATAATTTTTATTCGCCTCTAACAAGTGTGAAATTGCTCACCTTCACAGGTTGGTCCGAAATTATTTCAAATCTGATAGGCAGTTTTGTAAAATTCGCCAAAAATAGTAGAAAAATCGTATGAAAACGTGCGAGTAGTCATTTTAAAGGTAATAACCTGAAATGTTTGCATGTAAAACAGTTTTGAAAAATATTACCATTAAGGAAGTCAAAACAGTTCGAGATTGGACTAAAACTTTTCTGTCAAGGGCTGATTTTTGAGTTTAAGTTATCTAAGTTTGTTCACAACACTTGTTTTTGCTATTTTAAGTGGATAAATCCCAGATCTACAAGTTTACAAGTATTATATGTGAGGAAACATACTTTTCTCAAGGTTTATATGAAGATCCAAGTGATAAACTTCATTTTCAAGTAAAGATCTAAAAGTTAAACACATAAACATGCATATATACATAGATCTAACACAAAGGCACTTGTATTCTCCCCCAAAAACATTATAAAACCAAAAACAAGGGGGTATGAACTCACCTTGGGGTTCTGTAGATGTAGATGAAGAAGATGATGAAACTTTGAACCTAGCTTGAGTTTTTGGTGAGATCTCGAAATTGTGAGGGTTCTAAGGAGTTTATCACACAACAAAGTGTGTAAATTGAATGTTATAAGAAAAATCATGAAGCAAAATACTCGAGTTTTAGTCTAGAACTTACCAAGTTATGAAGGCTAGAAGAGAACTTCTTGAAATCACACACAAGGTCACGAAATTTGAAGGAAAAATGAGGGAGTTTCTTTGAGTTTTTGAGAGAATATGTTGGAGATGAAGTTTGGGAATAGGGTGGAGAGGGAGGGAGGGGCCGATTATAAGGGAGAAGGAGAGAGGAGATAGGAGTGGACCTAGGCTTGGTGATGTGAGGTGCATGGAAGTTTGTTGGTCATTAAGCTTTATTACATGTTGTGCTAATTTGAGGTGGCATGCATTATCCCTCATTTTTTTTTTGTTTTTGTTTTATATGGGCCAACTAACCCAAGGATGGTTCTCGGCCCAATTGGAGGCCCAAAAATAGGTGTGTTCGATTTTAGCTTGGCCCACAAGAGTTTTCGGCCCACTAATATTTGATGCAAGGGTTTTGGCCCAATTAAGAGGTTTTCGGCCCAACTAAGGCCCTAGTATATGTTTTCGGCCCAAAAAGGCCCAATAAGAATGTCTTGGTCCAATAAGGGTTTTAGGTTGAGAATTTATGGGTTAAGGCCCAAAAATGATTGGGCCTGGCTTTTTGTTTCGAGTTTTAGGCTTATACAAGGAGATTATATTGTTTTAGGAATTCACGTCTTGACCTAATTTTGCCGGTTGTGACAGTCGTCATGGGACGACCGGAGTACCAGGGACCGAGAGCTGAGATTGGCAGTTTTCCTTTTTAGCATTTAGGGTAGTATTTGTATTTATCTGTATTTCCCATTTATATTTTATAGTTCAGTTGAAATCTCAAAAGATCAGTTGAATAGAAGTATCTTAGTTGGTATTGGTTAATTAAATTGTTTGTGTGAATGATTTAATTATCTTTTTCATCGGATTGTGTGTGTATTGGGGTTTATGAATGTCGCGCGGGTTCAGATTCTCCGTGTATTTGGATACCATATTTTGTTGGGATCAAGTTGCCAGGTTATAGCATAATTCAAGTGGGGGAGAGTGGGACCTAGCAGTAGGATGACCTGTGGAAAGGTTCGATTACCAGTCCGATTTCTCCAAGTTCAAGGCTTCAGCGCAGCTGGAAATTTTTTTGGTTTGGCATCAAGGTTATTGTCAGTTGTTGTATTTCCGACAAATATTTGTGTTTAACACAACTTAATGGTGGTTAATTGGCGGTTTGGAGATGACCATGACTGATTATTCTTTCTGCCAAGGGTTCATACAGGGTTGGTGCATGGTTAGAAGTCAGGAGACTCATGAACCAGTTGGTGTGGATAAAGTAAGTGGTTAAGGGTTGGTAGAGGTATCAGTTCTAGAAATTGAATTCTTAAGTCTAGATCTGATGGGTTTCTGGCCCTGGTAAACATATTGATGGAAATTGACTCGGTGTTTGTGGTTTCTGTTAGGGTGCAAAGTCACTCTTGGATGTATTTTGTGCTTACCTTCTTGTATTGTGTAATGAGTTGTCTTTCCTATAAATAGGAAGTGAGTAACACTCATTTATGTAATGATCATTTTTGGAGAGATTAGTTTTAGAGAGAGAAATAGCAAGACCCATTTGTACTATTTCTATCAAAAACTAATGAGATCATAAACCAGAATTATTTACTCAATGTGTTCACAATTTGTATGATGATTCACTAGATCTAATCAATTCCGCATTTTTCATCATAATCAACACCACTACAATTGTTATCAGAGCGGGTGTTCTTGATTTGATCAAGAATTGATCCATGATGACATTTTAGATTTGGTGATTCTTCATGTTCTTATTGATCTTCGTGTTTAGAGAGTGTTTTATGTTCTAGAAATCAAATTTATCCTTGATTTGATCCATAATTTGATTTTCTCTCTGTAGAATACTTGTTTGTACCACTTTCTCTCTCTAGAATTTGGTTTATATTCACTTTCTCTCTCTAGAGATCTCTTTGATTATCACTTTCTCTCTCTAGAAAAACTCAAGATCTTATCGATTGATCAAATATGGTGGACTTGCCGTATGATTCTTTGTAACACCCCGACTCCTAGGTATAAATTTTAAAGTTTTATATTCATTATTAGAGACCTACTCGACGAGCTGGCTGCCCCAACTGGTCGTCTAGAATCGGTTATGGCCGCGTGGTTTATGGAACCTACTGGACGAGTTGGTGGACCCCAACTCGACGAGTAGAGGTTGTGCATGAAAACCCTAATTTTTAGGGTTTGCACCCTATTTAAAGGACCTTAAGTCCTTTCCCCCAGCCACCCTTGCCACTTTTAACGTCCAGAGGCAAACCCTAATAGATCTAACCCTATTTTTGAGTGTTTGTGAGACTAAAGTGTGTATTTGGTGCATTCCTTGAAGAGGCTTGGAACGAGAAGAAGCTTGTAGATCGAGTACCTACATCGTGTTGGCATCCAGTTGAAGGTAGAAAGTCTTTACCTTGGCCTTCCATTTCTTAGATCTCTTCTTATGTTAGTATATGGGCATTTTGGTGCAAAATGGAGTCACTTTCGGATTTGAGCTTGTCACAAGGGCATGGTTTCATATCTGGACTCCTCTAGGCCCTTTTGGACATAAAGCCTCAAGCTTTATGATGCTTTGGTCCTCCTTCATGTCCAAAACCTTTTCCTAAGGCTAGTTTTGAGTGTTTTAGCTTCTTGAAGCCTTGCATGCACGTAAAGTTAGCAACTTTACGGGATAACTACACCCTAGGAGCGTAGATCTATAGTTTGGAGCCTTGGTTTCGCTTAAAAGCGTCTGAATGAGAAAAGGACTGAAAGAACTCGACGAGTTGCATAGTCAACTCGACGAGTAGGATGAGGGTTTCCCATTTCTGAATCCGGAATGAACTCGGAGAGTTAGCAAGATGACTTGACGAGTTGGTTAGGGTTTACCCGTCTTTTGGACATTGCATGAACTCGACGAGTTGTTAGGACACTCGGTGAGTTGGCTCAAGTTTTCGGTCTTTGAGTTCTAAAGGGACTCGACGAGTTGCTAGATGCACTCGACGAGTTGGGTCAACATGGACCGTTGACCTTAACTGTTGACTGTTGACTTTGACCTAGGTTCACCAAGTTTGACTCTAAGGGTATTATGGTAATTTGGGTCTTGATAGAATTGGTCCTATGATGATTGTAGGTGTTTGAGTTTGAAGCTGTGTTTGGGGAGTTTGACGTCATCATCCAATGCTACTCGTGAGGTGAGTTTTCCTCACTATACTCAAGGGTCTAAGGCACTAAGGCCGGCCTTTTGGATTGTTATCCTGTTTTGTTACTGTTCTGATCTGTTAGATCGGTATCATAGTAGATAGGATATTTTTATGGGATTATGATATGTTAGATCGGTATCCTGGTAGATAGGATGTTGCTATGCTTAGTGATCTGTAGATCAACTTGACTGTCTGTAGACTGTTATGTGGTTATTTGATATATGTGCACATGTTTGATTGGTGGTTGACGCATCTGCTTGTGCATGAGCCAACAGACCTGGGCATTCCATCCCGATAGTTGTGGGCCAAGAGTATTCCATCCCGATGATGACTGGACTCTTAGTATGTGGGCAATCCAACCCGTTGGTTTTGGGCCGAGAGTATTCCATCCCAAGGATTATTAGAGTCTTAGTATGTGGGCATTCCAACCCGATGGTGGCGGGCCGAGGGTATACCATCCCGAGGATGATTGGACCCATAGTATGTTGGCATTCCAACCCGATGGTTGAGGGCCCGGGGCATTCCAACCCGATGGTTGATTGGGCCCATAGTATGTTGTTATTGTATATTGGTTATATGTTGTGCGGGTATTTTAGGGGAACTCACTAAGCTTCGGGCTTACAGTTATTGATTTTTTTTTCAGGTACTTCAGATGATCGTGGGAAGACGAAGGCATGATCGTGCATCTCCTCATGTTTTTATGATTTGATTTCTGAGATACTCTGACATGAAACTATTTTGAAAACAATTTGTAATGATTATTGGTTTTGAATGTTTTTAAAAGTTTTAAATTGGCTTGAATTTTATGGATGTTACAAATTGGTATCAAAGCTTTGGTTTGAGTGAATTGGAGGAACACTCGTGTGAATCCAGTCTCAAACCAAGGAAAATATTTTCACAATGATTTTCAAATGGTTTTCAAAATAGTAAAGGAGGATGCGATGTGCACGATCAGCCGGAGCCAATAATTAGATCCCAAAATAGCACACTATTATTTGATATTGTGATATGTTAGAACAACATGTTAGTGATAGGCTAGGGATCTTCAGGAATTGCATGATAGAATTGCTTGACTATATAATGCCTGATAGCCTAGGGTATTCCTTATATGAAATTGACATCATTACTGTAGTTGCTTAGTGTATGCATCACAACTGTATATAATTAAAATCTTATAGCCTGACAGTGTTTGGTTTGGCCTTATTTCCTGTTCTTGTATGATGAAGGGCTTAGGGTAGGATCAGTTACTCGAAAGTCTATAGGGTCCAGCGTTATGTATGGCTAGCATATACTAGTGCTGCAGGGTTGGTGGAAGTTTTATGGATGAGTTGTGCGGGGTCAGTCGGCTAGTTATGAGACATTTAGCCTTCCTCTAGGAGTGAGGATTGAGCGTTCGCATATGCTTATCTATATTGTTAGGGTGTTGTGGTGATACTTGAGATAAATATGAGTAGGTGTGGAAGGTAGTATGGGCTCACTATTGAAAGCACATGACCTATACGCGTAGCAAGGAAGTCACAAGCCCTAGGGATTTGTTGGGAGTTGGTTCCCTATTATTATATAGAGTATCTGATAGCTTACTGGTGTATTTTCAGTATGGTGGTTACGAGGCGATTTCTGACTGGGTCCGGATCAGGATCTGGACAGGGCAATCAGGGTGCCCCAGCAGTGCCCGAGATTATCAGCCAGGATAGGCCAACATTGAAAGAGGATCGTGTCAGGGAGATCATCATCGAGGAGGTGGTCGAGATTGTCTAGGGTCAGATTATGGTGATGTTTGGGTCTATCAAGACCGTCATGATGGAGTATTTTGATGACAGATACGCAGCCATTACTGAGACTACGACTATTGTAGCCTCTACAGCCGTGGCGGCTGCAGCTGCGGGGGCAGGTCGGGCTTTTTAGTACCGGGACTTTGATACCACGAAGGCCCCGACTTTTGATGGGACTCAGGACCCGATTGTAGCCATGAGGTGGCTATCTGACGTGGAGGGATGCTTTTTCACATGCTCATGTCCTACTGAACAGAAGGTGAGGAGTGCTATGAACCTGCTGAGGTCCGGAGCAAAGGACTGGTGGAGATTGATGACAGGGTCGTATACTGATGAGCAGAGAGCTGCGGTTACTTGGGAGCAGTTCATGGATATGTTCCCCGCTCGCTACATTCCACGGGTTGAGCGAGAGTGGTTGGCTCATGAGTTTTTGGACTTTTGACAGGATGCGGAGTCGGTGACAAAGATCACCTGTATGTTCACTGAGAGGGCGATGTTTTGCCCAGAGTTTGCTTTCGAGCAGGCTCAGATGACACATTATTTGAACATGCTCAAGACTGATATCGTTTGTAGCTACCCAGCGTTGTAACACACTTTTGGAGTTACAGGAGGCCGCTAGGCGGCGTGATCTTGAGATTGAATTGTAGTTGAGAGAGCAGCGACAGGCCCTGGCGCAGTCACAGCCAGCGCTAAAGCTGTCCAAGACCGCTTATTCTAGGTCTGGAGGTCAGCACGACCGCAGTTGTGGGAAGTGCAGGAAGGATCATTGGGGGGTTTACCGATCTGGTAGTGGGTGCCATAAGTGTGGCAAGCAGGGCCACATTGCCAGGGATTGTAGGCAGCAGACTCCAGCTTCTGGGGTCAGACTTTGTTACCATTGTGCGCAGGTGGGCCATATGAAGGCCCAATGTCCCTTAATAGCTGTCAGGCTGGCGCAGGCTCCAGCACCGGCTACACTGAGGATTACTGACGGGGGCAACGTAGAGCAGAGCCTCCGAAGGCTTGGGGACGTGCATTTCAGCTTATGGCCGACGAGGCCTGGACAACACCAGATGTGGTTGCTGGTATGTTTCTAACCCTTATCTTGTTGATTATATTGGTTTTATGCTTACATGTTTGTATCTATGATTAGGTACATTTTTAGTGAACTCCTTACATGCTTTGGTATTATTTGACTCCGGGGCGAGTCAGTCATTTGTCTCTCAATCGTTCAGTAGGGAGTTCAGTTTGTTTGTAGGGAGCTAGAGTGTCCGTTGCGAGTCTGCACCGCCAACGAACACAAAATTCCTGCTTCTTCAGTCTATCGGGGTTGTGTTCTGGAGATATTCGGGGTGTCCTTCCTGATTGATTTGATTACGATTCCCATGGGGGAAGTATGTGTGATTGTGGGTATGGACTGGTTGAGTCACTTCGGTGCCATGATCGACTGCGAGGGTCAGCGGGTGGTAGTTCGAACCCCAGAGGTTCCATTCGTCAGGGAGTTCGCTGACATGTTTCCGAAAGAGTTACCCGGAGTGCCTCCGGAGAGGCAGGTCGAGTTCAGGATCGACCTTGTGCCAAGTGTGGCCCCTATCGCCAAGGCGCCATACTGATTGGCACCACCTGAGATGCAGGAGCTGTCATCTCAGCTGCAGGAGCTGCTAGGCAAGTAGTTCATTTCTCCGAGCAGTTCTCCATGGGGAGCACCGATTCTCTTCGTGAAGAAGGATGGTTCACACCGGATGTGCATTGACTACCGGGAGTTGAACAAGCTGACGGCGAAGAACCGTTATCCACTACCACGGATTGATGATCTCTTCGATCAACTGCAGGGAGCATCTTGGTTCTCCAAGATATATTTGAGGTCCGGGTACCATCAGGTCAGGGTACGGGAGGAGGACGTAGAGAAGACTGTATTCCAGACTCGTTATGGACACTACGACTTTGTGGTGATGCCGTTTGGGCTCACCAACACGGAAAATATATTTATGGACCTGATGAATCGGTTATGTAGACCGATGCTCGATCGCTCAGTCACAGTGTTTATAGATGACATCTTGGTGTATTCCAAGACCAGAGAGTAGCATGAGGAGCATCTTCGTAAACTATTGGGAGTTTTGAGACAAGAACGACTTTAAGCCAATTTCTCGAAGTGTGAGTTTTGGTTACGACAGGTTCAGTTCCTTAGACATCTCGTTAACCAGGAGGGGATTTTGGTCGACCCGCCAAGATCGAGGCCGTTATGCAGTGGTAGGTTCCGAAATCTCCCTCGGATATCACCAGCTTCTTAGGATTGTAGGGTACTACCGGAGATTCATACATGATTTCTCCAAGATTGCAGTACCCCTCACTTAATATTATGTAACTCAAGGCACAATCTTTGAGTACAACTCTAAGACTCGATTTTGGAACGAAGTATCACTACAAGAAAAAGACCCTTTTACGACTCACAAACCACGACACTCGTTGATTTATGTTACGCAAAAGAAAGTGACATTTAAAAAGTGTCATCTCTTCAAAAAAATTTAAGGATAAAGGACACGCATTATTGCGTGCCCTTAAATTAGTGTCCAACAAAAAAAAATAAAAAACACGGAGGGCACTTTGTGTTAAACGAGTGTCGTGAAGAGATGTCACTTTATAATTATTTGAAACGAGCCTCGATCAAAGTATCAGTACTACTAAATTCCACAAAATTGCACGGACCAGGGCTTTTTTTTTCAAGAACGAAAACACTTGGTGCTCTCTGGCCTCTGCAACAATCGATCGATGATATTGCCTCACATCGCTGGCAACATCTTTGCTCATTTCTCCTCCAATGACCTTAGGGGCATTTTCCTCCGGCGACCTCGTCGGAGACTGCTCAAATTTTCACACCCTAGCCCGACTAAGATATGCTTTGGTTATTCTCTCTTCCTAATGTTTTCGTTCTTCTATTTCTTTAATTTCTACTCTATTCATAGCTTTGATTTCGATTTTGGATCTTCTCATCTTCTCCTGTGTAAAACCCTAACCGAAAAACTATGTAGGTTTCAATCGTGATTTCCTCCTCATTCCATGATCCCCACTTCTACTCTCTAAGCATCTCAGGTATGCTTTGTTCCTTCTCCCTTATTTTCATTTTTTTTTATTTCTTAGGTGCGACATCCTTCCCCCTACTTTTCTGCTTCTCGATCCCATTCTGATACTTTGTTTACAGTCGCACATAGCACCACAAACACATACTCACATTTAATATTTTGGCATAAATTCGAGAATATGTTATGGTCCGATGAATTTTTTGTGTGTTTATCTTATCCAGGGTTTGAACTTTTGTATTATGTTTCTTTTCTCCTGGTAACTGAATATTGCTTTATTTTTGCATATTATTTTCAATTTCTTGAAAGTTTCATCCTTTATTTTTCTTTTCTGGTCTATGAGTTCTGCTTGCAGTTTCATAAAGTTCTTAGACAAGATGCACCTCTCTCTAGACAAAATCTTGAAAAGGAAAGGGAGGAAGAAAAACATGGACATGACAGTTTCTAGCAAAAAGGGCAATCCTGGTATAATTCCAATTAATGAAATTACTTGGCGAAAGGTAGCCAGGAGATACATTTTTGTTTTGTTATCCAATGATGATAATTATGAAGCTCCTGATCTCACAAATCGTGTTAATACACACTTACAAAGGCTTAGATACAAGAAACTAATCAACAGCAGGTAAATTGTAACTAACTCCAAGTAAACTAAACAGCTGAAACTTCAATTCCAGATATGCCAGGTAAGTTGATGAAACAGGTCAAGTTGGTCCTTGTGTTGTCGTTGTTAGGTATTTTTTTTATTTATAATTAAATATATTATTAGATTAGATTTTTTGATTTTTACATTTCTGAATTGAAGGTTTTAAGGAGTGTGAGTCAATGGTCAGCTGGGACAAGTCAAGTTGAAGAGAGCATTCAAAAAGCTTACGGTTCTCTTATTGAAAAAGCTGAACACTTCATCTACATCGAGGTACATCATAACTTTTGTCACTGAAAAAAAGCATATTACATGGATCAAAATTAAAATCAGAAAAAAATGATTACATATATACATTTAAATTACAGCCAAAAAGATTACACGGATGCAATAAAATTACAAATAAAAAGATTATTATGTAAGTTGAAAATGTCTCCTAATTCCTGAACATATATATAAAATGGCAGATCCTAATGGTTGCACTCTACTTTCCAGATTATAGTTCCAGAAAAAAAAAGATTCACATGGCTGCACTCTATCAGCAAAAAAGAAGCCAAGTTCAGGGCATGAAAATCGAGTTTAGTGTACATACATATCCATTTAATAAGTTACAAATCCAAAATCATTAAAAATAGATACAATCATAACAGATAAAAAATTGATTTAGTTGGAACTGGTGTGATTATATATCATTCTCAAGACATGAGATTGGTTGCAGTTGACAAGAGTACTATTGTCATATCAGCATCTGATCTCATGCTTTCTTTTACTGCTTTTCCTATTGAAATCCCAGGAGAGGTAAATACGATTACGAAACCGAGAAATTAACTTTTAACTTTTAATTCTTAAATCTTTATTCTCCTAATTAAGTATTTTTTTCAGGTGGTGTTTCTTCACCCTATTCATAATTATGCTGTTATTGCATATGACCCTTCTGCCCGTGGAGCTACTGGTGCTTCAGTAGCACGAGTTGCTGAACTTCTTCCTGGTAGGAAAATTTTGGTTTTTTTTTTTTTTTTTTTTTTTTGCAATTAGCCATTTTAGTTGATACTGATTTTAAAAAAAAATAATAATACAACCTGGGTTGCGTCGTGGAGAGAGTGTGTATCTTGTGGGGTTAAGTAGAAGCTTACAAACAACATCTAGAAAATCTGTGGTGACAAACATAGAAGTCATTGAGCTTGACACTGGTAGTATTACTATACTAATACTATATGCAACACTTCAATAACATAATTTTAAAGAGATGAATGGATATTTTATAAAATTTATCATGGTGAATGCAGATTTTGGTAGCAGTTTTTCAGGGGTGCTTACGGATGAGGGAGGAAGGATTAAAGCTATATGGGGAAGCTTCTGAACTCAGGTTTGTACTAATCATCGATCAAAAAATAAGAAGAAAAGGAAGGTTGGTTGGTTGGTTTTCTTTAGTCCTTTGGAATCACTAATAGCTCGACTAATTAATGCTCTAATATTTAAATCCTAATTTCAGATAAAATACAGGGTGAATTCATCTGAAGACCATTAATTTGTTAGAGGCATTCCTATACATTCCATAAGCCAAGTCCTTGATAAAATCATATCAGACGCAAAAGGTCCCTCTCTTCTTATAAATGGCGTAACAAGACCCATGCCTCTAGTTAGGATTTTGGAAGTTGAGCTTTATCCTACTTTGCTTTCTAAGGCTAGAAGTTTTAGCCTTAACAATAATTGGATCCAAGTATGTTTCCTTTTTTAATTTTTTCTTATCGTCAAATTATATGTATAAATTTATATTTTTTATAAATTTGTTGTCAGGCGCTTGCGAAAAAGGATCCTGTTAGACGTCAAGTTCTACGGGTGAAAGGCTGTTTGGCAGGATCTAAAGCTGAGAATTTATTAGAACAAGGGGATATGGTGTTGGCTATTAATAAAAAGCCAGTTACATGTTTCCAAGATTTTGAAGATGCATGTCATGCATTGGATCTTTCTGATAACATGGAAGAGAAACTTGAATTAACCATATTTCTTCAGGTTCGTTTAATCAAATATACATGGCTCTTATTTGTTGACTTAATGCATAAAAAAGAAACAGTTCCTTAGATTATTTTAATTTAATGATTTTTATTTGTGGTTTTTTTTCTCAGGGATGTGAAATTGAAGTTGTTGTAGGAACAGATATAAGAGATGGAAATGGTACAAAACATGTTATAAATTCATGTGGATGCTTGGTCCCTTAGTTTAGCTGGTTTTGCAATTTTAGTCCCCAAAAATAGTCATTTTACTTGTGGAACAGGAACCAGAAATGTTACAAAAACCTCAAATAAGAACAGACACTACAAGAGGAAACTTTTTGGGACCACAAATGAAAAAAATCAGCTATACTCAGGGACCAAAGATGTAATTTACTCTAAAGTTTTTTCAACAGCATATGTATGTAGTTCATCAGTTCCAGGTTTTAACAAAGAATTTAATATGTACTAAATAAAATTTGAAAATGGTCTCATGGGAGTTGTGTGCATAGATATGGTTTATATGCTCTTCAATGGATAGTAAGTTAATGGAAATTAGACACTTTATATTTTGCCTTATTTCAATTTTGTTATTTAATGAAACATGTGGCTAGTCATCTAGTAACAGACAGGGATGACATGAGTGCTTTGGAATCTTCTGAACCTGATCCTGCTGGTTTCCATGATCAGGTAATACCAAATGACAACACACTTCCCTTTTGATTGTTTATTATAGCTATACACTTTCATTTCTTCTTATTATAATATGAAAAATTCACTCAATTATAAGTATAATATTGTAATAGATTGATTTAGAAGTGACATGCTATAATAAGCAGATATGCAGCTATATATATAAAACAGAAAATGGTGGGAAAATGGTGACCGAAAAAACATATTTGAAAAGTGAATAAGGGGAAACTTGTTAAAAGTTAGGACTTGATAAGGATAGTTAAAATCACATGTTTTGTAAGGATAGTTAAATTCACATGTTTTGTAAAAACGTTATTCATCTGGCAACCACCTATTGTTTGCTAAACAGGAGTAAAAATGTTATTCATCTGGCAATTCACATGTTTTGTAAGGATAGTTAAATTCACATGTTTTGAATCATTTAGACTACATGTTTCTCTCTTACATTCTTTTTGTTTCATTACTCTGTAGGGTGGAGATGATGCTCTTGACCAAGCTTCAAAGGAAGGGGGAGATAGAGATACATTAACTGTTGTGGCGCCTGTTGTTAAAAAAGAAAAGAGTAATAAAGGCTATGATGTGGACATGATATCTGAAATAAGAAGGTTCCCCTTAATAGCATTGTAGTATTAGGTTATGTAGTTAGAAAAAACCTCTTAATAACAATGTACAATCAGATCCTTTTAATATCAATGTATTACAACTTTTTGACATGATGTTATTGGAGGAAATTTATTGTTTTGGTATATATATTTTTTCTATATTTTTGTATTATGCGTAAAAGAGTATCGTAAAGGTACGTCGTATATGCATATTGTTAATGGTTGCTGAAATTTATGACACGCAAATGTGTGTCATCTTCATTTATGACAGGGGCTATAATGATACGCAATGCGTGTCCTAAACTCGCGTCGTAAGGTTACAACACGCAAATGCATGTCGTCTTCCTTTATGACAGGGCCTTCCTTGATACGCATTGTGTGTCGTAAATGCGTGTCGTCAACGCGCGTCATAAATGCGCATCGTCTATAGACGACGCACAAAAGTGTGTCGTCTCTCGTTATGACAGGGCCTTCCTTGACACACATTTGCGCGTCGTTTGAATGTTTTACGACACACATTGCACGTCGTAAAAGGCTGTTTTTCTAGTAGTGTATGACTCACCTTTTTTTAAGTAACCATTTCAACAATTCTTGATTCCTCTTCTTAGTCATGCAAGTGCACTAAGGTGTCCTTAGATGATCAATTGAGATATGGTTCCATAATCATTAGGATGATCATAAAACACGATACTAAAGCTCTTTCCTTTCCTTTTAGATTGGACAAAATTTTATCTTTCTGCCTAATTGATTCTTCTTATTCATTCTGCTATACATTGAAACTTTTCAAGGTATTAGAATTACACTTAAACTTGTAAGCATAACCAGTATAACCATATTTACTGAACTTTCAGTAAATCATGACGAATATACTTTATCGTCCTTTGTGGTGGACCTGACCAGTACTCATCAATGTGTGCTAGATCCTTTCATCTTTCACTTGACTTACATACATATGTAAACAAGGAATTAGTCTTAATTTCCCAAGTACCAAGATTTCATATATCATATGATTCCAGGTTTCTATCCTATTGAAACTTGGGCGATGAGAATCATTCCTTACTTAGAAAATTACGACACTACCACAATTGATATAACTAAGAATCAAACCATTTCAATATTGTTATTAATAGAAACATATAAACAACAATTTTTCACATATGCCATTGTAGGGAAATATAAAATAAAATCAAAATTTCTTTATTTATAAAAGTACAGAAAAGCTTGTCCTTACAATGCAAATACAAATGAAAACTATGTTGCTATCTATTCCTAAGCAATCTATCATAACTCTTAAGCAGCAGCTCAAAAAATCTAATCATCGAACCATGCGATCGAAATCCATCTCTTCACGATCAGAATCAGCTTACTCTTCTTTCAGGCTTCCTTTCTTTCTTCGATCCTACAAAACATCAGAATGCAATCTTATCACATCATGTATTAAGAATGTCACACCCCGAAACCGATGGCGGAAACGTTCCGGGGCGGGGTGACGTCATGTAGAGTATCACAACCAATGTACATAGCAAGCATAGTAAACACAACCATTACATTACATAAGAAAGTTTTACATTTGTTTGAAAATAAAGTACTGCAAGTTTTCTTAGATACATAGGTTAGAACAAAAGTAAAGACGAGTATTCTATATGTTCCGTCTTCTTCAAAAGGTTAGCAGGAGTACCTGTCTATGGATGCCCTGAGAATACAAGCAGTTTTAAAATATCAGCATAAAGCTGGTGAGTTCATAAGCGGTTTGTTTTCTGGAAAAAGATTCAGTTTCCTTTTGTTTCATGAACAGTTGATATCCAAGAAAATCTCGTATTTTCTTATAAAAGTAGTTTGGTTATCCCTTTGTTACACAATTTGAATTAAGAAAATCCTGTAAATTTCCTTATGAAAATATGGTTTGATTTCTCGTTCGATGTACCATACAACCTTGTTTATGAAAAGTTTCGTTATCCCAAGAAAACCCTGTGTTTTCTTATGTAAAACATTCGTTGGTTATCGATTCTGAAATGATGTGTACAAGTATCTACCATACTTGTATCGTTTGAGTGAAACATACTGAATGACTAGTATCCCGTAGTAAGCATATTAGTTTTGACACGTACATAAAACTAATAAGTAAGTAGTGAACTGGTAGTAATCAAAAACAGTTATTACTAGAAGGTTAGTTCACTAGGTTCGTTATTACTTTATCAGTAAATCTCCATTATCTAAGTTGCGAGTTCCATAACCATACGATAGACTAGACATGGCAATAAGAAGTCCATCGTCGTTTTATGACTTTTGTCACCCATGGACCTGACGATCCAACTGTAGCTAGCAACAGGGTGCGGGGTAGTCAGTCCCGTATAGATCTATACACTCAAGTCACGCTCTCCCTCCAAGAGATTCTGGTTACGAGAGTAGTCCTCCACTCTCGTAATCCGTGTGGAGTGTTACCGAGGACGTGTCTCCAATCATAAGAATAATGAGCTTTACAAGTAATAGTATAGAAAATCCCGGTTTATGAAATGACATGAGATCCTTGTGAAATGTAAAAATGTAACATTTTATAATGAGTTTCACAATTGGTTTTGAAAACTAACTCCACGAGTTAGACGGTTGGTTAAAACGGATTTTCAATATTTAAAACATATTGAACATGTAGTTATGTTATACGAAATAACAGATTTGAGTACAAGTTTCCTTGTACTTTTGCTTGTATTCCCCCCCTGAAAACATGAAAAACACAGAAAATGGTGTAGGGGTATGAACTCACCTGACGAGAATATGCCGATTTAGATGCTAAGTATTCGTTTAGGGCTTGAACACGCGTGAGGTTCCTATGTAACATGAAGAGATACATAATTATATCTAATTAGACTTTGATTTACCAAGATAGTAGGATAATACACTCCGAGGCACGAAAACACTTCAATCCTAGTGTTAGGGATGGTGCGGGTTGTATCTAAGGAGTGTAGGGCCTAGATAAGGTGTTTACTCTTCAAGTGTAAACCCTTAGGGGAGTTTACGGTCCAAAGACCATATCCCCCATGAGTTTACGGCCGTAAACTCATGGGTGTGGTAGTTTGAGTGATCCCAGGTCTCATCTTGCACATAGGAAGGATCTGGGGTTGATTCGAAGGCTTAGGAAATGATCGGGACATGAAATGGCCTAGGAGTTAGGGTTTACGGTCCTTGGACCACCCTGGGGAGTTTACGGTCGTAAACTCAAGGGTTTACGGTCCTGGGACCACCCTTGGGGAGTTTACGGTCGTAAACACATGGGTTTACGGCCGTAAACCCACCTTTGTCCATGTTTGTCCATTTTCCATGTGTTTTGGTGGTTTGTAGGCCATTCATGCAAGTTCTAGACTCAATTACAAGCCATGCAAGGTGTTTGGAGCATTAAAACACCCTTGGAAGGTGTTTACGGTTTTGGGAGACGTTCCCAAACCGTAAACTCGAGTTTACACTTCTTTGGACATCTTTTAGGGTTCTAAGATCATTCAAACAAGTTTCAAGGCCATTAGACATGCATTGGAAGGGTTAAGGAGCATCAAAACGTCATTAAAGGGTGTTTACGGTTCTTGAACATTCAAGGACCGTAAACTCATGTTCATGGCCAAAAACTCATGATCTTGTGGTTCTAACTCCATGCATGTAGGGATCTAAGCATTAGAAGATGTTTGGAAGGGTCTTGGGGCTTCAAAACCCCCATTGAAGGAGTTTACGATTTTTGGGAGGCTCCCCAAACCGTAAACACGAGTTTTTGATGCATTTGGGAGTTTAAGACATGGATTTGCATGCATGTTAGGATAAACAACTAGTTAGGAAGGATCACTTACCAAATTGGAGCTTGAAAGTGAAGATCCTTGAGAGAAATCCGATTTTAGAGAGAGAGTAGAGAGAGAAAGTTCAAGTGTGGGAAAAGCTCAAATGGTGGTCACTCCACCCTTTTGTATGACTTGAGTTAGTGACCCGGTGGGAATACACCCAATACGGACATTAAACGGAGCTTAATATTTTACCCGGGTAAATAACCATTATCCGTATTAGTCGTAGTCTAGAAATCCTCAAAAGATTATTTAGAGTGTTTTCACTTAAATAAATATTTCGTTCTTACACATACGAAATTATAATAATAATTCCAAATGAATTATTTAATTTGAAAATTAACGGAAAACCCAAAATAAATAATGAAATTTTTATTAACGGAATGGGTTACGTTAACGGAATATCTTTCGGGTTGTCACATTATCCCCCTGTTAGAGGAAATTTCGTCCCGAAATTTAGAATTTAGATACAAATCATGGAATTGGAAAGAGATGCGGGTATTTTGTTTTCATCGAGTCTTCGCGTTCCCAAGTGAATTCGGGCCCTCGCTTGGCATTCCAGCGAACCTTCACTATCGGGATGCGGCTTTTTTTCGTTCGTTTGATCTCTCTATCCATGATTTCGATGGGCTTTTCCACAAAGGAATCACAAGGGTCTCTTCAGAAAGACACTTTTTAAGGTTTGAGACGTGGAAGACAGGGTGAATATTGCTAAGTTCATGAGGTAATCGGAGTTTGTAAGCTACGGGACCAATCTTGGCTAGGATTTCGAAAGGTCCTATGTACCTTGGGTTAAGTTTTCCACGCTTTCCGAAGCGTATCATGCCCTTCCAGGGTGAGACTTTCAACAAGACACGGTCTCCAACCTGGAATTCCAAGGGTTTTCGTCGTTTATCGGTGTAGCTCTTTTGTCTATCTCGGGAAGCTTTAAGTCGTTCTCGGATTTGTACGATCTTTTCAGTGGTTTCGCGGATGATTTCTGGACCAGTGAGAGTGCTGTCAGGGACTTGTCCCTTGACCAGCTGCGTGTCACCCACCTCAGCCCAGCACAGAGGGGATCTGCACCTGCGGCCGTAGAGGGCTTCGAACGGCGCAGCCTTGATGCTGGTATGGTAGCTGTTGTTATAAGAAAATTCAACCAAAGGAAGATGAGTATCCCATGACGCGCCGAAGTCGATGACGCAGGCTCTCAACATGTCTTCCAAGGTTTGGATGGTTCTCTCACTCTGTCCATCTGTTTGAGGATGGTAAGCTGTGCTCATATCCAGCTTAGTTCCAAGAGCCTTCTGTAGTGACTGCCAGAACCTAGAAGTGAACCTGCTATCCCGATCGGAAATGATGGACACAGGTACACCGTGCAGTCGGACCACCTCTTGGATGTAGATTCGCGTGAGTCTTTCCATTTTGAAGTTTTCCTTGATAGGAAGGAAGTGAGCAGATTTGGTCAGTCGGTCGACAATTACCCAAATGGTGTCGTACCCACTCGGAGATTTGGGTAACTTGGTAATGAAATCCATGGAAATCATTTCCCATTTCCATTCAGGTATTTCGGGTTGAAGAAGTAGACCGGAGGGTTTTTGATATTCGACCTTCACTTTGGCGCAAGTCAGGCACTTGCCCACGAAGGTAGCAATTTCGGCCTTCATATTTGGCCACCAATACAGTTTCTTGAGATCCAAGTACATCTTATCCGAACCTGGGTGTACGGAGTATTTAGTATTATGAGCTTCGTTCATGACAACCTCTCTGAAGCCTCCGAAATTTGGGGTCCAGATCTGGTCCATGAAACAATAGACTCCATCGTTTCTGATCTCAAGATTCTTATCCATTCCTCTCAGGGCTTCGCCTGACACGTTTTCTGGTCTTAAGGCTTCCAGCTGAGCCTCTTTGATTTGCGCGGATAAGTGGGAATGGATAGTCATAGTCAGTGCCTTCACCTTACGACATGAGTATTCTTTTCAGCTGAGGGCATCTGCCACCACATTGGCCTTGCCGGGATGGTAGCGGATTTCACACTCATAGTCGTTGAGTAGTTCAACCCATCGCCGTTGTCTCATGTTCAGCTCCTTTTGGTCGAGGATGTGCTGTAGGCTTTTATGGTCGGTGAAGATAGTGCACTTAGTTCCGTAGAGATAATGTCTCCAGATTTTTAATGCGAAGACCACTGCTCCCAATTCTAGGTCGTGAGTCGTGTAGTTGACTTCGTGTACTTTCAGTTGTCTGGAAGCATAGGCGATGACCTTGCCTTGTTGCATTAGGACACAACCGAGACCTTGATTGGACGCATCGCAGTAGACAACGAAGTCTTCCGTCCCATCGGGAAGGGACAGGATAGGTGCGCTGCACAAGGCTCGTTTCAGTGTTTGGAACGCAGTGTCTTGCTTTTCGTTCCAACAAAAGGGTACACCTTTCTGAGTTAGAGTGGTTAAGGGTTTGGCAATTTTGGAGAAATTTTGGATAAACCTGCGATAGTAGCCAGCGAGACCCAAGAATTGACGGATTTCGGTGGGTGTCTTCGGTGCTGACCAGCTTTCTATCACTTTGATCTTGGAAGGATCCACGTGTATGCCCTCCTTGCTTACCACATGACCAAGGAAAGTAATCTTCCGGATCCAGAATTCACATTTGGAGAATTTCGCGTACAGTTGCTCCGATCTAAGAGTTTCCAACACTAGCCTCAAGTGTTGTTTGTGATCCTCTTCGCTTTTGGAATAGACAAGTATGTCGTCGATGAATACGATAACAAACTTGTCCAGAAATGGACGACACACCCGGTTCATCAAATCCATGAACACCGCCGGCGCGTTGGTTAGACCGAAGGGCATAACTACGAATTCGTAGTGACCATATCGAGTCCGAAAGGCTGTTTTGGGAACATCACCCTCATGGACTCGCAGCTGATGGTACCCTGATCTTAAATCGATTTTGGAAAAGTAGCTAGCTCCTTGAAGTTGATCGAAGAGGTCGTCTATTCGAGGAAGAGGATAACGGTTTTTGATTGTGAGCTTGTTCAGCTCTCGGTAATCGATACACATTCGAAAAGATCCATCTTTCTCTTTCACGAATAAGATCGGGGCTCCCCACGGCGAGGAACTCGGTCTGATGAATCCTTTACTGAGCAGCTCATTGAGTTGACTAGATAACTCCTGCATTTCTGTCGGAGCTAATCGATAAGGAGATTTGGCTATGGGGGTAGCTCCGGGGATTAAGTCGATACGAAACTCCACTTGGCGTTCAGGAGGAATTCCTGGGAGATCCTCTGGGAAGACATCAGGAAAGTTGCAGACTTCGGGGATGCTCTCGAGGCCTTTAACTTCCTGCTTTTCGTTAACGACATGGGCTAAGAATGCATAACACTCCTTCCGTAGAAGTTTCTGGGCTTTGATGCACGAAATGACGCGAAGGTTTGAACTGAGTTTATCCCCGTAGATTACAAGAGTTTCATCCGAAGGAAGATTGAGACGGATAGCTTTTTTGAAATAGAGGATGTCTGCACGATTGGGGCTCAACCAATCCATGCCAACGATGACATCAAAGCTTTTTATGGAGACTGGCATAAGGTCAATGAGAAATGAACGGTCGTTTAAGGATAGGGTACACCCTACGTATATCTCGCTAGTGCTCTCTTTCTCACCGTTAGCCATTTCGACGGTAAACTTTTCGGTTAATGGTTGGGATTTTTGTTTAAGAAATTGTTTGAATGCATGACTAACAAAGCTCCTTTCAGCACCAGAATCGAAAAGAATGCATGCATAAGAGTTGTCGAGGAGAAACGTACCCGTGACAACGGTGGGGTCAGTGACTGCCTCTTCTTGTCCCATAGTTAGAACTCTCCCGATGTTGTTGGTTGTTGCTGCTTTGGGGCAGTCCCTCTTGAAATGCCCGATCTCCCCACAGTTGTAGCAGGCTCGTCCAACACCCGCTCTAGAGACTTGATTTGTGGGTTGGGCTGGGGTTTTACAAAATCGCATCGTGTGCCCCTTTTTGCCACAGCTGGTGCATGACATTTCCCGGCACGGGCCCGGATTATGGTGGTAGTTACACTTGTCACACCAAGGAAGGGTGCCAGTGTACCTGCTGGTAGGAGCCTGGGTGGCAGGAGTAACAACAGGGGTAGTAGCAGCGTAGACCGCTACAATTTGCTGTTTCTTTGAGGATCCTTGCGAACCCTGACCCTTTCGTTTGTTCCAAGATTTCTTCCTGTTTTCACCGCTCCCTTTAGCCGGATCAGAGGCGGTGGTTATTCCCTCGGGATCGTTGCTATGATCAATCAGAATTTGTGCCAAACACTTGGCGCTATCGAAGGTTTCCGGGTTCGCAGACAAAACATTTCCCTTGGTTGGCTGGGTCAGACCCCAAATGAATCGTTCGATCTTTTTGCTTTCCGGGGATACCATTCCTGGACAAAGGAGTGCTAGATCCTCGAACCTAGAAGTGTAGGAGGCAATGTCAGAATCCTTCATCTTTAGGGTCCAGAGTTCATGTTCGAGTTTCTGCATCTCGCCCCGTGGGCAATACTGGGCTATCATGAGTTCCTTCAGTTTGTCCCAACCCATGGCATTTGCCACTGGCAGGGTTAAGGACTTGACCCGGCCGTTCCACCAGGTTAATGCTTTGTTGAGGAAAGTGCAAGCGGCATACTTCACTTTGTTGGATTCGGAGACTGCGCAAATCTCGAATATGGACTCAATCTTTTCAAACCATTGAGTCAGAGCAATAACACCTCCTTTGCCGTCGAAAGATGTGGGTTTTGCGTTCATGAAGTCTTTATAGGAGCACTCCTTTTGGTGTCCCTGACCACTTTCCTGTAATTGAGGATGCACACCACTTCCCTGACCAACAGATCCACCGGAATTTATTTGCGACATGGCAGCAGCCACTGCAGCAGTAACAGCTGCCTGAAACATGACAGGATCAAATTGGGGAGGAGGCGGTGGTGGAGGAGTGTCGTTGCTTCTCCTGGTAGATCTCCTTCAGGGAGGCATCTTGATCTGAAATGACCAAGAAACAGGAGGATGGAATTTAGAGATATGAAGCAAGGATATATCTCATAATGATTTTTAGAGTGTTCTACTAAGCGATAGGACAGGAACATTACTTAAAGTAAGTAATTTATCGCTAAGGGAGGAATGAGTAGTAACACTCGGATTTCCGTGAGGTATTTGGTTCGGACTAAAATACTCCCATAGTATTTTATGTTGAATGAATATTAGGTAAGTTATAGGCCTGCTGTACACCACAGTCACTCCCAAGCACATGTTGGCCGTGTCTCGAATAAATATAGTTGATCAGGCTATATTGACCCTAGACATGACTACATAACTGCCCAGGTTTAACCACAGTGCACAACTCCCAAATTACTTATGCTTTGTTCTCTTCGCGATACGGATTTCGGTACTCGGGAATACTTGTATACTTTTATAAAAATACTTATATTTTAAAAGCATACTTTTAGTTTAGAGCACTTAGGCCCCTTAGTGTTTATAGTTGTATACCATGTAAGGTTCGGTATACTTAGTTCACTATAAACAAGGGCTCTGATACCAATCTGTCACACCCCGAAACCGATGGCGGAAACGTTCCGGGGCGGGGTGACGTCATGTAGAGTATCACAACCAATGTACATAGCAAGCATAGTAAACACAACCATTACATTACATAAGAAAGTTTTACATTTGTTTGAAAATAAAGTACTACAAGTTTTCTTAGATACATAGGTTAGAACAAAAGTAAAGACGAGTATTCTATATGTTCCGTCTTCTTCAAAAGGTTAGCAGGAGTACCTGTCTATGGATGCCCTGAGAATACAAGCAGTTTTAAAATATCAGCATAAAGCTGGTGAGTTCATAAGCGGTTTGTTTTCTGGAAAAAGATTCAGTTTCCTTTTGTTTCATGAACAGTTGATATCCAAGAAAATCCCGTATTTTCTTATAAAAGTAGTTTGGTTATCCCTTTGTTACACAATTTGAATTAAGAAAATCCTGTAAATTTCCTTATGAAAATATGGTTTGATTTCTCGTTCGATGTACCATACAACCTTGTTTATGAAAAGTTTCGTTATCCCAAGAAAACCCTGTGTTTTCTTATGTAAAACATTCGTTGGTTATCGATTCTGAAATGATGTGTACAAGTATCTACCACACTTGTATCGTTTGAGTGAAACATACTGAATGACTAGTATCCCGTAGTAAGCATATTAGTTTTGACACGTACACAAAACTAATAAGTAAGTAGTGAACTGGTAGTAATCAAAAACAGTTATTACTAGAAGGTTAGTTCACTAGGTTCGTTATTACTTTATTAGTAAATCTCCATTATCTAAGTTGCGAGTTCCATAACCATACGATAGACTAGACATGGCAATAAGAAGTCCATCGTCGTTTTATGACTTTTGTCACCCATGGACCTGACGATCCAACTGTAGCTAGCAGCAGGGTGCGGGGTAGTCAGTCCCGTATAGATCTATACACTCAAGTCACACTCTCCCTCCAAGAGATTCTGGTTACGAGAGTAGTCCTCCACTCTCGTAATCCGTGTGGAGTGTTACCGAGGACGTGTCTCCAATCATAAGAATAATGAGCTTTACAAGTAATAGTATAGAAAATCCCGGTTTATGAAATGACATGAGATCCTTGTTAAATGTAAAAATGTAACATTTTATAATGAGTTTCACAATTGGTTTTGAAAACTAACTCCACGAATTAGACGGTTGGTTAAAACGGATTTTCAATATTTAAAACATATTGAACATGTAGTTATGTTATACGAAATAACAGATTTGAGTACAAGTTTCCTTGTACTTTTGCTTGTATTCCCCCCTGAAAACATGAAAAACACAGAAAATAGTGTAGGGGTATGAACTCACCTGACGAGAATATGCCGATTTAGATGCTAAGTATTCGTTTAGGGCTTGAACACGCGTGAGGTTCCTATATAACATGAAGAGATACATAATTGTATCTAATTAGACTTTGATTTACCAAGATAGTAGGATAATACACTCCGAGGAACGAAAACACTTCAATCCTAGTGTTAGGGATGGTGCGGGTTGTATCTAAGGAGTGTAGGGCCTAGATAAGGTGTTTACTCTTCAAGTGTAAACCCTTAGGGGAGTTTACGGTCCAAAGACCATATCCCCCATGAGTTTACGGCCGTAAACTCATGGGTGTGGTAGTTTGAGTGATCCCAGGTCTCATCTTGCACATAGGAAGGATCTGGGGTTGATTCGAAGGCTTAGGAAATGATCGGGACATGAAATAGCCTAGGAGTTAGGGTTTACGGTCCTTGGACCACCCTGGGGAGTTTACGGTCGTAAACTCAAGGGTTTACGGTCCTGGGACCACCCTTGGGGAGTTTACGGTCGTAAACACATGGGTTTACGGCCGTAAACCCACCTTTGTCCATGTTTGTCAATTTTCCATGTGTTTTGGTGGTTTGTAAGCCATTCATGCAAGTTCTAGACTCAATTACAAGCCATGCAAGGTGTTTGGAGCATTAAAACACCCTTGGAAGGTGTTTACGGTTTTGGGAGACGTTCCCAAACCGTAAACTCGAGTTTACACTTCTTTGGACATGTTTTAGGGTTCTAAGATCATTCAAACAAGTTTCAAGGCCATTAGACATGCATTGGAAGGGTTAAGGAGCATTAAAACCTCATTAAAGGGTGTTTACGGTTCTTGAACATTCAAGGACCGTAAACTCATGTTCATGGCCAAAAACTCATGATCTTGTGGTTCTAACTCCATGCATGTAAGGATCTAAGCCTTAGAAGATGTTTGGAAGGGTCTTGGGGCTTCAAAACCCCCATTGAAGGAGTTTACGGTTTTTGGGAGGCTCCCCAAACCGTAAACACGAGTTTTTGATGCGTTTGGGAGTTTAAGACATGGATTTGCATGCATGTTAGGATAAACAACTAGTTAGGAAGGATCACTTACCAAATTGGAGCTTGAAAGTGAAGATCCTTGAGAGAAATCCGATTTTAGAGAGAGAGTAGAGAGAGAAAGTTCAAGTGTGGGAAAAGCTTAAATGGTGGTCACTCCACCCTTTTGTATGACTAGAGTTAGTGACCCGGTGGGAATACACCCAATACGGACATTAAACAGAGCTTAATATTTTACCCGGGTAAATAACCATTATCCGTATTAGTCGTAGTCTAGAAATCCTCAAAAGATTATTTATAGTGTTTTCACTTAAATAAATATTTCGTTCTTACACATACGAAATTATAATAATAATTCCAAATGAATTATTTAATTTGAAAATTAACGGAAAACCCAAAATAAAAAATGAAATTTTTATTAACGGAATGGGTTACGTTAACGGAATATCTTTCGGGTTGTCACAAAGAATCTTCTAATAGGAACTTAATAGAGTTAGATAATGGATATACTTGAAGTAGAGTCATACATTTTGACTTTACTATCCTTGCAATCTTTCAGGTAGATATGGCAACTTCGTATCCAATGCCCCTTATCTTGCCAATGAAAACAAACAGACTCTTTACGGAATGGTACACGGGACAATCACAGACTTAGCCTTTCTGTTTACCATTTGGTCAAACGGTTTGACCATGGCCAATCCTTTTCCATTAGGAAGAGAAAACTTTTCTGGACTTCCCATGTCGCCATTGTCAATGTCCATGGAAGTTTGGGATGTAGATCTTCCAATCATGTTTGCTTTACCAGTACGCCAAAACATTGCCGATTCAACAGCAATAAGCAAATGCGTAAGTTCGATAAGGGTCACGTCGTGGTATGTCACATAGTAGTCTTTAACAAACTCACTATATGACTTAGGAAGTGAATGAAGAACCAAGTCAACAGCCAGCTTCCTTGGGAACACGACACCCAACATTCCTAGCCTGTCAATATGCAACTTTATGTCTAAGACGTGAGCACATACACAATTTCCATCTTCATATTAGCTTGCCAATAGGGCTTGAGTGATCTTGAACTTGTCAAGTCGACGAACATGTGGGTCAGGGAGAATAATTGGAGGACGTGGAGGAAGTGAAGAATGATTTCCATTTTTATGATCAAAGCGTGGAACATCATGTTCATGAGGGAAGCTATTTTCAAAAGATTCGAGAAGACCATAGTTGTCAGAATTAGACATCTACAAGGGAGAAATTCAAATTAATTGATTTAAGTCCTTAAGATAACACCCAAATGAAATATCAAGGCTAGGACCCAACACAATATTTTACAATTCGGAAGAGGGATGTCGTAATCCAATTGCAAAATATTTGAAGGTAGGTAAATGACAATTTACCAATTTCCACCATGAAAAAAGAACGTGAACAATAGGTTTTAAATGAATTAAAATTCCTAGATTCTTTGAGATTCATTGAACTTTGCAATGGCACGAATAATCGCGATTATGCCCTTCAAGTTTGTGATTGGGATACGAAGGATCACAACATGGTGTGAATAACCATGCAAATTTGCTTGGTACTCTCGAAGACATCCATCACCTAATCAATGTACCGGTTAACCACACACGCTCCATTAATAGATGATAATCTCCGAGCTACCCATTCCTATCCTAAATTAGTCCCAGGTTAGTGTGCCGGTTAACCAAACATGCTCCACTAACGACTAATAAGGTGCAATGTGCAATTTCATGGATTAGCACCAAATTCATATTTTTCCTAAGTAACTAAGATTTGAGAATTTATAAAACATTGAGTTACCTGTATTTCATTATACTTATTAATGAAAGTTTGTGTCCTATCTTACCCGTTCGGCTAACGACCCTCCACTAGTCAAAGGATGCGGTGGGTAAGAGTGGATACCCAACGGCGGTAATTTTACAGGCCGCTTCCTTAAACACCCCTTATAGATCAGCTTCGTGAATGAGGCCTACTAACGGTAAGACTGACTTTTAACTTATACATATATAATATATTAGACTTTTAATTTTATATAGTATTAGGGTATATTTTAAACATTTAGAATACTAGGTGGTTTAATCTATTAATAAATTAGACTTTTAATTTAATTAAATTTAAACCATATGATTATGGATTTATTAATTTTCTCTTTTAATTAAACATTTAATTAATTTAATAAAATTCATAAGAGTGTAACTTGAACCATTCAAAAACCATCAAGGTTCTAAATATAAAATTAAAAATTAAAAATATTCAATTAATTTTTAAGTTACGAAATCAAGAGTTTCACCTTTTGAAAACTTTCTATTACTAGAGTTTTCGAATTTAATGAGACTTTTCAAAGTCCAAAACTTGAGGGCAAGTTTTGAAACTCTTCAAAACTTTTGGATTCCAAACTTGATGGCAAGTTGTGTAACTCCTTGATAAAAAATTTTAGTTCCAAAACTTTATGACAAGTTTTGTAACTCTTCAAAAACATTTAAATCAAAATTTAAACTAATAAAATAATCATATATATTTATCTTTTACCAATTTGATCTGATGCAACTCATATAGCAAGACAATTAAAATAAAATAATACAAATAATTAGTTTATCATATAATCTAGTAATTATTTTATAATTTGACAATTTATCTTTTAATTGGATGAGGATAATCATTACCTTATCATAAAAAACGATTTTTATTAGTCAAAACAATTTGTGTTAATGATTCTAATCCAAAACTTGGCCAAAAAAAACTGAAAATCTGCCCACTAAACAGTCACCACGTTGTGGTAACTTTGGCTACATCGTGGTCATCAGGCAGATTAAAAAAACGATTTCCTTGCTTTGAACAATTACCAATGCATCCATATAACAGAAAACACCCATGACTCTGATACCACTGTTGCGTTTTGAGCAGTATAACACTCCTATGGTGCACATACAACCCTAATGCCTTGGATCTAAGTTTTCTCTAATTACACATGTGATTTCATATTATCGAAAGCATATACCCTAGCTAGTATGCAATTGGAGATATACTACATAAAAACTAGTTAGATGAATACCTCTTTTATGTAGCTTGTATAACTTGGTCTTTCAAGAGCTTAGCACCTCAAATGTGATGCTTCTAATAAGTCGCAAACTGTTGGATTAGGTGTCTAAGCCCATAAGTATAATTGGTATGTACTTGACCCGAGAGTAGCATGGTCCATTTTGGGTTGCATTCACTGATCAATTTGACAGGATGGATATTTGAGAAAGAGGTTATTTTTGATTTATTAATATATTATAAGTATAATATATTAGTTGATAAATCATATTATATAATTAGTATTGATCAAGAATTAATTTGGAATTAATTTAGTGATCAAAAGAGACTAATTAAATTAACGGGGACTGATTATGTAAATTAGTGATACATATGGTTTGAGCTATTGATCCATGATAGACTAAGGTTATGTGAGAGTCCATGAAGAGTTAGTCCATATGAGTTATTGGATCAAAAGCCTAAGTGTTAGAATTAGGGTTTACATATGACTCTTGGAATTCTACACTATATATGCATTCCCTTAAGCCCAAAATCCACACACAAGTGTCATAACATTTGTATAGCCGATTTTGTGTGCGCCAACCTCTCTCTCATTTGTCCTCCTCTTGCAGATGGTGTTTTGCGATCCATTTGAGGCATCACACTTGGGGTGCTAAGCTCTTGAAAGGCCAAAACTCTACATGCTACAACAAAGAGGTAATTGCTATGTACTTGACCCGAGAGTAGCATGGTCCATTTTGGGTTGCATTCACCTGATCAATTTGATAGGATGGATATTTGAGAAAGAGGTTATTTTTGATTTATTAATATATTATAAGTATAATACATTAGTTGATAAATCATATTATTTAATTAGTATTGATCAAGAATTAATTTGGAATTAATTTAGTGATCAAAAGAGACTAATTAAATTAGCGGGGACTGATTATGTAAATTAGTGATACATACGGTTTGAGCTATTGATCCATGATGGATTAAGGTTATGTGAGAGTCCATGAAGAGTTATTCCATATGAGTTATTGGATCAAAAGCCTAAGTGTTAGAATTAGGGTTTACATATGACTCTTGGAATTCTACACTATATATGTATTCCCTTAAGCCCAAAATCCACACACAAGTGTCATAACATTTGAATAGCCGATTTTGTGTGCTCCAACCTCTATCTCATTTGTCCTCCTCTTGCAGATGGTGTTTTGTGATCCATTTGAGGCATCACACTTGGGGTGCTAAGCTCTTGAAAGGCCAAAACTCTACATGCTACAACAAATAGGTAATTGTCTAACTTGTTTTATGTTTCAAATATCAAGTTGTATGCTAGTTATAGGTTTCAGGATTTGAATAATTTTTTTTGGATGTATAACTAGAGAAAACTTAGATCCAAAGCATTCATGTTTTATGTGCACCATAAGGATGTTAGAGTACATAAAACCCAACACAAACACCATAAGCAAAGGGAGGATAATAAGAGAGAGGCTAGGAGGCACAAAAAAATGGCTAGGTTCTTCTTGGAACTCTTAGGGGCCTTTTTTGTGATGCTAGGGGTTACATTTATAGTGTGGAATTCCTAGGGTTTCACTTGTAAACCCTAATTCAATTCCTTGGGCCTTTGTGTAATAATCCATATGATAAGCCCTTTGGACTAACTCTTCATCGACTCCCACATAAAATTAGTCCATCATAATCAACATGAATCATTAGCCCAAACTATATGTATTACTGATTTACTTAATCAGTCCCCATTAATTTAATCAGTTTCTTTTGATCACTAAATTAATTCCAAATTAATTCTTGACCAATACCAATTAAATAATATGATTTCTCAACTAATATATTATTCTTATAATATATTAATAAATCACAAATAACCTCTTTTTCAAATATCCATCCTATCAAATGGCTCCGGTGAAGGCAACCGAAAAGGATCATGCTACTATCGGGTCAAGTACATACCAATTATAGTTATGGGCTTAGACACCTCATTTAACACTATAATAATCCGTAACGTGACATAAAACCGATTAGCATCTCTTATGGTGGATCTGAAGGGGCCACACACATATGTGTGTATGAGATCTAAGAAACCTTCACCTCTTTCACAAGATCCAGTGAAAGGTGATTTTTTCATCTTTCTCAAAAGACAAGATTCACATTCGTCATTTAGCCTTAGGTCAAATGATTCCAAGACACCATTTTTATAAACCAGAATTGAACCATTCAAATCATCAAAAGAGTAGCGAAAACCTTTTCTAA
Organism: Lactuca virosa; assembly: GCF_052849685.1. Lineage (NCBI taxonomy): Eukaryota > Viridiplantae > Streptophyta > Magnoliopsida > Asterales > Asteraceae > Lactuca > Lactuca virosa. The sequence goes on along the minus strand of NC_136428.1, from coordinate 299,229,489 downwards.
AAATGTATAAAATGATATAATGTTTCATGTCATTTCTGAGGAATAACAACAATCAATTAAACTAATCCTAACATCACTACTAAGCACAAGTTGATAAGTCCCAATCTTGGTCACATGAGAAGATCGCCTATTTCCAATGATCAGATTCATCTTCCTATGCTGCACCTCCCCACTTTCTTTTAGCCCTTGCAAATCAGAACAAATGTGAAAACCACATCCTATATCGAGGAGCCAAGAATGAGTAGATGATGAGTTATTAGTTTGAATAGTAACTGTTGAAGATGGCTTCACCTTGCAATCCTTGATGTCCTGCAAGTATTCGTGGTAGCTCCTTTTCCAATTGCCCTTGTCATTGCAATAATAGCAAGTTGACTCTTTAGGTTCCCTAACAACTGGAATGTCTAAGTTGGGCTTTGCCTTTGGCTCATTTCTTGATGAACCTATATGGTCCTTGTTCTTCCAGTTAGCTTTGGGAGGACCCTTCCTTTTCTTCCCTTTGCCTTGTCTAATGGCGAGAATGGGAGGATTTGTAGACGGGGTCATATTTTTTCACTTCAATCCTGACTCAGTAGTGTATAGCAAGTTATGGAGTTGGGCCAATGTGGTTTCCGTGTTGTTCAAATGATAAGCTAATATAAAATCATCATAAGAACATGGCAAGGAGTTTAAGACCATGTCAATGACCAACTCCTTGTTAAAATGCACATTGAGCTTAACAAGACGATCCACGTATCTTTACATGCTCTGCATGTAGTTGCAGACAGACTCTCCCTCTTTCATCTTGCAAGCCATGAGGGACTTGAGCACTTCAAATTTCTCTTGACAAGATCTATGTTGGTACTTTTCCACAAGGTCATTGTTTATCTCAAGAGGCTAGTAGTTGTAATTCAGGAGTCATTGTAGTGACCATGATGCAAGCAACTTTTTTTGCATCATCGTAGTGTTTCCTATAGGAGGCTAGTTCTTCAGGAGTAGCAATGGCTTCATCGACTTCAACGAGTTTTTCTTCAAGGACATATTCTTTTCCTTCGAATCGAAGAGCCATTCTGATGTTGCACATCCAATCATTGCAGTTGGATCCATCAAAAGTTACTTTGGAGACGATTGAGACTAGGGTGAAACCCGAGTGGTGGGTAGATGACGATGGAGAAGAAGAATCACTAGGAGTAGACATCTATAGAGAAAAAGAATAGTTTTAGTTAGATGACAATTATCGTTAATATTTTAACCCATAATAAATGATTAACGATATGATCCAAAATAACAATTAGCAAATAAGAAGATGGATGTGGTAATCTTATTGCCAATTTATGAAGGTAGGTAAAAGCAATTTACCAATTTCAAACTATGAAATTCCTAGATCTTTTGATATTCATTGAATCTATCAATGACATGTTTAATCTCGGATTATGCTCTTCTATTTGTGACTGGGATACCAAGGATAATAAACAAGATGTGAATAACCATATAAATATATTTGGTACTGTCGATGTTATTTATCATCTCATATTAATGCGCCGGTTAACCACACACGCTCTATTAATCAATGATAATTTACAAGATGCCTATTATTACTCTTTATTGTCACTATTTGCGTGCTGGTAAACCACACGCACTCCGCTAACTACTATAAAGTATAATGAGCAATTTTATGGATTATCATACTTATTAACATTTTTCCTAAAGTAAATAAGAGTTGGATTTTATAAAAGGTTTATTTACTTTTATGACATTATACTTATTAATGAGGTTATGTCCTATTAAATCCGTTCGGCTAACGACCCTCCACCATATAAGAGAGCGGTGGGTAAGAATGAATACTCAATGGTGGTTATTTTATAGGCCGCTTCCTTAGACTCCCTTATAGTATGGCTTCGTGAATGAGGCGTACTAGCAATTTGACTGGCTTAGTCTTATACATATAGTAATTACTGAACTTTAAATTTTACATATAATAAGGTGTATTTTAAAACTTTTATAAAATACTAGGTTTAAATTAAGTTTTCAAAATTGAGTTTTAATTTGTTTTTTTCGAAATTAAAGAAAATAATTTAATTTAAAATAAACCACTAAGATTTAATCTCTATCTTTTAATTAATAATATTAAATTAAATTAAATGTTATAAGGATTAAATAATTATTTACTATTAACTATTAATTAAATAATTTAAGTTTAATACTAATCCCTTCCCAACTATATTTTCGAAAATTCAAGGGGATAAAGGTTATCCAATTTTATTTAATTATCTTATTTTAAGCAATTTAAAAGTGATAATTATCAAACAAAGAAACCCTAGGAGACCCTAGGAATTTCGAAAATTAGGATGGAGGCTAGGGTTTCAAGAACCCTAGCCCAAATCGTAATTTTGGTCTCTTAGGGTTTAAATTTTATAAACCCTAATCCCGATCTATTCAAATCTTATGTAATTCAATTGAGAACGTACGCTCTAATACCACTGATGGCTTTTATAGATAATAAAAAGCATATTTTTGGTGGAAAAGAAAAAACCCTAAGTTTGCATACACCCTAAGGATCTAGGTTTTCACTATTGAGTGCAATAATCATTTTGAATATCAAGAACCCTTATATTTCCCTAGTATTTTCGAAATAAATAAAAAGGTAAAGAAAACATACCTTTTGATTATGCAATTAGATAATAAAAGCAGAATCGTTCTGGAAATTGCTTGAAGCTAGCACCACAAATGTCGTGCCTCTAATGGTTTACACCCAATCCTAAAATCAAGGAGGCGTAAGGAGAGAGGAGAGATGTTGGAACCTGAAAGCGAACCTCTAGCAATCCTAAGTACATATTACGAAGTGTGTTGGTCCCGAAAGGAAAAGTAATCCGGAACCTGTCCGGAGCTGAAGAAAAGAAGAGGAGAAGTATTTTGAAGAGGAACACATTCCAGAGCTAATCCTGATGTCCGGAATGTATGATGATCCAGATCAAACTTTCATCTCTGGAATAATACCTGTCTGGAATGAAGTCTTTCTGTCTTTAGTGCATTTATTACTTTTGTCTTGTATTTGATGTAACGTTTCATATGACTTAGTCTAAAGTTGCTTTAGGACAATAAGAATGTCAGACTTATGTCTTTTGTCCGGTCTTATGTAAACACTTGGGTTAATTCGCTGTAACATTCACTCCTTTAAATAGGAGCTTTCAATACAAGTCAACTACGGATCTTTCACTTACTTTTGGCATTTACTCTTATCACATTAAAACAATCTTCTTGTTCTTCATTTATTAACTTTACTTTGATCATTGACTTCTTGTTCTCAATTAATGTCTTGATCATTTGTTCAACTAATTATCTAAGACTTGACTGGTCTTTCTAGTCTAGACTTGAACATCCATTAGTAAGCAGACATTGATCTCAAGCATTTACTCAAGGTTTGAGTTTTCAAACCTTGTCCCTGCGCATAGATCTTGTTATCACAATTGGTATCAGAGCTTGAGTGGTTGTCCTTTGAATCCATAAGATCAGATTACAGTTGGATTGAATTTACCTTGGTATTTCAACCATTTTTGTGATAAGGATAAAAGTTCTTCTATATACCACTTAAGCTTGAAGATATCTTGACTTCAATGGCTGCTTCAAATGTCTGCAAATGATTTCAATGCAAATCGCAAATAGCGTGGGTGGCCCTACACGTGCCCCATTGCTAGTTGTGGAAGAATATGATCATTGGAAAGTTAGAATGGAAAGGTTATTACTAGCTAAAGAGAAAGATGAACAAATCTGGAGATACGTAAAAGAAGGCCCTCATGTTCCTGTAAGAACAGTTGTAAGAGATGCAGCTGCTCAGCATGTGAGAGGATGAAGCTCGTCCAGCCCCTCTAACTGCAAATGATATTGAAAAGCTGCATGCTGATCAAGTTGCCTTCTCAGAAATTGTGTTTGGTGTTCCTCCATCACTCTTTGAGCATATCAAACTATGCAAATAAGCCAAAGAGATTTGGGACACTCTTCAGGATCTGATTGAAGGTTCTGAAAATACGAAGGACAGGCGCCTCACCTCGGTTGTCAATGACTTTGACACCTTCACCACTACTCCAGGTGAATCTGTAGCCTCAGCCTCCAACCGATATCGAATCGTTGTCAATAACATGACTGCTCATGGGATTATTCGAACTCCTCTCGAGTACAATCTTAAGTTCATTAACAGTCTTGGTAAAGGATGGGGAAATGTAAAATCCTGTCTTCAAAGCAATGGTTCCTTAAAAAAATTAAAACTCTATCAACTTTTTTATGAGCTTCAAGGACATGAATCAAACGTTGCTTAAACCATAAGGGAACTTTCCGGAGGTCCACTTGCTCTCGTCAGTTCTTCTGAATCAACCATTCCGAACTCACCTGCTCCAAAACCTTACAAACCCACTGTTCCATTAACTCAGTCATCCTTAACCACCTTACACACAGACATCTATCCCGACGATGATTCCGAAACCTTGGATTCCGAACTCCGTTTCCAACAAGTGTTCGCCTTACTCTCAATGAAATACAAACGCCCTTTCAATCCCTCTTACAAACCATACCAAAACAGATTCAGTGCTCCTCACCAAACCCATCCTCAACCATATTCCTCTCCAGAACCAAAACAAACCTCCAAAAATCCTCCTGCATACAACCCTAACTCACTAAACCAAACTCCGCTCCAGAATCTTCTCAAAATTCCAAATCAGACAAACCAAAGATATTGTGTCAAAAATGTGGTCATGCAAATCACTTTGCCAAAGATTGTCTAGCTGATGCTCCACAAAAACCAAAAGTCAAAGACTCAACTTACTATGTCCGAAGAGCACAAGAAATGGCTGAAAGTGAGAAGGCATTTGTTACTACGATTTCAAGAGATGTCGAAGGATATTGGTCATCCGAAGATGATGATGATTTGGTGACAGGAAGAAACATGTGTTTGATGGCAAGTCAAACGGTTGAATGTGATGAAGGTGATTGGTCTTCTGGGTCCGAAGAAGAAGATGATGTTGCTGAATCTCACTACTGCTACATGGCCACTAACGATCCACCAGGTCGAAGCATCGTTCAGCAGGTAAAATCCATGATCTCTAATAATAATTTTGATTTGACTTTATGTGAACCTTATCTGACCCAGATCCAAACAGATATGAACACCATGTATAAAGCCTATGAGTCTGCCATAGAAGCTAGTGAGAAGAAGGACTGTGAACTAAGTCGTCTTAGATTACGTTTTGAGGATAAGAAATTGAAAATCGAGTCTTTAGAGCATGAACTTGTAATGTCAAAAGATGAATGTATCATTTTGAAAGATAAATGTGAAATCACTTATTCTGAACGAAATATTTTGATTTCTGATAACAAACGTCTCAATGCTAAAATAGATGCTTTGCATAACTCTGTAGACATACTTGAAGCTGACATTCGGATGACTCATAATTTTCGTCATCCATGGTCCAAAGCTCCTGGTCTCGGAAGCAAGTTTCTGAAACCAATTGTTAGTCCCCTGAAGGAATTGCAAAATTTGACATTCATGGGAGAAGTTCCGAACATCAAACATTCGGACACCCTTGTTTCTCCCTTGTCACCTCTTCCGGAGACTAAAAGACCTTTTGAGTCCCTAATTCCTGAGTTCAAACCAATAGTTGTCAAGTGTCCTGATTCCACGCCTCTTCCGCGTCTGATAAACCTGGACCTGAATCGGACCACAGAATATCATTATAGTCTTCCAAATTGTTTAGACTATGTTCCTAAAAGTAATCACGTGAACAACTGTGTGATTGAGGAAATTATTCCGGAAACAACTGAAATCAATGCCTCGGAGTTTGTATGGGCATCTTTAGATGATAAAGTTGAAGTCTTAGGCCATGTGTCCTCTGATTCATGTGGATCGGACTCCTTAGTGCTTTCAAAAACCAAATTGGTTCCCATTACTCCTGAGTTTACAAATCCATCCAAAGGACAAACTTCTAGATCCTCTCCTCATCCTAAGAGAAAACCAATTTTAAATAGGAAAGATGTTGTAGATCCCAAGGTAGAAGCTAGAAATGCTTACAAAAAGGAAGTCAAGACTAGACAAAATTCCAGGTTCCTTTCCAACTCTAAACCAAATTCATCCCGGAATTCTCGTGTCTCCACTCTTAGTCAAAATTCTTTCGTTCCCACTAGGATCCTAAAACGACCATCCGGACCTCTTGCTCGTCCAGAACCTAAGGAAGTCCTTAGTTCCAATTCACGTCAAGCTCATGTCAATTTCAATGTTAAAACCATCCGAAATACTTCACCGGCACCTCGAAATGTTTCATCTGTCTTCATTGCAAAATCAGATGGCACAATTTTTAAACCTATTTCAAGAAACAATGTGTCATCAAACAAATCCACTAGTACAAGAACCATTGTTTCAAAATCTTCAAAGAAAAATCTTGTGTGGAAAATCAAAACATCTATCAACAAAACACCAATTCCGGAGGTAACAAAAATTGCCAATCCTCCGTATGTCAAAGGTCCGAAGAAGTCAGCTCCGAACCCACAAGTAGTTGAATATGACTACTGGATAGATGAAAAGACATTAGCATTTTGTCTGTTTCAAAAGAATTCCAGGAATATCACCCAGAAACACAAAGTTGTTCCCAAGTCACAATCAAAGCCCAAAGCCCATTCCTACGTCCCAAAGTCTATCTCGGAGCCTAAAAACTCCATTGCTCACTAATTTTGCAGGCACTTTGTGCTTCGGAGCAAGAAACAATATGGTATATTGATAGTGCTTGCTCCTTTCACATGACTGGGCAAAAGGATTTTCTGCGAGATTTAAAACTTTATCCAAATCTAGTTACGTGACATATGGCAACAACTCCAATTCTCAAATTCGTGGTTATGGAACTCTCACCAATGGAAACTTCTCTATTTCGCATGTTGCTTATGTAGCTGATTTAAAACATAACTTGATAAGTGTTGCTCAGCTCACTGACTCAAGTCGACGTGTGGAATTTTGCAAAAAGTATAGTTATGTGATGACTGAAGACCGAAAAGAATGTTTGATAAAGTCACTTCGCAACAAGAACATGTACCCGCTTGACATCAACATGATTATTGGAAAACCGCAACTCTGCCTTCTTTCCAAAGCTGTTCCTGACGTCAGTTGGTTATGGCACCGAAGGCTCGCCCATCTGAACTTTCGGTACATGAATGATCTTGTATCAGGCGAAATGGTAAGAGGTTTACCTCTTCTCAAGTTCGAAAATGATCATTTATGTGCTGCGTGTGAGTGTGGTAAGCAATCAAAGAAGGGTCATCCTGTTATCATAGAAAATTCCATCTCGGAACCATTGGAACTTCTACACATTGATCTTTGTGGACCATCCACTATAGAAAGTCTTCATCATAAGAAGTACATTCTTTGGATTGTTGATGACTTTACAAGGTTTACCTGGGTCTTCTTCCTAAGGCTGAAATCCGAAACAGCCTCTGAGCTCATCAATTTTATCAAAGGAATAGAATTTCTTATGAAACTCCCGGTCAGGAGAATCCGAAGTGATAATGGTTCAGAATTTTTAATTCCACCATTGAGAAATTTCTCACAGAAAAAGGAATTGATCACAACTTCTCAGCTCCCTACATTCCACAACAAAACGGTGTAGTTGAAAGACGCAATAGAACACTCGTTGAAGCCGCTCGATCGATGCTGAACTATGCAAACTTACGACTCTATCTTTGGGCTGAAGCTTTATCCACTGCTTGCTTCACTCAAAACCGAAGTATCATCAATCGATGTCTCAACATGACACCATACGAAGCAATGAATGGTCGAAAGCCAACAATCCATTTTTGCATGTCTTCAGATGTAGATGGTTCATCAAAAACAACCGTGATCAGCTTACAAAGTTCCAACCTAAAGCTGATGAAGCTATCTTTCTTGGGTACTCTTCCAAATCAAAGGCTTACAGAGTTCTCAACCGGAGAACTCGTATTCTGGAAGAAAGTTTTGATATTACCTTTGATGACAACTTCATTCGGAATTCTGGCCACACTCACATCACAACTCACATCATGGAGTCTGATGCTCCTCCGCCAGGATGTCCGAACCCTCAAACCATTCTTGAGGTTGACTTTGAAACTCTCTTTGGTCCTTCCAAAACCGCTCTTGATTCGTAATCTCTATCAAGACCATCTCTAATTCCAATTCCTCCTTGGGAAGCCCCAGTTTCTCATAACCTGTCTGGTCCACTTCCGAGCCTCCCTCCATTTGATTCCGAACCGTTTCAACCTTCTCAGGTTGAGGGGGAGAATAATGCAAATCCCTCTCTTGAATCAAATGTGGATGGCTTCCAAGATGCAGCTGCTGATTTCGATGACTCCAATCCTCTCAACATTGATGAAAACAAAAATTTCTTTGAGTTTCCTTCTGATGATGTTAACCTCTCTGGTTCAGAAGTTCAGGGGGAGCATCATACCAATATTCAAATCATTCAGGGGGAGCAAATCAATTCCACTGTTGATGTAGGATCTTCGGCTGCACAAGAACTCCCTCGATTGCATGTTTGTATGAAGGATCATCCTCCGAACCAAGTGATCGGCAATTCGAATGTTGGTGTACAAACTCGCTCAACTATCAACATCCAAAATGAATGTCATTTTTCAGCATTCATATCCATGGTTGAACCCAAATCCATCAAGGAAGCATTAGAGCATGCTGATTGGATTACAGCCATGTAAGAAGAACTGGCAGAATTTGACCGAAATGAAGTCTGGTCTCTCGTACCTCATCCTCAAAATCACCCCATTGTCGGTACAAGATGGGTATTTCGCAACAAGCTAGACGATGCAGGAGTTATCATCCGAAATAAGGAAAGATTGGTAGATAAAGGTTTTACTCAAATTGAAGGTCTTGACTACGACGAGACATTTTCTCCTGTTGCACGACTTGAAGCTATTAGAATCTTTCTTGCTTATGCTGCTCACAAAGGCTTCAAAGTTTACCAAATGGATGTTAAGAGTGCCTTTCTTAATGGTGAACTTGACACTGAAGTATACCTTCAACAACCCCCCGAATTTATTAACCTTCCCTTTCCAAACTACTGTTATAAACTCCGAAAGGCTGTCTACGAACTCAAGCAAGCTCCTCGGGCTTGGTACGAGACTCTCACTGATTTTCTCAAACGCTCAGGTTTTCAAAGAGGAATACTTGATCCTACTCTATTCCGAAGATCAAATGGAAAGCATCTCATGCTGGTACAAATTTATGTGGACGACATCATTTTTGGATCCACGGATTCATCTATGGTTGCTGATTTTGCCAAACTTATGATCAGTCGATTCCAAATGAGCATGAATCGAGAATTAAGCTTCTTTCTTGGCCTTCAAGTTAAACAGACTAACAAAGGTATTTTCATTCACCAAGAGAAGTACATTTCTGAACTTCTCAAGAAATACTCAATGGACACCTGTGCCTCAGCCAAGGTACCTATGGGCTTCAGACACAAAATCTTTGCCGATCCTTCAGGTGTTTCCGTTGATGAAAAGAAGTATCGTGGAATGATTGGATCCTTACTCTATCTCACTGCAAGTCGCCCGGACATTATGTTCTCAACATGTTTATGTGCCAGATTTCAAGTCAATCCGAAGATCTCTCATCTTTTGGCCGTGAAACAAATATTCCGATACCTCAAAGGTACAAAGAGTCTCAGAATATGGTATCCAGCAAATGAAAGTTTCCTTCTGCAAGCTTACTTTGATTCAAACTATGGTGGTCTTCAACTCGATAGAAAAAGTACATCAGGAGGATGTCAATTCCTAGGTGGTCGATTAGTCAGCTGGTCATCTAAGAAACAGAACTGTATTCCTCTCTCTACAGCTGAAGCTGAATACATTGCTGCTGCCAGCTATACCTCTCAAGTTCTTTGGATGAAATCTCAACTCTTGGATTATGGTTACCGATTTCAACGCATTCCTATCTACTATGACTCTCAAAGTGCCATTACAATCTCTCACAATCCAATACAACACTCCATGACGAAGCACATTGACATCCGGTACCATTTTATTAAAGATCATGTTCTAAATGGCAACATTGAACTTAATTTTGTTCCATCTGACGATGAGATTGCTGATATCTTTACTAAGGCATTAGACGAAACCAAATTTAATGGTTTTCTGAACAAAATGGGTATGATGATGCCTGATCCTCAATTCTTTCATGAGACATGTTCTCTTTGATAGAAGTATTCAGAAGAAAATGTTGCTCCGAACTCAATTATTTTTTTGCTTCGGAACTATTTTCTCTCTAAATACATATGATCATTTTACTTGTCTTTATTTCTAATTATCCCTTGAGTTTTTAAGTTGTACAGTTCATTCTATTCATCACGATTATCAAGTTCAACCATCATCCGAATCTTTATTTCGGAACTCACTTGTTAAAGGAATTCTTGAAATCCACTCCGGAATTTTAAAAAATGCTCGTGAATTTTTCAAAAATGCTCCGGAATTTTCAAGTGTGCTCTAGAATTTCAAAAATACTCCTGAATTTTCAAGTGTGCTCTGGAATTTCAAATCTGGTCCGGAATTTTCAAAAATGCTCCGGAATTTTCAAGTGTGCTCTGGAATTTCAAAAATGCTCCGGAATTTTCAAGTGTGCTCCAGAATTTCAAATCTGCTCCGCAATTTTCAAAAATGCTCTTGAATTTTCAAGTGTGCTCCAGAATTTCAAATCTGCTCCGGAATTTTCAAAAATGCTCCTGAATTTTCCAAAAATGCTCCGGAATTCTCAAAATTTATTCAGAATTTTTTTCTAATCATATATGTTCCGGAACACAACTTTTACCCTCTGGATCATACACTGTCCGGAACAATCTTCCGGAATACCAAAAGGCAATAAGGCGAAACGGTTTTCGCAACGGTTACTTTTCAGGAAGATGCTTATCCGATCATCCTCGATTTGCGTGACACGATTGCACGCCTATTAAACTAGAAATCGAATTGACGGTTAAATTCCCTTTTTTTGCCCCAATTTGCCTTGCCCTTTCACCTCACTTGTTAAATCTCATTCCCAAACATTAAATGCGACCCGTTTAATCTCGGACCCTCATCATTACCCTTTTTCAACCCGACCCATCTTTCCCTACCTATAAATACTCTCTCACATTCTCTTTTACCTCTTTACGCTCTCTCGACTCTCAAACCTCCAAAAGTCTCTCACTGTTCTTCGTGTTCATCAAGCTTTCTTTATTCTTTATCAATGGAGTCTTCAAAGAACCCAACTCAAACTGCACCAACTCCCAAGAAATCAATCGCCAGGAAGAAATCATCTAAAGGATCAAAGGGCTCATCATCATCTGCCGATCAAAAATCCTTTCTTAGAGACACAACTGAACTGTTTTCCTTAAACCCTCTCGACTATGATGAATCGATCCGGATAATGATTGAGTTCATCGTAAATCATCCTCTCTCCATTCCACTTACCAAAACCCCTGATCCTCCACTCCCACTCTCTCATCTTCATCGCGCATTCTCCAGCATCAAACTCGAAGATGGCGTTCTGTTAACTACTATTATTCGTGATCCCACCATTCCTGTCTACAAATCGACCTTCCTCAAGGTGATTGGTATCACACCAAATCCTACTGGGTTTGAAGGGGTTGAACCAACGGCTGAAGAGTTTCAGACGTTTCTAACCTTCATTGGCTACACGCAAGACTTCAAGGCAAAGGATTTCAAGAAAACCGCTGTTTCTGGGCTCTGGACCGTTCTTATGCATCTCATCATCCGTGGGTTATCTGGCAAGCATGGAGGTACTGATACCCTGTGCAAGGATTGGCTGACTGTACTCTTCAGCATTTACTCCGGACGCAACAATGCTGTAAATCTTCCTGAAGTCTTGTGGCAAGACTTCTGCAAGTTCGCCATCAAAAGGAAGACGAACGAAATTTCGAGCCCTAGATTTTGGGCTCTGACGATTGAACAAATCTTCAAGGAACTCAACGTACCAATTCCGGTTAACACCATTCCTCCGGAGGTATGTGTCTCTTTTAAAATTGTTAAGGCATATAGAATTCTGAACCAATCATCTTTTGGTCCGGTCAGACGTCTTCCGGACAACATGTTGTCCATTATTCGTTCCGACTCTCCCTATTTAAAACAACATATTGAGACTTCGGTTGTGTTCGACCCAACCCAACCTGCCCCGGTCTCTGTTGAGCCTACTCCGGAAGAGGCCGATCCTGCTAAGTCCGGACCCAAAATCAAGCAACCAGCCAAACGAAAGGCTTCTCCTACCAAGCCTAAGGCCAAAAAGAAACCCAAAGTCAGTGCCCCCTCTCCACCGGAGGGCACCCATGACATTCCGGCTGATTCTGGCCGTCCGCACACCCCTCCTGCCCACTCATCTGAGGTACCCCTCAATGTTTCATCATCACAAGCACACACTCACGGGGAGTCTCCAGATCCTCCACCCTCACCCTCCCAAAAGGGTGATGCCGGTGTTGAAAAAAGTTCCTTGCAGCCCCCTGGAACACACTCACATGTCAAATTTGATATTCCCATTATCTCTTCCACACGCACACACTCCTGAACCATTCTTCCGGACCCCAAGCATCCGGAAGGAGGAGCAGTCTCTCCAACATCTGATGCCACAACTAGTCTGATACCCGGAAGGCGTACATGACGACCAGGCATTAATGATCCTCTTTGGGAAGATTATGTGAACAGGGACTCATCTCGACGTCCGGACCTCTCTCGAGCTCAAGTGGAGTCCACTCTCATCTCCATGAGGAACAGGGCCATCCAAAGCAATCTGCCCTATGTCCCTCCCACTGACGATGACGCCATCAATGAACTCACCTCGGAGCTACCCCCACTCACCACCCATCAAAGCATCTTCCACACTGATCCGGAAGAAGAAATCTTGGAAGACGTCATGTTGAAAGAAGAGGCGACAACCATTCCGGATGCACATCTCATGACTAACGTTCACTACCTATCCAAAGCATCCGTATCCAAGTATTCCTTTGACTTTGGATCCTCTTCCACTACCACTCCGGATGACGGTTCCAACTCAGACCTTCAAGAAGATGATGATGCAACCAAACCGAGTCCCTCCTCAAATCCGAAGGCACACCAACCTCCTCCGCAACACTCTGATTCTGATACAGAATCTTCAGCTGGTGACCACGTTGACCCTTTCTCCCTTCTGGAAGTCCGCAACAATGTCTCGGACACCGTGGATAAAGTGTCATCTGTAGAGGCATCCATAACAGAGCTAAACTAAAAATTGGATCAAAAAGTCTCCGGACTTGATTCGAAAGTTGATGCCATTCTCCAATCTCTCACCCAACAGTCCGGACCATCAGTGGCAGAAAGAGAAGCCCACCTTGATCAGCTGATTTCCATCTGGCTGAAGCATACAGTTGAGCAAATTGACTCCAAGTATGACGCTCTGGTTGAAAATTATCTCAACAGCATCTCCTCAATGCTCAAGGTTCATGACGATCTGGTGTCTGCCACCAACGATCTAATCAAGCAGACCCATGTTCGTCATGAGAAACAAATTCAACGACTAGAGAAGGAGATCCGAAAGAAGGACGAGATGAACCTTAATATTCAACAAGTCCTCATCAAACTCCTGCGCTCAACTTGGAACATTGTTGATGTTTCGAACAGGAAGTTTGATGAGATGGTTTCCATCCTTAGAAGCACATTCAAGCATCTCTCCGAACAAGCTCCCAATGCCGAAGCCTATGACACTCTCACTCTTCAACTCTCCTCAGGTCTTCAGAAGGTTTTCTCCAAACTTGATGATATCAAGGAAGATTTGACGCTTGCACCGGTCTCAAGACTCACCGATGCAAGAGGGGGAGAAGTCCCAAGTAGAAGATGGGAACCAGCCTCCAAATTCACAATCAGGGATGAGGACCTCGATTCTGAAGATGAAGATGTTCAAATCGTTTCCGGAATCCTGGGAATCACTGAAGGAAGCAAAGGTGAGGAGATAATGAAGTATATATTCCGGATGAAGCTCCCAAAGGAGTTCTCGGTCTTCAAGCTCCAAAGCTGACCACTCCGAAGGAATTAACTGAGGAACAAAAGAGGATCTGGTCCGCAGTCTCTTGGCCATCCTCTCTTCCGGAAGCTTTTGATATGGCCGTTAAAATGGCTAAGGCAAAATCATTTCTTACAGCTCAAGCTTTCCGAGCCACTCCTTCTATGATGTCTCCTACTCCCATTCCGGAACCTAAAATAGCCCCAATCGACCAGGGCTCTCCTCTCCGGACCCCAGATGAAATTCCGGAAGAACCGCTTCCAATTCCCACTCTGGAATTCATCATTGATGAAAACATGAAGATGGTCGTTGATGCGCTTCAAAGAGACAAAGGGAAGAAACCGATGACTTCCGAAAAACAAGCCTTCCACTCCGGACCTCCTCTCAAACAAAAATATGGATGGTCTCAGGAGGAAATTCATAAGGCACTAGAGGACAGCATCCGGATTCAAGCTTTAGAAGACAATCCCGATCCGATGCGTGACATCTCTCCTTTTTGCCGAGAAGGCATCCTTTAAGCACAGGAAATCATCCCAACACTCTACTATGACCTTCCCTCAAATGACACTGATCAACTGGATCTTCCTCTCTCTCCTTACAACAATTCTATACGAAATTTGCTCCGCTCCACCCAACCGATAATCCATAAGTGATCATCCGGACGGAGCGTGAAAGGCTCAAAACCTTCTATGCAAAGAGTGCTCAACCCTTTAAGGACGTATGGACAAGAAAGAGGATCACCAAAGTTCAATGCTTTGGAAGAAAAATTTTAGTAAAATTTGAGCTGAATTGTCCTCTATTCCGTTTCCATCTCCTCCGGAACAAGCCAACTCCCTGGACCGTTACTGATGCGAATTTTCCTTCAATGAATCCGAACGACATCCTTACCCTAGTTGCTTACTTCAGAAAAAATCAAAATGATGACATCAGTATGGGTGCTTACCACGTAACTCTCAGCTTTCTCAAAGATTATGTTGCTGAGTTCTGCCGTTGTGATTACGAACTTGCTCACCTCTACGGAACCGAACAATTCGTTGCCAAGATCGACTTTGTTCTTCTGGAAGCTGAATTTCTTGTAGATGGTCCGATTGAAGAACCAGTTCTAGGGTTTCTCTACACCACCAGAAGAACAAACAAGAAGGACTTCTTCCGAGTCCTTGACAAACACCTAGTACCTACCAAAGCTCTGAAAAAGTTCATATCCCGGGCGTCCAAGTCTGATGCTCCGGAACATGTTAAGGCAAAGTTTGTAAGTCAACCGACTTGGTACATTGCGGTGCGTGAATGGTTGTTCAGAGCATACAACTTCAACAGGGAAGAAATGAACTAAGCTTACTGAATTGCTAAGTTCACTTAGGGGGAGATTGTTGGAACCTGAAAGTGAACCTCTAGCAATCCTAAGTACATATTCCGAAGTGTGTTGGTTCTGAAAGGAAAAGTAATCTGGAACCTGTCCGGAGCTGAAGAAAAGAAGAGGAGAAGTATTTTGAAGAGGAACACATTCCGGAGCTAATCCTGATGTCCGGAATGTATGCTGATCCGGATTAAACTTTCATCTCCGGAATAATACCTGTCGGGAATGAAGTCTTTTTGTCTTTAGTGCATTTATTACTTTTGTCTTGTATTTTATGTAACGTTTCATAGGACTTAGTCTAAAGTTGCTTTAGGACAATCAGAATGTCATACTTATGTCTTTTATCCGGTCTTATGTAAACACTTGGGTTAATTCGCTGTAACATTCACTCCTTTAAATAGGAGCTTTCAATACAAGTCAACTACGGATCTTTCATTTACTTTTGGCATTTACTCTTATCACATTAAAACAGTCTTCTTGTTCTTCATTTATTAACTTTACTTTGATCATTGACTTCTTGTTCTCAATTAATGTCTTGATCATTTGTTGAACTGATTATCTAAGACTTGACTGGTCTTTCCAGTCTAGACTTGAACATCCATTAGTAAGCAGACATTGATCTCAAGCATTTACTCAAGGTTTGAGTTTTCAAACCTTGTCCCTGCGCATAGATCTTGTTATCACAAGAGAGAGCTTCAAAATTTTGGCATAATGCTTGTAAGAAGGGGATGGACAAAATTGTGAAGGCCAGAGAGGTCTTTATATAGCTGAAAGAAACTTGGGGCCAAAGCTAGGGTTTAAGGGATAAGGTCTAGATTAATTAATATAATAATCAAGCTGCCTTATCTGCTTATCCCTTAGCTTATTGAGGAAAATTATAGGCTTACCCTAGCCAATTTTCGTCAATCTAATTCCATGAGGCTCTAAAGCCTTCCTACTTCCACTTTCAATAAATAGCCAAACAATCCCTGCACTTATAATTAATCCAATTAATCCCAAAATTAATTCTAATTTATTTCTGATTAATTATTAATTAAATAATATGATTTCTAATTATATATTATTTTCATAACATATTAATAAATTCATTATGATTTCTAATTAATTTATTAATCACATAATAAGTTAAGAAATTAGCCTCTCTGTCTAAAAGTCATCCTATTCAAATACTAGGTTTGGGGGCAACCCAAAAGGACTTTGCTAATAATTGAAGATTATACTAATTTAGGTATTGGCTTAGACACCTACTCCAACAACTTGTTATTGTAAAGTAATTATTTCCGTACAATAAATATTTTCCCAATTTATTATAAGAGTTGATGAATATTTATTAAAATAAATTTCTAATAAATAATCAATTGTATCAAGTTGTTATTAGTGTGACCCATAATATCATATGTTAATTAGCAATATCACTCTAATATGAATCTTGAGAATATAAGATCTCTAAAATTCTTCATTTGCTTATTGTGATTAAATGATTTTGCATTCATTTTGTCAATCGTTTTTTATATGATGTCTTTCTTTTCAAGATTATCCTCTTTTTACTCGATCGAATGGCGAATCTGAAAGTCAATATTGTGATGAACTATGCAAACTTGCTTGGATCTGCAACAAAAATTCCAATGCTTCTTCCATAGTATTACAATCAATGGGCAGATCGCATGGATGACTATCTCAACTTGATTCATAAAGATCTCTGACGATCGATCGAAAAAGGACCTTATCGTGTTGATCTTGTTCAAGCGATTGGAAATGTTCGTGTTGTAGATGATGTGATAGTTCAAGAAAAAAAGCAAAAGGAAATGATAAGAGATGTTTTTTAGATCTCTGTGGTGCTTTTCCACCAGTTGTGTACAATTATATTCGAGGATGCAAGACTGCGAAAGAAATCTGGGAAACATTAAAGGAGAAATATCAAGGGAATGAGACAAAAAAGAAGAGCTCGGTGACACAATGCTTATTGGAATTAGCCGATTTCAAGAAGAAGGAGAGTGAATCTATCGAAGCATATTATGATAGATTCAATGAGCTTATCTATAAGTGTAACATATATGGAGTTGTTCGTACTACTCTTAAATTCAACATTACCTTCATCCTAGGCCTGAATAAGGAATGAAATAATATTTGCCTCCTGATCAAGACTTGGGAGAATATCGATACTAACTCGATGTTGAATCTCTATAACATTTTGAAAGCACATAAGCCTGAGGTGAATGAGATAGCTGAAGAGAAAAAGAAGATGAATTTTGGTGGTCCAATGACACTAGATTCAAAAACAACTGGAAAGGAGAATGTTTCTGATGGGGAAGCTGAGGAGAATGAAGAATGTTTTTTGTTGAATTCAGATGACAAATTTGTTGCCTATTGATCTAATAATAGGGTTAAGAAGTTTTACAAAAGCCAATCAGTGGAAACTTCAAAAACAGTTTTGTGAAAAAGCCACTGTCGAATTCTAGTGCTGAGAAAAAGCGCATTGAAGAGGAGGAGAAAAAAGAAGAACAAAATAAGTTTGAGTAGAAAATTAAAGGTGATTCCGGTTACAATTTCAACTAGTAATGGGCATAATCATCTTGCAAAGGATTTTATGCTAGGGAAAAAGGAAGAAAAGAAAGACAAAGTGAAGGATGAGGCGTACTATGCTATGAATCTTGAAGAAGTTCTTGGAAACATGAAGAATCTATCCTTAGTTGCAAATGATGTTGGTGATGATGATGGAACCTGTCAAATCTAGTCCTCAAGCTCTAATGATGAAGAGATGTATCATCCTACTAACGAATTCATGTTTGCAAAGCATGTTGTGGGTCATTCAGGTGAGAAAAGCTTGTTTGGTGAGAAATAGGAAGATAGTGGTGTGGAAGAGATGGAGAAGGAGAAATAGGAGAAAGAGATGATAGTTAGAAAGTGCTTTGTGACGACAACTTCAAGGTCTCCTATGACTGAAAAGGTATGTGATCTTCTTCTTTCTCTTAATGTCCCTTTAAGTTCTTACAATGTTATTTTGTATGATTTTTATGATACATGTTCTTACTTGAATGCTATGTTGATCTCCTTTAGTAGCAAAGTGGAGAAGAATAAGACCATGCTTTACGAAGAAAGAAATAAATTAGAGGAGAAGAATACTAGTATAGAAGGCATAAAATTAAAAATCACAAACGTAATGATAGATAAGGAATCCTTGAGGATGGACAAGAACATGTCCGTTAAGCAAAAAAATATTTATTGTAACACTTCTAAACGTTTGTATGGGAAGTTAACTGAGCTTTATCATTCATCTGACATTTGCAAGGAAGAACATAGAAAATTACTCCCTTTCATTATTTTCAATCGTGAATTAGTTGGTGAAAGTACTTTTGATTGTGAGAGTAAGGTAGCTGAATATGATCAAGTTCCCAATGATTCTTATGCATATGGTATTGTGAACATTAATGATTATTTGAATATTGATAAAATGGTTGATATTGTGAATAAGACTTTGACTATAAACGAACAAATGAAAATTTTGAACAAAATTGATAATTCGACACAAAGTACTCAAAAAAATATTTCTGATATCAAAAATGATTATGACAGTATCAATAAAATTGAGGAAGAGGAATTTGTTTACTTCTCAAAATTTTGTCATTCCGATCAAGTGGTTATCTCTTGCTGGTTCTACGACTATGTCAACAAAACGAATGAAATCATCACACTTCAGATGGAATCGCAAAAGAGTAAAAGGTTGAATAAGAAGCAATTTTCCCAAATTCTTCAACTTCCATCTGAAGGTGAGTTTGAGGTGCTTACGATTGAATAGATACTCAAAAAGTTCAATGAGATGGGTTATCAACCTTCAATTTCACTTGTGAGTAGTTTCAAGAAGTCAAGTCTTCCAGGAGTTTGAAATTTTTTCTTTGGGATCACACTTCCTTGTTTGACTAATAGAAGTTTTGGTCTTGATAAGGCAACACTTCAATTCAATTCAGTCATGGCAGGTCTTTACTATGGTATACATGTTGATTATGCCTAATTGCTTTGGATTGAGTTTGCTTCGTCAGTCAAGCAATCAAAGAAGACAATTGGGATTTATAGTGCTCGATTATGGAGTCTCATCTACACGAAGTGTATATTCAAGAAGGTATTCTTGTTACTGAAGATGGTGAGGTTTCCCAATTTTCTCATCTCCACATTCCCAAATCTGTTATTAATGATCATGTAATTTTCCCTGTTGTTGGTCGAATTCCTGATGCAATGCTTAATTTGGTATCTCCTATGAATTTGTTATTGGTTCAATATAAAGCTTGCCATTATATTTCTCTTGGTGTTGTGCCGAAGAAGGTGACCTTAAAAGCCACAAATGGAACATCGATAGATTTATAAGTTGGAAAGAAGAAATGAAAGTCGAAGACTAAAGTTGTTGAGAAAGGTGCTTCAACAAAAATGTTCCTGAGAAGTTTGGGAAATGTGGTTCTAAGAAGGTTACAAAAAAGTCAATGAGAAGTCATCTGCAGCTGGTTCTGAAAAAGTGGTTGTGAATGTTGATAAATAAGTTGTTACTGAAACTTCTATTCCTGAGGGTGTAGTCAGGAAATCCAAGATGTTGGAGATGAAGTCTATGTCTTATGGTGTGGTTATTAAATATATCACTAGGAAAGAAGCACAAGTAAATAGGAAAAGAAAAGCACTTGGTGTATTGAAAAGACTTAAGAAGCTTAGGGATTTACTTGACGAACAAACTTTTGAGGCCGATCGAGATAGCTAAGTGATTGAGGATGCAATATTTGGGAATGATGATCTTATTTTTCATGCTTCACCTAGAAAGGATACCGATGGTGAATCGAATTTTTCGGAGATATGCATTCCCTATGTCACTGTGAACGTATCTGATACGGATATAAACATCGATTCTAGTGAACCAATTATAACTCCTATTTCCAAGTCCAATGTGTAGGAGGGTAGGACTTCAAACATCACTGTGAACTTATCTAATAAGGACTCATATGTTACCATGGGTGAAGGGAGCTCGAAATCAACCATTGATACTTCAATTGTATCACCACCACCACGAACTTCAACTATTATTCCAACAACAGTTCCTGCTATTTATCCTACTTTACAAGGTGTCACGAATGAGTCAATGACCACATTATTCTCTTCTCAGTCGACATAACAAGATATGCAGACTAACAAAGATGAAGACGAGGATGAAATTGTTGGATTTTCTTAGTTGGAGTTCAATCCTAAAGAAGACAATGTGTATGACAATGTCATAGTGTCATGGAAGCAATATAAAATTCTCAACATTAATGTAACGCCCCGTTCGAAAAGTACTTATTTATGAACTTTCGAGATCAAGAGTAAGGGCGTTTCGGTCTTTTATGGGCAATGGGTTTTATTCGAGAAGGTTTCGGGTCGGTGAGTGTTGCTAGAAGCATAGGGCTTTTCGCCACCTTTTCGTGGATATAAAGTTCGTCGGAAGCGGACTTAGAATAAAAGAGTTATGACACTTTGAAGATAGTGTCAACAATGGTCCCTAAAGGAAATATCTGGCAAAGGGGTCCTAGGCATGCATGGAGTGCATGCGTGTAATTGGCTGGGTACGCCCATAGCAAGCTAGGTTACGCCCAGCGTAGAGTGGATAAATGAACGCGAATGTTGGGGGCGTACGCCCAGCGTACAGGATGTACGCCCAGCGTACGTCCGGAGTCTTTAAACCCTAATTTGTGGGTGAGCCACTATATATAGAACATAATGGCTTCAACCCTAGCCCCCATATCAGCCTCCCTAACCTCAGAAGAAACCCTAGAACGTTCCAACCTCCATTTTTAGAGATCTTGATCTTGGAAAGCTCATCTTGGTGGTTTAAGCTTGGAAGAGGAAAAGAGGAAGTTGTCAAGGAAGGAGTTGGGTGGCTGGAGCTCGTGGATCTAGGAAGGCATCATCTTCTGGAGCCCTTTTGAGGTATAAAG
Organism: Lactuca virosa; assembly: GCF_052849685.1. Lineage (NCBI taxonomy): Eukaryota > Viridiplantae > Streptophyta > Magnoliopsida > Asterales > Asteraceae > Lactuca > Lactuca virosa. The sequence continues at coordinate 299,208,176 of NC_136428.1, read as the reverse complement.
TCTCTTGCTTGTCATCTATTTTGTGTAGATCTTGGTTTTATGAAGTTTTGACATCATTTCTTGTCCTAAAACCCCAAAGTGATTAGCTGTCCTTTCAGACCTTAGGAGAGGTCTTGAGTGAGAAAAATGAGGTCCCAAAGGCTTTGGTTGTCTCATGTATGATGTAGGTGGGTCTTAATGGATTAAGACCTTGAGTTAAGAGCTTTATGGACGTCCCAAGTGATAAAGTTTGAGACTTTATGGACCCTAGGCATGTTTGGTCGATGGATCTGAAGTTTGGGCTTAAGAGCTTAAGCCATTAAGAACTTATGAGGACTTTTAGTTCAGCGAGTTTACGCCCCGCGTAAAGTGATGTACGCCCAACGTACTCACCATTCTGCCTGTACGCTTAGCGTACATGGGGGGTACGCCCCGCGTACTCTGTCTGTATGGATCGTGAGTTTTTGGGCCGTACTTTGGGGCATGTTTGGATATTTGGGCCTTAGTGGGCCATCAGAAATCATATTATATGGACCAAGGAATATATTTTGGGCTTAGGGTGAGGCCCATTAAGGGATTGGGCCCAATGTAGCAAATTGGGCAGTTAGTGGGTCACTAGTGGGCTTGAGAAGCTTACCTAGTGTTGGCCCCTTCATTTTATGGTGTTGGGCCTTAGTCATGGACCAGATTGGGTTAAGGGTAAAATGGTGAATTTACCCTTACAGGATATTATTTTGGGCTAAGTGTTTTTGTGGCATTGATAGTTCGGGAGCTAGAGGAGCAGCAGTGCGGGGATTGTCAGATAGCAGCCAGAAGGGTACCAGCAGTATTTCGGCAGTCCCAAGGTGAGTTATCCTCTCTATATCGACAGGGTCTACGGCACCAAGGCCGGCCCTTTATCGGATGGAAATCCGGGTATTGTTTGTTATGTTATTGTTTTGCTAGATCTGCATCCTGGTATTTAGGATGGTGTTATGTTAGTGACCTGGTTAAGGTCGGTACCCGGGATATAGGGTAATGTTATGCTAGTGACCGGTTAGGTCGGAATCCTGGTTAGGATGTTGATATGTTGTGTGATCTGTTAGACTGTTTGTCTGGTTGAGGATTGTTATGTGATTGATTGTTTTATGTGCACATGGTTGTTTGACGGGGGTTGGGTTGAGGCGGGTCTTGCTTTGTGCTTTAGGCCAACATACCCAGGGCGGACCGGACATTCCGAAGGCCCAGAGAGGGTTCCGGATAGGCTGAAGGCCCCGAGAGGGCGGACCAGACGTGCCGAGGCTCGGAGAGTGGACCAGGCCGACTGAGGGCCCGGTGTGGGCGGACCAGTCATACTGTAGACTCGGAGAGTGGACCAGATGGATTGAAGGCCCGGTGCGGGCGGACCAATCACACTGTAGACTCGATGTACATGGAGAGACTCGGAGGGTGGACCAGGTGGACTGAAGGCCCAGTGCAGGCGGACCAGTCACACTGCAGACCCGATATGCGTGGCTGTTCCATTTGTGATATGATATGAGTATGTTATGTGTGGTTGGTATTTTGGGGGTAACTCACTAAGCTTTCGGGCTTACAATTCTAGTGTTATGTTTCAGGTACTTCAGGAGATCGTGGCAAGGCGAAGGCTTGATCGTACCGCTCCTCATGTTTTACGATTTTTATGATATGGTTCTGGGGATACTCTGATAATAAACTATTTTGAAAACGAGATGTATGAAGTTAATGGTTTTTGAATGAATGAAAATGTTTTAATCTGACTCAATTTTTATGGGTGTTCCAAGTTGGTATTAGAGCCTTGGTTTGAGTGAATTGGAGGAACATTCGTGTGAATCCAATCTCAAATCAAGGAGGGATTTTCAAAATGGTTTTCAAAAGGTTTTCGAGATAAGTAAAGGAGGATGCAGAGGGTACGATCAGCCAGAGCCAGTAAGTAGACCCCAAAATACCATTCAAGCTATTTGATTATGTGATATGTTAGAACAACATGCAAGTGATAGGCTAAGGATCTTCAGGAATTTGCATGATAGAATTGCCTAATTATATGATGCCTATTAGCCTAGGGTTATCCTTATATGAGATATGCAGCTTTCCCTCTAGGGGTGAGGTTTGAGCGGGCGTGTATATATATGGTTAGAGTGTTGTGGTGATACTTGAGACAAATATGGGTAGGTGTGGAAGGTAGTATGGGCACGTACTACTGAAAGCACATGACCCATACGCGTATCAAGGAAGTCACAACTCTCTAGGGTATCGGTTATGTGATAGTTCCCCGGGTGGATATGTGATGTGTGTAAGGGTCTTGTTGGTGTATTGCAGTATGGCGATTACGAGACATTTCGGGGCAGGATCCGGTTCGGGATCGGGATCAGGAGAGGGTGGTCAGGATAGAGCAGTGCCACCCAAGGTCATCGGTCAGATGAGTACGGACGAGTTGGATGCCAGGATTTGTGAGATCCTGCATGATGAGTTTGCTGCTATGTTCCAGGCTGAGTTACCAGAGATGCTTGGGTCGATCAAGACCGCCATGGTTGAGTACTTTGATGAGCGCTACGCAGCTCTTGCAGAGACGGCTGCCGCGGCAGCTACAGCGGCTGTAGCAACGGCAGGGGGAGGAACCGGTCGAGGTTTTCAGTATCGGGACTTCGATAATACGAAGCCCCCTATTTTCGATGGAGTTCAGGATCCGATCGTTGCGATGAGATGGTTGTCAGACGTGGAGGGTTGTTTCTTCACGTGTTCATGCCCTGCGGATCAGAGGGTGAGGTGTGCTCTGAACCTTTTGAGGCTCTGAGCGAAGGATTGGTGGAGGTTTACTACAGGATCTTATTCTGACACGCAGCGGGCTGCGGTTACGTGGGATCAGTTCCGGGAAATGTTCAGTACCCGTTATATTCCACGGGTTGAGAGAGAGAGGTTGGCTCAGGAGTTTCTGGAGCTGAAGCAGGATTCAGAGTCGGTGACGGAGATCACCAGGATGTTTACTGAGAGGGCGATGTTTTGCCTGGAGTTTGCTTCAGAGCAGGCTCAAATGTCCCGATATCTGAGTATGCTCAAGACGGATATCAGGCAGTTTGTGTCTACGTAGAGGTGCGAGACTTCGCTGGAGTTACAGGAGGCCGCTCGGTGGCGTGAGTTGGAGATGGAGTTGCAGTTGCGAGAGCAGAGGCAGGCCCCGGTGTAGTAGCAGCCGACGCCGAAACGGTTCAAAACCGTTGACTCTAGGGTTGGAGGTCAGAGCAGCCACACTTGTGAGAAATGTAGGAAGGGTCATGCCAGAATTTGTAGGTCTGGTGGTACGTGCCTCAAGTGCGGAAGGGAGGGGCATTATGCGAGGGATTGCCGACAGTCAGCCCCGGTACAGGATATGAGGATTTGTTATCACTGCCATCAGGTTGGACACTTGAGGGCAAACTGTCCACAGCTTGTTACAAGACTGGTGCAGGCTCCAGCGCCGGCCACTTTGAGGATTACGGGTGGAGGTCAGGGTGGAGCGGAGCCTCCGATGGCTCAGGGACGCGCATTCCAGCTTACGGCAGAGGAGGTCAGGGCAGAGCCAGATGCAGCTGCGTGTATGTTTCCATTTTGATGTCTTGTTATCTGTTGATTATGTGGTATTGTAAATCTGTCTGCCTTGTTCCGCATGTGTCATAGTATTATTGAGGATCTTAGTAGTTAGGAGTTGTAGTTAGCGTTCAGGAGGACGCTTGGACAAAAGATAAGGTACATGATCTTGTTGCTAGGAATAGCGACTGCGATGCAAGAAGTTTTCAGTTGGGATTCGAACTTCCTTAGAGTTCGGGTGTACAATGGCGGAAGGGTCATTCGGTGGAGGCTACTCACTCCCGAAGGAGTCAGTTCATGGATAAGAGGGAATATATGGAGTAAGGGCGATTGAGCTATGCCGGTTTTGGGCATCGGTGGTTAGTAGTCAGTGCACTAAGTGGGGAGAATTGGAAAATTCTCCGGTAAAACAGCAAGTATCCACGGTTGGTTAGCTATTTAGATTTATCAGTGTTGTTAGCCGAGAGTGTGGCATGATTAGAGCAAGTGATAGACAAGTGGGGCAGGGAACATGCCATGATTTCAGTTAAGGTAGTTGGTCGATGTGAGGCCTGGGTTTAGGCCATGGAAAGGATTTCGGGAATGGAACTGGAGTTCGGAACCCCAAGAGGGCTAGAACAGACTGCATGGGACAGATTCCCGGGAAGAATGGATCAGGGTGATGTGCGACAGTCTTTGAGCGGTCTGGATAGACTGAAGGCCGGTAGGCGTACTAGTCAGGTCGAAGGCTCGGGGAACGGTCAAGATAGGCTGAAGGCCCAGGAGGGCGGTCCAGACATGCTGAAGGTTCTGAGAGTGGTCCAGATAGGCTGAAGGCCTGGAAAGGCGGTCCAGTCATGCTGAAGACTCTGTATGTGATAGTAGATCGATATGAGGAGAACGAGTAAAAATGTCGCCATGCAATAATAATCGATATGGTCTGGCCCCAAGTATTGATCGGGATGATGGAGATGGCTGGAGGCCGTGCGTGGGCCTTGTTAGTTATGTGATCGGATTCAGAGTATATGGGAGTTAGAGAATAACGGTTGCTTTACATGGATAGTGTAGAGCGGAGTATAGCTCTGTGGCACTTATAGGTGCGGTAAGGGTTGATGAGTAGACTTCCTGGAAAGGAAAGGTATGTAGCTCCGGAAGGAGTGTGGGTCCTTTGAGAGGAAGGCATGCAGAGTAAAAGGATGATCGAAGATGCTTCGGTTATTGGTAGCAAGCTCTGGGATTGTACCAGATATATGGAAGCACATACGAGTTGGATGCCCGTTGTGGCAATGTTGGATGATGCGCATGCATGTGTTCGGTCTCCTTGGAAGAGGAGAAGGTAAGGGATTCCCGATTGGAGATTGGGACAGAAGTAAGGCAGTGTCTTCAGGTGGCACTTAGTTGATGAGCGTTGTCATCAGAGAAAAGAAGCCGGTGACCGGCTTGAAGCAGTTGATCGGAACCCTGCAAGGGAAGAGATGGATTTAGAGATTCGATACCTGTGTTTAAGGGAAACTGAGCCGGTTTGAGATCAGTGGATGCATTGTAGGAGTATCATCCGGAAGTTTGTGTTGCCGCAGGCTTCGAGGACGAAGCCTAATTTAAGTGGGGGAGAATTCTAACGCCCCGTTTGAAAAGTACTTATTTATGAACTTCCGAGATCAAGAGTAAGGGCCTTTCGGTCTTTTATGGGCGATAGGTTTTATTCGAGAAGTTTTTGGGTCGGGGAGTGTTGCTAGAAGCATAGGGCTTCTCGCCACCTTTTCGTGGATATAAAGTTCGTCGGAAGCGGACTTAGAATAAAGGAGTTATGACACTTTGAAGATAGTATCAACAATGGTCCCTAAAGGAAATATCTGGCAAAGGGGTCCTAGTCATGCATGGAGTGCATGCGTGTAATTGGCTGGGTACGCCCATTGTAAGCTCGGTTACGCCCAGCGTAGAGTGGATAAATGAACGCGGGTGTTGGGGGCGTACGCCTAGCATACAGGATGTACGCCCAGCGTACGTCCAGAGTCTTTAAACCCTAATTTGAGGGTGAGCCACTATATATAGAACATAATGGCTTCAACCCTAGCCCCCATATCAGCCTCCCTAACCTCAGAAGAAACCCTAGAACGTTCCAACCTCCATTTTTAGAGATCTTGGCCTTGGAAAGCTCATCTTGGTGGTTTAAGCTTGGAAGAGGAAGAGAGGAAGTTGTCAAGGAAGGAGTTGGGTGGCTGGAGCTCGTGGATCTGGGAAGGCATCATCTTCTGGAGCCCTTTTGAGGTATAAAGTCTCTTGCTTGTCATCTATTTTGTGTAGATCTTGGTGTTATGAAGTTTTGACATCATTTCTTGTCCTAAAACCCCAAAGTGATGCATGATGTGAATTGGTTGAGATTAGCTGTCCTTTCAGACCTTAGGAGAGGTTTTGAGTGAGAAAAATGAGGTCCCAAGGGCTTTGGTTGTCTCATGTATGATGTAGGTGGGTCTTAATGGATTAAGACCTTGAGTTAAGAGCTTTATGGACGTCCCAAGTGATAAAGTTTGAGACTTTATGGACCCTAGGCATGTTTGGTCGATGGATCTGATGTTTGGGCTTAAGAGCTTAAGCCATTAAGAACTTATGAGGACTTTTAGTTCAGCGAGTTTACGCCCTGCGTAAAGTGATGTACGCCCAGCGTACTCACCATTCTGTCTGTACGCTTAGCGTACATGGGGGGTACGCCCCGCGTACTCTGTCTGTATGGATCGTGAGTTTTTGGGCCGTGGTTTGGGGCATGTTTGGGTATTTGGGCCTTAGTGGGCCATCAGAAATCATATTATATGGACCATGGAATATATTTTGGGCTTAGGGTGAGGCCCATTAAGGGATTGGGCCCAATGTAGTAAATTGGGCCATTAGTGGGTCACTAGTGGGCTTGAGAATCTTACCTAGTGTTGGGCCCTTCATATTATGGAGTTGGACCTTAGTCATGGACCAGATTGGGTTAAGGGTAAAATGGTCAATTTACCCTTAGAAGGATATTGTTTTGGGCTAAGTGTGTTTGTGGCATTGATAGTTCGGGGAGCTAGAGGAGCAGCAGTGCGGGGATTGTCAGATAGCAGCCATAAGGGTACCAACAGTATTTCGGCAGTCGCAAGGTGAGTTATCCTCTCTATATCGACAGGGTCTACGGCACCAAGGCCGGCCCTTTATCGGATGGAAATCCGGGTCTTGTTTGTTATGTTATTATTTTGCTAGATCTGCATCCTGGTATTTAGGATGGTCTTATGTTAGTGACCTGGTTAAGGTCGGTACCCGCGATATAGGGTAATGTTATGCTAGTGACCGGTTAGGTCGGAATCCTGGTTAGGATGTTGATATGCTATGTGATCTGTTAGACTGTTTGTCTGGTTGAGGATTGTTATGTGATTGATTGTTTTATGTGCACATGGTTGTTTGACGGGGGTTGGGTTGAGCCGGGTCCTGCTTTGTGCTTTAGGCCAACATACCCAGGGCGGACCGGACATTCCGAAGGCCCAGCGAGCGGTCCGGATAGGCTGAAGGCCCCGAGAGGGCGGACCAGACGTGTCGAGGCTCGGAGAGTGGACCAGGCCGACTGAAGGCCCGGTGTGGGCGGACCAGTCATATTGTAGACTCAGAGAGTGGACCAGGTGGATTGAAGGCCCGGTGCAGGCGGACCAATCACATTGTAGACTCGATGTACATGGCTAGACTCGGAGGGTGGACCAGGTGGACTGAAGGCCCGGTGCGGGCGGACCAGTCACACAGCAGACCCGATATGCGTGGTTGTTCCATTTGTGATATGATATGAGTATGTTATGTGTGGTTGGTATTTTGGGGGTAACTCACTAAGCTTTCGGGCTTACAGTTGTAGTGTTATGTTTCAGGTACTTCAGGAGATCGTGGCAAGGCGAAGGCGTGATCGTACCGCTCCTCATGTTTTACGATTTTTATGATATGGTTCTGGGGATACTCTGATAATAAACTATTTTGAAAACGAGATGTATGAAGTTAATGGTTTTTGAATGAATGAAAATGTTTTAATTTGACTCAATTTTTATGGGTGTTACAGTTAAACTCAATTCGATTCTTTAGTTTTTGAATGAAAGTGCTGGGAAGTCCACTTTGAGTGGGGAAGAAGTTCAATTTCTTTTGAAAAGTCAACAATGCAGAACAAAGATCTTGGTTAAAAATGTAGTTACCAGTTTGGTAGAAAAGGTTGTTCAATCAAGTACATACAAACAAGAAGTTGAAGAATTGTGAAATGTTGCGTGTGATCGACATGAAATCTTTGAGAAGCTTGCAAATACTTCCAAAGAATCAATTAATTCAAAGCTCAAGGAGTTTAATGATTTCTTTTCAAAAGAGGTTTTGAAGCTTGACAAGTTTGTTGGAACCTGAAAGTAAACCTCTAGCAATCCTAAGTCCGGATCCGGATGTACTTGCATTCCGGAACAAATGGTACATAGTTAAATGTGAAGAATGGTCAGGAGTCTGTCCGGACCAGGAAAGAAGAAGATACGAAGCTGAAGGCATTCCAGAATGACTCTCATGTCCGGAATGGATGCTGATCCGGAGCAACTCTATTTTGTCTTTTTGTATTTATTTAGTTTTTCTTTGTATTGATGTGACATTTTATAGGACTTAGTCTTTTGTTGTATTTAGACAATCAGAATGTCAGGAACATTTCTATTGTCCAGTCCTATGCAAGTATTCTAGTTAATTCGTTGTAACCTTCACTCCTATTTATAGGAGCATTCAATACAAGTCAACTACGGATCTTTCACTCAACTTTTGGCATCTCACTGAGTTTATTTGAAACATTCTTCTTGTTCTTCAGTTATTTGCTTTACCTTGACCATTCATTCTCATTCCTCATTTAATGACTTGATCATTTGTTGAATATATTATATAATACTTGACTGGTCTTTCCAGGCTTGACTTGAACCTGTATTAGCAAGCAGACATTAATCTTAAGCATTCACTCAAGGTTTCAGTTCTCAAACCTTGTCCCTGCGCATTAGATCGATCTTGTTCTCACAATTGGTATCAGAGCTTGAGTGGTTGTTCTTTGAATCCATAAGATCAGATTATAGTTGGTTTGAAATTACCTTGGTATTTCAACCATTTCTGTGTTAAGGATAAAAGTTCTTCTATATACCACTTTAGCTTGAAGATATCTTAAACTTCAATGGCTGCTTCTAATCCTCAGCAAATGATTTCAATACAAATCACAAATAGTGTGGGTGGCCCTACACGTGCCCCATTACTAGTTGTGGAAGAATATGATCACTGGAAAGTTAGAATGGAAAGATTTTTACTTGCCAAAGATAAAGGTGAAGAAATCTGGAGATCCGTCAAAGAAGGTCCTCATGTTCCTGTAAGAACAGTTGTAAGAGATGCAGCTGCTCAGTTCATGCGAGAAGATGAAACTCGCCCAGCTCCTCTAACTGCAGATGATATCGAGAAGTTGCATGCTGATCAAGTTGCTTTCTCAGAAATGGTGTTTGGAGTTCCTCCCTCACTCTTCGAGTACATCAAGTTGTGCAAATTAGCCAAAGAGATTTGGGATACTCTTCAGGACCTGATTGAAGGTGCGGAAAATATGAAAGACAAGCGCCTCAACTCAGTTGTCAACGACTTCGATACTTTGACTACCACTCCTGGTGAATCAATGGCTTCAGCCTCCAACCGTTACGGTATCGTGGTCAACAACATGACTGCTCATGGGATTGTCCGAACTCCTTTGGAGTACAATCTCAAATTCATAAACAGTCTCGACAAAGGATGGGGAAATGTAAAATCTTGTCTCCAAAGCAATGGTTCCTTGAAAAAGTTGAAGCTCTATCAACTTTTTGATGAACTTCAAGGACATGAGTTAAATGTTGCTCAAACCATAAGGGAACTCTCCGGAGGTCCTCTCGCCCTTGTCAGTTCTTTCGAATCAACCATTCTGAACTCATCTTCTTCAGATCCCTTTAAACCTATAGTTCCATCTGTTCAAACATCCGCACCCATCTTACACACACAAATCTATCCTGTTCATGATTCCGAAGCCATGGACTCTGAACTCCGTTTCCAACAGGAGTTCGCTCTACTCTCAATGAAGTACAAACGTCCTTTCAATCCATATTAGAAACCATACCAAAACCGATTCCATGCTGCTCACCAGAACAATCCTCAACCATACTCAGCTCCGGAACCTAAACGAACTTCGGAAAATCCTCTTTCATACAAACCAAACATCACTAAACCAAACTCTACTTCGGAACCCTCTCAGAGTTCCAAATCGGAAAAACCAAAAATTATGTGTCATAAGTGTGGACATGCAAACCATTTTGCTAAAGATTGCCTGGCTGATGCTCCGCAGAAACCAAAAATCAAGGATTCAGCTCATTACATCCGAAGAGCACAAGAGATGGCGGAAAGCGAAAAAGCCTTTGTCACTATGGTTACAAGAGATGTTGAAGGGTATTGGTCATCCGGGGATGATGATGATATGGTAACTAGAAGGAACATGTGTCTGATGGCAAGACAAACAGTTGAATGTGATGAAGGATATTGGTCTTTGTTCGGTTATGAGCATTCTAACACTCCTAAGTGTACATGCAACCCTAAATACATTGGATCTATGTTTTCTCTATTATACATACAATTATGAACATCCAAGGTATTATCCTAATCTAGCATACAAAATAATAAATATAACAAGATAGAATACATACCTCTTTGATGTAGAATGTCTTCATGAAGCTTGAGTGCCTAGTGCCCCAAGTGTGACACCTCAAATGGTTCACACAACACCAAATACACTTGGAATAACTTGAGAGAAACTTGAAAACTCCTTGAAATCGTCTAGCCCTCACACTCAGCCATTAGTGCACGATTTCTTGAGCCATGGGATTCTTTTATATGGTGGCTATTAGGGTTACACCATGTAACTCATAACTTTACCCATTCCTTATGCTCCATGGATTTTAACCTCCATGGAGTATCCATGGGTCACCCCATGGACTTAGTCCAACATAAGGAATCTTGGATCACAAGCCCACATATATAACAATGAATGATTTACACAATCAACCCATATATTTAATTAGTCTCCTTCTGATCACCTAATTAATTCCAAATTAATTCTTGATCAATACTAATTAAATAACCTTATTAATATATTAGAACTTATAATATATTAACCAACCTTAAGTGTTATTTCTCTCATTATAGTCTATCCAAATGCATGATGCCATGCAACCCAAATGGACCATGCCGGGTCGGGTCAAGTCTTACCAATTATAGTTATGGACTTAGACATTAATCCAACAGTCTCCCACTTGGATAAGTCTAAAACTATTATTGCGTATGACTTCAGGAACCGATCAGCAATCGTAGCTCTCAAAAGCTTCTGTCGAACTCTGACCTTGTCGATGAACTCTGACCTTTGTCAATGACTTGTCTATTAGATAAGGGATCATATATTCCTCCATTCTAGATATCATATGGACTGAGACATGGATTATCAATCATTCTCTCTGTCCATTTGTTGTTTCCCGATTTCCGATTCATGATGACCGACTGATTGAACAAATCAAATCAGTCCTGGCTTGGCCAAGCACTCACATGTATCATCTTTAAATCATCGAGGGGCCCACAAATATCGCTTTTATCTCGAAGGTAAAAGGAATGGATAAACTTCGACTCATATGGCTTGTTAAACTACTTGTTGAATCATACACAAAGGCACGTTTAACATCGAGTTACCAATGCATTTTCGTGCAATCAATGTGTAACCAACTCATAGTAACAACTCATATCTCTAGGTTTGAAGAATATAAGATATTATCGTCTCATGATCACTCGTGATAAAATCCATGAAGTGATTCAAATGAGCGCAGGTTGAATCCAATACTCAGAACTTATGAGCACTCATGAGTGTTGTAGCACCACTTTTGTCCACCAACTTCGACCTCTACAAACCAACCCATGACAGTCTTGATTCATATCTACTTCCAACATATGACCGACTGTGGATGGTTTGAATAACTTAATCATTCAGGAAGAGCGACTTAGTTATTTTGGAAGTCAAAACATGCAAAGTGAAACACAAGAATAAATGAATCAAATATGGTATCAAACCCTATGAATATAAATAAACACTTTTATTTATCACCATACTGATTACTCATTATTCATTGTTTCGGTTTTATCAACTTTATACTTGAATTTAAAACAATAGTTGTCCCATGCTCCAAGCATGTACACTATGTTTTCTAAACACTAGTCATGCCATACACCAAGTATGCATACTATGTTTGTCTATGATCTTTACTTTGTAAAATAGATCAATTGAACATCACTCCAATGATCATCTTTTCACAGTCCCAAATCCTTACTGCAAATGCAAGAATTCCAAATTCATGCCATTTACTGAAATCTGTTAGATTCTAAACTTATATGCATTGATCCTCTTAATGATTATGCACGAAGTCAGAAAGACTTGACAACAATCATTACAGAGCATTCCAAAGGAGATCAGCTCCTTGGAAACATCCTTCTTTCATTAAGTTTCCTAATCTTACACAGATTGAATAATTTCTAACTTTTTAACATTTCCATATTCCATTTTGACTATCACTTCTGAACAAGAGTTGCCTCCTTACAGATTATGTCAATATGGTCCTTCCAGAATTAACATTATACTTCCAACTGTCCTTGAGCAACCAATCTTTGGTAAACCTTAGATTGTCCTCGACAATTGCTTAATCATTTTAGTCATATCCAATTCTAGACCTTTTCCCTTCATAATGCCCCAGGCATTCGGAAAATTTTAGAAAGGATGAATATAGCACATGTAATCGATCCTATATCCGGAGCATATGGGACACGATTCATGATGTCTCACATAAACACTAAACCAGTCTTTTGCTATAATATTTCCATTTCAATTTGCCAAGTTCTCAAAATTCAGATTATGAAAAGGGATGTCGTAATCATAATCGAATTTTAGAACGAAAATAATGGACCCATATATAGAATTTCCTTATGTTGAGCCATTCCAACATGAAATTCATATATATATCCTTGATTAAATACGATTAAAATCTCAATCTAAGCTTTTAGAATTGAAATGAAGTATAATTTCCTCTCCCTTAATTATAGCAAAACAACTTTTTCAATCCCTGCAGCCACACGAATTAAAACTTTTGTTTTCTATAATTAACATTGCTAACTTGCAACAGTAACAATAATTATCATGCTCCCACTAACATGATGATTATTAGCATAACACTTATGCTCCCACTAGCTTTGACATGTACTCAGAAATCAGCTGGACTTCTAGAAATCAATACTTTATTGACTTCCTTACCACAGTTCAGATTTCTGATACGAGATGCTTTGATAAAACTTGATCAAAATCATATACCTTTCCTTAGATAGCATGCATGTGTGTCTAAACAATTTCAGAACTATGAAAAGGGATGCCGTAATCATAGTCTCAATTGTTTAGACCTTTTGCCATCTGCTTCAAATCTACTTGGTGGAAGTGTTTCCTCACCATCATTTTCATGAATCGGAGAGAAACCTTATGACCCTTAGATTTTATGGTGTATGTGTTCTTATCCATGTGAATCATCAAAACCATAGTCACAAGACAAGGATAATGACAAATCCAAACTCATATGGACTGAACATATGCAATCTTAACTTCTTGCCACCTGACAGTACAGGGCCTGCCATTGCTTCCAAGTTGTTATGCAACCAATTGAGAACTTTCAGAACTCCTATGCAAACCCAACTTTAACTGGAATGGGCACAAAATATGTCAACATGATAGGTTATAAACCTCAAGTCGTGTGCTAGTGAAGAACCTCAGGTTTTATTCTTGATTAGTTCTTGAAATTCTTTCAGGATCTTTTAGACTCCCACTGTCTCCTTGACCTATAAGACTTTCTTGCCAAATATTCAAGAGATAGTGTGGATTCTAATCAAGACAGACACTTAACACAATTGGCCTTAGTTGATCTTTGTTTTATCCAAAACATCACAAATTACCAATTTCAAATGTACAAGAGTAGAAAACTTTTACTCTTACATTTGACAAGTGTTTTTAAACATCTTTTAAGACATGTCACTCAAGTTACAATCTTAGAGTATAACTCGAAGAATTGTTTTTGGAACTATGTATGAATCATCTTCTTGATTTAACCACTTCAACAATTCATAACTCCTCTTCTTAACTATCAGAATGCACTTAGAGGATGAATTGTGATAAGGTCTCAAAATCATTAAGATGATCTTAAAACATGATACTAAAGTACTCTCCCATCTTTTCAGATTTGAGAAACTTTTAACCTTATGCCTAATTTGATTCATCTCATTCGTTCTGTCATACATTGAAACTTTTCCAATGTCTCAGAATTATACTTAAGCTTGTAAGTATAATCATATTTACTAAGCCTTAGTAAATCATGACGAATAGTCTTATCGATCTTTTATGGTGGACTTGATCAGTGCACAAGAATGTGTACTTGATCCCTTAGTCCTTCACTTGACTCACATATACATGTGAACAAGGAACTAGTCTTAATTTTCCAAAGTTGAAAATTCTCATTCATCATACTATACAACTTGCATGATTCCAAGTTTCTATCCAACTGAAACTTGGGTGATGAGAATCTTTCCTTATTTGGTAAATTTGGACACTACCACAAATGAAAGAATAAAATTCATATTTTCACTCTTGCTCTTAATGGAATCTTATAAGCAACAAAGATTTTCACAAATGCCATTGTAAGGATATTTTAAAATAAATTAAATAAAAAATTTTCCTTTTATTTTAAAAACTTTGCGGAAAAAACTATCCTTACAGTGCAAAAGCACATGAAAACTTTGTGGTTATCTATTCCTAAGCAATATATCATAACTCCTAAGAAGTAGCTCAAGAATCCGATCTTCAAACTATGCGATAGAAATCCATCTACGCGATCAGATTCAGCATATTCTTTCTTTAAGTTTCTTCACTTTTCTTTGATTCTTCAAACATCAACATGTGACCCAGTCACATCATGTAATAAGAATCTCCAAGAAGGAACTTAATAGAGTTAGACAATGGACTTTACCTGAAGTAGAGTCAAACTTATTGACTTTAACATCCTTAGGTAAATTTGGCAGCTTCGCAACCAATGCCCCTTCCTTTGGCAATGGACCCTTGATAATGGGACTATCTAAGACTTAGCCTCTCTCTTTACCATTTGGTCAACCGAGTTGACTATGACCGATCCCTTTCCATTGGGAAGAGAGAGCTTTACTAGATATCCAATGTCATCATTGTCAATGTCCATAAAGTTTTAGGAAGTTGATCTTAGCAAATAGATAAGATCGTTAAGGGTCTTGTCATAGTCTGTTTCATAGGAGTCCCAAAGGAACTCACTATGTGACTTAGAAAGTAGTTGAGCCACCAACTTTCTCAAGACTTTGACACCCAACTCTCCCGGCTTGTCAATATGTGACTACATCTCCAAGATGTGATCACACATACACCTTTGCTTGCCAATAGGGCTTGAGTGACCTTAAACATTTCAAGAACTTGTGGGTTAGGGAGAATAATTGGATGAGGTGGAGGAAGTATGATATCCATGGGACATCATCTTCATTTAGGAAAGCTTGTTTCAAGAGATTTCGGAAGATCATAAATGTCTAGACCAGACATCTTTTTGGGAGATATTCAAGATAGTTGATTTAAAGTCCTTAATATGACACCCAATATGAAATATTAAGGCTAGGACCCAACAAACTATTTTATAACTTAGAAGAGGGATGCCGTAATCCAAGCTATAAAATATTTGAAGGTAGGTGAATGACGATTCACCAATTTCCACCATGAAAAACGAAATAATTTATTAGGTTTTAATTGGATTTGAAAGTCCTAGATCTTTGAGATTCATTGAACTGTTTAAAGGCATGTTTCAATCTCTAGTGTGCCCTTCAGGTTTTGTGACTGAGATGCTGAGGATCACAAAACAAGGTGTGAATAACCATGCAAATATACTTGGTACCCTTAATATTTACCCCTTAATCAGTGTGCCGGTTAACCACACACGCTCCACCGATACTATGATAAATATTAAGTTACCCTTTGCCTACCTTGTTAAGTCCAGGTTAGTGTGCCGGTTAACTACACACGCTCCACTAACGACTTAAGCAAAGTGCCAAGTGTAATTTCATGGGTTAGCACCAAATTCACATTTTCCTAAGTAACTAAGATTGGGTATTAATAAGAGTTTAGTTACTTAGTATTTATCATTAATACTTTTAATGAAAGGAGAATTATAGTCCTTGTCCTACCCGTTCGGCTAACGACCCTCCACCAGTCAAGGAAGCGGTGGGTGAGAGTGGACACCCATTAAACTGCCATTTTATAGGCAGTAACCTTATACCCCCCTTATAGACCGGCTTCGTGAATGAGGCCTACAAACGGTAAGACTGACTTTACTCTTATACATATATATAAATATTATTAACTTATAATATTATAAAGTATAAGGGTTGAATTTTAACTTTTAAAATTCTAAGGGCTAACTTGGAATTAAAGTATTCATAAGTGAAAACTTTTCAAATTCCAAAACTTGAGGGCAAGTTTTGAAACTATTCAAAACTAATTAATTCCATAACTTATGAGTTTAAAGTAGTTTTAATTAAAAAAAACAAAAAAAAAACTCTTCAAGTTCCATAACTTGAGGACAAGTTATGGAAGACTTAAAACTAATTAATAAAAAAAATAACTTTTTTTTATTGTAACTTATGGAGCTAATTAAGGTTACACTTTTTTTTTAATTTAATGAAGAGACTCTTGAACCTCCATAACTTGAGGACAAGTTATGGAGTCATAAAACCATTTAATTAGAACTAGACTCTTCATTTTGTAACCTTTGCCAACTTTTATGAGTTTTATGATTCTTAAATGTGACTTTTCATATAACTTGAGGACAAGTTACAAAAACACACTTTGGAATCAACTCTTAGATTAAAATGGATTGAAAACAACTATTTCACACAACTTTTCTATTAATCTAAGAACCTCATAAGAACAAGATAATTCAAATCATCAATCTTCAAGAAATTAGCATGAACATACAAACTAATACAAATCTTGAAATTATGACAATTATCTTAGAAATTGGATTAGCATGAACATTACCACATCAAAAAGAAGTTTATAAGTCCAAAAACATCTTAGGGTAATGTTCCTAGTCCAATTCCAGCCAAAACAATCGAATATATGCATCCAACTCGATTTTTCAGCTACTTTTGCAAGTATAACAAGAAAACAAGCCTAGGCTCTGATACCACTGTTGGGTTATGAGCATTCTAACACTCCTAAGTGTACATGCAACCCTAAATACCTTGGATCTATGTTTTCTCTATTATACATACAATTATGAACATCCAAGGTATTATCCTAATCTAGCATACAAAATAATAAATATAACAAGATAGAATACATACCTCTTTGATGTAGAATGTCTTCATGAAGCTTGAGTGCCTAGTGCCCCAAGTGTGACACCTCAAATGGTTCACACAACACCAAATACACTTGGAATAACTTGAGAGAAACTTGAACACTCCTTGAAATCGTCTAGCCCTCACACTCACACATTAGTGCACGATTTCTTGAGCCATGGGATTCTTTTATATGGTGGCTATTAGGGTTACACCATGTAACTCATAACTTTACCCATTCCTTATGCTCCATGGATTTTAACCTCCATGGAGTATCCATGGGTCACCCCATGGACTTAGTCCAACATAAGGAATCTTGGATCACAAGCCCACATATATAAGAATGAATGATTTACACAATCAACCCATATATTTAATTAGTCTCCTTCTGATCACTTAATTAATTCCAAATTAATTCTTGATCAATACTAATTAAATAACCTTATTAATATATTAGAACTTATAATATATTACCCAACCTTAAGTGTTATTTCTCTCATTATAGTCTATCCAAATGCATGATGCCATGCAACCCAAATGGACCATGCCGGGTCGGGTCAAGTCTTACCAATTATAGTTATGGACTTAGACATTAATCCAACAGTCTTTTGGGTCGGAAGATGAAGATGATGTTACTGAACCTCACTACTGCTACATGACCACCAATGATCCACCCGGTCGAAGCATCGTTCAGCGGGTAAAATCTATGATCTCTGATAATCATTTTGATTTGTCTCTTTGTGAACCTTATCTGACCCAAATCCAAACAGATATGAGCACCATTTATAAAGCCTATGAGTCTGCCATAGAAGCCAGTGAGAATAAGGACTGTGAAGTAAATCGTCTTAGGTTACGTTTTGAGGATAAAAAATTGAAAATCGAGTCTTTAGAGCATGAGCTTGTAATGTCAAATGATGAATGTATCATTTTGAAAGATAAATGTGAAATCACCTATTCTGACGAAAATGTTTTAATTTATGATAACAAACGTCTCAATGCAAAGATAGATTCTTTGCATAATTCTATAGATATGCTTGAAGCGGACATTCAGATGACTCATAATTTTCGTCATCCATGGTCTAAAGCACCTAGTCTCGGAAGCGAGTTTCCGAAACCAAATGTTAGTCTCCTGAAGGAATTGAAAATTTTGACATTCATGGGAGAGGTTCCGAACATTAAACATTCGGACACCCCTGTTTCTCCCTTGTCTCCAATTCCTGAGACTACAGACCATTTTGAGTCCCTGATTCCTGAGTTCAAACCAATTGTTGTCAAGTGTCCTGATTCCACACCACTTCCGGCTCTGATAAACCTGGACCTGAATCGGACCACAGATTTTCATCACAGTCTTACAAATTCCATAGATTATGTTCCTAGAAGTAATCATGTGAACAATTGTGTGATTGAAGAAATCATTCCGGTGACAACTGAAACTACTACCCCTGAGTTTGTATGGGCATCTTTAGATGATAAAGTTGAAGTCTCAAACTGCGTGTCCTCTGATTCTCGCGAATCGGATTCCTTAGTCGTCTAAAATACTAAATTTGGTTCCCATTACTCCTGAGTTTAGGAATCCATCTGTAGGAAACACCTCAAACTCCTCGTCTCATCTTAAGAGAAAACCAATGCTGAATAGGAAGGATATTGTAGATCCCAAAGTAGAACCTCGAAATGCACATAAAAAGGAAGTTAAGGCTAGACAAAATTCCAGGTTCATTGCAAACTCCAGACCAAGTTTATCCCGAAATTCTCATGCATCAACCCATAGTCAAAACTCCTTTGTTCCCACTAAGATCCTCAAAAGACCTTCTGAATCTCCTAGTCTTGTAGAACCCAAGAAAGTAGAAATTTATACTCTGCCTAAATCTCATGTGAATGCCACAACAGTCCAAAACGCTTCTCCTCGGACTGTTTCATCTATTTTTATGGCAAAATCTGATGGCACAATTTTTAAACCCAATATTTCAAAAACCAATGTGTCATCAAGCAAATCCACAAATGCAAAGAAAACATCTTTTTCAAAATCTTCAAAGAAAAATCTTGTGTGGAAACTCAAAACTCCCATTGATGAAACACCAATTCCGGAGCTCACAAATGTTATCAACACTCCAGAAGTCAAAGGTCCGAAGAAGACCGTTCGGAACCTTCAAGTCATTGAATATGACTACTGGATAGATGAAAAGACATTAGCCTTCGATCTGTTTCCAAATAATTCAAAGAATACCACCCAAACACACAAAGTTGTTCCTAAGTGACAATCAAAGTCCAAAGGCCGTACCTACGTCCCAAAGTCTAATTTGGAGCCTAAAAACTCTATTACTCACTAATTTTTCAGGCACTTTGTGCTTCAGAGCAAGAAACAATATGGAATATTGATAGTGCTTGCTCCATGCACATGACGAGGTAGAAAGATTATCTGCGAGATCGAAAGCTTTCTCCAAACGCTGGTTACGTGACATATGGCAACAACTCCAACTCTCAAATACGTGGTTATGGGATCCTCACCAATGGAAACTTCTCTATCTCACATGTGGCTTATGTAGCTTATCTAAAACATAATTTGATAAGTGTTGCTCAGCTCACTGATTCAAATTGTGTGGAAATTTGAAAAAGGTATAGCTACGTAATGACTAAAGACCGAAAAGAGTGTTTAATCAAGTCACTTCACAACAATAACATGTACCCGCTCGACATCAACATGATTGTTGGCAAACCGCAACTCTGCCTTCTCACCAAAGTTGTTCCTGATGTCAGCTGGTTATGGCACCGAAGGCTCGCTCATGTAAACTTTCGGTACATAAATGATCTCGTATCCGGAGAAATAGTAAGAGGTTTACCTCTTCTCAAATTCGTAAATGATCATTTGTGTGCTGCTTGTGAGTGTTGTAAGCAACCGAAGAAGGGTCATCCTATTATCATCGAAAAATCCATTTCGGAACCATTGGAGCTTCTACATATTGATCTTTGTGGACCATCCACTGTAGAAAGTCTTCATCATAAGAAATACATTCTTGTGATTGTTGATGATTTTACAAGGTTCACTTGGGTCTTCTTCCTAAGGCTGAAATCCGAAACAGCCTCAGAGCTCATAAATTTTATCAAAGGCATAGAAGTTCTTATCAAACTGCCAATTAGGAGAATCCGAAGTGATAATGGATCTGAATTCACTAATTCCACCATTGAGAAATTTCTCACTGAAAAAGGAATCGACCACAACTTCTCAGCTCCTTATACTCCACAACAAAACGGTGTAGTCGAAAGACGCAATAGAACTCTCGTTGAAGCCGCTCGATCCATGCTGAACTTCGCAAATCTACCACTCTATCTTTGGGATGAAGCTGTATCCACTGCCTGCTTCACTCAGAATCAGAGTATCATCAATCGACGCCTCAACATGACACCGTACGAAGCAATGAATGGTCGGAAGCCAACAATCTCGTTTTTGCATGTTTTCGGATGCAGGTGCTTCATCAAGAACAACCGTGATCAACTTACCAAGTTCCAACCTAAAACTAATGAAGCCATCTTCCTTGGGTACTCCTCAAAATCGAAAGCTGACAGAGTTCTTAACCGGAGAACTCGTGTTCTGGAAGAAAGCTTTGACATTACTTTCGATGACAACTTCGTTCGGAATTCTGGCCCAACTCACATTACAACTCACGTTATGGAGTCCGCTGCTCCTCCGCCTGGATGTCCGAACCCCCAAACAATTCTTGAAGTTGACTTTGAAACTCCCTTTGGTCCTTTCGAAACCGCTCTTGATTCAGACTGTCGATCAAGACCAACTCTCATTCCAATCCCTACTTCGGAAGCCCCTGTCTCGCATAACGTCTCCGTCCGATCCCAAGCCTCTCTCCATTTGATTCCGAACCATTTCAACATTCTCAGGTTGAGGGGGAGAATGCTCATCCCTCTCTTCAATCAAATGTGGATGGCTTCCAAGATGCAGCTGCTGATTTCGATGATTCCAATCCTCTCAACATTGATGAAAATGAAAACTTCTTTTAGTTCCCTTCTGATGATGATGTCAATCTCTCTGGTTCAGAAGTTCAGGGGAGCATCGTCCTCACATTCAAACCATTAAGGGGAGCAAATCAATTCCACTGTTGATATCGGATCGACAGCTGCACAAGAACTACCAAGATTACATGTTTAGACAAAGGATCATCCTCCGAACCAAGTAATCGGAAACCCCAATGCTGGTGTACAGACTCTTTATGCTACAAGTATCCAAAATGAATGCCATTTCTCAGCATTTATATCCATGGTTGAACCCAAATCCATTAAGGACGCATTAGAGCATGCTGATTGGATTACAGCCATGCAAGAAGAACTGGCAGAATTTGACCGAAATGAAGTTTGGACTCTCGTGCCTCCTCCTCAGTATCATCCCATTGTCGGTACGAGATGGGTATTTCGCAACAAGCTAGATGACGCAGGAGTTACTATTCCAAATAAAGCTAGATTGGTGGCAAAAGGATTTACACAGATTGAAGGGCTCGACTACGATGAGACCTTTTCTCCTGTTGCACGTCTTGAAGCCATCCGAATCTTTCTTGCTTATGCTGCTCACAAAGGCTTCAAAGTTTACCAAGTGGATGTTAAGAGTGCTTTTCTTAACGGTGAACTTGACACTGAAGTGTACCTTCAACAGCCCCTCGGTTTTATTAATCTATCCTTTCCGAACTACTGTTACAAACTCCGGAAGGCTGTCTACGGACTCAAGCAGGCTCCTTGGGCATGGTACGAGACCCTCACTGATTTTCTCAGACACTCCGGTTTCCAAAGAGGAATTCTAGATCCTAACCTATTCCGAAGATCAAATGGAAAGCATCTCATGCTGGTATAAATTTATGTGGACGACATCATTTTTGTATCTACGGATTCATCTATGGTTGCTGACTTTGCCAAACTTATGATCAATCGATTCCAAATGAGCATGAATTGGGAGTTAAGCTTCTTTCTTGGCCTTTAAGTCAAACAGACTAACTCAGGAATCTTCATTCACCAAGAGAAGTACATTTCGGAACTCCTTAAGAAATACTCAATGGACACCTGTGCTTCAGCCAAGGTACCAATGGGCTTCGGACACAAGATCTTTGCCGACCCTTCAGGTGTTTCTGTTGATGAAAATAAATACCGCAAAATGATTGGATCCCTGCTCTATCTCACAGCAAGTCGTCTGGATATCATGTTTTCAACATGCTTATGTGCCAGATTTCAAGTCAACCCAAAGATGTCTCATCTCTTGGCTGTAAAACAAATCTTCCAATACCTTAAAGGCACAAAGAGTCTCGGAATCTGGTACCCTTCAAATGAGAGCTTCCTACTTCAAGCCTATTCAGATTCAAACTATGGTGGTCTTCAACTTGATAGAAAAAGCACTTCAGGTGGCTGTCAATTCTTAGGTGGTCGTTTGGTCAGTTGGTCATCCAAGAAACAGAACTGCATTGCACTCTCTACAGCTGAAGCCGAATACATCGCTACTGCCAGCTGTACATCTCAGGTTCTGTGGATGAAATCTCAACTCTTGGATTATGGTTACCACTTTCAACGCATTCCTATCTATTGTGACTGTCAAAGTGCCATTGCGATTTCCTACAATCCAATTCAGCACTCAATGACTAATCACATTGATATAAGGTACCATTTCATAAAAGATCATGTTCTAAATGGTAACATTGAACTCGTTTTTGTTCCATCTGACGATGAGATTTCTGATGTCTTTACCAAGACATTAGACAAAACCAAACTCAATGGTTTTCTAAACAAAATGAGTATGATGATACCAGATCCTCAGTTCTTTCAAGAGATTTGTTCTCTTTGATGGACGTATTCGAAAGTAAATTAGTTCCGATCTAAATTTTTTCTTCTCGGAACTGCTTTCTCTCTAAATACATAGGATCATTTTACTTGTCTTTATTTCTGACCATCACTTGAGTTTTAAGCTGTACAGTTCATCCTGATTGTTTTCTATTTAAAGTCCACATTGTCATAGTGCTCAAATTTTCATCTCGGAATATACTTCATATAGACATCCCGGAATTGCACTCCGGAAAAGGTATTGCATTCTGCACTTCGGAATTTCAATATTTACTCCGAAAGATTTCTCAAATCTCACCCTAGAATGCTTTACAAATCCTGCTCCGTAATTTTATTTAAAATCTCACTCCGGAATGCTTTCCCAATCATGTTCAAGAAACTCTTTCAAATTCACTCCGGAAATTCTTGAATTTCTATTCCGGAATTTCTACTCCGGAATCACCAACCTTTTCAAATCAAACTGAATTTCTGTTCCGGAATCTCACATCTTTCTTCGAAATGACACTAAATTTTTGACTCCGGAATCGAAACTCTCTCCGGATTATTTCTCATTCCGAAACTCTTTTTAAAACAAACATGTTCCGGAACACAATCCCTTATCCTCTGGATCATACTCTGTCCGGAACCGCTCATCCAGAATTCTAAAGGATAATAAGGTGAAACGTTTTTGTTTCGACGGTTACTTTTTTTTGAAGATCCTATCCTATTTTCCTCGATTTTCGTGACACGATTGCACGCCCCCATAAAGTAGCCATCGAATCGCCGGTTGGGTTTTCCATTTTTAGCCATAAACAACCTCACCTTTCACCTCCCAGATCAACTCAGCCCCCTAAACCATTTTCTCATTTAATGCAACCCGTTTCACCTTCAGATCCTCATCATTACCCTACTAACCCGACCCACTTCCCATACCTATAAATACCAATCAAAACCCCCTTTTACCTCTTTACGCGCACAATACTTCCTAAACCCTTAATTTCTCTCTGTGTTCTTCGTGTTCTTCAAGCATTCATCCTTCTGCAACAATGGCTTCTCCTCCTTCACCACCAAAAACTACTCCAACCGCTTCAAATCCTAAGAAATCCATTGCCAAGAGGAAACGATCAAAGGGTTCATCTTTATCAACCTCCCATGAACCGTTTCTAAGGGTTACTACACAATTGTTTTCCCTAACCCTGAAGATTATGACGAATCAGTTCGTGTTATGGTGGAGTTCATCGCAAATCACCCCATATCCATCCCACTCACTAAAATTCCAGAACCACCTCTTCCACTTCATTATCTCCATAGAGCTTTCACCAGAATCAAGGAAGTCGATGGCGTGTTGGAGAAAAAGATCATTGGCGATCGAATTGTTCCAATCTACAAATCCACCTTCTTAAAAGCAACTGGTGTCCAACCAAACCCCAAGGGTTTCACAGTCCAAGAACCAACCAGTGAAGAGTTTCATACCTTTCTGAATCACATTGGCTACAATCAAGATTACAGAGCCAAAGACTTCAACAGATCATTCGTCTCCGGACTATCGACGGTGTTGATGCACTTTATCCTTCCAGCACTATCGGGCAAGCACGGGGGAACTGATACACTTAGCAAGGACTGGCTTCATGTTGTCTACTGCATTTACTCCGAATGTGACAACGCGGTTGATCTTCCGGAGGTCCTATGGCATGATTTCTGCAAGTTTGCCATCAAGAAGAAGGACAACGAAATTTTGAGCCCTAGATTTTGGGCACTGACGATTCAACAAATCTTCAACGAGCTTTCCAAACCAATTCCAGTCTC
Organism: Lactuca virosa; assembly: GCF_052849685.1. NCBI lineage: Eukaryota > Viridiplantae > Streptophyta > Magnoliopsida > Asterales > Asteraceae > Lactuca > Lactuca virosa. The sequence continues at coordinate 299,183,564 of NC_136428.1, read as the reverse complement.
CACAATTCCTCCGGAGGTATGTGTTTCCTTCAAAGTTGTCAAGGACTATAGAATTCCGGACCAATCCTCTTTTGGTCCGGTTAGACGACTTCCGGACCATATGTTGGGCTTAATCCCTTCCGATTCCATTTATCTGAAACAACACTTAGAGACTTCGGTTGTGTTTGAACCAACACAACCTGCCCCGGTCTCAGTTGAGCCCACTTCGGAAGAGGCCAATCCTACCACGTCCGGACCTAAGGTTAAGAAATCTGCCAAACGAAAGAGTTCTCCCACCAAGCCAAAGCCTAAAAAGAGAACCAAAGTCAGCTCTTCCTCTCCAAAGGAAGATGCTCATGACATTCAGGCTGACTCTGGCCATCTGAACACCCCTCCTGCCCACTCATCCGAGGTACCCCTCAATGTTTCAACATCACCTGCACACACTCACGGGGAGTCTCCACATAATCCACCCTCACCTTCTCAAAAAGGTGATGCCGGTGTTGACAATAGTTCCTTGAAGCCCCCCTGGAACAAACCCACGAATCTCATTTGATATCCTTATCGTTTCTGACACAAACACACACTCCGGAACTAGTGTTCCGCACCCTAAGCTTTTCGGAGCTGGAGCAGTCCCTCCGACTCCGGATGCCCCAAATGGTCTGATACCCAGAAGGTGTACAGGACGACCAAGTGCTAACAATCCTCAATGGGAAGATTATGTTAACGGTGCTATTTCGAGACGTCCGGATCTGACTAGAGCTCAAGTGGAGGCCACTCTCACTTCAATGTACAACAGAGCTCATCAAAACAATCTTCTGTATGTTCCTCCTACATATGATGATTCCAATCAGGAACTTGCTTCGGAACAACCTCCCATCACCACTCACAGCAACGTATTCCGAACTGATTCTGATGAAGAAATCTCCGAATAGTTTATGATCACTGATGAAGGCAATTCTGTTTCGGACCCCAACTTCATGTCATCCATCCGCTTTCAATCCAAGCCATCAACTTCCAAGTCTGCTTTTGACTTCAGATTATCTTCTTCAACCACTCTGGATGGTGAACCCAGCTCCAAACTACATGAAGATGATGATATCACCAAACCTGGTCTCTCCACAGATACTTCATCACATCAAGCTCCTCCGTAACGCTCAGATTCTGACTCTGAATCCTCTGCTGGTGATCACATTGACCCGTTTGCTCTCCTTTACATTCAAACCAATATGTCAGATACAATGAAGAAGGTCTCCTTAATCGAAACATCCGTCACAGAGCTCAACACAAAGCTGGATCAAAAGGTTTCCGGACTGGATTCTAAACTCGATGCCATCCTTCAGTCTCTCTCACATTAGTCTGGACCTTTACTTGCGGAATGAGAAGCCCAACTTGATTAACTAATTTCTCTCTGGCTCAAGCACTCCATCGAGGAAGTTGAATCCAAATATGATGTCATGGTTGACCACTATCTCGACACAATCACCTCTATGCTCAAAGTCCATGACGACTTGGTGTCTGCTACAAACGATCTCATCTAGAAGACCCACATTCGTCAGGAGAAACAAATCCAAAGGTTGGAGAAGGAGATCAAGAAGAAGGATGAAATGAACCAGATCATTCAAGAAGTCCTCATCAAGCTTCTTCAATCCACTTGGAACATCGTTGATGTTCCGAATCGAAAGTTTGATGAGATGATAGCTATTCTTAGTCATGTGTTCGATCACCTTGCTGCTCAAGCCCCCACGTCCGAAGCATATGATACCCTCACTCTACAACTCAACACGGGCGTTCAGAAAGTCTTCTCCAAATTTGATGATCTAAAGGACTCTTTACGACTTGTACCGGTTCCAAGATCCACCGATGCAAGAGGGGGAGAAGATCCTTGCCAACCATGAAAACCTGCCTCGGAGTTCACACTCCGAGAAGAATACTTGAATTCCGATGATGAAGTCCATGTTGTGTCCGGACTTCTAGGATATCCCTCTGATGAAGAAGAATACACTGAAGAAGAATATGTCACCAAAGGAGTTCTTGGTCTCGAGGCTCTGAAAAACCTATTTCCAAAGAAGCTGACTGAGGAAGAGAAGAGGATGTTGGATTAGATGTCTAAGCCCATAACTATTATCGGTATGTATTCGACCCGAGGGTAGCATGGTCCATTTGGGTTGCATATCATCAGGACAATTTGTTAGGATGGACTTTTGAGAGAATATGTTATATATGATTTATTAATATATTATAAGTTCTAATATATTAATATGAAATCGTATGCTCTAATTAGTGTTGATCAAGAACTAATTTGGAATTAATTTAGTGATCAAAAGATACTAATTAAATCTATGGGGACTAATTAAGGTAATTAGTTACATTTATATGTGTTGGGCTTATGATCCATGTTGGACCAAGTTTATGTATGGATATAAAAAGAGTTGGGCCATATGAACCATGGATCATAAAACCCACGGGTATGGGTTTGGGTTATACCCATGACTCTTAGAATTCAACACATACAAATACATATATGATGACCTAAAACCGCCAACCCCAGGGTGTGTGCATGTTCTTGGAGTTCATGAAGGTTTTAGAGTGCATGGAGATTCTCTCGCAAGTCCTACCTTCGTCCTTGATGTGTTGTGACTTCATTTGAGGCTTCCACACTATTGAGGCTAAGCTCTTAAGGCAAAATGCATCAACACTTCCAGCCATATGAAAATGTATGTTACACTAACTAGTATCTTGTGTAATTTACATCTTTGTTTGCTAGTTATAGGCTTAATACCTTCGAAGAACCTTTGCATGTATAATTAGCGAAAACATAGATCCAAGGTATTTAGGGTTGTATGTGCACCATAGGATGTTGTATTATACTAAAACCCAACAGTGGTATCAGAGCCATGGGTTGTTATCATGTTATACTTGCTTGTATTATACTAAAACCCAACAGTGGTATCAGAGCCATGGGTTGTTATCATGTTATACTTGCTGAAATAGCTTAAAAATCGAAAAATCTGGCTTTCTGGGCACTGGACTCGCCGAGTCCACTAATGGACTCGCCGTGTCCATGAACAAAATCGTCCAACTCGTCGAGTTGGTTCATGGACTCGACGAATTGGACCCCCAGACATCATATTTTCGACTTTTAAGGCTGGAATTGGACTAGAATCATTACCCTAAGCTGTTTTTGAACTTATAAACCTGTTTTTGATGTGGTAATGATCATTCTAATCCAATTCAAAAGATAATTGTCAGAAAATTCATGTTTTGTATTAGTTTAATGGTTATTGTTCATATGAGTTTAATCTATATCATAGTTTTCTTGACATGTTTGTTAGTTGAATTGATGATCTTAATGTGTTTTTAACGGATTCCATAACTTGTCCTCAAGTTATGGAAAACCAAAATTTTTGTGTTAAGTTTTCATTAAAAGCCATATGTTACACATTGGAAGAGTTCTTTTGTCAAAAATTGTTTTATGAACTCCATAACTTGTCCTCAAGTTATGGATGTTCAAGAGTCTCTTAATTAAAAGTTTTTTTAGTCCTTCATTAAACTCATATGTTATGGAATTGAAAAGTTTTTGAATTGTTCAAAACTTTCCCTCGAGTTTTGGAATTTGTAAAGTTACCCCCATGTATACTTTAATTCCAAGTTAGACCCTTAGAATTTTAAAGTTTAAAATGTGACCCTTATACTATTATAATATTAATGGTTAATATGTATATATATGTATAAGAACAAAGTCGTCTTACCGTTAGTAGGCCTCATTCACGAAGCTGGTCTATAAGGGGGGTATAAGGTTACTGCCTATAAAATGGCAGTTTAATGGGTGTCGACTCTCACACACCGATTCCTTGACTGGTGGAGGGTCGTTAGCCGAACGGGTAGGACAATGACTTTAATTCTCATTAAAAGCATAATGATTATTATAAAGTAACTAAATGTTTTATAAATTCCCAATCTTAGATACTTTAGGAAAATGTGAATTTGGTGCTAACCCATGAAATTTACACTTTGTACCTTACCAAGTCGTTAGTGGAGCGTGTGTGGTTAACCGGCACACTAACATGGACTAGTAAGAGTGGCGGAGGGTAACTTAATGTTTATCATAGATCGGTGGAGCGCGTGTGGTTAACCGGCACATCGATTAGGTGATAAAATTAAGGGTACCAAGTTAATTTGCATGGTTATTCACACCTTGTTTTGTGATCCTCGGCATCCCAGTCACAAAACTTGAAGGGCACAATCGAGATTTAAACATGCCATTGAAGAGTTCAATGAATCTCAAAAGATCTAGGAGTTTCCAATCAATTAAAACCTAATTCCTATTTCGTTTTTCATGGTGGAAATTGGTGAATCGTCATTCGCCTACCTTCAAATATTTTATAGCTTGGATTACGACATCCCTCTTCCAAGTTATAAAATATTGTATTGGTTCCTAGCCTTAATATTTCATATTGGGTGTTATATTAAGGACCTAAATCAACTAACTTGAATATCTCCCATTGTAGATGTCTAGTTTAGACAACTATGATCTTCCCAAATCTCTTGGAACAAGCTTTCTCCATCTCCTCCAATTATTCTCCCTAACCCACAAGTTCTTGAATAGTTCAAGGTCACTCAAGCCCTATTGGCAAGCAGAGTCTATGAATGCTGACATCTTGAAGATGAAGTCAGTTATTGACAAATCGGGAGATTTGGGTGTCAAGGTCTTGGGGAAGTTGGTTGTTGACTGGGTTCTCTCAGTCACTTTCTAAGTCACATAGTGAGTTCCTTTGGGACTAATATGTGACGGACCATGACATGACCCTTAATGATCTTACCTATTTGCTTGATGCTTCTGAATCAACAATGATTTGGAGCATCGGTAAAGCAAATTTGATTCGAATATCGACTTCCCAAACTTCCATGGACATTGACAATGGTAACATTGGAAATCCAGAAAAGCTTTCTCTTCCTAATGGAAAGGGATCGGCCATAGTCAACTCGGTTGACCAAATTGTAAAGAGAAAGGCTAAGTCTGAGATAGTCCCGTGTACCATTTCCAAAGACTCTATATGTTTTTGTTGCCAAAGGAAGGGGCATTGGTTGCGAAGCTTCCATGTTTACCTAAAAGATCATAAGGTTGGTAAAGTCAAAAAGGTTTGACTCTACTTCGGGTAAAGTCCGCTATCTAACTCTATTAAGTTACTATTCTGAGATTCTTATTACATGATGTGACTAAGACACATGTTGATGTTTTAATAATCAAAGAAAAGAGGAAGCTTAAAGGAAGAATATGCTGATCCTGATCGTGAAGATGGATTTCGATCGCAGGGTTCGGTGATCAGAATTTTGAGCTGTTGCTTAAGAGTTGAGATAGATTGCTTAGGAAAAAATAACAACATGTTTTTCATATGTATTTGCATTGTAAGGATAAGTTTTTCCGCAAGTTTTAAAATAAAAGGAAAAAGTTCTAATTTTATTTATTTTAAATATCCTTACAATGGCATTTGTGAAAAATAATTGTTGTCTATATGATTCCAGTGATAGCAATATTGGAAAAATGTATTTGATTCTTTCTTTTGTGGTAGTGTCATAATTTACCAAATAAGGAAAGATTCTCATCACCCAAGTTTCAGTTGGATAGAAACTTGGAATCATGCAACTCGTATTGTATGATGAATGAGAATTTTCATCTTTGGAAAATTAAGACTAATTCCTTGAGCAGATGTATATGTGAGTCATGTGAAGGATTAGGGGATCGGGAACACTTGGCTGTGCTCTGGCTAGGTCCACCACAGAGAACGATAAGACTATTCGTCCTTATTTACTAAAGTTTAGTAAATATGGTTACGCTTACAAGTTTAAGTGTAATTCTAAAACATTGGAAAAGTTTCAATGTAAGGCAGAACGGATGAGAAGAATCAAATTAGGCAGAAAGATAAAAGTTTCTCCAATCTAAAAAGATGGGAGAGTACTTGAGTATCTTGTTTATTATCTTAGTGATTATGAAATCATATCACAATTGATTCTCTAAGGACATCTTAGTGCATTTGTTTGACTAAGAAGAGGAATCGTGAATTGTTGAAATGGTTAAATCAAAAGATGAATCATACTTCGTTCCAAAATTAGGTCATAGAGTAATACTCCAAGATTGTAATTTGAGTGACAAAAAAATCTTAAGAAAGGTTTAAAACACTTGTCAAATGTAGAATTAGATGGTTCTTATTATTGTACATTTGAAATTGGCAAGTTGTGATGACTTGGATAAGACAAAGACCAAGTAAGACCAATTGTGTGAAGTGTTTTTCTTGATAAGAATCTGCACTAATTGTTGAATATTTGTTTGTCAAGGAGTGGTTCTTGACAAGATAATATTATATGTCAAGAGGAAAGTGGGAGTCTTAAAGGTCTTGAAAGTTTCAAAAACTAATCAAGGGTGAAACCTATTGTTTATCACTAGCACACGACTTGAGGCTTTTAACCTATCGTGTTGACATATTCTTATTTCTGTTCTCATTCCAGTTAAAGTTCACTATGCATGTGAGTTCTGTGAGTTCTCAATTGTTTGCATAACAACCTGGAAGCAATGGTAGGCCCTTGTGCTGCCAAGTGGCCAGAAGTTAAGATTGCACAAGTTCGGTCCATATGAATTTGGATTTGTCACTAACCTTCCCTTGTGGTTATGACAAATTCAAATGGATAGGAACACCTACACCATAAAAAATCTAAGTGTCATAAGGTTTCTCTTCGATTCATGAAAATGATGGTGAGGAAACGCTTTCACTAAGTAGATTTTAAGTAGATAGCAATTGTGATATTTGCATTCTCAAAGTCGTTAGTGGAGCGTGTGTGGTTAACCGACACACTAACATGGACTTGTGAGAAATGGAAATGGTCTATAAAATTAAGACTATGATTACGGCATCGCTTTTCATAGTTCTAAAAAGTGTTTAGACACTCATATGAGCTGTCTAAGGAAAAGTGTATGATTTTGATATCATAAATCTGAACTTTGGTAAGAAAGTCAATAAAGTATTGATTTCTAGGAGTGCAGCTAATTTCTGGATACATGTCAAAGCTAGTGGGAGCATAAGTGTTATGCTAATAATTATCATGTAAGTGGGAGCATGATTATTATGTTAACTGTTAATTATAGAAAACAAAAATGTTTCAATTGGGAAAAGTTGTTTTGCTATAATTAAGGGAGAGGAAATTATACTTCATTTCAATTCTAAAAGCTTAGATTGAGATTTTGATCATCTTTAGTCAAGGATATATATATATATATATATATATATATATATATATATATATATATATATATATATATATATATGAATTTTATGTTGGAATGGTTCAACATAAGGAAATTCTATATATATTGCGTTCTCAAAATTCGATTATGATTACAGCATCCCTCTTCATAGTCAAAATTTGAAAACATGGGAAATAAAAATATTGTAGCAAAGGACTGGTCTATGATCACTTCTTTATGTGAGACATCATGAATCGTGTCCTATATACTTCGGATATCGGATCGATTACATGTGCTATAATATTTATCCTTTCTAAATTTTCTGAATGCCTAAGGCATTAAGAGGAAAAGATCTAGAATTGGATATGACTAAAATGATTAAGCAATTGTCGAGGACAATCTAAGGTTTCCAGAGATTGGTTGCTCATGGAAAATTGGAAGTATAGTGTTAAATTTTCGGAAAGGACCATATTGAGATATTCTGAAAAGAGGCAACTCTTGTTCAGAAGTAATAGTCAAAATGGGAATATGCAAATGTTTCCATAGGTGGAAGTTATCTATTAAATATGTGGAAGATTAGAAATCTTATTGCAAGAAGGATATTCAAAGCAATGTACTTTGAATTTGAGACTTCGTTTCCTTGGAATTGCTCTCCATTGGAATACTTTGTAATGTCTGTTGACAAGTCTTTGTGACTTTGTGCATAGTCATTACAAGAGGATCAATGCATATAAGTTTAGAATCTCACAGATTTCGGTAAGTGGCATGAATTTGGAATTCTTACATTTGCGATAAGGATTTGGGATTGTGAAATGAGCATCATTGGAATCATGTTCAATTGGTCTATTTCACAGAGTAAGGATCATAGACAAACATAGTGTGCATGCTTGGAGCATGGCATGACTATTGTTTTGATTCAAGTATAAAGTTGATTATTTGAAACATTATACAATGAATAATGAGTAATCAATATGGTGTTTTGTAACATCCCAAAATACGAGCCAAAAATTTCATTTTTGAAACATATACTTAGCAAACATTAGAAATAAAACATTCACTGATCATATCATTTCATAAAAATGTCGCGTGTCCGGAAACTATTTTATAAAAACATAATAATGTCAGAGTACAAATCCCAGAATAACTCATGATGCGGAAATCAATGTGTGTGTATGATGTGCCGCTACCGCGCCAGCTCTTTCCCCTTCAACGAAGAGGTACCTGAAAACAAAACTATAAACTGTAAGCACAAAGCTTAGTGAGTTCCCCCATCATACCACCTACGATACAGTTACATAAGATACATATATTGTCTGACATATCTGGGTGCCCGACCTACCCCTTCGGTCCTCCCGACCGGATACTGTCTAGCATATCTGGGAGTTGGCCTCCCCTTCGGACCTCTCGACCGGGTACTGTCTAGCATATCTGGGAGCTGGCCTCCCCTTCGGTCCTCTCGACCGGGTACTGACTAGCATATCTAGGTGCTGGCCTCCCCTTCGGTCCTCTCGACCGGGTACTGACTAGCATATCTGGGTGCTGGTCTCCCCTTCAGTCCTCTCGACCGGGTACTGGGGAATTTTGCACCCCTTACTACTACCACATAATACATTTATCACATAATCTATCTAGCATGGCTGGGCACGACCGCCCCTTCGACCCTATCGGCCGGTAATCTGGGGACTATCTCCCCCTACTGTCACTAGTACATAGCATCATGTCATTTTAGCACATAAACATATCACAGGTAGTAACAACCCTAGATGAATATCACAGAGACAATCATCTATCATGCAACTCCTACTGGTGGGCCGGCATTGTGGCCGTAGACCCACCGTTACTGGAAGGTAACTCACCTCAAAGTGGCTGCTGATCTGCGTGGGAACTGACTGACTTCTGCTGCTGCTGCTCCGGAAATCCTCCGGCTATAATTCCCACAAAAACACTCAGTCAAATACTGCTAACCGACCTCAGGGTAAAATGACCATTTACCCCTAACTAAACCAAGAGTCAAAATCAAAGTCAACTTCCAGTTGACCCGACTCGCCGAGTTGGCTTGCCAACTCGCCGAGTCCCTATCCACTCGATTGACCATAATCTCGTCTCTACTCGTCGAGTTAGGCATTGACTCGACGAGTTTCCTTCTAAACCGATGACCACTAGTCCTTCATCCTACTCGCCGAGTTATATGAACAACTCGGCGAGTTCATCTTCAACCGAAGAACATTCTATGCTGAGACTCGCCGAGTCGTATGAATAACTCGCCGAGTCTGTTCTTGAGGCTCGCCGAGTCAGGGCATTGACTCGCCGAGTTCCTCCATGAGTGAGTTTGGCTTCCGACTCACTGAGTCACCCCCCCCATGACTCACGACTCCACTCAGCAACACGAAAAGGGGAAAACTCGAGGACTCGCGACTCGACTCGCCGAGTCCGATGAACGACTCGCCGAGTCGGCCACATGCCACTATTATATACTCGGTTTTGCTTGGATCCAGCTCATTCCATACGTAGATCTAGGTTCCTAGGGCTTGATTAACACGTAAAGTTTCCAACTTTACGTGTAAATAAACACCAATGAAGGTTTTAGGGCTCAAAATGCACTAAAAGAGTAGATCTAGGGCTTTCATCCAATATGGCTTCATAAAGGCAGTGGATCCAAGCTCCTGGAGCTCAATCATGCCTAGATCTAAAGGTTAATCAGCTTATCACAGACCCTAGTTCATGCCCAAGCTTGGAAATGGCTCAAGAAGGACTTTAATGGAGCTCTAAGGGACTATAAGCATGAAAACAGAGGGAAACTGAGTTATACCTCAAGGAAATCTCTGAAAGAACACCAAGATGCCTGGCCTCCTTCCTCTCCTTTTGATCTACTCTCCTTTCTCTATCAAAGTCTTCAAGAAATCACACCACGCACTTCAATTTCACAAGGAACGATGTTAGAACGATATAGGGGGCTCTGAGGTCGAATGGGGGCGAGCTTGGGGCGCATAAGGTTGGTTTAAATAGGGTGCAAACCCTTGGAATTAGGGTTTCACCAGACAGCGGGGACTCGCCGAGTCCATAATGTGGACTCGCCGAGTCGCCAACTTAAACGTGTTCCATGTCCCGACTCTACTCGGCGAGTTGGGCCTACAACTCGCCGAGTCCAAGGCAAAAAATGCAAAATACTTAGATAAATTTACATACCAGGAACCAGGTGCTACATGTTTAAATAAAAGGTCTTTTATTTACTCTCAAAGGTGTTTGGGACCATAGACTGATTAGTTTTATTCTTGTGTTTCACTTTGCATGTTTTGACTTCCAGAAGAACTAGGTTATTCTTTCCGAATGACTAAGTTATTCAAATTCTCCACATTCGGTCATATGTTGGAAGTAGGTATGAATCAAGACTGTCATGAAGTTGGTTGTAGATGTCTAAGGTGTTGGACATAGCAAAGAGTTGCTACAACATTCATGAGTGCTCATAAGTTCTGAGTATTGGATTAAACCCACACTCATTTGACTCACTTCATGGATTTTAGCACGAGTGATCATGAGACGATAATATATTATATTCTTCAAACCTAGAGATATAAGTTGTTGACTATGAGTTGGTTGTACATTGATTGTACGAAAACACATCAGTAACTTGATGTTATGAAACATGCCTTTGTGTATGATTCAACAAGTAGTTAGTACAAGCATATGAGTCGAAGTTTATCCATTCCTTTTACCCTTCGAGGGATAAAAACGATATATGTGGGTCCCTCGATGATTTAGTGATGACAAATGTAAGTGCTCGGCCGGGCCTGGACTGATTTGATTAGTTCAATTAGTCAGTCGTCATAAATCGGAAATCGGGAAACAACAAATGAACACAAAGAATGACTATAATTCATGTCTCAGTCCATATGATATCTAGAATGGAGGAATATATGATCCCTTATCTAATGGACATGTCATTGACTTGGTCAGAGTTCGACAGCGGCTTTTAAGAGCTACGATTGCTAGTCGGGATCTTGGAGTCATACGCAATAATAGTTTTAGACTTATCCAAGTGAGAGACTGTTGGATTACATGTATAAGCCCATAACTATTATCGGTATGTATTCGACCCGAGAGTAGCATGGTCCATTTGTGTTGCATATCGTCAGGACAATTTGTTAGGATGGACTTTTGAGAGAAGAGGTTATATATGATTTATTAATATATTATAAGTCCTAATACATTACTATGAAATCATATGTTCTAATTAGTGTTGATCAAGAATTAATTTGGAATTAATTTAGTGATCAAAAGATACTAATTAAATCTATGGGGACTAATTATGGTAATTAGTTATATTTATATGTGTTGGGCTTATGATCGATGTTGGACCAAGTTTATGTATGGATACATAAAGAGTTGGGACATATATGATGACCTAAAACCGCCAACCCTAGGGTGTGTGCATGTTCTTGGAGTTCATGAAGGTTTTAGAGTGCATGATATTCGCTCTCAAGTCCTACCTTTGTCCTTGATGTGTTGTGACTTTATTTGAGGCTTCCACACTATTGGGGCTAAGCTCTTAAGGCCAAATGCATCAAGACTTCCAGCCATATGAAAAGGTATGTTACACTAACTAGTATCTTGTGTAGTTTACATCTTTTTATGCTGGTTATAGGCTTAATACCTTGGAAACACCTTTGCATGTATAATTAGTGAAAACATAGATGCAAGGTATTTAGGGTTGTATATGCACCATAGGATGTTGTATTATACTAAAACCCAACAGAGGATATGGTCCGCAACCTCTTGGCCATCCTCTTTACCAGATGTTCTTCAAAGGGCCATTTAAGTGGCCAAAGCTAAAATCTTCCTCATAGCTGAAGCCTTCCGAGCCACTCCTTCTATGCTTCCACCTATTCTGGCTCCAAAAATTGCTCCAATAGACAAGGGCTCTCCACTCCGGATCTCTGATGACATTGCGGAAGATCCTCTTCCGAATCCCACTCTGTAATTTGTGGTGGATGCAAACATGAAGCTCGTCGTGGACGCTCTGAAAAGAAACCAAGGCAAAATGCCAATGACTGCTGAACAACAAGCCTTCCACTCCGGGCCTCCTCTCAAGCAAAAACAAGGATGGTCTCAGGAGGAAATCAACAAGGCATTAGAGGACATCATCCGAATCCAAGCTCTTAAGGATCCGATGTGTGGCATCTCTCCTCTTTGTCGTAAAGGCATTCTCCAGGATCACGAAATTGTTCCGTGTATGTACTATGATGTTCCTACCAACGATTCCGAATAGCTCGATCTTCCACTCTCTCCCTACAACAAGTATTACATCAAGTTTGCTCCTCATCACCCAAATGGTGATCCGGAAGTGATCCTCCGGACTGAAAGAGAAAGGCTTGAGACATTCTACTCCAAGAATGCTCATCCGCTTAAGGAAGTCTGGACTAGAAAGAGAATCACCAAAGTCCATGGATTTGCAAGAAAAATCCTAGTTAAATTCGTTCTCAATTGCCCACTATTTCGATTTCACGTCTTCCAAAACAAGCCTAACTACCAAACCTTTTCTGATGCGGACTTCCCTTCCATGAATCCGAACGACATTCTGACTCTTGATGCTCACTTTCGAGGAATGCAAAACAACGATATCGACATGGGTGCTTTCCATGCTGCTCTATGCTTCCTCAAAGATTACGTCGCAGAATTTTGCAGATGCAACTAAGAGCTGGCTCATCTCTACGGACCTGAAGCCTTCGTTGCGAAGATCACATATGTTCTTCCGGAAGCTGATCTGCTTGAAGATGGTCCAATTGATGACCCGGTTCTAGGGTTTGTCTACAAAACGAAGAAGACAAACAAGGACTTTTTCCGTGTCCTTGACAAACACCTAGTCCCGACCAAAGCACTTCGGAAGTTCAACTCTCGTGCATCAAAGTCTAAAGCTCCGGAACAGGTCAAAACAAAGTTTGTAAGTCAATGGACCTGGTACATTGAAGTCAGAGAATAGCTGTTCCGAGCTTTCTCCTTCATCAAGGAAGAAGCAGTGTAATTGGATGGATTGCTAACTTCACTTAGGGGGAGATTGTTGGAACCTGAAAGTGAACCTCTAGCAATCCTAAGTCCGGATCCGGAAGTACTTGCATTCCGGAACAAATTTTCCGGAGTGAAATGTGAAGAATGGTCCGGAATTTGTCCGGACCAGGAAAGAAGAAGATGCGAAGCTGAAGGCATTCCGGAATGACTCTCATATCCGGAATGGATGCTGATCCGGAGCAACTCTATTTTTTCTTTGTGCATTTATTTAGTTTGTCATTGTATTGATGTGAAATTTCATAGGACTTAGTCTTTTGTTGTATTTAGATAATCAGAATGTCAGGAACATTTCTATTGTCTAGTCCTATGCAAGTATTCTAGTTAATTCGCTGTAACCTTCACTCCTATTTATAGGAGCATTCAATACAAGTCAATTACGAATCTTTCACTCAACTGGTCTTTCCAGGCTTGACTTGAACATCTATTAGCAAGTAGACATTGATCTTAAGCATTCACTCAAGGTTTGAGTTCTCAAACCTTATCCCTGCGCATTAGATCGATCTTGTTCTCACAAAGTTTTGTAAATGCATTAAAGATAAGGTTGACGTTTTGTTGGGAGCCATTCGTATAATGATAGAAGATATTCATTCTTTCAATAAAAAGGGCTATACTGAAGAGTTGAAGCTTAAGAAAGTTGCAGACAGGAAGGTGTTTACCAACATTGAAAATTCTCTTACTGGGTTTCATGACGCTTTATCAAAGGTTTATTTTTTTGTTAAACACTTCGATCTCTTAAGAGCATCTTTCTTCCATGCTTTCCTCTGTGGAATCGTGTTTCAAGACGAAGCTTTCACCTATTCTTGATTTAGTCCTTCGTTTACCAACTAATTATGCACGTCCTGTTGAGAACGTGTCACAAGGGGGAGAAAGTGGGGTTGGTTCATCGAAAGACAGTGGGGAAGACCAAGGCAAAGTTGTTGGGAAGTTAATTTCTACACAAATTCCCACCACATTACCAATGAAATCTATAATGACAACCTTGCTAACAATGTCTGCTCCAAATGTTTAAGATGATTTGTCGAAGCTGCAATCTAAGAAAGGGATAAACATTGGGGAATGAGGTTCAAGCTCTTCAACAACCAAGCCTGTTACAACCTCTGAACCAAAAGACAAACAAAAAATTGTTCATGCCAAACCCTCAGCATGTAACACCCATAAAAAATCAAGCCAATTTAAAACTTTTTCAAACATCCAGAAGCCATTAGTCATCTGAAACCATAAGTCCAAAACCATAAGTCCAAAACCATAAGTCCAAAACACGAGGATGTGTAAGGTCATGCCTTCGCCTTGCCAAGTCATCTGAAGCACCTGAAACAATAAACTGAAACCGTAAGCACAAAGCTTAGTGAGTTACCCCCAAAATACCGATACACATACAGTCCACATAACAATAACAACAATACATAGCATAACGAACCAATACAACATGCAAAGGTCCACAACTTTATAGACTGAATTACCCCTAGCCCACAGTGTGAGTCTGGATTGCCTTCCAGGCCCACAACTCACATCTGGATTGACTCCGAGCCCACAGTACGAGTCTGGCATACCCTACCCGGCCCTCAGCTCGTATCTGGAATGTCCTCGAGTCCTCAGTATGAGTCTGGTATGCCTTGCCCGACCCTCAGCTCATATCTGGAATACTCTAGGGTTTGTTGGCTACCGCACGGAGCAGTACAACCTCAACCCATCTCACATAACATGTCAACATATAACACCACTAAGGCGCATACAAATAATCCCATAATAACAAAGGTAGTCCTACAGATCTTCCTACCTGGCATAACAACTAGCATGCAACACTAACTCATACTCAACATAGCAATAACTACCCAGATATCAATCCGGAGGGACCGACCTAATGTCGTAGACCCTGTCGGTATAGTGAGGAGAACTCACCATACATTGCTGAAGTCCCGCTGATAAACCCAGCTATTGGTTGACAAATTCCCAAACTGTCAACATCAAACACACCCAATTAATAATTGGGTTCCAAGCCCAAGGTCCTACTCACAATACAATAAACCAATAGTCAAGTATTGGGCAAAAGCCCAACGGATGGACCAATTGTCCAAATTGGGCCTAACACTTCACATGGGCATTACCCTTAGGCCCAACCATCTTTTCTGGTCCAAACACTTGGCATTCTAGTGGCCCAATCTCTCATAATCATAAAGGCCCAATTTTGGCCCATCTATGGCCCAATTTTCCAAATTGGGCCCAAGTCCTCACATGGGCCTTATCCTAAGCTCGTCTAATTATTTTTGTCCATTAAATTGTTCTTGGATATCCCATCAATAGTCCAATCGCCAAAGCGCAATAGGAAGGCGCAACTCAAGGCCCATGTGAAATTAGGGTTTTCACATGAAATGACTATTAGGGTTAAGTGTTCCTACTTAACCCATTAAGGACTTAATCCACTAAGGACTTAATCCATTAAGTCCAATATTGCTCTAGGTTAATTTTGCAATTGATCCTTAATTAATATTTTAAGTTTATTAATAATTCCTGTGTGCGTGTCCCGATGGATTCCCACAAATTAGGGATTTATGATATTAGGGTTTTCCAAACCCTAATTAGGGTTTTCCAACCCACTAGGGTCCATTTGGGCCCACAAGCCTTTCATTGGGCCCACTAGGGCCTCTTTGGGCCCATAAGGCTTTCATTGGGCCCAATTCCGTCCAAGCATCCCAAACGAGTCCAAAACACAAACAGAGCACACCGCCACCCAACACGGCGGCTGGTACAGATTACAATACAATTTACAATAATATCTAATAACACACACACTCATAAAATAATACACACACACAACCACCCTTTTGGTAGCCGATGGTGGTTCATGGTGGCAGCCACCACCTCACGGTGGTGGTGGTGGCTTTTCTAGCTAATTCCGGTTACACCATATAGCAACAGTGCACATACATACAAAGTAACACGCACACCCACACAACCACCACCCTTCGGTGGCTTGTGGTGGCAAAAATGATTTCAAGGCATCAACCACCATGTTCAACGGCCATGGTGGGTTTTTCCTCAATCTCCAGCGAAGCAAACACACCCACTCACGTTTTGTAGTTCGTAGATGAGTCCAGCCACCCACCTGGTGGCGTTCAACGGACGGCAGCAACCTCCACGCAAGCATCCGGCAGCAGGCCGCGGCGGCTCTTGTGTGATGAGTTCCAAAGTGAGCGGTGATCGGAACGGTACAAGCAACAGTCGAGCGTGGCTGTGAGCGGTGGCAGAAAAGTGAAGAAGAAAGAAGGAGGATATGGCGATCCACCGCTTGATGGCAACGGAGCAGCAGCGACACAAGGTAGTGGCAGCAACGGCGATCAAGACAACGGTTCTTCGATCTCTAATCGGTGCAGCTACCCTTGACAGCCCTCGGTGGTGTCTCCCCGGCTACGCACAACATCCGACGACGTAGTGATGGTGGTGTTCCGATGGCAAAACGACACACGATGAGGTTGCGACTGAGAAGGAGGATGGAGATGGCGGCTGGTGTTTAGAGGCTTAGGGTTAGGGTTACAGGGTGGTAACGAGTTTATATCCGGCCTCCATCAAACTTCTATCCATAATAACGCTTCTGGCCCCTCCATATCCCTACTCTTTCAATTTAAGTCCAACAGTTACAAAACAACCCCCTCCTCTACAAATTATTCTCAAATGAAGTCCGTAATTTACCCTTTATAGCCAATTTCCCATAAATCCTTCTAGAAGGAGTCCAAAAGTTACTCATTACACCCTGCCTTCTAAAATCCTTACAAAATAAGTCCCGAACTTACACTTTATCCCTCGGAAATCAAAAGTATATCATTTGGCACCCCAAAACCAACACCCCACTATTATTATTTGATTTTGGACAATAATAATATAAAATAATAATAAAATCACTTTTCGAGGTTCCGGGTTTATCATTAGTTATCCCATTTTAAACAGGATATTACACAGTAGAAGAGAATAAGAAGTTACAGGAACTCTAGATGGAAAGATTAAGGTAACTCAAGAGTATAATGAGGCCAAGATTGAATGATCCACCAGGTCTTAACAAGGGTGATGCTAACAAAGTTTGGTGTTATGAAATAAACGAAGGCACAACTTTTAGCAAAGATGATGATTTTATTTTAAAACCAAAGAAGAGTTACGCCATTTAAGATACCAAGTTCAATCAACTGGATTTCCCAGTTAATTAGTTGTTGTTCGTCTTTCCTTAGTTCAAGCTTGCAGAGATTTATAAGGATAAGGATGGGTTTAAGAAGCTAAAAATTCATTTTCATGATGTCTTTGAGAAGTATAAAGAGGATGTGTAGTTCTTAGTGAAAATTGCCAATATTGTGTCGATTGATCATGATGCTTAGTTTGAAGGAGTTTTACAAAATTATCGATATAGTAATGTCCGAGCAAACAACGCACTATTTGATTTCACTATTTCTGATTTCCCATTGATAAATCTCAATGATCTTATTACGGTTATGAAGCTATTGGGTGATTTGAGTAAATCCCAAATACAAGATAAAGCTTCATACATCGTTGGATGTGCACCCATCAACACCTTTTTAGGTGCTTATTTTGCTCACTTGGCTCTTATAGATATCGATCTCTCCATCGACTTTAATACATAGTTGAAAGTTCCTAAGGCTTTGTTGTTAAAAAAAAATTAATGAATACAAAGATGGATAAATTATTCATAAACCATTGGGAGTTGTGTTCCAAGGAAAAGACAAGAAGGGAGGAAAGAAGAAATTCTTAATTCGTACCGATGATGTAGAAAGATCTTCCAATCAACATCTTTCTAGTATCCTTCTTCGCATCAACAACTGTCAGAAAATTTTGAATAAAGACAGGGCGGAGATTAGGAAGATCATCTTGTGGTACATGGAGATTCGAAAAGTTTTGTTGCAGACGATAAAGATACTATGCTCAGTTTGAAGATTTGACATTGATCACAAAGTGGGATAACGTAGAGTCTATCTATGTTGTGATATTTCGAACCTTAGGTAGTTGTCTTGATTACGAATGTTTGTAAATAACAAATGTCTACAAGACTTTGTTATGTATATATTTACTATGCACATTTAGAGGTTCTCTATTCAATGTACAAGTCCTAGTATTTTTTGTATCGGATAGTATCCTTTAAATAAGGTAAGTACATAAGTGGGTTGGAAGTTTTTTGCTTTGAAGCATTCAACTTTCGCTCTCCTTGCAAGTTCACTTGTACTAATTCCATATAATAGAGTTGAATGAAGATCAGATTTAGATCTTGGTGTTCTTACTTACTCTTATTTACATTCCGATTTGATTGAAACTTTGTTAAAACATCCTTTCACATGTAGTGTCACCCTTTGTTCTTTTTCAATTCATTTCAAAGATTTTAGGGTATGATTTCCATTACTTTATTCCTATACACATTTCGATATTTGATTTGAATTTCAGATTAGGAGATGTTGCTTTTGGTTGATACTGCTTCTTATCGTCCTTAAATTATTTTGTTTATTTGATCATGTTGCGTAATCATGCAGATTCCTATGCACGAGGAGTGTGGTATGCCCACCATCTATTTGTTATAATGGCTAAACCAATATAAGCTACAACACTACTGAATCTTTTTATGATTATGTTACCAGCAAGGAAACAAGTAAACTATCATGTGTATACTTCCAATTTTCCAAATCCATGTTCATCAAATACCAAAGAAACTAACTTTTATTACATGGATTTTGATTGACTTTTTTAAGTTTTTAGAAGAAAAAGAGGTCTCGAATATGTCATTCAGTTGTTTACTTGGAATCAATACCTATAGGAGAATTCATATGAAAAATGGCAAATCACATATTGAAGTTTTTAGATTTTTCCCTTTTTCTATTTTTTTTATTTGATCTTCAAATTAGGGGTTTTTCTTTTATTTTTTTATGGGGTATTGCAAATATGAAAACAAAAATCATACAATTGTGGGTATCATTAAGCTAAGTATGGTAATTATACTTGTGAGTGTTAAAGACTACAAATCGGTTTTATAGAAAATATAGGATTTTCTATGGTATACATCGTTATTTTGGAATAGAAACTTATTTACAAAAGGTTTAATATTTATTATTAAACTAGTATTACATAAAGGACCTTTATGGTTAATTCTATAATTCCTTAGTTTATGCATTCAAATTATATATAAATAATATCCGATAGGCAGTGGAATGTGTGACTTCCGCCTCATTTCCTGTTCCTTGTTTGGTTGTGGGCTTAGGGAAATTCACACATTCAACTATATGTTCGATATTAGGTTATATATAGTTAGTATAAACTGAGTGATGAAAGAAGGAACTATTGTGGTTACCATTTTACCAGAGATTAGTTAATTATGTAATTACTTGATGAATACATTATGATTATATATAATAAAGATCCGGTAGACAGTGGAATGTGTGACTTCCGCCTCATTTCTTGTTCCTTGTTTGGTTGTGGGCTTAGGGCAGATTCACACATTCAACTAACTAATCGATCTGTATTATATAATTAGTATTCACCGAATGATTAGAGGAGGATTAACTTCAGTTATTTTACTTAGTAAGAAAATATAGGATTTTCTTAAGGAACGTTTTCAAATTAAAGGATCATTAAACTTAATGTTAAAAATACTTAGAGAATACGTCAGGGTTAGATACATGAGGATCCGACAGATAGTGGGATGTGTGGAATCCGCCTCATTTCCTGTTCCTTGTTTGGTTGTGAGGTTGGGGCAGAACCACACAGTCGACTATCTGTTCGATATAAATGTATATGACTTGTATTCACTAAGTACTCGTAGAAGGAACAATCATTATTTGTTTTACTTATCATTTAGCAGCAGAAAATATAGGAACTAGCGAACTTTTTAAAAGAATAAAGGATATACTTTCTATAACAAAAATACTTATGAACTCACCAACTTTTATCTTGACACTTTTTCAAACCACTTGTATTCTCAGGGTCGTTAGTAGACTGGTACTCTCTCCCAGGTGTTGTGAAGACCGAGCTTTACGTCTTATCTTTTGTTGTACTTATGATGTATTTTAAGTAATCTTTTGAACATAATGTAAATATTATATTATCAATACGATGGTTGTTGTCACTTTGATTACTATAATGCATGTGTTGTGATACTTGACATGACGTCCTCCACCCCTGAACGTTTCTGCCGTTCCGGTTTGGGGTGTGACAGTGGTGGAGATCACCGCCGAATACAGGGAGAGGGCATTATTGGTTCCACAGTATACTGTAGATGAGGAGATGAGGAAGACGAGATATCATGCTATGCTGATGAATGATATTAGCGAGTTTGTGAGCTTTTCGGGGTGCAAGACCCTGAATGATATGATTGAGAAGGCCCGTGAGCGGAAAATTGAGTTGGAGCTCCAAAAAAAGTGGAAGTCGCAGCAAGTGCAGACAACAGTGGGTCATGCCAAGAAGCCCAAGACCTTCGATACTCAAAATAGAGACCAGCAGGCCCAGGGCCGATGTGCCAAGTGCGGCAAGCCGCACAGTGGAGCCTATCGATATATGGGCTCCGGGTGTTTCAATTGTGGCCAGACGGGTCATGTGAGCAGGGACTGGCCCAATAGGGATTTGATTTGTTTCCACTGCAACCGGATCGGCCATAAGAAGTACGATTATCTAAGACTAACTGGAGGAGTGGTGTTGGCGATTGCACCTGCCACTTTGAGGATTACCGATGGCCGCCAGGCAAAGTCTGAGGCTCCTGCGGTGAAGAGAAGGGCTTTTCACCTGACTACCGATGAGGCCCGTGTAGCGCCAAATGTAGTTACTGGTATGTGACTTAACTCTATCATTTTTTGCTTTCTTTTTATGCTTATTTTTGCTATGAGCTTGTATAGGGACCTTTTTGGTCAATGGGTTGTCTACTCATGTTTTGTTTGAGGATGACTGTCACTTCACCTTTGATGGATTTTATGAAGGAGGCTCAAGTGGAAGGATTGAAAAAGGAAAACTGCAAGACTGAGCAGATTAAAAGGTAAATTCATTTGTTTGTTAGAGATAGTCAGGGGTTGTTGAGACAGTGTGGTAGGGTTTGGGTTCTGACATTAGGTGGGGCGACAGACGATTTGGAGGAGGCGCATAAATCAAAGTTTTCTACACCCTAGGGCCACAAAGATGTACCAAGATTTGAGGTTGAGATACAGGTGGCCCTGTATGAAAAAGGAAGTCGCTTGGTTCTTTGAGCGGTATTTGACTTGAAGGAAGGTCAAATTCGAACATCAGAGACCTCACGGAAAGGTCCAGCCGTTAGCCATCCCCATGTGGAAGTAGGAGGAGATCACAATGGATTTTATCACGAAATTGCCCAGTACGACGCGGGGTTTTGATTCTCTTTGGATCATTATGGACAGGATGACCAAGAGTGCACATTTGATCCTGATTGTCGAGAGTATATCCATAGAAAAGTTAGTGGATATCTATGTTCGGGAGGTGGTAGTCAGACACGGCGTGCCGGTATCTGTGGTCTCGGACCGTGATGTTCGTTTCACCTCCATATTTTGGAGGAAGTTCCACGAGGAGTTGTGTACTCAATTTCATTTCAGTACAACACACCACCCCCATACCGACGGTCAGGGAGATCGGACAATCCAAACGTGTCACAACCCGAAATTTCTCTTTTGTATGAGCCATTCAATTCAATCAATGGTAGACTCGTTTCTGTTATCTTTTAGCACTGTTTAGGGTTCGTTTAAGTGTTCTAAGCTTAAGTACAACCAAGGTTGAGATTAGGGATGAGTTAACGAAGTCGTAAAGTAGCATTGCGGGTCATACACTCCTTCAGGAGGAGTGTACGGCCGTACACATGGGTGTACGGCCGTACACCCCCTTCATGGCCGCACACTCAAGGTGGTGTGTCACCCACCCCTATATATATAAGTAGACCTCACTTCCTACATTCCTTTCTTCCCTTGGCTTCACACCACTCCATTCTCTCTCAAGCTTCTTCAACCGTGAACCCTCCAAGCCTTCAAAAACGTAAGTATTCCATCCTTTCGCTTGTTATAATTGAAAGACCTCTTGATCTAAGCCTTGATTCATCATCTTTCAACACGTTCTTCATCCTTTGAAGGAGTGACCGCACACCTTCATAAGGTTGGCCGTACACACCTTAAAGGCCCTCCAAAGTGAGAGTATAGCCCCTATCATCTAGTTGGACATGCTAACCCTTTGATTCTAGCCTTTTTTCACCTTAAAAACAACCAAATTAGCATGAACATGAAGGGTGTACGGCCGCAAACCCCTTGTACGACCGTACACACCTCATAGGGCCGTAAACCCTCTTTGATGCTCATTATTGGCCTTAAACTTACATTACAACTAAGCATGGGACCTAGAACACTTCCTTGATGCTATTGAGGACCTTGAAAACACCTCAAAGGCACACTTCTTCATGAGTGTACGGCCGTACACTCATGGGCCATACACCCATGGACGTACACACCTAAGTGTGGCCGTAAACCTCCCTCATTCAATCACATGTGATTTTAAAAATTAGTTTCAAGTGCTTCCTAGTCCCTAGGGTGATTCCCTATCATAACTAGTTGCATTATACACTAATTTGATACAAATATATGTCATTATATGCTAAATAGGATCCGGGTATATTCGAGTCATCACTCGACACTTAGCTTCCTACAACCAATCTTACGTCTGCATCACTCGCATAAGGTGACTTCATACCCCTACATTTTTCCGATATTTTAATTTTTTAGGGGGGGAATACAAGCCAAACATAAATGCTTTTATGAAATTTATACGAAAGGATTTCAATAAACTTAAAACGGATGCAATCAATACAAACACAACGTTTCTACAGTTTTATGAAAATATTTAGATATTTTATCCCTTCTGTATTATGCTGAGCATAAGGGACGATTTTCACTTACAAACTTAACCACGCAGTTTTCAGATGAATACATGATTGTACACATACAAATACACAAACTATAATAGGTATAGTTTGGGAATTCACACAAGGTTATACATAAACATACACACAAACTATATTAAGTGTAGTTTGCGAATTTATACAAGGTTATACATATACATACACACAAACTATAAACGGTATAGTTTGGGGATACAATACATAGATATACATATACATATACACACATCTTTTATGAATGAATATTTATAAAAAGGTTTTCTCGTATTATTACTTGTAATGTCGTTAATCTAGGTTGAGAGACACGTCTTTGGGTACAATTACATGTACTAGTGGAAGAGTACCCCTTATGATCCAGAATCTCCCCGAGGGAGAGCGTGAGTTTGTGTATAGATCTATACGGGACTGACAATCCCGCACCTTGCTGCTAGCTACAGTAGGACCGACAGGTCTACGGGTGACAAAGTCATAAAGGATACTGGTGCCCGATTCGCGTCATATCATGTTTAGTATGGTCATAACACTCGCAAATAGAGAACAACGATATATTTACGTAGTAATATACTTTACATGAACAATGATTAATTAGCATAACTATGGACAAATACATGGTTTCTTTATAAGAAATAAAACTACTATACATAATGGCAATAACCAGGGTTTTTAAACAGAACATTTTATTCATACTAGTGATAGCCAAGGTCTTCTTACAGAAAGGGATTCTTATATTCAAATTAGTATTATGCAATTAATTTGGCTTTAAATAAACATTCAAACAAACACTTACAGAACCTTATAACAAAATCACATCTTAGAAAATATTGGATTTTCTTGGAAACATACAAACATTTTCACTGATTCATTAACAGGTTTTTATTACAAAAGATGCTTATGAACTCACCACCTTTATGCTGATACTCTTTTCAAAACTGCTTGTATTCTCAGGGAATCATTAGACAGGTAGTTCGACATACTTTTGAGAAGACGGAGCACAAAGGGTCCCATCTTTTACTTTTGATATACTTTTGGATGTATAAGAATATGAAGCAAACTGATCTAAACACTTATTATATATATTTAATGTAATGGTTGTTTTTACTTTGATTACTATGATACAATTGTTGCGATACTATACATGAAGTCATCCGCCCCCGAACGTTTCCGCCGTTTCGGTTTGGGGGTGTGACAGATTGGTATCAGAGCTATTGTTTATAGTGAACCAAGTATACCGAACCTTACATGGTATGCAACTATAAACACTAAGGGGACGAAGTGCTCTGAACTAAAAGTATACTTCTAAAATATAAGTATTTTATAAAGAGTATACAAGTATCCGAAAGTACCAGAAACAATATCATAAGTAGAACGAAACAAAAGTATTTGGATGTTGAATATTGCAGTTAAACCTGGATAGTTATGTAATCATGTATGGGATCAATATAGCCTGATCAACTATATTTATTTGAGACATGACCAACATATGTCTGGGAGTGACCGTGATGTTGCAGCAAGCCTAAAACTTACCAAACCATATACATTAAGAGATCGATAGAATAGAACTTACACCATTAAAAATACTATAGGAGTATTTTGGTTACTATAAGATAACAACAAAGTATCGATCATACAATTATAATACTATAGAAATATTATTAGACTCGACATTTATTAACTATCCCTTTCACCTCTACTATCGCGTAGATAGCATGGCTGGATTCAATCTTCCTGGCGACCCGTACTTTCCTAACCTAGGAAATAATGGATGGCTCGAGGAAGAGCCAGAAGTAAATCATGAAATTCCTTTGGACAATGATTTTGAAGAACAATTCCCGGAAGAGGCCGACTCAGAACCTGAAGTTGAGAACCTACCTCAAGTGGCCCCAATACCAAATCCTAACCACCGACTTGAATTCCAAGGTCCAACGCCTATGTAGGTTGGGAGTTTGAATAGGTGGAGCCACGATCAAGGCCAACCCCTCCCATACAACGGAAACCGCAACTTCTACAATCTGAACGAAGGAGGCCCCACAGACAAGGCCCTTCTAATCTTGATAAACCGAGTGGCTCGCAATGTTGAGCTAGGCTTGGCAACCATTCAGCAAACTGTGGAACTCGAATCGGATTCAAGCGCCAGTACGGATCACATTCATCGCCTTGAAATTGCTCATGGGAGAGCTATGAGAGACAATGAAGCTCTACAGCGAGAGCTATCTACAACTCGAGCTGAAGTCATAGAGCTCCGAGCACGCCAGTCAGTATACGAGAGACGCCTGCTTGGTGTGGAGCGTGAGCTGACCGAAATAAGGATTCATCTAACGGGTGCCCGTCGCCGATAGGAAATACTCTACTCATCCTTCCTTTTGGTTTAAAGAATAGCCTTCATATCTACGCTTTAGGTAGCTCTTTTCCCTGTAGACATTCCTGTTTTGCAAGTACTGTTTCATTAGTTCTTCATGTTGTCAAAATTTCTCTCTGTTGGTATGCTGTAGACCTATTCCTAGGTCAAATTTTCCGAACTCCGTGTAATCACAATACCAACTATAGTGCAACAATCTTCTTTCAGTTAAAGATCATTATTATTAAAATATATTCTAGATCAGTAACAAGCAAACTAAGTAACTCTATCAAAGTCATACCACTATTTCATCTTTGAAACTTATATCTGAGAAATGCCACCTCACAAACGTCTCGACAGAAATTCATGAATAGCCACTTCAAATCCAAAAGTTTATTTCATATAGACTTCCTTTATGGATAGTTATCAGGACACTATAGAAGTCGGATTATAATACCCTCGGAAACCAGTATAATCTAGCTTAATTAACGCTCGTGCAATACCCACTTCCGTAGAATACACCTCAGGAAGATTATCAGATTCATTCAGGGTAGCCCTCCAAGGCATGAAACGTATAAGTATATAGATTCGTGAAATACAACTACCGATGACCATCGTTACTCACTAAATCGTTTCTCGTCATACCACAGAACCATGTCTTCACAAGGAGGTAACCAACCAACTGGTGAGACACAAATTCTACAGATAGACTCCGCTACATTCCAGGTCGCGGTCACAGCAGCCGTAACACCTGTCATGACACAATTCAACACCAACAACCCAAATGAGAATGGAAATAGTTTTAACACTTCAAACCGTAGCAATACACAAGGAACCCGACAAGGGCCTAGCCATGATGATACTCCAACTCACAAACCTAAGAACAACAAACGGAAATTCTGGAACAAAAAGGAGCGCAAGCTATCTCAGAAAGTTGCCAAGAGACAACAACCTGTGGTAACTTCTGCAGCCACGACATCTGCCACTCCAGCACAAATGCCAGTACGACGATACGCTGGAAATCTACCAGATTGCAAGAGATGCAACTTCCATCATATAGGAAGATGACGTACATTACGATATAAGAACTGCAACAGACAAGGGCACACCACTCATTTCTACAGGGCACCAACTCGATCAATCACTCAAACTCTTGGCATGGAAGTAAGTCAGGTTTGTTACAGTTGTGGCAAACCTGGACATTTCAAAAGAAATTATCCAAGGACTAAAAGTGGCGAAGAAGCTCGCTCCCATAGGAACCCGACTCAACACATCACTTCAACTACCGATGCTAGTAAAATTCAAGTACGCCATGCATGTGGTGAAATGGGGCACTTCAAGAGAAACTGTTCGACGGAGAAAAATGACGGAGGAGAAGGAGGAGTGTAGCAGCATGACATGTAGGAACAACGAGGAACCTCTCTCTCTTTGAGGTTTTGGTGCATCTTCTAAATAAAAATTTCCTTAAAGATTTATTCTATATTAATATATACAAATTTGGGGAAATTAAGAAGTAATTATAAATAACTCACTCGTCCGAACAAGTCACGACATCCATAAGAAAACTAATGATCCGTTCAGGGAAGCTATGATGGCTTAGTTTTACGTCAGGGTTGTGTATAGCCGATATGTTGCAGACTTAGAGTGAGTAATTCCGCCTTAGTTCATGTTCCTTGTCTGGTTGTGCATTTAGGGCAGAGTCATTTAGGGTAATTATACTTGTGCTTCTCGGTCTTGGAGTGTTAAAGACTACAAATCGGTTTTATAGAAAATATAGGATTTTCTATGGTTTACATCGTTATTTTGGAATAGAAACTTATTTACAAAAGGTTTAATATTTATTATTAAACTAGTATTACATAAAGGACCTTTATGGTTAATTCTATAATTCCTTAGTTTATACATTCTAATTATATATAAATAATATCCGATAGGCAGTGGAATGTGTGACTTCCGCCTCATTTCCTGTTCCTTGTTTGGTTGTGGGCTTAGGGAAATTCACACATTCAACTATCCGTTCGATATTAGGTTATATATAGTTAGTATAAACTGAGTGATTAAAGAAGGAACTATTGTGGTTACCATTTTACCAGAGATTAGTTAATTATGTAATTACTTGATGAATACATTATGATTATATATAATAAAGATTGTAGACAGTGGAATGTGTGACTTCCGCCTCATTTCTTGTTCCTTGTTTGGTTGTGGGCTTAGGGCAGATTCACACATTCAACTGTCTAATCGATCTGTATTATATAATTAGTATTCACCGAATGATTAGAGGAGGATTAACTTCAGTTATTTTACTTAGTAAGAAAATATAGGATTTTCTTAAGGAACGTTTTCAAATTAAAGGATCATTAAACTTAATGTTAAAAATACTTAGAGAATACGTCAGGGTTAGATACATGAGGATCCGACAGATAGTGGGATGTGTGGAATCCTCCTCATTTCCTGTTCCTTGTTTGGTTGTGAGGTTGGGGCAGAACCACACAGTCGACTATCTGTTCGATATAAATGTATATGACTTGTATTCACTAAGTACTCGTAGAAGGAACAATCATTATTTGTTTTACTTATCATTTAGCAGCAGAAAATATAGGATTTTCTGGAGGAACTAGCGAACTTTTTAAAAGAATAAAGGATATACTTTCTATAACAAAAATACTTATGAACTCACCAACTTTTATGTTGACACTTTTTCAAACCACTTGTATTCTCAGGGTCGTTAGTAGACAGGTACTCTCTCCCAGGTCTTTTGTTTTACTTATGGTGTATTTTAAGTAATGTTTTGAACATAATGTAAATATTATATTATCAATACGATGGTTGTTGTCACTTTGATTACTATAATGCATGTGTTGTGATACTTGACATGACGTCCTCCACCCCTGAACGTTTCTGCCGTTCCGGTTTGGGGTGTGACAGTGGTGGAGATCACCGCCGAATACAGGGAGAGGGCATTATTGGTTCCATAGTATACTGTAGATGAGGAGATGAGGAAGACGAGATATCATGCTATGCTGAGGAATGATATTAGCGAGTTTGTTAGCTTTTCGGGGTGCAAGACCCTGAATGATATGATTGAGAAGGCCCGTGAGCGGGAAATTGAGTTGGAGCTCCAAAAAAAGTGGAAGTCACAGCAAGTGCAGACAGCAGTGGGTCATGCCAAGAAGCCCAAGACCTTCGATACTCACAATAGAGACCAGCAGGCCCAGGGCCGATGTGCCAAGTGCGGCAAGCCGCACAGTGGACCCTATCGATATATGGGCTCCGGGTGTTTCAATTTTGGCCAGACGGGGCATGTTTGCAGGGACTGGCCCAAGAGGGATTTGATTTGTTTCCATTGCAACCAGATCGGCCATAAGAAGTACGATTATACAGGACTAACTGGAGGAGTGGTGTTGGCGCTTGCACCTGCCACTTTGAGGATTACCGATGGCCGCCAGGCAAAGTCTGAGGCTCCTGCGGTGAAGAGAAGGGCTTTTTACCTGACTACCGATGAGGCCCGTGCAGTGTCGAATGTAGTTACTGGTATGTGACTTACCTCTATCATTTTTTGCTTTCTTTTTATGCTTATTTTTTCTATGAGCTTGTGTAGGGACCTTTTTGGTCAATGGGTTGTCTGCTCATGTTTTGTTCGATTCGGGGGCTACCCGATCCTTTGTATCTCTTGCACTCAACAAGGAGTTTCGAGATGGTCTGAGGACTTCAGACTCCCCTCTAGAGGTGGAGATCAAGGATAATGGTAGTGTGAGTTTTGCGAGGGTTTTCCGAGGATGTGTTCTAAACATGTTCAATGACAGGTTTTCTATTGATTTGGTACCGATTCCCTTGAGGGGATTGAAGGTGATCATTAGGATGGACTGGTTGGGGCCCAATGGGTCCGTGATTGATTGCGAGCGGCAGTTGGTGAGAGTTCGAACTCCAAGTGGTGGAGCACTAGTCATTCCAGGTGAGAGAGATTTGCATAGACCAACTCTCTGTTCAGCTGCGAGGGATAAGAGGTTCCTGCAGCAGGGTTGTTCCGAGTTATTGGCGTATGTTTCTGATACTCAGGACGAGGTCGTGTTAAAGTTGAGCGGGGTACCCATTGTGCTGGATTTTCCTGTTGTTTTTCCCGAGGAGTTGCCGGGAGTGCCTCCTGAGAGGCAGGTCGCGTTTCGGATTGATTTGATGTCTGGTTCGGCTCCGATAACCAATGCGCCATATCGCCTAGGACCGCCTGAGATGCATGAGTTGTCTATGCAACTGAAGGAAATTCTAAACAAGGGTTTCATCCGTCCGAGCAGTTCCTCGTGGGGGGCATGGATTTTGTTTGCGAAGAAGTAGGACGAGTCACATAGGATGCGTATCGATTATTGGGAACTGAACAAGCTAACGGTGAAGAACCGTTACCCACTTTTGAGGATTGACGATCTATTCGACTAACTCCAGGGTGCATCTTGGTTTTCCAAGATTGATCTTCGATCGGGATACCATCAGATGAAGATCAGGGATGAAGATAGTCAGAAGAAAACCTTTAGAACTCGTTATGGTCATTAAAAGTTTGTGGTGATTCCCTTTGGCCTCACCAATGCCCAAACATCATTCATGGACCTCATGAATCGAGTCTGCATGCTGATGATGGATCGATCGGTGATTTAATGATATCCTGGTCTACTCCAAGACCAAGGAGCAACATGAGCCACATTTGCGAGAGGTGCTGGAGACCTTGAGGAGGGAGAGGTTGTATGCTAAATTCTCCAAATGCGAATTTTGGTTGCGTGAGGTGCAGTTTTTGGGGAACATCACTAACTAGGATGGGATCTTGGTGGACCCGCCCAAGATTTAGGTTGTGATGCGTTGGGAGGTTCCAAAAAATGCATCCGAGATTCGGAGTTTCTTGGTTCTTAGGGGGTATTATCGGAGATTTATTCAGGACTTCTCCAAGATTGCGGTGCCTCTGACCCGTTTGACCAAGAAGAATATGACCTTTCGATGGGGTCAAGATTAGTAGTTGGCCTTCGAGATGCTGAGACAGGGATTGTGTGAGGCCTCGATTATCGCATTACCTAAAGGGTTGGATGAAAAATTGGCTTATTGTGACGATTCTATTTCAGGGTTGGGAGTTGTTCTTATGCAGATAGGACATGTGATTGCTTACGCCTGGAGGAAGCTGAAGCCTCATGATGCGAATTACCCACACATGATTTGGAACTGGAGGGGGTGATGTTTGCCCTCAAAATCTGGAGGCACTGTTTGTACGGAGTTCGGTGTACTATCTACACCGATCATTAAAGTTTGAAATATTTTGATGGATCAGTCGAATTTGAATATGCGGAAGCGGAGGTGGTTGGATGTAGTAAAAGATTATGACTGGGAGATTTTGTACCACCCCGGGAAGGCCAATGTGGTGGACGATGGTTTGAGCTATAAGGAGGTTTGCTCATCGATCCAAGATATTGTTTGAGGATTACTCTCACTTCACCTTTGATGGATTTTATGAAGGAGGCTCAAGTGGAAGGATTGAAAAAGGAAAACTGCAAGACTGAGCAGATTAAAAGGTAAATTCATTTGTTTGTTAGAGATAGTCAGGGGTTGTTGACACAGTGTGGTAGGGTTTGGGTTCTGACATTAGGTGGGGCGACAGGCGATTTGGAGGAGGCGCATAAATCAAAGTTTTCTACACCCTAGGGCCACAAAGATGTACCAAGATTTGAGGTTGAGATACAGGTGGCCCTGTATGAAAAAGGAAGTTGCTTGGTTCTTTGAGCGGTATTTGACTTGAAGGAAGGTCAAAGTCGAACAACAGAGACCTCACGGCAAGGTCCAGCCGTTAGCCATCCCCATGTGGAAGTAGGAGGAGATCACAATGGATTTTATCACGAAATTGCCCAGTACGACGCGGGGTTTTGATTCTCTTTGGATCATTATGGACAGGATGACCAAGAGTGCACATTTTATCCTGATTGTCGAGAGTATATCCATAGAAAAGTTAGTGGATATCTATGTTCGGGAGGTGGTACTCAGACACGACGTGCCGGTATCTGTGGTCTCGGACCGTGATGTTCGTTTCACCTCCATATTTTGGAGGAAGTTCCACGAGGAGTTGGGTACTCAATTTCATTTCAGTACAACACACCACCCCCATACCGACGGTCAGGGAGATCGGACAATCCAAACGTGTCACAACCCGAAATTTCTCTTTTGTATGAGCCATTCAATTCAATCAATGGTAGACTCGTTTCTGTTATCTTTTAGCACTGTTTAGGGTTCGTTTAAGTGTTCTAAGCTTAAGTACAACCAAGGTTGAGATTAGGGATGAGTTAACGAAGTCGTAAAGTAGCATTCCGGGCCATACACTCCTTCAGGAGGAGTGTACGGCCGTACACATGGGTGTACGGCGGTACACCCCCTTCATGGCCGCACACTCAAGGTGGTGGGTCACCCACCCCTATATATATGAGTAGACCTCACTTCCTACATTCCTTTCTTCCCTTGGCTTCACACCACTCCATTCTCTCTCAAGCTTCTTCAACCATGAACCCTCCAAGGCTTCAAAATCGTAAGTATTCCATCCTTTCGCTTGTTATAATTGAAAGACCTCTTGATCTAAGCCTTGATTCATCATGTTTCAACACGTTCTTCATCCTTTGAAGGAGTGACCGCACACCTTCATAAGGTTGGCCGTACACACCTTAAAGGCCCTCCAAAGTGAGAGTATAGCCCCTATCATCTAGTTGGACATGCTAACCCTTTGATTCTAGCCTTTTTTCACCTTAAAAACAACCAAATTAGCATGAACATGAAGGGTGTACGGCCGCAAACCCCTTGTACGACCGTACACACCTCATAGGGCCGTAAACCCTCTTTGATGCTCATTATTGGCCTTAAACTTACATTACAACTAAGCATGGGACCTAGAACACTTCCTTGATGCTATTGAGGACCTTGAAAACACCTCAAAGGCACACTTCTTCATGAGTGTATGGCCGTACACTCATGGGCCATACACCCATGGACGTACACACCTAAGTGTGGCCGTAAACCTCCCTCATTCAATCACATGTGATTTTAAAACTTAGTTTCAAGTGCTTCCTAGTCCCTAGGGTGATTCCCTATCATAACTAGTTGCATTATACACTAATTTGATACAAATATATGTCATTATATGCTAAATAGGATCCGGGTATATTCGAGTCATCACTCGACACTTAGCTTCCTACAACCAATCTTACGTCCGCATCACTCGCATAAGGTGAGTTCATACCCCTACATTTTTTCGATATTTTAATTTTTTAGGGGGGAATACAAGCCAAACATAAATGCTTTTATGAAATTTATACGAAAGGATTTCAATAAACTTAAAACGGATGCAATCAATACAAACACAACGTTTCTACAGTTTTATGAAAATATTTAGATATTTTATCCCTTCTGTATTATGTTGAGCATAAGGGACGATTTTGACTTACAAACTTAACCACGCAGTTTTCAGATCAATACATGATTGTACACATACAAATACACAAACTATAATAGGTATAGTTTGGGAATTCACACAAGGTTATACATAAACATACACACAAACTATATTAAGTGTAGTTTGGGAATTTATACAAGGTTATACATATACATACACATAAACTATAAACGGTATAGTTTGGGGATACAATACATGGATATACATATACATATACACACATCTTTTATGAATGAATATTTATAAAAAGGTTTTCTCGTATTATTACTTGTAATGTCGTTAATCTAGGTTGAGAGATACGTCTTTGGGTACAATTACATGTACTAGTGGAAGAGTACCCCTTATGATCCAGAATCTCCCCGAGGGAGAGTGTGAGTTTGTGTATAGATCTATACAGGACTGACAATCCCGCACCTTGCTGCTAGCTACAGTAGGACCGGCAGGTCTACGGGTGACAAAGTCATAAAGGATACTGGTGCCCGATTCGCGCCATATCATGTTTAGTATGGTCATAACACTCGCAAATATAGAACAACGATATATTTACGTAGTAATATACTTTACATGAACAATGATTAGTTAGCATAACTATGGACAAATACATGGTTTCTTTATAAGAAATAAAACTACTATACATACTGGCAATAACCAGGGTTTTTAAACAGAACATTTTATTCATACTAGTGATAGCCAAGGTCTTCTTACAGAAAGGGATTCTTATATTCAAATTAGTATTATGCAATTAATTTGGCTTTAAATCAACATTCAAACAAACACTTACAGAACCTTATAACAAAGTCACATCTTAGAAAATATTGGATTTTCTTGGAAACATACAAACATTTTCACTGATTCATTAACAGGTTTTTATTACAAAAGATGCTTATGAACTCACCACCTTTATGCTGATACTCTTTTCAAAACTGCTTGTATTCTCAGGGAATCATTAGACAGGTAGTTCGATAGACTTTTGAGAAGACGGAGCACAAAGAGTCCCGTCTTTTACTTTTGATATACTTTTGGATGTATAAGAATATGAAGCAAACTGATGTAAACACTTATTATATATATTTAATGTAATGGTTGTTTTTTACTTTGATTACTATGATACAATTGTTGCGATACTATACATGAAGTCATCCGCCCCCGAACGTTTCCGCCGTTTCGGTTTGGGGGTGTGACAGATTCGTATCAGAGCTATTGTTTATAGTGAACCAAGTATACCGAACCTTACATGGTATACAACTATAAACACTAAGGGGCCGAAGTGCTCTGAACTAAAAGTATACTTCTAAAATATAAGTATTTTATAAAGAGTATACAAGTATCCGAAAGTACCAGAAACAATATCATAAGTAGAACGAAACAAAAGTATTTGGATGTTCAATATTGCGGTTAAACTTGGATAGTTATGTAATCATGTATGGGATCAATATAGCCTGATCAACTATATTTATTTGAGACATGACCAACATATGTCTGGGAGTGACTGTGATGTTGCAGCAAGCCTAAAACTTACCAAACCATATACATCAAGAGATCGATAGAATAGAACTTACAACATTAAAAATACTATAGGAGTATTTTGGTTACTATAAGATAACAACAAAGTATCGATCATACAATTATAATAGTATAGAAATATTATTAGACTCGACGTTTATTAACTATCCCTTTCACCTCTACTATCGCGTAGATAGCATGGCTGGATTCAATCTTCCTCGCGACCCGTACTTTCCCAACCAAGAAATAATGGATGGCTCGAGGAAGAGCCAGAAGTAAATCATGAAATTCCTTTGGACGATGATTTTGAAGAACAATTCCCTAAAGAGGCCGACTCAGAACCTGAAGTTGAGAACCTACCTCAAGTGGCCCCAATACCAAATCCTAACCACTGACTTGAATTCCAAGGTCCAACGCCTATGTAGGTTGGGAGTTTGAATAGGTGGAGCCACGATCAAGGCCAACCCCTCCCATACAACGGAAACCGCAACTTCTACAATCTGAACGAAGGAGGCCCCACAGACAAGGCCCTTCTAATCCTGATAAGCCGAGTGGCTCGCAATGTTGAGCTAGGCTTGGCAACCATTCAGCGAACTGTGGAACTCGAAGCGGATTCAAGCACCAGTACGGATCACATTCATCACCTTGAAATTTCTCATGGGAGAGCTATGAGAGAGAATGAAGCTCTACAGCGAGAGCTAGCTACAACTCGAGCTGAAGTCATAGAGCTCCGAGCACGCCAGTCAGTATACGAGAGACGCCTGCTTGGTGTGGAGCGTGAGCTAACCGAAATAAGGATTCATCTAACGGGTTCCCGTCGCCGATAGGAAATACTCTACTCATCCTTCCTTTTGGTTTAAAGAATAGCCTTCATATCTACGCTTTAGGTAGCTCTTTTCCCTGTAGACATTCCTGTTTTGCAAGTACTGTTTCATTAGTTCTTCATGTTGTCAAAATTTCTCTCTGTTGGTATGCTGTAGACCTATTCCTAGGTCAAATTTTCCGAACTCCGTGTAATCACAATACCAACTATAGTGCAACAATCTTCTTTCAGTTAAAGATCATTATTATTAAAATATATTCTAGATCAGTAACAAGCAAACTAAGTAACTCTATCAAAGTCATACCACTATTTCATCTTTGAAACTTATATCTGAGAAATGCCACCTCACAAACGTCTCGACAGAAATTCATGAATAGCCACTTCAAATCCAAAAGTTTATTTCATATAGACTTCCTTTATGGATAGTTATCAGGACACTATAGAAGTCGGATTATAATACCCTCGGAAACCAGTATAATCTAGCTTAATTAACGCTCGTGCAATACCCACTTCCCTAGAATACACCTCAGGAAGATTATCAGATTCATTCAGGGTAGCCCTCCAAGGCATGAAACGTATAAGTATATAGATTCGTGAAATACAACTACCGATGACCATCGTTACTCACTAAATCGTTTCTCGTCATGCCACAGAACCATGTCTTCACAAGGAGGTAACCAACCAACTGGTGAGACACCAATTCTACAGATAGACTCCGCTACATTCCAGGCCGCGGTCACAGCAGCCGTAACACCTGCCATGACATAATTCAACACCAACAACCTAAATGAGAATGGAAATAGTTTTAACACTTCAAACCGTAGCAATACACAAGGAACCCGACAAGGGCCTAGCCATGATGATACTCCAACTCACAAACCTAAGAACAACAAACGGAAATTCTGGAACAAAAAGGAGCGCAAGCTATCTCAGAAAGTTGCCAAGAGACAACAACCTGTGGTAACTTCTGCAGCCACGACATCTGCCACTCCAGCACAAATGCCAGTACGACGATACGCTGGAAATCTACCAGATTGCAAGAGATGCAACTTCCATCATATAGGAAGATGACGTACATTACGATATAAGAACTGCAACAGACAAGGGCACACCACTCATTTCTACAGGGCACCGACTCGATCAATCACTCAAGCTCTTGGCATGGAAGTAAGTCAGGTTTGTTACAGTTGTGGCGAACCTGGACATTTCAAAAGAAATTGTCCAAGGACTAAAAGTGGCGAAGAAGCTCGCTCCCATAGGAACCCGACTCAACACATCACTTCAACTACCGATGCTAGTAAAATTCAAGTACGCCATGCATGTGGTGAAATGGGGCACTTCAAGAGAAACTGTTCGACGGAGAAAAATGACGGAGGAGAAGGAGGAGTGCGGCAGCATGACATGTAGGAACAACGAGGAACCTCTCTCTCTCTTTGAGGTTTTGGTGCGTCTTCTAAATAAAAATTTCCTTAAAGATTTATTCTATATTTATATAAAAATTTGGGGAAATTAAGAAGTAATTATAAATAACTCACTCGTCCGAACAAGTCACGACATCCATAAGAAAACTAATGATCCGTTCAGGGAAGCTATGATGGCTTAGTTTCTACATCAGGGTTGTGTATAGCCGAGTTGTTGCAGACTTAGAGTGAGTAATTCCGCCTTTGTTCCTGTTCCTTGTCTGGTTGTTCATTTAGGGCAGAGTCATTTAGTCGACCGTCTTATTCATCTTAACTATACATAATTTGTATATGCCAAGCGACCATAGAGATACCTAAAGAATCATAATTTGAAGTATATTCACTAGTTATCAAAACAATTGCACTGTTTGTACTCGCCCATCGCGGTACAAGTGCGATAGTGGTAGCATCAAAGAGAAAACAGAAAACACGAGAACGTTTACACAGAGTACATTGTCGAACACACTAAAGATACACCGTCATATAACAATCATTTCTTTCAAATCGGTCAAACTTTTGTCTCTGTAAAGAGTCCGTTATCATCATTTGTCATGGATTGGTGTGGTCCTCACCATACTAAGTTCATATTTTTCCAACGCCTTGATCGTCAAATTCACGAAATCCTCGACATTCGTAACGACAACCCGACATAGATATCAGAATCGCCCTTCTCATATTCTAGACCCCGATGAACTCATGCGAAGAGTACTTTACCCTCCGAAACCCTTCCGAAGTATACCCATCAAACCCTCCAGAACTACCCCTCGTCCGTTTGATCGAGTATTGACTTAGAGATTAACACGAATCCATGTTCAAGAGATGGACAAAAGAGTCGTGCTAATAAGAGACGAAAACCGTTGGAGTTCCAAGTTAGTGACCGTGTCCTTTTGGAGATCTCTCCCAGGACAGGCACGACATACTTTGGAAAGCGTGAAAAGTTGAATCCGAAATACATAGGGCCATTTAAGATTCCCACTAGGATCGGTCCCGTAGCATACAAATTTCGTTACCCCGAGAACATAGACGCGTACATTCTGTATCCCACGTGTCGAACCTAAAGAAGTGTCTGTCGGATAAGACACTTGTAATTTCCCCTCGATGCGATCGAACTAGACGAGAACCTTAATTTGTGGGGGAACCAGTAGAGATCATGGACCGAGAGGTCAAACAAATGAAGTAAAAGTCGTATCCCAATAGAGAAGGTTCACTGAAATGCCAAGAGAGGACTTGAATTCACTTTAGAGTGCGAAAATTTAATGAAACAGAAGTACCCTTATCTATTTCCAAGTTCGTGATTAGTATTCAGTGTCTGAATTTTGGGACAAAATTCTCTCTAACGGGGGGATGATGTGACAACCCAAAATTTCTCTTTTGTATGAGCCATTCAATTCAATCAATGGTAGACTCATTTCTGTTATCTTTTAGCACTGTTTAGGGTTTGTTTAAGTGTTCTAAGCTTAAGTACAACCAAGGTTGAGATTAGGGATGAGTTAACGAAGTCGTAAATAGCATTTCGGGCCATACACTCCTTCAGGAGGAGTGTACGGTCGTACACATGGGTGTACAACCGTACACCCCCCTCATGGCCGCACACTCAAGGTGGTGGGCCACCCATCCCTATGTATATGAGTAGACCTCACTTCCTTCATTCCTTTCTTCCCATGGCTGCACACCACTCCATTCTCTCTCAAGCTTCTTCAACCGTGAACCCTCCAAGGCTTCAAAAACGTAAGTATTCCATCCTTTAGCTTGTTATAGTTGTAAGACCTCTTGATCTAAGCATTGATTCATCATGTTTCAACACGTTCTTCATCCTTTGAAGGAGTACGGCCGCACACCTTCATAAGGTTGGTCGTACACACCTTAAAGGCCCTCCAAAGTGAGAGTCTAGCCCCTATCATATAGTTGGACATGCTAACCCTTTGATTTTAGCCTTGTTTCACCTTAAAAACAACCAAAATAGCATGAACATGAAGTGTGTACGGCCACACATCCCTTGTACGGCCGTACACACCTCATATGGCCGTAAACCCTCTTTGATGCTCATTATTGGCCTTAAACTTACATTACAACTAAGCATGGGACCTAGAATACTTCCTTGATGCTAGTGAGGACCTTGAAAACACCTCAAAGGCACACTTCTTCATGAGTGTACGGTCGTACACTCATGGGACGTACACGCATGGCCGTACACACCTAAGTGTGGCCGTAAACCACCCCCGTTCAATCACATGTGATTTTAGCACTTAGTTTCAAGTGCTTCCTAGTCCCTAGGGCGATTCCCTATCATAACTAGTTGCATTATACACTAATTTGATACAAATATATGTCATTATATGCTATATAGGAGCCGGGTATACTTGAGTCATCACTCGACACTTAGCTTCCTACAACCAATCTTACGTACGCATCACTCGCCTCAGGTGAGTTCATACCCCTACATATTTCCGAGATTTTAATGTTTTCAAGGGGGAATACAAGCCAAACATAAATGATTTTATGAAATTTATACAAAAGGATTTCAATAAACTTAAAACGGATGCAATCAATACAAACACAAAGTTTCTACAGTTTTATAAAAATATTTAGATATTTTATCCCTTCTATATTATGCTAAGCATAAGGGACGATTTCAACTTACAAACTTAACCACGTAGTTTTCAGATCAATACATGATTGTACACATACAAATACACAAACTATAATAGGTATAGTTTGGGAATTCATACAAGGTTATACATATACATACACACAAACTATATTAAGTATAGTTTGGGAATTTATACAAGGTTGTACATATACATACACACAAACTATAAACGGTATAGTTTGGGGATACAATACATGGTTATACATATACATATACACGCATCTTTTATGAATGAATATTTGTAAAAAACGTTTTCTCGTATTATTACTTGTAATGTCGTTAATCTAGGTTGAGAGACACGTCTTTGGGTACAATTACATGTACTAGTGGAAGAGTACCCCTTATGATCCAGAATCTCCCCGAGGGAGAGCGTGAGTTTGTGTGTAGATCTATACGGGACTGACAATCCCTCACCTTGCTGCTAGCTATAGTAGGACCGGCAGGTCTACGGGTGACAAAGTCGTAAAGGATACTGGTGCCCGATTCGCGCCATATCATGTTTACTATGGTCATAACACTCACAAATAGAGAACAACGATATATTTACGTAGTAATACACTTTACATGAACAATGATTAATTAGCATAAGTATGGACAGATACATGGTTTCTTTATAAGAAATAAAACTACTATACATACTGGTAATAACCAGGGTTTTCAAACAGAACATTTTATTCATACTAGTGATAGCCAAGGTCTTCTTACAAAAAGGGATTCTTATATTCAAATGTATTATGAAATTAATATGGTATTAAATAAACATTCAAACAAACACTTACATAACCTTATAACAAAATCACATATTAGAAAATATTTGATTTTCTTGGTAGTTTTACTGATTCATTAACATGTTTTTATTACAAAAGATGCTTATGAACTCACCAACTTTATGCTGATACTCTTTTCAAAATTGCTTGTATTCTCAGGGAATCATTAGACAGGTACTTCGATAGACTTTTGAGAAGACGGAGCACATAGAGTCCCTTCTTTTACTTTTGATATACTTTTGGATGTATAAGAATATGAAGCAAACTTATCTAAACACTTATTATATATATGTAATGTAATGGTTGTGTATACTTTGATTACTATGATACAACTGTTGTGATACTATACATGAAGTCATCTGCCCCTGAATGTTTCCGCCGTTTCGGTTTTGGGGTGTGACAAAACGCTCGAGGATATGCTTCGGGCATGCATGCTGGATTTTGAAGGGAGTTGGGATATATAACTTGCACTGGCAGAGTTCTCCTACAACAAAAGTTAGCATGGTATTATTGACTTACCACCATTCGAGATGTTGTATGGAAGGAGGTGTAGGAGCCCAGTTTGTTGGGAGAGGTCAGGCATCGGTTCATGGGAAGCACTTAGGTGGTGATTAAGACCACTAATTTGATTCAACATGTGTGCGACAGATTACGGGTCGCGTAAAGTCGTCAGAAGAGTTATACTGACCGACACTGTTCGGATATAAAGTTTCAGGTGGGAGACGTTGTGGTGCTGAAGGTGTCACCATGGAAAGGTGTCATCCGATTTCGGAAGAGAGGCAAGCTGAGTGCTCGATATATTGGGCCATTCAGGATTTATGCCCATGTTGGTAGGGTTGCATACCGGCTGGATCTCCCTAATAAGATTAGTTAGATCCATAACACTTTCCATGTATCCCAGTTGTTGAAATGTGTAGTCGATGATTCTGCAGTAATCTCGTTAGATGATATTCAGGTGGATAAGCGACTGAATTATATGGAAAAGCCCATTGTAATTCTTGACAGGAAAACTACGACTCTGTGTAACAAGGTGGTGAATCTGGTGAAGGTGCAATGGCAGCACCGAAAGGGCTTATAGTGGACGTGGGAGTCAAAGGACGAGACGAGAGATCACTGCCCAGATGTGTTTATGGCAGCAGAATTCGAAGATGAAGTCTGATTCAAGTGGGGGAGGGTTGTAAAAATCTGTTCTAGGTATGAAATTATTTTGATTGTGTATGATGTTTCATTGAGGACAACGATGTCGTGAACCTCCACCACTACATGGCGAAGAGTTTTGGGCTGCAGGGGTTTAATGAACCACCATGACGTGGTGGTTGTTGTTTGGGAAAAGTCCTAAAGTTATGGGATGCTCCCTATTCAACGACCCTTAGCGCCTCCTATCCTCCCTCCCATTGGACTCCATCTCTCCAAATCGTCCCTTGCAAACCCTAGATCCATTGTGTGAGTTTTTGGCCTTAAATATTATGTTTTAGTGCTTGTGAAGGAAGAAAGTGGTGGAAGATCACTTGTGGAGTTCAAATGAAAGAATCTCAAGGAGTTATAAAGTTTTCACCTTGTTGACTTAATGGATAGATCTATGGATTTTTGCCAAATTTCTCTATGTTTTGTTGCCTTGGATGGTTGAACTTCATAAAGTTTGCAACTTTATGAGTCTCCAGGCCTTTTGGATCATTTCACACTTGCATGACTAAAAAGCACAAAAATTTTATGGTGTGTTTGATGTTGGAGACTCTTTTGAAGCTTTTGGGCAAGTAACCTCTTGGATTGGATGATTATTGATTAAGCCATGAAGTGTTTCGGATCTTATAGTTGAGATATAAACATTTTGGAGGGTTCTATTGGATAAAGTTGGAAACTTTATCCATATAGGCCCTATTTTAGACCAGATCTGAGTTGGAGTCCTTTGGAATCAAAGAATGTTGCTGAATGCATTAAGCTGCTGAAAATACCGTCACCACGACGTGGCAAGGCCACCACGGCATGGTGGCGGGGCAGATCACGATTGTTTTTTCATATTTGGCACCACGACGTGGTACAAGGGTACCACGACGTGGAGTTATACTCTAAGATTGTAACTTGAGTGACATGTCTTAAAGAAGGTTTAAAACACTTGTCAAATGTAAGAGTAAAAGTTTTCTACTCTTGTACATTTGAAATTGGTAAGTTGTGATGTTTTTGGATAAAACAAAGACCAACTAAGGCCAATTGTGTGAAGTGTTTGTCTTGATTAAAATCCACACTATCTCTTGAATATTTGACAAGAGAGTCTTATATGTCAAGAGGATAGTGGGAGTCTTAAAAGGTCTTGAAAGTCTCAAGAACTAATCAAGAGTAAAACCTAAAGTTCTTCACTAGCATACGACTTGAGGTTTATAACCTATCGTGTTGACTATTTCTGTGTCCATTCCAATTATAGTTGGCTTTGCATATGAGTTCTTAGAGTTCTTAATTGGTTGCACAGCAACTTGGAAGCAATGGCAGACCCTTGAGCTGCCACATGGCAAGAAATTAAGATTGAGTTCAGTCCATATGAGTTTGAATTTGTCACTATCCTTGTCTTGTGACTATGGTTTTGACAATTCACATGGATAAGAACACATACACCATTAAATCTAAGTGTCATAAGGTTTCTCTTCGATTCATGAAAATGATGGTGAGGAAACACTTTCACTAAGTAGATTTTAGCTAGATAGCAATTGTGATATTTGCATTCTCAAAGTCGTTAGTGGAGCGTGTGTGGTTAACCAGCACACTAACATGGACTTGTGAGAAGTGGTAAAGGTCTAAACAATCGAGGCTATGATTACGGCATCCCTTTTCATAGTTCTTAAAATTGTTTAGACACACCTGTGAGCTATCTAAGATAAGGTGTATGATATTGATAAAGTTTTATCAAAGCAATCTAGTATCAGAAATCTGAACTTTGGTAAGAAAGTCAATAAAGTATTGATTTCTAGAAGTCCAGCTGATTTCT
This sequence comes from Lactuca virosa, assembly GCF_052849685.1. Lineage (NCBI taxonomy): Eukaryota > Viridiplantae > Streptophyta > Magnoliopsida > Asterales > Asteraceae > Lactuca > Lactuca virosa. The sequence continues at coordinate 299,140,380 of NC_136428.1, read as the reverse complement.
GATTACATGTCAAAGCTAGTGGGAGCATAAGTGTTATGCTAATAATCATCATGTGAGTGGGAGCATGATAATTATGATAAAGGTTGCAAGTTAGCAATGTCAATTTGTGAGGCTGCAGGGGTTGAAAAAGTTGTTTTGCTATAATTAAGGGAGAGGAAATTATACTTCATTTCAATTCTAAAAGCTTAGATTGAGGTTTTAAGTCGTATTCAGTCAAGGATATATATATGAATTTCATGTTGGAATGACTCAACATAAGGAAATTCTATATATGGGTCCATTATTTGCGTTCTAAAATTCGATTATGATTACGGCATCCCTTTTCATAATCTGAATTATGAGAACTTGGCAAAAAGAAATGGAAATGTTATAGCAAAAGACTGGTTTAGTCTTTATGTGAGACATCATGACTCGAGTCCCATATGCTTCGGATATAGGATCGATTACATGTGCTATATTTATCCTTTCTAAAATTTTCCAAATGCCTGGGGCATTAAGAAGGGAAAAGGTCTAGAACTGGATATGACTAAAAGGATTAAGCAATTGTCGAGGACAATCTAAGGTTTACCAAAGATTGGTTGCTCAAGGACAGTTGGAAGTATAGTGATAATTCTGGAAGGACCATATTGACATAATCTGTAAGGAGGCAACTCTTGTTCAGAAGTGATAGTCAAAATGGAATATGGAAATGTTTCAAAGTTGGAAATTATTCAATCTGTGTAAGATTAGGAAACTTAATGAAAGAATGATATTTCCAAGGAGCTGATATCCTTTGGAATGCTCTGTAATGGTTGTTGTCAAGTCTTTCTGACTCAGTGCATAATCATTACAGTAGGATCAATGCATATAAGTTTAGAATCTAACAGATTTCAGTAAATGGCATGAATTTGGAATTCTTGCATTAGCAGTAAGGATTTGGGACTGTGAAAGATGATCATTGGAGTTATGTTCAATTGATCTAATTCACAAAGTGAAGATCATAGACAAACATAGTATGCATACTTGGTGTATGGCATGACTAGTGTTTAGAAAACATAGTGTACATGCTTGGAGCATGGGACAACTATTGTTTTAAATTCAAGAATAAAGTTGATAGCTGAAACAGTATACAATGAATAATGTGTAATCATATGGTGATAAATAAAATGTGTTTTATTTATGTTCATAGGTTTTGATACCATATTAGATTCTATTATTATTGTGTTTCATTTTGCATGTTTTGACTTCCAGAATAACTAGGTCGTTCTTCCTGATTGACTAAGTTATTCAAACTATCCACAGTCGGTCATATGTTGGAAGTAGATATGAATGAAGACTGTCATGGGTTGGCTTGTGGAGGTCTAAGATGTTGGACAAGGGGCTACAACACTCATGAGTGCTCATAAGTTCTGAGTATTGGATTCAACCCGCGCTCATTGGAATCACTTCATGGATTTTATCACGAGTGATCATGAGACGATAATATCTTATATTCTTCAAACCTAGAGATATGAGTTGTTACTATGAGTTGGTTGTACATTGATTGCACGAAAACGCATTCGGTAACTCGGTGTTATAAAACGTGCCTTTGTGTATGATTCAACAAGTAGTAGAACAAGCCATATGAGTCGAAGTTTATCCATTCCTTTTACCTTCGGGATAAAAGTGATATCTGTGGGCCCCTCGATGATTTGGTGATGACAAATATAAGTGCTCGGCCGGGCCTGGACTGATTTGATTTGTTCAATTAGTCAATCGTCATAAATCGGAAATCAGGAAACAACAAATGGACAGAGAGAATGATTATAATCCATGTCTCAGTCCATATGATATCTAGAATGGAGGAATATATGATCCCTTATCTAATGGACAAGTCATTGACAAAGGTCAGAGTTCATCTACAAGGTCAGAGTTCGACAGCGGCTTTTGAGAGCTACGATTGCCAGTTGGTTCCTGAAGTCATACGCAATAATAGTTTTAGACTTATCCAAGTGGGAGACTGTTGGATTAGTGTCTAAGTCCATAACTATAATTGGTATGTACTTGACCCGACTCGGCATGGTCCATTTGGGTTGCATGGCATCAGAACATTTGGATAGACCGTTTATGAGGAAAAGACATTTTGTGACATATTAATATATTATAAGTTTTAATATATTAATATGAAATCATGTTATTTAATTAGTATTGATCAAGAATTAATTTGGACTTAATTTAGTGATCAAAAAGAGACTAATTAAATATATGGGGATTGATTGTGTAAATCATTCATTCTTATATATGTGGGCTTATGATCCAAGATTCCTTTATGTTGGGTTTAACCCATGTGGTGATCCATGGATACTCCATGGAGGTTAAAACCCATGGAGCATAAGGAATGGGAAAAGTCATGAGTTACATGGTGTAACCCTAATAGCCACACTATATAAGAACCATTTTAGTTCAAGAAATTGGGACTAGTGATACATATTTTGAGGGCTAGCCGATTTGAACATGTATGTCTTCTTCTCATGGTTATTCCAAGAGTTCATGATGTTGTGTGAACCATTTGAGGTGTCACACTTGGGGCACTAGGCTCTCAAGCTTCATGGAGTCAAGCAACAACAACAAGGTATGTATTATATCTATTTTATTATCCTAGTATCAATGTTTTGGTATGCTAGTTAGGATAATACCTTGGATAATCATATTTGCATGTATTATAGAGAAAACATAGATCCAAGGTATTTAGGGTTGCATGTACACTTAGGAGTGTTAGAATGCTCAAAACCCAACACTTACTTCATAACTCCTACAAGTATATATTGGCATATTGCCATGCCTTTTGGTCTGAAAAATTCAGGAGCAACATACCAAAGGCTAGTGAATCAAATGTTCATGGAAGTCTATATTGATGGTATGGTGGTCAAATCCAAGAAAGATGAAGATCACCTCAAGGATCTTAAAGGAGCCTTTGATATTTTGGATGAATACAACATGAAGCTAAACCCTTCAAAATGTCATTTGAGATGAAGGTAGGAAAGTTTCTTGGATATATGGTCACTAAGAGAGGGATGTAATCTAGACCTAAACAGATCAAGGCCATCATTGATCTAAAATCCCCATCATCAACAAAGGATATTCAAAGACTAACAGGAAGACTAGTAGCCCTAAATAGGTTCATATCAAGATCCTTAGAGAGGTGTAAAGCTTTTCTACGACATTTTGAAGAAAAACAAAATATTTGTGTGAACCAAGGAGCACGAAAACGCCTTCCAAGAACTTAAAAATTATTTAAGTTCAGCATCCCTACTGGTAAAACCATTGGATGGAGAACCACTCCTACTCTATCTTTGAGTATCCTCCAATGATGTAAGTGTAGTCCTGGCTAAGCATCTTAATGGGGGACCAACATGGCATCTACTATGTAATTAAAAGTCTCTTGGATCCTGAAACCAGGTACTCTCACTTTGAAAACTAATAGTTGCACTAGTAACGACTTCCAAAAAATTAAGACATTATTTTGAAACACATCCTATACATGTAAGAACTAATTATCCTCTTAATAATGTTATGAGAAAGCCATAGATGCCAGGAAGAATTGCCAAATGGTGGGTAAAGCTGAACACATTTGACATAAAGTATGAACCAAGATCCATGATAAATCACAAGCATTAGCAGATTTTGTGGCTGACTTTAGTGTTGATCTACAAGCCGAAGTGGAGTAGAAAATAAGACAACCCCTAGAAGAAGAAAACATGGGAAGATGGACGTTCTTCACAGGTGGGGCATCCACCCAAAAAGGAACTGGTCTTGGGATCATACTAAAATCGCCACAGGGGGCATACTAGCCCAAGCCATTAGTTGTGAATTCGATGTGACCAACAACGAAGCAGAATATGAAGCACTGATTATTGGTACTTAATACCCTCTAAAGTATAAAGATCTAATTACCTCTTTCACACGAGTTTAGTTTTTTACACCTTTCTTGGATGCACAATGTCTTACTATGTGATGTTAATAAGGGGAACATTTCATGCTTAGTGACTTGACAACCCTCTTATTTCTGAACATATGTTATCTTTAGTTGGTATCTTCCCTAGTAAATTACTAAGGTTTACAACATTGCCATGTTATCTCAAGTTGGGATCTTCCCTAGTAAATTTTATCATAAGTTGGGATCTTCCCTATAAAATTTATAAGGTTTATAACATGGTTATATCATAAGGCGGGATCCTCCCTAATTATTTTCTATGTTGGGATTATTCGAAGTTACTTCTTCAGGTAGGATCCTCCACAATTATTTGCTAAGAGCTCAACAGGGATCCTCACATATGAATTCGTAAAGTTGATCCTTGTCTATGCAAACTACAAGATCATATGAAAAATAAAGAGAACATAACTGAAGGCTTCTCTTAAGTCAAAAGATTATAAAACCTAAAGATCACCAGGTTCTATCTATCCTTAAAGCTATTTTCCTACGTTAAAATTAACAATTTATTCTCACGAGGATCCTGAATATTATGTGATCCCAAACTGATAACTAACAAATTCATATTATTAAGGTCTTAAGAGGTCTTATAAAATCTAAACTCTTTAGGATTGACTGCCTGAGGATCCTCAGAAGAGCTATTTCTATAGTAATATCAAGCATATCAACCACGCAAACAAAAGAGATATAAAGAAAGCATGACTTTCTATGCGTCTTCTTCCTCTCCTCCCACTTCTGTTGCTTTGGAGGATCCTGAATGGTGTTAACATTCTCACCAGTTAGCTTAGCTAGGACGTCATGCTAGCCAGTTACATTCTAGGATCCTGCGTTGGCCACGTCCTCCGTGAGTTTGATCTAAGCTTCCCACATGGTGGCAATATCACTGTTCCTCGCCTCTACTATTACCTTCGTCATCTCATTAGCTTGCTTCTCCTCATTCTAAGCCTTCTCTTTACTTAGAAGCTCCACTTTCATTAGGAGATCCTCATTGGTGGATTTCCACTCTTTCTCCTTCTCCTTAAAGGCTAGCTCGACCTTCTCTACTCTGGCCTTCAAGTCGGCAGTGGATCGAGAAATATGTTACGAGAGCTGGAACAAGAATGGTATTAGTAAATCAGAAAAATAATAACCATAGCTCATTAAACACTTACAGATTGAGAAAATGAAACCAACTTTTTGAGAGCTTCCTCGGATCTAAGGTTTTTCAGGCTCAACTCTGTAGGCTTAACGGTTTTACTTTTCCGGGAACTCGGAGTCTTGACAGTGAGATCGATGTGAGCCTCTTAGGAAGAAGAGAGCATGCAATTTTTTCGTTCTTAAGCTTAATCAAACCATTAGACATATCATCCGTGACAACTGGTAAACTTACAGCCAAAACAAGTCAAAAGATGTACCATGTATAAGTGGAAAGCACATTGGAACCTTGTTACATTATATCACAATTAGCCCTGAGGGCATGTTTATATATGTTAATATATACAATTATACTTTGAAAGTTATCCTTAGATAAGACATATATACAATTATACTTTGAAAGCCATGCTTATATAAAAGTCAAACACTTAAAGTAAAGCATGTTGAAGTAAGTTAGTACAAGTCAGTACAAGTCAATATAAGTCAAACTTGTTCAAAACCATGTTGAAGTAAGTTAGTACAAGTCAATATAAGTCAAACTTGTTCAAATAAATGTCAAACACTTAAAGTAAAGCATAATATTTCATAGAATATATATGGTTTTCGGTTTAGCGAATCTAATCCCATACCAAAACCAAAAACACTTGGTTTATGAAACCAAGAACCGAAATTAATTCTTAGTGGAAGCTAGGACCGAAATCTCAATTGTGTTCATCTCTTAGACCAAAATCAAACCCCCTATGTGAAGTATAGGACCGAAAACACACCTTAGGGGACCGCTAGGACAGGAATGTCTTCCACTTTGGCCGAAAACCCCCTTAAAAGTCAAGATAAGATGCAAGTGGATTGGTTGATACTCAATTCCAAATCCATATATATATATATATATATATATATATATATATATATATATATATATATATATATATATATATATATATATATATATATATATATATATATATATATATGTTAGAACCGAAAACAACTTCATTCTCACATTCTCAACAACAAAAACACTTTACATTTGCTCTCAAAACACATATTCAATCCTTCATATCTTCAAAGCAGTTACCCAGATCATGTTCAAATCTTCAAGTTTATTTAAGAACATCTTCAAGTTTTCCTAGGAAATCAAATATATCAAGTTAATTTCCAAACACTTCTTGTAAGTATTCATACATAACTAGTGTTAATTAACACTTAAATTAATCATTTCACCGATTTAAACACAATATTATATGTTTGATTACTATTAGGACTTGGATTTTTCCGCATGTTCTAACGAAGAACGTCACTACCACATCGTACCTAACCTAGAACACACACTCGAGGTGAGTTCATACCCCTACGTTTTCATGATTTTTAATTATTTTCGGGGGAGAATACAAGTAAAACACAAGAAATGTTGTATTAATATTTAAATTATTTCAAATAGTTTCAATCGTTGTCGTTATTTAAAAACACATATATATATATATATATATATATATATATATATATATATATATATATATATATATATATATATATATATATATATATATATATATGTATATATATAGTTTCAATCGTTGTCGTTATTCAAAAACCGATACCCTTTACCACGAATCGACGACCTCTTCGATCAATTTCAAGGAGCAAGTTTCTTCTCAAAGATCGACCTAAGATCACGATACCATCAGCTACGAGTCTAGGAGGATTATATTCCTAAGACCACAGTCAAAACTCGCTACAATACTATGAATTTGTAGTGATACCCTTCGGTTTAACAATTGCACCTAGAGTATTCATGGACCTGAAGAACCGTGTGTGTCGACCTTACTTAGACAATTTCGTAAAAGTTTTCATTGACGACATACTAGTCTACTCCCGAAGTAAGGAAGAACACATCCAACACTTACGACAAGTCTTGGAAACATTGAGAGCAGATAAATTGTTTGCGAAGTTCTCGAAGTGCGAATTCTAGATTCGAAAGGTGGATTTCCTAGGTCACGTTGTCAGCTAGGAAGGGATACATGTAGATCCCTCCAAAATCAAAGTTATCGAAAATTGGGCGACCCCAAGAATGCCAACATAGATTCGTCAATTTCTAGGTCTCGCTGGCTACTACAGAAGTTTCATTTAAAACTTCTCAAGGATTGCAAAGCCACTCACCGGTTTAACTCAGAAGGGTGTAACCTTCAACTGGGAGGAGAAACAAGAAAATTATTTCCAGGCACTAAAGCGAGCCCTCTGCAGCGCCCCGATCTTGTCCCTCCTAGAAGGGACGTAAGATTTTGTAGTTTACTGTGATGCGTCCAGGAAAGGGCTAGGCTGCGTTCTTAAGTAGCAAGGAAAGGTCATATCCTATGCCTCGAGATAGCTTTAGAACCATGAGGTCAACTATACCGCACACGCCCTCGAACTGGTCACACCCCCGGCCAAGGCGAAACAAGCCGAGAGTGGGACTAAGTTCATGGATCACAGATAAATCGAATATATAGCACAGGTACAACGATAAACAAAACAACATTTATATTTAATCATAAGGTTTGAATACAAGGTTCTTACAAGTGATAATAGATAGTAGTTGCCTTATCCAAGCAGGCAGATAACAAAACTAGATAGCTAAGTCGTCAGTGATCCACAACTAATCTTCTGTCTGAAAGCTTGTCTAATGATCTCCTGAGAATACATGGAATTTTGAAAGTCAACACAAAGGTTGGTGAGTGTCACAGGTTTCCTGCTTAACCGCCGTATAATACTTTTAATAAGTCTGAAAAGTATTGCATTTGTAAGAAACTATGTTTGGATGAATATTTGATAAAGATAGAAATATAAACCATGGTTGCTAGGTAATAAAAGTATAGTCTAGTTTATAGTAACGAATTTGTACAGATAGACATATAAATAATGGTTTCTAGGTAATAAACATCTAGTCAAGTTTATAGTAACGGAATGGTACGGATAGACATATAAACTATGGTTTCTAGGTAATAAACATCTAGTCAAGTTTATAATAAGTAATTGGTACGGATAACGGATGAACAAACATACAGATAAATTTATCTGTCATGGTTGTATTTAACAACCACGGATACAGATAAATAGACATACGGATATACGGATAAAGCTATATGCCCAGGTTGTACTTAACAACCGCAGATACAGATAAATAGATAAATGACAAGTATATTTGATAAGCTTACCATAGAAGAGTACGATACTTGTTTAAACAGTTGATAAAACTTTGGATAGTGTACACAAACATGTATATGAGCATAAGATACAAATTCTATAACTTGTATAAATATATAAATCTATATATTTTTGTGTATGTATGAGGTATATTGAAACTACCAAGTTGGTAAACGTTTATACAAGCATAGCACAATTTTTGTCGGAATATATATGTTACTTTTATCAGTTGTATTATCTTAACAACATAACATATGTAACTATTGCGGTTTAAAACGATTTTGTTTACTTAACATGTAAGCGTTTAAATAATTATTTCTCAAACTAGTAAAGTGTTTACACAAAACAATGATAATTTTTTGTGTATTTCGTATGATAAATATTACTTAGTACACGTACTACCATGTACAAACGAGGGCCATACATGAAACACCAATGGTAGGACCATTTTGGCATTATAATACTTCTGAAATCCAACAATCCATGCGATCCTTCAAACCAGATTTCCCGTACCGTAAGTAGTAGCGTAATAAATAATATTTTTTGTGTGATTTATATTGCATAAAATAGTGGTGTTGTTTGTTTAAACAACGTATTTAGAAAATAGCTATACAAGTACTACATGTATTCCCCCCCCCCCCCCCCACCCCAAAAAAAATGTAAAAATGGGGCCGTAACCCTCACCTTAAAGTGCGATTGACGAATCGTTTTCGAGAATGGATGCGAGAAAACCGGGATGTATTGCTGTGAACACGAATCGTTGAGATTTATTTAGTTTCCTAGGAAATATTAACACAAATTAATATGTGGAGGGTTGTTTGGTGATTAACCAAAGTATAAGGTCCATTCAAATAAATTAAATGGACTAAGATTCTTAATAATTTCCAAATAGGGACTAAAAAGGTTTGTTTTATTTGTTTCAATCTTGGATTTCTTTTGAAAATAAATCCCAAGAGAGGGGTTAAATGAAAATAAATAAAATGAAGTTTAATTCTTGGACTTAGTATTAAAATGATTTCCAAGATAGGGGTAATTTGTGTACACTTTAATAGAGGATTAAAGGTTTAGGGACTTGAATTGAAAATGAAATTGGAAATGGGGTTAAAATAAATAATATGGAATGGAAGTTTGGTTTTCTTTTGAATTTGGAAGTACACGTTTTGATCAGGAGGTTAGAACCTCCTGATTTCTTTTCCTTCACGTCGACGTCCAAATTCAAACATCCATATACATTGGATCATAGCTACTTCATTACTTGATTAAAGGAGTTGGAACCACAGGCAAAAATGTAGCGGAGGTGGAGGAGAAGACTCACATCTAAACAGGGCGGCGAATGGTGGTGGCAGGTGGCGGCGGTAAGGCTCCAAAGTGGTGGCAGATGATGGGTTTTTTTTTTTGTCACAAAGATCACCAAATGACACCCGAACTTTGAAAATTAATTCCCGCTTGGTTATCCAACGAAATTTGACGATTCTTTTTGGAAACGAAAGCTAACAGACTGAATTAACATTTTATGGAAATAAATGTGGTGGTGGTCGACTGTGGTGGCCGGAAACAATGGTTGAACAGGGGGTCAAAATTTTCGTCAGCAGTAGTTCTGGCAGGAGGATACTTCGACTTTACAGGGGCTGTTTGGACATTAAAACATTACAGGGGCAATGAGGTATCTACTGGAGGTATTAGGGGGTTGTGTTAGCTTTGATGGTGGAGATATGGTGGTTTTCCGGTGAGATTCCAAAACCGGGATTTTGGGAGGTTTGAGAGAGGGAAAGAAAGAAGGAGAAGGGAGGGGTTGTTGGGACTAATGGCTGATGATTTGGTGTGTTAGAAGAGTCCCCTAAAATGCTCTCACAAGCCTCTCTCACAAGCCTAGTACCTTATGAATAGAATTAAATTTGCTCCTCCTGATCCTAGTGGGTCCCACATAGGGTTGTTCCCCATTAAATGCCCAAAGACACTCAAAACCGGGTGCCTCGGGATCCGTGCATCGAGAATTTTTTTAGGAAATATCGTTAGATAGAATTAAATTAAGGGATTCCGGAACATCAAACGGATTAATTTTTGGAGTTACAGATCTTTGGGAAATTGCGTTTGAACTTTTGCGCCTATGCGGTTCGCGGTGTCCGTTTTCGCGATTTTTGTAAATCTTTTTGCTAAAAATTATTTCGAGTATGAAATTAAATAATAGACTATAACTTGAGTCCAAAAACGCTCTCGGAAATCCTGTCAGCAAAGCGAAAATGCCTTAACGGTGTGAAATGGTTTACTTAGAACAGGTAAAATCAGTGTTACACCGGTTTGGTTTCTTAAAACTGTCGTATCTTTTACATACGAACTCTGTTTTGAGTGTTTTTTATATTTTCGGAAACAAGCAAACACTACTATGAGGCCAGTATAATTGCTTCGCTTAAAATGACTTTTTACAAATTTTCAGTTTTTCAGACGTATTCTAAGGTTACAGTTTGTGCGGTTTGAATCGTTGTACATTTGAAAGTGCAATATCATCTAGTATCGTATTATAGTTAGAACGAAATTACTTATCCTTCTTAAGATACACTAAAACTTAGTAATTCATATATAACATGAGATTCACAGATAGATTGGCGGTTATAATAATAGCTCTAAATTTCGGGTTGTCACGAACTGGGAGTAGTGATTTTTGCTCTGAAGATCTGGAGGCATTACCTTTATGGTACGAAATGCACAGTCTTTACGTACCACAAAAGCCTCCAACACATCTTCGATCAAAAAGAACTGGACATGAGACAACAACGATGGGTAGAACTACTCAATATTACGAATGCGAAATTCGCTATCATCCTGACAAAGCCAATGTAGTAGATGCCCTTACTCGAAAAGAGTACTCGGGTTGCCAAGTAAAATCTTTAACTATGACCATCCATTCACACATGTCCACACATATCAAAGAGGCTCATCTAGAAGCCTTGAAACCCAAGAATGTGACAGGTGAAGCCTTAAGAGGAATGGATAAAAACCTAGAACTCAAGGGTGATAGAGTTCGATATCTCATGATACGGATCTAGACACCAAAGTTTGGTGGCTACAGAGATCTTGTCATGAACGAAACCCATAAAACTCGATACTCCGTTCATCCAGGTTCAGACAAGAAGTATTTGGACCTCAAGAAACTCTATTGGTGGCCAAACATGAAAGCTGAAATTGCTACCTATGTGGGCAAGTGCCTGATTTGCGCCAAAGTTAAAGTAGAATACCAGAAGCCTTCGGGTTTACAACAACAACCAGAAATACCCGAATCGAAGTGGGAGCGGATAACTATGGATTTCATAACCAAGTTGCCCAAGACAACGGGTGGTCATGACACCATTTGGGTAATCGTGGACAGATTAACCAAGTCCGCACACTTCATGCAAATAAAAGAAACTGACAAAATGGAGAAGTTAACGAGGACGTACATTAAGGAGATAGTACGATTGCATGGTGTGCAAATATCCATTATCTCTGACATAGATAGTAGATTTACCTCGCGGTTTTTGCAATTACTGCAAAAGTCCTTGGAACTAAACTCGACATGAGTACGGCGTACCATCCCCAGACTGATAGGCAAAGCGAGGGAATCATACAGACGTTGGAAGACATGTTAAGAGCTTGTATGATAGATTTTGGTAAAGCTTGGGATACCCATTTACCACTCGTCGAATTCTCGTACAACAATAGCTATCACACTAACCTCAAAGTTGCTCCTTTTGAAGCCTTCTATAGGTGTAAGTGCAGATTCCTATGTGTTGGGCTGAAGTGGGTGATACGCAACTAGAAAAGAAACAAGCACTCGACAACAATGTAACCGGTCTCGAGATCATTCGAGAAACAAATGAAAAGATCGTCCAAATTTGAGAATGACTGAAAGCTTCTAGAGACAGACAAAAGAGTTATGCGGACAAACGTCGAAAACCCTTGGAGTTCTAGGTTTGTGACCACGTCCTGTTAAAGGTCTCACCCTGGAAAGGAATGATACATTTCAGTAAATGTGGAAAACTAAATCCAAGGTACATCGGACCATTCGAGATCCTCGCTAGAATCGGCCCGATGGCTTACAAACTCAATCTACAGCATGAACTCAGTAACATACATCCCACTTTTCACGTATCCAATCTAAAGAAGTGTCTGTCTAACGAGACTCTTGTAATAACTTGATGAAATCGAGATAAATGAGAGTCTACACATCGTAGAAGAACTGGTAGAAATCATGCAAAGGGAAATAAAAAGAACAAAACAAAGTCGTATACCAATAGTGAAGGGCCGCTGGAATGCCAAGCATGAACCTGAATTCACTTGGGAACGAGAAGATCAGATGAAACAAAACTACCCATATCTTTTCCCTAGTTCAAGAGTACCACTTTAGAAATAATTTCGGGACGAAATTCGCTCTAACGGGGGGATGATGTGACAACTGGTAAACTTAGAGCCAAACAAAGTCAAAAGATGTACCGTGTATAAGTGGAAACCACATTATATCCTTGTTACATTAAATCACAATTAGCCATGAGGGCATGTTTATATATGTTAATATATACAATTATACTTTGAAAGCAATCCTTATATAAGACAGATTTACTTATATATTCAAAAACATGTTGAAGTAAGTTAGTACAAGTCAATATAAGTCAAACTTGTTCAAATAAAAGTCAAACACTTAAAGTAAAGAATAATACTTCGTAAACTATATATGGTTTTCGGTTTAGGGAATCTAATCCCATACCAAAACCGAAAACACTTGCTTTATGAAACCTAGAACCGAAATCATTTCTTAGTGGAAGGTAGGACCGAAATCTCAATTGTGTTCATCTCTAAGACCGAAATCAAACCCCCCATGTGAAGTTTAGGACCGAAAACACACCTTAGGGGACCACTGTTACACCCCCAAACCAGAACGGGGGAAACGTTCAGGGGTCGAGGACGTCATGTTTAGTATCACAACAATTCACAATAGTAAACCAAGCAACAACATCATCCATTGCATTAATAATATAGTTAATACAAGTGTGTTATGAATGTATTTGTATGACACCAAAAATATATATCAAAATAAAAGACGAGTCTAGAACATGCTCCGACTTCTCATAACCTGGTCCAGTGTACCTGTCTACCGGTTACCTGAGAATACAAGTTATTTTGAAAGCGTAGATCAGCATTAAAGCTGGTGAGCTCATAAGTATTTTAGTGGAAAATGTTTGTATACGTTTGATGGAAATGTTTGTAACTGGTTTCATGTAAATGTTTGTATACTTCCTAGAAAATCCTATATTTTCTACTAAAAATGGAAAGTAGTCTTCTACTAAGACCCGACTGTTCTGTATGCTTGTTCTTTTGTAAAAGTGAGTGTTTTCCCATGTATATGACTATTATTACCATAAAATAGTTTACATTACCTTTTATATGAGAAGATCACTATATGAATGTAATGGGAAAATGACAGTGTACAGTAATGTTGTAATAAGTAACTACTAAAGCACTAACTACCTTAAAAACCAATTTGTTTAATTAAGGTTAAAATGTGATGTGGTTATAACCATACTGATTGACGAATGTTTAACACGACGACCTGTTGGCGTCGAAACTGATGTGACATTTGTCACCCCTTGGCCTGCCGACCAAACTGTAGTGAACAGTTAGGATGCAGGATTTTCAGTCCCGTATAGATCTATACACACAATGTCCACTCTCCCTCCAGGAGACTCTGGTTACAAAAAGGGACTTAACAAATATATTGTTATGCCATGAAGTAGTGGTTTCACATTAATGTTATCTTGTTCTTGTAAAAGGATGTATGTTCTTTTTTGTTCTTGTTATTGTATGTTCCTTTCTGTTCTTGTTATTGTATGTTCCTTTCTGTTCTTGTTATTGTATGTTTGAACTGACTCATGTATGAACTGACTCTTGTAAGTTTCATTGTTCAAGAAATAGTAAGTATTATTCTCCTAAACTATACTTATTATAGTTTACTAGTATGATTGTTTAACTCATCATGTTTGTACACCTTTGCTACCCAAATGTATTGAACTGATTGGAAGAACTTTTATATCTACATACAGATACATAATATATAACTAAGATTTAAATGACACTCGGACAAAAAACCGTTACCCTAAGTCTACAACCAAACAAGGAGCAGAAAATAAAGCGAGTTATCAATCCTAATCCCTTTCAACCTTATTTATATAACTATATCTATATAGACATGATTTTGACAATATATAAGTTTAAAAGCGTTTTGTAAAATGATAAAGAGTTTATTATATAAAAGAGTTTTAACCATTTGAATGGTTATTGATGACTTGATGTCAATTTATAAAATGATTTGAAACAGTTTTTTTGATAATAAACAATTTTAAAGTCTAACAATTCCTTTTGATTGATAGTTATAAAATCACATGTGATTGATATTATAACTATATTGTTTTCTACTTGTATCCCCCCCCCCAGAAAAGCATTTAAAATCATTAAAATATAAGTTTAGGGGTATGAAGTCACCTGTAGTGAGTGTTTCGAATGAAAGATAGATTTATGATGCTTGATATCACAAATGAAGTCCCGAAGCACAATTGGATCCTATTAGACATATAATCACATATATTGGCATAAAATTAGTGTATATAACAACTAATCATGTAGGAAAACAACCTTAGGTACTAGGACACACTTGTAATGAAGTGTTACAATCACATATGATTGTATGAAAGGGAGTTTCCGACCACACTAAGATATGTTCACGGCCATGGAGAGTTTACGGCCACACATGAAGTGTTTACGGCCCAAGGCTTGATCTAATGAAGGGTTTCTGGCCTAGGAAGGAGGGTTCACGGCCATATCAAGATCTTATGAAGGGTTCATGGCCACATGAAGGGTTTACGGCCGTGAACTCTTGAAGATCTTGTACAAAGTGGTTGTTTCATGATTGGAAATCAAGAGATTCTAATGGATAGCAAGTGTATGGAAAGGATACTTACTTAATGGTAGTGTTGAAGGTGTTCGCGGCTCCAGGAAAAAGTGTGTGTTCTTGGTGTTCTTGGTGAAAAGATGATGATTTGAAGATCTAAACCCAAAAGAGTTAAATTCATGGAGGAAATCAAAGGGTTTTACTTGAATGAGAAGGATATCAAGTAAGAAGGGAAGAATCACTTACACTTTTGAAGATCAAGTAGGATATTCCTGATGATACTTGAGAGAGAAATGAGAGTTCTTGACTTGAAGATGTGTGAAATGAAGAATAATGAAGGATCTTCATAATAATGAAGAGGGGTTCACGACCAACATGGGTTTACGGCCGTAAACACTAGTTTGCGGCCGTGAACTCCTTGTGAAGGTGGTTTGGGCTCAATTCCAACTCAATGATCTTAAGTTAATACTCCCTAACACACAATTTTTGAGTGTACTAGGCTTAGAATTCTCAAACAGACCCTTAACAAAGCTAATAGTTAACAGAAACAAGTCTGACTTTTGATTGAATTGATTGGCTTTACAAGATAGAAATTTAGTGTTGTCACATAATCCCCCCCATTAAAGGGAATTTCATCCCGAAATTAGAGTTTAAGCAAATACAGGTAAACTAAGGAAATAGATTAGGATATTTCTGTTTCATTTGATCCACGCGCTCCGAAGTGAATTCAGGTCCTTGCTATGCATTTTAAGCGGACCTTCACTATCGGAATAGGGATCCGATTAGTCCTAACGACTTCGCTGTCTAGGATTTCTACAGATTCTTTCACAAAGCTGAGGTTCTCGCTTACCTCGATGAACGCGAGTGGTCATGACATCATTTGGGTAATCGTCGACAGATTGACCAAGTCCGCACACTTCATGCAAATAAAAGAAACTGACAAAATGGAGAAGTTAACAAGGACGTACATTAAAGAGATAGTACGATTGTATGGTGTGCCAATATCCATTATCTCTGACAGAGATAATAGATTTACCTCACGGTTTTTGCAATCACTGCAAAAGTCCTTGGAACTAAACTCAACATGAGTACGGCGTACCATCCCCAGACTGATGGGCAAAGCGAGAGAATCATACAGATGTTGGAAGACATGTTGAGAGCTTGTATGATAGATTTTGGTAAAGCTTGGGATACCCATTTACCACTCGTCGAATTCTCGTACAACAATAGCTATCACACTAGCCTCAAAGTTGCTCCTTTTGAAGCCTTCTATAGGTGTAAGTGCAGATCACCTATGTGCTGGGCTGAAGTGGGTGATACGCAACTAGAAAAGAAACAAGTACTCGACAACAATCTAACCGGTCTCGAGATCATTCGAGAAACAAATGAAAAAAATCGTCCAAATCTGAGAATGACTGAAAGCTTCTAGAGACAGACAAAAGAGTTATGCGGACAAACGTCAAAAACCCTTGGAGTTCCAGGTTGGTGACCGCGTCCTGTTAAAGGTCTCGCCCTGGAAAGGAATGATACGTTTCAGTAAACGTGGAAAACTAAATCCAAGGTACATCGGACCATTTGAGATCCTCGCTAGAATCGGCCCGATGGCTTATAAACTCAATCTACCGCATGAACTCACTAACATACATCCCACTTTTCACGTATCCGATCTAAAGAAGTGTCTGTCTAACGAGACTCTTGTAATCCCACTTGATGAAATCGAGATAAATGAGAGTCTACACTTCGTAGAAGAACCGGTGGAAATCATGGAAAGGTAAATAAAAAGAACAAAACAAAGTCGTGTACCAATAGTGAAGGTCCGCTGGAATGCCAAGCATAGACCTGAATTCACTTGGGAACGAGAAGATCAGATGAAACAAAAGTACCCACATCTTTTCCCTAGTTCAAGAGTACCACTTTAGAAATAATTTTGGGACGAAATTCGCTCTAACGGGGGGATGATGTGACAACTGGTAAACTTAGAGTCAAACCAAGTCAAAAGATGTACCATGTATAAGTGGAAACCACATTATATCCTTGTTACATTAAATCACAATTAGCCATGAGGGCATGTTTATATATGTTAATATATACAATTATACTTTGAAAGCAATCCTTATATAAGACAGATTTACTTATATATTCAAAACCATGTTAAAGTAAGTTAGTACAAGTCAATATAAGTCAAACTTGTTCAAATAAAAATCAAACACTTAAAGTAA
The DNA here is from genome assembly GCF_052849685.1 of Lactuca virosa. Classification (NCBI taxonomy): domain Eukaryota; kingdom Viridiplantae; phylum Streptophyta; class Magnoliopsida; order Asterales; family Asteraceae; genus Lactuca; species Lactuca virosa. The sequence goes on along the minus strand of NC_136428.1, from coordinate 299,122,982 downwards.
AGAATAATACTTCATAAACTATATATGGTTTTCGGTTTAGGGAATCTAATCCCATACCAAAACCGAAAACACTTGCTTTATGAAACCAAGAACCGAAATCATATCTTAGTGGAAGGTAGGACCGAAATCTCAATTGTGTTCATCTCTTAGACCGAAATCTCAATTGTGTTCATCTCTTAGACCGAAATCAAATCCCCCATGAGAAGTATAGGACCGAAAACACACCTTAGGAGACCACTGTCACACCCCCAAACCAGAACGGAGGAAACGATGGGGGGTGGAGGACGTCATGGTTAGTATCATAACAATGCATAATAGTAAAACAAGCAACAACATCATCCATTGCATTAATAATATAGTTAATACAAGTGTGTTCTGAATGTATTCGTATGACACCAAAAATATATATGAAAATAAAAGACGAGTCTTGAACATGCTCCGTCTTCTCATAACCTGGTCCAGTGTACCTGTCTACTGGTTACCTGAGAATACAAGTTATTTTGAAAGCGTAGATCAACATTAAAGCTGGTGAGCTCATAAGTATTTTAGTGGCAGATGTTTGTATAAGTTTGATGAAAATGTTTATAAGTGTTTTCATGTAAATGTTTGTATACTTCCTAGAAAATCCTATATTTTCTACTAAAAATGGAAAGTAGTCTTCTACCAAGACCCGACTGTTCTGTATGTTTGTTCTTTTGTAAAAGTGAGTGTTTTCCCAAGTATATGACTATTATTACCAGAAAATAGTTTACATTACCTTTTATATGAGAAGATCACTATATTAATGTAATGGGAAAATGACAGTGTACAGTAATGTTGTAATAAGTAACTACTAAAGCACTAACTACCTTAAAAATGAATTTGTTTAATTAAGGTTAAAATGTGATGTGGTTATAACCATACTGATTGACGAATGTTTAACACGACGACCTGTTGGCGTCGAAACTGATGTGACATTAGTCACCCCTTGACCTGCCGACCAAACTTTAGCGAACAGTCGGGATGCGGGATTTTTAGTCCCGTATAGATCTATACACACAATGCCCGCTCTCCCGCCAAGAGACTCTAGTTACAAAAAGGGACCTAACAAATATATTGTTATGCCATGAAGTATTGGTTTCACATTAATGTTATCTTGTTCTTGTAAAAGGATGTATGTTCTTTTTTGTTCTTGTTATTGTATGTTCCTTTCTGTTCTTGTTATTGTATGTTCCTTTCTGTTCTTGTTATTGTATGTTTGAACTGACTCATGTATGAACTGACTCTTGTAAGTTTTATTGTTCAAGAAATAGTAAGTATTATTCTCCTAAACTATACCTATTATAGTTTACTAGTATGATTGTTTAACCGATCATGTTTGTACACCTTTGTTACCCAAATGTAATGAACTGATTGGAAGAACCTTTATATCTATATACACATACACAATATATAACTAAGATTTAAATGACACACGGACAAACAACCGTTACCCTAAGTCCACAACCAAACAAGGAGCAGAAAATAAAGCGAGTTATCAATCCTAAACCCTTTCAACCTTATTTATATAACTATATCTATATAGACATGATTTTGACAATATATAAGTTTAAAATCGTTTTGTAAAACGATAAAGAGTTTATTATATAAAAGAGTTTTAACCATTTGAATGGTTATTGATGACTTGATGTCAGTTTATAAAATGATTTGAAACAGTTTTTTTGATAATACAATTTTAAAGTCTAAGAATTCCTTTTGATTGATAGTTATAAATCACATGTGATTGATATTATAACTATATTGTTTTCGACTTGTATTCCCCCCCTCCCAAAAAAGATTTTAAAGTCTTTAATATATAAGTTTAGGGGTATGAAGTCACCTGTAGTGAGTGTTTGGAATGAAAGATAGATTTATGATGCTTGATATCACAAATGAAGTCCCGAAGCACAATTGGATCCTATTAGACATATAATCACATATATAGGCATAAAATTAGTGTATATAACAACTAATCATGTAGGGGAACAACCTTAGGTACCAGGACACACTTGTAATGAAGTGTTACAATCACATATGATTGTATGAAAGGGAGTTTCCGGCCACACTAAGATGTGTTCACGGCCAAGGAGAGTTTACGGCCACACATGAAGTGTTTACGGCCCAAGGCTTGATCTAATAAAGGGTTTTCGGCCTAGGAAGGAGGGTTCACGGCCATATCAAGATCTTATGAAGGGTTCACGGCCACATGAAGGGTTTAAGGAAGTGAACTCTTGAAGATCTTGTACAAAGTGGTTGTTTCATGATTGGAAATCAAGAGATTCTAATGGATAGCAAGTGTATGGAAAGGATACTTACTTAATGGTAGTGTTGAAGGTGTTCGCGGCTCCAAGAAAAAGTGTGTGTTCTTGGTGTTCTTGGTGAAAAGATGATGATTTGAAGATCTAAACCCAAAAGAGTTGAATTCATGGAGGAAATCAAAGGGTTTTACTTGAATAAGAAGGATATCAAGTAAGAAGGGAAGAATCACTTACACTTTTGAAGATCAAGGAGGATATTCCTGATGATACTTTAGAGAGAAATGAGAGTTCTTGACTTGAAGATTTACGGCCGTAGACACTAGTTTACGGCCGTGAACTCCTTGTGAAGGTGGTTTCGGCTCAATTGCAACTCAATGATCTTAAGTTAATACTCCCTAACACACAATTTTTTAGTGTACTAGGCTTAGAATTCTCAAACAGACCCTTAACAAAGCTAAAAGTTAACAGAAACAAGTCTGACTTTTGATTGAATTGATTTGCTTTACAAGATAGAAATTTAGTGTTGTCACATTATCCCCCCGTTAAAGGGAATTTCGTCCCAAAATTAGAGTTTAAGAAAATACATATAAACTAAGGAAATAGATGAGGATATTTCAGTTTCATTTGATCATCGCGCTCCTAAGTGAATTCAGGTCCTTTCTATGCATTTTAAGCGGACCTTCATTATCGGAATAGGGATCTGATTAGTCCTAACGACTTCGCTGTCTAGGATTTCTACAGATTCTTTCACAAATCTGAGGTTCTCGCTTACCTCGATCAACGCTAGTGGGATAACAAAAGTCTCGTCGGACGACCAGTTTTTCAAGTTAATAACATGGAAAGTAGGGTGTATGCTATTGGATTTCCGAGGTAGTCGGGGTCTATAATCTACTGGATAAACTCTAGTAAGAATCTCAAATAATCTTATGTACCTTGTATTTAGTATTCCACGCTTTCCGAAGTGTATTCTTCCCTTCCAGGTGAGACCTTCACCTGACGAGGTCACCAACCTGGAATTCCAATGGTTTTCTCTTATTGAAGGCGTTAGCTTTTCTGCCTAATCCTGGGAGCTTCACGTCGCTCCTGGATTTGTACTCTCTTCTCAGTAGTTTCTCGGATGAATTCCGGACCAGTGAAGGTGCCGTCTGGAAATTGGACCTCTAGCTAGTTGCGTGTCGCCTACTTTAATCTAGTGCAGAGAGAATCTGTACTTGCGACTAAAGAGGGTTTCGAATGGAGAAAGTTTAAATGCTAGCATGGTCAATGACTCGACTAGTTGGTAAGTGAGTATTCTTGTTCTACCAAAGTCTATCACATATTCTCTTCGTACAACTTCTAGTGATTGAATCGTTCTCTCATTTCGTTAGTTGGTTTAAGGATGGTAGGCTATGCATCATGACTGGCCTGGTTTCCAAAAATTTCTGAAGTGACTTCCTGAACTGGGAGATGATTCTACTATCTCAAACGGAGATGACAGATATTGGAACACCGTGCAGTCTAACTAATTTCTCGGACACACGTCCTAGTTAACTTCTCTATTTTTCCTGACCCCTTAAAATTGTAGGAACGGTGCAGATTTGGCTAATCTGACGACGATCACCCAAAATAGAAATCAAGTCCACCTGTTGCCTTGGTTAACTTGATTAGGAATTTCTTTGTAATCCGTCACTACTTCCACTCAGGCATCTCCGGTTGTTTGTAGTAAGCATGCAACTTTTGCTCTGAAGTTCATGATAAGACTCATACTTAGGTCATCCACCATCATCTCGTGTATACAAGTCGTATATTGTTGAATCATGAAAAGTGACCCTCTTGAACTTCAACTACCGCAGCCAACAAGCTACCGCAGTCAAGCTCCCTCTTCAGCAATATCATCCGAAGTCATCAAAGCCAACCGCAATCATTCTTACTTTACTTAGTTTATTTGTCTTTCTGTAATACTCTCTATTGTCCAGTATGCCTTGCATGGCTACTCATAGAGAGTGATTCAAATGTAACTTCTTGAGTCTCTATAAATAGAGCTCATTCTCACTTAGAATCAATCTATCGATCTGAATACACATCTCTGAAGTTATCTTTTCTATCTCTCTATCTAATTACGCATCTCTTCTTACTCACAAATCTTACTAGAATATAACTGATTACACTCTCTCCTCGGAGCAAGTCTTTTGTGACTTAATCACTAAGTTTGATCTCACTTATTAACTTGGCTTGAATGCATTCCTCGTTATGAATCAACTTATGTGTATACTTGATATAACGATTGTTGTCATTTCCTTTTCTTTACTTTTCCGCAACTAACTCTCTAACTATCTAACTCTAAATATTATTGTTGAGCTTTTAGATCCTTCGAGATTAACTATTCCACAATATACTTGTTCTAACGTTTGTTCAAGTGTGTCTCAAAGTTTTTCTCTCAACAATTGGTATCAGAGCCATATTGGTTGCTTTTTGAAAACGGAACTCTGATTTTCAAAGGGCCTTCTATACCACTGAAGCTCATTTCTTAAAAACTTCAAAAACAAATATGGCACAATCGTTATCTCTGAATGTTTCCAACAGTGTTGGTGGTTCTAATCGATCACCAATACTGGTAGCAAATGAATATCATCACTGGTCCCAAAGAATGGAACGATACTTAAGGAGACTTGGTAGAGATGTATGGCGATCCGTAGAAGAAGGACCACATGCCCAGTCCTTACACCAGTCCAAACTGACGGCACTACAACCAGACTAGGAGGAGGTCAACTAGTCATGAACCGTCCCAGCAAGGATGATCTCGATAAAATGGAAAATGATGTTGTTGATTTTTATGAAATCTCTTGTGGAGTTGCTCCTGACAACTTCGATATTATCATAAATTGCAAATCAGCAAAAGAGATCTGGGAAGTTCTTAAGAACTTGTACGAAGGCTCAGAACAAGCATAATACAAAAAGCTTACTACCGCACTCAATGAGTTCAACAACTTCAAAGCTCATACTGGCGAAAGCTTGGAAGACTCCTTCAAAAGGTTCAACCTGATAGTCACCAAGTTATCCAATGTGGGCACAATCCGCAGTAACCATGAAACAAATCTTCAGTTTCTTAATGGTTTGGGAAGACATTGGACTACGGCTAAGATGATAGTCCAAGGCGATAGAAACATTCATTCTTTGTCACTCTACAAGCTCTATGGAGAACTGCAAGCACAAGAATCCACCGTACTCAAAGACTGTGCTGACTTCGGAGGACCACTTGCTCTCATAGCACAAGCTCCACATAATCATTCTTACTCTCCCTCGTATGACACTGCACCGCAGTCATACTAAACTGATTCAGAGTATGATGATGAAGAAGAATTTCAGAAGGCTATTGCTCTGGTTAGCCAACAGTTCAACCGTCTACCACCTCCTTCCTTCCGCAAGAATCAACAGTTCAACAAACCTCCATTCAACCGTAACTTCAGTCCCCAGAATAACCATCCTCGATATCCCAAAAATTCTCATCCACCACCGCAATCTCAAAAACCCAACCAAAGGAGGCACCGCAGTCTACTCAAACCACTGACTCTGGTACTCCCTCAGAAGACAAGACTGATGTTGTAATTTGCCACAAATGCAACAAAGAGAATCATTTTGCAAGAGATTGTAAGGCCAATGTAGTAAAAGACAGAGCATTCTACCTTAGAATGGCTCAAGAGTTAGAAGATAAGGAAAAGGCAAGGGCATACGTAGCCCATGTCAAAAGAGACCATCAAGTTTGGTCATCCGGAGACGAAGATGAAGCCATCAGCAGTGTCAAAGGAAAAGGGAAAATCTGCATGCTGGCAACTGCGGATGATGATGGGTCTACAAAGCTGCACAAGAACTACTGCTACATGGCAAAGGATGGAACTCTAAGCATCGTCGAACAGGTAAAACTCATGATCCAAACTCTAAACTATAGCATGCATGACTGTCAACCTTACATAGATGATCTTAATGACACATGTGCTGCCGTCCTTACAGACTATAACAAAGCCTTAGATGAGAAGAACATTGCGTCCCAATAGATGTTCCATGTGAGAGGACGACTGGGTAACAAAAGACTCAAAATGGCTATGTTAGAAAAGGACTTAGAGTTAGAAAAAGATGCAAGAATGTTGAGTGAAACACAATTAGAGATAGCTTTGAACCAGAGAGATTTAGCTCAGAATGAAATTGTACGCTAAAATCTCTTAATCGAAAAATTGTTCAATGAAAGTGAAGCTATTGAAAATTTGGTAAATAATGGAACCGTGGACAATACATATAATTGGGGTTGGTCAAATGGATATCCTACCGCAATGGATTCCTGACCCCGGTTCAACAAAGACAGACTGTATGTCCCTCCAGACCGAGAATTTCATTTCCCAGTCAATGACAAGACCTTTCCCGAAGACATCAAAACTCACTTCGGTAGACTGCATAATCTAAGCAATAATTGTGTCATTGAGGAGATTGTGCCTGAGGTCTCGGTTCACACAAGTGATCAAATTCCTATATGTGGCACTATTTACCCAAATTCTCAAACCTCATCTGTAGTTGATGAAGAAATTGTCATAGAGGGCCCCGAAGTCTCGAAAGACTTTCCATCTTTGCCCTCAGACTGCAATGTCTCACACTGTAATCAAAAGTCCCACAAAAGTCACACTGAAGTCCCAACTCAGACTTACTCTGCAGTAGTCAAATCATCACTACCGCAATCATCAGTAAAAGGAACTGTGACTCTTCAGCCAATTCATCATGAATTACCCATAGAAAACTTTGAAGTAGGTCAATGCTCTCAAACCCTTGAATCTTCAAGTTCGGATGACTCAAGCCCACGTTTTCAAAAATTTTCTAAGAATTCCAGGAAACCGCAGTTGAACATCAAAGACTGCGGTTCTCCAAAAACTTTAGCAAAAAAGGCTTTCAAAGAGGAAATTCACTCCCGAGGCACAAATAGACAATTTTTTTCGAAAAACAAGAAGCATGTCAGATTTCCAAAGTCCAAAAGTCCAGAAAAATTTGTTTTCTCACACTATTTTTTGAAAAACTCTCCCATCAAGAAAACATACAAAAAGGAATGTACAGAAAACATACAAAGAGGAATGTACAGTTTCAACAGTCATTCCTAATTCATCTGACACAACCCAAAAAGGTGTAAAGTCTTTTCGAAACAATGGCTTTCAAATCTAATCCTCAGATGATCCGAAATGGAAAGGTATCTTATCCACTCCAACACTTTTAAAGTCACATCAAAATTTTAACAAGTTGAAGGGTATTCTACCAAATCCAACAAAAAGGACACAAAGATCTACACGTGCTAAACCTTTTTCAAAACAAACTTTTCAGAAACCAAACAACACTCATGTCACATCTTTTCAACCTCGGACCGTTCACAAGCCCAACTCATCCTTTAGACCGCTGACCAAACGTGGTGTCAGAACAAAAGACAAAATCTCAACCTGCAAATGTCAGTGTAGTTGCCAAAAAGATTCATCCTATGTCAAATCTAGTTGGAGTCAGAAACCTCGTAACTTTTGAAAAACACACAACACTCCAAAACTACACAAACACCCAGGACTAGGATTAAAAGTTGACAAGAAACCTATCCCTGTAACCTCGGTCCACGCATCATTCAGAAACTCATCTGTTTTCCCAGGCTCCAAACTAGTTTGGATGACGAAACTAACCGTGTAATTCTCAGGTTTTGTGCAAGGAGGAACAAGAAGAAGAATGGTTAATCCACAGTGCCTGCTCCTTGCACATGACCGGAAGGTTAGAATACCTTCGGGATTTCAGGCCAATTTGCAACGGTGGAAATGTTACATTTGGCAAGAATGCGAATGGGATCATCCGAGGTTATGGTCTTCTCACTACGGGGAACTTTTCTATTCAAAAGGTTGCTTATGTAGAAAGCCTTAAACACAATCTCATCAGTGTTGGCCAACTATGTAAGGCAGACCATCGAGTTGAATTTGATGATCAATTTTGCTATGTAATGACAAGTGATAAGAACACATGTTTGATCAAATCTCGATCCGAAGGTACTATGTATCCTCTAGATGTCTCTCTGATCATAGGCAAACCGCAGTTATGTTTCCTATCCAAAGCAGTATCCGAAGTCAGCTGGCTATGGCACCGCAAGCTAGCTCATCTCAACTTCAGATACATCAACAATTTGGTCACTGGAGAACTAGTCAGTGGACTCCCTATTCTCAAGTTCAGCAATGATACTCTCTGCCCTGCATGTGAATGTGGAAAGCAATCCAAAGCAAGTCACCCCATGGTGATTGACTCTTCAATTTCTGAACCACTAGAGCTCCTTCATATTGATCTCTGCGGTCCATCAACCGTAGCCAGTCTCCATCACAATAAGTACATACTGGTTATAGTAGATGACTTCATACGATTCACATGGGTTTTCTTCCTCAGACTCAAGTCAGAAACACCTCAGGTTCTCATCAATTTCATCAAGGAAGTAGAACTTCAGATAAAGCTGCCAGTCCGACGAATCTGCAGTGATAATGGAACCGAGTTTACTAATCATCTCCTCAACAGTTTCTTGGTGTCCAAGGGCATCACTCACAACTTCTCAGCTCCCTACACACCGCAACAAAATGGAGAAGTAGAGAGAAAGAACCGCACTCTAGTAGAAGCAGCCAGATCCATGCTCAACTTCGCACACCTTCCTCTCTACTTCTGGGCTGAAGCAGTAGCAACCGCATGCTTTGTACAAAACCGAAGCATTGTGTGCAAACGCCTCAATAAAACACCGTATGAGGGCCTTAACAACCACAAGCCAAATTTTCGCTTCTTTCATATCTTTGGGTGTAGATGTTTTGTGATCAACAACAGAGATCAGCTGAACAAGTTTGCACCGAAGTCTGATGAATGCATCTTCCTTGGCTACTCCACTAACAAGGTTGCTTATCGAGTTCTCATTAGACGCACAAGGTTGATCATTGAAAGCTTCGATGTGAAATTTGATAACTATCACATCCGCAACACCCCTCCATCTACTGAGACCACCGCAATCGTGGAAAGTGATATTCCTGCCTCTTCGGGTCCATTAAATCTTGTTGAAGTCAATTATGACGATCTCTTCACCCCTGTAGAAACAGCCAAGTTATCCGATGTCCATGTGTCTCAAGAAGCTCAACAGCAGCACGCTGATGTATCTGGTCCTTCGCTATCTGAAGTAGCATCTCTCAATACTTCCACCTCGCCAGTTGAGGGGGAAAGCTCTACTCCGGATCAAGCAACAACCATCAAGGTTCCAGTACTTGATACAGCTCAAGTTCCCATCTGTAGAGAATCATTACCATCCAACGTTTCTTCCGACTCGGATGATGAAAACATAAAAAACATCGATACAAGAACAGACTCTAGGATTATCACTCTTCCATCCGCAGTCCAGGGGGAACCTTCTCAGGTTCCAGAGGAACTCCCATCAACAATCCATGGGGAACCTCTTCCAACTCCTCAAGAAAATTCCATTCTCGCCCCAACAATCCAAGATGATTCCGCAGGATGTTATCAAGTCCAGGGGTAACTGACATCTCCAACCGCAGAATCTTCTGATATCGAATACATTCCCTCTACCGCAACTGCTGATCATCTGCAACCCCGTCTACACGTATAGACGAAGGACCACCCACCAGGTCAAATCATTGGCAACCCATCCGCAGGTATCCAGACTCGATCTTCCTCGGTCGAGCCCCGAACGATCAAAGAAGCATTATTAGAACCTGATTGGATATCCGCAATGCAAGAAGAGCTAGAAGAATTCAAAAGAAACAAAGTGTGGAAGCTCATCCCGAAGCCACATGGTCACAACATTGTTGGTACTAGATGGGTATTCAAAAACAAGCTGGATGAATCTGGTGCGGTAGTCAGAAACAAGGCAAGGTTAGTTGCAAAGGGCTACAGTCAACTTGAAGGTGTTGACTATGATGAAACGTATGCTCCGGTGGCACGAATGGAAGCCATCCGAATCTTCTTAGCATACGCAGCCCACAAAAACATCAAGGTACACCAAATGGACGTAAAGAGTGCATTTCTTAATGGGGAATTAAAAGAAGAGGTTTATCTTCAGCAACCTCTAGGATTTGAATATATTGAATTCCCAGACCACTGCTACAAACTTGAAAAAGCAGTCTACGGTCTGAAGCAAGCCCCAAGAGCGTGGTACGAGACTCTCTCTGAATTTCTTGTCTCGTCCGGATAAAAAAGAGGAGTGATTGATCCCACTTTATTTAGAAAAGCAAATGGTGACCACCTTATGCTTGTACAAATATATGTGGATGATATCATCTTCGGATCGACTGATTAAGGAATGGTGGATGAATTTGCTAAGCTCATGACCAACAAGTTCAAAATGAGCATGAATAGAGAGATTAACTTCTTTCTAGGACTTCAAGTGAAACAAGTTCCGCAAGGGATATTCATTCATCAGGAGAAATACACCACTGAACTGTTAAAGAAATATTCTATGGACAACTGTTCTTCGGCTAAGGTCCCCATGGCCTTCGGATATAAGATCTCTGCTGACCCCTCAGGCGAATCTGTGGATCACAAGACTTATAGAGGTATCATAGGCTCTTTGATGTACCTCACCGTAAGCAGGCCAGACATTGTCTTTGCAACAGGTGTATGCGCAAGGTATCAGGCTGACCCAAAAGTGTCACATTTGACCGCAGCCACACAAATTCTATGGTACTTGAAAGGAAGCAAGTCTCTTGGATTATGGTACCCCGCAGGCAATGATTTCAGCCTTCAAGCATTCACAGATGCGGATCACGCCGGATGCAGACTAGATCGAAAATGCACCTCAGGCGGATGTCAATTTCTTGGTGGAAGACTCGTCAGCTGGTCATCAAGGAAACAAATTTGTGTATCTCTGTCTACCGCAGAAGCAGAATATGTGGTCGCAGCCAGCTGTTGTTCACAAGTTCTATGGATGAAGACACAACTTATGGACTACGGATACAGAATGTTGCGGATACCAATTTACTGTGATTCAGAAAGTGCTATAGCGATTTTTCACAATCCTATTCAGCACTCCAAGACCAAGCATATTGAACTACGGTATCACTTCATCAAAGACCACATCCTGAAAGGTAACATTGAACTCATATTTGTCCATACTCATGAAGATATTGCTGATGTATTCACAAAGGCACTTGACTCTACAAAGCTCAACACTTTCTTACAAATGTTAGGAATGATGAATCCGAACCCACATTTCTTCTTGAATTGATAGGCACCGCAGACCATCCTTGGTCTCTGTTGCGGTCCTAACTGAAGCTACTTATGATAAATGATTTTGGTATATCCTGTGTACCGTAGTCTATGTACCGCAAACATATATCATATTTATCTTTCACTGGTCCTTATTGTTTGTTATTACTAGGTTCTTGTACAAGTGCTCTCCTCAGTTCTTCTACTGCAATCATACATCTACCCATCCGCAATGAATGATCCATCCGCAATAGCAAAGGATCCATCCGCAATGAAGTTTCCATCCGCAATCACATTAATAATTTCTCAACTGTTTCATTAATCTTTGAATCATGGTGTGCTATTTAATGATCCTTCATTAAATAAAACATTAAATAAAAACATTCCTTGAGAAACTGTCTCAGTCTCTTTTGGAATAAACCTTGTGTCAGACCCATTTTAGGTATGATGACAAAATGAACGTTTTTCCATAAACAAATCCTTAATATGTCTTTTCCTCTTACCCAGCACGTCCCATCCATTACAACTTCTTTCTGCACAACGGATCAAATAAACCCTCACCACACGATCACCAGACGTGATGATGTACGTCTGACTTTTCATTAAATGCAAACCCTTTTTTGGCAAAATCTCAAAATTTTAAACCGTTTCATAATATGTGGCTGAGATTTCACCTCCCAAATCAAAAGAACCCCCATTTTTTTTACCTTATCCTTTTCACCTAGGGTAAATAAAAAAAATGTTTCCCGCTCTCATAAGCCCCTATAAAAACCTTTCTTCTTCCCCAAGAACAGTTTACGCTCTCTGAACTTTGAACCCTTTCTCCATTATTACACTCTGTTTCTTCACTTTTTCTCAAACTGTTACAATGGTGAAATCTGGTGTATCTAAGAAACACTCCAAAGCTTCTGGATCAGTGAAGCCTACTGGTTCAGACTCTGCTTCAAGACATCCCACTCCCACGATAGCATCAAGCAATTTCAGAGCCGTGTTCGAAGACCATTCATCTTACAATGCTCCAATCAAGCTGATGATCAAGTTCTTGAACAATCACCCCCTGTTTGGCCCCTTCGATTCGTTCACAGACGTTGTTCCCCTTTCCACCCTATTCAAATATGCCTTTTCAGCCTATCGACCACTCGATAACCCACAAGAAGTGCATCTAAACCTAGTTAACGATTCTTTAGTAATTATGTCTAAAGAAAAGTTTCTTTCTGCCATTAACCTTCTTGTTAATCCATCAATCAACATTTTTACTCCATCAATAGCGGACATCACTTCTGCACTTTACCAAATGGGATATCAGAAGAAAATGAAAGGCATTGGAGAATTCAAGAAAAACCAACTGCCTGCGGTCTGGCAATTCGTTTGCCATTTTGTCATCCGCAGTCTATCCAGCAGAACCGGAGGAATGGATAATATGGGACTCAAGCTCCTAGAGTTAGTATGGAGCATCTTCACTAGCCATGACGTAAACTACGGTTAGATTCTATGGGATGATTTTCTACAGTACATTCCCAAGGAGAGCCCAAGGGAGAACCCTACCGATCTGACATTTGCAAGATTATGGTCCCTCTGCATTTCAGACCTCCATGCGGACGCAGGAATCAGCATGGGCAATGACATAAACTTCTTTGTCACCAAGGATCTTAAAAGGTACAATCCCTCATCTGATCAATCTGTTTTTGGACCGATTAGAACACTTCCAACCCACATTCTCAACACTCTTGGTCTTGAGACTGGTGATGTCTCAGATCATATTGAGGCTACGGAAGGTATTGCCCCATACCTTCCTACCCCGCCTCTTCAAACCCCATCCGCAATCATTACCCATGGAAGTACCGCAGTCCCATCTTCCACTACTCTCTCTAATCTTTCTCAAAGAAAAAAGAAATTAGCCTCAACTCATCAAGGCCCCCGCAACGTCTCAAAGAAACAAAGAACCCCAAAGAAAGATGCTCCCAAACCAACCGCACCCTCCAAGAAACAAAAAACCAAACCAACCGCAACCACAAATGACATTGACTCTGATGAGGATGCGCAACCAATTGCCATCCTTAAGAAAAGAAAAACCAATCCCACTGGCCAAATGCGTGACCGGACTGATACCCTAGCCTCTCAAAAGGCTCCGGTAGTCCTTGGGGTGGCCGCAGACCGATTCAACTCCACAATCGAATACCACTCCGGCTCAGAAAGTGAGTCTGTTTCATCTGATCGTGGAGACACCCCCCCAGTTCATTCCCAAGAGGATAACACTGGTTCTCGCCCTAAGGTCTCCAGGGCTTCCCGACTACATTTCTTTTCCCCTGAGGAGTTAAACTCCATCCTCTTGAATGTCACCCATACACTTCAAACACCTTCCCAACCGCAGGGCACTTCTTCAACCCTTGCCGGAACTAAGCCGAGGCCAAACTTGACTACGGGTCAAGGAGACCGAGGAAGCTCAGGAAATCCTACTCTGCTTACATCTGTAACATGTGGTTTAGGCACGGTGAGCACAAATGTGCAAGGATCCGTGGACCCGAAGGACACTTCGGTGCGATACCAAGGATTTGACGGTGACAACTCTAATGACTCATGGTTGAACTACACTCCGGTATCTGTAGCCGACATCTAGAAGTATGCCGCTTTCCGTAGGGCATTCCAAGCACGAAAAGATCAGCAAATCAAGCAACAGCAGCAAAAAGAACAAGAAATCCAAGTTGTGGCTAAGTATTGGGCAGATGCAATTAACAATGCCAATACCGTAGCCACCATACTGAAAGTTCAAGACTGGATGACTGAGATGGCTGAGACAATCCGCAAGGCCCAGTCCACTCATGACGGTGCTGGTGCTTCCAAAGTCCCTCCAACTCCACCTGTTCAAGACTCACAAGATGAAGGAACCGCAATAGAAGTCAGCTCTGCTCCCACCTTCGGTTTTGATGATGTTGATCTACAAGAGGTAAATCAACCCTCTCCCTCTGATGATGATCTTATGATTTTTTATGAAGAAGAAGAATCCAATGGCTCTCATCACTCAACTTCCAAGCCCAACGAGAAGAAGAAAAAGAAGAAGAATGTTGTAACAAGGAAAGAATTTTTGAGCCTACAAGCAAAGGTCGATCAAATTCTTGATGCGGTCAAGCCAACTCAACTGCAACCAGAAGACACACCCGGACCGCAGTCATTGATCGAAAGAATCGAACGCTTGGAAACTCGTGAGAGATTGGCTGCTGAACGAATTTCTCTCAAGGTCGAAATGGGAATTCGATCCCTGGATAACAATCGTCAAGCAGATCACAAGGACTTCATGGCTACTGCGGAACGCCTCATCTCTGAGGTGACCGCAATCAAGAAAGATCTACAAGCAGCCATTGCGGATCAAGCCACCCAATCTCAAAAGCTGATAGTTGAGACTCACACTGCATATGAGTCCACTATCTCAGTCCTTCAAGCTACTATCAACCGATTGCAACGCTCCTTGTCAAGCAAATTGCATGGTCCTGAAATCCTTCAACTCACCAAGGAAATTCACAGGCTGCTCTTCAACTCCACCATCCCCAACAATCAACAACTGGCAGATGCCCTCAAAGCTCAATTTCGAGAAGTCTATGCCAAAGTTGATGGCCTTAGACAATGGCTTGAGGAAGCTCTTGCGTTGCATTCCTCAATAGGAGGAAGTGAAGAAGAAGAAGACCATCACTCCAATCACTCCAAAAGCATCTCCCAACATCAAAGCCCCCTACCATTACAGAAAAAATTCCTACACCGCAACCCTCACGACAACAATCTCATCGTACTCCACCTCATAACACTCCACCGCAAAAGGAGATCACTCCTGAGAAACCAGAGACCCCCCCTCACTTCAAAAACTTGGTGGATCACATGTCCTCTCCGAGCTAAAACGACTCCCCTGCCACCACCCAAAGGAAAAAAGATTGGAAAGCAGCTAAACTTGCTGAGCTTATATGGAAAGAATGCGGTTTTGACACTGTCATGGATGAATCCTTGATAAACTCTTGCATCAATCCCCACCGCAGACTGTTGGATGACGACTACAAGCCATACCTCACATATGCTGAACCCCCCTCGGATGGCTACTGGGATGTTCCAATCTCCCCAAATGCCAAATACTTCACAGTATTTGAGCAGTTTGACCGCAACCTTCCAGACCACAAAAGACTGCCAATGGAATTCGAGAGACTGAGTCGATTTTATGCTAAGCATTCCTCTCCCATTGAGAAAATCTCCCCTGCCACCACCCAAAGGAAAAAAGATTGGAAAGCAGCTAAACTTGCTGAGCTTATATGGAGAGAATGCGGTTTTGATACTGTCATGGATGAATCCTAGATAAACTCTTGGATCAATCCCCACCGCAGACTGCTGGATGACGACTACAAGCCATTCCTCACATATGCTGAACCCCCCTCGGATGGCTACTGTGATGTTCCAATCTCCCAAAATGCCAAATACTTTATAGTATTTGAGCAGTTTGACCGCAGCCTTCCAGACCACAAAAGACTGCCAATGGAATTCGAGAGATTGAGTCGATTTTATGCTAAGCATTGCTCTCCCATTGAGAAAATATGGTCTAACGACAGACCATCCGCAGTCAAAAACTACAAGCTCCGGAAATTCATGAAGGCTGACTTCATCCAATACACTCTCACTAGAAGGGAACACGACTATGTCCGTACCCAAGCTGACTTCCCCTGCATGAATCCTGAAGAAGTCTTTCTCATAGCTAAGGTGTTCCAGAACAAGTCGGAGAAGCACCCGAAGATGAAGATAGCTCTTGAAAGGGCTAGTACGTTTTTGAAGGAGACTGTTTGTGATTTTGCTAGAATCGATGCAGACATCTACCCCACCATTGCCAAGAAGATCAATCTACCACCACTCGATCCTGCACCAATGCCTACCGAAGGCTATCAAGAAAGATCCTTAGGTGCAACCAACTTCCCTGAACTTGGAGTCATTTTCAAAAGGAAAACTGATAAAGTCAAATACTTTATTCCTATGACTGCCATGAATCGCCTCACCCGGAAGCAACTTGAAATATGTCGAACCGCAATCGAAAGATCAAAGCATACAACTGCCGAAGTCAAGTTCGAGATTTTAAGAAGGATCACTTGGTTGGAAAACGTCAGGAAGTTTTGGTGGATCCTGATCAAGTTTCTTAAACTTGATAGCTGAACAAAAGTTAAAGAGGTCACTTAGGGGGAAATTGTTGAATCATGAAAAGTAACCCTCTTGAACTTCAACTACCGCAGCCAACAAGCTATCAAAGTCAACCTCCCTCTTCAGCAATATCATCCGAAGTCATCAAAGCCAACCGCAGTTATTCTTACTTTACTTAGTTTATTTGTCTTTCTGTAATACTCTCTATTGTCCAGTATGCCTTGCATGGCTACTCATAGAGAGTGATTCAAATGTAACTTCTTGAGTCTCTATAAATAGAGCTCATTCTCACTTAGAATCAATCTATCGATCTGAATACACATCACTGAAGTTATCTTTTCTATCTCTCTATCTAATTACGCATCTCTTCTTACTCACAAATCTTACTAGAATATAACTGATTACACTCTCTCTTCGGAGCAAGTCTTTTGTGACTTAATCACTAAGTTTGATCTCACTTATTAACTTGGCTTGAATGCATTCCTCGTTATGAATCAACTTATGTGTATACTTTATATAACAATTGTTGTCATTTCCTTTTCTTTACTTTTCTGCAACTAACTATCTAACTATCTAACTCTAAATATTATTGTTGAGCTTTTAGATCCTTCGAGATTAACTATTCCGCAATATACTTGTTCTAACGTTTGTTCAAGTGTGTCTCAAAGTTTTTTTCTCAACATATATAATTTAGATTGACAAAACGTTCGGATAGGTGGCTTTGCCCCAAGTCCAGAACCAGAAAAGGAACAGGAGATAGGGCAGAATCACACATTCTAAATCTTGTTGGGTCTAAATAATATACCACTCTTGCGTATATACTTAGCAGCTATTGATTAACCTAATGAATTCTTAGTCTCTATTCTTGAACATGGCCTGCGGTACGAGGGTTCTTTCTCGGAGATCTATTGGGTATACTTCAGGTGGTTACAGACTTCTGAGACTTCTTTGGTGTTTTTCGCTTCAAGGCTATTAACTACTGGGTAGGCTAGAAGGGCGCGATACCCCTCACATGGGTACTTCTGAAGTTTTGAAGTGAGAGATGATATAAGGGTTTGCGTTATGGATCGGAAGAATTTCGTCTCACGGTTGATTAAGTGAAGAGTTCTTTTTACACATCATAGAAATTTTTCATTGTAAGGACCAGGCCAAACCATGTTGGATGATGATGTCGGAACTTGTTGATGAATCAGATGTTATGTTAATTGGAAGAAGAATGATTACTAGGACGATGAACTAACCTTGGTATGATTACTACGAACCCTATTTTATCAAAATTAACAAATACAACTAAACGTGGGTTCTGATAATTTGAAACAATGAACTTTCATGAAATGAGCCCTACTAGATCTCTCTATAACTGTTTGTTGTACACCAGCCATGTATAATTAAGATTGGAAAGACAGTTGACTGAGTGACCCTGCCCTAAATTCACAACCAAACAAGGAGCAGGAAATAAGGCGAAATCACTCACTCTAAGTCTACAAATCTTAATTTTAGATGACCCTAATGCATACACTAAGCCATCATAGCTTTACTTGTTAGGGTTATAAGTATTATGCCAGTGCTGTGATTTGGTTCGAACGAAAGAGTTATTATAATTATAATTAATTAATGGGGTTTGGAAGCGTACCAAAATTATAGCAAGGCTCTTTGATGCGTCCCCATAATCTGGGGTCAAGCTCCTCCTGCTCCCCCGCGATTCTTCTATGTTGGATGGTCCCTTTTGAAATGTCCTTTTTCACCACAAAGGTGGCATATTGGACTGATTCCAACATTGGTGGTCGAAGTAATGTGTCAGATCGGAATTCTGCAGAAACGGGTAGTGTGCCTGTTCCTGTTACAGTTCCTGCAATGCATCACTCGGCAGACTCCCAGGTGATGGAAGTTGCACTCATTGCACTTGGGTAGATTTCCAGCATACTTCCTTGCTGGGGTAGGGGTAACCAGGATACTAGTAGAAACGGCAGTAGGAGTAACAAATATCGTGGCCGCAGAGGCTACCCCTAGTGTAACTGGTTATTCCTTACCTTGGGACCAAATTGGTTATCCTAGAATGTCCATCTCTTGTTCTTAGATTTGAGGCTCGGAGTGTCTTTGCAAGTAGGCACTCGTTGTTGTACTTGGTTATCACCTTGATTGGGATTGCCGATAACAATTCCACTACCATTTGCGTTGCTAGTGTTAAGGTGAGTCATGACAGCTGTTACGGCAGCTGTGACCGCAGCTTTAAAGGTAGTCGTATCTATCTGAAGGATTGGTGTTTTTCCAGCCGGTTGGCCACGTTCCTTCGGAGGCATGATTCTGTTATATGATAAGAAAATGAGTTTGTGAGTGTTTATGGTTGGCTCTAGATGTATGCTAATCATTTATGTGAACGTAACTTCTTCATTTTGTTGTACTGCTCTCGAAGATTCGACCTACATCCGTATGATGTCAGGGATGTAGTCCTGGTAAGGAGTAGAAGTAAGTTTCTAGAATAGTCATAAGGCGGGTGTCATCCAAACTAAGTTATCTTTGGTTGGAGGATACCAGGTTCCAACTTTCGAAGAGTTTTGAAAGTAGCTCATAAAAGAGTCTACATAAAATAGACTTATTGTAGTTGGTCGTGACAGAAAAGACAATAAGCTTAAAACCTAATGCGAGTAATGTAATCACTAATTCACTAGGTTGCATTAGTTTATTAGTTATTACTATGACGAAAAGGCACTCAAACACATCGTATGCACACACGTGGTTTTCCTCTGAGATTAGATGTCTATCAATAACATTGGCATTAAAGATGTAACAAGTTCCGGAAAAATGACCTTGGAGTAGGTCTTACATCACACCAGAATTTAGAAAATTTTTACAGCACTAAGACCTAACAGACTGAAAGTTCAAGGTCTTAACATAAACATGAAATTTATAGGGAAAAGTGCTACTTGGAGCATAGATAAGAAGGCTATTCCTTAAATCAAAAGAAGGGATGATTAGAGCATCTCCTACTGGCGACGGGCACCCCTCGGATGAACCCTTAATTCGGCCAGTTGACGCTCCACATTAAGCACGTGTCTCTCATACAATGTCCGGCGTGCTCAGAGCTCTATGACTTCAGCTCGAGTTGCAGCTAGCTCATGCTGCAGAGCCTCATTGTCTCTCATAGCTCTCCCATGAGCATCTTCAAGGTTGCGAATACGATCTATATTGGCGTTTGTGTCCGCGTAAAGCTCCACGGTTTGTTGAATGGCTGTCCTTCCTAGCTCAACATTTCGAGCCACTCGGCGAACCAAGGTGGGGAGAATTATGTCTGCAGAGCCTCCCTCACTTAGGTTGTAGAAGCTTTGGTCTCCGTTGTATGGTAAGGGTTGACCCTGCTCACGGATCCACCTACCCAAGTTCTCAGCCCACAAAGGCGTTGGTTCTTAAAAAGTCGGACGAGGGTCAGTATTTGGGATTGGAACTACCAGGGGTAGATCATTGACTTCTGTCCCGGTGTCAGAATCCTCTGGAAGATTTTTCGCAAAATCATCGTCTAAGGGAATTTCATGATTCTCTTCTGGCTCTGCATTGAGCCATCCCCCATTCCCTTGGTTATGGAAGTACGGATCTCCATGAGGATGAAATCCCGCCATGATATCTACGCGAGAATAGGGGTAAAAGAGATAGTTAGTAGACGTACTACTATAGATAATTATAAGATGATCCTTACTAGTTACTCCATATTTGCGTAGTGCATACCAGTCATATGTAACCAAGATAGAATAGACCCTCGAATAAGTGACCCTAACTTTAAGTCCACAACCAAACAAGGAACAGGATGTAAATCAAAGATCATAGATTCTAAGGTAGTGTTTGTTTTTTGTCTGCAGATCTGCGTGGCTTCTTCTGTCTGCGCCGCGCAGACCACGCGCAGACATTAGCTTTCGCAGACCGTTTGTTTTTTTGAAGACTGCAGACCTAAAAATGTTTGCGCGCCTTCTTCTTGGCGTAGATGTGGACCAGAGTCTTCTAACATCTTTAAACATCTTCTAGCCTAAAAAAACATATATATCTTTCTTCTTTTTATGTTTTTTTTAAATTTATATTTTTTCCAACTTTATTAATGATAAACAATTTGAAAAAAAAAATTACAAAACTTAAAAAAAAACGTTCGACGATACAAACATGATATTTTTGACAAATTTATAAATAAAGATTTATTATAATAATAGTCGTTGAAGTTGTTTATATAAATATGAAAAAAAATCATAATATATTCTTAGATTTTTTTGCCAAATTTTGGAAAACATTATTTAATATAGTATCGTCAATTTCTCGAGAAAATATTTATGGTACGTTTTTAGTGGATTTAATTGAAAAAATCGAAGTTTATTTCCATCCATTTATGTTTAAAATTCTTTGATCACTAATTATAATGTTTAGTTATAACTTTGCAACCAAAGTTGTTGGTTTTTATCAAATATATAGGTTAATTTATACAATTTTTATTTTTATTTTTTATACAATAATACATAAAAGTTGATCTAGATTCGTTAATTATTTATAACAAATTCATAAAAATATTAAAAAATCACTTTGAAATTTAAAAAAATCAGTTTATTTAGATTTCAGTTTATTTTAGTAGCTCGCAGATGTTAAAAAAACAAACAGTCTTCTTTTTTCAGACTGCAGACGTTTGGTCCACCTCTTCTACTGTAGAGGTCTACAGATGTGGTCCGCAGACTGCATACATTTTGCCTCAGAAAAAACAAACAGAACCTAAGTCTATGACACCTTAGTCACATATAACCATAGCGTATCCACTCAGCAACCATTGACATACTAGTGAAGACCTTTTAGTTTGCACATAAGTAATTCTAGAGCCAAAAAAATACTCCTATAGTATTTTAAGTTTATGTTATGTTCTAAAGTTTTCATTGTAGTAGTGTCGGTAAGTTTTTAGACTTGCTGCAACACCACAACCATTCCTTGGAACATGCTAATCACATCTCAGAAAGATATAGTTGATCAGGATATATCACTCCCAGATCTGATTATATGTCCCCAAGCCTACTTGTGTTATTCAACAACCGCAATACTTTAGTTCTGTTCTAGTATGTCATTGATCCTAGTATGAATGCTTGTATGAATACTTTACTAAAATGTTTTATTATTTTAAAAGTATTAAATCTTGGTCAGAGTGTTTTAATCCCGATGTGATTATAGTTGTATATCTTTTATGGGTTGATATACTTAATTCACTATAAACAAATGTCTGATACTAATCTGTCACACCCCCAAACCAGAACGGCGGCAACGTTCGGGGGTGGAGGACGTCATGTTCAGTATCATAACAATGCATAATAGTAAAACAAGCAACAACATCATCCACTGCATTAATAATATAGTTAATACAAGTGTGTTCTGAATGTATTTGTAAGACACCAAAAATATATATCAAAATGAAATCCGAGTCTTGAACATGCTCCGTCTTCTCAAAACCTGGTCCAGTGTACATGTCTACTGGTGACCTGAGAATACAAGTTATTTGGAAAGCGTAGATCAGCGTTAAAGCTGGTGAGTTCATAAGTATTTTAGTGTCAAATGTTTGTATAAGTTTGATGGAAATGTTTGTAAGTGTTTTGATGTAAATGTTTGTATACTTCCTAGAAAATTATATTTTCTACTAAAAATGGAAAGTAGTCTTCTACCAAGACCCGACTGTTCTGTATGTTTGTTTTTTTGTAAAAGTGAGTTTTTTACCAAGTATATGACTATTATTACAAGAAAATATATTACATTACCTTTAATGTGAGAAGATCACTATATGAATATAATGGGAAAATGACAGTGTACAGTAATGTTGTATTAAGTAACTACTGAAGCACTAACTACCTTAAAAACAAATTTTTTAATTAAGGTTAAAATGTGATGTGGTTATAACCATACTGATTGACGAGTGTTTAACACGACGACCTGCTGGCGTCGAAACTGATGTGACATTTGTCACCCCTTGGCCTGCCGGCCAAACTGTAGCGAACAGTCGGGATGCGGGATTGTCAGTCCCGTATAGATCTATACACACAATGCCCGCTTTGCCTCTAGGAGACTCTGGTTACAAAACGTAACCTAACAAATATATTGTTATTCCGTGAAGTAGTGGTTTCACATTAATGTTATCTTGTTCTTGTAAAAGGATGTATGTTATTTTCTGTTCTTGTTATTGTATGTTCCTTTCTGTTCTTGTTATTGTATGTTCCTTTCTGATCTTGTTATTGTATGTTTGAACTGACTCATGTATGAGCTGACTCTTTTAAGTTTCATTGTTCTAGAAATAGTAAGTACTATTCTCCCAAACTATACCTATTATAGTTTACTAGTATGATTGTTTGACTGATCATGTTTGTACACCTTTGCTAGCCAAAGGTATTGAACTGATTGGAAGAACTTTAATATCTACATACACATACATAATATATAACTAAGATTTAAACGACACTCGGACAAACAACCGTTACCCTAAGTCCACAACCAAAAAAGGAACAGGAAATAAATTGAGTTATCAGTCCTAAGCCCTTTCAACCTTATTTATATAACTATATCTATATAGAGATGATTTTGACAATATATAATTTTAAAAGAGTTTTGTAAAACGATAAAGAGTTTATTATATGAAAGAGTTTTAACCATTTGAATGGTTATTGATGACTTGATGTCGGTTTATAAAATGATTTGAAACAGTTTGTTTGATAATACAGTTTTAAAGTCTAAGAAATCATTTTGATTGATAGCTATAAATTACATGTGATTGATATTATCACTATATTGTTTTCTACTTGTATTCCCCCCATAAAAGCATTTAAAATAATTAAAAGATAAGTTTAGGGGTATGAACTCACCTGTAGTGAGTGATTCGAATGAAAGACAGATATAGGATGCTTGAGATCACAAATGAAGTCCTGAAGCACAATTGGATCCTATTAGACATATAATCACATATATAGGCATACAATTAGTGTATATAACAACTAATCATGTAAGGGAACAACCTTAGGTACTAGGAAACACTTGTAATGAAGTGTAACAATCACATATGAATGTATGAATGGAAGTTTACGGCCACACTAAAATGTGTTCATGGCCAAAGAGAGTTTACGGGGACACATGAAGTGTTTACGGCCCAAGGCTTGATCTAATGAAGGGTTTACGGCCTAGGAAGGAGGTTTCACGGCCATATAGAGATTTTATGAAGGGTTCACGGCCACATGAAGGGTGCACGGCCGTGAACTCTAGAAGATCTTGTACAAAGTGGCTATTTCATGGTTGGAAATCAAGAGCTTATAATTGATAACAAGTGTATGGAAAGGATACTTACTTAATGGTAGTGTTGAAGGTCTTCGCGGCTCCAAGAACAAGTGTGTGTTCTTGGTGAAAATATGATGATTGGAAGATCTAAACTCGAAAGAGTTGAATTCATGGATGAAATCAAAGGGTTTTACTTGAATAAGAAGGATATCAAGTAAGAAGGGAAGAATCACTTACACTTTTGAAGATCAAGGAAGATATTCTTGATGATACTTGAGAGAGAAATGAGAGTTCTTGACTTGAAGATGTGATAAATGAAGAATAATGAAGGATCTTCATACTAATGAAGAGGGGTTCATGGCAAACATGGCTTTACGGCCGTAAACCCTAGGTTGCGGCTGTGAACTCCTTGTGAAGGTGGTTCTGGCTTGATTGCAACTCAATGATCTTAAGTTAATACTCCCTAACACACAATTTTTTAGTGTACTAGGCTTAGAACTCTCAAACAGACCCTTAACAAAGCTAAAAGTTAGTAGAAACAAGTCTGAGTTTTGATTGAATTGATTGGCTTTACAAGATAGAAATTTTGGGTTGTCACAACCACTAGGACCGAAATTTCTTCCACTTTGGCCGAAAACCCCCTTAAACGTCAAGATAAGATGCAAGTGGATTGGTTAATACTTGAGAGTTCTTGACTTGAAGATGTGATAAATGAAGAATAATGAAGGATCTTCATACTAATGAAGAGGGGTTCATGGCAAACATGGCTTTACGGCCGTAAACCCTAGGTTGCGGCTGTGAACTCCTTGTGAAGGTGGTTCTGGCTTGATTGCAACTCAATGATCTTAAGTTAATACTCCCTAACACACAATTTTTTAGTGTACTAGGCTTAGAACTCTCAAACAGACCCTTAACAAAGCTAAAAGTTAGTAGAAACAAGTCTGAGTTTTGATTGAATTGATTGGCTTTACAAGATAGAAATTTTGGGTTGTCACAACCACTAGGACCGAAATTTCTTCCACTTTGGCCGAAAACCCCCTTAAACGTCAAGATAAGATGCAAGTGGATTGGTTAATACGCTTCACAATGTGATATATTACACATCCCAACGTAAACATCACATCAATTTCAATCACACACACACACAGATATATATATATATATATATATATATATATATATATATATATATATATATATATATATATATATATATATATATATATGTATATATATATACACACACACACACACACACATATATATATATATATATATATATATATATATATATATATATATATATATATATATATATATATATATATATGTTAGAACAGAAAATAACTTCTTCTCACATTCTCACCTACGAAAACACTTTACATTTGCTCTCAAAACCCATATTCTATCCTTCGTATCTTCAAAGCGGTTACCCAGATCATCTTCAAATCTTTAAGTTTCTTTCAGAACATCATCAAGTTTTCCCAGGAAATCAAATATATCAAGTTAATTTCCAAAGACTTCTTGTAAGTATTCACACATAACTAGTGTTAATTAACACTTAAATTAATCATTTCACCAATTTAAACACAATATTATATGTTTAAATACTATTAGGACTTGGATTTTTCCGCATGTTCTAATGAAGAACGTCACTACCACATCGTACCTAACCTAGAACACACACTCGAGGTGAGTTCATACCCCTATGTTTCATGATTTTTCATTATTTTAGGGGGGAATACATGTAAAACACAAGAAATTTTGTGTTAATATTTAAATTATTTCAAATAGTTTCAATCGTTGTCGTTATTTAAAAACATATATATATATATATATATATATATATATATATATATATATATATATATATATATATACTAGCCGTTTACCCGCGCTAAGCGACGGGTACAAATAATTTCTTTCAAGAATTTGTTTCTAAAGGCTATTAGTTTTTTTGTGCAAATAGATTCTACATCTAAACTATTATCAATAAGAGTCATGCTAATGGAAACGAAATCAATAAGAATTAAAAATTAAAAGTTTGGAATTTTTACGAATAGACATGAACACGCGATTGATTTTACATTATTAATCATGAAACATCTCTTTATACACCACATTTGATATATATGATTTATTGTTGTTGAATTGTTCATCGGGCTTCACCAATACTTTTTGTATTGACACGTGGTATCCCTCTGAATAATGACACATAATGTCCGCCCCAACCTGTTTCCTATATGTTACCACTCACTGGAGTCTAGCTAGTACCATATTGTGAAACACTCGATATTTTCTTGGAGCATTTAAAACATATTAATTGGGGATTTCTTTGCTTTTGTAAATGTTATATTACAAAACAACACAATTAATCAGCAAATATCATTACCACTAAAATATATCTTTACAGCTAGTACTTTTTATAAGGGTTTAATTCTACAGTAAATAGATTAAGCTATTCGATTCTTCTTTTAAAGTCGTTATAAGTTTTAAATCTTAGGTGATAAAAAATAAAAGAAACGTTTAGAAAGGATGTATATAGTTATGGGAGGGGATTGTAAAAGTTTAGAAAAATAAAAATAAATTAGTAAATTTTGTTTAAAAATAGTTTTTTCAATGAATAATGTTTATGATAATTGGTTTTTTCTAAAACATGTGTGGAAAAAGGATTAGTCAAATATTTGTTAACCCATTATTAATGCTCTACGTTTAAATTTATTTATATATTATTAGCTTACAGATAACCAAAAAAAAGTAATAAACAGTCATTAGACCTAATATAAAATTAAATATTATACTTATTCTTCTAAGTGAACAAAATTATTAATTTGATTTATGTCCGGCATTATCAAATAACGATCAAGTTTTTTTTTCTAAGATTAGATCTTAATTAATTTTATTACATTGACATATTTGAAAATATTTATCACTAAAAGCTATAAATGAGCTACACTGTGACGACATATGAAAGGTAAGTAACATCCAAATATTTGAATTTTAATTAGAACTTCATGTGTACAAACTATATGCTATCCAAATGATTAACCTACTGCTTGGATTTAAAGTAGAAGTCAGGTAAGAAAGCTATATCCTCTATCTAAGTGTACATCATTTGCAATACATTCAACAGTAGACTACCTTCCTTCCACAGTTTTTCCCTTTTCCCTATAACTCTACCCCTCCACAACATTTTTGCAAATACATCAAAAATATCACTGTTACATAAAAAACAGTTGTTTAACAGAATACAAAGTCAATGTATTTATTTAGAAGAAAAAAATTCACAACCAAGATGCTATACATGCCTTATTATTCCTCAAATTGTTATAAATATCACCATATGTATATATCATTTCATTTACAAGAGGTTAAACACATAATCATTCTCCATGCAGGTCTCCTTTTATTACTCAGAATAAAAAACAAATTGGGGCTTAGTTGTAGTTTAAAAAAGTGATCCCCTCATCCACCTCGTTAACATGCTTAAAGTTGCCTTTGGTTGATCCATTTTAATCATAACATATTTCCATTAACCAGACAAACCATAAAACACGAATCATAAATATTTCGAAAAAACCCTAAACCCATAGATATTTCACAAAGTGTAGTTTACCTTCCGGAAAGTGAGTGGCCCATGGATTTTAAGTAAACCAGCTTTAGAGCAATCAACTTCAAAAGGAACTTCAGCAGATGCACCAAACTCCTTTTTACATCTCAACTGCATTGGATGAATCCATCTTGAGTTACATATGATCTTATACACTAGTTTAATCAATAAAATATTTAATTAGAAGTTATGTTGGAACATTCAAGTACTTAGTTGATACAACATTATGAAGTTGGGTGCAAATTTTCATTCCCTTCTGGATCTCAATAGAAATATCACCTCAGTAACAAATGAAATATGTCATTACCCCTTAAACATTAAATAAATTGATCATATTACCCTTGACTCAATTAGGAATTAGGGTTTCGATATTCATAGAATTTTTTTTCTTTGATGAATTTTTACAAACAAATGGTGTTCGCAATGTAACATAGAATTTGTGTATCTTGAGTGTAAGAACTAAAAACTTTTAGCAAAATGCCATTATCCATGAAATAAAACAACATAAAAACAAAAACCACAAAAAATAAAAAAATAAATAAAGAAGCAAGAAACCTGTAAAGAAATCTTAGGTTTGCCAGCCATGGCGTTGATATGATAAAAAATCAAGTTCAAGCTTCCAATACTGTGACACCAAAAATTGAAAATGTTAAACCAACAACCATAATCGATGGTTGTATAAAAACATATCCAAGAGAAAAAGGAAGCACAAACCAATACATTCAAAACGTAAGTATATATACAAATATCAACCATAAATAGGATAAATACCCTGCAAAAATATGAAAAACAAAACAATAGATAACCATTGTATAATATCCAGGCGATTACAAAGCTTCAAGGAGATTGTTCTGTGATTAATCTCAATACAAATGCAAATAAGAAATAAACAGAAAATGGGAATCAAGAAGAACCTTAGTAACAACAGAATCATGTGAAAATGCTTCCTGATATTTCAGTTGCAACTGAGATCGATTGAGGAGTGATGTCCATGGTTCGATTCTTTTTTTCCTAGATATAGACGAATATAAGGAGAGGCTGAGACTTAGGGCATGTATATACAAACAAACACATAGTGGTGATCCGTTCGGTTTCTCTTGCAATAGAAAGGAGATTGTGGCATTTTTAGAAAGGAGGCGACAATAAATGTGGGTTACCTGTTCCTTGCCCAAATCAGATCAAAGAGGTGTCATTCCAATCGTAAATCAAGCCCAAAGGGAGTCCGACCTTTAGCAGCAAGTCTGCAACAATGAAATATGTAT
Organism: Lactuca virosa; assembly: GCF_052849685.1. Lineage (NCBI taxonomy): Eukaryota > Viridiplantae > Streptophyta > Magnoliopsida > Asterales > Asteraceae > Lactuca > Lactuca virosa. Next base: position 299,094,183 of record NC_136428.1, on the reverse strand, counting down.
CATTGTTAAATCAAAAAAACAAATGAAGAGTCCCTTCTTTTTTTTTAGCAGGAACAAAAGCTGAATGATATGTTGGCAGTGAGATTTCGACCAATTATACCCAAAACACCATAGAAATCTAGGTCAAAAATGGTACATGAGATTAAAACTTCTAAAATAGAAATCAAGGTCAAATGATGAGAGAACAAGAGCCCTAGTAATGTTTTCATCTGCAGGCAAAAGACTTTTCAGGAAATAAAATTAATCTTTGATCATCATTTTAATATAGATTTTGATTTTTTTCTGAAAAGATGAATGTAATGATTGTATATGTACCATATGATTCTGCAATCATGAAGGTTGTTAGCAACTGTTGGTGATGATCGATATTGTCCAGAGAAGAAAGTTGTATCTTTTTGATCTGCTTGTAAAAGTCGTGGGCAGGTTGCTGGTGGTGATGATCGATTTTTTCCACAGAAGAAAGGAAGAAAGCATAGATAACGCCAAGATGAAACTTGAGCCTTTTTTGCTCTTTTTCACAGTGTACAATTTATAATGCATGATTTGCAACGCATGTTAGATCCAAGAAAAAAAGGACTGAAAACTTATCCATAAAAGGAACTGATATATGGGCCAGTGACAACTTTATATTTAGATTTCAAAACTTATGTTGACTCATTCTAGTCAAAAATATGATTTTTTTAAATTTAAATCCTCTATATTGGGTAAGATAAGGATGTAAGTTTGAATGTTTCATTATTAATTTTACATTTGTACTTTATGCATTGTAGTTTGTAATTTGTTGATAAATGTTTGTACATTCAGCTTAAAGGTTTGGACGTCTTAAATCTATTTTTAGAAATAGTAAGGTTTGCATAATAAGATAGTATATATATATATATATATATATATATATATATATATATATATTATTTCCAAACATTTCTAATAGATATATTTCTAGTCTTTTCTCACATGTACAAAATTAGTCCACATGAGACTCATTCTCAATGAAGAAGTACTTCAATCAGGCATAAGACCTGGGAATACCAAGTTAAACGAATGTGTTCATTTGTATTCGAGAGAATCCCGAGAATATTGGACTTATTGTTAGTTAGACAAGACTATAAATACACATGTTTTTCCACACAACCCACATCTAGACTTACTGCAACTATTGTACTCGTACATTCATCATTTCATCTGTAACTCGTTTTTCAATTAATACAAACTAACAAGTCAAGTGGTCATTGTCACATCCGAAGGTTTTGTATCGGAGATCCTAGCAAGGATCAAGTCCTTTCCTTGTAAACCACCTGTGTCACGTACTCTTGATTTTCTCATTTGCTTCGATTACAAGATGATAGCCTCTCACACAATTTGGTTGATTTACACTTGATTAATTTTTTACCAAAGCACATATTTTCTATGTTATCTTTAAAACTGTTAATTTTGTGACAAAATTTTACATGCATATTTTGTCATTAAATATGTCTTGGAAAAACAAAGTGTTGTTTTATATATTTTCAAAATATATATGTGTATGATGTGCATAAACTAGCTATGGACCGCTTGTGTTGTTGTGTGTGTTGACTTATTAAAATGGTTGTAATATTTATTTATTCATATGGTATGTAATAATAAAATATATAGTTTTCATTTTGTTTATTTTTGTAAGTAATAGATTAGCTTTAGAAATAACTTATTTTTATAAAAATGTAACAAGATGAATATGACGACCATTTTGGATGATCAAGTGTTACCTCATTATTTTATAAAGTTTTTATAACTTTTATAAAATAGTAAAGTTTTGCTACTTGGAGCCATAAAAGTAAGTGGGAGGACAAAAGTGCAACAATTTGAGGTTTTAGTGCCTTTACGTCCCCTAGTAATGGACTTGGCATTTTGTGATAATTCACAAAATGTCACTAGATATGGTTGGTTTATGAACATATATTTTAATGCTTTGCGATGCTTGTTTTATGTTTATCTATTATGCATGTTTGTAACATTATATTTTAAAATGCTAGATAATATTTTCAACATAAAATGATCACAATGAGTTTTGTTTTAACGTAAATTTTCATTTAACATAAGATAGTAAAAACGTTATAAAAATTAAACAAGTTTTATCATTTAAAAGTAGCTAACGGAAAATTTCGATGATTAAAATATAAGTTTAAAATTGGGATTTTAGAGATTTATCGAACTCCAAAACTTATTTTCTAAAAGGAAGTTTTATTAAAAGGTTTATAAATGTTATTTAGCGCTCAAACATCCAAACTTAATACTGGATATTAATTATACAATCTCCACGTGTCAATAATATACAATTTGATATAATAAACGAACATTGGTAAAATGTGATTCTAAATAGAAGTATACAATGGTCTATTGCATTAATATGATAACCTTGATATCATATTGTTTTGGTCAAAATTTGCAAACTTATTTTGTAAACAAATTAGTAAGTGTGGTGTTTTGTTTGAAATAAGATATATATAGTTTAAAATCTTAACATCATATAATGTGCTAAAGATCATAGATGTACCCAAGATCCTAGGAAAGAAAATGATGATATCCAAAAATGTTGTTTATAAAAGTTATTTTATCTTTCTGTGTAACTAAGTGAATTTGAAGTATTTTGGGAGAAAATAGTGTTAAAGTAAGTTGATTAGTGAATTCGTATAAGAAATATCAAGCTACTCAAAAAGTTACCAAGAGATCACAAAAATATCTTAGTAGTTTTAGCAATGAAAATAGATTAACAATCAAATGAATAAGAGAATAAGTTGTGAGCGATCAAACAATAATAAATAAATGAAAGTAAATGCAAGAACACAACAATATACGAAGAATGCCGTAAATTCTTTTAGATGTCTGACATATAACCTCGGGAGGTGATGAATTCACCTGCCGTAGAACTTATATTAATCGAAATAAATTTACAAATGCTAGTTGATTTTATAATTGGTGTAAAAGTGCTATATTGTCGAAAGAATCAGAGTGAGAGTGGAAGTGAGAATGCGTGTGTGAGTGATGATCAGCTAGACTTTTATATATAGTGCTAGTAAAAAATATTTTCACATTCTATGGAACTTCCTTGATCCATGCTTGACCCATTTTTCCCGATAGTCCACAACGTTCACAAGGCTTGGACCACATATTATTTACCTGGTCCACTCTTCTCTAGTCAATGTTGATACATGAAAAGTGAACCTCTATCAATCCTAAGTAATCAAGTTCCGAAGTCAGCTTGTACCCGAGATATGATGAAGTTCTAAAGCTCATGATGAATCCGAGCTAATGGTGATCCGATGTTAGTGTATGTACATGCATTTAATGGATTTTTTTTTTCATGATGTAACAGTTCATATGATTTAAACATGTGTATCTTTTGTATGTCAGTTTGTCAAACACTGATCATTATCCAGTCCTTTGAATGTATTTCGGTTTGTACTAGGTTCCTCCTTCACAATTTAAGGAGTGAATGTTTCATGGGTTGATATCAAAATATTAATCCAAGAATAGCAATTATTATCTTCACATCACTTTTAACTTTCTTTCAAGTCAAAGTTCTTTCTTAACATTCTTCTTGTTCTTAAATTATCTTTACATTGATTATACTCAAGTTTACTTCATTTATTACTTGAATAGTTTGTTGATTATTTATCTTCAAGTCTTAACCGGTTTACCAGATTGGTGTGGAACTTCATATTAAGAGTAGAAGTTGATCTTGAAGATTAACTCAACGTTTGAGTTTTCAAACCTTGCCCTTGCTCATTTATTCTTATTCTCACAATTGTTATTAGAGCTTGAGTGGTTGTCCTTTGAATCCATAAGAACAGATTATAGTTGATCTGAGATTACCTTGGTATCTCAATCACATCTGTGTTCACGATAAAAGTTATTATGTGTACCGCTTATGCTCTAGTATCTTAACTTCAATGGCTGCTCCTAATCCATCTCAACAAATGTATTCAATGCAAATAGCAAATAGCGTGGGTTGCCCTTGTCGTGCCCCACTGCTAGTTGTTGAAGTGTATGATCACTGAAAAGTTAGAATGGAAAGATTTTTACTTGGTAAATAAAAAAGGGAAGAAATATGGAGATCGGTGAAAGAAGGTCCACATGTTCCAGTCAGAAAAATAATGAGAGATGATGTTTCAACTGTCATGGGCCAAGAAAAACATTGCCCAACACCTCTCACTGCTACAGACATCGAGAAACTGCATGTAGATCAGGTTGCATTTTCCGAGGTGGTGTTCGGTGTTCCTCTATCTCTTTTTGAGAACATTAATTTGTGCAAATCTGCAAAGGAGATTTGGGACACAGTTCAGGATCTGTTAGAAGGGTATGAAAACATGAAAGATAATCATCTAACTTCGGTTTTTAACGATTTTGATACCTTCATCACTACCCTAGGTGAATTCGTAGCCTCGACTTGAAATAGGTATCTGATTGTTGTAAACAACACGACTGCACACGGAATAACCAGAACTCCTCTAGAGTACCACCTGAAGTTATCAATAGCCTCGGAAAAGGCTGGGGTAATGTCAAATCTTGTTTTCAGAGTAATGGATCTCTGAAAAATCTGAAGTTGTACCAACTCTGTGACGAACTATAAGGCCAGAAATCAAACTTTTCACAAATGTTAAGAGAATTGTTAGGAGGTCCTCTTGCCTTGGTTAGTCATGTTAACTCACTGATTCCGACCCCATCAGTGTAAGATCCCTTCATAACTCTCCCACATATTATGCCAGTTCAAGCAACCTTTCCCACTCCACTAACTCTACCTTTTCCGATCGATCCAGAGAATTTTGATCCCGATGCACTGAGTCCGAACTTCGCTTTCAACAAGAGTTTGCATTATTGTCCATGAAATACAAGTGTTCATGCAATCCCTCTCACAAATCCTATCATAACCAATTCCAAGCCCCTCATCAAAATTATCCTCAACCATTTCCTAAACCTTCATAGAACCCACCTACTTACAAACCCAACATCTCATCCTCAAGTCATACCTCGGAATCCCATGAGAATCAGAAGTCAGACAAACCCATGATAGTTTGTCAAAAGTGTCGTCATGGTAATCATTTTGCCAAATATTTTTTGGTTGAAACCAATCAGAAACCAAAGATCAAGGATTTTGCATACTATGTCCATAGGGCCCAAGAGATGGATGCAGGTAAGAAAGCATTCGTCATTACTGGAAGATCTAGTATGCCCAACAGTCTTTATAGAATGATAATGCTAATAGTATATGATCCTATAGGGTCACACCATATAGTAAGTTACCATCAATTGACTATTTATTAGTATAATTTGATTCTTAATAAATATATCAACACTTGCATTTAATTGGAAAATTATTATTTCATGAAAATAATATTTTACTAATTGGGAATTTATTATTTGTGGAAATAATATTTATTGGAGAAATAACAACTTATGAAATATATCATAAAGTATGATTATTTATAAGTTATATTTATATCTTAATAAACTAGTTCAATTTATATAAAAGATAGTTTTATATAAAATAAGATATTTATATATGACTAGTTATATATATGTATATATATATATATATATATATATATATATATATATATATATATATATATATATATATATATATATATATATATATGTTGGGAATTCTCTATAAAAATGACTGATTTTTATAAATATAACATATATGTATATATAAACTAGCCATGAAGTCTTCTTTTGGACATGCTTTTCTTGAAATTAAGGGAGGAGACCAACCATGGTGTTCTTTTGCCATGTTTGGGACAAAGTTGTCTCTCCTTTTAATTTATGGTCTCCATTTTCTTTTTAGGCATTATATAAAGGATGGAATGGAATGGTTTTAATATACTTATTGCAAGTATTCTTCTTCCTCTTCTTAGAGACAAATTCACGAGCTCTATTCTCTCTAGAGGATTGCCAAATTTCGGAATTTGAAGGCTCTTCTTCTTCTCCATTCTCTTGCATTTTGATGCTAGAAAAAGCCCGTTTGATGCTTCACCTTTGAACATATATTTGGTATATATTTCAAAGGCTTATGAACAACAAATTACAAGTGAATACTAGCATGTTTTGATGGTTCTACTCTTGCTTGGTGGATACTTGTAGAGAACTCTTGCTTTAGTCTTTCATGCCACACTACATCAACTTTCAACCTCCCATGAAGATCAAAGTCTTCAAAGGTTGTATGCTTTCCCTTGTATGGTTTTTTTAATCTTTCTAACTCTTGAAAAAACATCCTTGGTGGGTAAAATAGTTTTAGTTTTATTCAACGTTTTAAAGCATCCGTTGTCATTTTTACCGGTTGTGAAACCATAACTTTTTAATAAAAACCAAACAATTGGTATCAGAGCCATTTTTTCAAGATTAGTTAGATTATTTCTTTAGTTGATGAAAATCTTTGTTTATGGAAAACATGGTTGTTTTTCTCTTTGCAAGAAAAACCTATACATATTTTATGTGACAACTTTAAAATGTTTATAATTGTTATTTTTACCGAAAGTTTACATGCATCTTTTTGGTTATAAAAGTTGTCTTAGAAAAACAAAGAATTGTTTTATATATTTTTGAGTATATATGAATATGTATGATGTGCATAAACTAGCCATGGACCTTTGTGTTGTTGCATGTGTTGATTTATTTAAAATGGTTGTAATTATTTATTTATTCATATGGTATGTAATAATTAAATAGATAGTTTTCATTTGTTAATTTTTGAAATTAATAGATTAGTTTTAGAAATAGTTTATTTTTATAAAAATGTAACAATAATGAAGATGGTAGCCATTTTGAAGATCAAAAGTTTATAAACTTGATTTTATTAAAGTTTATCAAACTTTATAAAATTATTTTTATAAACTTGCTACAAGGTGTTGAAGCAAGTGAGAGCACATGAATACTTTACAAGATAAATGTCTCTTATGTCCCTTTAGGAATGGACTTGATAATATTGTGATGGCTCACAAAATTATTACTAGTTAATGGTTTGGTTTATACACATATGTTATAATTGTTATGCATGCTTTTGTTTGTTTTATGTTTATGTTATTATTATTATGTTATTATTGTATTTGTTCTATGTTTATGATATTATTATTATGTTATGGTTGATAAATTATGTTTATGTTATTATTATTATGTTATCCTTTACATCAATAAACATCACAAGGAGTTTGGTTTTAATGAAATTTACCTTTTAACATAAGATGCTAAAAATAGTTTTACAATAAAACAAGCTTTATCGTTAAAACTAGTAACTTGTAAAATTTCGGGATTAAAATTGTATAAGTTTAAAATTGAGATTTATAAACGTATCAAACTCCAAACCTTATTTTATAAAAGGAAGTTTTATTATAAGCTTTTCAAATGTTCTAAAGTGCTCAAACGATATAACTTAATACTAGTTATTAATTTTAAACTTTGATCGCGTCAATTATATAAAACCGGATTTTTTATATAGAACATTGTTAAAAATATGATTTTAACATGAAATAAGTTTTTTTAAAGTATACCATGGTTTATTGAATGCACGCAATGACCATGATATAACATGTTTTTTAAACTAGAATTATAAAAACATGAAAGACCCCTTACAAACCTCAAATCTATGCAATCATTTTTAAAGAACACCCACACGTATCTTGTATGCACTAGTGGGATAAAGGATACCTAACTGCTTAGTGTTATCTTTTGATGGCCGAGGTGTTTTCGCGATTTCTATAACAAAGTTATAGGCCGATTACACAAGTTTTTCAAATTGGATGATTTGATCGGAAATCTCTTGTGATAAAGGATACCTAAGCAAGAGAATTCTAAGGCATAGATGGGATCAAACATGTCTAATTAAACTTGTTATTAACAATCCCATAAATCAAGGAATTATATGGTAATATATAACTGATAATCGATATCTACCGGGTTGAATTCGGATGAATGGGATAAAGGATACCTAACCATTTATTTGTTTTGCAACTTGGATCCTAGATTTTGATAATTAATGTTTTTAGAAACTAAAAGGGTATTAATTATTAAAGATCAAATATTGAAAATACTAAATGAATTTTGTTAAACTTTTGTAGATATATAATCCACTCTCATAACCATGAATTGTCATTTCTTTTTAAATGACTCAGTGAAACAACAACATTCAATAGATACAACTTCAATGGATGGGTTCATATCTTAGGAGACAATCTCGTGATAGATGTGAAATTGTATACACTTAAAGGTCCTAATCCTAAACAAATTACTTTGAGTAATAGACCTAAATATGTTACCTAGTAAAGGCATCATTGTGATGCTACAGATGGTTCTAACATCAAGCTAGGAATAGTTATTCATGACTTCTTGGAAGTCTTGGATAATTTAAACATATATCTGATGATATAACAGGCCAAACAATATTCCAATAAATACAGTGATATTTTACTTAAAGCTAGTTTAAACATTGGAATAGTGCAAGGCTAAAAGATTCACCTTGTGTTATCTAAAAGGCCCATGTTTTATGGACTGAACACCTTTACGCCCAAGAAATCTAATAAGGCCCACATAGATGGATCTTGTTTCTTTTGTGAAGGAACTCGAAACTGGTAGAGGAACTGCTCCTCTTATCTAAAAAGAATGTCTGGAAGAGACTAGTACTTCAGGTATCTACTGGATAAAACTCATACTTTTCAAGTAAAACGAAAATACTTGGTACTTAAATGCTATCTAATATTTGTCACTTGATTGGAAATACTTACAGAAGAGTAACTAGCTGAGCACAAGCAAGTTGGAGCTACACTCTCGAAGTTTAGATTATTATTTATGCTTAGAACATAAATTGCTTGTAATATAAAACAATGTTTGTTTTGGAACAATGTATGTTTTAAATTTAGCATGTCTAAATATTTATGTCTCAGTTATTTGTTTAAATGTTTGATTATTTACTAGATTGTTTTTCATAACGATAATACTCATATTGTGAAATGATTGACTTCTATTTCTGAGACTAGATCTCTTAATAGAATTCCATAGTAAATATCAACATTTATAAATAAAATTAAGTTCTATATGAAAGAACTTTTGACTTAAACTTGTTTATCCATGACATTGTTATGTTTATTGTATAAATGAAATCCACATATTCCAACTTCAAGAATGGGATTTTTGAAGGAAAATAATGTATTTTGACATATGTGAATCTTATTTATATACAAAAGATTCCTAATAATATTTTCACTAAATTGTAGAGAAAATAATTATTAAGGAACTATACACTTTGGTCGATGATTTCCTTTCTAATGAATGTCTATGATTGAGCACATGATACAACCCAGTAGTACCATCTAAAGCCTTCATGATGATAAAGGGTGAATTAAACTTTACATGATATAGTTTACTTTCTAATCGATAGAAATGTCCTCCTTTTAACCTTTTTGGAATTATACTTTAATCACTATTAATTGTATCTAGAATACAAACACCAACAAATTACATAATTGTAGAATATTCTAAAAGGGCATTTAGATTATTATATATAAACCCATCAAGAATAAGCTCATTTATTCCTCTGAAAGCTGAGTTAGCAAAAAGCAAGTTTCTAATTACAAACCAAGTGGGAGGCACATGGAAGTTGAAGTAATTCAAGAACCATATCCTAATGTAACAATTGTTGTCTGACAACCGTCAAATTCAAGTCAAAGTCAAAGTCAACAAGTCAAACCGGTCAAACTTAATTAGTACTTGTATGTTAAAAGATATTCTATGTATAAAAATGTGCATTTGTATGTCAAGATTTCAAGTGTCTCGAAGAATCTATGTGTTTAGCAATGTAAAAACCCTAAAAAGGGAGTTAAACGCATCAAAACACGACTATGGACCCTTTTTGGGACTTAAAACAATCATAAACGAAGCATAACGGGGTTCACGAACCTTGCATTACGAGATTATACGATGATAATGGCTAAAAGTAAATCTCTCCCAAATCTCTCTAAGTATGTGAAATCTCTCCCAAGTCTCTCTCAAATTCACTTTCAAATATTTATAGTCAACCTGTCATCTCGACCCTTAAATTGGCCAAAAACCGCTCAAAACGGGAAGTTATATTGAAAAACAGCTAAATAGGACCAAAACCCTCTTAGGAACCGAACCTCTTAGGAAACGAACCCTTATATTAGAGCTGAAGCCCCTCAGAACCGAAGCTGTCAGAAGCGAAGTTGTCAGAAGCGAAGGTGTCAGAAGCGAACCAGCCACCTCGGACCGAACCTGCATGCAACCGAAATAGACCGAGCCCTCGGTCTATTTCGCTTCCCTCACCACTTCGGACTGAGACCCCCACCTTCGGTCCCTTCTCCCTTCTCTCAGTTCCTTCTTCTTTCTCTCGGTTCTCACCTCCTAAGAGCCGAACCTTGCAGGTTCGCTCCTTAATGCCTGGTTTTCGACTACTTTTGCTTCCTAAGCCCGTTTTTGATGTTTTTTACGGGGATTTTTCACCAAATTCATATTTTTACCATTTCAAACCCCCAAAACTCATATTTTTTTATTTCTCAAGGATTTATTAATTAAAAATCATTATTTTACATTAAGAGAAATATCTAAGGATGTACACCACAAGTGGGTCAAGTGTGCCCACTTGCCTTCCATGTGTCATCTCCTCATTAGCCCAACCCTATCCAAATCACACAAACCAAGGCACACATCCCTTCAACCTTGCCACTTGCTCCAACAACATCTATATAAAGAAATCCCTGGAGGATTTCTTTGTTCACTTTGATCAAATCCTTCACTTACACACTTCTCAAACCTTCAAGAGAGCCTCTTTTTCTCTCTACTTCCAACCACTTTTTGGAAGTGTTGTTGAGCTATTACCTCACTTTTTGGTAAGTATTCCACCTAAACTCAAGTTTTATTACATGTTTTCATAACATCCTTGAACCATCTACACACATTTAACACCAAAAATCGTTCTTAGGATCATCCAACACTTCGCGTGTTCATCAAGTGTCCTTGACTTGACACTCCTCGCCTTCGGCCTCCATTCTTCAAGAAATCACTCAAGGTGAGTTCCTACCCCTACATTTTCTAGTTTTCTTCAGTTTTCAGGGGGGAATACAAGTTAAAACACTAAAACATATTCAAAACTTCACTTGACAGCTTACAACAGAAAAGTTGTGAGCTGTTCACGAACTGTTTTACCCAACTTAAACTCAATATCTTCAAAACTGTTTGATATGCAAATAGTTCAGGTTTATAACTTTATAATGACTATTTGCAAATCTCCATACGGTTTCTCTACAATTTATGGTGATTTTTACAAAACTACCTATCACTGCAGCATCAAAGTCGGACCAGGTTGTGAAGATGAACATTTTCACACTGGTTTGAGACCACCAAAAGTTATAGGAAACTTTATGGACATAGTAGACTCGTTTTCCAAACTCTCAGAGTTTATGGATTCAGTTTTCGACATACGATGATTTTTCTATGAATATTCTAAAAGAGTGACAGTTAATATTATAAAACTGTCAAAAACATGTTTAAGAGTTATTCACACCTTGTAACATGCTGAGCAAGGTGTGTACGATCTACACTTAGTATTTTCAATGTCAATTTATTGAAATACAAAGACATGCACAATAAGGTTTCATTCAAACATACAAAAAAAACTATAATAGGTATAGTTTGAGCACTTCATTTAACAAAGAAAAAACAGTAACACAATCGATTTACAAAGCAAGTATTTCATTACACACTACGTGAACTTGTTAATGAATAAATTTGTGAAACATTCTCCTTCGGGGTACTTTTAAGTACCACAATAAAGTCCTGTAGTTATAATCAAAATCTCCTGGAGGGAGAGCGTGATAGTTGTGTATAGATCTATACTGGGTCTGACAAACCCGCACCTAAGCTGCTTGCAACAGCTAGACCGACAGGTCTGGGGTGACAAGTGTCATAACATTCCGACGCCTGAAGAACGTCGCATACAAGGCCTTCTAGTCTTTAGTATGGTTATAACATCTCACATGGGGTATTAACAAAACATACAATTCACGGAAATTCTAAGATTCTTCACAAAACAGTTTTATCTAAGTATAAAACCACACACATAAGTATGACTATTTACTTACACATACTAAGTCTTGTTTCAGTTAAGACTACAACAAACCTTTTAGAAAATATTGGATTTTCTGGAAACAAAGTTGTAACAAACTCTAAGGATAAAACATTCATTTTTCATATAATGCTTATGAACTCAGCAGCTTTATGTTGATACGCTTTCAAAACAACTTGTATTCTCAGGTAATCAGTAATACAGGTAACCATAAGATTTCCGAAGTCAAGACGCTAAGGCGTAGATTCTTTTGCTATATTTTAACATCATATGTAATTTATTTGGAAACATGTATTTTTTTGAAACGATGTAACCTTTTAAATTAGATTTATGAATGTTGTGTTTACTTTCTTCACAATGGTTATGATACTGAGCATGACGTCCTTCGCCCCCGAACGTTTCCGCCGTTCTGGTTTGGGGGTGTGAAAGATTGGTATCAGATCTTTGTTTATAGTGAACTAAGTATGTCGAACCACGTAAGACATACAAACTATAAACACAACGGGACAAAATTCTCTGACGTAGCTTTTCAAAAGTACTTTTAAAAAAAAAAATTTGTATTTTTATAAAAAGTACACATACAATCGCATTTGTTAATTTAGTATCATAAAGGCAACAACATGAAAGTAGCAAGTCGAGTTGGACACCATGATCCAGCTTCGGGGTATGTAGTCAGATCTTGGATGAATATAGCCTGATCAACTATATTTAGCCAATGTAGGACTAATGTATGCCGAAGAACGATCACGATGAGCAACAAGTCTACAACTTACCAAAGATTTCAAGAATCAAACATAAAAATACCATAGGAGTATTTTGACACAAAAAGCCGTAATAACCACAATTGCAAAAACTAGCTTCTTATTCCCAAAATTTGTCGCGATATCCTTCTTATCCCTATTCTCGTACAGGTGCAATGGCAGGATTTCACTTACCGGGTGATCCCAATTTCCCCAACCAAGGGAATGTCGGCTGGATTGAGGAAGACCCAGAGGAAGATTCTGAAGAGGAACCCATCGAGGATGAAGAACCCATGGAATAGGAAGAATCAGTAGACGGCGAAGAGGAAGAAGACTCATATGGAACCGACTCCGAACCTGAAGTTTACAATCCACACCCTGCCCCGATCCTTCCGCAACACTTCCAGGACCTGACGCCCCAATGGGCCGAAAGTATACATCGATGGAGCCGAGAGCATGGTCAACGACCCCCCTATGGTATGGAACGAAGTTTCTACGATCTCAGCAGAGGAGGGTAAGCCGACCGAGCCCTTCCTGTCATGGTTCGCCGTGTCGCACACCACGAGGAGCAAACAAGGGTAAACACCCACCACCTCATGGAAATTGGGGCAACCAGCCAAGTCAACTATGTGCGCATTTGTCGGTTGGATGATGATCACGATCGAACTCGAGACCGCACCGAGCTTCTTCGACGGGAAATGGCCGCAACCCGAGCTGAAGTGCAAGAACTCCGAGAACACCGAGCCACTCTAGAAGGACGTCTGGAAGAAGCAGAGCGCCAAGCGGCAGAATGCAGAGCCGAAATGAGGAACTTCGTGTCTTCACTTCGTGACTCTCAGAGCTTCAACCGCCGCAAGTAGTGCGTGCACTGCTCGCTTCAGTTTAATCTAGTTTGCGGATAAATATTACTATTACATTCTAGTACTTTATGTCCGATCCCGCAATTTAAGTGTTTACACTTTCGGGATCTGTTAGGCGGTCAAAATTTTCCATACATTGATGTAGCATAGACCCCTAGTAGGGTCAAATTTTACCAAGTAATGTATACTAAGTTATATCAATGATATTGACACGCTATTTGATTTATTGAGAACACTACATCAGATTCATAACATGAGCTATTTTCAGATAAAATTTACTGGTGGTCAATCTATGATTGCCTGATGTATAAATCAAAGTTATATGTAATTGGGACCATGTCGACCTAGAAATGGTGGTTCCGTCTTGGATCCTGTTCCTTGTTTGGTTGTGGGCCCAGGGCAGACCCATTAGATTCGAAAGTTTATTAAATCTTAATTACATGCAAATATTATACATCAAGCGATTGTTGGATGGACCCGGTGTGGATACTATCACAGACATTTCACGAGAATCAATACTATAAAAGTTCATAAAGTGTATATTTCAGTATTTATAGACTTCTGGTATGAATAGATTCTTACAACATCTTTACAAGTCGGAATCATGATGCATATAAAGAACCAATAATGTTTCGTTTTAACTCTCGACTTGTATCAAAGACGCGGCGTAGAAATCCTAGACGCGGCGGCGCCGCAGGAGTTGCAGAGCCACCACCACCTCCACCTCCCCCTCAGTTCGACCCAGCAATGTTCCAGGCGGCCGTGACGGCCGCAGTGGTAGCCGCGATAGCCCAAATTAACCCCAGTAATTCAGGAGGTGCGGGTAGTGGTGCCTCAATCTCTAATAACGGGGACGGCCAGGGATGCTCGAGAGAGTGTACCTACAAAGACTTTACTAACGGCAAGCCCAAAACCTTCAACGGAAGCGGAGGTGTCATAGGATTACTACAATGCTTCGAGAAAACCGAGACCATTTTCATGCGCATGCGCTGAAGCCAGCAAGGTCAAATTTGTTGGATGCACATTCTCCGATAGAGCCCTCACCTGGTGGAAGGGCCACGTCCAGGCACTAACACTCCCGGTGGCTAATGCAATAACATGGGAAGATCTGAAAACCATGCTAATGAAGGAGTATTGCCCCAGGGGCGAGATACAGAAGCTGGAAGAAGAATTTTGGGGTCTCAAAATGACAGGCTCTGACATTCTGTCATACACCTCAAGGTTCAGCGATCTAGTCATGCTGTGTCCCGGGATGGTTCCTACTGAAAGCAAGAAGGTGGAAAGCTACATATGGGGACTATCTCCCCAAGTCCAAGGAAACGTGTTGGCCTCAAAGCCAATTACCTTTGACAGTGCCAAGGAACTGGCACAACAACTCATTGACCATAAAGCCAGCCATGGTACTGTAGCAACCACCTCCGAGCAAGAAAAAAGGGGAAACAACAAAAGGATGTTTTGGGACAAGAAGAAGGGCTAACCTGCTCAAGACACTGCCAAGAAACAACAAGTGGTTGTTGTGCACGCTGCCACAACCATTGCCAACCCAGCTCCGATACGACAATAGGTCGGGAACCTACCCAAGTACAACAAGTGCAACTATCACCATAACAGAGCATGCCACGAAATGCATTGCTTCAACTGTAACAAAAAAGGGGCACACCGCCCGATTTTGCAGAGCTCCAGTCCAACAAAACGCACAAGCTGCCAACGCCGGAGCAAGCCGAACCTGCTATGGTTGTGGAGAAGTAGGACACTTTAAACAAAACTGCCCAAAAGCAACAAACCCCAACCCCGACGAAGTGGGCAGAGTTCTGGCGATAGGTCATGCGGAAGCCGTCGCATATCCAACTGTGGTTACCAGTACTGTCACACCCCAAAACCAGAACGACGGAAACGTTCTGGGGTGGAGGACTTCATGTACAATATCACAACAAAGCGTAATAGTAAACTAGCAACAACATCCATTGCATTAATAGAATAATTTTAATACAAGCGTGTTCTGTATAGTTTGTAAGACACCAAAATAAATGATCATAATAAAAAATGAGTGTTGAATGTGCTCCATCTTCTCAAAAGCTTCATCGATACCTGTCTACTGTTGACCTGAGAATAGAAGTTATATTTGAAAAGAGTTTATCAGCATAACGCTGGTGAATTCATAAGTATTTAGTGTCATTGCTTGTATGAAAATATTTGTAACAACATAGTGTAAATGTTCGTAGCAGTTTGTAAATGTTTGTAAATAGTTGAACTCTCTAGAAAATCCTATATTTTCTACTGACATGTAGTCTTCTACCAAGACCCGACTGTTTGTATGTTTTGTTCTTTTGTAAATGTAAGGGTTTTCCCCAGTGAAACTATCATTATGAAAACATAGTTTAAGACCTCGCTTGTGCGAGATCATTACAAAATAAATGTAATAGGGGAAATTAATGTTTTACCCCAGCAGTATCACTGCTGGCTAAAAGTAACGAAAATGCAGACTCCAGGTAGTATTAAATGTACAATACACCTCGGGGAGTCTGTTTTGCCTTTAATTCTTAATTGGTTAATTAAAGGTTTGAATGTGAACTCGTATGTAACCATGCTGATCGACGGCTGAATAACTGATGACCATCTGGTGTCATATGTAGTGAGGTAACATTTTGTCACCCCTTGGCCTTATCGGCTGGGACTGTAGCTAGCAGTCGGGGTGTGGGAGTGTCTTTCCCGTATAGATCTATACACACAATGCCCACTCTCCCTCCAGGAGACTCTGGTTACAAAGTGATACCACAATGAAGTGTTGTATCGAGAAGTAGTATGTCATATTCTAGTTATAGTATTCAAATGTTTGTATAGTATGTCATAGCGTAGTAATGTTTTCTCTATACTAGTGTATAGTATATCCTCTTGTAAAGTGTATAGTATGTTCTCTTGTATAGTGTATAGTATGTATTGTTTCTCATCATAGTATGTATGTAGTGACTCGTAATTGTACTGACTCTTGTATGTAATGTTGTAGTAGTAATAGTGAGTAGTAATCCCTTAACTATACCGATTATAGTTAAATAGTAATGTTATTTGTATGCCTCTACTACTCAAGGGTACTTGAACTGAAGTGAAAGCTTTTATATCCAAACACATATATATGATATATAACTAAGATTTCAACGACATTCGGACAAATAACAGAATACCCTAAGTCCACAACCAAACAAGGAATTGGAAATAAGGCGAGCTATCAGTCCTAAGTCCTTCAAACCATACTTATATAAATATATTGGTATATATATGAGTTTGACAATAATGTAAGTTTGAAAGAGTTTGAAAACAGTTTTAGATTCTAAAAGAGTTTAATAAAAGGTTTTGAAGTGCTTGAAATCCATAAGTTTGGTAGCAATTTGAAAGTAATAGTAAATCTTTCTGTTTGTTGTAGGCATTAATCACATGTGATTAAAACAATGGCTAGAATTTTTCAACTTCTATTCCCCCCCTCCCCATAAAAACATTTAAAATCATTTAAAAGGTTGATTAAGGGGTATGAACTCACCTGCAGTGAGTGCTTTGGATGAACGGATGGTTTAGGTTGCTAGGTGTCAAGTGAAGACTTGAGCACACACACGGATCCTATTTAACATATAATGACACATATATGTATCTAATTAGTGTTTAGACAACTAACTAAGCAAGTAAGGACACCGTAGAACATGGAAAACACTTTGATTCAAGTATTAGGAGTACATAGGGTTGCATCTAGGGGTTGTAGGGCCTCTCATTGGAGTTTACGGCTCAAATTGTAAGGCCCATGAGTTTACGGCCCATGGGTTTACGGCCCAATGGGTTTATGGCCGTAAACTCTTGTCATCATGTTTCATTTTTTGTGTTTAACGTCCTACAAGTTTCCAAAAAGGGTTCTAGACTAAAGACCAAGCCTTAGGAAGAAGTTAGGGTCCATATGCACCCACTGTTAGGGTTTACGGCCAAGGGAGATTGCCTTGGCCGTAAACTCCCTTCTGGACATGATTTCTTGGTGTTTAAAGGGAGATTCTAGTATATAACAAGCTAAGGGTAGTGTACTTACGTAGTAGTAGCTTGAGAGGGTGGTTAGAGCCCAAAAACACTAGTGTGTGTTCTTGGTGTTCTTGGTGAAATGAAGAACACTTGAAGATCTATCCAAAAGAAGAGATTTCATGGATGAAATCAAGGGTGAATCAAGGAGAAGAGATGTATTAACTCAAATAAGGAAGGATTCACTTACCGTTTTGAAGATTTGGAGCGAAAACTTCAAGATCCTTGAGAGAGAATTCAAGTTCTAGGCTTGGAAAAGAGAAGAGTGGCTGAAAAATGACTAAGGGTCGTATATATAGGAGGGAGTTTACGGCCTCCATGTGTTTACGGCCGTAAACCCATGACCCTTGGCCGTAAACTCCTCTTTTGAGGGTTTATGGCATGGTTGATGGGTTACAACTCCTATTGGCACTTCCATTCATTTGTTCCTTGGATGTACTAAGCTCAGAATGTTCAAATGGACTCTAGATAGCGCTAAACGTTAGTAGAAACAAGTCTAACTTTGATTGGATTGAATTGTTTGTACAAGATTGAAATTTCGGGTTGTCACATCATCCCCCTGTTAGAGGGAATTTCGTCCCCAAATTAGAGTTCAAGCAACTAAGTTATTAAAATAACTAAGTAAAAAGATGAGGATATTTAATTTTCATCTGATCCTCGCGCTCCGAAGTGAATTGCGGTCCTCGCTTGGCGTTCCAGCGAACCTTCACAATTGGGATACGGCTTTGCTCGGTTCGTTTGACCTCTCGGTCCATGATCTCTACCGGTTCTTCCACGAAGTTGAGGCTCTCGTTGATCTCGATCTCGTCGAGTGGGATTACAAGAGTCTCGTCGGATAGGCACTTTTTCAAGTTCGAGACGTGGAAAGTCGGATGTACGTTACTAAGCTCGTGGGGTAGGTTGAGTTTTTAAGCTACAGGGCCGATTCTAGCGAGAATCTCGAAAGGTCCTATGTATCTTGGATTTAGCTTTCCACGCTTTATGAAGCGTATTAAGCCTTTCCAGGGTGAAACTTTCAACAGGACTCGGTCTCCTACCTGGAATTCCAAAGGTTTCCTTCGTTTGTCTCCGTAGCTTTTCTGTCGGTCTCTAGAGGCTTTCAATCGTTCACGAATCTAAACGATCTTCTCTGTCGTTTCCCGAATGATCTCCGGACCTGTGAGGGTGCTGTCAGGAGCTCGTCCTTTAGCTAACTAAGTGTCACCCACCTCAGCCCAGCACAGAGGGGATCTGCACTTTCGGCCATAGAGGGCTTCAAATGGAGCAGCCTTTATGCTCGTGTGATAACTGTTGTTGTAGGAAAATTCGACAAGGGGTAAATTAGTATCCCATGCCTTTCCAAAGTCGATCACACAGGCTCGCAACATATCTTCTAAGGTTTGGATAGTTCTCTCACTTTGTCCGTCGGTCTGTGGATGGTAGGCTGTACTCATGTCCAGCCTCGTTCCTAAGGAGCTTTGTAGTGACTGCCAGAACCTCGAAGTGAATCTACTATCTCTGTCGGAGATAATGGATAAAGGAAAACCATGCAATCGTACTATCTCCCAAATGTATGTTCTTGTCAGCTTCTCCATCTTGTCAGGTTTCTTTGATGGGTAGGAAGTGTGCGGATTTGGTCAATCTGTCTACGATTACCCAAATGGTATCAAGTCCACCCGTTGTCTTGGGCAACTTTGTTATGAAGTCCATAGTGATTCGCTCCCACTTCCACTCAGGTATCTCCGATTGTTGAAGTAGACCTGACGGTTTCTGGTATTCGACTTTGACCTTGGCGCAAGTAAGGCATTTACTTACGAAGGTAGCAATCTCTGCTTTCATGTTAGGCCACCAGTATGACTTTTTAAGATCCATATACATCTTATCTGAACCCGCGTGGACGGAATATCGAGTGTTTTGCGCTTCCTTCCTGACCAAGTCTCTGAAGCTACCGTGTCTCGGTGTACATATCCGATCCATGAAATATAAAGCTCCGCCACCCTTGACTTCCAAGTTCTTATCCATGCCTCGCATGGATTCTTCCGCCATGTTTTCAGGTTTCAAGGCTTCGAACTGAGCCTCCTTAATTTGTGCGGATAGATGCGAATGGATAGTCATAGTTAAGGACTTGACTCTTCGACCAGAATATTCTTTCCGACTTAGGGCGTCTTCTACCACGTTGGCTTTACCCGGATGATAACGAATCTCGCATTCGTAGTCATTAAGTAGCTCGACCCACCGTCGTTGTCTCATATTGAGCTCTTTCTGGTTGAATATGTATTGCAGGGTTTTGTGATCTGTAAAGATAGTGCTCTTCGTACCATACAGGTAGTGTCTCCAGATCTTCAGAGCAAACACAACTGCTCCTAATTCGAGGTCGTGAGTGGTGTAGTTGACCTCGTGTGTCTTCAGCTGTCTTAAGGCGTAGGCGATGAACTTACCTCGTTGCATCAGAACACATCCGAGCCCTTGATTTGACGCATCGTAATAGACCACGAAGTCTTCCGTCCCTTTGGGGAGGGACATTATCGGTGCGGTGCATAAGGCTCGTTTTAGCGTTTGGAATGCTTTCTCCTACCACTCTTCCCAGTCAAAGGCCACGCCCTTCTGGGTCAGTGTTGTGAGGGGTTTCACAATCTGCGAGAAGTTCTGTATGAACCTGCGATAGTAGCCAGCGAGACCTAGAAATTGACGAATCTTGGTAGGCGTTATCGGTGCTGACCAGTTCTCAATAGCTTTAATTTTGGATGGGTCCACGTGGATTCCCTCCTCGCTAACCACGTGTCCTAAGAATTCGACTCTTCGGATCCAAAATTCGCATTTGGAGAACTCCGCATAGAGCTTCTCTGATCGTAAGGTTCCTAGGACTTGTCGCAGATGATCATTATGCTCCTCCTTACTTCGAGAGTAGATAAGTATGTCATCGATGAAAACGATGACGAACTGATCCAAGTAAGGACGACATACCCTATTCATTAAGTCCATGAATACTGCGGGGGCATTGGTAAATCCGAATGGCATCACTACGAACTCGTAGTGTCCGTAACGAGTTCGGAAGGCTGTCTTTGGAATATCCGCCTCAAGCACTCGCAACTAGTGATATCCGGATCTCAGATCAATCTTGGAAAAGTACTTCTCCCCATGCAGCTGGTCGAACAAATCGTCTATGCGAGGTAGAGGGTAACAATTCTTGATTGTAAGCTTGTTGAGTTCCCTGTAGTCGATGCACATACGGAACGATTCGTATTTCTTATTCACGAATAAGACCGGGGCTCCCCAGGGTGAGAAGCTTGGCCTTATAAAGCCCTTGCTGAGCAGTTCGTTAAGTTGACCCGACAGTTCTTGCATCTTAGCTGGTGCTAGACGATAGGGCGCCTTGGCTACGGGGCTAGCCCCTAGCACCAAGTCGATTCGGAACTCGACTTGACGTCGCGAGGGTAACCCTGGGAGTTCTTCCGGAAAGATGTCGGGAAATTCGCGTACTACGGGGAGGTCCTTTAGGTATTTTGCTTTCCGGCTCGTATCGAAAACGTGCACTAGGAATGAACGATATTCCTTACACAAGTACTTCTGGGCTTGAATACTCGAGATGATACGAAGGCTCGTACTTGGTTTGTCTCCGTAGATAAACAAGGTTTCGCTATTCGGTAGGTTTAGACGGACTGCCTTCTCGAAGCACAGAATATCGGTACGATGGAGATTCAACCAGTCCATGCCCACAATGACATTGAAACTCTTGATTGCTACTGGTATGAGGTCGATTGGAAATGAAATATTATCTAGCGTGAGGGTACAACCTATGTAAATCTCGTTAGAACTCTCTGTCTTTCCGTTGGCCATTTCTACGATGAAGGTTTCTTTTAGTGCTTGCGGTGCTTGATTAAGTAAGTGTTTAAATTTTTGGTTCACGAAGCTCCTCTCAGCCCCACTATCAAATAGGATACAAGCATATGAGTTATGGAGAAGGAACGTACCCATGACTACTGTGGGGTCTGCCACGACTTCATTGTGGCTCATAGCAAGTAGTCTTCCTGCTCCTCCCGCATTCCCAGCTTTCAGACAGTTTCTTTTGAAGTGTCCTGTCTCGCCACACCCATAGCAGGCCTGACTTACTCCTGCACCAGGAGCCTGGGTGTTAGGTTTGGGTGGCGCTCTACAAAACCGGGCGGTATGGCCTTTTCGGTCACAGTTAGCGCAGTGCATTTCCCGGCAGGGGCCGTTGTGATGGAAATTGCACTTGGGGCACTTGGGTAGGGTCCCTACATATGGTTTGGCTGGTATAGGGGCAACAGGAGTGGTGGCAGCATGGACAGCCACAGTCTATTGGTTCTTGGAAGAGGGTTGAGCTGCTCTGCCCTTCTTTCGGTCCCAACGCTTTCTCTTATTGTCGGGTGCTTTGGTTGGTGCAGAGGTAGCCGTTGTAGTTGTTGTTGGAGTAGAAGGAACCTCGTGATCGATAAGCCTTTGGGCCAATTCCTTGGCACTATCAAAGCTCACAGGGTTCGATGCTAGGACGTTCCCTCGATACGGGGGCACCAAACCCCAGATGTATCTCTCGAGTTTCTTGCTTTCAGTGGGGACCATGTTGGGACATAGAGTCGCTAGATTGATGAATCTGGCCGTATAGGCCACTATGTCGGAACCCTTCATCTTAAGGTTCCACAGTTCCTCCTCGATTTTCTGAATTTCGCCCCTCGGGCAGTACTCCTTCGCCATCAGGTCCTTCAATGTCTCCCAGCCCATGGCGTTAGCTGCTACCAGTGAGTGTGATTTGACATGGCCATTCCACCATGTCAGGGCCCTTTCGGTGAAGGTGTAAGCAACGAACTTTATCTTGCTTCCTTCAGGGCAAGAGCACATCTCAAAGATTGCTTCGGTTCTCTCGATCCAATGGGACAACGCAATGATCCCTCCGGTTCCGTTGAAGTACGCTGGCTTGCACCTGATGAAGTCTTTATAGGTACACACCCGTGTAAGCGGTTGGACTTCACCATGGCTAGAGTTGGTGCCCGTTCCAGCTCCACTTGCACCACCAGAGTTTACTTGAGCCATGGCTGCGGTCACGGCTGCGGTTATAGCTGCCTGAAACATCACCGCATCGAACTGCAGAGGGGGTGGTGGTGGTGGAGTTTGATTCACAGGCATGCCTCTGTTCGGACGCTTGCGAGGCGGCATCTTTTACTGGAAGTTTATAGAGATGATGATAATAGTAAGAATCAATTGAAAGTATGATGACAATGTTTCATGGACTAAATCGCCATAGTACAACTATCAGATAGAGGCCTAACAATAGAGTAGGGAAACACAAAGGTAAAGACCTTCCCATAGATTAGATAACTGCCAATATTACTGGTATTAATGATGTAAAATGAGTTCGGGAAAAATGACCTAACAGTAGGTATTACATCAAACCAAAAGGGAAAATGTTGACAGCTTAGAAGTCTAGTTAGAGTACTTTAAAAGTTAGGAATATTTCACAGACAAGTGTTCCATAGAGCACAGAAAAGAAAGGCTAGTCCTTAAACCAAAAGAAAAGATGAGTCGACATCTTCTACCGGCGACGGGTATCCCTCGGGCGAACCCTCAGATCTGCCAGTTGACGTACAACCTCTTGAAGATGTCGCTCATGCGCCCTCTGACGTACTCAGAGTTCCATGACTTCGGCTCGGGATGCAGCTAGCTGTTGCTGTGAAGCCTCGTTGGTCCTCCTAGTCCTTTCCATAACCTCTTCGAGTTGACGAATGCGGACCATATGAACGCCAGAGTTGGCTTCCACTTCCATCATTCGGTCGATGGCTGCACGACCTTGCTCGATATTCCGAGCAATCCTACGGACCATGATGGGTAGGACTCGGTCAGCTGAGCCTCCCTCGCTTATGTTGTAAAAGCTTCGGTCTCCGTTGAAAGGTAAAGGTTGACCCTGCTCGTCACTCCAACGGTTCAAGTTTGTCGCCCACAAGGGAGTGGGGCCTTGAAATGCTGGTCGGGGGTTGAGGTTTGGGATTGGAGCCTCTTGAGGTAGGTTGTTGACTTCTGGTTCGGAGTCAGAGTGATCCGAAAAACCTTCTAAGAGGTGATCATCCAAAGGGATTGGGTGATCGTCTTCTGGCTCATCATCGAGCCACCCACCATTGCCTTGGTTGGGATAGTACGGATCGCCGGGGAGATGGAAGCCATGCATGTTATCTACGCGAGAATAGGGGAAAGAATAGTTAATAGACGTACTAATTATGATAACTATAAGATGGCCCTTTTTAGTTTGC
Source organism: Lactuca virosa (assembly GCF_052849685.1). NCBI lineage: Eukaryota > Viridiplantae > Streptophyta > Magnoliopsida > Asterales > Asteraceae > Lactuca > Lactuca virosa. The sequence continues at coordinate 299,070,188 of NC_136428.1, read as the reverse complement.
AAAGAAGTGATTATAATGACACAAAATACCCCTATAGTATTTTAGGTTTATGTTCTGTTCTAATGTTCTTATTGTAGTAGTGTTGGTAAGTTTTTAGACTTGTTGCAACACCACAATCATTCTTAGGAACATGCTAGTCACTCCTCGGAAAATATAGTTGATCAGGCTATATCCCCCTAGTTTTGACTATATGTCTCTAAGCCTAATTGTGTGGTTCAACAATCGTAATAGATGTATGTATACTTAGTTAAATATTTAATTTTTTAAAAGTATAAATTTTTAGTCATATTATTTTAATCCCGATGTGTTTATTATTTGTATATCTTTTATGGGTTGATATACTTGATTCACTATAAACAATGCTCTGATACCAATCTGTCACACCCCAAAACTGGAACGGCGTAAACGTTCTGGGGTGGAGGACTTCATGTACAGTATCACAACAAAGCGTAATAGTAAACAAGCAACAACATCCATTGCATTAATAGAATAATTTTAATACAAGCGTGTTCTATAGAGTTTGTAAGACACCAAAATAAATGATCAAAAGAAAAGATGAGTCTTGAATGTGCTCCATCTTCTCAAAAGCTTCATCGATACCTGTCTACTGTTGACCTGAGAATACAAGTTATTTTTGAAAAGAGTTTATCAGCATAACACTGGTGAGTTCATATGTCCCACCCCAAAACCAGAACGGCGGAAACATTCTGGGGTGGAGGACGTCATGTCAAGTATCGCAACACATGCAGTATAGTAATCAAAGTACAACAACCATTGCATTAATAGTAATAGTTTTACATAGGTTACATTTAGCAACAACTTCAAAAGTAGATATAGAGAATAACATAAAATGCAGCTCGGTACAAGGCTGTCTTCACAAAAGCACCCTGAGTGTACCTGTCTACTGACGACCAGAGAATACAAGTTATTTTGAAAGGGAGTATCAGCATTTTAATGCTGGTGAGTTCATAAGTATTTTAATGACATTGATATAAATACATGTTTTTCCTTAAAAATAATCTCATTAGACGATGGTGATAAAAGTTTATAGCGTATTTGAATTCCTTCCTGAAAATCCTATATTTTCTATTAAAAGTAGTCTTCTACCAAGGCTAGACTGTTTTGTGTTTAAAGAGCATTTTTCCCTAATGTTACTATCATTATCAAAATATAATTTTACATTAATGAGTATGTGGGAAAGCCACAATTAAATGTAATAGGGAAGATAATGCTTTACTTCAGCAATGACATTGCTGCTTATAAGGTAATAAAAATGCAGACTCCGGATAGTATTAGATGGACAATACACCCCGAGGAGTCTAAAGTAGTAAGATACAGACTCCAGGTAGTATTAAATGACAATACACCTTGGGGAGTCTAAAATAGTAAAATACAGACTCCAGGTAGTATTAAATGACAATACACCTCGGGGAGTCTAAAATAGAAATAAACAGACTCCAGGTAGTATTAAATGACAATACACCTCGGGGAGTCTAAAATAGTAAAATACAGACTCCAGGTAGTATTAATCCTAGGTAGGTTAGTTTAAAGGTTTAAAAATGTGGCCTAGTGTATAACTAGGAAAATATATTATGATGGTCTTATATGTAGAAAATACCGTGATAATACTTACCATAAGGCCATGAATTATAAGGTACATGTAAAGATACTCGTAACCATACTGATTGACGGATGTAAACACGACGACCTGCTGGCGTCGAAATGAATGTGACATGTGTCACCCCTTGGCTTGGTCGGCCGGGACTGTAGCTAGCAGTCAGGATGTGGGATGGTCTGTCCCATATAGATCTATACACACAATGCCCGCTCTCCCTCCAGGAGACTCTGGTTACCAACTTGACAACGGTGAAATTGTAGTTGTGTGGATTATGATGGCATGTGCGTAATTAGAAAGATCTAGTGAATCATCATGTAAAATCAAGAACACAAGGAGTAAATAAATCTTTGTAAGCTCATCTTAGATCTAGAAAGGATATATAAATGGGTTTATACATAATTTCTCTCTCTAGTCTAATACTCCAAATGGTTCCTTACGTGATGGGAGTCACTCACTTCCTATTTATAGGAAAGACTCAACCCATTTACACATACAAAGGGGAAAGCCTAAAACACTACATCCAAGAGTGATTTTGCACCCTAACATTCTCCCCCTCGAAGTTAGGATTGGATGTCCGGCTTCAATCTCCAACGAGCTAGTGCAATAAAGACCAAACTCCCCCTCGAAGTAATACCGATCTTCAAAGTCCGCAAACGAATATCCGAGAAACCCGCTTCGAATACCCATCATTCTCCCCCTTTTTATAATCAAAAAATGATTATAAAACCCATTAAGGGTGAGAAGCGCTCGAGGAATGAACAATACAATACTCCCCCTTGATGTGTACCAAAAATGAATCACCAAAAATCTTGCACGGAAAAACAACCACGAAAAAGCCGCAAAAAAATTTCCAATTTATGAAAATTTTTGACTTTTTGGGTGAAAGTAGCAAGATTTTTCCAAAACCGGGTAAAAATCGTCACTTTCTGAATTCTGTAGGGACCCGTTGCGCCCAAAACAGACAAATATGCAAAATTCTCCCCCTTTTCCAAAGCTGGGTAGAATGCGTCAATTTGCATAAACTGCAAGGGCTTGAAATGCATTTTCTTCAATTTTCAGCAAAAACAGTTCTTTTTCGAAAATGGGTATAAACCGCCAAACATTCGAAGCCTCAGGGACTATTTTCCAAAATTCTATCTTTTGTGCTCCAAACATACGAAGAATCATCCAAACATACGAAGCTTCAAAAATTTTCGAATTTGGGTGAAAAGTGTCAAACATACGAAACTTGGGTTAATTTTCGAAGTGTCAAATATTCGAAGGTTCAGGGGCTGTTTTTGAAACTTTTGCTTTTTCAATTCATACGAAGCTTTTTGATCATTCATACGAAACTTTGCATATTCGTGCAAAAGTCTAGGGACCATTTTCGAAAATTCACCTTCTTCTTCAATTCGTACGAATCCAACCTTTATCATTCATACGAAATTCCAAACACCCCTTCGTATAAATCTACACAATTTTATCCTTCGTATAATTCCCAAACAAACACCCCCTTCGAATCTAAATCATCTTCCTAGTCTTCAAAAGCATTTAACCAAACTCTTCCTATGAAACTTCATCTTCAAAACATACGAAAAAAATTCACAGCCCTTCGTATGAAAGTTTGTTATCCCTTCCTTAACAATAACCCAAACACAATCGAATTCAGCTACACATACATCGCTTTCAATACAGGGACCTCAAAATCCAAGTAACCATCGATCCTCCAAACCATCTATTCGAATCCAAATACATCGACTATCATCGATTCGAAGCAATCTGACTCCAAAATCAAACAGATCCCAAACTAACGAACATAGACTCAAACTTTCGAAATTCCAGACCTCGCTTTTTCTTCACATCAACAATCGATTCATGAAAGTCGACCATTCCCAAAAGCTTCGAAATCAAAATCTTCGTTTTGCAAACTATTAACCATCGATCATTGACAGACCTCAAAATCATCGCATATCGTCAACCCACAACTATAGATGAGAATGAAGAAATCGACTCAAAATCAAACCAAAGATATTTTGACTGCAACTCAAAATGATTCCGCGATTTCATTCACAAACAAACACATCACCCCAAAATCGAACCGTCGTTTTTCAGTCATCAACCCAAATCAATACCAATTGAACCTGATTTCGAAATCAAAGGACCATTCATTATTCGTTATCAGTTCTCGATTAACAGCAAAATCAAAACCTAACCCAGTTCGATCCTAAGCTTTGATTCGCCACTCCAAAATCATCAATCAAAATCACGACTATCGACTATCGATTCTTCAATTCTTTGTTTTTCATTTAGCAACCCAAAATCTTCGTTATCCAGTCCTTCAGCCATTCAATTATCAAACCAAAATCACAACATTATAAATCGAATTCGGTCTACAAAATGATAATCGAACATTCCATCTAACTTTGACTTTTGAGATGACTCTACAAGTTAATCGACTTCGTAACATCACAATCAAAGTTTTCATTCAAGTTCTTCTTTCTAATCGAGAATCAATACCAGACATGTTAAATCAAACATCAATTTCAATCGATTCTTCAACTGTCGAATTCTATTGTAACTTCATTCCAAAATCAGAGATCGACAAGAACTTGAATCAAAGATTTGATTATGAACTCAAGAACCGGTCAAAATCGAAATCATCAAAAACAACTTGAATCAAATACGACTCCAAGAATCGGTAACAAAAACTAAGTTCGATTCTAATTTCAAAGTCGTACGAATCGAGTATCAACCATCAAAGTCAAATTTTGACTTTTATACATCTTATACACCCAAAATTGAACGGTGTAAGATACGAATCGGGTTTCAACGCCTTTTTCTTGAACATCAAGATCATCATCAAGAACACCTTCCCGATCTTCACGAGAAATTCCTTTTATGACTTCTCCATCTCTTCTATTTCTTCGTCTCTTTTGATATGTTGTAACCAAACGATCAAACAAATCTTTGGTTTGAAAAATTGGACAACTAATTAATTCTCCAACTTCATTCTTTTCTCCATTTACAACGATATCACATTCACTTTTCAATCCAACAGTCAAGCTATAAAGAAGATATTCAAAAGTGCATTCACCTTGAACATCCTTATTATGTATCATCCATTTCTCCATGATTACAAGAACTTGAAATTTTCTAGAGAGAGAAAGTGATTTTGAATGGGTTTTCAAGAGAGAGAAAGCAAAAATCACTTGAATTCTAGTGAAGAAAATCGAATTTTGAATAGAATCAAAGATGAATTTGATTTCTAGAATCCAAAAACTCTCTAAATCTGAAGATCAAAGATCAAAAAATGAATCACCAAATCAAGATAGCCATCAAGGATCAATTATTGATCCAGTCAAGAATACCCACTCTGATACCAATTGTAGTTGTGTTGATTATGATGGCATGTGCGGAATTAGAAAGATCTAGTGAATCATCATGTAAAATCAAGAACACAAGGAGTAAATAAATCTTTGTAAGCTCATCTTAGATCTACAAAGGATATACAAATGGGTTTGTACACAATTTCTCTCTCTAGTCTAATACTCCAAATGGTTCCTTACATAATGGGAGTCACTCACTTCCTATTTATAGGAAAGACTCAACCCATTTACACATACAAAGGGGAAAGCCTAAAACACTACATCCAAGAGTGACTTTGCACCCTAACAGAAATCCGCGTCATGAGGATGTATCTAGTGTTTTGATTTCTATATACCTTTCTTTTTACTAAAAGTACAAGTTTTTATGAATATAGATATAACTAAGTTCCACTTCATGAAAGTTATGGTTCGTTTCTAAACTATACCTATTATAGTTTACTTGAGAGGTTATCTAGGTACCTTTGCTACCCAAAGGTATTGAACTGGAGTAAGAGTTTTAATATTTATCCAGATATATATAATATATAACTAGGACTTCAACGACACTCGGACAAATAACCGGATGCTCTAAGTCCACAACCAAACAAGGAACAGGAAATAAAGCGGGCTATCAGTCCTAAGTCCTTCAAACCCTACATATATAACTATAGCTATATAGACATGAATCTATCAAGAATATAAGTTTAAAAGACTTTGATAAAAGCTTAGTAATTTAAAAAGAGATTTGAAAATGAGAATTGAAAACCTTTAGCTGAATAAAACAGTTTAACATGCAAAAATCTATTTGCTTGACAGTTATTAATCACATGTGATTGGTATAATAACTTAGCAGTTCATCTTGTATTCCCCCCCCCATAAAAGCATTTAAAATCATTTCAAAGGTTGATTAAGGGGTATGAGCTCACCTGTAGTGGGTCATTCGGATGAAAGGATGGTATAGGATGCTAAGTGTCAAGTGAGGGCTTGAGCACACACACGGATCCTATTTAACATGTGATGATACATATATGTATCCAATTAGTCATTTAATAACCAATTTATCAAGTAAAGACACCCTAATACATAGGTAACACTTTCATTCAAGTGCTAGGGGTGCTAAAGGGTTGCATCTAAAGAGAGTATGGCCTCACTTTGGAGTTTACTTCCCATTTGGTACCAACACATGAGTTTACGGCCCATGGTCATTTCCCCCATGAGTTTACAGCCGTAAACTCATGGTAATTGGTACCATTGTGTGATTTAAGGTCTTATACCCCTCAATAAAGTGTTCTAGGTTTGCATCCAAGGCTTAGGAAGGGACTAGTGCTCAAAATGGCCCCTTATGGGAGTTTACGGTTCTTGGACCACTTCATGGGAGTTTACGATCGTAAACCCATGACTTTACGGCCGTAAACTCATGGTCACTCCTACCATTTCGTGTTTTGGGGTTTTTAGTTCATGCATGCAAGGTTCTAGTCCAATATCCAAGCCCTAGAAGGTGTTGGTGGCACTTAAACACCACTTGATGGTGATTACGGTTCAAGGAGATCCCTTGACCGTAAACCCATATGTTCTTTAGGGTTTTTGATGTTTTTCAATGGATTAACAAGTAATCTAAGTAAATAACTAGCTAGGAGGGATGTACTTACTTATAGGAAGCTTGCAAGAGTGTTTAAGGTCCAAAAACACTAGTGTGTGTTCTTGGTGTTCTTGGTGTTCTTGAAGAACACTTGAAGATCTATGAAAAAGACAAGATTTCATGGATGAAATCATGTATAAACACTAGATAAAGTGTTATATCAACAAATCTAGGGAAGAAACACTTACATTTTTGGAAGATTGGAAGAAATGTGATATGATACTTGAGAGAGAATTGTGGGTGTTCTTGAGCTAGGATGTGAAAAATGAGCCAAAAATGACTAAGTGTCATATTTATACTCTTTAGAGTTTACGGCCGTAAACTCCATGTTTGGGGCCGTAAACTCCAAACTCTTGGAGTTTTGAGACTTAAGTGATGCAGGACAACCTCTAAAGTATACTTCCTTTTATTTGTTCGTTTGACGAATATAAAATAAAAACACCCAAACGGACTAAAAACCGGCCAAAAACGTGTTGAAATGAATTTGGCTACTATTTGTAGTGCTTGACTGTAGACTTTATACGAATGAAAATTTCGGGTTGTCACATCATAAGTATTTAGTGTCATTGCTTGTATGAAAATATTTGTAACAACGTAGTGTAAATGTTCGTAGCTATTTGTAAATAATTGAACTCTCTAGAAAATCCTATATTTTCTACTGAAATGTAGTCTTCTACCAAGACCCGACTGTTTGTATGTTTTGTTCTTTTGTAAATGTAGGGGTTTTCCCCAGTGAAACTATCATTATGAAAATATAGTTTAAGACCTCGCTTATGCGAGATCATTACAAAATAAATGTAATAGGGGAAAGTAATGTTTTACCCCAGCAGTGTCACTGCTCGCTAAATGTAATGAAAATGCAGACTCCAGGTAGTATTAAATGTACAATACACCTCGGGGATTCTGTTTTGCCTTTAATTCTTAATTGGTTAATTAAAGGTTTGAATGTGAACTCGTATGTAACTGATGACCCTCCGGTGTCATATGTAGTGAGGTAACATTCTATCACCCCTTGGCCTTATCGGCTGGGACTGTAGCTAGCAGTCGGGGTGTGAGAGTGTCTGTCCTGTATAGATCTATACACACAATGCCCGCTCTCCCTCCAGGAGACTCTGGTTACAAAGTGATACCACAATGAACTGTTGTATCGAGAAGTAGTATGTCACATTCTAGTTATAGTATTCAAATGTTTGTATAGTATGTCATAGCGTAGTAATGTTTTCTCTGTACTAGTGTATAGTATATCCTCTTGTATAGTGTATAGTATGTTCTCTTGTATAGTGTATAGTATGTATTGTTTCTCATCATAGTATATACCTATTATAGTTAAATAGTAATGTTATTTGTATGCCTCTGCTACTCAAGGGTACTTGAACTGAAGTGAAAGCTTTTATATCCAAACACATATATACGATATATAACTAAGATTTCAATGACATTCAGACAAATAACAGAATACCCTAAGTCCACAACCAAACAAGGAACAGGAAATAAGGCGAGCTATCAGTCCTAAGTCCTTCAAACCTTACTTATATAAATATATTGGTATAGATATGAGTTTGACAATAATGTAAGTTTGAAAGAGTTTGAAAACCGTTTTAGCTTCTAAAAGAGTTTAATAAAAGGTTTTGAAGTGCTTGAAATCCATAAGTTTGGTAGCAATATGAAAGTAATAGTAAATCTTTTTGTTTGTTCTAGGCATTAATCACATGTGATTAAAACAATGGCTAGAATGTTTCAACTTGTATTCCCCCCCATAAAAGCATTTAAAATCATTTAAAAGATTGATTAAGGGGTATGAACTCACCTGCAGTGAGTGGTTTGGATGAACAGATGGTATAGGATGCTAGGTGTCAAGTGAAGACTTGAGCACACACACGGATCCTATTTAACATATAATGACACATATATGTATCTAATTAGTGTTTAGACAACTAATTAAGCAAGTAAGGACACCCTAGAACATGGAAAACACTTTGATTCAAGTGTTAGGAGTACATAGGGTTGCATGTAGGGGTTGTAGGGTGTCACACCCCCAAACCAGAACGGCGGAATCGTTCGAGGGCGGATGACTTCATGTAGTATCGTAACAGTTGAATACATAGTAAAGAAAGTAAACCAACCATCATATATATAATTTAAAAGTTACATTGTTGAATGATACTTGTTTCAAACAAATTACAATATGATGTCAAAATGAGTTTTAAACTGACGCCTTAGCATCACTTTTCCAAAAGCTGAAGTTTACCTGTATTACTGAATCCCTAAGAAATACAAGTAGATTTGAAAGAGTAGATCAACATTTAAGCTGGTGAGTTCATAAGTATTTAATGTTAATGTTTGTATAAATCTAAATGAAATTGTTTGTAGATGTTTGAAAACTCCTAGAAAATCCCATATTTCCTACTAGTATAAAAGTAGTCTTCTACCAAGACCCGACTGATTTGAATGTTTGCTTTTAGAAATCCAATCTTTTTCCATAAATGTGTGGTAGTTTAAAAGTTCCAAAACCGAAATGCAAAAGTGGTTTTCATGCCTAGAATAGTAGATTCATGTATGTATAAAATCACTAAGGCATTTGATAACCCCGTAAATCAACGTGTTTTTAATACTCCATGTGAGTTTTATAACCATGCTATTGACCCAGACTGCCCGTAACAATGTTCTTCAGGCGTTGGAATGTTATGAGGATTGTCACCCCAGACTTGCCGGTCTAACTGTAGCTAACAATTTAGGTGCGGGATTGTCAATCCCGTATAGATCTATACACAAGAATCACGCTCTCCCTATAAGAGATTATGGTATATAATACAGGACTTTAACTACATACTTGAAAGTACGTGAAGTTGAATGTCTCACAAAACTTAGTATCAAATAGATTTACGTATGAAAAGTCCATTTGTTCTTGTATATGAAAGTATTCCCTTGATATAGTATTTATAGTATGTGAAATCTCATGAATATCTAGTAAACTATACCTATTATAGTTTTTCCAAAAGTGTGATTCGTTTGTATGATAAACCCTAGTGTAGTGTCGACTTTGTATGTAAAGTATAACATTAGTAATAACATTGTTGAACATTTATACTCAAAATATAAATAAAGTGTTTCATATTTACTTAACAACATGTTTCATTCCAAAAAGGACAAAGTGTTCTCATGATATGTTGTATGAGAACGTTTTCGTATGATAGTTATAAATCACATATGATTGATTATAACAAAAAATATAACAAAAGATTTATGTTATTCACACGAGGATAATCATGTGTTTACTTGTATTCCCCCCCTTAAAAGTGTATAAAAGCATTTATAAAGCATTTGAAAACGTAGTTATAAGGGTATGAACTCACTTGATAGAGTGAAGATGGTGAGATGAAAACCGAGCAGAACTTCGACAGGAGAAAGCGGGTTTTCTCGGGATTCTCGGGAATTCTCGAGAGTGTAAGCCCTTCCTTCGGAACTTGGATTTGAAGACCGGGGCTTTGGGATGGCTTCGGGGGTTAAAACGCAGAGCTTCGGCACGAGAAAGAAGGGAATTGAGCAATGAAACCCGCAACCCCTTGAGCTCTATTTATAGCCCAATTTTTGGGTCCCACGTCGTGGCCATAAGGTTGCCACGTCGTGGCGTCGATCCTATCCACTTCCATGGACGAGACGTCTGCTGCCAAACCTGAAAACCCATCAATCAGGGCCCCCATGTCATGGCCATCTGTGCCACGTCGTGGCCAGCCTGACAGCCTCAGATTTTGTGTCTCGAACTTGTAAAATCCGTAACTTCTACGTACGAGCTCCGTTTTCGATGTTCTACATATGCACGCGCAGGAGAGAACATCCTCTACAACTCTCATTTAGATTTTGTCGGCTAATTTTGAATTTATTTTTAATTAATTAATTTTTAACAGGCCGGGACACGAAAACTCCGTCATAAATCCATAACTCCTTCATTTGAGGCCCGTCTTCGTCAGAATTTTTACCGTTGCGCTACTATTGTTGAGATCTTCGATTCTCATTTAGATTGTTTCGGCCAAAAATCCCTCGATCTCTATTTCGAGTTTTTAGATGTCTACTGCTATATCCGAAACTTCGAATAATCATAACTTCCTCATACGAAGTCAGATTTGGGCGTTCTTTTTATGTATGTTCACGGTTTAACGATATCTACGACTTTCGTTTAGATACTTATGGTTAAAAAGTATTTTATTAAAACTTCGCGTTTAACGTTTAATCGTATTGACGGTTTTGTTGTGAATCTTAGGTTGGTCATAACTTCTTCGTTATAACTCGGATTCTAGTGTTCTTTATATTTCTGAAAACCTTGACATGATAACTATCATTTTAGGTAACCCAATAGAGACTTTTGATCATTTTTTTAATGCTAATTTTATCAAAAGAGATTACAATTCTTGACCTTTCAGGTCATTACATTGATTTGAAATATCGGGTTGTCACATCATCCCCCCGTTAGAGGGAATTTCGTCCCGAAATTTAATGTAAGATAAATATTTGTGGATTAGAGAAAGAGATGCGGATACTTTTGTTTCATTTGATCTTCGCGCTCCCAAGTGTATTCAGGTCCCCGTTTTGCATTCCAGCGGACCTTCACAATGGGTATGCGACTTTGTTTTGTTCGTTTAATTTCCCTATCCATGACCTCATTTGGTTCCTCTATAAAGTGGAGACTCTCGTTGATTTCGATTCCGTCTATAGGGACGACGAGGGTCTCATCGGACAAACATTTCTTCAAGTTTGACACATGAAAGGTAGGATGTACGTTATTGAGTTCCTGCGGTAGTCGAAGTTTGTATGGTACCGGACCGATCCTTGCAAGGATGTCGAATGGTCCGATATACCTTGGGTTTAGTTTCCCACGTTTTCCAAAATGTATTAACCCTTTCCAGGGCGACACCTTTAATAGCACTCGGTCCCCGACCTAAAATTCCAAGGGCTTCCGTCTTTCGTCCGCATAACTCTTTTGTCTATCTCTGGAAGCCTTTAGTCGTTCCCGAATCCGAACAATCTTCTCGGTTGTTTCTCTTATGATTTCCGGGCCTGAGAGAGCGCTGTCGGGTACTTGTCCCTTGGCTAGTTGTGTGTCACCCACTTCAGCCCAGCACAGTGGTGATCTGTATTTCCGGCCATAGAGGGCTTCAAATGGAGCAACTTTAATGCTGGAGTGATAGCTATTGTTGTATGAGAATTCGAATAGTGGTAAATGGGTATCCCATGTTTTACCAAAATCGATTACACAAGCTCTTAGCATATCTTCCACGGTTTGTATGGTCCTCTCACTTTGACCGTCGGTTTGTGGATGGTAAGCGGTACTCATGTCTAGCCTAGTTCCCAGAGACTTTTGCAGCGACTACCAGAATCGCGAGGTGAACCTACTATCTCTGTCAGAGATAATGGATATCGGTACACCATACAGTCGTACAATATCTCGGATGTATGTGTTGGATATAGTGTCTAAGTCCATAACTATATTTGGTATGTACTTGACCCGATCCGGCATGGTCCATTTGGGTTGCACTTCACCCGAACAATTTATGGATAATCGTTTGAGAATAGTATAAGTTATGATTTATTAATATATTATACGTCCTAATATATTAATATAAAATCATATTATTTAATTAGTATTGATCTATAATTAATCTAGAATTAATTTAGAGATCAAAATTATGACTAATTAAATATGGGCTCTTGTATTTAAATATGGGCTTGCATGGAAAGTCCATGGATACTCCATCGAGCTTTAACCCATGGATCTCATGGAAATGAAAAGACATGGGTATTAGGGTTTACATGGATGTAACCCTAATCCACCACACATATAAAGGAGGCCTTGGTTCTTGAAGTCACACGAGTTGTGGTGAGTAAAGTAAGAGGGCCGATTTCAAGAAGGTGATTACTATTCTCTCAAAGTTCCAAGTTTGTGGTGATTTGTGATTTCCATTTGAGGCATCCACACTATTGGTGCTAGGCTCTAAAACTCCAAGCAATCAACTACAACTACAAGGTAAGTAATTCTACTAGCTTTATTTGATTCAAGTTCCCCATGCCATGCTAGATAGGATAAGAACCTTGGAAAAATAATTATTTGCATGTATCATAGTCAAACATAGATCCAAGGTTTCTAGGGTTGAATGTACACCATAGGAGTGTTAGAATGCTCAAAACCCATCAGTGGTATCAGAGCCTAGGCTTGTTTATTTGATACTTGATGCAAAAAAAAAAAAAAAAAAAAAAAAAAAACTTGAAAATCGAAGTTGCTCGTATCAAAATTCCAAGTTTTGTATATGTTTTTACGATTCTTGAAATTTTTGATATGAACATTCATAAACATATGAGTTTAGAAGATCACAGAAATTATGTGCTAATAATTGATTAGATTAATTCTTGATCTTTATGTGTTGTAATGGAGTCCATAACTAGTTCTTAAGTTATGGATAACCAAAAGTCACATTTATAAATAACCATTAAAAGAACACATAGGTTACAAAAAAATGAAGAGTCTTCATTTTTAATAACCATTAACTCATAAGTTATGAGAAATGAAAAGTTTTGAAAGTTTACAAAACTTGCCCTCAAGTTTTGGAACATGTAAAGTCATATTAAAAACTTTAGTTCCAATCCCTAGAATTTTAAAAGTTAAAATTCAACCCTTATACTTTATAATATTATAAGTTTAATAATATTTATATATGTATAAGATCAAGTCGTCTTACCGCTAGTACGCCTCATTCACGAAGCTGGTCTATAAGGGGGGTATAAGGTTGTTGCATATAAAATGGCAACTTAATGGGTGTCCACTCTCACCCACCGCTTCCTTGATCGGTGGAGGGTCGTTAGCCGAACGGGTAGGACAAGGACTTATAAATTCTTATTAAAAGTATAATGATAATACTAAAGTAACTAAACTTTATTGAATTCCCAATCTTAGTTATTTTAGGAAAATGTGAATAAGGTGCTAATCCATGAAATTACACTTTACACTTTGTTTAAGTCGTTAGTGGAGCGTGTGTGGTTAACCGGCACACTAACTTGAACTTAACAAGGTAGGTAAAGGGTGACTTAATGTTTATCATAGTATCGATGGAGCGTGTGTGGTTAACCGGCACATCGATTGAAGGGTAATACATTAAGGGTACCAAGTAATTTGCATGGTTACTTCACACCTTGTTTTGTGATCCTCGGCATCCCAGTCACAAAACTTGAAGGGCACACTCGAGATTGAAACATCCCATTGAAGAAATTTCAATGAATCTCAAAGAATCTAGGAGTTTCTAAACCAATAAAAACCTAATTAAATATTTCGTTTTTCATGGTGGAAATTGGTGAATCGTCATTCACCTACCTTCAAATATCTTATAGCTTAGATTACGGCATCCCTCTTCTAAGTTATAAAATATTGTGTTGGGTCCTAGCCTTAATATTACATTTGGGTGTTTTGTTAAGGACTATCTCTATATCTAATCTAATCTATTCCCTCTTCTTTTCAGATGTCTTCCAATAACAATGCTTCTGGCTCAAACCCTACTAGGTCCTACTCTCTCATGAATCTTTGTGGGAGAGTCATCTTTGATGGGTCCAACTTTACAGATTGGATCAGAAACATCAGGATGGTCACTCGGTATGAGAACAAAGAATATGTTCTCGACAAGGAGCTGAAGGTACCCGAGCCAACTGCTACTCCTGAAGAGCTTGCTGAATATGAGGTACATGAAAGAGATGCTACAAAAGTGGCATGCATCATGATGGCCACCATGACAGCCGAGCTCCAAAAGTCCGATGAGGACTATTATCCTTTTGAGATGCACCAGGACTTGATGGACCGCTACCATCAGAGTGCTCGTCAAGAGCGATATGAAATAATCTCCTCCATGATAACAACCCAAATGAAGGATGGTGAACCCATCACGGGCCACATGCAGAAAATGCAAAGGTATGTGGACCGTTTACTGAAGCTGAATGTGAACTTACCTGAGGAGTTAGCAATAGACATCATTTTGCACTCATTGCCATCGTGTTATGATCAATTCCGCATGACATATCACATGAACAAGGAAGAAGTCACCCTCAGCAAACATCAAGGACTCTTGAAGACCGCCGAAAGTGGTCTAAAGGGTAATTCGGTTGTTACTACTCCTACTCCTACTCCAACTGCGGCCAATGTCTTGGCAATCGGGCATGGCAAAGGGAAGAAGAGAAAGAACCCTTCTAAGGGTACCAAGGGTAAGACCCTTGAAGGCTCCTCTTCAAGCAAAACCAAGAAAGGTTTTGTCACTCCTTCTGCTAACCCTAATGAGGCTGAATGCTTCTATTGCCATGAAAATTCACACTGGAAGCGAAACTGCCCAAAGTACCAGCAAGATTTGAAGGATGGGAAAGTAAAACCCAACCATGCAGGTATATACACTATATTGTCTAATAACTCACCTCATTCTAAGTCTTCGGTCCTTGATACAGGTTGTGGTATTCACATATGTTGTGATTTGCAGGGACTAAAAAGAAGTGAGAATGTGGAGCAGGGAAAGATAAACTTGATCATGGGAAACAGGAAAGATTGACCTGTCACCAAGATAGGAGTTTATTCCTTAGTGATAAATAGTGGGTTTACATTAGATTTGAATAATTGTTATTATTCGCCAGAAATGGCAAGAAATGTTATTTCCTTTCATGCATTGTATAAACAAGGTTTTACCTTTTATTTTGATAATAATAATGGTAGTATTGATGCTTTCTTTAATAATGTTCTTTATTTTAAAGCATTACCTTGTGATGGCGCGTATGAAACTGTATCTGTTGTAGATAATCTAGGAAATAATGTATTGTGTATTAAATCTTCCACTAGCTTAGATAAAGCATCCTTATGGCGTTGTCGTCTTGGACATGTAAGCAAGAAACACATAGGCCAACTCCAAAAGGATGAAGTCTTGCAGTCATTTGACCTAAAGTCAGATGATAGTTGTGAATCTAGTTTTCTTGGTAAAATGACAAAGTCACCTATTACTGGCACTTGTGCTAGGGGTGAAGGTTTGTTGGACCTCATACCCACGGATGTGTGTGGACCCTTCAGAACCGCCACAAGAGATGCTAATCGGTTCTATGTGACTTTTACTGATGATTTTAGTAGATATGGATATGTCTACCTAATCAAGCATAAGTCAGAAACCTTTGAGAAATTCAAAGAGTTTAAGCAAGAAGTGGAGAATCAGTTGGGTAGGAACATTAAGATGCTTCGATCCGATCGTGGTGGTGAGTATCTTAGTACTGAGTTCCTTGACTATCTTAAGGAATGTCGGATTGTCTCACAATTGACACCTCCTAGGACACCACAGTTGAATGGTGTAGCTGAGAGGCGCAATCGGACCTTGTTGGACATGGTTCGTTCCATGATGAGTCGAGTTTCGCTACCAATCTCATTTTGGGGGTATGGCTTAGAGACTGCCGCCCATATCCTTAATCCAGTCCCTACAAAGAAGGTTGCCAAAACACCTTACGAGGTGTGGACTGGAAAAGTTCCCAATCTAGACCACATCAAGATTTGGGGTTGCGAGGCTTTCGTGAGACGCGAGACGGCTCGAACCCCGAAGCGAAAGGTGTATTTTCATCGGCTACCCACAAAAATCCTTTGGTTACATCTTCTACAGACCCAGTGATAATGTGGTCTTTGTAGCAAGAATAAGATTCTTTCGAGAGAGAGAATTCATGAGCCAAGGAGACAGTGGGAGGCAAATTGACCTTGAGGAAATTCAAGAGTCAAGTGGTGAAGGAACCTCAAACCCTAGCCCTCAACCTGAGGAGGAAACTCCTGTTGAGCCGACTGAAGAATCTATACCTCTGAGGCGTTCCACCAGAGTTAGGAATGTACCTGAGCATTATTATGGTTTTCATATTACTGCAGAAGGTGAGACACTTATCAGTGATAACATACTGGTAAATCTGGATGAGCCTAACAGCTACACGGAAGCCATGGCAGGCCCTGAGGCTGCTAAATGGAAAGAGGCTATGGATAGCGAGATACAGTCCATGTATGACAATCAAGTTTGGAACTTGGTTGACAATGTACCTGATCGTAAGATAGTTGGGTGCAAAGGGATCTTCAAGAAGAAGACCGACATCGATGGTAATGTACACACTTATAAGGCACGACTGGTTGCAAAGGGTTATTCTCAAACTCCGGGAGTTGATTATGATGAGACCTTTTCACTAGTGGCCAAGATTAAGTCTATTAGGGTTCTGTTAGCCATTGCTGCATTTCATGATTATGAAATATGGCAAATGAATGTGAAAACCGCTTTCCTTAATGGAAAGTTGGCTAAAGATGTTTACATGGTTCAGCCAGAGGGTTTTGTTAGTATAGAGTACCCCAGTAGAGTGTGTAAGCTCGAGAAATCCATTTATGGATTAAAACAGGCACCTCGCAGATGGAATCTTTACTTTGATGAGAAAGTCAAAGAATTTGGCTTTTCAATGAGTGAAGATGAATCTTGTGTCTATATCAAGGCTAGTGGGAGTATAGTCAGCTTTTTGGTATTGTATGTGGATGACATACTACTCATAGGAAATGACATCCCAACCCTACAGGAAGTAAAGTCATGGCTTGGGAAGTGTTTCGATATGAAGGACCTTGGAGAAGCTGCCAATATCCTAGGGATAAGGATTTTGAGAAACAGGAGTAAAAGACTAATTGGACTTAGTCAAAGCACCTATGTGGACAAAGTGTTGAAAAGGTTCAACATGCATAACTCCAAGAAAGAAGAGTTACCCATCCAGAGTAACGCCAGATTGAGTAAGACATAAAGCCCTAGTACTGAGGCTGAGATAGCAGAAATGAGTCGAATACCTTATGCTTCAGCTGTAGAATCGATCATGTATGCTATGACGTGTACTCGACCTGATGTAGCCTTTGCTTTGAGCATGGTTAGCAGGTATCATGGGAACCCTAGCAAGGCACACTGGACTGCGGTAAAGAATATCCTCAAGTACCTACGGAGGACTAAGGACTGGGTCCTTACCCTCGGTGGCAGTGAGGACTTGAGAGTTGTAGGGTACAGTGATGCTAGCTTTCAGACTGACAGGGATAATTTCCGCTCTCAGTCGGGCTGGGTCTTTACTCTAAACGGAGGGGCAATTACTTAGAAAAGTTCCAAGCAGGAGACGGTGGCTGATTCCACTTGTGAACCAGAGTATATAGCAGCAAGCGAGGCAGCAAAGGAGGCTATATGGCTAAAGAACTTCATCGGAGACCTTGGAGTTGTACCTGCTATAAAGGAGCCAATGGAGATTTTCTGTGACAGCAATAGTGTGGTTGCCTTAGCCAAAGAACCAAGAGATCATGGGAGATCCAGACACATTGAGAGAAAATATCACTTCATCAGACATCGAATAGAAGAAGGAATCCTCGTGGCAAAGAGGGTATCATCGGATGAGAACCCAGCAGATCCCCTCACGAAGGGACTGACTCGGGCTAAGCATCTCCAGCATGCTCGGAGCATAGGGCTGAAGGATGATATTAGTTTTAGTAGCTAGATAATCTTGAAATTTGTAAAATGTAATTGACATTTGATGATAAATAAAAGCTGTTATTTATGAGTAAAGTGTTGCTATCTCTTGTCAATCGTTTACTGTTATTTCTTTTTGCATGTTTTGACTTCTAGAATAAATACGTTATGGTTTATATCATATTATTCAAACTCTCCACAGTCGGTCATATGTTGGAAGTAGATATGAATCAAGACTGTCATGGGTTGGCTTGTAGAGGTCTAAGATGTTAGACAAAGCGGGGCTACAGCACTCATGAGTGCTCATAAGTTCTGAGTATTGGATTCAACCCACGCTCACTTGTATCACTTCATGGAATTTATCTCGAGTGATCGTGAGACGGTAATATCATATAAGTCTTCAAACCCAGAGATATGATTTGTTGCCTATGAGTTGGTTATGCATTGATTGCACGAAAACGCATTGGTAACTCGATGTTTTAAACCGTGCTTTTGTGTGTAATTCAACAAGTAGTAGAGCAAACATATGAGTCGAAGTTTATCTGTTCCTTCTAGGATTAGAAGCGATATCTGGGCCCCTCGATGATTTTGTTTTGACATATGTACCGGGCCCGGTCAGAACTAAATTGATGTGTTCAGTTAAGTTCTATGTCAAACAAATCGGAAATTGGGAAACAAATGCTGGACAATAAGCAAGACCATGTTCCATGTATTTGTCCGGCTGATATCTAGAACAGAGGATTATATGATCACTTATCTAAAATGGCGCTTCATAGTTCAACAGAGTTTAAAGAGCTACGATTGATGATCGGTTCCTGAAGTCATACTTGCAACTATAGTTATTAGACTTATCCAAGTGGGAGATTGTTGGATATAGTGTCTAAGTCCATAACTATATTTGGTATGTACTTGACCCGACCCGGCATGGTCCATTTGGGTTGCACTTCACCCGAACAATTTATGGATAATCGTTTGAGAATAGTATAAGTTATGATTTATTAATATATTATAAGTCCTAATATATTAATATAAAATCATATTATTTAATTAGTATTAATCTATAATTAATCTAGAATTAATTTAGAGATCAAAAGTATGACTAATTAAATATGGGCTCTTGTATTTATATAGTGTGGGCTAATGCTTATTTAGAATGGGCTAGGCTTGCATGGAAAGTCCATGGATACTCCATGGAGCTTTAATCCATGGATCTCATGGAAATGAAAAGACATGGGTATTAGGGTTTACATGGATGTAACCCTAATCCACCACACTATATAAAGGAGGCTTTGTTTCTTGAAGTCACACGAGTTGTGGTGAGTAAAGTAAGAGGGACGATTTCAAGAAGGTGATTACTATTCTCTCAAAGTTCCAAGTTTGTGGTGATTTGTGATTTCCATTTGAGGCATCCACACTATTGGTGCTAGGGTCTAAAACTGCAAGCAATAAACTACAACTACAAGGTAAGTAATTCTACTAGCTTTATTTGATTCAAGTTCCCCATGCCATGCTAGATAGGATAAGAACCTTGGAAAAATAATTATTTGCATGTATCATAGTCAAACATAGATCCAAGGTTTCTAGGGTTGTATGTACACCATAGGAGTGTTAGAATGCTCAAAACCCATCAGTATGTTCGAGCTAGCTTCTCCATCTTCTCGGTTTCCTTTATGGGTAGGAAGTGTGCGGATTTTGTTAATCTATCGACGATTACCCAGATGGTGTCTAGCCCACCTGCTGTCTTGAGTAATTTGGTTATCAAATCCATGGTTATCCGTTCCCACTTCCACTCGGGTATTTCAGGTTGTTGTAGTAATCCTGATGGGTTTTGGTACTCTACCTTGACTTTGGCGCAAGTCAGACACTTGCCCACATAGGTAGCGATCTCTGCTTTCATGTTCGGCCACCAATACAGTTTCTTGAGGTCCTGATACATCTTGTCCGAACCTGGATGTACGGAGTATCAAGTCTTATGAGCCTCATTCATGACCATGTCTCTGAATCCTCCAAACCTCGGTGTCCAGATCCGATCCATGAAGTAGCGAACTCCGTCACCCTTGAGTTCAAGATTCTTACCCATTCCCCTTAAGGCTTCACTCGTCACGTTCTCTGTTTTCAAGGCTTCCCTCTGAGCTTCCTTGATTTGTGTGGACAGGTGTGAATGGACCGTCATGGTTAAGGATTTCACTCGGCGGCCCGAGTATTCCTTTCGACTAAGAGCATCAGCTACCACATTCGCTTTTCCTGGATGATAACGAATTTCACATTCGTAGTCATTCAACAGTTCAACCCATCGTCTTTGCCTCATGTTGAGTTCCTTTTGATTGAGGATGTGTTGAAGGCTCTTGTGATCAGTAAAGATTGTGCATTTCGTGTCGTAGAGATAGTGTCTCCAAATCTTTAAGGCGAAAACAACTGCTCCCAGTTCGAGGTCGTGTGTAGTGTAGTTGACCTCGTGCGTCTTGAGTTGTCTCGAGGCGTAGGAGATGAACTTTCCTCGTTGCATTAGAACACATCCAAGACCTTGATTAGATGCATCACACTAGACCACGAAGTCTTCTGTTCCTTCTGGCAAGGACAATATAGGTACACTGCATAGTGCTTGCTTCAGTGTTTGGAATGCAGCGTCTTGTCTTTCTTCCCAATTGAAAGTTACCCCCTTTTGGTTCAAGGTGGTAAGTGGTTTAGCAATCTTCGAGAAGTTTTGAATAAATCTTCGGTAATAGCCAGCAAGGCCCAAGAATTGTCGGATTTCCGTTGGGGTTATTGGTGCTGACCAGTTCTCTATTGCCTTAATTTTGGAAGGGTCCACGTGTATCCCGTCTTTGCTAACCACGTGACCTAGGAAATCTACTTTCCGAATCCAAAATTCGCACTTTGAGAATTTTGCGTATAGTTTCTCTTTTCTTAGAGTTTCCAAGATTTGTCGGAGGTGTTGACCATGTTCCTCTTTACTCTTTGAATAAATGAGTATATCGTCTATGAACACGATCACAAATTTGTCCAGGAATGAACGACACACTCGGTTCATTAAGTCCATGAACACTTTCGGTGCATTTGTTAATCCAAAGGGCATCACTACAAACTCATAGTGACCATAACGAGTTTGAAAGGTTGTTTTGGGAACATCTCCTTCCAAGACTCGTAGCTGATGATACCCGGATCTCAAATCGATTTTCGAGAAATAACTCACTCCTTGGAGTTGGTCGAACAAGTCGTCAATGCGTGGTAGGGGGTATCTATTCTTGATAGTGAGCTTGTTGAGTTCCCGGTAATCGATGCACATGCAGAAAGATCCATCCTTCTTCTTTACGAACAGGACTGGTGCTCCCCAAGGTGTGAAGCTCGGTCTGATGAATCCTTTGTTGAGTAGTTCGTTTAATTGGCTGGATAATTCTTGCATCTCAGCTGGCGCTAGACGATACGGCGACTTAGCTACTGGGGTAACTCCGGGGATTAAATCGATTCTGAACTCGACTTGTCGTTATGGTGGGACTCCTGGAAAATCTTCAGGGAAAATATCGGGAAAATCACAGACTTCTGGAATATCATTGAGGTCTTTCGCTTCTTTTTCCTTATCTACTACGTGGGCTAAGAAGGCATGGTACTCCTTACGCACGTATTTTTGGGCTTTGACGCAAGAGATGATTTGTAAATTGGTACCGGGTTTGTCACCATAGATGACAAGAGTTTCGCCGTTTGGCAGATTTAGGCGAACGACCCTTTCGTGACAAAGTATATCGGCATGGTGTAGGCTTAACCAATCCATACCGATGATGACATCAAAGCTCTTTATAGTGATCGGCATTAGATCGATTGGAAATGAATGTTCGTTTAGAGTTAGTGTGCAGCCTATGTACATATCGTTTGTGCTTTCTGTTCTACCGTTTGCCATTTCTACTGTAAATATCTTATTGAGTGATTGAGGATTCTGTTTTAGTATGTGTTTAAATTTATGACTCACGAAACTCCTCTCCGCACCACAATCAAAGAGCATGCATGCATAAGCGCTATTAAGGAGAAACGTACCCGCAACCACCGTGGGATCAGCTATTGCTTCGTTCTGCCCAATTGCCAGCACTCTTCCTATGCCGCCAACATTCCTTGCCTTAGGGAAGTCTCTCTTGTAGTGTCCAGCCTCACCACACCCATAACACGCCTGGCCCACACCGGCTCCAGGGAATTGGGTGATTGGTCGTGCCGGTGCCTTACAGAAACGGGCAGTGTGCCCTTTCTTGTTGCAGTTGTGCAGTGCATCTCTCGACAATTTCCCTTGTGATGGAAATTGTATTTGCTGCACTTCGGTAGGTTCCCAGCATATGGATTTGCTGGTGTAGAGGTAACAGGAGCAGCAGTGGGGGTAGTAGCGGCATGGACTGCCACTATTTGTTGCTTCTTGGAAGGTTCTTGTGAAAACTGACCCTTCCTCTTGTTCCAAAACTTCTTCTTGTTGTTGTTGGTGGTACTGATGTTGTTGTTGTTGTTTCCTATGGCTTGCTCCGGGACAGCAGTTGCGAAGCCTTGACAGATTCCATGGTCAACGAGAGCTTGTGCCAACTGTTTGGCGCTATCGAAAGTGACTGGTTTGGATGCTAGTACACTTCCTCCAATCTGGGGTGACAGTCCCCAGATGTATCTTTCGATCTTCTTGCTCTCTAGAGCAACCATCCCTGGGCAAAGGATTGCCAGATCACTAAACCTATTAGTATAGGTTGTGATGTCCGAGCCTACCATAGTAAGGCCCCAAAGTTCCTGCTCTAGGTTTTGTACTTCGCCCCTTGGACAGTACTCTTGCATTAACATTTGCTTTAGATTCTCCCAGCCCATAGAATTAGCCACTATCAGAGTTAGTGACTTGACATAGCCATTCCACCATGTCAGAGCTCTCTCGGAGAATGTACAAGCAGCAAATTTTACGTTGCTCACTTCCAGACAAGCACAGATCTCAAAAACCGCTTCTGTTTTCTCTATCCATTGTGATAGAGCCATTATCCCTCTGGGTCCATTAAAAGATATGGGCCTGCTATTGGTGTAGTCCTTGAAGGTGCAATCCCCTTAACGACCCTGACGTTGGCCATTCGTAGAGCTATTTACCCCCCTCCGGACCCATTATTACTCATATGTGCCATTGCTGCTGTCACTGCAGCTGTTACAGCAGCTATCAAGATGGCATTATCTGTTGATAGAGGTGGTGGTGGTGGAGGTGTTGTGTTGTTGACGCGGCATGCAGATCTACGGGGCATAATCGTTCTGCTAGAGAAATAGAATGAAGAACATAAGTCTTTAATGATTGGAAGTTGTGTGTTAATAAATTTGTTATTTTCGTCAATTTATGAATTTGACTGACCTATCCAAGGTTTAGAGTTTGTTTCATAATATAAGTTTGTATAATGATAGATAGACTTATGAATCTGAGTGGTATTCAAGGAATTAACACACAAAGAAATTTCTTCATATATATTAAACATACGTTGAGTTACATTTTGAAGTTAAGAAAATTTCGACCCTTCTAAGGGTCTCAGATACAGAAGTTAAAAAAAAGTAAGACTTTTAGCCGAGTTCCTATTCTATAACAAAATCTTTGGGATCCGAGCAAGTACTACTTGCGACGTAGGTTGCGCCTGGAGCTTGACTCCGTGTCTGATTGCTTTGCTCCCATAAGATGCCTATCAAAAGCGGCTTGTTGTTCCCTCATTTCCCTTATTTCAGAGAGGGCTGCAAATCAGTTGATCTTGGAATGTGTCGGTGCGGAGTTGGGCATTTTCTTGTAACCTGTCCATTCGACGGATGTCGGAAGTGTGAACTTGTACTTCCACGTTGACCTCACGAATCCAGTCTGTTGAACCCCATATTGATAGGACCGGTTGGCTAGTTTTCACACCATGACTGGGAGTGCTCGGTCGGCTGAACCTCTACCCTTGACGTCGTAAAAGTCCTGACACATACCGTAGGGAGGACGTAATCCTTGTTGTCGGCTCCAATGGTGAATGTGGCTTCCCCAAATGGGAGTTGGTCCCTGAAAGTTTCCCCTAACTGCGGGAGGTTGAGCGACTGGTGGGTTGATTACTTCTGGTTCTGAGTCTGTCCCAGAGTCATCCCCTTCCTCCAACTCTATAGCTTCCTCATCCTCTTCGGGGTCCTCCTCTATCCATCCCCCATTGCCCTGATTCGGGTAGTAGGGATCCCCGTGTGGATAGAGTCCAGCCATTGTGTCTGTACGAGAATAGAGGTATGAGAATTGTCTAGAAATAATAAAAAAACATGTGAATCTAAACATGTAAGTTAAACTATTGTATTTACCAAATACTCCTACAGTATTTAAGTTTGTATGTTTGATACTAGTGTCATTTTGGTAAGTTTTGACTTGTTGCTCACTACGACCATTCCTCGACATACATTAGTCCGATCTCGGATAAATATAGTTGATCAGGCAATATTCGTCCCAAATCCGATTACATATTTCGAGGCCTAGTCGTAGTGTCCAACTTGTCTTAATACTTCTTGTATAGTTCTACTATGAAAATGACTCGTTGTATGCATGTATTTGTGCTTTTATGACCCAAATAATTTAAGCTACATGAATCGCGGTTTAGGTGTAAAAACGTTTTGTCATAGAGTTTTAGTCCCTATGCATTTATAGTTTGTATATCTTATGTGGTTCGATATACTTAGTTCACTATAAACAATGCTCTGATACCAATCTGTCACACCCCCAAACTAGAACGGCAGAATCGTTCGAGGGCGGATGACTTCATGTAGTATCGTAACAGTTGAATATATAGTAAAGAAAGTAAACCAACCATCATATATATAATTTAAAAGTTACATTGTTGAATGATACTTGTTTCAAACAAATTACAATATGATGTCAAAATGAGTTTTAAACTGACGCCTTAGCATCACTTCTCCAAAAGCCGAAGTTTACCTGTATTACTGAATCCCTAAGAAATACAAGTAGATTTGAAAGAGTACATCAGCATTTAAGCTGGTGAGTTCATAAGTATTTAATGTTAATGTTTGTATAAATCTGAATGAAATTGTTTGTAGATGTTTGAAAACACCTAGAAAATCCCATATTTCCTATTAGTATAAAAGTAGTCTTTTACCAAGACCCGACTGATTTGAATGTTTGCTTTTAGAAATCCAATGTTTTTCCATAAATGTGTGGTAGTTTAAAAGTTCCAAAACTGAAATGCAAAAGTGTTTTTCATGCCTAGAATAGTAGATTTATGTATGTATAAAATCACTAAGGCAGTTGATAACCCCGTAAATCAACGTGTTTTTAATACTCCATGTGAGTTTTATAACCATGCTATTGACCCAGACTGCCCGTAACAACGTTCTTCAGGCGTTGGAATGTTATGACGATTGTCACCCCAGACTTGCCGGTCTAACTGTAGCTAACAGTTTAGGTGCGGGATTGTCAATCCCGTATAGATCTATACACAAGAATCACGCTCTCCCTACAAGAGATTATGGTATATAATACAGGACTTTAACTGCATACTTGAAAGTACGTGAAGTTGAATGTCTCACAAAACTTAGTATCAAGTAGATTTACGTATGAAAAGTCCATTTGTTCTTGTATATGAAAGTATTCCGTTGATATAGTATTTATAGTATGTGAAATCTCATGAATATCTAGTAAACTATACCTATTATAGTTTTTCCAAAAGTGTGATTCGTTTGTATGATAAACCCTAGTGTAGTGTCGACTTTGTATGTAAAGTATAACATTAGTAATAACATTATTGAACATTTATACTCAAAATATAAATAAAGTGTTTCATATTTACTTAACAACAGTTTCATTCCAAAAAGGACAAAGTGTTCTCGTGATATGTTGTATGAGAACGTTTTCGTATGATAGTTATAAATCACATATGATTGATTATAACAAAAAGTATAACAAAAGATTTATGTTATTCACACGAGGATAATCATGTGTTTGCTTGTATTCCCCCCCTTAAAAGTGTATAAAAGCATTTATAAAGCATTTGAAAACGTAGTTATAAGGGTATGAACTCACTTGATAGAGTGAAGATGGTGAGATGAAAACCAAGCAGAACTTCGACAGGAGAAATCGGGTTTTCTCGGGATTCTCGGGAATTCTCGAGAGTGTAAGCCCTTCCTTCGGAACTTGGATGCGAAGACCGGAGCTTTGGGATGGCTTTGGGGGTTAAAACGCAGAGCTTCGGCACGAGAAAGAAGGGAATTGAGCAATGAAACCCGCAACCCCTTGAGCTCTATTTATAGCCCAATTTTTGGGTCCCACGTCGTGGCCATAAGGTTGACATGTCGTGGCGTCGATCCTATCCTCTTCTATGGATGAGATGTCTGCTGCCAAACCTGAAAACCCATCAATTAGGGCCCCCACGTCGTGGCCATCTGTGCCACGTCGTCGCCAGCCTGACAGCCTCAGATTTTGTGTCTCGAACTTGTAAAATTCGTAACTTCTGCGTACGAGCTCCGTTTTCGATGTTCTATATATGTACGCGTAGGTGAGAACATCGTCTACAACTCTCGTTTAGATTTCGTCGGCTAATTTTGAATTTATTTTTAATTAATTAATTTTAAAAGGCAGGGACACGAAAACTCCGTCATAAATCCATAACTCCTTCATTCGATGCCCGTTTTCGTCAGACTTTTTACCGTTGCGCTACTATTGTTGAGATCTTCGATTCTCATTTAGATTGTTTCGGCCAAAAATCCCTCGATCTCTATTTCGACTTTTTAGCTGTCTACTGCTATATCCGAAACTTCGAAAAATCATAACTTCCTCATACGAAGTCAGATTTGGGCGTTCTTTTTATGTATGTTCACGGTTTAACGATATCTACGACTTTCGTTTAGATACTTAAGGTTCAAAAGTATTTTATTAAGACTTCGCGTTTAACGGTTAATCGTATTGACAGTTTTGTTGTGAATCTTAGGTTGGTCATAACTTCTTCATTATAACTCGGATTCTTGTGTTCTTTATATTTCTGAAAACCTTGACATGATAACTATCATTTTAGGCAACCCAATAGAGACTTTTGAACATTTTATTTTTGATGCTAATTTCATTATATCAAAAGAGATTACAATTCTTGACCTTTCAGGTCATTACATTGATTCGAAATATCGGGTTGTCACAT
Organism: Lactuca virosa; assembly: GCF_052849685.1. Lineage (NCBI taxonomy): Eukaryota > Viridiplantae > Streptophyta > Magnoliopsida > Asterales > Asteraceae > Lactuca > Lactuca virosa. The sequence goes on along the minus strand of NC_136428.1, from coordinate 299,042,943 downwards.
AGGGCCTCTCATTGCAGTTTACGGCCCAAATGGTAAGGCCCATGAGTTTACAGCCCAATGGGTTTACGGCCGTAAAGTCATGTCATCATGTTTCATTTTGTGTGTTTAAGGTCCTACAAGTTTCTAGAAAGGGTTCTAGACTAAAGACCAAGGCTTAGGAAGAAGTTACGGTCCATATGCACCCAATGTTGGGGTTTACGGCCAAGGGAGATTTCCTTGGCCATAAACTCCCTTCTGGACATGATTTCTTGGTGTTTAAAGGGCGATTCTAGTATATAACAAGTTAAGGGTAGTGTACTTACGTAGTAGAAGCTTGAGAGGGTGGTTAGAGCCCAAAAACACTAGTGTGTGTTCTTGGTGTTCTTGGTGAAATGAAGAACACTTGAAGATCTATCCAAAAGAAGAGATTTCATGGATGAAATCAAGGGTGAATCAAGGAGAAGAGATGTATTAACTCAAATAAGGAAGGATTCACTTACCGTTTTGAAGATTTGGAGCGAAAACTTCAACATCCTTGAGAGAGAATTCGAGTTCTAGGCTTGGAAAAGTGAAGAGTGGCTGAAAAATAACTAAGGGTCGTATATATAGGAGGGAGTTTACGGCCTCCATGTGTTTACGGTCGTAAACCCATGACCCTTGGTCGTAAACTCCTCTTTTGAGGGTTTATGGCATGGTTGATGGGTTACAACTCCTATTGGCACTTCCATTCATTAGTTCCTTGGATGTACTAAGCTCGGAATGTTCAAATTGACTCTAGATAGCGCTAAAAGTTAGTAGAAACAAGTCTAACTTTGATTGGTTTGAATGGTTCGTACAAGATTGAAATTTCGGGTTGTCACAGGTACGTTCCTCCTCAACAATACATACGCATGCATTCTTTTCGATAGTTGCGCGGAGAAAAGCTTCGTGAGCCACCAATTTCAATGCTTGCTTAATCAAACACCACAAACACTAAAAGACACATTCACCGTAGAAATGGCTAACGGAAAAACAGAGAACACAAACGACATATACATCGGGTGTACCCTCACCTTAAACAATCATTCTTTCCAAATCGACCTGATGCCGGTCACCATAAAAAGTTTCGATGTTATCATTGCCATGGATTGGTTATGTCCTCACCATGCTAAAATCCTATGTCACGAAAAGGTCGTTCGCCTTAATCTGCCAAGTGGCGAAACTCTGGTCGTTTATGGCGACAAACCTAGCTCAAACTTTCAGATCATCTCTTGTGTCAAGGATCAAAAACATCTCCGCAAGGATTACCATGTTGGGTTTTGAGCATTCTAACACTCCTATGGTGTACATGCAACCCTAAATACCTTGGATCTATGTTTTCTCTATTATACATGCAAATATCAATTTTCCAAGGTATTGTTCTAACTAGCATAATATAAAGTACATATAATATAAAATCTAGTAGAAATACATACCTCTTGTTTGGTGCTTGATTCCATGGAGCTCAAGACCCTAGTGCCCCAAGTGTGACACCTCAAATGGTTCACACAACACCATAAACATTTGGAATAACCATGAGAGAAGATATTAGTCTTATATCTCTATGAAATCGGCTTGCCCTCTATGTAATACACTAGTGCCGATTTCACCAACAATGGGGTCTTTATATAGTGTGCACATTAGGGTTACACCATGTAACCCATGACTTAACCCATTCCTTGTGCTCCATGGGTTTTAACCTCCATGGAGTATCCATGGGCCACCACATGGGTTAAACCCAACATAAGGAATCATGGATCATGAGCCCACATATATAAGAATCTATGATTTACACAATCAATCCCCATATATTTATTTAGTCTCTTTTGATCACTAAATTAATTCCAAATTAATTCTAGATCAATACTAATTAAATAATATGATTTCATATTAATATATTAGAACTTATGATATATTAATATGTCACAAATATCTTCTTCTCATTAAAAGGTCTATCCAATTGTTCTGATGCCATGCAACCCAAATGGACCATGCCGGGTCGGGTCAAGTATATACCAACTATAATTATGGACTTAGACACTAATCCAACAGTCTCCCACTTGGATAAGTCTAATAACTATTATTGCAAGTATGCCTTCACAACCTGACCAGCAATCGTAGCTCTTAAAAGCTGCTGCCGAACTCTGAACAAATCAATGACACGTCCATTAGATAAGTGATCATATATTCCTCCATTATAGATATCATATGGACTGAGAGATGGATTATAATCATTCTCTCTGTCCATTTGTTGTTTCCCAATTTCCGATTTATGATGACTGACTAATTGAACAAATCAAATCAGTCCAGGCCCGACCGAGCACTTACATTTGTCATCACCAAATCATCGAGTGGCCCACAGATATCGCTTTTATCCCGAAGGTAAAAGGAATGGATAAACTTCGACTCATATGCTTGTACTGACTACTTGTTGAATCATACACAAAGGCACGTTTTATAACATCGAGTTACCAATGCGTTTACGTGCAATCAATGTATAACCAATTCATAGTCAACAACTCATATCTCTAGGTTTGAAGAATATAACATATTATCGTCTCATGATTCACTCGTGATAAAATCCATGAAGTGATTCAAATGAGCGTGGGTTGAATCCAATACTCAGAACTTATGAGCACTCATGAATGTTGTAGTAACCATTGCTATGTCTAATGCACATTAGACAAATCATACAAGCCAAATTCATGACAGTCTTGATTCATATCTACTTCCAACATATGAGCGACTGTGGATGGTTTGAATAACTTAGTCATTCGGGAAGAATGGCCTAGTTATTCTGGAAGTCAAAACATGCAAAGTGAAACACAAAAATAATACTAATCCTGTATGGCCCCAACACTTTGAGTGTAAATAAAAACCCTTTTATCTAAGCACCATATTGATTACTCATTATTCATGTTTCGATTAATCAACGTAATACTTGAATTGAAACAACAGTGATGCCATGCTCTAAGCATGCACACTATGTTCGTCCAAACAATAGCTATGCCATACTACAAGTATGCACACTATGCTTACATATGGTCCTCTCTTTGTGAAACAGATCAATTGACAATATTTCAATGACGCTCATTTCACAATCCCAAGTTCTTTACAATAAATGTAAGAACACCAAATTCTTGTTATTTACCGTAATCTTGTTAGATTCTAAACTTATATGCAATGATCCTCTTATAATGACTATACCCAAAAGTCACAAAGACTTGGCAACAAACATTACAAAGAATTCCAATGGAGATCAATTCCATGGAAACGAAGTCTCAAATTCAAAGTACATTCCTTTGAACATCCTTTTTGCATTAAGTTCTCTAATCTTACACAGATTCAAAGAATAACTTCCACCTATGGAAACAATTCCATATTACCATATTGACCATCACTTCTGAACAAGAGTTGCCTCTTTTCAAAATATGTCAATATGGTCCTTACTCTAAACTTCTAATTGTCCATGAGCAACCAAGCTTTGGTAAACCTCAGATTGTCCTCGACAATTGCTTAATCATTTCAGTCACATCCAGTTCTAATTCCTTTTCCCCTCTTAATTCCCTAAGCATTAGGAAAATTTAGAAAGGATAACTATTATAACTCATGTAATCGATCCTATACCCGAAGCATATTGGACATGATTCATGCTATAAAAATTTTATTTGCCATATTCTCACAATTCGAACTATGAAGAGGTATGCCGTAATCATAATCGAAATTTTGAGAACGCAACATATACATAATTTCCTTATGTTGAACCTTTACAACATAACATTCATATATATCCTTGACTAAAGTTGATTAAAATCTCAATCTAAGCTGGTAGAATTGGAACGAAGTATAAAATCCTCTCCCTTAATTATAGGGAAACAACTTTTCAAAGCGAATTGAAACTTTTGTTTTCTATAATTATCATTGCTAACTTGCAACATAATCATCATGCTCCCACTAGCATAATGATTATTATCTTACTAGCATAACACTTATGCTCCCACTAGCTTTGACATGTACTCAGGAATCAGTTGGACTTCTAGAAAAACAATACTTTATTGACTTTCTTACCAAAGTTCAGATTTCTGATACGAGATGCTTTGATAAGACTTTATCAAAATCATACACCTTTCCTTAGATAGCTCACTTGTGTGTCTAAACAATTATGAAGAGGGATGCCGTAATCATAATGTTTAGACCTTTTGTCATTCTCACAATTGCTATCTACTTAAAAAATACTTAGTGAAAGAGTTTCCTCACCATCATATTCATGAATCGGAGAGAAACCTTATGACACTTAGATTTTATGGTGTAAGTGTTCCTATCCATGCGAATTTGTCATAACCATAATCACAAGACAAGGTTTATGGCAAATCCAAACACATATGGACTGAACTTGTTCAATCTTAATTTCTTGCCACCCGGTAGCACAAGGGCCTACCATTGCTTCCAGGTTTTATGAAACCATTTGAGAACTCTCAGAACTCATATGCAAAGCCAACTTTAAATGGAATGGGCACATAAATATGATATGTTAACACGATAGGTTACAAACCTCAAGTCGTGGGCTAGTGATTAACAAATATCTTGATTAGTTCTTGAACCTATCTTAAGATCTTTTAGACTCCCACTGTCCTCTTGACATATAAGACTCTCTTGCCAAATATTCAGGAGATAGTGCGGATTCTTTTACAAACACTTCACACGATTGGCCTTAGTTGGTCTTTGCTTTATCCAAAACATCACAACTTACCAATTTCAAATGTACAAGAGTAAGAAAACATTATACTCTACATTTGACAAGTGTTTTAAACCTTTCTTAATATTCTGTCACTCAAGGCTCAATCTTCGAGTATGACTCTAAGATTTGATTTTGGAACGAAGTATGATTTATCTTTTGATTTAACCATTTCAACAGTTCATGATTCCTCTCCTTAGCCAACAAATGCACTAAGGTGTCCTTAGAGGATCAATTGTGATATGGTTCCATAATCACTAAGATAATCATAAAACAAGATACACAAGTACTCTCCCATCTCTTCAGATAGGAGAAACTTTTATCTTTCTGCCTTATTTGATTCTTCTTATTCATTCGGCCTTTTATTGAAACTTTTCCAATGTTTCCTCTCCTTAGCCAACAAATGCACTAAGGTGTCCTTAGAGGATCAATTGTGATATGGTTCCATAATCACTAAGATAATCATAAAACAAGATACACAAGTACTCTCCCATCTCTTCAGATAGGAGAAACTTTTATCTTTCTGCCTTATTTGATTCTTCTTATTCATTCGGCCTTTTATTGAAACTTTTCCAATGTTTCAGAATTACACTTAAACTTGTAAGCATAATCATATTTACTAAACTTTAGTAAATCATAACGAATAATCTTACCAACCTTTGTGGTGGACCTGACTAGTGCACAACCTAATGTACCCAATCCTTTAGTCCTTCGCTTGACTCACATGCGGATGTGATCAAGGAATTAGTCTTAATTTACCAAAGATGAAAAATCTCATTCATCACACAATACAACTTGCATGATTCCAAATTTCTATCCAACTGAAACTTGGGTGATGAGAATCTTTCCTTATTTGATGAATTATGACACTACCACAAACGAAAGAATCAAATTCATTTACCAATATGGCTTATCAATGGAAACATATAAACAACAATTTTTCACAAATGCCTTTGTAAGGATACTTAAAATAAATAAAATCAAAAATTTTCTTTTATTTTAAAAACTTGCGGAAAAACTTATCCTTACAATGCGAATTCATATGAAAACTTTGTTGTTATCTATTCCTAAACAATATCTCATAACTCTTACGCAGTGGCTCAAAATTCTGGTCATCGAACCATGCGATCAGAATCAGCACACCTTTTCTTTAAGCTTCCTTTGATTCTTCAAAAACATCAAAATGTAATTACATTACATCATGTATTAAGAATCTCCAAAATAGACTTAATAGAGTTAGATAACGGACTTTACCTGAAGTAGAGTCAAACTTTTGACTTTACCATCCTTAAGAGGTTTCAGGTAAATTCGGCAGCCTCGCAACCAATGCCCCTTTCCTTTGGCAATAGGCACATATGGACTCTTCGGGAATGGTACATGGAACTATCTCAGACTTAGCCTTTCTCTTTACCATTTGGTCAACCGAGTTGACTATGGCCGATCCCTTTCCATTGGGAAGAGAAAGTTTTTCTAGATTTCCAGTGTTACCATTGTCAATGTCCATGAAGTTTTGGGAAGTTGATCTTTTAATCAAATTTTCTTTACCAGTGTTCCAAATCATTGCTGATCCAGCAGCACCAAGCAAATATATAAGATCATTAAAGGGTCATGTCGTGATTTGTCATCAGGAAGTGACTGAAGAACCAAGTCAACAGCCAGCTACCTCGAGACTTCGACACCCGACTCTCCCGACTTGTCAATATGTGACTTAATCTCCAAGATCTAAGCACATATAGACTTTGTTTGCCAATAGGGATTGAGTGACTTAGAACTTATCAAGTCTTGAAACTTGTGGGATAGGGAGATTTATTGGCGGAGGTGGAGGAAGTGAAGTATGATTTCCAGTCCCATTAGTGCTGAATAAAGGGATTAGTCTTTCACCTTGATTGCCTTTTAGGATATCATCTTCATTAGGAAGCTTGTTCCTAAAGATATGAGAAGACCATAGTTGTCTAAACTAGACATCTATAAGGGAGAAATTCAAGTTAGTTTATTTAAAGTCCTTAATATAACACACAATATGAAATATTAAGGCTAGGACCCAACAACCTATTTATAACTAGAAGAGGGATGCCGTAATCCAAGTTATAAAATAGTTGAAGGTAGGTAAATAACGATTTACCAATTTCCACCATGAAAAACGAAATATAATTAAGTTTTAATTGGATTTGAAACTCCTAGATCTTTTGAGATACATTGAACTTTCAATGGCATGTTTGAATCTCGATTGTGCCCTCTCAAGTTTGTGACTGGGATGCCGAGGATCACAAACAAGGTGTGAATAACCATGCAAATTGACTTGGTACCCTTAACTTTATCACCTAATCGATGTGCCGGTTAACCACACACGCTCCACCAATCTATAATAAAGTCAAGTTACCTTTTAACATTTTCCTAAGTAACTAAGATTGGGAATGGATAAGTGTTTAGTTACTTAGTATTTATCATTATACTTTTAATGAATGGAGAATTATAGTCCTTTCCTACCCGTTCGGCTAACGACCCTCCACCAGTCAAGGAAGCGGTGGATGAGAGTGGACACCCATTAAACTGCCATTTTATAGGCAGTAACCTTATACCCCCCTTATAGACCGGCTTCGTGAATGAGGCCTACTAATGGTAAGATTGACTTTATCTTATACATATATATATATATATATATATATATATATATATATATATAATTAAAATTATAATAATAGTATAAGGGTGTATTTTAAACATTTAAAATATTTGGTGGTTTAATCTATTAATTAAACTATACTATTAATTTAGTTAAACTTAAACCATGTCTTTATGGAATTATTAACTCTTTTAATTAAACACTTTAATTAATTTAATGAAGTCCATAAAGTTTGAATTTTAGCTTTTAAAATTCTAAGGGTTCAATTTGAAATTAAAGTATACACGAAGAGTAACTTTACAAATTCCAAAACTTGAGGGCAAGTTTTGAAACTATTCAAGACTTTTCATTTCATAACTTATGAGTTTAATGTACAATAAAATGAAGACTCTTCATTTTTATGTAACTCCTTATCTTTTAATGACATCTTTTAAAGAAATGACTCTTTAACATCCATAACTTGAGGACAAGTTATGGAGTCATAATACTACTTAATGAAAAAGACTCTTCACTTTTATGTAACCTATGACACTTTTATGAGTTTTAAGATTCATAAATATGACTTTTCATATAACTTGAAGACAAGTTACAAAAACATATTTATGAACTAACTCTAGATTAATTTGGATTAAAAACAACTAAAACACAATTTCTTTTTTAATCTAAACTAACTCATAAATCAAGGAAACATAAAAAACTTTTGGTAATCCATAACTTGAGGACAAGTTATGGAGTCCATACAATCTCATTGAGATCAAGAATTATACTAACAAACAATTTGCACATAATTCCTATGATCTACCAAAACTCATAAGCATGAACATTCATAATCAACATTTTTTCAAGAATTACATAAACACATATAAAACATGAAACTTTGATTATAGCATTGAAATTGGTTTAACATAATCATTACCACATTAAAAACAAGTTTTATAAGACCAAAACAATCAAAGGTAATGATTCTAGACCAATTCCAGCACCAAAACTCGAAGATATGCTATTTGGGGGTCCAACTAGTCGAGTGCATGAACCAACTCGGCGAGTTGGATGCATTTTGTCTTGGACTCGTCGAGTCCCCTGTTCAGACAGCACAAAACTTCGATTTTTAAGCAGTTTGCATCAAGTATAAGTGAAAACAAGCCTAGTCTCTGATACCACTATTGGGTTTTGAGCATTCTAACACTTCTATGGTGTACATGCAACCCTAAATACCTTGGATCTATGTTTTCTCTATTATACATGCAAATATCAATTTTCCAAGGTATTGTTCTAACTAGCATAATATAAAGTACATATAATATAAAATCTAGTAGAAATACATACCTCTTGTTTGGTGCTTGATTCCATGGAGCTCAAGACCCTAGTGCCCCAAGTGTGACACCTCAAATGGTTCACACAACACCATGAACATTTGGAATAACCATGAGAGAAGATATTAGTCTTATATCTCTATGAAATCGGCTTGCCCTCTATGTAATACACTAGTGCCGATTTCACCAACAATGGGGTCTTTATATAGTGTGAACATTAGGGTTACACCATGTAACCCATGACTTAACCCATTCCTTGTGCTCCATGGGTTTTAACCTCCATGGAGTATCCATGGGCCACCACATGGGTTAAACCCAACATAAGGAATCATGGATCATGAGCCCACATATATAAGAATCTATGATTTACACAATCAATCCCCATATATTTATTTAGTCTCTTTTGATCACTAAATTAATTCCAAATTAATTCTAGATTAATACTAATTAAATAATATGATTTCATATTAATATATTAGAACTTATAATATATTAATATGTAAAAAATATCTTCTTCTCATTAAAAGGTCTATCCAATTGTTCTGATGCCATGCAACCCAAATGGACCATGCCGGGTCGGGTCAAGTATATACCAATTATAGTTATGGACTTAGACACTAATCCAACATACCATGCCTTCCTAGTCCACGTCGTAGACAAGAAACAAGAAGTAAAAGACATTAAGGACATTCCGGAGGTCTGTGATTTCCCTAATGTATTCCCGGAAGACCTTCCAGGAGTGCCCCCTGCTCGACAAGTCGAATTCTGAATCGACTTAATTCCTGGAGCTACCCCCATAGCCAAGTCGCCATATCGCCTAGCCCCGGACGAAATGCAGGAACGGTCCAGTCAACTGAACGAACTGATGAGCAAAGGCTTCATTAGACCAAGCTTCTCGCCTTGGGGAGCACAGGTTTTGTTCGTCAAGAAAAAGGACGGATCATTCCGCATGTGCATTAACTACCGTGAATTAAACAAACTCATCATTAAAAACCGATACCCTTTGCCTTCAATCGATGACCACTTCGACCAGCTGCAAGGAGAAAGTTTCTTCTCGAAGATTGACCTTAGATCTGGGTACCATCAGCTACGATTTCAAGAGGAGGATATTCCCAAGACAGCTTTCAGAACGTGCTATGGTCACTACGAATTTGTAGTGATGCCTTTCGGCTTAACAAGTGCACCCGCAACGTTTATGGACCTGATGAATCGGGTGTATCGAGCTTACTTAGACAAGTTCGTGATTTTTTTCATCAATGATATACTAGTCTACTCCCGAAGTAAGGAAGAACACAGCCAGCATTTACGTCGAGTCCTGGAGACGCTGAGGGCGCAGAAGTTATACGCAAAATTCTCAAAGTGTGAGTTATGGATTCGAGAGGTGAATTTCCTCGGACATGTAGTCAGAAAGGAAGGAATACATGTGGACCCTTCAAAGATCAAGGCAATTGAAAGCTGGGCAGCACCAAGAACACCCACAGAAATCCGAAAGTTTATAGGACTCGTCGGTTACTATCGAAGATTCATTCAAAACTTCTCCAAAATCGCGAAGCCCCTCACCACCTTGAATAAAAAAAGAGTGACTTTCGCCGGGGGGATAAGCAACAGGCTCCCATCCAAACACTAAAAGGAACTCTGTGCAGTGCTCCGATCTTGTCCCTATCGGATGGAACCGAAGACTTCGTGGTTTATTGCGATACATCAAACCAAGGTATAGGATGTGTAGTAATGAAATGAGGAAAAGTCATTGCCTACGCCTCAAGATAACTGAAGACGCACGAGGTAAGCTACATGACGCACGATCTCGAACTGGGAGCAGTAGTTTTCTCCCTAAAAATCTGGAGACATTACCTCTACGGCACCAAGTGCACCATCTTCACCGATCACAAAAGCCTTCAGCATATCCTCAATCAAAAAGAACTGAACATGAGACAAAGGCGATGGGTGGAACTACTAAATGATTACGAATGTGAGATTCATTACCACCCAGGAAAAGCCAACGTGGTTGCAGATTCTTTGAGCAGAAAGGAGTACTCGGGCCGCCGAGTAAAGGCGTTAACCATGACCATCCATTCCCACCTATCCGCACAAATGAAAGAGGCACATGAAGAAGCCTTGAATCCAGAGAACGTGACAAGTGAAGCGTTGAGAGGAATGGACAAAAATCTTGAAGTTAGGGATGACGGTGTTCGTTGTCTCATGAACCGGATCTGGACACCAAATTTTGGTGGATTCAGGGACGTTGTCATGAACGAAGCTCATAAAACTCACTACTCCGTGCATCCCGGTTCAGACAAGATGTACTTAGACCTCAAGAAGTTGTATTGGTGGCCGAACATGAAAGACGAAATAACTACCTTTGTGGGCAAGTTCCTGACTTGCGCCATGGTTAAGGTAGAGTATGAAAACCCCTCGGGACTACTTCAATAGCCAGAGATACCCGAATGGAAGTGGGAGTGGATTACGATGGATTTCATTACCAAATTACCGAAGACAACTGGTGGACTTGACACCATTTGGGTAATCGTCGACATATTAACAAAATCCGCACACTTCCTACCAATAAAAGAGACAGACAAAATGGAGAAACTAACAAGGCTCTACATTAAAGAAGTCGGGCGACTTCACGGAGTACCGATATCCATCATCTCCAATAGAGATAGTCGGTTCACGTCACGATTCTGGCAGTCACTGCAAAAAGATCTATGGGAACTAGGTTGGACATGAGTACAGCCTACCACCCATAGACTGACGGGCAGAGTGAAAGAACCATTCAAACGTTAGAGGACATGCTTAGAGCTTGTGTGATAGACTTAGGAAAATCTTGGGATACTCATTTACCTCTTATCGAATTCTCATACAATAATAGTTATCACACTAGCATCAAGGTTGCTCCGTTCAAAGCCCTCTATGGCCATAAGTGCAGATCACCCCTGTGCTACGCCGTGGTGGGCAACACGCAACTAGCAAGAGGGCAAGTCCCTAACAACGCACTCACTGGCCCGGAGATCATAAGGGAAACAACCGAAAAGATCGTCCAAATCCGAGAACGAATGAAGGCTTCGCAAGATCAACAAAAGAGCTACGCAGATAAGAGACGAAAAACGTTGGAGTTCCAAGTTGGGGATCTAGTACTTCTGAAAGTATCACCTTGGAAGGGATTAATACGTTTTCGAAAATGGGGGAAACTAAATCCAAGGTATCTCGGGCCATTTGAAATCCTCGCCAAGATTGGCCCGGTGGCATACAAGCTACGATTACCACCGGAACTCAACCACGTTCATCCTACCTTTCATGTGTCAAATCTGAAGAAATGTTTGTCTGATGAGACCCTCGTCATTCCTTTGGAAGAAATTGAGATCAACCAGAACCTCCACTTCGTACAGGAACCTGTTGAAATCATGGACCGAGAAGTCAAATCGATGAAACAAAGTCGCATTCCCATCGTAAAGGTCCGCTGGAATGCCAAACGAGGACCCGAATTTACTTGGGAACGTGAGGACCAAATGAAACAAAAATACCCACATCTATTCCCCAACCAATGAAGTCCCACTCAAAATGCAAATTTTGGGACGAAATTCCTTCTCACGGGGGGATAATGTGACAACCGTCAAATTCAAGTCAAAGTCAAAGTCAACAAGTCAAACTCAACAAGTCAAACCGGTCAAACTTAATTAGTACTTGTATGTTAAAAGTTATTCTATGTATAAAAATGTGCATTTGTATGTCAAGAATTCAAGTGTCTCGAAGAATCTATGTGTTTAGCAATGTAAAAACCCTAAAAAGGGAGTTAAACGCATCAAAACACAGCTATGGACCCTTTTAGGGACTTAAAACAATCATAAACGAAGCATAACGGGGTTCACGAACCTTGCATTACGAGATTATATGATGATAATGGCTAAAAGTAAATCTTTCCCAAACCTCTCTAAGTATGTGAAATCTCTCCCAAGTCTCTCTCAAAATCTCTCTCAAATATTTATAGTCAACCGGGTCATCCCGACCCTTAAGTTGGCCAAAAACTGCTCAAAACGGGAAGTTATATTGAAAAACAGCTAAATAGGACCGAAACCCTCTTAGGAACCGAACCTCTTAGGAACCGAACCCTTCTATTAGAGCCGAAGCCCCTCAGAACCGAAGCTGTCAGAAGCGAAGTTGTCAGAAGCGAAGGTGTCAGAAGCGAACCAGCCACCTCGGAGCGAACCTACATGCAACCGAAATAGACCGAGCCCTCGGTCTATTTCGCTTCCCTCACCACTTCGGACCGATACCCCCACTTTCGGTCCCTTCTCCCTTCTCTCGGTTCCTTCTTCCTTCTCTCGGTTCTCACCTCCTAAGAGCCGAACCTCGCAGGTTCACTCCTTAATGCCCGGTTTTCGACTACTTTCGCTTCCTAAGCCCGTTTTTGACGTTTTTGACGGGGATTTTTCATCAAATTCATATTTTTACCATTTCAAACCCCCAAAACTCATATTTTATTTATTTCTCAAGGATTTATTAATTATAAATCATTATACTACATCAAGATAAATATCTAAGGATGTTTACACCACAAGTGGGTCAAGTGTGCCCACTTGCCTTCCATGTGTCATCTCCTCATTAGCCCAACCCTATCCACATCACACAAACCAAGGCACACATCCCTTCAACCTTGCCACTTGATCCAGCAACATCTATATAAAGAAATCCCTGGAGTATTTCTTTGTTCACTTTGATCAAATCCTTCACTTACACACTTCTCAAACCCTCAAGAGAGCCTCTTTTTCTCTCTACTTCCAGCCACTTTTTGGAAGTATTCTTGAGCTATTACCTCACTTTTTCGTAAGTATTCCACCTAAAATAAAGTGTTATTCCATGTTTTCATAACATCCTTGAACCATCTACATACATTTAACACCAAAAATCGTTCTTAGGATCATGCAACACTTCGCGTGTTCATCAAGTGTCCTTGACTTGATACTCCTCGCGTTCGACTTTCCATTCTTCAAGAAATCACTCAAGGTGAGTTCTTACCCATACATTTTCTAGTTTTCTTCAGTTTTCGGGGGGGGGGGGGGGGGGGGATACAAGTTAAAACACCAAAACATATTCAAAACTTAACTTGACAGCTTACAACAGAAAAGTTGTGACCTGTTCACGAACTCTTTTACCAAACTTAAACTCAATATTTTTCAAAACTGCTTGATATGTAAATAGTTCAGGTTTATACCATTAAAATGACTATTTCCATACCTTTAAAATGACTATTTCCACATCTCCATACGATTTCTCTACAGTTTATGATGATTTTTACAAAACTGCCTATCACTGCAGCATCAAAGTCGGACCAGGTTGTGAAGATGAACACTTTCACACTGGTTTGATACCACCAAAAATTATAGGAAAATTTATGGACACAGTAGACTGTTTTGGAAAACACTCAGACTTTACGGATTCAGTTTTCGACATACGATTATTTTTCTATGAATATTCTAAAACAGTGATAGTTAAGGATAAAACTGTCAAAAACATGTTTAAGAGTTATTCACACCTTGTAACATACTGAGCAAGGTGTGTACAATCTACAATTAGTATTTTCAATGTCAATTTATTGAAATACAAACACATGCACAATAAGGTTACATTCAAACATACACAAAAACTATAATAGGTATAGTTTGAGCACTTCATTTAACAAAGAAAAACAGTAACACATTCGAATTACAAAGCAAGTATTTTATTACACACTACGTGAACTTGTTAATGAATAAATTTGTGAGACATTCTCCTTCGGGGTACTCTTAAGTACTATAGTAAAGTCCTGTAGTTATAATCAGAATCTCCTGGAGGGAGAGCGTGATAGTTGTGTATAGATCTATAATGGGTCTGACAAACCCGCACCTAAGCTGCTTGCAACAGCTAGACCGACAGGTCTGCGATGACAAGTGTCATAACATTCAGACTCCCGAAGAATGTCGCATACAAGACCTTCTAGTCTTTAGTATGGTTATAAAATCTCACATGGGGTATTAACAAAATATACAGTTCACGGAAATTCTAAGATTCTTCACAAAGGAGTTTTATCTAAGTATAAAACCACACACATAAGTATGACGATTTACTTACACATACTAAGTCTTGTTTCAGTTAAGACTACAACAACCCTTTTAGAGAATATTGGATTTTATGGAAACAAACTTGTAACAAACTCTAAGGATACATCATTCATTTTTCATAAAATGCTTATGAACTCACCAACTTTATGTTGACACGCTTTCAAAACAACTTGTATTCTCAGGTAATCAGTAATACAGGTAACCACAAGATTTCCGAAGTCAAGACGCTAAGGCGTAGATTCTTTTGCTATATTTTGACATCATATGTAAGTTATTTGGAAACATGTATTTTTTTGAAACGATGTAACCTTTTAAATTATATTTATGATGGTTATGTTTACTTTCTTCACTATGGTTATGATATTGAGCATGACGTCCTCCGCCCTCGAACGTTTATGCCGTTCTGGTTTGGGGGTGTGACATGTTGGCACTAGTTTTAACAAGAAATTGTTAAACATGAATAATAGCTATTCATAAACACAAATTATTCACAATAATGGTAGAAATCATCTATGACTTATGAAATGTGGAATCTCTCATTGATGAGTTCTTGATGGTTTGTAGATCAACTATCAAAATGTTATATCAGATTTTGGATGTGACAAATGACTTAAAGTCATGAACATTAAGATGTAATACATGTTTAATGATAAAGTATGGTCTTGATTATTCTTCCTCTCTATAGCAAGGCTAGAAGGAGTAAGATATTCTTCTAGAAAGAATATATATACATGGATATATATACACATTTAGTAATACTTGTTATATAAGGATTTTCTCAAACTAATATCATTGACTATGGTCCTTATCATACTCATGACATTGACTATGATCAAACCTTTTCACAAGTAGTTATGATTAGATCAACAAGGATATTATTAACTACAACTTCATATTCTTAATATGAGATATAGCAAATAGATTTCAAGAAAGACCGCTTTTCTTAATAGACATCTACTAGAAGATATCTATATATCTTAGCCTGGAGGTTTTTTTAATCCATGTTATCCTAACCAAATATGTAAAGCTTAAGATCCACTTATGGATATAAAGCAAACATCTTAAGGTTGGAATAGTCATTTTAATATAAAGATACAAGGTATGCTTTTATATCAAAATGAAAAAGAACGTGTGTGTGTTTACTAAGAAATAGTGGGAAGATAGTGACATTCCTAATCTTGTACGAAAGAGACATACTTAATCATTTGAAATTGGTTTAGAACAAAATGGATATATGATAATTGGTTTAGAACAAAATCTTAATGTAATTCCTCTCCGATAAAGGCATCGGCCATAATTTCTCTGCTCCCTACACTCCTCAACAAAACGGTATGGTTGAAAGAAGAAAAATAACTCTCGGTGAAGCTGCTCGATCGACGCTCAACTTTGCAAATCTTCCACTTTATCTTTGGGCTAATGTTGTGTCCACTGCCTACTTTAATCAAAATAGAAGCATCATCAACTGACGCCTCAACTTGACACCGTATGAATCCATGAATGGTCCCAAGCCGAGTATCTCGTTCCTTCACATTTTTGGCTGCAGGTGCTTTGTCGAAAACAACGGTGATCAACTCATGAAGTTTCAACCTAAATTCTATGAATCAATCTTCTCGTGATACTCAGCAAAATCCAAATCCTACCGACTTCTGAATCGTCGAACTCGTGTTTTTGAAGAAAGCTTCGATGTCACCTTCGGTGACAACTATGTTCGGAATTCTGGCCCAACTCATGATAGAACCCACATCATGGAGTCCGATGCTCCATCTCCAGGATGTCTGAATTCCTAAATCATCCATGAATTCGACTTCGAAAGCATGTTCAGACCTCTATAAACTGCTCTTGATTCGGAATCTCGATCAAGACCGTCCCTATCAATTGCAGCTACAATCTCTCAAAATGTTTCTGGTCCGACTCAGGTTGAGGGGGGGAATAGGCATCCCTCTCTCGAACCAAATCTGGATGGATTTCAATATGCAACAGATCAATTCGTTGAATTTGATCCCACTCCGATCAACAACAAAGACGATGCCAACTTCTTTAACTTTATGAACAATGACGATGTGATCATATTTGGTTGAGAAGTTAAGGGGGGAGCATCATCCTAAAATTCAAATTATTAATGGGGAGCAACACAATCCCATTGTTGATTTCGGATCGTACGCTGCACAAGAGCTTCCGAGATTAAATATATGGACAAAGGATCATCCTCCAAATCAAGTCAGAGGAAATATCAACGCTGGTGTACAAACTCGTTCTGCCTCCAACATCCAAAACGAATGTCATTTCTCGGCATTTATCTCAATGGTTGAACCAAGATCCATCAAGGAAGCATTAGAACATGCTAAATGGATTACAACCATGCAAGAAGAGTTAACAGAATTTAATAGAAATGAAGTGTGGACTCTCGATCCTCCTCCTCAGGATCACGCAATTGTTGGTACGAGATGGGTTTTCCGAAACAAGCTAGAAGACACTGGAGTTATTATCCGAAATAAAGCAAAATTGGTGGCGAAAGGATTCACTCAGATTGAACGGCTTGATTATGATAAGACCTTTGCTCATGTTGCTCGTCTTGAAGCCATCAAAATCTTTCTTGATTATGCAGGTCACAAAGGCTTTAAGGTTTACCAAATGAACGTTATGAGTGCTTTTCTTAATGGTGAACTGGATACCAAAGTGTATCTCCAACAGCACCCCCCCCCCCCGGTTTTGCTATCTTTGTTATCCGAACTATTGCTACAAACTCCGAAAAGTTGTTTATGGCTTTAATCAAGCTCCTCACACTTAGTACGAGACTCTTACCAACTTTCTCAAGCATTCTGGTTTTCTAAGAGGAATTCTCAATCCTACCCTATTCTGAAGATCAAATGGAAACAACCTCATGTTAGTCCAAATCTATGTTGATGATATCATTTTTGGATCCACAGATTCATCAATGGTTGCTGATTTTGCCAAGTTAATGATTAGTCGATTCCAAATGAGCATCAATCATAAATTAAGTTTCTTCCTCAGTCTCCAAGTCAAGCAAACCAATAGGGTAATCTTTATTCACCAAGAAAAGTACATTTCGGAGCTTTTGAAAAAATATTCGATGGACACATGTGCCTCTGCAAAGGTTCCTATGGGTTTCGGACACAAGATCTTCTCTGACCCATCAGGTGTTGCTATCGATCAAAAGAAGTACAGAGGAATGATTGGATTGCTACTCTACCTTACAACAAGTCGTGCAGACATAATGTTCTCAATATGCCTGTGTGCCAAATTTTAGGTCAATCCAAAGATGTCTCATCTTCTAGTTGTCAAAAAAATATTTAGATACCTCAACGGTACAAAAAGCCTCGGAATTTGGTATCCAGCAAATGAGAGTTTCCTTTTTCAAACATACTCCGATTCAAACTATGGAGGTCTTCAACTGGATAGAAAAAGCACTTCAGGAGGTTGTCAATTTTTGGGTGGAAGACTGGTTAGTTGGTCATCTAAGAAACAAAACCGCATTGCTCTTTTAACAGCCGAAACGGAATACATTGTTTCTGGTAGTTGCACTTCTATGGTTCTTTGGATGAAATCTCATCTTTTGGACTGTGGTTATCGATTTCAACAAATTCCAATATATTGTGATTCTCAAAGTGTTATTGCGATTTCTCACAATCCAATTCAGCACTCCATGACGAAGCACATCGATATTCGTTATCATTTCATTAAAGATCATGTTTGAAAAGGAAACATTGAACTTATTTTTGTCCCATCTGACGATGAAATTGCTGATGTCTTTACTAAGGCATTATACGAAACCAAATTCAATGGGTTTCTGAACAAAATGGGTTTGATGATGCCTGATCCTTAATTCTTCCAACAGGCCTGTACTCTTTTTCATCTCGGAATCATTTCCTCTCGAAATAAATATGATCATTTTACGTGTCTTTTTGTCTAACCTCTCCTTCAAGTTGTACAGTGTTCCTCATCTCTTGAAGTTTATGACCATTATAGTTACTTTGGTATTTTGCTTTGATCTCGCCTCGGAACTTATCTCAAATGAAGTGTTTTGAAGTTCACCTCGGGATTCAAGTCCAAAACGGTAATGTGCATTCACCTCTTACCATTGTTCGAGCTCAGATCCTTCATGTATCAAAATCTCAAATATGTTTAAAATTGTCCTCTAAGATCTTCATTGATTTTACCTTTGATATCCAGTCTGGTATTGTGCCATCTTGAACTCTATATCATGTACTAATGATGTGTTCATATCTTCTTCGAAGTATCTTATGACATCTCATCTTTGAATTTTCTTATTCCGAGATCCTCTGTTTTGCAAATAAGTTTAAAAGTTTTTTATTAAAGTTTTTTTCCAAAACATTTTTCTAAATTAAATTAGCGATTATTTTTTTAATGATTATCCATATCCCTCTAAAATTGCACTTGTTGCATATATCTCGATAAATTGTACATCAACTCAACTGAAACGATGGTCTTCTTATTTCGCACGAATGTACACCCCATCTTTCGTCCTTGAAGTTTATACGTATGCCAACTTTGGCAACACATTTAATGCGATCCGTTTTCCAATCGGGTGTCATCATTGCACTTTTTCCTAACCCGACCCGAAAGTCCAAACTATAAAAGGTTTTCAAAACCCAACTATTCCTTTTTTACGCTATATTCACCCTCTTCTCTAATATTCTCTCGGCAACTGTTGTTCAAGCTTTCAAACCTGAAACTATGGCTTCTCCTCAAAACACACCCAAAAAATCAGATAACCTACAACAATGTCTATTACTCAGAACATCCCTGAAATCCCTAAGCCTGGTCCAAAGTAGAAAAAAAATCATCAAAGGGTTCATCCTCATCTTCAACCACAAAACCAATTTTTCACGAAAGAACCCAACTTTTCTCACTCGATCCTATGGATTATGACGAATACACTCGAATGATGATCGAGTTCATATCACATCACCCTATTGCCATTCCTCTCACCAAAACCCTAAACCCTTAAATCCCTCTATGCATTCTTCACACTACCTTCGAGAGAATCATGATTCAAGACGGTGTTCTAGATTCGAAGATCACCGGAGATAGAATTGTTCTTGTTTCAAAGCAAACTTTCCTCAAAGCCATTGGAATACCAAAAAACCCCATGGGTTTTCAAGTGCAAGAACCCATGCTTGAAGAGTTCCATACGTTCCTCAATGAAATTGGGTACACTGAAGAGTTTAAGGCTAAGAAGTTCAAGAAATCAGCAGTTCCTCAATTGTGGACCGTGTTGATGCACATCATTCTTCGAGGTATTTCAGGCAAACATGGCGGCACATATATAACGATTAAAGACTGACTCTATGTTGTTTACAACATTTACCTAGGAAGGACCAACGTTTTCGATATGACTGAGGTCCTATGGCAATATTTTCGGAAGTTTGCGATCAAGAGAAAGCCAAACGTGATTTCTAGCCCGAGCTTCTTGGCTCTCACACTCCAACAACTCTATAGAGAAAGACAAGAGCCAATACTTATCAACACAGTTCCAAAATAGGTATTTCTCTAATTCAAAGCTATAAAGACTTATAGATTTCCGAACCAGTCCACTTTCAAACCTATTTGTAGGTTGCCACAACACATGCTTGCAGTTTTCCATCCAAGTCTCAATTTCTTAAACATCATTTAGAGACTTCGACTGTGTTATCCCAACACATTCTACCGTAGTCTCTATTGATCAGCCCTCCGATGTGAATAAGCCATCCACAACTGGTGGAAAAAAGAAAAAGGTAGCCAAATAAAAAACCTCTCCTTCCAAAGTTCCTGCCAAAAAGAGATCCAAAGCCAGTGGTTCCTCTCGAAAGGAATCACACATTGACATTTCGACTGACTCTGGTCATTCGATTACCCCAGCTGGCCACTCTTCGAAAGTACCCTTTGGAGCTTCAAAACCACTTGGAAACACTCACGGGGAGTCTCCACATAAGTCATCCTCATCTTACCAAAAAGTTGATTTGCAGCCCCTGGAACAAACCCACGTGTCATTTCGAAAATCCCACTTTCTTCTACACAAGCACGATCAGAGGGTATTGCCTCGGATCCTAAGCTCTCGGAATTTGGAGTTGTCCCTCCATCTTCTAGAGCCCCAATTAGTCCGATACCTGTTTCAGGTAAATGACAACCAGGTTCTACTGACAAAGATTGGATTGATTTTGTTAACAGGGCTTACACTAGACATCCCGAGCTGACTCGCGCCCAAGTTGAATCCACTATCATCTCCATGAGAAAACGATCTATTTAGAGCAACATGTCATCTGTTACTCCCACAGACAAAGTAACATATCAAGAATTTGCAATAGGAGAAGCTCATCAAACCACATTCATCTCGGATGATCCTTCAATGTCTCCTCGAACTGATGCTTTCCAACCTCGCTCGGATGAAGAACATTCTACAAAGTTCATGTATGATGATGATAACGCTTCTGTTGGTGATCTTCCACTATTCTCCTTATTCAATTCTTTGCAAAAGCCTTCTTCTTTAAAGCATGTATATGACTTCAGATTGTCATCATCCTCCTCGGAGCGTGTAGATGAAGAAATCCAGATTGATGATATTGTCCAAGCAAATCAAGGAGGTGAAACATAAACAAATCCTCCTCAAGGAAATCAAACAAAAAATAATCCCCCTCCTTCCAAACTTCAAGTCAACAAAGATGGTGATAATGATAAGTCTGAGAGTTCCACCTCAGACAATGGATCATCATATGAAAACATTGATGATCCATTTGCCCTTCTGGAACTCCGAGACAACGTAGCTACATCTATCTCCAAGGTCAACTCACTCGACAAATGTGTGGTGCAATTAGACTCCAAGCTTGATGAAAAACTTTCCAGCCTCGACTTAAAGCTTGATGTCATTCTCAAGTCTCTCTCCGAGATTAAGCAAGTTGGGCCTTCGGAAGCTAAATGATTAGATCAACTAGATCAGCTCATCTCCCTACGTTTTAAGCACACCTTGGAAGAAATTGAGCAAAAATCCAACACCGGCCTGGATCACTGCATCGACACCACCTCTACCATCCTCAAAATTCATGAAGACATGATTAGTGCCACCAACGAGCTGATAACGCATGTACACCATGAGAAACAGATCCAGAGGTTAGAGAATGAAATAAGGAAGAAAGATGAACTAAATATCATCATGCAATGATCAATTTAATCCGAGTTTTTTGGAGCATCGTTGAAGTTCAGAACAACAAGTTCGACAAAATGCTTTCCATCTTGGGTACCTTGTTTGATCATCTGAAAGCCCAAGCCCCCACTGTTGAAGCCTACGATGCTCTCTCAAAGAAAATCAAAATGAGCTTCCAGAGAGTATTTGAAAGGTTGCCCAAAGTCCAAGCTACATCTCGACTTGCCTCGAATGCAGGGCCTTCCGAAGCAAGAGGGGGAGAAGGACCTAGTCGCAAGGATCGAACCATTCAACGGAAACCTACCTTGGAGTTCACTCTCCGAGATGAATCTGACGATGATGATTTACAGGTTGAATCCATGGAACCTATATCAGAAGATGATGTAGAAAATAACGAGTTTAACTCCAATGTTGTTGTAGGACTTAAAGCTCCCCAAATATTTCCAACTAAAGTTCTAACAGATGAAGAACGAAGGATATTGTCACCAGTCACTTGGCCATCATCTTTGACAGACGTATTTCAAAGAAGCCATGAAATGGCTAAAGTCAAGACTAATCTCACCATCAATGCATTCTGAGTCACTCAATCTATGCTACCCCCTATTACTTCTATAAGAATCGTCCCAATCGACGAATGTTCTCCTATTCGGAAACCAGACGATATTCCAGAAGAGCCTCTGATTCCTCCTCCTCCAGAGTTCATCATCTTTAAATACAGTCAAAAAGTCATCACTGACTTGAATGAACCACATCAAGACAAAGGAAAGAAGATTGCGTCAGAACCTCACAACCCTCAAAGGACCTTCAGAAAGTACGAAGGCTGGTCACAAGCTCAAATTGACCAAGCACTTGAAGAGAGCATTCAGATCCAAGCGCTAAAAGATAATCCTAATCTGATGTTGTGCATATCCCCACTCTTCCGAGAAGGGATAATTCATGATCTGGATATTATTCTCTTTATGTAATTTGATCTTCCCAATCAAGACTACGACGAGATCGATCTTCCCATCTCTCCTCATGGAAAATACTACATTAAGTTTTCCCCACTTCATCCCAATGATGATCCTCAGACCATCATCCGAGCTGAGCAAAAGAGGTTGAAGACATTTTACTCCGTCAATGCATGTGCTCAAAAGGAAGTGTGGTCTTGGAAGAGAATACAAAAGATTGTTGGGTTTGGAAGAAAGGTTCAATGCAAGTTCGACGTGGATTGCATGATATACATATATTACATCAATCGGAACAAACAAGCCACCGTCACCATCACGGATGCAGACTTTCCATCCATTAATCCAAACGATATCCTCATAATTGCTGCTCATTTCCAAAGTCATCAAAATGATCAAATGAGCATCAGAGCATACAGTGCTGCAATGAATTTCCTAAAGGATTATGTAGCTGAATTCTGCAGATCCGACATTGAGTTCGCACACTTGTTCAGAACTGAACATGTATTGGAAAAAATCATTTAGGAACTGCCCAAAGTGTAAATCATGGAAGAATGACCTGTTGAGGAACCATAACTTGGCTATGTCTACTTGAAGAAGAAGACTAATTGAAAAGCATTCTTTCGACCTCTTGACAAACACCTCGTTCCTTCATCCATTCTGAAAAGGTTCATAGCCAATTCTGTGAAGAGTCATGCTCCTGAGCATGTGAAGAACAAGTTTATCAATCATCTCGCCTGGTATTTGGAAGTCCGAGATTGGGTCTATACAACTTACCATTTCAAATCAAAAGAAGCCAACTAAGATGACTGATTGCTTAGTTCACATAGGGAGAGATTGTTGATACATGAAAAGTAAACCTCTAGCAATCCCAAACAATCAAGTTCAGAAGTCAGCTTGCATCCAAGATATGATGAAGTTCTGAAGCTCATGACGAATTCGAGATAATGGTGATCCTAAGTTAGTGTATATTCATGCATTTTGTCTTTTTCATGATGTAACAGTTCATAGGACTTAAATGTGTGTATCTTTTGTATGTTAGTTTGTTAAACATTGATCATTACCCAGTCCTTTGAATGTATTTTAGTTTGTACTAGGTTCCTCCTTCACTATTTAAGGAGTGAATGTTTCAAGAGTTGATATCGAAGTATTAATCCAAGAATAGCAATTATTCCTTCACAACACTTTCAACTTTCTTTCAAGTCAAAGTTATTTCTTAACATTCTTCTTGTTCTTAAATTATCTTTGCATTGATTATACTCAATTTTATTTCATTTATTACTTGAATACTTTGTAGATTATTTATCTTCAAGTCTTAACTGCTTTAACAGATTCGAATGGATCTACATATTAAGAGCAGAAGTTGATCTTAAAGATTAACTCAAGGTTTGAGTTTTCAAACCTTGTCCTTATGCATTGATTCTTGTTTTCACAGTCAAGCTTTTAGTTCATCCACAAGATATTAAAATAAACATGATGGAAATCCGGGATATTGATTAAATCCAAGATCTTGGGCTTGCCCGAGATGTTACCACAAGTTCAAGATATAAGATTGGAAAGATGAAAATTCTACCCATAAATATTTATGTTGGGTTTTTTATTCAAAAATTAGTTTCAAAAACATAATACTTTAGCAACGTAAGACTTTACATTTAGAATAAACATAAAACAAGTTTATAACCCACCAAGGAAGATCTTGCAATGTTTGAAAAGAAAACAACACCAACCAAAGAAGAGATGGAGAAATTTGCAATCTTTGTAGTTCTTTGGGTCCTCTTGGGAGAATTGAAAGTTGATGAAGAATGTGGAACTTTAGAGACACCAATAAGAAGCCAACTTGATGTAGGATACTATTCCTTTATATAAAAACTTTTAAGCTTTGAACCAAATCCAAGTATGGTTCAAAGAGAGAAAAATGAATGCAAATTATCTTCTAAAGAACGAACAAATTAGAGAGAGAAACATGCTCTAAGCGTGTTATGGTTTTCACATGCACAAGTAAGAAGAATGAAAGCCTTTTCTCATATATATATATATATATATATATATATATATATATATATATATATATATATATATATATATATGAGAAAAGGCTTTCATTCTTCTTACTTGTGCATGTGAAAACCATAACACGCTTAGACTATATATATACAATACTCATGGGTCTTTAACTATTAACAATCCATGCACCTACTAGCTAGATGATTCCCCATGCTTCTCATTACTTTACATTAAATAAGTCACAAACCCATAGCTTATTTAAATAATCAACAGGCATGTCTTACCTTTTGATTAAACTAATCAAAAGGCCATACTCTCTTTTCATACATTAATTTTTGGATTTTATATACAAAACGAAAGCATGAGTCTTATATTTTTTAAACAAGTTTATAAAATATAAACTTTGACTTTTTGGTAAAAGACAAAAGAATTTATCTTTTCCAAAATGTTGTATATGAATTATTAATTCATACCATATGACTTATGTAATATGACTTGCTAATGAAAATCATTATTTCCTAGAAATAAATAATTTCCAATTTAATTATAAGATTTTATTGTGTATTTATTAAAACTAATTTCAAATAAATAATCAATTGTATCAAGTTGTTGTTAGTGTGACCCATTAGTATCATATGTTAGTTTGGAATATCACTTTAATATGATTCTTGAGCATACTAGACCTTTCAATCTCTCACTTGCGCAAGATTCACGTTAGATTGATATGAACAATGGTGAACGTCGAGCAACATTTCACTACCCCCATCAACATATGACTTTGTTCCATTCTTTCAACTCCTAATTCCCAAAAAGCTCCAAGCTATAATTGGTTGTTAACGTAAGTTTATCAATTATCCCTTTGTCACAGACATCATGTTGATCATGATATACTGATCGCAATCAATCTTATCTAGTGTTCAACTTATGGTAAGGCACATTATAAGTCTAACTCTCGACACATAATAGGAACAAATCCTATCTTGAATACATAAGCCTCTTGCATAGTTCATACCATACATAAAAATGGCTTTTATAACTGCCATATCTAAGCACAATACTCCCTACACTTAACTCTCACTATGTATCTCAAGTGTTAAGGATACAAAGATAGTACCTTTTAATCAAGTATCATTCACGATAGTGATCCATGAGATGATCTCGATGCAGGTCAGTTCAATACCAGTTCTTTGACAAGTACCTATGAAACTTGGTTACATCCCGTCGCCTACCTTCAAATGGTGAAAACCAACCAATCCAATTCAGATTAGTCTTACTTTATAATTTATCCCGCAACTATAACCGACTATGAACTTTTAGAATAATAAGATTATTCATGGATTAAACATGTTAATATAGAACACAACAAGTATATATGTTATGATCATATCCCTATATATCAAAACATTACATAATAGTTGTTGTTTCAATGTTCTAATATCCAAATACTAAATCCAAATCAAAATCCCATTTCTAGAATAATGAAGTGTTATAGCTGACGTGTGAGCATTCATACTTAGCTTAGAAGAAGGATTTTATTAATGGGTTCGACTAAACTTAATTTGTGTTAATTTTGAGAATACTGTCATCTGCATATTTGACTTTACTTTGGATATAGTTAAATATCTTGGAGTATATCATTGGAGTTCTTTTATGACATAGAGTATCTTATCTTGATTATGTATACTCTCGAAGTCACAAAGATTTCTATGTGATCCTTGAATGGCAGAGATCAACATAGATTTTCAATGAACTCATTCATCCAATCATATTAGATTTAAACTTATAAAGTAGTGTACTTTTATTTTGTAGTATGGTGTGTCATTTTGTTTTGTTTGGATCTTATTCCAACAAAACTTACTCTTCATCCCTCAATGAAGTCGTAATCCAATTATAATTCATAATCATATACATTGGTTTAGAATCAGAATCTTATGTTGCTCTTTACATGAAGATTTTTGTTCTAAACTATATGTATCATATACACTCTCCTAGTTTTTCAAAGTACTCTTAGAATGTTTCTATAGTCATCTAATGACTTAACCATGTATTCAATTGGTATATTATGATATGCTCATCACATGATCATATATCAAGTATTATGCATAATATGGCATAAATGATGGATTCCTTTTCCAATCAAATTGAATATAAATCATTTATGTTAGTTCATATGTATGAGCTAGGTCCTTTTGAGGCTGTCTCTAACTTGGTACCATGTGACAATACCAAGATTCCTATAAAGGATTTTTTGTATCTTCATCCCTCTCAAGATACTGTCCATATATGCATAAAGATATAAAACTTTTAACATTCATTTTATCTATCTCTATAGATTTTACATTCCAATAATTTATCTAGTTCTTCCTAAGTCTTTGATTTTAGAAACACATTTCGAGTCAAGGTGCAAAGGCCCGGGATGGTAAGAATGTAGTTTCTCATGATTAAGTATGTCAGATTCATACAAGATTAGGAATGTCACTATGCTCCCACTAGTTCTTAGTAAACACATATGTTTTATTCATTTTTATATAAAAGCACACAATATGGTTTCATATTAAATGATCATGACAACATTGCGATGTTTGTTTTATATCCACAAGTGGATCTCAAGATTTACACATTTTGTTAGGATACCATGGATTAAGAAAACCTCCAGGCTAATCTATATATATATATATACATATATATATATATATATATATATATATATATATATATATATATATATATATATGTATATATTCTCATAGATGGATATTAAGAAGACTGGTCTTTCTTGAAATCTATTTAATATATTTCATATTGAGAAGATGAATTTATAGTAGACAATATGCTTGTTAATATGATCAAAGCTACTTGTGAAAAAGGTTTGATCATAGTCAATGTCATTAATATGATAAAGACCATATTCAATGGCATGCGTATGAGAAAATCCTTTTATAATAAGTCTTTATTTGAATGTGTATGGTAATCCATGCAATGTATTCTTTCTAGAAAAATCACTTACTCCTTCTATCCTTGCTATAGAGAGAAATTTCAATCAATATCATACTTGATTATCATATATAGATTACATCTCATATTCATGACTCTAAGTTATTTATCAGATTCGAGATCTGGCATAGCATCTTGGTATTTGATGGACTTGCTAGAAACCATCAATAAAATCTCATCAATGAGAGATTCCACATTTCTCAAGTAATAGATTATTCATGACACTAATGCGAACTTTGTGTTTTTGAATAGCTATTATATAGATTTAACAATCCTTGCTAAATCTAGTGTCAAGTGTTACTACATCAGGTTATGGTCCTTGAGTTGCTTCAAGTTCCATGTGCCTCCCACTTCATTTGTCATTAGAAGCTTACGTTCTACTAACTCATCTATCATGGGAATAAGACAACTTATTCTTTGTGGGTTTGTACATAATAATCTAAGCCACATTTAGATTATTATACAAATATGTATCCAGTAGATTTTGGGTTTAAAAGCTTTAGTCCAACATAGGCTTTAAATCCATAAAACATTTAATAAGATAAGGATGGAGCCTTTCCATACCAAATCCTATGAGCAAATGTTATATGTACTAATTAGTTGGTGTTTGTACTCAAGGCACAATCCATAGTGTTCTAGGTGTTATCCCAAGGAAATAAAAGTAGGACATTTCTACCGTTTAGAAAGTAAATTATACAAAATAAGATTTAACTCATCCTTTTTTATCATTAAGGCCTTAGAGAGGTCTTTGCCGGGTTGTATCTCAACTTTACATTTGAAACCTTCAACAAATATTTCACAAATATGTTTGAATATGTAAAATATAATTTATAACTACTATAATTGTTAATAAAGTTGATTTGGTATCTTGTACAAAATCTTAGACATTCATTAGAAAGGAATTCATACACCATAGTGTATAATCCTTTAATAATATATTTTTTCTACTACTGAGTGAAAATGTCATTAGGAATCTTTTATATATAAATAAGATTTACATATATCAAATAAACTACATTATTTCCCTTCAAGGATCCATTTCTTGAAGTTGGAGTATCTGAATGTCATTTATATAATAAAGATAACAATGTCAAAGATGAATTTGATTTAAACAAGCTCAAGTCATTTTGCATATAGAACTTGTTATTTATAAAACATTGTTATTTACTTTATAATTCTCATTAAGAGATCTAGTCTCGTAAAAAGAATTTTAATCTTTTCCGAATACGAAGGTGATCGTCATGAAAAACGATTTAAGTAAATAGTCATTCATTCATAAATTAACTGAGACAAATATTTAGGAAAGCTAAATTAAAACATACATTGTTACAAAACAAACATTGTTTTATATTACAAGTATATTATGTTCCAAGCATAATAAACTAGACTCTGAAAGTGTAGTTCGAACTTGATTGTGCTCAGCTGGTTACTCTTTTGCAAATATCTGCAAGCCATTTACAAATATTAGATTAACATTTGAGTATGAAGTACCTAAGTGTTATATGAAAAGTATGAGTTTTGTCTAGTAGATACCTGAAGTACTAGTATCTTCCAGACTTTCTTTCAAGATAAGTGGAGCTTTTCCTCTTTTAGTGTCTAGTTTCTCCACAAAAGAAACAAGATCCATCCATATGCCCCTATAGAATTTCTTGGGCTTAAAGGTGTTCGGTCCATAAAACATGGGCATCCTAGATCACATAGGGTGACTCTTTTGGGCCTTTACAATGATGCCTTTACTAGGTATCATGTTCAGGCTTATTGCCTAAAGCAAATAGCTTAGGACTAGGACCTTTAAGTGTATACAATTTCATATCCCTCGCGAGATTGTCTCTTAAGACATGAACCCATTCATTGAAGTTGTATATAGTTAATGTTCTTGTTTCATTAAGTCATTAATAAAAATGACAATTTCATGGTAGTGATAATGGATTATTTAACTACAAAATTTTAACAAAATTCATTTAGTATTTTCAATATTTAAACTCTTTAATAATTAATACCCTTTTAGTTTCCACAAATATTAATCATCAAAGTCTAGGATCCAAGTTGCAAAACAAATAAATGGTTTGGTATCCTTTATACCATCCTGGTAGATATCGATTATCAATTGTATCTTACTGTACAATTCCTAGATTTATGGGATCGCTAACAACAAATTTAATTAGCCATGGTTGATCCCATCTATGCCTCAGAACTCTCTTGCTTAGGTATCCTTTATCACAAAAGATTTCCGATCAAATCATCCAATTTGAAAAACTTGTGTAATCGACCTATAAATTGGTTATAGAAATCGTGAAGATACCCGGCCATCAAAAGCTAACACTAAGCGGTTAGGTATCCTTTATCCCACTAGTACATACAAGAGATGTGTGAGTGCTCCACAAAAAGATTACATTGATTTGAGGTTTGTAAAACGGATTTTTATATATTTTATAATTCTAGTTTTAAAAACATATGATATCATGCTTATTACATCCATATAAGAAACCATGGTTTCAATTTTCAATAGAAAATCACTTTTTAAAGGTTCTGTATAAAAAGCTAGTTTTTATATAATTTGATGCGAATCAATTTTAATAACCAATATTAAGTTTTAGTGAATTTGAACCTTTTTGTATCTTTAATAAACCTTCCTTTTATTATTTATATATTTGGAGTTTGTATAACTTATAAAAATCTCCATTTTAAAACTTATATTTGTGTATTTCAAAATTTGACGTTATTAACGTTTTATAAAACTAGATTTTATTTTAAACCAATAACTTGTTACATCTTATGTCCACATTATAATTTTTGAAAACCAAACTCCATGTTATGTTTATTTTGTATAAAATTATTTTAGCATGTGAAAAACTAATTTATCAACCACACATAAAAATTGCATAAAATAAACAACACAAACATGTATAAAATTATATGTGCATAAACATAACCAATGGCATTTTCGGTGAGCTACACAAAAAATGTCAAGTCCATTTATAAAGGGACATTTAAGGGAGCAAAAATATTCTTGTAATGTTGTTGTAGAAGCTCCCACTTGAGTAAACACCATTTGCTTGCAAAATATTTGAAGAACTTGTTGAAAGCTAAAATTCAGCAACTGTCGCTAAAAATCGAACAACCCTTTAAAATACAACTTTAGCGACAGTTTTAAGAAGTTGTTACAGAAAATCCTGCACACATTTTAACTTCGAAAATGACTCTTTTGTCTTCAAAAAATGGCTCCAACTTCATCTTTTGTTACATTTTTATAAAAATAAATTAATTCTAAAAACAAATCTATTACTTACAAAAATAAACCAAGAAAACAATTCTATTTAATTTATTACGTACCATATGAATAAATAAATTATTATAACCATTTTTATAAAACAACCAACACAACAAACGCAATGGTCATTTGCAAGTTTATGCACATCATACATATCAACATACACATTAAGCAACCTTTTATTTTCTAATACAACTTTAAAATGACAAAAGATGCATGAAAACTTTTGTCACATAAAATAACAATTATAAAGTTGTCATAGAAAATATATATGAACTTGTTTTTATACAAAACCAAGTTATCCATATTCTCCAAAAACTAAGATTTCCAAAAATCAAAAATCTAACCAAACTTACAAGGTGGCTCTGTTACCAATTGTTGGGTTTTTTCTCCAAAAACTAAGATTTCCAAAAATCAAAAATATAACCAAACTTACAAGGTGGCTCTGTTACCAATTGTTGGGTTTTTTATTCAAAAATTATTTTCAAAAACATAAGATTTTAGCCATGGAAGAATTTAAAATTAGAATAAATATAAAACAAATTTATAACCCACCAAGGATTATCTTGCAAAGTTTGGAAAGAAAACAACACCAACCAAAGAAGAGATGGAGAAAATTACAACTTATGTAGTTCTTAGGGTCCTATTGGGAGGCTTGGAAGTTGATGAAGAATGTGGAACTTTAGAGACACCAACAAGAAGCCAACTTGATGTAGGATGCTAGTCCTTTATATAAAAATTCTTAAGCTTTGAACCAAAGCCAATTATGGTTCAAGGAGAGAAAAATGCAAGCAACTTATCTTCTAAACAATGAACAAAAGGGAGATAGTAACATGCTCTAAGCATGTTACGGTTTTGACATGCACAAGTAAGAGGAATCAAAGCCTTTTTTCATATATGTATATATATATATATATATATATATATATATATATATATATATATATATATATATATATACATACAATACTCATGGGTCTTTAACCATTAAGAACCCATGCACCTACTAGACAGATGGTTCCCCATCTTCTCATTACTTTACGTTAAATAAGTCACAAACCAATACCTTATTTAAATAATCAAAAGACGGGTCTTACCTTTTGATTAAACAAATCAAAAGGCCATACTCTCTTTTCATACATCAATTTTTGGATTTTATATATAAAAAGAAAGCATGATTCTTCTATTTTATAAACAAGTTTATAAAATATAAACTTTAAATTTTGGTAAAAGACAAAAGAATTTATCTAGTACTTGACCTATTAATTCATACCATATGAATTATGTAATATTACTTGCTAATGAAAATCATTATTTCCTAGAAATAAGTAATTTCCAATTTAATTATAAGAGTTTATTGAATATTTATTAAAACCAATTTCTAATAAATAATCAATTGTATCAAGTTGTTGTTAATGTGACCCAAGTATCATATGTTAATTAGCAATACCACTTTAATATGATTCTTGAGCATACTAGATATTTTGATTTCCCCCATAAATCTTCAATCCAAGATCCTTGGTGATTGGATATTTCTCTGCTTTGAAGGCGAATTGTTTAAATAATGATGTGGCGTGGCCCGTTTTTATAGGATTTATATTATCCGTCTATTATCTTGGGATGACCCATTAGTATCATATGTTAATTAGCAATATCACTTTAATATGATTGTAACACCCTGTTCTGCAAGTATTCTTTTGTGGATTTCAGAGCCCGAGGCTAGGGGCGTTTCGGACTTTTATGGGTCTTGAAGTTTTTATTTGAAAAGTTTTGGGCCGAGGTGTGTCTCCAGAAGCGTAGGGCTTCTCGCCAACTTTTCTGGGATATAAAGATCGTCGGAATCGGACTTAGAATGAAGGAGTTATAGCACTTTGAAGTTATTGACACTAATGGTCCCTTAATTGAAGAAGTTGGCAAGAAGGACCATGCATTCAAAGTGGAAGGCACGTGGGTACGCCCAACATATAAAGGGAAATGGTCGCGAGTGCTTTTGGCGTACGCCTGGCGTATGTCTAGAGTCCAGAAACCCTAATTTTAGGTCATGCCACTATATAAAGAACATAATGGCTCAAACCCTAGCCTCCTTATCCGTCCCCCAACCTCAGAAAAACCCTAGAACGCCTCATCCCTTCAATCTTGTGAGATCTTGACCTTGGTAAGCTCATTTTGGTGGTGTAAGCTTGGAATAGCAAAAGGAGAATTTGTCAAGGAAGAACTTGGGGACTTGGAGCTCATAGATCTGGAATACCATCAACATTTGGAACTCTTTTGAGGTATAAAGTTCATAACCTTACTTAAGAATGTTTAGATCTCCTATAGTGTAGTTTTGGAGTTATTTTGGTCCCAAGATTGGACCTTTATGATGAAATCTCATTTGTAAGGTTACGGTTGCCACCCTCAGAGCTAAAAGGGTTCCATAAGCAGTAAAGTCTCCATCTTGAGTGTCTTAATGGGTTCTTGCATGAGCTATAGCCCTCTTTATGGAAGTAGATTATCATTTTTCGAGTTTGGACTTGTTTGGGGCAAGTTAAGTCACCAAGTCAGTGACTTTAAGGATTATGACTTGGAAAAGGACCTGGATCTGTGTTTGTAGCTTCTAAATCCGTGTATTATGCACTTTATGGAAAAGGGACTTAACAGGGGAGTACGCTAAGCGTATGTGCAGGTACGCCCAGCATACGCATCCTTTGGCCTTTACGCTTAGCGTACATTCGAGTACGCCCAGTGTACTCATCAGGTTTGGGCTTTGTGTATTTTAGGCCTCGGTTTGGGCCATGTAGTGGACTTTGGGTCTTTGGGCCTTAATGGGCCATCAGGAGTCAGATAATATAGGCCAAGGAAATAGTAGGGTTTAGAGTAAGTCCCAATAGAGGGATTGGGCCCAATTTAGCAAATTGGGCCATTAGTGGGCTACTAGTAGGCTTGGGAAGCTTACATAGTGTTGGGCCTTAGATATGGACCAAGTTGGTCTAGGGGTAGAATGGTCATTTTACCCCCGGAAGGATTATAGTATTGGACTAAGTGATGTTTGGTATTGGTAGTCGGGAAGCTGAAGGGTCAGTAGTTCGGGAATCGCCAGTCAGCAGCCAGAGGAGTATCAGCAAGGTTCGGCAGAGCGAGGTGAGTCTCCTCACCATACCAGTGGGTCTAAGGTACCAATGCCGATACATTTTAGGATATGTGATACAGTAGTTGAAGGTGTTATGTTGCATGTTAGCTGGTTATGTGATAGGGAGTATGCTAGTGATTATGTGGTATGCTAATTGATTTTGTGGTACGTGATATCCTAGGTCACTTAGGTGTAAGAACTTGGAGGGTTTCCTCCTTGGCATCCTAGGTCAAGACCTCGGGGGGTTCCCGAGGCACTTAGGTGTAAGACCTTGGATGGTTTCCTTGGCATACTAGGTCAAAGACCTCGGGGGGGGGGGGGGGGTGTTCCCGAGGCATTGGGCTAAGACCATGTGGGGGTTCCCATGGCACCCGGTCTAAGACCCTGGAGTATTTCCAGGGCTTGCATATATGTTTATATGCATGGCTTATGTAGTGGATATGACTTACGTGAGTATGTGAACAAGACCTTGGAGGGTTTCCATGGCATCTTTATATGTGTATATTCATGTTAATGTGATTGTTACCGTTTAAGTAGTTTTTATAGCTGATATGGATCATGTGGTTATGTGGATTGTCTGGGATATGCTCTGGGGAACTCACTAAGCTTCGTCCTTACAGTTTTGTTTATTGGTTTCAGGTATCATCGTTTGGAAAAGAAGAGCTCGGATTGATCCCATTGCACACATTTATGATTTCCGCAATAAATGATTTTGAGATGAACTCTGATAACTGATTTACCTAACGTTTATTTGAAATGTTGAAATAAATGGTATCAATGTTTTAGGTAAATTAAAAATGAAAATTTTACCCTTGATATTTGGGCCGTTACAAGTTGGTATCAGAGCCTTGGTTTGAGGGATTCGGACATACTTTCCGGTGAGTCTGAACTGAAACTGAGGATCTGTAAAGTTTTCAAACGGAAATTTTTTTAAGTAAAGAATTTCTAAGACAAGAAATAGTGTGGTGCATGCAATCAGCCGAGCTCAAGTAAGTTTCCCAGAAAACCCACATTTGTTGTCTGTTATGATTTGATTATGAATCTGTGAATCGCATGCTAGTTAGGGCTAAGGGAGATGCATGTATATGTTTTATAAGCTGGTAGACATGCATGCTAGTGTTGAGTAGTCTGCAATAGGTTGGCCTGATATGTGATGCTTGTAGCTGCGAGAGTATTGGATGCCATGCTGGAATGAGAATGATAATTGGTATTTGTAACTGCTATGCGTATGCCTTTAAAATTGTATACGGTTAGGATCTTATAGCATTACAATAACTGATTTGGCCTTATTTCCTGTTCCTTGTTTGGTTGTGGTCCTAGGGTAGAGTCTATTATTCGACAGTCTATTAGATCCTGTTCTGTGTATAATTTGCATGCATAAGTCAGCCGACAGGGAGGATTGATGGATGTGGACAATATGGGTCGTGGTTTACGGGCCTAATGTTCTATGATAGTTCGTGGGTCGGGGATTACCCTAGGGTAAGCCCAGGATAAGATTAGTGACATGAGTAACCTGATTGTGAATTGTATGCATAGGTAGAATTGTTTGTTTGGAGTATGTGGTTAGTTTTTCGGTGTCCGAATGCTTCTTGCTTTGTGCTTTGTAGGACTTATAGCAATGGGAGCTAGCTACTAAGTGAATATGGTAGGTCACATGTGGCACGGGTTGGATAATCTCAAAGTGATGGATTTGGCCCTATAGCGCAACTCTTGTTTAAGTCTAACCGTTCTAGGATTGAGACTTTTACTTGAAGGATTATCTGATCTCTGCTACATGTGGCTATATTCATAAGGTAGCTAGTTGACATTACTGGAAATCGTTCAGTAGCTGAGGACTGGGTAGGTTGGGAACCTAAGGGAGCCTAGGAGGTGCTTCGGTGGATATTGTGCTGCTGTTTAGTAGAGATTTGGTACATCATGGGAGTAGGTGACTTAGAGGATTCGGGATGGATCCGGAGGAAAGTATGGATAGGTGTGGAAGGTAGTATTGGGCTCATACTACTGAAAGCACATGCTCCATACTCGAATCAGGGAAAGGCTTGGAGAATCTAAGTAGCCTGGGAAGGGGAATTCTTGGTTATGTTCTGATAGTGGGGATAGCTGCTTTGCTTGATGAGGATGAGCACACATGAAGGAGGACCAGGGTTTAGTCCCGGCTCCAGTGGTGAGCCAGGTGGCGGAAGGACTGCCAGGAGTTTGAGTTCGCCTTGGATCTCTTGTATCAAGCGTCAAGGATTGATTATGCGATCTATTGCACTTTCGAGATTCGAGACTATGTCTTGGGGATAGTTAGTAGCCCGACGTAGAGCAGAGGTTGCTCTAACTATTGCAGTTCAACCATTGACATTTGAGCTGGTGAGTGTGCCAGGGTGTGAGACCCTGATTGACATGATTTCTAGAGC
The DNA here is from genome assembly GCF_052849685.1 of Lactuca virosa. Taxonomy (NCBI): domain Eukaryota; kingdom Viridiplantae; phylum Streptophyta; class Magnoliopsida; order Asterales; family Asteraceae; genus Lactuca; species Lactuca virosa. The sequence goes on along the minus strand of NC_136428.1, from coordinate 299,006,294 downwards.
TCGACAGCAGGGATTGGTTTGGAGCACATCGGAAAGAGGGGACCAGAGCGGGTGCCTATACTGGAGGGCCTCGGGAAGAGACCAAAGACTTCGAGTCAGTTGTGAGAGGCCAGCAGGGCCAGATTTAGTGCGCTACTTGCAGGAAACTGCACGAGGGAGTTTTCGTTTTGAGAGTTTTAGTAAGTGTATCTCTGGGTGTGTTGCCCTATTTGTGTTTTGACTATACATTCAAACATTTTTCATATGACATTTTCATACCGTGAGTTACGGGGAGATTAGTGAAAAGTTGTTTCCCTCTTTGCAGGTTTGGAGCGTTCAATGTTACCTGGGGTCTAGGGTCGAGATTGGTCTAGGGACATGATGCGGAAGGCCTACAGACAGGATTGGTGACTCGGCCATTATGCTCGAGTCGACTTTTGGAAGCGCCATGGGAAGTGGTTTATTATTGAGGCTTTGTTCTGGACATCGGTTATTTGGACTTGAAGATATAAGTGTGACATCATTTCAAGGCATCTGAGATTATTAGTTTCACTGGGGTTCGGGAGGTGTTTGTTTGATCTTTAGGACTTGTGTGGTCTTTAGGGTTTGGGTCGGTAATAGAGCACTCACACAGACAAGAAGCAGGTTTTTAGCAGTTGGTTATTAAAGAGTAAGAAGGATCGGGAATCCTTCAAATCTCGTGTATTGTGAAGACTTAGTCGAATCTAAGTGGGGGAGAATCGCGTAGGTATTCAGGACAGGGACAGGTATGATACCGGGATGGGATTCTCGTCCTCATCGAGGAAAAAGGCGGCCCAAGTGGCTATTTGGTTTGAGGGTTGTGCGAGTTTGGAGTTCGGCAAAAGTCTGCAGCGTGTGAACCGCGTCTTCTTGGGGGCTTGATAACAGAATTTAGGAGAACATGTCGGGACTCTAATTATGAAATGACTTCACTTTGGGTGTTTGGTCGAGTGTGTGATTGACTCTGTATACGTATCACATTGATAGATTAGGGGTAAGGCTTTGGGTTGTAATTGGGTTAGGGCGGAAGTGTTGTAAGACTACGGGGGCTTCCTAGCATTCACTAGTAGCCAGATGATGTGGGAAGTGTTATAAGACTACGGGGGTTCCGTAGCATTCACTAGCAGTCAGATAGTGTGGGAAGTGTTGTCAGACTACGGGGGTTCCGTAGCATTCACAAGCGGTCACATACTGTGGAAACTGTCGAAAGACTGCAGGGTAGCCACATCATTCGTTAGTAGCCAGTTAGAGGAGTATGGGCGAGGGCCCGTATATCCTAAGTCGGAGGAGTGTGGGCGAGGTCCCGTATCTCCTAGTTATTGGAGTTTGGGTGAGGCCCATGTCTCCTAGTTAGCAGGATAGAAATCAGGAAAGGATAGCTCGTTGAGATTTAGTATGGAGTTGGCCTGCATAGCCCTAGAGAGGTGAGACCTTAGGAGAGGCCGCTCCAAGATATAGTGGGTGAGACCCGTGGGCGAGGCACGTATGTTGGTAGCAGTACAGGTGGGACCTGGTAGAGACCTTAGGGTCAAGATAGGGGATCGAGGATCCTAGGACTTGTAGAGTCAGAGTGGCAGGTTAGATGGAACATTTAGATACCCGAAGTTTCCTTCGGGAGTCGCTGAGAGCGACTGAGCGATTGAGCTTGGGTTCAGTAACCGGTGGGAGTCCGGTAACCCAGTTAATGGCAGATTAGTTGGGACCAAGGTGGTCTCGGTTCATGCAGAAGGCAGATGAGAGACAGCTGAATCTCCAGTCAGGGACGGTAATGATAAGAGAAGTTTGGTGTGGGGCAGCTAGTTGACCGAGGAGTGCTATGCCTCTCACAGCAGGGTTATATAATATCAGAGGGAAGGGTTTGACCCTGTTACGCAGGTCGCGTATAAGTCTAACCGTTGCAGGGATAAATCTTTTACTCGAAGGATTATCTGATCCATTCGTTGGGATGGGTTTTCAGCATCAGGATATAGTAAGAGGAAGCATTCGGTGAGTATCAGTAGTAGTGACCAGCACTGGGAGTGGCTGGAGAAGTGGATATAGCGAAGGCTATATCCTTCACAGAGATAGAGGAGGGTGTTGTTTATGGAAATTTGCCTTGGATGTTCAGCATAAGTACTCGGGGAGTACCAGAAGGATTGTAGGTTGGGTAAGAGCTGTGTTCTCAGGATTGTTGGTGATTAGAGTGCTCTCGAGGTCCGTATCTTCGTGGATCGGACCCAGCAGGTGATATGTTCGTTTATGGGGGAGAGTTGTAACGCCCTATTCTGCAAGTATTCGTTTATGGATTTCAGAGCCCAAGGGTAGGGGCGTTTCAGACTTTTATGGATCTTGAAGATTTAATTTGAAACGTTTTGGGCCGAGGAGTGTCTTTAGAAGTGTAGGGCTTCTCGCCACCTTTTGGTGTATAAGTACTCGGGGAGTACCAGAAGGATTGTAGGTTGGGTAAGAGCTGTGTTCTCAGGATTGTTGGTGATTAGAGTGCTCTCGAGGTCCGTATCTTCGTGGATTGGACCCAACAGGTGATGTGTTTGTTTATGGGGGAGAGTTGCAACGCCCTATTCTGCAAGTATTCGTTTATGGATTTCAGAGCCCAAGGGTAGGGGCGTTTCAGACTTTTATGGATCTTCAAGAATTAATTTGAAAAGTTTTGGGCCGAGGAGTGTCTCTAGAAATGTAGGGCTTCTCGCCACCTTTTCGTGTATATAAAGATCATCGGAATCGGACTTAGAAAGAAGGATTTATATCACTTTGAAGTTATTGACAGTAATGGTCGCTTAATGGAAGAACTTGGCAAGAAGGACCACGCATTCAAAGTGGAAGGCGCGTGGGTACGCCCAACATATAAAGGGAAATGGTCGCGGGTACTTTTGGCGTACGCCCAGCGTACGTCCAGTGTCCATAAACCGTAATTTTAGGGCATGCCACTATATAAAGAACATAATGGCGCAAACCCTAGCCTCCTTATCCGTCCCCGAACCTCATAAAAACCCTAGAACGCCTCATCCCTTCATTCTTGTGAGATCTTGACCTTGGGAAGTGATGGGTTTTGAGCATTTTAACACTTCCTAAGTGTACATGCAACCCTAATAACCTTGGATCTATGTTTGTCTAATAATCATGCAAAGTTGAATTCCAAGGTTATATTCCTATCTAGCATACATGGGGAACATTTTTAACTTGAATGAAAGAAAGAATAACTTACCTTATTGTTGATTATGATCCTTGAAACCTTGTGAGCCTAGCACCCCAAGTGTGATGCCTCAAATGCTTCACACAACACCAAATGCAAAGGAGTAAACTTTGAGAGAATCTTACACTTGCAAAATCGGCTCTAGCCCTCTTGTTTCTTAGTGTCATGGGATTCTTTTATATGGTGGCTATTAGGGTTACACCATGTAACTCATAACTTTACCCATTCCTTATTCTCCATGGATTTTAACCTCCATGGAGTATCCATGGGTCACCCCATGGACTTAGTCCAACATAAGGAATCTTGGATCACAAGCCCACATATATAAGAATGAATGATTTACACAATCAACCCATATATTTAATTAGTCTCCTTTTGATCACTTAATTAATTCCAAATTAATTCTTGATCAATACTTATTAAATAACCTTATTAATATATTAGAACTTATAATATATTAACTAACCTTAAGTGTTATTTCTCTCATTATAGTCTATCCAAATGCATGATGCCATGCAACCCAAATGGACCATGCCGGGTCGGGTCAAGTCATACCAATTATAGTTATGGACTTAGAAATTAATCCAACAGTCTCCCACTTGGATAAGTCTAAAACTATTATTGCGTATGACTTCAGGAACCGATCAGTAATCGTAGCTCTCAAAAGCTTTTGTCGAACTCTGACCTTGTCGATGAACTCTGACCTTTGTCAATGACTTGTCCATTAGATAAGGGATCATATATTCCTCCATTCTAGATATCATATGGACTGAGACATGGATTATCAATCATTCTCTCTGTCCATTTGTTGTTTCCCGATTTCCGATTCATGATGACTGACTGATTGAACAAATCAAATCAGTCCTGGCTTGGCCAAGCACTCACATGTATCATCTATAAATCATCGAGGGGCCCACATATATCGCTTTTATCCCGAAGGTAAAAGGAATGGATAAACTTCGACTCATATGGCTTGTTCTACTACTTGTTGAATCATACACAAAGGCACGTTTTATCACATCGAGTTACCAATGCGTTTTCGTGCAATCAATGTATAACCAACTCATAGTAACAACTCATATCTCTAGGTTTGAAGAATATAAGATATTATCGTCTCATGATCACTCGTGATAAAATCCATGAAGTGATTCAAATGAGCGCGGGTTGAATCCAATACTCAGAACTTATGAGCACTCATGAGTGTTGTAGCACCACTTTGTCCACCAACTTGGACCTCTCCAAACCAACCCATGACAGTCTTGATTCATATCTACTTCCAACATATGACCGACTGTGGATGGTTTGAATAACTTAATCATTCAGGAAGAGCGACTTAGTTATTCTGGAAGTCAAAACATGCAAAGTGAAACACAAGAATAAATGAATCAAATATGGTATCAAACCCTATGAATATAAATAAACACTTTTATTTATCACCATACTGATTACTCATTATTCATTGTTTCGGTTTTATCAACTTTATACTTGAATTTAAAACAATAGTTGTCCCATGCTCCAAGCATGTACACTATGTTTTCTAAACACTAGTCATGCCATACACCAAGTATGCATACTATGTTTGTCTATGATCTTTACTTTGTAAAATAGATCAATTGAACATCACTCCAATGATCCTCTTTTCACAGTCCCAAATCCTTACTTTAAATGCAAGAATTCCAAATTCATGCCATTTACTGAAATCTGTTAGATTCTTAACTTATATGCATTGATCCTCTTAATGATTATGCACGAAGTCAGAAAGACTTGATAACAATCATTACAGAGCATTCCAAAGGAGATCAGCTCCTTGGAAACATCCTTCTTTAATTAAGTTTCCTAATCTTACACAGATTGACTAATTTCTAACTTTGAAACATTTCCATATTCCATTTTGACTATCACTTCTGAACAAGAGTTGCCTCCTTACAGATTATATCAATATGGTCCTTCCAGAATTAACATTATACTTCCAACTGTCCTTGAGCAACCAATCTTTGGTAAACCTTATATTGTCCTCGATAATTGCTTAATCATTTTAGTCATATCCAATTCTAGACCTTTTCCCTTCATAATGCCCCAGGCATTTGGAAAATTTTAGAAAGGATGAATATAGCACATGTAATCGATCCTATATCCGAAGCATATGGGACATGATTCATGATGTCTCACATAAAGACTAAACCAATCTTTTGCTATAATATTTCCATTTCAATTTGCCAAGTTCTCAAAATTCAGATTATGAAAAGGGATGCCGTAATCATAATCGAATTTTAGAACGCAAATAATGGACCCATATATAGAATTTCCTTATGTTGAGCCATTCCAACATGAAATTCATATATATATCCTTGATTAAATACGATTAAAATCTCAATCTAAGCTTTTAGAATTGAAATGAAGTATAATTTCCTCTCCTTTAATTATAGCAAAACAACTTTTTCAACCCCTGCAACCTCACGAATTAAAACTTTTGTTTTCTATAATTAACATTGCTAACTTGCAACCTTTGTCATAATTATCATGCTCCTACTAACATGATGATTATTAGCATAACACTTATGCTCCCACTAGCTTTGACATGTACTCAGAAATCAGCTGACTTTCTTACCAAAGTTCAGATTTCTGATACTAGATTGTTTTGATAAAACTTTATCAAAATCATACACCTCTCTTAGATAGCTCACATGTGTCTCTAAACAATTTTAGAACTATGAAAAGGGATGTCGTAATCATAGTCTCAATTGTTTAGACCTTTGCCACTTCTCACAAGTCCATGTTAGTGTGCCGGTAATACACACACGCTCCACTAACGACTTTGAGAATGCAAATATCACAATTGCTATCTAGCTAAAATGTACTTAGTGAAAGTGTTTCCTCACCATCATTTTCATGAATCGGAGAGAAACCTTATGACACTTAGATTTAATAGTGTATGTGTTCTTATCCATGTGAATTTGTCAAAACCATAATCACAAGACAAGGTTAGTGACAAATCCAAACTCATATTGATTAAACTTGTGCAATCTTAAATTCTTGCCATTTGGCAACTCAGGTGCCTGCCATTGCTTCCAAGTAGTTGTGCAACCAATTGAGAACTCTCAAAACTCCTATGCAAAGCCAACTTGAATAGGCAAAAAAATTTCAACACGATAGGTTATAAACCTCAAGTCCTGTGCTAGTGAAGGACTTTAGGTTTTATTCTTGATTAAGTCTTGAAACTTTCAAGAGCTTTAAGACTCCCACTGTCCTCTTGACATATAAGACTCCCTTGTCAAATATTCAAGAGATAGTGCGGATTCTTTATCAAGACTAACACTTTACACAATTGGCCTAAGTTGGTCTATGTTTTATCCAAAACATCACAACTTACTAATTTCAAATGTACAAGAGTAGATAACCTTTTACTCTTACATTTTACTAGTGTTAACAAACCCTCTTTAAGATATGTCACTCAAGTTACAATCTTGGAGTATGACTCTAAGAATTGTTTTGGAACGAAGTGTGACTCATCTTTTTGATTTAACCATTTAAACAATTCATGACTCCTCTTCTTAGTCATAATAATGCACTAAGATGACTTTAGAGGACCAATGGTGATATGGTATCTTAATCATTAAGATGATCATAAACATGATACTAAAGTACTCTCCCATCTTCTCAGATTTGAGAAACTTTTATCTTTCTGCCATACTTTGATTCTTCTTATTCGTTCTGTCTCACATTGAAACTTCTCCAATGCTACAGACTTATACTTAAACTTATAAGTATAACCATATTTACTGAACTTAAGTAAATCATGACGAATAGTCTTCTTGATCTTTTGTGATGGACTTGACCAGTGCACAAGAATGTGTACTCGATCCCTTTGTCCTTTCCTTATTCACATAAGGAATTAGTCTTAATTTTCCAAGCTGAAAGTTCTCATTCATCATACTATACAACTTGCATGATTCCAAGTTTCGGTCCAATTGAACCTTGGGTGATGAGAATCTTTCCTTATTTGGTAATATTAGACACTACCACAACCGAAAGAATCAAATCCATTTTTCCAATATTGCTATCAATGGAATCTTATAAGCAACAACTTTTCACAAATGCCATTGTAAGGATACTTAAAATAAATAAAATCAAAACCTTTTTCTTTTATTTTAAAACATTGCGGAAAAACTTATCCTTACAATCCATATGAAAATCTTGTTGTTATCTATTCCCAAGCAATATAAATATCATAACTCTTAAGTAATAGCCCAAAATTCTGATCACCGAACCATGCGATTGAAATCAATCTTCGCGATCAGAATCAGCATGTACTGAATAGAGTTAGACAATGGACTTTACCTGAAGTAGAGCCAAACTTATTGACTTTAACATCCTTACGTAAATTTGGCAGCTTCGTAACCAATGCCCCATCCTTTGGCAATAGTTACCTATGGACCCTTGATAATGAGACTATCTCAGACTTCGCCTCTCTCTTTACCATTGGGTCAACCGAGTTGACTATGGCCGATCCCTTTCCATTGGGAAGAGAGAGCTTTACTGGATATCCAATGTCATCATTGTCAATGTCCATAACGTTTTAGGAAGTTGATCTTAGCAAATAGATAAGAACATTAAGGGTCTTGTCTTAGTCTGTTTCATAGGATTCCCAAAACAACTCACTATGTGACTTAGAAAGTAGTTGAGCCACCAACTTTCTCAAGACTTTGACACCCAACTCTCCCGGCTTGTCAATATGTGACTACATCTCCAAGATGTGATCACACCTAGACCTTGCCTTGCCAATAGGGCTTGAGTGACCTTAAACTTTTTAGGAACTTGTGGGTTAGGGAGAATAATTGGAGGAGGTGAAAGAAGTATGATATCCATTGGACATCATCTTCATTTAGGAAAGCTTGTTTCAAGAGATTTGGGAAGATCATAAATGTCTAGACCAGACATCTTTTTGGGAGATATTCAAGATAGTTAATTTAAAGTCCTTAATATGACACCCAATATGAAATATTAAGGCTAGGACCCAACAAACTATTTTATAACTTAGAAGAGGGATGCCGTAATCCAAGCTATAAAATATTTGAAGGTAGGTGAATGACGATTCACCAATTTCCACCATGAAAAACGAAATAATTTATTAGGTTTTAATTGGATTTGAAAGTCCTAGATCTTTGAGATTCATTGAACTGTTCAAAGGAATGTTTCAATCTCGAGTGTGCCCTTCAGGTTTTGTGACTGGGATGCCGAGGATCACAAAACAAGGTGTGAATAACCATGCAAATATACTTGTTGCCCTTAATATTTACCCCTTAATCAATGTGCCGGTTAACCACACACGCTCCACCGATACTATGATAAATATTAAGTTACCCTTTGCCTACCTTGTTTAGTCCAGGTTAGTGTGCCGGTTAACCACACACACTCCACTAACGACTTAAGCAAAGTGCAAAGTGTAATTTCATGGGTTAGCACCAAATTCACATTTTCCTAAGTAACTAAGATTGGGTATTAATAAGAGTTTAGTTACTTAGTATTTATCATTAATACTTTTAATGAAAGGAGAATTATAGTCCTTGTCCTACCCGTTCGGCTAACGACCTTCCACCAGTCAAGGAAGCGGTGGGTGAGAGTGGACACCCATTAAACTGCCATTCTATAGGCAGTAACCTTATACCCCCCTTATAGACCGGCTTCGTGAATGAGGCCTACTAACGGTAAGACTGACTTTACTCTTATACATATATATAAATATTATTAACTTATAATATTATAAAGTATAAGGGTTGAATTTTAACTTTTAAAATTCTAAGGGCTAACTTGGAATTAAAGTATTCATAAGTGAAAACTTTTCAAATTCCAAAACTTGAGGGCAAGTTTTGAAACTATTCAAAACTAATTAATTCCATAACTTATGAGTTTAAAGTAGTTTTAATTAAAAAAAAAACTCTTCAAGTTCCATATCTTGAGGACAAGTTATGGAAGACTTTAAATTAATTAATAAAAAAAATAACTTTTTTTTATTGTAACTTATGGAACTAATTAAGGTTACACTTTTTATTTAATTTAATGAAGAGACTCTTGAACCTCCATAACTTGAGGACAAGTTATGGAGTCATAAAACCATTTAATTAGAACTAGACTCTTCATTTTGTAACCTTTGCCAACTTTTATGAGTTTTATGATTCTTAAATGTGACTTTTCATATAACTTGAAGACAAGTTACAAAAACACACTTTGAAATCAACTCTTAGATTAAAATGGATTGAAAACAACTATTTCACACAACTTTTCTATTAATCTAAGAACCTCATAAGAACAAGATAATTCAAATCATCAATCTTCAAGAAATTAGCATGAACATACAAACTAATGCAAATCTTGAAATTATGACAATTATCTTAGAAATTGGATTAGCATGAACATTACCACATCAAAAACAAGTTTATAAGTCCAAAAACATCTTAGGGTAATGTTCCTAGTCCAATTCCAGCCAAAACAATCGAATATATGCATCCAACTCGATTTTTCAGCTACTTTTGCAAGTATAACAAGAAAACAAGCCTAGGCTCTGCTACCACTGTTGGGTTTTGAGCATTCTAACACTTCCTAAGTGTACATGCAACCCTAATAACCTTGGATCTATGTTTGTCTAATAATCATGCAAAGTTGAATTCAAAGGTTATATTCCTATCTAGCATACATGGGGAACATTTTTAACTTGAATGAAAGAAAGAATAACTTACCTTATTGTTGATTATGATCCTTGAAACCTTGTGAGCCTAGCACCCCAAGTGTGATGCCTCAAATGATTCACACAACACCAAATGCAAAGGAGTAAACTTTGAGAGAATCTTACACTTGCAAAATCGGCTCTAGCCCTCTTGTTTCTTAGTGTGATGGGATTCTTTTATATGGTGGCTATTAGGGTTACACCATGTAACTCATAAATTTACCCATTCCTTATGCTCCATGGATTTTAACCTCCATGGAGTATCCATGGGTCACCCCATGGACTTAGTCCAACATAAGGAATCTTGGATCACAAGCCCACATATATAAGAATGAATGATTTACACAATCAACCCATATATTTAATTAGTCTCCTTTTGATCACTTAATTAATTCCAAATTAATTCTTGATCAATACTAATTAAATAACCTTATTAATATATTAGAACTTATAATATATTAACTAACCTTAAGTGTTATTTCTCTCATTATAGTCTATCCAAATGCATGATGCCATGCAACCCAAATGGACCATGTCGGGTCGGGTCAAGTCTTACCAATTATAGTTATGGACTTAGACATTAATCCAACAGGAAGCTCATTTTGGTTGTGTAAGCTTGGAATAGCAAAAGGAGAAGTTGGCAAGGAAGAACTTGGGGAGTTGGAGCTCATTGATCTGGAATACCATCATCATTTGGAACTCTTTTGAGGTATAAAGTTCATAACTTTACTTAAGAATGTTTAGATCTAGTGTAGTGTAGTTTTGCAGTTATTTTGGTCCCAAGAATGGACCGTTATGATGAAATCTCGTTTGTGAGCTTAGGGTTGCCACCCTCAGAGCTAAAAGGGTTCAATAAGTAGTAAAGTCTCCATCTTGAGTGTCTTAATGGGTTCATGCATGAGATATAGCCCTCTTTATGCAAGTAGATTATCATTTTTGGAGTTTATACTTTTTTGGGGCAAGTTAAGTCACCAAGTCAGTGACTTTATGGATTAATACATGGAAAACGACCTAGATCTGTGTTTGTAGCTTCTAAATCTGTGTATTAATCACTTTATGGAAAAGGACTTAAAAGGGGAGTACTCTGAGTGTACGTGCAGGTACGCCCAGCGTACGCATCATTTGGCCTTTACGCTTAGCGTACATAAGAGTACGCCCAGCGTACTCATCAGGTTTGGGCTTTGTGCATTTTAGGCCTCAATTTGGGCCATGTAGTGGACTTTGGGTCTTTGGGCCTTAATGGGCCATCGGGAGTCAGATAATATAGGCCAAGGAAATAGTTGGGCTTAGAGTAAGGCCCAATAGAGGGATTGGGCCCAATTTAGCAAATTGGGCCATTAGTGGGCCACTAGTAGGCTTGGGAAGCTTACATATTGTTGGGCCTTAGTTTTGGGCCTTAGATATGGACCAAGTTGGTCTAGGGGTAGAATGGTCATTTTACCCCTGGAAGGATTATTGTATTGGACTTAGTGATGTTTGGTATTGGTAGTCGGGAAGCCGAAGGGTCAGTAGTTCAGGAATTTCCAGTCAGCAGCCAGAGGAGTATTAGCATGGTTCAGCAATGCGAGGTGAGTCTCCTCACCATACCAATGGGTCTAAGGCAACAATGTCGACCCATTTTAGGATATGTGATACACTAGTTGACGTTGTATTATGTTGCATGTTAGCTGGTTATGTGATAGGGAGTATGTTAGTGATTATGTGGCATGCTAATTGATTTTGTGTATGTGATATGCTATTGTTCTTTGTGATACTTGTATGGAAGACCTCGGGGGTTCCCGGGGCACTTAGGTGTAAGACCTTGGAGGGTTTCCTTGGCATCCTAGGTCAAGACTCGGGGGGTTCCCGAGGCACTTAGGTGTGAGACCTTGGACGGTTTCCTTGGCATCCTAGGTCGAATACCTCAGGGGGGGGGGGTTCCCGTGGGATTGGGCCAAGACCATGTGGGGGTTCCCATGGCACCCGGTGTAAGACCATGGAGGGTTTCTAGGGCTTCCCTATATGTTTATATGCATGGCTTGTGTAGTGGATATGATTTACGTGAGTATGTGAATAAGACATTGGAGGGTTTCCATGGCATCTTTTGTTGGATTAGTGTCTAAGTCCATAACTATAATTGGTATATTCTTGACCCGACCCGGCATGGTCCATTTGGGTTGCATGGCATCATGCATTTGGATAGACTAAAATGAGAGAAATAACACTAATGGTTTATTAATATATTATAAGTTCTAATATATTAATAAGATTATTTAATTAGTATTGATCAAGAATTAATCTATAATTAATTAAGTGATCAAAAGAAATCTAATTAAATATATGGGTTGATTGTGTAAATCATCCATACTTATATAGTGGGCTAATGCTCCATGGATTATCAAGTTGGGCTAAAACCCATAGGATGCTCCATAGATGCTCCATGGTGTATTTGAACCCATGGATCCAAGGAAATGGAAAGCCATGACAATTAGGGTTTACCCTAATTATGACTAACTATATAATGATCATATTATTCAAGAAATCGGCCACTAGAAAAACAAGTGAGGGCAAACCGATTTTAGAAGTGTTCTACTTTCTCTCAATTTATTCCAAGTGTTTATGATGTTGTGTGAACCATTTGAGTTGTCACATTTGGGGCACTAGGCTCTTGAGCTCCATGGAATCAAGCACCAAACAAGAGGTATGTAATTGTACTAGAATTCATATTATGTATACTTTATATTATGCTAGTTAGAACAATACCTTGGAAAAATTGATATTTGCATGTATAATAGAGAAAACATAGATCCAAGGTATTTAGGGTTGCATGTACACCATAGGAGTGTTAGAATGCTCAAAACCCAACAGTGGTATCAGAGCCTAGGCTTGTTTTCATTTATAATTGATGCAAACTGCTTAAAAAACGAAGTTTTGTGCTGTCTGGACAGGGGACTCGACGAGTCCATCAATGCACTTGACGAGTCCAAGGCAAAATGCATCCAACTCGCCGAATTGGTTCATGCACTCGACGAGTTGGACCCCCAACAACATATCTTCGAGTTTTGGTGCTGGAATTGGTCTAGAATCATTACCTTTGATTGTTTTGGTCTTATAAAACCTGTTTTTAATGTGTTAATGATTGTGTTAAACCAATTTCAATGTTATAATCGAAGTTTCAAGTTTATATATGTTTATGTAATTCTTGAAAAATGTTGATTATGAATGTTCATGCTTATGAGTTTTGGTAGATCATAGGAATTATGTGCAAATTGTTTGTTAGTATAATTCTTGATCTCAATGAAATTGTATGGAGTCCATAACTTGTCCTCAAATTATGGATTACCAAGTTTTTTTATGTTTCCTTGATTTATGAGTTAGTTTAGATTAATAATTTTTTTTTTGTGTTTTAGTTGTTTTCAATCCATATTGATCTAAAAGAAGTTCATAAAATATGTTTTTGTAACTTGTCCTCAAGTTATATGAAAAGTTATATTTATGAATCTTAAAAATCATAAAAGTGCCATAGGTTACATAAAAATGAAGAGTCTTTTTCATTAAGTAATCTTATGACTCCATAACTTGTCTTCAAGTTATGGATGTTTAAGAGTCATTTCTTTGAAAGTGTTATTAAAGAATAAGAGGTTACATAAAAATGAAGAGTCTTCATTTTAATAAACCATTAAACTCATAAGTTATGAAATGAAAGGTTTTGAATAGTTTCAAAACTTGCCCTCAAGTTTTGGAATTTGTAAAGTCTCACACACATTAATGCTTTAATTCCAAACTCTATAATTTTAAAAGTTAAAATTCAAACTTTATGGACTTCATTAAATTAATTAAAGTGTTTAATTAAAAGAGTTAATAATTCCATAAAGACATGGTTTAATTTTAATTAAATTAAGACTATAGTTTAATTAATAGATTAAACCACCAAGTATTTTAAATGTTTAAAATACACCCTTATACTATTATTATAATTTTAATTATATAGATACGTATAAGATAAAGTCAATCTTACCATTAGTAGGCCTCATTCACGAAGCCGGTCTATAAGGGGGTATAAGGTTACTGCCTATAAAATGGCAGTTTAATGGGTGTCCACTCTCGCCCACCGCTTCCTTGACTGGTCGAGGGTCGTTAGCCGAACGGGTAGGAAAGGACTATAATTCTCCCTTCATTAAAAGTACAATGAAAAATACTAAGTAACTAAACACTTATAAATTCCCAATCTTAGTTACTTAGGAAAATGTGAAATAGGTGCTAACCCATGAAATTACACTTTGTACCTTAACAAGTCGATTAGTGGAGCGTGTGTGCTTAACCGGCACGCTAATAAGGACTAGTAAGAGTGGCAAAGGGTAACTTGACCTTATTATAGATCGGTGGAGCTGTGTGGCTAACCGGCACATCGATTAGGTGATAAAGTTAAGGGTACCAAGTCAATTTGCATGGTTATTCACACCTTGTTTGTGATCCTCGGCATCCCAGTCACAAACTTGAGAGGGCACAATCGAGATTCAAACATGCCATTGAAAGTTCAATGTATCTCAAAAGATCTAGGAGTTTCAAATCCAATTAAAACTTAATTATATTTCGTTTTTCATGGTGGAAATTGGTAAATCGTCATTTACCTACCTTCAACTATTTTATAACCCGGATTACGACATCCCTCTTCCAGTTATAAATAGGTTGTTGGATCCTAGCCTTAATATTTCATATTGGGTGTTATATTAAGAACTTTAAATCAACTAACTTGAATTTCTCCCTTATAGATGTCTAGTTTAGACAACTATGGTATTCCCATATCTTTAGGAACAAGCTTCCTAATGAAGATGATATCCCAAAAGGCAATCAAGGTGAAAGACTAATCCCTTTATTGAGCACCAATGGGACTACAAATCATACTTCATTTCCTCCACCTCCTCCAATAAATCTCCCTATCCCACAAGTTTCAAGACTTGATAAGTTCTAAGTCACTCAATCCTTATTGGCAGACAAAGTCTATATGTGCTTAGGTCTTGGAGATTAAGTCACATATTGACAAGCCGAGAGAGTCGGGTGTCGAAGTCTCGAGGTAGCTGGCTGTTGACTTGGTTCTTCAGTCACTCCCTGATGACAGATCACGACATGACCCTTTAATGATCTTATCTATTTGCTTGGTGATGCTGAATCAGCAATGATTTGGAACACCGGTAAAGCAAATTTGATTAGAAGATCGACTTCCCAAAACTTCATGGACATTGACAATGGTGACACTGGAAATCCAGAAAAACTTTCTCTTCCCAATGGAAAGGGATCGGCCATAGTCAACTCGGTTGACCAAATGGTAAGGAGAAAGGCTAAGTCTGAGATAGTCCCATGTACCATTCCCAAAGAGTCCATATGTGCCTATTGCCAAAGGAAAGGGGCATTGGTTGCGAAGCTGCCGAATTTACCTGAAACCTCATAAGGATGGTAAAGTCAAAAGTTTGACTCTACTTCAGGTAAACTCCGTTATCGAACCCTATTAAGTCTCTTTTGGAGATTCTTAATACATGATGTAATGTAATTACATTTTGATGTTTTGAAGAATCAAAGGGAGCTTAAAGAAAAGGTGTGTTGATTCTGATCGCATGGTTTGATGACTAGAATTTTGAGCCACTACATAAGTGTTATGAGATATTGCTTAGGAATAGATAACAGCAAAGTTTTCATATGAATTTGCATTGTAAGGATAAGTTTTTCCGCAAGTTTTAAAATAAAAGAAAAGTTTTGATTTTATTTATTTTAAGTATCCTTACAAAGGCATTTGTGAAAACTTGTTGTTTATATGTTTCCATTCATAAGCAATATTGGAAAATGAATTTGATTCTTACGTTTGTGGTAGTGTCATAATTTATCAAATAAGGAAAGATTCTCATCACCCAAGTTTCAGTTGGATAGAAACTTGGAATCATGCAAGTTGTATTGTATGATGAATGAGATTTTTCATCTTTGGTAAATTAAGACTAATTCCTTGTTCACATTCACATGTGAGTCAAGCGAAGGACTAAAGGATCGGGTACATTAGGTTGTCCACTAGTCAGGTCCACCACAAAGGTTGATAAAATTATTCGTTATGATTTACTAAAGTTTAGTAAATATGATTATCCTTACAAGTTTAAGTGTAATTCTGAAACATTGGAAAAGTTTCAATATATGGCAGAATGAATAAGAAGAATCAAATAAGGCAGAAAGATAAAAGTTTCTCCAATCTGAAGAGATGGAAGAGTACTTGTGTATCTTGTTTTATGATTATCTTAGTGATTATGGAACCATATCACAATTGATCCTCTAAGGACACCTTAGTGCATTTGTTGGCTAAGGAGAGGAATCGTGAATTGTGGAAATGGTTAAATCAAGAGATAAATCGTACTTCATTCCAAAATAAAATCTTAGAGTCATACTCCTAGATTGAGCCTTGAGTGACATAATCTTAAGACAGGTTTAAAACACTTGTCAAATGTAGAGTAAAATGTTTTTTTTTACTCTTGTACATTTGAAATTGGTAAGTTGTGATGTCTTTGAAAAGACAAAGACCAACTAAGACCAATTGTGTGAAGTGTTTAACTTGATAAGAGTCCACACTAATTCTTGAATATTTGTTTTGTCAAGGAATGGTTCTTGACGAGGGAATCTTATATGTCAAGAGGACAGTGGGAGTCCTGAAATAGTTTCAAGAACTAATCAAGAGTTTTGTTAATCACTAGCCCACGACTTGACGTTTGTAACCTATCGTGTTGACATATTCTTATTTCTATGTCTATTCCAGTCAAAGTTGACTATGCTTGTGAGTTCTATGAGTTCTCAAAAATTGTTTGCATAACAACCTATAAGCAATGGTAGGTCCTTGTGCTGTCTGGTGGAAAGAAATTAAGATTGAACATGTTCAGTCCATATGTGTTTGGATTTGTCACTGACCGTGTCTTGTGATTATGGTTATGACAAATTCACATGGATAGGAACACATACACCATAAAAATCTAAGTGTCATAAGGTTTCTCTCCGATTCATGAAAATGATGGTGAGGAAACTCTTTCACTAAGTAGATTTTAAGTAGATAGCAATTGTGAGAATGACAAAAGGTCTAAACATTATGATTACGACATCCCTCTTCATAATTGTTTAGACACACAAGTGAGCTATCTAAGGAAAGGTGTATGATTTTGATAAAGTCTTATCAAAGCATCTCGTATCAGAAATCTGAACTTTGGTAAGAAAGTCAATAAAGTATTGTTTTTCTAGAAGTCCAGCTGTTTTCTGAGTACATGTCAAAGCTAGTGGGAGCATAAGTGTTATGCTAGTAAGATAATAATCATTATGCTAGTGGGAGCATGATGATTATGTTGCAAGTTAGAAATGTTAGTTATAGAAAACAAAAGTTTCAATTCGCTTTGAAAAGTTTTTTCCTTATAATTAAGGGAGAGGATTTTATACTTCATTCCAATTCTACAAGCTTAGATTGAGATTTTAATCTACTTTAGTCAAGGATATATAAGAATGTTATGTTGCAATGGTTCAACATAAGGAAATTCTATACATGTTGCGTTCTCAAAATTCGATTATGATTACGGCATACCTCTTCATAGTTCGAATTGTGAGAATATGGGAAATAAAAATTTATAGCATGAATCGTGTCCTATATGCTTCGGGTATAGGATCGATTACATGAGCTATAATAGTTATCCTTTCTTAATTTTCCTAATGCTTAGGGCATTAAGAGGGGAAAAGGGATTTGAACTGGATATGACTAAAATGATTAAGCAATTGTCGAGGACAATTTGAGGTTTGCCAAAGATTGGTTACTCATGGACAATTGGAAGTATAGAGTAAGGACCATATTGACATATTTTGAAAAGAGGGAACTCTTGTTCAAAAATGATGGTCAAAATGGGAATATGGAATTGTTTCCATAGGTGGAAGTTATCCTATGAATCTGTGTAAGATTAAAGAACTTAATGCAAAGAAGGATGTTCAAAGGAATGTACTTTGAATTTGAGATCATTTCCATGGGATTGATTTCCATTGGAATACTCTGTAATGTATGTTGCCAAGTCTTTGTGACTTTTGTGCATAGTCATTACAAGGGGATCATTGCATATAAGTTTAGACTCTAACAAATTACAGTAAATGGCAAGAGTTTGGTATTCTTACATTTACAAAAGGGATTGGGATTGTGAAATGAGCATCATTGGAGTCGTGTTCAATTGATCTATTTCACAAAAGAAAAGACCATAAGGAAACATAGTATGCATGCTTGGTGCATGGCATGACTATTGTTTCAATTCAAGTATTAAGTTGATAAATCGAAACAATGAATAATGAGTAATCAATATGGTGCTTAGATAAAAGGGTTTTTATTTACACTCGAAGTGTTGAGGCCATACAAGATTAGTATTATTTTTGTGTTTCACTTTGCATGTTTTGACTTCCAGAATAACTAGTTCATTCTTCCCGAATGACTAAGTTATTCAAACCATCCACAGTCGGTCATATGTTGGAAGTAGATATGAATCAAGACTGTCATGAATTTGGTTTGTATGATTTGTCTAATGTAGATTAGACATAGAAATGATTGCTACAACATTCATGAGTGCTCATAAGTTCTGAGTATTGGATTCAACCCACACTCATTTGAATCACTTCATGGATTTTATCACGAGTGAATCATGAGACGATAATATCTTATATTCTTCAAACCTAGAGACATGAGTGGTTGACTATAATTTGGTTATACATTGATTGCACGAAAATGCATTGGTAACTCAATGTTATAAAACGTACCTTTGTGTATGATTCAACAAGTAGTCAGTACAAGCATATGAGTCGAAGTTTATCCATTCCTTTTACCCTCAAAGGGATAAAAGCGATATCTGTGGGCCCCTCGATGATTTAGTGATGACAAAATGTAAGTGCTTGGCCGGGCCTGGACTGATTTGATTTGTTCAATTAGTCAGTCGTCACAAATCGGAAATCGGGAAACAACAAATGGACAGAGAGAATGATTATAATATATGTCTCAGTCCATATGATATGTAGAATGGAGGAATATATGATCACTTATCTAATGGATGGGTCATTGATTTGTTCAGAGTTCGGCAGCAGCTTTTAAGAGCTACGATTGTTGGTCAGGTTATGAAGGCGTACTTGCAATAATAGTTATTAGACTTATCCAAGTAGGAGACTGTTGGATTAGTGTCTAAGTCTATAACTATAATTGGTATATTCTTGACCCGACCCGGCATGGTCCATTTGGGTTGCATGGCATCATGCATTTGGATAGACTAAAATGAGAGAAATAACACTTAAGGTTTATTAATATATTATAAGTTCTAATATATTAATAAGATTATTTAATTAGTATTGATCAAGAATTAATCTAGATTTAATTAAGTGATCAAAAGAAGACTAATTAAATATATGGGTTGATTGTGTAAATCATCCATACTTATATAGTAGGCTAATGCTCCATGGATTATCAAGTTGGGCTAAAACCCATAGGATGCTCCATGGATGCTCCATGGTGTATTTGAACCCATGGATCCAAGGAAATGGAAACCCATGACAATTAGGGTTTACCCTAATTGTGACTAACTATATAATGATCATATTATTGAAGAAATCGGCCACTAGAAAAACAAGTGAGGGCAAACCGATTTTAGAAGTGTTCTACTTTCTCTGAAGTTATTCCAAGTGTTTATGATGTTGTGTGAACCATTTGAGGTGTCACATTTGGGACACTAGGCTCTTGAGCTCCATGGAATCAAGCACCAAACAAGAGGTATGTAATTCTACTAGAATTTATATTATGTATACTTTATATTATGCTAGTTAGAACAATACCTTGGAAAAATTGATATTTGCATGTATAATA
Organism: Lactuca virosa; assembly: GCF_052849685.1. Lineage (NCBI taxonomy): Eukaryota > Viridiplantae > Streptophyta > Magnoliopsida > Asterales > Asteraceae > Lactuca > Lactuca virosa. The sequence continues at coordinate 298,986,512 of NC_136428.1, read as the reverse complement.
GAGAAAACATAGATCCAAGGTATTTAGGGTTGCATGTACAGCATAGGAGTGTTAGAATGCTCAAAACCCAACATCTTTATATGTGTATATGCATGCTAATGAGATTGTTACGGTTGAAGTAGCTGTTATAGCTTATATGGATTATGTGGTTATGTGGATTGTGTGGGGTATGCTTTGGGGAACTCACTAAGCTTCGTGCTTACAGTTTTGTTTATTGGTGTCAGGTATCACCGTTTGGAAAAGTAGAGCTCAGATTGATCGTAATGGACACACCTATGATTTCCGCAATGAATGATTTTGGGATGAGCTCTGATAAATGATTTACCTAACGATCATTTGAAATGTTGAAATAAATGGTATCAATGTTTTAGCTAAATCAAAAATGAAATTTTTACCCTTGATTTTTGGGTCGTTACAATGATTCTTTAGGATACTAGATCTTTCAATGTCCTCCATAGCATCTTGGTATTTGATGGACTTTCTAGAAACCATCAATAAAAGCTCATCAATGAGAGATTCCACGTTACTTAAGTAACAGATGATTCATGACAATAAGGTGAACCGAATCCACACATCTAAACCGATCTTTCAATTTCGCCCATAAATTTTCAATCCAAGATCCTTGATGATTGGATATTTCTCTGCTTTGAAGGCGAATTGTTTAAATAATGATGTGGTGTGGCCTGTTTTTCTTGGATCAATATTATCCGTCTATTATCTTGGGAATTTTGAATTTTGAATCGGCAAGATTTTCTTGCGTAAACCCTTTTATTAACCCACATAAATCTTTCTTCATTTAATTCACGATCATCAGGGTTTTTGTGACAACCCGAAATCTTTATTTGTAATTCAAACTCAATCAATGAAAGTAATAATTGTTTCTGCTATCACTTTATTGTGTTCATGTGACATCCCCATTTTCATGGCCACAAAAGACCGATTATGTTTATGCTTTATAAAAATCAGAATACGTGTTTTAATAAAAATGTTGCGGAATTTGTTCCCATAAAAACATGATAAATACGTTATCAAAGCATTTCTGAAGAAATGTATTTTTATTCATTTTCAAAACCTTGGGATGTCATCGTCAATACAAAAACATAAGCATAAACATAACTTATATTCATTTACACTAGTGATCTACACCTCTTTAATCTTTTAGTGTAATGTAAATTCGTATCGGCACCTGTGATACAAATAAGCTTGAGTGGGTCAGGTTGGGAAACCTGGTGAGTACGTAGGGTTTTCAACCCACAATAATATAATTATTATGTTTAAACATCAAACAATCAACCCAACTACGCATCCCCATTATCTTCTTTACTCTTAAGGATCTACCCGAAGAATCAGCTATTCCTTGTTCATTCATTCCTAAGGATTATCCTAAGGAATAGGCACGAAATCCATCGTTGCTATTGACACATCTTTCAAGCACAACTGCTAATATTATCACTTAGGCGCATCTGCCAGAATTGTGACATTCTTTATGGGGCGCATCTACCAGTATAGTCCTTTAGGTACATCTGTCAGGGTTATGAGGTTCTCTGTTAGGCGCTTCTGCCGGTAGAGTCCTTTAGGCGCATGTGCCAGGGTCGTTTATTGAGAGTATCATTTTCGAGAGTTCACTCGAAATACATGTCAATGGGTTTTTAGAGTACACCGGTGAACACATCGTTCACAACACCAACAGGTTGCGAGCCTACTAGTGTTCCATTGGACTGTCTAGAATAGTCTATGGTTGTCATCCATACTCTACTAGATGACGGTGCCAACATTTGGGTAAAAGGCTTCTCACATCGTCCACCTCCCACCCTCACCTCATGGTCTATTTCACCTCTCACCTCATCATCCGACTCATATTTCATCTACCCGTGTTTTACCCAACATATTTTGTAGATATAAAATATATATACAGTTTAAATAATTTAACACATGTATAAAATCATTCCTCTGGCATAGATAGTAAGTATACAGATAATATGCACACATAGCACGTAATTTATATAAAATACTTCATATCTATGTGTAAGATGAAAGTAACTCTGCACTCACATGAAAAGGTGGTGACTCGGCACTCGGACAGTACTTCGTTACTCTTAAAACAATTTTCCTTGACGAAACCTAGTATCATTACCACTAGAGTTTAGTCTAATGCTCGATGAGTCTAATTAATAGTCTAGATATTATTAGTATTATATAAGCGTTAACACAATATTTTTCACCCACTATGTACAGACAGGGGCCAGACATGAAACACCGGAGGGCAGGATCTATCACACCCCAAAACCGGAACGGCGGAATCGTTCGGGGGTGGAGGACGTCATGTTCAGTATCACAACAATGCAAAGTAGTAAACAAGCAACAACATCATCCATTGCATTAATAATATAATTTCATACAAGTGTGTTCTGTCAAGTTATACGGACACCAAAAATATACATCAAAATAAAAGATGAGTCTTGAACGAGCTCCATCTTCTCAAAACCTGGCACCGGTACCTGTCTACTGGTGACCTGAGAATACAAGTTATTTTGAAAGAGTTTATCAGCTTTAAAGCTGGTGAGATCATAAGTATATTAATGTCTGTGTTTGTAAGTCTGTAATTGTATAAGTTTGTAAATGTTTGTAATTGTTTGAACTCTCCTAGAAAACCCTATGTTTCCTACTAAAAGTAGCCTTCTACCAAGGCATCTAGTATATGTGTGTGTGTCTCTTGTAAGAGTGTGTACTTTCCCAAATCTGACTATCATTTGCCAAAAATATAGTTTTTACATTATTGTTTATTGTGTGATGATCATAAAGTAAATGTAAAGGGAAAATGATATAGTACTGTAGTGTCGTATTAAGTAATTACTGTTGTACTAACTACCTTAAATCAATTGTTATTTAAAGTACCATGTGATCGGCCTGTATCCTGCTACCGACTCTAGTAAAACGACGATGTAAGACGTCGTAAGAAATGACGTTTGGCACCCGTAGACTTGCAAGTCCCACTGTAGCGAGCAACAAGGTGTAGGATAGTGAATCCAGTATAGATCTATACACAAACTCATACGCTCCCCACTTAAGGAGATTCTGGATACAAAAACGGTCATGACAGGAAGTGTCATTCCCCATTAGGTGGCTCACATAACTGTAGTAATGTTCTAGTATATGTATGTGCTAGTTGTATTGTGTGTTCTCTCCCTGTCTGGCATGTATTGTTTGTTTCTCATCATAGTATCTATTGTTTGTTTCTCATCATAGTATCTATTGTTTCTTTCTCATCATAGTATATATTATTTGTTTCTCATTATAGTATCTATTGTTTGTTTCTCATCATAGTATCTATTGTTTGTTTGTTATTGACTCATGTATGAACTGACTCATTGTATGTTTCACTGCTCTAGTAGTAGTATTAGTATCTCCCTAAACTATACCTATTATAGTTTACTAGTATTTTTGTTTGTGTATATGAACAAGTGTGTATACCTTTGCTACCCAAAGGTATTGAACTGAATGAAAGAAGTAACCTTTTATATCTATATACATATACATAATATATAACTAGGATTCAAATGACCTTCGGACAAATAACCTTCATACCCTAAGTCCACAACCAAACAAGGAACAGGAAGTAAGGTAGGCTAGTCCTAATTCCTTTCAATCCTACTTATATAACTATATCTACACAGATACACAGAATATAAGTTAAAAGAGTTTAATAAAAGTATTTGATATGAAAAAGAATTTGTAAAACAGTTTGAAGTAAAACAGTTTGGTAACACAGTTTGAAAAGTAAGAAATCCACTTGTTTGGTAGTTATTAATCACATGTGGTGAGTGGTTTGGATGAACGGAATGTATAGGATGCTAGGTGTCAAGTGAAGATTTGTACACACACAATGATCCTAGTTAACATATAATAACACATATATGTATCCAATTAGTAATAAAACAACTAATTAACAAAGTTAAGACATCCTAGGACATGTAAAACACCTTATTTAAGTGCTATAAGTCCTAAGGATTGCATCTAAGTGTTGTAGGACATTGCTATTGAGTTTAGGGTTCAAGGGGACCCTTTATTGGAGTTTACGGTTTTGTGACCATAACTCATTGAGTTTACGGTCGTAAACCCATGAGTTTACGGCCGTAAACTCATGTTACTTTTACCATGTTGAGTTTTGAAGCTTTACAAGTCCTTAAAAGCATTTATACTTGAAGTATAAGCCTTAGGAAGAGATTAGGGCACCATTTCACTCCTTCGTGGAGTTTATGGTCCTTGGACCACTTCTCCTTGGGTTTACGGCCGTAAACCCAAATGGTTTATGGTCTTTCGATGTTTTCAAGTACTAAGAACATCAAGGAAGGGATCTAGGCTAGTTTCCAAAGCTTAGTAAGGGACTAGGGCCACTTTGGCCCCTTTGTTAGGGTTTACGGTCCAAGGTGTTCTTGGACCGTAAACACCTTTGATCTTGTGATCCTTTGGTTTTTTCTTGATGTTTAGAAGTGTAACAAGCCTTATAGCACACTAGGGTAAGTGTACTTACTAGGTAGAAGCTTGAAAAGGTGCTAGAAGTCCAAGAACACTAGTGTGTATTCTTGATGTTCTTGCTGAAACTTGAAGATCTACACTTTTGGAATGATTTCACGGATAGAATCATGTAAGATCACTAGATTAAGTAATATATCAACTTATTAGGGCTAGAAATACTTACAAAGTTGAAGATCAAGAGGAAAACTTGGATGATACTTGAGAGAGAATTGAGTTTAGATCTTGAAGTGTGAAAAAGTGATTAAAATGGCTAAGTGCCATATTTATATCCTTGGGGTTTACGGCCGTAAAATCCAAACTCTTGGAGCTTTGGGACTTTATTGTTGCACAATAAACTCTAGGGCATCCTCTCTCCTGATATCTCTTGAGGTACCAACTTAAAAACACTCAAACTTGTACAGAATAGAATTTTCGGGTTGTCACATCATCCCCCCGTTAGAAGGAATTTCGTCCCGAAATTCCTTCTTTAAGCAAATAAGTAGTTACAAATAACTAAGTAAAAAGACGAGCATATTTCAGTTTCATCTTATCCTCTCGCTCCCAAGTGAATTCAGGTCCTCGCTTGGCGTTCCAGCGAACCTTCACTATCGGGATACGGCTTTGTTTCGTTTGCTTGACCTCTCGGTCCATGATCTCTACAGGTTCTTCCACGAAGTTGAGGCTCTCGTTGATCTCGATCTCGTCGAGTGGGACTACAAGAGTCTTGTCGGACAGACACTTTTTCAAGTTCGAGACGTGGAAAGTAGAATGTACGTTACTGAGTTCCCGCGGTAAGTTAAGCTTGTAAGCTACAGGGCCGATTCTAGCGAGAATCTCGAGAGGCCCTATGTATCTTGGATTTAGCTTTCCACGCTTTCCAAAGCGTATCAAGCCTTTCCAGGGTGAGACCTTCAATAGAACATGGTCGCCCACCTGGAATTCCAATGGTTTCCTTCGTTTATTAGCGTAGCTTTTCTGTCGGTCTCTAGAGGCTTTCAATCGTTCATGAATCTGAACGATCTTCTTTGTCGTTTCCCGTATGATTTCCGGACCTGTGAGAGTGCTGTCAGGAACTCGTCCTTTAGCTAACTGGGTATGACCCACCTCAGCCCAGCACAGAGGGGATCTGCACTTTCGGCCATAGAGGGCCTCGAATGGAGCAGCCTTTATGCTCGTGTGATAACTGTTGTTGTATGAAAATTCGAGAAGGGGTAAATGAGTATCCCATGCTTTCCCAAAGTCGATCACATAGGCTCGCAACATATCTTCCAAGGTTTGGATAGTCCTCTCACTTTGCCCGTCGGTCTGTGGATGGTAGGTTGTACTCATGCCCAACCTAGTTCCTAAGGAACTTTGTAGCGACTGCCAGAACCTCGAAGTGAACCTACTATCTCTATCCGAGATAATGGATATGGGAACACCGTGGAGTCATACAATCTCCTGTATGTAGGTTCTTGTAAGCTTCTCCATCTTGTCTGTTTCCTTGATAGGCAGGAAGTGTGCGGACTTGGTCAATCTATCGACGATGACCCATATGGTATCAAGTCCACTCGTTGTCTTGGGCAACTTGGTTATGAAGTCCATAGTGATCCGCTCCCACTTCCATTCTGGTATCTCCGGCTGTTGTAGAAGGCCGGAGGGTTTCTGGTATTCGACCTTGATCTTGGCGCAAGTAAGGCATTTACTCACGAAGGTAGCAATCTATGCTTTTATGTTAGGCCACCAGTATAGCTTTTTAAGATCCAGATACATCTTATCTGAACCTGGGTGGACGGAATAACGAGTGTTGTGCGCCTCGTTCATGACCAAGTCTCTGAAACCACCGAGTTTCGGGGTCCAGATCCGATCCATGAAATAATAAGCTACGCCACCCTTGACCTCCAAGTTCTTATCCATCCCTCTTAAGGATTCACCCGCCACATTTTCAGGTTTCAAAGCGTCGAGCTGAGCTTCCTTCATTTGTGTGGACAAGTGTAAATGGATTGTCATAGTCAATGATTTGACTCTACGACCAGAATATTCTTTCCGACTTAGGGCGTTTGCTACTACGTTGGCTTTACCCGGATGATAACGAATTTCGCATTCGTAATCACTGAGTAGCTCGACCCACCGTCGTTGTCTCCTGCTGAGCTCCTTCTGGTCGAATATATGTTGTAGGCTTTTGTGGTCTGTAAAGATAGTGCTTTTTGTTCCGTACAGGTAGTGTCTCCTAGCTCAAGATCGTGTGTGGTGTAGTTGACCTCGTGTGTCTTCAACTGTCTCGAGGCATAGGCGATGACCTTACCTCACTGCATCAGAACACATCCGAGCCCTTGATTTGACGCATCACAATAGACAACGAAGTCTTCTATCCCTTCGTTGAGGGATAGTATTGGTGTGGTGCACAAGGCTCGCTTGAGCGTTTGGAACGCTCTCTCCTGCTTCTCTTCCCAGTCAAAGGCCACGCCCTTCTGGGTCAGTGTTGTAAGAGGTTTCGTAATGCGGGAGAAGTTCTGAATGAACCTGCGATAGTAGCCAGCGAGGCATAGAAATTGACGAATTTCTGTAGGCGTCTTCGGTGCTGACGAGCTCTCAATGGCTTTGATTTTGGAAGGGTCCACATGTATTCCCTCTTCGCTAACCACGTTCCCTAATAATTCGACTCGTCGGATCCAAAATTCGCATTTCGAGAACTTCGCATAGAGCTTCTCCGAACACAGTGTTTCTAAGATATGTCGAAGATGTTGACTATGTTCCTCCTTACTACGAGAGTAGATAAGTATGTCATCGATGAAGATGATGACGAACTGATCCACGTAAGGACGGCACACCCTATTCATTAAATCCATGAATACAGCGGGCGCGTTTGTTAATCCAAACGGCATCCCTACGAATTCGTAGTGCCCATAACGAGTTCGGAAGGCTGTCTTCGGAACATCCTCCTCTAGCACTCGTAGTTGGTGATATCCGGATCTTAAGTCAATTTTTGAAAGGAAATTCGCCCCTTGAAGTTGGTCAAATAAATCGTCAATACGAGGCAGAGGGTAATGATTTTTGACGGTCAGTTTGTTGAGCTCCCTGTAGTCGATGCACATACGAAACGATCCGTCTTTCTTCTTGACGAACAAGACTGGAACTCCCCAGGGTAAGAAGCTTGGTCTTATAAAGCCCTTGCCAAGCAGTTCGTTAAATTGACAGGATAGTTCTTGTATCTCTGCAGGTGCTAGACGATAGGGCGATTTGGCTACGGGAGTAGCCCCTTGTCACACCCCCAAACCAAGGATGGCGGAAACGTCCGGGGGTGGAGGACTTCATGTATAGTATCATAACAATAATTGTAATAGTAATTGAAGCAAACACAACCAACATATATATAATTGAAAAAAATGACATCATTGTATGAATTACATGTTTACGAATCAATTACAATATGTTGACAAAATATGAAATAGTAGACGCCTTAGCGCCCCATCCTCAAAAGCACTTGGTTACCTGTTTAATGATTTCCTGAGAATACAAGTTGTTTGAAAAAGTGTCAACACAAAGGTTGGTGAGTTCATAAGCTTTTGTTTGGTATTATTAAAAGCCTTTCGTTTGTAAAAGTAGTATTTGTGTTAGAAAATCCAATATTTTCCTTAATGTGTAAATGTAGTCTTAAAACCCAAAGACCGAAATGTACAAGTAATTTATCATATTTATAGTAAAACAATGCAAGTTTAAATCGACATAAACTCGTTAAATTTTAATGAAGTTCCCGTAAATTCCAATGTTTATTAATACTTTATGTGAGTTTATTATAACCATACTATGACCAAGGTTGCCTAAAACGACGTTCTTCAGGCGTCAGAAATGTTATGACATTTGTCACCCCAGACCTATCGGTCTAACTGTTGCATGCAGTTTAGGTGTGGGTTTGTCAAACCCAATATAGATCTATACACAAGTATCACGCTCTCCCTCAAGGAGACTCTGGTTACAATACAGGACTTAATGGTAATTTGAAGTAAATGTCTCACAAAGTCATTAACAGAATTACGTGTTATGAAAACTTAATACCGTATGGCCGTACCTTGCTTAATGAAAATATCATTTGTATAAATGTACCCTTTTTAAATGTATGTGTTATGTAATGTATCATAAACTATACCTATTATAGTTTATCAACCAAGGGTAGTACGTAGTAATGTATGCAAACTATATTCAAAATAGTTTATTAAATGTTTGAATGTATCGGTTGTACTTTGATTATAATCACTTGTTATTCTTTATATTTTATATGTCCAAATCCATTTGTAAACTGATGTGTGTCTAAATATTAAGATAAAATGTCATATATTGCAATAACATATAATCACATAAAGATATACACCTTGCTCAACATGTTACAAGGTGAAATGAAATTGACAGCAACTTTTCGATGAATACAGTTTCTGTTACTGTTCTTAGAAAATTTATAGAAAAATCATCAAAGCACTAAATCCAAATCCGCAAATGTTGAGAGTTTGGAATATGAGTCTAGTTTGTTCGTCAATTTTATCATGATTTTTAGTGATCTCTAACAGAGGTGAAAATGTTCATAATCACAGACTGGTCCGGGTTTGCCTCTGAAATGACAGGCAATTTTGTAAAAATCACCATAAATTGCAGAAAAATCATATGGAGATGTGCAAGTAGCCATTTTAAAGCTAAGAGTTTGAACTACTTGCAACTGGAACAGTTTTGAAAACTAACATATTTAAGTTGACCAAAACAGTCCGTGATTAAAGTCCATCTTTTCTGATGTAATCTGTTAGAAAAAGTTTAATTGTGTTCTTGATGATTTTACTTGTATTCCCCCCTTAAAACTTAAGAAAAACATGTAAATGTAGGGGTATGAACTTACCTTATGTGGTTTCAGTAGATGAAAGTGAGAGAGAGGAAGTATTCAACCCAAGAACACTAAGAAGATGTCTTGATGATTCGAGAATCTAAAACCGAATAAGATGGAATTTGTGTAAGATATCAATGATTTGAGTAGAATAGAGTGTAATAATTATATGAATGATTAAGATACTTACTAATTGAAGAAACAAATCCCTGAAGAAAGCCTTGAAGTTCTTGAAGTTGAGAGAAAAGATGAGAGAATTTTGGAGAGTGTCCTTTGGTTGCTAAGTGTAGAATGAAAGAACTTTATGGAGAATGAGGAGAGAGGATCAATCCTCCAGCTCTTAGAACGTGGGAAGAGCTGGAGATTGGGTGTAAAGGTCCACTAAGGTGACAAGGAGTAGTGGAAAGAGTGGCTAATCATAGAGTGAGGTGGTGGTGGTTTGCTTTTGCTATAAATTAAGGAAAAGCAAATATTCCCTCAATAATTAGTTCAACCACTAATTCTTTTAATATATTTTTATAAAAACCCTGGAGATTTATATATTTTGGGGCCTTAGTTTATAAAATAAAGTTTTGGGTGAAAATCCCACGTTAAAATAATGAAAAACAGAGTTAAAACGAAGTCGTAGTCGAAAACCGAGAAAAAAAGCTGAATCTGCGAAGTTGCTCGGTCCTGGGCCGAGGTTCGGACCTGAGGCTTCGGTCCTGAGGCTTCGGTCCTGAGCATTTCAGTCCGAGGCTTCGGTCCTGAGCACTTCGGATGCGAAGCTTCGGTCCTGAAGCTTCGGTTTTGGGTCCTTAAGGCTATTTTACACGTTTTTACCCCGTTTCAAGTGGTTTTTGACCCGGTTAAGGGTCGTGATGACCCGAATGATTACAAAAAGTTAAAGGAACTTTTGAGAGAGATTTGGGAGAGATTTCTAATAGAGAGAGATTGAGTGAAAGAGATTGAGAGAGAGTTCTTTTGAGACCTTTTTGAGTGTTTGGCTTTGAAACGCAAGGTCCGTAAACCCCGTTAAGCCATGATTTAGTGTCCTACACAATCCCGATGATTGTGTAATAGTGTTTTATCGCTTTGGTTCGTTGTTTAGCACTGTTAAGGCTAAGGAAAATCAAACACATGAATTTTCCAAACGATGTTTTCTCATTAAAATAGCGAATTGTACAGTGATTACATAACGTAAACCCTAACATACAAGGGTTATTGGAGTTGACCGGTTTGACTTGTTGACTTTGTTTGACTTTGACTTGACCGAAATTTGACGGTTGTCACATCATCCCCCCGTTAGAAGGAATTTCGTCCCAAAATTTTCATTTTGACTGGGATTTCAAGAGTTTGGGAAGAGATGTGGATACTTTTGTTTCATCTGATCCTCGCATTCCCAGGTGAATTCGGGTCCTCGTTTAGCGTTCCAACGGACCTTCACGATGGGAATACGACTTTGTTTCGTTCGTTTGATTTCCCGATCCATGATTTCGACTGGTTCCTCCACGAAGTGGAGATTTTCGTTAACTTCGATTTCGTCGAGTGGTATTACGAGTGTCTCATCAGACAAACACTTCTTTAGGTTCGACACGTGAAATGTGGGATGTACTTTGTCGAGTTCCTGAGGTAATCGAAGTTTGTATGCTACTGGCCCAATCCTAGCAAGGATTTCGAATGGCCCGATGTACCTTGGATTTAGTTTCCCGCGTTTGCTGAATCGTATCATTCCTTTCCAAGGGGAAACTTTTAGTAGTACTCGATCACCCACCTGGAATTCCAAGGGTTTGCGTCGTTTGTCTGCGTAACTCTTTTGCCGATCGCGAGACGCTTTCAGTCTTTCTCGAATTTGAACGATCTTTTTTGTGGTTTCCCTTATGATTTCAGGGCCAGTGAGGGTGCTATTAGAGACTTGCCCTCTAGCTAGCTGTGTATCCCCCACCTCAGCCCAACACAGGGGTGATCTGCATTTGCGACCGTAAAGAGCTTCGAATGGAGCGACTTTGATGCTAGTATGATAGCTGTTATTGTAGGAGAATTCGATAAGCGGTAGATGGGTATCCCATGCTTTACCGAAGTCTATCACACAAGCTCTTAACATGTCTTCCAACGTTTGAATGGTTCGTTCGCTCTGTCCGTCTGTTTGTGGGTGGTAGGCCGTACTCATGTCAAGCCTAGTTCCCAATGATTTTTGTAGAGACTGCCAAAACCGTGAGGTAAATCTACTATCTCTATCGGAGATAATGGATATCGGCACACCATGGAGTCGTACAATCTCTCTGATGTACGTTCTAGTCAGCTTCTCCATCCTGTCGGTTTCTTTTATCGGTAGGAAGTGTGCTGATTTGGTCAATCTGTCTATGATTACCCATATGGTGTCAAGCCCGCCCGATGTCTTAGGCAGCTTGGTTATGAAGTCCATGGTTATTCGTTCCCACTTCCACTCAGGTATATCCGGCTGTTGTAATAGCCCGGATGGTTTCTGGTATTCGATTTTGACCTTGGCGCAAGTCAGACACTTGCTCACATAGGTAGCAATCTCAGCTTTCATGTTCGGCCACCAGTATAATTTCTTGAGGTCCAGATACATCTTATCTGACCCGGGATGGATGGAATATCGAGTCTTGTGTGCTTCATTCATGATGACGTCTCGGAGTCCACCGAACTTCGGTGTCCAGATTCGATTCATGAGATAACGTACTCCATCATCCTTGACTTCTAAGTTTTTATCCATTCCCCTTAATGTCTCTCCTGCCACCTTTTCTGGTTTCAAAGCTTCTAGTTGAGCTTCATTGATTTGTATGGTCGTGTGGGAATGGATCGTCATTGTTAAGGATTTTACTCGGCGGCCCGAGTACTCCTTCCTGCTTAGAGCATCAGCCACTACATTGGCCTTGCCCGGATGATAACGAATTTCGCACTCGTAGTCATTCAGCAACTCTACCCACCTCCTCTGTCGCATGTTGAGCTCTTTCTGATTGAGGATATGCTGAAGACTTTTGTGATCAGTGAAGATAGTGCATTTCGTGCCGTAGAGGTAGTGTCTCCAGATCTTCAAAGCGAATACCACTGCTCCTAATTCCAGGTCGTGCGTAGTATAATTAACCTCGTGCGTCTTAAGCTGTCTTGATGCATACGCGATAAACTTCCCTCTCTGCATGAGCACACATCCGAGGCCTTGATTCGAAGCATCACAGTACACTACGAAGTCCTCGGTTCCCTCTGGGAGAGACAAGATCGGTGCGCTGCATAGGGCTTGTTTTAACGTTTGGAAAGCAGTTTCTTGTTTATTTTCCCCCTTGAATATCACACCTTTCTGCGTCAAGCATCACAGTACACTACGAAGTCCTCGGTTCCCTCTGGGAGAGACAAGATCGGTGCGCTGCATAGGGCTTGTTTTAACATTTGGAAAGCAGTTTCTTGTTTATTTTCCCACTTGAATATCACACCTTTCAGCGTCAAGGTGGTGAGTGGTTTTGCAATCTTGGAGAAGTTTTGTATAAATCTTCGGTAGTAGCCAGCAAGCCCAAGGAATTGTCGAATTTCGGTTGGCGTCTTGGGTGCTGACCAATTCTCGATTGCCTTGATCTTGGAGGGATCCACATGTATGCCTTTCTCACTTACCACATGTCCAAGGAAATCCACTTCTCTAATCCAGAATTCACACTTAGAGAACTTAGCATAAAGCTTCTCCGCTCTTAGTGTCTCTAGCACTTGGCGTAGATGTAGGCGATGCTCTTCTTCGCTTCGCGAGTAGATCAAGATATCGTCGATGAATACGATTACAAACTTGTCTAGGTAGGGTCGACACACTCTATTCATTAGGTCCATGAATACCGCAGGTGCGTTTGTTAAACCGAAGGACATCACCACAAACTTGTAGTGCCCATAGCGAGTTCTGAATGCAGTTTTGGGAATATCTTCTTCTTGAACTCGTAGCTGATGGTAACATGACCTTAGGTCGATCTTTGAGAGGAAATTTGCTCCTTGGAGTTGGTCGAAAAGGTCGTCGATTCGGGGTAGAGGATATCGGTTCTTGATGGTGAGTTTGTTTAGTTCCCGATAGTCGATGCACATGCGAAAGGATCCGTCCTTCTTCTTTACAAAAAGGACTGGTGCTCCCCAAGGTGAGAAGCTTGGTCTGATGAACCCTTTGCTCAAAAGCTCGTTCAACTGACTGGACAACTCTTGCATTTCTGTTGGTGCGAGGCGGTATGGAGCTCTGGCTACGGGGGTAGCTCTGGGTATTAAGTCAATTCTGAAATCGACTTGTCGTGCGAGTGGTACACCGGGAAGATCTTCTGGGAACACATCCGAGAAGCTACACACTTCGGGGATGTCTTTGATGTCTTTCACGTCTTGTTTCTTGTCTACTACGTGGGCCAAGAAGGCGTGGTACTCCTTTCGGAGATACTTTTGGGCTTTGATGCATGAGCTGATTTGTAAATTCGCACTAGGTTTGTCACCATAGATGAGAAGGGTTTCGTCATTTGGTAGATTGAGGCGAACGGCCCTTTCGTAACTTAGAATGTCGGCACGGTGAGGAACTAACCAATCCATCCCGATGATTACGTCGAAGCTTTTTATGGTGACCGGCATCAAGTCAATTTTAAATGTATGGTTGTCTAGAATGAGAGTACACTCTGAGTATATATCGCTAGTGCGTTCTACTTTCCCATTTGCCATTTCTACTACATAAGTATCCTTTAGTGATTGGGGATTTTGTTCAAGTAATTGTTTATATTGGTGGCTCACGAAACTCCTCTCCGCTCCACTATCGAATAGTACGCATGCATAAGAGTTATTGAGGAGAAACGTACCGGTAACCACCGTGGGATCCTCGACTGCTTCCCCATGTCCTATTGCCAGGACTCTTCCTACTCCACCAACATTAGGGGCTTGTGCTTTGGGGCAGTTTCTTTTGAAGTGACATGCGTCTCCACAGTTGTAGCAGGTTCGGGTTGCCCCCGTACTGGCGACTTGGTTGATTGGTCGAGCCGGCGCTTTACAGAAACGAGTAGTGTGCCCCTTCCTGTCGCAGTTGTTACAGTGCATCTCCCTACAAGCACCATTGTGGTGAAAGTTGCACTTGTTGCACTTGGGTAGGGTTCCAGCATATGGCTTCGGTGGTGCAGTAGTGGCAGCATTAGTGGCAGCATGGACAGCAACAGTTTGTTGCTTCTTAGCGGGGTCCTGTGCTGGTTGGCTCTTCTTTTGGTTCCAGAACTTCCTTTTGTTGTTTCCCCCTTTTGATTGATCATTGGTGGTGGTTGTAGCATTATGACCGGCTCGGTGGTCAACAAGTTGTTGTGCCAGCTCCCTGGCACTGTCAAAAGTAGTTGGCCTTGAAGCCAGGACACTACTTTGCACTTGGGGAGACAGTCCCCAAAGGTATCGCTCCACCTTTTTCTCCTCCGGAGTAACCATTGTTGGGCAGAGGAGAGCCAATTCATTGAATCGGGTGGTGTAGGTTTCAAGGTCGGAGCCCGTCATCCTGAGGTTCCAAAGTTCTTGTTCCAGCTTTTGAATCTCACCTCTCGGGCAGTACTCCTTCATCATCAACGTTTTTAGTTCTGCCCAGGTTATGGAGCTAGCCACTTCGAGAGTAAGTGAATTAATCCGGCAGTTCCACCAAGTAAGGGCCCGGCCGGTGAAAGTGAAGGCTGCGAACTTAACTTTGCTCGCTTCGGGGCAAGAGCACACTTGAAAGACTACTTCAGTCTTTTCAAACCATTGCATTAAAGTGATGACTCCCCCGCTCCCATTGAAGTTGTCGGGTTTGCCATTGGTGAAGTCTTTGTAGGAACACTTTCTTGCACGCCACGTACTGTCTCCGTGGTTAGAGTTTGTAGCACCCGATCCAGAACCACCAGCTCCGTTTGTCCCTATCTGCGATATTGCGGCTGCTACGGCTGCTGTTACTGCCGCCTGGAACATCGCAGGATCAAACTGTGGAGGCAGCGGCGGAGGAGGTGTTGCTGTGTCGCCGGAAGGTCTTGGTCTTCTCCTTGGCGGCATGGTTCTGTCATAAGTCGTAAACCAACGTACTTTTAGTAAAAGTATATTTATAGGAAGAGAAATCTTTTATACATAAAGTATATTATTACGTTGTTTTCCGGTATGTTTACGATACATACGATTTTATACTTTTAATTGACCCAATACATTGGGTTATGAGGTAAAATGAAAGTATAAAATATTTTATTTGAGTTTCCTTGTTTCCAAGTATATGACTGTTTGTAAAAGTTTCACATATACTAATTTAGTCGGGACATAATTAATATATTATATTTTAAAATGATCTTTATCGGTTACTTAATTAGTTGCAAAGTGCATACCAGTCATATGTGATTAAGATATAATAGTCCTTCGAATAGATGACCCTAACTCCAAGACCACAACCAAACAAGGACAGGAAGTGAAACAAAGATACATAAATTCTAAGTCTATACATCTTAGTTACATATGACCTTAGCGCATCCACTTAGCAGCTATTGATCTATAAATAAAGACCTATTTAATTCTCAGATAATTTATTATAGTAACACAAAATACTCCTATAGTATTTGTAAATGTTTAGTTTTGAGTTCTTAAAGTATCCTTTGTAGTCTGTTATTAGGTTTGTTAGATTTGTTGCCCATCCTGACCATCCCCCGGTATATGCAAGTCAATTCCCGGACATATATAGTTGATCAGGCTATATCCTTCCCAGATTTAATCCACATATACTAAGGCATACTCAAAATGTTCAACTCTTCTTCTTTTGCTTTATATTTTCGCTAGTTATGATACCATGCGAGCATGTAATGTATGTATGTACACTTTAATCAAGAAAATCATTTATTTTCTAAGAGTATATTTATTTGAAAAATGCACAAATCAGAGACTATTAATCTCAATTGTGTTTATAGTTTGTATATCTTATGTGGTTTGATATACTTAATTCACTATAAACTGTGCTCTGATACCAATCTGTCACACCCCCAAACCAAGGATGGCGGAAACGTCCGGGGGTGGAGGACTTCATGTATAGTATCATAACAACAATTGTAATAGTAATTGAAGCAAACACAACCAACATATATATAATTGAAAAAAATGACATCATTGTATGAATTACATGTTTACGAGTCAATTACAATATGTTGACAAAATATGAAATAGTAGACGCCTTAGCGCCCCATCCTCAAAAGCACTTGGTTACCTGTTTAATGATTTCCTGAGAATACAAGTTGTTTGAAAAAGTATCAACACAAAGGTTGGTGAGTTCATAAGCTTTTGTTTGGTATTATTAAAAGCCTTTCGTTTGTAAAAGTAGTATTTGTGTTAGAAAATCCAATATTTTCCTTAATGTGTAAATGTAGTCTTAAAACCCAAAGACCGAAATGTACAAGTAATTTATCATATTTATAGTAAAACAATGCAAGTTTAAATCGACATAAACTCGTTAAATTTTAATGAAGTTCCCGTAAATTCCAATGTTTATTAATACTTTATGTGAGTTTATTATAACCATACTATGACCAAGGTTGCCTAAAACGACGTTCTTCAGGCGTCAGAAATGTTATGACATTTGTCACCCCAGACCTATCGGTCTAACTGTTGCATTGAGTTTAGGTGTGGGTTTGTCAAACCCAATATAGATCTATACACAAGTATCACGCTCTCCCTCAAGGAGACTCTGGTTACAATACAGGACTTAATGGTAATTTGAAGTAAATGTCTCACAAAGTCATTAACAGAATTACGTGTTATGAAAACTTAGTACCGTATGGCCGTACCTTGCTTAATGAAAATATCCTTTGTATAAATGTACCCTTTTTAAATGTATGTGTTATGTAATGTATCATAAACTATACCTATTATAGTTTATCAACCAAGGGTAGTACGTAGTAATGTATGCAAACTATATTCAAAATAGTTTATTAAATGTTTGAATGTATCGGTTGTACTTTGATTATAATCACTTGTTATTCTTTATATTTTATATGTCCAAATCCATTTGTAAACTGATGTGTGTCTAAATATTAAGATAAAATGTCATATATTGCAATAACATATAATCACATAAAGATATACACCTTGCTCAACATGTTACAAGGTGAAATGAAATTGACAGCAACTTTTCGTTGAATACAGTTTCTGTTACTGTTCTTAGGAAATTTATAGAAAAATCATCAAAGCTCTAAATCCAAATCCGAAAATTTTGAGAGTTTGGAATATGAGTCTAATTTGTTCGTAAATTTTATCATGATTTTTAGTAATCTCTAACAGAAGTGAAAATGTTCATAATCACAGACTGGTCCGGGTTTGCCTCTGAAATGACAGGCAGTTTTGTAAAAATCACCATAAATTGTAGAAAAATCCTATGGAGATGTGCAAGTAGCCATTTTAAAGCTAAGAGTTTGAACTACCTGCACCTGGAACAGTTTTGAAAACTAAAATATTTAAGTTGACCAAAACAGTCTGTGATTAAAGTCCATCTTTTCTGATGTAATCTGTTAGAAAAAGTTTAATTGTGTTCTTGATGATTTTACTTGTATTCCCCCCTTAAAACTTAAGAAAAACATATAAATGTAGGGGTAGGAACTCACCTTATGTGGTTTCAGTAGATGAAAGTGAGAGAGAGGAAGTATTCAACCCAAGAACACTAAGAAGATGTCTTGATGATTCGAGAATCTAACACCGAATAAGATGGAATTTGTGTAAGATATCAATGATTTGAGTAGAATGGAGTGTAATAATTATATGAATGATGAAGATATTTACTAATTGAAGAAAGAAATCCCTGAAGAAAGCCTTGAAGTTCTTGAAGTTGAGAGAAAAGATGAGAGAATTTTGGAGAGTGTCCTTTGGTTGCTAAGTGTAGAATGAAAGAACTTTATGGAGAATGAGGAGAGAGGATCAATCCTCCAGCTCTTAGAATGTGGGAAGAGCTGGAGATTGGGTGTAAAGGTCCACTAAGGTGACAAGGAGTAGTGGAAAGAGTGGCTAATCATAGAGTGAGGTGGTGGTGGTTTGCTTTTGCCATAAATTAAGGAAAAACAAATATTCCCTCAATAATTAGTTCAACCACTAATTCTTTTAATATATTTTTATAAAAACCCTGGAGATTTATATATTTTCGGGCCTTAGTTTATAAAATAAAGTTTTGGGTGAAAATCCCACGTTAAAATAATGAAAAACAGAGTTAAAACGAAGTCGTAGTCGAAAACCGGGAAAAAAAGCTGAATTTGCGAAGTTGCTCGGTCCTGGGCCGAGGTTCGGACCTGAGGCTTCGGACCTGAGGCTTCGGTCTGAGGCTTCGGTCCTGAGCATTTCAGTCCGAGGCTTCGGTCCTGAGCACTTCGGATGCGAGGCTTCGGTCCTGAAGCTTCGGTTTTGGGTCCTTAAGGCTATTTTACCCGTTTTTACCCCGTTTCAAGTGGTTTTTGACCCGGTTAAGGGTCGTGATGACCCGAATGATTACAAAAAGTTAAAGGAACTTTTGAGAGAGATTTGGGAGAGATTTCTAATAGAGAGAGATTGAGTGAAAGAGATTGAGAGAGAGTTCTTTTGAGACCTTTTTGAGTGTTTGGCTTTGAAACGCAAGGTCCGTAAACCCCGTTAAGCCATGATTTAGTGTCCTACACAATCCCGATGATTGTGCAATAGTGTTTTATCGCTTTGGTTCGTTGTTTAGCACTGTTAAGGCTAAGGAAAATCAAACACATGAATTTTCCAAACGATGTTTTCTCATTAAAATAGCGAATTGTACAGTGATTACATAACGTAAACCCTAACATACAAGGGTTATTGGAGTTGACCGGTTTGACTTGTTGACTTTGTTTGACTTTGACTTGACCGAAATTTGACGGTTGTCACACCCCTGGAACTAAGTCGATTCTGAACTCGACTTGACGTTGCGGAGGTAATCCTGGGAGTTCTTCTGGAAAGATGTCGGGAAAATCGCGTACTATGGGAATGTTCTGAATGTCTTTCGTTTATTGGCTCACGTCGACCACATGAGCAAGGAATGCGCGACATTCCTTTCGCAATAATTTCTGAGCTTGAATGCTCGAGATGATATGAAGGTTCGTGCCGGTTTTGTCGCCATAAACTACTAGAGTTTCGTCAGACGGCAGATTAAGGCGAACATCCTTTTCATAACACATGATGTCGGCACGATGAAGACTCAACCAATCCATGCCGATAATGACGTCGAAACTTTTAATTGAGACCGGCATGAGATCGATCGAAAATGAATGGCTATCTAAAGTTAGGGTACACCCTATGTATGTACTGCTAGTGCTCTCTGTCTTTCCATTAGCCATTTCTACAGTGAACGGTTCTTTAAGTGATCGTGATTTGTGCTTAAGTAAATGAGCAAATTTTTGGTTCACGAAACTCCTCTCCGCTCCACTATCAAACAGAATGCATGCATAAGAGTTATCGAGGAGAAACGTACCAGTGACCACTGTGGGGTCGGCAACCGCTTCCTCATGGCCTATGGCCAGAACTCTTGCAACTCCACCGGCATTCCCTGCCTTCGGGCAGTTTCTTTTGTAGTGGCCTACCTCGCCACAACCGTAGCAAGCTTGGCCCACTCCCGTGCCAGGGACTTGGTTGATTGGCCTCGCCGGAGCTTTACAGAAACGGGTTGTGTGCCCCTTCCTATTGCATTTCAAACACTGCATTTCCCGGCAGGCACCGACGTGGTGGAAGTTGCATTTGTTGCACTTAGGCAAACTTCCAGCGTACTGCTTTACCGGAGCAGCAGCGGCAGGTGCTATCCCAACATGAAGTGCCACGACCTGCTGCTTTTTGGCAGCCTTTGTCTTTCTCTTGTCATCCCAAAACTTCCGCTTGGAATCAGCGGTTCTGGCGGGTTCTGAGATGGCCAGGGTTGTTGTCGCGGCCGGGGTACGAATCCCATGGTTTATAAGCTGCTGTGCCAATCGGTTGGCACTATCGAATGTAATGGGGTTGGAAGCCAAAACATTTCCCTGGAATGGAGGCACCAGCCCCCATGTGTATCTTTCAATCTTCTTCCCCTCTGTAGGAACCATGTTGGGACAGAGGGCCACCAGTTCACAGAACCTGGCGGTGTAGGAAACTATGTTGGAGCCCTTCATGGTTAGGCTCCACAGTTCTTCCTCCAGTTTTTGGATTTCGCCCCTCGGGCAGTACTCTTCAACCATTAGTTCTCTCATAGCTTCCCAGCCCATAGAATTTGCCACTATAAGGGATAGTGACTTGACATGGCTATTCCACCATGTTAGGGCTTTTGAGTCAAAGGTGCAAGCAGCAAACTTGACCTTGCTTCCTTCTGGACAGGAGCAGATTTCGAAAACCGATTCGGTCTTCTCGAACCATTGCGAGAGGGCAATGACTCCGCCTGTCCCTTTGAAGGACAATGGCTTGCAGTTAGTGAAGTCCTTGTAGGAGCACTCTTTCAAGCGCACAGGGATTTCACCATGAGTAGATAGGACAGGGGTTCCTCCTCCAGTGGAACCAGAAGAATGATATTGTGCCATGGCTGTAGCCACATCCGCAGCTACAACAACATTTAGAGCTGCCATATCGAATTGAGGAGCAGGTGGTGTTGGTGCGGGAGGATCGCGTCTTGTTGTTTTACGAGGAGGCATCTTTTAACTATAAGTTTAGAAAGATGAAGACATTGATAAGAATTTAATAGGAAAATTGATGAGAATGACTCATGGACTAACTCTCCATAGAAATGTGCACACATTCAAGGCTCGACTGGTTGCAAAAGGTTTCACTCAAACCCCAGGGGTTGACTATGATGAGACCTTCTCACCAGTAGCTAAGATTAAATCTATTAGGATATTGCTCGCCATAGCTGCCTTTCATGATTATGAAATCTGGCAGATGGATGTCAAAACTGCTTTCCTTAATGGGAAGTTGGCTGAAGATGTTTACATGAGTCAGCCAGAGGGTTTTGTTGATGCAAAGTTCCCCAATAGAGTGTGCAAGCTTAAGAAATCCATTTATGGATTGAAACAAGCATCTCGCAGTTGGAATCTTTGCTTCCATGAGAAAGTCAAAGAGTTTGGTTTCTCTAGAAGTGAAGATGAGTTCTGTGTGTATATCAAGGCTAGTGGGAGTATAGTAACTTTTCTGGTGTTGTATGTCGATGACATATTACTCATTGGTAACGACGTTCCAACCTTGAAAGAAGTTAAGTCTTGGCTTGGAAAGTGTTTTGCCATGAAAGACCTTGGAGAAGCTGCCTATATTCTTGGGATTAGAATATTGAGAGATAGAAAGAAGAGACTAATTGGACTTAGTCAGAGCACATACTTGGATAAGGTACTAAAGAGGTTTAGTATGGAAAATTCCAAGAAGGGAGAGCTACCTATCCAGAGCAATACCAAATTAAGTAAGACTCAATGCCCGAGTACAAATGTTGAAATAGATGACATGAGTCGTGTACCTTATGCTTCCGCTGTCCGATCGATCATGTACGCTATGTCATGTACTCGCCCTGATGTGGCATTTGCTTTGAGCATGGTCAGTCGCTATCCGGGAAACCCAGGTAGAGCTCATTGGATAACAGTTGAGAATATACTCAAGTATTTGCAAAGGACAAAGGACTGGGTTCTTGTCAGCTTTCAGACGGATAGAGATAACTTCCGTTCTCAGTCGGGCTGGGTATTTTTAATGAATGGAGGAGCAGTTACTTGGAAGAGTTCCAAGCAAAATACGGTGGCTGATTCTACTTGTGAATCAGAGTACATAGCAGCAAGTGAAGCGTCGAAAGAAGCAGCTTGGTTGAGGAACTTCATCGGGGATCTCGGAGTTGTTCCAACCATCCAGGAGCCTATGGAACTGTTCTGCGATAATGAAGGAGCGGTTGCCTTGACAAAGGAACCGAGAGATCATGGTAAGACCAGACATATCGACAGAAAGTACCATTTCATCAGACATAGAGTAGAAGAAGGCCATCTTATAGTAAAGAGGGTGTCATCTGAAGATAACCCAGCAGATCCTCTCACAAAGGGTCTGAGTAGGGCTAAGCATATTCAGCATGCTTGAAGCATAGGACTGAAAGATGATATTAGTTTTAGTAGTTAGATTAGTTTTTGAAACTTGTAACAAAGTAAATGTAATTGACTTTTGGTGATTAAATAATAAAGTATTATTTATAAGTTTGGCTACTACCTTTTGTCAATTGTTTATCATTGTGTTTCATTTTTGCATGTTTTACTTCCTGAATAATGAGATTATTCAAACTCCACAGTCGCTCGTACTCTTGGAAGTAAGTAGTGAATTAAGACTGTCATGAATTGGATTGCAGATTGTCTAAGGATAGACATGGCAATAGAATTGCTGCAATGTTCATGAGTACTCAGAAATTGAGATTTGAGTATTGGATAAACCCTCGCTCAGAGTATTACTTCATGGAATTCATCACGAGTAATACTGAGACGATAATATCTTATAATCTTGAAACGAAGATATATGAGTTGTAATTTACAAGTCGGTTGTGCATTGGTGATACGAAAACGCATCAGTAACTTGGTGTTATAAAACGTATTGTCATGCATAATTTGATAAGTAAAAGATACAAGCATATGAGTCAACGTTTATTCGTCCCTTTTGCCCTAACAGGAAAAGCGATATCTGTGGGCCCCTCGATGATTTGGTGTTGACTTATGTGCTGGGCCCAGCCAGGACTAAATTGATGTGTTCGATTAGAAGTCCTACATCATCACAAATCAGGAATCGGGAAACATAGATTCTGGACAAACAGATTGATTACATTCCATGTCTTTTGTCTGGGGATATCAAGCAGAACGAAGGATTATATGATCACTTATCTTAGGACACGTAACTGACTGGGTCAGAGTTCGGCAGCAGCTTTTGGAAGCTACAATTTGCTGGTCAAATTTAGAAGGCATACTAGCAATTATAGTTACAGACTTATCCAAGTGGGAGACTGTTGGATTAGGTGTCGAAGCCCATAACTATAATTGGTATGTACTTGAATTGATAGCAGCACAGTCCTTTTGGGTTGCCCTCAAACTAGCAACTGGACAAGGAAATTATGAAAGGAGAGATATTAATTTATAAGATTAATAAATTAATATATATATAAATGATTTATTAATATGTTAATGGATTAATATATTAATTAGAAATCATCATGTTTAATTAATTGTTAGCCAGAAATTAATCAGAATTGATTTTGGGGTTAAAAGAATTAATTATAAGGTGCAGGGACTAGTTTTCAATTATCTAATAGTTGAGTGGAAGGCTCTAGAACCCCCTTGGAAGAGGGTGGACGAAATCTTTAGGGGAAACCCTAATAATTTCGTCCATAGGGGCTTGGATAAGGCCCTTGGGTTTGCTTAGGCCCTAAGCAAAGGATAACTAGGGTTTCCCTTAAACCCTAGATCCCTCAGCTATATAAGGAGCCTCCTGGTTCATGTTTTTGGTCACTCTTTCTTTTGAAGAAACCCTAAGGCCGAGATTTTGCATACTCCCTCTCCCCTCTCTCTTCTACTTTCCTTCTTGCTAGTTTGGGTGTGATTCCATTAGAGGCATTACACTTATGGTGCTAAAGCTTCCAAGAAGATCAAGATCAAGATCAAGAGGATTGTCAATTGTTTGCTATAACAATTGAAAGGTATGTAAACCCTAAACCCTAGTTTGTTAATTTCGAAATTAGCCTCTCTCCTCTAGGGTTCTTGTTTTGCAATTCAAAGTTGTATGTTCAATAGTTAAAACATAGATCCAAAGTAGGTTGCATGTGAACTTAGGAATTGTTTTCTAGTTTATTTGTTGTAATATATTAATAAGGTTATTTAATTAGTATTGATCAAGAATTAATTTGGAATTAATTAAGTGATCAAAAGGAGACAAATTAAATATATGGGTTGATTGTGTAAATCATTCATTGTTATATATGTGGGCTTGTGATCCAAGATTCCTTATGTTGGACTAAGTCCATGGGGTGACCCATGGATACTCCATGGAGGTTAAAATCCATGGAGCATAAGGAATGGGTAAAGTTATGAGTTACATGGTGTAACCCTAATAGCCACCATATAAAAGAATCCCATGGCTCAAGAAATCGTGGACTAATGTGTGAGTGTGAGGGCTAGACGATTTCAAGGAGTGTTCAAGTTTCTTTCAAGTTATTCCAAGTGTATTTGGTGTTGTGTGAACCATTTGAGGTGTCACACTTGGGGCACTAGGTACTCAAGCTTCATGAAGACATTCTACATCAAAGAGGTATGTATTCTATCTTGTTATATTTATTATTTTGTATGCTAGATTAGGATAATACCTTGGATGTTCATAATTGTATGTATAATAGAGAAAACATAGATCCAAGGTATTTAGGGTTGCATGTACACTTAGGAGTGTTAGAATGCTCATAACCCATCAGTGGTATTAGAGCCTAGGCTTGTTTTCTTGTCATACTTGCAAAAGTAGCTGAAAAATCGAGTTGGATGCATATATTCGATTGTTTTGGCTGGAATTGGACTAGGAACATTACCCTAAGATGTTTTTGGACTTATAAACTTGTTTTTGATGTGGTAATGTTCATGCTAATCCAATTTATAAGATAATTGTCATACTTTCAAGATCTGTATTAGTTTGTATGTTAATGCTAATTTCTTGAAGATTGATAATTTGAATTATCTTGTTCTTATGAGGTTCTTAGATTAATAGAAAAGTTGTGTGAAATAGTTGTTTTCAATCCATTTTAATCTAAGAGTTGATTCCAAAGTGTGTTTTTGTAACTTGTCCTCAAGTTATATGAAAAGTCTCATTTAAGAATCATAAAACTCATAAAAGTTGGCAAAGGTTACAAAATGAAGAGTCTAGTTCTAATTAAATGGTTTTATGACTCCATAACTTGTCCTCAAGTTATGGAGGTTCAAGAGTCTCTTCATTAAATTAAAAAAAAAAGCGTAACCTTAATTAGTTCCATAAGTTACAATAAAAAAAAGTTATTTTTTTTTATTAATTAGTTTAAAGTCTTCCATAACTTGTCCTCAAGTTATGGAACTTGAAGAGTTCTTTTTAATTTTTTTTTTTAATTAAAACTACTTTAAACTCATAAGTTATGGAATTGATTAGTTTTGAATAGTTTCAAAACTTGCCCTCAAGTTTTGGAATTTGAAAAGTTTTCATTTATGAATACTTTAATTCCAAGTTAGCCCTTAGAATTTTAAAAGTTAAAATTCAACCCTTATACTTTATAATATTATAAGTTAATAATATTTATATATATGTATAAGAGTAAAGTCAGTCTTACCGTTAGTAGGCCTCATTCACGAAGTCGGTCTATAAGGGGGTTATAAGGTTACTGCCTATAAAATGGCAGTTTAATGGGTGTCCACTCTCACCCACCGCTTCCTTGACTGGTGGTGGGTCGTTAGCCGAACGGGTAGGACAAGGACTATAATTCTCCCTTCATTAAAAGTATTAATGATAAATACTAAGTAACTAAATTCTTATTAATACCCAATCTTAGTCACTTAGGAAAATGTGAATTTGGTGCTAACCCATGAAATTACACTTTGCACTTTGCTTAAGTCGTTAGTGGAGCGTGTGTGGTTAACCGGCACACTAACCTGGACTTAACAAGGTAGGCAAAGGGTAACTTAATATTTATCATAGTATCGGTGGAGCGTGTGTGGTTAACCGGCACACTGATTAAGGGGTAAATATTAAGGGTACCATGTATATTTGCATGGTTATTCACACCTTGTTTTGTGATCCTCGGCATCACAGTCACAAAACCTGAAGGGCACACTCGAGATTGAAACATGCCTTTGAACAGTTCAATGAATCTCAAAGATCTAGGACTTTCAAATCCAATTAAAACCTAATAAATTATTTCGTTTTTCATGGTGGAAATTGGTGAATCGTCATTCACCTACCTTCAAATATTTTATAGCTTGGATTACGGCATCCCTCTTCTAAGTTATAAAATAGTTTGTTGGGTCCTAGTCTTAATATTTCATATTGGGTGTCATATTAAGGACTTTAAATCAACTATCTTGAATATCTCCCAAAAAGATGTCTGGTCTAGACATTTATGATCTTCCCAAATCTCTTCAAACAAGCTTTCCTAAATGAAGATGATGTCCCATGGATATCATACTTTTTTCACCTCCTCCAATTATTCTCCTTAACCCACAAGTTCCTAAAAAGTTTAAGGTCACTCAAGCCCTATTGGCAAGGCAAGGTCTAGGTGTGATCACATCTTGGAGATGTAGTCACATATTGACAAGCCGGGAGAGTTAGGTGTCAAAGTCTTGAGAAAGTTGGTGGCTCAACTACTTTCTAAGTCACATAGTGAGTTCTTTTGGGAATCCTATGAAACAGACTAAGACAAGACCCTTAATGATCTTATCTATTTGCTAAGATCAACTTCCTAAAACGCTATGGACATTGACAATGATGACATTGGATATCCAGTAAAGCTCTCTCTTCCCAATGGAAAGGGATCGGCCATAGTCAACTCGGTTGACCCAATGGTAAAGAGAGAGGCGAAGTCTGAGATAGTCTCATTATCAAGGGTCCGTAGGTAACTATTGCCAAAGGAAGGGGCATTGGTTCGGTGATCAGAATTTTGGGCTATTACTTAAGAGTTATGATAGTTATATTGCTTAGGAATAGATAACAACAAGGTTTTCATATGGATTGTAAGGATAAGTTTTTCCGCAAAGTTTTAAAATAAATGAAAAAGGTTTTGATTTTATTTATTTTAAGTATCCTTACAATGGCATTTGTGAAAAGTTGTTGCTTATAAGATTCCATTGATAGCAATATTGGAAAAATGGATTTGATTCTTTCGGTTGTGGTAGTGTCTAATATTACCAAATAAGGAAAGATTCTCATCACCCAAGGTTCAATTGGACCGAAACTTGGAATCATGCAAGTTGTATAGTATGATGAATGAGAACTTTCAGCTTGGAAAATTAAGACTAATTCCTTATGTGAATAAGGAAAGGACTAAGGGATCGAGTACACATTCTTGTGCACTGGTCAAGTCCACCATAAAAGATCAAGAAGACTATTCGTCATGATTTACTTAAGTTCAGTAAATATGGTTATACTTATAAGTTTAAGTATAAGTTTGTAGCATTGGAGAAGTTTCAATGTGAGACAGAACGAATAAGAAGAATCAAAGTATGGCAGAAAGATAAAAGTTTCTCAAATCTGAAAAGATGGGAGAGTACTTTAGTATCATGTTTATGATCATCTTAATGATTAAGATACCATATCACAATTGGTCCTCTAAAGTCATCTTAGTGCATTCTTATGACTAAGAAGAGGAGTCATGAATTGTTGAAATGGTTAAATCAAAAAGATGAGTCATACTTCGTTCCAAAACAATTCTTAGAGTCATACTCCAAGATTGTAACTTGAGTGACATATCTTAAAGAGGGTTTGTTAACACTAGTCAAATGTAAGAGTAAAAGGTTATCTACTCTTGTACATTTGAAATTGGTAAGTTGTGATGTTTTGGATAAAACAGAGACCAACTTAGGCCAATTGTGTAAAGTGATAGTCTTGATAAAGAATCTGCACTATCTCTTGAATATTTGACAAGGGAGTCTTATATGTCAAGAGGACAGTGGGAGTCTTAAAGCTCTTGAAAGTTTCAAGACTTAATCAAGAATAAAACCTAAAGTCCTTCACTAGCACACGACTTGAGGTTTATAACCTATCGTGTTGAAATTTTTGTGCCTATTCAAGTTGGCTTTGCATAGGAGTTCTGAGAGTTCTCAATTGGTTGCATAACTACTTGGAAGCAATGGCAGGCACCTGAGCTGCCAAATGGCAAGAATTTAAGATTGCACAAGTTTAATCAATATGAGTTTGGATTTGTCACTAACCATGTCTTGTGATTATGGTTTTGACAAATTCACATGGATAAGAACACATACACTATTAAATCTAAGTGTCATAAGGTTTCTCTCCGATTCATGAAAATGATGGTGAGGAAACACTTTCACTAAG
Source organism: Lactuca virosa (assembly GCF_052849685.1). Classification (NCBI taxonomy): domain Eukaryota; kingdom Viridiplantae; phylum Streptophyta; class Magnoliopsida; order Asterales; family Asteraceae; genus Lactuca; species Lactuca virosa. The sequence continues at coordinate 298,958,179 of NC_136428.1, read as the reverse complement.
TAGATTTTAGCTAGATAGCAATTATGATATTTGCATTCTCAAAGTCGTTAGTGGAGCGTGTGTGGTTTACCGGCACACTAACATGGACTTGTGAGAAGTGGCAAAGGTCTAAACAATTGAGACTATGATTACGGCATCCCTTTTCATAGTTCTAAAACTATTTAGACACACATGTGAGCTATCTAAGAGAGGTGTATGATTTTGATAAAGTTTTATCAAAACAATCTAGTATCAGAAATCTGAACTTTGGTAAGAAAGTCAGCTGATTTCTGAGTACATGTCAAAGCTAGTGTGAGCATAAGTGTTATGCTAATAATCATCATGTTAGTGGGAGCATGATAATTATGACAAAGGTTGCAAGTTAGCAATGTTAATTATAGAAAACAAAAGTTTCAATTCGTGAGGTTGAAGGGGTTGAAAAAGTTGTTTTGCTATAATTAAGGGAGAGGAAATTATACTTCATTTCAATTCTAAAAGCTTAGATTGAGATTTTAATCGTATTTAATCAAGGATATATATATGAATTTCATGTTGGAATGGCTCAACATAAGGAAATTCTATATATGGGTCCATTATTTGCGTTCTAAAATTCGATTATGATTACGGCATCCCTTTTCAAAATCTGAATTTTGAGAACTTGGCAAATTGAAATGGAAATATTATAGCAAAAGACTAGTTTAGTCGTTATGTGAGACATCATGAATCGTGTCCCATATGCTTCGGATATAGGATCGATTACATGTGCTATATTCATCCTTTCTAAAATTTTCCAAATGCCTGGGGCATTATGAAGGGAAAAGGTCTACAATTGGATATGACTAAAATGATTAAGCAATTGTCGAGGACAATCTAAGGTTTACCAAAGATTGGTTGCTCAAGGACAGTTGGAAGTATAATGTTAATTCTGGAAGGACCATATTGACATAATCTGTAAGGAGGCAACTCTTGTTCAGAAGTGATAGTCAAAATGGAATATGGAAATGTTTCAAAGTTAGAAATTATTCAATATGTGTAAGATTAGGAAACTTAATGAAAGAAGGATGTTTCCAAGGAGCTGATCTCCTTTGGAATGCTCTGTAATGATTGTTGTCAAGTCTTTCTGACTTCGTGCATAATCATTAAGAGGATCAATGCATATAAGTTTAGAATCTAACAGATTTCAGTGAATGGCATGAATTTGGAATTCTTGCATTTGCAGTAAGGATTTGGGACTGTGAAAAGAGGATCATTGGAGTGATGTTCAATTGATCTATTTTACAAAGTAAAGATCATAGACAAACATAGTATGCATACTTGGTGTATGGCATGACTAGTGTTTAGAAAACATAGTGTACATGCTTGGAGCATGGGACAACTATTGTTTTAAATTCAAGTATAAAGTTGATAAAACCGAAACAATGAATAATGAGTAATCAGTATGGTGATAAATAAAAGTGTATTTATATTCGTAGGGTTTGATACCATATTTGATTCATTTATTCTTGTGTTTCACTTTGCATGTTTTGACTTCCAGAATAACTAAGTCGCTCTTCCTGAATGATTAAGTTATTCAAACCATCCACAGTCGGTCATATGTTGGAAGTAGATATGAATCAAGACTGTCATGGGTTGGTTTGTAGAGGTCCAAGTTGGTGGACAAAGTGGTGCTACAACACTCATGAGTGCTCATAAGTTCTGAGTATTGGATTCAACCCAAGCTCATTTGAATCACTTCATGGATTTTATCACGAGTGATCATGAGACGATAATATCTTATATTCTTCAAACCTAGAGATATGAGTTGTTACTATGAGTTGGTTATACATTGATTGCCCGAAAACGCATTGGTAACTCGATATTATAAAACGTGCCTTTGTGTATGATTCAACAAGTAGTAGAACAAGCCATATGAGTCGAAGTTTATCCATTCCTTTTACATTCGGGATAAAAGCGATATCTGTGGGCCCCTCGATGATTTAAAGATTATACATGTGAGTGCTTGGCCAAGCCAGGACTGATTTGATTTGTTCAATCAGTCAGTCATCATAAATCGAAAATCGGGAAACAACAAATGGAAAGAGAGAATGATTATAATCCATGTCTCAGTCCATATGATATGTAGAATGGAGGAATATATGATCCCTTATCTAATGGACAAGTCATTGACAAAGGTCAGAGTTCATCGACAAGGTCAGAGTTCGACAGAAGCTTTTGAGAGCTACGATTGTTGATCGGTTCCTAAAGTCATACACAATAATAGTTTTAGACTTATCCAAGTGGGAGACTGTTGGATTAATGTCTAAGTCCATAACTATAATTGGTAAGACTTGACCCGACCCGGCATGGTCCATTTGGGTTGCATGGCATCATGCATTTGGATAAACTATAATGAGAGAAATAACACTTAAGGTTGGTTAATATATTATAAGTTCTAATATATTAATAAGGTTATTTAATTAGTATTGATCAAGAATTAATTTGGAATTAATTAAGTGATCAAAAGGAGACTAATTAAATATATGGGTTGATTGTGTAAATCATTCATTGTTATATATGTGGGTTTGTGATCCAAGATTCCTTATGTTGGACTATGTCCATGGGGTGACCCATGGATACTCCATGGAGGTTAAAATCCATGGAGCATAAGGAATGGGTAAAGTTATGAGTTACATGGTGTAACCCTAATAGCCACCATATAAAAGAATCTCATGGCTCAAGAAATCGTGGACTAATGTGTAAGTGTGAGGGCTAGACGATTTCAAGGAGTGTTCAAGTTTCTCTCAAGTTATTCCAAGTGTATTTGGTGTTGTGTGAACCATTTGAGGTGTCACACTTGGGGCACTAGGCACTCAAGCTTCATGAAGACATTCTACATCAAAGAGGTATGTATTCTATCTTGTTATATTTATTATTTTGTATGCTAGATTAGGATAATACCTTGGATGTTCATAATTGTATGTATAATAGAGAAAACATAGATCCAAGGTATTTAGGGTTGCATGTACACTTAGGAGTGTTAGAATGCTCATAACCCAACAATAACGACTATATTTTGCTTTATATTTCACACATGTGCAGAACTAGTCAACATAAGACTTATTCTCAATAGAGAGTCATCTCAACCAGGAAAAAGACCTGGAATACCAAGTCAAATAACGTTCATATGCTGATTCGGGAGGATCCCAGAATTATCATACTTCTTGTTACTTACACTAGACTATAAATAACACATGTATCTAGCACACTACATACACGATAAATTCTAGCATTAGACGTGTACTCGTATTACCTTCAACATCTTTGTAATTTCATATTGAAATCAATAAAATACACCAAGGCAGGTGATCATTATCACCTCCCAAGGTTTTATATCGGAGATCCTATAAAGGATCAATGGCTTTCCTTGTAACTCACTTGTCTCTCTTTGATCATTATTTTATACTTACATTGCACTAACACCACAACCTCTCATACAATTTGGTCGAATTACACTTGATCAATTTTTGACCAAAACAATTTGGCGCCTACCGTGGGGCCGTGGTGTTAATAATTGTTCGAGAATCATGTCTACCCAACCGAGATTATCCTCTTCCTCCATTCCTCCCATTTCCTCTAAAAATCTTCCTCTACCCCAGGTGGAGCTCCCAAGAAAACCTCTAAGGCACGGAAGAGAAACATCATCCTCGATATCCCAAAAGTTCTCATCCACCACCGCAATCTCAAAATAATCAACCAATGGAGGCACCGCAGTCTACTCAGACCGCTGAATCCGGTACTCCCTCGGAAGACAAGACTAATGTTGTAATTTGTCACAAATGCAACAAAGAGAATCACTTTGCAAGAGATTGTAAGGCCAATGTAGTAAAAGACAGAGCATTCTACCTTAGAATGGCTCAAGAGTTGGAAGATAAGGAAAAGGCAAGGGCATACGTAGCCCATGTCAAAAGAGACCATCAAGTTTGGTCATCCGGAGATGAAGATGATGCCATCAGCAGTGTCAAAGGAAAAGGGAAAATCTGCATGCTGGCAACTGTGGATGATGATGGGTCTACAAAGTTGGACAAGAACTACTGCTACATGGCAAAGGATGGAACTCTAAGCATCGTCGAACAGGTAAAACTTATGATCCTAACTCTAAACTATAACATGCATGACTTTCAACCCTACATAGATGATCTTAATGACACTTGTGATGCCGTCCTTACAGACTATAACAAAGCCTTAGATGAGAAGAACATTGCGTCCCAAGAGATGTTCCACGTGAGAGGACGACTGGATAACAAAAGACTCAAATGGCTATGTTAGAGAAGGACTTAGAGTTAGAAAAAGATGCAAGAATGTTGAGTGAAACCCAATTATAAATAGCTTTGAACCAAAGAGATTTAGCTCAGAGTGAAATTGTACGCTTAAATCTTTTAATCGAAAAATTGTTCAATGAAAGTGACGTTATTGAAAATTTGGTAAACAATGGAACTGTGGACAATACATACAATTGGGGTTGGTCAAATGGATATCATACCGCAATGGATTCCTCACACCGGCTCAACAAAGACAGACTGTATGTCCCTCCAGACCGAGAATTTCATTTCCCAGTCAATGACAAGACCTTTCCCGAAAACATCAAAACTCACTTCGGTAGACTACATAGTCTAAGCAATAATTGTGTCATTGAGGAAATTGTGCCTGAGGTTTCGGGTCACACATGTGATCAAATTCCTATCTGTGGCACCATTTATCTAAATTCTCAAACCTCATCCGTAGTTGATGAAGAAATTGTCATTGAGGGCCCCAAAGTCTTGATAGACTTCCCATCTCTACCCTCAGACCGTAGTGTTTCTCACTATATCCAAAAGTCCCACAAATGTCCCACTACAGTCCCAACTTACTCTGCGGTAGTCAATTCATCACTACCGCAGTCATCAGTAAAAGGAACTGTGACTTTTCAGCCAATTCATCACGAATTACGCATAGAAAACTTTGAAGTGGGTCAATGCTCTCAAATTCCTGAATCTTCAAGTTCAGACGACTCAAGCCCTTGTTTTCATAAATTTTCAAAGGGTTCTAGGAAACCGCAGTTGAACAACAAAGACTGCGGTTCACCAAAATCCTTAGCTAAAAAAGCTTTGAAAGAGGAAATTCGATTCCGTGGCACAAATAGACAAACATTTTCGAAAAACAAGAAGCGTGTCAGATTTCCAAAGTGCAAGAGTCCAGAAAAATTTATTTCTCACAATACTTTTCAAAAAACTCTCCTATTAAGAAAACACACAAAAAGGAATGTCAAGTTTCATCAGTCATTCCTATTTCATCTGACATAATCCAAAAGCGTGTAAAGTCTTTTCAAAACAATGGTTTTCAAGTCTATTCCTCAGATGACCCAAAATGGAAGGGTATTTTACCCACCCCAACACTTTTAAAGTCACGTCAAATTTTCAAAAGGTGGAAGGGTATTTTACCAACTCCACCAAAAAGAACTCAAAGACCTACACATTCTAAACCTTTTCATAAACAAACTTTTTCCAAACCCAACATCACTCATGTCAGGAATTACCAACCTCGGACCGGTAACAAGTCCAATTCATCCTTTAGACCGCTGACCAAGCATAGTGTCAAATCAAAAGACAAAATCTCTTTTTGTCAATGTCAGTGTAGTTGTCAAAAGGATTCATCCAATGTCAAATCTAGTCAGAGTCAGAAACCTCGTATTTTTTCAAAACACAACACTCCAAATCTGCACAAACACCCAGGTCTAGGAATAAAAGTTGACAAGAGACCCGTCCCTGCAACCTCGGTCCATGCATCATTCAGAAATTCACCAATTGCCCTAGGCTCCAAATTAGTTTGGATGCCTAAACTAACCGTATAATTCTCAGGCTTTGTGCAAGGAGGAACAAGAAGAAGAATGGTTAACTGACAGTGCCTGCTCCTTGCACATGACCGGAAGGTTAGAATACCTTCGGGATTTCAGGCCAATATGCAATGGTGGAAATGTCACATTCGGCAACAATACGAATGGAGTCATCCGAGGTTACGGTGTTCTCACTACGGGGAACTTCTCTATTTCAAAGGTTGCTTATGTAGAAAGCCTAAAACACAATCTCATCAGTGTTGGCCAACTATGTAAGGCAGGCCATGGAGTTGAATTTGATGACCAATTTTTCTATGTAATGACAAGTGATAGGAACACGTGTCCGATCAAATCCCGATCCGAAGGTACGATGTATCCTTTGGATGTCTCTCTGATCATTGGCAGACCGCAGTTGTGCTTCCTATGAAGATATAAGTGATAAACTTCATTTTCAAGTAAAGATCTAAAAGTTAAACACATAAACATGCATATATACATAGATCTAACACAAAAGCACTTGTATTCTCCCCCAAAAACATTATAAAACCGAAAACAAGGGGGTATGAACTCATCTTGGGGATTTTCTAAGTGTAGAAGGAGATGAAGAAGAAACTTTGAGTCTAGCTTGAACAACTTGGAGAGATCTTGAAAATATGGGTGTTCTAAGGGCATAATCACGAAAAATGGAGTTGTAAGAGGAAGTATCCTTGTAAAACTTGAACCAAAACAATGGAGTTAATCATAGACTTACCTAGGATCTTAGAAATCCCTCCTTGATGATGAAAAACTCGAAATTTTTGAAGAGAAGAAGAAGGATTGTTCTTGAGAGTAATGTGTGGAATTTGGAGTTTTGAAGTGTGTATTGTGTGTGTAGGCCGAGAATAAGAGAAGGGAGGGAAGAAAAGGTAGAGGTTGGCTTCTCAAAGATGATGAGATGTGTCTAGATGTATGGGAGGTAAGGACTTGGGAACATGTTGGTTAATAATGTGGTGGCAAGCTTATTGTCCACCCTAATCTTTTTTTTTTTCGGCCCAAAGGTGGCCCAAAAGGATAGTAGGCTCCGATCTTGTCTTGGCCCAAAGGAGTTTTCGGCCCAATGAAAGGCTTACTAGGAGTTTTTGGTTTAAAATAATATTTAATAAAAGTTTTTCGGCCCATTAGGGCCCAATGAGGGGTTATCGGCCCAACTAAGGTCCTAGTATATGTTTTCGGCCCAAAAGGCCCAATAAGAATGTCTTATGGACCAAAAGAACTAAGTTGAGGGCTTATTGGCCCACTAGGGCCTAATAAGAAGGGTTCGGTCCAAAAAGAGTGTTTTAACCTTAAAAATGCTAAGATGGAGTTTTGGGTCCACTATGACCTAATAAAGGTGTTTACATCTTAATCTAATTTTTGTCAGTTGTGACATCATCCCCCCGTTAGAGGGAATTTCGTCCCGAAATTCATTCTTAAGCAGCATCCCAAGTGTTAAGGAAAAGATGTGAGTGTCTCTGTTATGTCTAGTCCCTTCGTTCTTAGGAGAATTTAAGTCTTTGCTTAGTGTTCTAGCGGACCTTTGCTAGTAGCCTTTGACCTTGCCCTTTTGGTTAGTTAAGTGTTGGTCATCTCGGCCTAACATAGAGGTATTCTGCCTTTGAGTCTTATATGGCAAGGTGAATGGGTGGTTATGGCTATTTTGGATTTGTGTACTTGACGTTCCCTAAGTAGTGTCTCCTAAACTTTAAGGCGGACACTTATTGTCACCAAGTTAAGGTTGTGTGCGGTATAGTTGGACTCATACTTCTTAGGTTGCCATGGGAGTTTCTTACTACGAGGTTTTGAACTAGTGGGAGGTTGATCTTTGCTTGTTTCTACAAGTAGGTCTAGTAAATCCTTGATTTGGGATAGGAGATATCGATCCTTGAGGATGGATTCGTTTTATCTTTAGTAGTCAGTGGTCCTATGGACACTTAGCCTTTCCTATTTACGAGTTGGATAGGCGTTCTCTGAGGTTCAAGTCTTGGTTTGATTACTTCATACTTACTAGGTCGTTCCATCGATCGGATACCTTCGGTGTTTATATTGGTGCTAAGTGTTCTTGGTGGTCTGGCTATAAGAATGGCTTCATGAGTTGAGTTGATCTCCGAACTCAACTTATCATGTAGGTGATGTTTCCGAAAGGGATTTGGAAACATCTTAGGGGGGTTTATAAATCTATAGGTTACCCTTGGTGTCCTTTGCTCCTCGTTTCTTATCCTTAATATGGGCTAGAATTGAGTGTGGTATTACTTGCACGGGTACCTAAGGGTCTAGATGTCAGAGATAGTTCGCGGATTGTCGTTACAAGTTGTAGGGGTTTCGTTAATCGATTGGTTAAGGTGAAGAGTCTAGTTGGTACATGAATTTCGTATGGTGAGGATCAAGTCAGCCCATGTCAATTGACACCGTTGGGCTCCTTATTGTAATAGGTGATGGATTGATCTGAAAGGGATAATTGTTTGAAATGATAGTGTGTTCTATGTACACGTTTGTAATGTTATCAATTTCGTCCTCAGTATTACCACTATGGTTATTTCGTTCTGAATTTTTGGGTGTCCGAGCAATACGAATGCCTTGATATAAACGATGTGATTTTGTAGTCTGATTTCTATTTGACCTCTCTATGATGGTTTGATGTAGCCTAGTCGTACGTAATTCAAGATTGAAAAGGTTGTAAACTGAGTGGTTATGCCCTAAATCCACAGTCAACCAAGGAATAAGGATTAAGGCGGTTCCACGCACTCTAAGTTTGTAGAATCCTAATTACACACGGCGTTACGTTTACACTAAGTTATCATAACTTTCGCAAGGATCTTCAGTTTTTCCTACAAAGGATATGATTAGTTCGGATGAGGGGGTACTTTATGATTATGATTTTTAATTGGCAAAAATTTTGTGAACATGCGATGCTTAATTTCTATTGTTTTGAAACGTACCGGTAATCCCAGTAGGGTTCCTTGTTGCTTCATCATGTCCCGTTGTTAAACTCCTCCTGGTCCTCCGTCATTCTTCTCTGTTGGACAATACCTCTTGAAGTGTCCTATCTCACCGCATGCGTGGCATACTGGACTTACTTCTGGGATGAGGGTTGGAGTGACACATGGGGCCGGGGCCCTACAGATGCGGGAGATGTGCCCCTTCCTGTTGCACCTATTGCAATGCAATTCCCGACAGACTCCATGATGATGGTAGCGGCACTTGCTGCAGAGCGGGAGGTTTCCATGATACGGTTTTCTCGGTGCTGGGGTAGGAGGGCTAGTGGGGTTAGGGGCTGCTACAACTTGTTGCCTTTTGGGAGGCCCTTGAGTCGATCCGCTTCCTTTCTTGTTCCCCTGCTTTCGCTTCATGACCTTACGTTTGGAGTTTAGGGTGTCTGGGCAATTTGTCCCTCGTTGGTTTCCTTGGTTGATACTACGGTTAGAGTAATCGACACCATTTCCATTTTCATTTGGATTGTTGGTGTTGAGTTGCGCCATGACGGCTGTCACGACAGCTGTTACAGCGGCTTGGAAGGTTGCAGGGTCCATCTGTAGAACTGGTGTTTCGCCGGCTAGCTGGTTGTTTCCATGGGAAGACATGATTCTGTTGCATGATGAGAAACTGGTTCGCGAGTAACTATGGTTATATCTAGTCGTATCTCATCTATGATTATAGATATGAAATTATGCATGTACGCATATGAATCACATGTTTTGTTGTACGATTCTCGTGGTTTCGACCTACATCCCTATGATGTATTAATGGTAGTATGTAGAAATAGGTATTGTACAAATGTTAAGTTACCCTAATAGATTATAGATATCAGATCCTTAAGCTGGCTCAGGTTACATGAGTTCTCGTAGGGCGTACCTCTCTCGATTTACTACTACTAGTTGTGACGAATTACATGGTAGGCCTAGGACTTAGTGTGATGATTCTCATATGCCTAAATAATGTAAAGGTGTCCAACCATTTCGCTCATCTCACGAGTGGCCTTTTCCGCTCTCTGCTATGCTAAGGCTGCTCTAGCCTCAGCTTCCATGAGCTATTGCCTTAGGGTGGTCACCTCCTCTTCTAAGGGGCGGAGATGTTTTGTAAGGTCTTCCTGTTCTGCGTGTTGGTTCGGTATAGCATTCCGACGGGGTAAGACTCGCTAAGGATCTCTCTGGCGCCTTCATCCATGTCTGACTCCTCATCACAATCCTTTCTCTCGGGGTTCCTCTCTTGGTATTTTTCAGGACCCAATTCTGGGTTCTCCCTTTGCACTTCCTTTGCTTCTCCCTTGGTCCATTCGTTGGCTATTACTGTAGGGTAGTAGGGATGCTCTGGGTGAAGCTCAATCTTGTTGCCTTCTCGAGAGTGAAGGTATGAGATACATGTAGAAGATTTAAGTGTGGAAGTCATATAGTATTCTAAAATGCTACTATAGTATTACATGTTTGATCCTAGGACTTCCTGATGTACGAAATCGATACGTTTTTAGACTTGTTGTTATTGTTTAGTATCATAAAATACTCCTATATTATTTTAAATTGGTTCTAATGCTCCCTTGCATGCAGGGTTTGTAAGTTTTAGATTCATTGCAACACCACCATCACTCTCAAACACATGTTGGTCGTATCTCGAATAAATACAGTTGATCAGGCTCTATTTATTCCAGATATGATTACATAACTGCCCAATTTGATTGTAGTGTTCAACATCTAAATACTTTTGTTTTGTTCGTATTATGATACGGTTCTTAGCAAGTATGTATACTTTTAGAAGATACTTATATTCTTAAGGTATACTTTTAGTCAGAGTGTTTTTAGTCCCATTGTATTTATAGTTGTATATCTTGTATGGTTAGATATACTAGTTCACTATAAACAATGCTCTGATACCAACCTGTCACACCCCCGAACCTGGACGGCGAAAACGTCCGGGGGTGGACCACTCGTGTACAGTATCATAACAATTGAATATGAATGAAACATAGCAACCAAACATCATACATTGGAAATACACACTTAGATAGTTTACATATTGAATCTTGTTCATCAGTTACACAAAAGTAAGAAAGTAAAATTTCTTAAAGTCGCACCACTTGATCTTATAGTCGAACTTATTACCTGCTACTGGAATTCCTGAGAATACAAGTTGTTTTGAAAAGCGTCAACTAAAAAGTTGGTGAGTTCATAAGCAGTTTTGAATAAAAATGGTTTTTGTACTTGTTTAGAATCATTTTCAAAGTGCTTTCAAAAATATCCGATACTTTCTAAAAAGAAATGGTTTGAAATATTTGTGTACGATCTTATATTAATGCATGTGTGTTAATGGTTACAAAAATAGAAAGAGAATGATTTCCAGACAACCCGATGTTGTCTGCAATAGATAATGCTGAAATCTCAACCCCGGTGGTTGAGTACCGATGCTTATAGATTGTCGTTTTATCAAAAAGAAGGTTTCCCGTTTTATCCCAAAAAGAAAATAGAATGGTTTCCTGTTTTATCCCAAAAAGAAAATAGAATGGTTTCCCGTAAATCTTATAACGTTAATTCCTCTAAGTGAGTCGTTATAACCATACTAAATTATGACAATTTCGCCTGTCTTTGCGTCTTTGGGACGCCGACGGAATAGGATAAGGTTTTTGTCACCCTAGACCGGCCTAGTCTAACTGTAGCGAACAGCTCAGGTGTGGGGTGTCACCCCCGTATATATCTATACACAAACTCCCGCTTTCCCTCCAGGAAACTCTGGTTATAACTACAGGCTACGATTGTACACTCAAAGGTGCCAACCAACAGGTCTCACTAGATCCTTAATCGAAAATTTACACGGAAAAGAAAGAAGAACACATATAAAACTCATTCCCAGGCCCAATAAACATGTAAGTGGACCACTAAGGCCCACTATACGTATCTATTATTTCCAGGCACAAAGGAATATGAATGTCTACCCTGAGCCCAATATACATGTAAAAGGACACTAAGGCCCACTAAACATGTATATTATTTCCAGGCCCAATAAGGATAAGAATATCGTTTTTAACCCGTTTGTTATTGTTTTGTTTATTTTAGCTCGATTATTTACAAAATTGATATAAAAAGCCCACTTTTTGTAAAAATGACGGTCTTGGCCCAATAAGCCACAAAGTTTTCAAGTAAGGCCCAATTATAGTAAAAATAACACTTTAGCCCCCATTTTGTTCACAACTTGTGTTTTTGACTAGTTTGTGGTAAAAATAACATTTTAAACTCATTTTTTTCAAAAATATCATTTTTGGCTTGATTTTTTTGTGAAATACACATTTTTCTGGTTTTTGGCTTTTCCGACCTAGTTGTTGGAAAATTTGTAGAAAAATCATCGTAAGTCGAAATTTGGATCCGTAAATTCTGGAAGTTTGGAAATTTTGTCTACATTGTTCACAATTTTTGTCCTAATTTTTATTGGCCTCTAACAAGTGTGAAATTTCTTACCTTCACAGGTTGGTCCGAAATTATTTCAAATCTGATAGGTAGTTTTGTAAAATTCTCCAAAAATAATAGAAAAATCGTATGAAAACGTGAGAGTAGTCATTTTAAAGTTAATAACCTGAAATTTTTGCATGTAAAACAGTTTTGAAAAATATTACCATTAAGGTGGTCAAAACAGTTCGAGATTGGACTAAAACTTTTCTGTCAAGGGCTGATTTTTGAGTTTATGTTATCTAAGTTTGTTCACAACACTTGTTTTTGCTATTTTAAGTGGATAAATCCCAGATCTACAAGTTTACAAGTATTATATGTGAGGACACATACTTTTCTCAAGGTTTATATGAAGATCCAAGTGATAAACTTCATTTTCAAGTAAAGATCTAAAAGTTAAACACATAAACATGCATATATACATAGATCTAACACAAACGCACTTGTATTCTCCCCAAAAACATTATAAAACCGAAAACAAGGGGTATGAACTCACCTTGGGGATTTTCTAAGTGTAGAAGGATATGAAGAAGAAACTTTGAGTCTAGCTTGAACAACTTGGAGAGATCTTGAAAATATGGGTGTTCTAAGGGCATAATCACGAAAAATGGAGTTGTAAGAGGAAGGATCTTTGTAAAACTTGAAACAAAACAATGGAGTTAATCATAGACTTACCTAGGATCTTAGAAATCCCTCCTTGATGATGAAAAACTCGAAATTTTTGAAGAGAAGAAGAAGGATTGTTCTTGAGAGTAATGTGTGGAATTTTGAGTTGTGAAGTGTGTATTGTGTGTGTAGGCCGAGAATAAGAGAAGGGAGGGAAGAAAAGGTAGAAGTTGGCTTCTCAAAGATGATGAGATGTGTCTAGATGTATGGGAGGTAAGGACTTGGGAACATGTTGGTTAATAATGTGGTGGCAAGCTTATTGTCCACCCTAATCATTTCTTTTTCTTTTTTTTTCGGCCCAAAGGTGGCCCAAAAGGATAGTAGGCTCCGATCTTGTCTTGGCGCAAAGGAGTTTTCGGCCCAATGAAAGGCTTACTAGGAGTTTTTGGTTCAAAATAATATTTAATAAAAGTTTTTCGGCCCATTAGGGCCCAATGAGGGGTTATCGGCCCAACAAAGGTCCTAGTATATGTTTTCGGCCCAAAAGGCCCAATAAGAATGTCTTATGGCCCAAAAGAACTAAGTTGAGGGCTTATTGGCCCACTAGGGCCCAATAAGAAGGGTTCGGTCCATAAAGAGTGTTTTAACCTTAAAAATGCTAAGATGGAGTTTTGGGTCCACTATGACCTAATAAAGGTGTTTACATCTTAATCTAATTTTTGTCAGTTGTGACAAATGGTCATACCATCTTGACCGTAAGCTCACTTGGTCATGTCATTTGGACCATAAAATTTTTAGGGTGGACCTATACCCTACTTATGCAATCATATGTGATTGTATCCCCTTCAATCTAAGAGTTTCCTAGTCTACTAGGGTGTTATCGCTTATAATTAGTTGTTTTTACACTAATCAAATACACATACATGTCATTATATGTTATTAGTATCTTTGTGTGCTCAAGGTTCCACCTGACACACTATATCCTATTTTCCAAACATACTTTCGTATCACTCACTACATGTGAGTTCATACACCTTAATCTATTCTTTTAAATGATTTTAAATGCTTTTATGGGGGGGGGGAGGGAATACAAGTTGAACTATTATAGTTTGTTATATCAATCACATGTGATTAATAACTATCAAACATATGGATTTTCTTACATTTCAAAATGTAGTACCAATCATACTGCTTCAAATCATTTTATAAACTTTTTTGCATGTTAAATACTTTCTATTCAAACTCTTTTAAACTTATATTTTGTCAAATGCATATCTATATAGATATAGTTAGATAAGTAGGATTGAAAGGACTTAGGACTGATAGCTCGCCTTACTTCCTGTTCCTTGTTTGGTTGTGGACTTAGGGTACCGGTTATTTGTCCGAAGGTCGTTTGAGTCTTAATTATATAGTATGTATATATGTATAGATATAAAAGTTCCTTCATTCGGTTCAGTACCTTTGGGTAGCAAAGGTACACAGTCATGTTCATACCTACAAACAACATTGCTAGTAAACTATAATAGGTATAGTTTAGGAAGTTACTAATGCTATTACTAGATCAATGAAACATACAAAGAGTCAGTTCATACATGAGTCAATACATACTATAACGAGAAACAAAAAGAGAATACTATAACGAGAAACAGATAGAGACTACTATAACAAGAAACAGATAGAGAATACTATAACAAGAAACAATACACTATACAAGAGAACAAACTATGATGAGAAACAAAGAGAACATACTATGATGAGAAACAAAGAGAACATACTACATACTAGACAGAGAGAACATACATTTCACTAGTACATACAATTACATATACAAGAACACTATAACATAAATGTGAGCCACGGTTTCGGGGCATGGCATCACCTGTCATGGCTCGTTTTGTATCCATAGTCTCCTAGAAGGAGAGCTTGAATTTGTGTATAGATCTATACTGGATTGACTATCCTACACCTTGCTGCTCGCTACAGTGGGACTTGCAAGTCTACGGGTGCCAAATGTCATTTCTTCCGACGTCTTTCATCGTCGTGTTTTTAGTCGGTAGTATGGTACATGCATATGACATTCATACCTTAAATAACAATTGGTTTAAGGTAGTTAGTACAGCAGTAGTTACTATAATACAACACTACAATACTTTATTATTTCCCCCATTGCATTCACACTGTGATCTTCTCACATAAAAGGTAATGTAAAACTATATTTTTGGTTAATGATAGTCATACTTGGGAAAATACGCACTCTTACAAGAAACAAACATACAGATCATTTGATGCCTTGGTAGAAGGCTACATTTAGTAGAAAATATAGGATTTTCTAGGAGATACAAACTTTTACATCAAACATTTACAATTACATTCTTCAAACTTATACAAACAAAGACACTAAAATACTTATGAACTCACCAGCTTTAATGCTGATCTACGCTTTCAAAATAACTTGTATTCTCAGGTCACCAGTAGACAGGTACCGATGGCCAGGTGTTGAGAAGATAGAGCACATTCAAGACTCATCTTTTATTTTGATTATTCATTTTGGTGTCTTATAAACTTCAGAACACACTTGTATTAAAATTATTACTATTAATGCAATGGATGATGTTGTTACTTGTTTACTATTATGCATTGTTGTGATACTGTACATGACGCCCTCCGCCCCCGAACGTTTCCGCCGTTACGGTTTTGGGGTGTGACATAAGGTTTCTCTCCGATTCGCGAAAATGATGGTGAGGAAACACTTTCACTAAGTAGATTTTAAGTAGACAGCAATTATGATATTTGCATTCTCAAATTCGTTAGTGGAGCGTGTGTGGTTAACCGACACACTAACATGGACTTGTGAGAAATGGAAAAGGTCTGAACAATTGAGACTATTATTACGACATCCCTTTTCATAGTTCTGAAATTGCTTAGACACACATGTGTGCTATCTAAGGAAAGGTGAATGATTTTGATAAAGTTTTATCAAAGCAACTCGTATTAGAAATATGAACTTTGGTAAGAAGGTCAATAAAGTATTGATTTCTAGAAGTCCAGCCGATTTCTGAGTACATGTCAAAGCTAGTGGGAGGATAAGTGTTATGCTAATAATCATCATGCAAGTGAGAGCATGATAATTATAATAAGTGTTGCAAGTTAGAAATGTTAATTATAGAAAACAAAAGGGTCGAATTGGGTAAAAGTTGTTTTGCTATAATTAAGGGAGAGGAAATTATACTTCAAGTTAGCAATGGTAATATTCATCTGTTCTAAATTTTTCCAAATACCCAGAGCATTAAGAGGGAAAAACTACTTGAACTAGACATGACTAATTTGATTAAGCAATGGTCGAGGACAATTTGAGGTTTACCAAAGATTGGTTGCTCAGGGACAGTTGGAAGTATAGTGTTAATTTTGGAAGGACCATATTGACATATTCTGAAAAGAGGCAACTCTTGTTCAGGAGTGATAGCCAAAAATGGGAATATGGAAATGTTCCCGTAGGTGGAAGTCATTCATTAAATCTGTGTAAGATTAGGAAACTAAATGCATGAAGGATGTTCAAAGGATTCTACTTTGAATTTGAGACTTCGTTTCCATGGAGTGATCTCCGTTGGAATACTCTGTAATTTCTTTTGACAAGTCTTTGTGACTAGTGTGCATAATCATTACAAGAGGATCGATCCATATAAGTTTAGAATCTAACAGATTTCAGTAAATCGTAGGAATTTGGAATTCTTACATTTATAATAAGGATTTGGGATTGTGAAATGAGAATCATTGGAATTATGTTCAATCGATCTATTTCACAAAGTAAAGATCATAGACAAACTTAGTGTGAATATTTGGTGTATGGCATAAATAATGTTTGGAAAAACATAGTATGCATACTTGGTGTATGGCATGACTAGTGTTTTGAAAAAAACCACAGTGTGCATGCTTGGAGCATGGGACAACTATTGTTTTAATTAAAGAATAAATTTGATAGTTTGAAACAGTATGCAATGGATAATGTGTAATCAATATGGTGATAAATAAAAGATGTTTTATTTATATTCATATGTTCTGAGACCATATTTGATTCGATTATTCTTGTGTTTCACTTTGCATGTTTTGACTTCCAGAATAATTAGGTCATTCTTCCCGAATGACTAAGTTATTCAAACCATCCACAGTCGGTCATATGTTGGAAGTAGATATGAATCAATACTGTCATGAAGTTGGATTGTAGATGTCCAAGGTATGGGACATAGCAAGGGTTGCTGCAACATGGAATTTATCTCGAGTGATCGCGAGACGGTAATATCATATAAGTCTTCAAATCTAGAGATATGACTTGTTGCCTATGAGTTGGTTATACATTGATTGTACGAAAACACATTGGTAACTCGATGTTATAAAACGTGCCTTTATGTATGATTCAACAAGTAGTAGAACAAGCATATGAGTCTAATTTTAGTTGTTCCTTCTTGGATTAGAAGATATCTGGGCCCCTCGATGATTTTGTGTTGACCAATGTACCGGGCCCGGTCAGAACTAAGTTGATGTGTTCAAATAAGTTCTATGTCAAACAAATCAGAAATCGGGAAATAAACTGCTGGACAATAAGTAAGACATTGTTCCATGTATTTGTCCGGCTGATATCTAGAAAAGAGGATTTTATGATCACTTATCTTAAATGGCGTATCATCATCATCTCAGTTCCGTGAGACCATGAAAGAGCTACGATTGTTGATCGGTTCCTGAAGTCATTCTTGCAGATATAGTTATTAGACTTATCCAAGTGGGATACTGTTGGATTAGGTGTCTAAGTTCATAACTATTCCTGGAATGTACTTGACCTGGTTGGCATGGTCCATTTGGGTTGCATGGCATTGCAACACTTAGATAGACTAAATGAGAGAAAGGACACTTAAGGATTATTAATATATTATAAGTTCTAATATATTAATAATATTATTTAATTAGTATTGATCAAAGAATTAATTTGTAAGTAATTAAGTGATCAAAAGGAGACTAATTAAATATATGGGGTTGATTGTGTAAATCATCAATTCTTCTATAGTGGGCTAATGATCCATGGTTTGTATGGATTGGGTTAAAACCCATAAGGTGCTACATGGATGATCCATGGAGGTTACAAACCCATGGATCATGGAATAAGGAAAGCCATGACAATTAGGGTTTACATGGTGTAACCCTACTTGTGCCACAACTATATAAAGAACCCTATGCAAGCAAAATTGGCACTATGACCACTACTTGTACAAGAAAGAGAGCAAGCCGATTTTGAGGTGTAAGTAAACTTCTCTCAAGGTCATTCCAAGTGTTGTGGTGTTGTGTAAGACATTTGAGGCATCACACTTGAGGTGCTAGGCTCACAAGGTTCTCAAGGAATCCAAACCATAAAAGATATGTTCTTCTTCTAGCATTTATGTTTAAAAGTTCCCCATGCTATGCTAGATAGTTGAAGAACCTTGGAAAATCATTTTTGCATGTATCTTAGTAAAACATAGATCCAAGGTTTCTAGAATTGCATGTACACCATAGGAGTGTTAGAATGATCAAAACCCTTCAACTGCATCTCAGCCTCCGGCTCTCAGGTCCACTCGGAGCCCCTCTGATGTTGCCCACGTACCTTTACTAGAGGTACTTCCTTGCTACGCAAAACCTTTACCTTCCTCTCCATAATAGCTACGAGCCTATCAACATTGTTCAGGCACTCATCGACCTGAATATCATCCAGGGACACCACTACATCCTCGTCCAATACACACTTTCGCAGATGTGAAACATGGAAAGTTCTGTGAATCTGACTGAGCTCCTCACGAAGATCATATCTATAAGCGACCATGCCAACCCTGGCAATAACCCGGAACGGCCCAATACATGGGTGACCCAATTTTCCCCTCTTCCTGAAGCGAATCACACCTTTCCAAGGTGTGACCTTCAGTAACACCATGTCACCAACCTAAAACTCTGACTAAGATCGGCGTCGGTCGGCATAACTCTTCTGCCGACTTTGAGAAGTTTGCAATCTCTGCCTGATCTGCTGAATCATATCCGTAGTCTGAAGGACGACCTTGGTCTGCCCCATAACCCGTTGACCAACCTCGCCCCAACAGACTGGGGTACGACATCTTCGCTCATACAAGAGCTCAAAAGGCGGAGCACCAATGCTGGAGTAAAAACTGTTTTTGTAGGAGAACTCTACAAGACGTAGGTAGGAGTCGCAGCTCCCACCAAAATCAATGACACAAGCTCACAAAATATCCTCAAGATTATGTATCATCCGCTCACTTTGGCCGTCGGTCTGCGGATGATAAGTTGTGCTAAAGTGTAACCTCATGCCCTATTCCTCATGGAACTTCTTCCAAAAACGGGAGGTGAACCGAACTTCATGGTATGAGACAATGGAGACTGGAATCCCATGGTGAGCAACGATCTCACGGATATACACATCGGCCAACTTCTCGGCCGAAGAACTCTCCTGAATCCCCAAGAAGTGGGCACTCTTGGTCAATCGATCCACAATGACCCAAATCGCATCCAAACCCTTTGCCGTCTTCAGCAACTTGGTGATGAATTCCATCAAAATCTGCTCCCATTTCCACGTGGGAGCCTCCAGAGGCTGCAGCTTGCCATGCTTCCTCTGATGCTCGGCATTGACCATCCTGCAGGTCAAGCACCTCTCCAGGTACCAGGCGATCTCAATCTTCATACACGACTACCAATAGCTCAATCTCAGATGCCGATACATCTTGGTAGCCCCCGGATGGATAGAAAAGCGAGAATTATGAGCCTCCTCTAGCATAATCTGTTTAACCCCACCAGACATAGGAACCCATACCCGACCACAACAGTTCAACAAACCACGACTATCCGGAACAATTCGGGTGATCTCACTCATGATCCTCTCAATCTTCCAACTCTCATCCCGAACACCCTCGGCCTGAGCCTCCTTAATCAATCCCACAAGCGTAATCCACTGATATCCTTATACATGACACCCCATCAGAAGGTCCAGCTGACTTGAGGCTCATGGCATTCGCCGCCACATTCACTTTACCCTGGACGGTAAAGGATCTCGCAGTCATAATCCTTGACTACGTCCAGCCACCTACGCTACGTCATGTTCAAGTTCTCCTGATCCATAATGTGTCTCAAGCTCTTCTGATCCGTGTAGATAGTACAGCAGACCCGATAAACATAATACCTCCAAATCTTGAGATCGAAAAGCACAGCCCCAACTCAAGATCATGTATGGCATATCTCGTCTCTTGCGGCTTTAGATGCCGCAAAGAATAAACTATCATTCATCCTCTCTGCATGAGGACCGCACCATCCCAATGATGGATGCATCACAGAAAACCACAAAATCCTCAACTCCATCCGGGAGGGTCAAAAATGGGGCCTCGCATAGTCTCTGCTGAAGGGTCTCAAATGTTGAATGTTGCTCACGACCCCACCGAAAATCCACCCCCTTCCTCTTCAGATGAGTGAGGGGTACTACAGTTTTGGAGAAATCCTAAATAAATCTCTAGTAGTGGCCAACCCAAGAAATTCCTGATATCCAATGGAGATTTTGGAACCTGCCACTGCATCACCGCCTCGATCTTGGCCAGATCGACCAATATCACGTCCTAGTTAAAGAGGTGTCCTAAAAACTGAACCTCTTGTAACCAAAACTCACATTTTGAGAACTTAACATAAAGCACTTCTCACCTCAAAACCCTCGGAAGCTCGCGAAGATGCTCCTCGTGATATTCTCTGGTCTTGGAATATACCAAGATATCATCAATAAACATGATAACCGAACGATCGAGCATCGGCCTGCATACCCGATTCATCAACTCTATAAATACCACAGGCACATTGGTGAGCCCAAATGGCATCACCACGAACTCGTAATGCCTATAACGAGTCTGGAACACGGTCTTATCCATGTCCTCCTCTCTCACCTTGACTTGATGGTACTCGGACCTCTGATCTATCTTGTAGAACCAAGATGCACCCTACAACTGAACAAAAAGATCATCAATCCGCAGAAGGGGATACCAGTTCTTCACCGTTAGCTTGTTCAACTCCCGGTAATCAATACACATCCAGTGTGAACCATCCTTGTTATTAACGAATAAAATTGGCGCTCCGCATGTTGAAATACTCGGTCTGATGAACTGCTTGCCTAGCAGCTCCTGCAACAAAGGTGACAACTCCTACATCTCAGGCGATGCCAAACGGTACGGCGCCTTGGCAATTGGGGCCGCACCTGGCACAAGGCCAATCCTGAACTTCACCTGCCTCTCAGGAGTCACACCGGGTAACTCCTCCGGAAATACATTGGCAAATTCCATGACCACCGGAACCTCTAAAACTGAAACATGATCCCCAACACGCATATCCACTACATACGCCAAATAACCCGCACACCCTTGCTAATCCCTGGCTGCAGAACAAAAACCAGAACCATCCTGGTGCCCTACCCATAGATAACCAGTTCTCCCCCACTTGGGGTTCGAACTACTACACGCTGGCCCACACAATCAATCATCGCACCGAACCAGCTCAGCCAATCCATCCCTACAATCCCATAAACATCTCCCATGGGAATGGGGATCAAATTAATCGGATAAGGCGCCCCGAAGATCTCTAGAACACAACCCGGATATACCAAAGACCAAGAAAATCTATGATCGTTGGCAATAGAAACTCGAAACAGGCACTCGAACGCCCCAACGGGCATATCAAACTTTCTAAAGAACGATCGAGACATAAAAGACCGACTCGCACCCAAGTCAAACAACAATAAAGTAGGCAAAGAATTCACTAGAACGTACCTAACAAAGGAATAAAATACAATCTGAAGAATAATAGATAGAAACATACCAGTCACAACATCTAGATTTGCTTTGGCCTCATTGGCAGTAAGCTGGAAAGCGCGACCTCAAGCCCTCGGGGGCTCCGCTCTGCCCTGACTCCCGTCAGTGATCCTCAAAGTAGCCAGTGTTGGAACTTGCGCTGGCTTGGCAGCGAACAAGGGACACTAGGCCTTCATATGGCCCACCTGATCACAATGGTAGCAGAGTCTGATGCCAGATGTTGGAGTCTACTGCCGACATTCTGTTAGGGTCGAAATATATTGTAATATGTCGAAGTCTGTTTTACCCTTCGTATGTTTTGTAATTTTATTTACTGAGGTGTATTTCGTACGAAGCTTAATTTCATTGCCTTAGTATTTTTTGTATGCTTTCACGGTTCCTATAAATAGGGAACTTTACTAAAGTTAGATAAGAGTCCTTTACAGAACCTGTCTATTTTCTCTGTAAAAGTTGAGAGCATAAATGAGCAGAAACCATATCTTATTTACATCGTTTGTTTATTCTGCATTCATTTAACTCTGATTCAGTTTAACTCTTGATTCTACAATTCTACAATTGGTATCAGAGCATGAATCATGATCTGAGATCTAATTTTCATTCAGTTTCAAAAGGTTTTTGAATCAAAATTATGGTTCAAAAAGTTCCGCATCTTTGGACGTGAAAAAGTTTTCTAGATCTTGAGTTGTGATTCGATTCTGCAACAGATTTGTTGAATCGAGTATTCTACTTTGTTTTTCTGTTCTTCAGCGATTTGCTCTCAAATTCTCATTGATTTCTCATAATTTCTCAAAAAATTTCTTCCGTACATCAATGGCGAACTTCAATCTCAACTTGATGACTTCTTACTCTCATCTGCTAGGATCTTCAACTAAGATTCCTATGCTCATTCCTGAATATTATGATCAGTGGTCTGATCGTATGCAGGATTACTTGAATGGAACCGATGAAGAGCTTTGGACTTGCATTTCAGGGAATGTTACTTTACCAACGAACCTTCGACCAATTGGATCTTCATCAAGTACTACAAGTGTGGAAAATCAAAATGATCGTATGAAGAAACTTGAAAAACGATGCATAAGGGAGTTGCGTGGAGCATTGCCTCCAGTGTTGTACAACTATGTCAAAAGTTGTACAACTGCAAAGGAAATCTGGAATAATCTCAAAGAAAAGTTTCAAGGCAGTGAGAAGACAAAAGTCAATTCAGTCAAGCAATGGATAATTGAATTGAAGGATTTCAAACAAAAAGATGGTGAAATGATCGAAATTTACTATGATAGGCAGAATGAGCTGATATACAAATGCTGTAACACTAGTCAAATTAGGTCAACAGACAATCACATGTGATTATGCCAATCATGTAACGTGATAAGAGTGTTATGTAGTTCATGATAAATTCTAATACAAATATTAACTTTCTTTATGATACAACTCAAAGTATACGTCCATACGATTCCAAAAATATAGAGAATGTCTGAATCTGACTTCGCATGAAGAAGTTATGATAAACCGAACACTATAAATCTCTATAGTAAGAGGAATTTAAAATATACTTAGAATTAGCTATTGAAGTCTAAAATAGAGTTTTAGTACTTGTAAATACCTACGTGTGCATATAAAGAACGTAAAAAAACAGAGTTTGTATGTGAAAGTTACGACCTTCCGAAGATTCAGCTGTCAGAAACCCTAATCTGACTGAGCTCACGACGTGAGCACAGAACTCACGATGTAAGAAGTCCTATATCCATATCTCGGAATCTAGAAGGTGTGTGACGAGGCTGCGAGGGGATAAGATCCAAACTCACAGCGTGAGCAAGGATATCTCACGACGTGAGGAGTCACATGGCCACCTTCCGAAGCAATGGACGCAAATGGCAAGTCTACGGGATGAGCATGCAGGACTCACGACGTGAGCCTTATAAAACTCACGACGTGAGGTTCTAAAATCCTTACTATAAATAGCAGGTCCGACTTCAGCCATTCTTACACCTAAACTTCTTCCCTTTCTCTCCATTGTTGAGGCCCTCTTGCATCCCGAGCCCCGACGACCTTTTACGCTGACCGTTTCTGCTTAGATTACATAAAATCACGCTACTAGAGTGAGTTTCACAGCCCCACTTTCTAATAGTTTGGGGGAAAACGCATGCTAAATATTATATATATGTTATTATTATGTCTATATGATAGTATATTAGTATCAACGTAGATAGTTATAATAACCGGGATATAGTTATTTTATATCTGAAAGTATACAACTGTCGTAAAGTTGTTAGCATGTTATTGTTATAGTAGTATACTAATGTAGATCTTGAGTTATACTTAGGATTATATATATATATATATATATATATATATATATATATATATATATATGTTGTGTGCAATATAGTTCTGAAGTTATACTCGGAAGTTCTATATGTTAATGGATAAGTATGTTGTTATTGTTGGTTTTATGTTAAGATAAAAGCCGGTATGCTATATGTTGTTATTATTAGTTTTATGTCAAGATAAAACTTGGTATGTTATATATTGTTATTATTGGTTTTATGTCAAGATAAAACCTGGTTTTACTTCAAGTTATAGCTGTTATACTGCC
This sequence comes from Lactuca virosa, assembly GCF_052849685.1. Taxonomy (NCBI): domain Eukaryota; kingdom Viridiplantae; phylum Streptophyta; class Magnoliopsida; order Asterales; family Asteraceae; genus Lactuca; species Lactuca virosa. Next base: position 298,933,840 of record NC_136428.1, on the reverse strand, counting down.
TAAATGTTATGAAGTTACGAGTAATGTTTAAAAGCATAGTCTAGTAACTTAGGGTTTTAGACATGAAAATGCTTTTGTTGTTAGAGCTATAGGACGCCGTCGAAGTCTACATGAGTAAATGTATTCATCAACTAAGATTGGGGATCTTAGCATAAATCCTCTGATATGTAACCGTTAATCCCGTGTAAGCGAGGAAGTCATGTATAATTAGTATACGGGTTGAGCACCCCACTTGTGACTGTTAGCTACAATCAACCATAAGCAAGTGACGAACTATCATTTTCCTTGTTATTGTTCTGGCGTCGTTGAAGCGTACGGTGTTCCTCATGGAAATCATGAGTGGGTTGTCCTCATGTAAATCATGACTGGGTTGTCCTCATGTAAATCATGAGTGGGTTTTCCTCATGAAAATCATGAGTGGGTTTTATCATAGGTATTATGTCAATAGTAGCGGTTACAGGCTCATGGTAGCAAATTGTTAAAAACATTATACTTTGTCGTATACAAGTATTAATGTTAAGTATAAGCTTTTCCCCTACTTATACCCTAGGTACTACTTGTATACTAAGAAGATAATTATACCTAACACACATACTCGTATACAATTGAAATAAGATTTATATGTAGCGGTTTTACTCGTATAGAATTGAAATAAGATTTATACGTAGCAACTTTCGTTAGTATGGAATTACAAACATTTATATTTATTATATATGAGACTTATAAGGATATACTTATTTGGTAAGTAAACCATTTTACCTATATATATATATATATATATATATATATATATATATATATATATATATATATATATATATTAAACGTTGGAGAGTCAAAATAATACTTTCAAAACTATACTTTTGATCGTGGAAAATGTATTATTTTATGGAGTCAAAACCTATCGACTCACCAACTTTATGTTGACGTATTTTAAAATACATGTGTTTTCAGGAACTTGAATAGCCGGTATGTATTCGAACAGAAGAAGTTTTTCTATTACCTTTCTGTTCATTAAGAAGTATGCCATAGTCGGATATTATGTAATAGGTCCTAGAAAAACAGTTATGTAACTTTCAATTATCAATAAATGTATGTATTTTCTTTAGTACTGTTCAATGTATGTTATATAACTGTGATGTGAAGAATGACGTTACACCACCCGGTGTTTCCGCCGATGGCTGGGGGTGTGACAGAAATTGGTATCAGAGCTAGTAACTATAGTGAATTAGTACTTTTTTAGGAAAGCACGTCTATAGTTTAGGGCTTACTCTGTTAGGTTTAGGTATATCTCTTAGCCTACAATATAGAGTATTAGTAATTATACTACTGAAGGACTACTTACGGGAGCGGTGACAAGGATAGACATGTCGATTTGGGTTGCTGGATTTCAGAATGGCTATATGCTAAAATGATCCTGCCCTTTCGAATGTCCTGACTGGCCGGAGCCTTATCAGATAGACCTGAAGTAACAAACAATAGTTAAAGCGTGAATACAATAAATAAGAATATAGAGTCATATATTAAGACTCAGACCCGCGATGAGAATACACCTTAATACCCGGAATGTTTTTGATCTCAAGGATTTAGATCAAATATTCCAACTAAAGTTTATATGTGCATATATCCAATCACAACTAGGTGTAGGTGCGCAACTACAATTTATTATGATCAGATCATATGAACTATTTAATTTGGGAGTAATATTTGATAGCCTAAAACTTTTGGTGATCCAAAATGTATAGGAATTCGGCATGGCACATTCACGAGAAAGGATAATCATCGAGGACACGGATGAAGAAGATGAATTTTCATTCCCCATGATGGTAGGCGATCCTTACTACCCTATAAATCCAACCACCTTTCATCCAATACCTTCTGACGATGGAGAACCTTTACCCTCCAACGAATGGGAAGAGAGTGAACCAATGGAAGAAAGCGAATCGATGGAGAAAACAGAATTGGTGGCATCATCTTTACCACCACTGAACACACTTTACCGTAAAGTTCCAGGGGGAGTAAAAATGAAACGCGCGACACGTAAATCCATACCGATATGGCAAAAGATTAAGAAAAATCAGAAGGCGACATCTTCAGGAAGTCATAGAGTTCAAGATGAACCTGCACGGATCGCACAAACCGTTAATAGGTGGGTGGCTGAAGAAAGAGCTGCTAAGATGTACGAGACTGGTCAATCATCTCGACCACATCTACCATATTCTTCTGAAGTTAACACTTTATCTCAATTGTTTGAGAAAAGTGTAAAAATTGAAGATAAGATGGAAATTGTCGAAGGAAGGGCTATTCATCTCTCCGGAAGAGTACGAAGGCTAGAAGGACAAAGGACGCGAGATCAGGAATTGGTGATGGATGTCCATCATCGTATAAATTTCGCTTATAACAACATGATTACTCACGATGCAAGGATTACAAAGTTAGAGCTCTACAATCAAACCTCAAGAAATGAAGAACGCACGGGAAGTCTCGAGTAGAGAAGTCAAGCACTTGATGAGCAAGTGGTTAATGTCACTGACGTGCTAGGTCATCACCTAGGTTACTAGTAGATAAGTTAAAACTAGTGGTTGTGTAAATACATAGATGAGACTAGTTAAGGCAAGAAGAGTAAAGTTTATAGCAAGGATGTAGAAAACCTTGCAAATTTTGCAATGTTTATAGAAACTTTTCTCTTATAAGCCTAAATAAACTGATGTAACCGCTGCTAACAATATGAAGCATATATTATAGCAATCATTGTGTTGTCCATTATGTTTTACACTTTGAAGAATAATTGAAGTATTTAGTACTCATGTATTAAATGACTAACAAAACTTATAAAATTCTTATTATTTATAATAGGAACTAAAACAAAATGCCTAGAAGGAGTAGTGCTAGGCTAAACCCTAACCAACGATCAGCACCACAACAACAACCACCAGAACCAAACCACCCAATAAGTACAGCACAACTAGGAGAAATCATAGCTCAAAGAATTGTTGCGGCTCTATCTAATGTCACAAGAGATGGAGTTAGAAATGAAGGCCACGTAGGGACCTCTAGAACGTGTACCTACAAAGATTTTATGAATTGCAGGCCAAAAAGCTTTCATGGAAATGAAGGGGTAGTTAATTTGACAAGGTGGATAGAAAAGACAGAGTCCGTCTTTCAAATAAGCTTCTGTCCAGATGATTGTAAAGTACGATTTGCAGCGTGTACTTTCGATGATGCATCACTTACATGGTGGAACAGCCATGTGAATACAATGGGAATTGATACTGCAAATTCCATGAAATGGGAGGAGCTAAAAATGATGATAGTGGAGGAGTATTATCCTAGGGAGGAGACACATAAGCTGGAACAAGAATTGTGGACCCTAACCATGAAGCGTTTAGAGATAAAAGCTTATACTGCTAGATTTAATGATCTTGCAGTAATGTGTCCAGCACTGGTAACCCCTGAATATAAGAAGATTGAGCAATATATCTGGGGTTTAGCAGCGCAAATCAAAGGCATGGTGATCGCATCAAAGCCTACAACCTATGAAAGCACCAAGAGAATAGCTCATCAGCTAACCCTGACAGAGATATAAGGAACAGAAGTGATCTGAAAGGTTGAGTCTCCCAAATTTGGAACAAACAAGCGCAAGTTTAATAGGAAGAATCCCAAACAATTATCTGAGAAAAGACAAGTAGTGGCAACCAATTATGCAGCCACGACAGCAGTACCTACGGAACCAAAATCTTCATGGTGCAATCAGTGCAACCGTCATCATCCAGGTGGCTGTTTTGTCTGCGCGAAGTGCAAGATGAAGGGACATACTGCTAGTCACTGCAGGAGCACAACACCTGCAACCGTGAATCAGGGAACAAATACTGGAGCAGGCCATGGTGAAGGAAGAAAGTGTTATGAGTGTGGAGAGGTTGGACATATCAAGAAAGAATGCCCAAAGTTAAGAGTCAAGGAGGCATAGGGCGTGGCAGGGCGTTTGTGATCAGAAGCAGAGAGGCTATCCAAGACCCTTCGGTCGTGTCTGGTACGTTTCTTATAGATAATTTATATGCTACTATACTCTTCGACTCTGGAGCAGATAGAAGTTTTATAACTCCGACGTTTAGAAAATTGTTAAGTCATAAGTCTAGCAAATTAAAAGAAATCTATGCAGTAGAAATCGCTAATGGTCAAATTGAGAAAACACATGAAATCCTAGAAAACTGTCTGTTAACTCTTAATAACTACCTTTTTCAAGTCAACCTCATGCCACTGCCTATCGGTAGTTTTGATGTCATAATTGGCATGGATTGGTTATCTTCACACCACGCCGATATTCTATGTCATGAGAAAGCCATACGACAACCCTTACCAAACGGCGAATCCCTGATTATCTATGGTGATAAATCTGGGAAGAACCTCAAAGTCATCTCTAGTACTAAGACCCAGAAATATCTACATAAGAAATGTAGTGCATTCTTAGCCCACATTGTAGATAGGAAGAGAAAGATAAAAGAAATCAAGGACATACCTCAAGTATGTGATTTCCCTGACGTGTTTCCTGAAGATCTACCTGGAATACCTCCCGTTCGACTAGTCGAGTTTCGAATCGACTTAATTCCAGGGGCAGCACCAGTAGCGAAATCTCCTTATCGGTTGGCTCCATCTGAAATGCAAGAATTGTCTAGCCAACTACAAGAACTTATTGACAAAGGCTTTATCCGACCAAGTTTTCACCTTGGGGAGCACCAATCTTGTTTGTCAAGAAGAAGGACGGATCCTTTCGAATGTGTATTGCTTATCGGGAGCTGAACAAGCTAAGGATCAAGAATCGTTATCCGCTTCTAAGAATTGATGATATATTCGATCAACTGCAAGGATCCAGCTACTACTCAAAGATAGATCTTAGATCAGGATACCATCAACTCAGAGTACAAGAAGACGACATTCCAAAAACAACATTTAGAACTCGTTATGGTCATTATGAGTTCTTAGTTATGTCTTTTGGATTGACCAATGCCCCAGTAGTGTTTATGGATCTCATGAATCGTGTTTGCAAACCATACTTGGATAAATTCGTGATCGTATTTATCGATGATATATTGATATATTCTCGAACCAAGGAAGAACATGGTCAACACCTGCAAATAATCTTGGAGCTACTAAGAAAAGAAAAGTTGTACGCTAAATTCTCCAAATGTGAGTTTTGGATTAGAGAAGTACAATTTTTAGGTCATGTAGTTAGCAATGAAGGAATTCATGTTGACCCATCCAAAGTCGAGGCAATTAGGAATTGGGAAGCACCAAACACACCAACAGAAGTGCATCAATTCCTAGGACTTGTTGGCTATTACCCCAGATTCATAGAGAATTTCTCTAAAATAGCCAAGCCGCTTGCAACACTAACCCAGAAGGATACGAAGTTCAACTGGGAAGACAAACAAGAAGCTGCTTTTCAGAAACTGAAGCAAATGTTGTGTAGTGCACCAATCCTATCCCTTCCAGATGGGACAGAAGATTTCGTCGTGTACTGCGACGAATCAAATCAAGGATTGCGATGTGTGTTGATGCAAAGAGGAAAAGTTATCGCCTATGCATCACGACAACTTAAGGTGCATCAGAATAATTACACTACCCATGATCTTGAATTGGGAGCTATAGTTTTTGCACTAAAAATTTGGAGACATTACTTATACGGTACTATGTGTACTATTTTTACCGACCACAAGAGTCTCCAACACATCTTCAACCAAAAAGATCTTAATATGAGACAACAAAGATGGGTCGAATAGTTGAATGATTACAAATGTGAGATTCGTTATCATCCCAGAAAGGCAAACGTGGTAGCAGATGCCTTGAGCCGGAAAGAATATATTAAACCACATCGGGTACGAGCATTAACTATAACTATCCATTCTAACTTTACCGCACAAATTAGAGAAGCTCAACTTGAGGCTCTAAAAGAAGAAAACATCAAGAACGAAGCTTTGCGAGGAATGGAAAAGCAACTTATACAAAAAGATGACGGAACGCGACACTTTATGAACCGAATTTAGACGCCTAAGTTCGGTGGAGTCAGGGACTTGGTCTTAGAAGAAGCCCAAAAGTCCAGATATTTTGTGCATCCAGGCTCTGACAAAATGTACTCGGATTTAAAAGTACATTATTGGTGGCCAAACATGAAGGCAGAAATTGCTACTTATGTGAGCAAATGTTTGACTTGTTCTAGAGTAAAGGCAGAACATCAAAAGCCTTCAGGTTTACTTCAACAACCGGAAATACCTGAATGGAAATGGGAGCAAATATCAATGGACTTCATCACTAAGTTACCTAAAACTCCTAGTGGGTTCGACACTATTTGGGTAATAGTCGATAGATTGACTAAGTCCGCCCATTTCTTACCAATTAAGGAGAACGACAAGATGGAAAAGCTAACTAGAATTTATCTTAAGGAAATTGTCAGATTGCATGGAGTTCCAAATTCTATTATTTCTGACCGAGATAGTAGATTCACTTAACGATTTTGGCAATCTCTACAAAAATCCTTAGGAACACGTCTAGATATGAGTACAGTTTACCATCCATAGACTGATGGACAGAGTGAGAGAACCATTCAGACTTTAGAAGATATGCTCCGAGCCTGTGTAATAGACTTTGGAAATGCGTGGGATACTCATTTACCATTAATTGAGTTTTCCTACAACAATAGTCATCACACCAGCATCAAGGCTGTACCGTTTGAGGCTCTTTACGGACGAAAATGTCGTTCCCCAGTATGTTGGGCAGAAGTTGGAGATACGCAGATGGCCAGAGAACGTACGGGTGATACCTTATGTACTAGACCAGAAATAATCCACGAGACAACTGAAACGATTGTGCAAATTAAGGAACGATTAAAGGTTGCACGTGATCGTCAAAAGATTTATGCTGATGTAAGACGTAAGCCTTTAGAATGCCAATTTGGAGATAAAGTAATGTTGAAGATCTCGCCTTGGAAAGGCGTAATTCGATTTGGGAAACGAGGTAAACTAAACCCACGGTATATAGGACCTTTTGAAATTCTAGCAAGAATTGGTTTTGTCGCATACCAACTCAAGTTGCCTCAAGAGCTAAGTAATGTGCACGATGTTTTTCACATATCAAATCTCAAAAAAATGTCTTACCGATGATACTCTTGTTATACCTCTCGAAGAGATACAAGTCAATACGAAACTCAACTTTGTAGAAGAACCTGTTGAGATCATGGATCTAGAAGTCAAACGATTAAAGCAAAGTCGTATTCCCATAGTGAAAGTTCGATGGAACTCTTTACGAGGACCTGAATTTACCTGGGAGCGTGAATATCAGATGAAAGCAAAATACCCGCAACTGTTTGGCAAAACCCCATCCGTAAGATGAATTTCGGGACGAAATTATTCTAACGGGGGGAGAATGTAACACTAGTCAAATTAGGTCAATAGACAATCACATGTGATTATGCCAATCATGTAATGTGATAAGAGTGTTATGTAGTTCATGATAAATTCTAATACAAATATTCACTTTCTTTATGATACAACTCAAAGTATACGTCCATACGATTCCAAAAATATAGAGAATGTCTGAATCTGACTTCGCATGAAGAAGTTATGATAAACCGAACACTATAAATCTCTATAGTAATAGGAATTTAAAATATACTTAGAATTAGGTATTGAAGTCTAAAAGAGAGTTGTAGTACTTGTAAATATCTACGTGTGCATATAAAGAACGTAAAAAACGGAGTTCGTATGTGAAAGTTATGACCTTCTGAAGATTCAGCTGTCAGAAACCCTAATCTGACTGAGCTCACGACGTGAGCACAGAACTCACGATATGAGAAGTCCTTTATCAATATCTCGAAATCTAGAAGGTGTGTGACGAGGCTGCGAGGGGATAAGATCCAAACTCACAGCGTGAGCAAGGATATCTCACGACGTGAGGAGTCACATGGCCACCTTCCGAAGCAAGGGACGCAAATGGCAAGTCTACGGGATGAGCATGCAGGACTCACGACTTGAGCCTTATAAAACTCACGACGTGAGGTTATAAAATCCTTACTATAAATATCAGGTCCGACTTCAGCCATTCTTACACCAAAACTTCTTCTCTTTCTCTCCATTGTTGAGGCCCTCTTGCATCCTGAGCCCCGACGACCTTGTACGCTGACCGTTTCTACTTAGATTATATAAAATCACGCTACTAGGGTGAGTTTCATGGCCCCACTTTCTAATATTTCGGGGGAAAACGCATGCTAAATATTATATATGCGTTATTATTATGTCTATATGATAGTATATTAGTATCAACGTAGATAGTTATAATAACCGGGATATAGTTATTTTATATCTGAAAGTATACAATTGTCGTAAAGTTGTTAGCATGTTATTGTTATAGTAGTATACTAATGTAGATCTTGAGTTATACTTAGGATTCTATATATATGTTGTGTGCGATATAGTTCCGAAGTTATACTCGGAAGTTCTATATGTTAATGGATAAGTATGTTGTTATTGTTTGTTTTATTTTAAGATAAAAGACGGTATGTTAATATGTTGTTATTATTAGTTTTATGTCAAGATAAAACTTGGTATGTAATATATTGTTATTATTGGATTTATGTCAAGATAAAACCAGGTTTTACTTAAAGTTATAGTTGTTATACTGCCTAAATGTTATGAAGTTAGGAGTAATGTTTAAAAGCATAGTCTAGTAACTTAGGGTTTTAGACATGAAAATGCTTTTGTTGTTAGAGCTATAGGACGCCGTCGAAGTCTACATGAGTAATTGTATTCATCAACTAAGATTGGGGATCTTAGCAGAAATCCTCTGAACTGTAACTGTTAATCCCATGTGAGCGAGAAAGTCATGTATAATTAGTATACGGGTTGACCACCCCACTTGTGACTGTTAGCTACAGTCAACCATAAGCAAGTGACGAACTATCATTTTACTTGTTATTGTTCCGGCGTCGATGAAGCGTACGGTGTTCCTCATGGAAATCATGAGTGGGTTGTCCTCATGTAAATCATGAGTGGGTTGTCCTCATGTAAATCATGAGTGGGTTTTCCTCATGAAAATCATGAGTGGGTTTTATCAGAGGTATTATGTCAATAGCAGCGGTTACAGGCTCATGGTAGCAAATTGTTAGAAACATTATAATTTGTCGTATACAAGTATTAATGTTAAGTATATGTTTTTCCCCTACTTATACCCTAGGTACTACTTGTATATTAAGAAGATAATTATACCTAACACACATACTTGTATAGAATTGAAATAAGATTTATACGTAGCGGTCTTACTCGTATAGAATTGAAATAAGATTTATACGTAGCAACTTTTGTTTGTATGGAATTACAAACATTTATATTTATAATATATGAGACTTATAAGGATATACTTATTTGGTCAGTAAACCATTTTACCTAGGATATATATATATATAAATATATATATATATATATATATATATATATATATATATATATATATATATATTAAACGTTGGAGAGTCAAAATAATACTTTCAAAACAATACTTTTGATCGTGGAAAATGTATTATTTTATGGAGTCAAAACCTGTGGACTCACCAACTTTATGTTGACGTATTTTAAAATGCATGTGTTTTCTGGAACTTGAATAGTCGGTATGTATTCGAACAGAAGAAGTTTTACTATTACATTTCCGTTCATTAAGAAGTATGTCATAGCCGGATATTATGTAATAGGTCCTAGAAAAACAGTTATGTAACTTTCAATTATCAATAAAGGTATGTATTTTCTTTAGTACTCTTCAATGTATGTTATATAACCGTGATGCGAAGAATGACGTTACACCACCCGGTGTTTCCGCCGATGGTTGGGGGTGTGACAAATGCAATCGATATGGAATCACGAGGACTTCCATGGACTTCAATCTCATATTTGTCATGGGACTTCGTAAGGAATGGAGAAGTGTTAGCATGATGGTGAAAAATCAACAAAGTTTCGATACATCTTCTTTGAATGATTTGTACAATCTACTGAAAACTCACGAAAGTGAAGTGAATGAAATGGCTCAAGAGTCGAAACTTAGTTTGGGAGGCCCATTAGCACTTGTTTCAAAAGTGACTGAAAAGGAAACTGTCGAAAAAGATGATTCTGATGATGAAGAAGGGTTTATAATGAATTCGGATGACGAGGCAATTGCATTTTACTCGAAAAACCGAGTCAAAAAGTTTTTCAAGAAACCATTTAATTCGAAAGTGAAGCAAAGTGAAGGAAAAGGAAGTTTCGTGAACAAAGCTGCAGGAGATGAGAAGAAGAAGTATGAGAAGAATGATGTGAAGGGTGTTGAGGAAAAGAAAGAGAAGAAATTGAAAGGAGATTTTGGTGTAGATTGTCACTATTGCAATGGAGCCAATCATTTAGCTAATGATTGCATGCTTCGAAAGAAAGAAGAGAAGAAGAATAGGGTGAAGGATGAGGCATATTATGTGGAGAGGTTGGAAGAGGTACGTGCGAAGGCGAAAAATCTATCTTTGGTGGCTCAAGGTGAACAAGAGGATGATGGCACATATCAAATTTGGTCGTCGGGATCTGATGATGAGGAAATGTGTAATCCTATGCATGGGGCAATATATGCGAAAATGGAGGAGGATTCGGACGAAGAGGTCAAGGGTCGTTGTTTTGTGTCAAAATCTGCTGATAAGTCACCAATGACAACAAAGGTACGTAACATTCTTCAATCTTTCAATATTCCTTTAAGTGCATATGATTCTCAAATTGTTGCTTTTGATGATACTGTTGCTTATTTCGATAATTTGGTTGTTTCTGCTAGCAATGAAGCTAAGAAATTAAGCAATCAGTTGTTAGAGACACAGAAGATGCTAGATTCAAAAGTAGTCAAGATAGAATGTTTAGAATTACAAATAACAAACATAATGTGTGATCGTGATTCGTTATCTAGTGATGTAAAACTTTTGCTTGCTCAACGAAATATCTATTGCAATTATGCTAAACGTCTATATGAGAAATTAACAGCACTGCATCATTCGTGTGATATTAGCAAGGAACAACATAGGAAGTTATTACCTTTTCTAGCATAAGAAAGAGCAAATGTAGATAATATTTCGTATGATTGTGAGAAAAACATTGTTGAGTTTGACAAAATTCCTGATGATAGATATGCTTATGGAATTGTCAAAATTGATGAGTGTCTTGATACAAATGAATTGGTTGACATTATGAATGATACTTTGACCAAGTCAGAACAAATCAAAATTTTGAAAAGACTGAAAATTCAACATCTGATTCTCAATCTAATTTTGCCGATATTGAAGATACTTCTGACAATATTAGCGAAATTAGTGATATTGAGGATGTTGATTGTTCTCAGTTGTCTGTCATTAATCTCGCATCAAAATCTAAAGGAAAAGAAAAACTTAAGGATTTGGAAGTTAAGATTGACACTGATAAACCTTCAACTTCGAAATTTTGTGATGATATCCGAGATAATCAAACGGATAGTAGTGATGATGAGGATGATGATGATGAATTGGACAAAAAGGTCTTTTCAAACAAAGATTCGATAGAAAAAAAAATTCCTCATGTAGTTGTTGATCAAGTATTTGGGGACACTGAAAATTTCGACAAAGTGTTGTCTGAAAAAGGAGCCCATTATTTGGAAACAAATCAAGTGGTGTATCCTAATTTCACGTGTATTGATGTTGTTGTCTTTCCAAATCAAGTCTTTGTTACAACTGGAAATGTTGAAAAGATTAAACTAGAATTTCCTAAAATGGTCGAAGATGACAACAAGAAGACAACAGATGAAGGATTCTTTTCAAATCAAAGCACAGTCGAAAACACCTTAACAAAGAATTCGTATGTTTTTCAAAGACAAAAACCACAACGCAAATGGGTTGAAAAATCGAAAGTTGTGAAAGAAGTTACAAAAGAAGTTGTTGTGGAAAAAGAAGTTCTTGTCAAATTAAATTCCAAAGAGTTCAAAGAACAAATTGACAATTTTTCAAAAGAAAATGCAATTTTAAAAAGACAAGCTCGAAAGAAGATTTTTTTGGCAAACCATGGAACTTCGAAAACAAAATAATGAGTTGAATTTGAAAACAACTAAAAATAAAAAGACTGAATCTGTTGAAAACAAGTCTTCTTATTCAGAAAAGTATTCAGATCTTAAGCACAATCCCATTCAAATCAATAAATATAAATCTGAACTTCAAACAAAAACAAATTTTTCGAAAGTTTCCAACTCATCATTTTCATGAAATAACGAAAATACATCAAAGAATGTTCAACATCACTCGTCTTATCAACGATTTTCTTCTAATCAACAAACAAGGTTTTTTCAAAAACACAAACCTTCAAAACGATTTTCTCACATTCAAAGTGTTGGAAACAATGATGGAAGTCGATATGCTATGGCATTTAGACCTAAATAAGATGTTGATTTTGTTCCACAAAAATCGAATTTTCCAAATCCCACAGGAAAACAAAACATAAAAGTTTCGTACACAAAAGGGTTGTCTCGTGACAAAAACATTGATCATTGGCTTGAAGGAAAACGTCGAAAATATCAATCCAGAAAATATTCTCAACAACAAATTCACGAAGCTTATGAGAGTTATGTGAATTCTTCGTCAACTGATAGCTCGTCTTCAAAAGATTTGAATGTTTCGGTTAAAACTTGGCAACCGATTTCGAAAGACAAGCTTAATCAAACTTAATCTCAAAAGATGAAGGCATGTGTCAGTGACAATCCCACACTAACAAAAACTTATGTTTCTGATTCTTTAAATCATGATGTGGACTTAATTGATAGTCTCAAAAATAAAGTTTGTGCTTGGGTTAAAAATTCTTCATTTCATTCTGTTTTCGAAACTAATTTCCAAGGACCCAAACAGCCTTGGGTACCTAAATTCTTTCATTGATCGCAGGTACTATGTGACGAGCAATATGATGAGAAATGGTATATTGATAGTGGTTGCTCACGTCACATGATTGGACGAAAGGAAAACCTGAGAGATTTTCATAGCTTGAAGAATGCAGGAGTTGTGAAGTTTGGCAATAATCACAAATGCCAACTGAAAGGATATGGTAAAGTCGTGAATGGAAAATTCACAATTAATCGCGTTGCTTATGTAGAAGGTCTTCAACATAACTTGATAAGTGTTTCACAACTAGTTGTGGGTACTGGCAATCAAGTGGTGTTTAACGAAGAAGGCAATATCATTTCAAATGTTGAAACTAACGAAGTCTTGCACAAATCCAAACGACATGGTGACATGTTTACTCTTGATATCAAACCAATCATTGGCAAACCCTCAGTGTGCTTACTTTTGAAAGCTTCCTCTGACATCAGCTAGTTATGGCATCGACGTTTGTCACATTTAAACTTTCGAAAATTAAATAAACTGGTTGTGGATGATCTTGTTCGTGGTTTACATGTACTAAAATTTAATAATGATACTTTGTGTGCAGCTTGTGAACAAGGGAAACAGCACAGGAAAGGTCATCTAATTGTGATCGATTCAAAAATTGTAGAACCGTTGGAACTTCTACACATTGACCTTTGTGGACCATCGACTGTTGAAACTCTCAACAACAAATGGTACATTTTGGTTATTGTTGATGATTTTTTACGATTTACTTGGGTATATTTTCTTAGGTTAAAATCAGAAGTTGCTCAAACAATGATCGAGTTCATTAAGAAGATTGAGATGAGTCTGAACAAAAAGGTTCGAAAAATCAAAAGCGATAATGGATCCGAGTTTAAGAACAATGTGTTGGATTTGTACTTAATAGAAAAAGGAATTTCGCATAATTTCTCTTCGCCTTATACACCGCAACAAAATGGTGTGGTTGAAAAACGAAATAGGTCACTTTGTGAAGCAGCGAGAACTATGTTGACATATGCGAATCTTCCTCAATATCTATGGGCTGAAGCAGGTTCGACAGCTTGTTTCACGCAGAATCGATCTTTCATTCATCGTCGATTCAATATCACTCCGTATGAAATTATCAATAATCGAAAGCCTAATGTCAAATTCTTTCATGTTTTTGGTTGCAGGTGTTTTATAATGAATCTTAAAGATAATCTTTCGAAATTTCAAGCTAAAGCTGACAAAGGCATATTTTTGGGATATTCGCATAATTCGGTTGCATACAGAGTGTTAAACAAGAGAACAAGAAAAACAGAAGAAACTTTCAATCTTACTTTCGATGATTATTATGTCAAACAAGTTGAAAAGCACTTTGAACAAAGACCAATTATTAATGAATCATCTACTGAAACTGAAGCTTCAAATTCATCTGATTTTGATTATGATTTAATTTTTGGTATTCCTGACAGGGCTGTGGATGTTGAAGTTCATACGAATGATAATCATCACTCTGAATCTTCAAATCACGATGATGACTTGGAAATTCCTCAAAACATCTAAGATGTTAATTTAACAACGAATTCTCTTGGACATGGCGAAAGTGTGCTCGATAATCCAATAGAGGGGGAGCACTTGGATTCGAATAATCTGGTTGAGGGGGAGCATTCTTTTGAGGGGGAGAATGGGAGAATGAATGATGTTGTTGAGGGGGAGCATATAGTTGAGGGGGAGCATCTAAATGATAATCGTGTTGAGGAAGAAAATGAAACCATAAATTTTAATCAAAATGATGATTTTCATGATCTAAATGATAATGTTTCTATTGTAGGATCTGAAAATGAAGAGATATACGAAGATGCACCTTTGGAATTTGATCCAGCTTATCCACCGTTACAGAAATGGACAAAGACTCATCCAATGGATCAAATAATTGGAAATCCTCAAGATGGAGTATTAACAAGAGCTCAGATTCGTGCGAAGAATGAGGTATTAAATACTCATCAAGAATTTTGCATGTTCAATGTCTTCATATCTAAAATTGAACCAAAGACAGTTAAGATGGAAATGGAACACTCAGATTGGGTTGTTGCAATGCAATCTGAACTGGCTGAATTTGAAAGAAACCAGGTTTGGAGATTAATTCCTAAACCCGAAAATGTTTCGATTGTCGGGTTAAAATGGATTTTCAAAAACAAAACCGACAAAGATGGAAATATTATACGTAATAAAGCACGATTAGTTGTAAAAGGATATTCGCAACAAGAAGGAATTGATTATGAAGAAACTTTTGCCCCTGTTGCACGACTTGAGGCTGTTCGAATATTCTTAGCATATGCAGCTCATAAGGATTTTGATGTCTATCAAATGGATGTGAAATATGCTTTTCTCAATGGTGAACTCGAAGAAACTGTTTACGTAGAACAACCTCAAGGTTTCGTAAATGAAAAATATCCTGATCACGTATATATTTTAGATAAAGCAGTGTATGGATTAAAACAAGCACCAAGAGCATGGTATGCAACACTTACCAATTTCTTAAAACAGTCGAAATTTAAGCAAGGATCAGTTGACCTGACATTATTTCGAAAGAAAGTCGGGTATCATCTGATGCTTGTTCAAATTTATGTTGACGATATTATTTTTGGCTCTACTGACCCTGCTTTGTCTAGTGAATTCAAAATTTTGCTGAAAAGCCAATTTGAAATGAGCATGATGGAGAAAATCAATAATTTTCTTGGCTTAAACATTTTTCAAAACAGAGAAGGCATTTTCATCAATCAAAAGAAATATACAAGGAATTTGCTCGAAAAATTTGGATTAACAAATAACACGAAGTTACGGGTTCTAATGTCTGTTGGCACAAGGCTCACACCTTCGTTAGAATCTCCTGCGGTTGATCTTACTTTATACAGGAGCATGATAGGTTCATTGCTTTATCTTACTGCAAGTAGACTTGATATCATGTTTTATGTATGTAATTGTGCTAGGTATCAAGCAAATCCTCGAGAACCACATTTAACAGCTATGAAGAATATCTTTCGTTATCTCAAGGGAACAATTTCGTTAGGATTGTGGTATCCTTCGAAAACAGGATTCTTCATTCAGGCATTTTCAGATGCAGATCTAGGAGGGTGTACAATGGATCGAAAAAGTAAAAGTGGTGGTTGTCAATTGTTGGATGGAAAGTTGGTTAGTTGGCAGTCGAAAAAGCAAACGTGTGTTTCGATTTCTACTGCTGAAGCCGAATATGTAGCAGTTGCCGCTTGTACATCTCAAATTATTTGGATTCAAAGTCAATTGAGAGATTATGTTGTAAATATGAAAAAGATCCCATTGTACTGTGATTCTCAAAGTGCTATACGCATTTGTCATAATCCAGTACAACATTCGAAAACAAAACACATTGATCTTCGTTATCACTTTATCAAAGATCATGTGGAAGATGGAAACATTGAAGTTCATTTTGTAAAAACAACTGATCAGCTTGTTGATATTTTTACAAAAGCATTAGATGAAAAATCATTTGTTTGAATTTTGGCAGGTTTGGGAATGATTGAAGCGAGTTCAGTTCCAGGACGGATTTCGAATGTATAGCAAAGGTGTGTTGTACAAATGTGTCGATTCAGAGGCAATACGATGCCATTCAGCGGTTACTGTTCATAGTCAACGCTTCAACACGCTTCGAATTCAACAATTTGCATGTTGGTTGTGTGGTACAAAATTTTCGTTAGATTGTTAATATTTTCGTAAGAATGGTGAATTGAAGTTTGTTTACAAATTTTTCATTTATTTGTCAAAAAAAAATTTCGTAAGTTTGTATCTTAGTTTTCTTTTCGAAAAATCAAAAACTCCAAAAAGATTTTCCTTTTGTTTGTTGTTATCTTTTTGAAAAATCAAAAACTCCAAAAAGATTTTCTTTTTGTTTGTTGTTATCTTTTAGAAAAATCAAAAACTCCAAAAAGATTTTATTTTTCGTTTTGAGGGTCTCTTTTCAAAAAATACAAAATACCAAAAAGATTTTCTTTGTTAATTGTTTCATTTTTCGAAAACTTTACAAAAACTCAAAAAGATTTTTGTTACACTTTTTGATTCTTTTTCTTTATACAGATTATACGAACATTTTTCAAGGGTCATGCTTGCATCACTATGGGAAGGTAAAATTTTGACAACTATGTACTAGTTAGATTATCCCTAGAAGCATGCTGCAGCATGCTGACCCAAGCCTATGAAGACTCAATGTGTGTTTATGAAAGCCTTAATGAAATCTTTCATACGAAAATTTCTTCCCAAGTCAGGCTTATATTCACATTAGTCGATTGAGCTACCTTACTCTTATCATATAAGTTAAGACTTATCTGTTTTGTCCACATATAACAGAGGTACAATTCGTTTCTCAAAACCAATCTTTTTCATCACAAAGTTCTTACACATTTCCCACACAATGACATATGTCCGAGAGGTCATTGATCAAACCAATCATGACTTAGGCATATCAAACGTCTGTGTTTATGATCAGACATCATGAGACCGTGATGTAAGTGAAACCCACCTTTCTCTCTTAATAAGGAATTGACGGGGAAATATGTTCCAAATTTAACAAAACATTTCTTTCCGTACCATTTTTCAAAACTCAAAATCATATTCTTTTCTTATGCGTGATCTTGATCAAACTGTCGAAACTCACGATGTTTGTTACCCAACAGGATCCAGACCAAATATTTCTTTCTGAATATGATTTTCGTATGAGTTTCAATTGCTTTCACAGTCACTCTCAAAATCTTTTAAAGCATACTTGTCACTGACTACACTGGTCAAACAAGTAATTTCTGTTACAATTCCTCACCTTATGTATAGGTTGATATGTAACGAAATTATAGCCTAACCAATAAGCCTAACAAAAGAAGCCCTTAGATACTTCTCTACAAGTATTTGATTGTAATTCACAGGAACATACACAAGCAGTTGATTATCTCTCTTGATAATTAATGAAGTAACCTTTGCCCGAGGTTTCTCTGCTTTTGTGTCGAAATTGTTTTTTTGACATCACAGATCCAAATTTTCATTAATTTGTTTCTTATCTTTTCTTTGGCACACAACACACATGAAATCCTTGAGGTTCTGAGTACTACCAACTCAGGCTGATGATTTCGAAAGTCTAGCAAATGACTTTGTCTCTAAACCCAAAGACAAAAGAGCTTATCCTCCATCCGAAGGTTGCTGATGGTTACTATTCCTTGACGCGACATGAACAGACTGTGTGAGGCGACGTTTCCTGGTTTCAAGGAGATGTGACAGTTACTTTCTGACGCATAGCAACTTTATTGGCAGACTGGTGCGAATTTTAAGGTGCCACGTCGGATTTCAATCAATGTGTATCCCGCGTTCAATTCAAATTAAGGATTACATATAATAAGGGTATTTGCGGATTATTTATCTTTTTACACTCACAAAAGAAATCCGATACCCAAAATTCTCTCTGTTCTAAAAAGCTTCTAAACCCTAATCATGGCTGGTGTTGATTCTACTTCTCGCATAACTGAAGACATCACTTCTCAACCAATCATGAAGATTCAAAGCACCAATTATCAGGTTGAAGGGGATGTATCCCTGTATGCAGAGCAATTGAAGATGCTAATTGTCGCATTAAAGAGTTCAGTTCTTTCCAAGGCAATGTTTAATTCATTCGCAGTTCCTCTTTCATGCCTTTCTCAGGCCGGATCCACTGCTACATACAGCAAAGCAATGGATATCATCACCTTTCAACTGGTGAATGACAAGAAGATCAGACTGTCCAAGAAAATCTTTTGTCAGATACTGGATATTCCCAATTCTCCAATTGTTACTGATCTCTCATATGCTCAAGTCATTCATATGTTCAATGAGATGGGTCATCAACCTCCACTCCCGAAGATTAGTGATTTCAAGAAGTCAGCTTTGCCAACCGTCTGGAATTTCTTGTTTGGAATCTTTCTTCGATTCTTGACAGGTCGAAGTGTTGGTTTAGACAAAGGTCGCATGGAGTTTTATGCGATGGTGGCCGGATTATACTATGACATCTCTGTTGATTACTCTACTCAACTATGGAAGGAATTCCAAAAGCGTGTCGAAAACACGAATATGGTTCAAAGCATTTCGTGTGCTAGGTATTGGAGCTTAATACTTGGTTATTTTTTTGACAATGAAGGAATTGTTGTTTCTTGCTGATGAAGAAAAGGCCGAGTTTCTGAAGTACCACTTTCCCAAAGAAGTTTCGGATGATATGGAAGTTTTTACTCATATTTCTCGAATTCGTGATGCAATGTTAAAGAGGGTCGAGCCAACAAATTCGGTGTTGGTTACATATTTGACAACTATCAATCCAGATGTTGAAACTGGAAGGTTATTATCGAAACACGAAGCTGGTCCTTCCAAGAAATCTAAATGTTCTAAAAAGGAGGTCAAGACTACACCAGAGAAGCCAGTGCATGAATCAAAGAAGTCTCCTGAAAAGATTATGCACGAATCTACGAAGTCTCTAAAGAATCCTGAGACAGCTGAAGTACTTGTTTCGACTGATATCATCAAACCAGTGGAACCTGTTGATGATATTGTGGTGGCTGAGAAACTTCCTTCCAAATCTGGTGTTTTTCATCGTTTGAAGAAAAGGTCTAGGGGTTCCAATGGTGGATCAGAATCTTCTCCTTCAAATGTTCGTAAACCATAACTCTCTCATCAAGGAGTTATTTTTCGAGAGGTTCCAGCTCCAGTTTCGCCTCAGTCCAAGAAACGCAGAGCTAAAGACGTGGCCAAACGAATTTCGAAGTAGAAGAAAAGACAAAGAAAGTTGGTTATTCAAGAGGAATCTTCTGAAGAAGAAATTATTCCTGATACACCAGAACCAGTTGTTTCACAATCAGTATCTACTCCAGAGAAGACAATAGTCATACCACCCGAATTTTCGTTAACTGAATCACATGTTGAGGAGGTTCGAACTTCAGGCATTGTTTCACACGTATCTGATATGGATGTCAATGTCAACATGGGTGAGGGAGAGTCGAACAAAGAGATTGAGCCTAATACTCAAGGTATTCCTGTTTCTTCACAACCAGACACTTTCGTGTCTTTACCACCTTTTATTCATCCAAATACTACCAATTCCCCAACTTTTGAGAACATTCTTCATCAACCCTTTACCACTCTTTTTCCATCACAATCGACTGATTCACCAAAAATTAATTCACCTGTTCAACATTCACCTGTTGTTGAAGTTGATACTAATAATGAAGGTTTTGGAGGTGCCTTTGAAGATTTACAGTTTGAAGATGAAGAAGATCATGTCCCTGATCATATGTTAATGACGATGAAACAATTCAAGATTCTTAACCAGAAGTTGAATTCTATTCTTCAATCTCAAGAAGATTTGGGGAGTAATTCGTATGTATCTCATCTGGAAGTTGATAAGATGCTACAAACATTAGAAAGAAAGGTGGTGAGTAAAGTCTCTGGAATGGTATGAGATTCACAGATTCGTCTGGTGGAAAAGATTGATCACAATGATCAAAATGATGAATTACGGGTCAATTCTCTCAATTCGATGTTCAGAGGGGAGGTGAAGGAATTCAAGCATTTGATGAAAGAACACCATGTACTTTTCGTTCAAGATATCAAGAAGGTGAGGGAAGATGTAAATCTGCAAATCCAAGAACTTCGACAGGATATGCAAAAAGAAATCTCCATCGTACAATGTGATTATGCTTCGATCTTTCAGAAAATTGACATTATTTGTGATGTTGTTACCAAATATGTCAAGCTGTACGAAGATTTGCGTCCTCAACTTACTCAATTGTCGACCACGGAAAATCAATGCTTTGGGGAAGTACTCAATTCACTGAAGGAGCTTAACGATTTAACTGTTAAATCATTTTCATCTCCATTGATCACTCCGGACTTTTTGTCTCAAAAGTTCGTTCATTTTGAAGCGATCTTGCAAAAACAACTTGCTCCACTTTCTCATATTTCTAGCCTTCTTCCAAAGAATGCCCCACCTGTTTTCACAGGGGTGCAAGGGGGAGAAAAGGATGTTGGTGGTACGAAGGCCAGTGGGGAAGGTTTACATGCAGATGCAAAGGTTGTTGGGAAATTGTTTTCTTCGAAGATTCCAACAACAAAACCATTTGTGTTAACTGCTGAGCCAGTAGTTTTGACTGTTGTAACAACAATGCCAATATCAACGAAGTCAATTTCCAAAGGAATTGTGATTGTGGAAGGTAGCAGCAGTTCGAAGCATAAGGAAATGGTTGATAATCCGTCCGTAAAAGACAAAGGCAAAACAGTGATGATCGAAAAGTCAAAGGAAGAAAAGAAAGTTGAAGCGGAGGCTGAGATTGAAAAGCTTCGAATTGTTCAAAGTATTATGAGACTTCGTGCCAATGATCCACCTGGGATGAACAAAGGTGATCCTTCGAAGCATTACAATTATGAAACGATAGAGTCGAAAGTTGCATATAATCATATGTATGCTTTCGAAAAGAAGCCAAAGAAGAGTTATGTTCTTCTTAACACAGATATGAGTCAATTGGATTTTCCCATCAATGAGATGATGTTCATTATGGCTCAGTATAAAATTGCTGAGAAATTTAACAATGATGATGAGTACACTTACATGAAGATCAGATTTCATGCTGTACTTGGAAAGCTTCCAGAGGAGATTTGGTCACTAACGAAGATAAAGAAGGTGATAAGCATAAAGCGAGATGTGTTGTTCGAAAATATGATGCAGAATGTTCGCTTTATTGTGTCAAGAGCAGATGGGCAAGTGTGTGATTTCTCAGTGGTAGATTTTCCTTTAATGAACTTGTATGATTTGATACAAGTTGCATTGTTACTAAAGGATAAAGATGCTTCATACCTTCGATAAACTGATCCTGAAGTTTTTCGACTTGGGTTGGCTCACATCAAGATTTTTATTGACAATTATTATGAGTGTTTAGAACTTACAGATGTTGAGTTAGGTACAGCAAAGAGATTGAAAGTGAAGGTGCCAATGGAACTTCCTTTAACTCAACCTGAGTTGAAGAAGTATGCTGATGGAGAAATATGCTTGAAGCCATTTGGTATGGTGTTTGCTGGGAAAGACAAAAATGGGAAACCAAAAAGATTCTTCTTTCAAGCTTCCGAAGTGGAAAGATATACAACATCCCAATATACGAATTTCATTATTCGTATGAATAGCTGCAAGAAGAATAATGAAGGAGACAAGAAGGAGCTGAAGAAGATAATCTCTTGGTACACTGAGATTCGAAGAGTTATGCTGTATGATATACAGATTCTCTTGAACTAACGAAGGTCGACATTATTACAAAGGGGGGGACTGTTAGGGTCGAAATATATTGTAATATGTCGAAGTCTGTTTTACCCTTCGTATGTTTTGTAATTTTATTTACTGAGGTGTATTTCATACGAAGCTTAATTGCCAATGCCTTAGTATTTTTTGTATACTTTCATAGTCCCTATAAATAGGGAACTTTACTAGAGTAAGATAAGAGTCCTTTACAGAACCTGAATATTTTCTCTGGAAAAGTTGAGAGCATAAATGAGCAGAAACCAGATCTTATTTACATCGTTTGTTCATTCTGCATTCATTTAACTCTGATTCAGTTTAATTCTTGATTCTACAATTCTACACATTCCTTCGTAATGTGTCCCTGCTAGCCACATTTGTGGCATCCCAAAGAATATCTAAAAACTCCATCATGTACCATACGGGACTTCCTACAAGTGCGGCCCCTCTGACTCCCCATCCTCGAATTGGTGGCTTTGAACCTCTAGGAAGCAGGTTGTGATTGCATCGGGGCCGGTCTCTGCTCCCTGGATTGTAAATCAATCTCAATCTCACGTCGCCTAGCAGCCTCCAGCATCTCCAATAAGGTACCATAGCACTGGGTGGAAACAAGCTGTCTGATCTTCGTCTTGAGCATGTTGTCAAGGTGATAGCTTTTTACCTCCAATAAGGTACCATAGCACTGGGTAGAAATGGCCCTAAACTCCCTGATGGAGAGATCTAACAAACAAGTGGTCAAGGTGATAGCTTTTTACCTCCGAATGGTAGCTAACACTGAAAGAATGCGGGATCCAAGGATTCCTTCTCGTTCCAAGCCTTTTGCTCCTCAAGCTCCTTCAAAGAATGCCCTAAAACACACACTCTTAGCCTCTGTCTCTCTCTCAGATGATAATAACTCGATTTGGGTTTCTCTCAGGGTGTTAAAGTGATGAGGGAGGCGGGGTAAAGGACTTAAGGTCCTTTAAATAGGGTGCAAACCCAGAAAATTAGGGTTTTCATGCTCAGCTCCTACTCTACGAGCTGGTTCCTCCAACTGGTCGAGTTGACTCTAAAAACCACGTGGCTATCTCAGTCTCTACTCGTCGAGTTGGGGCCTCCAACTCGTCGAGTTGCCCTACCAAAATGAATATAAAACAATTTTAATTTTTACCTAGGAGTCGGGATGTTACAATTCTCCCCCACTAGAATCAAACTTCGCCCTCGAAGTCATCATCCGGAAACAATTCTGGGTACTGCTCCCGCATCTCGGACTCCGGCTCCCAAGTCCACTCGGATCCCTTCCGATGCTGCCACTGGACATGAACCAAGGGCACCTCTTTATTCCTCAAGACCTTCACCTTCTTATCCAAAATCGCCACCGGCTTCTCAATGTAGTTCAGGCGGTCATCAACCTGAATGTCCTCTAAAGGGACCGCTATCGTCTCGTCGGCTACACACTTCCTCAGCTGGGATACATGGAAGGTGTTATGAATCTGGCATAACTCTGCAGGCAGCTCTAACCGATAAGCTACATTACCCACTTGAGCGATCACTCTGAAAGGACCGATGTATCTAAGGCCCATATTGTCCCGCTTCCTGAATCGAATCAACCCTTTCCATGGGGATACCTTCAGGAGGACAAAATCGCCAACCTGGAACTCTAGCTCTGAGCGTCGTCGGTCTGTGTAACTCTAATGACGGCTCTAGGCCGTCATTAACCTCTGTCTGACCAGTTGGATTTGCTCTGTCGTCTTGAGCACTATATCAGTGCTCCCCATCACTCTCTGCCCGACCTCTCCTCAACAGATGGGAGTCCGACACCTCCTCTCGTACAAAAGCTCAAAGGGAGGCATACCTATACTGGAGTGATGGTTGTGTTTGTATGAAAACTCAGCCAAGGGAAAGTAAGTGTTCCAACTCTCACCAAAATCCATTACACATGCGCATAGCATGTCCTCGAGCATCTGAATCGTCCGTTCGCTCTTCCCATCTGTCTGTGGGTGGTGAGCAGTGCTAAAATGCAACCGGGTACCCAAACTCCTCATGAAATTTCTTCCAGAACCTAGAAGTAAAATGCACATCCTGATCTGACACTATCGATGTTGGCACCCCATGTCGTGCCACCACCTCTCGAACGTAGATCTCGGCTAATTTCTCCGTAGAAGAGCTCTTACTTATAGCCAGGAAGTGAGCACTCTTCGTCAACCGATCTACAATCACCCATATCGTATCGACACCTCGCGCAATCCTCGGTAACTTGGTAATAAAATCCATGGAGATATGTTCCCACTTCCACAATGGAATCTCCAAAAGCTGCAACTGGCTATGGGGACGCTGATGCTCTGCCTTGACCTGACGACAGGTCAAGCATCTCTCGACTACCCATGCCACATCTCTCTTCATACAGGGCCACCAATAAACCTTTCTTACATCCAAATACATATTGGTGGCCCCAGGATGGATCGAGAATCTCGACCTATGGGCCTTCTCCATCAAAATACGTTGAGCTCCACCCCCATATGGCACCCATATCCGCTTACGGAAGGTCATAAGCCCCCGACTATCAGTCTTAAACTCAGAAATCTGCTCGATCACCCACTCTCTCCTACGGTTCTATGGTCTCATGGCCACCGCTCGGGCCTCTCGGATGATATCTAAGACTGCAGTCACACCTTCATCCTCATGCACATATCTCGGATCGGACCACTCGCTGCTCTACGAATCAGGGCATCGGCTACCACATTAGCCTTGCCAGGGTGATACAAAATCTCACAGTCATAGTCTTTCACTACATCCAACCACCTCCTGTGTCTCATATTCAGGTTGGGCAGATCCATAAGGTACTTCATGCTCTTATGGTCCGTGTATATGGTACATCAGCACCCATTCCCGATATAGATGCATCACAGTAGACTACAAAGTCATCCACTCCCTCCGGAAGGGCTAACACTGGACCTTTGCACAATCTCTGGCGAAGAGTCTCGAATGATGCCTGCTGCTCAGGCCCCCAAGAAAAAGTAACACTCTTCCTAGTCAATCTGGTGAGAGGAACAACAATTTTGGAGAAATCTCTGATAAACCTCCTATAGTAACCTGACAGACCCAGAAAACTTCTGATCTTGGATGGGGATCTCGGCACCTCCCATCGCATAACTGCCTCAATCTTAGCCGGGTCGACCAAACTCCCATTCTGGTTAACGAGGTGTCCCATAAACTGGACCTCTCATAACCAGAAATCACACTTGGAGAATTTGGCATAAAGCCTCTCCATCCTCAACACCCCAAGAATCTCCCGACGAATGCTCCTCGTGTTGTTCCCTAGACCTCTAGTACACCAAAATGCCGTAGATGAACACGATCATCGACCGATCCAACATGGGCCTGCACACCCAGTTCATGAGGTTCATGAACGCTGTCGGTGCATTGGTGAGCCCGAAAGGCATCACCACAAACTCGCAATGCCCATAAAGAGTCTGAAAGGCCGTCTTCTGGATATCCTCCTCGCAGACCCTCATCTGATGATACCCAGATCTCAAATCAATCTTGGAAAACCAAGATGTCCCGTGCAACTGATCAAACAAATCGTCGATCCTCGGTAGTGGATAACGGTTCTTGACCGTCAGCTTGTTCAACTCCCGGTAGTCGATGCATATCCGGTGTGAACCATCCTTTTTCTTGACAAAAAGGATCAGCGCTCCCCACGGCGAGCTACTCAGTCTAATGAATCCATTCCCTAGTAGCTCCTGGAGCTACGAAAATAACTCCTACATCTTGGGCGGCGCAAGGCGATAAGGTGCCTTGGCAATAGGGGCCGCCCCCGGAATCAGATCGATCCGAAAATCCACCTGTCTCTCAGGAGGCACGCCCAGCAATTCCTCGGGGAAAAAATCCGGGAACTCACATACTACTAGAACATCGGAAATAGGGCCTGTTAGTGGCAACTCGCGTATCCACCACGTACGCTAAAGATCCCATACATCCCTGCTATTGACTCTGCCTTGCCCTGGCGGCAGAGCAGAAAGCTGATCCCGATCTAGTTCCCTCGCCATAAACAGTAAGTAATTCCCCACTAGGGTCTCGTATGGTCACCGTCTAACGCTCACAGTCAATCACGACTCCAAACCGACTCAACCTATCCATGCCCACTATGACACATACATCACCCATCACTATCGGAACCAGATCTATCGGAAACTCAACACCGAAAATCTCTAAAACACATCCCCATAATATATTAGTGGCAAAAACCGCATGCTCATTGGATATAGAAATCCTTAGTGGTCGACTCAACGCCTCGCGTCTAACACTAATGTGACGACTAAAGGATAAAGACACGAAAGATCGACTCGCACCCGAGTCAAATAACACCAAGGAAGGCGCAGAAATCATAAGAAATTTACCTAAATGCAACATAGTATAAGCACAAACAATCTCAAAATAACATGAATAAGGAGATACGTACCAGCAACAAGATCAGGCGTTGCGCGGACCTCCTCCGCAGTCATCTGGAATGCTCTCCCACGAGCTCTCGGAGCGTTGGCCTTCCCCGGGCGGCCATCAGTAACGCGCAATGTAGCAGGAGCAGAAGCCTGGGCTGGTCCCTGGGTGAGCTGAGGACACTCGGCCTTCTGGTGGCCAATCTGATTGTAATGAAATCAAACCGAAAATCCCTTGGGGCAGTCCTTCACCATATGCCCCTCCTTTCCACATTTGTAGCAAATCCCTACTCGGCAAGATCCCTCATGAATCTTGCCGCACTTGCCCCAACTGCATCCCTTCTGACCTCCTACTCTTGTATCAGCGGGCTTGGCCCGCTTCGTCGCCGGCTGCGACTGTACTGGTCTCCTGTCTCTCCCCTGAAACTCTCCCTCCTCTCTGGTCTGAATCTCCAGTTCAATTTCTCTCCTCCTGGCATTAGTCTGTAACTCAGCCAATTTTCGATATTACGAGTTCGCCATGAAATCCCGAATATCCCTCATCAAGATGCTCAAATACCGGCTCACACGTTCCAGCTCCATAGACACGTGCTCAGGGCAAAACAACGGCCTCTCATGAAACATCCTCGTAATCTCTGCCACTATTTCTGTTTTCTGCTTGAGAGACAGAAACTCCTGGGCCAAACGTTCCCTTTCCACCTGGGGAGAATACTCATCTCTAAACAACTGGGTAAACATCTCCCAAGTCACTACAGCATGATCTGCAGGAGTAAAATCAGTCGTCATGAACTTCCACCAGTCCTTCGTTCCCAAGCGAAGCTGGTTCAGTGCAAACCGAAATCTCAAGTGCTTTGGGCATGAACACGTATAGAAACATCCCTCAATGTCGGAGATCCATCTCATGGTAGAAATCGGGTCTTGGGTCCCGTCAAACTCTTGTGGCTTTGTCTTGTTGAACTCTCGGAACAACAACGAGTAACCCCCTGTGGCCTCGCAGCAGCTACAGCTGCAGTGGCTACAGCAGCAGCAGCCACTATGACAGCAACATATCGCTCATCAAATGTCTCAGTCAGTGTGGTCTTAATAGACCCGAACATCTCTGGTATGGCCTCCCTGATAGTTGCGGCCACCTCCTCAGCAATGATCCTACGAATCTCCTTGTCACTAGTACCACTGCCCCTGGGTTGTTGCGGGTAATCACCATAGTCTCTCTGAAACACAACACAAAATCATCAGGGACTGGCTCAAGCGCATACTCAATTTCCCACCCCTACATGATCCTTAGCATCCTAAGGTTCTTAATTGGGTCGCATACAGATCCGGTGCTTTCAGTAGTACGGGCCCAAATACTACCTTCCACACCAACCCATAGTCGCCCCAAGTCCTCCTCCTAGGATCCTAATTCACAAGTATCTATGCCTCACGGATATCAAACTACTCTCTAAGTAAATTTCTCAATGCACATCTAAGTATCTCTCCTAGATTACTCAAAACTCTCTCTAAAATATTCCTGCTGTGTACCCCTACTCAGCACACACACAGAGAGCAAATAACGAATAATGTCAATCCCCCTAGGCTAAGGCATCATGAATCAGGCAACTCTAGCTCTAAATTCCTGAAATACCTAGCCTATCATCTAGCATGCAACTCTAATATCTCATAAGTATCTCATCTCATAATGTAAACAATTAATGGTATTTTGGAAAATCACCGTCGGGCTCTGGCTAATTGTACACACTGCTTCATCTCGTTTTCTTTTAAAAGCTCCTACTCGTTTTAAAAAAATCATTTCTTTTTAAAAAAAATTCTCAAATCCTCAGTTTGAGTCCAGACATACCCGATGGTACATCCAAATCCCTCAAAGCAAGGCTCTGATACCAACTTGTAACACTCTAAATTTTCAAATAAGTTTTTCATTTTAAAAACCACACAAAACACATTTTTCACATTTCTCAAAATAACATTTATAAGTTGTTCAAAACGCAAGACAACGAAATGTTTGATAATATCCCAGAATCCTTAAAACATAATCTCTAGCTGGTGTGTACAATCATGTCCCCGCCTTCCTGCGATCCTGAGAGGTACCTGAAACACATTTCACACAACACTGTAAGCATGAAGCTTAGTGAGTTCTCCAAAATATCACGCACACAAAATTAGCCTCTCAAGGATATATCTCAATAAGGACCCTCAGGTCATGTGTCTCAGTGAAGATCCTTCGGTCTCATAACTCGGGTCGGACCCTCCAGTCCGGTATCTCAGTGAAGACCCTCCAGTCTCACAACTCGGTTTGGACCCTCCGGTCCTAACTCAATAAGGCACAGAAGTAATATACAACATAAATCACAAAGACAAAATGCATGATATCACATAACTCAGTATAATCACATAAGACCCTCCGGTCAATAACTCAAATAAGACCCTCTGGTCACATAGTATTCCCACTCAGGTAAGTATAGTGTGAAGACTCACCTCGTAGGTAGAACAAGAATGTATCGTACTCAATGGTAGGTCTAGACTCCGCCTACAAATATCATAATCATCTCTAATTAACAATTTATAATAACAAATCCAAGATGTTAAGCTAACTCCTTCTTCTCGGAAAGGGTGAAAGACCATTTTACCCCTCCATGGTCTCCAAAATCCCTAACTTGACCCAACCCTAAAAGTCAACGGAACTCAACACTCGAGTCAACACTCCATGTTGACCCAACTCGTCGAGTGCATCTATGCGACTTGTCGAGTTCCTCCTGTTCTCACGAAAATATCGGGAAAGTGCAACTCAACTCGCCGAGTTGTCTCGCTAACTCGCCGAGTTCATAACGCGACTAGACTATCATGGAAAACCCTAATCAACTCGTCGAGTTGACTCGCCAACTCGTCGAGTACCTTCAGCCATTCTCTTATTCAGACGTCTTTAAGCATGACTCAGGCCCCAAACTCAAGATCTAGCCTCCTAAGGTTGAAATACCACGTAAAGTTGCAAGCTTTACGTCCATGCATGCCATCTAGGGCTAAGTTTGCCAAACCAAAGCTCAATAAAGGGTTCAAGGCATAGAAGTTGGCCAAAGCTTGATAAAGCTTGCATCTTTAGGCCTAAGGGACCTAATATTGTCCAAATTTGAAGCCTCATCTTCAAGGCATGCTCAAACAACTAAATGACTCAAAAGAAGGTAGAAATGGACCTTAACTCCCTAATGGAGAGATCTAAGGAACAAGTGGTCAAGGTGATAGCTTTTTACCTCCGAATGGCAGCTAACACTGAAAGAATGTGGGATCCAAGGATTCCTTCTCGTTCCAAGCCTTTTGCTCCTCAAGCTCCTTCAAAGAAGGCACTAAAACACACACTCTTAGCCTTTCTCTCTCTCTCTATCTCTCTCTCTCTCAGATGATAATAGCTCGATTAGGATTTCTCTCAGGGTGTTAAAGTGATGAGGGAGGCGGGGTAAATGACTTAAGGTCCTTTAAATAGGGTGAAAACCCTGAAAATTAGGGTTTTCATGCTCAACTCCTACTCGTCGAGTTGGGTCCTCCAAATCGTCGAGTTGACTCTAAAAACCACGTGGCTATCTCAGTCTCTAACCGATGAGTTGGGGCCTCCAATTCGTCGAGTTACCCTGCCAAAATGAATATAAAACAATCTAATTTTGTACCTAAGAATCGGGATGTTACAAAATCCAAATACTCCTGTGGCAGCCTCTTATGCTCCACCAGCGGTACATAACCGGAGCGCAACATCTCCGAGACTCCCAAGACACAATAGCTCTCTGCTCCTCAGAAAATGAACTAGTGGCAAGCCTCCACCAATCTTTCGCTCCGGTCCTCAGAAGGTTCAGAACGCATCTGACCTTCTGGTCAGCAGGGCATAAGCAAGTGAAGAAACACCCCTCCAGATCAGATAACCACCTAATGGAAACGATCGGGTCCTGTAGTCCATTGAAATTCGGGGGCTTCGTATTGTCGAAGTCCCGATACTGAAAAACTCGACCCGTCCTAACACCCACACTGGCTACGGCTGCAGAGGCTGCAACAACAACAGTCTTAGTAACAGCTACGTATCTGTTATCAAAGAACTCCATCATCACGGTCTTAACAGACCCAAATAGCTCCTGTATCTGATCCCGGATAATGGCTACAACCTTCTCATGGAGAATCCCCGTAATCCATGCATCCAACTCATCTGATCCAATCTGCCTGCCATCTCCTAATCCCGATCCGGATCCGGTCTCAAGTCGCCTCGTAGTCACCATACTGAAATGCACCAGGGAGATATCAGATAATATGCATAACATAATAGAGGATCCAACTCCCTACAAATCCCTAGGGGTTGTGACTTCCTTTCTACGTGTACGGGTCTTTTGCTTTCAGTAGTACGGGCCCATACTACCTTCCACACCTACCCGTATTTTTCTTAGAGGATAATCACACACCCTAACAATAATCACAGCATAACCATACACTCAATTCTCACTCCCTAGAGGAAATGCTAAACATCACAAAACCGGCCAACTGACCCCACATAACTCATCCATGAAACTTTCATCAACCCTGCAGCACTCGTGTATGCTAGCCATACATAGCACTGGACCCCATAGACTTTCGAATAACTGATTCTACCCTAAGACCTTCATCAAACAAGAATAGGAAATAAGGCCAAACCAAACATTCTGAGGCTATAAGAACTTAGTTATGTATAACCATGACGCATACACTAAGCAACTACAATAATAATGTCAATTCCATTATAAAATAAGCTTAGGCTATTAGGCATCATATAATCAAG
This sequence comes from Lactuca virosa, assembly GCF_052849685.1. Lineage (NCBI taxonomy): Eukaryota > Viridiplantae > Streptophyta > Magnoliopsida > Asterales > Asteraceae > Lactuca > Lactuca virosa. The sequence goes on along the minus strand of NC_136428.1, from coordinate 298,902,437 downwards.
CAGCTCTATAATGCAAAACCTGAAGATCCCTTGCCTACCACTAGCATGATGTTCTAACATATCACAATATCAGATAACAATACGGTATTTTGGGGTCTACTTACTGGCTCCAACTGATCGTACACATCGCATCCTCCTTGATAATTTTGAAAAACATTTTTAAAAATCTTTTCCTTAGTTTGAGACTGGATTCACACGAGTGTTCCTCCAATTCACTCAAACCAAGGTTCTCATACCAACTTATAACATCCATAAAATTTTATAAAATTTAAACTTTTTCAAACCATCCAAAAATCATAATTATTTACATTGTAGTTTTCAAAACATGTTTAACATCAAAGGTTTCTCAAAATCATAAACAAAATATGAGGAGGTGCATGATAAAGCCTTTGCCTTCCCACGAACATCTGAGGTACCTGAAACATAACCCAAATCTATAAGCCCAAAGCTTAGTGAGTTTCAAAACATGTTTAACATCAAAGTTTTCTCAAAATCATAAACAAAACATGAGGAGGTGCACTATAAAGCCTTTGCCTTCCCACGAACATCTGAGGTACCTGAAACATAACCCAAAACTGTAAGCCCAAAGCTTAGTGAGTTTCCCCCAAAATACCAATACATAGCAAACAACACAAGCATAATAAGAGCATAATATGGGCCCAATCAACCATCAGGTTGAAATTGTTGGGTTTTCTGTACTATAACACTCCTATGGTGCACATACAACCCTAATGCTTTGGATCTAATTTTTCTGTAGTTATACATGCAACAAAAATTATCCAAAGCATGAAATTTATCTAGCATACAAATATGGTACATGAATCATAAAACTAGTTAGAAGAATACCTCTTATTTTTAGCTTGTAGTTGTTGGCCTTTCAAGAGCTTAGCACCTCAAGTGTGATGCCTAAAACAAGTCACAAACACCATGAACAAATGGAGAATAATGAGAGAGGTTATGGAGCACACAAAATCGTCCATCTCTTAGAATAATCCACCCTTAGTCGATTTTTGGCTTTAGTGGGTTACATATATAGTGTAGAATTCTAAGAGTTATATGTAACCATAATTCTTACACTTAGGCTTATGATCCATAACTTATTTGGACTAATAATTTATGGACTTTCACATAAGCTTAGCCCATTACAAATTAATCATGGATCATTAGCCCAAACCATATGTCTCACTGATTTACATAATTAGTACCCGTTAATTTAATTAGTCTCTTTTGATCACTAAATTAATTCCAAATTAATTCTTGATCTATACTAATTAAATAATATAATTTCTCAATTAATATATTATACTTATAATATATTAATAAATCATAAATAACCTCTTACTCAAATATCCATCCTATCAAATTGTTCTGATGAAGACAACCCGAAATGGACCATGCTACTATCGGGTCAAGTACATACCAATTATAGCTATGAGCTTAGACACCTAATCCAACAGTCTCCGACTTAGATAAGTCTAATAATTATTATTGAAAATACGACTCCAAAATCCGATTAGCAATCATAGCTCTTAAAATCCGCTGCCGAACTCTGACGCGTCCATTAGATAATGGATCATATATTCCTCCATTCTAGATATCGTATAGGCATGAGAGATGGATTATAATCATTCTCTCTGTCCATGTGTTGTTTCCCGATTTCCGATTTATGACGACCGACTAATTGAACAAATCAAATCAGTCCAGAATTGGCCAAGCACTTAGGTTTGTCATCACTAAATCACCGAGGGGTCCATAGATATCGCTTTTATCCCTCTTAGGGTAAAAGGAATGGATAAACTTCGACTCATATGCTTGATTAATTTACTCATCAAATCACACACAGCAATACATTTTATAACACCAAGTTACTGGTGCGTTTACATATCATCAATGTGCAACCGACTTGTAAACTGCAACTCATATCTCTCCGTTTCAAGAATATAAGATATTATCGTCTCACAATCACTCATGATAAAATCCATGAAGTGATTCAGATGAGCGTGGGTTTAATCCAATACTCAAATATTATTACAGGAGTACTCATGAACACTGCAACAAACTTGTGCTATGTCTAACACTTTAGACAATCTACAGACGAATTCATGACAGTCTTACCTCATTACCTACTTCCAAAGTATGATTGACTGTGGATGGTTTGAATAATCTTATTATTCGAGAAGTCAAAACATGCGAAGTGAAACACAAGAATAATCGAATCCAATATGGTCTCAAAACTTTTGAATATAAATAAAACACCTTTTATTTAATCACCATATTGATTACACGTTATTCATTGTATAATGTTTCAACTGATCAACTTAATACTTGAATTAAAACAATAGTCATCCCATGCTCCAAGCATACAGACTATGTTTACCTATGGTCTATACTTTGTGAAATAGATCAATTGTAAACATTTCCAATGACACTCATTTCACAATTCCAAGTCCTTATCGTAAGTGTAAGAATACCAAGTCCTTGCCACTTACTGTAATCTGTTAGATTCTAAGCTTATATGCAGTGATCCTTTTGTAACGACTATGTACACAAGTCACAGACTTTGCCAATTACAAAACTTTCCCTTGGAGATTGTTACAAGACGATTCCATAGATATGAAGTCTCATATTCAACGTACATTCCTTTGAACATCCTTCTTGTATAAAAGTTTCTAACTTACTCATAGATTCTTGATATCCAACTCCCATTATGGAAACATTTCCATATATGCCATATGACAATTCATTATAAATAGAATCCTATCTATTCATAATAATGTCAACATGGTCCATCCATTACTATACTTCCAACTGCCCACAAGTGACCAATCCTTAGAGAACCTTGGATTGTCCTTAACAGTTGTTTAATAACTTTCAGTCATAACCAGTTCTGGTCCCTTTTCCCTCTCAATGCCCTAGGCATTTGGAAAATTAGAATAGGTGAATATTATAGCGTATGCAATCGATCCTATACCCGAAGCATATGGAACACAATTCATATTATCTTACATAAAGACATGATACCTGACCGGTCTTTTGCTATAAAGTTTTCATATATAGAATTTCCAATGTTGAAATATTTCAACTGACTATGTTCGATTAATACTTCAATCTAAACTTTTAGATTCGAAATAAATTATAAGTATCCTCTCCCTTACTATAGCAAAAAAAACTTTTCAAATTCTGCAACTTTGCAAATTTGTAACCTTTGTTTCCTATAACTAGTATCGCTAACTTGCAACACTTCACATAATAATCATGCTCCCACTATCATGATAATTATATACTTACTAGCATAACACTTATGCTCCCACTAGCTTTGACAAGTGTCCAGAAATCAGCTGGACTTTTAGAAATCAATACTTATTGACTTTCTTACCAAAGTTTTGATTTTTGTTACGAGATGCTTCGATAAGCCTTTATCTAATCTCATACACATTTTATTAGAAAGCTTATATGTGTAGGGATGTCAAAAACCCCCGTGGAACCCCGATACCGTACGAGACTAAATTTTTTTAAAAACCGGGAGCGGGAGTGGGGTCGGGGGCAGAATCAAACCTCGTTTATTTTCGGGACCGGGGTCGGGAGTCGGTATTTTCGTCCCGTACTCCCGCGGGGGCCCCAGTTGTACATTTATGTAAAAAAAATATATTTAATATAAAATACATATACAAAATAGATTTTCTAATTTTAGGTTTAGATTAGGTTTCACTTTCCCGTTTCCAATTAATGGATATTGAAGATGTAGTGAATTGATCATATATTTTTGGACATGCAAGTATTTTATATTTGTAATGTTGGATTTATCGTATTTTATATTTGTAAGATTGTTGGAATTGTCGATTTGTAATGTTGGATTTTTAATTTTTTAGTTTCTAAAACATTAGGTTTTAAGCTTTTAAAGTTATTAAAAATAGTCTTTTTAGCCTAAAACAAAGCAGTTTTTTAGCAAAAAAATTGAATTTTAAGCCTATAAACCGGGGGAACCGGGGGAACGGGGGCAGGACCGGGGGCGATAGAGGTAACCGGGGGCTATGTAAACGGGGGATCCGGGGGTGGGGCAATAAATGATTTCAGGGGCGAGGGCGGGGGCAGCTATTTCCACTCCCGTTTGGTCCCGTTGACATCCCTACATATGTGCGTCTAAACTATTCAGAACTTACAACAATACGTTCTGATGTTCAAACTATTTTCCATTTCTCACAATTCGAACTATAAAGAGGGATGTTGTAATCATAATCGAATTTGAGAACGCAATTAACACAACTGCTATCTCCTTAAAATCTACTTAGTGAAAGCGTTTCCTCACAATCATTTTCATGAATTTGAGAGAAACCTTATGTCACTTAGATTGCATGGTGTATGTCTTCCTATCCATGTGAAAATGTCATTTCCAACCATTATCATAAGATAAGGTTTATGAGAAACTCAAACTAATATGGACCGAACTTGTTCAATCTTAATTTTATTGCCACTTGGCAGCACAAGGGCCTACCATGTCTTCCGAGTTGTTGAGAGATTGCCATTGCTGATCAATGAACTTTCACTTATCAAAGTGCTTTACCTTATGCATACAATTGAGAACTCATAGAACTATCATGCATAGTCAATTTTAACTGGAATGAGCACAGAAACAAGAATATGTCAACACGATTAGTTACAAACCTCAAATCATGAGCTAGTGATACACAATAAGTTTATTCTTGATTAGTTCCTGAAACTTTTCAAGATCTTTAAGACTGCCACTGACTTCTTGACATATAAGATTCTCTTCTCAAGAAACATTTCTTGACAAACAAATATTCAAGAATTAGTGCAAATTCTTATCAATAATGACACCCCATATATTTGGTCTCAATTGGTCTTTGTCTTATCCAAGACATCACAACTACCAATCTCAAATGTGCATGAGTAAGAAAACTTTTCTACTCCAAGTTTTATGATGTGTTATAAACCTGCTTAAGATATCTCACTCAACGTACAATCTTGGAGTATGACGCTAAGAATTGATCTTGGAACGAAGTATGACTAATCTTCTTGATTTAACCATTTCAACAATTCTCGATTCCTCTTTTTAGCCATACAAGTGCACTAAGGTGTCCTTAGATGATCAATTGTGGTATGGTTTTCATAATCATTAAGATGATCATAAAACACGATACTAAAGTACTCTCCTTTCCTTTTAGATTGGAGAAACTTTTATCTATCTTCCTAATTGACTCTTCTTATTCGTTCTGCTATACATTGAAACTTTTTCAATGATTCAGAATTATACTTAGTCTTGTAAGCATAATCATATTCACTAAGCTTTTAGTAAATCATGATGAATAGTCTTATCGTTCTTTGTGGTGGGCCTGATCAGTGTACAATAATGTGTACTTGATCCCCTAGTCCTTCACTTGACTCAAATATTCATGTGAACAAGGAATTAGTCTAAATTTCCCAAAGACGAAAGTTCTCATCCATCATACAATACAAGTTGCATGATTCCAAGTTTCTGTCCAATTGAAACTTTGGTGATGAGATCATTTCCTTATTTGGTAAATTTTGACACTACCACAAACGAAAAAATCAAATCCATTTTCCAATATTGCTAAAAATAGATAAACACCCATTTTCACAAATGTCATTGCAAGGAAATATAAAATAAGATAAAATCAAAATTTTTCTTTATTTATAAAGTGCGTAAAAACTTTTCGTTACAATGCAAGTACATATGAAAACTATGTTACTGCATATTTCTAAGCAATTTATCATAACTCCTAAGCTGCAGCTCAAAATCCAATCATCGAACCATGCGATCGAAATTCCATCTCTTTCCGATCAGACTAAGCATGCTCTTTCTTTAAGCTTCCTTTCTCTTCTTCGATCCTACAAAACATCAAAATGCAATCTGATCACATCATGTATTCAGAATCTATGAATAGGAACTTAATAGAGTTAGATAGTGGACTTACCTGAAGTAGAATCATACAATTTGATTTTACCCTCTGTTAGATATTTCAGGTAGTCAGGGAGGCTTCGCTTCCAATGTACCTTCAAATGGCAATAGAAACAAGTGCACTCTTTGGGATTTGCACATGGAACTATCTCAGAACTGGCTTTTATCTTATGGTCAACTCTTTTGACCATAGCCAATTCCCTTCCCATAGGAGAAGGGATTTTTTCAAGACTATCTATGTCATTGCCTATGTCCATGGCAGCTTGGGAAGTATATCTTCCAATCAAAATTGTTTGACCAGTGCGCCAAATCATTGTCGATTCAACAACAATTAGAAAATAGGTAAGATCGATAAAGGTCACGTCGTGATATGTCATATAGTAGTCTTTAACAAACTGACTATACGACTTGGGAAGTGACTGAAGAACCCAGTCAAAAGCCAGCTTCCTTGGGAAGACGACACCCAACATTCCCAGCATGCCAATGTGTGACTTGATGTCCAAGACATGTGCATACACAGGCCTTCCATCTTGGTGTTTTCTAGCCAATAGGGCTTGAGTGACTTTGAACTTTTCAAGTCGATGAAGACGCGGGTTAGGGACAATAATTAGAGGAGGTGGAGAAAGTGAAGTATGATATTGTTAAATATCATCTTCATATGGAAAGCTTTTTCTAAAAGATTCGGGAAGACCATAGTTGTTAGAACTAGACATCCACAAAGGAGAAATTCAAGTTAGTTGATTTAAGTCCTTAATATAACACCCAAAATGAAATATTAAGGCTAGGACCCAACACAATATTCTACAATTTGGAAGAGGGATGTCGTAATCCAATTGTAAAATATTTGAAGGTAGGTAAATGACGATTTACCAATTTCCACCATGAAAAAAGAAATTGAATATTAGGTTTTACATGAATTGAAATTCCTAGATTCTTTTGAGATTCATTGAACTTTTCAATAGCATGTTTAATCTCGATTATGCCCTTCAAGTTTGTGACTGGGATGTCGAGGATCACAAACAAGGTGTGAATAACCATGCAAATTAGCTTGGTACTCTCGAAGTCATTTATCACCTAATCAATGTGCCGGTTATACACACACGCTCCATTGATCTATGACAAACTACAAGCTACCCATTTCCATCCTTTATTAGTCCCATATTAGTGTGCCGGTTAACCACAAACGCTCCACTAACGACTAATAAGGTGCAATGTGCAATTTCATGAGTTAGCATCAAACACATTTTTCCTAAGTAACTAAGATTGGGAATTTATAAATGGTTTAGTTACTTTATATTTCATTATACTTTTAATGAGGATTTAAATGCCCTGTCAAACCTGTTCGGCTAACGACCCTCCACTAGTCAAGAGTGCGATGGATAAGAGTGGATACCCATTCAATCGCCATTTTATAGGCAATTTCCTTAAACACCCCTTATAGATTAGCTTCGTGAATGAGGCCTACTAACGGTAAGACTTACTTTTAACTTATAAATATATAATATATTAAATTTTTAATTGTATATAGTATAAGGGTGTATTTTACACATTTAAAATACTTGGTGGTTTAATCTATTAATAAATTAAACTTTTAATTTAATTAAACTTAAACCAGATCCTTATGGAATTATTGATTCTCTTTTAATTAAACACTTTAATCAATTTAATAAAGTCCATAAGGTGTAATTGAACTATTAAAAAAACATCAATGTTCTAAATATAAAAATTCAAAATAAAAAACTATTTAATTAATTTTTTTTAAGTTATGAACTCAAGAGTTGCACCTTTTGAAACCTTTCAATTAGTAGATGTTTTAGAATTCAATATTTCAAATTAAAACTTTTTAATTAAACTTTTCAAATTCCAAAACTTGAGGGCAACTTTTGAAACTCTTTAAAACTTTTGGTTTCCATAACTGATGGAGTTAATGAATGAGACTTTCCATGTTCCATAACTTGAAGATTTTAAAGCTTCATGAATGACACTTTTCATATTTCATAACTTGAGGACAAGTTATGAATCTCTTCATGAAACACTTAGATCAAAATATAAACTAATACAATTATCATATAACTTATCATTTACCAATTTGACATAATTTAACTCTTATTGCAAGACAATTCTAATCAAACAATAAAAATAATCAAATTATCATATAATCAAAACCTTATCTTAAAGTTTCATAATTGTCTTTTTAATTTTGGATGATGGAAATCATTACCTTATCACAAAAACAATTTTTTAATATTCAAAACAGTTTGTGGTAATGATTCTAATCCAAAACTTTGCCATAAACTAAAAAACAATTGTCGACTGAAGAGTTACCACGTCGTGGTAACTTTGACCACGTCGTGGTGATCATGCAGATTCCAAAAAAACGATTTTTCTTGCTTTGAACAATTAACCAATGAATCAATATAACAGAAAACACCCATGGTTCTGATACCATTGTTGGGTTTTCTGTACTATAACACTCCTATGGTGCACATACAACCCTAATGCTTTGGATCTAAGTTTTATGTAGTTATACATGCAACAAACATTATCCAAAGCATGAATATCTAGCATACAAATATGGTACATGAATCATAAAACTAGTTAGAAGAATACCTTTTATTTTTAGCTTGTAGTTGTTGGCCTTTCAAGAGCTTAGCACCTAAAGTGTGATGCCTGAAACAAGTCACAAACACCATGAACAAATGGAGAATAATGAGAGAGGTTATGGAGCACACAAAATCATCCATCTCTTAGAATAATTTGTTGGGTAAGGTGTCTAAGTCCATAACTTATTTGGTATATACTTGACCCGACCCGACATGGTCCATTTGGGTTGCACTTCACCCGAACTATTTATATGGATAATATTATGAGAAGAGTATATTTGCGGCTTATTAATATATTATAAGTTATAATATATTAATATGAAATTGTATTATTTATTTAGTATTGATCTTAAATTAATTATGAATTAATTTAGTGATCAAAAGGTGACTAATTAAATAATGGGCTATTATATTTATATAGTATGGGCTAACACTCATTAGGAAATGGGCTAAGCTTAAATGGGAGTCCATGGATGATCCATGGAGCTTTTAACCCATGGGTCCTTGGAAAAGGAAAAGACATGGGTTATTAGGGTTTGCATGGTTCATAACCCTAATCATCTACACTATATAAAGAGGCTAGTGGTGCTTGAAAAGACACTATGTGTGTGTGTGCATGAGAGTGGCCGATTTCTAAAGTGTTTGTGTACTCTCTCATAATTTTTCCAAGTTTGTGGTGATTTGTGATTTCCATTTGAGGCATTCATATTATTGGTGCTTGACTCTCAAACTCCCAAGGAATCAACTCACTAACAAAGGTATGTAATTCTTCTAGTATCTTTTATGTTTAAACGTTCCCCATGCATGCTAGATAGGTTATGGACCTTGGAAAATTATTTTGCATGTATTTCAGATAAACATAGATCCAAGGTTTCTAGGGTTTCATGAACACCTTAGGAGTGTTAGTTTGCTCAAAACCCAACAGTGGTATCAGAGCCTAGGCTTGTTTGTTTGATACTTGATTCAAAATAGCCGAAAAAAGTCGGATTTTTGCTGTCTGAACAGGGGACTCGCCGAGTCCATGGGGGGACTCGATGAGTCTATGTACAAATTCATCCTACTCGTCGAGTAGGTTACTGCACTCGACGAGTAGGAGGCTCAGAATGCAGTTTTTCGACTTTTGCTGCTGGAAATGGACTAGAAACATTACCCTAAACTGTTTTGATGTTTTAAAACTTGTTTTAGATGGTGTAATGTTTATGCTAATCCATTTACAATGGCCAATACCAAAATTACATGTTTATATGTGTTCATATGTTCTTGAAGTTTTGATATGATGTTCATGTTCTTATGAATTATTGTTACATCATAGGAATTATTTGCTAAATTGTTTATTGATTAATTCTCGATCATTTATGTGTTTTAATGGAGTCCATAATTTGTCCTGAAGTTATGGATTTCCAAAGGTCACTTTCTTTTATGCACATTAAAACACATAAGTTACATGAAAATGAAGAGTCTTCATTTTTATGAACCTTTAATTCATAAGTTATGAAATGAAAAGTTTTGAATAGTTTCAAAACTTGTCCTCAAGTTTTGGAATTTGTAAAGTTACACACACTTTAATATACTTTAATTCCAACCCTTAGAGTTTTAAAAGTTAAAATTCAACCATTATACTATTTATATCATTAATGGTTAATTATTATTATTATTATTATTATTATTATTATTATTATTATATATATATATATATAAGATTAAGTCGTTTTACCGTTACTAGGCCTCATTCACGAAGCCGGTCTATAAGGGGGGTATAAGCTTGTTGACTATAAAATGGCAGCTTAATGGGTGTCCATTCTCACCCACCGCTTCCTTGATCGGTGAAGGGTCGTTAGTCGAACGGGTAGCACAATGACTTTAAATTCTCATTAAAAGTATAATGAATATTATAAAGTAACTAAATATTTTTATAAATTTCCAATCTTAGTTACTTTAGGAAAATGTGAATATGGTGCTAACCCATGAAATTCACACTTTGTACCTTACCAAGTCGTTGGTGAAGCGTGTGTGGTTAACCGGCACACTAACATGGACTAGTAAGGATCACGAAGGGTGACTTAATGTTTATCATAGATCGGTAGAGCGCGTGTGGTTAACCGGCACATTGATTAGGTGATAATATTAAGGGTACCAAGTGAATTTGCATGGTTATTCACACCTTGTTTTGTGATCCTCAGCATCCCAGTCACAAAACTTGAAGGGCACAATCGAGATTGAAACATGCCATTGAAAAGTTCAATGAAGCTCAAAAGAATCTAGGAATTTCAAAACCAATTAAACCTAATAATTCATTTCGTTTGCATGGTGGAAATTGGTGAATCATCATTCACCTACCTTCAAATATGTTATAGCTTAGATTACGGCGTCCCTCTTCTAAGTTATAATATATTGTGTTGGATCCTAGCCTTAATATTACATTTGGGTGTATTATTAAGGATTCGATATATCTAATCTAAACTTGTTTTCTTCTTTTCAGATGTCTTCCAACAATAATGCTTCGCGCTCTAACTCTACTGGCTCCTTCTCTCTCATGAACCTTTGTGGGAGGGTCATCTTGTTGGATAAGGTGTCTAAGTCCATAACTATTTCTGGTATGTACTTGACCCGACCCGGCATGGTCCATTTGGGTTGCATGGCACCATGCAATTGGATAAACTAAAATGAGAGAAATAACACTTATGGTTTATTAGTATATTATAAGTTCTAATATATTAATAATATTATTTAATTAGTTTGATCAAGAATTAATTTAGAATTAATTAAGTGATCAAAAGATAACTAATTAAATATATGGGTAGATTATGTAAATCTTCCATATCTTATATAGTGGGCTAAGAGGCTCCATGGATTATCAAGTTGGGTTCCACCCATAGGATGCTCCATGGATGCTCCATGGGAGGTACAAACCCATGGGTCATGGAAATGAAGAGTCATGACACATTAGGGTTTACATGGTGTAACCCTAGATGTGTCAACACTATATAAGAAACCCATTCTCTACCAAAATCGGCTACACATAAGAAACAAGAGAGCTAGGCCGATTTTAGAAGTGTGTATTCTCTCTAAAGTCATTCCAAAAGCATTTGGTGTTGTGTGAAGCATTTGAGGCATCACACTTGGGGTGCTAGGCTCACAAGGTTTCAAGGATCATAAGCAACAACAAGGTAAGTTATTCTATCTTTCATGCAAGTTAAAATTTGTTCCCCATGTATGCTAGATAGGAATATAACCTTGGAATTCAACTTTGCATGATAATTAGACAAACATAGATCCAAGGTTATTAGGGTTGCATGTACACTTACGAAGTGTTAGAATGCTCAAAACCCATCAGTGGTATCAGAGCCTAGGTTTGTTTGTTGTTTTTTTTGTGTGCAAACAGCTTGAAAAAAAATCATTTTTCTGTTTTCTGCTCGTATGAAAGTTTGCACATTTGTTGCTGGAAATGGATAGAAACATTACCCTAAACTGTTTTGATGTTTTAAAGCTTGTTTTAGATGGTGTAATGTTTATGCTAATCCATTTACAATGGCAATTATTAAAATTACAAGTTTTTTTTAAGTGTAATTTTGGATTCTTGAAAGTGTTCATATTCATGTTCTTGAACTTATGAAGATTAGATGATCATAGGAATTGTTTGTAACCTTCATGGTAGTTTAATTCATGATCATAATGTGTTTTAATGGAGTCCATAACTTGTCCTCAAGTTATGGAAAACCAAAAGTCTCACTTTTATTAAAGTCATTAAAAGAACACAAGAGTTATAAAAATGAAGAGTCTTCATTTTTATTACTCAATTAATTCATAAGTTATAAGAAATGAAAAGTTTTGGAAGTTTACAAAACTTGCCCTCAAGTTTTGGAAGTTTACAAAACTTGCCCTCAAGTTTTGGAACATGTAAAGTCTTGATTAAAACTTTAGTTCCAACCCTTAGAATTTTAAAAAGTTAAAATTCAACCCTTATACTTTATAATATTATAAGTTACTAATATATATATGTATAACGTCAAGTCGTCTTACCGCTAGTACGCCTCATTCACGAAGCCGGTCTATAAGGGGGGTATAAGGTTGTTGCCTATAAAATGGCAACTTAATGGGTGTCCACTCTCACCCACCGCTTCCTTGATCGGTGGAGGGTCGTTAGCCGAACGGGTAGGACAAGGACTTATAAATTCTCATTAAAAGTATGATGAATATTATAAAGTAACTAAATGCTTTTATTAAATTCTCAATCTTAGTTAGTTTAGGAAAATGTGAATAAGGTGCTAATCCATGAAATTACACTTTACACTTTGTTTAAGTCGTTAGTGGAGCTCGTGTGGTTAACCGGCACACTAACTTAGACTTAACAAGGTAGGTAAAGGGTGACTTAAAGTTTATTATAGGTCGGTCGGTGGAGCTCGTGTGGTTAACCGGCACATCGATTGAGTAATAAACATTGAGTGTACCAAGTGATTTGCATGGTTACTTCACACCTCGTTTTGTGATCCTCGGTATCCCAGTCACAAAACTTGGAGGGCACACTCGAGATTGAAACATGCCTTTGAAAAGTTCATTGAATCTCAAAAGAATCTAGAAATTTCTAAGAACCAATTAAAAACCTAATATCTATATTTCGTTTTTCATGGTGGAAATTGGTGAATCGTCATTCACCTACCTTTCAAATATGTTATAGCTTGGATTACGGCATACCTCTTCTAAGTTATAATGTATTGTGATTGGATTCTAGCCTTAATATTACATTTGGGTGTTTTATTAAGGACTCTCTTAATATCTAAACTAATCTTGTTCTCTTCTTTCAGATGACTTCAAACAATGCTGCTTCTGGCTCTAATCCTAATGGCTCCTTTACCCTTATGAACTTGTGTGGGAAAGTCACTTTTGATGAATCCAACTTCAATGAATGGATCAGAAACATCAGGATGATTACCCGCTACGAGGACAAAGAATATGTCCTTGACAAGGAGCTTAAGGAGATTGATGAGACCACTGCAACTCCCCAGGAGATCGCTGACTTCCGGGCACATGAAAGGGATGCTACAAAAGTGGCATGCATCATGTTGGCCACCATGACAGCGGAACTCCAAAAGTCCTATGAGGACTTCTACCCTTTTGAAATGCACCAAGATCTGATGGAAAGATACCATCAAAGTGCACGACAAGAGAGGTATGAAATCGTATGCTCTATCATAACAACCATGATGGAATCCGTCACGAGCCACATGAAGAAAATGCAAAGGTATGTGGATCGGTTGCTGAAGCTTAATGTGAACTTCCCTGAGGAGCTTGCAATAGATATCATTTTGCACTCCTTACCATCGTGCTATGATCAATTCCGCATGACATATCACATGAATAAGGAAGAGGTCACACTCAGCAAACTTCAGGGACTCCTCAAGACCGCAGAAACAGGTCTTAAGGGTAAGTCGGTTGTTAACACTCCTACTCCAAACTCCGCCCCGGTTTTGGCAATCGGGAAAGGTAGAGGGAAGAAGAGGAAGAGCTCTTCGAAGGGTACCAAGGCTAGGACCCTTGATGGCTCTTCTTCAAGTGGAACCAAGAAAGGTTTTGTCACTCCTTCTTCTGACCCTAAAGAGGCTGAATGCTTCTATTGCCATGAAAAGTCACATTGGAAGCGGAACTGCCCAAAGTACCAGAAAGATGTGAAGGATGGGAAAGTTAAACCCAACCATGCAGGTATTTACACTATCTTATCTAATAACTCACCCCATTCTAACTCTTGGGTCCTTGATACCGGTTGTGGTATTCATATATGTTCTGATTTGCAGGGACTAAGAAGAAGTGAGAATATGGAGCATGGAAGAATAAAATTAATCATGGGGAATAGGAAAGCTTTACCTGTCACCAAGATTGGAGTTTATACTTTATCACTAAGTAGTGGGTTTAGTTTAGATTTGAATAAATGTTGTTATTCGCCAGAAATGGCAAGAAATATTATTTCCTTTCATGCATTGTATAAACAAGGTTTCACCTTTTCATTTGATAATGAAGTTGGTTTGATTAATGCTTTCTTTAATAATGTTCTTTATTTTAAAGCATTACCTTGTGATGGTGTGTATGAAACTGTATCTGTGGTTGATAACTTAGGAAATAATGTATTGTGTATTGATTCTGTTAATGATAATAACTTGGATAAAGCATCATTATGGCATTGTCGTCTTGGACATATAAGCAAGAAACGCATAGGCCAACTCCAAAAGGATGGAGTATTGGAGTCATTTGACCTAAAGTCAGATGATAGTTGTGAATCATCCTTACTTGGAAAAATGACAAAGTCACCCTTCACATGTTCTTGTGAGAGGGGTGAAGGTTTGTTGGATCTTATACACACGGATGTGTGTGGGCCCTTCAAACATGCCACAAGGGATGCTAATCGTTATTATTTGACTTTTACTGATGATTACAGTAGATATGGATATGTCTACTTAATCAAGCATAAGTCAGAGACTTGTAAGAGGTTTAAAGAGTTTAAACAGGAAGTCGGGAATCAATTGGGCAGGAACATTAAGATGCTTCGATCCGATCGAGGTGGTGAGTATCTTAGTTCAGAGTTCTCGACTATCTTAGGGAATGTGGGATTGTCTCACAATTGACACCTCCCAGGACACCGCAGTTGAATGGTGTAGCTGAGAGCCGTAATCGAACCTTGTTGGATATGGTTCGTTCCATGATGAGTCGAGCTTCGCTACCAATCTCATTTTGGGGGTATGCCTTAGAGACTGCCGCCCATATCCTTAATCTAGTTCCCACAAAGAAAGTTGCCAAAACTCCTCATGAGATGTGGACTGGCAAAGTACCCAAACTAGACCACATTAAGATTTGGGGTTGCGAGGCTTTCGTGAGACGCGAGACTCATGATAAGCTCGAACCTCGAAGTGAGAGGTGTATTTTCATCGGTTACCCACAGAAATCCTTTGGTTACCTCTTCTACAGACCTAGTGAGAATGTGGTCTTTGTAGCTAGGAGGGCTTTCTTTCGAGAGAGAGAGTTCATAAGCCAAGGAGAAAGTGGGAGGCAAGTTGACCTTGAAGAAATTCAAGAGTCAAGTGGTGAAGGAACTTCAAACCCTAGCACTCAACTTGAGGAGGAAACTCCTGTTGAGCCAATTGACAAGTCTGTACCTCTGAGGTGTTCCACAAGGGTTAGGAATGCACCTGAGCATTACTATGGATTCCATATTACTGTGGAAGGTGATACACTTATCAGTGATGAGACACTGATAGGTCTGGATTAACCTAACAGTTACGTGGAAGCCATGGCAGGCCCTAAGTCAGCCAAGTGGAAAGAGGCAATGGACAGCGAGATACAGCCCATGTATGACAATCAAGTTTGGAACTTGGTTGAGAATGTACCAGGTCGTAAGACTATAGGGTGCAAATGGATCTTCAAGAAGAAGACCGACATGGATGGTAATGTACACACTTATAAGGCACGACTGGATGCAAAGGGTTTCTCACAAACTCCGGGAGTTGATTATGATGAGACCTTTTCTTTCAGTGGCCAAGATTAAGTCTATTAGGGTTCTGTTAGCCATAGCTGCATTTCATGACTATGAAATATGGCAAATGGATGTCAAAACCGCTTTCCTTAATGGAAAGTTGGCTGAGGATGTTTACATGAGTCAGCCAGAGGGTTTTGTCAATACAGAGTACCCTAATAAAGTGTGTAAGCTTGAGAAATCCATTTATGGGTTAAAGCAAGCACCTCGCAGATGGAATCTTTGCTTTGATGAGAAAGTCAAATAATTTGGCTTTTCTAGGAGTGAAGATGAATCTTGTGTATATGTCAAGGCTAGTGGGAGTATAGTTAGCTTTTTGGTATTGTATGTGGATGACATACTACTCATAGGAAATGACATCCCAACTCTGCAGGAAGTTAAGTCCTGGCTTGGGAAGTGTTTCTCTATGAAGGACCTAGGAGAAGCTGCCTATATTCTAAGGATAAGGATCTTGAGAGACCGGAGTAAAAGACTAATTGGACTTAGTCAGAGTACCTACTTGGATAAGGTGCTGAAGAGATTCGGCATGCAGGACTCCAAGTAAGGAGAGTTACCCATCCAGAGTAACGCCAGATTGAGTAAGACACAAAGCCCTAGTACTGAAGCTGAGATAGCAGAAATGAGTCGAATACCTTATGCTTCGGCTGTAGGATCGATCATGTATGCTATGACGTGTACTCGACCTGATGTAGCCTTTTCTTTTAGCATGGTTAGCAGGTATCAGGGGAACCCTGGCAAGGCACACTGGACTGCGATAAAGAATATCCTCAAGTACCTACGGAGGACTAAGGACTGGGTCCTTACCCTCGGTGGGAGTGAAGACTTGAGATTTGTAGGGTATAGTGATGCTAGCTTTCAGACTGATAGGGATAATTTCCGCTCTTAGTAAGGCTGGGTCTTTACGTTAAACGGAGGAGCAATTTCTTGGAAGAGTTCCAAGCAGGAGACAGTGGCTGATTCAACTTGCGAATCAGAGTATATAGCAGCTAGCAAGGCAGCAAAGGAGGCGATATGGCTGAAGAACTTCATTGGAGACCTTGGAGTTGTACCAGCTATTAAAGAGCCAATGGAAATTTTCTGTGATAGTGAAGGTGCAGTTGCCTTAGCCAAGGAACCAAGGGATCACAGAGATCCAGACACATCGACAGAAAATACCATTTCATCAGACATCGAATAGAAGAAGGACTCCTCGTGGCAAAGAGGGTATCATCGGATGAGAATCCAGCAGATCCCCTCACGAAGGGACTGACTCGGGTTAAGCATCTCCAGCATGCTCGGAGCATAGGGCTGAAGGATGATATTAGATTTAATAGTTAGATAACCTTGAAATTTGTAAAGTGTAATTGACATTAGATGATGAATAAAAGGTGTTTTATTTATGAGTAAAGTGTTGCTATCTCTTGTCGATCGCTTACTATATTTCTTTTGCATGTTTTGATTTCCAGAATAACTATGTTTGGTATATCATATTATTCGAACCTCCACAGTCGGTCATATGTCGGAAGTAGGTATGAATCAAGACTGTCATGATTGGTTGCAGAGGTCTAAGTTGTTGGACATGGCTACAACACTCATGAGTGCTCATAAGTTCTGAGCATTGGACTCAACCCACGCTCACTGGAATCACTTCATGGAATTTATGTCGAGTGATCGTGAGACGGTAATATCATATAAGTCTTCAAACCTAGATATATGATTTGTTACTTATGATTTGGTTATGCATTGATTGTACGAAAACGCATTGGTAACTCGATGTTATAAAACGTGCTCTTGTGTATAATTCAATGAGTAGTAGAACAAACATATGAGTCGAAGTTTATCTGTTCCTTCTTGGATTAGAAGCTGATATCTGGGCCCCTCGATGATTTTGTTTTGACCTATGTACCGGGCCCGGTCAGAACTAAGTTGATGTGTTCAATTAAGTTCTTTGTCAAACAAATCGGAAATCGGGAAACAAACTGTTGGACAATAAGTAAGACATTGTTCCATGTATTTGTCCGGCTGATATCTAGAACAGAGGATTATATGATCACTTATCTTAAATGGCGTATCATCATCTTCTCAGTTCCGAGAGACCTTGAAAGAGCTACGATTGTCGATCGGTTCCTAAAGTATTGCAGTTATAGTTATTAGACTTATCCAAGTGGGAGACTGTTGGATAAGGTGTGTAAGTCCATAACTATTTATGGTATGTACTTGACCCGACCCAGCATGGTCCATTTGGGTTGCATGGCACCATGCAATTGGATAAACTAAAATGAGAGAAATAACACTTATGGTTTATTAATATATTATAAGTTCTAATATATTAATAATATTATTTAATTAGTTTGATCAAGAATTAATTTAGAATTAATTAAGTGATCAAAAGATAACTAATTAAATATATGGGTAGATCATGTAAATCTTCCATATCTTATATAGTAGGCTAAGAGGCTCCATGGATTATCAAGTTGGGTTCCACCCATAGGATGCTCCATGGATGCTCCATTGGAGTTACAAACCCATGGGTCATGGAAATGAAGAGTCATGACACATTAGGGTTTACATGGTGTAACCCTAGATGTGTCAACACTATATAAGAAACCCATTCTCCACCAAAATCTGCTACACATAAGAAACAAGAGGGCTAGGCCGATTTTAGAAGTGTGTATTCTCTCTAAAGTCATTCCAAAAGCATTTGGTGTTGTGTGAAGCATTTGAGGCATCACACTTGGGGTGCTAGGCTCACAAGGTTTCAAGGATCATAAGCAACAACAAGGTAAGTTATTCTATCTTTCATGCAAGTTAAAATTTGTTCCCCATGTATGCTAGATAGGAATATAACCTTGGAATTCAACTTTTCATGATAATTAGACAAACATAGATCCAAGGTTATTAGGGTTGCATGTACACTTAGGAAGTGTTAGAATGCTCAAAACCCATCACATCTTTGATGGTTCCAACTTCATGGATTGGATCCGGAACATCAGGATGGGTACTCGTTACGAGGACAAGGAATATGTCCTCGACAAGGTGCTAAAGGAGCTTGATGAGTCCACTGCTACTCCTGAGGAGGTCGCTGAGTATCAGGCACATGTGAGAGATGCCACCAAAGTGGCATGCATCATGATGGCCACCATGACAGCTGAACTCCAAAAGTCCTATGAGGACTATTACCCTTTTGAGATGCATCAGGATCCGATGGAAAGGTACCATCAGAGTGCTCGTCAAGAGCGGTATGAAATAATCTCCTCCATGATCACTACCCGTATGAAGGATAGCGAACCAATCACGGGCCACATGCAGAAAATGCAAAGGTATGTGGACCGTCTAATGAAACCGAATGTGAACTTCCCAGAGGAGTTGGCAATTGATATCATTTTGCACTCTTTACCCTCGTGTTATGATCAATTCCGTATTACATACCACGTGAACAAGGAGGAATTCACACTTAGTAAGCTTCAAGGACTTCTGAAGACCGCCGAAAGTGGTCTTAAAAGTAAGTCGGTTGCTACTCCTACTCCTACAACTACCCCTGTTTTGGCTATCGGGCAAGGCAAAGGGAAGAAGAGGAAGCACCCTTAGAAGGGTACCAAGGGAAGTCTCTTGAAGGCTCCTCATCTGGAACCAAAGGTGGTTCTATCACTCCTTCTGCCATCCCTAAGGATGCTGAATGCTTCTACTGTCAGAAAAATGGGCACTGGAAGCGAAACTGCCCAAAGTACTTGCAGGATGTCAAGGATGGGAAAGTGAAACCATCCCATGCAGGTATTTACACTATATTGTCTAATAACTCACCATATTCTAACTCTTGGGTGCTTGATACAGGATGTGGTATTCACATATGTTATGATTTGCAGGGCCTAAGAAGAAGTGAGGATGTGGAGCACGGGAAGATAAACTTAATCATGGGGAATAGGAAGATTTCACATGTTACCAAGATTGGAGTTTATACTTTGTTGCCAGATAGTGGGTTAAAGTTAGATTTGAATAAATGTGTATACTCGTCATAAATGGCGAGAAATATTATTTCCTTCCATGCTTTGTATAAACAAGGTTTTCCCTTTTCTTTTGATAATGAAGTTGGTAGTATTAATGCTTTCTTTAATAATGTTCTTTATTTTAAAGCATTACCCTGTGATGGTGTGTATGAAGCTGTATCGGTTGTAGATAATTTAGGAAATAATGTATTGTGTATTGATTCTTCTACTAGCTTGGATAAAGCATCTTTGTGGCATTTTCGTCTTCGACATGTAAGCAATAAACGCATAGGCCAGCTCCAAAAGGATGGAGTCTTGGAGTCGTTCTACCTTAAGTCGGATGATAGTTGTTGTGACAACCCGAAAATTTTTTGCTTTTAAAACTCAGTCAGTCAACTCAACAGAGTGTCAGACTCATTGGTAATGAATTCTAGCCTGGTTAAAGGTCATTCTAAGGAGTTTTAAGCCTAGTATACTTAAGGAATAAGTGTTAGAATGTACCTTCTAGAGACACTGTACAACAAATCAAGCATTAACTTCATTGCAAGGAGTTCACGGCCACCAAGCCAATGAGCTTACGGCCGTAAACTCCAGTGTATATATGTGGCCCTTGGTCATTTTCAGCCATTTTTCACCTTCCAACCTCAAGAACACTCCAATTCTCTCTCAACTATCATCCCTATCTTCATCCTACATCTTCAAAAACATCTTCAAATCTTCAAGTTTCACCAAGAACACCAAGAACACACACTAGTGGTCTTGGCCAAAATCGACCCTTTCAAGCTTCTATATCGACTTGTTGTATCTCGGGACTTCATTCGTGGAACTTCTCATCCTTACACGCGTATTCGTTGAGTCACCCACATCAGGTGAGTTCATACCCCGTAATGAATCTTTTAACTGTTTTAGATGTTTTAAGGGGGGGGGGAATACAAGCTGAACACAATGATAATTGTGTAATTGTTTGTTATAAACATTTTAAAAAGGATTACTCATGTCTTCTATGAGTGATCAAAACATTTCAAAAACTCTTTTAAAGTTATGTTACTTTATAGTTTTTATCAAAACTCCATTTTAAAGTACAAGCATAACTTAGTTGATAAAAGAGTCTTTTCCATAACAGTTCAAGTAGATTACTAGTAAACTATAATAGGTATAGTTTAGAGTCAGTTCATACATGAGTCAGAATACACTATTTTGAGAAACAATACTTACTATACACTATACAAGAGAGTATACTATACACTAGTACAGAGTGAACATTACTACGATATACAAACATTTGAATACTATAACTAGAATGTGACATACTACTTCTCGATACAACACTTCATCGTGGTATCACCATGTAACCAGAGTCTCCTGGAGGAAGAGCAGGCATTGTGTGTATAGATCTATACGGGACAGACACTCCCACACCCCGACTGCTAGCTACAGTCCATGCTGATAAGGCCAAGGGGTGACAGAATGTTACCTCACTACATATGACACCAGAGGGTAATCAGTTATTCAGCCGTCGATCAGCATGGTTACATACGAGTTCACATTCAACCCTTTAATTAACCAATTAAGAATTAAAGGCAAACAGACTCCCCGAGGTGTATTGTACATTTAATACTACCTGGAGTCTGCATTTTATTACTTTATAGCCAGTAATAAGGCTACTTTAGACTCCCCGAGGTGTATTGTACATTTAATACTACCTGGAGTCTGTATTTCAGTACCAGCAGTGTCACTGCTGAGGCAAAACATTATTTTCCCTATTACATTTACTTTGAGATCTTCTCATACATTCATTAATGTGTAAACTATAATTAGTTAATGAAGTCTCATAGGGAAAATACACACTCATACAAGAAACGAACATACATAACATTTGAGGCCTTGGTAGAAGGCTACGTTTCGTAGAAAGGACCATAATGCTAACCTTATGATTCCTTAATGTATACATCAAAGGATACATATATACTAATAGGATCCGACAGGTAATAGGATGTGTGCTTTCCGCTTCATTTCCTGTTCCTTGTTTGGTTGTGGGCCTGGGGCAGATTCACTCAGTCTATTATCTATTCGATTTTACGTATATATGTCCAGTATACATTGAGTCATCATAAGGGTACCAGGTATGGGTCAAGTCATAGGACACAGAGTCAATGCACAGTTTTCTAGTACGAAGCCTACTTTCCAAATCAGAACCTTTGGTATACAAAACTAGAAACTTACCAGTTAAGGGTTTAATCCATTTTATTAAACCAGTGTAACTCAAAGGACCTTCGCTGACTAACTTTATAATACTTTAGTTTATACAACACGGTTATATATCATTAATACCCAATAGGTAGTTGGATGGGTGCTTTCCGCCTCATTTCCTGTTCCTTGTTTGGTTGTGGGCTTAGGGCAGATTCACCCAATTAACTCTCTATCCGATATTGGATCATATATAACCAAGTATAAACTAAGTGATTATAGGAGTAATCACTGTGGTCACCATTTTATTATAAGAAATAAGGGTTTTTCCTAAAGAAGCTTTTCATCAAACATAAAGGAACTATTACAGTTAACTCCGTGAGTACCAAGGGAATACACAAGGGTTATATGCAATAAGGATCTAACAACCAATGGGATGCGTGTCATCCGCCTCATTTCCTGTTCCTTGTTTGGTTGTGGGCTTAGGGCGGATACACCCAATCGATTGTTTGTTTACTCTGAGTTTTATATAACTTGTATCCATTTAGTACACATAGAAAGGATTGTAGAGTCATTTTTACTTATCTTTCATCAAGGCAGGAAATATAGGATTTCCTGGAGGAACCGACGAACTTTTCTAAACAAAATTTACAACTTACTACACTTTTCGTCTACATTTTCAACAGCAGTTTACCATAACATTTTACAACTTACTTACATCACTAAAATCTTATGAACTCACCAGCTTAATTGCTGATCAACTCTTTCAAATAACTTGTATTCTCAGGAGCCTAGTAGACAGGTACTCGCGCCGGGAATTCAGAAGACGGAGCAGTATAGCTTCAAGTCTTGTTTGTTATTTGCTTATGAACTCTATGTTTTGTGAACACCCCTTTGTAAACACTTTCTTTCTAATGAAATGGTTGTTCATTACTTTGCTTACTATGATACATGTCTTGTGATACTAAACATGACGTCCTCCACCCCAGAACGTTTCCGCCGTTCTGATTTTGAGGTGTGACAGATTGGTATCAGAGCATTGTTTATAGTGAACTAAGTATATCAACCAATAAAAGATATACAACTATAAATACAATGGGGCTTAAGTGCTCTGGATAATGGTATATTTTAAGAGTATAACAGTAAGTTATAAAAATATACCTACTTGCTTATACATGTATACATACTAGACCAAGTATCACAAGAAGAACAGAACTAAAGGTATTTAAAGGTTGAACACTGTCGTCAAACCTGAACAGTTATGTAAACATAAGCTAGGATCAATATAGCATGATCAACTATATTCATTCGAGATGTGACCAACATGTGTTTGGGAGTGATGTGGTGTTGCAACAGTCTTAAAACTTACCGAATACTAAGTCAAGAGAATACTAGAACAAGTACATTTGAGTTAGAATACTATAGGAGTATTCTATGATACTATAACGCGATAACAAGTTCAAAACATACCAAGTTCATTACATTAGAATACTATGGGAGTATTCTGTGACACTATAGGACGATAACAAGTTGAAACATACTAAGTACCTTACATTAAAATACTATAGGAGTATTTTAGGCACTATACAAATAACTTATGTGATAACTTAAAAGACCCTTATGGATAGGTATATAATCTTGAAATGTATACTTCCAAGGTTATATATAATTGAGATTTTATAGACTTTGAATTTGTGATATACGCTTCACTACCTGTTCCTTGTTTGGTTGTGGTTTTGGAGTAGGATCACTTATTCGAAGGTCCATTTAGTCTAAAGTTATATACAACTTGTATACATTGTGCAATTATAGGAGGACTCTGTAAGGATCACCCCATAAAGTTACCTTAAAACTCATAGATTCTTTAGTCACTTCCATTCTTGCACGACAAACCCAGATAGATGTAACCACTTCCTCATAGCAGACAACAGAAGGGTCCGGGAGGAACGAGAGCAAGCTCCTGAGAAGTTTTCAAAGAGGGATCAACCGAATTAACCAAAACGTCTTACACGTCACTCTAATAAATAATAATCTTGGTTAACTTAATGACCGAGTGGAAACACTTCTCACATTACGTGTTAGGATTATTTTCTTACATGCAGCTGATAACAGTTATTCAGGTAACAGATATTCATTCGAGGATGGCCATTTCAGATTCATAGAGTTTATTGAGTATAGACCCTTTTATGAATTGTTTCTAGAACCCTGTGGAAGTCAGGACTCGATACACTCAGAACTGGGATAAGCTTGTCTTTTCAGCTTTCGACTTGTGTCCATTGCTTTAGACTTATTCCATCTCATCTTTGTATTGTTTTAGCAAAGATGCCTCCTCGCAGATCGAACAGATGCACTACTTCGATGACTCCAACTCAACCGCCACTACCCCCGCCACAGTTCGATTTAGCTGCTTTTCAGGCAGCGGTAACGGCAGCAACGACAGCCGCCCTAACCCAAATTTGCGCTAGTGGTATCGGTGGATCTAGTAGCAGTGCTCACCTAAACAACCACGGAGATATCCACGAATACCCGCGGGAATTTACGTATAAAGACTTCATGAGCTGCAAACCCAATTCCTTCGACGGAAATGGTGGAGTCATTGCTTTGATGCAATGGTTCGAAAGAACAGAGTCGATTTTCGAGATCTGTTCGTGCCCTGATGGGAGCAAAGTGAAGTTTGCTGCCTGCACCTTCTTCGGCAGAGCCTTAACGTGGTGGAATGGCCATGTTAAGTCACTGACTTTAACAGTGGCAAATTCTATGGGCTGGGAAAACTTGAAGGAAATGATGATGAGAGAGTACTGCTCAAGGGGCGAAATACAAAAGCTGGAACAAGAGCTATGGGAGCTCAGGATGGTTGGCTCAGACATAGTGGCCTACACTGATAGGTTTAGCGACCTGGCAGCACTATGCCCCGGGATGGTTACCCCGGAGAGCAAGAAGATAGAAAGGTACATTTGGGGTCTGACTGCCCCAACGCGAGGAAATGTGCTGTCTTCTAACCCAGCCACATTCGATAGTGCAAAGCACCTGGCTCAGCGACTCATCGACTATGAAGTCCACCATGACGTAGAAGTCCCAGCCTCCGAGCCATCGAGGGAATGGGAATATGGACCGAAGTCGGGGAACAAGAGGAAGGAGGAGCGAGCGAGTACTATGTATGCCGCCACAACACCTGCTACTCCATCACCTGCCAGTCGATATGCTGGAACCCTTCCGAAGTGTGGGAAGTGAAAATATCACCACACTGGAGTATGTCATAAAATGCAGTGTCTGAACTGCCACAGAAAAGGACACACAGTCCGTTTCTGCAGGGCACCGGCTTGACCGATCTCCCAAGTCCCCGGAGTTGAAGAAAACCAAGCCTGCTATGGCTGTGGCGAAACTGGACACTACCAGGAGGACTCCCCGATAACAAAGAACTCAGGGGCGGATGGACGGACTCTGATGATCACCGCATGGGAATCGACCTCGGAGTCGCCTTCGAGCAGCGGTACGTTTTCCACCTAGTAATTGCCTTGAAAGTGAATTTGTATTTATATAAGATTAAAACTTGGGGATAACACCTAAAAGTAATTATAATAACTCACTTTTTGAAACAAGTCACGGTATTCAAGAGAACTAAAGGATCCGTTTAGAGAAGCTATGATGGCTGAACATATACATCAGGGTTGTGCATAACTAAGATGTTGCAGGCTTAGAGTGGGTGATTCCGCCTTAAATCCTGTTCCTCGTTTGGTTGTGGATTTGAGGCAGATTTACTCAGTCGACTGTCTTATCCACCTTAATATTTATAACTTGTATATGACAAATGATCGTAGTGGTACCGAGGAGGATCATGATATAAAGTATCATCACCAGTTATCAAAACACTTTCATTTGTATGTACTCGCTCATCGCGATACGATACGTAGAAGTGCTAACATCAAGAGGAAAACATAAAACACTAGAACATTTACAAAGAGTACATTTTCGAACACTAGAAGTACATTTTCGAACGCACTAAAAGTACACTATCGAACACACTAAGAATACACAGTCGAGCATACTAAGGGTACATTTTCGAGCACGCTAGGGATACATCATCGTATAACATACATTTCTTTCAAATTGGCCAAACTCTACTCAGCAAAGAGTCCGTTGCTATCATTCGTCATGAAGTGGCGTGGTCCTCACCATGCTAAGTTCATATGTTTCTATCTCCTCGATCGTCAAGTTCTAGAAACTTCCGTCATTCGTATCGACAGTCCGACCTAAACCTCAGTTTATCTTTCGTATTCTAAACCCTAAAGTACTCGTGCGAAGAGTACTTTGTCCTCCGAAGCCATATCTTCAGATGTCCGCAAACCATCACGAAATACCACTCGTCCAACAGGCCCAAGTTCGAGCACAGAGGCTAAGGATGAATACAGCCCACCTATTACTACACAGTGTATACGCGAGGGTGGTATATGATTATGATTACACAGATTTAGTATGTGTGTTTCCGCCCTATCTCCTGTTCCTTGTCTGATTGTGGATCTGGGGCAGAGTCACACATCCGACCGTCTTACTAATCCTAATTTTATACGACCTGTATACACGAGGTAATGATAGATAGACCAAGTACGAATCCTATCATGAATACCAAGGCAAAGTTGCCAGGTCTACGAGTGGGTATTCTGCAAATCAAAGGAACGAAACCGCAGTAGTACTACGAAGAAAGTAAATTTCGGGACGAAATTCCCTCTAACGGGGGGATGATGTGACAACCCGAAAAATTTTTGCTTTTAAAACTCAGTCAGTCAACTCAACAGAGTGTCAGACTCATTGGTAATGAGTTCTAGCCTGGTTAAAGGTCATTCTAAGGAGTTTTAAGTCTAGTACACTTAAGGAATAAGTGTTAGAATGTACCTGCTAGAGACACTGTACAACAAATCAAGCATTAACTTCATTGCAAGGAGTTCACGGCCACCAAGCCAATGAGTTTACGGCCGTAAACTCATGTGGCCGTAAACTCCAGTGTATATATGTGGCCCTTGGTCATTTTCAGCCATTTCTCAACTTCCAACCTCAAGAACACTCCAATTCTCTCTCAACTATCATCCCGATCTTCATCCTAGATCTTCAAAAACATCTTCAAATCATCAAGTTTCACCAAGAACACCAAGAACACACACTAGTGTTCTTGGCCAAAATCGACCCTTTCAAGCTTCTATATCGACTTGTTGTATCTCATGACTTTATTCGTGGAACTTCTCATCCTTACACGCGTATTCGTTGAGTCACCCACATCAGGTGAGTTCATACCCCGTAATGAATCTTTTAACTGTTTTAGATGTTTTAAGGGGGGGAATACAAGCTGAACACAATGATAATTGTGTAATTGTTTGTTATAAACATTTTCAAAAGGATTACTCATGTCTTCTATGAGTGATCAAAACATTTCAAAAACTCTTTTAAAGTTATGTTACTTTATAGTTTTTATCAAAACTCCGTTTTAAAGTACAAGCATAACTTAGTTGATAAAAGAGTCTTTTCGATAACAGTTCAAGTACATTACTAGTAAACTATAATAGGTATAGTTTAGAGTCAGTTCATATATGAGTCAAAATACACTATTTTGAGAAACAATACTTACTATACACTATACAAGAGAGTATACTATACACTAGTATAGAGTGAACATTACTATGCTATACAAACATTTGAATACTATAACTAGAATGTGACATACTACTTCTCTATACAACACTTCATCGTGGTATCACCTTATAACCAGAGTCTCGTGGAGGGAGAGCGGGCATTGTGTGTATAGATCTATACGGGACAGACACTCCTACACCCCGACTGGTAGCTACAGTCCCAGCCGATAAGGCCAAGGGGTGACAGAATGTTACCTCACTACATATGACACCAGAGGGTCATCAGTTATTCAGCCGTCGATCAGCATGGTTACATACAAGTTCACATTCAACCCTTTAATTAACCAATTAAGAATTAAAGGCAAACAGACTCCCCGAGGTGTATTGTACATTTAATACTACCTGGAGTCTGCATTTTATTACTTTATAGCCAGTAATAAGGCTACTTTAGACTCCCCGAGGTGTATTGTATATATTTAATACTACCTGGAGTCTGTATTTCAGTACCAGCAGTGTCACTGCTGAGGCAAAACATTATTTTCCCTATTACATTTACTTTGAGATCTTCTCATACATTCATTAATGTGTAAACTATAATTAGTTAATGAAGTCTCATACGGAAAATACACACTCATACAAGAAACAAACATACATAACATTTGAGGCCTTGGTAGAAGGCTACGTTTCGTAGAAAGGACCATAATGCTAACCTTATGATTCCTTAATGTATACATCAAAGGATACATATATACCAATAGGATCCGAAAGGTAATATGATGTGTGCTTTCCGCTTCATTTCATGTTCCTTGTTTGGTTGTGGGCCTGGGGCAGATTCACTCAGTCTATTATCTATTCGATTTTAGGTATATATGTCCAGTATACATTGAGTCATCATAAGGGTACCAGGTATGGGTCAAGTCATAGGACACAGAGTCAATGCACAGTTTTCTAGTACGAAGCCTACTTTCCAAATCAGAACCTTTGGTATACAAAACTAGAAACTTACCAGTTAAGGGTTTAATCCATTTTTTTAAACCAGTGTAACTCAAAGGACCTTCGGTGACTAACTCTATAATACTTTAGTTTATACAACACGGTTATATATCATTAATACCCAATAGGTAGTTGGATGGGTGATTTCCGCCTCATTTCCTGTTCCTTGTTTGGTTGTGGGCTTAGGGCGGATTCACCCAATTAACTCTCTATCCGATATTGGATCATATATAACCAAGTATAAACTAAGTGGTTATAGGAGTAATCACTGTGGTCACCATTTTATTATAAGAAATAAGGGTTTTTCCTAAAGAAGCGTTTCATCAAACATAAAGGAACTATTACAGTTAACTCCGTGAGTACCAAGGGAATACACAAGGGTTATATACAATAAGGATCTAACAACCAATGGGATGCGTGTCATCCGCCTCATTTCCTGTTCCTTGTTTGGTTGTGGGCTTAGGGCGGATACACCCAATCGATTGTTTGTTTACTCTGAGTTTTATATAACTTGTATCCATTTAGTACACATAGAAAGGATTGTAGAGTCATTTTTACTTATCTTTCATCAAGGCATGAAATATAGGATTTCCTGGAGGAACCGGCAAACTTTTCTAAACAAAATTTACAACTTATTACACTTTTCATCTACATTTTCAATAGCAGTTTACCACAACATTTTTACAACTTACTTACATCACTAAAATCTTATGAACTCACCAGCTTAATTGCTGATCAACTCTTTCAAATAACTTGTATTCTCAGGAGCCTAGTAGACAGGTACTCGCGCTGGGAATTCATAAGATGGAGCAGTATAGCTTCAAGTCTTGTTTGTTATTTGCTTATGAACTCTATGTTTTATGAACACACCCTTTGTAAACACTTTCTTTCTAATGAAATGGTTGTTCATTACTTTGCTTACTATGATACATGTCTTGTGATACTAAACATGACATCCTCCACCCCAGAACGTTTCCGCCGTTCCGTTTTTGAGGTGTGACAGTTGTGAATCTTGTCTACTTGGAAAAATGACAAAATCACCCTTCACTGGTACTTGTGCAAGGGGTGAGGGTTTGTTGGACCTCATACATAATGATGTATATGGACCATTCAAAACCGCCACAAGGGATGCTAATCGCTATTATGTGACTTTTATTGATGATTTTAGTAGATATGGTTATGTCTACTTAATCAAACATAAGTCAGAAACTTTTGAAAGGTTTAAAGAGTTTAAACAGGAAGTAGAAAATCAATTGGGCAGGAACATTTAGATGCTTCGATCCGATCGAGGTGGTGAGTATCTTAGCACTGAGTTCCTCGACTGTCTTAAGGAGTGTGGGATTGTCTCACAATTGACACCTCCCAGGACACCACAGCTGAATGGTGTGGCTGAGAGGCGTAATCAAACTTTGTTGGACATAGTTCGCTCTATGATAAGTCGAGCTTCGCTACCAATCTCTTTTTGGGGGTATGCCTTAGAGACTTCCGCCCACATCCTTAATCTAGTCCCTACAAAGAAGGTTGCCAAAACACCTCATGAGATGTGGACTAGGAAAGTTCCCAATTTGGACTACATCAAGATTTGGGGTTGCGAGGCTTTCGTGAGGCGCGAGACTTATGAGAAGCTCGAACCTCGAAGTGAAAGGTGTATTTTCATCGGCTATCCACAAAAATCCTTTGGTTACCTCTTCTATAGACCCAGTGAGAATGTGGTCTTTGTGGCAAGGAGAGGGGTCTTTCGAGAGAGAGAATTAATAAGCCAAGGAGACAGTGGAAGGCAAATTGATCTTGAAGAAATTCAAGAGTCAATTGGTGAAGGAACCTCAGACACTAGCAATCAACCTGAGGAGGAAACTCCTGTTGATCCGACTGACGAGTCTGTACCTCCGAGGTGTTCCACAAGGGTTAGGAACACACCTGATTTTTATTATGGATTTCATATTACTACAGAAGGTGATACATTTATCAGTGATAGTACATTGGTAAATCTAGATGAACCTAACAGTGTTAAGGAAGCCATGTCAGGCCCGAAGTCTGCTAAATGGGAGGAGGCTATGGACAGCGAGATACAATCTATGTATGACAATCAAGTTTGGAATTTGGTTGACAATGTACCAGGCCGTAAGACAGTCGGTGCAAATGGATCTTCAAGAAGAAGACCAACATGGATGGGAAGGTACACACTTATAAAGCGCGACTGGTCGCGAAGGGTTTTACTCAGACTCAGGGTATTGATTATGATGAAACCTTTTCAGCAGTAGCAAAGATTAAGTATATTAGGGTTATGCTAGCCATTGCTGCATTTCATGATTATGAAATATGGCAAATGGATGTCAAAACCGCTTTCCTTAATGGAAAGTTGGCTGAGGATGTTTACATGAATCAGCCAGAGGGCTTTGTCAGTGCAGAGTATCCTAATAGAGTGTGCAAGCTTGAAAAATCCATTTATGGATTGAAACAAGCATCTCGAAGCTGGAATCTTTGTTTCGATGAGAAGGTCAAAGAGTTGGCTTCTCGAGAAGTGAAGATGAGTCTTGCGTGTATGTCAGAGCTAGTGGGAGTATAGTTAGCTTTTTGGTACTCTATGTAGATGACATACTACTCATAGGAAATGACATCCCAACCTTGCAGGAGGTTAAGTCCTGGCTTGGGAAGTGCTTTTCTATGAAGGACCTAGGAGAAGCTGTCTATATCCTAGGGATAAGGATATTAAGAGAAAGGAGTAAAAGACTAATTGGACTTAGTCAGAGTATCTATTTGGATAAGGTGTTGAAAAGGTTCAACATGCAGAATTCTAAGAAAGGAGAATTACCGATCCAAAGCAATGCCTAACTGAGCAAGGCTCAGAGCCCGAGTACACAGGCTGAGATAGCTGAGATGAGTCGATTAACTTATGATTCCGCTGTTGGCTCGATCATGTATGCTATGACTTGTACCCGTCCTGATGTGGCCTTCTCTTTGAGCATGGTCAGCAGATATCAGGGGAACCCTGGCAAGGCTCATTGGACTACGGTAAAGAATATTCTCAAGTACCTGCGGAGGACTAAGGATTGGATCCTTACCATTGGTGGGAGTGATGACTTGAGAGTAGTAGGGTACAGTGATGCTAGTTTTCAGACTGATAGGGATAACTTCCGCTCTCAGTCGGGCTGGGTCTTTACCCTAAATGGAGGGGCAACCACTTGGAAGAGTTCCAAACAGGAGACGGTAGCTGATTCGACTTGTGAATCAGAGTACATAGCAGCGAGTGAAGCGGCAAAGGAGGCGATATGGCTGAAGCACTTCATCGGAGACCTTGGAGTTGTACCGGCTATTAAGGAGCCTATGGAGATTTTCTGTGACAACAATAGTGCGGTTGCCTTAGCCAAGGAACCAAGAGATCATGGCAGATCCTGACACATTGACAGAAAATATCACTTCATAAGACATAAAATAGAAGAAGGACTCCTCGTGGCAAAGAGGGTATCGTCGGATGAGAACCCTGCGGACCCCCTTAAGAAGGGACTGACGAGGGTTAGGCATTTGCAGCATGTGAGACGCATCGGGCTTAGGGACGATATTAGTTTCACAGATTATATAGTTATTACTGAAACTTGTAAAATGTAATCAACGTTTGATGATGAATAAAAGTTGTGATTTATTTATGAGTAAGGTGTTGCTATCATTGTCAATTATTGACTATTGTTTCAGCTTTGCATGTTTTGACTTCCTGAATAAATTACTTTATTCAAACTTCCACAGTCGGTCATACGTCGGAAGTAAGTATGAATCAAGACTATCATGAATTGGGCTTGTAAATGACTAAAGGTGTTTAGCCATAGCAATGGTTGCTACAACATTCATGAGTTCTCATAAGTTATGAGTATTGGAATAAACCCACGCTCACTTGTATCACTTCATGGAATTTATCTCGAGTGATCGTGAGACGGTAATATCATATAAGTCTTCAAACCTAGAGATATGAGTTGTTACCTATGAGTTGGTTGTGAATTGATTGCACGTAAACGCATCAGTAACTTGATGTTATAAAACGTGCCTTTGTGTACAATTCAACAAGTAATAGAACAAGCATATGAGTCGAAGTTTATCTGTTCCTTCTTGAATTAGAAGCGATATCTGGGCCCCTCGATGATTTTGTTTTGACCTATGTACCGGGCCCGGTCAGAACTAAATTGATGTCTTCGATTAAGTTCTTTGTCAAACAAATCGGAAATCGGGAAACAAACTGTTGGACAATAAGTAAGACATTGTTCTATGTATTTGTCCGGCTGATATCATGAGAGCAGAGGATTATATGATCACTTATCTAAAATGGCGCTTCATAGTTCAACAGAGTTTTCGAGAGCTACGATTGCCGGTTGGTTCCTGAAGCTATATAGGTAAATACAGTTATTAGACTTATCCAAGTGGGAGACTATTGGATAAGGTGTTTAAGTCCATAACTTATTTGGTATATACTTGACCCGACCCCGCATGGTCCATTTGGGTTGCACTTCACCCGAACTATTTATATGGATAATATTATGAGAAGAGTATATTTGCGGCTTATTAATATATTATAAGTTATAATATATTAATATGAAATTGTATTATTTATTTAGTATTGATCTTAAATTAATTATGAATTAATTTAGTGATCAAAAGGTGACTAATTAAATAATGGGCTATTATATTTATATAGTATAGGCTAACACTCATTAGGAAATGGGCTAAGCTTAAATGGGAGTCTATGGATGATCCATGGAGCTTTTAACCCATGGATCCTTGGAAAAGGAAAAGACATGGGTTATTAGGGTTTGCATGGTTCATAACCCTAATCATCTACACTATATAAAGAGGCTAGTGGTGCTTGCAAAGGCACTATGTGTGTATGTGCACAAGAGTGGCCGATTTCTAGAGTGTTTGTGTACTCTCTCATAAGTTTTCCAAGTTTGTGGTGATTTGTGATTTCCATTTGAGGCATTCACATTATTGGTGCTTGGCTCTCAAACTCCCAAGGAATCAACTCACTAACAAAGGTATGTAATTGTTATAGTATCTTTTATGTTTAAAAGTTCCTCATGCATGCTAGATAGATTATGGACCTTGGAAAATTATTTTGCATGTATTTTAGACAAACATAGATCCCAGGTTTCTAGGGTTGCATGAAGACCTTAGGAGTGTTAGTTTGCTCAAAACCCAACATAATCCACCCTCGGTCGATTTTTGGCTTTAGTGGGTTACATATATAGTGTAGAATTCCAAGAGTTATATGTAACCCTAATTCTTACACTTAGGCTTATGATCCATAACTTATTTGGACTAATAATTTATGGACTTTCACATAAGCTTAGCCCATTACAAATTAATCATGGATCATTAGCCCAAACCATATGTCTCACTGATTTACATAATCAGTCCCCGTTAATTTAATTAGTCTCTTTTGATCACTAAATTAATTCTTGATCAATACTAATTAAATAATATAATTTCTCAATTAATATATTATACGTATAATATATTAATAAATCATAAATAATCTCTTACTCAAATATCCATCATATCACATTGTTCTGATGAAGGTAACCCGAAATGGACCATGCTACTATCGGGTCAAGTACATACCAATTATAGTTATAGGCTTAGACACCTAATCCAACAGAAATACCCCTGGCCCATCAACAATCGGGTTGGAATGCTAACATACTATATGTCCAATCTTCCTCGGGATGGAATACCCTAGGCCCTCAACCATCGGGTTGGAATGCCCCAGCCTGTTGGCTTACACACAAAGCAGTGAAGCCTCAGCCACCGACCAACCATGTGCACATATAATAGATAATCATGTAACAGTCTACAGCCCGACACACAGATCTACAGATCACCAAGCATAGCAACATCCTAACTACCAGGATACCGATCTAACAGATCATAACAATACAATAGCATGCAATACAGGATATCAATCCAATCGGCCGACATTGGTGCCTTCGACCCGCAAGTACAGTGAGGACAACTCACCTCACAAGCAACACAAAACTGATAAGGTCCGACTCTGAATCTCAACTCTCAACTCAAATGCCTACAACCATCAAATGACCAATTCCATCAAAACCTAGAATACCCAAAATACCCTCAAGGTCAAAATTGGTCAAAGTCAAAGTCAATGGTCAAGGTCAACGGTATGGGTTGACCCAACACACTGTGTTCCCTTTTTATCATGCCGTGTTCCGAGAACAATTCCACTGACGGGAAAACTTCAGCCAAGACGTCGTGTTGGCTTGCCAACACGTCGTGTTCGCCAAATTCCCAACAACTTAAGATATTCAGCTACCTTCTCAACCCTAAGAACTCCAAGGCTCAGATCTGGACTAGGAATGCAGTTAGGATCCAACTTTATCCTTTGGGACCGGAAAAAGGACCAAAAATCCAAACTACATGCTTAATTATGCAAGGACGTAACCATAAAGTCCTCAATCCTTAAGATCCAAAGTCCATTCCTTCCAGAAGTGGTGCAACCACCTAAACCATTCCAAAGATTTGTGATTTTTAAGACTTGCATGTCCAATGCATGTATTGAACCCATATTAGGTCAAAAGGGGAATTCATGACCTACTTTCCATGCATGGCATCAAAACTTTGGTTGAAACCAGTTCCAAGCCACTACAAGGTCTCATTGACCTGGAGATTCATAAATTTGCAAACTTTATAAGATCCCTCCATGCATCAACCCATAACAAAGAGAAAATGAGACATATCTCAAGATTTAGTGACTAAGAGTGATAAAAATCGGAACTTGGACACTTACAATGGTCCAGGAGAGTGCTACACTGAAGTATGATGCTTGCTAGCTGGATCCTTGCTTCCTTCCTTCACCTTCTTCCTTCAAAACACAAACTATCTTCACAAACGAGGGAGTAAAAGATTAGGGTTTCTTCTTGAGCTTTAGAGGGCAGATGGAGGCTGAGGGTGGACAAACCTTAGCCCCCATATTCCTTAAATAGGGGAATAAACCCCGAAATATTAGGGTTTCACACACAACAGCCAACATGTCGTGCTCAGAGGAAAACACGCCGTGTTGCTTGGCCAAAACACGTGTCTTTTAATGTCTAGACACGTCGTGTTGGTGCCTACAACACACCTTGTCTAAAACCCAAGATTTCAACCACTAGAACCATTATCATGACATGAAAGAGTTAGAAGTACATGATCATCGGGATGTTACACTAGTTCTGTACTATATATGAATTTTCTTCTATGTTTGGTGATGGGAGACAGATTTAAAGGAAACTCTCACCTGCAGCGTGTGAAAGACACTCGTCAATGAGTGTGCGACACGTCAACACAACGGTTAATGAATTCAACTATCGACTTTTTTATGCTTGTGTATAACGAGAACAAGCCAAGAAGGTTGTACAGCCGGCATGCACCACATTTATTGCTTTTGTCAGTATGTGCTTTGGTAGACAACATCTTGACCGACCCAAGTTCTGCTTACTTTCCTTGTTTTTTGTGCCAGCCAAACCCACTCTTCATTTAATGCATTTGTCTTGCTCTAAATTTTTTCGGCTATTGATTGAGGGGATAAGAAAATTTAGGCACAACAAAAGAAAATTAGAATGGGCCATACTTAAAGGTCACGTGGGAGACAACATCTTTTCTTGTGAGGAGTGTGCATATAATGCACTCCATCAAATGCCAGCTTAACAGATAATTGGAAGATGCCTACTTGACTTTTGTTGTTTCCCATGAAGCACCTATGCCACATTCCAAGATTACAATTCTAAATGCGTTGACTGATCATTTGTCATACCTCAGAATGGCAAACTATTCGAACCCATTTTCTTTAACCCATATGTCAATGCTTTAATTGTTGCTGGTCCCACTTGCATTTAGTCTTATTGTCGCTTCCATTCCGAGATTCCTAATTCGGATTCAACTTTGGATCCATTTTCAATCGTGGATCCATTTAGCTACCATTTACGAACCTACAACCTAACCATATTCCGAGTTCCCCTGCTCCAACAACCTTGTCCGAACCACTCACCTCAGACCCAATTCTTTTTGTGAATCCACCCACCTTGGATCCACTTTTACCAATTTCCTAGATCCATTTCGAGATTACCCATTTTCTAAGCCCATTTTTTTTAAAAACCCATTCCGATAAAAAAAAATTATTTTCTTTCTTTCATTTTTTGTTTTAATTAAAACCAATTTCCTTTTATTTTTAAACCAATTATTTTTTATTTACCAAATTATTTTATTTTAAACCCATTATTTTTTAAAAATAATTATTGTTTAACACCAATTTTAGCCCCATGGTTCAAAACTTCATTCTTCTTGCTGATTACGAGTGAAGACACATTTGGTTCAAAGATTATTATTTGTGTGTTCTTCCTCTTTCTGAGCAACTCGTATTTGCAGCCTCTGATTTATATGCTTCAGAGATTCGGATCCATAAATTTTCATTCGAAAACTTGTCTAATGAACATTTTTTCCGAGGTTTGGATCTTTCCGAGGTTTGCATTTTTACTTCCTTCGGACTCGTTACATATGGTCTCGGACCATCGTTCAGACCGATTAGAGGTCTAGACCAGTTTACTTCGACCTTGATTGACGAGACATTGGTTGTGCTTTAGGAGTTCAGGTTTGCATTGCGGTTATCAGCATCACTATGGTTCAACATTATGGTTCTTCAACTGCGGGTTTATCATATATATTTTACAGTTTTTGTTCAGTTCGACAATACATCACCAAGTCTACCCATGACCGAAAAGTAATATGCTTACAAAATCTCCAAGGGATTCCTTAGAATCCTAGACTACACGATACACATCACTAGTGATACTTTCGACTATCTTGCTATAGGAAAACTGATTATTGAAAAGATTTACTAAATGACCAAAAAAGTAACGAAGTAAGGAGGAACACTCAGAAGCCATTTTGTGACATCCCGGAATTTAGGGTTAAATCTGTAAAAAGTTAGTTCACCGCGAACCTTCTTGTAACCCGACGTATTGATTTTTAATGCATATTTTGGTTAAGATATAGTGTCATTTCAATTAAAATAATATATGAAATGGTATCTTACTTCCTGTTGTGGAAAATCTCAATCGAATCACAACCACAAACTGTAACTCTAAGAAACTGAAATTTCGTATTAAGCGTTTGAAAGCGAAGAAAACACTCTATTATCATAGTTCATGTTTACCTGAATCCGAAAATATATAGAACATCCAAAACGGAGTTCGTATGTAAAAGATCCGAGGGTTTTAAAAAACCAAATCTATATAACACTAATTTTACCTATTGGACGCAAAACATCAAACACGAATTCCCGGAGTTTTACAACTCGAAAAAATAATCCATTTGGGTTTTTTTTTTCCAAATCCCTTAAACTCAATACTATTATTCGTCATGGTACTCTTTTAATTGATTAAAAAGAATAATAGAAAATATTAATAAATAATCTCAACAAAAATAAGTAAATAAATGAGAATAAAATAAAAGTAATATCGAGGGTTTTATTAAATAAATCTATTTATCTTGAATAATCATATGTATAGTGGGGCAGACTTGCAATTTCCTAAAACTAGGTTAGTAAAGATATATGACATTAGGGTAGATTTCGTTAGAATTCCAAATAACAGGGACCATTTGTGCCAAACTCGAAAATTTATGTCTTCTTCCTCATTCATTAGACCCAGATCGCATCTGATTTCCTTCCTACTTTGGCTCCTGAAAACAAATCGAATCTTAGAATCGCATCGGTTCCCTTCCTTGTCTAAAAAATCTCAAATTAAGAACCCACCGGTGACTCTCAACCACCATGAACCACCACAACCCAGCCACCCATCTTCCCTCTTGTTTTGTTGATCCAACCCCACCCAATCACCCTCCGATCGCCGCTACCTACCATTTCCCCCTCCTCTTCTGTCAAATGAAGCATTGTGTTGGTCTGCTTCCTTCCTCATCATTCTCCATTTTCAGTTGAGAAAACCTCCACCGGAGGTGGAGATTTTCCGGCGAAATCGTAGGGAATCAGCTCCCTAGCCACCGTCACTGTCGCCGGGTACTACGGTCGACAACCATCTGTTGGGATCAAACCCCAAATCACAAAAGTGTAAGAAAGATCATTGTTACACGAAGGGGAGAAAGGGAGATATCTAGAACATGAAACCAGAATTTTATTATAGTCTTCAAGAATAATATCAGTTACAAAGTTACATAAGACATATAAATACAAGCCAAACCATCGTGACTTTTATACCTAACATTGCAACCCTTCAATGACAACGGTTCAATCTTTGACTTCCTAAACCCTTAACTTCTATTACCGTTACTTATATTGAATCACTAACTTATTAAAGACTGATAATTTTCAGAATTCTAACATAATTACCATAATACCCTAAAGTCTAGATTACATTTCAACACCATCCATTGCCGCCCACATCCACTCCTGACCACCTGCCATCTTCCTCATCCCTCCCTCGTCAA
Organism: Lactuca virosa; assembly: GCF_052849685.1. Taxonomy (NCBI): domain Eukaryota; kingdom Viridiplantae; phylum Streptophyta; class Magnoliopsida; order Asterales; family Asteraceae; genus Lactuca; species Lactuca virosa. The sequence continues at coordinate 298,863,135 of NC_136428.1, read as the reverse complement.
TCTCGCCGGCCGAAACGCAAAGGAGGAGCAGCGGAGCTACCGCTGTGCGCCTCCTATCACCACCCGCTGCCATTTTTCTTTTTTTGTTGCTGCTACTGTGAGTATTCGACCAGCCACCACCAGAGCTCCCCTGTCGCTACCTTCATTCTTCCCCTGCTCCGTTCGTGAGTCTTTCTCCTCCTATCTACAGCGACCCGGAGAACACGTTTCCCTTTCCCTTTTTTGCTTCATCGAGCACCACCACAGGACCCTCACCTGTTATATTTCCGATCTGCCACCTCCCTACGCCATCTTTCACCGTCGTCTACAACCCCCACCGTCGTTCACTACCCTCCACAACCTCCCCTCCATCGCCTGTACCAACGATCGACCAACACCACCGACGAGATAACGATTGCTTCTATCGGGTTTCTATTTTTACCAGTCAAAGATCAAAGGAACCTCAAACATTGTTTTAAATTAAACAAAAACAGCCGTCCCTTGATTAATTTAATCAGAATCAGTCCCTATCCCCAAACATTGAATTCATTTATTCAAAACAAGCCCTCCCTTGGTATTTATTAACAAAATCGGTCCCCTCTTCAAAACCATGATCTATTTTTAATTCAACAACCCCTACTTTTGTTTATTTTAACAAAATCGGTCACTTTTTGGTTAGTTAAATTACAAAACAACCCCCTTTTGGTTTAAATCATTACTAAACAAACCCGATGGTGTGTTTTGGCTCAATAAAGTGTAAATCACGGTTTTCTCGAAGTGGCTTTTCCCAAAAACGAACATGATCACATCAACAAGTCTAAACTAAATTCACGCCTCAAGGGTGAGTGCTTACGGCTCCTTTTTAACGTTTTCATTATTTGGGGGGAGAATACATATGCAAAACGTATAATGATTATGAAAAATGCATGTTGAACTCATATTTAGCTTAAATTGATTTTTTGTCAAAATAATGTATCATGACTAGTTTTTATCATGATATACGCATGTCATAGTGGTTTAAAACATGTTATAACTATAAAATATCACTTTTATTATGCATGTCATAAATTATAAATCATAAGAATATTATGATTTTATGAAGTAATGCGTATAAAAAAATATGAGTTACGAATGCTAGCCAACTTTGCATTATTTAATCTATATCATGTATAGATTTGAACATATGTTAAATAGATATGTATAAACGATAACACTTATATCTTGTAATTTATTTACGCACTTGAGAAACGTACTATCTATTTAAGCGACTAATATAAACTTTTATGAATATATCGAATTTACTCGGTTTTTATAGAACAACTATATCGTATACCTTAGTTAATGGATTTTATAGTGAGACATTATTTATTACTTAAGTTTAACCACTTAGTATACCCACTCGGCTCTAACCATTAATCCTCGGGGCGAGGTACATATGTATAGATCTATATGGGTTGACACCCCCACCTACGGTTGCTAGCTACAACCTCGTTGGATCAATCGAAGTGGATGATAATTATCTTTTGCTATTTATCCACGACATCCAATGAAGTGTCGTAAGGGGTTATATCTGTTGGATTAGATGTCTAAGTCCGTAAGTATTATTGGTATGTACTCGACCCGAGAGTCGCATGGTCCATTTGGGTTGCATAACACCAAGACAATTTGTTAGGATGGACTCTTGAGAGAAGGTTATATATGATTTATTAATATATTATAAGTTCTAATATATTAATATGAAATCATATGTTTTAATTAGTATTGATCAAGAATTAATTTGGAATTAATTTAGTGATCAAAAGAGACTAATTAAATCTATGGGGACTAATTATGGTAATTGGTTATATTTATATGTGTTGGGCTTATGATACATATTGGTCTAAGTTTATGTATGGATACAAAAAGAGTTGGGCCACATGAACCATGGATCATAAAACCCATGGGTATGGATTTGGGTTATACCCATGACCTTTGGAATCCACCACATATAAATATGTATTCCTTTGCCCAAAATCGCCACTTGTGGCTACACACATATTCTTAGAGTTTATTAAGTGTATTGGTGCATGCAGATTGTCTCTCAAGAGCCACCTTTGTCCTAGGTGAGTTGTGAGCCATTTGAGGCATTCATACTTTTGGTGCTAAGCTCTTTAGGCCAAATACAACAAGGTTTCAAGCAACATGATGAGAATAAATCTCAGACCGATTAGATCTTTCACAGGTAATAAGACACCAAAATATGTAATCAAAATAAAAGACAAGACTTGTCTGTGCTCCGTCTTCTCAAAACCTGGTCATCGTACCTGTCTACTGGTGACCTGAGAATACAAGTTATTTTGAAAGTGTAGATCAGCATAAAGCTGGTGAATTCATAAGTATTATGGTGTCATTGATTTGAAAAGCTGTTATGAAAGACTTGTCAATATTTGATGAAACATTTAGTATAAGAGTGAAAACCCTAGAAAATCCCATATTTCCTACTAGTATAAAAAGTAGTCTTCTACCAAGACCCGACTACTTGAAGGTTGCCTTTCTGTATAAATGAAAGTTTTTCCCATGTACGACTATTATTATAAATATATAGTCTACCTTATCGTTTATGTGAATGTGTCACAAAATAAAAGTAAAAGGGAAATTATATAATCATTTAAGTATTATCCTTTGGTACTAGGATAAACACGACATAGTTATTGCCGAATAGTATTAACCGTAGACATCCGTCGATGTGCATTTTCCCTCTGTAGCTAACAACTGGGTGTAGAATGGTTAGTCCCATACATATATAATAGTATCTACACATATAATATGTAATAGTATCTCATCATATAGTATCTATGTAACAGAATCCATGTAAAAGTATCCATGTAATGGTATCCATGTAATAGTATCTCTTCATATTGCATGTAATGCATTAGTATAGACTCATGAATGAACTGACTCTTGTGTAATTCCTTGTAATAGGAATAGTAGTTTGTATCCCCTAAACTATACCTATAATAGTTTACTGGAATGTAAATTGAATGTCCAAGTAGATTTATACACCCTTGCTACACAAGAGTGTTGGAACTGAAGAAAGAATGAAAGCTGTCATATCAATACATATGTATATGAAACATAAGTGTATAGATATGGTTTTTAACAATAAGTTGAAAGAGGTTTTGTAAAACATTTAAGAGTTTTGAACAATAAATAATGATGACTTGATGTCAGTTTATAAAAAGATTCAAAAGTAAATCATTTGATAACAAAGTATAAAACAGCCGAAAACTATTGTATTTATCACATTTTGAAGTATGTGAACTCAGTTGGTTGAAAACACAGTTATAAATCACATGTGATTGATTCTATAACTTCCTGTTTTCTACTTGTAATCCCCCCCATGAAAGCATTTAAAATCATTTAAAAGATTGATTAAGGGGTATGAACTCACCTGTAGTGGGTGGTTGTGGATGAACCGAATGGTGTAGGATCCTAAGTGTCAAGTGAAGACTTGTACACACACAATGATCCTAGTTAACATATACTCACATATATGTATCCAATTAGTCATAAAACAACTAATTAACCAAGTTTAAGACATCCTAAGACATGTAAAACACTTGATTTAAGTGCTATAAGTCATAAGGATTGCATCTAAGGGTGGTAGGACCTTGCTATTGAGTTTGGGGTTCAAGGGTAAACTCCCTTGGAGTTTATGGTTTTGTGACCATAACTCCTTGAGTTTACGGTCGTAAACCCATGAGTTTACGGCCGTAAACTCATGTTTCTTGACCATTTTGTGTTTTGAAGCCTTAAATATCACGAGAAGCATTCCTACTTCATGTTTAAGCCTTAGGTAGAGATTAGGGCACCATTTCACTCCTTTTTAGGAGTTTACGGTCCTTAGACCATTTCCCTTTGGGTTTACGGCCGTAAACCCAAATGATTTATGGTCTTTTGGTTGTTTTGAGTCCTAAGCACAACAAGGAAGGGGTCTAGACTAGTTTCCAAGGCTTAGAAGGGACCAGGGCACACTTTGGCACCCTTTTTAGGGTTTACGGTCCAAGAACATCTTGGACCGTAAACACCTTGATCTTATGTTTCTTGGGTGTTTTCTTGATGTTTAGAAGTGTAAAAAGCTTTATAATACACTAGGGTAGGAGTACTTACTAGGTAGAAGCTTGAAAAGGTGCTAAAAGTCCAAGAACACTAGTGTGTGTTCTTGGTGAAACTTGAAGATCTACACTTTTGGAATGATTTCACGGATGGAATCATGTTAGATCACTAGATTAGGGTAGATATCAACTTATTAGGGCTAGAAACACTTACAAGTTGAAGATCTTGAAGAAATGTTGGATGATACTTGAGAGAGAATTTGGTTTTGGATCTTGAAAATGTGAAAAGTGGTAAAATATGACTAAGTGTCATATTTATACCCCCTTTTAGGGTTTACGGCCGTAAACACCCTTGTTTAGGCCGTAAACACCCTTGTTTAGGCCGTAAACTCCAAACTCTTGGAGTTTTGGGACATTATTGTTGCACAATAAACCCTAGGGCATCCTCTCTCCTGTTATCTCCTGAAGTACTAATCTTAAAACACTCAAACTTATTCCAAAAAGCTTGAAAGTTAGCAGAAATAGTTCTGACTTCTATTGAAGTGAATGGTTGTACATAATAGAAATTTCGGGTTGTCACATCATCCCCTCGTTAAAAGGAATTTCGTCCCGAAATTAGAGTTTAAGCAAATAAGTAGTTACAAATAACTAAGTAAAAAGATGAGGATATTTCAGTTTCATCTGATCCTCTCGCTCCCAAGTGAATTCAGGTCCTCGCTTGGCGTTCCAGCGAACCTTCACTATCGGGATACGGCTTTGTTTCGTTTGCTTGACCTCCCGGTCCATGATCTCTACTGGTTCTTCCACGAAGTTGAGGCTCTCGTTGATCTCGATCTCGTCGAGTGGGATTACAAGAGTCTCGTCGGACAGACACTTTTTCAAGTTCGAGACGTGGAAAGTAGAATGTACGTTACTGAGTTCGCGTGGTAAGTTAAGTTTGTAAGCTACAGGGTCGATTCTTGCGAGAATCTCGAAAGGCCCTATGTACCTTGGATTTAGCTTTCCACGCTTTCCGAAGCGTATTAAGCCCTTCCAGGGTGAGACCTTCAATAGAACACGGTCTCCCACCCGGAATTCCAACGGTTTCCTTCGTTTATTAGCGTAGCTTTTCTGTCGGTCTCTAGAGGCTTTCAATCGTTCACGAATCTGAACGATCTTCTCTGTCGTTTCCCGAATGATCTCCGGACATGTGAGAGTGCTTTCAGGAACTCGTCCTTTAGCTAACTGGGTATCACCCACCTCAGCCCAGCATAGAGGGGATCTGCACTTTCGGCTATAGAGGGCTTCGAATGGAGCAACCTTTATGCTCGTGTGATAACTGTTGTTGTAGGAAAATTCGACAAGGGGTAAATTAGTATCCCATGCTTTCCCAAAGTCGATCACACAGGCTCGCAACATATCTTCCAAGGTTTGGATAGTCCTCTCACTTTGTCCGTCGGTCTGTGGATGGTAGGCTGTACTCATGTCCAGCCTAGTTCCTAGGGAACTTTGTAGCGACTGCCAGAACCTTGAAGTGAATCTACTATCTCTATCCGAGATAATGGATATAGGAACACCGTGCAGTCGTACAATCTCCCGAATGTAGGTTCTCGTAAGTTTCTCCATCTTGTCGGTTTTTTTGATAGGCAGGAAGTGTGCAGACTTGGTCAATCTGTCGACGATGACCCATATGGTATCAAGTCCACCCTTTGTCTTGGGCAACTTGGTTATGAAGTCCATAGTGATCCGCTCCCACTTCCATTCAGGAATCTCAGGCTGTTGCAGAAGACCTGAGGGTTTCTGGTATTAGCAAGTAAGGCATTTACTTACGAAAGTAGCAATCTCTGCTTTCATGTTAGGCCACCAGTATAGCTTTTTAAGATCCAGATACATCTTATCTAAACCTGGGTGGACGGAATAACGAGTGTTGTGTGCCTCGGTCATGAACAAGTCTCTGAAGCCACCGCTTTTCGGTGTCCAGATCCGATCCATGAGGTATAAGGCTCCGCCACCCTTGACTTCCAAATTCTTATCCATCCCTCTTAGGGTTTCACTCGCCACATTTTCAGGTTTCAAAGCGTCGAGTTGAATCTCCTTAATTTGCGTGGACAAGTGTGAATGGATAGTTAGAGTCAAAGATTTGACTCTACGACCAGAGTATTCCTTCCGACTTAGGGCATCAGCTACTACGTTGGCTTTACCCGGATGATAACGAATTTCGCATTCGTAATCACTGAGTAGCTCGACCCACCGTCGTTGTCTCATGTTGAGCTCCTTCTGGTCGAATATATGTTGTAGGCTTTTGTGGTATGTAAAGATCGTGCTTTTTGTACCATACAGGTAGTGTCTCCAGATCTTCAGAGCAAACACAACTGCTCCTAGTTCAAGATCGTGGGTGGTGTAGTTGACCTCGTGTGTCTTCAGCTGTCTCGAGGCATAGGCGATGACCTTACCTCGTTGCATCAGAACACAGCCGAGCCCTTGATTTGAAGCATCGCAATAGACAACGAAGTCTTCTATCCCTTCGGGGAGGGATAGTATTGGTGCGGTGCACAAGGCTCGCTTGAGCGATTGGAATGCTCTCTCTTGCTTCTCTTCCCAGTCATAGGCCACACCCTTCTGGGTTAGTGTTGTAAGAGGTTTGGCTATGCGGGAGAAGTTTTGAATGAACCTGTGATAGTAGCCAGCGAGACCTAGAAATTGACGAATTTCTGTAGGTGTCTTCGGTGCTGACCAGTTCTCAATGGCCTTGATTTTGGAAGGGTCCACGTGAATTCCCTCTTCACTTACTACGTGGCCCAAGAATTCGACTCTTCGAATCCAAAATTCGCACTTGGAGAACTTCGCATAGAGCTTCTCCGATCGTAATGTTTCTAAGACTTGACGAAGATGTTGACTATGTTCTTCCTTACTACGAGAGTAGATGAGTATGTCATCGATGAAGACGATGACGAACTGATCCAAGTAAGGCCGGCACACCCTATTCATTAAATCCATGAATACTGCGGGCGCGTTAGTTAATCCGAATGGCATCACTACGAATTCGTAGTGCCCATAACGAGTTCGGAAGGTTGTCTTGGGAACATCCTCCTCTAACACTCGTAGTTGGTGGTATCCGGATCGTAGATCTATCTTCGAGAAGTAGTTGGCTCCTTGAAGTTGATCAAATAAATCGTCAATGCGGGGTAAGGGATAACGATTTTTAATGGTAAGCTTGTTGAGTTCCCTGTAGTCGATGCACATACAAAACGATCCGTCTTTCTTCTTGACGAACAAGACCGGTGCTCCCCATGGTGAGAAGCTTGGCCTAATGAATCCCTTCTTGAGAAGTTCGTTAAGCTGACTGGAAAGTTCCTGCATCTCCGCTGGTGCCAGACGATATGGAGATTTGGCTACTGGAGTAGCCCCTGGCACTAAGTCGATTCTGAACTCGACTTGGCGTTGTGGTGGTAATCCTGGGAGTTCTTCTGGAAAGATGTCGGGAAAGTCGTGTACTTCGGGGCCAGCCGCACACACCCTCCAGCCTCACACTCGACCCTATATATTGAACACTTAGCCAACCTTACACCCCTTTTCCCACTCTCTCAAAGCTGGAACTTTCTCTCTCTAGAAACTTCATCCAAGAACACTCTATGGGCCTCAAAAACGTGAAGTACTCCATCATTCAGCTTGTTATATTGGTAAGACACCTGAATCTAAGCCTAAAACTCATAGAGTTCTTTGTGTTCTTCATCCTTTGAAGGTGTACGGCCGCACACCCTCATAAGGTGGCCGTACACACCTCAAAAACCCTACAAAGTGAGAGTTTCAACCCCTATCTGCTAGTAGGACTTGGTATTAGCACTAGAACATCTAAAAATCGACATTTCAGGCACAAATGAGGAGTGTACGGTCGCACACTCCTGTGTACGGCCGCACTACCCTCCGTACGGCAGCACACTCCTGTGTTCAACCGCACACACAGCCTGGCCGCACACCCTGGCCGTACACCTGGCCGCACACACATAAAAGTCGAGTTTGGTGGCCTTACACTCAAATCTAAGGCCCTACACTCATTTAGGGACTTCAATAGGTGTTTGTAACACTTAATTCTAAGTGTTTCCATGTCCCTAAGGTGTGTCCATGTGTCTATTAGTGGTTATATACCCTAAGTGTATTCATATATGTGTTGTTACATGCTAAACTAGGATCCGGTTGTGCTCACGACTTCATTCGGCACCCGACGATCCTATATCGATCTATCTTTCGAGTTACTCACTTCAGGTGAGTTCATACCCCTATATCAACCTTTGAAATGATTTTTAAATGCTTTTATGGGGGAGAATACAAGTTGAACTATTAAGTTATTATATCAATCACATGTGATTAATAACTGTCAAGCAAATAGATTTTTGCATGTTAAGCTGTTTTATCCAGCTAAAAGTTTTCAAATCTTGTTTTCAAATCTCTTTAAAGTACCAAAATCTCTTTTTAAATTACTAAGCTTTTATCAAAGTCTTTTAAACTTATATTCTTGATAGATGCATGTCTATATAGATATAGTTATATAAGTAGGGTTTGAAGGACTTAGGACTGATAGCCCGCTTTATTTCCTGTTCCTTGTTTGGTTGTGGACTTAGAGCATCCGGCTATTTGTTCGAGTGTCATTGAAATTCTAATTATATATTATGTATATCTGGATAGACATTAAAACTATTACTCCAGTTCAATACCTTTGGGTAGCAAAGGTACCTAGATAACCTCTCAAGTAAACTATAATAGGTATAGTTTAGAAACCAACCATAACTTTCATGAAGGAGAATTTAGCCATATCAATATTTTAAAGCATGTACTTTTAGTAAAAAGAAACGTATATAACAATTAAAACACGAGATACATCCTCATGAGGCGGATTTCACCGTTGTCGAGTTGGTAACCATAGTCTCCTGGAGGGAGAGCGGGCATTGTGTGTATAGATCTATACGGGACAGACCATCCCACATCCTGACTGCTAGCTACAGTCCCGGCCGACCAAGCCAAGGGGTGACAAATGTCACATTCATTTCGACGCCAGCAGGTCGTCGTGTTTACATCCGTCAATCAGTATGGTTACGAGTATCTTTACATTTACCTTATAATTCATGGCCTTAAGGTAAGTATTATCATGGTATTTTCTACATATAAAACCAGCATAATATATTTTCCTAGTTATACACTAGGCCACATTTAAACCTTTAAACTAACCTACTTAGGATTAAAGGTTGATTTAGACTTTTCGAGGCGTATTGTTCATTTGATACCACCTGGAGTCTATACTTCATTCATTTAGACTTTTCGAGGCGTATTGTTCATTCGATACCACCTGGAGTCTATACTTCATTCATTTAGACTTTTCGAGGCGTATTGTTCATTCGATACCACGTGGAGTCTACACTTCATTCATTTAGACTTTTCGAGGCGTATTGTTCATTCGATACCACCTGGAGTCTACACTTCATTCATTTAGACTTTTTGAGGCGTATTGTTCATTCGATACCACCTGGAGTCTACACTTCATTCATTTAGACTCTCCGAGGCGTATTTTTCATCTAATACTACCAGGAGTCTGCCTTTTATAACCATATAAACAACAATGTCATTGTTGAAGTAAAATATTATTTTCCCCTATTACATTAAATTGTGGTTTTCCCATATACTCATTAATGTAAAAACTATATTTTGATAATGATAGTAACATTTGGGGAAAAATGCCCTTTAAACACAAAACAGTCTGGTCTTGGTAGAAGACTACTTTTAATAGTAAATATAGGATCTTCTAGAAGGAATTCAAATACCTTATAAGCTCTTATCACCATCATCTAATGAGATTATTTTGAAGAAAAACATGTATTTATATCAATGTCATTAAAATACTTATGAACTCACCAGCATTAAAATGCTGATACTCTCTTTCAAAATAACTTGTATTCTCAGGTCGTCAGTAGACAAGTACACTCCGGAAGCTTTTGTGATGATAGCCTTGTACTGAGCTGCATTTTATGTTATTCTCTGTATCTACTTTTGATGTTGTTGCTAAATGTAACTTATGTAAAACTATTAGTATTAATGTAATGGTTATTGTACTTTGATTACTATACTGCATGTGTTGTGATACTTGACATGACGTCCTCCACCCCAGAACGTTTCCGCCGTTCTGGTTTTGGGGTGTGACAATATAAGTTTAAAATCTAACAGATTGGCAAAGAATCTTGTATTCTTACATTTATCATAAGGATTTGGAATTGTGAAATGAGTATCATTTGAATTGTTGTCAATTGATCTATTCCACAAACAAAGGATCATAGGTAAACATAGTGTGGATGCTTGGAGCATGGCATAACTATTGTTTTAATTCAAGTATTAAGTTGATAAATCGAAACATTATACAATGAATAATGAGTAATCAATATGGTGATTAAATAAAAGGTGTTTCATTTACTCTCACAAGTATTGGGGCCATATAGGATTAGTATTATTCTTGTGTTTCACTTTGCATGTTTTGACATCCCGAATAACTAGGTTATTCAAACTGTCCACAGTCGATCATACTTTGGAAGTAGGTATTGAGGCAAGACTGTCATGAATGGGTCTGTAGTTTGTTTAGGTGGCCTAGACATAGCTGCAATATTCATGAGTGCTCCTGGAATAATATTCGAGTATTGGATTAAACCAACACTCATTTATATAACTTCATGGATTTTATCACGACTGATCATGAGACGATAATATCTTATATTCTTCAAACTGAGAGATATGAGTTGCAGTCTACAAGTCGATTGTACCTTGATAATGTGAAAACGCACCAGTAACTTGGTGTTATAAAACATATTGTTGTGTGTGATTTTATGAGTAGATAGAGCAAGCATATGAGTCGAAGTTTACCTATTCCTTTTACCCCATGTGGATAAAGCGATATCTGTGGTCCCCTCGATGATTTAGTGATGACAACCTTAAGTGCTCGGCCGGGCCTGGACTGATTTGATTTGTTCAATTAGTCGGTCGTCATAAATCGGAAATTGGGAAACAACAGATGGACATAGAGAATGATTATAATCCATGTCTCAGTCCATATGATATCTAGAATGGAGGAATATATGATCCCTTATATAATGGACACGTCATTGACTAGGTCAGAGTTCGACAGCGGCTTTTAAGAGCTACGATTGCTAGTCGGGGTTTGGAGTCATATTTGCAATAATAGTTTTAGACTTATCCAAGTGGGAGACTGTTGGATTAGATGTCTAAGCCCATAACTATTATTGGTATGTACTCGACCCGAGAGTAGCATGGTCCATTTTGGTTTCATAACACCAGGACAATTTGTTAGGATGGACTCTTGAGAGAAGGTTATATATGAGTTATTAATATATTATAAGTTCTAATATATTAATATGAAATCATATGTTTTAATTAGTATTGATCAAGAATTAATTTGTAATTAATTTGGTGATTAAAAGAGACTAATTAAATCTATGGGGACTAATTATGGTAATTGGTTATATTTATATGTGTTGGGCTTATGATCCATATTGGACTAAGTTAATGTATGGATACATAAAGAGTTGGGCCACATGAACCATGGATCATAAAACTCATGGGTATGGATTTGGGTTATACCCATGACCCTTGGAATCCACCACATATAAACATGTGTTCCTTTGCCCAAAATCGCCACTTGTGGCCACACACATATTCTTAGAGTTTATGAGGTGTTTTGGTGCATGGAGATTCTCTCTCAAGAGCCACCTCTGTCCTAGGTGAGTTGTGAGCCATTTGAGGCATTCATACTTTTGGTGCTAAGCTCTTAAGGCCAAATACAACAAGGTTTCAAGCTACATAAAAGGTATGTCATCCTAACTAGTATTTCATATTGTTTATGTCAATTGCATCCTAGTAATAGGCTTAATACCTTGGAAACATTATTGCATGTATAATTAGTGAAAACATAGATCCAAGGTATTTAGGGTTGTATGTGCACCATAGGATGTTGTAGTATACAAACCCCAACAATATCTAGTCACACAGCTCGATTATAGGACTCACTATAAGCATTAACTGGATCATTTATCTAGAAACCATGGATTCGGTTTCTCTCTTTATCAAACATTTGAAGTATGGACATACTTCTGATTTATCTCTTTATTAAACATTTTAAGTATGGATTTACTTATGATCTATCTCTTTATCTAACATTTTAAGTATGGAATTACTTATGATTTCTCTCTTGGTCAAACATTTCAAATATGGATTTACTTATAATTTATCTCTTTATCGAACATGGTTTTAACTACAAGGGAAATACTCTTCAGACTTTTCAAAAGTATTACTACTACGGTTAGCAAAAAACTTGTAACTCTCACCAACCTTTTTGTTGACTCTCATACTAGATGTATTCTTAGGAGATCATTGAACTAACTTTTAGCAGGAGGAATGTTCATGGATTTCGGGCAACCTAGTTTTATCTAGTTTTTGTTATATCGGCCTATCTGTTAAGGAAGCTCACGCGCTTACTTGTTGATTATTATCTGTAAGAACCATGTATTCTAACTTGTAAGTAGAATATAACTACTGTATTGTTATTTTTGTACTTGTGATGTATATTCAATTTGATTGTGATGCATGAACTAAGTCGCACAACCCGGCGTGTTCCGCCGCCTCGGCCGGGGGTGTAACAGATTGGTATCCGAGCTAAATTGGTTATAGAAAACTCGTGTCCTTGAAACAGGAAATTCAACTATAGCTACGGGTTCCTAATAAAGGTATTATTAATAATTACACTACTTCTTGGCTACTTTCAGTAAGGGGAATCTAGTTTGAAGGGCCACATAGTGTTGCTGGATTTCAGAACGACTTAATTGCCAAAATGGTCCTGCCTTCCATTGTTTCCTCTATGGCTCATCTCACACCCTCAAACCTGAACGGCAGAAAAGTTCGGGGGCGGATGGCGTCATGTACAATATCATAACAATGAGTAATAGTAAAAAAAGCAATAACATCCATAGTATTGAAAATATAGTTAATACTTTTGTGTTCTTAGTACTGATTGTATGTCACCAAAATGTATAGCAAAAATAAATTACGAGTCTTGAATATGCTACGTCTTCTCAAAAACCTGTGTGAGTGTACCTGTCTACTGGTTCCCTGAGAATACAAGTTATTTTGAAAAGAGAGTATCAACATTTAAGTTGGTGAGTTCATAAGCATTTAGTATTTGAAGTTTGTATTTGTTCCCTGAAAATGTTAGTATGTTCCACAGAAAATCCCATATTTTCTACAATAAATGAAAAGTAGTCTTAGGCCTTAAGACCAAAATGTTTGTATGTTTTTGTACTCTGAAATAGTGTAAGTGTATTTTTTCCATAAATGTATGTTTTTTCTTATAGAAAATAGTGTACGGCACTTGTATGAACTCTATAGTGTATTAGTGCTGAAAGATAATGATAGGTAGTCCTATTACTTAAAATAAAACCACTGAAGTAATTTTTGTTTTGTAAACCAAAATGTTTAGTTAATGCTTACTGTGATTAAGATTATAACCATACTGAACTGACTAGTGGCCTATACGACGTTCTTCAGGCGTCGGAATGTTATGACATTTGTCACCCCTAGACCTGCCAGTCCAACTGTAGCTAACAGTCGAGGTGCGGGATTGTCAGTTCCGTATAGATCTATACATAAATTCATGCTCTCCCTCCAGGAGAATCTGGTTATAAAATAGGTCTTTAGCAGGTACCTTAGTAGCTACCATGAAGTAGTTGCCCACATTCTAGGATTAACTTGTTTACGTATAGTGTGTGTTTGTTTTCTTGTTCTTGTAAATGAAAAGTATATTTGTGGTGAAAACTAATTATACTTATGTAATTGTTCATGTGATGTATCTTTAAACTAGTAAATAGTATGAATTAATCTATAAACTATACCTATTATAGCTTATAAGTTATGTTTGTACTGAAAATGATTAAGGAAATACCCCTTTTGCTCGGCATGTTACAAACGGTTTAGCAATTGTTATTGAAATAAGTTATATATATATATATATATATATATATATATATATATATATACATATATATATATATATATATATATATATATATATATATTTCATGTATAATTGTAATTTAAAAGACTGTCGGACAAACATTCCTATCCTAAGCCCACAACCAAACAAGGAACAAGATTTAAGACAGAAACACTGGTACTAAGCCTGTTAAATCATAATTATACATAAATATATATGTTAACATAGTTTGATAAAAATGATAAATTAAGTAGTTTAAAAGCATTTTAAAATGGTTTCATAAGTTTATAAAACATTAAATATCTTGAAATGATTTGTAACCGTATTTAAGTATTAACACAAATACTCTGTGTTTGGCTTGTATTCTCCCCCTGAAAGCATTCGAAAATGGTAAAACATAGGGGTATGAACTTACCTCATGTGAGTGTTCGAATGAAGATACGGTATAGCAGAGTTAATTCTACAAGTTAAAACCCGCAATAATAACCGAATCCTAATAGCATTTCACACAATATATATATATATATATATATATATATATATATATATATATATATATAATTAGTGAAAATAGTGGTAAATATGTAATGGAATATCCTAAAATGTAAGAATCACTTACAAATAGGAGTATGAGAATTGAACCGTAAGGGTTATAGGTGTTTTCGGACCCCTATGCGTTTTCGGTCACTTGTTGATTGAAGTGGTGTTCTTGGTGTTCTTGGTGAAACCAAGAAGATCAATGTGTTTTCGGTTGTAGTTAAGGAGATTGGATGATGATTTCCAAAAGGTATGATGAACACTTGGTGAATTTAGCAAGATCCTAAGGAGATGTAGGTGATTTTCACATGATACTTGAGAGAAGAGTAAGGTTCTTGGCTTGTTTTCTTCAGAGAAAAAGCGGTGTTTTCGGTTGGAAGGTGAGATAATGAGAGTGAGTTCTCAGTTCAAGGTATTTATAGTAAGACTTATTGAAGTGACACTTGCATTGGAATGTGTGAAATCCCATTGGAATAGGTGCCAAAGGATAGAACTTGAGATGTTTTCGGTCAGAAACTCTATCTGAGAAAAAGGGGTTTTCGGCCGAGAACAGTTTACGGCCTCGCACGTTTGCTGCCTCGCACGTTTGCGGTCGAGAGGGAGTTTGCGGACGAAAAGGGTTTGCAGTCCAAGACAAGTGGCCTTTGCGAGGGTTTTCGGTCCGAAGGCTTAGAAGTTGCGAGATTTCTCGGTTTCAAATAGAATTGACTTTTTGATTTAAAAGCCTTTTATGCTAAGACTAAATGTGACAACCCGAACCTTTTTCAGTCAACGAAAGTCAAATCCCGTTAATAAAATTTCGAATTTTATTTATTTTGTCAAACTTGTAAGGGTTGAAAACAACTTAGATTATATAAATTGAATTTATATAAGTGTCGGGTCTAAAGTCGTGCGAGAAAATCTAGTTTTTCTTCGAAAATCAGCCAAGTCTCGAACAACACGGTGTTCATGGCTGCACTCGTGTTCACGGCCGTAAACCGTTCACGGCCGTGACTGTGCACGACTGGGTGGACCCCACCACCGGCCATGAACTCGGCCTATATATATATGTGTTCATACCCTCATTTATACCTTTCTGACCGAAAACACTACCCTCTCTCGAAAAACATCAACCGAAAGCACAAGTTTTCTCTTCATCTATCACTAAATCCACCTTAGAACTCGTTTTGGAGCATCAAGCGTTCATCCTTTCATCAAATCAAGCTTTCCTTGTTCTTGATTTCACGACCGTAAACCCTTCGAATCTTTAAATCTTCAAGGGCCGAAATCAGCTCACGACCGTGAACCATTCAAAGACCGTAAACCCTTCAAGGGCAGGGAACTATTCACGGCCGAGAACAGTTCACGGCCGAAAACCTTTCACGGCCGCAATCAACCCTACATCATGAATCTTGGCTGCAAACCTACTTTTCCTCCTCGATCCAGTCTCGGTAAACTTTCCTTAACAAAAAGCAAGTGTTTTTCTAACACTTTAACTAATGGATTTGCTAATTTAAATACAAATATGTTTAATTATTATTAGGATTCCGTTAACTTCGCGTACAACAACTCAAGGATCCTCATTTTCAGTCTCATTCTCCGACACTTACACGCATCCAACTGTGAGTTCATACCCCTACGCTTTCTCTATTTTAACGTTTTCATGGGGGGAATACAAGCTAAACACAAATAGTTTTTGTGAACCTTGTACACAATATTTCAACAGATTAAAACTTATGCAATTGATACAATTAAAAGATCACCACATTTTTATAAGGTATTTAGATATTTTATCCCTTTTGTAACATGCTGAGCATAAGAGAAGTTTTCAACTCACAACTATAATTGCATAGTTTTCAGAACAATACATGAACCAAGTACTTAACACACATGCAAACTATAATAGGTATAGTTTGGGATTTCAATACACAGCTTTATCATTTCAGGATTATACATTAGCAATCATTTAAACTATAACAGACATAGTTTATGGTACACATTACTACTTTCTGAATACAAGAGTACCACACTAAATAATTATTTAAGTATAATTATTATTACTCTGTAAAGTATACATACGATTTAAAGTACAATACAACGATACCAAACAACACGTAAACTAGTTAATACAAGGTTGTGAGGAACTACTTCAATTTGTACCCTTCGGGGTACGGAACTAAATCCTAACACAGTATAACCAGAGTCTCCTAGAGGGAGAGCGTGAGATTTTGTGAATAGATCTATTCGGGACAGACAATCCCACACCTGAACTGCTAGCTACAGTTAGGCAGGCATGCCTGGGGTGACAAATGTCATAATATCCGACACTTGAAGAATGTCGTAAAGGTCACTAGGTCAGATCAAGTATGGTTATACGAACTCACAATAGTATAAACTAACCATTTGTTTATGGAAATTCATTTCTTCAATTAGTTTTATTTTCATTAATAGAACTATCATACATTACAACTGGAGGATTCCAGGAAATTTGAATACATGGTTTTATTTTAAGTAATTAAACTACTATACATTCTAGTGTTAGCTAGGGTTTTCATACAAGGCATTACTTACATTACTGGTGGTAGCCAGGGATTTCATACAAGTACTTTCATACACAAAGACAGAATTCAATAACGAACTTACATTTGGTTTGGGGTTTAAGACTACCTTTTTACTAAAGAAAATATTTGATTTTCTTGGAAACATACAAATATTTTCATAGATTCATCATCAGGTTTTGATTATAAAAACTTGTTTATGAACTCACCAGCTTTAATGCTGATACTCTTTCAAAACCGCTTGTATTCTCAGGAAATTAGTAGGCAGGTACTCACGTAGGCTTTTCAGAAGACGGAGCGTATAGAGTCACGTCTTTTATATTTTTCTATACTTTTGATGTATACAAACTATGTATCAAACAGATGTAAATATTTACTTATTCAATGTAATTGTTGTGTTTACTTTGAGTACTATGATGCAATTGTTGTGATACTGTACATGACGTCCTCCACCCCTGAACGTTTCCACCGTTTCGGATTACGGGTGTGACAGATTGGTATCAGAGCATTGTTTATAGTGAACTAAGTATATCGAACTTTACATGATATGACACTATAAATGCTAAGGGGCCGAAGCGCTCTGAACTAAAAGTATACTTTTAAAAATCTAAGTATTTTATAAGAAGTATACAAGTATACATACATACCAGAACCAGTATCACAAGAAGAACAAAACAAAAGTATTTAGATATTGGACACTGCTGTTAAAGCCAGACAGTTATGTAATCATATCTGGAATAAATATAGTCTGATCAACTATATTTATTTGAGATACGACCAACATGTGTTTGGGAGTGATGGTGGTGTTGCAGCAAGTCTAAAACTTACCAAACTCCATACAAAAGAGAACAATAGAACATAACACACAACCTAAAATACTATAGAAGTATTTTGTCTATAGCCAAAAATATTGTAGACATTTCATTCTAAGTGTTGTTATTTATCTTTCTAGCGATTGTTTACTTGTATTAGTAGACTTCTTCTGTAAAATCGGTTAATATAACACTTTATATATCAGGTTGAGATATATCTTGTTCTATATCACCTGACTTCTGACCATTACAGAGGTCTTATCTTCGTTTTTCTCGTGAATCATTTTAGAGAAAGATGGCTCCAAAGAAGAGACCCAACCGAAAGAACAACGATTATCCACCGCTGCCACCTCCTCAGTTTGATCCTGTGATGTTCCAGGCAGCATTTATAGCCGCTGTGGCTGCCGCGATGTTGCAGATCAATTCTGGCGGGACTAGTGGGTCGGGTAATGGTACCCATCCCCTCAATCTCGAAAGTGCTCAGGGACACCCGAGGGAGTGTTCCTACGGGGATTTTATGAATGTGATGCCTAAATCTTTTGACGAAAATGGAGGAGTCATTGCCTTAACTCACTGGTTCGAGAAGATCGAATCCATTTTCGAGATTTGTGCATGCCCCGAGGCATGCAAGGTGAAGTTCGCCGCCTGCACCTTCACTGATAGAGCACTGACTTGGTGGAATAGCCGAGTCAAATCCCTAACTCTGCCGATGGCCAATTCTATGAGTTGGGAAAATCTAAAGGAACTGATGCTCGCTGAGTACTGCCCAAGGGGCGAGATGCAAAAGTTGGAGCACGAGCTTTGGAACCTGAAGATGAAGGGTTCCGACATTGCTGCATACACTGCTAGTTTCAGCAACTTGTCTCTTCTCTGTCGCGGGATGGTCACCCCGGAAAGTAGGAAAATTGAGAGGTACATATAGGGATTGACACCCCCA
This sequence comes from Lactuca virosa, assembly GCF_052849685.1. Classification (NCBI taxonomy): domain Eukaryota; kingdom Viridiplantae; phylum Streptophyta; class Magnoliopsida; order Asterales; family Asteraceae; genus Lactuca; species Lactuca virosa. The sequence continues at coordinate 298,844,221 of NC_136428.1, read as the reverse complement.
ACTCAAGGGAACGTCTTAGCTGCTAAACCTCTCACTTTTGAAAGCGCCAAGTGTCTAACGCAGACTGTAATAGATCATGGGGTTGATCATGAAACCGTAACAGCCGTTCCCGAACCACCAAAGGCGAGTGGTAGGAAGAAAAAGTTTTGGAACAAGCGTCAGGGCCAGTCTTCGCAGGAGCCCTCCAAGAAACAACAAATAGTGGCAGTCCACGCTGCTACTACTCCTGCTGTTGTTCCAACCGCCCAAGCACCTGCCAGTAGATATGCTGGTACTCTGCCAAGGTGCGACAAGTGCAATTTTCATCATCACGGACCCTATCGTGATTTACAATCCAACAACTGCGGCAAGAAGGGACACACAACTCATTATTGCAAGACTCCAATACAATCAACCAATCAAGGTCCCGGAGCGGGAGTAGGCCAAGCCTGCTATGGTTATGGAGAGATCGGGAACTTCAAGAGGAATTTGTCACAACCAGGAAAATTCTATGCTTTGTAAACATTAACAATGACAAAATTGTAACCAAAAATTTGAAAACATGCATGATGTTTATTCAATGATAACAAAATTCCATCAAACACTCTATACAAACACTTCAAATAGTCAACAAAAGATTGGAAACTCTAAAAATCCCGGTTTAAGTTCAATATGGACTAGGATTTTCTTATTGGGCCTAATGGACCAATAAGTCTCCAATTTGACTAGTTTGGACTTAGAACTCTTAATTGGGCTCTAATTCAACCCACCTTCATAAGATTTGACATTTTGGGCCATATTGAGCCTAAAATGGAATAAAGTACTCCAATAAGCCTTATTGGGCCATAACTAGCCTAATTAACCTTGTTGGGCCATAACAAATCTAATTAGCCCTAATGGGCCATAAAACTCATTCTTTTATACAATTTGGGCCGTGAGCTACCCTAAAGGCTTAATGGGCCGAAAATTTTGTCTATAAACATCATAATCTCGAACCAAGGATTTAAGTGGGTCAAACTAATTCATTCCTTCTTTCCTTTGTTAGCCCATTTCGGCCCAAGTAAAAAAAAATGAAAGATTTAACCATGCTACCTCATTTTTACATGAAGGATAACCAAGCATTATACTCAACATATTTCCATGCAACTTCTCATATCTCCATGCAACTATCACCTCAAGCCTTCTCTTCCCTCTCTATCTTCTTATCATCGGCCGAACACACAAACACACACATCTCACTTAAAAATTTTCTCATCAAACTCTCTCAAGAACATCTTCTTCCTTCCTCCAAATTTTCGAGAATTATAAGAGCTTCAAGAAGGATTTCATCCAAAAATCACTTCAAGTTATATACTAGTGGTAAGATCTTGCAAACATATTTTCCTTCTACACTTAATCACTCTTCTTACCACCTTAAATTCTTGATCATACTCCCTAGAACTCTTCAAATTCGAAGGTCTCTTCAAGGAGCTTACTAGGGCCGAAAAACCATACAAACCTCCTTCATCTTTGCTTCAAAACCGAAACAACAAACCCAAGGTGAGTTCATACCCAGCTGTTTTTGGTTTTACTTGTTTTTGGGGGAGAATACAAGTATTATGTGTTGATCTATGTGTTTATGCTTGTTATATGTGATTTCTTTGGTTTGTGTTGTAAAAATATGATATTACTTGCTATATCTCGAAATCTATGGCTAAAGTGTGAAGGATACATGAACAATAACAAAATAAACAACATATTTCAAAGATCTAAGAATCTTTATGTTTAAAAGGTGAAAAACAAGGCCAAGATTGTCATAGGTGTCATTTTTGCAAAAATAACAAAGATTTGGTTAAAAGATGACATTTTCGATTCTACATGGGTAATATGGTATATATCTATATAAAATATGATTTTTATGGAAATAAAACTTCTCAAAGGACCAAAAACATAACTTTTTGCTTATTGGGCTTATATTTGGGGCCCAACGGTTTCTGGGCCCAAATTTGCGAAAATATGGAGGTTTGGGTCTAAAATTGTAAAGTTATCAAAGTATAATGTCAAATTCGTGAATGAATCAAGTTCAAGGGCTGAAAATGACTTTTTCACTAAATTGGACTAATAATACAAAGTTTTTAGATTTTGGGCCAAAAATGTAAATTTTTAGCTAATAAGGGCTGAAAACGTCAAAAGTTGTATTTTGGGCTGAAATTATAATTTAAGATCTTATTTGGGCTGAAAATGCCAAGTTAAATAATCTAATGGACTAAAATGTCATTTTTCATCAAAAAGGACTAAAAGTGTCATTTTGTACCATTAAGAGCTGAAAATGTAAATTTTATATGAAAAAGGGATTGAAGTGATCAAATAAACATTTTGAGCCAAATATGTAAATTCTAAAAAAAATTGATTAAAGATATAAAATTTTACAACAAGAAGGTTTAAAAATTGTATTTTTATAAAAACTAAAAATATCGTTATAAACAACACTGAGTATTTTAACGACAAAAAGTAAACACTAAGTGTATTCTAAATCCTATACTGCAATTTAACGACAAAACAGATAAACCATTCAAGGATTGGGTCAAATATCTATTATTGGGTCCTATATAAACAAAACATGTATATTGGGCCTTGGCGACCCAATTACATGCTTGACGGGCCTTTATTAGCTTCGATATGCTATTGGACCTTAGTGGCCCATTTGCATTGCTAATATGGTCCTAGACATTCATCATATGTTTGATGGGCTATAACGTGTCCGTAGCATACTCGACAGCCTGTAATAACATACAAAGTTAGTGGGCCTCCGTTGTCCTCTTTTCTTTGTCTGTTAGGCTTACCTTATATTCACGTAAACATAAATCGGGTTGTAAAACAATGTTATTCAATTTCCTTTGGATTTAGTGAGAAATAACGGGTGGCACCAATAAGTATCGGTCGTAGTCTGTAGTTATAATCAGAGTCTCCTGGAGGGAGAGCGAGAATTTATGTATAGATCTATACGGGGGTGACTCCCCCACACCTGAGCTGTTCGCTACAGTTAGACTTGGCCAATCTAGGGTGACAAAATCTTAATTCAAAACCGGCATTCGATAAAACGCCAAGACAGGCGAATTAGTCATTATTATGCATGGTTATAACGACTCACATAGAGATCCATTACCATCTAAGTAATCATGGGAAATCATATTCATACGCTGCGACAATGCAAAGTGATTATACAATAATACAAAACTATCATACTATTTAAATCGGAAAACATCGGGTTTTCCGGGGAATGACATTTTTCACTCCTAATTACAACAACTATGATACAAGGAACAATTATGAAAGGCATTTCACTTTTACATGTTTTGAAATCATATACACGTATACTTATGGATCATCACACCTTTTTCGTAAACAATTTCTGTTACAAAAAATATCGGATTTTCTGGGTTTTACAAACAATACAAAACATTTTATCATCAAACCTGCTTATGAACTCACCAACATTATATATATTGACGGTTTTCAAAATAAATTGTGTTCTCAGGTAATCGTTAGATTGAAGAATTATCAAGCGTGTTTCTAAAATGTCTTTAGTGTAATGTCAATCGATAAACAATTTATGTCTTGGATTATGTAATGTAAACAATGTACTTGATGTGAACAATGACGGTTGTAATGTATTAATGCATGGTGATGCTTATGTTATGTTTCATGTATATTCATTGTGATGATATTTCAATGTAAGTCACACGAGCCCTCGGACGTTTCCGCCGTCTGGTTCGGGGGTGTGACAGAATTGCCCCAAAGCAACAACTGCAGGCAATACATGGAAGGTTCTACCCATGAGACAGGAGGAAGCACTCGCTGATCCCACCGTAGTTACGGGTACGTTCCTCCTCGACACCTCTTATGCATGTATTCTTTTCGATAGTGTTGCGGAGAGGAGTTTTGTTAGTCATTCATTTAAACATCTACTCAATCATAAATTCCAACCTTTAACCGAAACATTTACCGTCGAGATGGCTAACGTAAAGAAATAGAGCACTAACGACGTATTCATAGGCTGTACCCTTACCCTAAACGACCATTCTTTTCCAATCGACCTCATGCCAATTTCCATAAAACGTTTCGATGTCATCATCGGCATGGATTGGTTGAGCCCCAATCGTGCCGATATTCTTTGTTATGAAAAAGCCATTTGCCTCAATCTACCATCTGGTGAAGCCCTCATTATATATGGTGATAAACTCAGCACGAACCTTCGTATCATTTCGTGCATCAAAGCCCAAAAATATCTGCGAAAGGAGTGTCATGCATTCCTAGCCCATGTCGTTAACGAAAAACAGGAAGTTAAATACCTCGAGAGCATCCCCGAAGTCTGCAACGTTCCTGATGTCTGCCCTAAAGATCTTCCCGGAATTCCTCCTGAGCGTCAAATTGAGTTCCGAATCGACTTAATCCCCGGAGCTACTCCCATAGCAAAATCCCCTTAACGTCTAGCACCGACAGAAATGCAAGAGTTATCTAGCCTGCTCAATGAACTACTCAACAAGGGATTCATCAGACCAAGTTCCTCACCTTGGCGAGCCCCGGTCTTATTTGTGAAAAAGAAGGATGGGTCCTTTCGGATGTGCATAGATTATCGCGAACTGAACAAGCTTACAATCAAGAACCGTTACCCCTTACCTAGAATCGACGACCTCTTCGATAAACTCCAAGGAGCCAGCTACTTCTCAAAAATAGACCTAAGATCAGGGTATCAGAGCCCTCGGACGTTTCCACCGTCTGGTTCGGGGGTGTGACAGGTTGTTATCAGAGCTTTGTTTATAGTGAACTGGAATATCTAACCACACATTGATATGCAACTATAAACATAATGGGAATAAATAACTCTAAACCAAAAAAATAAAATTTCATACTTATGTGCTTATATTAAAAACAACAATATAACAACATTTAAAAGTCTTTGGAGGATTTGAACATCTTCGATCGTGCTCGGACAGTTATGAAGCCGTAATGAGGGTAAATGTAGCCTGATCAACTACATTCGCCCAAAGTACGGCTGTCATGTGCCCGAGTGTGATTGTGATGATCGATAAAACAAAAACTTAATACCCAGAAGAAGAAAATTTCATTTCTACAAAACTTACCCTCTTTACGCGATCCTCATCAAAAATTTCTCACACAGTCACCATGGAGGAGGAGCATCAAGACATTCAGTTTCACCAGGCCCTGGTGGCCCACAGAATGATTGAAGACGGCCCCGAGGAAGCACAAGGGGCCGCACCCGGCATTGAGCCCGACGAGTACACTGATACGGAGTACGAGTTTGACAGGACTGATGACGACATGGAGGAGGAAAGAGACATTGATGAAGCCCCCGTCAAACCACCTACCGACAAGGCACACCAGGACCACCCTGCTCCACCAGGAAATCCCATTGGTGAGGATCGTTCTCTGGAAGCAGAGGCTGCTGCACTTCGGCAACAACTATTTGCCATGGAGGCACAAGCCGTGCAGGCTGAACTGGAAAGGGATGAAGTCATCGGGGAGATAACCGAGATGGCTCAGATGTTGGCACAACATTTTGAGATATGATCTCGCTACCACCGTTGGGCGCCTCCTAGTGTGTTTAGAATAAGTAGACTTACCTACTAGGGTTATGTTTCTTTTTTTGCGCACTACGTTATGTATTGCCGACTCTATGTTTAAGTGATTACACTACTCATGGAGTCGTTATGCTGCCAAACTTTGTACCCTTATGTATGCTCTTTCGGGCAAATTTTCATGTATCAAAGGCGGATATTATTAATGGAAAATATTATGTGTTTTATCGTGATGTTGTTATCTGCTATGTGTTTTATATTCTTATTATTTGGTGTAAATCTATGGAACCACTTAGATGCACAATCGATTCACGGAATTCCCAACTTAAATACGATGCGTACTCAACATCTTTCTGTTCCATCACGAAATTCCCAACTTAAATACGATGCGTACTCAACATCTTTCTGTTCCATGACAGCAAGATGCCGCAAAGACCAAACCGTGGAAACAATCAACCACCGCCACCACCAGAAATCAACTCAGTTGCATTTCAGGCAGCTGTATCTGCTGCAGTCACAACAGCACTGGCACAGATTCACAATGGAAACAACGGTGGAGGCAACAGACAGGGGGCCGAAAGTTCAAACAATGGAATGAACCAGGGGCCTACCAAGACATGCTCCTACAAAGATTTCACCAACGCTAAACCGCGAACCTTTAATGGCACAGGGGGAGTAATAACCCTGAACATATGGATGGAAAAGGTGGAATCGGTGTTCGAGATATGCGGATGCCCTGAAGAATTCAAGGTGAAGTTTGCAGCATGTACATTTTTTGATCAAGGTCTCACCTGGTGGAAAGGACATGTGGAAGCTATGACTCTTCCGGTGGCTAATGCTATGCCTTGGGTGGAAATGAAAGAAATGTTGATGGCTGAATACTGCCCGCATGGCGAAGTTCAGAAAATGGAGCAATAGTTATGGAATCTCACCATCCGAAACTCCGACATCGATGCCTACATATTAAAGTTTAGTGAGCTGTCTCTGTTGTGCCCTGGCATGATTACTTCGGAAGGAAAGAAAATTGAACGATTCATCTGGGGATTAACCTCCCCAATTCAAGGAAACGTGATAGCCGCAAATCCTGAAACCTTTGACAGTGCCAAGAGGTTGGCCAAGAAGCTCTACGACCACAACAACAAGAAGGGCGAATAAGCAGGGGAAACTGAAAGCAAGAAGGAGAGTGATAACAAGAAGGGAAAGAATAACAAGCGGAAGGGATGAGAAGGCACCGAGTCATCAAAGAAACAACAAACAGTGACAGTTCATGCTGAAACCACCCAAGTCCCCTCCACACCACATGCTCTAGCCTCATCCACCCTAAGTGCCCCTAAGCAGTATTCCAGAAATCTCCCAAAATGCAACAAGTGCAATCTCCATCACAATGGTGAATGCAGGTAGATGCATTGTACCCGTTGCAACCGAAAGGGTCACACAGCAAAATACTGTAGGACCTATCCTCCCCAGAACCAGCAACAGGGGAACAACAACAACAATGTGACAACTATCAAATTCAGGTTATTCTCGGACTCATGCATCTTTTTATAAAAACCATACATGCACAACATGCCATGGCCTAGTAGTATAAATTAGGTCAAAATCTTGCATGAACTAGGATCCAACTAAAATCTAGGACTAATATACTTGACTCTTACGATTCTAGTAAGTTGTTTAGCTACTGTAGGAAATGTCGATATCCGAATTAGAATAAACTCCAAACATTTGTTACAATTGAAAAAGAGTATCAAAACCTTAAAAATAAATTAAAATTTTCTAATTTCATTTCATTATGATGGTAAATATCTAACAAAGTTCCAAAAGCCCTAAAGAACCCAAAAATCCAAATTTATAAACTTTAAAATCTAAAAACCCTATAAGATTTGTTATGAACCTCATTATATCAAATTTAAATAATTAAGTTATGGGATATAATGAAAGACATAAAAAATTTAATTATCAAACATTAATCATAATTTATTAGTTAAAAACAAAGATTTTTAATAAATCAAGAATTAAATAAAGAAGCCTTTTTATAAAAGTTGGGGTTTTATAAAAATTAAGGGGAAATTATATAAATGTGAATTAGGAGAGAGAGGACCTCTCTTATACTCATAAATTTCGTCCATACTCTCTCCCATGCTCTCTTTTCCCTAAAACTTCAATCATTAAGTCCATTCTTACACTTCAACTCCCCTTCACTCTCTCTCACACTCCACTCTTTACAACACTCAAACTCTCTCTTCCTCTCTCCAAACCCACGAAAATCTCCAGCCAAGAACACCTCTCAACACTCAAATCTTCATCTTCTATGGTTGTTCTTCAAGGTATTCACGAAAATCCCTCATCTTCCCTCACTTTTCTTTCTTGTTTTAAAGAGTTTTCTTGCACTTTTCATTCTTCTACACCATTCTTTATGAACATTCATGAACATATCCATGAATGTCGAGTTTGATGATGATGGTGGTAGGGTTTCACCCAAAAACAACATGCATGTTGTTTAATGGTGAAATCCAAGGACCAAAACCTATGTCAAACACTAAAATACAGATTTTTACAAGTTTTAAAGGTTCATATACCTTAGGCATTCAAGTATTTCCTTTGAAAACATCACTATGACCAACATATGTCCATGCATGGTCTTCAAACCGTGATGCATGTGATAAACACCAAGCTAAAGAGCTTGATGATCAAAGTACATTGTTAATAGTGCATGTAAATGATTTTATTTATAAAAAAATCTAAAAATTCTTTTCAGTTCGAAATAAAATTTCCCCAGATTCCCAGTGAGATGATATGAATATCTGGAAAATCCCAAGAGTTTTTATCATTTTCTTGATTTATTAAAATTGTTACAAGAAAACAAAGGCATAAATCACATAAAATACTTTCTGAGGTCTATAAATCCTAGATACATTCGTAGATGACCCCTAAAGTAAATGATGACACCTCATTAAGTTTCATCGATTTATGTTGCTGTTTAGTATGACTTTTGATTTTCTTTTTGTTTGGTTCCAATAAATCACAAAACCACTTTAGAGAGTGTGAAAATGGTATCTAACACTTTTCGCAGCTCTTACCAGAGGTGGAAGACTCAGAAAAATAATTTCAGAATTTTTCATAATGCATTTCTATTTTTCCCCGATTTTTGTATTTATAATGACCTAAAAATAGAAAAAATAGTTCTTCTCATCCAAAATTCATGACAATTTACCAGAACACCTTGTAGTACATTAGGAGGCTACATAAAAAGTTTGATGATTTTTCTCTTCTGTATACTATTTTTCTCCTATTTTCTAAGATTAAATGCACTTAAATACACAAAATCGGATTACACTATATGAAAACCACTTTTGGTATTTTTTCCAGATTATTTACACTGTAAATGAAGTTTAAAAAAATGTTGGTAATTTACTTTAACTGTTTTTTATTTATTCTCTAATTAATGATTATTTAAGAGGATAAAACAAAGAAAAATAGAAAGACCAACTGAAAAATATCTTTTATATTTTTCACAGCTTTTATATGTATAATAACAGTGTTACAAAAATTGTGGGTAATTTTGGAAACTGTTTTCTATTTATTTCAATTTTTATTAGAATAAATGCTCAAAAATCATAAAATTGGGTTAAACAGTTTAGAAATCTATTTTTATATTTTTCCTAGTTTAATAATGCTTAATAATAGTAATAGAAAAAGTTTGGGTAATTTTGGAAACTGTTTTCTATTTATTTCAATTTGTATTAGAATAAATGCACAAAAATCATAAATTTGGGTTAAACAGTTTAGAAATCCATTTTTATATTTTTCCCAGCTCAAGTATGTCTAATGGCAGTATTATAAAAAGTTTGGGAATTTTTATGCTTTTAATACTATTTTTCATGAATTTATGTTGTTATGAAGGCTTAAAAAATTTAGAAAAATAGTTAATCATATCAAAAATTCAAGGGAAATTTTCTGGAAGACCTCTACTGTATTTAGAATGAAAATACAAGGTTTGACAATTTTTGGAAACTGTTTGATAATATTTTACATTTTTAGGAGTTTAAAACACCTTTAAATGTGTTGAAATACCCTAAATTAATATTACTAAATCTGGAAAATTAATATCCAAAATTGTCTTAATCACATGAGTTATAGAATTTCACCATTTCAGAAAAATTGTAACCAATTAATATAAAACCAATATTAGAACATAAATTTGGCATTTCTCTATATGTAGAGTTTAGTATATTAGCATTAGATTTCGACATGGAAACTCACTAGTGTGTGTTTGATGTCGTAGGATCCCGGTAGTAAGGCGTTGGTGTATTCCGAGGCACCACTTGTACCTACTCGAAACATTGTGAGTATTCACGCACTCCCCTATTTGCAGTTTTTATGTTTTGGGGTGGAAAAGCATGTCCCGGAAAACTATTATTTGTTCGTTGTATTTAAATTGATTTGTATCAAACATGATTGCTATTTTATTGCTATATCTCTCTATGTATGTCTATGCAACACGGAACATGAGAACTTATCGTCTTAAGGCCCTTCCCTTACACTTTTCTCTAACCATTAACTCTTTGAGCCAATGGTCATTGTGGATAGCGCTATTAGGAATTGACAACTCCTCACTCGCCCGATTGCTGGAGTGCATGATACCATATAATCTATGGAACGATAAGCATAGATCTTGATAGGGCTTCAGTCATAGGCTTGGTTGAGAACTCATTGTTTGCTCATACACATACAAACTTGTTATTTATTATGGCGATAAACCCGTTTATCAATTATAGCAATCAACTTTGTTTCTCATTATAGCAATGAACTTGGTTTCTCATTAAAGCAATGTACTTGTATTTATGAAAAGTCTTATACCAAATCTTGATTTTATAAACTTGTGAACTCACCAACTATTTTCATAGTTGACGCTCGTTTTACATGCTTTTTCAGGAAATAATTAGTAAGTGGATATAAAGATTTATCATCATAGAGCATGCTGCATCGTGTGGAAGTTATTTTATGAAGTTATATTTTGAACAATGTCATTTTGGAAAACTTGTACTTTGTTTTGTTTAAGCTATGGGTTGTAAACTTTTAAATATTGCTATGTTGATGTATCTTTATCTTTTGCAATGAAACCTTTATCGCTGTCATATCTTGCGTTTCCGCTTTAGCGGGGTGTGACAAACAACACCAACCGCAACAACGACAACAACAACAACAACAACAACAACAAAGACAACAATGCTGGGGCTAGCCACACCTGTTATGGATGTGGAAGGGCTGGGCATTTCTGTCGAAACTGCCCTAATGTCAACAACCAAGGGAATGGAGGAGCAGGGAGAGTGCTGACCATGGGCCAAGGGGAAGCGGTTCAGGATCCCGCTGTTGTCACTGGTACGTTTCTACTTAACAACACATATGCATGCATCCTGTTTGATACAGGGGCAGAGCGGAGTTTTATGAGTAATAAATTCAAACATTTGCTAAAACAACAACCCCAGAAGCTTAATGAAACCTTTATGGTGGAAATGGCTAATGGGAAAACAGAATCAGCTGGGGAAATCTACGTAGGATGTACCCTAACCTTAAATCACCATGCATTTCAAGTAAACTTGATGCCTGTAACTATTAGGAGTTTTGATGTGATTATCGGCATGGATTGGTTGAGCCCCCATCATGCTGAAATTATGTGTCACGAGAAGGCCGTTCGCTTTCATCTCCCTAACCATAAAACCCTAATCATATACGGAGACAAACCCAGTACGAACCTTCGTCTCATCTCAAGTATTAAGGCACAAAAGTGTCTACAAAAGAGAGACTTTGCGTTTCTGGCTCACATCGTGGATAAATCCAAGGAAGAGGTTAATATTCAAGACATCCTAGTGGCTTGCGATTTCCCTGACATCTTTCCTGAAGATCTTCCGGGGATACCCCCAGAAAGACAAGTCGAGTTCCGAATCGACCTTGTGCCAGGAGCTACTCCCATCACCAAATCACCCTATAGGTTGGCTCCTGCAGAGATGCAAGAATTGTCAAGCCAACTCAGCGAACTCTTGAACAAAGGATTCATCCGACCCAACTTCTCGCCTTGGGGAGATCTGGTCCTTTTTGTTAAGAAGAAGGACGGATCCTTTAGGATGTGCATCGATTATAGAGAGCTGAATAAGCTCACTATCAAGAATCGCTACCCACTTCCACGAATCGACGATCTATTCGACCAGATTCAAGGAGCAAATTACTTCTCTAAGATAGATCTGCGATCCGGCTATCATCAACTCATGGTCCGGGAGGAGGATATCCCCAAGACTGCTTTCCGAACTCGCTATGGACATTATGAATTTGTTGTAATGCCCTTCGGTCTAACGAATGCCCCTACCGCATTTATGGACCTGATGAATCTAGTTTGCCGACCATTCCTCGACAACTTTGTCATCGTTTTCATCGACGATATCCTGGTCTATTCTCGAAGCAAAGAGGAACATGGTCGACATCTCCGACAGATCTTGGAAACCCTGCGAGCCGAAAAATTATACGCAAAACTCTCGAAGTGTGAGTTCTGGCTCCGTAGCGTAAAAATTTTAGGTCATGTTGTCAGCCAAGAAGGGATACATGTGGATCCTTCTCAGATCAAGGCTATTGAAGGATGGGCAGTCCCAATGACACCCACAGAAATTCGTCAATTTCTGGGTCTCGTAGGCTATTACAGAAGATTCATCCAGAACTTCTCCAGAACTGCCAAGCCTCTTACCATGCTTACACAAAAGGGCGTACCATTTGAATGGACAGAAAAGCAGGAGGTTGCCTTTCGAACTCTGAAACGAGCTCTCTGTAGTGCACCAGTACTATCATTACCATAGGGAACTGAGGACTTCGTAGTTTATTGTGATACTTCGAATCAGGGCTTAGGCTGTGTACTCATGCAGCGTGGGAAGGTGATAGCTTATGCATCCCGACAACTAAAAACACATGAGGTGAATTATACCACCCATGATCTCGAATTGGGAGCTGTGGTCTTTGCTTTGAATATTTAGAGGCACTACCTTTATGGTACAAAGTGCACCATTTTCACCGACCACAAGAGCCTCCAACACATTTTAAATCAAAAAGAGTTAAACATGAGGCAACGAAGATGGGTTGAGCTGCTAAACGATTATGAGTGTGAAATCAAGTACCACCTAGGCAACGCTAACGTGGTAGCTGATGCCTTGAGTCGAAAAGAATACTCGAATCGTCGTGTGAAAACTCTTTCAATAACCATTCAATCCCATCTATTCTCGCAAATCAAAGAAGCCCAGTTTGATGCCATGAAGACAGAAAACAGAACAAGCGAAGCGTTACGTGGAATGGAAAAAAACTTCGAAGTCAAGGAGGATGGAACATATTATTTCATGAACCGAATTTGGGTCCCTCAACTTGGGGGATTCAGAGACGTAGTCATGAATAAGGCTCATAAGACACGATACTCCATCCATCCGGGTTCAGATAAAATGTACCTGGATATCAAGCAATATTATTGGTGGCCTAACATGAAGGCAGAAATTGCCACTTACGTTAGCAAGTGCCTCACTTGCGCTAAAGTGAAGGTAGAATATCAAAATCCCTCGGGACTATTACAACAGCCGGTAATACCCGAGTGGAAATGGGAAAGGATTACCATGGAATTTGTGACCAAATTACCCAAGTCAACTGAAGGATTGGATGCTATATGGGTGATAGTCGATAGGTTGACAAAATCCGCCCATTTCCTGCCAATGAAGGAATCATACAAGATGGAACGATTAACGAGAATCTGCATCAAGGAAATTGTGAGACTCCATGGAGTACCGATATCTATCATCTCAGATCGAGATAGTAGATTCACTTCACGCTTTTGGCAAACACTTCAAAAGGCTATGGGAACACAACTCGACATGAGCACTAGTTACCACCCACAGACGGATGGTCAATGTGAGCGAACCATTCAAACGCTAGATATGATTCGAGCATGTGTGATAGACTTCGGAAGGTCATGGGATACCCACTTCCCTTTGATTGAATTTTCATACAATAATAGTTATCACACTAGCATTAAAGTTGCTCCCTTCGAAGCATTATATGGTCGTAAATGTAGATCACCGTTGTGTTGGACTGAGGTAGGTGACGCTCAGCTAGCAAGATGACAAACACCAAACAATGCTTTAACAGGGCCAAAAATCATACGTGAAACGATAGAGAAGATAGTTCAAATCAGAGCTCGACTTCAAGCATCACGAGACCGATAGAAGAGCTATGCTGATAAACGGCGAAAGCCCTTAGAATTTCAAGTCGGGGATTGGGTGTTGTTAAAGGTCTCTCCCTGGAAAGGGGTGATTCGTTTTGGGAAACGAGGAAAACTAAACCCACGATACATTTGACCATTCGAGATTCTTGCCCGAATCGGTCTAGTGGCCTATAGGCTGCAGCTACCTGTTGAGCTCAGCAGCGTACACCCCGTTTTCCATGTTTCCAATCTGAAAAAGTGTTTATCCGACGAAACTCTTGTCATCCCATTGGAAGAAATCAAAATCAACGAGAATCTCCTGTTCATCGAGGAACCGGTTGAAATCATGGACAGGGAAGTGAAGCGTACTAAGCAAACTCGCATTCCGATTGTGAAAGTTCGATGGAACGCAAAGCGTGGACCGGAATTCACATGGGAACGCGAAGACCAGATGAAGCAAAAGTACCCTCACTTATTTTCGCATTCTCAAATCTAGCTTCAAAAAGAATTTCGGGACGAAATTCCCTCTAACGGGGGGATGATGTCACAACCAGGAAAATTCTATGCTTTGTAAACATTAACAATGACAAAATTGTAACCAAAATTTTGAAAACATGCATGATGTTTATTCAATGACAACAAAATTCCATCAAACACTTTATACAAACACTTAAAATAGTCAACAAAAGATTGGAAACTCTAAAAATCCCGGTTTATGTTCAATATGGATTAGGATTTTCTTATTGGGCCTAATGGACCAATAAGTCTCCAATTTGACTAGTTTGGGCTTAGAACTCTTAATTGGGCTCTAATTCAACCCACCTTCATAAGATTTGACATTTTGGGCCATATTGGGCCTAAAATGGAATAAACTACTCCAATAAGCCTTATTGGGCCATAACTAGCCTAATTAACCTTGTTGGGCCATAACAAATCTAATTAGCCCTAATGGGCCATAAAACTCATTCTTTTATACAATTTGGGCCGCGAACTACCCTAAAGGCCCAATGGGCCGAAAAGTTTGTCTATAAACATCATAATCTCGAACCAAGGTTTTAAGTGGGCCAAACTAATTCATTCCTTCTTTCCTTTGTTAGCCCATTTCGGCCCAAGTAAAAAAAAAGAATGAAAGATTTAACCATGCCACCTCATTTTTACATGAAGGATAACCAAGCATTATACTCAACATATATCCATCCAACTTCTCATATCTCCATGCAACTATCACCTCAAGCCTTCTCTTCCCTCTCTTTCTTCTTATCCTCGGCCGAACACACAAACACACACATCTCACTTGAAAATTTTCTCTTCAAACTCTCTCAAGAACATCTTCTTCCTTTCTCCAAATTTTCGAGAATCATAAGAGCTTCAAGAAGGATTTCATCCAAAAATCACTTCAAGTTATATACTAGTGGTAAGATCTTGCGAACATATTTTCCTTCTACACTTAATCACTCTTCTAACCACCTTAAATTCTTGATCATACTCCCTAGAACTCTTCAAATTCGAAGGTCTCTTCAAGGAGCTTACTAGGGCCGAAAAACCATACAAACCTCCTTCCTCTTTGCTTCAAAACCGAAACAACAAACCCAAGGTGAGTTCATACCCCCTTATTTTCGGTTTTTACTTGTTTTTGGGGGAGAATACAAGTATTATGTGTTGATCTATGTGTGTATGCTTGTTATATGTGATTTCTTTGGTTTGTGTTGTAAAAATATGATATTACTTGCTATATCTCGAAATCTATGGCTAAAGTGTGAAGGATACATGAACAATAACAAAATAAACAACATATTTCAAAGATCTAAGAATCTTTATTTTTAAAAGGTGATCTAAGAATCATAGGTGTCATTTTTGCAAAAATAACAAAGATTTGGTTAAAAGATGACATTTTCGATTCTACATGGATAATATGGTATATATCTATATAAATTATGATTTTTATGGAAATAAAACTTCTCAAAGGACCAAAAACATAACTTTTTGCTTATTGGGCTTATATTTGGGCCCCAACGGTTTTTGGGCCCAAATTTGCGAAAATATGGAGGTTTGGGTCTAAAATTGTGAAGTTATCAAAGTACAAAGTCAAATACGTGGATGAATTAAGTTCAAGGGCTGAAATGAATTTTTCGCTAAATTGGACTAATAATACAAAGTTTTTAGATTTTGGGCCAAAAATGTAAATTTTTAGCAAATAAGGGCTGAAAATGTCAAAAGTGGTATTTTGGGCTGAAATTATAATTTAAGATCTTATTTGGGCTGAAGATGCCAAGTTAAATAATCTAATGGACTAAAATGTAATTTTTCATCAAAAAGGACTAAAAGTGTCATTTTGTACCATTAAGAGCTGAAAATGTAAATTTTATATGAAAAAGAGATTGAAGTGATCAAATAAACATTTTGAGCCAAATATGTAAATTCTAAAAAAAATTGATTGAAGATATAAAATTTTACAACAAGATGGTTTAAAAATTGTATTTTTATAAAAACTAAAAATATCGTTATAAACAACACTGAGTATTTTAACGTCAAAAAGTAAACACTAAGTGTATTCTAAATCCTATACTGCAATTTAACGATAAAACAGATAAACCATTCAAGGATTGGGTCCAATATCTATTATTGGGTCCTATATAAACAAAACATGTATATTGGGCATTGGCGACCCAATTACATGCCCGACGGGCCTTTATTAGCTTCGATATGCTATTGGACCTTAGTGGCCCATTTGCATTGCTAATATGGTCCTAGACATTCATCATATGTTTGATGGGCTATAACGTGTCCGTAGCATACTCGACAGCCTGTAATAACATACAAAGTTAGTGGGCCTCCGTTGTCCTCTTTTCTTTGTCTGTTAGGCTTACCTTATATTCACGTAAACATAAATCGGGTTGTAAAACAATGTTATTCAATTTCATTTGGATTTAGTGAGAAATACCGGGTGGCACCAATAAGTGTCGGTCATAGTCTGTAGTTATAATCAGAGTCTCCTGGAGGGAGAGCGAGAATTTGTGTATAGATCTATACGGGGGTGACTCCCCCACACCTGAGCTATTCGCTACAGTTAGACTCGGCCATTCTAGGGTGACAAAATCTTAATTCAAAACTGGCATTCGATAAAATGCCAAGACAAGCGAATTAGTCATTATTATGCATGGTTATGACAACTCACATAGAGATCCATTACCATCTAAGTAATCATGGGAAATCATATTCATACGCTGCGACAATGCAAAGTGATTATACAATAATACAAAGCTATCATACTATTTAAATCGGAAAACATCGGATTTTCCGGGGAACGACATTTTTCACTCCTAATTACAACAACTATGATAGCATTTCACTTTTACATGTTTTGAAATCATATACGCGTATACTTAGGGATCATCATACCTTTTTCGTAAACAGTTTCTGTTACAGAAAATATCGGATTTTCGGGGTTTTACAAACAATACAAAACATTTTTACATCAAACCTGCTTATGAACTCACCAACATTATATATGTTGACCGTTTTCAAAATAACTTGTGTTCTCAGGTAACAGTTAGATTGAAGAATTATCAAGCGTGTTTCTAAAATGTCTTTAGTGTAATGTCAATCGATAAAAAATTTATGTCTTGGATTATGTAATGTAAACAATGTACTTGATGTGAACAATGACGGTTGTAATGTATTAATGCATGGTGATGCTTATGTTATGTTTCATGTATATTCATTGTGATGATATTTCAATATAAATCACACGAGCCCTCAGACGTTTCCGCTGTCTGGTTCGGGGGTGTGACTGTGACAACCGTCAAAATTCGAGTCGGTTCTAGATTTGACTAAACTTAGTTTCACATATAGGCACAACACATACTAGACATAGTAACTAGAAGCAAAGTTATAACCTACTAGAAACTTGGAAACAAGTAGAATCGAAGGATAGTTGTGACAACCCGAAATTTCTACCTTGTACAGTCAATCAATTCAATCAAATTCAGATTTTTTCTGCTATCTTTTAGCACTGTTTACAGTCTGGGTTTGAGGGTTCTAAGCCTAGTATATTCAAGAATCGGGTGTTAGGAAGTATCTGTTTGAATCCATTGTACCTAAATCAAGCTTGAACCCCCTTATGAGGTGTTTACGGCCAAACTTTATGAGTTTGGGCCGTAAACTCATCCATGGCCGTGAACTCATGCTTAAAGCATGAGTTTACATCATTTTTCATCATTTCCTTCATTTCAAGTCAAAGAACTCCCATTCTCTCTCAACTATCATCAAGATCTTCATCTTAATCTTCCTAAAATGTAAGAATTTTTTCCTTTGATTTGTTGTTACACCACTTTATCTAGTACAACCCTTTGATTTCATCCATGAAATCATTCCATTTTGATAGATCTTCAAGTGTTCTTCATTTCACCAAGAACACCAAGAACACACACTAGTGCTCTTGGACCTTAAACACCCTTTCAAGCTTCTATATTGTAAGTACTCTTGCCTTAGCTTGTTATATGCTTGAATCACTTAGTTTACACCTAGAAAACATCAAGAAAAGAAGATCAAAAGGTGTTTACGGCAAAGGCAATCTCCCTGGGCCGTAAACCCTAATTAAGGGGGCAAAATGAGCCCTAATCCCTTCCAAAGCCTTGGAACCAAGTCTATAATACTTCCAAGGAAAGTATAGGACCTTAAACATCAAAAGAGCGAAGAACAAATGGTGTTTACGGCCAAGGCAATCACCTTGGGCCGTAAACACTAGTTAGTGGCGCATAAGTGCCACCATTCCTTCCTAAGGCTTAGACTTGAACATAGAAGACTTCATTGTGACTTATAAGACCTTATATCACAACTTGGTACAAAATACCATGAGTTTACGGCCGTAAACTAATTGGGGTTTACCCCTTGGCCATAAACTCATGTGATGCCTCCATGTTGGCCATAAACTCTAATGAGAGGCCATACTCCCCTTAGATGCAACCCTTTGGTACTTCTAGCACTTGAATTAAAGTGTTTTCCATGTCCTAGGGTGTCTTTACTTGCTTAATTAGTTGTTAATTGACTAATTAGATACATATATGTGTCATTATATGTTAAATAGGATCCGTGTGTGTGCTCAAGTCTTCACTTAACACTTAGCATCCTATATCATCCGTTCATCCAAACCACTCACTACAGGTGAGTTCATACCCCTTAATCAACATTTTAAATGATTTTAAATGCTTTTATGGGGGGAATACAAGTAGAAACATTATAGTTATTATATCAATCACATGTGATTAATAACTACCAAACAAGTGGATTTCTTACTTTTCAAACTGTGTTATCAAACAAACTACTTCAAATCGTTTTACAAACTCTTTTACATGTTAAATACTTTTATTAAACTCTTTTAAACTTATATTTTGTTAAATGTGTATCTATATAGATATAGTTATCTAAGTAGGATTGAAAGGACTTGGGACTGATAGCTCACCTTACTTCCTGTTCCTTGTTTGGTTGTGGACTTAGGGTATAGGTTGTTTGTCCGAAGGTCGTCTGAATCTTAGTTATATATTATGTATATGTATATAGATATAAAAGTTCCTTCATTCAGTTCAATACCTTTGGGTAGCAAGGGTATACAATCATGTTTATTCATACAAACAACATTACTAGTAAACTATAATAGGTATAGTTTAGGAAGTTACTAATACTATTACAAGAAGAATGAAACATACAAAGAGTCAGTTCATACATGAGTCAGAACATACTATTATGAGAAACAAAGAGAACATACATACATACTAGACAGAGAGAACATACAATACAGCTAGTACATACTATACATTATACAAGAGAACATACTATTATGAGAAACTAAGAGAACATACATACATAGTAGACAGAGAGAACATACAATACAGCTAGTACATACTATACATTATACATGAGAATGTACTATTATGAGAAACTAAGAGAAGATACATACATACTAGACAGAGAGAACATACAATATAGCTATTACATACATTACATATACAAGTATACAATAACATAAATGTGAACCATTGTTCGGGGCATGGCATCACCTTTCATGGCCCGATTTGTATCCAGAATCTCCTGGAGGGAGAGCGTGAGTTTGTGTATAGATCTATACTGGATTGACTATCCTACACCTTGCTGTTAGCTACAGTGGGACTTGCAAGTCTACGGGTGCCAAATGTCATTTCTTCCGACGTCTTTCATCGTCGTGTTATTAGTCGATAGTATGGTGCAACCATTTCACATTTAACCTTAATTAACGGCCAGACTAAGGTAGAAAGTACAGCAGTAGTTACTATAATACAACACTACAATACTTTATTATTTCCCCATTGAATTCACATTGTGATCTTTTCACATAAAAGGTAATGTAAAACTATATTTTTGGTTAATGATAGTCACACTTGGGAAAATATACACTCTTACAAGAAACAAACATACATTTCATTTGATGCCTTGGTAGAAGGCTACGTTTAGTAGAAAATATAGGATTTTCTAGGAGATTCAAACATTTACAAACATTTACAAACATTTACAAACTTATACATCAAGTACTTACAAACATATTCATACAAACAATGACACTAAAATGCTGATGAACTCACCAACTTTAAAGCTGATAAATCCTTTCAAAATAACTTGTATTCTCAGGTCATCAGTAGACAGGTACCGATGCCAGGTTTTGAGAAAGATGGAGCTCGTTTAAGACTCATCTCTTAATTTTGATTTACATTTTTGGTGTCTTACAAACTTCACAGAACACACTTGTATGAAATTATATTATTAATGCAATGGATGATTTTGTTGCTTGTTTACTACTTTGCTTTGTTGTGATACTGTACATGACGTCCTCCACCCCGGAACGTTTCCGCCGTTCCAGTTTTGGGGTGTGACAGATTGGTATCAGAGCATCGTTTATAGTGAATCAAGTATATCAACCCATAAAAGATATACGAACTATACACACAACGGGATTAAAATACTCTGACCAAGAGTTTATACTTTTAAATAATAAAATATTTAACCTAAGTATACGTACCTGCATTCATACTAAAATCAGTGTCACTAGGACAGAACAAAAGTATTACGATTGTTGGGCAACACAATTAGACTTAGAGACATATAGTCAACCCTGGGAAGGATATAGCCTGATCAACTATATTTTCCGAGGAGTGACTAGCATGTGCCTAAGAGTGGTTGTGAGGTTGCAACAAGTCTAAAAACTTACCAACAATACTACAAAGAAAACATTAGAACAAAACATAAACCTAAAATACTATAGGAGTATTTTGTGTACCATAAATTACTTATCTGAGAACTAAAGGTCTTCATTAGTAGGTCAATAGTTGCGAAGTGGATACGCTAAGGTTATAAGTAACTAGGATGTCATAGACTTAGAATCTGTGACCTTTGCTTACTCCCTGTCCCTTGTGGATTTGGAGTTAGGGTCACTATTCGAAGGTCTATCCTTTTTTGATTACATATAACTGGTATGCACTATACAAGTATTGAAGTAACTGATAAAGTGTTGGATAAGGTGTCTAAGTCCATAACTATTTCTGGTATGTACTTGACCCGACCCGGCATGGTCCATTTGGGTTGCATGGCATCATGCATTTGGATAGACTAAATGAGAGAAATAACACTTGTGGTTTATTAATATATTATAAGTTCTAATATATTAATAGTATTATTTAATTAGTATTGATCAACAATTAATCTAGGATTAATTAAGTGATCAAAAGATGACTAATTAAATATATGGGTTGATTATGTAAATCATCCATAACTTGGATAGTGGGCTAAAAGGCTCCATGGATGATCAAGTTGGGTTAAACTCATTGATGCTCCATGGAGGCTCCATGGGAGTTACAAACCCATGGGTCATGGAAATGAAGAGTCATGCCACATTAGGGTTTACATGGTGTAACCCTAGATGTGACACACTATATAAAGAACATGTCATACACCAAAATCGGCTACACAAGAAGTTGCAAGAGGGCTAGGCCGATTTTCAAGTGTTCTACATATCTCTCAAAGTTATTCCAAAGCATTTGGTGTTGTGTGAAACATTTGAGGCATTACACTTGCGGTGCTAGGCTCTCAAGGTTTGAAGGAATCATAACAACTACAAGGTATGTATTTCTAGCTATCTTTTATATTATAAAGTTCCCTATGTATGCTAGATATGTTTATGAACCTTGGAAAAAGTATTTTGCATGTATTTTAGACAAACATAGATCCAAGGTTTTCTAGGGTTGCATGTACACTTAGGAGTGTTAGAATTGCTCATAACCCTTCAGTGGTATCAGAGCCTAGGCTTGTTTGTTGATACTTGATGCAAAATAGTGAAAAAGTCGATTTTCTTGCTGTCTGCATGATGAACTCGCCTAGTCCATGGGGGGACTCGCCGAGTTCATGACCAAATTCATCCTACTCGTCGAGTAGGTTCGTGCACTCGATGAGTAGGAGCCTCAGAATGCAGTTTTTCGAATTTTTGCTGCTGGAAATGAACTAGAAACATTACCCTAAACTGTTTTGGTGTTATTAAACTTGTTTTAGATGGTGTAATGGTTGTTCTAATCCATTTACAATGGAAAATATCAAAATTACATGATTATATGTGTTCATATGTTCTTGAAATTTTGATATGATTAATTCATGTTCTTATGAGTTCTTGATAGATCAGAGGAATTAGTTGTTAATTGCTGAATTCATGATCTTTATGTGTTTTAATGGAGTCCATAACTTCTCCTCAAGTTATGGATAACCAAAAGTCTCTTTGTTAATTCCATTAAAAGAACACACAAGTTACAAAAATGAAGAGTCTTCATTTTTAATAACTCATAAGTTATGAATTGAAAGGTTTTGTTAAGTTACAAAACTTGCCCTCAAGTTTTGGAACATGTAAAGTCATCTTATTAACTTTAATTCCAACCCCTAGAATTTTAAAAGTTAAAATTCAACCCTTATACTCTATAATATTATAAGTTTAATAATATATATATATATATATATATATATATATATATATATATATATATATATATATATATATAAGATCAAGTCGTTTTACCGTTAGTAGGCCTCATTCACGAAGCCGGTCTATAAGGGGGGTATAAGGTTGTTGCCTATAAAATGGCAGCTTAATGGGTGTCCACTCTCACCCACCGCTGCCTTGACTGGTGGAGGTCGTTAGCCGAACGGGTAGGACAGTGACTTAAAATTCTCATTAAAAAGTATAATGATTATTATAAAGTAACTAAATGTTTTATAAATTCCCAATCTTAGTTACTTTAGGAAAATGTGAATAAGGTGCTAACCCATAAAATTACACTTTGCACTTTGATTAAGTCGTTGGTGGAGCGTGTGTGGTTAACCGGCACACTAACATGGACTTAACAAGGTAGGCAAAGGGAGACTTAAGGTTTTTCATAGGTCGGTGGAGCACGTGTGGTTAACCGGCACATCGATTAAGTGAAAAACATTAAGGGCACCAAATAATTTGCATGGTTACTTCACACCTTGTTTTTTGATCCTCGGTATCCCAGTCACAAAACATGAAGGGCACACTCGATATTGAAACATGCCATTGAAAAGTTCAATGAATCTCAAAAGAATCTAGGAGTTTCTAAAAAACCAAATAAAACCTAATAATTTATATTTCGTTTTCATGGTGGAAATTGGTGAATCGTCATTCACCTACCTTTCAAATATGTTATAGCTTGGATTACGACATCCCTCTTCTAAGTTATAATATATTGTGATTGGATCCTAGCCTTAATATTACATTTGGGTGTTTTATTAAGGATTATCTCTATATCTAAACTAAACTTGTTTTCTTCTTTTCAGATGTCTTCCAACAATGGTGCTCCTGGCTCAAACCCTACTGGCTCCTTCTCTCTCATGAACCTTTGTGGGAGAGTCATCTTTGATGGATCCAACTTTACTGACTGGATCTGAAACATCAGGATGGTCACTCGATACGAGAACAAGGAATATGTTCTTGACAAGGAGCTTAAGGTACCTGAGCCAACTGCTACTCCTGAGGAGTTTCTGAATATGAGGCACATGAAAGAGATGCTACCAAAGTGGCATGCATCATGATGGCCACTATGACAGCCGAGCTCCAAAAGTCCTATGAGGACTACTATCATTTTGAGATGAACCAGGATTTGATGGACCGCTACCATCAGAGTGCTTGTCAAGAGCGATATGAAATCATCTCCTCTATGATCACAACCCGAATGAAAGATGGTGAACCCATCACGGGCCACATGCAGAAAATGAAAAGGTTTGTGGACCGATTGATGAAGTTGAATGTGAACTTCCCAGAGTAGTTAGCAATAGATATTATTTTGCACTCCTTACCTTCGTGTTATGATCAATTCCGCATGACATACCACATGAACAAGGAGGAAGTTACACTTAGAAAACTTCAAGGACTCCTTAAGACCGCAGAATCAGGTCTCAAAGGTAAGTCGGTTGTGACCACTCCTACTACTAATCCAAACTCAACATCTGTCCTTGCAATCGGGAAAGGTAGAGGGAAGAAGAGGAAGAACCCTACAAAGGGTACCAAGGGTAAGACCCTTGATGGCTCCTCTTCTAGCGGAACCAAGAAAGGTTTCGTTACACCTTCTTCTGATCCCAAAGAGGCTGAATGCATCTATTGCCATGAAAAGGCGCACTGGAAGCGGAACTGCCCAAAGTACCAGCAAGATTTGAAGGATGGGAAAGTTAAACCCAACCATGCAGGTATTTACACTATCTTATCTAATAACTCACCCTATTCTAACTCTTGGGTCCTGGATACCGGTTGCGGTATTTATATTTGTTCTGATTTGCAGGGACTAAGAAGAAGTGAGAATGTGGAGCATGGAAAGATAAACTTGATCATGGGGAATAGGAAAGTTTCACCTGTCACCAAGATTAGAGTTTATACTTTGTTGCTAAGTAGTGGGTTTACATTAGATTTGAATAAATGTTGTTATTCGCCAGAAATGGCAAGAAATGTTATTTCCTTTCATGCTTTGTACAAACAAGGTTTTACCTTTTCCTTTGATAATGAAATTGGTGGAATAAATGCTTTCTTTAATAATGTGTTTTATTTTAAAGCATTACCTTGTGATGGTGTGTATGAAGCTATGTCTTTTGTAGATAATTTAGGAAATAATTGTTGAATTAGTGTCTAAGTCCATAACTATAATTGGTATATTCTTGACCCGACCCGACATGGTCCATTTGGGTTGCATGGCATCATGCATTTGGATAGACTAAAATGAGAGAAATAACACTTAAGGTTTATTAATATATTATAAGTTCTAATATATTAATAAGATTATTTAATTAGTACTGATCAAGAATTAATCTAGAATTAATTAAGTGATCAAAAGAAGACTAATTAAATATATGGGTTGATTGTGTAAATCATCCATACTTATATACTGGGCTAATGCTCCATGGATTATCAAGTTGGACTAAAACCCATAAGATGCTCCATGGATGATCCATGGTGTATTTGAACCCATGGATCCAAGGAAATGGAAAGCCATGACAATTAGGGTTTACCCTAATTGTGACTAACTATATAATGATCTTATTATTGAAGAAATCGGCCACTAGAGAAACAAGTGAGGGCAAACCGATTTTAGAAGTGTTCTACTTTCTCTCAAGTTATTCCAAGTGTTCATGATGTTGTGTGAACCATTTGAGGTGTCACACTTGGGGCACTAGGCTCTTGAGCTCCATGGAATCAAGCACCAAACAAGAGATATGTAACTCTACTAGAATTTATATTATGTGTACTTTATATTATGCTAGTTAGAACAATACCTTGGAAAATTGATATTTGCATGTATAATAGAGAAAACATAGATCCAAGGTATTTAGGGTTGCATGTACACCATAGGAGTGTTAGAATGCTCAAAACCCAAATGTGGTATCAGAGCCTAGGCTTGTTTTCACTTATACTTGATGCAAACTGCTTAAAAATCGAAGTTTTGTGCTGTCTGGACAGGGGAATCGACGAGTCCATCAAGGGACTCGACGAGTCCAAGACAAAATGCATCCAACTCGTAGAGTTGGTTCATGCACTCGACGAGTTGGACCCCCAAACAGCATATCTTCGAGTTTTGGTGCTGTAATTGGTCTAGAATCATTACCTTTGATTGTTTTGGTCTTATAAAACCTGTTTTTAATATGGTAATGATTGTGTTAAACCAATTTCAATGCTATAATCGAAGTTTCAAGTTTATATATGTTTATGTAATTCTTGAAAAATGTTGATTATGAATGTTCATGCTTATGAGTTTTGGTAGATCATAGGAATTATGTGGAAATTGTTTGTTAGTATAATTCTTGATCTCAATGAAATTGTATGGACTCCATAACTTGTCCTCAAGTTATGGATTACCAAAAGTTTTTATGTTTCCTTGATTTATGAGTTAGTTTAGATTAATGAAAAAAATTATGTGTTAGTTGTTTTCAATCCATATTGATCTAAAAGAAGTTCATAAAATATGTTTTTGTAACTTGTCTTCAAGTTATATGAAAAGTCATATTTATGAATCTTAAAAATCATAAAAGTGTCATAGGTTACATAAAAATGAAGAGTCTTTTACATTTAATTATTTTATGACTCCATAACTTGTCTTCAAGTTATGGATGTTTAAGAGTCACTTCTTTAAAAGTGTTATTAAAGAATTAGAGGTTACATAAAAATGAAGAGTCTTCATTTTAATGAACCATTAAACTCATAAGTTATGAAATGAAAGGTTTTGAATAGTTTCAAAACATGCCCTCAAGTTTTGGAATTTGTAAAGTCTCACACACATTAATGCTTTAATTCCAAACTATACAATTTTAAAAGTTAAAATTCAAACTTTATGGACTTCATTAAATTAATTAAAGTGTTTAATTAAAAGAGTTAATAATTCCATAAAGACATGGTTTAAGTTTAATTAAATTAAGAGTATAGTTTAATTAATAGATTAAACCACCAAGTATTTTAAATGTTTAAAATACACCCTTATACTATTATTATAATTTGAATTATATAGATATGTATAAGATAAAGTCAATCTTATCGTTAGTAGGCCTCATTCACGAAGCTGGTCTATAAGGGGGGTATAAGGTTACTGCCTATAAAAAATGGCAGTTTAATGGGTGTCCACTCTCACCCACCGCTTCCTTGACTGGTGGAGGGTCGTTAGCCGAACGGGTAGGAAAGGACTATAATTCTCCCTTCATTAAAAGTATAATGATAAATACTAAGTAACTAAACACTTATTAATTCCCAATCTTAGTTACTTAGGAAAATGTGAAATAGGTGCTAACCCATGAAATTACACTTTGTACCTTACCAAGTCGTTAGTGGAGCGTGTGTGGTTAACCGGCACACTAATAAGGACCAGTTAGAGTGGAAAAGGGTAACTTGACTTTATTATAGATCGGTGGAGCATGTGTGGTTAACCAGCACATCGATTAGGTGATAAAGTTAAGGGTACCAAGTCAATTTGCATGGTTATTCACACCTTGTTTGTGATCCTCGGCATCCCAGTCACAAACTTGAGAGGGCACAATCGAGATTCAAACATGCCATTGAAGGTTCAATGTATCTCAAAAGATCTAGGAGTTTCAAATCCAATTAAAACTTAATTATATTTCGTTTTTCATGGTGGAAATTGGTAAATCGTCATTTACTTACCTTCAACTATTTTATAACTCGGATTACGACATCCCTCTTCCAGTTATAAATAGGTTGTTGGATCCTAGCCTTAATATTTCATATTGGGTGTTATATTAAGGACTTTAAATCAACTAACTTGAATTTCTCCCTTATAGATGTCTCCTTCAGACAACTATGTTCTTCCCAAATCTTTAGGAACAAGCTATCCTAATGAAGATGATATCCCAAATGGAAATCAAGGTGAAAGATCAATCCCTTTGTTGTGCATTAGTGGTACTGGAAATCATACTTCACTTCCTCCACCTCCTCCAATAAGTCTCCCTATCCCACAAGTTTCAAGACTTGATAAGTTCTAAGTTACTCAATCCCTATTGGCAAACAAAGTCTATATGTGCTTAGGTCTTGGAGATTAAGTCACATATTGACAAGCCGGGAGAGTCGGGTGTCGAAGTCTCGAGGTAGCTGGCTGTTGACTTGGTTCTTCAGTCACTCCCTAATGACAGATCACGGCATGACCCTTTAATGATCTTATCTATTTGCTTGGTGCTGCTGAATCAGCAATGATTTGGAACACTGGTGAAGCAAATTTGATTAGAAGATCGACTTCCCAAAACTTCATGGACATTGACAATGGTGACACTGTAAAAACAAAAAAAATTTCTCTTCCCAATGGAAAGGGATCGGCCATAGTCAACTCGGTTGACCAAATGGTAAAGAGAAAGGCTAAGTCTGAGATAGTCCCATGTACCATTCCCAAAGAGTCCATATGTGCCTATTGCCAAAGGAAAGGGGCATTGGTTGCGAAGCTGCCGAATTTAACTGAAACCTCATAAGGATGGTAAAGTCAAAAGTTTGACTCTACTTCAGGTAAAGTCCGTTATCTAACTCTATGAAGTCTCTTTTGGAGATTCTTAATACATGATGTAATGTAATTACATTTTGATGTTTTGAAGAATCAAAGGAAGCTTAAAGAAAAAGTGTGCTGATTCTGATCGTATGGTTCGATGACCAGAATTTTGAGCCACTGCATAAGAGTTATGAGATATTGCTTAGGAATAGATAACAACAAAGTTTTCATATGAATTTGCATTGTAAGGATAAGTTTTGATTTTATTTATTTTAAGTATCTTTACAAAGGCATTTGTGAAAAATTGTTGTTTATATGTTTCCATTGATAAGCAATATTAGAAAATGAATTTGATTCTTTCGTTTGTGGTAGTGTCATAATTTATCAAATAAGGAAAGATTCTCATCACCCAAGTTTCAGTTGGATAGAAACTTGGAATCATGCAAGTTGTATTGTGTGATGAGTGAGATTTTCATCTTTGGTAAATTAAGACTAATTCCTTGTTCACATTCGTATGTGAGTCAAGCGAAAGACTAAAGGATCGGGTAAATTAGGTTGTGCATTAGTCAGGTCTACCACAAAGGTTGATAAGATTATTCGTTATGATTTACTAAAGTTTAGTAAATATGATTATGCTTACAAGTTTAAGTGTAATGCTGAAACATTGGAAAAGTTTCAATATATGGCAGAATGAATAAGAAGAATCAAATCAGGCAGAAAGATAAAAGTTTCTCCAATCTGAAGAGATGGGAGAGTACTTGTGTATCTTGTTTTATGATTATCTTAGTGATTATGGAACCATATCACAATTGATCCTCTCAGGATACCTTAGTGCATTTGTTGGCTAAGGAGAGGAATCGTGAATTGTGGAAATGGTTAAATCAAAAGATAAATCATACTTCATTCCAAAATAAAATCTTAGAGTCATACTCCAAGATTGAGTCTTGAGTGACATAATCTTAAGAAAGGTTTAAAACACTTGTCAAATGTAGAGTAAAATGTTTTCTTACTCTTGTACATTTGAAATTGGTAAGTTGTGATGTTTTGGATAAAACAAAGACCAACTAAGGCCAATTGTGTGAAGTGTTTGTAAAAGAATGCACACTATCTCTTGAATATTGGGCAAGAGAGTCTTATATGTCAAGAGGACAGTGGGAGTTTAAAAGATCCTGAAATAGTTTCAAGAACTAATCAAGAGTTTTGTTAATCACTAGCCCACGACTTGAGGTTTGTAACCTATCGTGTTGACATATTCTTAATTCTGTGTCTATTCCAGTTAAAAGTTCACTATGCTTGTGAGTTCTATGAGTTCTCAATTGTTTGCATAACAACCTGGAAGCAATGGTAGGCCCTTGTGCTGCCGGCTGGAAAGAAATTAAGATTGAACAAGTTCAGTCCATATGTGTTTGGATTTGCCACTAACCTTGTCTTGTGATTATGGTTATGACAAATTCACATGAATAGGAACACTTACACCATAAAAATCTACGTGTCGTAAGGTTTCTCTTCGATTCATGAAAATGATGGTGAGGAAACGCTTCCACTAAATGGATTTTAAGTAGATAGCAGTTGTGATATTTGCATTCTCATGTCGTTAGTGGAGCGTGTGTGGTTAACCGGCACACTAACTAGTGAGAATGGCAAAAGGTCTACACAAACATGTGAGCTATCTAAGGAAATGTGTATGATTTTGATAAAGTCTTATCAAAGCATCTCGTATCAGGAATCTGAACTTTGGTAAGAAAGTCAATAAAGTATTGTTTTTCTAGAAGTCCAGTTGATTTCTGAGTACATGTCAAAGCTACTGGGAGCATAAGTGTTATGCTAGTAAGATAATAATCATTATGCTAGTGGGAGCATGATGATTATGTTGCAAGTTAGCAATGTTAATTATAGAAAACAAAAGTTTCAATTCGCCTTGAAAAAGTTGTTTTGCTATAATTAAGGGAGAGGATTTTATACTTCATTCCAATTCTACAAGCTTAGATTGAGATTTTAATCTACTTTAGTCAAGGATATATAAGAATGTTATGTTGGAATGGTTCAACATAAGGAAATTCTATATATGTTGCGTTCTCAAAATTCGATTATGATTACGGCATACCTCTTCATAGTTCGAATTGTGAGAATATGGCAAATAAAAAAAATTTATAGCATGAATCGTGTCCTATATGCTTCGGGTATAGATTCGATTACATGTGCTATAATCCATTCTAAATTTTCCCAAATGCCTAAGGCATTAAAATGGAAAAGGAATAGAACTGGAAATGACTAAAATGATTAAGCAAATTGTCAAGGACAATCTGAGGTTTACCAAAGATTGGTTGCTCATGGACAATTAGAAGTATAGAGTAAGGACCATATTGACATATTTTGAAAAGAGGCAACTCTTGTTCAGAAGTGATGGTCAAAATGGTAATATGGAATTGTTTCCATAGGTGGAAGTTGTTCTTTGAATCTATGTAAGATTAAAGAACTTAATGCAAAGAAGGATGTTCAAAGGAATGTACTTTGAATTTGAGACTTCATTTCCATGGAATTGATCTCCATTGGAATTCTTTGTAATGTCTGTTGCCAAGTCTTTGTGACTTATGTGCATAGTCATTACAAGGGGATCATTGCATATAAGTTTAGAGTCTAACATATTATAGTAAATGGCAAGAGTTTGGTATTCTTACATTTACAAAAGGGATTGGGATTGTGAAATGAGCATCGTTGGAGTCGTGTTCAATTGATCTATTTCACAAAAGAAAAGACCATAGGTAAACTATTGTTTCAATTCAAGTATTAAGTTGATAAATCGAAACAATGAATAATGAGTAATCAATATGGTGCTTAGATAAAAGGGTTTTTATTTACACTCAAAGTGTTGAAGCCATACAAGATTAGTATTATTTTTGTGTTTCACTTTGCATGTTTTGACTTCCAGAATAACTAGGTCATTCTTCCCGACTGACTAAGTTATTCAAACTCTCCACAGTCAGTCATACTTTGGAAGTAGGTATTGATTTAAGACTGTCATGAATTTGGCTTGTATGATCTGTCTAATGTGGATTAGACATAGCAGTGGTTGCTGCAACATTCATGAGTACTCATAAGGCCTGAGTATTGGATTAAACCCACGCTCATTTGAATCACTTCATGGATTTTATCATGAGTGAATCATGAGACGATAATATCTTATATTCTTCAAACCTAGAGATATGAGTTTTTGACTATGAGTTGGTTATACATTGATTGCACGAAAACGCATTGGTAACTCGATGTTAGAAAACGTGCCTTTATGTATGATTCAACAAGTAGTCAGTACAAGCATATGAGTCGAAGTTTATCCATTCCTTTTACCCTTAAAGGGATAAAAGTGATATCTGTGGGCCCCTCGATAATTTAGTGATGACAAAATGTAAGTGCTCGGCCGGGCCTGGACTGATTTGATTTGTTCAATTAGTCAGTCGTCATAAATCGGAAATCGGGAAACAACAAATAGACATAGAGAATGATTATAATCCATGTCTCAGTCCATATGATATCTAGAATGGAGGAATATATGATCACTTATCTAATGGACGCATCATTAATTTGTTCAGAGTTCGGCAGCAACTTTTAAGAGCTACGATTGCTGGTCAGGTTATGAAGATGTACTTGCAATAATAGTTATTAGACTTATCCAAGTGGGAGACTGTTGGATTAGTGTCTAAGTCTATAACTATAATTGGTATATTCTTGACCCGACCCGGCATGGTCCATTTGGGTTGCATGGCATCATGCATTTGGATAGACTAAAATGAGAGAAATAACACTTGAGGTTTATTAATATATTATCAGTTCTAATATATTAATAAGATTATTTAATTAGTATTGATCAAGAATTAATCTAGAATTAATTAAGTGATCAAAAGAAGACTAATTAAATATATGGGTTGATTGTGTAAATCATCCATACTTATATAGTGGGCTATGCTCCATGGATTATCAAGTTGGGCTAAAACCCATAGGATGCTCCATGGTGTATTTGAACCCATGGATCCAAGGAAATGGAAAGCCATGACAATTAGGGTTTACCCTAATTGTGACTAACTATATAATGATCTTATTATTGAAGAAATCGGCCACTAGAGAAACAAGTGAGGGCAAACCGATTTTAGAAGTGTTCTACTTTCTCTCAAGTTATTCCAAGTGTTCATGATGTTGTGTGAACCATTTGAGGTGTCACACTTGGGGCACTAGGCTCTTGAGCTCCATGGAATCAAGCACCAAACAAGAGGTATGTAATTCTACTAGAATTTATATTATGTGTACTTTATATTATGCTAGTTAGAACAATACCTTGGAAAATTGATATTTGCATGTATAATAGAGAAAACATAGATCCAAGGTATTTAGGGTTGCATGTACACCATAGGAGTGTTAGAATGCTCAAAACCCAACAATAATGTGTTGTGTATTGATTCTACTAATGATAATAACTTGGATAAAGCATCATTATGGCATTGTCGTCTTGGAAATGTAAGCAAGAAACGCATAGGCCAACTCCAAAAGGATGGAGTCTTGGAATCATTTGACCTAAAGTCAGATGATAGTTGTGAATCTTGCTTACTTGGAAAAATGACAAAGTCACCCTTCATAGGTTCTTGTGCTAGGGGTGAAGGTTTGTTGGATCTAGTGCACACGGATGTGTGTGGACCCTTCAAAAGTGCCACAAGGGATGCTAATCGTTATTATGTGACTTTTACAGATGATTATAGTAGATATGGATATGTCTACTTAATCAAGCATAAATCAGAGACTTTCGAAAGGTTTAAAGAGTTTAAACAGGAAGTCGAGAATCAATTGGGTAGGAACATTAAGATGCTTCGATCCGATCACGGTGGTGAGTATCTTAGTACTGAGTTCCTCGACTATCTTAGGGAATGTGGGGTTGTCTCACAATTAACACCTCACAGGACACCACAGTTGAATGGTGTAGCTGAGAGGCGTAATCGAACCTTGTTGGACATGGTTCGTTCCATGATGAGTCGAGCTATGCTACCAATCTCATTCTGGGGGTATGCCTTAGAGACTGCCGCCCATATCCTTAATCTGGTCCCTACAAAGAAGGTTGCCAAAACACCTCACAAGATGTGGACTGGAAAAGTTCCTAGTCTAGCCCACATCAAGATTTGGGGTTGCGAGGCTTTCGTGAGACGCGAAACTCACGACAAGCTCGAACCTCGAAGTGAGAGGTGTATTTTCATCGGCTAACCACATAAATCCTTTGGTTACCTCTTATACACACCTTGTAAGAATGTGGTCTTTGTAGCAAGGAGGGGTGTCTTTCGAGAAAGAGAGTTCATAAGCCAAGGAAACAGTGGGAGGCAAATTGACCTTGAAGAAATTCAAGAGTCAAGTGGTGAAGGAACCTCGAACCCTAGCAGTCAACTTGAGGAGGAAACTCCTGTTGATCCAATTGACAAGTCTGTACCTCTGAGGCGTTCCACACGAGTTAGGAATGCACCTGAGCACTACTATGGTTTCCATATTACTGCAGAAGGTGAGACACTAATCAGTGATGAGACACTGGTAAGTCTAGATGAACCTAACAGCTATGCGGAAGCCATGGCAGACCCTGAATCTGCTAAATAGAAAGAGGCAATGGACAGCGAGATACAGTCCATGTATGACAATCAGGTCTGGGACTTGGTTGAGAAGGTACCAGGTCGTAAGACAGTAGGGTGCAAATGGATCTTCAAGAAGAAGACTGACATGGATGGTAATGTACACACTTATAAGGCAAGACTGGTGGCAAAAGGGTTTTCTCAAACTCCAGGAGTTGATTATGATGAGACCTTTTCACCAGTAGCCAAGATTAAGTCTATTAGGGTGTTGTTAGCCATTGCTGCATTTCATGATTATGAAATATGGCAAATGGATGTCAAAACCGCTTTCCTTAATGGAAAATTGGCTGAGGATGTTTACATGAATCAGCCAGAGGGTTTTGTAAGTACAGAATACCCTAATAGAGTCTGTAAGCTTGAGAAATCCATTTATGGATTAAAGCAAGAACCTCGTAGATGGAATCTTTGCTTTGATGAGAAAGTCAAAGAGTTTGGCTTTTCAAGGAGTGAAGATGAATCTTGTGTATATGTCAAGGCTAGTGGGAGTATAGTTAGCTTTTTGGTACTGTATGTGGATGACATACTACTCATAGGAAATGAGATCCCGACCTTGTAGGAAAAGAAGTCCTGGCTCGTGAAGTGTTTCGCTATGAAAGACCTAGGAGAAGCTGCCTATATTCTAGGGATAATGATTTTGAGAGATCGGAGTAAAAGACTAATTGGGCTTAGTCAGAGTACATACTTGGAGAAGGTGATGAAGAGGTTCAGCATGCAAGATTCCAAGAAAGGAGAGTTACCCATCCAGAGTAACGCTAGATTGAGTAAGACTCAGAGCCCGAGTACCGAGGTTGAGATAGCAGAAATGAGTCGAGTACCTTATGCTTCTGCAGTAGGCTCGATCATGTATGCTATGAACTGCACTCATCCTGATGTAGCCTTTGCTTTGAGCATGGTTAGCAGGTATCAGGGGAACCCTGGTAAGGCTCAATGGACAGTGGTAAAGAATATCCTCAAGTACCTACGGAGGACTAAGGACTGGGTCCTTACCCTTGGTGGGAGTGATGACTTGAGAATTGTAGGGTATAGTGATGCTAGCTTCCAGACTGATAGGGATAATTTCCGCTCTCAGTCGGGCTGGGTCTTTACCTTAAACAGAGGAGCTATCTCTTGGAAAAGTTCCAAGCAGGAGACAGTGGCTGATTCAACTTGTGAATCAGAGTATATAGCGGCAAGCGAGGCAGCAAAGGAGGCGATATGGCTGAAGAACTTCATCAGAGACCTTGGAGTTGTACAAGCTATTAAGGAGCCTATGGGAATTTTCTGTGATAGTGAAAGTGCTGTTGCCTTAGCAAAGGAACCAAGGGATCATGGGAGATCCAAACACATTGACAGAAAATACCATTTCATCAGACATCGTATAGAAGAAGGACTCCTCGTGGCAAATAGGGTATCATCGGATGAGAACCCTACAGATCCCCTCACAAAGGGACTGGGTAGGGTTAAGCATCTCTAGCATGCAAGGAGCATAGGGCTAAAGGATGATATTAGTTTTAGTAGTTAGATAATTTTGAAATATGTAAAGTGTAATTGACATTTGATGATGAATAAAAGTTGTGTTTATTTATGAGTAAAGTGTTGCTATCTTTTGTCAATCGTTTACTATTATTTCTTTTGCATGTTTTGACTTCCAGAATATTTATGTTGTGTTTACATATTATTCAAATTATCCACAGTCAGTCATATGTTGGAAGTAGATATGAAGTAAGATTGTCATGGGTTGGTTGTAGAGGTCTAAGATGTTGGACATGGCCTCAACACTCATGAGTGCTCATAAGTTCTGAGTATTGGATTCAACCCACGCTCGCTGGTATCACTTCATGGAATTTATCTCGAGTGATCGCGAGACGGTAATATCATATAAGTCTTCAAACCTAGAGATATGACTTGTTGACTATGAGTTAGTTATGCATTGATCGTACGAAAACGCATTGGTAACTCGATGTTATAAAACGTGCTTTTGTGTGTGATTTAACAAGTAGTAGAACAAGCATATGAGTCGAAGTTTATCTGTTCCTTCTTGGATTAGAAGTGATATCTGGGCCCCTCGATGATTTTGTTTTGACCCATGTACCAGGCCCGGTCAGAACTAAGTTGATGTGTTCAATTAAGTTCTATGTCAAACAAATCGGAAATCGGGAAACAAACTGCTGGACAAAAAGTAAGACACTGTTCCATGTATTTGTCCGGCTGATATCTAGAACACAGGATTATATGATCACTTATCTGAAAAGGCGTACCATCATCTTCTCAATTCCGAGAAACCTTGAAAAGAGCTACGATTGCTGATCGGTTCCTGAAGTCATACTTGCAGTTATAGTTATTAGACTTATCTAAGTGGGAGACTGTTGGATAAGGTGTCTAAGTCCATAACTATTTCTGGTATGTACTTCACCCGACCCGGCATGGTCCATTTGGGTTGCATGGCATCATGCATTTGGATAGACTAAATGAGAGAAAAAACACTTATGGTTTATTAATATATTATAAGTTCTAATATATTAATAGTATTATTTAATTACTATTGATCAAGAATTAATCTAGGATTAATTAAGTGATCAAAAGATGACTAATTAAATATATGGGTTGATTATGTAAATCATCCATAACTTGTATAGTGGGCTAAAAGGCTCCATGGATAATCAAGTTGGGTTAAACCCATTGGATGCTCCATGGAGGCTCCATGGGAGTTACAAACCCATGGGTCATGGAAATGAAGGGTCATGCCACATTAGGGTTTTCATGGTGTAACCCTAGATGTGACACACAATATAAAGAACATGTCATACACCAAAATCGGCTACACAAGAAGTTGCAACAGGGCTAGGCCGATTTTCAAGTGTTCTACATATCTCTCAAAGTTATTCCAAAGCATTTGGTGTTGTGTGAAACATTTGAGGCATCACACTTGGGGTGCTAGGCTCTCAAGGTTTCAAGGAATTATAACAACTACAAGATATGTATTTCTAGCTATCTTTTATATTATAAAGTTCCCCATGTATGGTAGATAGGTTTATGAACCTTGGAAAAAGTATTTTGCATGTATTTTAGACAAACATAGATCCAAGGTTTTCTAGGGTTGCATGTACACTTAGGAGTGTTAGAATTGCTCATAACCCTTTATAAAGATCATCTTATAATTATCTAATTAGTACGTCTATTAATTATTTCTTTATCCCTATTTCTCGCGTAGATAACATGGCTGGATTCCATCCCCACGACGACCCGTACTTCCCTAACCAAGGTAATGGAGGAGGGTTTGAAGCAGAGCCAGAGGATGATCACCCAATCCCTGTGGATGATCACCAGGCTGAAGGCTTTTTGGATGGTTCTATCTCCGAGCCAGAAGTTGAGAACCTACCCCCGGTGGCTCCTGTCCCACATCCTAACCCTCGTCCGACTTTTCAAGGCCCGACGCCTCCTTGGGTGGAAAGCTTGGAAACATGGAGCCAAGAGTAGAATCAGCCCATACCATTCAACGGAGACCAAAGCTTTTATGACCTGAGCGAAGGAGGCTCAGCAGACTGAGTCTTGCCAATCCTGGTCCGCAGAGTTGCCCGAAACGAAATTCAGGGCATGACAGCTCTCCATCGAATCACGGAAGTTGATGCCAATGCGAGAATGCATACCATCCGCACCATTCATCTGGAAGATGCTCGTGAGAGATCTAAGGGAGACCACGAGGCCCTGCAGCAAGAGCTAGCTGAAACTCGAGCTGAAGTCATAGAGCTCCGAGGGATAACCATCACCAGTAGGAGATATCCTACCTTTCTTTCCTTGGTTTAAGGATTAGTCTTCCTATCTATGCTCCAAGTAGCACTTTTCTATGTAACTATCCTTGTACTGTAAGTACTTTCTAGTTAGGCCGTTATGCTGTCAAAACTCTTTACTTCGGATATGATGTAAGACCTACTCCAAGGTCATTTTGTCCAAACTTATTACATCTTAAATATCAATGACATTCACAGTCGGCTAATTTCTGTGCCAATCCTTGTTCAAATACTTTCACTCTACTATTGTTAGAATTCTATCTAAACCTCACTTTCGTCAAATTATTGAACTAGGGTAAATTAGCTCAAGGATCACTTCCAATTCTTGTCGAAGGTTGGATCATGTTATCCACCAACCAATGATATCCTAGTTCGAAATAGCAATCGTCTAGTGACCATTCCATGAACTTACTTCAACTCTTTACCGGTACTGCATCATAGGGATGTAGGTCAAACCATCGAGAACAGTTTAACAAAATGAAAACTTTATCTTTACATAAATGAGTAGAATACATCTAGGACCGACCATAATCACTCACGAACTCCTTTTCTTGTCATATAATAGAATCATGTCGTCATCTAGAAATAGTCAGCCGAACGACAAAACCCCGACCCTTCATATAGACGCTGCCACCTTCCAAGCAACGGTAACAGCTGCCGTGGCAGCTGTCCTTGCACACTTCAACGCTGGTAACGCGATCAAGGCTGTAAAAGGTGTTGACAGTTCAAATTGTTGTAACCATCCGAGAAATCAACAAAGGATAACTGTTACAAACACCCAAAGCCACAAAGCTGAGAATAAGAAACGAAAGTGTCAAGCCCGAAAGGAGCACAAGCGATCTCAGAAATTTGACACGCAACGACAACAAGTGGCGACACCTGCCACTTCAACACCGTTCAGACCATATGAGGGAACACTCCCGAAGTGTGAAAAGTGTATTTTTCATCATAACGGAGTTTGCCGTGATTCGCAATGCATGAATTGCAATCGAATGGGGCACACTACTCGTGTCTGTAGGGCGCCGGCACGAACCGTCTTCCAAGCCACTAGCATTGGGGTCAGCCCGGCTTGCTATGGTTGTGGTGAAACCGGACACTATAAAAGGAATTGTTCAAAAGAAAGGAACAACAAAAGCGCTCGCGTCCACATAACTCCGACCCGACACTTCACTTCCACCACCGATGCTAGTGCAAGCCAGATTTGCCATTTATGCGGTGAGATAGGACATCTTAAGAAGGATTGTCCAATAACAAAGAACTCTGGCGCAGACGGGAAGATACTAAGGATCACTGCTGAAGGAGAGACTACTCTAGACCCACGTTAAAATTCTAGGGCGTTTCATTATAATAAACTTATAAACTGTTAAAAACTAGTGCAACTCGAGTCATATCTTTTGTGAGATCCCGTCAGTCAAGGGACTCTCGTGCTGCGTGTACTTGCTTTTGTAGTATACCTTATTTACAGCAGCAGTCTTGTAAGATAAAACTAAAGTACTAAAACTCTGTCAAGTTGTACCATTATATTTTGTAACACCTTTATGATCTAGTCTAACGCCTTTTATTCCGAGTAGTCCGACATTATCATGTAACAAGAGTCAATGCGATCCTCACAATGCCAGTCTCGTGCGGAAATCCTTTTCCCCGTAGTCGCCTTACTAGCGAAGCCATCATTCCAGAACTCCGAGACATTCATGCGAAGGGTATCTTATGTTCGTATCCTTCCCGAAGAAACCTCCCCGGAATACCACTCGTACAGTACGTCAAGTTCCATCCGAAGACCCATATGGTTAATCTATCGCTGAGGAATGTATACGCAAGGGTGGTATATAATCAAGGTTCTACCAGTTTAGAATTGATGGTTCCGCTTTAGCTTCTTTTCCTTGTTTGGATGTGAGCTTAGAGAAGAATCATTTATTCGACGACCTTTTCAATCTTAATTATATACGACTCGTATACGCGAAGCTGTGATTGATGAACCAAATATGACTTCTAAATGAACTTCAGGACGAAGACTGCTCAAGAATACGAGTGATCGCACTGCTATACGAATAAACTTAGGAGCCAATCAAATGCCTTTCCTGCCGATCGAGACAAGAGATTCAGATAGAACAGAAGTACCTATCCTTTTTCCTTACTTTATGAGTAATCATAATTTCTTTTGGATCTTTCCAACATCTTTCCAAAAGAACTCCCAGGATTACCTCCACAACGTCAAGTCGAGTTCAGAATCGACTTAGTTCCAGGGGCTACCCTAGTAGCTAAATCGCCTTATCGTCTAGCACCTGCAGAGATGTAGGAACTGTCCGATCAACTTAACGAACGGCTCAGCAAGGGCTTTATAAGACCAAGCTTCTCACCCTGGGGAGCTCCAGTCTTGTTCGTCAAGAAGAAAGACGGATCGTTTCGTATGTGCATCGACTACAGGGAGCTCAACAAGATGACCGTTAAGATTCGTTACCCACTGCCTAGTATAGACGATATGTTCGACCAACTGCAAGGGGCGAATTACTTTTCAAAGATAGATCTGAGATCCGGGTATCACCAATTACGAGTGTCAGGGGAGGATGTTCCAAAAACAGCCTTCCGAACTCGTGATGGACATTACGAGGTAGTGGTGATGCCATTCAGATTGACCAATGCGCCGCAGTATTCATGGACTTAATGAATAGGGTATGTCGTCCGTACTTGGATCAGTTCGTCATTGTCTTCATAGATGACATACTTATCTACTCTCGCAGTAAGGAAGAGCATAGGAAGCATCTACATCAGATCTAAGAAACATTACGATCAGAGAAGCTCTATGCGAAGTTCTCTTAAATGCGAGTTTTGGATTCGAAGAGTCAAATTCCTGGGTCACGTTGTTAGTGAAGAGGGAATTCAGGTAGACACTTCCAAAATCCAGGCCATTAGGAACTATCAGATCCGAAGACACCTACAGAAATTCGTAAATTTCTAGGTCTTGCAGGCTACTATCGTAGGTTCTTTCAGAACTTCTCTCGATTCGCGAAGCTTCATATGACTTCGACCTAGAAGGGCGTGGCTCTTGACTGGGAAGGGAACCAAGAGAAAGCGTTCCAAACGCAGAATCAAGCCTTGTGCACCGCACCGATACTATCCCTCCCAGAAGGAATAGAAGACTTTGTGGTCTATTGTGATGCATCCAAATCCAGGGCTCGGTTGCATTTTGAGGCAACGAGGTAAGGTCATTGCCTATGCCTTCCGTCAACTTAATACACTCGAACCCAACAGAAAAGCTACGCAGACAAAAGAAGGAAACCTTTGGAATTCCAGGTAGGAGACCGAGTTCTTTTGAAAGCCTCACCCTGGAAGGGATTGATACGCTTCGTGAAAGCGTGGAAAGCTAAATCTAAGATGCATAGGGCCTTTCAAGATTCTCTCTAGAATCGACCCTGTAGCTTACAAACTCAACTTACCTCGCGAACTCAGTAACGTACATTCTACTTTCCACGACTCAAACTTGAAAAATTGTCTGTCCGACGAGACTCTTGTAATCCCACTCGATAAGATCGAGATCAACGAGAGCCTCAACTTCGTGGAAGAACCTGTAGAGATCATGGACCGAGAGGTCAAGCAAACGAAGCAAAGTCGTATCCCGATAGTGAAGGTTCACTGGAAAGCCAAGCGAGGACCTAAATGCGCTTGGGAGCGCGAGGATCAGTTGAAACTGAAATACCCTCATCTTTTTACTTAGTTAAATGTAACTACTTAGTTGCTTCAACTCTAATTTCGTGATGGAATTCTCTCTAACGGGGGGATGATGTGACAACCCGAAATTTCTACCTTGTACAATCAATCAATTCAATCAAATTCAGATTTTTTCTGCTATCTTTTAGCACTGTTTACATTCTGTTTGAGGGTTCTAAGCCTAGTATATTCAAGAATCGGGTGTTAGGAAGTATCTGCTTGAATCCATTGTACCTAAATCAAGCTTAAACCCGATTATGAGGTGTTTACGGCCAAACTTTATGAGTTTGGGCCGTAAACTCATCCATGGCCGTGAACTCATGCTTAAAGCATGAGTTTACATCATTTTTCATCATTTCCTTCATTTCAAGTCAAAGAACTCCCATTCTCTCCCAACTATCATCCAGATCTTCATCTTAATCTTCCAAAAATGTAAGAATTTTTTCCTTTGATTTGTTGTTACAACACTTTATCTAGTACAACCCTTTGATTTCATCCATGAAATCATTCCATTTTGATAGATCTTCAAGTGTTCTTCATTTCACCAAGAACACCAAGAACACACACTAGTGTTCTTGGACCTTAAACACCCTTTCAAGCTTCTATATTGTAAGTACTCTTGCCTTAGATTGTTATATGCTTGAATCACTTAGTTTACACCTAGAAAACATCAAGAAAACATGATCAAAAGGTGTTTACAGCCAAGGCAATCTCCTTGGGCCGTAAACCCTAATTAAGGGGGCAAAATGAGCCCTAATCCCTTCCAAAGCCTTGGAACCAAGTCTAGAATACTTCCAAGGTAAGTATAGGACCTTAAACATGAAAAGAGCCAAGAACAAATGGTGTTTACGGCCAAGACAATCACCTTGGGCCGTAAACACTAGTTAGTGGTGCATAAGTGCCACCATTCCTTCCTAAGGCTTAGACTTGAACATAGAACACTTCATTGTGACTTATAAGACCTTATATCACAACTTGGTAGAAAATGCCATGAGTTTACAGCCGTAAACTAATTGGGGTTTACCCCTTCGCCGTAAACTCATGTGATGCCTCCATGTTGGCCATAAACTCTAATGAGAGGCCATACTCCCCTTAGATGCAACCCTTTGGTACTTCTAGCACTTGAATTAAAGTGTTTTCCATGTCCTAGGGTGTCTTTACTTGCTTAATTAGTTGTTAATTGACTAATTAGATACATATATGTGTCATTATATGTTAAATAGGATCCGTGTGTGTGCTCAAGTCTTCACTTGACACTTAGCAGCCTATACCATCCGTTCATCCAAACCACTCACTACAGGTGAGTTCATACCCCTTAATCAACCTTTTAAATGATTTTAAATGCTTTTATGGGGGGGAATACAAGTTGAAACATTATAGTTATTATATCAATCACGTGTGATTAATAACTACCAAACAAGTGGATTTCTAACTTTTCAAACTGTATTATCAAACAAACTACTTCAAATCGTTTTACAAACTCTTTTACATGTTAAATACTTTTATTAAACTCTTTTAAACTTATATTTTGTTAAATGTGTATCTATATAGATATAGTTATAGAAGTAGGATTGAAAGGACTTAGGACTGATAGCTCACCTTACTTCCTGTTCCTTGTTTGGTTGTGGACTTAGGGTATCAGTTGTTTGTCCGAAGGTCATTTGAATCTTAGTTATATATTATGTATATGTATATAGATATAAAAGTTCCTTCATTTAGTTCAATACCTTTAGGTAGCAAGGGTATACAATCATGTTCATTCATACAAACAACATTACTAGTAAACTATAATAGGTATAGTTTAGGAAGTTACTAATACTATTACAAGAACAATGAAACATACAGAGAGTCAGTTCATACATGAGTCAGAACATACTATTATGAGAAACAAAGAGAACATACATACATACTAGACAGAGAGAACATACAATACACCTAGTACATACTATACATTATACAAGAGAACATACTATTATGAGAAACTAAGAGAACGTACATACATAGTAGACAGAGAGAACATACAATACAGCTAGTACATACTATACATTATACAAGAGAATGTACTATTATGAGAAACTAAGAGAAGATACATACATACTAGACAGAGAGAACATACAATACAGCTATTACATACATTACATATACAAGTATACAATAACATAAATGTGAACCATTGTTCGGGGCATGGCATCACCTTTCATGGCCCGATTTGTATCCAAAATCTCCTGGAGGGAGAGCGTGAGTTTGTGTATAGATCTATACTGGATTGACTATCCTACACCTTGCTGTTAGCTACAGTGGGACTTGCAAGTCTACGGGTGCCAAATGTCATTTTTTCGCAACCATTTCACATTTAACCTTAATTAACGAGTAGATTAAGGTAGAAAGTACAGCAGTAGTTACTATAATACAACACTACAGTACTTTATTATTTCCCCATTGCATTCACATTGTGATATTTTCACATAAAAGGTAATGTAAAACTATATTTTTGGTTAATGATAGTCACACTTGGGAAAATATACACTCTTACAAGAAACAAACATACATTTCATTTGATCCCTTGGTAGAAAGCTACGTTTAGTAGAAAATATAGCATTTTCTAGGAGATTCAAACATTTACAAACATTTACAAACATTTACAAACTTATACATCAAGTACTTACAAACATATTCATACAAACAATGACACTAAAATGCTTATGAAGTCACCAGCTTTGAAGCTGATAAACCCTTTCAAAATAACTTGTATTCTCAGGTCATCAGTAGACAGGTACCGATGCCAGGTTTTGAGAAAGATGGAGCTCGTTCAAGACTCATCTCTTAATTTTGATTTACATTTTTGGTGTCTTACAAACTTCACAGAACACACTTGTATGAAATTATATTATTAATGCAATGGATGATGTTGTTGCTTGTTTACTAATATGCTTTGTTGTGATACTGTACATGACGTCCTCCACCCCCGAACGTTTCCGCCGTTTCGGTTTTGGGGTGTGACAATAGTGTACTTAGAGTTCACATTGATATGTGAATTCTACAACTACTTAACTGTAGAGACTATCCATATTCGGGTCACTCT
This sequence comes from Lactuca virosa, assembly GCF_052849685.1. Classification (NCBI taxonomy): domain Eukaryota; kingdom Viridiplantae; phylum Streptophyta; class Magnoliopsida; order Asterales; family Asteraceae; genus Lactuca; species Lactuca virosa. The sequence continues at coordinate 298,799,685 of NC_136428.1, read as the reverse complement.
TTGACTCGAACACATTTTCATGAATCATATACACACATCATGCACTTGACTTTAAATTAGAAATTAGGTCAAAGTCTTATAGAAACTTAAGTCAAAGTTGAAGACTAGGACTAGTATACTTGATTCCTCAATTTCGCTTGAATCTCGAAACACTACATAGAATGCCAATACATCAATAAAAAAAATTACAAACATTATTTTTAACTAGAAAAGAGTTATGAAACTCTAACATAAATTGAAATCTCAAATAATTCATTTCATTTTGATATCCAAATATTTATTAAATCTCAAGACCCTAAAAACCCCAAAAACTCAAATTTATAAACTCAAACACCTAAAAAACCATAAAATTTTCTATGGACTTTATAATATCAATTTAAAATAACTCAAATTAGTAAAATATAACCAATGAGAAATAAAATTTAAGTCATTAGTATTTAACTTTATTTTCTAAGCCAAAAATCAAGGTTTTGTGAATGAAAATTAGGATAAGGTGCACATTTTATAAAAAACTTGATATTTTATAAAATAAAGTTATATTTTATAAAATTTAAATGAGGGAGACCCTCTCTCCATTGAAAAGTCGGATTCCTCCCTCTCTCTCTCTCTCTATCTCTCTCTCCTCTCTCTCCTCTTCCCAACACACTCAATCAATTCCTCTCCATTTCTCCATACTTCACTTTCTCTCTCACACTCCTTCACTTCATCTTCTCTCTATTCTTCCTCTCTCTCAAACTCACGAATTTTATTCCAGAAAATGAGTCCAAGAACACACCTTAAACTCAAAATCTTCATCATCATGTGGTGTTCTTGAAGGTAAAATCGATTTCTACTTCACCATTCCTTCAAGTTTACTTGTTTTTCATGTGTTTTCTCCATCTTCTACTCCATTCTATTGTAAAATCATGAACACTTGCACCAACTCACGCTTTTGATGATGATGGTGGTAGGATTTCATCCAAAAACAACATGCATGTTGTAGATGGTGAAGTCTCATGACCTAAACCTAAGTCAAAATCAAGGAAATGCACCTTTTTACATGTTTTGGTGGAAAAACAACACATGCATCCAAATTTTTCTTTCAAAAATGAATTTTGAACATTTTAAACTCATGAATGATCTTCAAACAAACATGCATGTGATGATCTTCAAGCTTAGAAGCTAGATCATCAAAGTATGTTGTTAAAGGCTTTCAAATATGTTCATGAAGGATTTATTTCCAAATAAATATCTAAAACTCCTTTTCTGACCAAATTCGATTTTTTCCAGATTCCCACCAACAAAATGAGATGTTCTACAAATTGTCAGAAAATAATTCATTTTTCTCGAATTATTATAATTATTGCAATAATATTGGGCAATAAATCATCTAAAATACTTTATGAGGTCTATAAATCCTAGGTAAATTAGTGGATAACCATTATGCTAAATTATGACTTCTCATTAAGTTTCATCGATTTTTGTTACTGTTTAGCATGGTTTTGAATTTTCTTTTTGTTTAGCCCCAATAAATCATAAAACCACTTTAGACAATTTGAAAAGGCTGTATAATAATTTTCGCAGCTCGAACCCTATGTGTAAGACTTAGAAAAATATGTTCAGAATTTTTCATAATGCATTCCTATTTTTTCTCGATTTTTGTATTTATAATGGACTAATAATGAGAAAAATATTTGTGCTCATGCAAAATACATGAAAATTTGCCAGAACACCTTATAATATATTAGGATGCTACATAAAATTTTTGATGATTTTTCTCTTCTGTATGCTATTTTTCTTCTATTTTCCCAAGATTAAATACACTTAAATCCATTTTTTATTATATATATAACATAAAAGCTTAAAAAGTTGGGGAACAGTATACTTCTTTCTCTTTCCTCTTTTTCCACGAAAGTTTTCTTCCTCATTTTAAGGCCACCTTCTTCTTTTTCGTTTTATATCTTCTTTCATTACCGACTTCACCTTCCAATACAGTCGATGTGTCTCTACAATCAATTTTATTTCATGGAGTCGACAATCCAAGAAGATACGACGTTGGAGTCGCTGAAGGACGGAGACGATTTATTGGTGGCGGCGGTCGGAGGTCAGTTTCTGCTCCACCGCCTTATTCCTTCATCGACTCTTCTCAAACAGAGAATTCTGAAACCAATGTTTAGGGATCAGATCACGTCTGTACCGCCATCACTCCAGTGGTTGAACCCTTGACCGATATCTGTTCATCTCACCGACTCGAAATTGGATGTGCTCTTATGGCCATCTTCACTGCCAATGTTAAAGCTTCTTCAGGTATAAAAACAAGGCCTTTTATTATTATTATTATTATTATTATTAAGTTTCTGTGTCATTTGGGATGAATCATGTTGTCTATACTACAGCCCACGAAACCATTTCTATCTCGCTGTCAATAGAATCTACCTTAAGATGGTCCATTTCTTGCCCTATTTAAGTTTCGGTCAACTGATGCACCCCAAGTGTTTGACAGAACGCCTCAAAGATAGTTTAGCTTATTAAACTGACATGGAAGGTTGACCACTGACGCTTCTTGATGGTGTTAACCTCTCAATCTACGTGGGTGAGGTCTCTTCTACTTAATTGAAATTATATTCTTCTATGATTATAACTAAAGGGTTATTGATTTGATTTTTTGTTCTTTCAAAAGCAATATGTTTGAATTGCCAAACTAATATGCAGTTTCTTTTGCACTTGAATTCATTATTTTTTATGTTCTTGTAGTTGTTTTACTGTTTAGTTTTTAGCTCATACTTTAACTTAAATTATCAACTGTTTCACTTTAAAAGCTGAAGTGCGACCAATTTGAAGAAATGACCTTAAATCTTTGTGTACTGACCCCTAATCGAATAGTTTGGGATTCAGATGGAGAAAACGAAATTGTTTCAAGTCTCACCAAAATTACAATATAACAATGTGCTACAAGTTTGGATGAATAAAATTAGTTATTATCTAAAATTGCTGATATTTTAACCTAACAAAAAATCAGCTACGTTTGTTGTGAATCATAAATTACTAAAATTCGGTTGTTATCAGTTTCCATTAATTTAAAGTTGTAGCATGTTTTTATGAGGTCGGTAAATTCCACAAATTTTTTTCATCTATTTGTATTTATTTATGCATCCTACTTTCATTTTTTTACAAACTTATATTCTAAAACTCTATTTTACTAATGCACAATATTTTGTTATATTTTATTATTTTACTTTTATCATTATGCAGGGTTTTTTTTTCTTCTCAGTAGGTGGACAAAAATTTCAAGGTTTTAGGTAAGGAAAGTATATATGTTTAGTATGTTATAATTCACAAAAAAAATACATTGTTATTTGTTACATTAAATTTTTTTACTTAAACCAACTGTTCCTTTCATGTCTGATAATTACCTGATGTTTGAAAATAGAGCTAATATCAGGGACAATAATGCGTACTTTCTCTCAGGGGCAAAAAGTTAATTTTTTTTTCAAAAAGATAGCATCGACAAGTAACTATCCTCATATCCTCTATCCAAGAGATGGTGGCTGTGGTGGTGGTCGGAGTGGTGGAGGCGGGTGGGGTGGTGGTCATAGGCGGGGTAGCGACAGTGGAGGTCGAGGAGGACACCGATACAACCGTATTAGTATTAGGAGGTCGGGTCTATTGTTAATTGTGTAACAAAAAGAAATATAGTCAAAAAGATATTCACGAAAAGAAGGTTTTGACAAAGGAAAACTCTTGGATGTTGATGTAGAAAGAGAAATAGAATGCGAGATATGCATGGAAACAAATAGTAGAGTTGTGTTGCCGGATTGCAGCCATTCTTTGTGCTTCAAGTGCTATCGAGATTGGTAAGTTTTTCTCTTACATCTACTAAATATGACCCATAATTTCATGTAATAGCACAATGTAAATACTAAACACATTGTTATTGGTAAAAATATAAGTACATTGTTATTATGATAGAAAAATAAAGTATGTTGTCTATATATTGGTAGAAAGAGTAAGGTATGTTGTTATTTCGTTCACTTTGCCCTAATCATATTCCCATTGGTTGTTTAGGCATCAACGATCGAGATCATTAGTGGATCAAGTGGAGTATTTAAGGCCATCCGATGCTTTAATTCCATTGGGTTTAGGGTATGTTGGTCATAAAATTAAAAATACCGGAAAAATGAATTCAAAATATTTGTGAATCTTATCTGCTACAGTTTCAAATAACGAAAAAAAGGTACACAGCGCCAAAGGCGCATCTAATTCCATCTAGTTAGAATAAATGCACAAAAATCATAAAATTGGGTTAAACAGTTTATAAATCCATTTTTATATTTTTCCCAACTTAAGAATGTTTAATAACAGTAATACAAAAAGTTTGGGTAATTTTGGAAACTGTTTTCTATTTATCTCCATTTTTATTAGAATAAATGCACAAAAATCATAAAATTGGGTTAAACAGTTTATAAATCATTTTTTTATATTTTTCCCAGTTTAAGTATGTGTAATGGCAGTAATATAAAAAGTTTGCGGAATTTTCTTAACTGATTGCTATTTTTCATTAATTTTTATTTATTTAGAGAATTAAATATAAGAAAAATGGTTATTCATATCTATAAACCGTGAAAATTTATCTGGAAGTCTTTTAATATAGTTAGAACCAAAATCTGAAGTTTGGTAGTTTTTAATAACTATTTACTATTTTTCCATGATTTTATGATTATTCAAGGAATTAAATGGTGAAATATAGTTAGACAAATCAAAAATTCAAGAAAATTTATCTTAAGGTCTTTGACTTCAATTAGAACTGAAATGCAAAGTTTGGGAAAGTTTAGAACTAAATTGATTTAGTTTTTGAATATTTAATCATTGGAACACCTCTTAAAATGTTAAATATTAACATTTCAATAATGAGAATTTTCCACTTAAATTGTTATATAACAATTGATTCATTGAAATTTAATTTTCACATAAATATGTTTGTAATTTATCAATATTAATTTTGACACAATATTGGCATACTTCTATTGTAGTAGTAAGTATACTAGTGTTAGATTTCGATTAGAGACTCACTAGCGCATATCATTATTGTAGGATTCGGTAGTGGTACAAGTGGAACTTAGATCAAGGCATCATTTGCATCATCTCAATGCATTGTGAGTATTCACCACTCCCCTATTTTCGGTTTTTAAATGTTTTGGGGTGGAAAAGCATGTCCTAAACTTTTTATGTTCGTTGTATTTATTTGACTCATATAAACTTGGTTGCTATATTTTTCATATTGTGAGTATTCACCACTCCCCTATTTTCAGTTTTTAAATGTTTTGGGGTGGAAAAGCATGTCCTAAACTATTTATATTCGTTGTATTTATTTTGACTCGTATGAAACTTGGTTGCTATATTTCGTATGTATGTGTATGTTACTTTAATTCATGAGGACTGTATCGCGGTTAAGTCCCTGGAATCTCTAGAAACAACTCATTAACTCTTTTGAGCCTATGGTTATTATGGATAGCGCTATCAGGAGGTAGCCAACTCCTCACTCGCACGATTCGTTTGAGTGCATTTTACCATTTTATACACTATGTTTGCGATACACATAGTAGTCAATGGGGCACGATTCGGTCATTAGGCTTGGGTTGTGAACTCATGAATGGAAACTTGATGCACATACGAATCTTTATGCACATATGAAACTTTTATTCTCATGTTAGCAACGACACTTGTATACTTATTTTAGCAATGAAACTTGTATACTTATTTTAGCAGCGAAACTTTTATACTTATAATAACAATGAACTTTGTTTCTCATTATAGCAACGAACTTTTATTACTGAAAACTTATATACTTGTCTTAACAATGAAATTGTTTGCTCCTTGTAATAACGAATATTATTTCGATTCGTGAAAACTCATTTTAGCAATATACTTTTATTTATGGAAACTTTTATCAAAACTTTTATTTCGATTCTTGAAACCAATATTATTTTTAATCTGTGAGTACTCACCAACTATTTTTATAGTTGATGCTCGTTTTACATGCTTTTTCAGGAATCATCTAGTAAGAGGCACGTAGAGACACAACACTTGTAGGAGCATTTGCATGTGTTGACTTTTAAATACATTGTAATTTCTTTTAAAAATTTGTTCAAAGTCATTGTAAATTGGTAATGATTTTTAATACTATGGTTGGTGTTGTCTTTAAACTTTTTCTATGAGACCCTTTGTACTACCACGCCCCGTGTTTCCGCTTTAGCGGGGTGTGACAGAAATGGTGTCAGAGCCGAAGGTTATAGAGAATACCGGATTTCCTTTGGAGAACCACAACTATAGCAAAAAAAATTCAAAATGTTTTTAAAATACTAAACATACTACTGGTATAACTAATTCGAGTACGCATTATCGGACTTTAATTAAGTATAGCCTGGCCAACTATGCTTAATTAAGGAAGGTTAATGTGAGGCTGGAAACGGTTATACTAGAATTATGTTCCAAACAATTTTCAACTTAAACTTTTGAAAAACAAAATTTTCGGTGTGCGTACGGGCATTGCATATTGTAGGCATTTATCTAGATACACTTAGAAACTAAGTGCACTTTTATAACAATGCCTTTATTTAGAAATATTCTTACCCCTTATCACGTGCAAGGTTAACCACTTAGGTTATATCACTAGCCACTTTAGGAGCAATGCACTTAGTACCGAGAATGAGTATTCCTCGGTAGCTGTTGACTTTAGATGTAAGGTTAGTAGTTAGATATACACAATTAATAATCTTAAGTCGAAACCTATTCCAATTATTCCTCAATACCTCTTCATCATCTTCGTACTAGAGTTACAACTAGGAAAGCGTTTGGATACCGACACGGATGAAAATTGGAGCATCGCGTAAGGAGGTTTAACCCATACGTGAGACCTTATTACTAAGTTACTGTTGGGTTTTGAGCATTCTAACACTCCTATGGTGTACATGCAACCCTATAAACCTTGGATCTATGTTTTCTCTATTATACATGCAAATATTAACTATTCCAAGGTTTCATCCTAACTAGCATATTATGAAGCACCTATACTACAAAGTTCTAGTTAGATGACATACCTTTTGATGTAGCTTGATGTCTTCAAGCTTTAAGAGCATAGCCCCAATAGTGTGGAAGCCTCAAATGGAATCACAAATCACCAAAACACCTTGGAAGAACTTGAGAGAATATGTATGCACACTAAAATCGGCCCACTCTTATTTTCACACACTTGTGCCAATTTTGTGAGCCAAGGACCCCTTTATATATTATGGAGGATTAGGGTTACATCCATGTAAGCCCTAATACCCATGACCTTTCATTTACATAGGATCTATGGGTTAAAAGCTCCATGGACCATCCATGAAAGCTTAGCCCAACCTAAATGAACTTGGCCCATTCCATATATATAAGAGTCCATATTTAATTAGTTCTTTTTGATCACTTAATTAATTCTAAATTAATTCTTGATCAATACTAATTAAATAATATGATTCCATATTAATATATTAGAACTTATAATATATTAATATAAATCATAAATATACTATTCTCAATAGACTATCCATATAAATTGTGCCGGTGAAATGCAACCCAAATGGACCATGCCGGGTCGGGTCAAGTACATACCAAATATAGTTATGGACTTAGACATTAATCCAACAGTCTCCCACTTGGATAAGTCTAAAACTATTATTGAGTATGACTTCAAAACCTAACTGGAAATCAGCTCTTAAAGCCGCTGTCGAACTCTGACCTTGTCAATGATTTGTCCATTAGATAAGGGATCATATATTCCTCCATTCTTGATATCATATGGACTGAGACTTGGATTATAATCATTCTCTCTGTCCATTTGTTGTTTCCCGATTTTCGATTTATGATGACTGACTGATTGAACAAATCAAATCAGTCCTGGCTTGGCCAAGCACTCACATGTGTCATCGCTAAATCATCGAGGGGCCGACAGATATCGCTTTTATCCCGAAGGTAAAAGGAATGGATAAATTTCGACTCATATGGCTTGTTCTACTACTTGTTGAATCATACACAAAGACACGTTTTATAACATCGAGTTACCAAATGCGTTTTCGTGCAATCAATGTATAACCAACTCATAGTAACAACTCATATCTCTAGGTTTGACGAATATAAGATATTATCGTGTCATGATCACTCGTGATAAAATCCATGAAGTGATTCAAATGAGCGTGGGTTGAATCCAATACTCGAAACTTATGAGCACTCAAGAGTGTTGTAGCACCACTTTGTCCACCAACTTGGACCTCTACAAACCAACCCATGACACTCTTGATTCATATCTACTTCCAACATATGACCGACTGTGGATGGTTTGAATAACTTAATCATTCAGGAAGAGCTACTTAGTTATTCTGGAAGTCAAAACATGCAAAGTGAAACACAAGAATAAATGAATCAAATATGGTATCAAACCCTATGAATATAAATAAACACTTTTATTTATCACCATACTGATTACTCATTATACATTGTTTCAGTTTTATCAACTTTATACTTGAATTAAAAACACTAGTTGTCCCATGCTCCAAGCATGTACACTATGTTTTTCTTAAACAATAGCTTTGCCATACACCAAGTATGCACTCTATGTTTGTCTATGATCCTTACTTTGTGAAATAAACCAATTGAATATAATTTCAATGATTCTAATTTCACACTCCCAAATCCTTATCGAAAAATGTGAGAATTTCAAATTCCTATCATTTATCGAAATCTGTTTAGATTTTAAACTTATATGCACTGACACTCCTATAATGAATATGTACAAAGTCACAAAGACTTGTCAACAGTCATTATAAGGTATTCCAATGGAGATCAACTCCATGGAAACTAAGTCTCATATTTAAAGTACATTGCTTTGGACATGCTTCTTGCATTAAGTTTTCTAATCTTACACAGATAACTTCCACCTATGGAGACAACTCCATATTCTCATTTTGACTATCACTTCTGAATAAGAGATGCCTCTTTTATGAATATGTCAATATGATCCTTCCAAAATTAGCACTATACTTCTAACTGTCCCTGAGCAACCAATCTTTGGTAAACCTCAGATTGTCCTCGACAATTGCTTAATCATTTTAGTCATATCCAATTCTAGACCTTTTCCCTTCTTAATGCCTCTGGGCATTTGGAAAAATTTAGAAATGACAAATATTATAGCACATGCAATCGATCCTGTACCCAAAGCAATATGGTACACGATTCATGATGTCTCACATAAAGACATGATTCTAGACCATTCTTTTGCTACAATATTTTTATTTGCCATGTTTTCAAAATTTGACTATGAAGAGGGATGCCGTAATCATAATCGAATTTTGAGAACGCAATATATAGAATTTCCTTAAGCTGAACCAATCCAACATGAAATTCATATATATATTCTTGACTAAAGATGATTAAGGTCTCAATCTAAGCCTTTAGAACTGAAATGAAGTATATCCTCTCCCTTAATTATAGCAAAACAACTTTTTCAATCTCTGCAACCTCACGAATTGAAACTTTTGTTTTCTATAATTAACATTGCTAACTTGCAACAATAACAATAATTATCATGCTCCCACTAACATGATGATTATTAGCATAACACTTATGCTCCCACTAGCTTTGACATGTACTCAGAAATCAGCTGGACTTCTAGAAATCAATACTTTATTGACTTTCTTACCAAAAGTTCAGATTTCTGATACAAGATGCTTTGATAAAACTTTATCAAAATCATACACCTTTCCTTAGATAGCATGCATGTATGTCTAAACAATTTCAGAACTATGAAAAGGGATGCCGTAATCATAGTCTCAATTGTTTAGACCTTTTGCCATCTGCTTCAAATCTACTTGGTGGAAGTGTTTCCTCACCATCATTTTCATGAATCGGAGAGAAACCTTATGACCCTTATATTTTATGGTGTATGTGTTCTTATCTATGTGAATCGTCAAAACCATAGTCACAAGACAAGGATAATGACAAATCCAAACTCATATGGACTGAACTTATGCAATCTTAACTTCTTGCCACCTGGCAGTACAGGGCCTGCCATTGCTTCCAAGTTGTTATGCAACCAATTGAGAACTTTCAGAACTCCTATGCAAAGGCAACTTTAACAGGAATGGGCACAGAATATGTCAACACGATAGGTTATAAACCTCAAGTCGTGTGCTAGTGAAGAACCTCAGGTTTTATTCTTGATTAGTTCTTGAAATTCTTTTTAGGATCTTTAAGACTCCCACTATCCTCTTGACATATAAGACTATCTTGCCAAATATTCAAGAGATAGTGCGGATTCTTTATCAAGACAAACACTTCACATAATTGACCTTAGTTGGTCTTTGTTTTATCCAAAACATCACAACTTACCAATTTCAAATGTACAAGAGTAGGACACTTTTACTCTTACATTTGACAAGTGTTTTAAACCTTTCTTTAAGATATGTCACTCAAGTTACAATCTTGGAGTATGACTCTAAGAATTGTTTTGGAACGAAGTATGACTCATCTTCCTGATCTAACCATTTCAACAATTCATGACTCCTCTTCTTAGTCATAAGAATGCACTAAGATGACCTTTAGAGGACTAATTGTGATATGATTTCTAAATCATTAAGATGATCACAAACATGATAGTAAAGTACTCTCCCATCTTTTCAGATTTGAGAAACTTTTATCTTTCTGCCTAATTTGATTCTTCCCATTCGTTCTGCCATACATTAAGACTTTTCCAATGTTTCAGAATTATACTTAAACTTGTAAGTATAACCATATTTACTAAACTTTAGTAAATCAATTAGTCTTAACAAGCTTTGTGGTGGACATGACCAGTGCACAAGAATGTGTACTCGATCCCTTTAGTCCTTCACTTGACTCACACATCCATGTGAACAAGTAATTAGTCTTGATTTTCCAATGCTTGAAAGTTCTCATTCATCATACTATTCAACTTGCATGATTCCAAGTTTCGGTCCAATTGAAACTTGGGCGATGAGGAACTTTCCTGATTTGGTAAATTTAGACACTACCACAAATGAAAGAATCAAATCCATTTTCCAATATTGATGTCAGTGGAATCATATAAGCAACAATTTTCCACAAATGCCATTGTAAGGATACTTCAAATAAATAAAATTAAACAATTTTCTTTTATTTTAAAACTTTGCGGAAAAACTTATCCTTACAATCCACATGGAAAATTGTTGTTATCTATTCCTTAGCAATATATCATAACTTCTTAAGCAACTGCTCAAAATTCTGATGCGATCGAAATCCACCTTCGCGATCAGAATCATCATATACTTCCTTTAAGATTTCTCTCTATTCTTTGATTCTTAAAACATCAACATGTGACCCAGTCACATCATGTAATGAGGATCTCAGAATAGAACTAAACAGAGTTAGATAATGGGCTCTACCTGATGTGGAGTCAAACTTATTGACTTTAACATCCTTAGGTAAATTTGGCAGCTTTGCAATCAACGCCCCTTCCTTTGGCAAAATAAACATATGAACCCTTTGGTAATGGGACTATCTCAGACTTAGCCTTTCTCTTTACCATTTGGTCAACCGGGTTAACTATGGCCAATCCCTTTCCATTGGGAAGAGAATGCTTTTTCTGGATTTCCAGTGTCACCATTGTCACTGTCCATAAAGTTTTTGGGAAGTTGATCTTCTAATCAAATTTGCTTTACTATCGTTCCAAATTATTGCTGATTCAGCAGCACCAAGCAAATAGATATGATCATTAAGGTTCATGTCATAGTCTGTTTCATAGTAGTCCCAAAGGAACTCACTATGTGACTTAGAAAGTGATTGAGCATCCAACTTTCTAAAGACTTTGACACCCAACTCTCCCGGGTTGTCAATATGTGACTTCATCTCTAAGATGTGATCACACATAGACCTTTCTTGCCATTAGGGCTTGAGTGACCTTGAACTTGTGGGTTAGGGAGAATAATTGGAGGAGGTGGAGGAAGAGAAGTATGACTTCCATGAGCCAAACTCGGGAAGTCATATTCATTAGGAAAGCTTGGTTTGGGAAGATCATTGTTGTCTAAACCAGACATCAACAATGGGAGAAATTCACGTAAAGTTGATTTAAGTCCTTAATATAACACCCAATATGATATATTAAGGCTAGGACCCAACAAACTATTTTATAACTTGGAAGAGGGAAGCCGTAATCCAAGCTATAAAATATTTGAAGGTAGGTGAATGACGATTCACCAATTTCCACCAAGATAAACGAAATGTATTATTAGGTTTTAATTGGTTTTGAAACTCCTAGATTCTTTTGAGATTCATTGAACTTTTCAATGGCATGTTTCAATCTCGAGTGTGCCCTTCAGGTTTTGTGACTGGGATGCCGAGGATCACAAAACAAGGTGTGAAGTAACCATGCAAATAAACTTGGTACCCTTAATATTTACCCCTCAATCAATGTGCCGGTTAACCACACATGCTCCAACGATACTATGATAAACATTAAGTTACCCTTTGCCTACCCTGTTAAGTCCAGGTTAGTGTGCCGGTTAACCACACACGCTCCACTAACAGCTTAAACAAAGTGCAAAGTGTAATTTCATGGATTAGCACCTTATTCACATTTTCCTAAGTAACTAAGATTGGGAATTTATAAGTGTTTAGTTACTTAGTATTTATCATTATACTTATAATGAAGGGAGAATTATAGTCGCTGTCCTACCTGTTCGGCTAACGACCCTCCACCGGTCAAGGAAGCGGTGAGTGAGAGTGGACACCCATTAAACTGCCATTTTATAGGCAGTAACCTTATACCCCCCTTATAGACCGGCTTCGTGAATGAGGCCTACTAATGGTAAGACGACTTGCTCTTATACATATAATATATTAAACTTTTAATATTATAATAGTATAAGGGTGCATTTTAGACATTTAAAATATTTGGTGGTTTAATCTATTAATTAAACTAGACTTTTAATTTAATTAAACTGAAACCATATATTTATGGATTAATAATACTCTTTTAATTAAACGCTTTAATTAACTATTAATAAAGTCCATAAGAGTTAATTTGAACTATTCAACAAAACATCAAAATTCCAATTATTAAACTCAAAATTAAAACCATTTAATTAATTGTTTAAGTTATGAACCCAAGAGTTTTAGAATTCAATTCTTTTTTTTCATAAAAAACTTTTCTCAAATTCCAAAACTTGAGGGCAAGTTTTGTAATTCTTGAAAACCTTTGGATTCCATAACTTATGGAATTAATGGTGTTTTATGATGAAACTTTCCATGTTCCATAACTTAAGAACAAGTTATGAAATTCTTTAAAACATTAACACCAAATTTTGTAACTCCATAAAAACTTTGAATCAATTTTTTTTAAAAAAACTTTCATATCCATAACTTATGGAAGTTTCAAAAACCCTTAAGATCACAACTTAAAAAAAAAACTTTTGAGCTCCAAAATTTTATGACAAAATATGTAACTCCTTAAAACATTTAGATCGAACTTTTAAAACTAATAAAATAATCATATCATTTTATCTTTTACTAAATTTGACCTAATTCAACTCATATAACAAATTATTCAAATTTTGCAAATAATTCGTTTTTCACAAAACAAGTAATTATCTTAAAATTTGATAAACGTCATGTTTTTTTTTTTTCCAACTTGAAAATAAAACATTTGCATCAATATAACAGAAAACAACCCATGGCTCTGATACCACTGTTGGGTTTTGAGCATTCTAACACGCCTATGGTGTACATGCAACCCTATAAACCTTGGATCTATGTTTTCTCTGTTATACATGCAAATATTAACTATTCCAAGGTTTCATCCTAACTAGCATATTATGAAGCACCTATACTACAAAGTTCTAGTTAGATGACATACCTTTTGATGTAGCATGTCTTCAAGCTTTAAGAGCTTAGCCCCAATAGTGTGGAAGCCTCAAATGGAATCACAAATCACCAAAACACCTTGGAAGAACTTGAGAGAATATGTATGCACACTAAAATCGGCCCACTCTTATTTTCACACACTTGTGCCAATTTTGTGAGCCAATGACCCCTTTATATATTATGGAAGATTAGGGTTACATCCATGTAAACCCTAATACCCATGACCTTTCATTTACATAGGATCCATGGGTTAAAAGCTCTATGGACCATCCATGAAAGCTTAGCCCAACCTAAATGAACTTGGCCCATTCCATATATATAAGAGTCCATATTTAATTAGTTCTTTTTGATCACTTAATTAATTCTAAATTAATTCTTGATCAATACTAATTAAATAATATGATTCCATATTAATATATTAGAACTTATAATATATTAATATAAATCATAAATATACTATTCTCAAAAGACTATCCATATAAATTGTGCCGGTGAAGTGCAACCCAAATGGACCATGCCGGGTCGAGTCAAGTACATACCAAATATAGTTATGGACTTAGACATTAATCCAACAGTTACGACTTAGCTCAAGGTTGTTTCCACCTTGAGCTTAAAACTTAACATATGATGTCCCTTTGACCTCTATAAAAGGTCATAAACTACATTGACACCGTAAAACGTTTTTCAAACAATTTTCATAAATAATTTTTTCTTGTCCTTTATCTTGAGGAAAAGACATCAGTACTCGCCTTATACTTGACTTATACTCGCCTTAGTATTTAGGTACGATCATCTACACTAATCTACCTATCCCTTACTTTTAATCTTCCATCGAAAAGTTATTTTGCTTCATCGGTTTTGTTTATCATCGATAAAATATTTTATAACCACTTCATACAACTTAGTAGACCATTCCAAACAATGTAAGCCATATTCTCGCTAAAATCTTTTGACAACTTGATTTAACTTAACAATTTTCTTCTAAACTCAATTTAACCAATATTGGTTTTAACATTGCTATTTCAATTTCAATTCAAATCCATTTCAATGGATAGATGTGCTTTTAAGGGCATATAAACCATTTTAAACCTTGCTTACCAATTTGACACGTTTTCGAAAAACTTAGAAACATTTTCTTTTATAAAAGTGTTTAAATTCTATTCTATAAAACTTAGACATATGACATTGAAGTTCATATTACGTGTAAAAGCTTCATCGGATCTTTCAAACCACTTTTGTTTTGACTCTTTTGATCATTTTCTCATTTGGGCATTGTACTTTACTTAAATGTGTTTTCTTGAAACCTAACATTATATATATTTTTTACAACTTTCTACTCCAAGCGTGATTACAAGGCATCATTAATGCGTACATTTCAAAACACACCTTATTTGTATATTTTATTACAAATTAGTTAAATAATCTGTAAAACTTCTAAAATATAAAACATTGCAAAACTTAGTGTTCACTTTTAAATTTCTAGTGACGCACCTTCAACAATGTATAATTACTCTTCTAAATCTATTGAGTCTTTACCTTATATGTTTTAACTATTATTGAACTCCATTCTAAAAAGTCAAATTGTCAGATTTTCAACTACCATTTGTAGTGCTTCTTCTTTTTCACAAATGGAGTTTAACTTAATAAGATAACTCGTGATCTTTAGCAAACATTTTAAGACCCCCACATGTCTATTTAATCATCAACATACATCAAATATTGAAGTTTGAAAAATATCTCGACTTGGCTTTAAATCTACCTATACATATTATTCTTAAAATTTTAACAATAGCAATCATTGTCGCTGGTACCTTCCTTTTCTGTCCCCCGCACTTGATTTCTTGCTCTCCTTCTAATTTTAGATATTACACACCCACGATAATAACATAATACATTGACTAACTTTGTTTCTGTCTATTTTGCTTCTCGTGGTATCATGTTCGTACACATACAGACTAGAAATCTACCCTTTCGTTTTGAGCGATTAATACGTGTATAGTCGCGAGACATAATTTTCATTTAGTCAACTTTGATATATTTAATTACGCATTTTATCATATACATCTTGTTTTTATTTTGAAATCTACTATAAACAAGTGATCCTTATTTACATTTGCTCTTTCGTTCTAAATTCGGAAACTTGATTTAAAATGCAAGTTTCATTTTATTTTTCGTTATAATTAATACATAAGATGAAGACCCTTATGCTTATAATTTTTCTATATCCGGAAAATATATGTGAAGGATATGTTTCCTTATGTTTCTTCTTTCTTTTAAATACATCAAAAGTCTTGAATTTTACTATTATATATTCTCTAAATGATTGTTTTGTAGAAACACTAAATTAAGAATCCACTATTTTCAATGATCGATATTTTTACACATTTCTTAAAATAGCATTCTACTTTGTAATTTTCAGCGAGTTCCTAAACTCTCAACTTTGTTTTCATAAATATTCTGACCCGTAAGCTTGAATTTGTCCTGACTTAGACAATTAGACAATTTTTCAAAAGAGTAATCAAAATATTTTTGTATAAATTCCCTTATTGATGACTTAAACCTGTAACCTTAATTAATCTTTATATTATTTTACTACTTCGTTTGATCGCCAAACATGTATTTTCATTATCTTGGAATTATTACATATTTTGATAATAGTGAGATTAATTATCATTTCTAAACACACATTTTGATAACAGTGAGAATTTTATCACTTCTAAACACTTAAAATGCTATCTACACAATGTGATTTAATCGCCTCCATTTGCAACATTGTAGACGACACTTAAATAGCCTTTACATTGGAGATGTACCAAAACTCTGTTGCCTACCCTTAGCACGTATCATTAGGAACTTACCCTTGATTACTTCTCTTTCATTCATGCTACCCCTTCTTATTTCGGAATATATTTTTTTCCAGATTTAGTAGCCAACCCGGAAGTGAACAAATTGTTCCTAATCTCTTCTTTATTAGGCGGCAAATTTACACTTAGTGCTGATTGAGAATGCAACTTAAGAATCAATGAGGATTTAATGGTCAGTGCAGTTGGTGCTTCAGAAAAACTTATAACGTTCTTTTAAGTTAGATAATATCTAACTATATAATCTTTTTTAACTAGGTCGCCATGGTTGGATCATGATTTCCATGATCCTAATTTCTCGCAATCTAGACTGTAGAACTCGAATTAGGGAAACATTAATTTGATTATAGCTAAAGAGTTGGGCTCTTCCCTTGAGGAATTAACCCAAAATAATCAAAGAGCTCTTCAAGTCACCATCTCTCCAATTATACAATTGTATTCAGCTGAGTTCTAATAGAATGTGTCACGAATTGAATTTCGAGACAAAATTCTTTCAACCCGGGGAGACTGTGACAACCATCAAAATTCGAGTCGGTTCTAGATTTGACTAAACTTAGTTTCACATCCAGGCACAACACATACTAGACTTAGTAACTAGAAGGTAAGTTATAACCTACTAGAAACTTGGAAACAAGTAGAATCGAAGGATAGTGTACTTAGAGTTCACATTGATATGTGAATTCTACAACTACTTAACTATAGAGACTATCCATATTCGGGTCACTCTTTGACTCGAACACATTTTCATGAATCATATACACACATCATGCACTTGACTTAAAAGTAGAAATTAGGACAAAGTCTTATAGAAACTTAAGTCAAAGTTGAAGACTAGGACTAGTATACTTGATTCCTCAATTTCGCTTGAATCTCGAAACCACTACATAGAATGCCAATAAATCGATAAAAATAAATTACAAACATTATTTTTAACTAGAAAAGAGTTATGAAACTCTAAGATAAATTGAAATATCAAATAATTCAATTCATTTTGATATCCAAATATTTATTAAATCTCAAGACCCTAACTCAAATTAGTAAAATATGGACTTTATAATATCAATTTAAAATAACTCAAATTAGTAAAATATAACCAATGAGAAATAAAATTTAAGTCATTAGTATTTAACTTTATTTTCTAAGCCAAAAATCAAGGATTTGTGAATGAAAATTAGGATAAGGTGCACATTTTATAAAAAACTTGATATTTTTATAAAATAAAGTTATATTTTATAAAATTTAAATGAGGGAGACCCTCTCTCCATTGAAAAGTCGGATTCCTCTCTCTCTCTCTCTCTCTCTCTCTCCTCTCTCTCTCCTCTTCCCAACACACTCAATGAATTGCTCTCCATTTCTCCATACTTCACTTTCTCTCTCACACTCCTTCACTTCATCTTCTCTCTATTCTTCCTCTCTCTCAAACTCACGAATTTTATTCCAGAAAATGAGTCCAAGAACACACCTTAAACTCAAAATCTTCATTATCATGTGGTGTTCTTGAAGGTAAAATCGATTTTTACTTCACCATTCCTTCAAGTTTTACTTGTTTTTCATGGATTTTCTCCATCTTCTACTCCATTCTATTGTAAAATCATGAACACTTGCACCTACTCACGGTTTTGATGATGATGGTGGTAGGATTTCATCCAAAAAGAACATGCATGTTGTAGATGGTGAAGTCCCATGACCTAAACCTAAGTCAAAATCAAGGAAATGCACTTTTCTACATGTTTTGGTGGAAAAACAACACATGCATCCAAATTTTTCTTTCAAAAATGAATTTTGAACATTTCAAACGCATGAATGATCTTCAAACAAACATGCATGTGATGATCTTCAAGCTTAGAAGCTAGATCATCAAAGTATGTTCTTAAAGGCTTTCAAATATGTTCATGAAGGTTTTATTTCAAAATAAATATCTAAAACTCCTTTTCTGACCAAATCCGATTTTTCCCAGATTCCCACCAACAAAATCAGATGTTCTACAAATTGTCAGAAAATAATTCATTTTTCTCGAATTATTATAATTATTGCAATAATATAGGGCAATAAATCATATAAAATGCACTTTTCTACATGTTTTGGTGGAAAAACATCACATGCATCCAAATTTTTCTTTCAAAAATGAATTTTGAACATTTCAAACCCATGAATGATCTTCAAACAAACATGCATGTGATGATCTTCAAGCTTAGAAGCTAGATGATCAAACTATGTTGTTAAAGGCTTTCAAATATGTTCATGAAGGTTTTATTTCGAAATAAAAATCTAAAACTCCTTTTCTGACCAAATCCGATTTTTCCCAGATTCCCACCAACAAAATGAGATGTTCTACAAATTGTCAGAAAATAATTCATTTTTCTCGAATTATTATAATTATTGCAATAATATAGGGCAATAAATCATATAAAATATTTTATGAGGTCTATAAATCCTAGGTAAATTCGTGGATAACCCCTATGCTAAATAATGACTTCTTATTAAATTTCATCCATTTTTGTTACTGTTTAGCGTGGTTTTGAATTTTCTTTTTGTTTATCCCTAATAAATCATAAAACCACTTTAGACAATTTGAAAAGGCTGTCTAATAATTTTCGCAGCTCAAACCCTATGTGCAAGACTTAGAACAATATTTTCAGAATTTTGCATAATGCATTCCTATTTTTGCCCGATTTTTGTATTTATAATGGACTAATAATGGGAAAAATATTTGTGCTCATCCAAAATTCATAAAAATTTACCAGACCACCTTATAATATATTAGGATGCTACATAAAATTTTTCATGATTTTTCTCTTCTGTATGCTATTTTTCTTCTATTTTCCCAAGATTAAATACACTTAAATCCATTTTTTATTAGAATAAATGCACAAAAATCATAAAATTGGGTTAAACAGTTTATAAATCCATTTTTATATTTTTCCCAACTTAAGAATGTTTAATAACAGTAATACAAAAAGGTTGGGTAATTTTGGAAACTGTTTTCTATTTATCTCCATTTTTATTAGAATAAATGCACAAAAATCATAAAATTGGGTTAAACAGTTTATAAATCCTTTTTTTATATTTTTCCCAGTTTAAGTATGTGTAATGGCAGTAGTATAAAGAGTTTACGGAATTTTCTTAACTGATTGCTATTTTTCATGAATTTTCATCTATTTAAAGAATTAAATATAAGAAAAATGGTTATACATATCTATAAACCATGAAAATTTATCTGGAAGTCTTTTAGTGTAGTTAGGACCAAAATATGATGTTTGGTAATTTTTATTAACTGTTTACTATTTTTCCATGATTTTATGATTATTAAAGGAATTAAATGGTGAAAAGTAGTTAGACAAATCAAAAATTCAAGAAAATTTATCTTAAGGTCTTTGACTTCAGTTAAAATTGAAATGCAAAGTTTGGGAAAGTTTAGAACTAAATTGATTTAGTTTTTGAATATTTAATCATTGGAACACCTCTTAAAATGTTAAATATTAACATTTCAATAATGAGAATTTTCCACTTAAATTGTTATATAACAATTGATTCATTGAAATTTAATTTTCACAGAAATATGTTTGTAATTTATCAATATTAATTTTGACACAATATTGGCATAATTCTATTGTAGTAGTAAGTATACTAGTGTTAGATTTCGATTAGAGACTCACTAGCGTATATCATTATTGTAGGATTCGGTAGTGGTACAAGTGGAACTTAGATCAAGGCCTCATTTGCATCATCTCAATGCATTGTAAGTATTCACCACTCCCCTATTTTCGGTTTTTAAATGTTTTGGGGTGGAAAAGCATGTCCTAAACTTTTTATGTTCGTTGTATTTATTTGACTCGTATAAACTTGGTTGCTATATTTTTCATATTGTGAGTATTCACCACTCCCCTATTTTTGGTTTTTAAATGTTTTGGGGTGGAAAAGCAAGTCCTAAACTATTTATATTCGTTGTATTTATTTTGACTCGTATGAAACTTGGTTGCTATATTTCGTACGTATGTGTATGTCACTTTAATTCATGAGGACTGTATCGCCGGTTAAGTCCCTGGAATCTCTAGACACAACTCAT
This sequence comes from Lactuca virosa, assembly GCF_052849685.1. Lineage (NCBI taxonomy): Eukaryota > Viridiplantae > Streptophyta > Magnoliopsida > Asterales > Asteraceae > Lactuca > Lactuca virosa. The sequence goes on along the minus strand of NC_136428.1, from coordinate 298,778,835 downwards.
TAACTCTTTTGATCCTATGGTTATTATGGATAGCGCTATCAGGAGGTAGAAAACTCCTCACTCGCACGATTCGCTTGAGTGCATTTTACCATTTTATTCACTATGTTTGCGATACACATAGTAGTCAATAGGGCACGATTCGGTCATTAGGCTTGGGTTGTGAACTCATGAATGGAAACTTGATGCACATACGAGTCTTTATGCACATATGAAACTTGTATTCTCATGTTAGCATCGACACTTGTATACTTATTTTAGCAATGAAACTTGTATACTTATTTTAGCAGCGAAACTTTTATGCTTATTATAGCAACGAACTTTGTTTCTCATTATAGCAACGAACTTTTATTACTGAAAACTTATATACATGTCTTAGCAATGAAATTGTTTGCTCCTTGTAACAACGAATATTATTTCGATTCGTGAAAACTCATTTTAGCAATATACTTCTATTTATGGAAACTTTTATCAAAACTTTTATTTCGATTCTTTAAACCACTATTATTTTTAATCTGTGAGTACTCACCAACTATTTTTATAGTTGACGCTCGTTTTACATGCTTTTTCAGGAATCATCTAGTAAGAGGCACGTAGAGACACAACACGTGTAGGAGCATTTGCATGTGTTGACTTTTAAATACATTGTAATTTCTTTTAAAAATTTGTTCAAACTCATTGTAAATTTGTAATGATTTTTAATACTATGGTTGGTGTTGTCTTTAAACTTTTGCTATGAGACCCTTTGTACTGCCACGCCCCGTGTTTCCGCTTTAGCGGGGTGTGACAGTGACAGAATTGGCCCAAAGCAACAACTGTAGGCAATATAGGGAAGGTTCTACCCATGGGACAGGAGGAAGCACTTGCTGATCCCACCGTAGTTACGACTACGTTCCTCCTCGACACCTCTTATGCATGTATTCTTTTCGATAGTGTTGCGGAGAGGAGTTTTGTTAGTCATTCATTTAAACATCTACTCAATCATAAATCCCAACCTTTAACCGAAACATTTACCGTCGAGATGGCTAATGGAAAGAAATAGAGCACTAATGATGTATTCATAGGCTGTACCCTTACCCTAAACGACCATTCTTTTCCAATCGACCTCATGCCAATTTCCATAAAACGTTTCGATGTCATCATCGGCATGGATTGGTTGAGCCCCAATCGTGCCGATATTCTTTGTTATGAAAAATCCATTCGCCTCAATCTACCATCTGGCGAAGCCCTCATTATCTATGGTGATAAACTCAGCACGAACCTTCGTATCATTTCATGCATCAAAGCCCAAAAATATATGTGAAAGGAGTGTCATGCATTCCTAGCCCATGTCGTTAATGAAAAACAGGAAGTTAAAGGCCTCGAGAGCATCCCTGAAGTCTGCAACGTTCCTGATGTCTGCCCTGAGGATCTTCCCGAAATTCCTCTTGAGCGTCAAATTGAGTTCCGAATCGATTTAATCCCCGGAGCTACTCCCGTAGCAAAATCCCCTTAACGTCTAGCGCCAGGAAAATGGAAGAGTTATCTAGCCAGCTCAATGAACTACTCAACAAGGGATTCATCAGACCAAGTTCCTCACCTTGGGGAGCCCCGGTCTTATTTGTGAAAAAGAAGGACGGGTCCTTTCGGATGTGCATAGATTATCGCGAACTGAACAAGCTTACTATCAAGAACCCTTACCCCTTACCCAGAATCGACGACCTCTTCAATCAAATCCAAAGAGCCAGCTACTTCTCAAAAATAGACCTAAGATCAGGGTACCATCAATTACGAGTCCATGAGGATGATGTTCCTAAGGCAGCATTTCGGACTCGATATGGTCACTACAACTTTGTAGTAATGCCCTTTGGTCTAACCAACACACCCACGGTATTCATGGATCTGATGAATTTGGTGTGTTGCCCATTCTTAGACACGTTCGTGATAGTATTTATAGATGATATACTTATCTATTCTCGGAGTGAGGAAGATCACAGACAACATTTGAGGCAAGTGCTGGGAACTTTAAGGGCCGAGAAACTATATGTAAAATTCTCAAAATGTGAATTTTGGATCAGAAAAGTAATTTTCCTCGGTCACGTGGTTAGCGAAGAAGGCATACACGTGGACCCTTCCAAAATTAAAGCGATCGAGAATTGGTCAGCAACGAAGACACCCACATAAATCCGACAATTCGTGGGTCTTGCTGGCTACTATCGCAGGTTTATCCAGAATTTCTCCAGCATTGCTAAGCCTCTTACTGCCCTGACTCAAAAAGGTGTAACCTTTAGTTGGGGAGAAAATCAAGACACTGCGTTCCAAACATTGAAGCGGGCCCTATGTAGCGCGCCTATCTTGTCTCTGTTGGATATAGTGTCTAATTCCATAACTACATCTGGTATGTACTTGACGCGACCCAACATGGTCCATTTGGGTTGCATGGCATTGCAATGCTTGGATAGACCAAAATGAGAGAAAGGACACTTAAAGTTTATTAATATATTATAAATTCTAATATATTAATAATATTATTTAATTAGTATTGATCAAACAATTAATTTGAAGTTAATTAAGTGATGAAAAAGAGACTAATTAAATATATGGAGTTGATTGTGCAAATCATCTATTCTTGTATAGTGGGCTAATGATCCATGGTTTGTATGGATTGGCCTAAAACCCATAAGGTGCTCCATGGATAGTCCATGGAGGTTACAAACCCATGGATCATGGAATATGGAAAGCCATGACAATTAGGGTTTACATGGTGTAACCCTACTTGTGCCACAACTATATAAAGGCCCCTAGACTAGCAAAATCGGACTTGTACAAGCAACGAAGAGGGCTAGCCGATTTTGAGGTGTTAGTGAACTTCTCTCAAGGTTATTCTAAGTATTGTTGTGTTGTGTGACACATTTGAGGCATCACACTTTAGGTGCTAGGCTCACAAGGTTTTCAAGGAATCCAAACAACATAAGGTATGTTCTACAACTAGCATTTATGTTTAAAAGTTCCCCATGCTATGCTAGATAGGTTATGAACATTGGAAATCAAATTTGCATGTATCATAGTAAAACATAGATCCAAGGTTTCTAGGGTTGCATGTACACCATAAGAGTGTTAGAATGCTCAAAACTCATCAGTGGTATCAGAGCCTAGGCTTGTTTGTTTGATACTTGATGCAAACTTGTTGAAAAAACTCAGTTTTCTGCATTCTGCAGCATGAACTCGCCGAGTCCATGGGGGGACTCGACGAGTCCATGAGTTAATTCATCCTACTCGACAAGTAGGTTCTTGCACTCGACGAGTAGGAGCCCCTGAATGCAGATTTTCGAGTTTTGCTGCTGTAAATGGACTAGAAACATTACCCTAAACTGTTTTGGTGTTATAAAACTTGTTTTAGATGGTGTAATGCTTATTCTAATCCACTTACAATGGCTAATATCAAAATTCCATGTTTTATATGTGTTAATATGATTCTTGAAATTTTGATATGAATGTTCATGTTCTTATGAGTTTTAGAAGATCATAGGAATTGTGTGTAACTTGCTTGTTAATATGATTCGTGATCTTGATGCCTAATGATGGAATCCATAACTTGTCCTCAAGTTATGGATAACCAAAAGTCACTTCTTTAAAAGTGTCATTAAAGAATAAGAGGTTACATAAAATGAAGAGTCTTCATTTTAATGGACCATTAAACTCATAAGTTATGAAATGAAAACTCTTGAATAGTTTCAATACTTGCCCTCAAGTTTTGGAATTTGTAAAGTCTTACACCCAAATACTTTAATTTCCAAATTGATTCTTAGAGATTTAAAAAGTTTAAAATTCAACCCTTATACTATTATTATATTAAAAGTTTAAATATATAGATATGTATAAGAATAAGTCAGTCTTACTGTTAGTAGGCCTCATTCACGAAGCCGGTCTAAAGGCGGGTATAAGGTTGTTGCCTACAAAATGGCAGCTTAATGGGTGTCCACTCTCACCCACCGCTTCCTTGACTGGTGGAGGGTCGTTAGCCGAACGGGTAGGATAGGACCTTAATGCTCATTAAAAGTATAATGAAATTATAAAGTAACTATACCTTAATAGTTCCCAATCTTATTTACTTTAGGAAAAATGTGAAATAGGTGCTAACCCATGAAATTACACTTTGTACGTTACCAAGTCGTTAGTGGAGCGCATGTGGTTAACCGACACACTAACAAGGACTAGTAAGAGTGGCAAAGGGTAACTTAGTTTTATCATAAATCGGTGGAGCGCGTGTGGTGTTGGAGTAGAAACATTACCCTAAGCTGTTATTGGTGTTGTAAAACTGTTTTTGATGTGGTAATGTTCATGCTAAGCCAATTTCAAAGATAATTGTCAATAGATTCATGTTTTGTATTAGTTTAATGGCTAGGCTAATTTCATGAAAATTGTTTGACTTGAATTATCTTGTTCTTATGAGTTAGTTTAGATTAATAGAAAAGTTATGTCATAATTTGTATTCAATCCATATTAATCTTAAAGTTGCTCATGAAAGGTGTTTTTGTAACTTGTCCTCAAGTTATATGAAAAGTCACATTTATGATTTTTAAAACTCATAAGATTTCCATAAGTTAGGAAAAATGAAGAGTCTTATTTTCTTTAATGATTTTAAAGTCTTCCATAACTTGTCCTAAAGTTATGGAACTTGAAGAATTTATCCATTAAACTACTTTAAACTCATAGGTTATGAAAATGAAGAGTTTTTTTTCCTTAAATGTTATTTTAAAGGCTTCCATAACTTGTCCTCAAGTTATGGAACTTGAAGAGTTTTTATTAAGATTACTTTAAATTCATAAGTTATGGAATTGAAATAGTTTTGAATAGTTTCAAAACTTGCCCTCAAGTTTTGGAATTTGTAAAGTTTCCCCCCATGAATACTTTAGTTCCAAGTTAAACCCTTAGAATTTTAATAGTTTAAAATTCAACCCTTATACTATTATAATATTATAGGCTTAATATTTATATATATGTATAAGAGTAAAAGTCAGTCTTACCGTTAGTAGGCCTCATTCACGAAGCCGGTCTATAAGGGGGGTATAAGGTTACAGCCTATAAAATGGCAGTTTAATGGGTGTCCACTCTCACCCACCGCTTCCTTGACTGGTGGAGGGTCGTTAGCCGAACGGGTTTGACATGACTATAATTCTCCCTTCATTAAAAGTATTAATGATAAATACTAAGTAACTAAACACTTATAAATTCCCAATCTTAGTTACTTAGTAAAATGTGAATTTGGTGCTAAACCATGAAATTTACACTTTGTACCTTACCAAGTCGTTAGTGGAGCGTGTGTGGTTAACCGGCACACTAACATGGACTAGTAAAAGTGGCGAAGGGTAACTTAATGTTTATCATAGATCGGTGGAGTGTGTGTGGTTAACCGGCACATCGATTAGGTGATAATATTAAGGGTACCAAGTGAATTTGCATGGTCATTCACACCTTGTTTTGTGATCCTCGGCATCCCAGTCACAAAATCTGAGAGGGCACAGTCGAGATTGAAACATGCCATTGAAAAGTTCAGTGAATCTCAAAAGATCTAGGAGTTTCAAAAACCAATTAAAACCTAATAAATTATTTCGTTTTTCATGGTGGAAATTGGTGAATCGTCATTCGCCTACCTTCAAATATTTTATAGCTTGGATTACGACATCCCTCTTCCAAGTTATAAAATATTGTGTTAGGTCCTAGCCTTAATATTTCATATTGGGTGTTATATTAAGGACTTAAATCAACTAACTTGAATATCTCCCATTTTAGATGTCGGGTTCAGACAACTATGATCTTCCCAAATCTGTTTCCTCCACCTCCTCCAATTATTCTCCCTAACCCACAAGTTGAAGGTTACTCAAGCCTTATTGGCAAGCAAAGTCTATGTGTGCTCACATCTTGGACATGAAGTCACATATTGACAAGCCGGGAGAGTTGGGTGTCAAGGTCTTGAGGAAGTTGATTGTTGACTTGGTTCTTCAATCACTTTCTAAGTCACATAGTGAGTTCCTTTAGAGCTGCTATATGACAGACCACGACATGACCCTTAATGATCTTACCTATTTGCTTGGTGCTACTGAATCAGCAATGATTTAGAGCACTGGTAAAGCAAATTTGATTGGAAGATCGACTTCGCAAACTACCAAGGACATTGATAATGGTAACATTAGAAATCCAGAGAAGCTTTCTCTTCCCAATGGAAAGGGGTCGGCTATAGTCAACTCGGTTTACCAAATCGTAAAGAGAAAGGCTAAATATGATATAGTCCCGTGTACCATTCCCAAAGAGCCCATATGTTTCTATTGCCAAAGGAAGGGGCATTGGTTGCAAAGCTGGCCAAATTTACCTGATAGTCTGTAAGGATGGTAAAGTCAAAAGTTTTGACTCTACTTCAGGTAAAGTCCACTATCTAACTCTATTAAGTTCCTATTTGGAGATTCTTATTACATGATGTTACTAGATCACATTTTGATGTTTTAAGAATCAAAGTGAAGAGGAAGCTTAAAGGAAGAATATGATGATTCTGATCGCGAAGATGGATTTCGGTCGCATGGTTCGGTGATCAAAATTTTGAGCTTTTACTTAAAGAGTTGTGGTAGATTGTTTAGGAATACATAACAACATAGTTTTTCACATGCATTTGCATTGTAAGGATAAGTTTTTCCGCAAAGTTTTAAAATAAAAGAAAAGTTTTTAATTTTATTTATTTTAAAATATCCTTACAGTGGCATTTGTGAGAAATTGTTGTTTATATGTTTCCATTTATAGCAATATTGGAAAATGGATTTGATTATTTCGACTGTGGTTGTGTCATAATTTACCAAATAAGGAAAGATTCTCATCACCTAAGTTTCAGTTGGGTAGAAACTTGGAATCATGCAAGTTGTATGATGAATGAGAATTTTCATCTTTGGAAAATTAAGACTAATTCCTTGTTTACATGTATATGTGAGTCAAGTGAAGGACTAAGGGATCGAGTACACATTCTTGTGCACTGGTCAAGTCCACCACAAAGATCGATAAGACTATTCGTCATGATTTACTAAGGTTTAGTAAATATGGTTATACTTACAAGTTTAAGTATAATTCTGAAACATTGCAAAAGTTTCAATGCATGGCAGAACAAATGAGAAGAATCAAATTAGATAGAAAGATAAAAGTTTCTCAATCTAAAAAGATGGGAGAGTACTTTAGTATCATGTTTTGTGATCATCTTAATGAGTAAGAAACCATATCACAATTGGTCCTCTGAGGACATATTAGTGCATTCCTATGGCTAAGGAGAGTAATCATGAATTGTTGAAATGGTTAAATCAAGAAGATGAGTCATACTTCGTTCCTAAACAAGTCTTAGAGTCATCCTCCAAGATTGTAACTTGAGTGACAAATCTTAAAGAAGGTTTATTAACAATGGTCAAATGTAAGAGTAAAAGGTGTCATACTCTTGTACATTTGAAATTGGTAAGTTGTGATGTTTTGGATAAAACAAGGACCAACTAAGGCCAATTGTGTGAAGTGTTTGTCTTGATAAGAATCCGCACTAACTCATGAATATTTGTTTGTCAAGGAATGGTTCTTAGCAAGAGAGTCTTATATGTCAAGAGGACAGTGGGATTCTAAAAGATCCTGAAAGAGTTTCAAGATCTAATCAAGAATAAAACCTGTAGTTTATCACTAGCACACGACTTGAGGTTTATAACCTATCGTGTTGACATATTCCTTTTTTTGTGCCCATTCCAGTTAAAGTTGGTTTTGCATTGGTTGCATAACAACTTGGAAGACATGGTAGGCCCTTGTGCTGCCAAGTGGCAAGTAGTGAAGATTGCACAAGTTCGGCCCATATGAGTTTGGATTTGTCACTAACCTTGTCTTGTGATTATGGTTTTGACAAATTCACATGGATAGGAACACATACGCCATAAAATCTAAGTGTCATAAGGTTTCTCTCTGATTCATGAAAATGATGGTGAGGAAATGCTTTCACTAAGTAGATTTTAAGTAGATAGCAATTGTAATATTTGCATTCTCAAAGTCGTTAGTGAAGCGCGTGTGGTTAACTGGCACATTAACATGGACTTGTGAGAAATGGAAAAGGTCTAAATAATTGAGACTATGATTACGACATCCCTTTTCATAGTTTTGAAATTGTTTAGACACACATGTGTGCTATCTAAGGAAAGGTGTATGATTTTGATAAAGTTTTATCAAAGCATCTTGTATCAGAAGTCTGAACTTTGGTAAGAAAGTCAATAAAGTATTGATTTCTAGAAGTCCAACTGATTTCTGGATACATGTCAAAGCTCGTGGGAGCATGAGTGTTATGCTAATAATCACCATGTTAGTGGGAGCATGATAATTATGATAAGTGTTGCAAGTTAGCAATGTTAATTATAGAAAACAAAAGTTTCAATTCGTGAATTTTCAGGGGTTGAAAAGGTTGTTTTGCTATAATTAAGGGACATGAAATTATACTTCATTTCAATTCTAATAGCTTAGATTGTGAGATTTTGATCGAATTTAGTCATGATTACATTATTTGCGTTCTAAAATTCGATTATGATTACAACATCCCTTTTCATAATCTGAATTATGAGAACATGGCAAATAGAAATAGAAATATGATAGCAAAAGACCGGTCTAGTATCATGTCTTTATGTGAGACATCATGAATCGTGTCCCATATGTTTCGGATATAGGATCGATTGCATGTGCTATAATATTCATCCTTTCGAAATTTTCCAAATGCTCAGGGCATTAAGAAGGGAAAAGTCTAGAATTGGATATGACTAAAATGATTAAGCAATTGTCGAGGACAATCTAAGGTTTACCAAAGATTGGTTGCTCATGGACAGTTGGAAGTATATTGTTAATTTTGGAAAGGACCATATTGACATATTCTGAAAAGAGGCAACTCTTGTTCATAAGTGATAGTCAAAATGGGAATATGCAAATGTTTCCATAAGTGGAGGTTATCCATTAAATCCGTGGAAGATTAGAAAGCTTAATGCAAGAAGGATGTTGAAAGTAATACACTTTGAATTTGAGACTTCGTTTCCATGGAATTGATCGCCAGTGGAATACTCTATAATGTCTGTTGACAAGTCTTTGTGACTTTGTGCATAATCATTACGAGAGGATCAATGCATATAAGTTTAGAATCTAACATATTTCGGTAAATGGCAGGAATTTGGAATTCTTACATTTACAATGAGGATTTGGGATTGTGAAATGAGAATCATTGGAATTATGTTCAATCGATCTATTTCACAAAGTAAAAGATCATAGACAAACTTAGTGTGCATACTTGGTGTATGGCATAACTAATGTTTAGATAAACATAGTGTGCATGCTTGGAGCATGCCATGACTATTTTTTTGATTCAAGTATAAAGTTGATTATTTGAAACATTATACAATGAATAATGAGTAATCAATATGGTGTTTAAATAAAAGGTGTTTTATTTACTCTCAAAGGTGCTTGGGACCATAGAATGATTAGTATTATTCTTGTGTTTCACTTTGCATGTTTTGACTTCCAGAATAGCTAGGTTATTCTTCCCGAATGACTAAGTTATTCAAACCATCCACAGTCGATAATACGTTGGAAGTAGGTATTAAGGCAAGACTGTCATGAATTGGGTTTGTAGATGTCTAAGGTGTTGGACATAGCAAAAGTTGCTGTAACATTCATGAGGGCTCCTAGAATGAGATTTGAGTATTGGATTAAACCGATGCTCACTTGTATCACTTCATGGATTTTATCTCGAGTGACCGTGAGACGATAATATCTTATATTCTTCAAACCTAGAGATATGAGTTGTAAACTATGAGTTGGTTATACATTGATTATACGAAAACGCATTGGTAACTCAATGTTATAAAACATGCCTTTGTGCATGATTCAACAAGTAGTAGAACAAGCATATGAGTTGAAGTTTATCCATTCCTTTTACCCTTGGAGGGATAAAAGTGATATCTGTGGGCCCCTCGATGATTTAGTGAGGACAAACATAAGTGCTCGGCCGGGCCTGGACTGATTTGATTTGTACAATTAGTCAGTCGTCATAAATCGGAAATCGGGAAACAACAGATGGACAGAGAGAATGATTATAATCAATGTCTCAGTCCATATGATATCTAGAATGGAGGAATATATGATCCCTTAGCTAATGGACGCGTCATTGATTTGTTCAGAGTTCGACAACAGCTTTAAGAGCTACGATTGCTAGTCGGGTTTTGGAGTCATGCGCAATAATAGTTTTATACTTATCCAAGTGGGAGACTGTTGGATTAGGTGTCTAAGCCCATAAGTATTATTGGTATGTATTCGGCCCGAGAGTAGCATGGTCCATTTGGGTTGCATATCATCAAGACAATTTGTTAGGATGGACTTTTGAGAGAAGAGTATAGATATGATTTATTAATATATTATAAGTTCTAATATATTAATATGAAATCATATGTTTTAATTAGTATTGATCAAGAATTAATTTGGAATTAATTTAGTGATCAAAAGAGACTAATTAAAACTATGGGGGCTAATTATGGTAATTAGTTATATTTATATGTGTTGGGCTTATGATCCATATTGGACCAAGTTTATGGATACTTAAAGAGTGGGGCCACATGAACCATGGATCATAAGACCCATGGATCTGGGTTTTGGTTATACCCATGACTCTTAGAATTCAACACATATAAATACATATGTTATGACCTAAAATCGCACCCTAGTGTGTGTGCATGTTCTTGTAGTTCATGAAGGTTTTAGAGTGCATGGAGATTCTCTCTCAAGTCCTACCTTTGTCCTTGATGTGTTGTGACTTCATTTGAGGCTTCCACACTATTGGAGCTAAGTTCTTAAAGCCAAATACATCAAGACTTCTAGCCACACAAAAGGTATGGTACTTTATCTAGTGTTTTATGTAGTTTGTATGACAATTGCATGCTAGCTATAGGTTCAATACATTGGAAACCATTTGCATGTATAATTAGTGAAAAAATAGATCCAAGGTATTTAGGGTTGTATGTGCACCATAGGATGTTGTATAATACCAAAACCCAACAATTATATGATCACTTATCTTAAATGGCGTATCATCATCATCTCAGTTCTGCGAGACCTTGAAAGAGCTACGATTGCCGATCAGTTCCTGAAGTCATACTTGCAGCTATAGTTATTAGACTTATCCAAGTGGGAGACTGTGGGATATAGTGTCTAAGTCTATAACTATATCTGGTATATACATGACCCGACCCGGCATGGTCCATTTGGGTTGCATGGCATTGCAATGCATGGATAAACCAAAATGAGAGAAAGGACACTTAACGTTTATTAATATATTATAAGTTCTAATATATTAATAATATTATTTAATTAGTATTGATCAAAGAATTAATTTGGAATTAATTAAGTGATCAAAAAGAGACTAATTAAATATATGGGGTTGATTGTGTAAATCATCTATTCTTGTATAGTTGGCTAATGATCCATGGTTTCTATGGATTGGCCTAAACCCATAAGGTGCTCCATGGATAGTCCATGGAAGTTACAAACCCATGGATCATGGAATATGCAAAGCCATGACAATTAGGGTTTACATGGTGTAACCCTACTTGTGCCACAACTATATAAAGACCCCTAGACTAGCAAAATTGAACTTGTACAAGCAAGGAAGAGGGATAGACGATTTTGAGGTGTTAGTGAACTTCTCTCAAGGTTATTCCAAGTATTGTGGTGTTGTGTGAGACATTTGAGGCATCACACTTTAGGTGACAGGATCACAAGGTTTTCAAGGAATCCAAACAACATAACATATGTTCTATAACTAGCATTTATGTTGAAAAGTTCCCTATGCTATGCTAGATAGGTTATGAACCTTGGAAAGCAAATTTGCATGTATCATAGTAAAACATAGATCCAAGTTTTCTAGGTTTGCATGTACACCATAGAAGTGTTAGAATGCTCAAAACCTATCAATCTCTTCTAGAAGGGACGGAGGACTTCGTAGTCTTTTGTGATGCATCCAATCAGGGGCTAGGCTGTGTGCTCATGAAGCGAGGGAAAGTCATTTCATATGTCTCGAGACAGCTGAAAGCACACGAAGTCAATTATACAACTCAATATCTGGAGTTGGGAGCAGTGGTCTTCGCATTCAAGATTTGGAGACACTATATCTACCGAACCAAGTGCACTATCTTCACCGACCATAAAAGCCTTAAGCACATTTTTGACCAGAAGGAGCTAAACATGAGACAACTGCGATGGTTAGAGCTACTCAACGATTATGAGTGTGAAATACGCTATCATCCCGGCAAGACCAATGTGGTCGCAGATGACCTCAGTCGGAAGGAGTACTCAGGTCGCAGAGTGAAGGCACTCACAATGACTATCCATTCCCATCTCTCCGCACAAACCAGGGAGGATCAACTAGAGGCCTTGAAGCCAGCTAATGTGGCAGATGAAGCCTTGAGAAGAATGGACAAGAACTTCGAAATCAAGGGAGACGAAGTTTATTCTTTCATGAACCGGATCTGGACCCCAAAGTTCGGCGGATACAGGGAGGTTGTCATGAAAGAAGCTCATCGGACTAGATACTCTGTTCACCGAGGTTCGGATAAGATGTATCTGGATCTCAAAAAGCTATATTGGTGGCCAAACATGAAAGCGGAAATTGCTACCTTCGTGGGCAAGTGCCTGACTTGCGCCAAGGTGAAGGTGGAATACCAAGAGCCCTCAGGTCTACATCAACAGCCATAAATACCTGAGTGGAAGTGGGAAAAAATTACTATGGACTTCATTACCAAACTGCCCACGACCCCGAGTGGCCATGACACTATCTGGGTAATCGTTGACAGATTGACTAAGTCTGCCCACTTCCTGCCAATCAAATAAACATTCAAGATGGGGAGACTAACCCAAATCTACATCCAAGAGATAGTTCGACTGCATGGTGTGCCTGTGTCCATTATCTCCAATCGAGATAGCAAATTCACCTCGAGATTTTTGCAGTCATTGCAAAAGGCTCTTGGAACTAAGCTGGATATGAGCACAGCTTACCATCCACATACCGACGGGCAGAGTTAGAGAACCATTCAAACCCTAGAAGACATGCTGAGAGCGTGTGTTATCGAATTTGGTAAGTCGTGGGATACCCATTTGCCATTCGTTGAGTTCTCTTACAACAACAGCTATCACACTAGCATCAAGGTTGCTCCTTTCGAAGCCCTCTATGACCGTAAGTGCAGATCTCTGTTGTGCTGGGATGAGGTGGGTGCCATTCAGCTAGCTAGAGGTCAAGTTCCCGATAGCACTATCACTTCCCAGAAATCATCCGAGAAACCACAGAAAAGATCGTACAAATCCGGGAACGACTAAAGGCTTCAAGAGATAGACAAAAGAGCTATCTACTTAACACAATTGCTATCTACTTAAAATCTACTTAGTGAAAGCGTTTCCTCACCATCATTTTCATGAATCGGAGAGAAACCTTATGACACTTAGATTTTATGGTGTATGTGTTCCTATCCATGTGAATTTATCAAACCATAATCACAAGACAAGGTTAGTGACAAATCCAAACTCATATGGACCGAACTTGTGCAATCTTAATTTCTTGCCACTTGGCAGCACAAGGGCCTACCATTGCTTCCAAGTTGTTATGCACCCAATGCAAACCAACTTCAACTGGATTGGGCACAGAAACAGGAATATGTTAACATGATAGGTTATAAACCTCAAGTCATGTGCTAGTGATAAACTACATGTTTTATTCCTGATTAGATCTTGAAACTCTTTCAGGATCTTTTAGACTCCCACTGTCCTCTTGACATATAAGACTCTCTTTCCAAGAACCATTCCTTGACAAACAAATATTCAAGGGATAGTGCAGATTCTTATCAAGACAAACACTTCACACAATTAGCCTTAGTTGGTCTTTGTTTTATCCAAAACATCACAACTTACCAATTTCAAATGTACAAGAGTAGGACACCTTTTACTCTTACATTCGACTAGTGTTAATAAACATTCTTTAAGATGTGTCACTCAAGTTACAATCTTGAAGTATTACTCTATGACTCAATTTTGGAACGAAGTATGACTTATCTTTTTGATTTAACCATTTCAACAATTCACGATTCCTCTTCTTAGTCAAACAAATGCACTAAGATGTCCTTAGAGAATCAATTGTGATATGGTTTCATAATCACTAAGATAATCATAAAACAAGATACTCAAGTACTCTCCCATCTTTTCAGATTGGAGAAAGTTTTATCTTCCCGCCTTATTCGATTCTTCTTATTCGTTCTGCCTAACATTGATACTTTTCCAATGTTTCAGAATTATACTTAAACTTGTAAGTATAACCATATTTACTAAACCTTAGTAATCATGACGAATAGTCTTATCGATCTTTGTGGTGGACTTGACCAATGCACAAGAATGTGTACTCGATCCCTTAGTCCTTCACTCGACTCACATATACATGTAAACAAGGAATTAGTCTTAATTTTCCAAAGATGAAAATTCTCATTCTTCATACAACTTGCATGATTCCAAGTTTCTACCCAACTGAAACTTGGGTGATGATAATCTTTCCTTATTTGGTAAATTATGACACTACCACAGTCGAACGAATCAAATCCATTTTCCAATATTGCTATCAATGGAAACATATAAACAACAAATTCTTACAAATGCCACTGTAAGGATATTTTAAAATAAAATAAAACCTTTTCTTTTATTTTAGAACTTTGCAGAAAACCTTATCCTTACAATGCAAATGCATGTGAAAAACAATGTTGTTATGTATTCCTAAGCAATCTATCACAACTCTTTAAGTAACAGCTCAAAATTCTTCCTTTAAGCTTCCTCTTCACTTTGGTTCTTAAAACATCAAAATGTGATCTAGTCACACCATGTAATAAGAATCACCAAATAGGAACTTAATAGAGTTAGATAATGGACTTTACCTAAAGTAGAGTCAAAACTTTCGACTTTACCATCCTTACAGACTATTAGGTAAATTTGGCCAGCTTCGCAACCAATGCCCCTTCCTTTGGCAATAGAAGGTTTGGGAAGTCGATCTTCTAATCAAATTTGCTTTTACCAGTGCTCAAAATCATTGCTGACTCAGCAGCACCAAGCAAATAGGTAAGATCATTAAGGGTCAAGTCATGGTCTGTCACATAGTAGTCCCAAAGGAACTCACTATGTGACTTAGAAAGTGATTGAACATCCAACTTTCTCAAGACTTTGACACCCAACTCTCCCGGCTTGTCAATACGTGACTTCATCTCCAAGATATGATCACACATAGACCTTGCTTGCGAATAGGGCTTGAGTGACATTGAACTTGTGGGTTAGGGAGAATAATTGGAGGAGGTGGAGGAAACAGATTTGGGAATATCATAGTTGTCTGAACCAGACATCTAAGATGGGAGATATTCAAGTTAGTTGATTTAAGTCCTTAATATAACACCCAATATGAAATATTAAGGCTAGGACCCAACACAATATTTTACAACTTGGAAGAGGGATGCCGTAATCCAAGCTATGAAATATTTGAAGGTAGGCGAATGACGATTCACCAATTTCCACCATGAAAAACGAAATAATTTATTAGGTTTTAATTGGTTTTGAAACTCCTAGATCTTTTGAGATTCATTGAACTTTTCAATGGCATGTTTCAATCTCGATTGTGCCCTCTCAAATTTTGTGATTGGGATGCCGAGGATCACAAAACAAGGAGTGAATAACCATGTAAATTCACTTGGTACCCTTAATATTATCACCTAATCGATGTGCCGGTTAACCACACACGCTCCACCGATCTATGATAAACATTAAGTTAACCTTCGCCACTCTTACTAGTCCATGTTAGTGTGTCGGTTAACCACACACGCTCCACTAACGACTTGGTAAGGTACAAAGTGTAAATTTCATGGGTTAGCACCAAATTCACATTTTCCTAAGTAACTAAGATTGTGAATTTATAAGTGTTTAGTTACTTAGTATTTATCGTTAATACTTTTAATGAAAGGAGAATTATAGTCTTGTCAAACCCGTTCGGCTAACGACCCTCCACCAGTCAAGGAAGCGGTGGGTGAGAGTGGACACCCATTAAACTGCCATTTTATAGGCAGTAACCTTATAACCCCCTTATAGACCGGCTTCGTGAATGAGGCCTACTAACGGTGAGACTGACTTTTACTCTTAGACATATATATATATAAATATTAAACCTATAATATTATAATAGTATAAGGGTTGAATTTTAAACTTTTAAAATTCTAAGGGTTTAACTTGGAACTAAAGTATTTATGGGGGGAAACTTTACAAATTCCAAAACTTGAGGACAAGTTTTGAACAATTCAAAAGCCTTTTTCAATTCCATAACTTATGAATTTAAAGTAGTTTTAATGAAAACTCTTCAAGTTCCATAACTTGAGGACAAGTTATGGAAGACTTTAAAAAACATTTAAGGAAAAATAAACTCTTCATTTTCATAACCTATGAGTTTAAAGTAGTTTAATGAATAAACTCTTCAAGTTCCATAACTTGAGGACAAGTTATGGAAGACTTTAAAATCATTCAAGAAAATAAGACTCTTCATTTTTCCTAACTTATGGAAATATTATGAGTTTTAAAGAATCATAAATGTGACTTTTCAAATAACTTGAGGACAAGTTACAAAAACACATTTTATGAGCAACTTTAAGATTAATATGGATTGAAAACAAATTCAAATCAAACTTTTTCATGAAACTAGCCTAACCATTAAACTAATAAGTCCATCTACAATAATTGGAGCACCTGACAGTATGAGCTTCTGTTGATGCTCAGGACGTTGACCGGACCAAATAAGTCCATACACAATAATTGGAGCACCTGACTGATTGAGTTAACCTGTTTTGGCAGGTGTGGTTTTCTGTGATGTTTACCTTGGGCACACGACACACACTTCTCAAAAGTGATAAAGTCTCTGACAGGTAAGCCTCGTACCATCTCATTCTTTGCAAGACGATTTAGGTTTTTAGCGTTACCATGACCGAGTATTTGGTGCCACAACATTGCGTTTTGGTCTGAAACCTTCGAAAAGAGGGAAGTGACTTGTTCAGGAATGTTGCTATCCATATCGATAATGTAAGCATTCCCATCCCGCTTAGATTTGACAAGAATCCACTCTTCCGGGATGACAATTCCTGGCTTGAGAATCATGCACTCTTTGTCGGTGAAATGGGTAGAATAGCCTTTGTCACAAATTTGGGAAACACTCAACAAGCTGTGCTTTAACTCGGGAGCAAAGTTGACATTCTCAAAACTTAGCACTCCATTTGTAACGGTTCCTCTCTGAGTGATCTTGCCACCTTCTCCGCCCACAAAGGAAACATATCCCCCATTAAAAGATTGAATGTCGCTCAATTGGGAGATGTCTCCTGTCATATACCGGGAGCAGCCGCTGTAGACGTACCAAGGACGGACGACATTCCTCAGCAACTGTCCCTGCAAAATGAGCGGGATCATTTAGATTTGGGAACCCATGTCATCACTGTCCTGGGTTGCCTTTTCACTTTGTCTGATTTATCTTTTAAAGTTTTCAATTTTGAATCCTCATTTCTAATCAATTCAGAGGACGATGATGATTGATTGGAAATTGATTTGGGCATCCAATGATATTTAGGTTTTCTAACAGTCTCAGGTGGTTTTGAAATATGTTTCTTATTAGTTTGCACTGAGCCTCTGGATGTTCTATCAGAAGTGGTTGAAGATCCAGAACTGCTCTTTGACGAAACCGATCTTGGCGGAGCCTTGTTCGGTTTTGGCAAACTGTTTGGGACTTTGTTATGAAAAACATTATTATTCTTTTGAAAAACAGCCCTTTTTCTGCTTCGATCATCCTTCCAATCATCATCCGAGAGCGAGTTCTTGAGGACTTTCTAATTAAAGACCTTCCTCTAGATTCGTTCTCTCCTCTTTGCGACATATAGTTGACAAACATCCTATTTTGACAATTCCTAGCTATATGTGACATCCCCTAATTTCTCGGCCAGAAAAGACCGATTTAATTTATGCTTTTTAAAATAAAATCAGAGAAATCTTTTCAAAAGATGTTGCGGAATTGGTCCCCAAACAACATATGATAAAAGTTTATCAAAACCCTTCTTTAAAAAGGTATATATTTCCCATATATATATATATATATATATATATATATATATCAAAACTCAGGATGTCATGTTCCGATACAGATCAAAAGCATAAACAAGGCATTATAAGCCTTTCAACATTTATTTACAACTACTGGCCTATAATAAAAAATCTTTCATCGTCCTCCGACTATGCTCGGGGTCCACTACCTGTAATCATAAAAAGCTGAGTGGGTCAGGCTTGGGAGCCTGGTGAGCATATAGGGTTTTCAACCCACAATAATAATAACATATTAAGTTCACCAATCAACAATAACCCTGATTACCCATTCCCGTTGTCCTCACTTTACGTCCCTAAACACCTAACACAAGGGACTTAGCCTAAGGAATATCATCGGGTTGGACACTACTGCTAAGGGGACTCCTCAGCCATACATGTCCTAAAGGCAACCATGAGGGGGATTGGAGTACACCAATGAACATTTAGTTAATCAACACCTACAAGTTGCGAACTTGCTAGTGTACCACTGGACTGTCTAGAAAGGTCCGTGATCGTCATCTATACTCCGCTAGATGACTACAACGATAACACCAACAACAACACCGACACCGAGGCCTCTCATCATTTTTAAAACCCACCGACTATTTTGTCTACCCATGTTTTACCCAACATATTTGTAGATAAAATACATATACAATTTAAAACTTGTATAAAACTTCAATTCAACAGTCACCTCAAATAAACAATTAACATATTTACACATAACACGTATTTTAAGGTAAATACTTCATATCTATGTGTAAACTGAAAGTAACTACACACTCACATGATTTGATGATAATCGGGCAGCAATTCGTTTCCTAAAACGTTCGTTTCTAATAAAACCGGGAGTTTTATTGAGAAACCGGGCTCTACAAAAGTCGGGCTTCGAAACCGAAAAGATAAATTTTCCGGGCTTCACGGCCACTTCGTGGCGTATTCCGAGGCTTATAATTGATACCGGGGCTTCGGGGGATGATAATATGAAAGAAATATGGAGAAAGGGGCTAAAAATGACAAGTTTTCAAAATACCCCCGGGAGGCCTCGCACCCTTGTATTTATAGGGCCGAGCCTCCTGATCCAATGGCTGAGAAGTGGCCACGCTTCGCGGATCCGACGGCTCGCAGAGGAGGCTCGCACGAGGGCTGCACGTGGGTCGCACCTGCGAAGGCTCGCTGGCAGTCTGCTATTGGACCGAGGTCTACTGGTCCGAAGCCTAAGCACCGTGGCAGTCAGCGAGGGTTCGGTCTCGTGCTAAGAGGGTACGTATCGCATGGCTACTGGACCGCTTCGGATAAGGCCATGTGCTCGGATGACTCAGCAGCTTCGCCACGTGGCTTCGCACGAGTCACAGATTTCGGACACGTGTCACATGCGAGGCGAGGGTGACGTGGCAACTCGTGGCTATGCGAATTTTCTCGGTTTTTGTGCAAAAACTTCTAAAATCCATAACTTTCGCATACGAGCTCCGTTTTTGACGTTCTTTATATGCACGCGTAGGTAAAATTACGCTCTACAACTTCCGTTTAGACTTCGTCGGCTAATTTTGACTTTAATTTTTATATTATTATTTTTAACAGACCGGGACTGGAAATCCGTTAAAAATTTATAACTTCTTCATCCGACGTCCGTTTTCGTCAGACTTTTTACCGTTGTGCTACTATTTACGAGACCTTCGATTCTCGTTTAGGTCGTGTCGGCTAAAAATCACTCGATCTAAAATTCGAGTTTTTAGCTGTCTACTGCTAAACTGAAAATTTGAAAAATCATAACTTCCTCATACGAAGTCAGATTTGGGCGTTCTTTTTATCGAACTTCTCGGTTTAACGAACACTACGATTTTCGTTTAGATCACTAAGGCTAAAAAGTAGTTTATCGAAAACTCACTTTTTACAACATTCAACACCGAGCCGGTTTTGTCGTGAAACTTCGACAGGTCATAACTTCTTCGTTATAACTCGGATTTCGGCATTCTTTATATATCCGTAATCCTTGTCACGACCCCTATAACTTTCTTAATAGATATCAACTTTATCTAAAATTTAATTTTGACGCTCATTTTTATTCTTAATTAATTAACTCCTAGTAATTAAGCATAAAACATATAAAACACATAAAATTCACATAATTCCTTTTTCATTTCTTCAAAATGAGTTACAAAGGTTAACCTAGACTATCACCTTAATATTAATGCCTAGGCTAGAAACACGAGTGTTACGATTCTCTCCCCCTTAGGATGATTCCGTCCCCGGAATCACACATCACCAAACAACTGCGGGTAGCGACTCATCATGTCACTCTCCGTTTCCCAGGTGAGATTTGGTCCATTCGTATGTTTCCAGCGCACAAGCACTAAATCAACCATCTTGCGTCGCAACTTCATAGTCTTATGGTCAACTATTGCCTCAGGTTCTTCAATCAACCTTTTGTTTTCATCCACCTTTAACTCAGAAATCGGAATTATGTCGGGCACATCTCCCGTGAACTTCCTCAAATAACACACATGAAATGTGTTATGAATACCCTCCAGTTCTTCCGGTAATTCTAGCTTGTAAGCTTGATTCCCCATCCTCTGAAGAACTTTAAATGGTCCAATAAACCTTGGACTCAACTTTCCCCTTTTACCAAATCTTATAAGTCCCTTCCACGGCGAGACTTTAAGTAAAATCGAATCTCCAACTTCAAAGGATATCGGTTGTCTTTTTTTGTCAGCATAACTCTTTTGTCGATCTTGAGCAGCTAACATCCTCTCCCTTATCACTTTCAACTTTTCAGCAGTTTGATGGACTATTTCAGGTCCCATAAACTGGTTTTCCCCAGCTTCCAGCCAACATGATGGCGTTCGACACTTTTCCCCATACAAAGCGTGATAAGGTGCCATCTTAATGCTTGAGTGGAAACTATTATTATAGGAAAATTCTACTAGAGGTAAGTGTTCATCCCAGTTACCTTGGAATTCTAGGGTACATGCTCTCAGCATATCCTCCAATGTTTGAATTGTTCGTTCGCTCTGACCATCGGTTTGTGGATGGTAAGCTGTACTCAAACACAACTTGGTACCCAATTCCTCTTGTAGACTCCTCCAAAACCTTGAGGTAAAACGGCTGTCACGATCGGATACAATTGTTAACGGAACACCATGTAGCCTCACAATTTCCTTCACATAAGAATTCGCAAGTTTATCCATAGACCATTTCTCGTTAGCGGCTATGAAATGTGCACTCTTAGTGAAGCGATCAACGACCACCCAAATCATGTCGTGACCGTTCCTTGTTCTGGGCAGTTTAGTCACAAAATCCATGGTAATGTCCTCCCATTTACCCATTGGTACTGGTAAAGGTTCTAAACTCCCATACGGTTTCTGATGTTGTGCCTTAACCCTAGCACAAGTTACACACTCAGCCACATACTTAGCAACATCGAGCTTCATCGTCGGCCACCAGTAATAGGGTTTTAGGTCCCTATACATTTTCGTACTGCCGGGATGAATCGAGTACATGGTTTTGTGAGCTTCTTCCATCAGAAGACCTCTTACTCCTCCCATCTTAGGTACCCAAATCCTATCTTTGAATACCTTCAATCCTTGACCGTTTGTATCAAACACCAACGTTTTACCCAAACGTTCCTCCTTCCGGTCATTTTTCTCTAAAGCTTCCTCCTGAGCTTTCTTTATACTTTCCACAATTGTAGAGACAACTTCAATCTTCAGCGCTCTTGGCCTTCTCTTTTCAAGATTTACCTTCCGACTAAGAGCATCAGCAACAACATTTGCTTTACCAGGGTGGTAAAGTATCTCACAGTCGTAGTCCTTGAGTAGTTCCAGCCAGCGCCGTTGCCTCATGTTCAATTCCTTCTGATTAAAGAGATATTGAAGACTCTTATGATCAGTGAAAAGTTTACACTTAGTACCATAAAGATAATGCCTCCATATCTTTAAGGCGAATACTACCGCTGCCAACTCCATATCATGAGTTGGGTAGTTCTTTTCATGCTCTTTCAACTGCCTCGATGCATACGCTATCACTTTATCCCTTTGGGTCAGAACACATCCTAACCCAACTCCAGAGGCATCACTATAGACTGCAAAGTCATCCGCTCCTTCAGGTAACGAAAGAATCGGTGCTTCACACAATCTCTTCTTTAACTTCTCAAAGGCTTCCTTATGCTTCTCATTCCAAGCATAAGTAGCTCCTTTGTGGGTCAAAGTTGTTAATGGAGATCGAAGAAAAGCCTTGGATAAATCGACGATAATATCCGGCTAATCCTAAAAAGCTTCGAATATCCGTGGGACTTTTTGGTTGTTCCCACTTCATCACAGCTTCAATCTTTGCTGGGTCAACCATTATCCCTTCTTGGTTAACCACATGACCCAAAAATTGGACTTCTTGAATCCAAAATTCACATTTGGAGAACTTTGCGTACAACTTCTCCTTTTTCAGAACTTCTAGCACTTCACGCAGATGCTTCTCATGCTCCTGCTTGCTTTTCGAATAGATCAAGATATCGTCTATGAATACTATCACGGATTTATCAAGGTATGGTTTACAAACTCTGTTCATCAAATCCATGAAAGCTGCTGGGACATTGGTTAATCCGAACGACATAACCAAAAATTCATAGTGTCCATATCTTGTTATGAACGCGGTCTTCTCGATATCCTGCTCCCTCACCTTTAGTTGATGGTACCCCGACCTAAGATCGATCTTCGAAAAATAGCTCGATCCTTGCAACTGATCGAACAAGTCATCGATCCTCGGCAACGGGTACTTGTTCTTTATCGTCGCTTTATTCAGCTCTCTGTAATCGATGCACATTCTCATGCTCCCATCTTTCTTCTTTACAAATAATACAGGGGCTCCCAGGGTGATGAACTAGGTTGAATGAAACCTTTGTCCAATAACTCCTGAAGTTATGTCATAAGTTCTTTCATTTCGGTTGGCGCTAATCGATAAGGTGCTTTGGCTATTGGCGTCGTTCCTGGTAACAAGACGATACGGAGTTCTACTTGTCGATCAGGGGGCAATCTGGGAAGATCTTCGGGAAAGACTTCCGGATAATCACACACCACTGGAATATTCTGCACCTCTTTCTTTTCCTTCTGAGCATCGATCACGAATGCTAGATATGATGTACACCCCTTGGCCAAACACTTTCTGGCTTTCAGTAAGGAAATGATTCCAGAATTTACTCTGCGTTTGTCTCCATACACAATAAACGACTCTTTCCCTGGCGGGTTTACTTTAACTATCTTCTTCCTACACATTATTTCGGCATCATTGGCACTAAGCCAATCCATTCCTAAAACTACGTCGAATCTATTTAACTCGATAGGAAATAATTCCTCCTGGAACTTATTCCCATCCAAGTCAATGATGATGTTTTTCATATGATGGCTAACAGGTACAAACTTGCCACTAGCAATTTCGACTAATAAAGCATTAACTAGTCTATCAACAGGCAAAGCTAGTTTTCTACCAAATTCATGCGATATAAAGGAGTAATTTCCTCCAGAATCAAACAAAATTTGGGCAGGCGATTCGTTTACGAGAAAGGTACCTGAAGCGACATCGACTTCTTCTTTCCCAGCTTCGAGTGTCATCTGAAAGGCTCTCGCCTTTGGCTTTGGTGGCAGATTGGGTTTCGCTGCGTCCTTCTTCTTCGGGCAATCCCTCAAAATATGCCCTTCTTCATGGCACCTATGACAGACGTTATTAGTGAAGGTGCAGTTATTGGCATAATGCCCTGGCTTTCCACATTTGTAACAAGTGATTTCCACGCTGCACTTCCCAGCATGTTTCTTCTTGCACCTGTCACACCATTTGGCTTCGGCTCCTCCTCCGAATTTTCTCGAACCAGACTTTGAGAATTTGTTCTTTTTATTGGAACCTGACGTTCCTTCAAACTTTCTCTTTTCGCCAACTTCAACCTTGCTGGCGGCTCTCCCCTTGATCAAATCTTCAACAGACTTGGCAGCCCAGATAGCTGCCTCCAAAGTAAGTGCCTGACGTACTGGCACCGCATACTCCCATCCCTTTGCGTACCTATCAATTTTCGCTAGCTCATCTGGGACAATACGCAAAGCAAACTCCATTTTTTCTGTGAAGTTATTCGTATACTCGTCAACGGTCATACTCTCCTTCTTCAACGTTAGAAATTGGTTTTCTAACTCAAGTACGTTTTGGGCCGAGCAGAACTTGCGCTTAAAGTGCACCAAGAACTCTGCCAAGTCATTTGCAATGGCTCATTAGGGCTTAGGGTTTTCCCCAATGTGTTCCACCAACGAGCAGCACTACCCCTGAACTGACGTACTGCAAAGGTAGTTTGTAACTTGCCTTGGCAATCACAAGTCATGAAAGCCAACTCCATTTCCGAGATCCAGTCCAGAACTCCGACAGGATCTTCTTTTCCAGCGAAGGTCGATGGCTTGCAAGTCATAAAGTCCTTATACTTGCACCCATTTCTCTCCACTCTACCCTCGTGGTTATTCCTCCCAACCACAAGCGGTTCACTATGACCAACCGATCTGTTGTTGTTCCCTTCTTCAGATCGATCGTCATTTAGTTCACGTTGTTCAACAGGAACTGAAGGTTCATCCCTGTTGTTCAGCAACATTTGCCTCAACTCCTCCCTCTGTTCAGCCATCATGGTCTGAATCACATCTCGTACTCCAGCCATGGTGATGGGTTCGGGTGCAACTCCTACTATAGGCACCTGTTCCACCACTTGAGGTTGAGGTTGTTGGTTTGCATTTCCCGCTCCACTTCGAGTTCTTGCCATTATAATCTATATACCGAATAAGGCGAATTTAGGTCTTTATCCTTAGACATGTCAATTCCCTTATCACTCCAAAACGTTTACATGTTAGTTCTAATCTCGTAGTCATACGCTTAGAATCCTACACACATAAGGTTTCCAGATCCGGTCGGCAACAGACCATAGATCCGAACAAATAATGGCATATATGGCAACATATAACATTTAACACATAAAGGCATTTTAGGCACCTTTCCTAAAATAAACTAGTGCTCATGTCTAAAATATGGTAGACACTCACCTCACAATCATCACTTAGCATTCTAAGTTCAAGTCTAGAAATCGTAGGATATTTCTTAGTTCGCTTAAACTAATGCTCTGATACCAACTGTGACATCCCCTAATTTCTCGGCCAGAAAAGACCGATTTAATTTATGCTTTTTAAAATAAAATCAGAGAAATCTTTTCAAAAGATGTTGCGGAATTGGTCCCCAAACAACATATGATAAAAGTTTATCAAAACCCTTCTTTAAAAAGGTATATATTTCCCATATATATATCAAAACTCGAGATGTCATGTTCCGATACAGATCAAAAGCATAAACAAGACATTATAAGCCTTTCAACATTTATTTACAACTACTGGCCTATAATCAAAAATCTCTCATCGTCCTCCGACTATGCTCGGGGTCCACTACCTGTAATCATAAAAAGCTGAGTGGGTCAGGCTTGGGAGCCTGGTGAGCATATAGGGTTTTCAACCCACAATAATAATAACATATTAAGTTCACCAATCAACAATAACCCTGATTACCCATTCCCGTTGTCCTCACTTTACGTCCCTAAACACCTAACACAAGGGACTTAGCCTAAGGAATATCATCGGGTTGGACACTAGTGCTAAGGGGACTCCTCAGCCATACATGTCCTAAAGGCAACCATGAGGGGGATTGGAGTACACCAATGAACATTTAGTTCATCAACACCTACAAGTTGCGAACTTGCTAGTGTACCACTGGACTGTCTAGAAAGGTCCGTGATCGTCATCTATACTCCGCTAGACGACTACAACGATAACACCAACAACAACACCGACACTGAGGCCTGTCATCATTTTTAACACCCACCGACTATTTTGTCTACCCATGTTTTACCCAACATATTTGTAGATAAAATACATATATACAGTTTAAAACTTGCATAAAACATCAATTCAACAGTCACCTCAAATAAACAATTAACATATTTACACATAACACGTATTTTAAGGTAAATACTTCATATCTATGTGTAAATTGAAAGTAACTACACACTCACATGATTTGATGATAATCGGGCAGCAATTCGTTTCCTAAAACGTTCGTTTCTAATAAAACCGGGAGTTTTATTGAGAAACCGGGCTCTACAAAAGTCGGGCTTCGAAACCGAAAAGATAAATTTTCCGGGCTTCACGGGCACTTCGTGGCGTATTCCGAGGCTTATAATTGATACCGGGGCTTCGGGGGATGATAATATGAAAGAAATATGGAGAAAGGGGCTAAAAATGACAAGTTTTCAAAATACCCCTGGGAGGCCTCGCACCCTTGTATTTATAGGGCCGAGCCTCCTGATCCAATGGCTGAAAAGTGGCCACGCTCCGCGGATCCGACGGCTCGCAGAGTAGGCTCGCACGAGGGCTGCACATGGGTCGCACCTGCGAAGGCTCGCTGGCAGTCTCCTATTGGACCGAGGTCTACTGGTCCGAAGCCTAGGCACCGTGGCAGTCAGCGAGGGTTCGGTCTCGTGCTAAGAGGGTACGTGTCGCATGGCTACTGGACCGCTTCGGATAAGGCCATGTGCTCGGATGACTCAGTAGCTTCGCCACGTGGCTTCGCATGAGTCACAGATTTCGGACACGTGTCACATGCAAGGCGAGGGTGACGTGGCAACTCGTGACTATGCGAATTTTCTCGGTTTTTGTGCAAAAACTTCTAAAATCCATAACTTTCGCATACGAGCTCCGTTTTTTACGTTCTTTATATGCACACGTAGGTAAAATTATGCGCTACAACTTCCGTTTAGACTTCGTCGGCTAATTTTGAATTTAATTTTTATATTATTATTTTTAACAGACCGGGACAGGAAATCCGTTAAAAATTTATAACTTCTTCATCCAACGTCCGTTTTCGTCAGACTTTTTACCGTTGTGCTACTATTTACGAGACCTTCGATTCTCGTTTAGGTCGTGTCGGCTAAATATCACTCGATCTAAAATTCGAGTTTTTAGCTGTCTACTACTAAGCTGAAACTTTGAAAAATCATAACTTCCTCATACGAAGTCAGATTTGGGCGTTCTTTTTATCGAACTTCTCGGTTTAACGAACACTACGATTTTCGTTTAGATCACTAAGGCTAAAAAGTAGTTTATCGAAAACTCACTTTTTACAACATTCAGCACCGAGCCGGTTTTGTCGTGAAACTTCGACAGGTCATAACTTCTTCGTTATAACTCGGATTTTGGCATTCTTTATATATCCGTAATCCTTGTCACGACCCCTATAACTTTCTTAATAGATATCGGCTTTATCTAAAATTTAATTTTGACGCTCATTTTTATTCTTAATTAATTAACTCCTAGTAATTAAGCATAAAACATATAAAAGACATAAAATTCACATAATTCCTTTTTCATTTCTTCAAAATGAGTTACAAAGGTTAACCTAGACTATCACCTTAA
The DNA here is from genome assembly GCF_052849685.1 of Lactuca virosa. Lineage (NCBI taxonomy): Eukaryota > Viridiplantae > Streptophyta > Magnoliopsida > Asterales > Asteraceae > Lactuca > Lactuca virosa. Next base: position 298,751,176 of record NC_136428.1, on the reverse strand, counting down.
TATTAATGCCTAGGCTAGAAACACGAGTGTTACACTATATGTCCACCAATACCACAATTAAAACAAATCTGTTTATTGTTACTAGAACTGGTACTACATTTCTCAGATTTATTTTCTTGATTGACACTCTTACTCTTCTCACAAGAACATGTATGAAAAATAGGTTGTGAGATAAGTGAGGGTGCATCAAATGGTGTGACTTGTAGAATTGGTGTGTTTACATTAGAAGCACAAACATCAGGATTATTAAACAATTCATCAAACATTTCAAAGAAATTAAATTCAACAGGAGCAGATGTGGAAGCATCACACAAAACCTTGTCATTTTTAACATCAGAAGTAAAAGATTTTTCATTTGAAATAAAAACATCAGGATCAGACTCAGAAACAGATCCTTCAACTTCTTGCTTTGCCTGATCTAAAGATTGATCTGCAGGGGAAATAGAAACATTAGTATTTTCAACATTAATAAATCCTCCTGAAACGAAACCTGATGGATTGCCATAAACCATGAATGGTTCGTTGGCAATATCATCTTTAGACAAGGATTGATACTGATATGTGTGATTAAAAGGAGGAGGTACACTATCGTATCCTAAACCCTTTTGCTGGTTTCGTTTGAACTGCATGCAATGATCAATCATGTTGGCAACTACCTCGCTTTATCCATCAAATTTTCTAAAATCAAAATTTGCAGTATCAAATTGTCTCTTTAATGTATCAAGCTCAGTAGTTAACTCATCATTCGGTATTTTTTATAATCATAATTTTCACATTTTTCACTGTATTCTTGCTGAATTCTCTTATAGTCCTTTATTTTTGTTTCTAACTGGGCCTTTAAGGGTTTTTGTCCTTTTCTAAGTTGATAGCCCTCATATCTAAGATCCTCTACTTCTCTACGTAATAATGCTATTTCGTCATGAAGGATTTTAACATAATCATTATATGCCTGAGAGCAAGTAGGTAGACTTACCTCGTGTTTCTTAGGCTCAGAAGTAGAAGATACCATCAGCGCAAACTGCAGCTCCATCATCTCAGCTTCAGGATTAGCTACATCATTCTTCAAGGGAGCATGATCATTGATTTGGGCTAGGTGAGCATTTTCAGGTTTTGAAATGTTCAGGGCCTGAATCTGGTCCTCCCAGTCAAATGACTGAGCAACCATAGCAGTCTTACTACTAGCCACATCACCTCCACGATTGTTTCCCACTGCAACCATCGTTCTGTCATTGTTCAACCTTCGATCCAGTTTTGGGCACTCACGAGCAAAATGACCTGGCTCGTGGCAGTTGAAACATCGCAGCTTTCCCTTATTGAACCCGACCTTCTTATCAGCATTCATCCCCCAGTTATTTTTCCCTGTCTTCTTAGCAAACTGCTTCACCTTGAACACTGCCATAGCAATTTGCCATGTGATATCCATCTCTTCCACATCTTCTGGATGAATCTGATCCAGATCAGCAAATGAGAACTGAGGTGGAAGCTCTCCAGCTACAAAGGCATTATAGCAGTTAACAAGTCCTGTAGCTAGAGCAAGATTTTCATCACTTTCTTTTGTGTTTGAGGAAGAGGCTACAACTGGCACATTGGATGAGGGAACAGCTTGTGGAGTGACGAATGGCTGGCTTTGAGGGTGAGGCTTGGATGACGCAGTAGTGAAGGTTTGAATTTGAGGTTGTTGAACAGCAAATCCTTGACTTGGAGAAGAGATGATTGATGAAAGAGCATTGTTAGAGGAAATTCCGAGATTGGCAGTTGAATACGAATTCACATGGTTAATCTCTCGCTGTTTATCATCAATATCACAAGCTTTGATGATCGCCATTGTTTCATCAAGAGTGAGGCGATTCAGATCCTTGGTCTTCTTAATCACAGCCACATTCATGTCCCATGACTTTGGTAGAGCATTCAGTAGCTTCTTGTTTACCTCGGATTTGGTCAGGAAGATCCCAGATATGTTCATATCAGTAGTGAGAGTTGTGAATCGCTGCAGCTGTGCCTCCAGGGTTTCTCCAGGAATGTAGTTGGACATATTGAATTTCTGCCGCAACATATCCTGACGGCTTTCTTTCATGTCCTCATTTCCTTCATACACCTCAATCAGGGCTTCCCACAAATCCTTAGCTGAAGTATACTCTCTGAAACCTTGAGCTATATCAGGAGATAAAGTTATGGTCAGAGTGGCCAAGGCCCTTTCCTGTTCTTAAACTTTCTCAAAATTATCGTCTGTGTAATTCTCAACAGCTTTGTCAATTACTTGTCCTCCAATTGTCATAGTAATTCTGACAGGACCTTTGATGATGCTTCTCCAAACTTTGAAGTCTTTCATTTTAATGTACTTTTCAATCCGGTATTTCCATTCAGGAAAACCATCTGCAGACATCAGTCTTGGAATACGTGTGGTTGTACCCATGACAATATCCAGTTCATGAAAATATGTTTGACTTTGAGAATCCATCAGAAATTAAAGCAAAATAATGACATAAATGAGTTTACGGTTAAAGTGTTTATGGCCGTAAACTGTGTTTACGGTCGGGTGTTTACGGCCGGGGTGTTTACGGTCTAGTGTTTACGGTTTTTGAATCATAGTTTACGGTTAATGAAGATGCCTTGTTTACGGTCCAAGAACACTGATTACGGTTGATGAACGTTCTTGAGTTTACGGCCGTAAACTGGGTTTACGGTCGTAATCTCTTAGCAGTAAACTCCCAGAAATCCTTCGAAAACGCGATTTTGGAGTAGATTCAATCCCTTTAACAACGAAAACACCAAAACCAATCTCGAATAGTGAAGAATATCAGTTTAAATGGCTGAAAACTCGATTGAATGATACTTTGACACTGGTTTTGCTCTGATACCAATTGTAAGGTCCTGAAACGGATCTTTACCAATGATCAAGCAACAAACAATCAAAAGCAATCAGAATAGGAGTAGAAGAAGAAGAGAAATCAAGCTTGCACACGTTTATTGCTGAAAACGTCTGGTACAACTCGATACAATAGACCGTGAACTCTGAGGCATCAACAACCTAACAATGACCTACAACTCCTCTATATATAGTAGACTTGGGCCGGAAACAGGGTTTACGGCCGTAAACTCACTCCAGGCCGTAAACTCACTAACACCCCACAAAAACATACTAAAGACTCAAAATGAACTATTACAATGAAAGCCTAGACCAAACCATTAACTGGACCCTTCACCAAAAGCAAGTGTTTTTCAAACACTTTAACTAATGGATTCGCTAATTTAAATACAAATATGTGTTTAATTATTATTAGGATTTCGTTAACTTCGCGTACAACAATTCAAGGATCCTCATTTCCAGTCTCATTGTCCGACACTTACACGCACCCAACTGTGAGTTCATACTCCTACGCTTTCTCTATTTTAACGTTTTCTGGGGGGGAATACAAGCTAAACACAAATAGTTTTTGTGAACCTTATACACGAAATTTCAACGGATTAAAACTTATGCAATTGATACAACCAAAAGATCACCACATTTTTATAAAGTATTAGATATTTTATCCCTTTTGTAACATGTTGAGCATAAGGGAAGTCTTCAACTCACAACTACAATTTCATAGTTTTTAGAACAATACATGAACCAAGTACTTAACACACATGTAAACTATAAAAGGTATAGTTTCGGATTTCAATACATAGCTTTATCATTTCAGGATTATACATTAGCAATCATTTAAACTATAACAGACATAGTTTATGGTATACATTACTACTTTCTGAATACAAGAGTACCACACTAAATAATTATTTAAGTATAATTATTATTACTCTGTAAAGTATACATACGATTTCAAGTACAAGAGAACGATACCAAACAACACGTAAACTTGTTAATACATGGCACTACTTCGATTTGTACCCTTCGGGGCATGGAACTAAGTCCTAACACAGTATAACAAGAGTCTCGTGGAGGGAGAGCGTGAGATTTGTGAATAGATCTATTCGGGACTGACAATCCCACACCTGAACTACTAGCTACAGTTAGGCAGGCATGCCTGGGGTGACAAATGTCATAATATCCGACACTTGAAGAACGTCGTAAAGGTCACTAGGTCATATCAAGTATGGTTCTATGAACTCACAATAGTATAAACTAACCATTTGTTTACGGAAATTCATTTCTTCAATTAGTTTTATTTTCATTAATAGAACTATCATACATTACAACTGGAGGATTCTAGGAAATTCGAATACATGGTTTTATTTTAAGTAATAAAACTACTATACATTCTCGTGTTAGCCAGGGTTTTCATACAATGCATTATTTACATTACTGGTGGTAACCAGGGATTTCATACACAAAGACAAAACTTAATAACGAAATTACATTAGTTTTGGGGTTTAAGACTACCTTTTTACTAAATAAAATATTGTATTTTCTTGGAAAGATACAAACATTTTCACAGATTCATCATCATGTTTTCATTATAAAAACTTGCTTATGAACTCACCAGCTTTAATCACTCTTTCAAAACCGCTTGTATTCTCAGGAAATCAGTAGATAGGTAGTCACGCAGGATTTTGAGAAGACGGAGCGTATAGAGTCACATCTTTTATATTTTGCTATACTTTTGATGTATACAAACTATGTATCAAACAGATGTAAATATTTACTTATTCAATGTAATGGTTGTGTTTACTTTGATTACTATGATGCAATTGTTGTGATACTGTACATAACGTCTTCCACCCCCGAACGTTTCCGTCGTTCCGGTTTGGGGGTGTGACAGATTGGTATCAGAGCATTGTCTATAGTGAACTAAGTATATCGAACCTTACATGATATGCAACTATAAACGCTAAGGGGACGAAGCGCTCTGAACTAAAAGTATACTTTTAAAAATCTAATTATTTTATAACAAGTATACAAGTATATATACATACCAAAACCAATATCACAAGAAGAACAAAACAAAAAAGTATTTAGATATTGGACACTGCTGTTAAACCTGGACAATTATGTAGTCATATCTGGAATAAATATAGCCTGATCAACTGTATTTATTTGAGATACGACCAACATGTGTTTGGGAGTGATGGTGGTGTTGCAACAAGTCTAAAACTTACCAAACTCCATACAAAAGAGAACAGTAGAACATAACACATAACTTAAAAATATTGTAGAAATTTCATTCCAAGTGTTGCTATTTATCTTTCTAGCGATTGTTTACTTGTATTAGTAGACTTCTTCTGTAAAATCGCTTAATAGAACACTTTATTTATCAGTTTGAAATATATATTGTTCTATATCACCTGACTTCTGACCATTACAGAGGTCTTATCTTCGTTTTTCTCGTGAATCATTTTACAGAAAGATGCCTCCAAAGAAGAGACCTAACCAAAAGAACAACAATCGTCCACCACCGCCACCTCCTCAGTTCGATCTTGTGATATTCCAGGCAGCAGTTACAACCGATGTGGCTGCCGCGATGTCGCAGATCAATTCTGGCGGCACTAGCGGTTCGGGTAGTGGTACCCATCCCCTCAATCTCGAAGGTGGTCAGGGACACCCGAGGGAGTGTTCTTACAAGGATTTTATGAATGCGAAGCCTAAATATTTTGACGATAATGGAGAGCTTGTGAGAGTGCTTTCAATCGTCTTTTGTCTGTGTAACTCTTCTGTCTGTCCCTAGAGGGTTTCAATCGTTCTCGTATTTGAACAATTTTCTCAGTTGTTTCCATGATGATTTCTGGACAAGTGAGAGTGCTGTCAGGGACTTGCCCTTTAGCTGGTTATCTATCACCCACTTCAGCCTAGCACATAGGTGATCTGCACTTTAGGCCATAAAGGGCTTAGAATGGGGCAACCTTGATACTAGTATGGTAGTTGTTGTTGTATGATAATTCGACCAATGGAAGATGGGTATCCCATGCTTTACCAAAGTCGATCACACACGCTCTCAATATGTCTTTTAATGTTTGAATCGTTCTCTCACTTTGCCCATCGGTTTATGGATGGTAGCCTGTACTAATGTCCAGCCTAGTTCCGAGGGATTTTTGTAGTGACTGTCGGAATCTTGAGGGGAATCTATTGTCTCTATCATAGATAATAGATATGAGCACACCATGTAGTCGTACAATCTCTCTATGTAGGTTCTGGTCAGTTTCTTTTATTGGCAGGAAGTGCGCGGACTTGGTTAACCTGTCAACGATAACCCAAATGGTATCAAGGCCACCCATTGTCTTGAGTAATTTGGTTATGAAATCCATTGTAATCCGCTCCCACTTCCACATAGGTATTTCTGGTTGCTGTAGTAAACCTGATGGCTTTTGGTATTCGACCTTAACCTTGGCACAAGTCAGAAACTTCCCCATGAAGGTAGCAATCTCTGCTTTCATGTTTGGCCATCAATATAACTTCTTGAGGTCCAAATACATCTTTTCTGAACCTGGATGAACGGAGTATCGTAACTTGTGAGCTTCGTTCATGACAACGTCTCTAAACCCACCGAACTTCGGTGTCCAGATCCGATTCACGAGATAACGAAATCCGTCACCCTTGACTTCTAAGTTCTTATCCATACCTCTTAAGGCTTCACCTGTCACATTTTCGAGTTTCAAGGCTTCCTGCTGAGCCTCTTTAATTTGTATAGACAGATGTGAATGGATGGTCATGGTCAGTGCTTTGACTCTACGACCTGAGTACTCTTTTCGACTAAGGGAATCAGGTACTACATTGGCTTTTCCGGGTTGATAACAAATTTCACATTCGTAGTCATTTATTTAGTAGTTCTACCCATCTTCGTTGTCTCATGTTGAGCTCCTTCTGATTGAATATGTATTGAAGGCTTGTGTGGTCTGTGAAAATAGTGCTCTTCGTACCATACAGGTAGTGTCTCCAGATCTTCAAAGCAAATACTACCGCTCCAAGCTCAAGATCGTGAGTAGTGTATTTGACTTCGTGTGTCTTAAGCTATCTTGAGGGATAGGCGATAACCTTTCCCCGTTGCATAAGAACACAAGCTAGCCCTTGATTGGACGCATCGCAGTATACTACGAAATCTTCTATCTCTTTAGGAAGAGAAAATATCGGTGCATTGCATAGGGCTTGTTTTAGCGTTTAGAACGCATTTCCTTGTTTCTCTCCCCAGCTATAATTCACACCCATTTGAGTCAGGGTGGTAAGTGGTTTAGCGATCGTAGAGAATTTTTGTATGAACCTGCGATAGTAGCCAACAAGGCTTAAGAATTGACGGATCTCCGTAGCCGTTCTTGGTGCTGACCAGTTCTCGATTGCTTTGATTTTAGAAGGGTCCACGTGTATTCCCTCTCCACTGACCACGTGACCCAGGAAATCTACACTCCGGATCCAAAATTCGCAATCTAAGAACTTCACATAAAGTTTTTCTACTCATAATGTTTCCAAGACCTGTCGTAAGTGCTGACTATGTTCCTCCTTACTACGTGAATAGATAAGTATGTCATCTATGAATACTATTATGAATTTGTCTAACTAAGGACAACACACCCTGTTTATTAAATCCATAAACACCGTGGTTGCATTGGTTAATCCGAAGGGCATCACTACAAACTCATAGTGACCATAACGAGTTCGGAAGGCTGTTTTGGGAACATCTTCCTGTAGAACTCGTAACTAGTGATACCCGGATGTTAAATCAATATTTGAAAAGTAGTTCGCTCCTTGAAATTGGTCGAACAAGTCGTCTATACGTGGTAGAGGTATCGATTCTTAATGGTTAGTTTTTTTAGATTGCAGTAATCGATGCACATACGAAACGATCCATCCTTCTTCTTCACGAACAAAACCGATGCTCCCCAGGGTGAGAAGTTCGGTCTGATGAATCCCTTGCTGAGCAGTTCATTTAGTTGACTGGATACTTCCTGCATCTCTACTGGTGCTAGACGGTAAGGCGATTTGGCTAAAGGGGTAGCTCAAGGGATTAAGTCGATTCTGAACTCGACTTGGCGTTCTGGTGGTACTCCAGGGAGATCTTCGGGAAAAATGTCGTTAAAAACACGGACTTCTGGAATGCTCTTTATGTCTTTCACTTCCCGAATCCTATCTACCACATAAGCTAGGAACACATGGTATTCCTTCGTAAGCACTTCTGGGCTTGGATGCACGATATGATTTGAAGGTTCGTGCCTGGTTTGTCGCCATAGACGACCAGGGTTTCACTATTCGGCAGACTAAGACAAACGACTTTCTCATAACATAGGATGTCAGCACGACGGGGACTCAACCAATTCATGCCGATGATAATGTCGAAACTTTTTATTGAGACCGACATGAGGTCTATTTGGAAAGAATAGTTATTTAGAGTGAGGGTGCATCCTATATAAATATTGTCAGTGCTCTCAGCCTTTCTGTTATCCATTTCTATAATAAACGTTTCCTTTAGTGTTTGTGGTTGTTGTTTGAGTAAGTGTTTAAATTTGTGGCTCAGGAAACTCCTCTCCGCTCCACTATCAAAGAGTATGCATGCATAAGAGTTATCGTGGAGAAACGTACCTGTGACCACCGTGGGATCTGCCACAGCTTCTTCATGACTTATTGCTAGAACTCTCCCCACTCCACCAATATTCCCTACCTTTGGGCAGTTCTTCTTGAAGTGCCCAATTTCACCGCACCCGTAGCATGTCTGGCTCACTCCAATACCAGGGACCTGGGTGATTGGTTCTCCCGGTGCCTTACAGAAACGGGCAGTGTGCCCTTTCCTATTGCAGTTAATACAGTGCATATCCCGGCAGGGTTCGTGATGATGGAAATTGCACTTGTTGCACTTCGGCAGGTTTCCAGCATATTGCTTTGCTGGTGCAGGGATAGCAGGGGTTGTTGCAGCATGAACAGCCAATATCTGCTGTTTCTTGGCGGAGTTCTGTGCCTGTAGGTTATTCTTTCTATCCCAAAACTTTCTTTTGTTGTCGTTCGTCTTGGCATGTTCGGGGACAGGGGTCGCTACGCGTTGGCGGACTCCATGGTCAATGAGTGTCTGAGCCAAGCGTTTGGCGCTATCGAATGTAGTAAGGTTTGAAGAATACATTCCCCTGAAATGGAGGTAACAGTCCCCATATATACCTCTCAATCTTCTTACTTTCTGTGGGAACCATCCCAGGACATAGAGCTACTAGATCACTAAACCTAGTAGTTGTTGGGTTTAGAGCACTATAACACTCCTATGGTGCACATGCAACCCTAGATGCTTTGGAACTATGTTTTCTCAAATTATACATGCATTTTCAAATTTCCAAAGCGTATAACTTAACTAGCATACAATTCAAAGTAACAACTAGTTAGATATCTTACCTCTTGTGTAGTTCTTGACCTTGGAAGCTTGAGCACCTCAAATTTTGTGCTTCTAATGTGTCACAAACACCAATATGCAAAGGAGGCTTACGAGAATAAGACTTGTATCTTTAAAAATCGGTTCTATGTTGTTGTGTACATGTGTAGCCGATTTTGACACCAAGGGGAGGCTTTTATAATGTTTCTCAAGGCAAGGGTTTCATCCATGAAACCCTAATGCATCATGACCTTCCATATCCCTTAGGCTCCATGGGTTAAAGCTCTATGGACTATCCATGAACCACTTAGCCCACCCTAATAGATATTTGGCCCACACTATAAGAATGGATGATTTACATAATCAACCCCCAAGATTTAATTAGTCACTTTTGATCACGAAATTAATTCCAAATTAATTATTGACCAACACTAATTAAATAATATGATTTCTGAATTAATATATTATACTTATAATATATTAATAAATCACCAATAATCTTATTCTCAAAAGCCCATCCTATCAAATTGCACTGGTTAAGGCAACCCCAAAAGGACCACGCTACAATCGGGTCAAGTACGTAGCAAATATAGTTATGGGCTTAGACACCAAATCCAACAGTCTCCCACATGGATAAATCTAATAACTATAACTGCCAATGTAACTTCAAGATCCGATTAGCAATCGTAGCTTCCAAAAGCCGCTGTCGAACTCTGACCCAGTTAGTGACAGTCCTTAGATAAGTGATCATATACTCCTCTGTTCTACAAGATATCGGCAGACAAATACATGGAACATAGTCATACCTATTGTCCTTCAATTAGTATCCCGATTTCTGATTAGTTTGACATAGAACATAATTGAACACATCAATTTCGTTCTAACTGGACCCGATACATAGGTTAAAACAAATCATCGAGGGGCCCAGATATCGCTTTTAATCATTTTTAGGATAAAAGGAATAGATAAACTTCGACTCTATATGCTTGTACTAAATACTCGTTTAATCACGAACATCGATACGTTTTATAACATCAAGTTACTGATGCGTTTACGCATCATCAATGCACAACCAATTTGTAGTCAACAACTCATATATCTATGTTTGAAGATTATATGATATTATCATCTCACAATCACTTGTGATAAATTCCATGAAGTGATTCTGATGAGTGCGGGTTGATCCAATGCTCAAATTCTTATTTCACAAGCACTCATGAATGCTGCAGCAGACTCTTGCCATGTCTAACTCCTTAGACATCTACAGCCAACTCATGACAGTCTAGCCTCATACCTACTTCCAATGTATGATTGACTGTGGATATTTTGAAAAATTATATTATTTATGAAGTCAAAACATGGAAAATGAAACAATAGTAAATAATTGACACAAGATAGTAACTTTACATATAAATAAAACTCCTTTTATTCAATCATCAAAATTTCAATTACAAATTAGCTATTACAAGTTTCTAATTTATCTAATTACTAAAACTAATATCGTCTTTTAGCCTAATGCCTCCTGCATGCTGCAAGTGCTTAACCCTATTCAGTCCCTTTGTAAGGGGATTCGCTGGGTTGTCTTGTGACGATATCCTCTTCACCACGAGGTGTCCTTCTTCTACCTGATGTCTTATGAAGTGGTACTTTCTGTCGATATGCCTTGATCTACCATGATCTCTCGGTTCCTTCGTTAAGGAAACCGCCCCTTCATTATTGCAGAATACTTCTATGGGCTCCTTTATGGATGACATAACTCCAAGATCTCCGATGATGTTCTTCAACCATATCGCCTCTTTCGATGCTTCGCTTGCTGCAATGTACTCTGATTTGCACGTTGAATCAGCCACAAGTTCCTGCTTGGAACTTTTCCTTGTTATTGCTCCTCCATTTAGGATAAACACCCAGCCCGACTGAGAACGCATATTGTCTCTGTCAGTCTGAAACCCGACGTCACAATACCCTAAAATTCTCAAGTCATCACTCCCACCAAGGGTAAGGATCGAATACTTAGTCCTCTACAGGTACTTAAGAATGTTCTTAACCGCAGTCCAGTGAGTTCTACCAGGATTCCCTTGATATCTACTGGCCATGCTCAAAGCAAAGGCCACATCAGGGCGAGTACAACTCATAGCATACATGATTGAGCCAACTGCGGAAGCATATGGTATCCAGCTCATCTCTGCTATCTCAGCTTCTGTACTCGGACTCTGAGTCTTACTCAGTTTGGTGTTGCACTGGATAGGCAAGTCACCTTTCTTGGAGTTCTTCATGCTGAAATGCTTCAGAACCTTGTCCAAGTAGGCACTTTGACTATTTCCTATTAGTTTCTTACTTCTGTCTCTCAAAATCCTTATCCTTAGGATATAGGTAGCTTCTCCAAGGTCCTTCATAGCAAAACACTTCCCAAGCCAAGACTTAACCTCCTGCAAGGTCGGCATTTCATTTCCTATGAGTAGTATGTCATCCACATATGGCACGAGAAAGCTAACTATGCTCCCACTAGCCTTGACATACACACAAGACTCATCCTCGCTTCTCGAAAATCCAAACTCTTTGACTTTCTCATCGAAACAAAGATTCCAACTGCGAGATGCTTGTTTCAATCCATATATGGATCTCTCAATCTTACACACTCTATTAGGGTATCTTGCATTGACAAAACCCTCTGGATGACTCATGTAAACATCTTCAGCCAACTTTCCTTTAATGAAAGCGGTTTTCACATCCATCTGCCATATTTCATACTCATGAAATGCAACTATGGCCAACATAACCCTTATAGATTTAATATTCGCTATCGGTGAGAAGGTCTCATCATAGTAAACTCCCTGAGTTTGAGTAAAGCCCTTTGCAACCAGTCATGCCTTATATGTGTGTACTTTTCCATCCATGATGGTCTTATTCTTGAAGTTCCATTTGCACCCGACTGTCTTTCGACCCGGTTCATTGTCAACCAAGTTCCAAACTTGATTGTCATACATGGATTGAATCTCGCTTTCCATAGCCTCTTTCTATTTAGCAGACTTAGGGCCTGCCATGGATTCCGCGTAGTGATTAGGCTCATCCAAATTTACCAATGTACTATCACTGATAAATGTATCACCTTTTGTAGTAATATGGAAACCATAATAAAACTCTGGTGCAGTCCTAACTCTGGTGGAACGCCTTAGAGGTTCAAATTCGTCAATAGGTTCAACAGGAGTATCCTCCTCGGTTTGATTGCTAGTGTTTGAGGTTCCTTTGATGCTTGACTCTAGAAGCTCTTCAAGGTCAACTTGCCTCCCACTATCCCATTGGCATATTAGCTCTCTCTCACGAAAGACCCCTCTTCTCGCGATGAAGACAACATTGTCACTTGGTCGATAGAAGAGATATCCAAAGGATTTATGTGGGTAGCCGATGAAAATACATCGCTCACTCCGAGGTTCAAGCTTGTCGTGAGTCTCGCGCCTCACAAAAGCCTCGCAACCCCAAACTTTGATATGGTCTAAAGTGGGAACCTTCCCAGTCCACATCTCGTGAGGTGTTTTGGCAACCCTTTTGGTAGGGACCAGATTAAGAATATGGGCGGCAATCTCTAAGGCATACCCCCAAAATGAGATTGGTAACGAAGCTCGACTCATCATGGAACGAACCATGTCCAACAAGGTTCGATTACGCCTCTCAGCCACACCATTTAGCTGTGGTTTCCTAGGAGGTGTCAATCGTAAAACAATTCCACATTCCTTAAGATAGTTATGGAACTCGATACTAAGATACTCTCCTCCTCGATCAGATCGGAGTACCTTTATCTTCCTACCCAATTGACTCACCACTTCTGCCTTAAACTCTTTGAACTTTTCAAAGGTTTCTGACTTATACTTGATTAAGTAGATATAGCCATACCTATTATAATCATCAGTAAAAGTCACATAGAAGCGGCTAGCATCTCTTGTGACAGATCTGAAGGGTCCACACACATCAGTATGTTTGAGATCCAACAAACCCTCACCCATTTCACAAGTACCAGTAAAGGGTGACTTAGTCATCTTTCCAAGTAAACAAGATTCGCAAGTATCATCCCCAAGACTCCACCCTTTTGGAGTTGGCCTATGCGCTTCTTGTTGACATGTCCAAGACGACAATGCCATAAGCATGCTTTATCCAAATCATTGGATGAATCAATATGTAACACATTATTTCCTAGGTTATCTACAACATTCACAGTTTCATACACACCATTGCAAGGAAAAGCTTCAAAATAAAAAATACCATTATAATAAGCATAAATGTTACCATTATTATTATTAAAAGCAAAGTTAAAACCTTGTTTATACAAACTGTGAAAGGAAATAATATTTCTCACCATATCGGTCGAGAAACAACAATTATTCAAATCTAAATTTAAACCATTACTAAGCAATAAAGAGTAAACTCCAATTTTGGTCACAAGCGACACTTTCCTATTTCCCATGATTAAGTTTATCTTCCCGTGCTCCATATCCCTACTTCTTTTTAGTCCCTACAAATCAAAAAAAATGTGAATACCACAACCTGTATCAAGGACCCAAGAATTACCATGTGATGTTTCATTAGAATGAATAGTGTAAATACCTGCAAAGGAGGGCTTGATTTTCCCATCCTTAATATACTGCAAGTACTTTGGGCAGCTTCGCTTCCAGTGCCCCTTTTCATGCCAATGGAAGCAATCTGCTTCCTTTGGATTGGTAGAGGGCACAACAAAACCAACTTTGGTTCTGCTAGAAGAAGATCCATCCCGAGACTTTTCCTTGGAATGAGCCTTCCTCTTTTTACCCTTATGATGTCCAATTGCCAGGACAGGGGCAGTAGTAGGAGTAGGAGTAGTAGCATGAAGAATAATATAAATAACTAACTCTTCATCAAAGTTGACATTCAATTTAGCAAGCGGTCCATATATCTTTGCATTTTCTGCAAGTGTCCCGTGATGGACTCTCCATCCTTCATTTTAGTGGTGATCATGGAGGCTATGATCTCATACCTATCCTATCGACCTGATTGATGGTACCTTTCCATCAAATCATGATACATTTCATAGGGGTAGTAGTCCTCATAGGACTTCTGTAGCTCAGCAGTCATGGTTGCAATCATTAGACACGACACCTTTGTTCCATCCCTCTCATGAATAGTGTGTTCAGCAATATGTTCAGGAGTAGCAGTAGTGACATCAATCTCCTTGAGCTCTTTTTCTAGGACATATTCTTTCTCCTCATAATGAATAGCCATCCTGATGTTTCGAATCCAATCATTGAAATTCGATCCATTGAAAATGGCCCTCCCACATAGGTTCATGAGGGAGAAAGAGCCTGAAGAGATTGGGTTGGAAGCATTATTTGGGATAGACATCTGTAAAAGAAAAGGAACAAAGTTTAGATTAGATGAAAATCCTTAATAAATCACCCAAATGAAATGTTAAGGCTACGATCCAACACAATATTCTACAATTGCAAAGAGGGATGTCGTAATCCAATTGTAAAATATTTGAAGGTAGGTAAATGACGATTTACCAATTTCCACCATGAAAAATGAAATTACTTATTCAGTTTTAATTGGATTTGAAATTCCTAGATTCTTTTGAGATTCATTGAACTTTAAATGGCATGTTTAAATCTTGATTGTGCCCTCTCAAGTTTCTGACTGGGATGCCGAGGATCACAAACAATGTGTGAATAACCATGCAAATATACTTGGTACTCTTAATGTTACAAACCACCTAACCAATGTGCCGGTTAACCAGTCACTCTCCATTGATCTATGATTAACATTAAGCTACCCTTTCCTACTCTTTATTAGTCCCAAATTAGTGTGCCGGTTAACCACACACGCTTCACTAACGACTCAATAAAGTGCAAAGTGTAATTTCATGGATTAACCCCTATTCACATTTTTCCTATAGTAACTAAGATTGGGAATTTAATAATAGGTTTAGTTAATTTATAATTTCATTATACTTTTAACGAGAATTAATGTCCTGTCCTACCCGTTCGGCTAACGACCCTCCACCAGTCAGGGAAGCGGTGGGTGAGAATGGACACTCATTAAACTGCCATTTTATAGGCAGTAACCTTATACCCCCCCTTATAGATCGACTTCGTGAATAAGGTCTACTAACGGTAAGACTGACTTTTTTCTTATACATATATATAAGTATTAACATTTAATATTATAATAGTATAGGGTAGAATTTTAATCTTTTAAAACTCTAGGGTTTTGGAATTAAATGTCTTATTAATGTGACTTTACAAATTCCAAAACTTGAGGGCAAGTTGTGAAACTTTTCAAGACCTTTCATATTCATAACCTATGAACCATTATGAGTGTTAATATCCATGAATGTGACTTTTCATATAGCTTGAGGACAATTTACTATAACACATCTCATTAACAATTAGATCAAATTTTGGATCAAACACAATTATCATATAGTTTTTTTTCTTTTGATCTAAACAAGCTCATAACAAGACAATTCATATCAAATACTACATATAATTACTTTATTATCTAACATTTGACAATTTCCTTTTAAATGGATGAAGACAATTATTACCAATTCAGAAAATACAATTTTTATGATTACAAAACAGTTTGTGTTAATGACTTTATCCATTTTTGCCAAGAACTCGAATTTTCTGCACGCAGGAGCACCAACTCGTCAAGTACATGAATTGGACTCGCCGAGTTGATGCTTTACTGAGTGGACTCGGTGAGTCTATTCATGGGACTCGGCGAGTTCATCTGTTAGAGTGTAGAAAAGTCGATTTTTCAGCTTTGAAAACAAGTGTGCATCAAGTATAATAGAAAGCAATCCTAGGCTCTGATACCACTGTTGGGTTTTGAGCACTATAACACTCCTATGGTGCACATGCAACCCTAGATGCTTTGGAACTATGTTTTCTCTAATTATAAATGCATTTTCAAATTTCCAAAGCATATAACTTAACTAGCATACAATTCAAAGTAATAACTAGTTAGATATCTTACCTCTTGTGTAGTTCTTGACCTTGGAAGCTTGAGCACCTCAAATGTTGTGCCTCTAATGTGTCACAAAAACCAATATGCAAAGGAGGCTTAAGAGAATAAGACTTGTATCTTTAAAAATCGGTTCTTTGCTCTTGTGTACGCGTGTAGCCGATTTTGATACCAAGGGGAGGCTTTTATAGTGTTTCTCAAGGCTAGTGTTTCATCCATGAAACCCTAATGCATCATGACCTTCCATATCCCTTAGGCTCCATGGGTTAAAGCTCCATGGACTATCTATGAACCACTTAGCCCACCCTAATGGATCTTTGGCCCACAATATAAGAATGGATGATTTACATAATCAACCCCTAGATTTAATTAGTCAACTTTGATCACAAAATTAATTCAAAAATAATTCTTGACCAACACTAATTAAATAATATGATTTCTCAATTAATATATTATACTTATAATATATTAATAAATCACCAACAATCTTATTCCCAAAAGTCCATCCTATCAAATTGCACTGGTGAAGGCAACCCCGAAAAGACCGTGCTACAATCGGGTCAAGTACATACCAAATATAGTTATGGGCTTAGACACCAAATCCAATAGTAGTGTAGGCTACTATGTTGGAGCCTGTCATGGTAAGGCTCCAAAGTTCCTCCTCTAGTTTCGGTACCTCGCCCCTCGGGCAGTATTCCCCCGTCATCAGTGTTTTTAAATTCTCCCAGCCCAATGAGTTAGCCACTATGAGCGTAAGTGACTTGACATGTCCATTCAACCATGTGAGGGCCCTATCAGAGAAAGTGTAGGCAACAAATTTTACTTTACTCCTTTTAGGACAGGAGCAGATCTTGAAGATTGACTCCGTTTTCTCGAACCATTGCGATAGAGCAATGATTCCTCCACTCCCATTAAAGTTCTTGGGTTTACAGTTGTTGAATTCCTTGTAGCAACACTCCCTAGGGTGCCGATGGCTATCTCCATGAAGCGAGTTGGTATTGGTTCCGCCCCCACTGGTGCCACTAGAGTTGATTTGGTTTAGGGCTGCTGTCATAGACGCGCTTACTGCAGGTTGAAAAACTACAGGATCGAATTGCGGTGGCGGAGGCGGAGCTGTAATTATTAGAGGATCGTTGTTGGAGCATCTATTTGATCTACATTACGGCATCTTTTTGCTATAAAGTTTATAAAGATGAAAATGGTGGTAAGACTTCTTTAGCGATCATAAATCGGATGCCTTTGAAATAATTTACGCTAGTTCATCATATGTTCTTTAAGGGGTTTATAATAGAAGTCTACCATAAGTAATAATCTGCAAAGTAATAATATGAAATTGGATAGTAATTTTTCAAAGAAAATAAGATGTGTGTCGATTCCATTAGTATATTAGATGCATAGAGTTCGGAAAATTTGACCTTGAAGTCGGTCTACAACATACCAACTTAACTGGAAAACTTTGACAGCATACCGACTTATCGAAAAGTCAAATCTCGAGGTCGAACCATAAACATGAAAAATAACACTAGTGTATATACGTAGACTTAATCTATATCCAAAAGAATGAGTAGATGTCACAACCAGGAAAATTCTATGCTTTGTAAACATTAACAATGACAAAATTGTAACCAAAAATTTGAAAACATGCATGATGATTATTCAATGACAACAAAATTCCATCAAACACTCTATACAAACACTTCAAATAGTCAACAAAAGATTGGAAACTCTAAAAATCCCGGTTTAAGTTCAATATGGACTAGAATTTTCTTATTGGGCCTAATGGACCAATAAGTCTCCAATTTGACTAGTTTGGGCTTAGAACTCTTAACTGGGCTCTAATTCAACCCACCTTCATAAGATTTGACATTTTGGGCCACATTGGGCCTAAAATGGAATAAACTACTCCAATAAGCCTTATTGGTCCATAATTATCCTAATTAACCTTGTTGGGCCATAACAAATCTAATTAGCCCTAATGGGCCATAAAACTCATTCTTTTATACAATTTGGGTCATAAACTACCCTAAAGGCCCAATGGGCCGAAAATTTTTGTCTATAAACATCATAATCTCGAACCAAGGATTTAAGTGGGCCAAACTAATTCATTCCTTATTTCCTTTGTTAGCTCATTTCGGCCCAAGTAAAAAAAAGAATGAAAGATTTAACCATGCCACCTCATTTTTACATGAAGGATAACCAAGCATTATACTCAACATATATCCATGCAACTTCTAATATCTCCATGCAACTATCACCTCAAGCCTTCTCTTCCCTCTCTTTCTTCTTATCCTCGGCCAAACACACAAACACACACATCTCACTTGAAAATTTTCTCTTCAAACTCTCTCAAGAACATCTTCTTCCTTTCTCCAAATTTTCGAGAATCATAAGAGCTTCAAGAAGGATTTCATCCAAAAATCACTTCAAGTTATATACTAGTGGTAAGATCTTGCGAACATATTTTCCTTCTACACTTAATCACTCTTCTAACCACCTTAAATTCTTGATCATACTCCCTAGAACTCTTCAAATTCGAAGGTCTCTTCAAGGAGCTTACTAGGGCCGAAAAACCATACAAACCTCCTTCATCTTTGCTTCAAAACCGAAACAACAAACCCAAGGTGAGTTCATACCCTCTTGTTTTCGGTTTTTACTTGTTTTTGGGGGAGAATACAAGTATTATGTGTTGATCTATCTGTGTATGCTTGTTATATGTGATTTCTTTGGTTTGTGTTGTAAAAATATGATATTACTTGCTATATCTCAAAATCTATGGCTAAAGTGTGAAGGATACATGAACAATAACAAAATAAACAACATATTTCAAACATCTAAGAATCTTTAGGTTTAAAAGGTGAAAAACAAGGCCAAGATTGTCATAGGTGTCATTTTTGCAGAATAACAAAGATTTGGTTAAAAGATGACATTTTCGATTCTACGTGGATAATATGGTATATATCTATATAAAATATGATTTTTATGGAAATAAAACTTCTCAAAGGACCAGAATCATAACTTTTTGCTTATTGGGCTTATATTTGGGCCTCAACGATTTTTGGGCCCAAATTTGCGAAAATATGGAGGTTTGGGTCTAAAATTGTAAAGTTATCAAAGTACAAAGTCAAATATGTGAATGAATTAAGTTCAAGGGCTGAAAATGACTTTTTTGCTAAATTGGACTAATAATACAAAGTTTTTAGAATTTGGGCCAAAAATGTAAATTTTTAGCAAATAAGGGCTGAAAACGTCAAAAGTGGTATTTTGGGCTGAAATTATAATTTAAGATCTTATATGGGCTGAAAATGCCAAGTTAAATAATCTAATGGACTAAAATGTCATTTTTCATAAAAAAGGACTAAAACTGTCATTTTGTACCATTAAGAGCTGAAAATGTAAATTATATATGAAAATGGGATTGAAGTGATCAAATAAACATTTTGAGCCAAATATGTAAATTCTAAAAAAAATTGATTAAAGATATAAAATTTTACAACAAGAAGGTTTAAAAATGGTATTTTTATATAAACTAAAAATATCGTTATAAACAGCACTGAGTATTTTAACGTCAAAAACTAAACACTAAGTGGATTCTAAATCCTATACTGCAATTTAACGACAAAACAGATAAACCATTCAAGGATTGGGTCCAATATCTATTATTGGGCCCGATATAAACAAAACATGTGTATTGGGCCTTGGCGACCCAATTACATGCCCGACGGGCCTTTATTAGCTTTGATATGCTATTGGGCCTTAGTGGCCCATTTGCATTGCTAATATGGTCCTAAACATTCATCATATGCTTAATGGGCTATAACGTGTCCGTAGCATACTCGAGAGCCTGTAATAACATACAAAGTTAGTGGGCCTTCGTTGTCCTCTTTTCTTTGTCTGTTAGGCTTACCTTATATTAACGTAAACATAAATCGGGTTGTAAAACAATGTTATTCAATTTCATTTGGATTAGTGAGAAATAACGTGTGGCACCAATAAGTCTCGGTCGTAGTCTGTAGTTATAATCAGAGTCTCCTGGAGGGAGAGCGAGAATTTGTGTATAGATCTATACGGGTGTGACTCCCCCACACCTGAGTTGTTCGCTACAGTTAGACTCGGCCAGTCTAGGGTGACAAAATCTTAATTCAAAACCGGCATTCGATAAAATGCCAAGACAGGCGAATTAGGCATTATTATGCATGGTTATAACGACTCACATAGAGATCCATTACCATCTAAGTAATCACGGGAAATCATATTCATACGCTGCGACAATGCAAAGTGATTATACAATAATACAAAACTATCATACTATTTAAATCGGAAAACATCGGGTTTTCCGGGGAACGGCATTTTTCACTCCTAATTACAACAACTATGTTACAAGGAACAATTATGAAATGCATTTCACCTTTACATGTTTTGAAATCATATACGCGTATACTTATGGATCATCATACCTTTTTCGTAAACAGTTTCTGTTACAGAAAATAACGGATTTTCTGGGTTTTACAAACAATACAAAACATTTTTACATCAAACCTGCTTATGAACTTACCAACATTATATATGTTGATCATTTTCAAAATAACTTGTGTTCTCAGGTAACCGTTGTTGGGTTTTGAGCATTCTAACACTCCTATGGTGTACATGCAACCCTAGAAACCTTGGATCTATGTTTCACTAAGATACATGCAAAATGATTTTTCCAAGGTTCATAAAAACTTGCAATACAAAATTCAAGTAGAATAACATACCTTTTAGAAGCTTGGATTCCTTGATGACTTTGTGAGCCTAGCACCCCAAATGTGATTCCTCAAATGCTTCACACAACACCGCAATTCTTGGAATAACCTTGAGAGAATTACACTATACTCAAAAATTGGCTAGCCCTCTTACTTTCTTGTAGTAGTCCAATTTTGCTAGACAAGGAGCCTTTATATAGCTGTGACACAATTAGGGTTACTCCATGTAAACCCTAATTGTCATGGGTTTCCATATTCCATGATCCATGGGTTTGTAACCCCCATAGGCTATCCATGGACCACCTTATGGGTTTTAACCCAATCCATACAAACCATGGATCATTAGCCCACTATACAAGAATAGATTATTTACATAATCAACCCCATATATTTAATTAGTCTCTTTTTGATCACTTAATTAATTTAGGATTAATTCTTTGATCAATACTAATTAAATAATATTTTTAATATATTAGTACTTATAATATATTAATAAACCTTAAGTGTCCTTTCTCTCATTTTGGTCTATCCAATTATTGCAATGCCATGCAACCCAAATGGACGATGTCGGGTCGGGTCAAGTACATACCAAATATAGTTATGGACTTAGGCATTATATCCAACAGTCTCCCACTTGGATAAGTCTAATAACTATAGTTTGCAAATATGACTTCAGAATCCGACTAGCAATCGTAGCTCTTTCAAAGTCTCTTGGAACTAAGATGATGATGATGATACGTCATTTAAGATAAGTGATCATATAATCCTCTGCTCTCAAGATATCAGCCGGACAAATACATGGAACAATGTCGTACTTATTGTCCAGTAGTTGTTTCTCGATCTCTGATTTGTTTGACATAGAACTAAACTGAACACATCAATTAGGTTCTGACCGGGCCCGGTACATAGGTCAAAACAAAATCATCGAGGGGCCCAGATATCGCTTCTAATCCTAGAAGGAATAGATAAGCTTCGACTCATATGCTTGTACTGACTACTTATTGAATTATGCACAAAAGCACGTTTTATAACATCGAGTTACCAATGCGTTTTCGTACAATCAATGTATAACCAATTCATAGTCAACAACTCATATCTCTAGGTTTGGAGATTTATATGATATTACCGTCTCACGATCACTCGAGATAAATTCCATGAAGTGATACAAGTGAGCGTGGATTGAGTCCAATACTCAGAACTTATGAGCACTCATGAATGTTGAAGCAACCATTGCTATGTCTAATACACCTTAGACAGTCTACAAACCCAATTCATGACAGTCTTAATTCAGCACCTACTTCCAAAGTATGACTGACTGTGGAGAGTTTGAATAATATAATTATCCTGGAAGTCAAAACATGCAAAATTGAAACAATAGTAAACGATTAACATAAGATAGTAACACTTTACTCATAAATAAATAACAACTTTTATTAAATCATCAAATGTCAATTACATTTTACAAGTTTCACAAAACTATCTAATTATTAAAACTAATATGATTCTTCAACCTGATGCGCCTCGCATGCTGTAAATGCTTAACCTTGGTCAGTCCCTTCGTGAGGGGATCTGCTGGGTTCTCATCTGATGATACCCTCTTAGCCACAAGGAGTCCTTCTTCTATACGATGTCTAATGAAATGGTATTTTCTGTCAATGTGTCTAGATCTCCCGTGATCCCTTGGTTCCTTAGCTAAGGCAACCACACTTTCGTTGTCACAGAAAATTTACATTGGCTCTTTTATAGCTGGTACAACTCCAAGGTCTCCAATGAAGTTCTTTAGCCATATCGCCTCCTTTGTTGCCTCGCTTGCTGCTATATACTCTGATTCACAAGTTGAATCAGCTACCGTCTCCTGCTTGAAACTTTTCCAAGTAATTGCTCCTCTATTTAGGATAAAGACCCAGCCTGACTGAGAGCGGAAATTATCCCTATCAGTCTGAAAGCTAGCATCGCTGTATCCTACCACTCTCAAGTCATCACTGCCACCAAGGGTAAGGACCCAGTCCTTAGTCCTTCGCAGATACTTGAGAATGTTCTTTACCGTAGTACAGTGAGCCTTGCCAGGGTTCCCTTGATATCTACTGACCATGCTCAAGGCAAAGGCCACATCAGGGCGAGTACAAGTCATAGCATACATGATTGAGCCCACAACGGAAGCTTATGGTACATGACTCATCTCAGCTATCTCAGCCTCTGTACTCGGACTCTGAGTCTTACTCAGTTTTGCGTTACTCAGTACCTTGGAATCCTGCATACTGAACCTCTTCAATACCTTATCCAACTAAGTACTCTGACTAAGTCCAATTAGTCTCTTACTCTTGTCTCTCAATATCCTTATCCCTAGGATATAGGCAGCTTCCCCAAGGTCCTTCATGGCGAAACACTTCCCATGCCAGGACTTAATCTCCTGCAAGGTTGGGATGTCATTTCCTATGAGTAGTATGTCATCCACATACAACACCAAGAAGCTAACTATACTCCCACTAGCCCTAACATATACACATGACTCATACTCACTCCTCGAAAAACCAAACTCCTTGACTTTCTCATCGAAGCAAAGATTCCATGTGCGAGGTGCTGGTTTCAATCCATAGATGGATTTCTCAAGCTTGCACACCTTATTAAGGTTCTATGTACTGACAAAACCCTCTGGCTGAGTCATGTAAACATCCTCAGTCAACTTTTCATTAAGGAAGGCAGTTTTGACATCCATTTTCCATATTCCATAGTCATAAAATGCAGCAATGGCTAATATAACCCTAATAGACTTAATCTTTGCTACTGGTGAAGAGGTCTCATCATAATCAATTCTCGGAGTTTGAGAATGGCCCTTTGCAACCATTCGTGCCTTATAAGTGTGTACATTACCATCCATGTTGGTCTTCTTCTTGAAGATCCATTTGCACCCAACTGTCCTGGTACATTGTCAACCAACTTCCAAACTTGATTGTCATACATGGACTGTATCTCGCTGTCCATTGCGTCTTTCCATTTAGCAGCCTCAGGGCCTGCCATGGCTTCCGTGTAGCTGTTAGGTTCATCCAGACCTACCAGTGTACTATCACTGATAAGTGTATCACCTTCTGCAGTAATATAGAAACCATAGTAATGCTCATGTGTATTCATAACTCTCGTGGAACGCCTTAGAGGTATAGGCTCATCTACAGGATCAACATGAGTTTCCTCCTCAGGTTGGTCGCTAGTGTCTGAAGTTCCTTCACCGTTTGAATCTTGAAGCTCTTCAAGGTCAATTTGCCTCCCACTGTCTCCTTGGCTTATAAATTCTCTCTCACGAAAGACTCCTCTCCTAGCCACAAAGACCACATTCTCACTGGGTCTATAGAAGAGGTAACCAAAGGATTTCTGTGGGTAGCCGATTAAAATACACCTCTCGCTTCGAGGTTCGAGCTTGTCATGAGACTCGCGCCTCACGAAAGCCTCGCAAACCCAAATCTTGATGTGGTCCAAGTTGGGAACTTTCCCAGTTCACATCTCATGAGGTGTTTTGGCAACCTTCTTTATAGGGACTAGATTAAAGATGTGGGCGGCAGTCTCTAAGGCATACCCCCAGAATGAGATTGGTAATGAAGCTCGACTCATCATGGAACGAACCATGTCCAATAAGGTTCGATTGCGCCTCTCTGTTACACCATTCAGCTGTGGTGTCCTAGGAGGTGTCAATTATGAGACAATCTTACATTCCTTAAGATAGTCAAGGAACTCGATACTAAGATACTCTCCTCCCCGATTGGATCGGAGCATCTTGATGTTCCTGCCCAGTTGATTCTCCACT
Organism: Lactuca virosa; assembly: GCF_052849685.1. Lineage (NCBI taxonomy): Eukaryota > Viridiplantae > Streptophyta > Magnoliopsida > Asterales > Asteraceae > Lactuca > Lactuca virosa. The sequence continues at coordinate 298,726,376 of NC_136428.1, read as the reverse complement.
TCCTGCTTAAACTCTTTGAATTTCTCAAAGGTCTCTGATTTATGCTTGATTAAATAGATATATCCATATCTACTATAATCATCAGTAAAAGTCACATAATACCGATCAGCATCTCTTGTGGCAATCTTGAAGGGTCCACACATATCAGTATGTATGAGGTCCAACAAACCCTCACCCCTCTCACAAGTACGAGTGAAGGGTGACTTTGTCATTTTTCCAAGTAAAAAAGACTCACAATTATCATCCGACTTTAGGTCAAATGATTCCAAAACTCCAGCCTTTTGGAGTTGGCCTATGTGCTTCTTGTTGACATGTCCAAGACGACAATGCCACAAGGATGCTTTGTCTAAGCTATTTGAAGAAGCAATACAACACACATTATTTCCTAGATTATCTACAACATTCACAGCTTCATATACACCATCATAAGGTAATGATTTAAAGTAAAATACATCACTGTAATAAACATTAATAACACCATTATCATTATCAAATGAAAAGGAAAACCCTTGTTTGTACAAGCCATGAAAGGAAATAATATTTCTCGCCATTTCAGACGAGTAACAACATTTATTCAAATCTAACATTAACCCATTATTAAGCAATAAAGAATAAACTCCTATCTTGGTAACAGGTGATACTTTCCTATTCCCCATGATTAAGTTATCTTCCAGTGCTCCACTTTCTCACTTCTTCTTAGGCCCTGCAAATCAGTACAAATGTGAATACCACAACCTGTATCAAGCACCCAAGAGTTAGTGTTCAATGAGTTATTAGACAATATAGTGTAAATACTTGCATGGGTGGGTTTAACTTTCCCATCCTTTACATCTTGCAAGTGTTTGGGGCAGCTTCGTTTCCAGTGCCCCTTTTCCTGGCAGTAGAAGCATTGTGTTTCCTTTGGGTTTGAAGAAGGAGGAATGGAACCTTTCTTGGTTCCACTTGAAGAGGAGCCATCAAGAGACTTTCCCTTGGTACCCTTTGAAGGGGTCTTTCTCTTCTTCCCTTTCCCTGCCCAATTGCCAAGACAGGGGAAGTTGTAGGAGTAGGAGTAACAGCTAATTTAAGGCCACTTTCAGCGGTCCTTAAAAGTCCTTGAAGTTTACTTAGTGTGACTTCCTCCTTGTTCATATGATAAGTCATACGAAACTGATCATAACTTGGAGGTAAGGAGTGGAGAATGATATCAATCGCCATGTCCTCAGGGAAGTCCACATTAAGCTTCAATAACCGGTCCACGAACCTTTGCATTTTCTTCTGCAAGTGACCGGTGAGGGATTCTCCCTCTTTCATCCTAGCTGTTATCATGGAGGAAATGATTTCATACCTCTGTGGCATCTTATCCATCAGAACCTGACGAGCACTCTGATGATACCTATCCATCAGATCCTGGTGCATCTCAAAAGGGTAGAAATCTTCATAGGATTTTTGGAGTTCTGCTGTCATTGTGGCCAACATGATGCAAGATACCTTTGTGGCATCTTTCTCATGGGTAGTGTACTCAGCAATCTCCTCAGGAGTAGCAGTTGACTCATCGTTAACCTTTAGCTCCTTATCAAGGACATACTCTTTGCCCTCATAGGGAGTAATCATTTTGATGTTCCTAATCCATTCATTGAAATTTGAACCATCAAAAGTGATTTTCCCACACAAGTTCATTAGGGAAAAGGAGCTTGTAGGGTTTGAGTCAGTAGCAGTGTTGGAAGACATCTTTTAGAAAGAAAGATAAGTTTTATTAGATAAACAGTCCTTAATAAGTCACCCAAATGAAGTATTAAGGCTAGGACCCAACAAACTATTTATAGTTGGAAGAGGGATGCCGTAATCCAAGCTATAAAATATTTGAAGGTAGGTAAATGACGATTTACCAATTTCCACCATGAAAACGAAATAGATTATTAAGTTTTATTGGATTTGAAATTCCTAGATCTTTTGAGATACATTGAACTTTTAATGGCATGTTTGAATCTCGATTGTGCCCTCTCAAGTTTGTGACTGGGATGCCGAGGATCACAAACAAGGTGTGAATAACCATGCAAATTGACTTGGTACCCTTAACTTTTATCACCTAATCAATGTGCCGGTTAACCACACGCACTTCACCGATCTATGATAAAATTAAGTTACCCTTTGTCACTCTTACTAGTCCTTGTTAGTGTGTCGGTTAACCACACGCGCTCCACTAACGACTTGGTAAGGTACAAAGTGTAATTTCATGGATTAGCACCTACTTCACATTTTCCTAAAGTAACTAAGATTGGGAATTATTAAAGTGTAGTTACTTTATAATTTCATTATACTTTTAATGAAGATTTAAGGTCCTTGTCCTACCCGTTCGGCTAACGACCCTCCACCAGTCAAGGAAGCGGTGGGTGAGAGTGGACACCCATTAAGCTGTCATTTTATAGGCAACAACCTTATACCACCCTTATAGACCAGCTTCATGAATGAGGCCTACTAACGGTAAGACTGACTTATTCTTATACATATCTATATATTTACACTTTTAATATAATAATAGTATAAGGGTTGAATTTTAAACTTTTAAAATTGTAGGGTTCAATTTGGAAATTAAAGTATTAGGGTGTAAGACTTTACAAATTCCAAAATTTGAGGGCAGGTATTGAAACTCTTCAAGACCTTTCATTTCATAACTTATGAGCTTAATGGTTCATTAAAATGAAGACTCTTCATTTTATGTAACCTCTTATTCTTTAATGACACTTTTAAAGAAGTGACTTTTGGTTATCCATAACTTGAGGACAAGTTATGGATTCCATGATTAGACATTAAGATCAAGAATCATACTTACAAGCAAGTTACACATAATTCCTATGATCTTCTAAAACTCATAAGAACATGAACATTCATATCAAAATTTGAAGAATCATATTAACACATATAAAACATGGAATTTTGTTATTAGCCATTGTAAATGGATTAGCATAAGCATTACACCATCTAAAACAAGTTTTATACCACCAAAACAGTTTAGGGTAATGTTTCTAGTCCATTTCTAGCAGCAAAAATCGAAAATCTGCACTCTGCCTGGCCAACTCGTCGTGTGCAAGAACTGACTAGCCGAGTTGGTTGAAGATACGCTTGGACTCGTCGAGTCCCTCTATGAACTCAGCGAGTCTCCTGTGCAGACAACAAGAATTTCAACTTTTTCAGCTATTTTGCATCAAGTATCAAACAAACAAGCCTAGGCTCTGATACTACTGTTGGGTTTTGAGCATTCTAACACTCCTATGGTGTACATGCAACCCTAGAAACCTTGGATCTATGTTTGACTAAGATACATGCAAAATCATTTTTCCAAGCTTCATAATAACTTGCAATACAATATTCAAGTAGAATAACATACCTTTTAGAAGCTTGGATTCCTTGATGACTTTGTGAGCCTAGCACCCCAAATGTGATGCCTCAAATGCTTCACACAACACCATAATTCTTGGAATAACCTTGAGAGAATTACACTATACTCAAAAATTTGATAGCCCTCTTACTTGCTTGTAGTAGTGCAATTTTGCTAGACAAGGAGCCTTTATATAGTTGGGACACAATTAGGGTTACTCCATGAAAACCCTAATTGTCATGGCTTTCCATATTCCATGATCCACGTGTTTGTAACCCCCATAGACTATCCATGGAGCACCTTATGGGTTTTATCCCAATCCATACAAACCATGGATCATTAGCCCACTATACAATAATAGATTATTTACATAATCAACCCCATATATTTAATTAGTCTCTTTTTGATCACTTAATTAATTCAAGGTTAATTCTTTGATCAATACTAATTAAATAATATTATTAATCTATTAGTACTTATAATATATTAATAAACTTTAAGTGTCCTTTCTCTCATTTTGGTCTATCCAATTATTGCAATGCCATGCAACCCAAATGGACCATGTCGGGTCGGGTTAAGTACATACCAAATATGGTGATGGACTTAGACACTATATCCAACAACCGTTAGATTGAAGAATTATCAAGTGTGTTTCTAAAATGTCTTTAGTGTAATGCCAATCGATAAATAATTTATGTCGTGGATTATGTAAAGTAAACAATGTACTTGACGTGAACAATGACGGTTGTAATGTATTAATGCATGGTGATGCTTATGTTATGTTTCATGTATATTCATTGTGATGATATTTCAATTTAAGTCACACGAGCCCTTGGACGTTTCCGTCGTCTGGTTCGGGGGTGTGACAGTAGAGTATGCCCTAATCGCGAGGAGTGCGGTTCTACTCCGTACTAGTTCCAGCCCTGGATTCAGCCAACTGGCGTTCTGTTTCAAACACACGCCTTTCTAATGTTACATGGCTTTCTTAAAGTTTTCTAACCTCGACTCTGTTTGCTGTTAGTTTCCTCTGCAGGATCTCGGTGTGATTCTGGGTTATCTCCTGGTCTTCGTTCAGGTGGCGGAGGCCAACTGTGTTGACTACAGTAGTTGCACCAACCTCCATGACTCGGTTGATGGCTTCTCTTTCTTGCTCATCGTTACGAGCAACTAGATGTACTACTACTGGGAGGGCTCTATTTGCTGAGCCTCCCTCATCAAGGTTGTAGAAGCTTCGGTCCCCATTATAGGGAAGGTGTTGACCTTGTTCATGACTCCACCTCTCTATGTTTACTGCCCACTGAGGTTTCGGGCCTTGGAAGTTCTGTCGGGGATTGGGATTTTGGGCAACTTGAGGTGGATCATAGACTTCTGGTTCCTAGTCAGATTTTTCCTGAATTTTCTCTTCTTCTTCTTCCTCGAAGTCTTCTTCTATTGGAGCCACAGGGTCGTCTTCCGGTTCCTGTTCGAACCATCCTCTGTTTCCCTGATTGGGGAAGTACGGGTCTCCAGGTAGATGAAATCCAACCATGATATCTATGCGACAATAGGGGTGCAAGAGATATTAATAAATCTATAATTGGTGTTATCGAGCTATAAATACTCCTATAGTATTTAGATTTATGTTAAGTTCTAGTGTTCCTTTCTAGTATGAGTTGGTAAGTTTTTTAGACTTGTTACAACACCACGACCATTCCTAGGCATATGCTAATCACTTATCGAATAGATATAGTTGATCAGGCTATATTCATCCCAGACCTGATTATATATCCCAAGGCCTACTCGTGTTGTTCAACAATCATAATACTTTTGTTTTGTTCCCGTTATAATACTGATCTAGTATGTATGTATGTATACTTTTATAAAAATATTAATATATTCTAAAAGTATAACTCTTGGTCAGAGTTTTTTTATCCCATTGTGTTTATAGTTGTATATCTTTTATGGGTTGATATACTTAGTTCACTATAAACAATGCTCTGATATCAATCTGTCACACCCCCAAACCTGAAAGGCAGAAACGTTCTGGGGCGGACAGCGTCATCATAACAATGAGTAATAGTAAAACAAGCAACAACATCCATAGTATTGAAAATATAGTTATTACATTTGTGTTCTTAGTATTGATTGTATGACACCAAAATGTATAGCAAAAATAAAAGACGAGTCTTGAATATGCTCCGTCTTCTCAAAAACCTGTGTGAGTGTACCTGTCTACTGGTTCCCTAAGAATACAAATTGTTTTGAAAAGAGAGTATCAACATTTAAGTTGGTGAGTTCATAAGCATTTAGTATTTGAAGTTTGTATTTGTTCCCTGAAAATGTTAGTATGTTCCCTAGAAAATCCCATATTTTCCACAATAAATGAAAAGTAGTCTTAGGCCTTAAGACCAAAATGTTTGTATGTTTTTGTACTCTGAAATAGTGTAATTGTATGTTTTCCATAAATGTATGTTTTCTTTGATAGAAAATAGTATATTGCACTTGTATGAACTCTATAGTGTATTAGTGATGAAAGATAATGATAGTGTTGGGTTTTGAGCATTCTAACACTCCTATGGTGTACATGCACCCCTATAAACCTTGGATCTATGTTTTCTCTATTATACATGCAAATATTAACTATTCCAAGGTTTCATCCTAACTAGCATATTATGAAGCACCTATACTACAAAGTTCTAGTTAGATGACATACCTTTTGATGTAGCTTGATGTCTTCAAGCTTTAAGAGCTTAGCCCCAATAGTGTGGAAGCCTCAAATGGAATCACAAATCACCAAAACACCTTGGAAGAACTTGAGAGAATATGTATGCACACTAAAATCGGCCCACTCTTATTTTCACACACTTGTGCCAATTTTGTTAGCCAAGGACCCCTTTATATATTATGGAGGATTCGGGTTACATCCATGTAAACCCTAGTACCCATGACCTTTCATTTACATAGGATCCATGGGTTAAAAGCTCCATGGACCATCCATGAAAGCTTAGCCCAACCTAAATGAACTTGGCCCATTCCATATATATAAGAGTCCATATTTAATTAGTTCTTTCTGATCACTTAATTAATTCTAAATTAATTCTTGATCAATACTAATTAAATAATATGATTCCATATTAATATATTAGAACTTATAATATATTAATATAAATCATAAATATACTATTCTCAACAGACTATCCATATAAATTGTGCCGGTGAAGTGAAACCCAAATGGACCATGCCGGGTCGGGTCAAGTACATACCAAATATAGTTATGGACTTAGACATTAATCCAACAGTCTCCCACTTGGATAAGTCTAAAACTATTATTGAGTATAACTTCAAAACCTAACTGGCAATCGTAGCTCTTAAAGCCGCTGTCGAACTCTGACCTTGTCAATGACTTGTCCATTAGATAAGGGATCATATATTCCTCCATTCTAGATATCATATGGACTGAGACATGGATTATAATCATTCTCTCTGTCCATTTGTTGTTTCCCGATTTTCGATTTATGATGACTGACTGATTGAACAAATCAAATCAGTCCTGGCTTGGCCAAGCACTCACATGTGTCATCGCTAAATCATCGAGGGCCCCACAAATATCGCTTTTATCCCGAAGGTAAAAGGAATGGATAAACTTCGACTCATATGGCTTGTTCTACTACTTGTTGAATCATACACAAAGGCACGTTTTATAACATCGAGTTACCAAATGCGTTTTCGTGCAATCAATGTATAACCAACTCATAGTAACAACTCATATCTCTAGGTTTGAAGAATATAAGATATTATCGTCTCATGATCACTCGTGATAAAATCCATGAAGTGATTCAAATGAGCGCGGGTTGAATCCAATAATCAGAACTTATGAGCACTCATGAGTGTTGTAGCACCACTTTGTCCACCAACTTGGACCTCTACAAACCAACCCATGACAGTCTTGATTCATATCTACTTCCAACATATGACCTACTGTGGATGGTTTGAATAACTTAATCATTCAGGAAGAGCGACTTAGTTATTCTAGAAGTCAAAACATGCAAAGTGAAACACAAGAATAAATGAAACAAATATGGTATCAAACCCTATGAATATAAATAAACACTTTTATTTATCACCATACTGATTACTCATTATTCATTGTTTCGGTTTTATCAACTTTATACTTGAATTAAAAACACTAGTTGTCCCATGCTCCAAACATGTACACTATGTTTTTCTTAAACAATAGCTTTGCCATACACCAAGTATGCACTCTATGTTTGTCTATGATCCTTACTTTGTGAAATAAACCAATTGAACATAATTTCAATGATTCTAATTTCACACTCCCAAATCCTTATCGAAAAATGTGAGAATTTCAAATTCCTATCATTTATCGAAATCTGTTTAGATTTTAAACTTACATGCACTGACCCTCCTGTAATGAATATGTACAAAGTCACAAAGACTTGTCAACAGTCATTATAAGGTATTCCAATGGAGATCAACTCCATGGAAACTAAGTCTCATATTCAAAGTACATTGCTTTGGAATTAAGTTTTCTAATCTTACACAGATAACTTCCACCTATGGAGACAACTCCATATTCTCATTTTGACTATCACTTCTGAATAAGAGATGCCTCTTTTCAGAATATGTCAATATGGTCCTTCCAAAATTAGCACTATACTTCCAACTGTCCCTGAGCAACCAATCTTTGGTAAACCTCAGATTGTCCTCGACAATTGCTTAATCATTTTAGTCATATCCAATTCTAGACCTTTTCCCTTCTTAATGCCTCTGGGCATTTGGAAAAATTTAGAAATGACAAATATTATAGCACATGCAATCGATTCTGTACCCAAAGCAAATGGTACACGATTCATGATGTCTCACATAAAGACATGATTCTAGACCAGTCTTTTGCTACAATATTTTTATTTGCCATGTTTTCAAAATTTGACTATGAAGAGGGATGCCGTAATCATAATCGAATTTTGAGAACGCAATATATAGAATTTCCTTAAGTTGAACCAATCCAACATGAAATTCATATATATATTCTTGACTAAAGATGATTAAGGTCTCAATCTAAGCCTTTAGAACTGAAATGAAGTATATCCTATCCCTTAATTATAGCAAAACAACTTTTTCAATCCCTGCAGCCTCACGAATTGAAACTTTTGTTTTCTATAATTAACATTGCTAACTTGCAACACTAACAATAATTATCATGCTCCCACTTACATGATGATTATTAGCATAACACTTATGCTCCCACTAGCTTTGACATGTACTCAGAAATCAGCTGGACTTCTAGAAATCAATACTTTATTTTCTTACCAAAGTTCAGATTTCTGATACGAGATGCTTTGATAAAACTTTATCAAAATCATACACCTTTCCTTAGATTGCATGCATGTGTGTCTAAACAATTTCAGAACTATGAAAAGGGATGTCGTAATCATAGTCTCAATTGTTTAGACCTTTTGCCATCTGCTTCAAATCTACTTGGTGGAAGTGTTTCCTCACCATCATTTTCATGAATCGGAGAGAAACCTTATGACCCTTAGATTTTATGGTGTATGTGTTCTTATCCATGTGAATCGTCAAAACCATAGTCACAAGACAAGGATAATGACAAATCCAAACTCATATGGACTGAACTTATGCAATCTTAACTTCTTGCCACCTGGCAGTACAGGGCCTGCCATTGCTTCCAAGTTGTTATGCAACCAATTGAGAACTTTGAGAACTCCTATGCAAAGCCAACTTTAACTAGAATGGGCACAGAATATGTCAACACGATAGGTTATAAACCTCAAGTCACGTGCTAGTGAAGAACCTCAGGTTTTATTCTTGATTAGTTCTTGAAATTCTTTTTAGGATCTTTAAGACTCCCACTATCCTCTTGACATATAAGACTATCTTGCGAAATATTCAAGAGATAGTGCGGATTCTTTATCAAGACAAAGACTTCACACAATTAGCCTTAGTTGGTCTTTGTTTTATCCAAAACATCACAACTTACCAATTTCAAATGTACAAGAGTAGGACACTTTTACTCTTACATTTGACAAGTGTTTTAAACCTTTCTTTAAGATATGTCACTCAAGTTACAATCTTGGAGTATGACTCTAAGAATTGTTTTGGAACGAAGTATGACTCATCTTCCTGATCTAACCATTTCAACAATTCATGACTCCTCTTCTTAGTCATAAGAATGCACTAAGATGACCTTTAGAGGACTAATTGTGATATGATTTCTAAATCATTAAGATGATCACAAACATGATAGTAAAGTACTCTCCCATCTTTTCAGATTTGAGAAACTTTTATCTTTCTGCCTAATTTGATTCTTCCCATTCGTTCTGCCATACATTAAGACTTTTCCAATGTTTCAGAATTATACTTAAACTTGTAAGTATAACCATATTTACTAAACTTTAGTAAATCAATTAGTCTTAACAAGCTTTGTGGTGGACATGACCAGTGCACAAGAATGTGTACTCGATCCCTTTAGTCCTTCACTTGACTCACACATCCATGTGAACAAGTAATTAGTCTTGATTTTCCAATGCTTGAAAGTTCTCATTCATCATACTATTCAACTTGCATGATTCCAAGTTTCGGTCCAATTGAAACTTGGGCGATGAGGAACTTTCCTGATTTGGTAAATTTAGACACTACCACAAATGAAAGAATCAAATCCATTTTCCAATATTGCTGTCAGTGGAATCATATAAGCAACAATTTTCCACAAATGCCATTGTAAGGATACTTCAAATAAATAAAATTAAATAATTTTCTTTTATTTTAAAACTTTGCGGAAAAACTTATCCTTACAATCCACATGGAAAATTGTTGTTATCTATTCCTTAGCAATATATCATAACTTCTTAAGCAACTGCTCAAAATTCTGATGCGATCGAAATCCACCTTCGCGATCAGAATCAGCATATACTTCCTTTAAGATTTCTCTATATTCTTTGATTCTTAAAACATCAACATGTGACCCAGTCACATCATGTAATGAGGATCTCAGAATAGAACTTAACAGAGTTAGATAATGGGCTCTACCTGATGTAGAGTCAAACTTATTGACTTTAACATCCTTAGGTAAATTTGGCAGCTTTGCAATCAACGCCCCTTCCTTTGGCAAAATAAACATATGGACCCTTTGGTAATGGGACTATCTCAGACTTAGCCTTTCTCTTTACCATTTGGTCAACCGGGTTGACTATGACCAATCCCTTTCCATTGGGAAGAGAATGCTTTTCCGGGATTTCCAGTGTCACCATTGTCACTGTCCATAAAGTTTTTGGGAAGTTGATCTTCTAATCAAATTTGCTTTACTATCGTTCCAAATCATTGTTGATTCAGCAGCACCAAGCAAATAGATATGATCATTAAGGTTCATGTCATAGTCTGTTTCATAGTAGTCCCAAAGGAACTCACTATGTGACTTAGAAAGTGATTGAACATCCAACTTTCTCAAGACTTTGACACCCAACTCTCCCGGCTTGTCAATATGTGACTTCATCTCTAAGATGTGATCACACATAGACCTTGCTTGCCATTAGGGCTTGAGTGACCTTGAACTTGTGGGTTAGGGAGAATAATTGGAGGAGGTGGAGGAAGAGAACTATGACTTCCATGAGCCAAACTCGGGAAGTCATATTCATTAGGAAAGCTTGGTTTGGGAAGATCATTGTTGTCTAAACTAGACATCAACAATGGGAGAAATTCACGTAAAGTTGATTTAAGTCCTTAATATAACACCCAATATGATATATTAAGGCTAGGACCCAACAAACTATTTTATAACTTGGAAGAGGGATGCCGTAATCCAAGCTATAAAATATTTGAAGGTAGGTGAATGACGATTCACCAATTTCCACCAAGATAAACGAAATGTATTATTAGGTTTTAATTGGTTTTGAAACTCCTAGATTCTTTTGAGATTCATTGAACTTTTCAATGGCATGTTTCAATCTCGAGTGTGCCCTTCAGGTTTTGTGGTTGGGATGCCAAGGATCACAAAACAAGGTGTGAAGTAACCATGCAAATATACTTGGTACCTTTAATATTTACCCCTCAATCGATGTGCCGGTTAACCACACACGCTCCAACGATACTATGATAAACATTAAGTTATCCTTTGCCTACCTTGTTAAGGCCAGGTTAATGTGTCGGTTAACCACACACGCTCCACTAACAGCTTAAACAAAGTGCAAAGTGTAATTTCATGAATTAGCACCTTATTCACATTTTCCTAAGTAACTAAGATTGGGAATTTATAAGTGTTTAGTTACTTAGTATTTATCATTATACTTATAATGAAGGGAGAATTATAGTCCTTGTCCTACCTGTTCGGCTAACGACCCTCCACCGGTCAAGGAAGCGGTGAGTGAGAGTGGACACCCATTAAACTGCCATTTTATAGGCAGTAATCTTATACCCCCCCTTATAGACCGGCTTCGTGAATGAGGCCTACTAATGGTAAGACGACTTGCTCTTATACATATAATATATTAAACTTTTAATATTATAATAGTATAAGGGTGTATTTTAGACATTTAAAATACTTGGTGGTTTAATCTATTAATTAAACTAGACTTTTAATTTAATTAAACTCAAACCATATATTTATGGATTTAATAATACTCTTTTAATTAAACGCTTTAATTAACTATTAATAAAGTCCATAAGAGTTAATTTGAACTATTCAACAAAACATCATAATTCCAATTATTAAACTCAAAATTAAAACCATTTAATTAATTGTTTAAGTTATGAACCCAAGAGTTTTAGAATTCAATTCTTTTTTTTCATAAAAAACTTTTCTCAAATTCCAAAACTTGAGGGCAAGTTTTGTAATTCTTGAAAACCTTTGGATTCCATAACTTATGGAATTAATGGTGTTTTATGATGAAACTTTCCATGTTCCATAACTTAAGAACAAGTTATGGAATTCTTTAAAACATTAATACCAAATTTTGTAACTCCATAAAAACTTTGAATCAAATTTTTTTTTTTAAAAAAAAAAACTTTCATATCCATAACTTATGGAAGTTTCAAAAACCCTTAAGATCACAACTTTAAAAAAACTTTTGAGCTCCAAAATTTTATGACAAAATATGTAACTCCTTAAAACATTTAGATCAAACTTTTAAAACTAATAAAATAATCATATCATTTTATCTTTTACTAAATTTGACCTAATTTAACTCATATAACAAATGATTCAAATTTTACAAATAATTCGTTTTTCACAAAACAAGTAATTATCTTAAAATTTGACAAACGTCGTGTTTTTTTTTTCCTTTTTTTTCCAACTTGAAAATAAAACATTTGCATCAATATAACAAAAAACAACCAGGCTCTGATACCACTGTTGGGTTTTGAGCATTCTAACACTCCTATGGTGTACATTCAACCCTATAAACCTTGGATCTATGTTTTCTCTATTATACATGCAAATATTAACTATTCCAAGGTTTCATCCTAACTAGCATATTATGAAGCACCTATACTACAAAGTTCTAGTTAGATGACATACCTTTTGATGTAGCTTGATGTCTTCAAGCTTTAAGATCTTAGCCCCAATAGTGTGGAAGCCTCAAATGGAATTACAAATCACCAAAACACCTTGGAAGAACTTGAGAGAATATGTATGCACACTAAAATCGGCCTACTCTTATTTTCACACACTTGTGCCAATTTTGTGAGCCAAGGACCCCTTTATATATTATGGAGGATTAGGGTTACATCCATGTAAACCCTAGTACCCATGACCTTTCATTTACATAGGATCCATGGGTTAAAAGCTCCATGGACCATCCATGAAAGCTTAGCCCAACCTAAATGAACTTGGCCCATTCCATATATATAAGAGTCCATATTTAATTAGTTCTTTTTGATCACTTAATTAATTCTAAATTAATTCTTGATCAATACTATATTAATATATTAGATCTTATAATATATTAATATAAATCATAAATATACTATTCTCAAAAGACTATCCATATAAATTGTGCCGGTGAAGTGCAACCCAAATGGACCATGTCGGGTCGGGTCAAGTACATACCAAATATAGTTATGGACTTAGACATTAATCCAACAGATAGGTAGTCCTATTACATAAAATAAAACTACTGAAGTAATGTTTGTTTTGTAAACCAAAATGTTTAGTTAATGCTTAATGTGAATGAGATATATAACCATACTGAACTGACTAGTGGGCTGCACGACGTTCTTCAGGCGTTGGAATGTTATGACATTTGTCACCCCTAGACCTGCCGGTCCAACTGTAGCTAACAGTCGAGGTGCGGGATTGTCAGTCCCGTATAAATCTATACACAAATTCACGCTCTTCCTCCAGGAGACTCTGGTTATAAAATAGGACTTTAGTAGGTACCATGAAGTAGTGGCTCATATTCTAGGATTAACTTGTTTACATATAGTGTGTGTTTGTTTTCTCGTTCTTGTAAATGAATAGTATATTTGTGGTGAAAATTAATTATACTTATGTAATTGTTCATGTGATGTATCTTTGAACTAGTAAATAGTATGAATTAATCCATAAACTATACCTATTATAGCTTATAAGTTTTTATGTTTGTACTGGAAATGCTTAAGGAAATACCCCTTTTGCTCGGCATGTTACAAAAGGGTTAGAAATTGTTATTGAAATAAGTTTTATTCTTATATATATATATATATATATATATATATATATATATATATATATATATATATGTGTGTTGCATGTATAATTGTAATTTAAAAGACCGTCGGACCAGCATTCCTATCCTAAGCCCACAAACGAACAATGAACAGGATTTAAGGCAGAAACACTGGTTGAAAAGCAGTTTAAGTTGATTTGATAAGTTTATAAAAAATTAAATATCTTGAGATGATTTGTAACCATATTTAAGTATTAACACAAATATTCTGTGTTTGGCTTGTATTCTCCCCCTAAAAGGATTTGAAAATGGTAAAACATAGGGGTATGAACTCACCTTATGTGAGTGTTCGAATGAAGATACTGTATAGCAGAGTTAATTCCACAAGTTAAAACCCACAATAATAACCGAATCCTAATAGCATTTCACGTAATATATACATATAATTAGTGAAAAGAGTGGTAAATATGTTATGGAATATCCTAAAATGTAAGAATCACTTACAAATAGGAGTATTAGAATTGAACCATAAGGGTGATAGGTGTTTTCGGCCCCTATGCGTTTTCGGTCACTTGATGATTCAAGTGGTGTTCTTGGTGAAACCAAGAAGATCAAGGTGTTTTCGATTGTAGTTAAGGAGATTGGATGATGATCTCCAAAAGGTATGATGAACACTTGGTGAATTTAGCAAGATCCTAAGGAGATGTAGGTGATTTTCGCATGATACTTGAGAGAAGAGTATGGTTCTCGGCTTGTGTTGTTGAGAGAAAAAGAGGTGTTTTCGGTTGGAAGGTGAGATAATGAGGGTGAGTTCTCGGTTCTAGGTATTTATAGTAAGATTTATTGAAGTGACACTTGCATTGGAAGGTGTGAAATCACGTTGGAATGGGTGCCAAAGGATAGAAGTTGGCCTGTTTTCGGTCAGGAACTCTTTCTGAGAAAAAGGGTTTTCGGCCAAGAATAGCTTGCGGCCTCGCACTTTTGCTGCCTCGCACGTTCGCGACCAGGAGGGAGTTTGCGGCCGAAAAGGGTTTGTGGTCCGAGACCAGTGGCCTTTGCGAGGGTTTTCGGTCCGAAGGCTTAGAAGTTGCGAGATTTCTCGGTTTCCAATAGAATTGACTTTTTGATTTAAAAGCCTTTTATGCTAAGACTAAATACCCATAACTAGCTATAAAATTTTATTTAATCAACTTGTTTCTAATCATATGACCATTGGTTAACTTTTACAAGTTTGAAAATAACGGGTTGTCACAACTCACGTCTGTACTTAGTAGTCTTGGAGTACAAAATAAATTTTAATAATACTACAAACCTCACCAAAAATGATATATAAGAGTTATACCATAAATATACATGGAATTCATGCCTATGTTATTTATGGTCGGGTCGGTGAACAACCAACCTTGAGCGACGAGTTTGACAGACTATAATGGTTGAGAGTTTTAGAGATTGAAGGATGTTCTCAAGATTTGCTACAGATACCTAGTACCTTAGAATCCATATAACACATACATCAGGAAAATCATAAAAATACTTAAAATTTGTTATGCTAGATTTTCAAGATTTACCTAAATTCGAAGACGAACAAAGAACCAATAGCTCTGCTATTTTCGTAGTAGAGAAACCCATAGTTCACAATCGATCATTTAGTAGTCTCGAGGCTTCTCTCTCCCCTATCTTCCAAAAATGAAAAGCATCTTTCCGAAGACGAACCATCTAAAGAACCCACTAAAGGGGATGAATCTGAGGAAGAGAAAGGAACGATCGAGGATAAGAAACCAGTCGGAGAAAACATGGAAGGAGAAGGACTAACAGCTGAAGAGTCCACCATTCAAATGCCACATGTGTACTACCACTACTGATCAATTGTAGGTGGAATGCTCCACATGGATGCTCCTAAGTAAAGGATTCCCCCTCATTCTTGATGTGATACTTCCACCCAAAGGAAGAAAACATCATCATAAGGGCGAAGATGATTCATGAACACTCTAAGAGAGAACTAATACCCTCGAGGAACAAAGCTAACAAGTCATCCATGACTCCTCAAGTCCGTTCCTCTCATCGGCAATTCTGTCAACAATGTTATGCTTCTCCTAATTGAATGAAGTGTTCGAATTAAGCTAGAAAATTGAATCCACGATAGGAAACATGGATGTTATAGAATATCCAACTCACACTCTAGGCCAAAGAGTCGTAGAACTCAAGGAAGAACAACATCATGAAAATGGCACTGCCCATACACTATGTCATCATGTCAATTTACCAAAGAAAGGTTGTTACCCATGGTCACAAAATCTATACACTAGAGCATAGAGTCCAGGTGATGTAAAGCAGACTGGGTATCAAACGATTGTAACAAATCAAAGGATACGTGAAACTCATAACCAGCTCGAGGAGCTAGCCAATCTGCTAATTAGACATTTTAAATCTATAATAAGGTTACATAGGGCGAATAGTACCCTAGGGTTAAGGTTAGGAATCATAGGAAACGAGATTATGTGCAAACATTTATCCTTGCTATGTCTCTCAGTGAAATAAGCTTTTCCATTACTAACTTTGTCCATGTTTGGAAACTGGGTGTAACAAGATGTAACCAGAATACAAGTGTTTACGCTATCAAGTTGTTGAAAAGGTCGTAAATATTAACAATTCTCGCTCTATTATTTGGAAATCTATAGAATTTCCGGAATCGGTCACTCTCCCTTCTACCATTTGAAATTGGTAGGATTTCAAATCTCTATCTATCATTTGGAAATCTGTAGGATTTTCGGAATCGATCACTATCTCTCTATCATTTGGACATCTGTAGGATTTTCAAATTCGATCACTATCTCTCTATCATTTGCAACTTTGTAGGATTTCCAAAGTCGATCATTATCTCTTTATCCTTTAGAAATTTGTATCCGAAGTCGATCACTATCTCTCTATCATTTGGAAATCTGTAGGATTTTAGGAAATCAATCACTCTCTCTATCATTTGGAAATCTGTAGGATTTCAGGAATAAGTTACAGTATACACTAGCATATAGTTATGGGTACGTTTCCTGTCAAAAACATTCATGCATCTATTTTATTTGATACTGAACCCAATAGAAGCTTCATTGACCATAAGTTTAGAAGCGTGCTAAACCATTAATCCTGCAAACTTAATGAGGCTTAAGCAGTAGAAATGGAAACGGCCAAGTAAAAGGCAGCTTAGAAATACTTAACAATTGCCTTCTCACCCTGAATAACCATGTATTTCACGTCGACCAAATACCGATGTGATTATTGGAATGGTTGGTTATCGCCTCATTGAGTCGAAGTTCTATGCTATGAAAAAGTTGTCCGACTACCCTTACCCAACGATGAAGCCCTTGTGATTTACAAAGATAAATCAATGAAGAATCTAAGAGTCATTTCTTGCATGAAGTCAAGAAAGTGCTTACAGAAGAGATGCTTCGCTTTCATGGCCCACATAGTGGATATGCAAGGCAAGGGTAAGGAAATCAAAGATATTTCACAAGTACGCAAATACTCGGATGTATTCCCACACGATCTACCAGGACTACACCCAGTCAGATAGGTTGAATTCCGAATCGACCTAATCCCGGGTGCAGCGCCGGTGGCAAGATCTCCTTATCCCCTGACACTATCGGAAATGAAAGAACTATCCAACCAACTGCAATAGCTAATTGACAAAGGCTTTATCCGGCCAAGTTTTTCACCCTGGGGAGCTCCGGTATTATTTGTCAAAAATAAGGATGGATCGTTCAGGATGTGCATCAACTATCGAGAGTTGAAAAAACTCACTGTAAAAAACTGATACCCACCCTCGATGATCGATGACATGTTCGACCAGTAGCAAGGATCCTACTACTACTCGAAGATCGATCTAAGATCCGGTTATCATCAACTCAGAGTTCAAAAAGAAGAAAATCCAAAGACAGCATTTAGGACTCGGTATGGTCACTACGAGTTCCTGGTTATGTCGTTCGGGTTAACTAACGCACCAGCCATATTCATGGACCTTATGAAGCGGGTGTGCAAACCCTATTTGAATAAATTTGTGATCGTCTTTATCGAAGACATTTTAATATACTCACGATCCAATGAAGAACATGACCGACACCTGCGATTGATTCTTGATATACAATTAAAGAAGAAACTTTATGTAAAGTTCTCAGGATCCGAGTTCTGGATCAATAAAGTGTATTTCCCCGATCAGGTGGTCAGTAGAAAAGGGATTCATGTCGACCCTGCGAAGATTGAAGCAATTAGGGATTGGAAAGCACCAACAACGCCAATCAAAATACGCTAATTTCTAGGGCTTCCAGGATATTACCGAAGATTCATCGAGAACTTCTCCAAAGTAGCCAAGCCTCTCACCTCTCTAACCCAGGAAGACAAGAAATTTGATTGGAGAGAAATTAAAGGGACTGCCTTGAAAATATTGAAACAATTGTTGTGCATTGCACCGATTTTGTCTCTCCCAGAAGGAACATAAGACTTCGTAGTATTCTGCGATACCTATCGCCAAGGATTAGGATGCCTACTGATGCAAAGGGACAAATTCATTGCATATGCATCCCGACAACTTAAGACAAACGAGGCAAACTACACTACCCATGACTTGGAAATGAGAGCTGTAGTGTTTGCCGTAAAGTTTTGGAGGCACTACCTATACTAAATGAAATATGTCATGCTCTCTGACCACAAAAGCCTTCAACACACCTTCGATCAGCATTAAATCAACATGAGACAACGAAGGTGGGTAGAGTTGCTAAATAATTATGAGTGCGAAATTCGTTCTCATCTTGGTATAGAAAATGTTGTAGCACACACTTTAATCAGGAAGGAACGAGCAAAACCACTTCGTGTAAAGGCTCAAACCCTAACAAACAACTCTCACATCACCACCCAACTTCAAGACACTTAACTGGAAGCTCTCAAACCCGAAAATATTATGGAAGAAAATTTGCAATGAATGGACAAACAATTCGACATCAAGGAAGATGGAACACGATATTTCAAGAATCAAATTTTGACGCTAGAGTTTGGTGAAGTCAGGAACCTGTTGGATTAGGTGTCTACGCCCATAATTATTTTTGGTATGTACTTGATTTGATTAGGTGCATGGTCATTTTGGGTTTCCTTCACTCATGCAACTTGATAGGATGGCAAGTGGAGAGAGAGTAGGATTTATTATATGAATAATAAATTGTTACTCAGAATGATTTTATTAATATATTACAAGATTAATATATTATTTGGAAATCATATACAATAATTAGTGATTAATCTAACATTAATTTGATATTAATTTTGGGATTAAAGGAACTAATTTATAATTGAGGGACTATTCTGCAAACGTTGATAGTTGCAGAACTGGGCTGATTGGACTCCTTAATTATGGAGTGGATGAAATCCTATAGGAGGCCCTATAGATTTCGTCCAAGGCTTCTTAAGGACGTGTCCATGGGCAGCTTGTTGCCTAAGTAAGGTATTAGGGTTTCCATCTGAAAACCTTAGTAGCCACTACTATATAAAGACCCTCTCACTAAGGATTTTCGGCTATGCATGTCTTTTAAGAAACCCTAGCCGAAATCCTTCCCTCTCCAAGTCATCTTGTTGCACTGGGTGTTTGTGACTCCATTAGAAGTCAAGATCAAGTAGGATTATACTTGTTATTGCTACATAACAAGAAAGGTAATCTTCTAACCCTAGTTTATATGTCAATTTCAAATTGTGTATGCTAGTTCATAGGGTTATTTCTTTGGTGTTCATAGTTGTATGTTCAATAGAGAAAAACTTAGATCCAAAGGAATTAGGGTTGCATGTACACCATAGGAATGATGTGATGCTCAAAACCCATCAGTGGTATCACAGCCTAGGTCGTTTTTCTATTGAATAGATGCAAAAGTGAACTGCCAAAAGATCAAGAAATCGAAAATATGGCTATCTGACTGCTGAACTTGACGAGTCCTTGTATGGACTCGACGAGTTGCATGAACTCGACGAGTTCCATAGTGTACTCGATGAGTCGTCTGATCTGCTGCTGGATTTTTCGATTTTTTGGCCAGATTTTAATTTGGATAATTACCATAACTCGTTTTTAATGCCTAAATTCGATTTTTATGATTGGTATGAGATATCCTTATCAGCATTAATGGATTTGGTTAAATATGGATAACATAAGATTATTTTGATTCAAATATTTAACCTAGTAATTCTGAAAAAGTTTTAAATTACACCCTTTTGGTTTTATTGTTTAAATTTGAAACTAAAAGTTTTAGTTTTGAAAAATTTAAAAGTTAAACCATAATATTTTGAAAAGTTTCAAAATTTGCCCACAAGTTTTGGATTTTAAAATTTGATTAGAAGGTTTTAATTTTGAAATATTAAATTCTAAAACCCTAGTGCTTTGAAAAAGTTGAAATTACACCCTTATGGATTTTATTAAATTAATTAAGTGTTTAATTTAAAGAGAGAATTAATATATCCATAATAATATGGTTTAAGTTTAATCAAATTAAAAATATAATTTATTAATAGATTAAACCACTTAGTATTTTAAATGTATAAAATACACCCTTATACTATATAAAATTAAACGTCTAATATATTATATATGTATAAGTAAAAAGTCAATCTTATCGTTAGTAGGCTTCATTCACGAAGCTGGCCTATAAGGGGTGTTTAAGGAAGCGGCCTGTAAAATGACCGCCATTGGGTATCCACTTTTACCCACCGCACCCTTGACTAGTGGAGGGTCGTTAGCCGAACGGGTAGGATAGAACACACACTTTTATAAATTCCCAAATCTTAGTTACTTTAGGAAAAATGTGAATTTGGTGCTAATCCATGAAATAGCACATTGCACGTTGTTGGTCGTTAGTGGAGCATGTGTGGTTAACCGGCACACTAATATGGGACTAATGAAGGATGGCAATGGGTAGCTCGTAGATTATCATAGATCAATGGCGCGTGTGTGGTTAACCGGCACATTGATTAGGTGATAAACGTCTTTGAGAGTACCAAGCTAATTTGCATGGTTATTCGCACCTTGTTTGTGATCCTCGGTATCCCAGTCACAAACTTGAAAGGCATAATCGAGATTAAACATGCCATTGAAAAGTTTAATGAATCTCAAAAGATCTAGGAGTTTCATTTAAAACTTAATTCGTTTGAAATTTCGTCTTCATGGTGGAATTGGCAAATCCTCATTTACCTACCTTCAAATATTTTGCAATTGGATTACGACATCCCTCTTCCGAACTGTAGAATATTGTGTTGGGTCCTAGCCTTAATATTTCATTTGGGTGTTATATTAAGGACTTAAATCAACTAACTTGAATTTCTCCCTTTTTGTAGATGTCTAATTCTAACAACTATGATCTTCCCGAATCTTTTGGAAAAAGCTTTCCACATGAAGATGATGTCCCACGATTGGATCATGGAAATGGAAATCATTCTTCACTTCTTCCACGTCCTCCAATAGTTCTCCCTGACCAACGTGTTGGTCGGCTTGAAAAGTTCAAGGTCACTCAAGACCAATTGGCAAGCAAACATGAAGATGGAAAATCTATATGTGCTCACGTCTTGGAGATGAAGTTGGATATTGACAAGTTAGGAATGTTGGGTGTCGATGTCTCGAGGAAGCTGGCTGTTGACTTGGTTCTTCAATCGCTTCCTGAGTCATATAGTGAGTTCATTAAAGATTACTATATGACAGACCTCGACGTGACCCTTATCGATCTTACATATTTGCTAATTGTTGTTGTATCAGAAATGATTTAGCGCACTGGTAAAGCAAATTTGAATGAACGATCTACTTCCAAACTTCAATGGACATTGACAATGGCGACATTAGAAGTCCAGAAAAGTTTTCTCTTCCTAATGGAAAGGGATCGGCCGAGGTCAAACCATTTGACCAGATGGTAAAGAGAAAGGATAAGTTTGAGATTGTCCCATGTGCCATTCGAAAAGAGTCTGTTTGTTTCTATTGCCAAGAGAAGGGGCATTGGATGCGAATCTGTCATATTTACCTGAAAGATCGCAAGGATGGAAAATTCAAGATGTATGACTCTACTTCAGGCAAGTCCACTATCTAACTCTATTAAGTTCCTATTTGTAGATTCTTAATACATGATGTGATAAGATTACATTTTGATGTTTTGTAGGATCAAAGAAACGAAAGGAAGCTTAAAGGAAGAGTGACATGAGTCTGATCGCGAAGAGATGGATTTCGATCGCATGGTTCGATGATAGGATTTTTGAGCTGCTACTTAGGAGTTATGATAGATTGCTTAGGAATATTTAGTAACATAGTTTTCAATTGTAATTGCATTGTAAGGAGAAGTTTTTCCGCACTTTTATAAATAAAGAAAATTTTTGATTTTATTTTATTTTATATTTCCTTGCAATGACATTTGTGAAAATTGATGTTTGTATGCTTCTATTGTTAGCAATATTGAAAATGGATGTGATTCTTAGTTATGTTATTTGTGGTAGTGTCAGAAATTTACCAAATAAGGAAAGATTCTCATCACCCAAGTTTCAATTGGATAGAAACTTGGAGTCATTGGACTTGCATTGTATGATGAATGAAAATCTTCATCTTTGGGAAACTAAGACTAATTCCTTGTTCACATGAAAGTGTGAGTCAAGTGAAGGACTAAGGGATCTAGTACACATTGTTCTGCACTGCTCAGGTCTTTCACAAAGAACGATAATGTAACGACGTACATTTTCAAACAATTTTTCATTTTCCAAACACAATAAAACTCATATAATATTCTCAAAATCTTATGTGTATCAAATGTCATCATAATAAACATATCCCAGAATCTCAAAAACATAATCCTCTGCCAGTGTGTACAAATCGTGTCGGCGCCTTCCCGCGATCCTCGCTAGTACCTGAACCACATATCACATAACACGGTAAGCATAAATGCTTAGTGAGTTCCCCAAAAATACCACATACAACACATAAGCCACTCGAGGCTACAACTCGGTACGACCCTCTAGTCAACGTGTCTCAGCAGGACCCTCCAGTCACGTGGCTCGTTGGACCCTCCAGTCCGGTTTAGCTCGTTGGACCCTCCGGTTCGGTCTAAATCGTTGGACCCTCCGGTCCGGTCTACTCAAGGACCCTCTGGCCTCGTAAGTCGTTGGACCCTCCGGTCCGGTCTATATAACACATAGCAGACATATATCACAATGCACATAATCTCAAACATACACATAACACATAAGACCCTCCGGTCTACACATAGATACCACTCTACGTAATGTATAGTGAGAAGACTCACCTCGTACGACGTCTAGCAAACTCTCGTGGTCGATAATCCCCGACCTAGACTCCGCCTATCAAAATGATAATATCTATAATCAATACTCTCCTCATATTCACATCTCTAATGAATGGGTAGAAGACCATTCTACCCTTCCATGGCCCCTCATGAATCACTTTGATCAAACCCCCAAGGTGAACAGATGTCAACTCCAGTTAAAGGTCTAACTTTGACAAGACTCGTCGAGTGCACTCGGGTGACTCGGCGAGTCCATTCGTGTCCTCTAAATCCTCCTAAGGCCTTACTCGACTCGTCGAGTTAACCTTTCACTCGACTGGTCACCACTGATCACGAATCAAGGGGCAACCCCGATCCGACTCGTCGAGTCCTCTCATGGACTCGGCGATTTTCCTCCATGACAATGCTCAAACGACCTTCTAAGGTTAGATCTGTTTCTCCAACTTATAGATCTAACCTTCTAACACCCAAAAGTCACGTAAAGGTCGGAACTTGGTGTCCATGCATGGTGTATCTTGCATTATATACCATAGAAACCACATTAATGCTTCCTAGCTTCAAAACCCTATGATTACTCGACTAAAGCTTCATACTTTCTGGCTCTCTGGACATAGAAAGGTCCAGATATATAACACAACTAGGAAGAGGGATTTGATGCATTCAAGACCCCAAAAATGAAGTGATTCAAGCCCTAACCCCAAAAATGGAATCTACACAATAGGGAAGAAGAGGGGTTCGATTTGGTACCTCAGAATGAAGCTCCTTGCTTGACTAACTCAGAACAACAACCTCCTCTGGTCCCTCTTGCTGGAACTCTTCTCCTCCTTTTCAAAATCACACAAAAAAGCTCAAGATAACTCTTCCTCTAACTCTACACACTCAAACTCGCTAGGGTTCTCTCTTCTGGAAAGGTAGCCACAATTGAAGGCCATAAGTGCCTTTAAATAGGGCTCAGGCCCAAAGATTTAGGGTTTCTGTTCACAACGCGGACTCTAGGAGTCGACTCGCTTACTCATCGATTCCCTTCATTAATCTGAGTCATCAGTCGCGATCCTACTCGACGAGTTTAGGCGTCAACTCGTCGAGTCCCTCTTCTCATCTCAATACAAATATTTAAATTATGATACCTGGAAATTCGGATGTTACAATTCTCCTCCACTAGAATCAGACTTCGCCCTCGAAGTCTCACTCTGCGAACGACTCTGGATGCTGCTCCCGCATCTTCGTCTCCGGCTCCCAAGTCAGCTCGGACCCTCTCCGATGTTGCCACTGGACCTGGACCAGGGGCACCTCTTTGTTCCTCAGAACCTTGATCTTCTGATCCAAGATCGTGATCGGCCTTTCAATGTAATTCAGGCTCGCATCCACCTGAATATCCTCTAGCGGCACTACCGCCGTCTCATCGGCTATACACTTCCTCAACTGGGATACGTGGAAGGTATCATGGATCTGACCCAACTCCTCGAGTAGCTCTAAATGGTATGCTACCTTGCCCACTCTGGCGATCACCCTGAAAGGACCAATGTATCGGGGCCCCAGTTTGCCCCTCTTCCTGAATCGGATCACTCCTTTCCAAGGAGATACCTTCAGGAGTACAAAGTCTCTAACCTGGAACTCGAGCTCGAATCGCCGCCTATCCGCATAACTCTTCTGGCGGCTCTTGGCTGTCAGTAACCTTTGGCTGACCTGCTGTATCTGCTCAGTCGTCTTAAGCACTATCTCAGTGCTACCCATCACTCTCTGCCCTACCTCTCCCCAACAAATGGGAGTCCGACACCTCCTCCCATATAAAAGCTCAAAGGGAGGCATACCAATAATCGAATGGTGGTTGTTGTTGTAAGAAAACTCAGCCAAAGGTAGGTATGTGTCCCAACTTCCCCCGAAGTCCATAACACATGCTCGAAGGATGTCCTCGAGTATTTGTATCGTTCGCTCACTCTGGACATCCGTCTGTGGGTGGTAAGCAGTACTGAAGTGCAATCTCGTACCCAACTCCTCATGGAACTTCTTGCAGAACCTGGAAGTGAAACGTACATCTCGTTCTGACACAATCGAGATCGGCATTCCATGCCACGACACCACCTCTCTCACATATGTCTCTGCCAGCCTCTCCGCAGAAGAGCTCTCACTAATAGCAAGGAAGTGAGCGATCTTCGTCAGCCGGTCTACAATCACCCAAATTGCATCAACACCCCTCGCGGTCCTCGGCAAATTGGTGATAAAATCCATAGAAATCTGTTCCCACTTCCACATGGGAACCTCTAATGGCTGCAACTTTCCATGCAGACGCTGGTGCTCGGCCTTAACCCAACGACAGGTCAACCACCTCTCTACTACCCATGCAACATTCATCTTCATATAGGGCCACCAGTAGTCTCTCTTCGGGTCCAAATACAACTTAGTGGCCCTGGGATGGATCGAAAATCTCGATCTATGCGCCTCCTCCATCAGAGTGCTACGTGCCCCACCCGTATATGGCACCCAAATCCGACCACGAAAGGTCATAAGCCCTCGGTTATCCGTCATAAACTCGGACACCTGTCCAATCACCCGCTCCCTCTTGCGGTTCTTCGGTCTCACAGCCTCTGCCTGGGCCTCTCGAATCGTATCCAACACCGGAGTCATCAACGTCATCCTCATACATATATCTCGAATCGGGGCACTCTCCGCCCTGCGGCTCAGAGCATCGGCTACTACGTTAGCCTTGCTCGGGTGGTACAGGATCTCACAGTCGTAATCTTTTACCACATCCAACCATCTCCTCTGGCGCATACTCAGGTTGGGCTGATCCATCAGATACTTCAAACTCTTGTGGTCCGTGTATATGGTACACCGAACCCCATACAAATAATGGTGCCATATCTTGAGGGCGAACACCACTGCCCCCAACTCCAAATCGTGGGTGGGATACCTCGTCTCATGAGGCTTCAGCTGCCTCGATGCGTATACTATCACGTGCCCTCTCTGCATAAGCATCGCACCCAACCCCGATATAGACGCATCACAATACACCATGAAATCCTCCATTCCTTCCGGAAGGGCTAACACCGGGGCTTCGCATAATCTCTGGCGAAGAGTCTCAAAAGAGGTCTGCTGCTCGGGACCCCAAATAAAAGAAACACCCTTCCGGGTCAATCTGGTGAGGGGAACGGCAATCTTGGAGAAATCTCTGATAAATCTCCAATAGTAGCCGGCCAACCCCAGAAAACTCCTGATGTCAGTGGGGGATCTCGGCACCTACCAACTCATCACAGCCTCAATCTTGGCCGGATCGACCAATATCCCATTCTGATTAACGAGATGTCCCAAGAACTGGACCTCTCGTAACCAGAAATCACACTTGGAGAATTTGGCATAAAGCCTCTCCGATCTCAATACTCCAAGGATCTCCCTCAGGTGCTCCTCATGCTGCTCTCTGGATTTCGAATACACTAGAATATCATCGATGAACACAATCACCGATCGATCCAACATCGGCCTGCATACTCGGTTCATGAGGTCCATAAATGCCGCTGGTGCATTGGTGAGCCCAAAAGGCATCACCACGAACTCGTAACGCCCATAACGAGTCCTAAACGCCGTCTTCTGGATATCCTCATCACGCACCCTCACCTAGTGATATCCAGACCTCAAGTCTATCATGGAAAACCAAGACGCACCTTGCAACTGATCGAATAGATCGTCGATCCTCGGTAATAGATAACGGTTCTTGACCGTTAATTTGTTCAACTCCCGGTAATCAATGCACATCCGGTGTGAACCATCCTTTTTCTTTACAAAAAGGATCGGCGCTCCCCACGGCGAGCTACTCGGTCGGATGAATCCCTTCCCCAACAGCTCCTAAAGCTGCGAGGATAACTCCTGCATCTCCGGTGGAGCAAGGTGATAGGGTGCCTTGGCAATAGGCGCTGCCCCCGGAACCAAATCGATGCGGAACTCCACTTGCCTCTCGGGAGGCACACCCGACAACTCCTCGGGGAAAACACCCGGAAACTCTCGCACTATCGGTACCTCACCGATAAAACTCGGCCGCTCTGCGGCAACTCGTGTATCCATCACATAGGCTACAAACCCTCTACAGCCCTGTTCTAGACTCTGTCTCGCTCTGGCAGCCGAACAAAATGCTGACCCAGATCGGGTACCCTTGCCATACACGGTAAGTACTCCCCCACTAGGGTCTCGTATGGTCACCAACTTTCGCTCGCAGTCTATAACAGCTCCAAATCGGCTCAACCAGTCCATGCCCACGATGACACAGACATCCCCCATCACAATCGGTACCAGATCTATCGGGAACTCAACACCGAAAATCTCGAGTACACATCCTCGAATCACATCAGTAGAATAAACCGCTCGCTCGTCAGCTATAGAAACTCGTAGAGGTCGACTCAACGCCTCTCGTCGGATACTGATGTGCTGGCTAAACGCTAATGACATGAAAGATCGACTCGCACCCGAGTCAAATAACACCAAAGCAGGTACATAACTCACAAGAAAAGTACCTATGCATACCATAGTATAAGCACAATATCTCAAACTCAGTATAAGTAAATGAAAGAACACATACTAGCCACGACATCGGGCGCTACACGGACCTCCTCCGCTGTCAA
Organism: Lactuca virosa; assembly: GCF_052849685.1. Classification (NCBI taxonomy): domain Eukaryota; kingdom Viridiplantae; phylum Streptophyta; class Magnoliopsida; order Asterales; family Asteraceae; genus Lactuca; species Lactuca virosa. The sequence goes on along the minus strand of NC_136428.1, from coordinate 298,698,457 downwards.
CTGAAAGGCTCTCCCGCGAGCCTTCGGTGTGTCGGCCTTCGCTGGCCGGGCCTCGGTAGCTCTAGCAGTAGATGCAGATCCCTATGCTGATCCCTGAAGTAGCTGTGGGCACTCGGCCTTCCGATGGCCAGTCTGGTTCCAGTGAAAGCAAACTGCAAACCCCTTGGGGTAATCCCTCGCGAAATGCCCCTCCTTGCCATACTTGTAGCACACACCTGCTCTGCACACTCCCTCATTGCTCTTGTCGCACTTCCCGCAAGTGCGGCCCTTCGGACCTCCAGATCTCGAATCAGCGGGCTTTGCCCGCTTGGCTGCCAGCTGAGACTATCATGGCCGCCTATCCCTCCTCTGAGACTCGGCCTCCTCCCTGACCTGAGTCTCTAGCTCAATCTCCCTCTTCCGGGCATTTGCCTGGAGCTCGGCAAATGTCTGGTATGTCGAGTTCGCCATGAACTCACGAATATCCCTCCTCAGCACGCTCAGATATCGGCTCATACGTGCCTGCTCGGTAGACACGTGCTTAGGGCAAAACAACGCCCTCTCATGAAACATACGTGTAATCACAGTCACAGACTCCATCCCCTGCTTGAGGGACAAGAACTCCTGGGCTAGACGTTCCCTCTCTATAAGGGGAACATACTTATCTCAGAACATGGTGGTGAACCTCTCCCAGGTCACCGCTGTAATCTCTGCGGGGGTGAAGTCAGCCGTCACAAACTTCCACCAGTCCTTCACTCCCAAGCGAAGCTGGTTCATCGCGAACCGTACTCTCAGATGCTCCGGACAAGAACATGTGTAGAAGCATCCCTCAATTTCAGAGATCCATCTCATCGTGGCTATCAGATCCAGAGTCCCATCAAACTCTGGTGGCTTCGTGTTGCTGAACTCCTGGTACAGCAACGAGTTACCCCCCTATGGCCTGGCAGCGGCAATGGTTGCAGTGGCCGCAGTAACAGCAGCATCAGTAAGAGTTGCGTACCGCTCGTCAAATGTCTCAATCAGCGTGGTCTTGATAGACCCAAACATCTCTGGTATCTCAGCCCGAATGGCTGCCGCCACCTTATCATGAATCATCCTGCGAATCTCATCATTGCTAACACCGCTGCTCTCTGGAGTGTGGCGCGTACCCACCATAATGTCTCTGAAACACAACACAAAAGAAATCAGAGACTCGCTCGAGTATACTCGCACTCGATAACTCAACCCTACTCGTTCCTTAGTACCCTAAGGATTCTTACTTGGATTGCTCACTGATCCGATGTTTCCAGTAGTACGGGCCCTTATACTACCTTCCACACCACATCAGTAATCACCCCAAGTCCTCCTCCTAGGATTCTAGTTCACAAGTACCCTATATTTCACTGAGAGCAGGCTACCACCCAGTAGACCTCTCATAAGCTCCTCCCTGCTACCTACTCACACTCGAAGAGATTCACAGTAGCAGTAACCCCTACGCTAAGGCATCACAAATCAGTCCCGCTCTAGTCCTAAATATGAATACCTAGCCTACTCTAGCATGCATAGCATATCACATAATATCTCATAACATGTAATGTAAGGGTATTTTGGGAAATCACCGTTCGGGCGCTGGCTGGTCGTACACACTGCTCCGTTCTGCTTTTCTCAAAAATCTTTTACTCCTTTAGAAAAACTGTTTCTTTTATGAAAATTTTTCTCAAATCCTCAGTTTGAGTTCAGATACGCCCGAAGGTGCATCCGAATCCCTCAAACCAAGGCTCTGATACCAACTTGTAACGACGTACATTTTCAAACAATTTTTCATTTTTCAAACACAATAAAACTCATATAATATTCTCAAAATCTCATGTGTATCAAATGTCATCATAATAAACATATCCCAGAATCTCAAAAACATAATCCTCTGCCAGTGTATACAAATAATGTCGGCGCCTTCCCGCGATCCTCACTAGTACGTGAAACACATATCACATAACACGGGAAGCATATCTGCTTAGTGAGTTCCCCCAAAATACCACATACATCACATAAGCCACTCACAGCTACAACTCGGTACGACCCTCTGGTCAATGTGTCTCAGCGGGACCCTCCAATCCCATGGCTCGTTGGACCCTCCAGTCCGGTCTAGCTCGTTGGACCCTCCGGTCCGGCCTAAATCGTTGGACCCTCCGGTCCGGTCTACTCGAGGACCCTTTGGCCTCGTAAGTCGTTGGACCCTCCGGTCCGGTCTATATAACACATAGCATACATATATCACAATGCACATAATTTCAAACATACACCTAACACATAAGACCCTCCGGTCTGCACATAGATACCACTCTAGGTAATTCATAGTGAGAAGACTCACCTCGTACGATGTCTAGCAAACTCCCATGCTCGATAATCCCTGACCTAGCCACCGCCTATGAAAATGATAATATCTCTAATCAATACTCTCCTCATGTTCACATCTCTAAAGAATGAGTAGAAGACCATTCTACCCTTCCATGGCCCCTCATGAATCAGTTTGACCAAACCCCCAAGGTCAACAGATGTCAACTCCAGTCAAAGGTCTAACTTTGACCAGACTCGTCGAGTGCACTCGGGTGACTCGACGAGTCCTTGCGTGTCCTCTAAATCCTTATAAGGCCTTACTCGACTCGTCGAGTTAAACTTTCACTCGACGGGTCACCACTGATCACGAATCGCGGGGCAACCCCGATCCGACTCATCGAGTCCTCTCATGGACTCGGCGTGTTTCCTCCATGACAATGCTCAAACGACCTTCTAAGGTCAGATCTGTTTCTATAACTTATAGATCAGACCTTTTAACACCCAAAAGTCACGTAAAGGTCTGAACTTGGTGTCCATGCATGGTGTATCTTGCATTATATACCATAGAAACCCCATTAATGCTTCCTAGCTTCAAAACCCTATGATTACTCGACTAAAGCTTCATACTTTCTGGCTCTATGGACCTAGAAAGGTCCAGATCTATAACACAACTAGGAAGAGGGATTTGATGCATTCAAGACCCCAAAAATGAAGTGATTCAAGCCCTAACCCCAAAAATGGAATCTACACAATAGGGAAGAAGAGGGGTTCGATTTGGTACCTCAGAATGAAGCTCCTTGCTTGACTAACTCGGAACAACAACCTCCTTTGGTCCCTCTTGCTGGAACTCTTCTCCTCCTTTGCAAAATCACACCAAAAAGCTCTAGATAGCTCTTCCTCTCACTCTACACACTCAAACTCGCTAGGGTTCTCTCTTCTGGAAAGGTAGCCGCAATTGAAAGCCATAAGTGCCTTTAAATAGGGCTCAGGCCCAATGATTTAGGGCTTCTGTTCACAGCGTGGACTCGACGAGTCGACTCGCTGACTAGTCGAGTCCCTTCATTAATCCGAGTCATCAGTCGCGATCCAACTCGACGAGTTTAGGCGTCAAATCGTCGAGTCCCTCTTCTCATCTCAAAACAAATATTTAAATTATGATACCTAGAAATTCGGATGTTACAGATAAGACTATTCGTCATGATTTACTAAAAGTTTAGTAAACATGATTATACTTACAAGATTAAGTGTAATTCTGAATCATTAAAAAAATTTCAATGTATAGAAGAACGAATAAGAAGAATCAATTAGGCAGAAAGATAAAAGTTTATCCAATCTGAAAGGAAAGGAGAGCACTTAAATATCATGTTTTATGATCATCTTAGTGTTTATGAAACCATATCACAATTGATACTCTATGGACACCTTAGTACATTTGTGTGGCTAAGAAGAGGAATCAGGAATTGTTGAATGGTTGAATCAAAAGGGTGAGTCATACTTCGTTTGAAAATCGAGTCTTAGAGTCATACTCAAAGATTGCGCCTTGAGTGACATATCTAAAGTAGGTTTATAACACCTCATGAAATATGGAGTAGAAATGTTTCTTACTCTTGCACCTTTAAAATTGGTAGTTGTGATGTTGTGGTTAAGACAAAGACCAACTAAGACCAATTGTGTGAAGTGTTTGTCTTGATAAGAACCCTCACTAACTCTTGAATGTTTCTTTGTCAAGGAACGTTTCTTGACAAAAGAGTCTTATATGTCAAGAGGTCAGTGGGAGTCTTAATGGTCTTGAATAGCTTCAAGAACTAATCAAGAATAAACCTATTGTCTATCACTAGCACACGACTTGAGGTTTATAACCTATCGTGTTAACATATTCTTGTTTTTGTGCCATTCCAGTTAAGTTGACTATGCATGCAAGTTCTACGTGTTCTCAATTGATTGCATAAGGCAAAATACCTTGATAAGTGAAAGTTCATTGATCTGTATGGGTGAGCTGCTCAACAACTTGGAATACATGGTAGGCCCTTGTGCTGCGAGGTGGCAAGAAATTAAGATTGAAGAAGTTCAGTCCATATGAGTTTGGATTTGTCACAAACCTTGTCTTGTGATTATGGTTATGAAACATTCGCATGGATAGGAACACATACACCATAAAATATAAATGGTAAGGTTTCTCTCCACTTCATGATAATGATTGTGAGGAAACGCTTTCACTAAGTGGATTTTAAAGAGATGGCAATTGTGTTGATTGCGTTCTCAAATTCAATTATGATTACAGCATCCCTCTTCATAGTTCGAATTATGAGAGATGGAAAATAGTTTGAACATTTGGAACTTATTACTATAAGTTCTGAAATTGTTTAGAAACGCATATTGGCTTTCTAATGACAGGGGTATGAGCTTAGATAAAGGCTTATCGAAGCATCTCGTATCAGAAAATCTAATGTTTAGTAAGAAAGTCAATAAAGTATTGATTCTTAGAAGTCCAGCTGATTTAGGATACATGTCAAAGCTAGTGGGAGCATAAATGTTATGCTAACAACCAAATAATTGCTATGCTAGTGGGAGCATAATTATTATGTTACAGTGTTACGAGTTAGCAATACTATTTATAGGAAGCAAAGTTCTAATTTGCAAAGTTGCAAAGGTTGAAAAGTTGTTTTGCTATAGTAAGGGAGAGGATAGTTATACTTTATTTCGAATCTAAAAGTTTAGATTGAGGTATTAATCAAACTTAATCATGGATATATATGAATGCCATGTTAAAATATTTCAACATTGGAAATTCTATATATGGAAATATTATAGCAAAAGACTGGTCAAGTATCATGTATTTATGTAAGACATTATGAATCGTGTCCCATATGCTTCAGATATAGGATCGATTGCATATGCTATAATATTCACGTGTTCTAAGTTTCCAAATTCCTTGGGCGTTAAGAGGTAAAAGGACTAGAACCGGATATAACTAAAGTGGTTAAACAACTATCAAAGATGATCTGAGGTTCGCTGAGGATTGGTCACTTGTGGGCAGTTGGAAGTATAGTAATGGATGGACCATATTGTCATTATTGTGAATAGATAGGATTCTATTAAGAATGAACTGTCATATGGCAAATATGGAAATGTTTCTATAACGGGAGTTGGATATTAAGAATCTATGTGTATGTTAGAAACTTTTGTGCAAGAAGGATGTTTAAAGGAATGTACTTTGAATGTGAAACTTCATATCTATTGAGTTGTCTTGTAACAATCTCCAATAGATCACTTTGTAATATCATTGGCCAAGTCTCTGTGACTTTAGTACATTAACATTACAAAAGGATTACTGGATGAAAGTTTAGACTTCAACACATTCTAATAGTGAAAGAATTTGGTATTCTTACACTTATGATAAAGATTTGGAATTGTTAAATGAGTATCATTGAAGATGTGTTCAATTGATCTATTTCACAAAGTAAGGACCATAGGTAAACATAGTGTGCATGCTTGGAGTATGGGATAACTATTGTTTTAATTCAAGTGTTAAGTTGATTAATCGTAACATTATATAATGAATAATGTGTAATCAATATGGTGATTGAATAAAAGGTGTTTTATTTATATTCAAAAGTTTTGAGACATGTTGAATTCGATTATTCTTGTGTTTCACTTTGCATATTTTGACTTCCCGAATAATAAGATTATTCAAACTATCCACAGTCGATCATACAATGGAAGTAGGTATTGAGGTAAGACTGTCATGAATCCGACGATCACTTGAATGGAAGTAGGTATTAAGGTTAGACATAGCAAAAGTTTGTCGATCATACAATGGAAGTAGGTATTGAGGTTAGACATAGAAAAAGTTCGCCGATCATACAATGGAAGCTTGTCGATCATACAATGGAAGTAGGTATTGAGGTTAAACATAGCAAAAGTTTGTTGTTGTGTTCATGAGTGCTCCTGAAATAAGATTTGAGTATTGGACTAAACCCACGCTCACTTGAATTACTTCATGGATTTTATCACGAGTGATTGTGAGATGATAATATCTTATATTCTTGAAACGGATACATATGAGTTGTTGTTTACGATTCGGTTGCGCATTGATGATACGTAAACACATAAGTAACTTGATGTTATAAAACGTATTGCTGTGTGTGATTTGATAAGTAAATAGTACAAGCATATGAGTCGAGGTTTATCAATTTCTTTTACCTTAAGAGGGATAAAAGAGATTGTAACATCCCAAATTTCAAAAGTATGATTAAGGGTTTAAAGTGTAATTTTGAAGAAGGGACACGACGAGTAGGTGTGCTTACTCGCCGAGTCGGAGCGGGTTTTGGGTCGCGAATTAAGTGACCAACTCGCCGAGTCAGAAGCTGGACTCGACGAGTTGGTGCTGGAATAAGAAAAACCCTAATCTTAGGGTTTGCACCCTATTTAAAGGACTTTATGTCCTTCTCTCAGCCTCCTTATTGCCCTTGAGAACCAGAAAACCCTCAGCTCGTGTGTGTGAGGCCTTTGGAGGGAGATTGAAGCTTTGGAAGTTGTTTCTAGTGGAAGAAACTCGAAGATCAAAAGGGCTTGCATCAAGAGAGTGGTGTAGATCTAGAATCTACTGCAGTTTGGGCACGTCTTGGAGGTAATAAGCTGTTACCTTGCCTTTGTTGCTTCTAGATCTATTCTTGAATGAGATTTGGGGCCATTTTGGTATGATAGAGATCTATTTCGGGTTTGGAGTTTAGATCTGAGGTTTCTACTTCAGATCTAGACTTATGTTGGTCCAGAAAGTCATTAAGCATCAGTCATTGAGTTGTTGGTGAAGCCTATTTATCTTAAACCTTAGACCTAGAGCGATTTGGGCTTATAACTCCTTATTTCCACGTAAAGTTTGCAACTTTACGTGAGAGTCATGCACTAGAAGAGTGGATCTACAGTTTGGAGCCCCTGCATGACTCGAAAAGCCTCTGCATGAATAAAGGACTGAAGAGACTCGGCGAGTCTATTCTTGGACTCGGCGAGTCTGTTGAAGATAGGCATGGACTCGACGAGTTGGAGTAACAACTCGGCGAGTCTGTTGAAGATTGTCGTGGACTCGGCGAGTCTGGTCTTGGACTCGGCGAGTCAGAACACAAAACCCCAACCTCTTCTGGTTAAGACTCAGATCAGCGAGTTGAGTGGTGACTCAATGAGTTGGACATGATAGGACTCAAAGATCGTTAAACTCGACGAGTCATGGGGTGACTCGGCGAGTCGAGTTGTGATATAATAGTTTTCTGAAGTTGGGAACTCGGCGAGTCGACGGGTTGACTCGGAGAGTAGAGTCAATCAGGAAGGTTGACTTTGGCCAAGACTTTGACTTTGACCCGTTTGACCTTCAGGGGTGTTGTGGTATTTTGGATATTTATGTCATGATTCATTGATGGCATCAGGTGTTGGAGTTTGGAGCAGTGCTTCGGGTCAGTGCTTTCGTGTTTCGGTCCGGCAGTTGCAAGGTGAGTTATCCTCACTATACCCAAGGGTCTAAGGCACCAAGGCCGGCCCTTTGATTTGTTATTTGTGATAGTTACTACTGTGATATGTTAGTTGGTATTCTGGTAGATTGGATGTGGCTATGCTTAGTGACCTGTAGTTGGTCTGACTGTCTGTATGCTGGTAGGAGATTACCTATTATATGTGGACGTGTTGAGTTGTAGTAGAGGGTATTCCATCCCGGTAGGATGATAGAGCCCTAGTGTGTCGTCTTGTAGACTGTTATATGGTTATATGATAGGTGCACATGTTTGATAGTAGGTGGGCATCCCAACCCGATGGTTGTGGCCTAGGAGTATTCCATCCCGGTAGGATGATTGGACTCATAATAGGTGGGCATTCCAACCCGATGGTTGTGCGCCAGGAGTATTCCATCCCGGTAGGATGATTGGACTCATAGTAGGTGGGCATTCCAACCTGATGGTTGAGGGCCTAGGGTATCCTATCCCGAGGGATGATTGGACCCATAGTAGTTATTATATGTATAGGTGTGTGGGTATTCCAACCCGATGGTTGTGGGCCGAGAGTATTCCATCCCGAGGATGATTGGACTCGTAGTATGTTGGCATTCCAACCCGATGGTTAAGGGCATGGGGTATTCCAACCTGATGGTTGATTGGACCCACAGTATGTTGTTCATTGCTGTATGTGTATGGTTATGTGTGTATGGGTATTTTGGGGGAACTCACTAAGCTTTCGAGCTTACGGTTTTCAGTTTATTGTTTCAGGTACATCAGGTGATCGTGGCAAGGCAAAGCCGTGATCGTACCACTCCTCATATTTGATGATTTTGTAATTTGGTTCTGGGGATACTCTGATGTTTAAACTATTTTGAAAACAAGTTGTAATAACTTAATGGTTTTTGAATGGGTTAAAATGTTTTAAATTAGCTTGAATTTTATGGGTGTTACAAGTTGGTATCAGAGCCTTGGTTTGAGTGAATTGGAGGAACATTCGTGTGAATCCAGTCTCAAATCAAGGAAAGATTTTCAAATGGTTTTTTTTTAAAATGGTTTTTAAAATAAGTAAAGGAGGATGCAGAGGGTACGATCAGCTGGAGCCAGTAAGTAGACCCCAAAATACCATACAAGTTCTTTGATTATCTGATATGATTAGAACAGCATGCTAGTACTAGGCTAGGGATCTTCAGGAATTGCATGATAGAATTGTCTGATTACATGATGCCTGCTAGCATAGGGTTCCCTTTAAATGAGATTGATATCATTATTGTAGTTGCTTAGTGTATGCATCACGGTTATACATAATTAAGATCTTATAGCATGAGAATGTTTGATTTGGCCTTATCTTCTGTTCTTGTTTGATTGGGAGCTTGGGGTAGGATTGGATATTCGAAAGTCTATAGGGTCCAGCGTCATGTATGGCTAGCAAACACTAGTGCTGCAGGGTTGGTGGAAGTTTCATGGATGGGTGGTTTGTGTGAGGCCGGGAGGCCAGTTATGTGATATTTAGCGTTCCTCTAGGACTGAGGATTGAGCGCTCGCTATGTTTTGTATATTGTTAGGGTGTTGTGGTGATACTTGAGACAAATATGGGTAGGTATGGAAGGTAGTATGGGCCCGTACTACTGAAAGCACAGGACCCATACGCGTAGCAAGGAAGTCACAACCCCTAGGGTTTAGAAGGGAGTTGGCCCCCGGTTATCTAGGCGGATTGTCTGATATTTTTCCTCTTCTATTTTCAGTATGGTGGTTACGAGGCGTGTTGTGACTGGATCCGGATCGGGATCAGGTCAGGCTGATCAGGGGGCCCCAGTGGCACCTGAGATTATCGGTCAGGAGGGGCAAATGTTGACAGAGGATCGGGTCAGGGAGATCATCCGCGAGGAGGTGGTCGAGATTGTCCGAGGTCAGATTCCGGAGTTGTTTGGGACTATTAAGTCCGCTATGAGGGAGTACTTCGATGATCATTATGCAGCTCTTACTGAGATGGCTGTCGCGGCAGCTACAGCGGCTGTAACAGCGGCAGGGGAGGAGCCGGTCGGGGCTTCCAGTATTGGGACTTCGATAATACGAAGCCCCCTACCTTTGACGAAGTTCAAGACCCGATTGTTGCGATGAGATGGTTATCGGACGTGGAGGGATGTTTCTTCACGTGTTCGTGCCCTGCTGAGCAGAGGGTGAGGTGTGCTCTAAACCTTTTGAGGCTCAGGGCAAAGGATTGGTGGAGGTTGACTACGAGATCATACTCTGATGCGCAGCGAGCTGCGGTGACTTGGGATCAGTTTCGGGATATGTTTAGTACTCGTTATGTTCCGCAGGTAGAACGAGAGAGATTGGCTCAGGAGTTTTTGGAGCTTAGACAGGATTCAGAGTCGGTGACGGAGATTACCAGGATGTTTACGGAGAGGGCAATGTTCTGCCCTGAGTTTGCTTCGGAGCAGGCTCAGATGACCCGGTATCTGAGCATGCTCAAGAGGGACATCAGACAGTTTGTGTCCATGCAGAGATGTGATACTTTGTTGGAGTTGCAGGAGGCCGCCAGGCAGCGCGAGCTAGAGATTGAGCTCCAGCTGAGGGAGCAGAGGCAGGCCCCGTTGCAGTCGCAGCCTGCGCCGAAACGGATGAGGGCCGCTGATTATCGTCAGGAAAGCCAGAGGAGTCGCACTTGTGGGAAGTGCGGTAAGGTACATGATGGAGTTTGTCGATCTTCTTTTGGGTGCCACAAGTGTGGCAAGGAGGGCCACATAGCCAGGGATTGTAGGCAGCAGGCTCCAGCTGCCGGAGTCCGACTTTGTTATCATTGTGATCAGGTGGGCCATATGAAGGCCTAGTGTCCTCTCTTGGCTGCCAGGCCAGTGCAGGTCCCAGCACCAGCCACTTTGAGACTTACTAAAGGGGGTAAGGGTCGAGCAGAGCCTCCGAAGGCTCCAGGGCGTGCTTATCAGCTTATGGCCGAGGAGATCGGGACAGCGCCAGAGGTGACAACATGTATGTCTTTTCCTTCTATATCTTGTTCATGTTATTATGAGTTGTTTGTTTCCTGCGTAAGTTATTATAGCTTAGTAGATGATAGTGAGAAGTTATTACTGAGAAGTCATAGAGGAGTAGTATCTGGTGATGCATTCAAGAAAGAGGAAGGTCATAATCCAGAGATTCGGAATCATCAGCGGGAACTCGGATCCCTTGAAGTTCGTTGTCTCGGATTGGGATGATCGAGTCGCGTACCAGCTTCGCCGCTCGTAGACAATAGTTAGTGCTCTAAGTGGGGGAGAATTGGAAATTCTCGGATGCAGTGTTTGCTCTGGAAGGTGTTGCCTGATGCAGTTTGGATGATGGTTACTAGAGGGGTGCAACGAGGCGATCCGGCATGCTGAGGACTCCGGTGAATTTTGGCTGATTGGATGTTGGTATTAGAGGTCGGACGGAGTTCAAAGAATCTTGGCGATCCCATCAGTTCGGAGTATCTCCGAGCTTCATCCCCTTGGGTAAGGTAGTACTCCAGTTGGGGACTGAGAGTGAATCTGAATGGGTATTAGTCAATTTTGGGAAGGTTTGGGACTAGAACATCCTGTCATTCAGGTTTTGGGAACCGGGTTAGGTCTTTTCTTGAACAGTTATGGCATTTGGATGGAGTTGAGGCGGTCCTGCTCTATGTAGTAGGCCAAGATACCCGGTGCGGCCCGACTGTAAGTCGTAGGCACAGAGGCTTGAAGGAAGTAGTAGGGTTGAGGCGGTAGGCCAACAAACCCTGAGAATTTTCGACTCAATTGTTGAATTGATTAGACATGTTGGTATGCTAACCCGAAGGAAGCGGAATGGGTTAGATTTGAGGGCCGTACTGGTTGGCCGGTAGTGGTAGGTATGTTGTTGTCGGTTTGAGCCATTATGATTTGTGTGTGGTAGTAATTTTCGCATCGTATGTTGTGCGTTGACGAGTGGAGCGTTGATTAGGCCCTTCGAGTGGTGGAGGAAAGTGGATATATGTAGGGTCAAAGTGTTGGGAAACTGAAGCGACGACAGTAGTGTCGATCGGTCATCGGGAGCATTCCAGTCATGAGCTGAGGGCCGGGGAGGGCATACCAGACTCATGATTTGGGCTCAGAAGTAATCCAGACTTATGCTGAGGACCACGTAAGGGTATTCCAGTCATAGGCCGTGGGTGTAGAGATCATGATAGTTATATTCCCTGCTGTAGCGGGTTTGAGGTAGACGTATTGTTGAGATTTGGGTAAGTTGCACTCAGTTGTGTCGAATCAGAGTAGATTGAGGGAGCTGCAAGGTTGGATCCTTGGGCTTCAAGTATGGTTGTAGGCATGGGTTATGTGAGTAGTGGTATTCCAATCTAGGGTATTCCATCATGAGGATGACCGGACCCTATGATTGATTGGACCTGGTGTGTTTGGTATTCCAACCCGAGCGTTGATTGGGCCAAACATGCGTGGGAATGCGAGGGTATACCATCCTTGGGATGACGGGACCCATTATAGGCGTACCTGGTATTCTAGCCCGAGGCTGATTGGGCTAGGTATGAATGGTTATGTGATATAGCTGGCTGATTCATGGGAATTTCTAGAAGCTGAAGGATGCAGTATCCTGTCAGCACGAGAGAGAATGGATTCAAGAAGAAGATGGATTGGGTTCCCACATTGCGAGTTACTCGGGCTATCACTAGTTTGGAAAGGGAAGGGTAGTTTGCCACTATGGGAGGACCCAGTGAGTCATGGTGGTACCTAGTAGTTGTAAGTCATGGAAGTGTGTTCCTGACAGGAAGGAATAGTATCATCGGGTGATACTTGGTTATTATGTGTTGTCCTCAAGAAGAAAAGGCCGATGGTCAGCTTGGAGTATTGGCAAGGATGCCACGTGAGTAGGAGCTATGTTAAAGGGGGTGTAGTGGTCGGGTCTAGGAGGACTTGAGTTAATTGGGAAATCGGAGTCTGCAGTGCGAGTAGGTTGTTTGGAAGCGTATACTGCAGTAGGCTTCGAGGACGAAGCCTAATTTAAGTGGGGGAGAGTTATAACATCCCAAATTTCAGAAGTATGATTAAGGGTTTAAAGTGTAATTTTGAAGAAGGGACTCGACGAGTAGGTGTGCTTACTCGCCGAGTCGGAGCGGGTTTTGGGTCGCGAATTAAGTGACCAACTCACCGAGTCAGAAGCTGGACTCGACAAGTTGGTGCTAGAATAAGAAAAACCCTAATCTTAGGGTTTGCACCCTATTTAAAGGACTTTATGTCCTTCTCTCAGCCTCCTTATTGCCCTTGAGAACCAGAAAACCCTAAGCTCGTGTGTGTGAGGCCTTTGGAGGGAGATTGAAGCTTTGGAAGTTGTTTCTAGTGGAAGAAACTCGAAGATCAAAAGGGCTTGCATCAAGAGAGTGGTGTAGATCCAGAATCTACTGCAGTTTGGGCAGGTCTTGGAGGTAATAAGTTGTTACCTTGCCTTTGTTGCTTCTAGATCTATTCTTGAATGAGATTTGGGGCCATTTTGGTATGATAGAGATCTATTTCGGGTTTGGAGTTTAGATCTGAGGTTCCTACTTCAGATCTAGACTTGTGTTGGTCCAGAAAGTCATAAAGCATCAGTCATTGAGTTGTTGGTGAAGCCCATTTGTCTTAAACCTTAGACCTAGAGTGATTTGGGCTTATAACTCCTTGTTTCCACGTAAAGTTTGCAACTTTACGTGAGAGTCATGCACTAGAAGAGTGGGTCTACAGTTTGGAGCCCCTGCATGACTCGAAAAGCCTCTGCATGAATAAAGGACTGAAGAGACTCGGCGAGTCTGTTCTTGGACTCGGCGAGTCTGTTGAAGATAGGCATGGACTCGACGAGTTGGAGGAACAACTCGGCGAGTCTGTTGAAGATTGTCGTGGACTCGGCGAGTTTGTTCTTGGACTCGGTGAGTCTGTTCTTGGACTCGGCGAGTCAGAACGCAAAACCCCAACCTCTTCTGGTTAAGACTCAGATCAGCGAGTTGAGTGGTGACTCAGTGAGCTGGACATGATAGGACTCAGAGATCGTTAAACTCGACGAGTCATGGGGTGACTCGGCGAGTCGAGTTGTGATATAAGAGTTTTCTGAAGTTGGGAACTCGGCGAGTAGAGTCAATCAGGAAGGTTGACTTTGGCCAGGACTTTGACTTTGACCTGTTTGACCTTTAGGGGTGTTATGGTATTTTGGATATTTATGTCATGGTTCATTGATGGCATCAGGTGTTGGAGTTTGGAGCAGTGCTTCGGGTCAGTGCTTTCGTGTTTCGGTTCGGCAGTTGCAAGGTGAGTTATCCTCACTATACCCAAGGGTCTAAGGCACCAAGGTCAAGCCTTTGATTTGTTATTGTGATAGTTACTGCTGTGATATGTTAGTTGGCATTCTGGTAGATTGGATGTGGCTATGCTTAGTGACCTGTAGTTGGTCTGACTGTCTGTATGCTGGTAGGAGATTACCTGTTATATGTGCACGTGTTGAGCTGTAGTAGAGGGTATTCCATCCCGGTAGGATGATAGAGCCCTAGTGTGTCGTCTTGTAGACTGTTATATGGTTATATGATAGGTGCACATGTTTGATAGTAGGTGGGCATCCTAACCCGATGGTTGTAGGCCAGGAGTATTCCATCCCGGTAGGATGATTGGACTCATAGTAGGTGGGCATTCCAACCCGATGGTTGTGGGCCAGGAGTATTCCATCCCGGTAGGATGATTGGACTCATAGTAGGTGGGCATTCCAACCTGATGGTTGAGGGCCTGGGGTATCCCATCCCGAGGGATGATTGGACCCATAGTAGTTATTATATGTATAGGTGTGTGGGTATTCCAACCCGATGGTTGTGGGCCGAGAGTATTCCATCCCGAGGATGATTGGACTCGTAGTATGTTTGCATTCCAACCCGATGGACTCGTAGTATGTTGGGTATTTTGGGAGAACTCACTAAGCTTTCGAGCTTACGGTTTTCAGTTTATTGTTTCAGGTACATCAGGTGATCGTGGCAAGGCAAAGGCGTGATCGTACCGCTCCTCATATTTGATGATTTTGTGATTTGGTTCTGGGGATACTCTGATGTTTAAACTATTTTGAAAACAAGTTATAATAACTTAATGGTTTTTGAATGGGTTAAAATGTTTTAAATTAGCTTGAATTTAATGGGTGTTACAGAGATATATGTGGGCCCCTCGATGATTTAGTGATGACACCCTAAGCGCTTGGCCAAGTCTGGACTAAGTTGATGTGTTTAATTGTAGTCTATTGTCGGTCGTCATAAATCGAAAATCATGTAACAACACATGGACAGAGAGAATGATTATAATCCATGTCTCATGTCCATACGATATCTTGTAGAATGGAGGAATATATGATCCCTTATCTAAAGGACGTGTTACTGATAAGATCAGAGTTCGACAGCGACTTTTGAGAGCTACGATTGCTAATCGGATTCTAAAGTCGTACTTCTAATAATAGTTATTAGACTTATCCAAGTGGGAGACTGTTGGATTAGGTGTCTAAGCCCATAACTATTTTTGGTATGTACTTGATTTGATTATGAGCATTGTCCTTTTAGGTTGCCTTCACTCATGCAACTTGATAGGATGACAAGTGGAGAGAGAGAGAGAGAGTAGGATTTATTATATGAATAATAAATTGGTACTCAGAATGGTTTTATTAATATATTAAAAGATTAATATATTATTTGGAAATCATATATATTAATTAGTGATTAATCTGAAAATAATTTGATATTAATTTTGGGATTAAAGGAACTAATTAATAATTGAGGGACTATTCTGCAAATCGTTGGTAGTTGCAGAACTAGGATGATTGGAATCCTTAATTATGGAGTGGACGAAATCCTATAGAAGACGCTATTGATTTCGTCCAAGGCCTCTTAAGGACGTGTCCATGGGCTGCTTGTTGCCTAAGTAAGGTATTAGGGTTTCCATCTGAAAACCCTAGCAGCCACAACTATATAAAGACCCTCTCACTACGGATTTTCGGCTATACATGTCTTCTAAGGAACCCTAGCCGAAATCCTTCCCTCTCCAAGTCATCTAGTTGCATTGGGTGTTTGTGACTCCATTAGAGGTGCAACACTTTGGGCACTAAGCTTTCAGAAGTCAAGATCAAGAAGGATTATACTTGTTATTGCTACATAACAAGAAAGGTAAGCTTCTAACCCTAGTTTATATGTCAATTTCGAATTGTGTATGCTAGTTCATAGGGTTATTGCTTTGGTGTTCATACTTGTATGTTCAATAGAGAAAAACTTAGATCCAAAACAATTAGGGTTGCATGTACACCATAGGAATGATGTTATGCTCAAAACCCATCAGAACCTAGTATTAAATGAAGCTCATAAGTTGAGATATTTGATACATCCCGGATCAGACAAGATGTATGTGACACCAGTCAAATTGTGGTAAAAAAATGAATTGATCAATAATCGTAATTGGGATGAACCAAGTGGTAGAGTTTGTAACAAGGTTTCCAAAAACATAAAGAACACTGAAATCCGAGTTATAACGAAGAAGTTATGACCAATCGAAAATCTGCGGTAAAACCGGCAAAACACTGTTCAGTGTAAAAAGCGAATTTTCGATAAAAAGATTTTTAGCCTTAACAATCTAAATGAAAGTTGTAGAATATGTTAAACCGAGAACGTTCATAAAAAGAACGTCAAAATCCGACTTCGTATGAGGAAGTTATGATTTTTCGAAGTTTCGGTTTAGCAGTAGATAGCTAAAAATTCTAAATATAAATCGATCGATATTTAGCCGATGCAACTTAAACGAGAATCGAAGGTCTCGTCAAAAGTAGTACAACGGTAAAAAGACAGACGAAAACGGACGTCAGATGAAGAAGTTATGAATTTTTAACGGATTCCCGTCCCGGTCTGTTTAAAATAATGATATTACCGGGAAAAATCAGCCGACGAAAGTCGTAGAGTACGATTTTCACAAGTCGTAGAGTAGGATTTTACCTACGCGTGCATATAAAGAACGTCAAAAACGGAGCTCGTATGCGAAAGTTATGATTTTCGCAAATTTTTGGCACAAAAATCAAGAAAATCTTGAAAACCGGGCAAATTCGCATGGGTCAGCCTCGGACACGTCACCTCGCATGCGAGGCCTCCACGTGTTCGCTTCTCATTGGACCGCAGCCTCGCGTGTCGTCTCCTGATTGGTCCGAAGTGGTCACCTTCTTTCCCCATTGGACCGAACTTCGGTCCACTTAGAAGAGGCCACCTGTCCGAAGTCACGTGCTCGCACCGGGTCCGATCCGCACCGCCTTCGCAGGAGCTGCCGCGTGTCATGCTGACTCACCTCCTCGCCTCGCCAGGTGTCCGAGCCCTCGCCAGCTGTCCCCCTTCGGACCGAACCCTCGCACCCCTATATAAAGGGTGCGAGCCTTCTCGGATGGAAGGGTTTTTCACCCCATTTTTCACCCATTTTGCACCATTTCACCCCCCTCGACTTTCTCACGACCCCCGAAGGCCCCGGTATCGTGTCTAAAGCCCGAAGCAAGCCCCGGAGCCCCAGAATTCTCGAGAATTCATCCTCTCTCATGTCGAAACTCTGCCCGGTTTGAGCTGGTTTCTCGTTAAATAAACTCTTTACGGGAACGAAACGCTGCCCGAATCACCGCCTATCAAAGTGAGTTCATACCCCTTTAATATACCTTTTTAAATGGTTTTATATGTTTTTTTTTGGGGGGGGGGGGGGAATACAAGTTTAACACAATATTAAATTGTGTTAATAACTGTATGTGATAATAATCACACAATTGTTTCCGTATGCTTTTAAGAATTATCAAATACTTTCAAAATAACGTGAAGCCATGTTAAATCTTTAAAGTCATGTAAAAACTCCGTTAAATTCTTTGAAAAATGTTTTATAAGCTATTTCAAAGTATAAATGCCAAAATCATGTTTATATATGTATAAATATATAAATAAGATTTGAAGGGCTTAGGACTAATGAATTATCCTATATCATTTTCCTTGTTTGGATGTGGAATTAGGGTTGTATTGTTTGTCTGAAGGTCGTTTCCTTCTTAGTTATATATATATATATATATATATATATATATATATATATATATATATATATATATATATATATATATATATATATATTATACATATATGAGTACAAAAGGTTACTCCTGTTGGTATCATCACCTTTGTATCAGGCTGAGCAAAGGTGTTCATCCATGAGAAACCATGCTAATCAGATAGAACATATAAATTATAATAGGTATAATTTATGATTCAAAACTAAAGATACAAGTATGATTCACGACTGTATACTTCCCAAGGAAATTACTAAAATTCATTCAACTATACCAAGATATGTATAATACCTTTAATATACGAACAACATATTAAAGAAGTAAAGATACATCATACCTAGTTTGCATTAACAAAGGTACTATACAGAGTACCAGGGTTAGCAAACACGTGGTAATGTCGGGTTTGCATTAGCAAAGGTACTATACAGAGTGCCCGAGTTAGCAAACACGAGGTAATAATACATCCTGCCGAGTTTGCATTAGCAAAGGTACTATACAAAGTACTCGAGTTAGCAAACACGAGGTAATAATACATTCTGTCGGGTTTGCATTAGCAAAGGTACTATACAGAGTACCCGAGTAAATTTGTGAGACACTCGAGGTAATAATACATCTTACCGGGTTTGCATTAACCAAGGGTACGATACAAAGTACCAGAGTTAGCATTCATTGGGTAATAATAATAATACATTGAAAATTTCGTTGAAACAATAAATTTGTGAGACCCTTCACGGTGTACTTATCTAAGTACGACCTTTTTAAGTCCTGAACTATTAGCCAGAATCTCTTCTAGGGAGAGCGTGAATTTGTGTATAGATCTATATGGGACTAACAATCCCGCACCTCTACTGTTCGCTACAGTTTGGCCGGCAGGCCTAGGGTGTCAAATATCATTGCAGTTCCGACGCCTGAAGAACGTCGCTGCAGGCATTTCCGTCATATTAGTATGGTTAATAGGACTCACATGGATAAAACAACGAGTGAATTACAAAGTAATATACTTCTTTTATAACAGTAAGAAAAGTTAATTACATCCCGACCAGATATACCTTCAGTAGTTTTTACTTACAGTAAAAGCTACGTATCATGAAACCAAGTATTGTACTTCTAGTTTTGAACATTTAAAACCGCAAGGCAGTATTATGGATAATACAATACTCTCCAGGATTAATACTAAGGTTTTTACTGTAGAACAAATATAATTAAGAACACTTATACAAATGAAACGGTTTATGGGATTAAGCCACTGTTACAAATGAAACGGTTTATTGGATTAAACCACATATACAAAGGAAAGGGTTTATGGAATTAAACCACTTATCAAATGAAACTTAGTCATTCAATCTTTGTAAACTAGTATAACATAAAAGACATTTAGTGGTTAATTCTATAATTCCTTAGTTATTACATCAGAGTTGTACATAAGTAATATCCGATTGACAGTGAAATGTGTGACTTCCGCCTTATTTCCTGTTCCTTGTTTGGTTGTGGGCTTAGGGCAGATACACCTATTTGACTGTCCATTCGATATTGGGTTATATATAATCAGTATAAACTAAGTAATTACAGAGGGAAACTATTGAAGTTATCAGTTAATCACCTTAGGAAATATAGGATTTCCTGGAGAAACCAGTGAACTTATTCAAAGAACTTAGGGTATACTTAACAAAACTAAAATACTTATGAACTCACCAGCTTAAATGCTGATCTACTCTTTCCAAATAACTTGTATTCTCAGGAATCCAGTAGACAGGTACACTCCCGAAGCTCTTGAGAAGACTACCTAGTACCGTACCGCGACGCTTGTCTTCTGCTGTACCTACTTTAGTGTTTGAATATGTAATGTTTAAACACTTATGTAAAACTTATACTTATTAATGCAATGGTTGTTTGTACTTGGATTACTATATTGCATGTGTTGTGATACTTACATGAAGTCCTCCGCCCCCGAACGTTTCCGCCGTTCTGGTTTGGGGGTGCGACAATGTATCTCGATCTTAAGAAGATTTATTGGTGACCCAATATGAAGGTAGAGATTGCCACATATATCGGTAAATGTTTGACTTGCGCCAAAGTCAAAGCAAAATACCAGAAACATCAGGAGTACTGCAACAACCATCAATTCCGAAATGGAAATGGGAAATAGATAGCCATGGACTTCACAACAGAGTTGCCAAAAAACTTCGAGGGGTTATAACACCATTTGAGTAGTGGTTGACCGTTTGACCAAGTCCGCCCATTTCCTATGCATCAAAGAAACTGAAAACATGGAGAAAATCACCAGGACCTACATCAAGGAAATAGTCAGAGTACACAGAGTGCCAATATCAATTATCTCAGACCGAGATAGCACATTCACTTCCAGGTTTTGGAAAACGTTGTAGAGATCTTTAGGAACTAAACTAGACATGAGTATTGTATTTCACCCTCAAACGGATGGACATAGTGAAGGAAAGATACAAAATTTGGAAGACATGCTTCGTGCTTGTGTCATAGACTTTTGTAATGCATGGGATATTCATCTACTGCTAGTCGAGTTTTCATATAACAATAATTATCACAGTAGAATACAGGCTCCCCCATTTGAGGCCTTATATGGACGCAAATTTCGTTCTTCTCTATGTTGGGCAGAAGTTGAAGATACATAACTGGCTAGAAAGCATGTTCAAGATACTTTACGTATTGGCCCCGAAATCATTTATGAAACCACGGAGAAGATTGTTCAGATCAAGGAAAGGTTAGAGGCCGCATGTAGTAATCAGAAAAGCTATGCTGAAGTGAGACGTAAACGCCTCAAATTCGAAGTAGGAGACTGTGTTTTACTGAAAGTCGCACCATGGAAAGGTGTCATTAGATTTGGAAAGCGAGGTAAGCTAAATCCCCAATACTGGACCTTTTGAAATTCTGGAAAGGATTGGTCTGGTGGCTTACAAACTCAAGGTACCTCAAGAACTTAGCAAAGTATCTCTCTGAAAAGAACCTTATAGTCCCCCTCGACGAGATGTAGGTCAACACTAAACTTCACTTCGTAGAAGAACTAATATAGATCATGGATCGAGAAATCAAACACCTCAAACAAAACTGCATACCTATAGTAAAAGTCTGATGGAACTCTCGTAGAGGGTCAAAGTTTATTTGGGAACGCGAAGACCAGATAGGTCAGAAGTACCAACAACTGTTCAGTGGTGCTCCCTCCACTAGAGGAACAAAATAGTAGTAGAAATGAAATAATTTCATGACGAAATTCCTTTAACGGGGAGGTAATGTGACATCCCGAAATTTAGGGTTAAATCAGTAAACAGTCAGTTGACTGCGAACCTTTTTGTAACTTGACCTATTGCATTTTAATGCATATTTTGGTTAAGTAATAGTGTCATTTCAATTAAAACAAGATATGAAATGGTATCTTACTTCCCGTTGTGGAAAATCTCAATCGAATCACAACCACAAACTGTAACCCTAATTAATACGTCTGAGAAACTGAAATTTCGTATTAAGCGTTTGCAAGCGAAGAAAACACTCTAGTCTCGTAGTTCATCTTTTACCAAAGTCTAAAAATATAAAGAACGTCCAAAATAGAGTTTGTATGCAAAAGATCCGATTGTTTTAAGAAACCAAACTGATATATCACTGATTTTACCTGAGTTGTATAAACCATTTAAATCCGTTGAGGCACTTGCACACCTCAAATGGAAATTCCGAAAACATTTTTGGAATTAGACTACGGTCTAATATTTGAGTTACTACTCGAAAGGTTTTTAGTGAAAATATTTGTAAAAGTAAGAAAAATCAGGCATTTCAAACCTATTGGACGCGAAACTTCAAACGCGAATTCCCGAAGTTTTACAACTCGAAAAATTAATCCATTTGGGGTTTTTTTGAAACCCTTGAACTCAAAACTGTACTCTTTTAATTAATTAAAATGAATAATAGAAAACATTAACCAAATAATCATAACAAAAATAAATAAATAAATGAAAATCAAATAAAAGTAATATTGGGGGTTTTGTTAAATAAATCTATTTATCTTGAATAAATATGAAGGCAACTTGCAATTTCCTGAAACTACGTTACTAAAGATATATGATATCATGGTAGATTTCGATGGAATGCTAAATAACAGGGACCATTTGTGCCAAAGTCGGAAATATATGTCTTCTTCCTCATTCATCAGACGCAAATCGCGTCTGATTTCCTTCCTACTTTGGCTCCTGAATACAAATCGAATCTTAGAAAGCTGATGGTCTTAACCCCTCAAATGCTACTCCTTTGACTATTTGATCGGTTCCTTTTGCATTCCATGTCTAAAAATCTCAGATTAAGATCCCACCGGTGGCTCCTAACCACCGTGAACCACCACAACCCAGCCACCCATCTTCCCTCCTGTTTTGTTGATCCAACCCCACCCAATCACCCTCCGATCGCCACCACCTACCGTTTCTCCCTCTTCTTCTGTCAAACGAAGCAATGTGCTGATCTGCTGCCTTCCTCATCATTCTCCATTTTCAGTTGAAAAAACCTCCACCGGAGGTGGAGATTTTCCAGCGAAATCGCAGGGCAACAGCCCCCGAGCCACCCCCACTCTCGTCGGGTACTACGGTCGACCACCATCCACTGCCTTCCATATCCACTCCTGACCACCTATCTTCCTTTGTTTATTTTAACCAAGTCAGTCACTTTTTAGTTAGTTAAATTACAAAACAACCCCCTTTTGGTTTAAATCATCACTAAACAAACCCGGTGGTGTGTTTTGGCTAAAGAAAGTGTAAATGACTATTTTCTCGAAGCGACTTCCCAAAAACGAACATGATCACATCAACAAATCTAAACTACATTCAAGCTTCAAGGATGAATACTTATAGCCTCCTTTGAGTGTTTTCATTATTTTGGGGGAGAATACATATGCAAAACGTATACCGATTATAAAAAATACATGTTGAACTCATATTTAGATTAAATCGATTTTTTTGTCAAAATAATGTATCATGACTAGTTTTTATCATGATATACGCATGTAATAGTAATTTAAAACATGTTATAACTAGAAATTATAACTTTTATGATGAATGTCATAAATTATAAATCATAAGAATATTATGATTTTATGAAGTAATGCGTATCAAAAAAATATGAATTACGAATGTTAACCAACTTTGCATTATTTAATCTATATCATGTATAGATTTGAACATATGTTAAATAGATATGTATAAAGTATAATATTTATATCTTGGAATTTATTCACGCATTTCAGAAACTTACTATCTATTTAAGCGAGTAATATACATTTTTACGAATATATCGAATTTACTCGGTTTTTAGAGAACAACTATATCGTATACCTTAGTTAATGGATTTTATAGTGAGACACTATTCATTACCTAAGTTTAACCACTTGGTATACCCACTCGGCTATAACCATTAATCCTTGGAGCGAGATACGTATGTATAGATCTATATGGGTTAACACCCCAACCTGTGGTTTCTAGTTATAACCTCGACGGATCAACTGAAACGGGTAATAATTATCTTCTACCATTTATCCACGACATCTAATGAAGCTTTGTAAGGGGTTATATCTAGTCACATAGCTAGGTTATAGGACTCACTATAAGCATCAACTGGAACATTTATCTAGAAACCACAGATTCGGTTTCTCTCTTTATCAAACATTTTAAGTATGGATTTTACTTCTGATTTATCTTTTTATTAAACATTTTAAGTATGAATTTACTTATGATCTATCTCTTTGTCAAAAAATTGAAGTATATAATTACTTATGATTTCTCTCTTGGTCAAACATTTCAAATATGGATTTACTTATAATTTATCTCTTTATCAAACATGGTTTTAACTACAAGGGAAATACTTTGTAGAATTTTCAAAAGTATACTGAGGTTAACAGAAAACTTGTAACTCTCACCAACCTTTCAGTTGACTCTCAAACTACATGTATTCTCAGGAGATCATTGAACCCCCTTTTAGCAGAAGGAGTGCTCATGGATTTTGGGCAACCTAATTTTATCTAGTTTTTGTTATATCGGTCTATCTGTTAAGGAAGTTCATGCGCTTACTTGTTTATTATTAGCTGTAAGAGCCATTTATTCAAACTTGAAAGTTGAATTTGAAAGGTCTAGTATGCTCAAGAGTCATATTAAAGTGATATTGCTAATTAACATATGATACTAATAGGTCACATTAACAACAACTTGATATAATTGATTATTTATTGGAAATTGATTTTATTATATATTCAATAAAACTCTTATAATTAAATGGAAATTATTTATTTCTTGGAAATAATAATTTTCATTAGCAAATAACATATTATTTATAAGGTATAAATTAATAAGTCATGTATAACATTTTAGACTATAAGGCTTTTTGTCTTTTACCTTAATGTTATGGTTTATATTTTATAAACTTGGGTTTTATAAAATATACAATCTTCTTCTCTTTTTGTATATAAATTTCCAAATTATACTTTAAGGGACATGGAATGGTGCTTTGACTTATTTAATCAAAAGTAATAAGAAGCATGGGAGACAAGCTTTCATGCATGGACACTCTTATGATATGGGTACATGTTTGTCTAAAGTAGAAGTACCTAATGGTTAAAGACTTCACTTTAAGACAATATAAATATGAGGCCTACACTCTTGAATTGGTTGCTTTTTTCTTGCTTCCCAAAACCATAACCTCCTTAGAGGAGGTTACTCTTTCTCTTTTGTTCATCATTTCTTGAAGTTACTTGCATCTGCATGTCCTCTTTAAGTTCATATTGGTTATAAACTTAAGGATTAAGGGATTAAGAGTTTATGGAATAGCATCTACATCAAGTTGAGTCATTGTTGGTGTCTCAAAGGTTCCACATTCATCATCAACTTCCAAGCCTCCCAAGAGGACCCAAAGAACAACAGAGGTTGTTATTTCTTCATCCTTTCTATGGTTGGTGTTTAATCTTTCTATAACTTGCAAGGAGATCCTTAGTGTGTATAAAATGTTTTGTTATGTTCAAAATTTGAAGTCTTCCGTTGCCATATTTTTGTAGTTTATGAAACTATTTTTGAACCAAAACTCAACAATTGGTGTCAGAGAGCCACCTTGCAAGTTCGGTTAGATTTTTTGATTTTTGGAAATCTTAGTTTTTGGAGAATATGGATAATTTGTTTTTTGTATAAAAAATAAGTTCATACATATTTTCTATGACAACTTTATATTTGTTATTTTACGTGACAAAAGTTTCATGCATCTTTTGTCATTTAAAGTTGTCTTAGAAAAACAAAGGTTGTTTTATGTGTATGTTGGTATATATGATGTGCATAAACTAGCCAAGGACCATTGTGTTTGTTGTGTTATTGTGTTGGTTGTTTTATAAAATTGGTTGTAATAATTTATTTATTCATATGGTATGTAATAAATTAAACAGATTAGTTTTCTTGTTTATTTTTTGTAAATAATAGATTAGTTTTTAGAAATAATTTATTTGTACAAAAATGTAACAAGAAATGAAGTTGGAACCATTTTTGAAGACAAAAGAGTAATTTTCGAGTCTAAAAGGTGTGCAAGATTTTTAGTGACATTTTCTGAAAAGTGTCACTAATGTTGTTTACAAAGGGCTGTTGTCTTTTAGCGACAGTTGCTGAATTTTAGCCTTCAAGAAGTTTTTCCAATCCTTTGCAAGCAATTGATGTTTACTCAAGTGGAAGCTTCTTCAACAATATTACAAGAATTTTTTTGGTCCCCTTAAATGTCCCTTTAAGAATGGACTTGGCATCTTTTGTGTTGGCTCACAAAAAAAAATGTCACTAGTTGGCTATGTTTATACACATATCTTTTTATGCATGTTTGTGTTGTTTATTTTATGCAATTATTATGTGTGGTTGATAAATTAGTTTTTCACATGCTAAAATAATTTTGGACAAAATACACATCACATGGAGTATGGGTTTTCAAAATTGGACATAAGATGTAACAAGTTATTATTTTAAAAATAAAACCCGGTTTTATAAAATCCTTAATAACGCCAATTTTTTGAAATACTCTATTATAAGTTTTAAATGGTGGTTTTTGTAACTGATACAAACTCCACATATATAGGTAATCAAATGAAGGTTTATTGAAGATAATATAAAGGTTCAAATGCACCCAAAATTAATACCGGTTATTAAAATTGAAATGCGTCAAATTATATAAAAACTAGTTTTTTATATAGAACTTTTAAAAGTGATTTTCTTTTGAAAATTGATACCATGGTTTGTTATATGAATGTAATAAAGATGATATCATATGTTTTTTAAACTAGAATAATAAAGCATATAAAGACCCTTTTTTACAAACCTCAAATCTATGCAATCCTTTTGAAGAACACTCACACATCTCTTGTGTGCACTAGTAGGATAAATGATACCTAATCGCTTAGTGTTATCTTTTGATGGTCGGGGGTGTCTTCGCGATTTCTATAACCAAGTTATAGACCGATTACACATGTTTTTCAGGTTGGATGATTTGATCGAAAATATTTTATGATAAAGGATACATATGCAAGAGAGTTCTGAGGCATAGATGGGATCAAACATGTCTAATTAATTTTGTTATTAGAGATCCCATAAATCTAGGAATTATATAGCAAGATATAATTGATAATCGATATCTACCAGGTTGAATTCAAATGGATGAGATAAATGATACCTAACCATTTATTTGTTTTGCAACTTGGATCCTAGACTCTGATAATTAATGTTTTTGGAAACTAAATGGGTATTAATTATTAAAGATTACATATTGAAAATACTAAATGAAATTTGTTGAGTTTTTGTAGTTAAATAATCCGTTCTCATTATCATGAATTGTCATTTTCTTTAATGACTTAATGAAACAGTAACATTCAATAAATACAGCTTCAATGACGGTGTCCATACCTTTAGATACAATCTCATGAGAAATATGAAATTGTATACACTTAAAGGTCCTTTTCCTAAACTATTTGCTTTGAGAAATAAACCCGAACATGATACCTAGTAAATGCATCACTGTGATGCTAAAGATGCTTCTAACATCAAGCTAGGAATAGTTATTCATGACTTCTACGAAGTCTTGGATAATTTAAACATATATCTGATGATATAACATGTCAAGAAATATTCCAATAAATACAGTGATATTCTATTTAAAGCTAGTTTAAACATTGGAATAATGCAAGGCTAAAAGAGTCACCTAGTGTGATCTAAGAGGTCCATGTTTAATGGACCGAACACCTTTAAGCCCAAGATATCTACTAAAGCCCACATAGATGGATCTTGTTTCTTTTGTGCAGAAACTGGACACTGAAGAGGATTTACTCCTCTTATTTGGAAAGAAAGTCTGGAATAGACTAGTACTTCTAGTATCTACTAGATAGAACTCATACGTTTCATATAACACCTAGGTACTTGGTACTTAAATGTTAATCTAATATTTGTAAATGGCTTGCAGATATTTATTGAAGAGTAACCACCTGAGCACAATCAAGTAGGAACCACACTCTCGGAGTTTAGTTTATTATTTATGCCTAGAACATAAATTAATTGTAATGTAAAACAATATTTGTTTTGGAACAATTTATGTTTCAATTTAGCATGTCTAAATTTATGTCTTAGTTATTTTATTCAAATGTTTGATCATTTACTTAATCGTTTTTCATAACGATAATATTCATATTCTGAAATGATTAACTTCTATTTATGAGACTAGATTTCTAAAATAGAATTGTAAAGTAAATATCAACATTTTTATAAGAAAATCAAGTTCTATATACAAGCACTTTTGACTTAAACTTGTTTTAAATCAAACTTATCTTTGACATTGTTATTTATATTATATAAATGACATTCACATAGTCCAACTTCAAGAAAGGGATCTTTGAAGGCAAATAATGTAGTTTATTTGACATATGTGAACCTTATTTATATGTAAAGGGTTCCTAATGATATTTTCACTAAGGTGTAGAGAAAATAATTAAGGAACTATACACCTTGGTGTATGACTTCCTTTCTGATGAATGTCTGAGATTAAGCACAAAATACCAAGTCAACTTTATTAATAACTATAGTAGTTTTAATTATATTTTACGTGGTAAAGCATAATTGTGAAATCTTTGTTGAAGATTTCAAAAGTTAAGATGCAAATCAGTAAGAACCATCTAAGGCCTTAATGATAATAAATGATGAATTAAATCTTACTTTGTATGATTTACTTTCTAATCGGTAGAAATATCCTCCTTTAATCTTTTTGGGATAATACTTTAGACACTATTAATTGTATCTTGAATACAAATACCAACTAATAAGTAGATTAAACACTTAATAAGACTTAGTATGGAAAGGCTTGAATACAAATACCAACTAATAAGTAGATTAAACACTTACTTAATGTTTTATGGATTTTAAGTCGATGTTGGACTAAAGCTTCTAAACCCAGATCGACTAAATACATAGTTGTATATATATAATACTCTAAATGTGGCTTAGATTGTTATATGAAAAGCCACCAAGAATAGGTTCTCTTATTCTTGTGAAAGCTAAGTTAGTAGAAAGCAAGCTTCTAATGACAAAGCAAGTGGGAGGTACATGGAACTTGAAGCAGCTCAAGAACCATAACCTTATGTAGTAATGGTTGGCACTAGTTTTAACAAGGATTGTTAAACTTGAATAATAGCTATTCACAAACACAAATTCTTCGCATTAATGGTAGAATTCATCTATGACTTGAGAAATGTGGAATCTCTCATATATGAGCTCTTATTGATGGTTTCTAGAGAATCCATCAAATACCAAGATGATATGTCAGATCTCGATTCTAATAATATATGAGCTCCATGTATGAGAATCAAGTATAGGCTTGATTAAAATTTATCCCTATAACAAGGCTAGAAGGAGTAAATAATTCTTCTAGAAAGAATAAATTAAATGGATAACCATATACATTTAAAGAAAGACTTGTTATAAAAGGATTTTATCATACTCATGACATTGACTATGATCCTCATCATACTCATGACATTGACTGTGATCAAACCTTTTTCACAAGTAGTTATAAATAGATCAATAAGGATATTGTTTATTATAAATTCATATTCTTAATATGGGATATAGTAAATAGATTTCAAGAAATACCACTTTTTCTTAATAGACATCTATTCGAAGATATCTATATAGATTAGCCTGGATATTTTCTTAATCCATGTTATCCTAACAAAATGTGTAGAGCTTGAGATCCACTTGTGGATATAAAGCAAACATCTCAATGTTGTAATCATCATTTTAATGTAAAACTACATGGTATGTTTTTATATCAGAATGAATAGAACATGTGTGTTTACTAAGAACTAGTGGGAGCATAGTGAAATTACTAATCTTGTATGAGTGAGACATACTTAATCATTTTAAATCACATTATGATTAAGAAAGGTCATTTTCACCTTGACTTGGATAGTGTTTCTAAAATGAAAGACTTAGGAAGGAGAAGATACATTCTTGGAATGTAAAATCTATAAGAGATAGATAAAATGAATGTTAAAAATTTCATGTCCTTATACATATATTGGCAATATCTTGAAAGGGATCAAGACACAAGATTCTTTTAGAGAAATCTTGGCATTGTCATATGGCACCATTTTAAGCTAGACTCAAAAGTACATAGCTCATAGGCTTGAACTGGACGAAATGATTTATATTCCATTTGCTTGGCAAATGAATTCATCATTTACGCCATATTATGCATAGGACATGGTATTTGATCATGCTGTAAGCATGTCATAGGATACTAATTGAATACATGGTTAAGTCACTGGATGACTAAGAGAACATTATAAGAGTACTTTAGAAGAACTAAGAGAATGTATATGAGACAATCAGTTTAGAAAGGATCTTTATGGAAAGAGCTACACAAGATGTTAATTTCTAAACAGATATAAATAATTATGAATTATAATTAGATTTTGACTTCATTAATGAAGGGTAAGTCTTGTTGGAATGAGGTCCAAGCAAAACATTATGACACAATCTACTACAAAATAAGAATACACTACTTTAGAAGTTGAATTCAAATATGATTGGATGAATGATATCATTGAAAAACTATGTTGATTTCTACCATTCAAGGATCACATAGAAATCTCTGTGACTTCGAGAGTATACTTAATCAAGCTAAGAGACTCTACGTCACGAAAGAACACCAATCATATTATCTAAGATATTTAACTATAATTAGAGTAAAGTTAAGTATGGAGATGATAGTATTCACAGAATTCACACAAATTAAATTTTGTCAGATCCCTTGATAAAGTCATTCTTTTGACCTAAGTATGAATGGTCACACTTCAAGTATAAGAGTTTATTATTCTAGAAATGGGTTTTTGATTTGGATTTGGTATTTGGCTATTGGAACATTATAACAACAACTATTAGATAATGTTATGATATATTGGGATATATGTCAGACCCCAAAACCGGAACGGCGGAAATGTTCGGGGGTAGAGGACGTCATGTTTAGTATCACAAGTCATGCATCATAGTAATCAAAGTAATAAACAACCATTTCATTAGAAAGAAAATGTTTACAAAGTATGTGGTTCACATAACATAGACAAAAAGTAAATAACAAAACAAGACATGAAGCTATACTCCTCCATCTTCTGAATCTCAGTGCGCGTACCTGTCTACTGGTCTCCTGAGAATACAAGTTATTTTGAAAGACTAGATTAACATTTAAGCTGGTGAGTTCACAAGATTTTAGTGATGTAAGTAAGTTGTAGTAAGTTGTAAGAAAGTTGTAGTAAGTTGTAAGTTCTGTTTTAGAAAAGTTCGCATGTTCCTCTAGAAAATCCTATATTTCCTGCTTTGATGAAAGATAACTAAAAATGACTCTACAATCCTTTCTATGACTACTAAATGGATACAAGTTATATAAAACCCAGAGTAAACAAACAATCGATTGTGTATATCTTCCCTAAGCCTACAACCAAACAAGGAACAGGAAATGAGGCGGAAGACACACATCCCATTGGTTGTTAGATCTTCGTTGTATATAACCCTGGTGTATTCTCTTGGTACTCACGGAGTTAACTGTAATAGTTCCTTTATATTTGATGAAAAAATTCTTTAAGAAAACCATTATTTCTTTTAGTAAAAATGGTAACCACAGTGGTTCCTTCTATAATCACTTGGTTTATACAAGCTATATATAATCTAATATCGAACAAATAATTAATTGTGTGAATCTGCCCTAAGCCCACAACCAAACAAGGAACAGGAAATGAGGCGGAAAGCACACATCCGGTATTGATTATATATAACCCTGATGTATAAACTACGGTATTATAGAATTAACCACCTAAGTTCCTTTAAGTTATACTAGTTTAATAAAAAAGGATTAAACCCTTTACAGGTAAGTTTCTAGTTTTGTATACCAAATGTTCTATTTGAAAAGTATGTTTTGTACTAGAAAACAGTGCATTGAATTAGTGTCCTCTGACCTGACCCATACCTGGTACCCCTTATGATTACTTGGTGTATACGGAACATATATATAGCTAAGATTGAATAGATAGTAGGCTGGGTTAATCTGCTCTAAGCCCACAAGCAAACAAGGAGCATGAAATGAAGCGGAAAGCACACATCCTACTACCTGTCGAATCCGATTAATATATATTCCTGATGTATAAACTAAGGAATCATAAAGTTAGCATTTTGGGCCCTGTCTACTGAATGTACTAGACTCGACTGTTCTGTTTGTTGTTTGAAAAGATGTAAGTTTTCCCTAGTTTATAACTATCTTGACTCGAAAATAGTTTGCATTAACTTTCAAGTGGAACTGTCACAATATTAAAGTATTGGGAAAATGTAAGTACACAGTTGTCTTTTGAATTGACATCCTGACATACTGATTACCTTAAAACAAGTTTGTTTTATTAAGGTCATAATGTGATGAGTAGTACCCATACTATACGTTCTCCCTGCAAGTGATTCTGGGAACCAAACGTGACTTCCGCAAACAAATTAGTAGGCCGTGTAAATTCACATTAAAGTTATATGATCATGTATATCCAATTTAATATCACCTTTTGTTTAGAACAATGACTTAGTGATTATTGGTATAATTAGATCCTGTATTGTTCTTCTGCTATAGCATTTAGTATGTTCTTTCTGTTATAGTATCTTAGTATGTTCTTTCTGTTATCGTGTATTGTATCTTCCTCCCTGTTTCTCTTTATAGTATGTTCTCTATGTTATCGTGTATTGTATCTACCTCCCTGTTTCTCTTTATAGTATGTTCTAGCATCTAGTATGAACTGAACCCCTAAACTATACATATTATAGTTTACTATTATGTTTACTTTGAACTGTTACTGAAAAGACCCATTTATCTACTAAGTTATGTTTGTACTTTAAAAACGGAGTTTTATAAACTATAAAGTAACATATCTTAAAAAGAGTTTTTGAAATGTTTTGATCGTTTATAAAAACATAAGCAATCCTTTGTAAGATGTTTAACAAACATTTACACAATTATCATTGTGTTCAACTTGTATCCCCCCCCCTTAAAAGCATTTAAAACAGATTAAAAGATTGATTATAGGGGTATGAAGTCACCTTATGTGGGTGATTCAATCGAATATGCGCGTAAGGATGAGAAGTTCCACGAATGAAGTCCGGAGACACAAACGAGTCCTAAATGACATATAATGGCATGAATATAGTCTTTAGAAGCAACCACATGCAAGGAAACACCTTTAGGGACTAGGAAACACTTGGACCAAGTGTTAGAATCACATCTGATTCATCTAAGGGGAGTGTACGGACACTAAATGGGGTGTACGGCCATGGGTGTACGGTCATAGAGTGTACGGCCGTACACTCATGGTAACAAGTGCACAAAAGTTTTCTTGAATGATAGGGAAGCTTGTGGGACTATTGTTCATCAAGTGTTGAAGCTAGATTTTCATTTTGGAGGCCCTTTTGGGGTGTTTTGAGGGGTGTTCGACCACACATGAGTGTACGGCCATACACTCCTTTTGATCTTGAGTTTTGGTCGTGTTGAGGGTGTTAATAAAGTGTTCCTAACATGTACTAAGCATAAGGAAGGAGTACTTACAATTTGGAGGCTCAAGAGGGCTCACAATCACCAAGAACAAGTGTGTGTTCTTGGTGTTCTTGGTGAAATGCATGAAGATTTGAAGATCTACCCAAAAGATGATTTACAATGGATGAAATCAAAGGGTGTTACAAGGTTATGAAGAATAACAACAAATCAAAACGGAAGAAAGGCTTACATTCTTGAAGATCGGGGTGAAAAGCTTGATGATAGTTGAGAGAAAACTCGAGTTCTTAACTTGGAAATTGAAGAAATGACTTAGGAATGGAAGGATATCATCCTTATGGAGGGGGTGTACGGCCAACATGGGTGTACGGCCGCACACACACACGAAGAACTTACGCAACTCAATCCTATACTCAATGCTTGAATGTACTGAGCTTTGAACCCTTAAACAGACTCTAAACAATGCTAACTGATAGTAGAAACTGGTGTGACACTCGGTTGGATTGAATGGCTGAACTTACAAGGCAAAGATTTTCGGGTTGTCACATCATCCCCCCGTTAGATGGAATTTCGTCCCGAAATTAGCTTTCTTAGAAGTACTACTGGGGTTGCGCTCCTATGATTGGAAGAATACCCACTCGTAGACCTGGCAACTTTGCCCTAATGTTCATGATAGGATTCATACTGGGTCCATCTATCATTACCTCATGTATACAAGTCATATATAATTAAGATTAGTAAGACGGTCGGATGTGCGACTCTACCCCAGGTCCACAACCAAACAAGGAACTGGAGATAGGGCGGAAGCACACATACTAAATCTGTGTAATCATAATCATATACCACCATTGCGTATACATTGAATAGTGATAGGTGGGCTGTATTCGTCCATAGCCTCTGTGCTCGAACTTGGTCGGCTGGACGAGTGGTATTTCGGAAAGGCCTGCTGAACATACGACGACAAGGCTTCAGAAGGCAAAGTACTATTCGCACGAGTACTTCGGGGTTTAGAATACGAAGGACAAAACTAAGGTCTGGGTCGGAATGTCGTTACGAATGACGAAGGTTTCGTGACTTTAACGGTCAAAGCGATAGAAACATATGAACTTAGTATGGTGAGCACCACGCCAACTCATGACGAATGATAGCAACGAACTCCTTACTAAACAAAGTTTGGCCGATTTGAAAGAAACGACTGTTATACGATGATGTACCCCTAGTGTGCTCGACAATGTACTCTGTGTATACCTTCTAGTGCTTTCTGTTTTCCCCTTGATGTTAACACTTCTACGTATCATACCCATGAGCGAGTACATACAATGAAAGTGCTTTGATAACTAGTGTCGATACTTTATACTACGATCTTCCTTGGTACCACTATGAGCGCCTGTCATATACAAGTTATGAATAATTAAGATGAATAAGACGGTCGACTGAGTAACTCTGCCCCAAATCCACAACCAAACAAGGAACATGAATTAGGGCGGAATCACTCACTCTAGGTATGCAAAATCTCATCTATGCACAACCCTGATGTACATACTAAGCCATCATAGCTTCTCTGAACGGATCTTTTAGTTCTCTTGAATACTGTGACTTGTTTCAATAAGCGAGTTATTATAATTACTTTTAAGTTTTTTCCCCAAGTTTTAATCTTATATAAATACAAATTATCTTTTAAAGTAATTACTATTTCGAAGACGTACCGCTGCTCGCTGGCGACTCCGGGGTTGATTCTCCTGCGGTGATCATCTGAATCCGTCCATCCGCTCCTGAGTTCTTTGTTATCGGGCAGTCCCTCTGGTAGTGTCCAGTCTCACCACAGCCATAGCAGGCTTGGTTTTCTTCAGCTCCGGGGACTTGGGAGATTGGTTGAGCCGGTGCCCTGCAGAAACGGACTGTGTGTCCCTTTCTGTGGCAGTTCAGACACTGCATTTCCCGGCATACTCCGGTGTGGTGATAGTTGCACTTCCCACACTTTGGGAGGGTTCCAGCATATCGACTGGCAGGTGTTGGAGTAGCAGGCGTTGTGGCGGCGTACATAGTACTCGTTTGAATGCTCCTGCGGGGTTTCCTGTGCTGTTCGCTTCTTCTTCCTCTTGTTCCCGGAATTCCGTTTATAGTCCTCTCCCTTTGATGGCTCGGGAACGGGGACTTCCGCCCCATGGCGGACTCCATGGTTAATGAGTCGCTGTGCCAGGCGTTTGGCACTATCGAATGTGGCTGGGTTAGAAGACATCACATCTCCTTGGGTCGGGGCAGTTAGACCTCAGATGTATATTTCTATCTTCTTGCTCACCGGGGTAACCATCCCGGAGCATAGTGTTGCCAGGTCGCTAAACCTGTCAGTGTAGGCCACTATGTCTGAGCCGACCATCGTGAGCGCCCATAGTTCTTGTTCCAGCTTTTAAACTTCGCACATCGGGCAGTATTCTTCCAACATTAACTCTTTTAGGTTCTCCCAACCTATTGAGTTCGCCACTGATAGGGTCAGTGACTTAACATGGCTATTCCACCATGTTAGGGCTCTGTCTGAGAAGGTGCAGGCAATAAACTTTACTTTGCTCCCTTCTGACCACGAACAGATTTCGAAGACCGAATCTATTTTCTCGAACCATCGTATCAGAGCAATGACTCCACCATTTCCATTAAAGGAATTGGGTTTGCAATTCAGGAAATCCTTGTACGAACACTCCCTTGGGTGTTAGTGAGTAACTCTGGGGTTGGTTAAGTGGGTACCGTTACCAGATCCGAAGGTACCACTTTCGCCGAAGTGAGTTAGAGCAGTTGCCACTGCGGAGGATATCGCTGCTTGGAGAGCTGCAGGATCGAACCGTGGCGTTGGAGTTGGAGTTGTCGGAGTAGTGCGTCTATTTGATCTGCGAGGAGGCATCTTTGCTAAAAGAATACAAAAATGAGATGGAATAAGTCTATAGCAGTGGTTTATAAGCCAAAAGATGAAAGACAAGGTTATCCTAGTTATGAGTGTATCTGGTTCTGACTTTCATAGGGTTCTGGAAACAATTCTTAAAAGAGTCTATACCAAATAAACTTTATGAATCAGAAGTGGCTATCCTCGAATGAATATATGTGACCTGAATAACTGTTACCAGTTGCATGTAAAGAAAATAATCCTAACACATAATGTGAGCAGTGTTTCCACTAACTCATTAAGTTAACCAAGATTATTATTTATTAGTGTGACGCATAAGATGTTTTGGTTACTTCGGTTGATCATTCTTTGAAAGTTTCTCCTAAACCTGATCTCGTTCCTCCTTGACTCTTCTGTTGACTACCATGAGGAAGTGGTTGCACATATCTGGGTTTGTCGTGCGAGAATGGAAGTGACTAAAGAATCTATGAGATTAAGTGAAACATTATGGGGTGATCCTTACAGAGTCCTCCTATAATTGCACAATGTATACAAGTTGTATATAATTTAAGATTAAATATACCTTCGAATAAGTGATCCCACTCCAAAACCACAACCAAACAAGGAACAAGTAGTGAAGCATAGATCACAAATTCTAAGTCTATAGAATCTCAATTATATAAAACCTTGGAAGTATACATTGCAAGATTATAGACCTATCCGTAAGGGTCTTTTAAGTTATCACATAATTTATTTATATAGTTCCTAAAATACTCCTATAGTATTTTAATGTAATGTACTTGGTATGTTTTAAACTTGTTATCGTGTTATAGTATCATAAAATACTCCCATAGTA
This sequence comes from Lactuca virosa, assembly GCF_052849685.1. Taxonomy (NCBI): domain Eukaryota; kingdom Viridiplantae; phylum Streptophyta; class Magnoliopsida; order Asterales; family Asteraceae; genus Lactuca; species Lactuca virosa. Next base: position 298,661,814 of record NC_136428.1, on the reverse strand, counting down.
TCTTATCCTTATGTTTTGATCTAGAATTCCCTTGAATAAAGTTAGGTAAGTTTTAAGACTGTTGCAACACCACATCACTCCCAAACATATGTCGCTCACATCTCGAATGAATATAGTCGATCAGGCTATATTGATCCTAGCTATGATTACATAACTGTCCAAGTTTGACCGCAATGTTCAACCTTTAAATACTTATGTTCTGTTCTTCTTGTGATACTTGTTCTAGTATGTATATATGTATAAGCACGTATGTATACTTTTATAAGGTATCGCTATATTTTTAAAATATAATATTATCCATAGCACTTTGGCCCCATTGTATTTATATTTGTATATCTTTTATCGGTTGATATACTTAGTTCACTATAAACAATGCTCTGATACCAATCTGTCACACCCCAAAACCGGAACGGCGGAAACGTTTGGGGGTGGAAGACGTCATGTTTAGTATCACAACTCATGCATCATAGTAATCAAAGTAATAAACAACCATTTCATTAGAAAGAAAGTGTTTACAAAGTATGTGGTTCACATAACATAGACAAAAAGTAAATAACAAAACAAGACATGAAGCTATACTGCTCCATCTTCTGAATCCCAGTGCGCGTACCTGTCTACTGGTCTCCTGAGAATACAAGTTATTTTGAAAGAGTAGATTAACATTTAAGCTGGTGAGTTCATAAGATTTTAGTGATGTAAGTAACTTGTAGTTAGTTGTAAGAAAGTTGTAGTAAGTTGTAAGTTCTGTTTTAGAAAAGTTCGCCTGTTCCTCCAGAAAATCCTATATTTCCTGCTTTGATGAAAGATAACTAAAAATGACTCTACAATCCTTTCTATGACTACTAAATGGATACAAGTTATATAAAACCCAGAGTAAACAAACAATCGATTGTGTATATCTGCCCTAAGCCCACAACCAAACAAGGAACATGAAATGAGGTGGAAGACACACATCCCATTAGTTGTTAGATCTTCGTTATATATAACCCTGGTGTATTCACTTGGTACTCACGGAGTTAACTGTAATAGTTCCTTTATATTTGATGAAAAAATGCTTTAAGAAAACCATTATTTCTTTTAGTAAAAATGGTAACCACAGTGGTTCCTTCTATAATCACTTGGTTTATACAAGCTATATATAATCTAATATCGAACAAATAATTAATTGTGTGAATCTGCCCTAAGCCCACAACCAAACAAGGAACAGGAAATGAGGCGGAAAGCAGACATCCAACTACCTATCGGGTATTGATTATATATAACCCTGATGTATAAACTACGGTATTATAGAATTAACCACCTAAGTTCCTTTAAGTTATACTAGTTTAATAAAAAAGGATTAAACCCTTTACAGGTAAGTTTCTAGTTTTGTATACCAAATGTTCTATTTGAAAAGTATGTTTTGTACTAGAAAACAGTGCATTGAATTAGTGTCCTCTGACCTGACCCATACCTGGTACCCCTTATGATTACTTGGTGTATACGGAACATATATATAGCTAAGATCGAATAGATAGTAGGCTGGGTTAATCTGCTCTAAGCCCACAACCAAACAAGGAACAGGAAATAAAGCGGAAAGCACACATCCTACTACCTGTCGGATCCGATTAATATATATTCCTGATGTATAAACTAAGGAATCATAAAGTTGGCATTATAGGCCCCTTTCTACTGAATGTACTAGACTCGACTGTTCTGTTTGTCGTTTGAAAAGGTGTAAGTTTTCCCTAGTTTATAACTATCTTGAGTCGAAAATAGTTTGCATTAACTTTCAAGTCACTACAAATAAAATGTCATTTAGTGGCATACATTTATAATGGCATATATTTGATATGCCACTATATCATGTTTTTAGTGGCACATTTTATGTGCCACTATGAAAATTAATAAATTTAGTGACACTTTACATTTTATGTCACTAATATTTATAATTATTAGTGGCATAATGGTTTAATATGCCATTAAAAGTTATATTTTGTTATATACTATAAATATACAACTGATATAATAAAAAAAGTAAATTACAGAACTAGTCCCTAATCTTTCAAAAATTCCAACTTTGGTCAATTTTCCATAGTTGTCTATTAATTTGATTCCGAATTTATATAAGGTTAATTTCCATAATTGTCTATTAATTTGATTCCTGATATATCCTCACATAGTTTGATGTGCTAATCCCATTAAGGTATTTTGGTATTTTCTTATCCCCCCTTACAAATTGACAGTGTTACCCTTGTTCTCTATTTTACATTTTACCCCTCCCGCTTTTAAAACCCTTACCAAGTAACGACCCAAAGAATCCGCTTTTTAGCACACCATCGCTCTGCTCCACCGCCACCATCCTCCCTCCCTGCTGTATCGGCGTCATCGCGGCCTGCTCCAACGCCGTCGTGGCATTCGTCCAATGTCGTCGTCGCATTCATTCACCATCTGTAGTCTTGACTTCAATTTAGTAATATATATAATGATTAAGATTTTTCCAACTCTTGTATATTGAGTTAAGTTTTCATCTTCTAATGCTAGATTCAAATTCTCCCAACATACATACGTAACACTCGGATATACGATCCATTGATATGACCCTAAGGATTTCGGTCAGATTCTCACCAGAGGCAAGCACATGCACGTCAAAATCGGGAGACCTTGTGCCCTAAATTAGTTTCATGTTTACGAATTAGGAGTCGAATCATATGATTTAATGCAAAACAAATAACTAAATCGTTTCTTTTTTCAGACACCGACAACCAATTCAGGGTGAACTCTGTTAGAGACAGTAATGTAGATCGAACCACCATGTTTGTTTCTTTTGCCTACCAGGTTCTCGGCATAATGCCTGATTGCTCTTTGTCAAACACTATTATTGATTTTTCTCCTCATCTTCACATGTGTTGCAACGTAAGTTTTACTTATGAACTTAAAGAAAGCTATATTTGTAAATCAGAAACCACGAATCTTCAATTTGATCGCATCCAACACAATGATCACCTATTTGTTAAAGACAATAAACATGAATTCGGGCAGTTTTTTGCACGTCGGGCAGTTCTCGATGAAGAATATTGGACAGCAACATGTCTTAGAGCAGAAACCCACTTGGAAGATAGGAAAGATGATAGATAACAATAATAAAATATATAAAAAATGTAAAAAGAAGACATGAATTCAACTTATGCTAAAAGAGAAATTAATAACACAGATTTGCTGATACCTACTGGCTACAGAAGGAAATTACAGAGCAGGTAACATCTTAATTACTTTTTTGCCCTCGATTATAAATATTTACAATATTCATTCACATTTATTTCCACTTGATTAGGAGGTTAACACGCTAAAATGACTGTGTGAAAGTAAACAGGGACAAAAAAGTACATACACTGTCACGGTATATAATCTTTCATCTAATTTTGCTTTCTATTTTATTATTTATTTAGCTTATTATTCCTTACAATATTAGGTGAAGAAAGAACATGGGGATGAGAGACAAACTGTATTGAAAAGTGTAGTTGGAACCCTTGATGTCAGCATCCGACCCTTCTTGCATGGAGAGACCTTTTGAGGGTTAATTTAGTAAAATACCATTTTGATTGACAACACGAATTCCAACTAATCGACCAACTTTCACATGTTAATATCTTTCTCCTCCGCCCTGATGCCACCTGCACCATCTCAATTGATAATGTAGAGAAACAAACAAGAAGTTTGTACTCTCATTTGGATCTTCTTCCAGCATAACAGATAAAGGACCCTGAGGCCAAAAAGGTAATTGACTTTCTTTAAAGTTAAGTCCCCCTCCCTTTTAATAGTAACTCATTTTTGAATTAACTTATACCCTGAAGATTGGGATGTTAGTCTTTTTTCTGGTTTATCCTTTATATTAAATATTTTATAATTCTCATTATTCTTAGTTCTTTATATTTTAGGCTGAAAAGGCGGCATTTGAAGAGCTAGAAAAGATAAAGGAGGAAGAGGTATCAAATCTTTTTGTTTAGTGTTTCTTATTTTCATATAATTATGTATTATAGCATCATACTTTCATTTATTTATTACAACATTATAATTTAAAAAATCCTCAAAATTATAGATTGTTAATTTAAAGTAAAATGTCTTAATAAGAAAAAGAATGAAAGTACCATGCATTAACTCTTTATTTTTTTGTCCCCCTTTTAGGAATCAAAGGATGATCTGGCTGATTCTGGTGTAAGGCTTTCCCTGACAACTTTTATTATTTATATTATTATTAAATTAAATTTTGGATTTTAAATTTGTTAAATGTTATGTTTTTCTTCCAGGTTCGTAATGATGATGCTGAACCAGAAGATGAGGAAGACGCTGATTAAAACAATCTTAATGTAATTTTGATGAAATAACATTATGATTTTATTCATTTGTTTATTATAGCAATTATAGCCCCTTTTGAGAGGGCAATATTGTAATAAATAAATAAATGAAAGTATATTGCTATTTATTACATATGTTCTTTTTGTCTAAACACCACCAATTCTCATTCTTCTTTTTGTATTTATGTATGCATGATGAGCTATAGAGAAGGCTTTATTCAGCGGTTAGAGTTTAAGATTTTGTTATTCAATTTTACTATTAATTTGAGTTTCTAGGGCTTTTTTTAATAAAGATTATAAAAAATATGATATGTACTGGAGATGAGATTATCAAAATTGTAATTATTTTGCATATTATTGTTTGTTAGTTAACTTTTTTTTCAAATAATGATATTGGTATGTCTATGATCTTAATTATATTTTTATTATTTCAATAAAATTAAAAAAGTAATTGAACCTAATATATATATATATATATATATATATATATATATATATATATATATTTGCTAGACCATGTGCCCCTAAAAGTAGGAAAATGACTTTTATTTTAACTAATGTATTAGTGGCATAAAAAAAAGTGCCACTGAAACTAAAAATGTTATAGTGGCATAACCGAAAGTGCCACTAAAACCCGCAGCGGCACAACAAAAAAGTGTCACCAAAGACTTTTAGTGGGAGCGCTTTTAGTGACATTTCACTTTTGTGTCGTAGATTACAAAGTCAGTTTTTAGTGACACTTTTTTGGTATTTAGTGGCACTTTTTTTGTGCCACTAAATGTTATTTTATTTGTAGTGAGTGGAACTGTCACAATATGAAAGTAATGGGAAAATGTAAGTACACAGTTGTCTTTTGAATTGACATCCTGACGTACTGATTACCTTAAAACAAGTTTGTTTTATTAAGGTCATAATGTGATGAGTAGTACCCATACTATACGCTCTCCCTACAAGAGATCCTGGGAACCAAACGCGACTTCCGCAAACAAATTGCTAGGCCGTGTAAATTCACATTAAAGTTATATGATCATGTATACCCAATTTACTATCACCTTTTTTTAGAACAATGAGTTAGTGATTATTGGTATAATTAGATCTTGTATTGTTCTTCTGCTATAGCATTTAGTATGTTCTTTCTGTTATAGTATCTTAGTATGTTCTTTTTGTTATCGTGTATTGTATATTCCTCCCTGTTTCTCTTTATAGTATGTTCTCTATGTTATAGTGTATTGTATCTACCTCCCTGTTTCTCTTTATAGTATGTTCTAGCATCTAGTATGAACTGAACCCCTAAACTATACCTATTATAGTTTACTAGTATGTTTACTTTGAATTGTTACTGAAAAGACCCATTTATCTACTAAGTTATGTTTGTACTTTAAAATCGGAGTTTTTGAAATGTTTTGATCACTTATAAAAACATAAGCAATCCTTTGTAAGATGTTTAACAAACATTTACACAATTATCATTGTGTTCAACTTGTATCCCCCCCTTAAAAGCATTTAAAACAGTTTAAAAAATTGATTATAGCGGTATGAACTCACCTTATGTGGGGGATTCAATCGAATATGCGCGTAAGGATGAGAAGTTCCACGAATGAAGTCCTGAGACAAAAACGAGTCCTAAATGACATATAATGGCATATAATGGCATGAATATAGTGTTTAGAAGCAACCACATGCAAGGAAACACCTTTAGGGACTAGGAAACACTTGGACCAAGTGTTAGAATCACATGTGATTCATCTAAGGGGAGTGTACGACCACTAAATGGGGTATGCGGCCATGGGTATACGGCCATGGAGTGTACGGTCGTACACTCATGGTAACAAGTGCACAAAAGTTTGCTTGAATGATAAGGAAGCTTGTGGGACTATTGCTCATGAAGTATTGAAGCTAGATTTGCATTTTCGATGCCTTTTTGGGGGTGTTTTGAGGGGTGTACGACCACACATAAGTGTACGGCTGTACACTCCTTTTGATCTTGAGTTTTGGTCGTTTTTAGGGCGTTAATCAAGTGTTCCTAACATGTACTAAGCATAAGGAAGGAGTACTTACGATTTGGAGTTTCAAGAGGGCTCACAATCACCAAGAACAAGTGTGTGTTCTTGGTGTTCTTGGTGAAATGGATGAAGATTTGAAGATCTACCCAAAAGATGATTTGCAATGGATCAAATCAATGGGTGTTACAAGGTTAAGAAGAATAACAACAAATCAAAACGGAAGAAAGGCTTACATTCTTGAAGATCGGGGTGAAAACCTTGATGATAGTTGAGTGAAAACTCGAGTTCTTGACTTGGAAACTAAAGAAATGACTTAGGAATGGAAGGATATCCCACTTATGGAGGTGGTGTACGGCCAACATGGGTGTACGGCCGCACACACACATGTGTACGGCCGTACACTCATGTGTACGGTCGTACACTCCCTCTAATGGAGTGTTCGGCTCGATTTCAACGTGAAGAACTTACACAACTCAATCCTATACTCAATGCTTGAATGTACTAAGCTTTGAACCCTTAAACCAACTCTAAACAATGCTAACTGATAGCAGAAACTGGTCTGACACTCGGTTGGATTGAATGGATGAACTTACAAGGCAAAGATTTTCGGGTTGTCACAATATAGTCATCACATTAATACTTGTTGTGTTCTATATTAACATGTTTAATCCATGAATAATGTTATTATTCTAAAAGTTCATAGTTAGTTATAATTGTCGGAGCAATTATAAAGTAAGACTAATATGAATTGGATTGGTTGACTCTCGCTAGATGAAAGTAGGCAAGTGGTTGTAACCATGTTTCATAGGTACTTGTCAGAGAACTAGTATTTAACTGACCCGCATCAAGATCATCGCATGGATTGCTATCATGAATGATACATAATTAAAAGGTACTATACTTGTATCCTTAACACCTGAGATACATAGTGGGACTTAAGTGTATGGAGTGCTATGCTTTGATATGGTCAAATGTTGTTCCTTAACAGGGCAGTTATAAAAGCCATTTCCAAGTATGGTGCGAACTATGCAAGATACTAATGTAGTCAAGATGGGATTTGTTCCTCTTATGTGTTGAGAGCCAGACATCTAAGGCGCCTACCAAAAGTTGAACAACTAATGAGATAGATCGCGATCTGTATCTCATGTTCAACATGATGTCTGTAGCAAAGGGATAACTGATAAACTTACCTTATCAACCAATTGTAGCTTTGAGCTTTTTGGGAAGTAGGTGTTGATAGAATGGCACAAATTCGTATGTTGTTTGGGGCAGTGAAATGTTGCTAGACGTTCACCATTGTCTATATCAGTCTAATATTAGTCTTGCGCAAGTGGGAGATTGAAATGTCTAGTATGCTCAAGATTCATATTAAAGTGATATTGCTAATTAACATATGATACTAATGGGTCACACTAACAACAACTTGACATAATTGATTATTTATTGGAAATTGATTTTAATAAATGTTCAATAAAAATCTTATAATTAATTGGAAATTATTTATTTCTTGCAAATAATAATTTTCATTAGCAAGTAACATATTATTTCATAAGGTATGAATTAATAAGTCATGTGCAACATTTTGGACTATAAGGCTTTTTGTCTTTTACCTAAATGTTAAGGTTTATATTTTATAAACTTGGGTTTTATAAAATATACAATCTTCTTCTCTTTTTGTATATAAATTTCGAAATTATACTTTAAGGGACATGGAATGGTGCTTTAACTTATTTAATCAAAATTAATAAGAAGAACGGGAGACAAGTTTGGATGCATGGATACTCTGATGACATGGGGACATGTTTGTCTAAAGTAGAAGGACCTAATGGTTAAAGACTTCACTTTAAGACAATATAAATATAAGGCTTCCACTCTTGAATTGGTTGCTTATTTCTTGCTTCCCAAAACCATAACCTCCTTAGAGGAGGTTACTCTCTCTCTTTTGTTCATCATTTCTTGAAGTTACTTGCATCTTCATGTACTCTTTAAGTTCATATTGGTTATGAACTTAAAGCTTAAGGGATTAAGCGTTTATGGACTAGCATCTACATCAAGTTGAGTCGTTGTTGGTGTCTCAAAGGTTCCACGTTATTCATCAACTTCCAAGCCTCCCAAGAGGACCCAAATAACAACAAAGGTTGTTATTTCTTCATCCTTTCTATGGTTGGTGTTTAATCTTTCTATAACTTGCAAGGAGATCCTTGGTGGGTATAACATGTTTTGTTATGTTCAAAATGTTAAGTCTTCCGTTGCCATATTTTTCTAGTTTATGAAACTGTTTTTGAACTAAAACCCAACAGAATGTAACAACTGTATTGTTATTAATTATACTTGTGATGTATATTCAATTTGCTTGTGATGCATGAACTATGTCTCACAGCTGGACGAGTTCCGCTGCCTCGGCCAGGGGTGTGAAAAATTTCAAGGCTGAACCTGTGAGATTCGAACCAAAACCCTTGCATAAACAGGTTTCTTTTAAGTGCGATGGAATGGGAATGATTTCCATTTTTTCTTAATATTGTGTTATGTATTCCTCAGGATCTATGGTTCCATCGTAAGGTTTAATGATGGGAGTTTAGAAGGACTTTGGAACATCAGTGTCAGCTATCGAGGGAATAAATACTCAGATTTTGTGACTGGTGGATAATACTTTCAGTACAGGTTGAACCACTCCTGGCACACTCGAGATCATCTATCTTATTTTGTTGAAGTTCCTTAGCCATGACTAGACTTATTCCTGCATCAAGCTTCACAGAGTTAGTATTGAAAGTATTACTTTCGAAGAATTTACCAAAAAATTTTAAATTAGGGGTAGTCAAAGTTTCCTCAACATCTTGGACCACAATAGTTTGATTTTTTGGGATTACACCCCCAGTTGGAGTAGGGGACGATGTAGGGGCTGTAGTTTTTGGACGTTTCCTTAAGGATCATGCATTATTGAAATTTAGGATCTTGGGTTACAAGATTGATGTAACAAATCGTAATTTCAAACCTATGTAATAGTTTAGGTCAATGTATAGTTCTTTTTATAATAATAAAGAGAAATTTTAGCATAATATGCATATTTACATAATTGACCCTCAAAAATAAATTATTTAGCAATCTCGATTGGGATAAACCAAGTGATGGAGATTGTAACAAGGTTTCCCAAAACATAAAGAACACTAAAATCCGAGTTATAACGAAGAAGTTATGACCAATCGAAAATCCGCGACAAAACCGACAAAACACTGTTCAGTGTAAAAACTGAATTTTTGATAAAAGGCTTTTTAGCCTTAACAATCTGAATAAAAGTTGTAGTTTATGTTAAATCGAGAACTTTCATAAAAAGAACGGAAAAATCTGACTTCGTATGAGGAAGTTATGATTTTTCTAAGTTTCAGTATAGCAGTGTACAGCTAAAAACTCGAAATAAAGATCGAGCGATTTTTAGCCGACACAGCCTAAACAAGAATTGAAGGTCTCGTCGGTAGTAGTACAAAGGTACAAAGACAGACAAAAACGGACGTCGGATGAAGAAGTTATGAATTTTTAACGGATTCCCGTCCCGGTCTGTTTAAAATAATAATATTAAAAATAAATTCAAAATTAGCCGACGAAGTCTAAATGAAAGTCGTAGAGTATGATTTTACCTACGCGTGCATATAAAGAACGCCAAAAACGGAGCTCGTATGCGAAAGTTATGATTTTCGCAAGTTTGGCACAAAAATAAAGAAAAAATGGGAAAAACCGGGCAATTTCGCATGCCACGTCACCCTCGCACGTGGCAGCTGTTGAGTGGACCGAACCCATGCGTGGCACTTCCTGATTGGACCGCAACTGAGGTCCACTTAGAAGAAAACAGCTTCGCAGGAGATGCCCCGGAGACACCCCTCGCACACACCTCGGACCCTCCCCTTCTTACGTGTCTCCTTCCCATTAGACCGAGGGTTGGTCCAATCCGAGCCAGCCAGCAGCGAGCCTCCGGTCCGAAGAATCCCCCTCGCCTCGCCACTTGTCCGATGCGTGTCACCTTCGCGCAGCTTCGGGTCCGAACCTTCGGACTATATATAGCATGCGAGGGTTTCGGATTTTTTACACTTTTTCACCCCAAAAATCATTCTCTTTCACATTTTCCACTCCCCTAAGCTCATATACAACCCCTAAAGCCCCGGTATCAAGTCTCGAACCCTAAGCAAGCCTCGAAGCCTCGAGATTCCCGAGAAGTAACCTTTCTCCTGTCGAAACTCTGCCCAATTTGAGCCGGTTTCTCGACAAATAAACTCCTTTTCGTGAAACGAAACTCTGTCCGGTTCACCATCTATCAAGTGAGTTCATACCCCCGTATTTTCATAATTTCTACTATTTTAAGGGGGGGAATACAAGAATAACACAAGAACTTTGTGTTATAAAATCATGATTCAAATCATGATAAAATAACATTAAATTATCTAAAAATATTCAAAACATCAAACTCTTTTATAATCTTATATTTTTCCCCAAAATTCATATTTGTATATATATATATATATATATATATATATATATATATATATATATATATATATATATGTATATAAATAAGATTTAAAAGGCCTAGGACTGATAACTCATTCTGGGTCCTTTTCCTTGTTTGGATGTGGGCTTAAAGCACCGGTTACTTGTCCGAGTGTCGTTTAAATTTTACTTATATATAAAATTGTATATGTATATAAATATAATAGTTATTTCATCAGTTTAACTACCTTTGTAACATGCTGAGCAAGGGATTACATGCAAACATGGTTAAATACACAATCAGGGAGTACATATAAATTATAATAGGTATAATTTATACATAGAACAATAATTCATGATACAAGTATACTAGAATACACAAGAAACTAGGGTTTTGATACAGAACAAATCAAGGTTTACACTTATCAAATACATGTTTGAAAATACTAATTCAAGGACATACTGTCAATCATTATTTCAGAATGATTGGGTTTTGATTCAAAGAATATACTGTCAATCATTATTTCAGAATGATTGAGTTTTCAAACTAATATACATGTAACGTTTATATGCTTTTTATGAGACACTAGATTCAGGTTGTTTAATTCATTTTAGACAACATAGAAAAGTCCTGACATTATAACCAGAATCTCCAGCCAGGGATCGAAACAAGCGTGTGTAGATCTATATCGGGATTGACAACCCCGCACTCAGGCTGCTAGCTACAGTTAGATGAGTGGCAATTGTTATCACCAGTTTAAACGCCCACAAAGCGTTTGTTTCAGGCCATCAGTCATAGTATGGTTATAATAACTCATTAAAAAGATATTAACAATACGTTAGTGTATAAATAACTAAACGAAAGTACACCTTCAAAGTACTAGTTCACAGAATACAAAATACAAAGATTCAATACAGTTTTCAACAACAGCTGGTGGAGCCAGGCACACTCTCAGTTACAAGTTTTCATAAGTAATACAAATACAAAACATTAATACACAGAGAACGGTTTTATGGGAATAAAACTACTTTTCATATACAAACAGAAAATATAGGATTTTCTGGAACAGTTTACATATACAACATACAGAGATACTCTTTTAAACATAAACACTTATGCACTCACTCAACTTTATGTTGATACTCTCTTTTCAAATTACTTGTATTCTCAGGGAAATAATACACAGGTACTCCCCGAGCTTTTGAGAAGATGGAGATTTGTTGAGTCATATCTTCTTTTGTATAACTATATTTTCGTTCAATATACAATGATTGAACACATGTAAATACTTATACTTTTTAAATACAATGGTTGTTTGTACTTTGATTACTATGATGCATGTGTTGTGATACTACAATTCAAGTCCTCCACCCCCAGACGTTTCCGCCGTCTGGTTTAGGGGTGTGACAGATTGGTATCAGAGCATTGTTTATAGTGAACTCAATATATCAATCAATAAAATATATACAAACTATAAGTACATCGGGGCAAGGAGCTCTGACTACAAGTATACTTTTAAAGATTTAAGTATTTTGATAAGAAGTATACTAACACTCACAAGTAAAGTATCACAGTCATAAGAGCACACTCATACTTACAAGTATAATATCACAATCATAAGAACTTAAAAGTATTTGGATGTTGAGCACTATAGTCAAACCTGAGCAGTTATGTAATCGTATCTGGAATTAATATAGCCTGATCAACTATATTGATTTGAGATATGACCAACATGTGTTTGGAGTGATAGTAGTGTTGAGACATGTCTAAAACTTACCATACATATTCAGAAGAACTATAGAACAGAATACAAAGCTTAAAATACTATGGAGAGTATTTTACTAATCTTATTTCTAATACAAAACCTATGGCTGCACCCAATTTACCGGGAGACCCCTACAATCCACAGAATGCAGGCTGGATCACAGACTCAGATTAAGAACCCTTTGAGGACAGCGAGTCAAGTGGTACGGATATAGAGCCACAAGTCTGCAACCCTGGGGAGCGTCCCCAGAGGCAAAAGGACGCTGAACCAATACCTGAGTGGGGCCAATACATAAACCATTGGAGTAGACAAGACGGCCAACGCCCTCGATACGGAATGGCACAAGGTTTCTATAACGTGTCTAGAGGAGGAACTGCTGACAGAGCTCTTCCAGTTATAGTAAACCGAATAGCCCGGCAGTTCGATCAATCAAGGATGTCGATCAATCGAATCCTAGAGCTGAATGCGGTTGTGCATGCAAACACTGCAGATATCCTTCGTCTTGACGAGATGCAAGATGACACCCAGCACTATACTGAAGCCCTTCAAAGGCAACTTTGTGCTGCTGAATCAGAGATCAGAGAACTGAGGGAGTACCAAGCTTCCCAAGAAAGGCGTTGGAAAGCGCAAGACGAAGCAGAACCTAGCAATCGTCGTAGAAACCGTCGCAAGTAGTGTTCGCACTACTTCTACTTTCTAGTTTCTATATCGAATGTGTATACTACTTTCTATGTTATGTACAAATCAAGTATCAATAAAATGATAAGCACTTTACTTCAACAAGAGTTATTACAGTTTTCATAATCATCTTATTCCAAAGTTTTGGATCACAGAAACGTTCCAGTGTTATTTTTCATGCTTTCACTACGACCGCGGAAATGTTATTTTCGGTAGGTCGGTTTGATGTCGACACTTTCTCAGTATTGGAGTATATTATAATCCTGCTTTAAGGTCAAGTTTTATGGACCTTATATACTTAAGATACCAATAAAGTTGACATGTACATTCATACTTTTTGAAAAATAACCATTCAATTTCATATTATCCTGTTGCAAGTTGTACTTGCAGTGGATTTCTATTTCCAATTCTTTGTAAGATTCATGTTGAATTAAGTGTTTAGTTCAGAGATATCAAATTCATATTCCTTCTTGATATCTCACTATCTTTTTATCTATTTGACTTTTATAGCAAGAGATGCCTCCGCGTAGAAATCCAAGACGTATCAACACCAATGAAGCACCGACGCCACCCCCACCACCACCTCATCAATTCGATCCCGCTATGTTTCAAGCGGCGGTCACGGCGGCTGTAGCGGCTGCCATGTCTCACGTTCATACTCCTGGTGTTAGTGGGTCGGGAGTCGGTGCACATCCTTCTAACCATGGCGAAAGTCATGGGCATTCGCGAGAATGCACTTATAAGGATTTCTCTAATGCCAAACCCAGGACCTTTAATGGGACTGGGGGAGTTATGGCACTAAGGCAGTGGATAGAAAAGACGGAAGCAATCTTTGAAATTTGCTCCTGTCCTGAGGATAGCAAGGTTAAATTTGCTGCTTGTACTTTTTCTGATAGGGCTCTAACGTGGTGGAATGGCCACATTAAGTCACTTACTCTAGTTGTGGCTAACTCCATCAGCTGGGAGAGCCTAAAAGCCATGTTAATGCGGGAATACTGCCCGCGAGGGGAGATACAGAAACTGGAGCAAGAACTATGGGCTCTTACAATGGTTGGTTCTGATAAATCAACCTATACCAATAGGTTCTGTGATCTGGCAATTCTTTGCCCGGATATGGTTCCTATCGAGAGCAAAAAGATTGAGAGATATATTTGGGGTATGTCGCCCCAAATTCAGTCAAGTGTTTTAGCTTCAAAGTCTATTACTTTTGATAGTGCCAAAGAGCTGGCACAATCTCTTATCGACCACGGAGCCCGTCAAAACTCTGTGGTCTCTGCTCCAGAACAATCCAAGGAGAACAACAACAACAGCAAGAAGAGGGTTTGGAACAAGGGGAAGGGCAAATCTCCTCTGGAACCAGCAAAGAAGCAACAAGTAGTGGCAGTCCATGCTACTACTGTACCTGCTACCATACCCGCTACTGTACCTAGTGCTGTTCCCAATAATTCTGCAGCAACAAAGCCCTATGCTAGTACCCTCCCTGAATGCAACAAGTGCAATTTTCACCACAATGGAAATTGCCGAGACCTACAGTGTCGTAACTGCAACAGGAAAGGGCATACTGCCCGATTCTGTAAAATGCCACCCCAACCACTTAACCAAGCACCTGCCCCTGGAGTAGGTCGAGCATTCTACCAATGCGGTGATGTGGGGCACTTCATGAAGGATTGCCCAAAAGCTAGAAATGTCGGTGGAGTTGGGAGAATACTAGCCCTGGGTCATGAAGAAGCGGTGGCAGACCCTGCTGTGGTCACGGGTACGTTCCTTCTCAATAATACTTATGCATGCATTCTATTTGATTGTGGTGCTGAGAGGAGCTTCGTGAGCCATAATTTTAAACACCTACTAAATCAAAACTCCCAACCACTCAATGAAACATTTACAGTTGAAATGGCTAACGGGAAATCTGAATCCACCAATGATATATACATAGGATGTATCCTTACCTTGAATGACTTGTCTTTTCCAATAGACCTTATGCCGGTCTCTATCAAAAGTTTTGACATCATAATAGGTATCGATTGGTTGTGCCCCAACCATGCCGACATCCTATGTTATGAAAGAGCTGTTCATTTGAACTTACCAACTAACGAAACTCTTGTTATCTATGGCGACAAACCCGAAACGAACCTTAGGATCATTTCTTGCATCAGGGCACAGAAGTAACTTCGCAAAGAGTACTGTGCTTTCTTAGCTCACGTCGTAGACAAAAAGCAAGAAGTAAAAGATATCGCGAGCATTCCAGAGGTTTGCAACTTTCCCGATATCTTTCCCGATGATCTTCCAGGAGTACCTCCCGAACGACAAGTCGAATTCCGAATCGACTTAATCCCTGGAGCTACCCCTGTAGCCAAATCCCCCTATCGTCTTGCACCTTCTGAAATGCAAGAATTATCCAGCCAACTTAACGAACTCCTTAGTAAAGGTTTCATAAGACCAAGCTTCTCACCTTGGGGAGCACCGGTTTTGTTAGTAAAGAAGAAGGATGGATCATTCCACATGTGCATAGACTACCGCGAGCTGAATAAACTTACCATCAAGAACCGATACCCTCTACCTCGCATTGACGATCTGTTCGACCAACTTCAAGGTGCAAGCTACTTCTCGAAGATAGACTTAAGATCCGGGTATCACCAATTATGGATTTTGGAGGAAGACATTACCAAGACCTCGTTTAGAACTCGTTATGGTCATTACGAGTTTATTGTGATGCCATTCGGATTGACGAATGCACCTGCTATGTTCATGGATCTAATGAACAGAGTGTGTCGTCCATTCCTGGACAAATTCGTCATAGTCTTCATCAACGACATCCTTGTCTATTCAAGAAGCAAAGAAGAACATGGCCAACATCTTCGTCAAATATTACAAACCCTTAGGACCGAAAAACTTTATGCGAAGTTTTCAAAGTGCGAGTTTTGGATTAGGAAGGTTGAATTCCTAGGTCACGTGGTCAGTTCAGAAGGAATACACGTGGACCCTTCCAAAATCAAAGCAATTGAAAATTGGCCAGCACCCACGACTCCTACAGAAATCCGACAATTCTTAGGTCTAACTGGCTACTATCGCAGGTTCATCCAAAATTTCTCCCGAATCGCTAAACCACTTACCACCCTGACGCAAAAGGGTGTAACCTATAACTGGGGAGAGAAGCAAGAAACCGCATTCCAAACGCTCAAACAAGCCTTGTGCAGTGCACCGATCCTCTCCCTACCCGAAGGGACAGAGGACTTTGTAGTGTACTGTGATGCTTCAAATCAAGGGCTTGGGTGTGTACTTATGCAAAGAGGAAAGGTTATCTCCTACGCCTCACGACAACTTAAGACGCATGAAGTCAACTATACAACACACGACCTTGAACTAGGAGCGGTGGTGTTTGCTCTGAAGATTTGGAGACATTACCTATATGGCACGAAATGCACAATATTCACGGACCATAAAAGTCTCCAGCATATCTTCAATCAGAAAGAGTTGAACATGAGACAACGACGATGGGTGGAGCTACTGAACGACTACGAATGTGAAATTCTTTATCACCCTGGTAAAGCAAACGTAGTAGCTGATGCCCTTAGCAGAAAAGAATACTCGGGACACCGAGTAAAGTCGTTGACCATGACAATCCATTCACATCTGTCCACACAAATCAAAGAAGCTCAACTAGAAGCCTTGAAACCCGAAAACGTGGCAGGTGAAACCCTGAGAGGAATGGATAAAAACTTCGAAGTCAGGGATAATGGAGTTTATTATTTCATGAACCGGATCTGGACACCAAAGTTCGGTGGTTACAGAGACATGGTTATGAATAAAGTACACAAAACCCGATACTCCATTCATCCAGGTTCAGACAAGATGTATCTGGACCTTAAGAAACTATATTGGTGGCCTAACATGAAGGCCGAAATCGCTACCTTTGTGGCCAAGTGTCTTACTTATGCCAAAATTAAGGTAGAATACCAGAAACCTTCAGGTTTATTACAACAACCTGAAATCCCTGAATGGAAGTGGGAGCAGATTACAATGGATTTCATAACGAAATTACCCAAGACTTCGGGTGGTTATGATACTATTTGGGTAATCGTCGACAGATTAACCAAATCCGCACACTTCTTACCAATAAAAGAAACCGACAAGATGGAGAAACTAACCCGAACTTACCTCAGGGATATTGTTAGACTTCATGGTGTACCAATATCTATTATTTCGGACCGAGATAGTAGATTCACCTCTCGTTTCTGGCAGTCTTTACAAAACTCTTTGGGAACTAGGTTGGACATGAGTACAGCCTACCATCCTCAACCCGACGGACAAAGTGAGAGGACGATTCAAACACTAGAAGACATGTTGCGAGCTTGCGTGATAGACTTTGGAAAAGCATGGGATATTCACTTACCCCTTGTTGAATTCTCTTATAACAATAGTTATCACACTAGCATTAACGCTGCTCCATTCGAAGCTCTCTACGGCCGCAAGTGCAGATCCCCTCTGTGTTGGGCTGAAGTGGGTGACACGCAGCTAGCTACAGGTCAAACTCCTGACAGTGCTCTCACTGGTCCGGAAATCATTCGAGAAACCACCGAGAAAATCATACAAATTCGGGAGCGACTTAAAGCTTCCAGAGATAGACAGAAAAGCTACGCTGACAAACGAAGAAAACCCTTGGAATTCCAGGTTGGTGACTGCGTCTTGTTAAAGGTCTCACCCTGGAAGGGCATGATACGCTTTGGAAAGCGTGACAAATTGAGTCCAAGGTACATAGGACCCTTCGAAATTCTTGCTAGAATTGGTCCTGTAGCTTACAAACTTCGACTACCCCAAGAACTAAATAACATTCATCCTACCTTCCACGTTTCAAACTTGAAAAAGTGTTTATCTGATGAGACTCTTGTGATCCCACTCGAGGAAATCGAGTTAAACGAGAGCCTCAACTTTGTGGAAGAACCCGTAGAGATTCTAGACAGGGAAGTTAAGAAAACCAAACAAAGCCGTATCCCGATAGTGAAGGTTCGCTGTAATGCAAAACGGGGACCTGAATTCACTTGGGAGCGAGAGGATCAAATGAAACAGAAGTATCCACATCTTTTTCCCTAGTCTACCTGAAATACTAATTTCGGGACGAAATTCTCTCTAACGGGGGGATAATGTAACAAATCGTAATTTCAAACCTATGTAATAGTTTAGGTCAATGTATAGTTCTTTTTATAATAATAAAGAGAAATTTTAGCATAATGTGCATATTTACATAATTGACCCTCAAAAATAAATTATTTAGCAATCTCGATTGGGATGAACCAAGTGATGGAGATTGTAACAAGGTTTCCAAAAACATAAAGAACACTAAAATCCGAGTTATAACGAAGAAGTTATGACCAATCGAAAATCCGCGACAAAACCGACAAAACACTGTTCAGTGTAAAAACTGAATTTTTGATAAAAGGCTTTTTAGCCTTAACAATCTAAATGAAAGTTGTAGTTTATGTTAAACCGAGAACTTTCATAAAAAGAACGGAAAAATCTGACTTCGTATGAGGAAGTTATGATTTTTCTAAGTTTCAGTATAGCAGTGTACAACTAAAAACTCGAAATAAAGATCGAGCGATTTTTAGCCGACACAACCTAAACGAGAATTGAAGGTCTCGTTGGTAGTAGTACAACGGTACAAAGACAGACGAAAACGGACGTCGGATGAAGAAGTTATGAATTTTTAACGGATTCCCGTCCCGGTCTGTTTAAAATAATAATATTAAAAATAAATTCAAAATTAGCTGACGAAGTCTAAACAAAAGTCGTAGAGTATGATTTTACCTACGCGTGCATATAAAGAACGCCAAAAACGGAGCTCGTATGCGAAAGTTATGATTTTTGCAAGTTTGGCACAAAAATAAAGAAAAAATGGGAAAAACCGGGCAATTTCGCATACCACGTCACCCTCGCACGTGGCAGCTGCTGAGTGGACCGAACCCATGCGTGGCACTTCCTGATTGGACCGCAACTGAGGTCCACTTAGAAGCAAACAGCTTCGCAGGAGATGCCCCGGAGACACCCCTCGCACACACCTCGGACCCTCCCCTTCGCACGTGTCTCCTTCCCATTGGACCGAGGGTTGGTCCAATCCGAGCCAGCCAGCAGCGAGCCTCCGGTCCGAAGAAGCCCCCTCTCCTCGCCACCTGTCCGACGCGTGTCACCTTTGCGCAGCTTTGGGTCCGAACCTTCGGACTATATATATCATGCGAGGGTTCCGGATTTTTTACACTTTTTCACCCCAAAAATCATTCTCTTTCACATTTTCCACTCCCCTAAGCTCATATACAACCCCTAAAGCCCCGGTATCAAGTCTCGAACCCTAAGCAAGCCTTGAAGCCTCGAGATTCCCAAGAAGTAACCTCTCTCCTGTCGAAACTCTGCCCAATTTGAGTCGGTTTCTCGACAAATAAACTCCTTTTCGTGAAACGAAACTCTGTCCGGTTCACCATCTATCAAGTGAGTTCATACCCCCGTATTTTCATAATTTCTACTATTTTAAGGGGGGGAATACAAGCATAACACAAGAACTTTGTGTTATAAAATCATGATTCAAATCATGATAAAATAACATTAAATTATCTAAAAATACTCAAAACATCAAACTCTTTTATAATCTTATATTTTTCCCCAAAATTCATATATATATATATATATATATATATATATATATATATATATATATATATATATGTATATAAATAAGATTTAAAAGGCTTAGGACTGATAACTCATTCTGGGTCCTTTTCCTTGTTTGGATGTGGGCTTAAAGTACCGGTTACTTGTCCGAGTGTCATTTAAATTTTACTTATATATAAAATTGTATATGTATATAAATATAATAGTTATTTCATCAGTTTAACTACCTTTGTAACATGCTGAGCAAGGGATTACATGCAAGCATGGTTAAATACACAATCAGGGAGTACATATAAATTATAATAGGTATAATTGATACATAGAACAATAATTCATGATACAAGTATACTAGAATACACAAGAAACTAGGGTTTTGATACAGAACAAATCAAGGTTTACACTTATCAAATACATGTTCGGAAATAATAATTCAAGGACATACTGTCAATCATTATTTCAGAATGATTGGGTTTTGATTCAAAGAATATATTGTCAATCATTATTTCAGAATGATTGAGTTTTCAAACTAATATACATGTAACGTTTATATGATTTTTATGAGACACTAGATTCAGGTTGTTTAATTCATTTTAGACAACATAGAAAAGTCCTGATATTATAACCAGAATCTCTAGTCGGGGATCGAAACAAGCGTGTGTAGATCTATATCGGGATTGACAACCCCGCACTCAGGCTTCTAGCTACAGTTAGATGAGTGGCAATTGTTATCACCAGTTTAAACGCCCACAAAGCGTTTGTTTCAGGCCATCAGTCATAGTATGGTTATAATAACTCATTAAAAAGATATTAACAATACGTTAGTGTATAAATAACTAAACGAAAGTACACTTTCAAAGTACTAGTTCACAGAATACAAAATACAAAGATTCAATACAGTTTTCAACAACAGCTGGTGGAGCCAGGCACACTCTCAGTTACAAGTTTTCATAAGTAATACAAATACAAAACATTAATACACAGAGAACGGTTTTATGGGAAAAAAACTACTTTTCATATACAAACAGAAAATATAGGATTTTCTGGAACAGTTTACATATACAAGATACAGAGATACTCTTTTAAACATAAACACTTATGCACCCACTCAACTTTATGTTGATACTCTCTTTTCAAATTACTTGTATTCTCAGGGAAATAATACACAGGTACTCCCCGAGCTTTTGAGAAGATGGAGCTTTGTTGAGTCATATCTTCTTTTGTATAACTATATTTTGGTTCAATATACAATGATTGAACACATGTAAATACTTATACTTTTTAAATACAATGGTTGTTTGTACTTTGATTACTATGATGCATGTGTTGTGATACTACAATTCAAGTCCTCCACCCCCAGACGTTTCCGCCGTCTGGTTTGGGGTGTGACAATTGAGGGTGTCGCTTGATGGGTTTGCTAATTTTGCTCTCGTTCTTTCCACCTCCATAATCAATGTACTGTTGTCCTTTTGTTTTTAAGTCACTTGTTATGTTAGCATTTTCATCATGGTGAAGAGTTCATTGTTGGAGATCTGAACGGGAGGATCTTGGGATCCCAGGGATCCTGGATGTCACACCCCGCTAAAGCGGAAACACGAGGCGTGGCAGTACAAAGGGTCTCATAGCAAAAGTTAAAAGACAACACCAACCATAGTATTAAAAATCATTACAAATTTACAATGAGTTTGAACAAAATTTTAAATGAATTTACAATGTATTTAAAAGTCAACACATGCAAATGCTCCTACAAGTGAAGTGTCTCTAGGTGCCTCTTACTAGATGATACCTGAAAAATCATGTAAAATGAGCGGTCAACTACCGAAATAGTTGGTGAGTTCACAAGTTAAAAATAATATTGGTTTCATGAATCGAAATCAAAGTTTTGATATAAGTTTCCATAGATAAAAGTTATATTGCTAAAATGAGTAAATAAGTTTGTATAAACAAAGTTCGTTGTCATCATGAGAAAATAAAGTATGTTGCCCAAAAGAGATGCAACGTTCATATCCTCATGGGAAATAAAGTTTGTTACCTAAATTAGTAAACAAGTTTCATTTCTATAATGAGCAATCAAGTTCGTTGCTACAAGGAGCAAACATGTTTGTTACTATAAGGACCAACCAAGTCCGTTGCTAAAACAAGTAAATAAGTATCTAGTAACAAAAGTTTGTTGTTATAATGAGGTACAAAGTTTATTGCTATAATGAGAAACAAAGTTCATTGCTATAATCAATAAACGAGTTTGTATGTATATGAGCAAACAATGAGTTCCCAACCAAGCCTATGACCAATGCCCTATCAAGATCTATGCTTATCATTCCATAGATTATATGGTATCATGCACTCCAGCAATCGGGCGAGTGAGGAGTTGTCAATTCCTAATAGCGCTATCCACAATGACCATTGGCTCAAAGACGATAAGTTCTCATGTTCCGTGTTGCATAGACATACATAGCAGAATATAGCAAATTATAGCAAAATATAGCAATCGAGTTTGATACGAATCAATTTAAATACAACGAACAATAAATAGTTTTTCGGACATGCTTTTCCACCCCAACACATAAAAACAGAAAATAGGGGGGTGCATGAATACTCACAATGCATTGAGATGATGAAAATGGTGTCTTGACTACGCTCCACACGTACCACTATCGATTCCTACAATAATGGTATTCGCTAATGAGTCTCTAATCGAAATCTAACACTAGTATACTTACTACTACAATAGAATTATGCCGATATTGTGACAAAATTTCATATTGTTAAGTAACAAACATTTTTCTGAAATGGTGAAATTTTATAGCTCATGTGATTAAGACAATTTTAGATATTAATTTCCAGATTTTTGTAATATTAATTGAGGGTATTTCAACACATTTAAAGGTGTTTTACACTCCTAAAAATCTAAAATATTACCAAAACGTTTCCAAAAATTGTCAAACTTTGGATTTTCATTCTAAATACAGTAGAGGTTTTCCAGAAATTTTCCCTTGAATTTTTGATGTGATTAACTATTTTTCCAAAATTTTAAGCCTTCATAACAATATAAATTCATGAAAAATAACATTCAAAGGATAACAATTCTCAAACTTTTTATAATACTGCCATTAGACATACTTGAGCTGGGAAAAATATAAAAATGGTCTTCTAAATTGTTTAGCCCAATTTTATGATTTTTGTGCATTTATTCTAATAAAAATTGAAATAAATAGAAAACAGTTTCCAAAATGAGCCAAACTTTTTGTATTACTGTTATTAAACATTATTTAGCTGGGAAACATATAAAAATTGATTTCTAAACTGTTTAACCCAATTTTATGATTTTTGTGCATTTATTATAATAAAAGTTGAAATAAATAGAAAACAGTTTCCAAAATTACCCAAACTTTTTGCATTACTGTTATTAAACATTATTAAGCTGAAAAAAATATAAGAATGGATTTCGAAACTGTTTAACCCAATTTTAAGATTTTTGTGCATTTATTCTAATAAAAATTGGGTTTAAGTGTATTTAATCTTGGGAAAATAGAAGAAAAATAGTATACAGAAGAGAAAAATCATCAAAGTTTTTATGTAGCATCCTAGTGTACTACACGGTTTTCTGCTAAATTTTCATGAACTTTGGATGAGCAAAACTATTTTTTCTATTTTTAGGCCATTATAAATACAAAAATCTGGGAAAAATAGGAATGCATTATGAAAAATTCTGAAAAGATTTTCCTAAGTGTTCCACATAGAGTATAAGCTTCGAATAGTTTTAGGTAGCCATTTAACCTTCTCTGAAGTGGTTTTATGATTTATTGGAGTTAAACAAAAAGAAAATTCAAAACCATACTAACCAGTAACAAAAATCGATGAAATTTAATGAGAGGTCATTACGTAGAATATGGGTCATGCACGAATTTATCTAGGATTTATAGACCTTAGAAAGTATTTTATATTATTTATTTCTCTTTTTTATTGCATTAATTATAATAATTCGAAAAAAATGAATTATTCTCTGAAAGTTTACAGATCATCTTATCTTGATGATGAGAATCTGGGAAAAATTGGATTTGGTCAGAAAAGGAGTTTTAGATATTTATTTGGGAATAAATCCTTTATAAACCTATTTGAAAGTTTTTTAACAACAAACTTTGATCATCAAGCATCTAAGCATGAAGACCATCACATGCATGTTGGTTTGAAGACCATTCATGAGTTTGAAATGTTAAAAAATCGTATTTGATAGAAAACTTTGGATGCATGTGGTGTTTTTCCACCAAAACATGTAGAAAAGTGCATTTCCTTGATTTTGACTTAGGTTTAGGTCATGGGACTTCACCATCTACAACATGCATGTTGTTTTTGGGTGAAATCCTACCACCATCATCATCAAAACCGTGAGTGTGTGTGTGTATGTTTATGTGTTCATGATCTTTCATTAGAATGGAGTGAAAGATGGAGAACATGCAAAAAAACATGTAAAACTTGAAGGAAGATGAAGTAGAAATCGATTTTACCTTCAAGAACACCTCAGGATGATGAAGAGGAGTGTCATTGGGTTTGTTTTCTGGAAATATTATGGGTGTAGAGAGATGAAGAGAGAAATCGAGTGGTGGTGATGAAGAGTGTGAGAGAGAATGAGGGGTAGAGTGAGAGAGAAGACGGAGTGGTACAGTGAATAAGTGAGTGAATTGATTGAGTTTTGGGGAAGAGTGGTATTGGGAGGGATGAGGCCGACCTTTGAGTGGAGAGATGAGATTTTACCTCTCTTTGGTTTGGGGAGCGGGGGTTTCACAGCAGGGCATGCCGCTTTGAAAGCCGCTGCGTGCAAAGTGGTAAAGCACGAGAATGCATGTATAGAAAATCAACATGTGTTTGTACCTTTTGCATTCGATACATTTGGCTTTCTCACACCAGAGGCGGTGGAGCTCCTCAATAGAGTCTAACGGGTCATGCATTCTAATGTCATATCTCCTAGATCCACAAATGTTGTTTTCAAAAAAATTGGTTTTGCCATCCAGAAAGGGCTAGCGGCACAGCTTGTTGCCCGTTTGCCTTCCATCGATATGTATTAAACTATCTTGATGTAATTAATAGTTGTAAATAAGAATGATTTAAGAATATATATTTATATGCATTTTATATAAAATTTGTTCATAACTCTTGGATGTTTAACTTATAAATGTAATGTCAATATTAATGAATTAAATTAATTTCCTTGATTATATTTCAACATTTTAAATATATTAATTTGATATTATAGTGTTTATAAAAAAATTTATAAGATTTTAATATAAAACTTCATAAATTTGAGTTTTTATGACTTTTAGGGTTTTGGAGGTTAATAAACTTTGAATATAAAAATAAATTGAATCTTTGAGACTTCAAATTATCTTATGGTATTATAACTCTTTTATATTTATAAATAATGTTTGTAATTTATTTTTATCGGTTTATTGGCATTCTATGTAGTGATTCCGAGATTCAAGCGAAATTGAGGAATCAAGTATACTAGTCCTAGTCTTCAACTTTGACTTAAGTTTCTATGAGACTTTGACCTAATTTCTACTACTAGCTCAAATGCATGATGTGTGTATATGATTCATAAAAAGGCGTTCGAGTCAAAGAGCCACCCAAATATGGATAGTCACTACAGTTAAATAGTTTTAGAATTCACATATCAATGTGAAATCTAAGTACACTATCCATTGTTTTTAATTGTTTCCAAGTTTCTATTAGGTTATAACTTAGCTTCTAGTTACTAAGTCTAGTATGTGTCGTGCCTACACGTGCAACTAAGTTTATTAAATCTAGAACTGACTCGAATTTTGACGGTTGTCACAGTCTCCCCCGGTTGAAAGAATTTCGTCCCGAAATTCAATTCGTGACGCATTCTATTAGAAATTAGCCGAACACAATTGTATATTTGGAGAGATGATGACTTGAAGAGCTCTTTGATTATTTTGGGTTAATTCCTCAAGGGAAGAGCCCAAATCTTTAGCTATAATTAAATTAATGTTTCTCTAATTCGAGTTCTATAGTCTAGATTGTGGGAAATTAGGATCATGGAAATCAATATCCAACCATGGCGACCTAGTAGAAAAAGATCATCTAGTTAGATATTATCTGACTTAAAAGAGTGCTATAATTTTTGCTGAAGCACCAACTGCATTCAGCGTTAAGTCTGCATTGATCCTTAAGTCGCGTTCTAAATTAACACTATGTGTAAATTCGTCGCTTAATAAAGAAGAGATTAGGAACAATTTGTTCACTTTTGGGTTGGCTATTACATCTGGAAAAGATATATTCTGAAATAAGAAGGGGTAGCACGAATGAAAGGGAAGCGATCGAGGGTAAGTTCCTAAAAATACGTACTAAGGGTAGGCAACAAAGTTTTGGTACATCTCCAACGTAAAGGCTATTTAAGTGTCGTCTACAAAATAAGTTATGAAATGATTGAGGATCTCCGAGGCTATAATTACTACTACGGTTACTCTTACAATAATAGAACTATATTCGAAGAATATATATATTTAGAGAGTTAATGTTGCAAATGGAGGCGATTAAATCACATTGTGTAGATAGCATTTTAAGTGTTTAGAAGTGATAAAAATCTCACTGTTATCAAAATGTGTGTTTAGAAATGATAATTAATCTCACTATTATCAAAATATGTAATAATTCCAAGACAATGAAAATAAATGTTTGGCGATCAAACGAAGTAGTAAAATAATATAAAGATTAATTAAGGTTACAGGTTTAAGTCATCATTAAGGGAATTTATACAAAAATATTTTGATTACTCTTTTGAAAAATTGTCTAATTGTCTAAGTCAGGACAAATTCAAGCTTACGGGTCAGAATATTTATGAAAATAAGGTTGTGTGTTTAGGAACTCACTGAAAATTACAAAGTAGAATTCTATTTAAGAAATGTGTAAAAATGTCGATCATCGAAAACAATGTATTCTTAATTTAGTGATCTTACAAAAACAATCATTTGAATGATAGATAATCGTAACATTTAAAACTTTTTATGTTTTTAAAGAAAAGATGAAACATATGAAACGTATTCTTCACATATATTTTCTGGATTTTGAAAAATGATAAGAACAAGGGTTGTCACCTTGTGTATTAATTGTAAGGGAATACAATGAAAATTGCGCGTTTAATCAAAATTTTAAATTTAGAGCAAAAGGAGCAAATGTAAATAAGGACTACTTGTTTATAATAAATTTCAAAATAAAAACAAATGTATATGATAAAATTCGTAATTGAATATATCAAAGTTGACTAAATAAAAATTATGCCTCACGAGTATACACATATTAATTGCTCAAAACGAAAGGCTAGACTTCTAGTATGTATGTGTACGAACATGGTACCAAAAGAAGCAAAATAGACAGAAACAAAGTTAGACAATGTATAATGTTATTATTATGGGTTTGCGAGATCTCATATCAGAGGGAGAGCAAGAATCAAGTTCGGGGGAAAGAATGGAAGGTAGCATCAATGATTGGTATTGTTAAAATTTTAAGAACAATACGTATAGGTAGATTTAAAACCAGGTCGAGATATATCTCAATCTTTGATCTTTGATGTATGTTGATGATTAAATAGACATGTGGAAGTTTTAAAGTTGTTGCTAAAAATCATGAGTGATCTATTAGGTTAAAATCCATTTGTGAAGAAGAAGAAGCACCAAAACTGGTAATTGAAAATATGATAGTTTTAACCCTTTAGACTGGAGTCCAACAATGGTTAAAACGGATAAAGTAAAACTCAATATATTTAAAAGAATAATTACATTTTGTTAAACGTGCATTGCTGGAAATTTAAAAGTAAACACTATGCTTTCCAATGCGGTAAAATCTAGAAACTTTATAGATTATATAACTAATATGTAATAAAATAAGCAAATGATGAATGTTTTGAAATGTAGGTATTGGTGATGTCTTGTAAACACGCTTGGAGTAGAAAGTTGTAAAGAAATATCATGTTAGGTTTCAAGAAAACACATTTAAGTAAAGTACAATGCCTGAATGAGAAAGTGGTCAAAAGAGTCAAAACCAAAGTGGTTTGAAAGATCCGATGAAGCTTTTACACGTAATATGAACTTCAATGTCATATGTCTAAGTTTTATAGCATAGAGTCTAAACAATTTTATAAGAGAAAATGTTTTTAAGTTTTTCGAAATTGTGCCAAAACGGTAAGCAAGGTTTAAAATAGTTTATATTCCCTTAAAAAGCACATCTTTCCATTGAAATAAGTTTGAAATGAAATTGAAATAGCCAGGTTAAAACCAACATTGGTTAAATTGAGTTTGGAAGAAATGTGTTAAGTTAAAGGAAGTTGTCCAAAGTAAAGGTGGTTGTTTTTAGCGAGAAATATGACTTATATGGTTAGGAAAGGTCTAGTAAGTTATATGAAGCGGTTACAAAGTATTTTATCGATGATAAATAAAACCGACGAAGCGAAATAACTTTTCGATAGAAGATTAAGAAGTAAGGAATAGGTAGATTAGTGTAACTGATCGTACCTAAATACTACGGCGAGTACAAGGCTAGTATAAGGCGAGTACTAATGTCTTTTCCCCAAGATAAAGGACAAGAAAAATTGTTTGTAAAACGTTTTTAAGTGTCAATGCAATTTTCGACCTTTTATAGAGGTCAAAGGGATATCCTATGTTAAGTTTTATGCTCAAGGTGGAAACAACCTAAAGCTAAATTCGTAGCGTAGTAGAGAAGTCTCACGTATAGGTTAAACCTCTGTGTCTCCTCGTGAGTCGAACTCGGAATGCCTGCCAATGGTATCCAAGTGATTACTTAGTGGAGACTCATCTACCTCCTTACGTGATGCTCCAATTTTCATCCGTGACGGTATCAGAATGCTTTCCTAGTTGTAACTATAGTACGAAGACGATGAAGAGGTATTGAGGAATAATTGGAATAGGTTTCGACTTAAGATTATTTCTAGTGTATATCTAGCTACTAACCTTACATCTAAAGTCAACTGCTACCGAGGAATACTCATTCTCAGTACTAAGTGCATTGCTCCTAGAGTGGCTAGTGATATAACCTAAGTGGTTAACCTAGCACTTGATAAGGGATAAGATTATTTCTAAATAAAGGCATTGTTATAAAAGTGCACTTAGTTTCTAAGTGTATCTAGATGAATGCCTATAATATGCAATGCCCGTACGCACACCGAAAAATTTTTGTTTTTCAAAAGTTTAAGTTGAAAATTGTTTTGAACATAATTCTACTATAACCGTTTCTAGCCTCACATTAACTTTCCTTAATTAAGCATAGTTGGCCAGGCTATACTTAATTAAAGTCCGATAATGCGTACTCCAATTAGTTATACCAGTAGTATGTTCAGTATTTTAAAAACATTTTGAAATTTTTTGGCTATAGTTGTGGTTCTCCAAAGGAAAACCAGTATTCTCTATAACCTTCGGCTCTGATACCATTTTCTGTCACACCCCGCTAAAGCGGAAACACAAGGCGTGGCAGTACAAAGGGTCTCATAGCAAAAGTTAAAAGACAACACCAACCATAGTATTAAAAATCATTACAAATTTACAATGAGTTTGAACAAAATTTTAAATGAATTTACAATGTATTTAAAAGTCAACACATGCAAATGCTCCTACAAGTGCAGTGTCTCTAGGTGCCTCTTACTAGATGATACCTGAAAAAGCATGTAAAATGAGTGGTCAACTACCGAAATAGTTGGTGAGTTCACAAGTTAAAAATAATATTGGTTTCATGAATCGAAATCAAAGTTTTGATATAAGTTTCCATAGATAAAAATTATATTGCTAAAATGAGTAAATAAGTTTGTATAAACAAAGTTCGTTGTCATCATGAGAAAATAAAGTACGTTGTCCAAAAGAGATGCAACGTTCATATCCTCATGGGAAATAAAGTTTGTTACTAAAATTAGTAAACAAGTTTCATTTCTATAATGAGCAATCAAGTTCGTTGCTACAAGGAGCAAACATGTTTGTTACTATAAGGAGCAACCAAGTCCGTTGCTAAAACAAGTAAATAAGTATCTAGTAACAAAAGTTTGTTGTTATAATGAGATACAAAGTTTATTGCTATAATGAGAAACAAAGTTCATTGCTATAATCAATAAACGAGTTTGTATGTATATGAGCAAACAATGAGTTCCCAACCAAGCCTATGACTGATGTCCTATTAAGATCTATGCTTATCATTCCATAGATTATATGGTATCATGCACTCCAACAATCGGGCGAGTGAGGAGTTGTCAATTCCTAATAGCGCTATCCACAATGACCATTGGCTCAAAGAGTTAACGGTTGGAGTAAAGTATAAGGGAGGGGACTTAAGACGATAAGTTCTCATGTTCCGTGTTGCATAGACATACATAGCAGAATATAGCAAATTATAGCAAAATATAGCAATCGAGTTTGATACGAATCAATTTAAATACAACAAACAATAAATAGTTTTTCGGACATGCTTTTCCACCCCAAAACATAAAAACAGAAAATAGGGGAGTGCGTGAATACTCACAATGCATTGAGATGATGCAAATGGTGCCTTGACTACGCTCCACTTGTACCACTATCGATTCCTATAATAATGGTATTCGCTAGTGAGTCTCTAATCGAAATCTAACACTAGTATACCTACTACTACAATAGAATTATGCCGATATTGTGACAAAATTTAATATTGTTAAGTTACAAACATTTTTCTCAAATGGTGAAATTTTATAGTTCATGTGATAAAGACAATTTTGGATATTAATTTCCAGATTTTTGTAATATTAATTGAGGGTATTTCAACACATTTAAAGGTGTTTTACACTCCTAAATATCTAAAATATTACCAAAATGTTTCCAAAAATTGTCAAACTTTGGATTTTCATTCTAAATACAGTAGAGGTTTTTCCAGAAATTTTCCCTTGAATTTTTTATGTGATTAACTATTTTTCAAAAATTTTAAGCCTTCATAACAATATAAATTCATGAAAAATAGCATTCAAAGGATAAAAATTATCAAACTTTTTATAATACTGCCATTAGGCATACTGGAGCTAGGAAAAATATAAAAATGGTCTTCTAAATTGTTTAACCCAATTTTATGATTTTTGTGCATTTATTCTAATAAAAATTGAAATAAATAGAAAACAGTTTCCAAAATGAGCCAAACTTTTTGTATTACTGTTATTAAACATTATTTAGCTGGGAAAAATATAAAAATTGATTTCTAAATTGTTTAACCCAATTTTATGATTTTTGTGCATTTATTCTAATAAAAGTTGAAATAAATAGAAAACGGTTTCCAAAATTACCCAAACCTTTTGTATTACTGTTACTAAACATTATTAAGCTGGGAAAAATATAAGAATGGATTTCTAAACTGTTTAACCTAATTTTATGATTTTTGTGCATTTATTCTAATAAAAATTGGGTTTAAGTGTATTTAATCTTGGTAAAATAGAAGAAAAATAGTATACGGAAGAGAAAAATCATCAAAGTTTTTATGTAGCATCCTAGTGTACTACACGGTGCTCTGGTAAATTTTCATGAACTTTGGATGAGCAGAACTATTTTTTCTATTTTTAGGCGATTATAAATACAAAAATCTGGGAAAAATAGGAATACATTATGAAAAATTCTGAAAAGATTTTCTAAGTCTTCCACATAGACTATAAGCTTCGAAAATTATTAGGTAGCCATTTCACCCTCTCTAAAGTGGTTTTATTATTTATTGGAGCTAAACAAAAAGAAAATTCATCACGATACTAAACAGTAACAAAACTCGATGAAATTTAATGAGGGGTTATTATTTAGCATATGGGTCATCCAAGAAATTACCTAAGATTTATAGACCTCAGAAAGTATTTTATATGATTTATTTCTCTATTTTATTGCATTAATTATAATAATTCGAGAAAAATGAATTATTCTCTGGAAATTTACAGATCATCTTATCTTGATGATGAGAATCTGGGAAAAATCGGATTTGGTCAGAAAAGGAGTTTTAGATATTTATTTGGGAATAAATCCTTTATAAACCTATTTGAAAGCTTTTTAACAACAAACTTTGATCATCAAACATCTAAGCTTGAAGATCATCACATGCATGTTGGTTTGAAGACCATTCATGAGTTTGAAATGTTAAAAAATCGTTTTTGATAGAAAACTTTGGATGCATGTGGTGTTTTTCCACCAAAACATGTAGAAAAGTGCATTTCCTTGATTTTGACTTAGGTTTAGGTCATGGGACTTCACCATCTACAACATGCATGTTGTTTTTGGGTGAAATCCTACCACCATCATCATCAAAACCGTGAGTGTGTGTGTGTATGTTTATGTATTCATGATCTTTCATTAGAATGGAGTGAAAGATGGAGAAAATGCAAGAAAACATGTAAAACTTGAAGAAAGATGAAGTAGAAATCGATTTTACCTTCAAGAACACCTCAAGATGATGAAGAGGAGTGTTATTGGGTTTGTTTTATGGAAAATTTCGTGGGTGTAGAGAGATGAAGAGAGAAATAGAGTGGTGGTGATGAAGAGTGTGAGAGAGAATGAGGGCTAGAGTGAGAGAGAAGATGGAGTAGTACAATGAATAAGTGAGTGAATTGATTGAGTTTTGGGGAAGATTGGTCTTGGGAGGGATGAGGCCGACCTTTGAGTGGAGAAATGAGATTTTATCTTGTTTTGCTTATTTATTTTACATTAATTCCTTAATATTTATAAATTTTCTTTCAATTTATATAAAATATGCATTTTATATAAAATTTGTTCATAACTCTTGGATGTTTAACTTATAAATGTAATGTAAATATTAATGAATTAAATTAATTTCCTTGATTATATTTCAACATTTTAAATAATTAATTTGATATTATAGTGTTTATAAAATTGTTTTATAAGATTTTAATATAAAACTTCATAAAATTGAGTTTTTATGACTTTTAGGGTTTTGGAGTTTAATAAACTTTAAATATAAAAATAAATTGAATCTTTGTGACTTCAAATTATCTTATGGTATTATAACTCTTTTATAGTTATAAATAATGTTTGTAATTTATTTTTATCGGTTTATTGGCATTCTATGTAGTGGTTCCGAGATTCAAGCGAAATTGAGGAATCAAGTATACTAGTCTTCAACTTTGACTTAAGTTTCTATGAGACTTTGACCTAATTTCTACTACTAGCTCAAATGCAAGATGTGTGTATATGATTCATAAAAAGGCGTTCGAGTCAAAGAGCCACCCAAATATGGATAGTCACTACAGTTAAGTAGTTGTAGAATTCACATATCAATGTGAAATCTAAGTACACTATCCATTGTTTCTAGTTGTTTCCAAGTTTCTATTAGGTTATAACTTAGCTTCTAGTTACTAAGTCTAGTATGTGTCGTGCCTACACGTGCAACTAAGTTTATTAAATCTAGAACTGACTTGAATTTTGACGGTTGTCACACTGGCTTCCTATGGGTAGTGATCAGAGAAGTGTTCCTTTTAGAAGCATCGAATGTTTTCTTCTGGCCAGGAGGCCCACTTGGAGGTGGTAGGAGATACTTTGAAGAAATGGGAGGAATCGAGGAAGAGGATGAGGTTGGTTGCATAGACATGATTTTTGAGGATTATGAACACCACAACCTCACGATGGGCACCAAATTGTTTTGGTTAAAAATCGATCTAAGAGATATTACCAAATTGTATGAGAGGTTATGGTGTTATGACTAGTTTTTATATGGAATTGAGATCAAAATGAGACAAGTGATTTAAAAGGAAATCCCTTGGTCCTTGCTAGGATCTCCGACACAAAACCTTGAAGGGTGTAGAGGAATTGAAAAGGGAAATGGAGGTCATGAAAAGGAAACATGATCCAGAGTTGAAGAAGATGGATAAAGAGTCAACAATGAAGATGAATGAGCTAAATGCTAAGGATGTTGGTAGGAAGGAAGAGTTGGAGTGGGTGATGGATGAGAGAGATGTCCTAAAGGATCAACTAGATGATTTTGAGAATAAAGAAAAAACATTCACAACTATTGTTTTAAGTTTTGAGGAACAAGCATTGAGGAACCTAAAGGGTGAAGGAGAGGTTGATGAGGTATCCAGATGGGAGAATGTTGAGGGCCAGGATGTTGAAAGGCTGAAGAAAGGTGAAGACATGGTTCCTTGTGTTTTTTTTTCGTACTTGTTGGGTTGTCAAACAATATTTTGGTATATCTTTTAAGACGTTATCTACTATGTAATAGTTCATCCAGGTTTTGCATGCTCATGGGAGCATGATACTTTTCTTTTGAACATTTTATGGAGGGTCTGCAAATAATTTCTTAGTTTCGTAATTCTAGAGAATATCTTCCAAAGAGAAACTTTATGGGTTTAAAAATAAATCTGAATTTTGAATATATTATGATTTGATAGAAATATTGAGCAATAAAACTCAAATAAGTAAAAGGAGGTAAATCATTGATGAGAAGTTAAAGTTTTTAGGCTTTGATAATAAAAATTTATTTGGATCCTAGGCCATTGCCATATTGAATTTTCCAAAAGATAAGAATTTGAGCTTAGAATTTGGAATGATTTCTTGGTTATAAGAAAGGCAATTGAATTTATAAGTTTTTTTTAAATGAATCAATTTTTAGAAACCTTTTGAAAGTGAATGTTAAGATGGTTGAATAATTGTGTGCCTTATGCGAGTCAAGATTATCTTGGATGATATCTTGAGTGAAAGTTTCCTTAGATGATATCTTGGGATGCGCCCACTGTTTTAAACCTTTTATTTATCTTTAGGTCTTAGATTTGAGGTATGCATGTGTTCTATATTCTTAGCATTATTAACAAAATTATGTTCAAACCATAAGACAACATGAAAATGTTGGATTCTTGGGATAAACTCATCCTAGGATTGTTTCCTTGTGCATTAGTTTAACATGTCAATGTTAATTGTGTGGGTATAACTTTTTGGCTGTATGCCACACTCATGTCATTCCATTGATTTTTACTCAAGTTTTAACAAATAATTTGTAAGTTGAACCCCATATCCTTTGACAATTCCTAGAATTTGTGCGTCCATGCGAGGTGTCTCAACCTTATCTCGTAGAAAGAAGATAATATTTAAACCATAAAAGGTATCTTGGTACCTTAGATCTTAAGATGGATGATCAGAGTGTAATATCTTTGTCAAGATCTTCGGTGTCTGCAAAATAAAGATCTTGCATAAAGGGTGGATGTTAGTGTAACATCCCCCTCTGGCACGTATCATAATATTGTCCGCTTTGGGCCACTCGGCACAAGGACTTCCCAAGGGCTCACCCATCCCGGTACTACTCTCGCCCGATCACGCTTAACTGCAGAGTTCTTATGGGATCTGATGCCCTCACGACTTTAAAATACGTTGTGACAAGGAAGGTATCCACACCACTTATAAGGAAATGTTTCGTTCTCTTTCCAAGCCGATGTGGGATCAGGTGCAACCCACCTTCACCCCCATTATAGGGTTCGATGTCCCCGTCGAACACATCGACCCATGTCCTAACTCTGATACCATTTGTAGCATCCCTTCTGGCACGTATCATAATATTGCACGCTTTGGGCCACTCGACACAAGGACTTCCCAGGGGGTATCCCATCATGGTACTACTATCGCCCGAGCATGCTTAACTGCAGAGTTCTTATGGGATCTGCTTCCCTCACGGCTTTACAAGGAAGGTATCCACACCCCTTATAAGGAAATGTTTCGTTCTACTTCAAAGCCAATGTGGGATCAGGTGGGGACATCCGATAAAACTGGAATCATACATAGAAGATTAGCATGGCCCTTGAGCAAGGATGACACACACAAATCGAGAAATGGTATCAGAGATGGGGCATGAGGTGATATGATCGATGGGGATGTCGAACCCTATAATGGGGGGCGAAAGTGGGTTGCACCTGATCCCACATCGGCTGGAAGGAGAATGAAACATTCCCTTAAAGGTGTGTGGACGCCTTCCTTGTTACAACCGGTTTTAAAGCTGTGAGGGCAGCAGATCCATTAAGAACTCTGCAGTTAAGCGTGCCCGGGCAGGAGTAGTACCGGGATGGATGACCCCCTGGGAAGTCCTCGTACCGAGTGCCGAAGGGGGATGTTACAGTTAGCTTGGCTAACACCCCTCTAATGCTAAAGGAATTATCTTAAATGAAAATATATAATTGATAATTGAAATTGGAAAAGTAAACATACTTGAATTTCTTGGGCCAGGATCTTGGGTTTTTTCAGAGTAAGTTTTAAGATGTATATCATTGCAACATCTTGGTAATACTTGACCATCTAGGGTAGATGACTAGTATGCCCCCTTCCTGGTTCTAAATCTATAAGGTAAGGACCTTCCTATTTTGGGGCAAGTTTTCCTGCACTATGTTCGGCTGTATTTTGGTAAATGTTTCTAAGGATAAGATCTCATCTCTTGAATCTTCTTATTATGATATTTCTATTGTAAGATCTAACAACTTTTTGCTGATAGGCTGCTATCCTTATCTTAGCAAGGTCCTTAGGTTCATCCATTGTGTCAAGATCTTCAGCTTGCATCTTGCCATTTTCTTCTTGATTGCAAAATCTTGTCTTGGCTGTAAGAATCATGACTTCTGCGGGAATTACAACTTTAGTTCCAAATACCAAGGAATATGGTGTTTCTCCTATAGAATCCTTGGTTGTGGTCCTATCCGCCGAAAGAACTAAGGGTAATTCTTTAGCCCATATTTATCTTCTTTTTGTTAATGTTTCTTTAGTTTATTGATAATGATGTTGTTGATCGAATCAACTTGACCATTTTCTTAAGGATGGAAAAGTATAGAAGTGATCATCTTGATTCCCCAACTTACACAGAAGCTTTGTGTTCATTTACCTATAAATTGAGAACCATTATCACATATAATTTTAGATGGATACCAAACCTGGTCAAGATGTTGTGCTATATGAAGGATATCACTTATTTTTCTCTAACTTGAACAAAGGGTTCAAGTTCTCTCCATTAAGGCAAGTAGTCAGTCATTGGTAGCATGAAAACTTTACCACCTGGTGCTATGGAAAGTTTTCCAACAATGTCCATGCCCTATCTCACGAATGGTCATGGAGATCTTTTGGGTGTAGAGGTTCAACTGGTTGGTGCAAGATAATGTTATGTCTTTGGCACACATCACATTTTTAAGCATACCCTATTACATCTTTGTCATTGTTGGCCAATAGTATATTGTCATAAAGATCTTGGAGAAGAGTACACTACCTCTGTATGGTTGCCACATTCTCCTTCATGAATTTATTTGAGGATGATTGTGGCTTCATTATCTTCAAGACACATAAGATAGTAACCTGATACTGATTTTCAGAACAAGATATATTCAATGATACTGAACTTGGAAGCTTTGATTTTTTAAGGTTCTTAGGCCTTTTTCATTTTTAGGAATGGATCCATCTTTAGGATCTTAAAGGATGGGTGAGATCCAAGATCCTTTGGGATCAAGATCCTTAGATCCAAGATCCAGGACATACAATACCTCTTACTTCTATGAAAAGTTTAATGGCATAAGATATTGGAATCTTAGTGTCTGGATGGATCTTGAAGGAAGAGCCAAGATTGGCTAATGCGTCTCCTTCTGTGTTATCCTCTCTAGGCACCTGTTTTATGTCAAAATCTTGGAAGTTGGATGCCAAGTTTTTACTATCTACAAATATGAAGCCAATCTTTCATTTTTTACTGTATACACTCCATTAAATTGGTTAGTAACTAATAATAAATTCTCGTGCACCTAAAGATTTTTAATACCAAGATCTTGGGCTATTTGTAAACCCAATATTAGTGTTTCATATTCTGCATCATTGTTAGTTTCTTGAAAATCACAAGTTACTACCTGGGGTATAATGCCTCCTTTATGGTGATTTTAGTAATACTCTAAGACATAATCCTTTAGAATTAGAAGCTCCATCTGTAAAGAGGGTACATTTCTTTGTTCTTCTATATCTTGAAGCCACTGAACTTCTTTTTCTACTTCAGGTTGAAGATCAAGACTGAAATCAGCCACAAAATCTGCTAATGCATGTGATTTTATGCCTGATCTTGGCTCATATCTTAGATCATATGTACTTAATTGTACACACCACTTGGCTATCCTTCTTGACATATCAGGCTTTCTCATCGCATTATTAATTAGATATTTAGTATTTCACAAATAGGACGAGTGTCAAAGTAATAAGTAATTTAAATGAAGCAAAAACAAGAGATATAATTAGTTTTTCAAGATGTGAGTACCTAGTTTTGGCATCCAAGAAGCTCTTACTTACATAATACATTGGATGTTGATCACCATCTTGTTACTTGACAAAGACTGCACAAGCTGCTTACCCGGATACAACTAAGTATAGGAACCAAGGTTCTCCATGTTCGGTTTTAGCCATCAATGGAGCCGAAGATAGGTAATTGTTCAGCTCTTGAAATGCCTTTTCATGATCCATTGTCCATTCAAATTTTTTGTTCTTTCTTAAGATATCATAGAAGGGTTTGCATTGTTTCGATGACTTATAGATAAACTTGTTTAGGGTTGCGACTCTACCTGTTAACCTTTGAATATATTTGGTCGAAATCAGGTATTGAATATTCATAGCCTTGATATGTTCTGGACTAGCTTCAGGCCCTCATTTTTTCACCATGTAGCCCATGAACTTCCCAACCTTAACAAAAAAATCACATTTAATAGGGTTGAGCTTAATGCTGAACGGATCCATGACAATGAATGCTTCTTGAAGATCTTGGAGATGAGTCTAAGCTCTTTTGGATTTACCAACCATGTCGCCTATATACACTTCCATGGTCTTTCCAAGTTGTTGCTTGAACATCTTACTTACTAGTCTTTGTCATGTACCAGATGTATTTTTTAAACAAAAAGGCATTGCTATAGAACAATATATATACATGTTGGGGTTATGAAGGTCATGTCTTCTTGGTCCTAGGGCTCCATTTGGATTTGTTGAAATCTTGATGCATAATCCTTGAAGGTAAGGATTTCATGACCTCCAGTTGCATCTACCAAGGAATGTATGTGTGCAAAGGAAAATGGATCTTTACACAAAGCTTTGTTAAGATTCGTGAAATCCATACATACTCTGCACTTTACATTCTTATTTTCAATTACCACCACATTGGCTAGCCATCTTGGGAACTTTACTTTTTTAATCATCTTGGCTTTGAGAAATCTTTAAAATTCTTCTTGGATGATCAACTTTTTCTCAAGTGTAAATTTTCTTTTTTGATCAATTGGCCTGAAACTTGGATCAACATTTAGCTTATGAGTTATTACATATGTTGATATACATGTCATATCTTCATGTTTCGAAGAAAATGTTGATTTTATATCCTTTAGGAATTTGG
The DNA here is from genome assembly GCF_052849685.1 of Lactuca virosa. NCBI lineage: Eukaryota > Viridiplantae > Streptophyta > Magnoliopsida > Asterales > Asteraceae > Lactuca > Lactuca virosa. Next base: position 298,622,514 of record NC_136428.1, on the reverse strand, counting down.
TAATATCTTATTCGTGATCTTGATCAAGATCCATGCCTAGAAGCACTTTGATATTAGGATCTTCAGGATTTAGCAAAACTTCTTTAACCTGACTTTCTTTGGCTTCCATAACATTTCCTGCCTTTTTCTTTAATTGTTATGACTTCCTGTGAATGGTTGAGTTTTTCATTGAAGTGGTATATCAATCCTTAGTTTGTTGTTGGTCATTGTTGATCTTGACTACTCCCCATGGTGTAGGCATTTTCATACACTGATGGTATGTCGTGGGGACAATTTTCATATAATAGATCCAACACCTACCTAAGATAATATTATTGAAAGATAAGGAATCAACAACACAAAAACATCTAATAGAGTTAACTCCCTCTATTTATATTGTTAGTTTAATCTGTCTAATAGTATTCTTGGTATCGCTAGTGAATCCTACTAGTACCAAGGATCTTCAGACTATCTCAGAATGTAGGATGTTCATCTTGTTGAGTATTTCTAATAGGATGATGTTGACCGAGTTGAAACCATCTATCAAGATCATTCAAACAAAGTGGTTGGCTAAGAGACCTTATAACACTGTTATTTTTCACCCAAACTATTCTTTTTATTTTAACCATTTTTAATAAGAAAACATTAGTGGAGGTCTTATACTGTTTATTAAGAAAACATCACCAATGTTACTTATTTCAAACAAACATTCAAAACAAAGTTTACAAATCATCCAAATAAGTTCTCAAAGTAGTGAAATGAAAACTCAACCAAGTGTCCCAAAGTGGTATCACACTAAGCATAGTAATTGTTTTGGTCAAAAATTAACTAAGTAGAATCTAACCAAATTGTATGAGAGGTTGTGATGTTCGTGATAAATCAAGTAAGAAATGATAATCAAAGTGACACAGTTGAGTTACAAGGAAAGCCCTTGATCCTTGATAGGATCTCCAACATAAAACCTTGGGAGGTAATGATGATCACTTGCATTGATGATTTTATTGATATAAAATTGTTAAATACAAAGATGAATGTGTAAATGTAAGTACAAGTATCGTGAACGAGCTTAATGTGTCCCTAGAGTGCTAATTACATGTGCTATTTATAATCTAATGTTAATAACAAGAACTCCGATATTTCCAGGATCCTCCAGATTCAACATATGAATGTTATTTGACTTGGTATTCCGTGTCTTTTTCCTAGATGAGATGACTCTCCGTTGAGAATGGGTCTTGTGTTGACTCGTTCTGCACATGTGAGATGAATAAAGATAATATTGTTGTTACAAGTGTTAGAAATATTAGTGGTAGTAGTCAGGATCCCAAGATATATTTAAGGATCCTGAGGCTTCAGGAATATTTGAGGATCTAGAATATGAGTCAAGGATCTTGCCCCTAACAATTGCCCCCAAATTATGCCTGTGAAATATAGAGGACAGTTTTACCGTATTAAAGGTATAATTTAATAATAAAAGAAAGAGATAAAAGATTTGAATTTTAAACCCTAATTGGATAGGGTTTATCTACCCAAGGTCAATCATCACACGGTCAAATCGTAGCGTCTCTCTTTCGCTAATGGGTTTAATAGGGTAATCATCTTAACTCTTTTTACCTGCCCTAATACCTCTCTGACTACCTTCTCATGTAATTTCTTCCCCTTATTCTTCCTTTTGTACTTTTCCTTTCTTCGATCATGGGCAAGAAGATGGTCCGTTCTCGTGCTAGCATTACTGCATCTCCAGAGAATGACTTCATCGATCAGGGGCTTCTGGCCCAAGCCGAGGTCTGTTCCTTCAATAATGAAGACATGCAGTCTCTTAAGGCCAATGGAGCCTTCCCCTCTGATGTGATCTTCAAGTCCTTTGACCCTTCCATGCTGTCTGATTTCCTTTCTCCTTCTTGGGCATGCTTTCCTGAATATCCCTTTTCTTTGGGCCTCAAATATCCTTTTTCGGGTATTATTTCCGATTTCTTCCAAGCCACCTAAACTTGTAACATGCAGTCTCTATATCTAAGGAATGCCCATTATTTGGAGGATTTTGTATTGGGTTGAGCGAGTGAATCATTCCCACAATCTAGACATTGGCATCACTAAGTTAGCTTCCATTTATGATCTCTCTACTTTTGGGAGTTATGGTTTTCTATATAGGTTGAATACCAACAAATCTCCTCTTGTCTTAAAAACAAAACACAACGATGGAGATTGGAAGGGTAAGTTCTTTTTTGTAAGGCGAGATTCTATCGATAGTGGGGATCTTTTGCCTAAAGCCTAGGTTGAAAATTGTAGGATCTTATTTATTGAACTTGAGGATCCAAGTATTTATGTTTGTTATTTTGTTCATTTTGATGCAGGTTACAAGTTTGGTGAAACTTTTCCTATTGCTGAGGATACTGAAGACAAAGTGAGGCATTTTCTTGCTTTACCTGCAGACACCAGATCATTTAAATTCGAGTCTCCTAGTCGTCAAGAGGGTTCTTGTACCACAACTTCAATGACCGCTAATAAAGATCCTTCTCATTGTTCTTATCTATTTGATCATAAGGATCCTGGACTTATAGGGATCCTTCTTGACACGTAGGATCCAAAAATACTCACTCTAGTGCTCAATTTGTATTGTGTGAACTTGAAGACAACATGTCTAGTGGTTTCCTCATGGTAAAGAAGGAAAACATCCCTCCTTCACTTGCTCCCAAGAAGACTCAAATCGACCTCACTATGAAGACCCCGACATCTCACAAAAGAAAACCATCTGATGCTTGGGATCTTGAGAATGTCAGGACAAAGGAGGTGTTAAAAAAGCTAATCTCCTTCTCCCACTCAGTGAGCATTCTTATTTTATTTTTCTTTTAGTTTTATTATCTAGTTACCGTGGTTCTTCTTAGGTTGTTGATCACGTCTCTTGCTCCAGTGAGGATCTTAAAGCCAAACTCACTCAAACAGAGCATGCTTTGAAGGAGAAAGAGGGAGTCAATAAGGAACTCCAACAAAAAGTGGAGTAGTTTTCCAAAGAGAAGGCTGAAATGGAAAAAGGAACATTTGGCTGAGATGGAGGACGTGATAGAGGATGAGTGCGATTGTTTCTGTTTGGGAAGCAAAGATCAAGCTTGTGGATGATCTCGAAAACGCGAGATCCTAGAATGTAGCATGGTGACGTGAAGCTTTAGGAAAACTAACTGGTAAGCCTGTTAGTACCAATTAGGATCCTGAAGGGCAGCAACAGAAGGCATGTGAAGAGGAGAAGGTTCCGAGCGATGATAACCAATCCACAGTTTAGTGTTGTTTGGAAAAAAAACATTTTAAATGGTTTTTGTTTGGAATTTAAGAAAATTAAGAACTTTGTTTTTGCTGGGTTGGTGTCCAACCCTTGTAATACTATAGTTGTTTTAAGTTTCTATCTGTGTGCTTCACTTATATGCTTGTTATGATTGTAGATATTTTGAGGATCCTTATGCAATAGGATTCAAAAGTAAGTTATAAGTTATCCTTTTGTTATGGACATCATGTAGAACATGAGATACGAAACACAATCAATCTCATTAGTTGTTCAACTTTTGGTAAGGTGCCATAGATGTTGAAATCTCAACACATAATGGGGAAAAAAATTCCATCTTGATTAAATAAGCCTCTTGCATTGTTCACACACACCATACCTGAAAATGGCTTTTATAGCTACCCATTTCAGGATCAGTATTTGACCATATCAAAGCATAACACTCCTTACACTTGAGACCCATTATGTATCTCATGTGTTAAGGATACAAAGATAGGATCTTTTTTTATCAAGTATCACTCAAGATAGCGACCCATAAGGCGATCTTGATGCGGCCGAAATTAATACTACTTCTCTGATAAGTACATATGAATCTTGAATACAACCAGTTGCCTACTTTCATATGTGAGAGTCAACTAGTCCTATTCATATTAGTCTTACTTTATAATTTCTTCCACAATTATAATCAACAATGAACATTTAGAATAATAAGATTATTCATGGATTAAACATGTTAATATAGAATACAACTATTGTTGTGATGATCATATCATAATATATAAAAACACTATATAGTAGTTTTTGTCACAATGTTCCAATATCTAAATACTAAACCCAAATCAAAATCCCATTTATAAAACAATGAAGTCTTGAAGCTTAAGTGTGACCATTCATACTTAGCTCTAAAGGACTTTATTAATGGGTCTTACTAAATTAAACTTGTGTGAATTCTATGAATATTATCATCTCCATATTCGACTTTACTCTATGTACATTTAAATATCTAGGAGAATATGAGTGGTGCGCTTTCTTGACATAGAGTCTCTTAGCTTTATTAAGTCTCAAAATCACAAAGATTTATATGTGATCCTTGAATGACAGAAATCAACATAGTTTTTTATTGAACTCATTCATCAAATCATATTTTATTTCAATCTCTAAAGTAGTAGTGTATTCTGATTTTGTAGTAGATTATATACGGTTTTCTTGGACCTCATTCCAACAAAACTTACTCTTCATTACATAACGAAGTTAAAATCCAATTACCATTCATAATTATATATATGAGTTTTGAAGTCGGAATCTTATGTAGCTCTTTACATGAAGATTTTCTTCTAAATTAGTTATCTTTTATACATTCTCATAGGTCTTCATAAGTACTCTTAGAATGTCCATATAGTTATCCATTGACTTACCCATGTACCCAACTGGTATCTTATGATATGCTCATAGCATGATCTTATACCAAGTCTTACACATAATATAGCCGAAGTTATAATTTTCTTTTCCAAGAAAATATAGTAAAAATAATTTTATCTAGATCAACCCTATGAGCTAGGTAATTTTGAGGCTAGCTCAAACCTAGTGCCATGTGGAAATTCCAAGATTCCTCCAAGGAATTTTGTATCTTGATATCTTTCAAGATATTGAAAATATATGTATAAAGATATAAAACTTTTAACATTCATTATATCTTTATAGATTTTACATTCCAAGAATATATCTTCTCCTTCCTGTGTCTTTCATCTTAGAAACACATTCTGAGTCAATGTGAAAAGGCCTGGCTTCGTTAGAATGTAATTTCCTATGATTAAGTATATCTCATTCATACAAGATAAGGAATATGACTATGCTCTCACTAACTCTTAGTAAACATACATGTTTTCTTTATTTTTATATAAAAGTTCACCTTGTATTTGATGATTACGACCTTAAGATGTTTTATTTATATCCTCAAGTGGATGTCAAGCTTTACACATTTTGTTATGATGACATGGATTAAGAGAACCTCCATGCTAAGCTATATAGACATCTTCAAGTAGGTGTCTATTAAGAATATAAGTTTTCTTGAAATCTATTTACTAAGTCCCATATTAAAAAAAATGTTTAGTTATGCTAAATACTATCCTTGTTGATATAATCATAGCTACTTGTGAAAAAGGTTTGATCATAGACAATGATGTGAATATGCTAAGGACCATAGTCAAAATCACGAGTATAGATATCCATGTAATGTATTCTTTCTATAAGAATCAATTAAAACTTCTTGCCTAGATATAAGGTGGAAGTTTAATCAAGCTTGTACTTGATAATCATACATGGATTACATCTCATGTTTATGGCTCTAAGTCATTTATCAGATTTAGTATATGATATATCATTTTGGTTGTTATTGGATTTGCTAGAAACAGTCAAGAGGAACTCATCTATAATATATTCCACATTTCTCAAGTCATAGATGATTTCTACCATTAATGTGAATAGTTTATGTTTATGAATAATTTTTGTTCAAGTTCAGCAATCCCTTGTTAAAATTAGTGCCAATTGTTGTTACATCAATCTATGGTTTTTGAGTGGTTTCAAGTTTGATAATGCCTCTCACTTGCTTTGTCATTAGAAGCATGTTTCCTGCTAACTCGACCTTTAGAAAAATAAGAAAACTTATTTTTGGTGGGTTTGTACATAATAGTCTAAACGAGCTTTTAAATTATTCTACAAATATGTAATTCGTAGATTTGGGTTTAGAAGCTTTAGTCCAAAATAAGCTTCAAATCCACAAAACAATGTATAAGATAGGGATGGAGCCTTTCCATATAGAATCTTATAAAAAAAATGTTTTATACATTCTTTATTTGCTATTTGCACTCAAAGTACAATTGATAGTGATTACAAAATAATCCCAAAAGAATAAAGGAAGATAATTCCAACCGATCAGAAAGTAAATCATATCAAGTTAGATTTACTTCATTTTTTATTATCATCAAGGCTTTAGATAGTATTAATAGTATGTATCTCAACTTTATATTTAAAAATTTCAATAAGATTTCATAATTATGTTTTAACATCAAAAATATAGTTTATAACTACTCTACTTGTTAATAAATTTGATTTGGTATCTTGTGCTAAATCTTAGACATTTATTAAAAAGGAAGTCATACATCACAATGTATAGTCCATTTAATAATTTATTTTATCTACAACTTAGTGAAAATATCATTGAGAATCTTTTATACGTAAATAAGATTCACATATGTCAAATGAACTACTTTATTTTCCCCAAAAGATCTGTTTCTTGAAGTTGGATTATGTGAATACTACCTATATATTGAAGATAACAATGTCTTAGATAAGTTTGATTTAAAACAAGTTTAAGTCAAAAGTGTTCGCATATAGAATTTGTTATTTATAAAACATTGATATTTACTTTATAATTCCTATTAAGAGAACTAGTCCAAAAGAAGAATTTTAATCATTTCCAAATTTGAAGGTGATCGTTATAAAAAACGATTTAAGTAAATAGTCAATCATTCATAAAATAACTGAGAAACATATTTAGACAAGCTAAATTAAAAAAATACATTCTTCCAAAATAAACATTGTTTTACAATACAAGTACATTATGTTCTTAGCATAATTAATAAACTAAACTCCGAGAGTGCAGCTACAACTTGTTTATACTCAGCTGGTAACTCTTCTATAAATGTTTGCAAGCCATTTACAAATATTAGATAAACATTAAGTACCAACTACTTGAGTATTATACAAAAAGTATGAGTTCTATCTTGTACACACCTAAAGAACGAATCAATGTAGACTTTCTTCCTAGATAAGAGGGATAATGCGACTTCCAGTGTCATGTTTCTCCATGGTAGAAGCATGATTAATTTATATGTTCCTTTTTGGATATATTGGGTTTAAATGTGTCTTTTCCTTGAACCAATGGCCTCTTAGATCACACAGGGTGAGTCTTTTCAGCCTTGCATTATTCGATTGTTTAAACTAGATTAAAACAAAATATCACAATATTGTTAGAGTATTTTCTTAACCATCAGATATAGATCTAAATTATCCAATACTTCATGTAAGTCAGGAATAACTATTCCTAGTATGATTTTAGAAGAATCTTAAGCATCATAGTGATGCCTTTACCAGGTATCATATTCATGTCTATTACTCAAAGCATGTGGTTTAGGAATAGGTCCTTTATGAGTGTACAATAATCGGTCTCTCAAGACATGAACCCATTCATTAAAATTATATCTATTTAATGTTATTATTTTTCAGATCATTTGAAGAAATGACGATTCATGGTAATGAGAATAGATTATTCATCTATAAATTTTTTTAAAAATGTCATTTAGTATTTCAGATATTTAAATCTTGAGTAAATTATACCCTATTTGTTTCCAAAAACATTAATTATCAAAGTCTAGGATCCAACTTGCAAAATAAATAAATTCTCAGGTATCCTTTATCCCATAGATTTTGAATCAACTACGTTGATATCGATTATCAATTATATTCTACTATATAATTCCTAGTTTTATGAGATCTCTAATAACAAAATTTAATAGACATGTTTGATCCCATTTATGCCTCGAAACTCTCTTACTTAGGTATCCTTTATCACAAAAGATTTTCGATCAAATAATCCAATTTTAAAAACTTGTGTAATCAGACTATAACTTGGTTATAGAAATCACAAATACACCTCGTCCATCATAAGATAACACTAAGTGTTTGGTATCATTTATCCCACTAGTGTATCACTAGATGTACAAGTGCCTTCAAAATGGATTTCATAGATTTAAGGTTATATAAGGGGTCTTTTGTGTTTTATAATTCCAGTTATAAAAACATATGATATTATGGTTATTACATGCATAAAATAAGTCATGGTATCAATTTTCAAAAAGGAAATCACTTTTAAAAGTTCTATATAAAAAGCTATTTTTGTATATAATTTGATGCGGTTCAATTTTAAATTTAATAACTGATATTAAGTTTGAGTTTGAGCGATTTGAAACCTTTTATATCTTGAACAAAAATTCCTTTTGTACTTATATATATGGAGTTTTTTAAAAGTTACAAGAATCACCATTTTAAAACCTAGAACTGTGTATTTTAAAATTTGTCGTTATTAACATTTTTATAAAACCGATTTTTATTTCAAAAAAATAACTAGTTATATTTTATATTGACATTTTAAATTTTGAAATCAAAACTTCATGTGGTATTTATTTTGTTAAAAAAATAGATTGAGTTTGTGAAAAGTTAATTAGCAACCACACAAATATTTACATAAAATAAACAACACATGTATGCATAAACATATGTGCATAAATCAACCATCTAATGACATTTTTATTAGCCAACACAAAAATGTCAACTGTATCCTTAAGGGACTTTAAGGGACCAAAAAATCCTTGTGATGTGGTTGTTGAAGCTCTCACTTGAGAAAACATCCAATGCTTGCAAAAAGTTACTAAAAGGGCTTAAAATCAGCAATATGAAACACATCAGGAAAGTGTTGTCTTAGGGCCTGCACTATAAGGAATCTAATGAAGCACATGGCCAACAAAAACACTTAGGTAACAGTTTCAGAAATGGTTGCCTTTTCACCTACATTATGAAAGTTGCGAAAATTGCCCATTTTGATCTTCAAAAATGGCTCCATCTTCATTTTTTGTTCAAAATAAATTATTTCAAAAATTAATCTATTACTTACAAAAATAAACAAAGAAAATTAACAATTTAATTATTACAAATCATATAAATAAATAAATTATTACAACCATTTTAAACAAATCAACACATACAACAACACAATGTTCCCTGGCTAGTTTATGCATATCATACATATAAATATATAATTAAACAACCATTTTTTATAAGACAAATTTAGATGAAAAAATATGCATGAAACATTTTGTCACAAAAAATAACACTTATAAAGTAGTCATAGAAATTATGTATGAACGCATTTTCTTACAAACACAAGTTATTTATATTTTCAAAAACTACGATTTCCAAAAATTATAAAATCTAACCAAAGTTCCAAGCATAACTCTGATACTAATTGTTGGGCTTTATTCAAAATTAGTTTTAAAAACATGACATTAGCAACTGACGACTTTAAATTTTGAACAATTATAAACTAGTTATAACCAACCATGGATCTTTTTGCAAAGTTTGGAAAGAAACCAACAACAAAAGAGGAAGATTACGAAGATAACCTTTATAGACTTTCAATCCTCAAATGAGGCTTGAATGTTGAAATAAATAAACTAAAACAATAATAATAAGTAGATAAATGTACAAATAAATAAACTAAAACAATAATAATAATTATATATATATATATATATATATATATATATATCTATATATATATATATATATATATATATATATACACATACATATATATATATATATATATATATATATATATATATATATGCATACATGCATATATATATATATATATATATATATATATATATATATATATATATATATATATATATATATAAATTATTATTATTGTTTTAGTTTATTTATTTGTACATTTATCTACTTAAAATGAATACCAAGAAATTGGGTGTTACAACTCTCCCCCACTTGAATTAGACTTCGTCCTCGAACTCACTACTATCGAATAAATTCAAAAAATACATCTGCAACTCCATTTCCAACTCTCAAGTACACTTAGAATCTTTCTGATGCTGCAACTGAACTTTTACTATTCCAATTTCTTTATTTCACAAAATCTTGTTATTCTCTGTAGAATAACTAACCGACTTTTCAACATAATCAGGCTGCCCGACAATTTGCAAACGTTCAAGTGATCCCACCAAGCATTCCGAAAATGATACATATGGAAGAATGATACATATGGAAGAATGTTATGAATCAACCTCAATTTATCTGATAATTCTAATCAATATTGTGTCCTCCTCATTCGGACAATAATCTTGTATAGACCTATATACCGGTCCTAGTTTCATCTCTTTTGGAATCGAATCACTAATTTCCATTGCATGGCTCATATGTTGATCCTACTTGGTAACTAACCGCTCCCATACCATCTTAACCAACTTATCCATCATAAGCAAAATATATGTCTCCCCTTGTAATCGATGACCAATCTTGCCCAACACCTGGACTTCCTGCACTTCATACCACACAAAAAATCGAATGGCGGCATGCCAATAACAGAGTGAATGTTGTTATTATAGAAAAACTTTCTTAATGTAAGCTACCAATCCCAATTACCCCAAAGTTTAAACCATGCGTTTAATATGAATGTTTTTTTTATAGTTGGAACACCGTTCTATGCCACAAATAAGCATCGATTTCCTTTTAGAACCTTTCCCAAATCTGAGATGTGATTGGTATGTCTGTATCATACATAATAGACTCTGGCATGACATGCTTAGCTATGACCTCCTTAGCGTAGACATCCGCTAGCTAACTCGAGTGTATGAACACCGACCTGATTATAAGATGTCAAATAACTGCTATTTTCCTGATCCACAATTGGAATCTTGCCTGAAACTCTCTTATGTTTGGTTTTCTCTTCCAAAAATGCCACTTCTTGTCCCCTTTAGAACAACTCTAACAGAGGAGTAAACATTTCCATTCGCATGTAACACTCCCGAAGTGGCTCATTAGCTGAATTCTAACTAAGAGCAGCAACAATTACATTTACTTTACCGGGATAGTAAAGTATTTCCACACTGAAATCCTTAACCATGTCTAGCAACATAGCCCAAATCCTTGAGAACTCCCAATATTCTAAAATTTTATAATATAACTTCTCGATACTGACCCTTTTTGGCTAACGATCATTGCTACTTCTTCAGCCACGAAACTGAGTCATGTCTTCACAAGGGACTATACCACTCCCAAATGAAACAATATCTTGACCAACTCCTCCTCAACATATCATCATCTATAATGGTTTTGACACATATCCTTACAACTCTAACACTCTAGCTATCTTCTTGATGCATCAACACTTTCAACTACATGAACGAAGAATATCCTATACACTGGATAGCGATCTATCGTCCCAATTGGACCATTTTTGGTTCACGACTAACTCTTCCATGGGCCTATAGGTATAACACCAACATTCCATTCAACCGAAGGAACCCAACCATCATCCTACATCTCACAACAATAGCAGATAAGAAAAAAATGAAATATTAGACCCTAGGAACCTACAAAAATACAATTTAGTTTTTAGACCACGCCTTGAATCTCCAAGACTTTATCAAGCAAGAACAGGAAAGGGGACTCTCGCCTCATTTCTAAACTTTGGCCTCACAAAATACCTAATATATAAGTCAATGTTGATGACTTAAAATGCTTGGCAAACACTTACCTACAAAAAGCTACACCCGCTATAACAATTGAACCCACGACACTTTTGAATACTTAACAGGACGCAACAATACAGTATTCATGAATCAATTCATCCATCTTAGATTGTTGTCTACTTTTTCTCTCTCTTATTCGTATCAACTAGAGAGACAAAAGATTTCAAAAATCTATAGCGGCTACCTCTAGTTCTCCCTACCATATTGAAGTTTGTAGAGTCCTCAAACTCTTATGATGGTGAGTAACTCTCTCCCACTTGGAATCCAGAAAACCTTTGTTGACACCCCTTGTAATGCCCCAATTTACAACCTAAATGTTTCATTTTTATTTATTAAAATATATCAGAGTATAGTTACATTACACGAAAACATGTTGCGAATGCATGTGTGTATAGTCGAACCTTACCCTTCTCACAAATCAATGAAGCACCTGAAAAAAAAAATTTATAATCAACTATGTAAGTACGAGGTTTAGTGAGTTCCCCAAATACCATGTACTACAATGCATATACATGCATAAAACAATGGATCACAATCCAACAATAATATGTGTATCCAAGACTTACGACCCAACTATTTTGTCTTCAACATGGGTCTACATGTACTTACGGCCTACATGTCATTTCGCCAACATGGGTCTATGTGTACTTACGGCCTACATGCCATTTCATTAACACGGGTCTTTGTGTATTTACGGCCTACATGCCATTCCGTCAACACACAGGACTATAGGATCCCGATCTCTTTGTCGTTCCACAATTATCCCCTAATTAAATCTAATATCACAACAATTAAGCACATAGAGACTGCACTTTAGACACATATATACTTCCTACTCTACCAGTTTTAAGTACACTCACAATTAAGAACATATAGATAATATCATCAACTCTACTCTACTAGCTCTCAGACTTAACATACAATGACACATATTATAACACATAATATAGTGAGATAACTCACCTCGACAATTACTCAGACGATTGACAACTATTAGGATGATCCTATTGGCGATCTGGTATTGAAAGCTACATATTTCACTAATCCAAATGAATACTAAGAGTTCTACAAATAAGGATCAACTAGGCAGGGCAATTACGAGGATGGATCATTCCGACATATAAGCTTTCTGAAGTAACAACCAAGCCAACGTGACCATTCTAGACACTTCTCTCGTAAGTAGATCAATCAGTATTATGACTGGAATTACTGATAAATCTTATTTATATATTCATAATAATGACTATGAATAAAATTGCAAGTTACACCTAAAGCGTAGTAAATGCAACTTTAACTTACATAAGTGTTATGTGAGGATGAATGAGACATAAGCTTCTATTTATATGCACAATATAGGCAGGGTATGTTGCGCCTTTTTAGTTTACATACCATGCTTTTCTGTGGTGCCATTTGGTGCCACGTGTTAATTCCCTACCGGTCCGTTTAGCCACCTTCTAGAAGTGCACGATGTTCCTACTTGCGTAAGCCACTTTTCGAAAAACTTTAGAAAGTTGTATCTTCCTCATACGAGGTTAATTTTTGACGTTCTTTATATCCACGCATAGGTATTGGCAAGTACTACAACTTGCATTTAGATTCTGTCAGCTAATTCTCACTCTATTCACGAGATCTTCAACTCTCATTTAGATTCTTTTATATAACAATCAACCGATTTTAATTTCCATTTTTGTGTTGCACGTTGTTGCGCTAAAATTTCTAAAAATCATTACTTCTTCCTACGAAGTCAGATTTAGGCATTCTTTATATGCACACTCTTGTTTTATGATTACTACAAATTTTATCAAGACTATTTATCCTAAATAGTCTTCTATCAAATACGTATATTTGTGTAACTGGTACATTTATATTGTAAGGTGAAAATGGGGTGTTACAACTCTCCCCCACTTTTAGAGATTTTGTCACCGAAATTATGCTCTTAACGCACCTGAGGATAATGCCTACATACTATCCTACTGGGGTTGCCACATCAAATTCGTTCATCTGTACTTATTTAGCCATAGAACTTTGTTTTCTATCTTAGACGTACTCCTAAACTCCTTGCAAAGTCTTCCAAAACTGGGAACCTGTCGGTTTGGACTTTTAAAATCATATGCTCTATGACGAACAATCTCATTCAAACGTAAAATGTCGATTTTTTCCTTTAACTAGGAACACGGTCGACACATTATAAAGCGTTTAACTAGGGAAATGACATCTTAACGGAATCCATCCTCCGGAATATGCCTCTAAGAGGCTTATAGTATATTGTTTTTACTTTGTGTCATACGACAATTTTATACGGGGTACTCTTAAAACATACACAAATATAAATTGCAAGTGGTTTCTCTATCTTGTTCAGGTGTCCCATTGCCCTAAAATTTAAACAAAGCCCATTAGGATTCAGAATATATGTTGTGTCAATATTGTATGTGCTTCTTCGCAATTTGTATGTCATGTATAGTGTCTTTACCTATTACGAAATATGTTGTTTCGATTACGTAATTTATCTATTATTAGGTTTGTAGTTTTGAACTGTCGACTTAGGATTCCTTTCTAGTGCTTCTCTGACGGCTATATATAGGAGAATTGGTTAGTAGAATGGGTAACTTTTTGATAGAATAGTTCCGCAAAATGCTTTGTAATGAATTGTTCTCTTACACATTAATGTTAATTATATCTTCTTTACCTTTCTGTGTTCTTATGAATCAATCAATTGTTCATATGATGTTATCATTCTAGAATCTTTCGTTCCTAAATTCTCATAAATAAGATTCTCATTTTATAACTTCCTTTTGAAATTTGATCCAAAATTATTAGTTCGAATCTTTCATTTTTGATTTGGAACACATGTCAACTTTACATATATGATTCTAATTTCTTTTATGTTAAAAACTGTTTGAAAATATCTAAAGAAGATTCTCACTCGATTTTGTTCAATCTTCATGGTTCCATGTGTTCTACAAACCGGATACCAATTCCTTTTCCAAAAGTTTATAAAGTTTAGGCACATCATTTTGAGGACTATGTTATTGGAATCAATACTTATGGTGCGAGTATTTGGTGTGTTATCACAAAAGGATCATACAAGTGGACAAAGACCAAAGAAATCGTGTATACTAAAAAAGATTTGGATGTTATGATTGATGATGGTGTTGAAACTAATGAAACATAATTGTTGATGAATAATTTAAAAGCAATAAGGATTTTGAGGTTTGCTCTTCCTCCTGATACATTCCGTTCGGTAACTTCTTTTCGTACAACTAATGAAATTTGGGAAGGATTGAAAGAGTTGTATTCTGGTGATGCCGATTTAACTCATTCAATCCAAACTACTCTTTTATCTGAATATGATTCTTTTGAGCAAAAATTAGATGAGTCCATTAAGAAAACTATTACTCGTTTTAAGCATTTTCTAAGCAAAATGCTTAAGCACGATTTAAGCAGGAAAACAATTGAACAAAGGGTTACTTTTCGAAATATCCTAAGATATGAATGGAAGCTTATTTCATCAACCATTAAATATCATGAACAGTTTAACGACAATTCTCTTGCCAAAATGTTAGGTATTCTCAAATCTCATGATAAATAAGTTCTCTAAGAAGCAAAAAGTGTCTCTAATGCTGGACCATTTGCATTTGTTGCAAAAACTAAAAGTTCAAAAGGTAAAACATACAAGGTGGTTTAAGATGAGTCAAATTCATATAGTACAGATGAAGAGTTCACAAGAGAAATAAAGGTGCTTATGGTTAGCAACCCCAAAAAGTTCTTTAAGAAAAACTTTTCTAAATTTAAAGGAAATAAGTTCAATAGAGAAGACAAAGGAGATGGAACTTTCAATAATCAAAAATCTGTTTTGGAGAAAGTAAAAGCAGAAGGATAAAAGAAGTATCAGAAAGACAAAGCAAGAAAAAGAGAAAAAGTTGCTTGGCGATTCAGGTTATGACTGCAATTACTGTCATGGCAAAAACCACTTCGTAAAAGAGTGTATGTTAAGAAAAGTGAATGAAATGAAAAGAAAATTAAAAGATGAATCCTACTACAAACAAAATATATAGTGCTTCGCAAATCCAAAAACACTATAAAAAGCGTTGATAGTTGCTAAGGATGACAGTGATGGTCAGGTTAAAGTGTGGTGTACGGATTTGGAAGATGAGGAAGTAGGGAGGCCTATGCTTGGAGAATAATTTTTTGTGAGTGAAGAGAAAAGAGAAAGAAAATGGAAGAGTGAAAATGAAGGAAAATGTTTAAAGGTTGGCAACACAGATTCGGAGAGTCAAAGATACTTTATAGATGAAGGTGCGAAATCAGATGTGTGTTTCTCAGCAAAAAGCATCACGGAGTATGTAGGAGAAAGAGAGAACGTAATTAACAACGTACATTCTATTATTAAATCTCTTAATATTCCTGTTTCTCGTTATGATTTTGAACTAACTGAGTTGCATGAAACAATCTCATATTTTAGTGAATGTCTTAACAATCTCACATTAAGAGTTCTGATCTTAGTGATAGTCTTAGCAGGAGCTCTTTGAAAAGAGAAGAAAGAAGAGTGAAAATCGAGTCACTTAAAATCGAAATAACTATACTTCAAGATGATGTACTTGTTTTGAAAGGAGACAATAGGATGATGACAAAGAAAATAAACATTTTCTGTTTAATTGTAAAACGTTTGTATAGTAATATTTCATAACTTTATCTTAACTATGAGATTGGTGAGAAATTGCATAAGATGATTTTACCTTTTCTTGAATTCAAAGAAGATGAAATAGATGTTGATTGTTATAAATGTTAATATATGATATCATCAGATGAATCTTTGCATGAATCATACAAAATTGGACTTGAAAGGATTGAAGAATTCATTAAATCCGCAGAAAAGATATTAATGATGAATAATATTTTATCTGAAGAGGAAAAACAATAATTCAAACAAAATTCAATAGAGAAATATAACTCATTATCCCAAATATTGAAGTCGGAAGAAAACCAATGTTGTGTGAATGATTCCGATTTTGATGAAAGTGAAACAAGTGAAATCACTGTTGAAGATGAAGTTAATTGTTCATCCTTTGTGAAAAATATTAATGAACCAAAAAATAATTTAATCTTTGAAGATTCAATCGAATTTAAAATGTTGTTGTGATTAAAGGTTTTGAAAACCTGAAAGAGGAAATAATTATTTTTCAGAAAGTTCAAAAAACACCTAATCAAGTTTTTATGAAAAAGGGACTGGAAAAAAATGATACATCAAAATTGATATCAGTTGTTGATCTTGATAATTCAAATGGTTGTGAAGATCATTTTCGGTTGGCAACATTTGATAATGGTGACTAAACAAAAGGTCTTTCGAAAAAGACTTCATGGAAAACAAAAGGGTAATATGTCTCAGAACCTTTGAACAATGTGAAAGTTTCAGATAATGATGCTGAAATAAGTGGCACAAAAGACGTTCCACTTTGTGTTTCAAAGGACAATGTTGTGAAAAATAACTCCAAAGGAAAATCAGAGGCAAATAATCAGAAATCAATTAAAGAAATAAAAGCAAAGAAAAGAGCAATGAATGCTAGATATAAAAAGAATTTGATTGAAAGGAAACAATTTTGGAAGAAAAAGGAAAATAGCTCTAATGATAAGAAAATTGATTCTCAATCTCATAATACAAATCCAAAGTTTGTTTATTCATTAAATCCTTTTATTCGAAATTTTAATTCATCTCCTTATCCAAAATCAAAATTGAATTTTCACCAAATTCTTATTACTTTAAAGGAGGAAAATCCGGTGTAAATCGACAACATGTTAAAGTATCAAATAAGAAAGTTTTGGATCAAGATGCTATTCTTAAAGTATATAACACAAAATTGAAACAAGAAGAAAAAAGAATTTTTGAAAAAGATGGCACCAATGATGAAAGAATTAGTTCAATAAAATTCTCAATTTGTTGAAATTAATCATTATGATGACAAAACTCAAGTTTTCTAAATGGAAAAATGGGTGAATAATATTTTGATTAGCAAATTGTTTTGGATTGATAAAACTAAGATATTTACAGTATTATTCTCAAAATCAAAAATCTTACCAGGGACCAAATGGTTTGGGTTCCTAAATTGTTTTAAATTTGTAGGTGATGTGTGACGAGCAGTTCGATTCGGAATGGTACACTGATAGTGGCTATTCTCGTTATATGACTGGAAGGAAATCAAAATTAAGAGAATATCAAAGTCTAAAAGATGGCAGAAGAGTGAAATATGGAAACAATGCAACTGGAGAAATCATAGGATATATCATAATAACAAATGGCGAATTCACAATTTGGAAGGTAGCTTATGTTGAAAGATTACAACACAATCTAATAAGTGTTTCTTAAATCATTGCAGTTTATGGTCCTAAAGTGTCTTTTGATGAAGAAGGATTAGAAATCATTCACAAGGAATATGAGCAAGTTATTCTAAAGTCAAAGAGAAATATATCCGCTCAACTTAAAACCAATTCAAGGAAAACATTCTATTTGTTTGCTTGCGAAAGCATGTTCGAATGATAGCTGGTTATGGCACATGAAACTTTTTCATCTCAACTTCATATATATCAACAAGCTTGTTCTTGATGATCTTGTGCAAGGTCTTCCACTTCTCAAATTTGAAAAAGATCATTTGTGTGCAGCTTGCAAAATGGGAAACTAAGCAGAAAAATCCGTTATTTAATCGTAAATACTAAGATTGTTGACCCAATTGAATTAATTCATATTGATTTATGTTTTTCCATAATCAATTGAATGTATTGGGGGTAAAAAATACATTTTGGTTATTATTGATGACTTTTCATGATTTACATGGGTATTCTTTCTTAAACATAAATATGAACCTACACAAAGAATGATTGATTTTTTGAAGCAAATAGAGTTGAGGTTGCGAAAGCCAGTTCAGAAGATCAAAGGTGATAATGAATCGGAATTCAAAAATCAAGTATTATTCTTGAAAAACAAAGGAATCAGTGATAACTTTTTATCTCCTTATACTCCACAGCAGAATGGTGTATTTGAAAGGCAAAACCGTTCTCTCATTGAGTTGCATTCTTTACACAAAATCATTCATATATCAGTAATAGATTTTTAATTACTCATTATGAAATTTTAAACAATCGAAAACCAAACGTAAAATTCTTTCATGGGATACTCTTTGACGTTTAAATCTCTCAGAGTTCTCAACAAGAAATCCAAGAAAGTTGAACAAAGCTATTATGTTCCATTCGATGAAAAATTTGATAAAAATTGTCAACATAATCCAATTTTTCAAATTGACGAAATTTTTTCATCGTCGTGTTCTCAATCATGTCCTCTCAGGACACTTTATGAAGATTTTCTAAATCTTTTTGATGAGCCAGAAAAGGAAATATCTTTTTAAAAGAAAGATAAAGATAACAAAGAAGATCAGTTGTTGTAACCAGTCGATGAAGCATATGAAAATATTGAGATTGATGAAGAAAATCCGACTCATACGTTTAAGGGAGAGAATGCAGAAAATTTTGTTCCACGCTGTGATGAAGAAGTTGCTAATTTAATTCCAAATTCTGATTTTGATTTAAATAGTAATGATAGTGTGTAGAGGAGAATTCAAATCATCATTGATCATTGAAGGAACCTTTAAATCCAAATACAAATGTCCAAGGGGAGTCCTTTACATGATGAAACTGATGAACAATCGGAATTTAAAGAAATAAATGCTGAAATAAATCCTAAAGATGATATGAACTATCCACCTTTAACGAAAAGGACAAAAGATCATCTGAAATCTCAAGTCATAGGAGATACTGTCTCTAGATTATTGACTCGAGCTCAACAAAAGAAAAAACAATCTCTTTATATCCGAAGTTGGAATTTTCCATGTTTAACTTATTTATTTCCAAAATTAAACTTACATGTGTTAAAGTTTTCTTGATCAAGCCGATTGGGTAAAAGAAATGCAAGATGAGCTGCATGAGTTTGAGAGAAACAAAGTCTTGAGATTAATTCCTACTTTGAAAAATGCATTCGTTGTAAGTCTTAAATGGGTATTTCAAAATAAAATGAATGAAGAAGGAAATGTGGTTCAAAAGAAAGCACGTATGGTAGTCAAAGGATATTGTCATGAAGAAGGAATAGACTACGAAGAGATATTCACACCTGTAGTTTATTTGGAATCATTTTGTATTTTCTAGCATATTCAGATCACAAAAACTTTGAAGTTTTTCAAATGGATGTGAAGTGTGCATTTCTCAATGGCAAACTTGAAGACACTTTATACGTCGAACAACCACCATGTTTCATAAATAAATAATATCCATATCATCTTTTTATTCTTGATAAGGTCGTTTATGGATTAAAACAAGCTCATCGTGCTTGCTATGAAACACTGTCTCGATTTCTCAAACAATATAAGTTCAAACAAGGTTCTCTTGACTCCACTTTCTTTCGAAAGAAGGAAGTTGAACATCTTATGATTGTTCAAATTTATGTTGATGATATCATTTTCAGATCCACTAATCCTCAAATGACTAATGAATCGTGAAAATTGATGGAAACTAAGTTTGAAATGATTTTGATGGTTCCCATTAATTTATTTCTTGGATTAAAAATAAAACATAGTAACGAGGGCATATTCACCAATAAGGAAGATTTCACGAAGACCTTATTAACAAGATATTGCATGAATGGTGATTCAAAGGTTAAGGCGCCTATGGGGTTCTGAAAAAAGGCTCACACCTTCACTAGATAAACCAGCAACATATATCACTTTATATCATCAAATGATTGGTTCTTTATTATACTTAACTTCTAGTCATCCTAATATAAAGTATGTTGTGTGTTATTCTGCTAGGTTTCATGCAAATCGTCGAAAACCACATATGATTGCCTTGAAGAATATTTTTAGATAACTTCGCAAAACAACTTCTCTTGGTTTGTGGTATCCATTTAGTTTTGGTTTCTTTGTGCAAGCTTATTCAAATGTTCATTTAGGAGGTTGTGGTCTTGATCGAAAAAGCACAATCGATGGATGTCAATTTCTAGACGGAAAACTCGTCAGTTGGAAATCAAAGAAACAGACTTGTGTATATTTATCAATTGCTGAAGCTGAATGTATTGCTGCTACTTCTTGCACTTTGCAAATAAATTGGGTAGAAAGTCAACTGTGAGATTATGGAATAAATATGAAGAAGATTTCAGTGTACTGTGATTCAGAAAGTCGAATAAGAATATGTCATAATCCAATACAACATTCATAGACGAAAAATATTGCATTAAGATATCACTTTATTAAAGATCATGTTGAAGATGAAAATGTTGAAGTTCATTTCGTTAAATCAGCAGAATAATTGGCAGATATTTTCAAATAAACCTTACGGAAAGTTACATGTAATCGAATCCTCCAAGGGCTTGGAATGATAGAGTATGCTTCGGTTCGGAAATCATATTTTTAGTTTGAAATGTTTAGGTCTTCAAAAGCTAGCGAAATTTATTGTTCACTTCCAAAATGTTCCGATCCTCGGATATTGTCGAAATTTACTGTTCACTTCTGAATTTTTCTGATCTTCGGAAGATATTGGCATTTACTATTCACTTGCAACTGTTTATGATCATCGGAGTCAAACAGAAGACTTCATTTTGTAGTTACTTCTTATTTGCAAGAGGGTACGCTTGTTTCTAGGCAAGTGTACTAGGCAACTATTCTTTCCTTTATTTTCTTTATTTTCTTTAACTTTCTTTATTTTTGTCTTTAAATTTCAAAAATTCAATTTTAAGCACATTTGATTAATGTCCAGACAGATGGAATACTTAAATCTATGAGTTTCATCAAAGATTATGATCTCGTGCTTACTAAACGTAGGTGTCTCAATTTGGTTCATAAAGCATCACATCTTGACATCCCTAAGCTTGACTTGCTTATCCATTCTTCACAAAACTCTAGTTGCGATGTTTTTCTCTCTCAGGGTCTCGAGTTAAGCTTCATGGATTTGAGAGCTCAGGTTTGAAAGGATGATAATAGATAAATCTCGTACGTAGTGGTGTTTAATGTGTTCTTTTCGACTCAAGACATTTGCTACCATGTTAGCCTCGTCACGATGATAACGAATCTCATACATCATGATGATTAAAAATCTCACATTCATAATATTTTAATAACTCAAGTCATCGTTGCTATCTCATGTTGAGTTCTGTTTGGTCGAAGATGCATTTAAGGCTTTTTGTGATCTGTAAGGATGTTATATTACGTACTATATAGGTAATGTCTCCCAATCTTTAAAGTGAAAACAACCTTTCCAAATTTGAGGTTACGAGTAGTGTGGTTGTTCTTATGCACCTTGAGGTATCAGAAAGAATAGACAGTAATCTTGTCTCTCTTTATCAACATGCACCCAAATTATTGATGTGACATGTAGCAATATACAAATAAGTCCTGAGTTCCTTCTAGAAGGGTACTTCTCTAATCCAAAACTCAAACTTAGAGAATCCAGTGTACAACATTTCTTTTCTCGCAACTGTTCTTGGGTTAGTTGCAATTGGTGTTCGTGTTCTTTCTTCGTTCATAAGTATATTGATACGACACCAATGAATACAATCACAATTTAGCCAAGTATGGTTCACATACTTTTGTTCATGATAACATCAATGTATTGTTCAATTTGAATAGTATAGTTAAGAAGTCATAACTATCGTAATGGGTCTTAAATATGGTTCCTGGATTATCTCTTTTTTGGACCTTGAGTTGATGGTACTCTGATCGTGGATCAATCATTGCGTAATAGCGGAACCCTTGCAACTAATTGAATCAGTTATAGATTTCTTAGGAGTGGGTACTGAGTCTTGAATAACAGTTGGTTCGACTACTATTATTCGAAAGCGTTTGTGCTTTTTCTTAATCAACAAAGATAGTGCTCTCCTATTGAGGATCTTGATAAGACTCTGTTCAAGAAGTTTTGTGTAGTGGACTAGATAGTTCATACATTTTTGATCAAGTCAACCGATAAGGAGACCTTGTCATTAATACCACTCCAGGGTTAAGCCGATGTAAAGCTTGGCTTTAATTGTTTAGTCGTATCTCGGGTACGTGTTCAGAAAAATAAGTCAGGATAGTTCCACACCTGAGGCATGTCTTTAATATCCTTCCTCCTTTTATCTATCACATGTATTAAGAGAGTGTAATGCTTCTTATGCAGAGATTTCAGAGCTTTCATGTAAAAGACGAATTTACGTTTTCATTCTTACTCGTCTTAGGATTTATCTATCAGTCAAGGGGGTCATACAACATTTTTGTAAAAAAATAACTTTCCGTGATACAGGGAAAATCGATTATACCTATAGTGACATTGATACTTCCGAAAATCGTAGACATAAAAGTGTCATAAAAGGTATGTTCGTTATGTGTTAAGACAAAATTTACTATAATTTCATAGGTAGATTTCCGACAGTTCACCAGTATTCTTTTATTCTACATTTTTTCTCCAATTTGATGGATTGGTGATTTAGTATGTCTAAATTTAGGGTTAACGAATATTTCTATGCATATGTGAATTAAAAGCACTTTATCATACAAGTGGTTAATAAGGAACGTACCAGTTACTAATGGTAGTTCCTGGGTTTCATCTCTTGTTCCGATCGTGATTTTCTCTCGCTCAAGCTTTACCTCCTGTTCTTTAGCTTTCAAAATTTCCTCTTAAAAATGCCCACTTTCACCACATCCATAACAAGCTTTTCCACAACCATTTCCTGATCAAGTACCTCTACTCTGGTTTGCTTCTGTAGGTACTGGGTCGGAAAGAATGCAACCATTTCTTGTATTGTTGGGATCATAACTTTTATAAACATATCGATCTCCTAGTTCTATAGGGCTACAAAACCCAGACATTGTTGGGTATAGAAGATTGCGTCATTGGGATTTTTGTTTTAGTCCATTATATATACGGTTTTGGGCCTGTCCAGCCGTCATTTATTAGGGTTATAAGATCTATATATAGTGCATGCATGCATCGGGTATTGACTAGTCGTTGATTTCATTATTGTAACCCTACCGCACCTCTACAGTAGCAATTCTTAACAGAGTTCTTCAGAGGTTGTGGCTTATTAATCATTCGACATCAGTTTGATTCATCGTGTGTTCTTATTTGCTTTGTGTTCTTGTGTTGCTTGTTTAGAATCTTATCGATCTTCAGAGTTTTAGTCTCATCAATTGGTATCAGAGCAGGAGGCTGTTTGAATAATACACATATCTTATGTTAGAAGAAAATATTTAGGGTTTCCGCTTTTATCCAATCCATTGGAGTCGTCATCACTTCATTGACGCTATTCCTAGATCTCGATATTACCCTAACTCAATCTTTACAAGTCTGATTCTTGACAGGTACACAGATCAAATCATCATGTCTCTCGACGAATCTCAAAACAATCCAATCAACATCTCTAACAGCATTGGCTTGACCACAAGGATTCCGATCCTATACGCTCATGAATATGAGGTATGGGCTCTTCACTTTGAAGACTATGTTCTTGGTTCAGAGGATAACAGATACTTGATCTGGGAAGCCATTACTTTGGGTCCTTTCGTACACTCAGGAACCAACAGAACCATCAAGACATAGAAAGAGCTCAACCAGCTAATGGTAGATGTGAAAGAAGTCCCTCATGATGAGAAGGATAAACTGGTTAGCAATGTAAAAGCAATGAGCATGATTAGATTCGCTTTACAATCTGATACCTTTCCTCTGGTGAGTACGTGCACTACTGCAAATGAAATCTAGAAAAGGCTTAAGGAACTATATTCCACCGATAAGGATCTTGAGCATTCCATCCAAACTCTTCTACTTTCAGATTTTGGTGACTTCAAGCAAAAGCCTGAGGAAAGTCTTATTCAAACATTCAATCGTTATAACCATCGTCTCAGTAAGTTGATTAAGAACGATATTGGCAGAGAGGTGATCGAGCAGAAGTTCACTTTCATGAATGGCCTAAGACCCGAATGGATGGCGGTGGTTTCAACTGTTAAAGCACATGAACAGTTCAAGACCTACTCATTGGCACAAATCGTAGGGATTCTCAAGTCACATGAAAGTGTGGTGACAAAAGACTCAAAGGTTGTTTCTAGTTTGGGCTCTTTGGCACTCGTGGCTAAAGATAAATCCGTGGATGATGAAGAACCTGAGACTGATCTCTCAGAATGTGATCTCACTAGTGAGGTGTATGCTCTAATGGTGTCTAACCCCATGCGGTTCGCAAGGAAGAAATTTCCTTCTGCTAAGAACCGAAACTGGCAAGGGAGTTACAGCTCCGAGAAGGCAAAGGAGGAGAACAGAAATACTCCTCAGAAGGAAGAAGAGAAGAAAGAAGGAAAACAAGTTGGTAACTCTGGGTATGACTTCTATTACTATCACATGCAGAATCACTTGGCGAAGGATTGTATGTTACGAAATATGAATGAGAAGAAAGAGGGAGAAGATGATGAAGCTTACTTCAAGCGCAAGCTGGAGGAAATCCAAAAGAAGAAAGCTAATGATAAATCTATGCCTGCTTTGATTGTGCAGGAAGATGATGCAGAGAACGAGTTCAGTGGAGTAGAGGTTTGGTCTACTGACTCGGAAGATGAAGAAGTTCGCAAGCCCACACATGGCAGGGACTTTGTTGCGAAGGAAGAAGGCTCTAAGGTTACTGGCAGATGTTTGATGGTGACAGCTGGTGTGTCACAAATGAGAGGCTACACAACAGATGGAGGGTGTGAAGAAGTGAAGTAAAGGGAAGACAACTGCTTTACCGTAAAACCAATCGGAGAGCAGATCAATCAGTGTGATCAGTTGATCAAGAAGGTAAATTCCATCCTTGAAAATCTTAAAATACCCGTATCTAACTATGAAATGGATTAAATGATTTAAAATTCACCTTCTCTAGTTTAAGTGGTAGCTTAAAACAAACTCGCCTCACGAATTCTAACCTAACTGATCAACTTAGCACGGTATCTTCCAAGAGTGAGGAGCGAAGGATGTGGATAGAGAAGAAGGAATTAGAGTTGGTTAGGGCAAGAGATGAACTGATTTATTTGCAACGTGATAATTTAAAGTTTTTGAAACAAAGGAATATTTTTTGCTTAATTGCTAAACGTCTTTATTCAAATATTACTCAGTTGTATTTAAATTGTGATATTGGAGATAAAATTCACAAAATGATTTTGCCTTCCCTTGAATTAAAGGAAGACGAAATAGATGTTGATTGCTATAAGTGTAAATCAATTGTCTCATCAGAAGAAACTTCTCACGCCTACAAAATTAGATTGGACAAAACTGAGTCATTTATTAAGTCCAAAGACCACAAGGACATGCTCAAAAACTTACTTGATGAAAATGACATATTGAAAATAAAGACCGAAACTATACAGAAATTTGACTCGTCGAGTTCTAAGTTGAGTTCAGATAAAAGGATCAATGCTAAAAACACATCTGAATTTGATGAGGACAGTGACATGAGCGAAATATTTGTAGCGGATGAGGTTGATTGTTCTGAATTTATTACAACTAAAACCGAACCAACAAAAGTCCTTATATCCGAAAAATCTGTTGAGTTTGCTCGATTGTCTAAGGACAAGGTCAAAGTCCTGAAAGAGAAGGATATGGTATACCAAAAGGTACAAACCGTACCAAATCAGGTGTATACTACCACTGGAGTTACTAAGGGTCATACAGCTGAGCTAACAATCATAGTAGATGAAGATAATGCTGATGGCTGTGATGACTATTTTTGGTCAGCCCCAATCGACAATGCTGATGAAACGAAAGGTTTGTCAGAACGAACCTCATGGAGAGTAAAAGGCAGATATGTAGCTGAACCACTAAATAATCCATCAAGGTTTGATAAAGCTAGTACAAGTGGCACCAAGGATGTTGAAAGTAAATCTTCAAAAGGTTCAAGCGAACCTCAGTCAGTAAGAGTCGAACCTCAGTCAGTAAGAACCGAAGCTCATGCCAAGAAGGCGAAACCGAATGTGAATATTCACAAATCTTCCAAGCAACTTGTAGAGCAGAAACGTCAAAGAAATAGGAGATATCAGAAAAATATCAACGAAAGGAAGCAGTTTTAGCAATCCCAGAACTCTAACTATGTACGTAAAGAAAAAGCTTCCAATCAAAAGACGAAAGTACATCCAGAAGCAAAACCCAAAAAGTGTTCTCACTGTAGTTCCTACGCTTCACAGAAACAAAATGGTAGTTTCGCTCATAAGTGAATAGTTCCAAAAAGGTTTTCTGAGAAACAAAATCCTCCTCACTCTCTACCAAAGAAAACTCCTATAAAGGATGTTAAAGGGAAGGGAAAGCTCGTCTCAGATTCTGAAGTCCAAACAAAGACGACAACCACTAACCCTAGGAAGGAAAAGAAAGAACTTGTTAAGAATCAACCTAAAGAAAAACAAACTGATTCTAACAAAACGAGCAACAAAATCATAGTTTTCACCATTAAGAGGAAAGACAAAACAACATTAATAAAACAAATGTATATGCTTGATCTTTCTGTTGCTTTTCCTTGTTCTGTAAAAGGCTAACCAGGACCCAATAAACCTTGGGTTCCTAAATCTGCTTAATTTTGCAGGTTATACGTGACGAGCAGTTTGACAACGAATGGTGTATTGATAGTGGCTGCTCGCGTCACATGACAAGAAGGAAGGAAGAGTTGAGAGAGTTTCGTGATCTCAAAGATGGTGGATGTGTAAAGTATGGTAATAATTCCTTTGGAACAACAAAAGCCTACGGGATGATCACAAATGGAGATTTTTCAATTCGAAAGGTGGCTTATGTGGAAGGATTGCAGCACAATCTAATTAGTGTTTCAAAATTAGTTGTGGGAATTGGCCTGAAAGTATCCTTTGATGATGAAGGATCAGAAATTATAGAGAAAAATACAAAAGCAGTTTTGTTGAAGTCACAACGGAAAGGGGAGATGTACCCCTTAAACCTAAATCCCATAAGAGGAAAGCCAACTATATGTCTGCTAACGAAGGCTCACTTTGATGAAAGCTGGCTATGGCACCGAAGGCTCTCGCACCTTAACTTTAAAGAAATCAACAAGCTAGTTCTTGGTGATCAAGTGTGAGGGCTTCCTCTCTTTAAGTTTGACAAAGATCACCTGTGTGCAGCATGTGAAATGGGAAAGCAAAGCAGAAAGAGTCATCCAACTCTAGTAAAAACAAAGATCATCTAGCCTCTTGAGCTTCTTCATATTGATCTATGTGGACCGTCTACAATCGAAAGTGTCGGTGGTAGTAAGTATATACTTGTTATTGTTGACGATTTTTCCCGTTTCACTTGGGTATATTTTCTTGAACAGAAATCAGAGGCCACTCCAAAGCTGAAGAACTTTATAAAGCAAGTGGAAGTTCAGTTGCGAAATTTGGTTCGCAACATCAAAAGCGACAATGGGCTGGAATTTAAAAACAAAGAGTTGGAAGAATTATTAGCCGAAAAGGGAGTAACTCACAACTTTTCTACTCCCTACACTCCACAGCAGAATGGCGTAGTTTAAAGACACAACTGTTTCTTATGTGAAGCATCCCGAACCATGCTTAGTTTCGGTTGTTTACCTTTCTATTTTTGGGCTGATGCAATCGCCACAGCTTGCTACACTCAAAATAGATCCTTCATAAATAAGCGATTCAACCTTACTCCATATGAAATCTTAAATAATCGCAAACCTAACATCAAGTTTTTCCATCTCAAAGATGGTGGATGTGTAAAGTATGGTAATAATTCCTTTGGAACAACAAAAGCCTACGGGATGATCACAAATGGAGATTTTTCAATTCGAAAGGTGGCTTATGTGGAAGGATTGCAGCACAATCTAATTAGTGTTTCAAAATTAGTTGTGGGAATTGGCCTGAAAGTATCCTTT
The DNA here is from genome assembly GCF_052849685.1 of Lactuca virosa. NCBI lineage: Eukaryota > Viridiplantae > Streptophyta > Magnoliopsida > Asterales > Asteraceae > Lactuca > Lactuca virosa. Next base: position 298,593,989 of record NC_136428.1, on the reverse strand, counting down.
GATGATGAAGGATCAGAAATTATAGAGAAAAATACAAAAGCAGTTTTGTTGAAGTCACAACGGAAAGGGGAGATGTACCCCTTAAACCTAAATCCCATAAGAGGAAAGCCAACTATATGTCTGCTAACGAAGGCTCACTTTGATGAAAGCTGGCTATGGCACCGAAGGCTCTCGCACCTTAACTTTAAAGAAATCAACAAGCTAGTTCTTGGTGATCAAGTGTGAGGGCTTCCTCTCTTTAAGTTTGACAAAGATCACCTGTGTGCAGCATGTGAAATGGGAAAGCAAAGCAGAAAGAGTCATCCAACTCTAGTAAAAACAAAGATCATCTAGCCTCTTGAGCTTCTTCATATTGATCTATGTGGACCGTCTGCAATCGAAAGTGTCGGTTGTAGTAAGTATATACTTGTTATTGTTGACGATTTTTCCCGTTTCACTTGGGTATATTTTCTTGAACAGAAATCAGAGGCCACTCCAAAGCTGAAGAACTTTATAAAGCAAGTGGAAGTTCAGTTGCGAAATTTGGTTCGCAACATCAAAAGCGACAATGGGCTGGAATTTAAAAACAAAGAGTTGGAAGAATTATTAGCCGAAAAGGGAGTAACTCACAACTTTTCTACTCCCTACACTCCACAGCAGAATGGCGTAGTTTAAAGACACAACTGTTTCTTATGTGAAGCATCCCGAACCATGCTTAGTTTCGGTTGTTTACCTTTCTATTTTTGGGCTGATGCAATCGCCATAGCTGGCTACACTCAAAATAGATCCTTCATAAATAAGCGATTCAACCTTACTCCATATGAAATCTTAAATAATCGCAAACCTAACATCAAGTTTTTCCATGTCTTCGGTTCCAGGTGTTTCATCTTTAATTCTAAAGAAAACAGAAACAAGTTCGACGTGATGGCAGACGAAGGTATCTTTCTGGGTTATTCGCTGACCTCTAAGGGATATATGGTTCTCAACAAATGTTCCAAGAAAATATAAGAAACCTATTATGTCAAGTTTGATGACAACTACCTAAAGAAGAATCAATCAAGCGAAAGTCAAATGGGTGACATCTTTCCAACACCAAGTCAAGTCACAATTCCCATAGCTGACCTTTATGAGGAATACGTGCTACTCTTTGATGAGCCAGAAAAGGCTATCCACTCTGAAGAAAAAGCAGCAGATAATAAAGTCGATGAAATAAACAAGATAATCGACGATGCTACAAAAGAAATGGAAAGCGAACCTCCAATCACAATCGAACATTCAAAAGAAAGTGTTGCATTGCAGGGGGAGGTTTCGTCTATGGCAAAAAAAATCCGATTCGCCTTTCCAGGGGGAGAACCCATCTCCAACTGCGACCCATGAAATTGTTGGATTAATGTCTAAGTCCATAACTATATTTGGTATGTACTTGACCCGACCCGGCATGGTCCATTTGGGTTGCACTTCACCGACACAATTTATATGCATAGTCATTTGAGAATAGTATATTTATGATTTATATTAATATATTATAAGGTCTAATATATTAATATGGAATCATATTATTTAATTAGTATTGATCAAGAATTAATTTATAATTAATTAAGTGATCAAAAAGAACTAATTAAATATCGACTCTTATATATATGGAATGGGCCAAGTGCATTTAGGTTGGGCTAAGCTTTCATGGATGGTCCATGGAGCTTTTAACCCATGGATCCTATGTAAATGAAAGGTCATGGGTATTAGGGTTTACATGGATGTAACCCTAATCCTCCATAATATATAAAGGGATCCTTGGCTCACAAAATTGGTACAAGTGTGTGAAAATAAGAGTGGGCCGATTTTAGTGTGCATACATATTCTCTCAAGTTCTTCCAAGGTGTTTTGGTGATTTGTGATTCCATTTGAGGCTTCCACACTATTGGGGCTAAGCTCTTAAAGCTTGAAGACATCAAGCTACATCAAAAGGTATGTCATCTAACTAGAACTTTGTAGTATAGGTGCTTCATAATATGCTAGTTAGGATGAAACCTTGGAATAGTTAATATTTGCATGTATAATAGAAAAAACATAGATCCAAGGTTTATAGGGTTGCATGTACACCATAGGAGTGTTAGAATGCTCAAAACCCAACAGTGGTATCAGAGCCATGTTGTTTTTCTGTTATATTGATGCAAATGTTTTATTTTCAAGTTGAAAAAAAAGGAAAAAAAAACATGACGTTTGTCAAATTTTAAGATAATTACTTGTTTTTGTGAAAAACTAATTATTTGTAAAATTTGAATCATTTGCTATATGAGTTGAATTAGGTCAAATTTAGTAAAAGATAAAATGATATGATTATTTTATTAGTTTTAAAAGTTCGATCTAAAGAGTTTTTTGAAACCTCCATAAGTTATGGATATGAAAAGGTTTTAAAAAAAATTGATTCAAAGTATTTTATGGAGTTACAAAACTTGGTCTTAATGTTTTAAAGAATTTCATAACTTGTTCTTAAGTTATGGAACATGAAAAGTTTCATCATAAAACAAGTATTTAACTCCATAAGTTATGGAATCCTAAAGTTTTCAAGAGTTACAAAACTTGCCCTAAAGTTTTGAAATTTGGAAAAAGTTTTTTCTATGATAAAAAAAAAAGAATTGAATTCTAAAACTCTTGGGTTCATAACTTAAACAATTAATTAAATGGTTTTAATTTTGAATTTAATAATTGGAATTATGATGTTTTTATTGAATAATTCAATTAACTCTTATGGACTTTATTAATAGATAATTAAAGTGTTTAATTAAAAGAGAATTAATAATTCCATAATGACATTGTTTGAATTTAATTAAATTTAGAGTATAGTTTAATTAATAGATTAAACCACTAAGTATTTTAAATGTCTAAAATACACCCTTATATTATTATAATAATAAAAGTTTAATATATTATATGTATAAGAGCAAGTCGTCTTACCATTAGTAGGCCTCATTCACGAAGCCGGTCTATAAGGGGGGTATAAGGTTACTGCCTATAAAATAGCAGTTTAATGGGTGTCCACTCTCACTCACCGCTTCCTTGACCGGTGGAGGGTCGTTAGCCGAACAGGTAGGACAAGGACTATAATTCTCCCTTCATTATAAGTATAATGAAATACTAAGTAACTAAACACTTATAAATTCCCAATCTTAGTTACTTAGGAAAATTTGAATAAGGTGCTAATCCATGAAATTACACTTTGCACTTTGTTTAAGCTGTTAGTGGAGCGTGTGTGGTTAACCGACACACTAACCTGGACTTAACAAGGTAGGCAAAGGATAACTTAATGTTTATCATAGTATCGTTGGAGCGTGTGTGGTTAACCGGCACATCGATTGAGGGGTAAATATTAAGGGTACCAAGTATATTTGCATGGTTACTTCACACCTTGTTTTGTGATCTTCGGCATCCCAGTCACAAAACCTGAAGGGCACACTCGAGATTGAAACATGCCATTGAAAAGTTCAATGAATCTCAAAAGAATCTAGGAGTTTCAAAACCAATTAAAACCTAATAATACATTTCGTTTATCTTGGTGGAAATTGGTGAATCGTCATTCACCTACCTTCAAATATTTTATAACTTGGATTACGGCATCCCACTTCCAAGTTATAAAATAGTTTGTTGGGTCCTAGCCTTAATATATCATATTGGGTGTTATATTAAGGACTTAAATCAACTTTACGTGAATTTCTCACATTGTTGATGTCTGGTTTAGACAACAATGATCTTCCCAAACCAAGCTTTCCTAATGAATATGACTTCCCGAGTTTGGCTCATGGAAGTCATACTTCTCTTCCTCCACCTTCTCCAATTATTCTCCCTAACCCACAAGTTCAAGGTCACTCAAGCCCTAATGGCAAGCAAGGTCTATGTGTGATCACATCTTAGAGATGAAGTCACATATTGACAAGCCGGGAGAGTTGGGTGTCAAAGTCTTGAGAAAGTTGGATGTTCAATCACTTTCTAAGTCACATAGTGAGTTCCTTTGGGACTACTATGAAACAGACTATGACATGAACCTTAATGATCATATTTATTTGCTTGGTGCTGCTGAATCAACAATGATTTGGAACGATAGTAAAGCAAATTTGATTAGAAGATCAACTTCCCAAAAAAAAAAAATTTATGGACAGGGACAATGGTGACACTGGAAATCCAAAAAAAGCATTCTCTTCCCAATGGAAAGGGATTGGCCATAGTCAACCCGGTTGACCAAATGGTAAAGAGAAAGGCTAAGTCTGAGATAGTCCCATTACCAAAGGGTCCATATGTTTATTTTGCCAAAGGAAGGGGCGTTGATTGCAAAGCTGCCAAATTTACCTAAGGATGCTAAAGTCAATAAGTTTGACTCTACATCAGGTAGAGCCCATTATCTAACTCTGTTAAGTTCTATTCTGAGATCAGGTAGTTCACATGGATGTGTGAGTCAAGTGAAGGACTAAAGGGATCGAGTACACATTCTTATGCACTGGTCATGTCCACCACAAAGCTCATTAAGACTATTTGATTTACTAAAGTTTAGTAAATATGGTTATACTTACAAGTTTAAGTATAATTATGAAACATTGGAAAAGTCTCAATGTATGGCAGAACGAATGGGAAGAATCAAATTAGGCAGAAAGATAAAAGTTTCTCAAATCTGAAAAGATGGGAGAGTACTTTAGTATCATGTTTGTGATCATCTTAATGATTTAGAAATCATATCACAGTTAGTCCTCTAAAGGTCATCTTAGTGCATTTTTATGACTAAGAAGAGGAGTCATGAATTGTTGAAATGGTTAGATCACGAAGATGAGTCATACTTCGTTCCAAAACAATTCTTAGAGTCATAATCCAAGATTGTAACTTGAGTGACATATCTTAAAGAAAGGTTTAAAACACTTGTCAAATGTAAGAGTAAAAGTGTCCTACTCTTGTACATTTGAAATTGGTAAGTTGTGATGTTTTGGATAAAACAAAGACCAACTAAGGCCAATTGTGTGAAGTGTTTGTCTTGATAAAGAATCCGCACTATCTCTTGAATATTTGGCAAGATAGTCTTATATGTCAAGAGGATAGTGGGAGTCTTAAAGATCCTAAAAAGAATTTCAAGAACTAATCAAGAATAAAACCTGAGGTTCTTCACTAGCACACGGCTTGAGGTTTATAACCTATCGTGTTGACATATTCTGTGCCCATTACAGTTAAAGTTGGCTTTGCATAGGAGTTCTGAAAGTTCTCAATTGGTTGCATAACAACTTGGAAGCAATGGCAGGCCCTGTACTGCCAGGTGGCAAGAAGATAAGATTGCATAAGTTCAGTCCATATGAGTTTGGATTTGTCATTATCCTTGTCTTGTGACTATGGTTTTGACGATTCACATGGATAAGAACACGTACACCATAAAATCTAAGGGTCCTAAGGTTTCTCTCCGATTCATGAAAATGATGGTGAGGATACACTTCCACCAAGTAGATTTGAAGCAGATGGCAAAAGGTCTAAACAATTGAGACTATGATTACGGCATCCCTTTTCATAGTTCTGAAATTGTTTAGACACACATGCATGCTATCTAAGGAAAGGTGTATGATTTTGATAAAGTTTTATCAAAGCATCTCGTATCAGAAATCTGAACTTTGGTAAGAAAGTCAATAAAGTATTGATTTCTAGAAGTCCAGCTGATATCTGAGTACATGTCAAAGCTAGTGGGAGCATAAGTGTTATGCTAATAATCATCATGTTAGTGGGAGCATGATAATTATTGTTAGTGTTGCAAGTTAGCAATGTTAATTATAGAAAACAAAAGTTTCAATTCGTGAGGCTGCAGGGATTGAAAAAGTTGTTTTGCTATAATTAAGGGAGAGGATATACTTCATTTCAGTTCTAAAGGCTTAGATTGAGACCTTAATCATCTTTAGTCAAGAATATATATATATATATATATATATATATATATATATATATATATATATATATATATATATATATATATATATATATATATATGAATTTCATGTTGGATTGGTTCAACTTAAGGAAATTCTATATATTGCGTTCTCAAAATTCGATTATGATTACGACATCCCTCTTCATAGTCAAATTTTGAAAACATGGCAAATAAAAATATTGTAGCAAAACACTTGTCTAGAATCATGTATTTATGTGAGACATCATGAATCGTGTACCATTTGCTTTGGGTACAGGATCGATTGCATGTGCTATAATATTTGTCATTTCTAAATTTTTCCAAATGCCCAGAGGCATTAAGAAGGGAAAAGGTCTAGAATTCGATATGACTAAAATGATTAAGATATTGTCGAGGACAATTTGAGGTTTACCAAAGTTTGGTTGCTCAGGGACAGTTGGAAGTATAGTGCTAATTTTGGAAGGACCATATTGACATATTCTGAAAAGAGGCATCTCTTATTCAGAAGTGATAGTGAAAATGAGAATATGGACTTGTCTCCATAGGTGGAACTTATTTGTGTAAGATTAGAAAACTTAATGCAAGAAGCATGTCCAAAGCTATGTACTTTGAATATGAGACTTAGTTTCCATGGAGTTGATCTCCATTGGAATACCTTATAATGACTGTTGACAAGTCTTTGTGACTTTGTACATATTCATTACACGAGGGTTAGTGCATATAAGTTTAAATCTAAACAGATTTCGATAAATGATGGGAATTTGAAATTCTCACATTTTTCGATAAGGATTTGGGAGTGTGAAATTAGAATCATTGAAATTATGTTCAATTTGTTTATTTCACAAAGTAAGGATCATAGACAAACATAGAGTGCATACTTGGTGTATGGCAAAGCTATTGTTTAAGAAAAAACATAGTGTACATGCTTGGAGCATGGGCAACTAGTGTTTTTAATTCAAGTATAAAGTTGATAAAACCGAAACAATGAATAATGAGTAATCAGTATGGTGATAAATAAAAGTGTTTATTTATATTCATAGGGTTTGATACCAAATTTGATTCATTTATTATTGTGTTTCACTTTGCATGTTTTGACTTCCAGAATAACTAAGACGCTCTTCCTGAATGATTAAGTTATTCAAACCATCCACAGTCGGTCATATGTTGGAAGTAGATATGAATCAAGACTGTCATGGGTTGGTTTGTAGAGGTCCAAGTTGGTGGACAAAGTGGTGCTACAACACTCATGAGTGCTCATAAGTTCTGAGTATTGGATTCAACCCGCGCTCATTTGAATCACTTCATGGATTTTATCACGAGTGATCATGAGACGATATTATCTTATATTCTTCAAACCTAGAGATATGAGTTGTTACTATGAGTTGGTTATACATTGATAGCACGAAAACGCATTTGGTAACTCGATGTTATAAAACGTGCCTTTGTGTATGATTTAACAAGTAGTAGAACAAGCCATATGAGTCGAAGTTTATCCATTCCTTTTACCTTCGGGATAAAAGCGATATATGTGGGCCCCTCGATGATTTAGCGATGACACATGTGAATGCTTGGCCAAGCTAGGACTGATTTGATTTGTTCAATCAGCCAGTCATCATAAATCGAAAATCGGGAAACAACAAATTTACAGAGAGAATGATTATAATCCATGTCTCAGTCCATATGATATCTAGAATGGAGGAATATATGATCCCTTATCTAATGGACAAGTCATTGACAAGGTTAGAGTTCGACAGCGGCTTTAAGAGCTACGATTGCCAGTTAGGTTTTGAAGTCATACTCAATAATAGTTTTAGACTTATCCAAGTGGGAGACTGTTGGATTAATGTCTAAGTCCATAACTATATTTGGTATGTACTTGACCCGACCCGGCATGGTCCATTTGGGTTGCACTTCACCGGCAGAATTTATATGGATAGTCTTTTGAGAATAGTATATTTATGATTTATATTAATATATTATAAGTTCTAATATATTAATATGGAATCATATTATTTAATTAGTTCTAATATATTTCATGGATGGTCCATGGAGCTTTTAACCCATGGATCCTATGTAAATGAAAGGTCATGGGTATTAGGGTTTACATGGATGTAACCCTAATCCTCCATAATATATCAAGGGGTCCTTGGCTCACAAAATTGGTACAAGTGTGTGAAAATAAGAGTGGGCCGATTTTATTGTGCATACATATTCTCTCAAGTTCTTCCAAGGTGTTTTGGTGATTTGTGATTCCATTTGAGGCTTCCACACTATTGGGGCTAAGCTCTTAAAGCTTGAAGACATCAAGCTACATCAAAAGGTATGTCATCTAACTAGAACTTTGTAGTATAGGTGCTTCATAATATGCTAGTTAGGATGAAACCTTGGAATAGTTAATATTTGCATGTATAATAGAGAAAACATAGATCCAAGGTTTATAGGGTTGCATGTACACCATAGGAGTGTTAGAATGCTCAAAACCCAACAGTGGTATCAGAGCCAGGTTGTTTTCTGTTATATTGATGCAAATGTTTTATTTTCAAGTTGAAAAAAAGGAAAAAAAAACATGACGTTTGTCAAATTTTAAAATAATTACTTGTTTTTGTGAAAAACTAATTATTTGTAAAATTTGAATCATTTGCTATATGAGTTGAATTAGGTCAAATTTAGTAAAAGATAAAATGATATGATTATTTTATTAGTTTTAAAAGTTTGATCTAAAGAGTTTTTTAAAACCTCCATAAGTTATGGATATGAAAAGGTTTTTAAAAAAAATTGATTCAAAGTTTTTTATGGAGTTACAAAACTTGGTCTTAATGTTTTAAAGAATTCCATAACTTGTTCTTAAGTTATGGAACATGAAAAGTTTCATCATAAAACAAGTATTTAACTCCATAAGTTATGGAATCCAAAAGTTTTCAAGAGTTACAAAACTTGCCCTAAAGTTTTGGAATTTGGAAAAAGTTTTTTCTATGATAAAAAAAAAGAATTGAATTCTAAAACTCTTGGGTTCATAACTTAAACAATTAATTAAATAGTTTTAATTTTGAATTTAATAATTGGAATTATGATGTTTTTATTGAATAATTCAATTAACTCTTATGCACTTTATTAATAGATAATTAAAGTGTTTAATTAAAAGAGAATTAATAATTCCATAATGACATGGTTTAAATTTAATTAAATTAAGAGTATAGTTTAATTAATAGATTAAACCACCAAGTATTTTAAATGTCTAAAATACACCCTTATACTATTATAATATTAAAAGTTTAATATATTATATGTATAAGAGTAAGTCGTCTTACCATTAGTAGGCCTCATTCACGAAGCCGGTCTATAAGGGGGGTATAAGGTTACTGCCTATAAAATGGCAGTTTAATGTGTGTCCGCTCTCACTCACCGCTTCCTTGACCGGTGGAGGGTCGTTAGCCGAACAGGTAGGACAAGGACTATAATTCTCCCTTCATTATAAGTATAATGATAAATACTAAGTAACTAAACACTTTTAAATTCCCAATCTTCGTTACTTAGGAAAATGTGAATAAGGTGCTAATCCATGAAATTACACTTTGCACTTTGTTTAGGCTGTTAGTGGAGCGTGTGTGGTTAACCGGCACACTAACCTGGACTTAACAAGGTAGGCAAAGGGTAACTTAATGTTTATCATAGTATCGTTGGAGCGTGTGTGGTTAACCGGCACATCGATTGAGGGGTAAATATTAAGGGTACCAAGTATATTTGCATGGTTACTTCACACCTTGTTTTGTGATCCTCGGCATCCCAGTCACAAAACCTGAAGGGCACACTCGAGATTGAAACATGCCATTAAAAAGTTCAATGAATCTCAAAAGAATCTAGGAGTTTCAAAACCAATTAAAACCTAATAATATATTTCGTTTATCTTGGTGGAAATTGGTGAATCGTCATTCACCTACCTTCACATATTTTATAGCTTGGATTACGGCATCCCTCTTCCAAGTTATAAAATAGTTTGTTGGGTCCTAGCCTTAATATATCATATTAAGTGTTATATTAAGGACTTAAATCAACTTTACGTGAATTTCTCCCATTGTTGATGTCTGGTTTAGACAACAATGATCTTCCCAAACCGATATTTCCTAATGAATATGACTTCCCGAGTTTGGCTCATGGAAGTCATACTTCTCTTCCTCCACCTTCTCAAATTATTCTCCCTAACCCACAAGTTCAAGGTCACTCAAGCCCTAATGGCAAGTAAGGTCTATGTGTGATCACATCTTAGAGATGAAGTCACATATTGACAAGCCGGGAGAGTTGGGTGTCAAAGTCTTGAGAAAGTTGGATGTTCAATCACTTTCTAAGTCACATAGTGAGTTCCTTTGGGACTACTATGAAACAGACTATGACATGAACCTTAATGATCATATCTATTTGCTTGGTGCTGCTGAATCAGCAATGATTTGGAACGATAGTAAAGCAAATTTGATTAGAAGATCAACTTCCCAAAAAAAAAATTATGGCAGTGACAATGGTGACACTGGAAATCCAGAAAAAGCATTCACTTCCCAATGGAAAGGGATTGGCCATAGTCAACCCGGTTGACCAAATGGTAAAGAGAAAGGCTAAGTCTGAGATAGTCCCATTACCAAAGGGTCCATATGTTTATTTTGCCAAAGGAACGGGCGTTGATTGCAAAGCTGCCAAATTTACCTAAGGATGCTAAAGTCAATAAGTTTGACTCTACATCAGGTAGAGCCCATTATCTAACTCTGTTAAGTTCTATTCTGAGATCCTCATTACATGATGTGACTGGGTCACATGTTGATGTTTTAAGAATCAAAGAATAGAGAGAAATCTTAAAGGAAGTATATGCTGATTCTGATCGCGAAGGTGGATTTCGATCGCATCAGAATTTTGAGCAGTTGCTTAAGAAGTTATGATATATTGCTAAGGAATAGATAACAACAATTTTCCATGTGGATTGTAAGGATAAGCTTTTCCGCAAAGTTTTAAAATAAAAGAAAATTGTTTAATTTTATTTATTTGAAGTATCCTTACAATGGCATTTGTGGAAAATTGTTGCTTATATGATTCCACTGACAGCAATATTGGAAAATGGATTTGATTCTTTCATTTGTGGTAGTGTCTAAATTTACCAAATCAGGAAAGTTCCTCATCACCCAAGTTTCAATTAGACCGAAACTTGGAATCATGCAAGTTGAATAGTATGATGAATGAGAACTTTCAAGCATTGGAAAATCAAGACTAATTACTTGTTCACATGGATGTGTGAGTCAAGTGAAGGACTAAAGGGATCGAGTACACATTCTTATGCACTGGTCATGTCCACCACAAAGCTCGTTAAGACTATTTTATTTACTAAAGTTTAGTAAATATGGTTATACTTACAAGTTTAAGTATAATTCTGAAACATTGGAAAAGTCTCAATGTATGGCAGAACGAATGGGAAGAATCAAATTAGGCAGAAAGATAAAAGTTTCTCAAATCTGAAAATATGGGAGAGTACTTTAGTATCATGTTTGTGATCATCTTAATGATTTAGAAATCATATCACAATTAGTCCTCTAAAGGTCAACTTAGTGCATTTTTATGACTAAGAAGAGGAGTCATAAATTGTTGAAATGGTTAGATCAGGAAGATGAGTCATACTTCGTTCCAAAACAATTCTTAGAGTCATACTCCAAGATTGTAACTAGAGTGACATATCTTAAAGAAAGGTTTAAAACACTTGTCAAATGTAAGAGTAAAAGTGTCCTACTCTTGTACATTTGAAATTGGTAAGTTGTGATGTTTTGGATAAAACAAAGACTAACTAAGGCCAATTGTGTGAAGTGTTTGTCTTGATAAAGAATCCGCACTATCTCTTGAATATTTGGCAAGATAGTCTTATATGCCAAGAGGATAGTGGGAGTCTTAAAGATCCTAAAAAGAATTTCAAGAACTAATCAAGAATAAAACCTGAGGTTCTTCACTAGCACACGACTTGAAGTTTATAACCTATCATGTTGACATATTCTGTGCCCATTACAGTTAAAGTTGGCTTTGCATAGGAGTTCTGAAAGTTCTCAATTGGTTGCATAACAGCTTGGAAGCAATGGCAGGCCCTGTACTGCCAGGTGGCAAGAAGATAAGATTGCATAAGTTCAGTCCATATGAGTTTGGATTTGTCATTATCCTTGTCTTGTGACTATGGTTTTGACGATTCACATGGATAAGAACACGTACACCATAAAATCTAAGGGTCCTAAGGTTTCTCTCCGATTCATGAAAATGATGGTGAGGAAACACTTCCACCAAGTAGATTTGAAGCAGATGACAAAAGGTCTAAACAATTGAGACTATGATTACGGCATCCCTTTTCATAGTTCTGAAATTGTTTAGACACACATGCATGCTATCTAAGGAAAGGTGTATGATTTCGATAAAGTTTTATCAAAGCATCTCGTATCAGAAATCTGAACTTTGGTAAGAAAGTCAATAAAGTATTGATTTCTAGAAGTCCAGCTGATTTCTGACTACATGTCAAAGCTAGTGGGAGCATAAGTGTTATGCTAATAACCATCATGTTAGTGGGAGCATGATAATTATTGTTAGTGTTGCAAGTTAGCAATGTTAATTATAGAAAACAAAAGTTTCAATTCGTGAGGCTGCAGGGATTGAAAAAGTTGTTTTGCTATAATTAAGGGAGAGGATATACTTCATTTCAGTTCTAAAGGCTTAGATTGAGACCTTAATCATCTTTAGTCAAGAATATATATATATATATATATATATATATATATATATATATATATATATATATATATATATATATATATATATATATATATATATATATATATGAATTTCATGTTGGATTGGTTCAACTTAAGGAAATTCTATATATTGCGTTCTCAAAATTCGATTATGATTACGGCATCCCTCTTCATAGTCAAATTTTGAAAACATGGCAAATAAAAATATTGTAGCAAAAGACTAGTCTAGAATCATGTCTTTATGTGAGACATCATGAATCGTGTACCATTTGCTTTGGGTACAGGATCGATTGCATGTGCTATAATATTTGTCATTTCTAAATTTTTCCAAATGCCCAGAGGCATTAAGAAGGGAAAAGGTCTAGAATTGGATATGACTAAAATGATTAAGCAATTGTTGAGGACAATTTGAGGTTTACCAAAGATTGATTGCTCAGGGACAGTTGGAAGTATAGTGCTAATTTTGAAAGGACCATATTGACATATTCTAAAAAGAGGCATCTCTTATTCAGAAGTGATAGTCAAAATGAGAATATGGAGTTGTCTCCATAGGTGGAAGTTATCTGTGTAAGATTAGAAAACTTAATGCAAGAAGCATGTCCAAAGCAATGTACTTTGAATATGAGACTTAGTTTCCATGGAGTTGATCTCCATTGGAATACCTTATAATGACTGTTGACAAGTCTTTGTGACTTTGTACATATTCATTACAAGAGGGTCAGTGCATATAAGTTTAAAATCTAAACAGATTTCGATAAATGATAGGAATTTGAAATTCTCACATTTTTGGATAAGGATTTGGGAGTGTGAAATTAGAATCATTCAAATTATGTTCAATTGGTTTATTTCACAAAGTAAGTATCATAGACAAACATAGAGTGCATACTTGGTGTATGGCAAAGCTATTGTTTAAGAAAAACATAGTGTACATGCTTGGAGCATGGGACAACTAGTGTTTTTAATTCAAGTATAAAGTTGATAAAACCGAAACAATGAATAATGAGTAATCATGGTGATAAATAAAAGTGTTTATTTATATTCATAGGGTTTGATACCATATTTGATTCATTTATTCTTGTGTTTCACTTTGCATGTTTTGACTTCCAGAATAATTAAGTCGCTCTTCCTGAATGATTAAGTTATTCAAACCATCCACAGTCGGTCATATGTTGGAAGTAGATATGAATCAAGACTGTCATGGGTTGGTTTGTAGAGGTCCAAGTTGGTGGACAAAGTGGTGCTACAACACTCATGAGTGCTCATAAGTTCTGAGTATTGGATTCAACCCGCGCTCATTTGAATCACTTCATGGATTTTATCACGAGTCATCATGAGACGATAATATCTTATATTCTTCAAACCTAGAGAAATGAGTTGTTACTATGAGTTGGTTATACATTGATTGCGCGAAAACGCATTTGGTAACTCGATGTTATAAAACGTGCCTTTGTGTATGATTCAACAAGTAGTAGAACAAGCCATATGAGTCGAAGTTTATCCATTCCTTTTACCTTCGGGATAAAAGCGATATCTGTGGGCCCCTCGATGATTTAGCGATGACACATGTGAATGCTTGGCCAAGCCAGGACTGATTTGATTTGTTCAATCAGCCAGTCATCATAAATCGAAAATCAGGAAACAACAAATGGACAGAGAGAATGATTATAATCCATGTCTCAGTCCATATGATATCTAGAATGGAGGAATATATGATCCCTTATCTAATGGACAAGTCATTGACAAGGTCAGAGTTCGACAGCGACTTTAAGAGCTACGATTGCCAGTTAGGTTTTGAAGTCATACTCAATAATAGTTTTAGACTTATCCATGTGGGAGACTGTTGGATTAATGTCTAAGTTCATAACTATATTTGGTATGTACTTGACCCGACCCGGCATGGTCCATTTGGGTTGCACTTCACCGGCACAATTTATATGGATAGTCTTTTGAGAATAGTATATTTATGATTTATATTAATATATTATAAGTTCTAATATATTAATATGGAATCATATTATTTAATTAGTATTGATCAAGAATTAATTTAGAATTAATTAAGTGATCAAAAAGAACTAATTAAATATGGACTCTTATATATATGGAATGGGCCAAGTTCATTTAGGTTGGGCTAAGCTTTCATGGATGGTCCATGGAGCTTTTAACCCATGGATCCTATGTAAATGAAAGGTCATGGGTATTAGGGTTTACATGGATGTAACCCTAATCCTCCATAATATATAAAGGGGTCCTTGGCTCACAAAATTGGTACAAGTGTGTGAAAATAAGAGTGGGCCGATTTTAGTGTGCATACATATTCTCTCAAGTTCTTCCAAGGTGTTTTGGTGATTTGTGATTCCATTTGAGGCTTCCATACTATTGGGGCTAAGCTCTTAAAGCTTGAAGACATCAAGCTACATCAAAAGGTATGTCATCTAACTAGAACTTTGTACTATAGGTGCTTCATAATATGCTAGTTAGGATGAAACCTTGGAATAGTTAATATTTGCATGTATAATAGAGAAAACATAGATCCAAGGTTTATAGGGTTGCATGTACACCATAGGAGTGTTAGAATGCTCAAAACCCAACAGAAAGTCCACTTGACGGGGATAATTTTGAACCTGAGGTTGAAACCGTCTCATCATTGGAGTGGGAGAATGAAAATACAAATGTTGATTCAGATGTTCAATCAGAATTCGAAGAGGAAATCAACGCTGAACTGGATCCTGCCTATGATCCATCCTACCCTCCGCTTATAAAATGGAAGAACGATCACCCAAAAACTCAAGTTATTGGTGAATCATCTGAGGGAGTTCTTACACGCTCTCAACTGAAAGCGAAACAAACTGCTTTATTCTCTTAAGTGGAATATTGCATGTTTAATTTGTTCGTCTCCAAAGTTGAACCGAAAACAGTTTTTACTGCAATCGATCACTCTGATTGGGTTCAGGCCATGCAAGACGAACTCAATGAGTTTGAACGAAACAAGGTTTGGAGATTGATTCCCACGCCACCTAATGCATCTGTGCTCGGTCTAAAATGGGTGTTTCGCTGATGCATCTATGGTCGGTCTAAAATGGGTGTTTCGCAACAAGATGGATAAAGAAGGCAATGTTATAAGAAACAAAGCGAGACTTGTGGTGAAAGGATATTGTCCAGAAGAAGGGATCAACTATGAAGAAACTTTCGCTCCAGTAGCAAGGTTAGAATCAGTTCGTATTTTCTTGGCATATGCAGCACACAAAAACTTCGAGGTATTCCAAATGAATGTCAAGTGTGCTTTCCTGAATGGAGGACTAGAAGAAACTGTATACCTTGAGCAACCACCAGGTTTCGTGAATGAAAAGTATCCCAACCATTGCTATATGTTAGACAAAGCAGTATATGGTCCGAAGCAAGCTCCTATAGCCTGGTATGAAACTTTAACTCGTTTTCTAAAAATGTCCAAGTTTAAACAAGGTTCGGTTGACCCAACCTTCTTTCGCAAGAGAGAGGGTGACCATTTAATGATCGTCCAAATCTACGTCGATGACATCATCTTCGGTTCCACAACTTCCAGCCTCACCACTGAATTCCGGAAGTTGATGAAGACTAAATTTGAGATTAGTGATGTGGGTCCAATTAACTTTTTCATTGGATTGAACATAAGACAGGGACCAGAAGGCATTTTTATCAATCAGGAGGCTTACACAAAGACTTTCCTGGCAAAGTTCAGCATGATGGGAGACTCAAGAGTGAAGGTTCCAATGGCTTTCGGGACGAAGCTAACACCATCTCTGGATAAACCGGCTGCTGATATAACACTCTATCGCCAAATGATAGGGTCTCTAATATATCTTACAGCTAGTAGGCCAGATATTATGTTTTCTGTTTGTTATTGTGCCAGGTTTCAAGCCAATCCACGCGAACCTCACATGGTGGCAGTCACGAACATCTTCAGATACCTGAAGTGAACATCATCTTTCGGCATATGGTATCCAGCGAAATCAGGGTTCTTCCTCCAAGCATTCTCTGAGGCCGATCTAGGAGGATGTGGTCTAGATAGGAAAAGCACCACAAGCGGTTGTCAATTTATGGATGGCAAACTCGTCAGCTGGCAGTCCAAGAAACAAACGTGTGTATCCTTGTCCACATCCGAAGCTAAATATATAGTCGTTGCATCTTGTGCTTCGCAGGTCATTTGGATTCAAAGTCAATTAAGAGACTATAGCCTAAACATGAAGCGAATCGCTCTCTATTGTGACTTTGAAAGCGCAATCCGAATATGTCACAATTTAGTGCCACTCTCAAAGACGAAACACATAGCACTGAGGTATCACTTTATCAAGGATCATGCGGAAGATGGAAACGTTGAAATTCATTTCGTGCACTCCGTTGATCAACTGGCTAACATATTCACCAAAGCCTTGCCTGAAGCAACCTTCAACAATATACTCCAAGGCTTAGGAATGATGGAATCCGAATCTGTACCGAAACCACCTTCGCCTAATTAAATTTTTAACAAGCGAAATAGAGCGAACGCTCGGTCAATTTCGGTTCCGTTTTTTCAGGCACCGAACTATACCGAACGCTCGGTATGTTTCGCTTCATCCATCAAAAGGCGAACGTTCAGTTGATACTTTATGTATACTTTTTGTACATCTTATTTTTTTCTTTCTGTTTTTATTTCTTTTTCCGAAAAATCTAAAATTCAAAAATATTTTTCCTTTTCGTTTTTTTTTCTTTTTCAGAAAAATCTAAAATTCAAAAATATTTTTCCTTTCTGTTTTTATATCTTTTCCGACATATCGAAAATGCAAAAATATTTTTTTTATTTGTTTAACCCAAGTTGTTTTACATTTGCTGTTCGTCTCAACAATGTATCGTGGGGAAGGTATCAACTCTTAATCTCTATACTAGTTAAGTGTCCCTAGAAGCACGTTGTTGCATGTTGTCCAAAGCCTCGACGACTCAAGAGTGAAGCCTTACTGATTCGATATATACAAATCGCTTCTTCCCAATCAGGCTGCTAAATTCACTTAAGTCATGAGCTACCTTAGTCTTCTTACATTGAGTTAAGAGTTATCTGCTTGGTCATTCTCGTATAGCAGAGGTACTTTCGGTTCTTTAACCACCTCACCATTTTTCTCCACTATTTTCGATTCCATGAAAGTAACCCTTGAGACTCTCAGTAAGTACCACTGAGGTTTATGGTTACAGAACATCTGTGTTAATGATCTTAGTTTCGTTTCACCATGATCTAAGTGAAACCCACAATCCAATACCTTAAATGAATTGACGGTGAACAATTGAATGTTCTAGTTTTTCACCCATGTATTAATGAAACCACTCCTGTGGTATGTACCAAGAAATCTCTTTTATCTATTACGATTTTTATTAAATTGTCTAAAACCAAGGCATTTCTTCCCAAAAGATCCTGTTTTATTTTTGTTTTTGAGATTTCTAAACTTTTCAAAAGTCACTACAAAATTATCAATCCTATTTGATGTTTAAAGCTACACTGGCTACACAAGTACTTCATCATACTTTCGTTCTTATATCAAGTTCTTCGTTTGATTGAAGAGAAATCCACCCTTAAATCAGAAATTAAAAGATGCCTTTCAATGTTTCTTAACAAACATTTGATCGTACTTCAACGGGAAGCCACACATACATTTCTAAGTCTCTCTTGACTTTGAAAGACGAGATTTGTGCCTGGGATCCTCAGTTTCATGTCTCAAATGACATCACTTAAAAATCCCATAGATATAACTTCATTTATTTCTTTTTCTTTGGCACACCCTTCCATGAAAGTCTATTGACTCTCCAAAAGTCTTGTTCGTGGTTACTATGGTATCTCATTTCCACGTGGAATTGTTCAGGCGAAAGGAGCTTTCTTTGTTCACTTAGAATATGATGAGTTAAAGGATAATGTGAAGAGGCAGGGAATGGATAAAATTTTAAGATAAAGGCACGTGAATTTGAAACTTCCCCATGTGATCACACCGCCTGACACGCTTTTGAGGGTAACAGTTATCAAATCATGTCTAATCAGGCGTCGATTCAGAAAATCACGCTTACGTGATCATCAAGGGTTTTCTCTCTCGTGGTAATTGTATAAAGGGATTTCTCATAAATCTTTTCCTCTTTTACCACTTACAAACTCTCTCGAGCATTCAAACAGCAAATACTCTCTCCACTGTTCATATTCCTCATCAAGCTTCAACAATGGCAGAATCATCTTCAGTTCATGAACACTCCGCTCAATCCACTCTCCTCACGATCAAGCCTAATCAGAACCTGATCATCGACTAGGATCCATTCCAGTATGATGCTTTTATGCTACAGATGGTCGAATGCCTCAAATACTCACACCTAGTACATGCTCTTTCCAAAGTCGAATACGTGCTAATGTCTCTCCTATCTCAAGTTTATTCTTCAACAAAGTACATTAAGGCTGATAAGCGTATTCTGTTCGAGATTTCCAATAAGAAAACTTTTGTCTCCAAAATTAGGTTTTGCTCTCTTTTAGGGCTATCCTATGTCGACTCAATGGTGAATCCTGACTCGATCACTAATGCTCAGCTCTTCGAGATGTTCTACAACATGGGGTACACTAATATTCTCACCACCATCACTAAAGTCAAGAAATCTTGCCTACCTCCTCTATGGAATGGGTTGTTTACCCTTCTCTTTAAGGGTTTTTTTGAACGGGTAGCTGGATCCGATGGTGTAAGCAAGGGTTTCATGACCATCATTTATGGTCTATACCATGGCATCAATCTCGATTATGGGTCTATTCTCTGGACTCAATTGGTTCAAAGTTTGAATTCCTCTTCTCGTCATACCGAGATTTCATGTGGTAGATTCTAGACCATTGTTACCAAAAGGGATTCTGGAGAAATTTCAAGTTCCAGTCATGGCGGATTCTTTAATGTCTACAGTTGCTACTTTCCACACCACAAAAATCATAGTAGCAGACTCTTCCAAGTTTCTATTCATCGATCCAATTCCAGAGACGATGTACAGGTGTGTTTCTGGTGCAAGTAAAATTATTTCTGAATACAAGAAACAATCCTTTTCAGGTCCAAGGGTATTCACTCCCGAGATGCAACGTTCCCTTGATGAAGCTGACAAATCAAAGAAAGAAGGTGAGAAAGGGGACAAAAAGAGGGAAGTTCAAGAGGGACCCTCCTCTAAACCTTCCACACCTAGGAAGCGAAAGGGTCAAACCGCTGAACCTTCGGCTCTTAAGAAGCGAAAGCTGCTAAAGATGACTCTCAAGCCCAAAGTCTCTTCAACAAGCGATTTCGATTATGTACCTTCAGATCACCCCGAACCAGAGTCAAGTAACAGTGAAGATCATCTGTCTGAGGGTTCGTCTCGAGGTAAATCGCCTCCACCTTCACCAACTCGAGGTAATTCGCCACCATCTTCACCTCCTTCTTCCATTCCTATTTCGGTAGCTCCTTTCCCACCTCCAGTGTCATCTCAACCATCCACTTCAACCCCATTACCACCACCCATATTCACCGAAACCACCACCACTACCACGACAGCCGAACCACCAGTTAATGCCAACGCATCTGATGCGGGGGCACAAACTTCTAGTTTCCTATTACTTCTAAACCACTTTCCCCACTTCACTCTGATGAATCTGACACCATTCTTGGTGGCAACGATGTGGAGTTTGACACATTCCACTATAGCCCCTTTACCGTCCAAAGTGATAGTGAAGATGATGCCCCAGTCACTAAACGGCATCTTAAAGCTTTGAACGAGAAGCTCGATACTTTGCTTGCCTCTGCATCTTCCTCTTCTACTACTGAATACTCTAAAGCAACGGTCAAGGCCCTGTTCTCTACTCTAGTCAAAGAGAATCAGGAAACAATTGTTAATGCTACCAAAATTATGGATGCTTCCACCACTTCTTGTCAGAAAGCGACCGAAAATGTCGAAAAACTAATCCCAGATGCACAAGTGTTTTTGTTTTAGTCCATTATATACAGTTTTGGGCCTGTCCAGCCGTCATTTATTAGGGTTATAAGATGTATGTATAGTGTATGCATGCATCGTGTATTGAGTAGTCGTTGATTTCATTATTGTAACCCTACCACACCTCTATAGTAGCAATTCTTAATAAAGTACTTCTGAGGTTGTGGCTTATTAATCATTTGACATCAGTTTGATTCATCGTGTGTTCTTATTTACTTTGTGTTCTTGTGTTGCTTGTTAAGAATCTTATCGATCTTAAGAGTTTTAGTCTCATCATACATACCATTCCGAGATCATTGAATTAGGATGTGCAAGCTAACATCTATGTTGCATTTTGGTTCCACTCTACCATTCTTGTTCTGGTTTCTGTATATCAGCTCTGGGGATGTATACTTCAATGAGCATTATCTTTAGTGCTTCTCAGGTCATGACATAAGTAGAGTTAATACATATGATTTCTGTATAGAAGTTTTAACAGGTAAGGGAAGTGTCCATAAAAGTGTAGGTGGCAAACTTAAGACGATAGTTTTCTGTACAGGAGCTGACATGGAATATTGATTCCATCTTTTCGATCCAGAGAGTCATTTCTACAATTCCTTCATTGTTGTAGAAGGATCTAGGTTTGTAGTTTAGAAATTCCTTGTATGTGTATGCCTTTGGTATGTCATCATTACTTCCATGGATACTGCTTCCAACTCCACTTTGTTTAGAGACTTTGTTCTTATTGGTTTCGTAAGCGGCCAAAGTGTTACTTGCTTGTTGTTTTATGATGAACTCGATTGTAGGTGTGTCAAGTGATTGTGTTGGTGATGGATAATCACTCGTTGATCTCTTGTGAGACATTTCTCTATCCCATTACAATTAGTTCAAGGAGAAATGAGTTGCTTGAAAATATCGTTGTAAATATAAACGATAATTGTGTCGGACGTGTAGAGTTGACATGGTTTCGTCCAACAATCACTTTACTATGAGTATTATGTGCAGTGAATTCTTTTAGTACTACCTAGGGCATAATTTACACTTAGAACAAGTGAAAGGATCCAATAAAGTATTGGGAAAAATTATGCAATTTCATGAAGAAAATGATGTGGAGAAATTTGACCACCACACGATGTTATGAACATATCTCAAGTTATGGAGTTCTGATTGACTTGAAGTAATATATTTTGGAAACTTGACGGCATTTTCAATAACATTCATGTTCTGCACTATTATTGAGTCTGTTATTCTCTCCTTTAAAAAGAGTCACAAAGATGAAGGGTAAGTGTAGGCGTCATTATTTTGAACTTGGATGGTTCAATCATAAGTCTGATGGTTCATAGCAAAAAAAATACAATAACTAAGCTAAATTTGTAATGATTCGTGAATGCGTGTATTTTTGCAAGGTGTTCATAAGATGTCCAACATGATCATTCATACAATGTCATAGCTAAGTAATTAGTATTTTGAGATAAACTTTGGACATGATTTATTTCTATGAGAGTTAGAATTTCATTAGGATTTGAAGTAGATAGTTTCCAAATAGACGTAAGGTGTTCGGTAAAATTTTGAGAGTTCTTAAGCATTTCAAACTGCAATATTCCTTAAATTTTCTAGAATCCAAGCGTTTTAGTCTCTCAACTACCGAATCAAAGCCTAAAGGTGCATCGGTCTAACCATAATTAAACATACGTGATCAGTATATGCTTAGTTGCGGTTTGGCCCATGTCCAACAAACTTAGCTAAGCTATTTGACCTAAAACCTTGTGTTGTATTCTTTTGAGGGTTCGAGTTTATATATAACTTTGTATTTGTAGGTTAAGGGATATACCTAACCTAAGAGAGTATGCCCTAAACTATAGTTGTGCTTTCCTAAGAAATTACTAGTTCGCTATAGGCAATAGCTCTGATACCAATATGTTACACCCCCGACCATCGGTAGAAGTGCTGAGGTGGGCGACATAAATCCATGATCACAATTATTGAACATATATCAAATAATAAAAATATAATCTTCTGTTACTTTGTTGTTCACTATTACTAGATCACAACACATGCATAAGAATTTGACATTTATAAAAGGTATGGTGAAATAACGAATGGTCTTATATTCAAACTCTTCTGGCTTGCTAATGATCTTGAGAATAAATGCATTTAAGATACGTCAAAAATAACGCTAGTGAGTTCTACAAGTTTTGACTCTGTAGCTGTTATAACCAAACGTATTTTTATAGAATTTTATATGGTTGACCAGCTTTATAAAAATGTGCTTTTCTAACAAAGGAATATAATAAATGAGTTATAAAAGTGTTTTTGGATTTCTATTTAATTTTACTTTTTCAAATCCAAAAGGACAGAACTTAGCAGATATATAAGTAATTCCAACTTATATCAAATATTATTATTTCTATGATTAAAATGTATTTTATATAAAGATTTTGAATATCAATATATATAAAATAAGGTCGTGACACACCTTTTAGAAATACAAAAATAACTAACTTCACTCTTATAATTTGGGCTAATGTCATAAAAGCCCTTAAGTTTTCAAGAAATTGTGGGTTTTACCCTTTGGTGTCTTTTGTGTTCATTAAAACCGGATATTTAGACTAATTGTGTCAAAATCGCCATTTAACAGGTAAACAACCGGTTACCCGGTTATACTTACCCCACCCATCGTCATCTTCATCCCCATACATCCTTCTTCTGTTCACCATTCTTCTTCTTCTTTTCTAGTGTAATGAAACAAACCACGTTGGTCTCCCTTCCTCTTCATTCTGAATGTTTCCCCCAGCCACCATGAAACCTAGGAAAAGAGTGTTGGAGCTCCTCTAAAATCGCCTCCTTAGATTCGCCATCAACATCATCTACGACCAGAGTCGGTCCACCGGCGTAGCTCCACCCCCTGACATCGACGCATATCCTTATATCTTCATTATACACATAAACCTCGCCTCCCTTTCTTCTGTTTACCTGACTCCATCAAAATCATCCACAATTTTTGAAGATTAGGGCTTGTGGCTGATCAGAGTTTTCTTCCTTCACCGGCGGATCGATCTCATCTACCATCTTTCCCTTCTAATTCTCCAGATTGATATAAGGAGCTTCCCTGTTGCCGTCATGCTCAAACTCATCGGGTTTCATCATTGAAATTAATGAATCCTAAAGAACCTCAAGTGGCTGCAACAGTAAAATATGAATCAGAGCAAAGGGGTTCATCGTCTGCTCATCACATTCATCACCTTATTCATATCTTGGAGTCAAGGCGGCACTTGTTCATCACCTTCATTGCCTGATTAAGACCTCTTCGTCGTCGATAACACACCCATTTTGGGCTTTACCAATATCTAATTTGTGATTAAATACAACACACATAACGTATGATTTGGTACTGATTTGTATGTTATGCGTGTAATTTTGTGTTCCTTTGTATTTCCATGATGACCATGGTGAATGAGGAGGAAAGTATCACAGGAGGTAAGTTTAGATATGGGCAAGAATGAGAGGTGGTGGTGGACCATGTCAATGTAGATATGGTGGTGATGGTGGTTTTCAGTTATGGTAACAGTGGTGGATTTCAGGTGTGTGAGGTTTTTGTAAAAAATGATGAACATATTTGAAGAAGACGACGAACAGGTGGTGATGGGTTGTTGTTTGCATATTTAGTTATGTAGAGTATAGATGATGATTTACCTTTTAAGTATATATTTGCAGGTCTGAATGGGTTATGTTTGATTCAATGGTTTCAACTTCAATGAGTTAAATGGGTTATGTGTGTGTTACCGGCAGTTGACTTGGAAACCCTCTAAAAGGGCATAAATGCAAAAATTAAATCAAATATCCGGTTTTAATGAACACAAAAGACACCAAAGGGTAAAACCCACAATTTCTTGAAAATTTAAGGGCTTTTATGACATTAGCCCTTATAATTTCGTATAAACGATTGGATATTTTTTATCTATAACTAGTAAAATTGAGTTTATAAACTTTGTATGGTCGTGTCATAAAATTTATTAAGTGTTATATTATTTAATTTGGAAACCGACACCTAATCTATAGGGAGAAATCCCCCACATAAACATTGTATTTTCATGTCACAATAGTTATTAAGTATCATCTTACTTAATTTGGAAACATACACTTAGTCAGTAGAGCAAAAATCCTCCCACCACTTACAGTCTAAAATCCCAACTTGTAAGGTAGAACATTCCTCGTATGAATCCTATTTCAATCTAATACGACAACAAGGAAAATATCAGGGTCTATAATGAGCTCATAACCGAACTATGACATGAGACCTCTTCACCAGCACTACAAAAGGACGTATTGCACGTCCACATCAACACTTTGTAAACGTCTTGGATTAGGTAGATTATGAACTTCAACATCGAATTCGACTCGTCAGACGATTGTTGTAACTAGAAACCGTTGGCCCACTACAAGAAAAAACATCCTTTTACGACACGCAATGCGTGTCAAGGAAGGCCCTTTCATAACGAAAGACGGCACACAAATGTGCGTCGTCTATTTACGACACAAATTTACGACATGGAATACGTGTCAAGGAAGGCCCTGTCATAAAAAAGATGACACGCATTCACGTGGCATAACCTTACGACACACATTTACGACTCCCATTCCGTATCATTAAAGCCCCTGTCATAAAGAAAGACGACACTCATTTTTGCATGTCATAAAGTTAAATGTTTTAAAAATTATATATTTTGATAGATTTAGTAATTTTCAAATTAAATAACACATTAAAAATCTCATAATACAAAATAAAATACCATAAATAACAAAGATAATTCATTTCACTAATATGTCAAATACAAATAATTATTCCAATAGTGAGTACATGTAATAAAAAAAATGAACTCAAGAGAAGCATAATTTATATACAGTTGCATTATCTAGCTTACTGTGTACCAAAAACTCTCTGTGTGTTTGCTTTTGCTTGAGTCTCGTTTCCTCCAAAGCTTCTAGCCATGCCAAAGTATTATATCTTAGGGTTCATGTCCAAATCAAGTAAAACATTGCTAGCTTAAATTCATCAAGTACTTGGCGTGAAGGCTTAGATAGACGCTTAACTGCAATCTCCAATCCTTCTAGCAGACCCTAGAGATCATTATTGGCCATTTAGCAGGATCAACCTGCAAAAATAATACACCAAATTAATCAGAAGCTGAGTTTCAAAGATGAAATGGCATCACAAATGGCATATAAACCAGAAACTATATATGACATGAGTTATTCATAAAACAATAAAATTTTATATCTACAACCATGGCCAGCTGTTGAGTATGGATAATTTCTAAGCATCTCTGGAAAACAGGTTGTGAAAACTAAACAAATGCACTACCCGATGCCTGAAAGACAATGAAACATGTTATTTTTCTTACAATAAATAAGTCGCAAAACAAAACAATAAATACTAAGAGAACATAAAATAAGGATGATTCAACTGAGGAAATCTCAATTTAGTTTTAATTTAAATCCATTTACCCAAAGGGAAAAAATATCCACCCACAAACACAAACACAAGAAGAGGGCAAATTGACTGAAGATATATATATATATATATATATATATATATATATATATATATATATATATATATATATATATATATATATATATATATATATATATATATATATACACACACACACACAATTCCAACAGCTGATCAAGAAGCTTAATCCTCCAATCAAGAGTGTCTCTTGGAATTATTGTGGTCATTGCCTATATGAAGTAAATTCAAGATTGGAAGTGGAAGTTTTTCGAAGGGCATTTTGGTAAATTTTATTAGTTGAAGGTGATGCTTACAGAAAGAAGTGGTGTATCTTCAGTAAGATTGCCAATCAATTGCCCAAAAGAAGGCAAATGGTTTGGACCATTAGTGTTAACCACTGTCATCTTTACAAAATCACCTGAAAGAAAATTGTAAAAATAAAAAAAAAAATTATCTTAATCAAATTCTAAGTTGAAATAAGTAAAATACCTAAAAGGAAGCTTGTGAGATAAGGAAATGATCCATAATGTTCAACAGGAAGAGTCTTCATGAACCCTACTAATGGATGCAATAATGATCTCTCATAAGCAGTTGTTGAAATGAAAAAAAATACAATTATAAAATCGAAATCATTGAAAAAATAAAAGAAATTGTGTAAAGAAACAAAAAGAATGATTAACCTGAGTTTGCTAGAATGATTATTAAGTCAATTGTAGGGTTACGAGAAGCAACTGCACGTGCTAGTATTGCTCTAAAATATTCTCCAAGCAAGTAAATTGGTTTAGTTGGGGACAAATTTTGTTCAATCTTTACACTTTCTTCCACAATTTTGATCATCCCTTCATGCAAATATTAGGGTAAAATGGTCATTTAGTCTCTCATTTGGTTCCTTGAAGTTTTAACATAATATGAATACAAGAGAAGATGATAACCTTCAAATGGTGTTCGATCATGAGAAGGAATATGCAAGCATTGAACATGAAAAACCCTGTCATTGTATAAAGTTTAAGCAAACATTTACATACTCCTATTAAAGATTCTATAAAACAATAGTTTATAAGAAAGAATGTTCAAAGAGAAGATGAAGATCAAGTTCAACTAACTTTCCAAGAGCTTTCTCATGTACAACAAGGCCAGTTCCAGTTCCTTCCAACCCTACACAAAGTATCACATCCAATTAGGAAGTAAATATAAGCATATATTGCAGGGGTAAAATGGTAATTTGTGTAATTTTATAACCAAACACAAATTACCAAGCAAATACATAAGAACAAATACATAAGAACAAGAGAATCTTTTAGATGCCTGTTACAGGCAACATGGCAAAACCACCTAGGTGGCCCACCATCACTCCTAGTTAAATGACTCAAATCCATGGCTACTTTAGTGTAATCTTTCATGGTTTGTGTCCCATAACCATCATCCCACAAAGGTTCCAACTTCTCAGCGGCATTTTGGGCACTTTTTTTTCCTCTATTTTCATAAGATGCTAGTGCTACAACGGTATTCTTTCTGTTAACATAGGAAGCTCCATTGATCTTGACTGTACTCCTAAGAAGAACACATGAAAGCAGCCTTTATTATCCCTACAAGGAAAGAGAATACAGAGAAGGCAAAGAAAAGGAGAAGAACATACCTTGGAGAAGTCTTTTCTTTTCCCCCTGTAGAAAAAACTCTGGAGTGTGATTTCAAATTCAGAAAATTCCATGGAAAATTCTTGGAAGAGAGTGATGATGGGATGCCTTGTTAGTGGTGTGGAGATTGAGGTTATGACCGGTGGTGAAAGTTTTTATGGAGGGATCGATTTTGATGTAGAAAGTGTTGGCGAAGTTGGGATATCATTTTTTTCTAGGGTCGTGTCATATGGAGATGGGGACTCCAAGGACGATTAACCCTAGTATATCGATCACGGTGGGAAAGCCGTAAAACGAAGGTGAATCGTCCATACATGCTCTGGTTTGTTTTGCTTTCGTGAGGTCCTGAAGAAAAAGCCCTAGAATTAGGGAGGATGTATTTGAAGCGTGATATATGAGAGAACACAGATGAAGAGAATAAGAGGCGCGTATGAGCCTGAGGTCACCGACGTTGAGAAGCATTTGTGTGGAGCTCGTGTTGATTGATTTTTGAAATCACGAGAAACCTTCATCGTCGGGAAGTGAGATTGTAGATGGAAGGGAAAGTGGAGATAGAAGTGAACAAGAGATGGAGACGGAACCAACCCTAAATCTCCATGGCGGGGTTTTAAACTTTTCTAATTTTTTGGGAATTCCTTTTCCCGCTGCTACTAATGATGAAGTTGCGCGTTTCATTAAAAAATATAAAACTACATGATTTCATGACACGCTTTTTATGATAGGTGCCCTCGGCGATTTTATTCTTTTTGTTGTGACACTAATTTTAGGGCACACAAAAATGTGCATCGTAAATCCTTCACATTTTGGGAGAGCTGACATTATTTTTAAGGCACACACTTTTGCGTATCGTAAAACAGAGCGTGTCATGGTTTGCGCGTCATTAAAGGGTACTTTTCTAGTTGTGGCAGGATGTCTATCTATATAAATCTATACAATCAATCTTATACCTATCGTTCCGCGATTCATACGGATTAACGGTTATAATGCAGAGGATATTTTCTAACATATACAATCTTAGCTCATATAGCTTTAGCAAACGAACATAGCTCATATACGGGAAAACCCATGTATGTGTTGGATCCTAACAATATGTGTAGGCATCCTAGTCCTATACTTTAGTTAAAAGTTTAATTGACTATTATTAGTTCTTATTGTTTTGAGAAATGATAGCCCAAATCTTAAATTTACAACAGTTCATGTTTCCAAAAATTGTATTAATTTTTGTGATAAAAATTGGGCAGCATAACGGTTATATATCTGTAACATCTTGATATTGTGGTATTTTTATTTTAAACCCTAAGTATGAGAAGTAATTTCATTTTTGACCTTGGATGAGAATTAACTGAAAAATTGGACCAAATGGCATTTTCGTAAATATTGGGGCCAGCTTGCGTACGCTGGGTATTCCCCCAAGTACATTGGGCGTACGTTTGACGATTCCAAACCCTATATATTAGGGTTTGGATCCTATTTAAGTATCCTTAAATCCCCAACATGCCTTCTTTTATCAGCCTCCAACCCACTTTCGTCCCCAAGCAAACACTAATCCATTTTAGAGCATTCTGAGCATTTTATGTGTGTTTTGGTAGGCTTCAAGGAGAGAGGAAGAATAGAAGATCTTCTTAAAGGAGTGGTACTCTTTGGATCCAGAATAACAATATCATTTGGTATCATTTGGAAGTAAAAAGCTTTGAACTTGATTAAGAGTTGTTTAGATCTTGTTTGGTTATAAAATGGTGTTCTTTTGGTCCCATAATCTTGGTATATTGAGTATAAGTTATTCCAATCCATATAAGTTGTCCTTTCAGACGTTTTGAAGCATCTAGAAGCATAAAAATGTAATCCTGATTGTTAGATTCTTTCCATGCATGAGTTACAAGGTCTTAATGGGTTAAGTAGTTAGGGTTTTTGTGTTTGAACACTTAATGGCCATGCAAGAGCATATAGTTGGAAACTTTATGGTTAAGGAAGTTAGTTTAGGGCTAGATCTGGAATTTATACAAAAGATCTTAATGAATAAGCTCTTAATGGAAGGTTTGGGTGAAGGCAGCATACGCTGGGCATAACCCAAGTACGTCGGGCATACTCAGTCAACCAGCCCCTACTTTTGGTCAATACTCGTGTACGCTGGGCATACAAGCTGAGTACGTTGGGTATACTCAGTTGTGCTGACCAATTTTAACTTTTTGATTTTTTTACTTTAACTAGAATTTGACCAAGTTTGACCTAAGGGTATTTTGGGTATTTTTAGTTGTATTTGATATTAGTTACTATTTGATAATTAGGTGACGGGTAGAGCTTTTATATGGTGCAGAGACCTATTCGTCACTATTTGATAAATAGGTAACGGGTAGAGCTTATATTCGTAGCAGAGACCTATTCAACTACTTGTTCGGACTGAGAGGTGAGTTTCCTCACTATTCTTGTGTGTCGAAGGAAAGAATCTCAGCCTACTAGTTTATGTATCCTGATTTATAGGATGTTGCTACAATGTAGTGATCTGTAGATCTATCTATTTGTCTGTTCACTGGTTATGTTATTATCTGTTGTTGTATACATGTTATTTGTTATGTATATGACGACATGGTATGGTGGGGTTAAGATAGTACTGTTTTGTGCTGTCAGTCAATAGACCGGGGCATTGCAACCGAAAGGTTGTGGGTAGGGGCACTCCAACCGTAAGGTTGTGGGCCAGGGGTAATCCAACCAGGAGGTTTTTGACCCGTTATGTATTGGGAAAGTCGGTCGTAAGGTTGGGGTCGGGGCATTCCAACCGCAAGGTTGTGGGCTAGGGGTAATCCAACCAAGAGGTTGTGGACCCGATATCTGTTTGATTATATGCTTGTGTTGTGGTGCTTTGGGGGAACTCACTAATCTTTGGATTACAGTTTCAGTTTATCATTTCAGGTACTTAACATGATTGTGGCAAGGCGAAGGCATGATCGTGCACATCCTTTCGTTTTATGTTATTTGGATTTTGGGATACTCTGATTACTAAAATACATTTTTGAAACATTGGTTCTGTAAACAATTATGGTTTTGGGTTGTTTTTGAAAAGTTAAATTTATTGTGTTTTGGGGATGTTACAAGTTGCTATTAGAGCATTGGTTTGAGAGAACTGGATGAACATTCGTGTGAATCCAGACTCAAACTAGGGAATTGCAAAAGTTTTTTTAAAAAATGGCTTTCAAAAATTGTTTTCAAAGTAACCAAGGAAGGATCTGATGTGTACGATCAGCCGGAGCAAGAAAGTATACCTCAAGTTACCCAACTGTTATTTGATATGATATAGAAGCATGCTAGTGATAGGTTAGGGATCTTCAGTAATCACATGATAGAATTGCTTGATGTATGATGCCTGACAGCCTAGGTTTACTTCTCGTATGAAATTGACATCATTATTGTAGTTGCTTGGTGTATGCATCATAGTTGTGTATGATTAGCATACGCGAGTGCTGCAGGGTTGGTGGAAGTTTGCCAATTTTTGTTGTGGCGGGGATTCGAGGAGGGAGATCCTTCTAGTATCGGGACTTCGATAATAAGAAACCCCCAAAGTTTGATGGGTTCGAAGACCCGATTATGGTGATGAGTTGGTTGTGTGATGTAGAGGGTTGTTTTTCACGTGCTCTTGCCCTGCTGACCAGAAGGTCAAGTGCAACTTGAGCCTTCTTTGGTTGGGGACGAAGGATTAGTGGAGACTGGTGACTGGTGCTTATTCTCCTGAGTATATAGTTGTCATTACATGGGAGCAGTTCTCGGAGATGTTCCGTGCATGATACATTCCCTTGGTGGAGAGGGAGAGGTTGTCCCAGAAGTTCTTGGATTTGAGATAGAAGACTGAGATGGTGACAGAGATCACCAAGATATTTATTGGGAGGCCTCTTTTCTGCCCTGATTTCGCTGCTTCTGAGCATGCTCAAGACGGATATTCGACAGTTCGTGTCCAACCAACGTTATTCTACCCTCACTGAGCTTCAGGATGTTACGTGGAGGAAGGAGATTGAGATTGAGATTCAGATGAAGGAGTTAAGGCATGATCCTATTCAGTCACATTCTACAACGAAGCAGATCAAGCCCGCTGATTCAAGATCTAGGGGATAGAGGGTCCGCACTTATGGCAGGTGCAGAAAGGTTCAAGAGGGTGCCTGTCGATCATCATCTGGATGCCACAAATGTGACAATGAAGGGAATTATGCCATGGATTATCTCCATCATGCATGAGTACGGAGTGTCAGGATTTTTTTTATCATTGTGATCAGTTTGGCCATATGAAGGCCCAGTGCCCATTGCTTTCAGTTAGGACAGCATAGGCTCCAACGCC
This sequence comes from Lactuca virosa, assembly GCF_052849685.1. Classification (NCBI taxonomy): domain Eukaryota; kingdom Viridiplantae; phylum Streptophyta; class Magnoliopsida; order Asterales; family Asteraceae; genus Lactuca; species Lactuca virosa. The sequence continues at coordinate 298,561,903 of NC_136428.1, read as the reverse complement.
AACCACTCTGAGGATCACCGATAGACGCCATGGTAGGGCGGAGTCCCCGGGGTCTCGAGGTCGTGCTTTTTAGCTCACTGCAGAGGAGGCCAAGGCGGCGATGTACATCGTTACTGGTATGTTTCCATTTATTATTCTATCAGTTATTTTATGGTATGCTTATGTTTTTGATTATGCTAGCTACCTTCTTTGTGAATTCCTTTGTTTCTCTTGTGCTTTTTGACTCGAGTGCGAGTCGGTACTTTATATCTCAGTATTTTAGTAGGGATTTTGATATGACTCTTGGAGAGTTTGAGTGTCCGTTGCGGGATTCTATCACCAATGAACACAAGATATATGCATCGACCGTTTACCATGAATGTGTCCTGGAGATTTTTGGGGTGCCTTATCCGATTGATATGATTTCTATCCCCATAGGGGATGTGTGCGTGATAGTATGGATGGATTGGTTGAGCACGCTTGGGGCTTTGATTGACTGCGAAGGTCGGTGAGTGGTAGTTATAACCCCAAGTAGGGGAGAACTGGTTATCTATGGAGAGGGTACCAATATTAAATCAGCACTTTGTTCTGCTTCCAGGGCTTGGCAGTATATTTAGCATGGTTGTGTGGGAAATATTACGTATGTGGTTGATAGTCGAGATGGGTAGTAGGTTTCGGTTTCAAATGTGCCTGTTGTTAGAGAGTTCGCTGATGTGTTCCCAGAGGAGTTACCTGGCGTGCCTCCGGAGAGGCAAGTCGAGTTCAGGATTGATTTGGTTCCAGAGTGCCTTCGACTTCCAAGGCGTCGTACCATTTGGCACCACCTGAGATGCAGGATTTGTCCTCTCAGCTCCAGGAGCTGTTGGGAAAGCATTTTATTAGACTGAGTAGTTCACCATGGGGAGCACCGATTTTGTTTGTCAAGAAAAATGATAGTTACCATCGGATGTGCATTGATTACAGGGAGTTGAACAAGTTGACAGTGAAGAACCGCTACCCCCTTCTGCGGATTGATGACCTCTTCGATCAGTTTCAAGGTGCATCTTGGTTCTCCAATATTGATTCGAGGTCGGGGTATCATCAGAAGAGGGTTAGAGAGGAGGACTTGGAGAAGACCTTGTTTCAGACTCGTTATGGGCTCACCAATGCGCTTGTGGCATTTATCGATTTGATTAATCGGGTATGCAGGCCGATGCTCGATCGATCAATCATTGTTTTCATTGATGATATCTTGGTGTACTCCAAGAACAGGGAGTAGCATAAGGAGCACCTTCGATAACTTCGGTGAGATTTGAGGCGAGAACGGTTGTATGTCAAGATTTTGAAGTGTGAGTTTTGGTTATGAGAGGTCTAGTTCTTGGGCATCTCGTTAACCAGAACGATATTTTGGTCAATCCAGCCAAGATTGAAGCCGTAAAGCAGTGGGAGGTTCCGAAGTCTCGTTCTCAGAGATTTATTTAGGACTTCTTCAAGATTACGGTACCCCTCAATCGTCTGACAAGGAAGGGCATGGACTTCTGCTGGGGGCCTGAGCAGTATGTTGCGTTCGAGACATTGAGACAGAAGTTATGTGAGGCCCTAATGCTGACCCTCCCTTAGGGTGTTAAGGTATTTATGGTATTTTGTGATGTATCCATCACCGGCCTAGGAGCAGTTCTTATACATTGAGGGAGGGTTATTGCTTATGCTTCTCTGCAGCTGAAGTCGCATGAGGTCTGATATCAAACTCATGATTTGGAGTTGGGAAGCAGTAGTGTTTGCTCTCGATATTTGGTGGCATTACTTATATGGGGTCTGGTGTACTATCTACACAGATCACAAGACTTTGAGATATCTCATGGATCAGCCGAATCTGAATATGAAACAGTTTAGGTGGCTTGACGTGGTCAAGGATTATGACTGCGATATTTTATATCACCCGGGGAAAAGCAAATGTGGTCGTTGATGGTTCGAGCTGCAAGACAACTAGTTCTACTATGGAGAGTCTATGTATCAGGTTTTCGATTGATTCACCATTGTTGGGTTTGATTAGGGAGGCTCATGATGAGGGAGTCAAGAAGGAAAACTGGAAACAAGAGAGACTTAGGGGTGAGATTGATAGGTTTTCTACTGACAATCGTGGATTATTGACCCGGTATGGATGAGTTTGGGTACCATAGTTTGGTGGGATCAGGCAGACTGTGTTGGAGGAGGTGCAGAAGTCCAGATTTTTTATACACCCTGGAGTCACCAAGATATATCAGGACTTGAGAGTTAGTTACTGGTGGTCGTGCATGAAGAGAGAGAGATAGTCTGGTATGTTGAGAGGTGCTTGACCTATCGGATGGTCAAGGCCAAGCACCGGAGACAACATGGCAAGCTGTAGCTGTTGGAGGTTCCCATATGGAAATGGAAATATATTACCATGGACTTCATCACCAAGTTACCTCAGACGGATAAGGGGCATGATGCGATTTGGGTGATAGTGGACCGTTTGACAAAGAGTTCCCATTTCTTAGCTATCCGTGAGAGCTCATTGATCAACAAATTGGCCGATTTATATGTGTGCGAGATCGTTTTTAGACATGGTATTCTAGTCTCCATTGTATCTGATCAAGATGTCAGGTTCACATATTTTTATTTTGGCAGAAGTTCCACGAGGAACTGGGTACGACGTTGCATATTAGCACTACTTATCATCCGCAAACGGATGGTTGGAGCGAACGGACCATTCGCACACTGGACGATATGTTGTGAGCCTGTGTGATTGATTTTGGTGGGAGTTGGGACACCTACCTTGTTGGATTTGGTGTCTAAGCCCATAACTATAATTGGGATGTACTTGATCCGATTGTAGCATGGTCCTTTTTGGGTTGCCTTCACCAGTGTAATTTGATAGGATGTATTTTGAGAATAAGGTTATTTATAGTTTATTAATATATTACAAGTATAATATATTAATATGAAATCATATTATTTAATTAGTATTGATCAAGAATTAATTTGGAATTAATTTTGTGGTCAAAAGAGACTAATTAAATATATGGGGATTGATTGTGTAAATCAATGATTCTTATAGTGTGGGCTAATGATCCATGGTTATTTAGGATGCGCTAAATGAGATAGTCAATGGAGGTTTAACCCATGGAGTCTAAGTAATATGAAAGGTCATTAGGGTTTGCAAAGTGTAACCCTAGCATTTTCTACACTATAAAAGAAACCCCTCATGGCCAAAATCGGTTACAACAAGTGCCACTTACTTTCTAAGAGGGTGAAGTTGATTTTGTGCTAGTAGCCTACTCTATCAAGCCTCCTCTTGCATATTGGTGTTTGTGAACCAATAGAGGCATCACACTTGAGGTGCTCAAGCTTTCAAAGGTCAAGAACTACTAGTCCTTCTAAAAGGTATGTCATCTAACTAGATGTATTATTCATTTGGCAATTTGTATTCTAGTTAGGACAATGCTTTGGAAAATTGAAAATATGCATGTATAATTTCAGAAAACATATATCCAAAACATTTAGGGTTACATGTGCACCATATGAGTGTTATAGTGCTCAAAACCCAACAGTGGTATCAGAGCCTAGGATTGTTTTCTGTTATACTTGATGCTTTTAGTTTTCCAAGTTGAAAAAATTGAATTTTTTGCATCTGACTGATGGACTCGGCGAGTCCACTGGCTGACTCACTGAGTCCACTCAGAAACAGAGCAACTCGACGAGTCAGTTCATGCACTCGACGAGTTGCAGGCTCTGGTTGCAGAAATTCAATCTTTTTGGCCAGAATTGGATTAGGATCATTACCAGAAACTGTTTTGAATCATAAAATCTGCTTTTTCTAATATGGTAGTGATCATTCTCATCCAATTATAAGATAATTGTCAAAGTTTTAAGATAATTGTTGTTTTATATGATAAACAAAGTTGCATGCAAATTGTTGTCTTGATATTATCTTGTTTATGAGTTTAGCTAGATCAATCTAGAATCATATGATAATTTTAGTTGTTGAAAAATTGATCTAAATAAATTTTAATGACCTCCATAACTTGTCCTCGAGTTATGGAAAATGAAAAGTCTCATACATTAAAATGCCATTAAACTCATAAGTTTTGGAAAATGAACGGACAATTGTTAAATATTAAGATAATAGGTCAATTATTTGTATTATTTGATATGAATTGCCTTTGCTATATGAGTTAGATTAGATCAATAGAATATTATATGATAATTTTCCTTATTAGAATTGATCTAAATGTTCCTTAATGAGTTCCATAACTTGTCCTCAAGTTATGGAACATGAAAAGTCTTATCTTAAATGTTTTAATGAACTCCATAAATTGTCCTTAAGTTATGGAAAATCAAGAGTCTTTTCATAAAACCAACATTAACTCATCAGTTATAGAAATTAATAGTTTTGACAAGTTTCAAAACTTGCCCTCGATTTTTGGAATTTGTAAAGTCTCACTAATGAAACTTTAATTCCAAACCCTAGAGTATTAAAAGTTAAAATTCAACCCCTATACTTTATAATATTATAAGTTTAATATATATATATATATATATATATATATATATATATATATATATATATATATATATATATATGTGTGTGTGTGTGTTTGTGTGTGTGTGCATGTTAAGACAAGTCGGTCTTACCGTTAGTATGCCTCATTCACGAAGCCGGTCTATGAGGGGGTATAAGGTTACTGCCAATAAAATGGTAGTTTAATGGGTGTCCACTCTCTCCCACCGCTTCCTTGACTGGTGGATGGTCATTAGCCGAATGGGTAGGATAGGACATTAATTCTCCCTCATTAAAAGTATAATGATAAAAAATAAAGTAACTAAACCTTTTTTATTAAATTCCCAATCTTATTTACTTTGCACCTTGTTAAGTCATTAGTAGAGCGGGTGTGGTTAACTGGCACACTAATCTGGGACTGACAAAGTGTGGAAAAGGGTAGCTTGATGTTAATCATAGATCAATGGAGCGTGTGTGGTTAACCGGCACATTGATTAGGTGATTTGTAACAATGGTTGTACCAAGTTAATTTGCATGGTTATTCACACCTTGTTTGTGATCCTCGGCATCCCAGTCACAATTAAAACTTAATAATCTCAAAGGATCTAGGAATTTCAATCCAATTAAAACTCAATGAATCTCAAAGGATCTAGGAATTTCAATCCAATTAAAACTTAATAATCTATTTCGTTTTTCATGGTGGAAATTGGTAAATTGTAATTTACCTACCTTCAAATATTTTACAATTGGATTATGGCATCCCTTTTCACAATTGTAAAATATTGCGTTAGGTCCTAGCCTTAATATTTCATTTTTGGTGTTATATTAAGGACTTAAATCAAGTAACTTGAATTTCTCCCTTGTAGATATTTAATTCAGACAACTATGGTCTTCCTGAATCTTTTGGAAAAAGCTTTCCACGTGAAGATGATATTCCACAATATCATACATCACTTCCTCCACCTCCTCCAATTATTCTCCCTGACCCACAAGTTCGAAGACTTGAAAAGTTCAAGGTCACTCAAGCCCTATTGGCTAGCAAACACCAAGATTGAAGGTCTATGTGTGCAAATGTCTTGGATATGAAGTCACACATTAACAGGCTGGGAATGTTAGGAGTCGATGTCTCAAGGAAGTTGGTTGTTGACTTGGTTCTTCAGTCACTTCCCGGGTCATATAGTCAGTTTGTTAAAGACTACTATATGACAGACCGCGACGTGACCCTTATTGATCTTACCTATTTGCTTATTGCTGCTGAATCAGCAATGATTTGGTGCAATGGTCAAGCAAATTTGATTGGAAGATCTACTTCCGAAGCTGCCATGGACATAGGAAATGAGATAGATAGCCCAGAAAAGATCCCTTCTCCAATGGGAAGGAAATTGGCTATGGACAAACGATTTGACCATAAGAGAAAAGCCAATTCTGAGATAGTTCCATGTATAAATGCCAAATAGTCCACTTGTTTCTACTGCCATTTGAAGGGACATTGGAAGCGAAGCTGCCCAGAATACCTGAAAGATCTAAGAGAAGGTAAAGTCAAAAAGGTATGACTCTACTTCAGGTAAATCCAGTATCTAAGTCTATTAAGTTCCTATTGTAGATTCTTAATACATGATGTCATAATATTGAATTTTGATGTTTTGTAGGATCAAAGGAAGCTTAAAGGAAACGCATGCAGAGTCTGATCGCAAAGAGATGGATTTCGATCGCATGGTTTGATGATCGGATTTTTGAGCTGCTGCTTAAGAGATATGATAGATTGCTTAGAAATATGTAGTAACATAGTTTTTCATTTGATATTGCATTGTAAGGAAAAGTTTTTCCACACCTTTTATAAATAAATAAAATTTTGAATTTTTATCTTATTTTATATTTCCTTGCAATGGCATTTGTGAAAATTGATGTTTGTATGTTTCTATTTTAGCAATATAGATTTGATTCTTTCGTTTGTGGTAGTGTCTAAATTTACCAAATAAGGAAAGATTCCCATCACCCAACTTGTCTAAATTTACAACAAGTGCCACTTACTTTCTAAGAGGGTGAAGTTGATTTTGTGCTAGTAGCCTATTCTCTCAAGCCTCCTCTTGCATATTGGTGTTTGTGAACCAATAGAGGCGTCACACTTGAGGTGCTCAAGATTTCAAAGGTCAAGAACTACTAGTCCTTCTAAAAGGTATGTCATCTAACTAGATGTATTATTCATTTGGCAATTTGTATGCTAGTTAGGACAATGCTTTGGAAAATTGAAAATATGCATGTATAATTAGAGAAAACATAGATCCAAAACATTTAGGGTTGCATGTGCACCATAGGAGTGTTATAGTGCTCAAAAACCAACATAACTTCCCTTAGCTTAATTTTTGTAAAACAACAGCTACCACTCCAGTATCGATGTGCTGCCTTTCGAGCTCCTCTATGGGAGGAAGTGGCGCACCCTAGTTTGTTGGGGGAGAGGTTGGTCATAAAGTAATGAAAAGGACTGAGGTAGTCCTTTAGATGACATAGCTCATCCAAAGACTTCAGACAGATCAGAGTCGGCAGATGAGTTATGCCGACAAGCGTCAATCTGAGTTGGAGTTCCAGGTTGGGGACATGGTCTTCCTGAAGCTATCACCCCGGAAGGGTGTAATACGCTTTAGGAAGAGGGGAAAGTTGGGGCCCCGATATATTGGGCCACTTCTGGTGATTGCCAGGGTTGACAAGGTAGCATACAAATTGGATTTGCATGAGGATCTCTTCCATATCCGCACCACCTTCCATGTTTTGGAGCTTTATAAGTGTTCGGTTGGTGATTCAGTGGTTGTTCCGTTGGAGGATGTTCAGGTTGATGATCACATGAATTATGTTGAGAGACAACTAGCGATCTCAGATCGGAGGACGAAGGCCTTGCGCAACAAGGTGGTATCTTTGGTCAAGGTTCAGTGGTAGCATCGAAAGGGTTCCTATTAGACGTGGGAACCCGAGGCAGAGATGCGAGAGCATTACCCAGAGTTGTTCACAACAACGGACTTAGATGACGAAGTCTAGTTCAAGTGGGGGAGAATTGTAACATCTTGATATTGAGGTATTTTCATTTTAAACCCTAAGTATGAGAAGTAATTTCATTTTTGACCTTGAATGAGATTTAATATCAAAATTGGACCAAATGGCATTTTCGTAAATATTGGGGCCAACTTGCGTACGCTGGGAGTATGTGTCACGACCCCAAACCCTAATATTTAGGATTTGGACCCTATTTAAGTATCATTAAGTCCCCAACCTGCCTTCTTTCATTAGCCTCCAACCCACGTTCGTCCCTAAGCAAACCCTAATCTATTTTAAAGAATTCTTGAGCATTTTGTGTGTGTTTTGGTAACCTTGAATGAGAGAGGAAGAAGAGAAGACCATCTTGGAGGAGTGGGACTCTTTGGATCCAGAATAGAAACATCATTTGGAGGTAAAAAGATCTGCACTTTATTAAGAGTTGTTTAGATCTTCTTTGGTTACAAAATTGTGTTCTTTTGGTCGCATCAGCTTGGTATATTGAGTATGAGCTACTCCAATCCGTATAAGTAGCCCTTTCAAACGTTTTGAAGCATAAAAATGTAATCTTGATTGTTAGATACCTTCCATGCATGAGTTACAAGGTCTTAATGGGTGATCTGGAATTTGGACAAAAGAGATTAAGGAATAAGCTCTTAATGGAAGGTTTAGGTTAAGGCAGTGTACGTTTGGCGTAACCACATACGTCGGGCGTACTCAGTCAACCATCCCGTATTTTTTGTCAATACTCGTGTACGTTGGGCGTACAAGCTGTGTACGCTAGGCGTACCCAGCTGTGTTGACCAAGTTTGACTTTTTGACTTTGATCAGAATTTGACCTATGGGTATTTTGGGTATTTTGAGCTGTATTTGAGATTTTGCACTATTTGATAAATAGGTGACGGGTAGAGCTGATATTCTGAGCAGAGACCTATTCAGCTACTTGATCGAACTCAGAGGTGAGTTTTCCTCATTGTTCTTATGGGTCAAATGCACTAATGCCGACCCACTAGTTTATGTATCCTAGTTTGTTACTATACATTAGTGATCTATAGATCTGCATATTTGTCTCTTGACTGGTTATGTGATTATCTGTTGCTGGATAAATGTTATTTGTTATATATATATATATATATATATATATATATATATATATATATATATATATATATATATATATGCAAACTTGGTATGGTGTGGTTAAGATTGTACTGCTTTCTGTTTTCAGTCAATAGACCGGGGCATTCTAACCGAAAGCTTGTGGGCTGGGGCATTCCAAACTTAAGGTTGTGGGACAGGGGTAATCCAAACAGGAGGTTGTTAACCCGTCATGTATTGAGCAAGCTAACCATAAGGTTTTGGGTTGAGGTATTCTAACCGCATGGTTGTGGGCCAGGGGTAATCTAAACAAGAGGTTGTGTAACGTCCTATTTTTCACAACGGTTTATTCCAAATCACATTTATAATCCATTATTAAGAAAATGGTTTCTTCCAAATCACATTTATTAAAAATCAGAGTATCATAGAAAATGCAAAATCTTCAATGCTGCTGATGAGTATTTACAGTCCCGCGTTCGCCTTCCCATAACCACCGATGATACCTGAAACAATAAACAACTGGGTAAGCAAAAATCTTAGTGAGTTTCCCCTAAAATACCCCATACGATGAACATACAAGCATGCATCGAGTCCACTTAGCCATCACGCTGGAATACCTAGGGTTTGTTGGCCTACCACCTCAAACCAACCGCTCTTCCATAGCCTCTGTGCCTACGACTGGGTATCTTGGACTACAACACACAACAGGACCACCTGAAACCACTACAACCATATGTTGACATATAAACAAACAAGGATCAAGTAGGCACATAATACAGACAAACATCAATCATACAACTCACTACATCTTACTAGTCTTCTCACAGCACACAGTCTCGCTACCAGCTAGCCTCCATGAAATGTGCAACCATAAGTACCTAGAGGTGAGGTAGCCACCCGAACAGATGATCCTACTCTAGAGCCACAAGTAAACAAGGAACAAGCAATAAAGCCTAGATCAAGCCTCAAAACATTGTCTTAAGTCATTAAGTTTCCACCTTTATGACTTTCCTTGGCTAGGAAGGTCGAAACACTAAAACCCTTACTTATTAATCCATTAAGACATCACAACTCTTGCAAGGAAGAGATAGGAGGACCAAGATCACAATTTTATGGTTCATAATAGCTCCAAAGTGGATAAAGTTTCCAACTTTATCCAAAATCAGATCTAGCCTCAAAACATTGTCTTAAGTCATTAAATTTCCACCTTTATGACTTTCCATGGCTAGGAAGGTCCAAAAGCTAAAACCCTAACTTATTAATCCATTAAGACATCACAAATCTTGCAAGGAAGGGATAGAAGGACCAAGATCACAATATTATGGTTCCTAATAGCTCCATAGTTGATAAAGTTTCGAAATTTAAACATTAGAATGGTCCCAACAAACAAGATCTAGTATTTAAGTCATAAAGGGACCAAAGGTGCATGTTTTTCATCTTAATCCATTAAGTCCATGTCTCGAACTTTCAAATCTGAATCAATATGATGTTTAGATGGATAAAGTTTCCAACTTTATCCATAACAAGGTCACAAACTTCCAAGATCTAAAATTTATGCACTTAAAGTGACCAAACGCTCGTAACACCCAAAAACTAGCTAGATCTAACAAGTTCAACATCAAGATTCAAACTTTATACCTCCACAAGAAAGGTCAAGGAAGATCTAACAATTTCTTCATCAAGATTCAAACTTTATACCACCAGAAGCAAGATCAAGTTGAACAAGGTCTGGATCTACAAGCTCCAATGCAACCAACACTTCTTCAATTAGTTCCTTCTTTTCAAAGGTGCACCAAGAACACTCCAAAGCATATAAAAACACATTATTATTCTCACAAGGATCAAACTAGGGTTAGGGTTTCAAGAGAGGGTGTTATAGAGGTAGAGGCTAAGAATGGAGTGGATTTGAAGAAGTTAAGAAGCTTAAATAGGGCTCAAACCACGAAAATAGGGTTTTGGAAAGGATCATGTATGCCCAGCGTACTCAATTTACGACCAGCATGTCACACCCCCAAACCAAAACGGCGGAAACATTCGGGGGTGGAGGACTTCATGTGTAGTATCACAACAATGCATAATAGTAATCAAAGTACAACAACAACCATTGTATTTACAAACTTATAAGTTTTACAACTGTGTTCAAAACATAATGTATATGAACTCAAAAGTACAAGTTTAAAAGACACAAGTTTATAAATCTCCGTCTTCACAAAAGTTGTGGATGTACCTGTATCACTGCTTCCCTGAGAATACAAGTAGATTTTGGAAAGGTGTCAACAATTAAGTTGGTGAGTTCATAAGGATGTTTGTAACTGAAATCTGTTTTCTTGGTCATTGATAAAGTAAACATGTTTTTCCCAGAAAATCCTATATTTTCTGTTGTATATGTATTTGTGTTCTAAAATAGTATTATATAGGTTTAAATTCCCATAAAACTATAAAAAGTAAGTTTTCTATGAATTGAAGTGGCAATATGTGTTTATACTTGTAATATACTGTATTATAGTCTTATAATTAAATAAAAGTACGTAAAGTGTTACTTATTCATACACTAATCATTTTATTCAATACCAAATTTTGAGTTATTGTAACCATACTAGATGACTTAGGATGGCCTGAACATGAAGATCTTCGGGCGTCGTAAAAGTTACAACATTTGTCACCATAGGTCTGCCGACCTAGCTGTTGCAAGCAGCTCTGGTGCGGGATTGTCAGTCCCGTATAGATCTATACACAAGTGTCACACTCCCACTCAAGGAGATTCTGGATATAATTTCAGGACTTTTGTTGGTACTTGGAAAAGTACATGAATGTAGTCTCACAAATGCTACATTGATGATTAAGCGTAAAAATATTTAATGATTACTTTGTAATAAATACACTGTAAGTAGGTTTCATAAATTGTATAAAATATAGTTTATAAGTTTGTTTCAGTAAAGTAATCTATTTGTTTTCCGATATGTACTATGTTTTTTTTCTTGTTATATACTTTGAAACTTGGAACTAATGAATGAGTTCTGTAAACTATACATATTCTAGTTTAGTTGTTTGTTTTACTGTAAAAATCTATAATACTGTTATTCCATGAAATTCTCTATTTGTATCCAAGTAGTATCAAACAGTTTGAAAACCATTTTATATTTATATGAATGTAATATTTATATAATTGTGATTAATTAGATCTTTGACTAAATAACTTTACTCCAAGCCCACAACCAAACAAGGAACAGGAAATGCGGTCAAATTATAACAATTTAAAATATACTAAAACATTTATAAATCTTTTAAGATATTAACACAATTTTATTGTGTTTCACTTGTATTCCCCCCCCCCCCTAAAATAGTTAAAAATCATAAAAATGTGGGGGTATGAACTCACCTGATAGGTGGTAATCCGGGCAGCGTTACGCTTCTTACAAAGGAGTTTTCTTGATGAAACTCAGTGTTTTTGATGAAAAGTTGGCTTCACACGGGCAGAGTTTCAGCTTAAAATTGAGAATTTCGGGGCGTCGGGGCTTGAGTCAGGTGGTTAATACGTCACCGGGGCTTCGAGGTAGTTTAGATAGGCTTAAAAGTGAGTAAAAGTAGGAGATAGGTTGGAAATTAGCAACCAAAACCGGAGGTCTCGCTTTCTATTTATAGGAGGCTGGAGCCTCGCTGTACGTTGGGCGTATGCTTGGTACGCTGGGCGTAGCGTACGCGTCCAGCCTACCTTATACGTGTCGAAGCTACTTCATTGCATGGCATGCATGTGATGAAGAGGTGACATAGGGTGGACGTGGCTGGTCCCTGGCCTTGTTTCCGAGTACGTTGGGCGTACTCTTGTACGGTGGGCGTACTCACATTTCTTCAACTTCAAAAATTCGTAACGTTCGCATACGAGCTCTGTCTTTTACATTCTTTATATCTATGCGTAGGTGAGACTATGCTCTACAACTTTGTTTAGACTCTGTCGGCTAATTTTTACTTTATTTTTAAAGTTATATTTTTAAGAGACCGGGACAGGAAAAGTCCGTTAAAAATTCATAACTTCTTTATTCGACGTCTGTTTTCGTGTGTCTTTTTACCGTTGGATTTCTTTTGACAAGATCTCCGATTCTTGTTTAAGTTGTTTTGGCCAAAAGTTGCTCGATCTAAGTTTCGAGTTTCGAGCTGTGTACTATCATGTCGAAACTTAGAAAAATCATAACTTCTTCATACGAAGTCAGATTTAGTCGTTCTTTTTATGGACACTCTCGGTTTAACGTATACTATAACTTTCATCTAGATAGTTAAGGTTAAAAAGCATTTTATTGAAAATTCACTTTTTACGTTAAACAGTGTTTTGCCGTTTTGTCGCAAATTTTCGATAGGTCATAACTTCTTCGTTATAACTCGGATTTGGGTGTTTTTTATATTTTTAGAATATTTGACACGATTTCTACCACTATATTCATCGCAAACAAGTTTGTTTAACATTTCATTTTTGAGGTTCGATTATGTAAATGCACATAGTATACAAAAATTTCTCTTTATTATTGATCTATAATATTACATAAAGTCGAAATAACGGGTTGTTACATTATCCCCCCGTTAGAGAGAATTTTGTCCCGAAATTAGGACTATAGCGTTACGGAAAGACTAGGGAAAGAGATGTGGATATTTCTGTTTCATCTGATCTTCTCGCTCCCAAGTGAATTCAGGTCCTCGTTTTGCATTCCAACGAACCTTCACTAACGGGATACGACTTTGTTTAGTTCTCTTCACTTCCCTGTCCAGGATTTCTACAGGTTTCTCTATGAAATTGAGGCTCTTGTTTATCTCGATTTTATCGAGTAGTATAACAAGAGTCTCGTCGGATAAACACTTCTTGAGATTTGAGACATGAAAAATGGGATGAATGTTATCGAGTTCATGCGGTAGATTGAGCTTGTAAGCAACCGGACCAATTCTAGCAATGATCTGGAATGGTCCAATGTACCTTGGATTCAGTTTTCCACGTTTACCAAAACGTATCATTCCTTTCCAGGGTGAGACCTTTAACAAAACACGGTCACCAACCTGGAATTCCAAGGGTTTTCGTCGTTTATCCGCATAACTCTTCTGTCTATCTCGAGAAGCTTTCAACCGTTCCCAGATTTGGACAATCTTTTCTGTGGTTTCATGAATGATCTCAGGACCGGTTAGAGTACTATCAGTTATTTGGTTATTTGCTAGTTGCGTATCGCCCACTTCATCCCAGTACAGAAGGGATCTGCACTTACGGCCATAGAGAGCTTCAAAGGGTGCAACTTTGATGCTAGTGTGATAGCTATTGTTGTAAGAGAATTCAACTAGTTGTAAATGGGTGTCCCAAGCTTTACGAAAATCTATCACACAAGCTCTCAACATGTCTTCCAGCGTTTGTATGGTTCTTTCGCTTTGCCCATCAGTCTGAGGATGGTACGCTGTACTCATGTCAAGATTGGTTCCCAAGGACTTTTACAATGATTGCCAAAATCGGGAGGTAAATCTACTATCTCGGTAAGAGAGAATAGATATTGGCACACCATGCAATCGTACTATTTCTTTTAAGTACGCCCTTGTTAACTTCTCCATTTTATCTGTTTCTTTTATTAGTAGGAAGTGAGCGGATTTGGTTAATCTATCGATAATAACCCAAATGGTATCATGACCACCCGTTGTTCTGGGTAACTTGGTTATGAAATCCATTGTAATTCGCTCCCATTTCCACTCAGGTATTTCTGGCTGTTGAAGTAAACCTGAGGGCTTTTGATTTTCTACTTTAACCTTGGCGCAAGTTAGACACTTGCCCACAAAAGTAGCTATTTCGGCTTTCATGTTTGGTCACCAATAGAGCTTCTTTAGGTCTAGATACATTTTGTCTGAACCCGGGTGAACAGAGTATCGAGTTTTATGGGCTTCATTCATGACAACATCTCTGTAGCCACCAAACTTCGGTGTCCAGATTCGATTCATGAAATAATGAACTTCATCACCCTTGATTTCCAATTTCTTTTCCATTCCTCTCAAGGCTTCACCTGTCATGTTCTCAGGTTTCAAAGCTTCTAACTGAGCCTCTCTGATTTGTACGGATAAGTGGGAATGGATAGTCATAGTTAGAGACTTTACTCGGCGGCCCGAGTACTCTTTTCGACTCAGGGCATCTACTACCACGTTGGCCTTGCCAGGGTGATAACGAATCTCACATTCATAATCATTTAGTAGTTCTACCCATCGTCTTTGTCTCATGTTGAATTCTTTCTGATCGAATATCTAATGAAGGCTTTTATGATCAGTAAAGACTGTACATTTTGTACAATATAGATAATGTCTCCAGATCTTCAAGGAAAAAAACCACTGCTCCCAGTTCGAGATCGTGCGTAGTATAATTGACTTCGTAGTTCTTAAGTTGTCTTAAGGCATACGATATAACCTTTCCTCTCTACATAAGAACACAACCTAGCCCTTGATTAGACGCGTCGCAGTAGACTACAAAGTCTTTCGTCCCTTCTGGTAGGGATAAGATCGGTGCGCTGCAAAGAGCTTGTTTAAGTTTCTGGAAAGCAGTTTCGTGTTTCTCCTCCAAATTGAATATCACACCCTTTTGGGTCAAGGTGGTGAGTGGTTTCGCGATCTTTGAAAAGTTATGAATGAATCTCCTGTAGTAGCCAGCGAGACCTAGAAACTATCGAATTTCTGTTGGGGTTCGTGGGGTTGTCCAATTTTTGATAGCTTTGATCTTGGAGGGGTCAACATGTATCCCATCCTTTCTGACTACATGACCTAGGAACTCCACCTTTTGAATCCAGAATTCACATTTAGAGAACTTCGCATACAATTTCTCTACCCTCAAAGTTTCCAATACTTGTCGCAAGTGTTGAAAGTGTTCTTCCTTACTCTAAGAATAAACAACTATATCATCAATGAAGAGTATGATGAATTTGTCCAAGTGTAAGTCCCCAATCTGCTTGAGTATCAATCAGACCCGTTTGATGGTGCCGAATCCCAATCAAACGGATGATGTCAAATCAAAATAGAAGAGAAGGAGAAGAATAAGATGATGAATCTTGAATGTATTGATGATATGATTGAAGTTCCTTACACAAGATTCACTTTCTCTCTCTAGAACACACCTTAAGTTTCACACACTTAAGCTCCTCTCTTCTCTCTCATTTCTCTCTCTAGAACACCTTACCCCCTCTTGTTCATTCTCTACTCCTCACCCCTAACACCTATATATATATATATATATATATATATATATACTTGGGGAACATGGGTCGTAAATGGGTTTACGGCCGTAAACACCTCCCTACCCGTAAACCTGACCGTAAACTCATAAAATATTACAGAAAAATACAATCAACTAGAAAAGCAAAGTATAAACCAATATTTTGACCCAACAATCTCCCCCTTCGTTTATAGCTTTCTTTTCTTAATTGACCTAACAAACTCCCCCTAAAAAGTAGCTGGCTTTTCTTGTTAATCTTCATTGGGAGCTTTGGCTTCAGCTTTAATCTTCGATATTCTTCACAGCTTCAAGATGAACATGATGAATCTTCAATAATTGACTTCATCTTGAGCAGTTGGGCATTTCTTTAGAATTTGGCTTTGAACGCACATCGAGTGAGGAGGCTTGATGTACTGATTCTTGAAAGATAGCACTTTCAGCTTGAGAATCTTTAGAGAGAATATTAGAGAGAACAAATCTTCTGGATCACTTCAGCAGGTTCATAGATAGCAGCAGACTGATTGAGGAGGCTTCAATGCAATCCGTCACCTAATCTTCAAGTGCAGCTTCGCCTTGCTTCTAGGGTTGAAGGATTGAATGTTGAAAGAATAATCTTCATTTTTTGCTCCTTCGAATGAGAATTCTTCGATGCTCACGGATGAAACCTTGGCTCAGAAATTTTCGACACAAACTTCATGAGTTTCATCTTCACCTGAATTCACTTTTCAAGATAAAACAAAACGAAAAAAAAATTTAGCACACAATATTTTTGGGTTTTTCATATTTTCTGAAAAAAAAAATAAAACAAAAACAAAAATATTTTTGGATTTTTGATTTTCTTGAACAAGAAATAAAACAGAAATAACACTATTTTTTTTAATTTTTTTTATTGATTTTGGAATTTTTTTTAATTCTCCCCCTAAATTTGTGCATAGAGAAAAACTATGAACAAATTTAACAAAAACAAAAATATTTGGGATCAAAGTTGTCAAGCAGTCCAATATCGTTTATCAGCACACGCCTGCATGTCTAGATCTAGTCAATCACTGGTATTGTGGTTCACTTAAACACAAAGGATGTTGACAATTTGGACATATTATAGGTGACAAGTCATTGTGATATATATTCCTAAATGGACATTTAGCTGACGACGACCAAGGATATTGTTGTCCACTTAAATTAAGCAGCAAGATCTACAGACAACCTATTAAATGGTTCAATTTTAGTTGCACTAGAACGAGTTCCCCACTTCCCGATATACCCCGGTAATCAAGAACTTCCAAAGAACTCCTTACTTTAGGTGAGTATTCAATCATTAAGAAAGAAGTCAGATATAGAAGTGCATATGTTGTATCCCAGGTCGGATGTCTTCCAATCACACAGAGGGAACAACATATGACTAACATAGATAGAGGGATTGAGAGGTAGAATGTTGCATATGTTGTGTCCCAGGTCGGATCTTCCGATCACGCAGAGGGGACAGCATATGGCTAACAGATAGAAAGAATTTCATAGATAAGGAGGTGCGTAGAATTAGAGTTGCATATGTTGCAATCCAGGTCGGATCTTCCGATCACACAGAGGAGGCAACATATGACTGACAGATAGAAAGCAAGAAAATAAGTTCCTACAGACCTACTTTATCAGAACCCCCAGTTGCCCTATCAATACCGGAATTAAGGACATGAGTCCATACATCAAGGAAATATTGAGCCACACTTCTAGATAATTAACTTTTAGTGTATCTCGCAGGTTCCCATGTTTATCTCACTGCACAACCTACCCGAGCGTCGTATGGTTAGTCCAAATGAAACTATCTAAGTCTATATTGTCTAGTCCTTTCATGGTCAATCAATGTCTAGTCCTTTTGAATCCTTTATGCCTACCAGCACATTGAATACATAGTTTAGACAATTCGGCTTTAGTGCATTACACGAATTGCATATTGCCCTTTAGCACTAGACTTCATATCAGTTCCCAAGACAACCTACTAAAGAAAGACATATAAGGAAATTAAAGAAAATTGTCTTTGAAATGAATCAATGTAAGATAAACTCAGGAGTATAGAGAAGAAAACGCAAACCGTAAGTCACCAATTGAATTTGCATCCAGAAGGTCTGAGAACAGCACACATAATCTCAGAACAGATCCGAAAATTCTTCATGTCATTAAGCATTGACCCCATGAGTGATCCCTTCCTTTCTTCCTTTCCCGCAAAGGACACATACTCCCAAACAAAGTAATGAATGTTGTACAGTTGAGAGATGTCCTCTATCATGTGCCTCGAAAAGCCACTACCAACAAACCGAAGTCTGATGATATGCCTCCATAGCTGCTCCGACACAGAGCAGGATTAGTTGGTCTTTGGAACCCAGTCCATTTTGAAACTGGGTTGACCTTTTTCATCCTTGCACGGTACTCTTTCCCATGACATATCCTGTTTATCACAAACAGAAGATGAAGAAATATTAGAATCGTTAGAAGATTTGGGAGAGTGAGCCTTTGGAACCCATTTGTAGTTGGGTTTAACCCATTTCGTTTTCGATCTGATGGGTGGCTCAGTACTTGCTTTTGATCTTGATGTCGGCCGTTGAGATGACTTTGACCTCACCGGTCTTTGTTTCACTGGAGCATCTCTTGGATTGGGCTTCTTCGCCGACATTCCCTTCTTGCCCTTGGGATTCGGATTCTTGGCCTTGTGGGATTGATTCTTGGCCTTCTGCGCATTCCAGTCACCATTGCCTGAACGTGACCTTGAGGGGTTCCTTTTGGAGTATCTCCCTCTTGGCGCGTTCTGCCACCCTTATGCATAATAGGGAACATATGCGCGATTAGGACAATTTCTGGCAATGTGTCCAGGTGTTCCACAGTGAAAACATGTCTTTTTCTTCACTGTGAAGTTGTTTCTTCCTGCCCCTGGTGGCGTATCTTTGCCTTGTTTGTTATTTTTCCCATAAGCACAATTGCAGGAGGCACTCTGTTTCACTGGAATTGGTGGCATGTATTTCTTAACAGCAGGTTGATCAGAAGCAGCTGAGTTCGAAGCAACAGATTCAGAGTTCAAGGAGATGTTGGTTTGTTCAATGGTGTTCTCTTTGTTCTCATCTTCTGCTACTTTACCTGCACATGAGGTAGAAAATTAGTATTTTCAACCTGAATACCTCCTGACATAAATCCATCTGGTTTGCTATATTGAAGATGTGCCTCCCTGTCAATTTCTTCCTGTGTCGTAGGGATGGATGTGTAGTTATGATTGAAAGGTGGAGGAACACTATCATACCCTAGACCCTTGTTTTGATTATCTTTGAGTTTTAATTGGGTTTCAAATAAAGACTCGACTGTCTTACTTGACGCAGTATAATTTTTGAAACTAACATCTGTTTTTCCACACTTAATTTTCAAAGTGTCAAGTTCTTCAGTTATAGCATCAAGTTGTCTCTTAATATAGTCATAATTTTCACACTTGTTGCTGAATTCTTCCTGAAGCTTCCTAAAGTCTTGGATTTTTTATTCTAATTCAGCCTTCAGGGGTTTTTGTCCTTTCCTAAGTTGATATCCTTCGTATTTTAGGTCCTCGACTTCCCTTTTTAGCAAATCATTATGTTCACGAAGAATTTTAATCGTATCTTCACAAGATGGAGTACATGAAACTTCATTGACTGGAACGTTTGAAGAAATCATTGTTTTTCCACACTTCAAAGCGTCAAGTTCTTCAATTACAGCAGCAAGACTAAGACGATTGAGATCTTTTGTCTTCTTGATGACAGCTACGTTCATGTCACATGACTTCGGAAGTGCATTCAGCAGCTTTTTGTTTATCTCAGATTTAGTCAAGAAGATCCCAGCTATATTCATCTCAGTAGTAAGTGTAGTAAATCGCTGCAACTGAGCTTCCAGGGTTTCTCCAGGGATATAATCGAACATGTTGAAATTTTGTCTTAACATATCCTGACTCTCTTTCATGTCTTCATTTCCCTTGTTGACCTCAAAAGCCATTAAAAAACACAACTAGAAGACAAAATAAAACTTAAAAGTCAAACTTAAATTTAAAAATGTCATTTGACTATAAACCTCAAAAGTCAACCTTAAAAGTCAAATTTAAAAAGTCAAACTCAAAAGTCAAACTTGAAAAGTCAAACTTAAAAGTCAAACCGAAAAGCTAAATTTGAAAATTTAAAAGTTAAACGAGAAAGTCAAAGTTTAAAGTCAAAGGTCAAATTTTAAAATTCAAAGTCAAAATTTTAAGTAAAAAGTCAAAAATAAAAGTCAAAAATTAAAAACTAAAATTTTTGGTTGAAAAAGAAATTGTAAAAATGAAAGAAATTGATTTTTGGGGTTAAAAGTGTCAATTTTGCGAAACTAGAAGCGACTGGGAGTGGTTTTGAATTAAATTCATAGGGAATGGAACAAGTGAGTTGGTAGTTCAACTGGAAAGCGCCTTTGTTGAAGAAGCAAGGGACTCGGGTTCGATCCGTAGCAGCCCCAAATTCGCTTTTCGATTATTTTCTGCTTGCTGCGAAGTGTATAAAGTTTAAACGTGCAAGTTGTTTAACAAATTTCCTTGTAGCTCAACTGGTTAAGGCGCGTGTTTGTTGACTCAAAGCACCCGGGTTCGATCCCCGGCTCGCCCAATATTATTTTTAATGCATCGCTGATGCGAGGACGAAGCTTCTGCTTGCGAGGACGAGGGCCGTAATCTCAGACCGCAAACTCCGGCCGTAAACTCCGGTCGGCCGTAAACTCCAGGAAACCCTAGCCGTAAACGCCGCCGTCGCCGCCGGCCGTAAACACTTCGCAGATTACGTGAAAAAGAGCGTTTTTCACCCCTTTTGCTCCAAAACTCGATCAAAAGCTCGTTTTTATCAAAAACAGGAAGAACAAACCCCCCCTAATTTTCAGAGATCTATCCAAAAACGCAAGAATCTTTCCAAAATAAGATCAAATAAGCTCCATATCTGACAAAATTGACTGATACAACCAAGCTCTGATACCAATTGTAAGTCCCCAAAGACCCATACGGTTGATCTATCGCTGGAGAAGGTATACGCAAGGGTGGTATATAATCAAGGTTCTACAGGCTTAGAATTGATGAATCCGCTTTAACTTCTTTTCCTTGTTTGGATGTGAGCTTAAAGAAGAATCATTTATTCGACTGCCTTTTCAGTCTTAATTATATACGACTCGTATACACGAAGCTGTGATTGATGAACCAAATATGACTTCTGATATGAACTTTAGGACGGAGACTGCCCAATACTACGAGTGATCGTACTGCCATGCGGATAAACCTAGAATCCAATCAAATGCCTTCTCACTGATCGAGACAATAGATTCAGATAGAACAGAAAACTCCCAGGATTACCTCCGCAACGTCAAGTCGAATTTAGGATCGACTTAGTTCCAGGGGCTACCCCAGTAGCCAAACCGCCCTATCGTCTAGCACCTACATTGATGCAAGAACTGTCCGATCAACTTAACGAACCGCTCAGCAAGGGCTTTATAAGACCAAGCTTCTCACCCTGGGAAACTCCGGTCTGGTTCGTCAAAAAGAAAGACTGATCACTTCGTATATGCATCAATTACAGGGAGCTCAACAAGCTAACCATCAAAAATCAGTACCCTTTGCCTATCATAGACGAATTATTTGATCAACTGAAAAACGGTGATCTTCTTTTCAAAAGTCGTTCCAAGATCCATGTATCACCGACTACGAGTGCTAGGGGAGGATGTTCCGAAGACAGCCTTCCGAACTCGTTATGGGCACTACGAATTCGTAGTGATGCCGTTCGGATTAACAAACGCGCCTGCAGTATTCATGGATTTAATGAATAGGGTGTGTCGTCCTTACTTGGATCAGTTCGTCATCGTCTTCATCGATGACATACTTATCTACTCTCGTAGTAAGGAGGAGCATAGTCAACCGCTTCAGCAGGTCTTGGAAACATTTCGATCAGAGAAGCTCTACGCGAAATTCTCTTAAATGCGAGTTTGGATTCGAAGGGTCAAATTCCTGTGTCACATTGTTAGTGAAGAGGGAATTCAACTAGACACTTCCAAAATCCAGGCCGTTGAGAATGGTTAGATCAGAAGACACCTACAAAAATTCGTAAATTTCCAGGTCTCGCAGACTACTAAAGTAGGTTCTTTCAGAACTTCTCACGATTCGCGAAGCCCCTTACAACTTTGACCCAGAAGGGTGTGGCCTTTGGCTAGGAAGAGAAGCAGGAGAGAGCATTCCAAACGCTAAAACAAGCCTTGTGCACCACGCCAATGCTATCCCATCCAAAAAGGAATAAAAGACTTTGTAGTCTATGGCGATGCGTCCAAATCCAGGTCTCAGTTTCATTTTGATGTAACGAGGTAAGGTCATTACCTAAGCCTCCCATCAGTTGGAAACCCTCAAAGCTAGCTATGAAATTCACGATCTAGAGTTAGAGGGCATCATTAGAGAAGATCGTTCAGATTAGTGGACGATTGAAAGCCTCTAGTGATCGACAGAAAAGTTAAGCAGGGCTTTTCGAGATTCTCGCTAGAATCGGCCCTGTAGCTTACAAACTTAACTTACCCCGCGAACTCAGTAACGTACATTCTACTTTCCACGTCTCGAACTTGAAAAAGTGTCTGTCCGACGAGACTCTTGTAATCCCACTCAACGAAATCGAGATCAACGAGAGCCTCAACTTCGCGGAAGAACCTTTAGA
The DNA here is from genome assembly GCF_052849685.1 of Lactuca virosa. Taxonomy (NCBI): domain Eukaryota; kingdom Viridiplantae; phylum Streptophyta; class Magnoliopsida; order Asterales; family Asteraceae; genus Lactuca; species Lactuca virosa. The sequence goes on along the minus strand of NC_136428.1, from coordinate 298,539,387 downwards.
GATCATGGACCGAGAGGTCAAGCAAACAAAGCAAAGCCGAATCCCGTTAGTTAAGGTTCGCTGGAACGCCAAGCGAGGACCTGAATTCACTTGGGAGCGAGAGGATCAGTGGAAACTGAAATATCCTCATCTTTTACTTAGTTATTTTGTAACTACTTATTTGCTTAAACTCTAATTTCGGGACGAAATTCCTTCTAACGGGGGGATGATGTGACAACCCGAAATTTCTATTCTGTACAACCATTCACTTCAATAGAAGTCAGAATTGATTCTGCTAACTTATAGGCTTTTTGGAGTCAGTTTGAGTGTTTTAAAGCGTAGTACTTCAAGAGATAACTGGAGAGAGGTTACTCTAGGGTTTATTGTGCATCAATAAAGTCTCAAAACTCCAAGAGTTTGGAGTTTACGGCCCAAACATGGTGTTTACGGCCGTAAACTCTAAGGAGTATAAATATGACACTTAGTCATTTTTATCACTTTTTCACATTTTCAAGACTAGAACTCGAAATCCTCTCAAGTATCATCCGATTTTCCTTCTTGATCTTCAACTTTGTAAGTGTTTCTTGCCTTAATTAGTTGATATCCTTCATCATCTAGTGATCTTACATGATTTCATCCATGAAATCATTCCATTTATGTAGATCTTCAAGTGTTCTTCATTTCACCAAGAACACACACTAGTGTTCTTGGACTTTAAACACCCTTACAAGCTTCTATATTGTAAGTACTCTTACCCTAGTGTGTTATAAGGCTTGTTTCACATCTTAATCAACTTGAAAACACAATGAAACACAAGATCAAAGGTGTTTACGGTCAAGACATGTTCTTGAACCGTAAACCCTAATGAAAGGGCCATTGTGAGCCCTAGTCCCTTACCAAGCCTTGGATACTAGTCTAGATCACATCCTTGAAGTGTTTAGGACCTTAAACATCAAAAAGATCAAGAACCATTAGAGTTTACGGCCATAAACTCATGGAGAAATGGTCAATGGGCCGTAAACTCTATAATAAGGTGCAATGGTGCCACAATCACTTCCTAAGGCTTAGACTTGAAGTTAGGATACTTCTTTATGACTTATAAGACCTCAAAACATAAAATGGTAGAAGTTACCATGGGTTTACGGCCATAAACCCATTGGGACCGTAAACCCATAAAGAGTTTACCCTTGGACCATAAACTCAAAAGCCAAGCCCTACAACCCTTAGATGCAATCCTTGGTACTTATAGCACTTGAATCAAAGTGTTTTCATGTCCTAGGGTGTCTTAACTTGGTTAATTAGTTGTTTAATGACTAATTGGATACATATATGTGTTATTATAAGTTAACTAGGATCCTTGTGTGTGCTCAAGTCTTCACTTGACACCTAGCATCCTATAACATCCGTTCATCCAAACCAGTCACTACAGGTGAGTTCATACCCCTTAATCAACCTTTTAAATGATTTTAAATGCTTTTATGGGGGGGGATACAAGTTGAACTATTATAGTTATTATATCAATCACATGTGATTAATAACTACCAAACAAGTGGATTTCTTACTTTTCAAACTGTGTTATCAAACAAACTACTTCAAACTATTTTTACAAACTCTGTTACATGTCAAATACTTTTATTAAACTCTTTTAAACTTATATTCTGTTAAATATGTATCTATATAGATATAGTTATATAATTAGGATTGAAAGGACTTAGGACTGATAGCTCACCTTAACTCCTATTCCTTGTTTGGTGGTGGACTTAGGGTATCGGTTGTTTGTCCGAAGGTCGTTTGAGTCCTAGTTATATATTAAGTATATGTATATAATTTTTAAAAATGTTCCTTCTTTCTATTTCAATACCTTTGGGTAGCAAAGGTATACAAACATGTACATACATACAAACAACATTACTAGTAAACTATAATAGGCATAGTTTAGGAAGTTACTAATACTATTACTAGAATAATGAAACATACAATGAGTCAGTTCATACATGAGTCAACACACTATTATGAGAAACAGAGAGAACATACATACATACTAGACAGAGAGAGAACATACAATACAGCTAGTACATACTATACATTATACAAGAGAACATACTATTATGATAAACAGAGAGAACATACATACATGCTAGACAGAGAGAGAACATACAATACAGCTAGTACATACAATAGATATACAAGAACATTACAACAGTTATGTGAGCCACGTAACGGGGCATGGCATCACCTGTCATGACTCGTTTTGTATCCAGAATCTCCTTAAATGGAGAGCGTTGAGTTTGTGTATAGATCTATACTGGATTGACTATCCTACACCTTGCTGCTAGCTACAGTGGGACTTGCAAGTCTACGGGTGCCAAACGTCATTCCTTCCGACGTCTTACATCGTTGTGTTACTAGTCGGTAGTATGGTACAGGCCGATCACATGATACTTTAAATAACAATTAGTTTAAGGTAGTTAGTACAGCAGTAGTTACTTAATACAACACTACAGTACTATTTTATTTCCCATTGCATTCATTTTGTGATCTTCACAACAATAAACACTAATGTAAAAACTATATTTTTGGTTAATGATAGTCATATTTGGGAAAATACATACTCTTACAAGAGACACACACACAGATACTTGATGCCTTGGTAGAAGGCTACTTTTAGTAGAAAAACATAGGGTTTTCTAGGAGATTCAAACATTTTACAAACATTCACAAACTCTTACAAACTTACACATCACATACTTACAAACACTTTCATACAAACACAGACACTAAAATACTTATGATCTCACCAGCTTTAAAGCTGATAAACTCTTTCAAAATAACTTGTATTCTCAGGTCACCAGTAGACAGGTACCGATGCCAGGTTTTGAGAAGATGGAGCTCGTTCAAGACTCATCTTTCATCTTGATTTATATTTTTGGTGTCTATTAAACTTGACAGAACACACATGTATTAAATTATATTATTAATGCAATGGATGATGTTGTTGCTTGTTTACTACTATGCATTGTTGTGATACTGTACATGACGTCCTCCACCCCCGAACGATTCCGCCGTTCCGGTTTTGGGGTGTGACACCTAACACCTATATATACTTGGGGAACATGGGCCGTAAATGCGTTTACGGCCGTAAACTTTTTTACGGCCGTAAACACCTCCCTAGCCGTAAACCTGACTGTAAACTCATAAAATATTACAGAAAAATACAATCAACTAGAAAAGCAAAGTATAAACCAATATTTTGACCCAACACCAAGTATGGTCGACACACTCGATTCATAAGGTCCATGAATACTACAGGTGCATTCGTTAGACCAAAGGGCATCACTACGAATTCGTAGTGACCGTAGCGAGTTCTGAAAGCAGTCTTCGGAATGTCTGACTCCTGGACTCGCAATTGGTGGCATCCTGATCTTAGGTCAATCTTGGAGAAGAAATTAGCTCCTTGGAGTTGATCAAACAGATCATTTATCCGTGGAAAAGGGTATCGATTTTTAATGGTAAGTTTGTTTAATTCCCGGTAATCTATGCACATGCGACAAGATCCGTCCTTCTTTTTCACGAATAAGACCGGCGCTCCCCGGGGTGAGAAGTTTGGTCTAATGAAGCCTTTGCTGAGTAGTTCGTTCAGCTGGCTGGACAGTTCTTGCATTTCTGCAGGTGCAAGACGATACGGGGCTTTAGCTATAGTGGTAGCTCCGGGAATCAAGTCGATTCGAAATTCGACTTGGCGTTCAGGAGGGACTCCTAAGATATCTTCAGGGAACACATCAGGGAAATAACAGACTTCAGGGATATCCTTGATGCTTTTCACTTCTTGTGTTTTATCAATAATGTGAGCTAAGAAGGCGTAGTAATCTTTACGATCATACTTTTGAGCATTGACGCAAGAAATGATTTGAAGTTTCGCACTAGATTTGTCGCCATAAATAACAAGAGATTCGTTACTCGGCAGATTAAGATGAATAGGTTTCTCGTAACACGTGATATCAGCACGGTGAACACTTAACCAATCCATGCCGATTATGATGTCAAAACTTTTAATTGAGACTGGCATAAGGCCTATTTGGAATGAATGGTCGTTTAGAGTAAGTGGGCATCCTATGTATATATCATTATTACTTTCGGTTTTTCCGTTGGCCATCTCAACGGTAAATGTATCTTTTAGTTCTTTAGGATTCTTTTAGAAGGTGTTTGAACTTATGGCTTACGAAACTTTTCTCTGCACCGGTATCAAAAATAATGCATGCGTAAGAGTCGTTGAGAAGAAACGTACCGGTCACCATATTAGGATCCGCTACTGCTTCTTCATAGTCAACCGCCAAGACTCTTCCAGTACCACCAGTGCTCCTTAACTTACGACATTTTTTCTTGAAATTTCCTGTTTCCCCACATTCATAGCATGCTTGGCCCACTCCTGCAGCAGGGACTTGAGAAATAGGCTACGCTGGTGCCCTACAGAAACGGCCAGTATGCCCCTTTTCGTTACAATTCTTGCAGTGCATTTCTCTGCAAGCTCCAGTATGGTGGAAGTTGCATTTATTGCACTTTGCCAAAGATCCATCATATCTACTTGGGGTTGCTGGAGTGGTAGACGAAGTGGTAGGAACAATAGTTGGAACCGCAACAGGAACAATAGCAGCGTGTGCTGCCACTATTTGTTGCTTTTTTGAGGGCTCTTGAGACAATTGCCCTTTTCGCTTGTTCCAGAATTTCTTCTTATTACCACTCCCTTCTTTGGGTTTCTCCAGGATAAGTACCATAGAGCGATGACGAACTCCATGGTCTACCAGTGTCTGTGCCAAATGCTTGGCACTGTCAAATGTGAGATGTTTAGCATTTATTACATTTCCTTGTATCTGAGGAGAGAGTCCCCAATAATACCTCTCAACTTTCTTGCTCTCGGTGGGAACCATCCCTGGACACAGAATAACCAGATCACTGAACCTGGCAGTATATGCAATTATATCGGAGTCTTTCATCGTCAGATTCCAAAGTTCCTCCTCTAGCTTTTGAATTTCACCGCGAGGACAATATTCTGCTAGCATCAGGGTTTTTAGATCATCCCATCCCATAGCATTGGCGACTGGAAGAGATAAGGATTTGACATAGCCATTCCACCAGGAAAGGGCTCTGTCCAGGAAGGTACATGCTGCAAACTTGACTTTGCTTGCTTCAGGGCATGCACAAATCTCAAACACTGATTCTATTTTCTCGAACCAGCGTGTAAAAGTAATGACACCTCCGGTGCCATCAAAAGTTCTGGGCTTTGCATTTGTAAAATCTTTATATGAACACTCACGAGGGTGTCCAAGACCTTCACCATGACCAGAAACTGGAGCACCATTGCTTGTTCCACTGTTACCACCGGAGTTGATTTGTGCCATGGCAACAGCCACAACCACAGCCACTGCTGCCTGAAAGACTGCAGCGTCAAATATTTGCGGAGGTGGTGGCGGTGGAGGCGGTGTTGGTGCTTCATTGACATTGGTATCTCTCAGATTCTTTCTGGGAGGCATCTTTATCTATAATGATTTGAGAAAAATAATGATAAGTACTCAATAATGATCATGAGTCAGGTAATATTTGAACATGAAAATTTTCAATTCTAAATGTATCATTTCCTGACTTGTTATAGTTTGCTACTAAGCGAAAAGTCTACTAATATAAGTAAACATTTACCAATTTTGTTTATATCAACACTTGTAATGAGTCTGCTTTAAGTCTGTTAACCAAAATTTATGAAGTAAGATGTTTATGAAAATTGTAATAACTCCTAATGGAGTAAAATGCTTATCATTTTCATTGATATATTGTATTATACATGAAGTTGGGAAAATTTTGACCTAGACATAGGTTTATGTTACATCAACAAAAAGAGGAAATTAAACAGCATTACTACCTACGAGTAGTGTATTCACTTAGTCGTAGGATGGAGTTTTACATATATATTAAAAAGTAATATATACATTCGATATCCTAATTTATATTAAAATAGAAAATAGAAGTAGTGTAAACACTACTTGCGACGAGTACGGCTCCTAGTACTGGGCTCTTCCACATGAGGTTCTGATTCCCTCAAACGCCTCTCTAGTGTAGTCTGACGCTCTTGAAGTGCTCTCATTTCGATTTGAGCAACAATAATTTCTACATGGAGCATGTCTGTGTGGTGTCTGGTTTCATCGTGATCTCCGTCTAGACGATGAATATTTGCGACGTTTTGTTGGAAAGCAGCTTTGACTTCTAGAATTCGGTTGATCGATATCCGGGATGGATCAACCTGATGGGAAATACGGTGCACTATAACAGGGAGGGCCCTGTCAGCCGATCCTCCATTACTGATGTCATAGAAATCTCGGTTCATACCAAATGGGGGGCGTTGTCCTTGTTGGTGGCTCCATCTGTGTAGTTCTTCAACCCATGCTGGGGTTGGACCATGATAATGTTGTCTGGCTACTAGGCGTTGTACTCCTTGTGGTGGATTATATACCTCTGGTTCCGAGTCTGTGCCATTTGAATTTTCTTCTTCATTATCTTCCTCAGGATCCTCTGCAGGATCATCTTCTACCAAACCATTATTCCATTGGTTAGGGAAGTAGGGATCTCCATGTGGAGGATATCCTGCCATAAAGTCTATACGAGGAATTAAAGGTAAGATGCATAGAAATAATGTAGTTTTACAAAATACTCCTATAGTATTTTAAATTTGTGTTCTGTTCTAAAGTTCTTCTGTATGTATAGAGTTTGGTAAGTTTTAGACTTGTCGCAACACTACCATCACTCCCAAACACATGTTGATCATATCTCAAATAAATATAGTTGATCAGGCCATATTTATTCCAGATATGATTACATAACTGTCCAGGTTTAACTGCAGTGTCCAACATCCAAATACTTTTATGTAGTTATTACTGTGATACTATTTCTGTATATGTAAGTGTTAGTATACTTCTTATAAAATAATTATATTTTAAAAGTATACTTGTAGTCAGAGCACTCCGGTCCCATTGTATTTATAGTTGTATATATTTTATGAATTGATATACTGAGTTCACTATACACAATGCTCTGATACCAATCTGTCACACCCCAAACCAAAACGGCGGAAACATTCGGGGGTGGAGGACTTCATGTATAGTATCACAACAATACATAATAGTAATGAAAGTATAACAACAACCATTGTATTTACAAAATTATAAGTTTTACAACTGTGTTCAAAACATAATGTATATGAACTCAAAAGTACAAGTTTATAAATCTCCGTCTTCAAAAAATTTGTGGCTGTACTTGTATCACTGTTTCCCTGAGAATACAAGTAGATTTTGGAAAGGTGTCAACAATTAAGTTGGTGAGTTCATAAGGATGTATGTAACTGAAATCTGTTTTCTTGTTCATTGATAAATTAAACATGTTTTTCCCAAAAAAATCATATATTTTCTGTTGTATATGTATTTTGTGTTCTAAAATAGTATGATATAGTTTTAAATTCCCATAAAACTATAAAAAGTAAGATTTCTCTGTATTGAAGTGCTAATTTGTGTCTATACTTGTAATATACTGTATTATAGTCTTATAATTAAATAAACTACGTGAAGTGTTACTTATTCATACACTAATCATTTTGTTCAATACCAAATTGTGAGTTATTGTAACCATACTAAATGACTTAGGATGGCCTGAACACAACGTTCTTTGGGCGTCGTAAAAGTTACAATATTTGTCACCACAGGTCTGCCGACCTAGCTGTTGCAAGCAGCTCTGGTGCGGGATTGTCAGTCCCGTATAGATCTATACACAAGTGTCACACTCCCAATCAAGGAGATTCTAGTTATAATTTCAAGACTTTTGTTGGTACTTGGAAAAGTACATGAAGGTAGTCTCAAAAATGCTATATTGATGATTAAGAGTAAAAATATTTAAAGATTACTTTGTAATAAATACACTGTAAGTAGGTTTCATAAACTGTATAGAATATAGTTTATAAGTTTGTTTTCAGTAAAGTAATCTGTTTGTTTTCCGATATGTACTATGTTTGTTTTCCTGTTATATACTTTGAAACTTGGAACGAATGAATGAGTTCTGTAAACTATACCTATTATAGTTTAGTTGTTTGTTTTACTGTAAAAATCTGTAATACTGTTATTCCATGAAATTCTCTGTTTGTATCTAAGTAGTATCAAACAGTTTGAAAACCATTTTATATTTATATAAATGTAATATTTATATAATTGTGATTAATTAGATCTTTGACTAAATAACTTTACCCTAAGCCCACAACCAAACAATGAACAGGAAATGGGGTCAAATTATAACAATTTAAAATATACTAAAACATTTATAAATCTTTTAAGATATTAACACAATTTTATTATGTTTCACTTGTATTCCCCCCTAAAATAGTTAAAAATCATAAAAATGTAGGCGTATGAACTCACCTGATAGGTGGTAATTCGGGCAGTTTTACACTTCTTAGAAAGGAGTTTTCTTGATGAAACTGAGTGTTTTTTATGAAAAGTCGGCTTCACACGGGCAAAGTTTCAGCTTAAAATTGAGATCTTTGGGACGTCGGGACTTGCTTCAGGTGGTAAATACGTCACCGGGGCTTCGAGGTAGTTTAGAGAGGCTTAAAAGTGAGTAAAAGTAGGAGAGATGTTGGAAATTAGCAACCAAAACCGGAGGTCTTGCTTTCTATTTATAGGAGGTTGGAGCCTCGTCGTACGCTGGGCGTAGCGTACGCGTTCATCCTACCTCCTACGTGTCGAAGCTACTTCATTGAATGGCATGCATGCGACGGAGAGGTGACGGAGGGTGGATGTGGCTGGTCCCTGGCCTTGTTTCCGAGTACGCTGGGCGTACTCACATTTCTTCAACTTCAAAAATTCGTAGCTTTCGCATACGAGCTCCGTTTTTGACGTTCTTTACATCCACGCGTAGGTGAGACTAAACTCTACAACTTTCGTTTAGACCCTGTCGGCTAAGTTTGATTTATTTTTAAAGTTATATTTTTTAACAGGCCGAGACAGAAAAAGTCGGTTAAAAATTCATAACTTCTTTATCCAACGTCCATTTTCGTCTTTCTTTTTACCGTTGGATTTCTTTTGATAAGGTCTCCGATTCTCGTTTAAGTTATTTTGGCCAAAAGTTGCTCGATCTAACTTTCGAGTTTCGAGCTGTGTACTGTCGTGTCGAAACTTAGAAAAATCATAACTTCTTCATACGAAGTCAGATTTAGTCGTTCTTTTTATGGACACTCTCGGTTTAACATATAATATAACTTTCATTTAGATAGTTAAGGTTAAAAAGCATTTTATTGAAAATTTACTTTTTACGTTAAACAGTGTTTTGTCGGTTTTGTCGCGAATTTTCGATAGGTCATAACTTCTTCGTTATAACTCAGATTTGGGCGTTCTTTATATTTTTGGAATCTTTGACACGATTTCTACCACTATATTCATCACAAACAAGTTTGTTTAACATTTCATTTTTAAGGGTCGATTATGTAAATGCACATAGTATACAAAAATTTCTTTTTATTATTGACATATACTATTACATAAAGTCGAAATCACGGATTGTTACACAGCATATTAGGGATGCCCTAGTACGCCTAACGTACTCCCCGTATGCCCAGCGTATGCGGCTAACCCAAAAATCTTCCTAACTTAAAACGGTCGTAATTTCTTCGTTCCAACTCCATTTTCAACGTTCTTTATATCCACGGGAAGGTATTGAAGAGCTCTACAATATTATATAAATATCTTGGACTAAAAAATTCTCGAATAAAAATACATATTTTATGCAAGAACCCGACCTATGGCATTTCCTGTTCTACCCTTCGGCCCAAAACACAATTCAAAGGTTTAGATCTCATAACCATCATTGCCTCATTTCAAACGGTCTAAACATTACCTCCTTAAGACCCAAAGCCATTATACAGCCGACTTTCGGCCCACGGCCTTGAAATAAGAAATGACGGGACACAAGATGTTACAGGTTGTAGACCCGATATATGTTTGATTATATGTTTGCATGGTGGTACTTTTGGGAAACTCACTAAGCTTTGACTTACAGTTTCAGTTTATCGTTTCGGGTAATTCGAATAACCGTGGCAAGGTAAGGACGTGATCGTGCGCATCATTTGGTTTTATGTTATTTGGATTTTGGGATATTCTGATTACTGAAATAGACTTTTGAAACAATGGTTCTGTAAACAATTATGATTTTGGGTTGTTTTTGAAAAGTTCAAGTTTATTGTTTTTTTGTGATGTTACAAATTCAGACAAAATCAGGTTTTACCCGATGCAAAACCAACGATTCCAAATATACTTACAAGCCTAAATAGATTTTTAATCGTTGATTCTACCAATACGACAACTATTTAACTGGTTATAAACTATATAATTGGCATGATTTTCTCTTTCGGAATATGGTTTATAATTCATATGACATGTATTTTGTTAATAATCATCAAATAAATGTAAACACTTTATCACGAAAATATTTATGTTATTAATTTTAATAACTAGTTTTTATCAAACAATATATACCGATTATTATAAAAACCAGTAGATAATAAATCAATACTTTTATAAAATTAAAGTGGTCGCTTAACACATTTACCTTAAATATATCCAAATCTTAACCCACACATTAATAGGTTTATTAGACTTGATAATCATTTATTTTTTAAAAACTATATCAAAGTTTTCTAACAAAATCGAAAACATAACGGTTGCATTTTGACCAAAACCAGTTTTATCTAATGTAAAACTCACAATACCATTAAAATATACAAGCTCATAAAGCTTCAATTATATCATTTGCAAATATAATAACGTTTTTAACAACTTTTAGTAGGCTATATATTCATAACGATGGTAACTGTGATATATATATATATATATATATATATATATATATATATATATATATATATATATATATATAGAGAGAGAGAGGTTCAGGTATTCTAACTAAGTATTGTATTATTGTATGCATGATTGTGGACCAATCAAAAATTAATAGAAAAAACAATAATTAAATAAATCAATAAGGGTAACTAGGTAATTTGAGATATAATTTCCACAAATACTCCCTATAATTTTGCTAGTTACGTTGATTTTAACCAAATTCCCCCCTTTTATATACGGCCTACGACTGATCTGATCAATCTTCATCACCGGTGTAGGATCAATCTTCTTCACCGATTGAAGACTCCTTCACGCCGACCATCCAATCGGCTACTGACCTAATTTCCCGGCGACGACGAAGAAGATACTAAAGAACCCCACTCCCGCCGTTGAAGATTACCAAATCCAAAAAGAGAACACGAAAGATCTCCCAATCAAAACCGCAACCAGCGTTTACCATCGGCGACATAGAAGATTTTCAATTTAAGGAAAACGAAGTTAAAGAAATTAGGGCATCCTTGTTGAAATGGTACGACGTTAACCGGAGAGACCTTCCATGGCGGAGGATCAACGATTCCGATGATGAGGACAAAGATAGAAAAGCATACGTTGTGTGGGTTTCGGAAATCATGCTTCAACAAACAAGAGTTCAAACTGTTGTAAACTACTTCAATCGGTGGATGGAGAAATGGCCGACTGTTTATCACCTAACTCAAGCTTCCATCTCAGAGGTAATTTTAGTTTTAGAATTTAAAATTTTCTGTTTTTTTTAAAACTGAATGCTTTTACTTTTACCTTTTGCAATTGCCCTCAACCCTATACTCACTGATATAAATGAATAAGTTTTCATCAAATCTTTATCTAGTTATTTGAATCCAGTTACACTCTTTTAGAATTTAAGAACTCAACTTCTCAGTTCCCTCATATATGTAACTCAGTTTCTGTTTGATAATTGATACAATTGATAGTTTGTTTGATTGGTTGATAATGATACACCATCGGTGGTATTAATTATTTTCCCATGTCTTGGCTTCAAACTTCCATCTAAACATGAATAATTTTAGGGGTTTTAAACTTGGTTTGAATCCGAATTGGATTGAAAGATTTGTTTAGTGGGCAGTAGCCAAGTTGGCTTTCCATTAGAACTGATAAGAAAGGGTTTCAATTAATATATTAGATTTAGACTTTTAATTTTGAGTTGTTTGACTATATTTCATTTTTAGTTATGTTTGAATTAGAATTGTACAAGTCTAGAACGATTTTTAAAATACATAGATGCTTTGATGCTTCTTTCATTTGGAATTAATTTGTTTATGTAGAAGATTCAATGGATGATATTGGTGAGATTCCAATTCTATTGGAATTGAATTACGAATTCCAATTCTGTTGGAATGGAATCATGAATTCTAATTCTGTTGAAATGGAGTATGGATATTTTCTCACTGATTTATGCATGTTCTACAATTCTTGTTTATTGGTTTTGGTGCAATTCACAAGTCCACATCTTTTTCCAAAGGAATTTAGTTTTTTATTTTTCATTTGCTAATGCATTATTGGAATCTAAACTACAATTTTGTTTTGTTTTCACAGAAGTTGATGCTTGAAGAACGGACCACAAAATTGAAAGTGAATCTAAGCAACATTATTCTTTTAGAATGTATTAGTGTCGTTGTCAGATTTTGATGTTTTCTTTCCCGTTTTGAAAGTTTTTTAGTTTTATTCTTTAACAATAAATGTAATTCTTAACAATTGTTACCCGTATTCTATAAGAAATAATGTATTTTTTTTGTTCGTCAATTGATTGTTCAAGAATTTCTTATTCTACAAGAAGTTTTTACAGTCATGATCAATAAATAGGTTCAAGAATATTTTTATTATTTATGGTTCAAGAATATTTTTATTTTTTAATATACTCATAACCATATTCTGTTAGAATGTCCGAATTAAAAGAATTATAATTCGTAAAATCGGATTTTTAAAATTAATAGAATCTATGATCCCTAAAAAATACAATTTTCCTTTATTAAATCTATATTAATTGACTAAATTACCTTTGCAATTAATTAAGATGATATTTTTCAAATATATTTAATTCAATAATATATATTAATCACTTTCTTAAAATAAGTAAATTTGATTGGCCCACAAGTATACATACAATAACACAATAATTAATTTGAATAGAATAACCTAAGCATATATATATATATATATATATATATATATATATATATATATATATATATATATATATATATATATATATATATAGGGTTAAGTTCAAATGAGAACACTATTTAATGTGAGAACGTGAGAACACTACTTTATGTTACTATTCAACTATGAATTTTGTATATACAACGATATGGCATTATTCATCAACAAATATACGAACAATCACACATTAATATTCACATTAAAATTTTGTATGTACAACTTTATGACATTTTTCATCACCGAATATATGAACAATCACATATTTAACATTCACATTAGAATTTACTAAATTACTATATATATATATATATATATATATATATATATATATATATATATATATATATATATATATATATATATATAAATTTTAAAGTAGAATAGCAATATAAAATTGAATATATTCATATTATAATTACTACAATACTATACATATTAAATTCATAGTAGAATAGTAACATAAAGTAGTGTTCTCACGTTCTCACATTAAATAGTGTTCTCATTTGAACTTATATATATATATATATATATATATATATATATATATATATATATATATATATATATATATATATACACTACAAGAAAAAGTCGAAATAACTGCGGAAAAATTCCGTAGCTAAAACATGATATTCCGTAGTTAAAATCGATTAGTGACGGAATTTGCTATGGATCCATTCTGTAGGCAAATTCTTCGTTAGTAAAGGTTCGTTACATAATCCGTAGCACCTTCGAACGGAATTTACAACGGACTTATTTCATAGAAAAGTTGCTATGGACTATATCCGTAGCAACATCGTAGAAAATTAACTACAATTTATTTCCGTAGCAAGTCCGTAGTGAATTAACTACGCCCCGATCTGTAGTAAATCTGTCGCAAATTAACTACAAACTAAATTCGAAGCTAGTTTCTGTAGCAAATCCACTATAGGTAATGACGTAGCTAGTACTCCGTAGTAAATTTACTATGACCTAATTCTGTTACAAATTAACTACAAATTAGCCCCGTAGCTAATTTTCGTAGCAAATCAACTATGGGTAATATTGTAGCAAACATTTCATAGTGAATTTACTACGATGTATCAAATATGTTGTAGTAAATTTACCACAACCTACTTCTGTTGCAGAAAAAATGTGACGAAATACATTTCATAGCAACATCCATAACAATTCAACTACAAAAATATGACAAAATTAATTTAAATAAATACAAAAATGACTCGACTTTTTTCCAAAGCAAATTAATAACAAAATCAACATTATGAAATTGCATTAAACAGTAAAAGAAATTACATAAACTCTTAATAAAAACATAGTTTATCATCAAGTAAATTTTCACTTTGTCCAAAACACCAATCAAATTAATCTACTAGTCAAACTCAACTAGAAATCCTAAACATACAATCAATAAAAAATATATCAGTAATTATTTGTGCTTCTCATATCATTGACCATGTTTTTCACATCACCCAACTCCATCCTTTGTTTATGTATGGTTTCCTCTAGTTTCTAGATCGTTGAATGGAGATGATGATTTTCCGAACTAGTATCTAGTGAAATGCATATTTGAGAAGAGTTTTCAAGAAAAATGGATCCGCCATATGATCCAAACCCATAAACTCTTTTCTTGCAATAATGTCCTCCAACAACAACTTGCTTTTAAGAACTTCCTCTCCTAGCAGTGCCAAATCCACACGTCGAGACACAAACAAATCCTACAATGTTATAGTTGCATTAATATATAGTTTATACAATATTTTTTTTAAGTTCCTATTATAAAATAAATTACATGAACTTTAGCTTTTTCAACTTGAAACGTCTTTTCGTCATGATCTGTAACGACCCAAAAAAAAACTTTTATTAAATATATAATATTAAATCCTCATAAAATAAAACCAGACGTTATCCTTTGAAAACTACAATTAAGGTTATCAAAAACTTCCAACCATACTTATAAAATATTATTTGAAAGAAAACATTAGCGGAAGCAAAAACATCCCAGCTTTAAATAGATAACATTTTCATTTTTTTATAAAAGTCTTCGAGAGAATGTCGCCTACAGTCACACCGGTCTCCTTTCTTTTTTAAAATTTGACGATCCTGAAAAATGTTAAATAACAACGGGTAGGCATAACGCTTAGTGAACATACACATTA
Source organism: Lactuca virosa (assembly GCF_052849685.1). Lineage (NCBI taxonomy): Eukaryota > Viridiplantae > Streptophyta > Magnoliopsida > Asterales > Asteraceae > Lactuca > Lactuca virosa. The sequence goes on along the minus strand of NC_136428.1, from coordinate 298,524,113 downwards.
CTCTACCATTATATAAGTCACTTACTTTCACATAACACACATAGAACATTTCACATAAATCATAACATAAACATAAACATTCCTAACACATACTGTTGGTACCAACCATAACCTTGTTCCCCCTTCCAGGAACTACCCCCTTACCCCCTAATTAGGGAATAAGAGATAAGAGTGCAGTTTGCCTCACTAGAGGACAAACCACATTCTACCTTACCTTGTTCACTCTACCGGATTAGGGTATCCGTGAACAAAACATATAACAAGTAATGCATACATAATAGGAGAGTTAGTGTAAACTCACCTCTCTTGGCAACTTGAAATACTCTATTTGCAATAGCCAAGTGAACTTCCTTCTTTTTGAAAACCTACACAACAATTATAACACTTATTTAACTTGTGCTCCATAACTATACCTTAAAATACTTTCATTTGCATTACTTTAACTTTTCTTTGATTTTAGTGTTCTGTTCGGGACCTGATTTCTTAACTTTAAATCCATAATTAGGTTCTAATAAAATTTATTCGTATAGTTCCCTCTTTTATCTTTCCGGGAATATAAGGATCTCATTCTAATGATTTTTGGTTGATTTTATATTAATTTTACAAGTTAGCCATCTTGAGCTGTTACTTTCTAGAGTCGCATGCAAATGTGGTAACTTTTACTCTAGGAGGGTTAAGATTTAAATCATAGTAAAACTTCATGGTGTACAAGACATTATTCTATAACCATAACATCTGATGTTTCATGCATTGGAGTTTTGTAGAATTAAATATGCACATGACAATTTGATGTAGCATTTCAGCAGATTTCTGGGCCACTCTTCACTCTTTGAATAAACTGTACAAAACCACTCAGAATTAAATCAAGCCCTTGATATGGAGACAACTAGACATTCAGATCTAACTATAGGCTTTGGAATTTTAGCATTTGGAGTTTTGAGGAATTTATTATGATTTTTATAAGACGGCACATGAAATCTGTGAGAGCATAGACCCTTCTAAGAAAGTTTACCATTTTAACCCTGAAGGGTTTGGAATTTCGAAAAGTGATTCAAAGCTTCAACAAACTATAGACACTTTCCTTTACAGAAAAGTAAGTCTCATGATTTATAGATGTTCGGATTGCTTTGAACCGATTTTAGTAGTTGAAGGGTAGAATTGGAAAAATATGTCATTTCGGCTTATCAACCACTTTTGATGTTTTATTAAGGACTTATCCGATTAAGCTTTCACGTGACACTATTAACATGATTTTTAGTTACATATTGGAGCATTTAACAATGTATAATACATTTCAACTGAAAGGTCATGGTACATGGCTTAATGAGAATTCAAAGATAGGGTTAAGTTACTAACTTAACCCATAAGGCTCCTTATGACACCAATGGCTGGAAATTAACTTCATAACATTGGCTACATGGTATTTGGTCAAGAATGACAATTTAAACTTCAAACCACACCCAAAGTATCTTGTCAAAAGTGAAAATCCATTGTATATTGTTGTGAAGATAATTTATGGATTTAGGGTTTTTAGCTTGCATTACACAACACCTAGACAATATCAAGGACTCAAAATAGATGTCGGAAATCATCCATACCCACTGCCATGATGACAGCGGCGGCCGGCGACAACAGCCACCACCTCCACGGTGGTGGTGGTTCTAGAGTGAAATTGAAGCAAATAAAGAGGAAGAAAAGGATTTGAACTTACATACCTTCTCCTCCACCAACGAGCATTGAAATAGCCCTTCATCTTGATCTTATCCTCCTTATTGTCGATTTCTTCTTGTCGATTCCTACATCCCGCTCTTTTCTCTCGGATGTGGAGCACAACGAACAAAGAGGAGGCAGCCAATGGAGGAGCCAAAGCTTGGGTCGATTAGGGTTGATATGGGGCTAAATATCGATCGAGATAGAGGGTTTCGGTCACCAGAAACGAGCCAAAAAGGAATCTCGTCAAATGCTAAGGATTTATGTGATTTTTCATTTTAGCCCCCCGATTATTCCCATAATGACAATTCCTACCCTCTAAACAAAATCCTTGATAACAATAGTTCTGTTTTTTGACACTTTTAACCCCTAATCCCTTAATACTTTTCATTATTGATTCTTAAATGCTATTACTCACAATGGTTTTATATTTTTCTTAAATTATCCATTTATTTAATTAATAAGTTTACATTATTATTATTACCATCATTTTATTTTATTTCATTTTATTATTTTATTTTCTTTATTTATTATATAACCACCTCCAATTTATCATAAGTCTTCTATTTGAGTATTCACTGGTATGATATCGGGTGTCAAACTGGCCAGAACACTGCCTATTGGAAACACTGCCTATTGGGAGTCTTCTTAAATGGACTCAAAGAGGAATTAAAAGCTGATGTACGAATTCACAAACCCCGTACTGTGTATAACGCCATGAGCCTCGCTTTTGTATTCGAGTCCAAGGTTACCCACACCTGACCCGGGAAGTCAATAACTTAGATTGCAAACTCAAAACCTTTATCAACTGACCCAAAACATGTTACTACAGTTGTTACTCCAACCTTTAATTACTCTAAGCCACCTGTCCGTATATCAGAGGATGGGAGACAAGCCCGTTACCTTAAAGGCGAATGTTTCAGATGTACGGAAAAGTACGGACCGGGACACCGATGCAAAACTAGCACCCTCAAAGTGCTTGAGATCAACGATAGTTTGCGTGAATTTATGCAGTTTTTACCCTTTTATCATGTAAAAACTTTTAATTTTGTAATTTTTTTGTCGAGTATACCCTTTTGTGGTTTTTAGGTTCATAAAAACGGATGTTTGCAAAAATAAATAAATAAAATCAATTTTACCCTTTGGTTTATTAAAGCCTTTACAATCAACAGAAATGATCGGTTTTACTATTTTTTTTTTCTTTTACATAAAAGCCCTTAAGTTTGGCAAAAAATTCCAGTTTTACCAGATAAATTTGCAAAAATGGTTGAATTGGAAAAAAATGCAAATTTAAGGCATTAATAGACATAAAATACAACTTTAGGTAAAACCAATGTCGACAAAAACTTGCAAACATATAGGTTTTTTATGGCATTTGCCTTTTTTTAATCATTATAGCTTAAAATAATTTTTATCATTAAAATTTTGAACTAGTAAATGTATGTTTGTTGGATGGAATTGAATGGATCAAATAATTGAATAAACAAGATAATAGAACTCTTTATTATTATTTCATCGTCTTAGTCAACGTTGTTGGATATAGTTGAAAAGATGATTGAATGGATTGAAATTATTTAAATGATAAAAATACCCTTAATACAGAATACATTTGACTTCAATTTGGTGTTTTTTGAAGTATTTAACTTGTTGCTTCATTTATGGAAAATGGATTGGAACCCAAAACCCATGGGTTTAAACCCAGAACCTGTGATCAGTGTATGGGTTGAACCCAAGAAACCGAAAAACCGTCCAAACCAACCTTAGAACCCGAGAAACCGAACCGACCAGAAACCGATCCTATTAGGTTCTAAAAACCAGAAAGCGGTTGGGATGGGTTTGGGACCAAAACCGACCCATGCACAACCCTATTTTCTATTAAGAGGTTCGGTCGAGGTCCAATGCGCATCGGAAAGCACCACAGTCGATCGAACAAACGGGATGTGACCAGGCCCCTACCAAACTATTTCTAAGATTTTGGCGGTTCTTGCGTACCTCAAATGCAACGTGGTTGCTACTAAAGTCTAGACTCACAATTTAAGAAAGGCTTCAATCTTAAATATTAGTGGTGGGAATCGATTTCAGTTTATGGGTTTTTTGGTTTCTTTGAATCGGTTTCCTCGGTGTGAGTCGTGAATTCGTGAGGATTATGAGTCGTAAATACTGAATACTGAAAACCATAAAACGGTCTAAGGTCTAAAATAGATTTTACTTTATATTGGTTATTTAATATTTTATTTAATGTATAAAATATAAAAATAATTTTTAATTAAGTAATTAATTAATGCAATTCAAAATTTCGGTTTTAAGGGTTTAAACTTTACTTGAGAAACCTCCAAACACTTAAAATTACATATTGGAAAATTTTATTGTATAAATTTATGGTTTTTATATTATAATATAATAGCTATGACCTATGATCTTGTAGCAAATTCTGTAGCAACATAGCTACGGATTTTGACTCCGTAACAAATTTCGTAGCAAGCTAGCTACAGACTTAGATGCGGTAGCAAAATTTGTAGCAAAATAGCTACATATTTTGATTCCTTAACAATTTCTGTAGCAAAGTAACTACAAACTTTAATCTGTAGCAACCATTGTAGCAAAATACATACACTTTATAATTTTGTAGCAAATTTCGTAGCATGATAACTACGGACTCCGACTGTGTAGCAAAATTCTATAGTTATTCAAATATTAGCTATAGAATGCAATTATGTTGCTAATTCCGTAGCAAATATACATACGTCTAACTAGTTTGTTGTATATTCCATAGTAGAATAGCTACGGTTTTTAATTTTGTAGCAAAATTCCGTAGTTATTCAAATATTACCTACGGAATGTAATTCTGTAGCAAGTTCCATAGAAAAAATAGCTACGACAAGCCATTATGTAGCATAATCCGTAGCAGAATAACTACGGAGTTTACTTTCGTAGCGAATTTCCGTAGTTATTTCAACTTTTTCTTGTAGTGATATATATATATATATATATATATATATATATATATATATATATATATATATATATATATATATATATATATATATTCAATAGAGAACCATTATAAATGGTTCTCCAAGGAACCAAATATTTTTTTTTCAAGTTTTAGAGTTTATTCTTTATCGAAAAAAACTAAAAATATCTAAATTTGTAACTTTACATTGTGAATGCTAATATACTTTTCTGAATTCACCGTGTGAATTCAGATTCACAATGGGAATCTGCATCGATTCACACTGTAAATTTGATGAAAAAAAGTACATTTTTATCGAATTTGATATCATTGAAAAGTGATAAAAAGTTATGAATTATTGTATTTTTAGTTTTTTTTTTTTATAAAAATTAAGCTCTAAAAGTTGAAAAAAAAATGGTTCTATGGTTAATAATGGTTCTTTATTGAACCTCACCATATATAGAGGCAAGATCAATGAAGAACTAAATTGAGGGAAAAGAACCAACAACCTTTTTATCTATAATGAATTTAGGTATCAAATTTCACATGTGCATGTACATACATATATCTAAGACAGTTGCAAAATAAATATTTGAAAAACAAATTGTCTATATGTATATATGGACATTTTTTTTTGAAAATGTATATTTTACACAAAAAAAACATGAATATGCATCAAAAATGCATTTTTTTAAAAATTCTTTCTTTTTAAATCTTAATTTCGAAATATAATTTATATTTTCACTTATTTGAAAAAAAGGTTAATTTTTTTAATTTCTTAGAATCAGCAAAGATGTTCCTTACGTTTCAAAATTAATATTTAAAAAAAGATTTTTTTCAAAAAAATGCATTTTTAATGCATATTCATAATTTTTTTTGTATATGCATATTTTAAAAAAACTTGTGCATATGCACATGCATATTTATATTTTTAATGCTTATATATATATATATATATATATATATATATATATATATAAAAGAGTAAGCATATACATATACATATAAATAATATATGCGTATGATAATTAAATACATATGAGTATGCTTATGTATATACATATACACATACATGTACATATGCATATGCATAAGAATAAGTATATGCATAAGAATAAATATGCATATGCATATGAATAAGTGTATGCATATGCGTATGCATACGAATAAGTATATGCATATGCATATGAATACGAATAAGTATATGCGTATGAATGAGAATATGAATATGCATATGCATAAGAATAAGTACATGACATACGCATATCCATATGCATATGCGTATACATTGTTACTAATTTCTTTGAATGAGGTAAGCTTCAGTATAAAGGAAAATTTTGATTTTATGTTTTCATCGTCTATTTAAAAAATAGCAGACAGTCTCTCCAAATATATATAGATTTTGTTGTGAAAAAGAATCATAAATTTGTTTACATTACAAAAGAATTAAACAAAAAGAAAAAAATATAATCATGACAGGGTAAGGGTATAATTGGAAAAAGATTAATAATCAACTTCTGTTTTATCAAATTACCAAAAAAAGATTAATAATCAACGCTCAAAGTAGCTAAATCCCAACTAAATTTCATATGAGAATTAAATCAAAAAAACACCCTCTTATTTTTGAAAATAAATTCGAAGATTGCTATTTAGGAACTCAAAAAAACCTTTGTCCTGAAAGCTACCTGCAAAAGGGTAATAATTTTAATAACAAACAGATCATTCTTCAATTTTTAAATGGTTATTACTTATTAAATACCTTTGGTGGGTTGAATGGATAATCTGGAGGGAAATAAATGGTAACTAGAAACACTCCACTAACATTAGGACTATCAGGAGGATCCATAATTATAGCTTGCTGGTGAAACATATCTTCTGCCACTAGGCCTAAAATTTAGATAAAGAAATCAAGAATCAATCACCTTCACATTGGCTTACAATCACCACCAACAGATGTTCCTATAATTTGCGGATTCTACCATGAACCAATTTCAATAGGTTACATTTGGAACACTTGTTCATGGAGATGAGTCACAAGAAGCAATAAGGATCT